>NC_138782.1:70946364-73860531 GCF_965178545.1 Coloeus monedula
GGAAACCGTTGTAAAACCCCAACACAATTCATACTAAAATGAAAGGCAAGTTTGCTACTTTATGCTGAGGGCCTCCTGGGAAAATAGATGACCTCATTGACCAAAAAAACTTGAGTCCAAGTCAGACCAGTGAAGAGATATTCAGAAGCATTGCCCTGAAAGAATCAGGTATTCTTTCAGCTTCAGTAAACACTAGTATTTCATAAAACACAGATTGTTTTCCAGAAGGTTATGGTGTTACAATAAGGAGGTAAAAAGAGAAAGATTAATTTGCCATAAACATATATAAATTATCTGATCTGAAATTAAATTTGATGCACATTACTAAACTTATCACAGCAAGAGAAAGAATTTCAAAGGTGGAGTTGAAATGCAGTGGCAGTGAAGTTTCTTGAAATTTTCTACTGCTAAAAGGTATTTCAAAGAGTGGTTTAATTCACTATTACAGAAAATACAGAATGGGTTAAAACTTCATCTGGAAATGTTCTTGAATCTTTTCGTATTGACACACCTTTGAAAGCCACAAAAAGTGAGGAAATCAAAATTAGGAGGCCAGAAGTTCAAGCTAGAATACCTTAGAAGCCTGAATAAAGAATTCCTGGAGGTTTTATAAATCTGTTAGCAGTGTCTTACAGGGCCATTAACTTCCAATAAAAGATATAAAAGATGTACTGGATCTCTGGAGATTGGTAGTGGGATGTATAGCATTCACCTCTAGCTCGTTAGGTCAAATCCAGCCCATGCTGAAAGGAGGTCTTTCTGATGCTGATGTCAAAGTTGGTGGGTCAACTACAGTTCTTTTCTAAGTCCCTCAATTTCGGTGATTGTTACCTAAGCCTCATGCCATGAGCAGGGTCTACATAGAATGATGTGACTCTCCTGAAATAGGTCATGAGAGCCTGTGCATTTACAGTGATTATATCACTTGGCATTGTACTTCTCCCGAGACTGAGACAGCGATTACCATTCAACATGACACTTCCAAACCAGAATCTTATTGTATTCAGAAGTAAAACATTTTGCTAAAAAACAAACATATCCCCACTCCCACCTAGTTATTTAGCAAATATCTATTAATTTTTCTGGAAAGACTAGTGTTCAGTCTTCACTATCACTTAACTTACAATGCCTTTTTCTCTATGTTCTCAGGGAATATCTCATTTAAAACCTCCTCACTCTAGATCATAATCTTTCCCAGGGTCAACTCAATCTGTTTTTTGATTGCTAGTTTCTTCAGTTGCACTGTAATTGCCTCTGAGTGTTTGGAGGCAATTGTGGCCACTGTGTTACTCCACTTCTTGCTTCCACCAGCATCATCCTATTAGCCAAAATCGATGTAGTGATATAGAAAAAAATTCATTAATCCAAGATAGGAATGAATTACTGTCATATTGACAATCTCTCTCATAGTGTTCAACACAGTATTACACATTTGTATCCCTAGGTAATGCATAACATCACTCCCTAATTTCCTATAATGTACCTGGTTGGCTTCAGGATAATTCCCAAAGAGTGAGAGATGTTTTCCTTACAAAGTACAACACCAGACAGCCAACCTTGCTAATAATAGCAAAGAATGCTTCAGTAGCATTGTCACTTCTGAAGTGATTACATCTTAAATCCTAGTGGAAAAATGGAGGATGGATAAAGTCAGTTACCACCCTCTGTGCTGTTAGTCCTCAGCGGACTTGTGTTCAAGGGCTGTGATCCACAAATCATTACTGTGCTAATCACTCCCATAAATGTAGTACACAACAGTAAAAATATAAACATAAAATCTCGTTTTGAGCTTATAATGATAAGCACTCAAGAATTAAATAACATCAAGATTAAAAATGTTTGAACCTAATTTGCATCCAAATTCTCCTTTGTGCAAATGCATTATCATACTGTTTTTAATTACATGGTGATATGCTGTTTCTTTTGCAAGACTTTCATTAGGAATAAATCTGATAAGATGAGGAATCTTGCTTGTTTAGCATACTTTTGTTAAGCAGAAAATCTCCATAAATGCTACAAACAAATTTTAAAAGTTTTCTATCGTAAGAGTCGTTTAATTCTACAGAGATTATAAATCCATGAAGGTTTCAAGCAAAATAAAGAAAAGCAGACCACTAAAAAATCAATATAATTAAAATTATCGTGATACCAGTCCCAAGGAAGGAGCAATTCCAGTGTATTTCAGAATTAAAATTTATCTATAGGTAAGCCTGGTTAATGTGGTCATTAGATGCTAAAAAGCTTACTTGATTTGTAGAATAATAATTTTTCTTACTTGTTTCCCAGTACTTAACTATGTAAACAATATTTTAATTTAGGTTTACTCTTTTGGTGTTCTTTAAAAGAATGTCTATTACATATTTAAAGTGATACTATTTGCACTAAAAAACTAAAAGCCCAAATCAGGAGTCTCCCACTCACATCATGACCCCTTTTGAAAGCTTTTAAAGAGCTACATATTAAGAGTACACCACGTCCATGAAGGACCATTTTCTCTCACAATACAAACATAGTAAGTTCTATCAGGACCATTGAAGGATGTAGGAAACACTATCAGGTTATTGGTAGTCTTCTGCTGTAAGTTCATAATGGGTTATGGCCAGTTTGACTGAGAAATTGTCTAGTTGTTCTATATTTAAACTCATTGCATTTTGCAGGTAGTTGGTAGTCCATTTACTGTTTGGGAAATTAATAGCCAAGTGCCTTCCTTCAAAACCTGCTGCAGTGAGATAACAGAAGAAATATTCAGTTGCATGGTCACACAAGGTCCACTGAGTGACTGTCAACTGTAAGTGCAAATGTTTAAGTATAAACATATTACAAATATACTCAGGCACTTCTACAGTGAACTTAAAAACATGCATAGAAGCAGGTGTGAGCTATATGCATTTAAACCATCTTCATGAGGGGTTAAATTGGTCTTGGAAGAATTTCCTTTTCCGTCCCCTTCTCTTCTCTTCTCTTCTCTTCTCTTCTCTTCTCTTCTCTTCTCTTCTCTTCTCTTCTCTTCTCTTCTCTTCTCTTCTCTTCTCTTCTCTTCTCTTCTCTTCTCTTCTCTTCTCTTCTCTTCTCTTCTCTTCTCTTCTCTTCTCTTCTCTTCTCTTCTCTTCTCTTCTCTTCTCTTCTCTTCTCTTCTCTTCTCTTCTCTTCTCTTCTCTTCTCTTCTCTTCTCTTCTCTTCCCTTCCCCTTCCCCTTCCCCTTCCCCTTCCCCTTCCCCTTCCCCTTCCCCTTCCCCTTCCCCTTCCCCTTCCCCTTCCCCTTCCCCTTCCCCTTCCCCTTCCCCTTCCCCTTCCCCTTCCCCTTCCCCTTCCCCTTCCCCTTCCCCTTCCCCTTCCCCTTCCCCTTCCCCTTCCCCTTCCCCTTCCCCTTCCCCTTCCCCTTCCCCTTCCCCTTCCCCTTCCCCTCCCCTCTTTCTCTCACATGCTTACTTCTTTTAGTTCTTTATAGGCAGCTGGAACAAATAGTGTTATACCTTTATAGGAAAACTTCTTTTTTCAAGAATATGTTCTGAAACTCCATGAGTTTTTAAATGTCCGAAAAGTATGTTTCAAAATACCATAATACATTCTGGTCTTGTAAATATTTATGTTATTTTAAAAATTGTGCAGATTCTCCTTTCCTCCAGAAAGGACCAAAAAAACCAGTAAACCAAAATCCTCCTTAAGAGCTACTAGGGCAACACCAGCTGGTGGGGTCTGATGCTGAAAAACTCAGATCTAAATCCATCTAAATTAACTGACAGTGTTCATATCAGGAAAGGCCAATTTTAACATGATTACTTATATATTTCTGGAAGAAATACCTTTTTTAAAACCTGTGTAATGTTTTAGTTGGGGAAATAGAACAGATTTTTCCCTTTAACAATACTGAATCAATATTGTCTTGATAATATCAATTCAAAAATGGAAGTCCCATTTTAATATCTAAAATCATTGTTTGAACTGAAATACCAAAGTCTTACAGGTTTTTTTTTTCATAAAAGTATTTTTATGTTGTATAAGAGTATATAAAAGTATTTTATATATCACCTTTTTTTTCCAGTTCACCCTGTCCAATTCATCATGTAAATGTGATACAATAAGAAAATACTGTATCTTATTTATAACACAGAGGCAAAACTTTTCCTTTATCAGATCTCTCAAAATGTAAGATAAATTTTAAGTAAGATTAGTATGTCAGGGAATATATGCAAAAAAAAATGTTTTACTCTGCTATTGTGGTTTCTCATCTTCAATTGATCTGACACTCAGCTGTCAACATCACATACTATATCCACACCTCTGCCACCAGCAAACCTGTCAATTATTATGACAGTTTCCACACGTTTATAAATTCTTATCACATAAATGACCAAGGCAATATTCCCCACCTTGCTTGATAATACCAAATGAACATCGGAAAAAGAGAAAGCTTTAATTATTTCACAGCATTTCTCTTCTTTTCATAAACTGTTTGTATAAAAGTTCTTATTGCTTGTATTTTATTTCTTCTGATATATGGGATTCTTCCATCATGAAGCAAGCTGGTAGAACTGTAAAAAAGAAATTTCTCCATGGGTTATCTGTGACATCAGAACAAGAGATCACTCAGTTACACTTAAGGAAAAAGAATCACTGCAGTTTAGTGAAATCATGTGCTGGAAACTCAGGCAGAGTAGAAGCTGTGATTTCCAGGTGTGCTGCCTATTACTCTTTGTGTGAGTCTGTCAGCAACCTGCAGCTGAAATTTGACTTTCAATTTCAATTCACTTTCTTGTGCATTGAAAAAACTTTGGAAGTTGATATCCCACAGGTCCTGTAGGTCACAGGTCATGATTGAGAAAAGGGATGTGCTTAATCATCTTCACTAATTTTTTATTGCAAGGGCTGTGGTGGTCACCCAAAGTTGTTAAATTCACCTTGCAAACTCTTTAAAGACATTATAGATGCGTAACCAACTCTAAGGACAATTAGGAACTACAGGTGCAATTGCCCATGGAATCTGCATCTGGCAGCCTCCCGAGTACTGGTGGGGTTATGCCAACTCTGCAGGATTGATTTAGGCTGACAAATTTCAGGTTGACTATGGCACCTGAGGGAAAAGCAGAAAGAAAACGGGAGGTTAAAAAAAAGGAATTGGGGATTTTTTTGTTTGCTTGTTTGGTTTTATTTGTGTGGGTCCTTTTGGTGTTGTTTTTGTTTATTTTAAAAGTGGTAAACTAACTCTGAATGTCAAAAGGCAGTAATATTAATCAATTATAGCTTAAAGCTTTAAAAGTGTGTTGAAAATTTAAGAATGCAGGCCTAGTGCTTAGGTATGCCACTGGAGTTTTCCTGTTTTTCATGCACAAAGCTGTCAAAATCCATTAGACTGCAACAAAAAGGATTGGCCATTGCACCGAAAAGATTTGAGAGAGACCAAAATACAGAGCTGGACTGCACAGGTGTCATGAATCTTCTTCTGTTTTGAGGAGTGTAGTCTCTGAAAGGGAGACTTTCTTTCTCCCTTATCTCCAAAGGTAGAAAGGAATTCTTAATGATCCATAAAAGAAACGGAAATGATGGCTTTCTGTATAATCTGGAAAAGCCTTTGGTATAAATTTATTTGCAGCATATAGAGGTAGTATATAACTTGCTGTCTTGTTTGTTTGTTTTTTTGTCATCTGTCTCTAATACAATAGACATTTCCACTTACTCTCCATGGTTTCTTCTTCCCAATCCTCACTAATCCTTTTTGTTTGTTCTTGCAGAAGAGTCCAATAAATTTTTTCTTTTTTTACACTCTGTTCTGCTGAATTCAATACTAATAGCTCCATTCATCTTTACTCAGGCTGTTCTGTTTGACATCTGGAGAATCACTGTTGTGTATCGCTGTCTAGATATAAATAAGCACGATGTTTGTTAAGTCTGCAAAGTTAATCACTCAAAAGTTAGAAGATGGTAAACTTACCCTTGTCTTTCAAAATGTTAATACATTGTCTGGTGTGTACATGTTACAGAAGAGTTTTACACTGATGCTGTTTTTTTTAATAAGACCCTGAATCAATTGAGTGAAATCAATACTTTTTTATTTATGTAGCATAAAATTATTCATCATTCAAATCCATCCAATATAGACTTGCTAATTTATCCCCAAATGGACTAATTGTGGTTTCATCAGAATACAAAATATCTCAATCTTTCTTGGACATTAAAGAGTGTATTTTCATGACAGCACAATAAGATCAATTGGTATTGATTCTATGCAGGGCCCTAGGCAGAAGTGGCACAGGATAAGATACCTTCTTATTTCATATGTCCTTCTTGAAACATCTGAGTCATGACTCTCCAGAACATTTAGGAATTTCATCATGCTGAGCAACTTTTGTGACTATCATCTCCTTCCATCAGAAAATAGGAAGGATAGAAATTCTACTAAGCAAGTGCAATGTGAAATATTTTGACAAACATAAAGTAGCTTAAAATATCAGATTTTGGAGGAGTTGTTGCACAGGAGTGGCTAAAAGTTCTGGATAAATACAAGACAGTGCACAAATGTACATCATTATGGATTGTACAAAGAAAAAAATCCCTACATTATAAAAGTAAAATAAAATAGTAAAATAAAAGCAGCACAAAAGCAACATTGGAAGATACATGGCTTGGAAAATTACACCTAATCAATTGAAGTTTGGCAAAGTAATGAATGACTAAAATCAGCATGTTGTAAGGGCAAACACTGGTTTATCTTTGTTATTGTCTACTATAAAATAATCATTAAAAGACAACATTTTGCTTTGTGTTTCCATACAAAAGAATTTTATGGTTTCCAAGTCAACTGATCCAGCTGCAATGAAATGATGATGTCTCTGTACTATGTGCTGTTTGAGGAAGGGATAATGAACTTTTAATTTCTTCTAAGGAATAATTACAACTCCCAGCCTGGAAAATCACTGTTGTGTGGCATTCATTCTTGGTACACCACAGATAATACATAAAGTATTGTCATTCCAATTTAAATTCCACTGTGAACCTACTTAAGGCCAGTAAAAGTTCCTTTTTTATACTTCTGGTAACTATGCTTTTCATTGTGTTTGTTTCCACTTGGTGGGGGGAGGGCAAATACAGCAAATAGCAAAGATATTTCTAATTTCTAATTGATTCCAATTCTCTTTGTTTTCTGTTACATTCCAGCTGAGTTGCTGCTGCTCAATGGGTCAACAATGATTTTTAGATTCATTCCTTGTTGACATTTAAATAGCTAGAGACTAGTAAGCTTCCTAATCCACAGAGATTTGCCCATCAGATTGGATCTTGCACAAACATCTTGCTCTGACTCCAGCTTCAGTAATTCTTCCATCTCCTTTTTTTTTTTTTTTTTATTTTCCCTACAACAGAGTGATTTTGCAAAAGGCTTTCTACAGGCTTACTTCTTGAGGAAAGATTGCTTTTACATGAAGTGTCAGTGAAGTAGATTTAATGGTAGCCGCCATGATAATGCCAAGATTTAATACAGACACTGCAGCTACTGTACGTTAGCTATTTTTCGCTCCCTTTTTTTTGCACATAAGAGGTTTGTAAAACAGTGCATTCTGCTTCAGAGTAAAACACATCACTGGTGAATCAAGGCTATTACAAAGTAATGTGAAAACCTCAACAGGGTAATGGGATGGAGAACCACATAAGTAATTTCTGCAATTCTTGAATTATATTTCAATGTTCAAGTTCAGGCTCACTCTGAATGTGTTGTCTTTTTTGCTGTGCATGCTGGTTCTGTGGGGAACAAAGAAAAGTGTTGGTATGGAAGTAAAAGTACTGTGACATTCCCTTGAAATGTGATATACAAACATATTATTATTAATGGCCATTTCCCTATCACCCCTGGTTCCTTACCCTACTGTCTTTATTTCAAGTATCTTAGGGCATTTGTGTCTTATCCAGAAAAAAAAGTCTTCATTTTTTCTTAATTTAAATTAATAATTAATTAACAAATTAAAAACTTTACTTCATTTTAATAATGCTTAGGGTAGTCTTGTTTCTGTGCATCCCTGAATAATTTACAGTGTGATAGAAACATACCTAGTCACTATGTGACTACTGAACTCCCAATAAGTCCTTGTGTGTGTATCCTAAAATTCATAGCTGCTACTTCCGTAGCAGGGAAAGAGAAGTATATCTAAACAAAGGCTTGGACTGTGATAGTTTAAAGCATGGAGAAGAGCTTACACTGAGGAGAAAACACTGCTATCATTAGGAAAATGTAAGGAGTGCTAGGAAATAATTTGTGATACAGTTTGTTGAGGTTAAGGGAAAAATTGAAACAGCAAACCCCTGACTTTACAAAGATGCCCTAGGTCTGTATTTGCCAAAACCCAAACGTAAGGAAAACAGACCAGGTCAGTGAGTCACAGAGTAACAAATCCTTTGGCATGCATATACCTCCCAGCTATATTTAATATCTATATACATGCAGCACATGGAGTTCTTTCAGAAAGTCAGATTTTAATCTTATTCTCATCCATTTAGCAGCATGGTCTGTAAGCAAACCTGATATTTCACATAGACGGTGTCTGTACTAGTGAAAGAAATAGTGCCAGGGAATGCTTTTGGCCACTGGAAATCATCTTGTATACAGTTAAATTGTTAGGGTGATCTGTGGCACATTTTTGCCAGTATCAGCCAGCCCTTGCACCAGCCTCTCCTGGAAAACAGTAGGAAATGGGTGCAGGCCAAAGACCATTATCCATAAGCACTTCGTGTGTGCCCACAATTTGCAGAGTTAGAAAGCCTGATGTTATAAATGTAGACCTTTCTGTGCTAACTTGCCAGTGTGCTGGAGGGCAAATTTAAGCATACTGACAAATTTCTTAGAATTAATAACAAAAGTTGCTGAGATACTGAGACAAAGGGCTCAAGAGAAGGGTGATTTGTGTTCCGAAACTTTGTGGAAGTTCAAAAACCTGCCTTTGTTGTTCATCTTGTAACCTTTCTCTGAAATTGTATCTATGAATTTAAATGGAAGGAAAAAAATAGCAGGAAGACGCATCTCCTTAGCTGTTCCCATATCAGGGTTTTAGCATGTCGGTATCATCATCTTTAAGGAGGTTGGACCAGACAACCCCACGGTGGTTCCTCCCAGAAGATTCTGTGATCTTCTAAGCAGAACTTAAATTGTCAGTTACGGGCTGCAAGATTGACTTTGTGGAGAACTGCTGGCAGACACCAATGACAGTACACTACTGTGAGATAGGAACAGTTCCAATTTACAGTCAAGGCTATCCTACTCCTGATGCATCCTGCAGTTCGTCTTAAGGGCATTCCTGCCCATGTGCGCACACAATTTCACAGAAAGAGAAATCCAGAGAAGGTAACTCTGTCCCAATTTGAATAATGAATGACCTGGGTTTTGTTTTGTTTTGCTTAATTTTGTTTTGTTTTTGTTTTAATATGACCCTTTTCTTTACAGGACTTTGTGAAAGATACATAATCTAAAAATCTTTTGAGTAGCAAAAAATCATTCAATTCTTCTTACTCTTGTAGATCATGAGGATCACATTCATGCCATATTTAGCTGCACACAAAACAGCTACAATACAAAATATTAAGAAGGACTTCAGAAAATTACTTCGCTTCTTAAATAGAAGAGCTTGCACTACAGCCTAACAAAAAATTTGAAATTTTTAGCAAGGGATGTTTCATGAAAAAGATCATAATTTTCCCATCTGTTTAGCTAGCAAACCTTGCTCACCATCATAACTTTTAAATGAAGTTACACATATGAATAGAACTCCCTTTTCTGTTCAAATTGATTTTCATTTTGAAGGCTTATGAAAAATGCAGAGTTCTCAAACAAGCCTGAGACAAAAATATGATCAAGACCCAGATCAGAAAAAATGCTGTTTAGTACATGAGGCATCCCTAGCTGTTGCTGCAATAAGTTTAAGAGACTAAAGAATGATCTCAATGTCTTTGTAATGTGTAATGAGTAATGTGTAATGTGTAATGTAATAACAGTTGATTGATTGGCTTCCCAAATGGGACACTGGAAAGATATGACATAGACTCCTTCATCAGTTAGCTGATTCAGATTTCATGTCTAAAAATTAAACCTGGTCTCATTAAACTGCAGTTCAGACTGGAAAAGTGACAGTAAAAAGAAAACCATAGGGATCCCACGTTCACAGTGTCTCAGTTATTTCACAGGAGATCTGTTCCCTTTTTCCTAATTGCTACTTCTACTGAACATACCATTGAGATCTGAAATTCAAGTTTCTATCTGTCATTATTAGAAATCTAGAAACAGTGCACCCAGAAACTACTTAAACTTGCATGCATGAGAGAGGAACCTGTATATTTTACAAGTGAGGATTCTCACTTAAAAAAATGGTAGCTGTACAGACTTATTTAGCAATATAGAAATGCAGGATATCCTAGTATCTAAATATGTTTGCAAATTGTCTAAGCTAAAACTCTGTCAATTGCAAAATTATCACAGACAGAGAGCCGAGTCTCCAGTGTAGTTTACAGAGCAGTTAGGTTTTCATTTAGTGGTACTTACAGAGTCCTTTTAGTAAGCACAGCAGAACTTCTCCTGAGTGGTGAATCTGAATACAGAGATATCTAAAGTACACAGAGAAGCACAGAATCACAGATTCAACTAAGCTGGAAAAGAACTTTGAGATCATTGAGTCCAACTTATGACCTAACACTACCATGTCAACCAGACTTTGGCACTACGTGCCACATCCAGTCTTTCCTTAAACACCTCCAGGGATAGTGACTCCACCACCACCCTTGGGGAGCCCATCCCAATGCCCAAACACCCTTTCTGTGAAGAATTTCCTAATGTCAAATATAAATCTCCTCTGGCACATGGAAAAATGTCCTCAAGCTCCCATCCCATTATCTTACAAAGATGATGAATCCTAACACTACTACAGTACTGTGCAGACATCCTTGCTACTTTAGTTTAACCTGCCATCCTCTTCCTCCTCTCTGTATTTGCTCTTTCCTCTTCTCCGACCTCATAGGATAGTGACTATTAAAAAAGCAGCCAAAAGAGCAAGAAACCTGCTCTTTCCTGACTGTAAAAGTGGGACCATTGTATCTTTGTTCTGACTGTTAGTTGCTCTAGAAAATTGCTTATTTTGCTCATGGCTTTATGTACATATTAACAAGCCCTGCTGAGACAGCTCTAGAGAAAGTTTCGGAGAAGCAGCTTTGCAGTCCTTCCATTGACCCCCCTGACAGTTTTGGTTGGTAAAGCCCAAACTGTGTACATGTGTTCAAGCAGAACAGGCTTGTGCTATGATAAAAAGTTCAGAATAATTGATTCCTCTCTTATCTTCAAAAATTAGTAGAACGCATCTGTGGAAAAAGTGCAATTGTCAAATTTAGTTCCCATCTTCTCCCACTCTGTCATTTTATTCCCACTATTACAATAAAACTTCATAGACCCAGAGCTAAGAACCACATTCACCAGGAGAGAAGGAGATTGTATTTAATCTTTCACCCTTGAAGATGTAAAAAATTTTACACTTCCTGTTTCAAAGAACATGTTTATGGCATAAATTATAGTTTCGTCAGTGCCCTACAAACTGCTATTCTGCTCTTCCCAGGAAGAGGAATGATTTTTTTTCGAGTCAAAATCCCAGATGTCAGAAGTATCCAGATTGTAGCTCTGTCTGTAGTAAACTATGTGTGAGAGCAGGAATCACTATCTACTTTGTCATTTTGGAGATTTTCTTTGGTAAAGAAGAAGATTTTGACATATGTGCCGATGGAGATTTTGCTCTGAAGTCTCTGAAATTAAACATTAGCCTCACATTGCTCTTCTATCTTCCTGTATATCTGTATTCCAGTTACAATTGTTGGGTAGACTGTCTTAGTGTTGGTTGGATCTCTCCAAGCCATGACTTATTCTGACATGGTGTCTAGTCTGAGACAAAAACTCACTCTAAGAATTTTAATAAGATACTTTTTTATTCTACATTTACATTTCTCCTCTTTATTTTACCCATAATTTCCGTTGTGACATCCACTTTTTTGCTCGCTACTTGTGTATGAAAGTAGCTCTCTTTGTGATGTTTTTATATGCAAGAATTTCATAAGAGGGAGAGGAATAGGAAATGAGAGGCTGATCCATAATTCTATGCTGTTTGAAAACCAGTTCTTTCCTGCTTAATAGCAAGCAGATGGCTAACTTCCCTTTTACTATTTTATTTTCTTGAGCATGCTTATGTCCTACTATACGTTATAAGGCAATAGCGGATGTTTGCTCTTTCTGCAGAAGAGAATGACAGACTTGGATTTGTGTGTGGCATCTCATTTTATTCTACTATCATCTGACTTCTTTCTAATTTTGTCCCGTTTGATTATTTTTAACTAGCTTCTCTGCATTTAATTGCCACGTTTCACTGCTCCGTGAACACTTATTAATCCAGTGGTGAAATGATTCTTAGCTTTAATAATGCAAGGTCAAGACATTGCTAGTGTCTGCTATTAGAATACTTGATGTAGAAAAAAATTCAACAAAGACTGCATTTTCAGTTTCTTACTAGGTTTTGCCACTTTTTAGGCAGCAAAACCAGCTATTTAAAAAAAAAAAATGGAGATCCTATGTCAATTTTGATGATTCTAAAATCTGCTTTAGTGAGGACATCAGAAAATTCTTACTACTTTGCTTAGGTGCCCACATAAAGGCTTTTAGAAAATTTGACTGCTATTTAAAACCACGTTTGTTAACTGATCTCATTGTTGGCCTAATTTTATGTAGTTCATATTATTGTTATATGATAAAGCTCTGGAAAACAGCATGTTAGCTACAGGTATATATCTTAGCTGTCAGTACTTCTTCACCTTCACCTTCTTGTTTGGGTTTAGAGTTTTCTGAAGATTCCGTCCTGGAAGTTTCATTACCTCTTTCTTTACTTAAGAATACATGAACCATTATTTGCAATTCCTGTGATAGTTTATGATTCTAATTACTAATGAAGAGGTGCATTATAAAGAAGGAAAGTCTGAGAAGAATAAACTGATAAAAACACCTCTGAACATCTCTTAGCCTCATTACTGGTGCTCTTTCTGTGTTTAAACTTTATATGATGATAACCATTCTTTACGCAATTTTCTTTCATTGTGCTCATAATGCCATGGAATCACTTTCCCCTTAATGTGAATTGCTGCTGGTATTACCTTCTGATTGCTTCCTGCCTGCACCCACTCTCTGTTTTATCGTGTCTGAAATGAGCTGTCTTTTTTACTGTCCTAACACCTCGCTCTTTTCTGGATTCACCTAAAGCATATTAAGATCTACTTAGAACATTAAGGTTACTATAACTGTGATTTCCCATTTCACTGCAAGACAGCTGGAAGACCGTACAGAATTTTCAAATACCCATATCTTTGATGTACCAACTTCTCCTATATTCCTTCTTCCTATATCTCTTCTTGCCCCTGCCATGTCCTAATCAGGCAAAGAGGGAAATTCTTGATGGAAGCATTATCTAAGAGTTCCTGAATTGTTGTCAAATGTTTAAGCAGATAAAAATGCTTTTTCTGATGGCCATAATTTTACTCAGGAAGTATTCATTTGGTTTACTCATAGCAAAATTAAAATATTGCTAGGATTATATTTAAACTTCTGGGATTAATTCTTGTTTGATTAGTGACCAAAAAGATAATCTAGTCATCAAATATATTTTATAACATTACATTACTGTATGAAAGCTATGTGACTACTGGATCCATGCTCAGCACAGACAATGGTAAGGAATAATAATTTGTTGGAGAATGTATTGAAATTGAACATGCCCTTTGTTATACTGAAAACAGGTTAAAATTAATGATGGATTTCTTCTACTTCTTTGCAGGAGATTTAAAGAGGCAGCAACATTAGTCACAATTTTATGCAAAAATCCTCTCACTACTGAATTAGCTTTCCATGAAAGCAAAGCAGGCTAGTTCAATACAGTTTAAGAATGTCTATAGTAGTGATGTGAGAGAATTGTTTCCTGAATGTTATCACACAAAAATTATGGGTTACTTGAAGGGACTGATAAAAAAACCTGTCAGCTTTCATGTTCCAAATACACAACATTAGATTTTACGTTATAAGGAAGAATATTTCTACCAAAAATCAAACAATTTTGAATTGTAACTTCTGTTTTTCTTTAAAAAATGTCTCTCTCTTATCCAGGACCTCTGCTATTATGCATTTTTTTTCTAAACCAGCATGTGATAAATAATTGTTTATTTATAACACCAGATTTCTGTAGGAAAATCATAGCTCTATTTTAACTGAGAGATGTTTGTCATAACAAAATAAGTGGGATCGACATTTTAATAACAAGGAACAGCAATGTGAATTCTAGGGATGCAGTAAAAAGAATTATATGGTACAGTAATTATTTAAATGGTTGACATGCTTGCCAAAAATTCATTCAACAGTTATTTATTACAAAATTGAATCAGATAATGATAATTAACAGACCACGACTGGCAAATGTTGAAATCTACAGTCATCAGTGGATTATTATCTCTATAATTTATCAATTATTGACACTATAAAGAAGATTCCACAGGCTTCTTACATGGAGTAGAAAATATTTAGACAACCGGGATGAGTTGAAGGACCTATGAAGTTCTGCATCATCCAACACACGAGCTCTTGCATATGGGCAGTTGAAAACCATTCAAAATAAGGAGAGCTTAAGGTTCCCATCATTTAAATAGAAATTATTATTCTAAATACCCACCCTGTTCTTCATACACAAAGTATAAAATTCTGCTATTTAAGTATCTTCACACTGGCTTTGCAAGGTGATGTTAACAATGAAGCCTCAGAGTTCACGTTTCCCAGGCCAAGGTGTCTGTAAATGGGGGCTGTCTGCTGACATGTTGCAATCAGTTTTGAGAAATTTAGTGATTTTGTTCTCAACCCATGAAAAGCTGCAGTCAAGCTTGCCTCTCCGAGATCCTAGCATCTCCTCCTGATCACTGGAGAATTCACTAGCAGAGGATCAGTGCCCAGTCATTCAACAGAAAGTGGGTCATAGCCAGCCAAGTCGGGGCATGTGCAGCCAGACTTGCCTGCTAAGTCACAGTTCCCATGGCAAGATGAATTTTGCAAGGGAACTTATATTTTGATTTATAATTTGAATTCTATGACACTTAGTACAACAGAAGCCAGCTTGTGTCAAATCCATGGGAAATGCCATGTTATTAATGAAACTAAATTTAATAGTTGTTGGGGTTCCTCCCCCCTGCCATGGGGTCCTGGGAGAGGGGACCCTGGGGTAGATGCATGGCCTAGGCACGGGGTCTCCCTGCTCCTGGTCACAGGTACCCTAATCCTGTTCCCCATTGGTAGTTTTGTGTTCCCCTGCCCGGGAAGGACCCTGCTTGTCCCATGATTGCTCAGTTCTTCGGCAGTCCCCGGGCCATGTGGCTGGAGAATAAAGATCTCTGAAACTTCTATCACGAATAGGTCCCTATTTCTTTCCACGGGCCTTGCTGTCTAATGCATGTTGCAGGAGACCCCACTGCAACAAATAGTAATATTAATGTTTGCTTAATTTAAGAGTAATAGCTGTTTCTCTTGCAGAAGGATATGACTCTTGTTTTTCTGCTGTACAGGAGCACAGTAACACATTTCTCTGATCCTGGAAAGCCAGACTAATGGATTGCATATATCTGCATGAATACATGCACTGAGGCCTATTTCCAAACTGCATAATTTATAGAAAAAATTAATAGCTGGCCAACTTGTTTGCTGTGCTAGTTTTGGTTGGGTAGAACTAATTTTGTTCATACCGTCTGGTATGGGACTATGTTTTGGATTTGTGCTGGAAACATCAGGGATGTTTTCATTACTGCTGAGCAGTGCTTCCGTAGAGTCAAGGCCTTTTCTGCCTTTCACCCCACTCCACCTGCCAGAGGTGGGGGTGCACATGGAGCTGGGAGAGCAAACAGCTAGAACAGCTGACCCCAGCTGACCACAGGGATATTCTATACCATATGGTGTCATGCTCAGCATATACAGCTGGGGGAATAAGGAGAAAGGATGGGATGTTCAGAATTACGACTTTTGCCTTCCCAAGTCACGGTTACATGTGATGGAGCCCTGCTTTCCTGGGCATGGTTGAACACCTGCCTGCCCATGGGAAATGGTGAATGAATGTCTAGTTTTGCTTTGCTTGTATGTGAGGTTTTTGCTTTACCTATTAAACTGTCTTTGCCTCAACCTACGAGTTTTCTCACTTTTACTCTTCTAATTTTCTCCCCATGCCACTATGAGGGGAATTAGTGAGCAACTAACTGTGTGGGGCTTATTTGCAACTCTGGTTAAATCTTGATGGTTGCACATGTGTAAAGTGACAATGGAGACTTTTCTCTGCAGAGTGATGAGTTTCAGTAACATGACATTGAAAGGCTACTACTTCATTAAAGGAAGCCTGGATGACTTTCTAGGTCATAAGGAAAATGCAGAAGCATATTACTTGGAACTTTTGGATAATATTGTTCTCTGCTTGAAAACCCTGTTAAAGAGTGAAACATCAAGCAGCTAAATAATCCAGGTAAATGTGCAGAGGTAGCATGTTTTCAAGATGCCATCTCAGTTGATTTTATAAGAAAAACTACTGGGGCAGGAACACTTTGAAACAAATTGACCTGAAAAAGAACAGCTTCTACTGTTTCTTTATTCATCTGTAAAATACTTACCATGAGTTCTGCTGCTCTAGACAAAGTTTCCCTATTTGTGAAAATTTTAAATGAAACTGTGAAACCTAATTTTCAAAAATGAAAAACCTGGACACAGGGTCCCAGGTACTATTGTAAGAATACACAGATAAATACTCGTGCTCCAACATTTTCCTGGATTTATCTTGAAAACACAGAATATATTACTTTGTATCACTGAATCAAATACATACCTGTATGTATACATGCCTAAATTTACAGGTCCGCATTTATAGGCATATGGCCTCTTATAATTTTAGCCTGAATATACCAAAACAGCACAGTAACCTGTGATTAGTCAGACTATGCTCCTCCTGTTTTCCTTCTCACACTTTCTCCCTCTTATTGTTAATTAATTGTTTTCCAATACAGAGAACTGGAATAAAAGCCAGTTTTTTTCTTTCTGGGAATAAGTGGATGTTTACATACTGTGAGATAAGACACCTAACTGTTGGAGGGGCCACCACGTTCAGTTTAGATTTCTGCATTGAATTGCTCTGCAGAGCAACCTTTGTTCATTTTTTGTTTATTTATTTCTCCCCTCCTGTTTGTACAGGAAATCTGACAAGCAGACTAAACTTTTTGGCTAGAAAAACAATCATCTTACTGGATTTTTGTCCTACTATGCTTCCTCTTGTGTTAAAAAATACCCAAAACCAAAAACAAAACAACAAAATAAGAAAAAGAAAAAAAGGTAGTTTGAGAGCTTGATTCTGGTATTCGTGCTTCCCATGAAGAAGATCCAGGGCTTCCTTTCCACCTACTGGCAGGCAAAGGTGTACCTGGTAGTTGGGACTATAGAAATTCACAGCCAAATGACTATCCCAGTGAGCAATTAAACAGATTTGAATAGAGAGATATTCCAGCTTCAGCAGATTTTACAAGAAAATGCTTGAAATTGTTGAGAACCTACATTGCATAACTTATGCAGGGGGGAACACAGATACACTTGGTGAGCTGTTGTGGTATTTGACATTTGTAGATAGAACATACAGCTAATGACAGAAAATTTGAACTCTGAACACGGGAAATGGAAGTAGATAAACTAAACATTTTCATGGGAGTGGTGTCACATCTGTTTATCTGTGTTTATCCAAATGATCTGGAGGTGACAAAGCAGTGTGTGAGTAGCGCCGTGCCACTCCACTTGTCTTCCCTGCTTGTCCTTTCCATCACTCTCTGCTGATCCTATTCATTTCTTGTTGTTTGAAATACAAACTGTAAACACTTTAATGCCACTACTAACTTTATATGGCACCTTTATCCATGACATCTCAGTCCTCCCTACAGCTGCAAATGCCACAGAATACAAACCAAACAAATTTTTGCAATACTGACCATATTTATTTATTTACATCCTTTTAGGTAAGGGCAAATAAATCCTTTCAGGTAAGGGCAAATCAATCCTTTCAGCTGTTTATTGTGTTGTGTGCAAATATGGTCTACCTCACTCACAGCACAACCTGAAAGATGATTCTCATGAAATGTCATTGACATTGCCACATGTTGCCACATGGAAATTTGCTCCAAGAAAAGGACTTTTACTTACCTATACTATTTTGGTTGTGAACTGGGATGTATACATTTCAAAAACAGTTATAGATGTTGAAGTTTAAATTGGTAAGAATGAGAATAGTCTGATAATATCAGCCTCCTCTCTTATTCCATAAATGTGAATGATAACTGACATGCTGGGGAATAAGGGACTTAACTTTGTCTAGTAAAATCATTTTCCACTACTCTTTTTTATAGGTCAGAAATAATTTGTTTCAAAAGGAATTTTGAGCTTTTCACTTATAATGTGGACAAATTCAGTGACCATTATTTTTCTGACATGTAGATTCATGTCAAAAGGGGGCTGGAAACACTGAAAATTGTCTAATATGACTAACCATTATTCCAGGAGATGACAAAGAAGGGGACCCATGCCCTCAGCCCCAGCCATTCACCTTACCAGATATTTATCCCCTGTTTTTTTCATTATTATGGTCCTTTAAAAATATGTCTTTCATATTCAGAATTTTCTCCTGCATTGTGAGGGCATCAAGTTTTATTAAAGGTTTCAGTCACTTTCTCAGCATGGTGAGGTTCTCTAAAACTGTATTCCACTGGCCATAAAATTTACCTGTGATCACTGTCTATAAGGGAAAAGAAAAGCTACCAATCCAGGCTGCTGATGCAATCAGATGAGCTATCTGAGATTATCTGTGTAACTGAATGCTTCGAAGAGACAGAAAAAGGGAAAAGATATGGTTCTTATTTGTGCCTCAGAATGACTTGTTCGGAGAATGGTTCACTTAAGCATCTACTTAGTATTCAGTGAAAAACGTTACCCAGAAATTTTTGAAATAACTTGAGGCCTTTGAAAAAGTAATTTCAGTGTGGTTCACTGCGTGGAAACAAAACAGTAAAATTTCTAGATGAGAGAAGTCATACTTTAAATTAATGAAACTTACATTAAAAATACTCTAGGTTTTCTAGCCCAGCATCTTTACCATCTGTGAATTCAGGTATTCCAGATGTTTGCACATAATGTATCATGTTATGCTCAGTATTTGCTGTAGCAGAGAGCAACGATTTATTGATTTTTGTAAGAACTTTCTTAGAAACAAAGTTGTAGACTTTAAACTACTTCTGAATAAACTTCCCTAATAAGGTATTAACTCTAAATGATCCACAATTTAAATTGCTCACCATGATAGCAGTATTTGAGTAGATCCTTGCACCTAATCCTTACATTGACTAATAAAGTTCTGTTAGCAGGATGATGATGATTCTGTCAGGTAATTTTTGTATTGCATAGTGCCTCCCTTGTTAGGGAAGCCATTTAGAGCTTTCTGAAAGGGACCTGCTGATATTCCGTGCAAGTATTGTGTGGAATATGAATGTGAACATATGGATGACGCCTGCTAAATTTCACTACAAGGCATCTGGAAGAGAAGACAACGTATGTTTGAGTAAATACAGAATTTGGTTGGCAGTCTACTGTCATTCCAAAACCTAGGCCGTCTGGTGTCTGGGAAGCAGGGAAACAGGCACATCCCCTGTGCTCAGGAGAACACCTTCACCAAATAGCACAGAATTGTGCTCTGTATGTAGCTCCAGATTGGTGAAAGACAGCTTGTTTGACATTCAAGGGGATGAAATAGCACCAAGAGGAGCTTTCTTGAGCTGCTTTCATCTTTGCCAGCTTGCAATGTCATCATGTATTTCTGGCAAATAGAGCTTACATCAGTTCAGTTGACAGGTCCTCATGAATTTTAATATCTAAGCTCCATATTCATGTTAGGAGCATTAATGTTCCCTGAAGCCTTTTTATTCTATGAAGAATATAAATATTTCAGAAATTACTTTCCATATATTTGTTCATATATGTTTCTGTATGTATGTGCTTATGCACACGTATAACATTGCTTATACATCAAATTTTTGCCAAAGTTCAAAATTATTTTTGTGTTAACAAAAGTAAAGCAGAGGCACTACTTTGTGTCTCCTATCCTCCAAGTGGACAGTATGTTTGGATTTTTTTAATGAACTTGTGTTTTTCTTAGAGTGGAAAAGATCAAAAAGTTTGTGGGTACACATATCATGTCATATTTAATTCAGGTTACAAATCTGAGGGCTGACCCCCACCTGGGATGAAATGGCAAAGCTCCAGTGGAGTAAAGAAAATGATCTTGGCCTTATACCGACAGAGATTGCATCCTTTTCAAGAGGCAATGCTTTATAAAGAGGCAGCAAAAGACACAAACTCTTGAAAATGGAAGTTGATTTCCATGAAATTTGAGGATAAAGCAACTGTAGAAAATTAGATAAAACATCCATGCTCATGAATATAAAAAGACATTAATAAGAATTTCCTCTTTTCTTCAGTTGTATTAAAGAAATTGGACAAATATTAAGAGGACCAGAATTAAAACCATGCTCAGTTTTTCAAGTCACTTGATCATGAGGCTGACAAAGATTTTTGCTAAGATGCTTCTTAAGCACCTTCAAATAAATTGAAGGAAAAAACCCAACCCCAAACCAACAACCACTACTTTTGGGAACTGCCTATTCAGATATTTGTTTACTGAAAAAGAATAAATAAGAATTATTAATAAAGTCAATTATATGTGCAAAGTGTGTCAATTGCTTATAATACTAGATAGAATGACACACAGTATCAAAAATCTTCTAAGTGAAAGCTACATATAAAAAAAAGAAAAAAGTTTAGAGTCAAGTATATAATAACTATGTGGAATGCAATAATGTGTTTGAGAACACTTTTGGTGAAAATGTTCTTAGCCAGAAATGCCATTGCTGTAACCCTAAAATTGTTCATGAAGTAGGAATTCTTTCACTGAGTGATTTTGTGTGGGAAAGACTCAGAAATAGCATTTTCAGAAGCCCATCTGAAGGGGAAGGTTCCTTTCACCCAGCAGCAGACTTCCAAAGCTTCTCTCAACTTCTGCTTGTGCCAGGCCCTGTTCTGAGGGGAGGGAGAGGGCTATCAATCTCCACTGATTTTCCAGTTCCCTCAGCACAGGCTACTGAAATATTCAATAAAATAGAGAGCCAGACTCTGAGAAATGAATTTGTACCATGGCTGTTATGTCATTTACACTGTCAGTGAGATGTTCAAGTTCCAGTCCCACGCCTGTGACTATGTATGTCTTTATAAAACAATAGGTGCTGTGTCTATAAGCTCCAAAAGGGTTTGAAATACAGTAAGCATGGCTTTTGGACACCCTGGCTATGTCCACACTAGGAGATGATGTGCAATAGATTGACTATTATTATTATTGTTGTTGTTATTATTATTATAATTATTTATTACTACTCCTTTCCTTAGTCCAGATATTCATTAACTTGCAAATTATTTCAAGAACTTAAATAATTCCACTTGAGGTGGTATGAAATGTTTCATCTCAATCATTAGTTCAAATTGCGATTTACCAATCGCATTTCAAGATCATAATTTTGGTGATAACAGTAATAAATATCATTCAGAATGTCAACTTGTGGCAACCTGTTTTGGGGGTTTGACTGTCACAGCAAGAGCTTCTAGATGTTAGAGGTGGGGAGTGCTGTAAAATGGATTAAAGAAAAATGTTGTCAGAGATAAAATACTGAAGGAATCCTACTAGGATTTACTGAAATTCGTATAGACATGGATGACAAATCAGGTTCAGAATGTTGTCATAAACCCAAAAATATATCTTAAAGATTTAAATGGAAGCTATAAATCAGTTACAAAGGATGAAATTTTATTTAGCTTTTATGCAGTAGCTCTGAAGGACTGAGTCTGTTTTCTAACTAAAACTATAGGTTAAGATTAAGAATAGCCTACTTTGTGCACTGCTGGAGAGAGTATGCAACACAGTGCTTTTTAAATTAATTTCTTTAGAAGGAAAAGCAGAGATTTTTGAACTGGGCACTAGAGAAGAATCATAAAATCACTTAGGCTGGAAAAAATCTTTAAGATTATTAAATCCAAACATAAACTTGGCACTGCAAAGTCCACCACTAAACCATGTACCTAAATACCACATCTACTGGAGTCTTTTAAATATCTCCAAGCTATTAAATCTCATGAGTGGACATACACTGCCTACAATGTATGGACAGTGGAGACCTACTACCAATTCAGGTACTGTAAATGATAGAATCATTATGGAAACATTCAGAGCGCAAAAGACCTTTATGATCCACAAGTCCAACCCTTAACCCAGCATTGTGAAGTCTACCACCACACTGAAACATCTTTTAAATATTTTCAGGAATGGTGACTCCACCACTTCCCTGGGCAGCCTGTTCCAATTCTTGACACGTCTTTGCATGAACAAATTTTCCAAATATTCAATCTAAACCTTCTCTAGCACAGCTTGAGGCCATTTTCACTCTATCTTGTTGCTTAGGAAAAGTGACCAATCCCCACCTGGCTACTCCTTTCAGGTAGTTGTAGCGAGTGAGAAGGTCTCCCCTCTGAGCTTCCTTTTCTCCAGGCTTACCTTATAAACATATTTATATATTCAACTAAAAAGCTACATTTATGATAAACTTCTGATTGTTTCATATTTTCAATGAAAGCTACGATGCATTTCTGAACTCTGAATATATAAGTCTTTAGGAAAAAAAACAAACCCCAAAATCCATAGATTCCCCTGTCTGCTACTAACTTGGCTTTAACGTCTGAGCTGTGAACAAAAGAATTATTGAAAAATGTAGGTAAGGAAATAAAAAGTTAAGTACCTTTCCAAATAGCTTTTTACATTGTGGTGGGTTGACCTTGGGTGGCAGCCAGATGTGTTATCAATACCATTCTAGCTACAAATAAAAGGAGCACTGCTATTAGGGCTGCTATGGGAAAGCTAACTCCATCCCAGCCAGTCCCGATACACAAATAAGACAAGCTAAACTGAAGTTCAAACATAGCCCAAGTTGTATGCCAAGCTGTATGTGCTTAGTCCAAACATAAACTTTTAAAGTGACTTTTTCTCTGTTCCATTTTGTATTTTTTCATCTGTATCATTTATCTAAGCTTTCTTAAAGCTGATGCATTGTGCACAGCTACACAAACCTTTAATATAAAACTACTTCGTGCAAACATCTCAGTGACGTGTCATCTCTCTAAATGTTGCTGTGTTTTTAGAAGTCTCCTATTTTACAATTAAAACTTAAAAAGGACATGTAATCTACTGCAGCAGTATGTCAGAAAAATGTTGTAGATATAGCTCATTCAAAAGGAGGTTTTACTTTCCAAATTCTATGAATTGCTTTGAACCTGTACTTTTAAATACACTAGGTTTTTCCATAATAGTGATTTTGGGAAAGACATGGTGCTTTCTTGTTATACTAAGGTATAGATGTGGGATTACATATTTTGGTAAGGTTCAACAGTTTTATACTATACTAACACATTTTTCCTCCATTTTAATCCATGATTTATCAAGCTGTCAGTAATGGGCATCAAATGAAGATTGACATTAACATTATATATCGAAATAATTTTTCACAAATCAAATTGCACATGAATTTCAGGGAAGGTGGAGGGTGACCTAATCATAGTTCTCAGCTTCCTTTGCAATATTGCGTGAATGCCTATCACTATGTGTAGCACTGAAACTCCTGTTTAGATGTGAAAATGAAAAACAAACACAAATGTTGGGGAAAAATAAAACCCCCACAATTTATCGATTAAGACCTTTTCAAATTTTGCAGAATATAGAAGGGAGGCACTAAAATAAGGCAAAAAATGAAGATCCCATACCTACCTTCACTGCCTTTTACTTGTTATTTAGCCATTGTTCCTCATTTATGTCAGTGTGTGAGTAGTCAACATCTTTTAGTCATTTACGTTACTATTCAGTTGGAATAGTGATCTTTCACAATGATAAACAAAATAAGAATGTGAAGCTAGGAGAAATAAGGTAAAATCAGCACTAATATGTGCCTATCATTCATGGTGTGTCAGGTATGACTAGGACATAGCAAGGGTAAAGATTAAACACAATGGATGAACTCATATTCCAATGTGTACAATTAGACATTTTGCAAGCATGGTACGCTTAACAAAAATCAACCTTTTATTTTCAGATTTTGACAATTGAATATGGCTTCTGATATCACTTCCTCCTTCTGCTGTGGCGATACAGTGGAAGAAATAATTCGCAGCTGTTAAAGTCTTGAGAGCCAGCTCACATGCCTGCACTAATTGAGATGTTCTGGTACACTGGTAGCTACGGGTGGTTTGTATTCCACATTGACAGAGAATATAAGGTTCACCTTGGCATTTGAAACTAAGTGTCTGGTCAACTCAACTGGACTTTCTCAACAGTTACTTATATTGACACCTTTAGAAGGTGATTTTTCCCTCCTGCCTTAGCTAACTTTGTTAAAATGGGTTCAGCCATGCCCTGGAAGTACCTGCCTGTCTTACCTTGTTTCCCTCTTCATATCAGGTCTTGTTGAACCTCTGCAAGGGCATTGGTGACCTGTCTATCCCAGCAACATAAAAGCTGAAGTCTTCAGTATTTTCTCTGTTCTCTATTGTGTTATAGAACATGTCTGGGGATGGGTGTCTTTTTTTTTTTTAAATTTCCATTCCATTTGAAAAACCATTTACTGCATAACTTCATAGTCCTAACTCATTTATATTTGAAATAACTTCCTTGCTTTTGGTATATTCTTGTACCTTCTACATCTCCGTTACCTCTTTACATGCTAGTAGTGGTATTTGCTCTCCAAATTTGAGCATTTACAATCTCTGAAAATTTGGGAAAATTACTCAGTTCAACATTTTTCTCTTTTAACCTCATGAGTCTGGGTGCGCATTGCCCTACATATTTTCCATTTTCATTATACATTAACTGCTGTTAGAATTATCTGATTGTGAAATAGTGACTGCTAATTAAATTACTGCCAGTTCCATCTTCAAGTGACTTCCTACAACGGAAAAGCACAGCTGTAGTTTATTTATAGGCAGAAAATTTGAATGCCCATTGTCTGTGAAGGAGGACTTCTGCTCATAGCTTTCTATGTAAACAGGGAGTTGAGTACTTTATCATTCCTTAATGGGATAGGACAAAGGCAGTACTAAGAAATGGAGTAGTTAAATAAGCCTGTGGCAAATAAGAGCTCCACAATGATGAATTCTACAGTGTTTTCCATCTATTGTAAACATGTGTGTTACAAGCCTGAAGTTTATGAATAATGGCTTCATTTTGAAGTAATTAGAATTCTATGCCATTAACAGCAGGAAGTCTGGATAATTGTATTTCAGAATTAAATGTCTGGGAAAAGACATTTCTGTCTCTATTACAATTATGTTTATGATTAATGACAGAAATGACAACCTGCAATATAAATACAAAACAGCAAAAATTAACTGTATCCATCATGGATGACAGTATGAAAACTCCAGTGAATCAGTGATCATAGGTAAAAAAAGAGCTTGATAATCTTGTTTTGTTTCATATTGGAATATCCTCATATCCTTTCCCTTATTTTTGAGGTGTAAGCCTTCCAGCTGCTTCATACCAGAGTAAGCATGAAATACTAGAGATGATTAGGTGCAAAATGATATATTTTGTAGACCAGTCAAACACTGTTTTGTGGGTGTGCTAGAGCTTATCTTAATGGGGTCAGGGGTGTCACTCAAACACATCTGTAGAGCAACACAACTAATAGTGTTTTATTGGCACAATATTTATTGAAGTCGATTCTCTTTTCTCTGAGCTAATAAGTACTGAAATACCTTAGGTAATATAAAGTTTCTTACAAAGCAGATTAAACTGCTTTTGGAATTGACCTGAATTTGTTTCTTGATGCTTCCACACTCCCAGTTATAGGAAGAACTATTTTCTCATGTATTGCTTCATGTGAATTGCTTCCATTCCCGAGCAGCACCACGCCTTTGTGTCTGAAATAAAACCTCTGTCAGCTGCTGATTTTGTAGTACTGCAGCAGGAAGTTTCCTGAGTTTCACCATGAGGAGCCTGCTGGCAGACCTAGAAGGACTAGAGCCATGGTTTAACTAACAAGTCACATCAGATCAGGTATCACTGAAAAATTCCATCTTTGACAACAATCCTTCCCGTAGCAAATTGTAGACTATGCCACAGGACCTGGAGAGCAGTCATGATCCCAATGAGTCGTCTGCTCATTGCTCTCTCCTCCTCCTGCCACATCTATAGATTAAGGTGGAGGCAGACACCACTCTCTTCCCTCCTGTTTATATCTTCATTGACCGTATGGGGTGTTAGCTCACAGGAGTGGGTACTGAAGTGGATAGGCCTGGGTCTGCTCAACCAAGTTCATCAATGTAATGACAGCTAAACTGACATCCTCAGGGTATTGCACTTGCAGGAAACCGACATTGTCCTGTAGAAGTGGAAAGTTTTAAAACCAAAATTTTAAAATGTCTGAACATATTTTTATTCACTCTTACACCACAACAAATCTTGTCAATACAGAGGTTCTCAGCAGGACATCTTTGTTGAATTGCACTTCACAGTAAAGTTTTCTGAAGGTATTCATCATCATTAGCAGTCTGCACTGATTCTATTTTTCTTTGTTTAGCTAGTTGATGCCTTCCCTTCATGACTTCACAGGTAGGTACTGGGTACTCTGTCATGAAACAGGTGTAACTCTGATATAGCTGGTTCCTCTTGCAGGAAAAGGCTTTCTCGTTTGTTTATTTGCTGAAGACTTTATTGAAATATATTGTCTCTGTCTCCTTGTGTTTTGCTCTTGTTCTTAATTAGCTCCTCTATTATCACTTAGGCATTGTTATGCTAGATCTGTTTATCTGTGTTAGTCAGTTTATCAATCTAAACACCTCAAGGAGAAGGACAGCTGAAAACTGTCCCATAGGTTTTTCTTGATAGCTACTGAATAAATATATGCTTTTGGAAGCATGGGCATATCATTGCACAGTGCCTAAGTTAAGGAGATTGATTGCAAGAACCGAAAGGGTAAGCCCTCCTAGGCGACAGGAAAAAGCCTGCCAGTCAGTGAAGGTTCCTGCATTCTGAAGATGTTCAGTAAAGAATAAATAGCCTTGAGTGACTACTCTACAAGGGGGTACTGTAGTAGGAAATAACTACTCATGAATATTTTGTAATTATTTTCTCTCTAAGAGTCCTGGCTTGTTCTGTTTATCACTCGTAACACCTTTTGTAGCACCTATCACTCACAGGTCTCTGTACTCAGCTAGCTAGGAATATATTCTTTGCCTGTGGGATTTCTCTTCAATCATATATTGAAAAATGTCCGCACCTGCCATGAATACTCACACTCTGTTGTGCAGGAATGAATGAATATGGGTTTCTGCTATTTGCCTTGAAACCCTTTGTACACACCACTGAGGTGCAAAAACAGTGTTGTCTTTGCACAGAGTCCTGCCCCACTGTGCATCAGTTAAGCCTATCAGCAAGAAAATAAAGAAAAGAAACAGTTTGATGCCTGATGTGGCAATGTCCAAGAACACCAAAAGACAAAAAAAATTTTTTTTTTTTTCTAAAAGCAGTTTTTCTGCAAACCCCGGGGTTCTGGCTCTCATAAAAGGTGACGATGCGGCATGGGGCACAGGTCAAGCTTCAGATCTGGAGATGTAAGAGACAGCCAAAAGATCACCTCAAAGCCAGATTATGTTCTCTTGCTGTCAGACAAAAAAGTAAATCTACATGGCCATAGGCATTAACTGCTGGTAATCGATGTGAGACTGTAATGAATTCTGCACGTTATCTTTACTAGTGAGAATTTCTGCTAACAGTTTCTGCTTCTATTTCACACACACTAAATCATGCAACTGGTTTATACAATATCATACTGAATGTGGTTTCTTTTTTTCCTAATTTATGTTTTAGCAATTACTGAGCTTGTAAATATGTGCTACGCTTAAATAATGGTTTTGTGCTAATTTTATTTGTTTAAGCAGTATCCCCAAAAGAGACACTAACTTTCAGGTTTGTGGCATAGATTTTGACTTAGAGTCTTATCTACATATTCAATTAAAGGAGTAAGATTATACATAGGACTAACAGATGCAGAGTTCATCATTGTAATAGAAAGGATAAATAAGGATTGTAAGACTGTGCTTTTACTCACACCCCTTAATCACTGCTCTTTCTTAATAATTAACTTCAATGGAATTCTAGATATTAAGTACATAAATAGTCACCAGAACACTAATTTTTATGCAAAGATCTCACCATGCAAGAGATAATTACTGCCAGGTAATACTATGAAGATTTTATAGCTTTTCAGGTTTCTAGCAAAATCATTGTGTTCATTGTGTTTGAATTTTTGTTTCTATTTTCTGGTGATGACCTACATATGACTGACAGTTGACCTGAAAAAGTATTTCCCAGAACAGAAGGGAAGAGAATGTTAAAATAAAACATGACAAAAACATGAAAGGGCAAAGGTAAATCTGAACTTTCAGCAAATCAATATCTCTGTGTGGTATTCTATTAATACAATAAACCTTTACAATGATAAGAATGTTAGAGAAAGCACTATCTTAATAAATTTATTCTCTCTCGAAATAAAGATTGTGGTAACAGTGATCAGAAACATCAAGTCCGAAAATCACACCATCAAGGCAAGAAAGTAATCTTGCAGCCTACACAAGGGTTTAAATTTTCACAGTTCTGTTTTGGCCCAATGCCTACATGAAATCCTGCTTCACTTCTGATTTTCACGTTAAAATCTGTAGCTTGCTGTCATGTAAAAATAGGACAAAAAATGCCTTGCTACAGTTTCATATAGAGATTGTATATTTTAATACTCACTTTGGAATATTTGTTCCTTGGGGTACCTCACCAAAAGACTTTTAAGCTAATGTTGTTTTGATGCCATGAAGATTTTTTGCCTTTTCTTTTATACCCTTGTTATACCTTTTTACAGCTTTTGTATTCTTAGTGCTTTTTGCCTACATTCTAGGACTTGTTTGTCAAGCTAGGAGACTAAACATTTTAGAAGCTTCATAGCTAGAGATCAGTGTGCCCCAGACCCCAAGGTCCTCTCCAGAACACATTCTTTAAACTGAGATAGAACTGTCGAGGGGAAGGCTCGTTAGGGAGGCTCACTGAAGCCTCTCATTGGAGAATTTTTGGTAGATATGCTAATTAGTAAGATCTAAAATGTTATACGAGATCTTTTGGGGGCATTGCGGTGTGCATTTTGGTGCATTCAACTTAGACATAGTGCACCTAAAGATCCTTAAAATAAATACCAAGGTAAAATCCCTTTTTCCCTTCTAACCGTGTTTGGCTCTTGATTTTAAGACCAGGAAAAGGCATCAGTTTAACATAGAGTGAAAAATTACAATAAAAGAAAAGTCACCAAATGGAAATGACTGGGTATATGGTCTTAGAAAATTATATTTGCTATACAGCAGGCAATGTTATTCTTTGTGGCCAAAACTTCAGCAATTAGGGTTTTGTTCCTCCATGCAATTTCTCCAGACTCTTTTTGCTTTCCATCTCTAACAAAAATTTTACAGAGTCATCTCCAGCTGTCACATGTAAAACTTTTTTTTTCATGAACAAATAATGCACAAGAATCAAACTGTCAAGGAAAGAATCCTGACAAGCCACATCGATGAACCTAAAGCTATGATTTTTCTAGTGTAATTCTGTTTAGTGTTCAGTGCAGTATAAAGTCTACATGTAAGGAATTAGAAAAGCCCAACAGCATAGAAATGCAGCAAGAATATATAATCAGGACCTTGTGAAAACTGTACCATTAAAAACATTCCCAATTAAATGTAAACACTTCAGGTACTAACTACCTTTTGAAAATTTTATGCACCAGGTAAGGAAAAAACCTTTTTAGAATGTGTGGTGATGTTTAGAAGAATTCCATTTCTAGAAAACATGGGCTTGTGAGATACTATGGAAATTGCGCTGAGTTCTATCCTCAGAACCATGGCTTCTCTAGGATAACTGTTTATAGGTCACCAAGTACAAGACGGGCATTAATTTCTAAAAATTTTATGTCTCTACATGCATCTGGCTGTGCCTTACATATAATATTTTATGTGTGTTTATATTTTTATACTTATAGGTATATCTTTCTATTCAATCTGTGTGCATATGTAAAATGCATCAAAGTGAAAATGAAAATGTGCTCCAAATTCTGCAGTGAATGTAATTGTATCTATTCTTGGTAATTGTATGTATATGTAATTGTATAATTTGTAATATGTAATTGTATCCTATATCCTGTCTTTCTCTTGTTAATTCTCTGTATCCACGAAGTTGTCTACTTTTGATATATTCATGCCCTTTGTGGACTACTTAACACATCATATAATCATACTATCATTTACTAAAATTTAATCCTAAACCTATAAGTAGGCCTATTTATCAATTCCAAAATTGTTAAGACATTGCTCTCTTCGATTGGTCAATGACACTGATACCCTTTGCCTTCACGCTACGTTTTCAGGAGAACACCTTTGTGCTGCCCCAAAGGCTCCCTCTCTCAGATTTGGAAGATTCCTTCCTTATATTGATAAAAACTTCCCCATTACTGTCCCATTTCCCGGCTTTCTTTTTTCTAAACAATGGAAACACAATGGTCAGGTGCATCACTGAGACCATAGCTTATTATGGTGACCAGAGCTGTATCATCTCTGTTTACATCTACAGGCCTCTTAATCTATTTGTTTTGTCTAAATGTTAATTTCCTGTTTTATGAGAACACAACCAGGCTAAGGTGGGATAGACTGTGAATTACAGATTTGTCAGCAAGTGTACATTCTTCTCATACAGCTTTATTTAGAGTTTCCTGAAGAATACTTGACATGCAGGAGATCAGATTTTAGGCTATCCTACATATTCTTCATAGAGTAACAGATGAAAAATGTGGTTTTTGGTTTTTTTTTTAAGGTATTGGACTTGTTTGCTCAATGCTTTTCCATACATGATAAGAGCCTGGTCCAGCTGGGCCCCTGAATGGCTCTGTCTAGCAATGTCTAGAGCAGCAATGTCTAGAGCAGCAATAACTAGTCCCACAGTCACCCAGACTGTGTTAGCATGTCGACATACTGATGACCATTTCTAGCTAGTAGTTTGGGCAGGGCCATGCTGCTCTAAAGGAGGAGAGGCTGAAGTTAAGCAGTCTCTAAGTTAGAAAAAGGTGTGTAACCTCTTCCCTTTCTTGGTATAAGTGTAACCTTTGATAATGCTGCAATACAAGTAATAATTATGTAGGCCTAACACCCAAAAATTTTTATAATTTTTATTTCTCTCTATATCTGACAGTGTTGTGGTTTAACCCCAGCTGACAAAAGCCCTGGGTAGGATGAGGGATAGAATTGGAAGAGTAATAATGACAACACTCATGGGTTGAGACAGTTTAATCCTTAAAGCAAAAGTCACACATGCAAGCAGAACAAAAAGAGAAATTAATTTACCACTTTGTATGGGCAGGCAGGCTGTCCCCAGGAGAGCAGGGCTCCATCAAGCTTAATGGCTGCTTGGGAAGACAAATGCCATCATTCCAAATGTCCACCTCTTCCTTCTTCTTCCCCCAGCTTTACCTCCTGAGCATGACACCATATGGTATGGAATGTCCTCTCTCAGCTGTGTCCCTTCCCAGATTTTTGTGCACCTCCAGCCTCCTTGCTGGTGGGGTGGGATAAGAAGCAGAAACAAACTTGACTCAGCGTGACCACTGCCCAGCAATAGCAAAACCATGCCTGTATTACCAACACTGTTTTCAGCACAAATCCTAAAAGAGCTCCCTACTAGCTACTGCAAAGAAAATTAACCAACCCAAGCCAAAACCACCACACACAGTCACTTGTGGATCACATATCTTTCAAGTCCAAAAGAAAAAGATGTTGAGAGGAAGACTGCGAACACTGTGAATTTGAAGGAAAATGAAAATATAAAGATATTAATCCTGGAATGACCTGTAGCTTGAGAAATCCGTTCATAATCTACATTTAAACATAATAATTAACATAATCATTCATAATCAATCCTTGCAACAAGTTCTGCTGAACTTCCTTACAGGAGGGAGGGAAGGACTGGAGGGGATGGGAATGAAATCTGATGAACTACACAGAATCCATAATAAAAAGAATTATGATTGTGACTTAGGGAAAGGAAGAAAGGTACAAATGGCAAGTATGAATGGAAAGTGAACACTATGATCTTAGCATATGCCATTAATGGCTGACTTGCAGGTAAATAATTGCAATTTGTCTGAGTTGAGACAACTCAACTCCAAGTCAGCCTTAGATAGCATTTGAGAGACACGTATATTATTATTTTATGTAGGAATACAGAAAAATAATTTAATGCATATTTTAAGGTGATGTATTTTCACAGGTGCATCTTTCTGTCAGACAGGCTCTTAGTACCTTAGCACCTCATCCCAGTGGTGCAGGCTTTTGCAAGAAGAAAAACTTGATAGATGTAAAAAAATCAAACCGTTTTCAAAAACCTGTGCCACTGGGTTACACTGCCATGGTAGCTTAGACAGACTGTACAGTGTGACACACGCCTGAACAACCTTCCAGACAGCTGGGACTCTCTCCTCTGGGATCACGGTAGGACCCTATTTCCTGAGCGACCACTCATCAGGACTCAAAGCTCAGATTAAAGACACACTAAAGACGTGGTTTTGGTTCATGAGATGCCATGTGACTTTCTGAGTGAATGAGTACTCATGTCTTTTATCTGGGCTTCGAGTCCTGATGAGTGGTCGCTCAGGAAATAGGGTCCTACCGTGATCCCAGATCAGACTGTCTCGACTTTACGCTGAGTGACCTCAAGGAGGGGAAGCCCATAAGAGAAAGCTCTTCTGAATCTGCCTAAAAGTGGGGAGAGTTGCCCACTTGTCATGCTAGCACCATGCTTGTGTGCAGCTGAAGAGTGCTGTCTGTGGAAAATATCCTGCTTCTATCCCTGAGACTCAGCTTGCAAGCTTTTGGTCTTCATGGAAAAACAGAGGCAGCTACAGAGTACCCTTTAAGAAACTGTATGAAGATCTTTCAGCACCATGATGAATCTGCTGCTGTAAACCTATCACTGCTCATACAGTACTCTGTGTCTTCAAAATGTCATATAACCAGTTTGAAAGATGATGAATTTTCCTTCTCTCTCCAAGAGAAAAACCATATGGATTGACAGCTCTCTGTATTAACAGGGATTTGTTGTAATTAGTTAATGCTCACAAAGTTCAGTGACTGCCAGATGAGCAAAGTAAAAAACACTCTATGTTTTCTTGCTTTAAATTTTTGTGAAAGTCCTTTGTTTTTTAGCTGGATAATTTTTTAAGATAGCTCTTACTTCCAAAGTCATTCTTGACCTCTGAGCAATGTTCCCCACAGTCAAAACCATGCAATGAGGTTCCTCTCATTCATCAAGGTTATACTGGCTTTCTCCCAGCCCTTTTTCCCATTTTCTTTCGGTTTTCTGTCCTTTTCTGTTCCATGCTTCTTTACTGACTTCCATCTGGCATTCCTTCACATTCTTACTTTCCTCAGAACCCTCCACAGTCCATTGCGCAGAATCAATCTACACAAGCCTACTTTTTTCTCCCCCAGCACCTCCAGCCACAGCCATGTTTTCTGTAGCCTCATTACATTTTCATTTGTTTCTTGGTTGTTCCTTCAGGTTTTCTTCTTCCTCCTGAAAAATCAATTCCACAACTCCCCCTTCCCCTCTGTGTTCTGTGATTAAAAACAATGTACTGTTATGCAGGAGGAAAAATGAACACACACACACACATATTCAGTCACAAGAGAACTCATAGGAAAACTAAAAGAAATGGAAGTGCTCCTGTTGGCCAAAATATTTACTATACAGAAACATTTTAATTGCCATACTTTTAAAAACACTAAGGAAATGATAGTAAAAGTAATCATTGCATGTCTCCACACTATGCAACCGGTGAGAAAAAGGGAAAGTTAAACTGGAATACCTGAAGGTTGTTCAGTGTTCTCAGTATCCAAAACACTTACTGGCTTTAATGAAAATTCTTTGTCCTCCCTGTGCAATTAAAGGGATATAATATTGTACCACACATTGCCTTGATTTTAATACTGATATTGTGTGGGTCCCAGGTCAGCAAAGTGCTTGCTCTTATCAGCTTCCTGGGACTTGGGTAGATGCTGCAGCTACTTGGTACCCTGTAAAATGGTATTTCAAGTAGGCAGGGGAATTAATGAATATTCATAACCACCGCCTACGATTCAGATTGGATATCATGAGGAAGCTACTTGCTGTGTGGTTTTGTACAATAGAATGTCACAAGTTATAGAAACCTCTCAGTCACACAAAGGGCATTTGTTGTAAATGAATTTAAATGTAAATTGTTACAGAGTAAATTGTTTCTCTGCCTGTTACTTTTTGAACTCAGGACTGGAATACTCAGGAGTTGTAATAAATTTAAAAATAAATGGTTTCCCAAGTACTCACAGAGGCATGTTATTAAAATGATGCATGCATGTATATTCATGAAGAAAATGAGAAAAGCTATTCTTAATCAGAAAAAAAGTCCAAGACAATTTTCTGCAAAGAACTCTTTCTAAAGTACCAATTCACAGATAGCTCAACAACTCACCTCCTGAAATCACAATTTATATATCTTGGTGTCTATGTTGTCTGAGTGAAAACCCTTTTCTGTCCTTGCAGATATCAAACTATATTTAAGTTTGGCAAATGACACAGTCAAGACTTGTATACAGCATTTTTCAAGTTATCAACTCAACCATTTAAAATATTTTCATATAAATATATATATATGCATGTGTGTGTGTACACACACAACCTTAAGGGAACTGCGTTTCACAGAAAGCTGTCATCACAAATATTCACTCACCTGTACTGTGCAGCTATGGAACATCTGCTTGTACTCACACAAGGCACTACAGACCTTTTGGTAGGGAGCTGCATTGCAGTGATGGATGAAAACACTGTGCTTTATTTATAAGGGCAGCCTTTCTCCTTCCATGAAAGCAAGTGCCTTTTCTAACATTCTGAAACACACAGCACAATGCAAACTGATACTCTCCTTATTAGTCCATTAATAAACATAGTGCTGAGGTGATTGAAGCTCTGCTTCAAGCTGAGCTTTCGTATCCCAAAGCTGCTGAAGCTTGGCTAACTTTATTCAATGAGTTACAAAATCTGAGTAGAAGAACCACCTGGTTTGTGATCAATGCTTACTTGATGTTGTTGAAATGCACTGACTGTAAATACATATCACAACTTTTGACTACATAGTCTTCCTTTAACACTAAGGATTTCATGCCTTGCTTGTTGGCTTTAGTGTTTGTATAAATTGTATCAATGCAAAAACCCAAACAGAATACATTCATATCAGTAATAGTTAAGCTGAGTGCATAGTTTCCTTTAGGGAAACATCCCTCTTTTATGAGGGCAGAGAACTACAGAAGTCAAAATATAACTGGGAAAAGTCCTTCCCACAGTGAAGGATAAATCCAATTGTAGCCATTATGACAAATTTAATCCCTTTCTCATGTCTTATTAATTATCACTTTTACACTTATTGATTTGTGAAATCACATGGGAATTTTCAATTTAATTTCTGTAGATAAATTTTTGGGAACATAGGACCATAACATATCATACCATGGTCTTACAAGAGGAAGCGCAATTTTGCAAGAATATGTTTGTGATCTGATCAGCCCAAACATACTGTTTTAAGGATTCAGATAGAATAGGAGGAAAGAAGAAAATGTATGATATAGGAATTTTGATAAATAGTGTTTTAGCAGAATTCTGTTGCCTAGCCATAGATAGGCATCTATTACTGTTTGCAAGGAAGCCGTGACTGCCTTTCTGTTCCTTCCAAAAGATGAGGGAACATACATACAGTGGTCAGGCAGTTGTAGAGACTGAAAGCCTAAGACTTGTGCTCCAAACCCTTCACCAGCTCCATTGCCCTTCTCTGGACTTTCTGCAGCACCTCAATGTCCTTCCTGTAGTGAGGGCCCCAGAACTGGACACAGGATTTGAGGTGCGGTGCCCAGTACAGAGGGAGAAACACTTCCCTGGTGCTGCTGTCAGCAGGGATTTTGATACAGGCCAGGATGCCACTGTGCTTCTTGGCCACCTGGGCACACTTTGGCTCACACCCAGCCAGCTGTTGACCAGCACCCCCAGGCCCTTTTCCTCTGGGCAGTTTTCCAGCCACTCTTCTCCAGCCTGTTGGACTGCTTGGGTTTGTTGCAACCCAAGTGCAGGACCTGTCGCTTGGCCTTGCTGAACCTCATGTCCTCAGCCCATCCAGCTGGTCCAGATCCCTCTTCAGAGCCTTCCTGCTCTTCAGCAGATCAGTGGTCCCACCCAACTTGCTGCCATCTCCAAAGTGACTTAATGTATGCTTGACCCCTTCATCCAGAGTGTTGATAATGATATTAAACAAAAGTGGTCCCAATGAATATGTTTAAATATGCAACCTGACATACATAAGTAGATCCCAACCCACTTTTGTTGTTTTGGAATACCAGGTATTGAAATCACTTGGAAATGGAAATTTCTTCCTCTCAGTTTCTGCTGGAACAGTAAGAAGAGAAAAGAGAAGCTAATAAGTGTGAGAAAATAGCACATTAATTTGTGTTTATGTTGAAAGAGTAACACTTAAAAATTTCAGTAATGTTTTTCTTCATATGCAGCTGCCCTTTCTAGTCAGAAATCAATATGAACTATCACTCTGAGGAACATGTCTGTGCAAAACTTAAAGTTTTGGAGAAAGTATGACCTAATTCAGCATTTAGTGATCTCACCCCCTCCAAGTATGTACTGAATTGTTTTGGCAGCAGGAGAGGTGCCCAGTGTGACTCCCAGGCAAAGTCAGATGCTGATCTAAAAGAGCAAATGACCCAAAAACTAAGAGATACATCTTAAAAGACATCTTTCCTTGTCACATTCCCAAGTAAAGACCTAAAAGATAATCTGCAAGGACAGTTTTATACCTCTTTCTTATAGATATGTGATTTTTTAGGGCTACTTTGTGTTAATTTCTCATGAGATTATAATTTTAAATTTTTGCTAAAAAAATTCCTTATTTTTTTTTTTTTTTTTAAATACAGTAAAATGTCCCCTGGAATTAAATCCATTCAGAATAAAAATTGAACAGTCTTAATGAAGCATTTTCTCAGTATGCTTTGATTTTCTCCAGTCTCTGAAATTAGGATGTCTTTTTACCATCAACACGGCAAAGAAATGGTATTACTTTCTGACCAGAAATCCAGGCTGCTTTTCTTTTTTCCTTCATCCTGATTTGGAAAAAATATTAGCACTTTTTAAAGCAAAAAAGCATGGCAGAAACAACAAAACTAGGATTCTCATTGTGACACAGCAAATTTTGATAGATACTGTTTTGAGAGCAGTGAAATGTAGATATTGTCCAGGCTGCCAAAACACTGGGTACATTTCAGTTTCCAAAACAAATATTCTTCCAGACCCCAGCCAGTGCAGACTCCAGCAAAGGAGCTTGATTTCTGTGATATCAGGTAACCCCCACCCCAGCTGGAGAGCTTGTGGAGCAGCCAGTTGGAGAGCCTGGGAGGCCAGCAGCTCACCAGGTGAACAGCTGGGAAATCAGATGTCCTGGAAAGATTGGCAGTCTACTCTTCAGGCAGCTAGCTGTCAGGAGAACTGTCCAGGAGACAGAGTAGTTGGTCTCGCCAACCTATTTCCCTGTATGATTTCCATCTAAATTAACACAAAAAAATTAGAGGGCTGACAGTAGTTCATCAGAATCTATTGATATGTATGTGTGTATATATGTGTATATATATAAAAAAATATATATGCATTATATGATCTCTAATTCAAAGGTTTCACTCTTGCCCTTCCATTCCATCTGTCCCTAGAACCTAGTGCTTAAGAAAGCCATTATTTGAATATATGAATTTTTATCAGCGTTATTGCAGCTAAGAGGATGGACAAGCCTCTCTCACGGCTGTCATATCTCATTATTCCTTTGTTCCTTCATTCTTATCCTTCTTTCTTTTCTTTTATCTTCCTTGCCCCTTATTTGTCTCTGACCAAGACATTTTCTTTTGCTTAGGTACCTCGCTGTTCCCCTCTTGAAGTGTCCAAGCTTGGTTCAACCCTTTTGAAATCACATAATTTATTTGGGAGGCAAGAAGATGAGGTATGGATATTTCTTTTCATATCACCATTAGCCATCAATGTAAGTAAAATAAAGTCAACTGACAATTCATGTTATTCCTCCCAAGTGTTGGCAGAGTATTTCATAGCCCCTCACAATTGTCACATTTGCTTGTCATTTAACACCTCGTTCTTACTGTGCTGTTTCTCTAGTTGAAATCTAAAATAAACTTAACAAGGGGTTTCAGAATTTAATTTGATGTCAGTAGGACTATGTGGAAATGAAGTGGTCTGATAACTTTTCTTATATTTTTAACAGGAAAAATTAGGTAGGACACATTGTTTTGTAATCATTTTGCCCTTGACCCCTTTAAGACTAACTCTTGAATCACGGAATCTGTGTGTGAGCATGAAACATGGTAGCTCTGTCATAGGTATATAAGAAATTTGGTATTAGTCTTCGGGCTTTGATAGAAAGTAGGTAAAATAAATTATCTCTAGTTATATTGAGAGGAAAGATTTTGCACAAAATCTGGGAACCTATTTTTAAAATCAGAAGTAGAAATTCAATGTCTTTGTTTAGATGTTATCTCAGGTACAAGAGATAACAGGTACAAGAAATATTCCTACAGAAATATTTCCAATTAAAAAAAAAATAAATGGTTTAAGTGCACAAAATACTCTTTTTCTGACTAATGCATGCTCTAATATCTGTATGTCAGACATATTTTTTAATTTCTGCATTTAAGAAAAGTTCCAGAGCCACATTATAAGAGAAAAATAATAAATAATTCAAAAAGGTGTTGTAACATTGTTCCATTTGGATAACCAGAAACTTCATCAGAAAGTGAAGAAATCTGAGGTTGTAATAAATCCAGTTATTCAGGCTTTTTTCCATCACCGTACCCCTATTTGATTTTTTTACCCATTTCTGGGTAACATATAAGCAATTCCACAGAAAGTTTCTCCACGCTGTCTGCCATCTGTCAACAAACTCAATTCTGACAGGAGTAGCCAGCATCTCAAGGGTGCAAATCAATTTACTGTCAGTGTTGGATGTGTTCCAGTGCATTTCCTCAGCACAGATGAAAGAAATTGTGTCAACTGAGCAGTGTTGCATATGTTTTTATCTGCTGTTGGCTGGGGATTGAGCTAAAACTACTAAATTCACTTCATTTAAAATCTCAAATTTCATCTGGTACATGCATAGCATTCAGTGTATAGGAGAAGTAAATCAATAGCATTGGGGAGCAATTATAAAACAAAGACACCCAGGCAGGTATGGTAAGAACTGAAGTAAAAATATAACTGTGAGTGGGCTTTGATAGGGAAGAAAATCCCAATGCAAATAATGGCAGATAAATTTCATCCCTCCCACAATTTTCCTGAGCTATATATTGCCTTGCAAACCAGGACTGCCATGGCAAGAATAAAGCATCCCTTCTCTAAAAAACTGTGAATAATTTTCATAAAGCAATTCACCAGTATTCACCTATTACCTTTCTTTTCATGAAATTCAGGGTGTATTAAATGCCCCATTTCTAGGTACTTATCTCATTTACACCAGACTAATATAATCATTGATGGCAACAGTTCAGAGCCCATGAATTTGACCTCTGTTTTACCTGAGCAATTAGAGATAATAAAGGGCATGCAGAAACTTTCCAAACATAAATTCTTGATGCCTCCTTTGATAAGGAGAATTTAATGATCTGTAAGGGTTTGGAGACATGAGCATGTTAATCCCTGTAAATCACACTGCCACAGTTTCAGAAAGCTGTGAATCCTGAAAGTAATCCACATTTGAAAAAAGCAAGCTAGGTCGCTCCCTAAAGTGGTAATATGCAATGGATAAGAGGGGGCCATGTTTGTTGCTTTTAAATGTTGGTCTTTCTACATATAATCTAACAATTTTTTCACAATTTGAAATGTATGCTGAGCTCATTTGTTTCTGGCTGCTGCTGTGTTCTGCTCCAGGGTTACTGCAGTTTTACTTTTCCATTCACATGTTCACAGATTGGTAAAAAATTGCAGTATTCGTTTATAAGAACCTAACCTTAACTACTATAAATTTTATTACTAGACACAGGTGATGCTTTCCCTGTTTTCATGCAAGACACTCAAGAATATTTGAGAAAAAAAATAGAAAAAGTCACAATTGTGATACATCCGTTGCCAAATTCCTGAGTGCTTTTTAGAGAGTTGTTGACTAGAACACGGTACAGAGAGCCCTTTGTAAAACAGTGAAGCAGCATGTAACCACCAAACTCCTGCATCTTGTTTGGAAGAGGTTGCAGTGAGTAAGAAATTTTGGAATCATAGAATGGTGTGTGTTGGAAGGGAGCTTTAGATACCATCTAGTCCAATGCCTCTGTCATATGCTGGGGCATCTTTCACTATATCAGCTTGCTCAAATCTCCATCCAACCTGGTCTTGAATACTTCCTGACATGGGACATGCACAGCTTCTCAAAAAAACTTGTTTCAATGTCTAAATCTACCCTCTTTCAGTTTAAAAATATTGTTTCTTGTCCTGTTACTGCATGCCTTGGTAAAGCCTTTTTCTCTCTTTTTTTATAAGCTCTTTTTACGTATTGAAAGATAATAAAGTCTCCCAGGAGCCTTCTCTTCTCTAGGATAAACAACTTCAGCTTGCTTAGCCTGTCTTTGTAAGAGAGGTGCTACAGCCCCCTGATCATCTTTGTGGCCTACTCTGGACTGTCTCCAACAGGTCCATGTATGTTTTGTGCTGCACCCCAGAGGTGGACACAGCACTCAAGGGGGGGTCTCATGAGAATGGAGTAGAGGGAGACAATCACCTCCCTTGACCTGTTGGTCTCACTTTTTATTTGTACAACTCAGGATGTGACTGGCTTTACACAAGGATCCCCAAAAATGGTTTGCATGGATCTGTGAGAGCTGTTATGAGTTACTGTGCTTAAATACCCACCAAAACTTTGCCCTCATAATTCCACTCCTCTAAGGTAATTTGCTATATCCCCATTGAGTTCACCTCTGTCTGAACTATTGAACCGAACATTTCCCAGGAGTTTCTTTAATGACACACCTAATGCTTGTCAGGAATTTCTTTCTTATTCTCTCTCCAGTGGTAGAAAACGTAGTGGAAAACTTCTCTTTCTAAATATTTTGGTTGGGTTTTTCCACTGGTCATGTAAATAGCTGCATTTCTTTTCAGGAAGGTGGCAAATTTGTGTTGGGAATATAAACTGCTGTGATTTGTAATGCCTATTCCAGCATTCATTGCAGAAACAACCTATTGGTCTAGAATATTGTGCAGAATAGCACATATGTATAGGTCACATTCACGTGTATGCATATGTCATATTTTGTCTTTGGCCAAAACCCATTAAAGGAGAAATGCAATAACACAGTCTGGAGGTGTAAGATCGTCCTCTAGTCTCTTTATCTCATAAATATCTAAAGAAATTGGTTAAGATCCTAGCCAAGGCTGGAGAATTCACTGGTGCAAAAGATAAAAATAACCACAATCTGAGCCACTTTTCACTCACAAAAATCTCATCTTTGATTCACTTTTACTCAGTGAAGTTTTCAGAAACATAAAAAATTATTCAGTTGATTTGTCTTCAAGTAGGGAGGAAAGTAAGAGTGGAAAGTTGTTATTTTGATTTTTTAATATTTAGCTATTATAGTTAATAGTTGCCTAGGAAAATAAATAAATAACTAAGAGATTAGATAAGAATATATGAAAGAAACACTTCACATGGCACACTGCCAGTTTACGAAATGAAATACCTCTGGGTATAATGTACTTGAATATTGTGTAGAAGAATAAAAGGGAACCAGATAATAATGACTCAGAATATATCTGTTAGAATAATCAAATCCTGTACTTTTGGATGCATACTGATCACTTTACTGGAGACGTTACTTTATTTTTATAATGCATAATATATTACAGAATTTTCTGTGTGGACTTGGGGCATTTTTCATACACCTTTTAAATATTATGACTGGAGGTGAACTGGATACATTAATGCAAAACACAAAAAAAAGGAACATAAAATATAGGAGACATTTGAAACAAAGTTTACCAGAATTTAAAAGAGGATATCCCAGAAAATGGGTGGATTCTTTATTGGTACTTTTGCGATCACCCAGTGTAAGGTACATCACAAAATTCTAAGAAAATAATTCGGAATAAGAATAAACACAGGCACCATAACGATCATAATTTGTATCTGCTTTCAGAGTACTGTCTTCTCAGCAAAATGAAAGTTGAATTGTATCTCCAAGTATCATGACTGTGGATAAAACATTAAAGCAAGCTCTATTTCTGTGCTCTGGAGTAAGAAAAAAAAAAAAATTAGGATTATCACTGTCTGCTAAAGAATGAGCATGACCAAATGGTGAAACAATAGACTTTTGCAATGAAGAAAGTTAGATAAAAAGGAATGTCTCGCCGTGTAAAACTACACTTTCATTTGTGCCTAATTAGGGAATAGCAACAGGTGTGATTCCATCACCTCCATTAGAGCTAAGGGCTTTGGTCATACCTAAAAAGATATATACCTGGGACACACCAATAGACTCATAATTTATGTTCCCTGCTCCATGAGATCAAAGTGAGAGAAAAACTTTATAAACTTTTCAGACATCATCTTTAAGTAATGTGGATATATTTCTCCACCATTCATAGTGGCAAATAGTTGAAGACCACCACTTTCTTGTGTGAAGAAACTCTAATTTCTAGTTAATGGATGTGCCTTTCTCTCTTTAATGTCATGCCTTTAATATTATACATACGTGTGTGTGTGTGTGTGTCTGTCTAAAAAATGTATATTTAACTTAAGATACATTTAATCCCTGGAGGTTACTTTTCTATATATTTATAAATAGCAGTAATATCTTCAAACACACTTTAATCATTATTTCAAAATCTAGAATGTTCATTTATGCAGAAGCCAGTCAGTTCCTTTTACATTCCACCATATTTTACAAGCAGAACCATTTGCTGCTGTTACTAATACAGAAAGATTTGTAGCACTGGAGGCTCAATGTCCAGTTTCTTTCTGTGCATTTTTGAAGTTCTTATGCTGCTCTGAAGCATCAGACAAGCTGCCGTTCTCCAGAACCTGAAACTTAAACTTGCTAACAGCCCCAAAGTTTTTCCAGAGCCTTTGGAAGATTTCCCTCTTATCACTACTCCTCAGCTGCAGAGTTGATAGGAACTTGTAGGAACTTGCAAGCTAAGCAAGGTTACTTTTAGCTTCATTATCTTCATGCCTCCTTAAAAAGGGGGAATGCAAAGTTATTCAACATCGAAAGCATTGTATTGTCATGGTCTATAAATGTGTTTGCTGGCTGCATACTGTACTTCCTTTATCTGACCTTGCTCATTCAAAGATGCACTTGTTATAGTATGTCAGTCACTAATGAGGCCTAAGTAATTGAGCCTGATTGAACTGGCAAGATGCTGCCTAATTATAATGATAAATGGAATTGGCTGATCAGCTATGGAGGGTGAATGGCGTGGAGAACATTAAAACAAGGTCACTCTGTGAAGGAGAACCACTTTTATTCTTTTTTTTTCTTTTTCCTTTTTTTCTTTTTTAGTTATTCTCCCCTTTCCTGTGGCTCACCGAACTCAGACTCTTATCTGTTCATCCTACTACATAGCCAGGCATCCAGTGTTTAACTGTACTGGGACTGTATAGGACAACAGCACTGAAGACCAGTCCAGCAGCTATCACCTCCTTCCCCTAACTATACTTGAAAATGCACATGGAAAATATTTAAAAGTATATGAGGGAAGGGTTAACAGGTTTTAGATGTTCATAGTTACTGGATAATATCATCCACACTCATTACCCCAGAGAGGAAAGCTTATTGTTTTTAGATCGGATGAGTAAGTTCTAATTTATTTTTTAAGAAATCTTTAATTAACACCACCAGCTCTTTATGTTCTTCAGCTCATTTCAAATCTGTGACCAGAAAGAAACTCTGAAGGATCTACTAGGAAAAGTCACATTTTGTGAAGTGAGGTATTGACTTTTATCTCAGAAAGAACCTGAAATGTTCTTGTAAGGAGAAGTCAGAATTTTTTGGGGGGTTTTTGAGCAAATGTTGTACTTTGTATTCCACAAACTGATGGATACTGAGGGGACCTTTTTCTAAATATGAGGATAGGAAGACAGCTGGAAAGAGCTGGCATAACTTTACCAAGGACAGGTTTTGCATTACCCATCAAATTGCCTTTTGTGATTAGAATAATCCCTCTGTGGAACACGGAAGATCAGTGGATTTTGTATATTGAGCCTAGGAAGGCCTTTAAAAGTGTATCTGTAATTTCTTGGTAGCCATGTGGTGAGATATGGAACAGAGAACAGTAAGGTGGGTGGACAGTGGGATGGTGGGCTAAAAATGTTGCAAATGGGCAGAAAATACAACTGCTTTCTAGTTACTAATGCTGTTCTTCGGGCTTGAGCAGTGGGACCAGCACTCTTTGCTTTAGGTGTACCTGTCTTCATCCCTTTTTCTGACCTCATGACCTCAGACCTAATTAGCAGCTTGGTTTCAAGTAATGTATTTGGCCATGTCTCCTGGGTGTACCCTGGAGCTGATTCATTACTGTGTTGGAAGCTGATAGTAAACTCAGTTAGCAGCAACTCAATCTGTCTACTGTGTTTAGACCAGGTGAGATGATGCCAGCTGGTGAGGGTACAGACTGAACTAGAGTCACCCTTGGTTTCCAGATTGTCATCCCTCATACACAAGGCCTGCTCCAGCTGCCTTCTGGCACACAGAAGTCTAGCAAAGACTTGTAGTAGGAGAGCAGGAAAGATTATGAGTGCCGCCCAGAATGTGTATTTGCACAAGGGCTTGAACCATGGCACCTCTAAAGGTGCACCTCCACCTTCATTTGGATGCTTCTCTGCTACTCCAGAAATGTCGGTGGACATACATATACACAACTATCTGGAAATGAAAAAATCACTTGCAAAAATCAGTCTTTCTACATAAGGACAGCGGTAGATGGAAGGGATGTATGATCCTTTTGCCCCCATCTCTTTCCAATGTAGAGATTGAGCAACTAGTTCATGTGTGTTCCTAGCAGAAGTTGAGAAAAGATGGAGAAATTGTTGAAATATTCCCGTCATAGTTTTGTGTGCCAAGTAATCTCAAGGAACAGGGCAGAAAGTTATGTCAGATGGTGGGAGACTGCTTAAATGAAGATCATTGAAGCTCAGGTTCAAAAATCCCAAGATTTAATGAATATCCATGGATAGGTTTATTTTATAATTGCAGATGATATTTAGAAGAACAGGACTAATTAGAATTGATTATAAATGTGTTTAGGCTTAATTGAAAGTAAGATTTTCCCATGTTAAATTCAAGATGACTGTGTTTTAATTTATAGAGTTTTACTTTAAGTAGATGTGGTGTAGAACTAAAATCTGATATCCATATGTCTTTTGCATGTTAGACTTCATGGGTTTTTTTTCTACTAAATTTTAAAATAAATTCTAAACATCCAACTTACTTTTGGTCTTGAGGCAATTGAAGTTAATTTGTAACTGATTTTAGTACAAATAATAAAGAAAAGAAATAAAATGGCAAAATTCCCTAGGCATCACATAGCATTTTGAATGGCTGTGTTTGTTAGCCTAATGTTTGTCATCCACTACAGCTACCATATATATATAAGCTCTAAAGCTTTTAAATTATTACACATACAAATGTAAATAAAATTAACAGGTATGTTCTATTATTAATTAAATTTCTAATTATTATTCATAAATGTTGGGATTTTTAATTAGTACTATGGACTTTTGATTTACATAGTAATGTTATTATGTCTCATAATTAGACAGCACATAAAGACTGTTCATAACTGATTATAAGAATGGTTCACTACTCCTTATTGCTGAATTTCAGGGTGATTAATAATGTGCAGCTTTTACAGTCTGGGAGTCTTGAACACAGCCAATAACTTTATGGGTGTAACTAAGCTTTGTTTGCTAAGTTTCAAAAGGTTTGAAGAGCTCATCTAAATACTATTGCAACGTTTGCTGGAAAGCAAAGCTTGTTCTTCTGGACCTGTATGTTGTTTGTATTTTCTGAGTAGAGCAAAGGGGGAAGAGAGAGACAGGCTGGACATTTACTCAGAAGATAAACAAGTTTTGTCTGATTAGTTTGCTAGGCTATGAGTACCATAATTCACCAATGAAAGACAACAGGTCAGTAATGAATCTTGAATGCTGTCATTTAACAGCTGGGATGGAAATGTATGGGAAGTAAAAAATTCATAGTCATTTGGAAGTAGAGCAGTCTGTCATTGAAGTTTCCAAGAATAAATCAACATAATGTGGCTGATTTAAGAATTCACTTTTTAAGCATGTAGTACTCTTATGTACATAATTACCTGATAGAGCAGCCAACTATCTGATCATGGTTGTCCATGGAAAGGAGTGTACCTGCACATTACATTTTTCATAAGATATCAAAGAGAAAGTCTGGGTCAGCTGGCATTCCTTGTCCACATATGTTGTTAGAATGTTGTACAGACTTGAACATAAAGGAGGACTTAAGCCCTTCAGGTGTAGGAAGTGCATACATGGAAGTAACTGTGCATAGAGTAGACATCTAAGATTGGATTATAATCATGAGAGGATTTGCTAATACATTCAAAGCTCGTATTCTGACAAGCAGCTCCTAATACCCTACTCATACTAGTTAATTAACAGACAGATTTTAGGCACTGAGGTCACCTGGAAGAGACTGCCATGTGCTCATGCCAGTTAAGTGTCCTGTGTTTCAAACTACAAGTTGTCTACTGTAATGGTACCTGTACCATTTTAATAGCTAATCCATCCCATGAATTGTCCAAGGTTAAGTCAAATTAATGGCAGGATATGTTCTAAGTGTTAAAGACATTTACTGTCCATTGGCAGGAGCATATCCAAATCTGGCAGAATTTAAAGTGGTACAACTGAATTGCTCTATAGAGTCCTTCAGACTTTGCATGTTGGAGCTCCATTGCCTTTAACAGAAGTCTAGGAACTGAGATGACATGCAGATGCCTACCCCAGATATTGGAAATTTTTGACTTCTTTGTGAGAATAAAAATTTAAAATTTAATTGAAGTTATTTATTAATGTTCCAGAAAGACTGTATTATATCACTCATATACTTGTGGTTTTATCTCTTACAGTAATTTTAACTTTAGTAGATTTGTCCTCCTTAGGAACTTGGACTGTGTCAAAGAGCAATAAATTTGTGCAACTCATTAGACAAAATACTGAAGTAAATTAACAAAGGGAGAAAAAAGGCTGTTGGGATAAAAAAAGTACATGTATAAACACACAGCACATATATGTTTTGAGGTGGGGGTCTAACTTTGCAAGAAGAACTGTGGAACAAAGCAGACAGAAAGAGAATTTTTCCTTCCTGGCTTTCACAAAAACAAACAAACAAACAAACAAACAAACCTTAAATAAACATTAGTTAGAAACTGAAAGAAACTGAAAGAAACTGAAAGAAACTTCAGTCCAGGAACTGACAGAGTATGGTTAGATTGCTGGGTCTCTGTAGAACCCTATTAGAGTTAATAGAGCTCCATGTAGCTAAAACAATCTACCTGAAAATGATCAATTTCTGGTTTATGGATAGAAAGAAGACTATTATATGTTATTTCAAGGGATGTGATGACTGTCTGGTGAGGGAGAAGTAACAGTGATTGAGTGAAATCATTCTGAAAAAATACAGACAAGACCACCTCCCCCCCCCCCCAATTAGTAGATACTGATCAATAAAAGGCATCCAGCAAATTAAAAATTATGCAGCTGAGAAGATACAGATGTTTCCTGAAGAAAAGGAAAAACAGCTGAGGCAGAAAAGAACTAATAGTAAAATAATACTTATTAGAAATTTGAATTAATCCTATGGAATTTTTTCTATCACTTTGAGAAAATTCAGTGAGAAAATGTTATGAGTTGTTATCCATCACTTCTTTCAACATTATTAGCAGCTTTCAAGGACCTTTGAAGAAAACTGCATGTAATAAAGTTAATAATACATATATTTTATCAGTAAAGGTTACATCTGTCTAGCATTTTAATTTTTCCACCTCTTACTAATGTGGTGGTTAGAATTACAATAAAAATCATTAGATCAGGTATGACTCATCCATTACAGTCTGGAGAAAAGTCAATATTGACACTCCCAATGATCTCATATGCACCTTTCATATATAATTTGTTGATGCTATTATGTATCTGTGATCCATGCTTCCCAGGGAGGAACATCCTCTAAGGTTAAGTTCAATAATCTTCACAAGAAAAGATGATTAGAGGACCTGAATATCCTTAATAAATTTTAGATTAACAGACAAGATGACATTTAAGCACAAGATGTGAGCAATGATTAAAAGAACATTATGAAGAAGGGAACATGCTGTGGTTTCACGATTGTGTCATCTTTTCAACACTTTAGGCTTATATAACAATCCTTGAATACTTGCTTCAGCTACTCTGGGCAAAAGAATCCCAGTGAAAAAAATGTCCTTATACCAAAGTTAATGGTTTCAATTCTTCACCTACTTTACTTATCTTGGACTAACATTTTTGCAAAATAAATATAAAATAGAGTGTTTTGTAGCCAGTTCTGCATGTAGTGCTCTGTTCTGACCTTATCCTCTCCTTGTGTGTGGCAACATAATGTATATAACACAGGGAAGTTCAAAATCCTGAGGGAAGTGAGGAAGGCAAGAAGCAGAGTACAGACCCTGAGCTTTACTAGAACAGACTTTGACTTATTCAGAAGTGGTAGAAAGGATCCTGTGAGATGAAGCTCTGAAGGGCAGAAGAGCTTAAGAGTACTGTCAGACCTTTGAGAACAACCTCCTCCAAGCACAGGAATGATGTGTTCCAGAAAACAAGCAAACTTACCATGAATAAAGAGGCATGATTAACCAAAATAAACAAACAAACAAACAAAAAAAACCCAAACAAACAAACAAAATATATATACAGGAAGTAGAAGCAAGGATAGGGTGTAACAGAGGAATACAGAAACATTACCTGGTCATGCAGGAATGCTGATAGACAAGTAAAAGCTCGAGTAGAGTTGAAATTAGCAAGAGATGTCCAGGGCAACAAGAAGAGCTTTTGTGACTGCACTGACAGTAAATAAACTAGCAATGAAAAAGCTGACCCACTGCTGAAGGAGGTGAGCGATGTAGTGACAGTGAATACAAGATGAGGATGAGGTACACAATGCCTTCATTGATTTTCACCAACAAGGTCTCCTGGGCCTCTCTCTGTGGAGGCAAGGTTGCAGAAGGAGAGAACCAACCAGCAGCATGTGAGAGTTGGAGTCAGTGATTTTTTGAGAGAGTTTGCTTCACACTAATTCATGAGATTAGGTGTGTTGCACACAAGTGGACTGGGAGAGCAGCAGCAGGAGACAAATACTTCAAACATCTTCAAGCAGTCTGAGGAAAATTGAAATAACTATGAGCTTGTCAGTCTCACTTCAGTTACTGTGAAAATCACAGAGCAACTCTTCCTGGAAGCAATTTTGGCTTGCATGAAGAAACTGACTTGAAAAACTAACCTGAGCTGACATTTAACAGGTTGTGTTTTATAGTTACTTTGCAGAATAAAACTACTGGATCTAGAGAGGAAGGGGAATGTTGACTCTCCCTTAGTCACAGACAGGAAAAGTGTTTTGACTTTAGTGAGGTTTTCAACATAGTCTTCTCTAACATCCTTGTCAACAGATTTGGACATAGTAACATAGATGGATTTATTACAAAATGAGTGGAAAATATTCTGGATTGTGTGACTCAGGGGGTAGTAGTTAATAGTTTGCAATCTCCTGGCAGGAATTTACGAGTGTAATTCCTCAGAATCCTTTTCTAGGACCTGTTAGTCTTGTTTAACATCTTTACCAGTGACCTGGAGGAGGCAAAGAAATGTCCCCTTTTGTCAAGTCAGAAGACCAGTGTTGAAAGACCAGTCTATATTTTTGAAGGCAGGTCTGCTGTTCAGAGACTTAGGCTGAAGGCAAGGGCTAACAGGAACCTTATTAAATTCATCAGTCTTCCACTAGGGACGGACCAAGCTCTAGAGGAGCACAGTGTGGGTAAATTACTCACTGACTGACTGTGTAAGTATCTCTGAGGAAAGGACTTGGGAGTCCTGGTGAACTGCCACTGATTAAATAGAGTCCCATGAAAGTCATAGCAGGTGCTGAGACTGACTTCTGGCAGGGGAAAACTAGCATCAGTTTCCTCACAGTTAAACTAAGATAAACTTTTAAAATATTGCGTGTATATCATGTATACAATTACAAGTACTTATAGAAAGCAGATAAAAGAAGTGTTGTGGTCTAGAAATGGACATTAAGCCCCCAAGAAATTAAAAAAAAAAAAGGTTTTTCATCCCTACTTCAAAGCAAAATATGCAGAAAAACATTTATCTGCCGGTTCATAATTCCATGCCTTTGCTTCATGCTCACTAGAGATGTGCAAAGTGATTTGGTTCACATACTGTGCAGGTATACTTCTGCTTCCTATTTCCCTGAGTTAAGGTCACCATTGCAATAATTACAGATTTTCTGTTTGGTGAGGTTTTTAGACTGAACACATTGGTTTGATTCTCTGATTCATCCCCTTTTACTGGCCTCCTTCTCTTATCCTTACAGCATCATTTATATCTACACCCATTTTTACAGAAAATATTAACTGCCTGCAACCTTAGGTCAGTGATCTCATTTTTTATGAGCGTTTCTGCACATTGCAAAATAACCCAAACACCCAGAAGTTCATAATGCAAACTGTTAGATGGCACAGCATGGTCCAAGTCAGCATGATCCATGGAAAGGTATGGATGCCTTGCATCATTAAGAAACAGAGGAAGATTTAGGTCTCCAGGTCATTAGGTGTCAAAGTCTTTTGTCAACCTGGGTTTCTGAGTAGGGTGTATTCTTACTATGAGAGAGGGGGAGGAATTGCAGATTTCATGCTCATGTATCAAATATATTTGAAACCAAACTTGCAGTTAAGTATCCTTCTCTCTGGCTGCAGATTCTACAGCCCAGATTCACCCCCTATACACTTCTTAAATCTTTTACTCTAGAGGCACTACCACTGTCACTGATGGGCTTGGCCTCGCCCTGCAGTGGGTCCATCTTAGGGCTGGTTGGAATTAGTTCTCTTGGATGTGGGGGAAGCTTCTCCAGCTCCTCACAGAAGTCAGCCCTGTAGCCTCCCTGCTACAAAAGCTTGCTGTGCAAACCCACGGCAGGGGATATCACACACTCTGCTCCCCTGTAAGTATGTTTGCAGCAGAGACAAGTTTTGATAGCGACTGTTTGCCCTGAAGGGTTTAAACTAGAATTTGGTCATATAAAGGATAAGAGAGTAGAGGGGAGGAAGGAAAGAGAGGAAAGCAAAGAGAGATCAACACCAATGTTTCCAGGAAGTAAACAGCTGATTCTGGTCAGATTTCCAGGAGGAATATGCTTGCTTATAAAATGCAGTCATATTGAATAAGGTTAGTTGTGACTGATCTCATGATAGTCCAATCTACTATTATGAATGAGATTTGCAGAATTACTTTATGAAAGGGTAGGGAGGTGGTTTGTCACCACATAAACGATGCTGTTCGCTTCCAAACATGCATACTCATTGTAGAAACAGGGCTTTGCTTTGGTATTTTTGTCATTGTTTGCTCAAAAATTATACCTTGTATTTAAGGAGAAGCTGTTGCTTCAGACACAGCCAGTTTGCTTAAGGTTGCATCTAATTTTCTACAGACCTTTACTCTGATATAAAAATAAAATATTTGACATAAAATCTCAAGTCAAAAATATGAGATAAAAATATGCTGATAGGTTTACTGTTCAAAAGATAGGGAAAACATCGGGGTAAGAATGATAGAATTCCATTCATAGTGTGAGAAAATACAGAAAAGTTGTTTCTTCTTAAAGTTTTTTCTTGGCACAACTTTTGCAAATTTCAGTATATAAGTTGCTGCTTATGGATCTGCTCAGACCATGGTTCAGTAATATAGTAAATGGCAAATATTAACATAGGTCTCAGCATGGATTCAGAAATGCTGCAGACATTCTGTTGCAGAGTGAGATAAGCTTGCATTTCTTTTTCAGCTTTCTTCAAAAATTATTTGTGGATTTTCTGACAAGTTACAGGTGATGTAAACTAGGTATAAAATCAGGGAGTCAAAACACTTTGAGAGATAGTCTACATTATGTATTCTGGCTACAAAATGTGATTGTGTGCCTGTGCCTAATGTAGATCAGGTTAGTACTGCCTGGTAATGGGACAGTACAATGACAGTACAAAAGTCTGGTATTGGTGACTGTGGAAGAGCACAGCATCATGTATGAGGAGTACATGGCTCCTGAGAGTCACCTGAGGAAAGCAATTGCAACAGAGATGAATACGCTTCCCCACGAAAATCCACAGCTGAATTAATTCAGATGTTTCACAACTGAAATTGTGTACAAGGATTACACTATTGAAGAGCCTTTAGTTGAAAAGGTGTGGAACTTGGTCTCACATGGAACACTAAAAGAAATTTTGAACATGTGGAGAAAGCCAATACCCTGTGTTCTTAAGAATCCAGAAAAAAGCTTTGAGAGGTTAGGCAGTTTGCCTTACACTAATTTGCCAATGTCTTTTTTCTTAACATAAGTACTTCAAGGTACAAGTATTACCCCATGAACATTTGTTTTTTGACATATTAAGGCTGTGAACGTCTTGCCAAGACATTGCAATGAATAGTCATGAGCAGTGTGCTCTACATCCAGCCTCAGACAGAAAGGGCATGTTAGGCATGTGGAATGAGTACTAAGAATCATTGAAAGAGGAAACTGCTTTAATTTACAGAGGAAGAAAGTACAAGTATGATCCATGGTATGACATGTGCAGCTTTACTTATTCAGGCTAGTGCTAGAGGAAGAGGAAACACACATCCTCTCTGTGTGAAACTGATAGAGATTGCACTGCCTGATCAGTTTGGCTTATTTTCTACATCGGTAATTACAGGTTCTACTCTTCCTTGGTTTGTCTGGATACAATTTTCCCACTGATGTCAATGGGAGCGCATCTCCACAGGGAGCATCTGTGTAAGTGTTGGTGTACATGTGCTTTGGTACATTACTGAACACTCTGACACAGATAAATTAATTTGTTCAGATGGTACAAGGGGAAGGGTTAAAGGCTTTTGTATAGAACTGCACCAAGAAGTGTTTTTGTAACAACTAACACCAAATCTTCAGTCAAATGTAGGTTTTCCTTTTAGTATAACATGAAAAAATGGCAAGGAGGTAGTAAGTCATCTGAGGAAAATGGGAATACTGGAAATTAGAGCGAGTTTTGCTCTATCTCTCATCTTTTTGCTTTTTTAAACTACTTTCTTATCACCTGAAAAGGCACACAGAGAGAAGGAAAAGGGGAAAAAAAAAAAAGAAGCCCCAAAGCTTTAATAAAGCGTTACATTTGACAGAGCAGACAGACAACTAGTGAAAAGAGGAGACATCTTTGGCAAAATGACATCGAGAGCTTTCAGAGGTGCTTGCTGTGTTCATGCTGGAGAAATCCTTTATGTGTGCAAAAATCTACAGCCATAGCCTTGAAGGTTTATTTCTCTATCACCTTTCACCTTCCTGACACCTGAGTTCTCAACATACCTGAACACCAGCAAAATGAGCTGGAAGGCTCTCAGCTATTTTTCATAAAATCTAGTGATTGGATAGACAAATAAAGAATGTTTGGGATTTTTTTTTTGTTGTTATTCTTCTTCTGTATTTTCCTCTTTTATGTGGCTTGTATTTGGTTAGTTGGGTTTTACTTGTTTCAAAGAAAAAGCTGTTTTACACCTTCAGAGTGCTGTTACCACAAGTGAGCAGCGACAGTAATGGACTTCATGTATAATTCATGCAATCAAAACTTTGCAACTGTGCAAAATTGCATACCCCACATCCTGTGCCTTCAAATCCTCTTCCATAAACTGTCAGAAGTTACAGCAGTGGGGCTCACTCAGTGGCCATAAGCTGAAACACTAATGAAGCTGCCTGAACAGCACCATAGAGAGCCATTTAATCAGCCCCTGTTTTTAATTTTGGTTGGCTGACAGGTGGCCAAAAGTACTAAAACATTGAAAAGAAAAAAGGAAACCTGATTCAGTTATCACTAAACAGAACAGGAAACACATAAAGAGATTTTTATCAAGGCTTTACTTTTGATGGCAAAAATTAAAGATTACTTTGAAAACACCTAAGCATTTGTGGTATTAAATATTGAAAATACATTATCCAGCTTAATAATTATGGAATTAGATATGAATTACTGAAGTAAATTCCTTCGAGGCATTGAGAGCAGGGAGGTGTGTTATCTCAAATTTACATATGCCTTAGATTTTTTAAATAAGATTTAAAAATAGTATCAAGTTCTCAGCTCCCCAGATTATACTTGAGCTCCTTTTCTTTCTTCCTTTCCCCACTTAACATTGATTTGATCTAATCAATGGTTCCCTGAATTTAGGCAGGACTGACTGTGCTGCCCCAAGAGACAAGAGTAGAAAGAGAGATTTGTTGAATCTAAATCCATTCAATTTTATTAAATACACCAACTTAAAACCCAGCTGCTGAAGTCATAGGATGCCAATTCTTGCCACTGAGCCCAGTAACTATGGGGCCCCACCCATGAGTCGATCTCAAGCACAGTAAAAATCTGTAAAGAATGATTTTATTCGGTCCACAGCCGAAGAGCTGACCTCCATAAGCATAACTAAGTGTAACTTTGGTTTCTTGAACATTCTTTACCACCTGATGATAAATATGTAGGTTATCCACACACATCTGGAATCTCTGCTTCTTCCTTACAAAATTCCTGATGCTGATATTATCCAGAGGTATGAGTTTCTGTAAAAACATAACCAATTTTATCATTCTGAGGTGTGTCAGCATTCGGTTGCTGAGTGGCCACTGGATTAAAGACTTAGATAAAGGATGAAATCTCCCTCTATAGTATTCTCCCTTATTTGCTCAAACCTGTAAAACCTCCAGCTTTTCAATCCTAGAGCTTGCATGGTTCCTTCTGTGCCTGAATCATCCATGATACTAAAAGAAGAATCTCCAGCTCATGTTACTGGGAATTATGATTGCTCTGAAGACACTGTGCATGGGATATTAAATATAAACTAAAAAATTACAAATACTGGGCATTTAGATTTCATTTTAATATGGAGTGTGTGTACAACTATCCTGGAAAAATAAAAAAAAAGTTTAGAATCTACTTAGCCATGAACAGTGTGCACAAAAACTTTTAGTAGTTTATCTTCTTCAAAAGTTCATGGCAACAGTTTCCTTGGTACCCCTGCACATATTCCCAAACCATAGTGGTGTCCCATGTCTTCCTCAACATTCATCTCTTAACAGATGGATAGTTTTCTTAAGCCTATGAATAGAACCAGTGTACAGTCTGTGTGGACAAGAAATAAAAAAACCAAAGTAGTAACGGCATATAGGATGGTAATATGTTTGGGATCAGAAAAAAATCCATAAAATTCTACTCAGAGGAAAATGAAAGTACAGAAGTACGTTTCTGTCCATGGCTGCTGTTAATCCTTTCAAAAGATGCCCGGATATTACAAAATCCCATTGCAAATCTAAAGCAGAATTGGCAGATGTTACACTTCCAGTGCTACATCTGAAGCTCTTATCATGGGTGACAACTTTTAACTACTCTTTATCCCTCCTCATTGCCGTGAGTGAAGTCAGGGAGGCTTTGTCTGCTCTCTGATTTCATTCATGAACTGGGTTATTCATTCTTCTAATGTTACTGCATCTAATTCAAGGAACCTGTGAAACAAAGATTAGCCTTTATTTCTTGTATGTTTTAGCTCATGAACATGGCTAACAACCTTCTATATGCTATGAGCAAAGATGAGATCAATCCTGGCAATATTAAGGTGCATAGATCAGCTGAGCAGAACACTGAACCAAGATACCATTGGGAAGGGTATAAACAGAAATAACTCAGGAAAAATGAATTAACTTCTGCTTGTAACAATTGGCACAAGGAGAAAACATGTAATGTACAAAACAAACCTCTCAATATTTATAAATAACATTGTTCACCTATTCCTAAAGAAATCAGTATGCCTCTTCTACAGAGCTTGCTTTCAAACATAGAGCTCCAGAGTCTTAAAAATTTTGAGCACTACATAAATTGCTCTTCCAAGTTTTTAATAGACTTCCTCATTAATTACATAAGACAGCAAACAACAGTTTTGTGTGAGCTGATAATTAGTGTTCATCTTGGTGCATATGCTTCATGAAAGAATTTCCATCAGACACTGTTTACTTTTCTCCATTCTCCCAGCTTATTAGGTCCTGACTGTACATGAAATAGGTTAAAGAAAATTTTGACAGTTGCAATTACAGTCAGAATGCAGCAAACACACAAAAATTCTACAGCAAAAATAACTTTCAATTTTCACCCCTTTTTCTTTGACATTTTCGTCTTCAACTTTGCCTTGTCAATTAAAGTTACTGTTAGACAAAGGCTGTATCTACAGTGATAGAACTAGGAGAATTTCCAGGAAATATCAGCAGCAGAACCAGAAGTACACTGACAACCCTGCACCTTGACACTGTGTGATGAGTGTTTAAGAGAAGAAAGGAGCTGTAATGTACCCTGTGTTTCTTCCCCATACAGTTTTGTTTCAGGCTGTCACTTGACTGAAATGAGATTGGAGACAAGATGAAAAAGCTTGAAGACATCTAGAACAGGATAAGAAATGCAACAGTGTGTTCAGAAATGTCCTATAAGAACAGTCTCAATTTCATAAATTGGATCTATAAAAATTTTGATTGAAGGAATAATAGGAAATGGCTACCTGAAAGCTACCAAACTGAAGAAAAGAGTCAAACTGCAAACTGTTGAAATCATATATCTTCTCTACCAACGAAACTACAAAATCACTGCCTGTATAGCAATACAAAAACCAACCAAACAAACCCAAAACCCAATCAAAACCAAACCCACCTAAACCCCAATACCCTGCATATTATGAGTCAGCCTATAGATCTTGTGTTCCCAGTGTCTGAATATCCAAGAGGTGGCAGCAGTCGCCATGTGTACCGTCTGTGTCTTACTGTAAGGTGGCTGGACAGATAGAAATGCTACAAGGGCTTCATGATAGACTATAAGGCCATAAAGAACTGTGAGCTGTGGAGGCTGCACCAGCCCTTTCTAAGCCGTGTACTGGATGTAGAGGGCAGCCTAAGATGAACGCTCTCTACCTCTGTAAAGTATTCAGTTTAGTTACAAAGCCCTGGCAGCTGTAAGACAGAATTGTGACTGCTGAACAACTACTGAGAAAGAGAATCTGGTCCAGATTCTTTAGGACTTCTTAGTATTTTTGTGCCGTGTGTCTTTGTAATTTTTTCCACATTGATTTAAAAAACGGGTGTTGGAAGAAATTAAAAAATCCTCACCCATATCCTTCTGGTCATTAATTGTATCACATATGGGCAATTTTGGAATTCATCTAAACTTCTTTAGGCAAAATACTAGAGAACTACAGTGTTTCAAACAAAATTTTACTTTCACTCATCATTTCCATCTTGGCAGTGTAAGAGTTGTACAAAAGGATTTTCTTGGTCGTCCTGACATGAGAGCAATGATTGTTTATCTTCATCACCAACAAGTAGACCATCCTGCAACTCTGAATATGTCAAGAGACTTGTTGTGCCTTGAGGGGTAAATATGTTTGCCTTTCTTGGTTTTGTAATACAATCAATTTCTATTTCAGATATTACTTTATTAAAGTGCATTTTCTCTGTAACTCCATTCAGAACCCATTTCTCACCTCAGTTAAAATGAGCTTATGTGTTTTACATGCCCTTACATTTTGTACTTCAATTTGCAGTCTTATAACTACTGGACACAGCTCTGTTGGTACTGCAGGGAGAATGTTCTCATTCACTGCTTTTTCTAACCTACGACTTCCTGCATTGCTGATATTTAATTTCTTGCTCTATAAATTGCCTTTTGTCTACTCAATATATAAAAAGGCACAAAATGAAACCAAACCCTGACTCAAAAGCCTGTGTCATACTTGCATATGCATGTACAGTCACTGATTTTACAAGACACACATAGTGCCTGCATATCTGAAAGCAGACCTGGCTTCTGTAGTTCTTAGAAATAAGAAATGATTTGCCATTTCCAAGACTGTGGTTTCACTTGCCTTTTATTTGTAAACTTGGGAAGTATCCTCTATCACACCATAAGAATTAAGTTTGCAGAAGTCAAAAATACATTCCTGAATCCCTACCAGAACAAGTCTCTTTTCTGACACTTTTTACAAAAATTAGGGTTTTTCTTAATTTTCTATTGTTAGAATATATTAAACTTTAATGGATCCAAACAAGAATTGAATTGTAAAAAATTAGAGCTACTGTCATAGTTTTATGGACTACTGAAGAAAAGAATGGTAAAAAATGCATGGGGTAAAGCACAGCAGGATTAGAGGGGGGAGAAATTTTCGAAGACGTTATATAGAAAACATTCTGAAAATCGTGATTATAGATATACAGTCAGTTCTCAAATTATATCCAGTGGGATATTTTCAGCATGATTGCAGCACAAATTCTTACATAAATGCTAGTATTGCAACTGAGGCAAACTATAAAAATTTTCTCTTCCTCCAGGTTAGACTATCATATTCTGTATGCTCTCCTATCTGCCGAAACATAAATTCAGCTAGAGATAGCTATTTATAGAAAAAAAAGCCCTTAAATATTTAGTTGAAAATGTTAAAGAAGAAGATGAAGATCTGCAAAGATGTACATACCTGTGTAAAAGTTTCACTGGGGACTTTATTCCTATCTCATTAAAGTCTCTGGACCTTTGCAATTATCTCTAGTATGTATAATAGATGAATTTCTCATTTCATAAAAGGTGTTATATACATTTACTAAACATTGTGAATGCCTTTGCCAGATTGAGGGTTTTAAGGTCACTTGATGAGTCCTCATTCTACAAATTAATACATATAATTTCTCCCATTGTCTGTCATTTTTAGGAACAGTTTTCCTGAGAATAAAAAGCTGTTTATTTTCTGTGTTGCAGGTTTCAATTTTTTTATTTTTTTCACTGGAAGGATTACCCAATGGGGTGAGAAAGAACAAGAGCTAAAAAATGCAAATTGTATTACTGTCCTTTTTCATCAGATACTTTCAGCAAAGGATTTCTAGCAAAGTAACTCTCCAGTGGTTAGAAAACAGACCACTTAATGTATATACCACAAAAGAAATAGAGAGACACTTCAATGGAAGCCTTGGCGAATATTTGAGTATTACCCATTTGTCTTGAAATAAGTGACCCTTTACAAATCATAAAGCATATCTATTTCTAATGCCCTATAAATTCCTGTTGGTTGAAACGTTTTCAAACGCAAATGTAACTCCAAAACAAACTCAACCATAAATTCTTATGTCCTTAAGAAATATAATGAAAAACTGAGGAATTTTGGTCATCTTGTGTATCATGTCCTCCTGTGACAACTGTGTATGTTATAAAATTTTCTAAAAGACTACTGTTCACTGACATAGACAGGTGGAGATGTATAGATAGATATTTATCTGATGACTTGTTTGATTGTTTTTAGAGTGATTTCAGAATGGACTTGCCCACCAGTTCTAATTGTAGCTGACAGTAGTGTCAGCAGATTAAAACAACTCAAGTTGACTCAGATCAGCCTGTGCAGAATCAACAAACAAAACAACTGAAAAGGTGAAAGTTAATGTATTCATTACGTGTTTGGGCTTGTAGTCCTTGCTTGAAAACCACCTTGACCTCATATGCTACTACAGACCAAGAGCGTTATTTCATTAATATTTGAAGTAAAGTCATTCAAGGAAAACACAGAGTTTGTGAAATATGATGCTTGTCACCAGATTATATTCTTCCCTAGTGGCTGATGTGGGAGTGATCCCATCACACTTCCATCATTTTAAGATGTATCTGTTGAAATACAACATTCCTGGAACAACCTGGGGCTCACCTGTTACTGCAGAAGAGCTCATTTTATCAGGAACAGATTACTTTGAGTACCTCTGAAGCTCTTTCAGCTGTGCACTACAATGGGAACCCCAACATTTTTGCTGTGAAACACAAATTTTGCAATTACATTTACTAATTTACCATTTAATTTTTAATCACTGAAATACTTGACTAAGAGGTTTTTTCTAATGTTGTTTCTTTAAATGAAAAGGAAAAGCAAGATCCTGACTACCTGTACATCATTACATTTTAAAATTACTCTATGCAAGATTATCATTATAGACTGCTATTTTTCCTGTCTCTTAGTGTCTTCTTAGTTCAATTGGAAATCACATTACTCTGTGTTTATGGATGCAAACAACTTACAGTGTTGCTGTTTCAAATACTTGCAGTGTTTTAATCAGACATTTTCTTTGTAAAGCACGTCATTTTAATACAGTGTTTGTGTGACTCAAGCTGAAAATAGTAAGTATATGACAGGATATGAAGCATTTTTATTCCTTCTACAGAAACTCCATCAAGTATTCAGGGATATCGTGAGCTATTCTTATTCTGTAAATCATTGCTCTGATAACAAGAGCCAGCGTGATTAACAAACTCATTTTTCATCTGTTGGATTACTCAAACACAGCAGAGCTTTTATGCCCTCAAATGTTCATTCATGTAATTTTATATTTATTCATATATATTCATATATATATTACATGAATATTCATGTAATATTAAAAATTACATTATAGGAAAAAAATTGGTGCTTAACTTAGTTTATGGAGAAAAATACTGATCAGCATCTGAACATTTGCATTTTAAACAAGATTCTTTCATAAAGTAACATTTTCATGCCAAAAAGATATCTTGGACCGAATATATTTATTACCTGTGTTGTGCTATAATACAGTAAACATCAATAATTTTGATTACTAATGGTAAATTATACCATATATCCTTCATCATTTCTGGATGAGCTCTCTATGTCTTGAGAAATCAGCGAGTCTGTAAATGATATTATAGTGCAGTGGGAACACAGGTAATTTTATAACAACCTGCTTAACTTAGGTAAGAGCACATAACAGATACCAATTAGACATATACCTGAATTTGCTTCTAAGGAGTAAGAACAAGGTACTTTGCTACTACAATTCAAATGAAGAAAGAAAATGCATATTATAAAAACGTAAGTAGAAAAGATTATTAGAAAGAGTCAGTGATGTTTATGAATAGGAAACATTTTGGTGTAAAAGCTGTTCTTTGTACAGCTTTTACACCAAAAAAAGAGTACAGGTTCAACTATCACTAATACTGACCTTAACATTAAGCATTGCAAAAGACTGTAAAAAAGATGGAGCTGTAGAAAACTCATGGTAATTCAAATTCAACTTAACAATACGTAGTGACCGTTCTTTTAAGAATGAGTCCAGAGAAAATATCTGACCTTAATTATTGTTTTTCTAATGTAACACATATAAAATATCATCTCCCTTGCTACCTATTTAATGAAAATATTAAAAATTTTTATACCATACACCTGTTAATACACACACATGTAAGGGTATTGATACACTTTTTCATCACTTTTTTTATGACTTAGAAAAATTCTCTTGAATGTGCAAAAGCCAAGGTAGGCTGTGAATGACATTACCTGTGTATTCAATTTTTGTTTGCTGTTAGAAATAAAATGACATTTTGCTCTCTGTCTGATATAAAGAATAGTGTGATAACAATGCATAAATATAACTCTTTAAGTAGTATCTGACTATTTGGTTTTTATTTTGTGGTGGTCACATTTCAAAAATTTACCGTTATTATTTTCTCTGTATTCTTTATTGTCAGTTTCTTTGTAGAATGAGAAGTATATTCAGTTCCTACTGAAGTTAGTAAAAAATCCAGGCTCTTAGATTAACTATATGGCTCCAGAGTGTGATATAAAGGACAAGAGATGAAAGATTATATGTGTAAAACATCATCACCAAGGTGATGAAAGAAGAATATAGGCATTTGAAAGAAGGATCTTTAATTCCTGAAAGGCCGGTTTAAAAATATAAAATAGAGTAAGATGGTGGCAAGTACACCTGAACCTGAAAAACAAGATAAAGGCATTTTACTGGTGCTTTTATAACTTTTGAGGTAGCTTGGGTATTATTATAAGGTGTAAAACAAGGGAGAAAAATAAAATGAAAAGTTTGTCTGCTTCTGCAAGGGCTGTCTATGGGCTGCAGCTTCTTTCAGGGAATGTCTACCTGCTCTGGCATGGAGGCCTCCAGGGACTGTGGGTGGATATCTGCTGTACCATGATCCTCCATGGGCTGCAGCACAGTGACCCACTTCACCATGGTCTTCAACATGGGGCTGCAGGCGAATCTCTGCTCCGGCACCTGCAGAGCCTCCTCCGTCTCCTTCTCCGCTGACCTTGGTATCTACAAGGCTGTTTCTATCACTTTTTTATCACTCCTCTCTCTCATGGCTGCTGCAAAGCATTTTATACCCTTTCCTAAATATATCAGAGAGGCCTCCAGGATCACTGACATTCTCGTCTCTAGAGTTGGGTGGAACTGTCTGTGGGGGCCATGGGAAAGTACTCAGCCTCTTCTCACAGAAGCCACCTCTGCAGCCCTTCTGCACCAATAGCTTGCCACACCAGTCATCACAGTGCAATATGCTGTGGCATCTATCCCTTTGAGGGATTTAGATCAAGAACCTAACTTTATCCTATTTACCATTATGTTCTGAAGCTTTAACTTTGTGACTTAGAAAGGTGTAAATCACTGTTACTGCATATATAGACAGGCTTAGAGTTACTGGGCAGGTTAAAAGTGGTTATTACATCCAGAGAAGAGAGAGGATTTTTTAGTCTTTCAAAGCCTCTCTTTTTTTTTGTCCTATATAAAACTCCTAAATAAAGGCTCAAGGGTTCAAGTTCCAGTCCTCCACCCAAAAAAACCAGAAAAAGTTATTGCAGATTCTATATCACATGCTATGATTCTCTTTAACTTCATTTATGCTTCTCTTTGCATTGTCTTTAGGGTGTTAAGCTCTTGAAAAACAGTATTTTACATTATTTTCTATTTATCTTAAATTGTATTAAAATGTGCTGTATGTAGTAAACTCCCTTCCAGTTTTACATAATACATTAGAAAACAAAAAGCTTGCAAAAATGTTACTGGTCCCTGCTTCTAATGAAAAATCAAGCTAGGAAGCTGGAATTATAATACATTATTTATCTGTCTATGCTAGCTGTAGCTTGCAAAGCTGGAGTCTGTGTGGTAGAGCTGGGACCAATATTAAAATACAAGATGCAAATTTTTCAGTTCTATTGTCACATAAACCTAGAACCTCTGGTTGCAAAGTTCAGCTAATTTAGCAATTATTGTCCAATAATACTGAATGCTTATATGACCAACCTGTATTTCTTTTTGATAGACAACCTGCACGTGACATATTCATCTTGTTGCAGAAATACAACCCAAATCATTCAGTTCTAGCTCATTTTACCCAAGTGTAAACATATTCAGATTTTGTCTCCAAGTGTGTTCTAGTAAGCCAAAAATGGCTGGTTAGAGCTAACTGAAATTCTGTTTGATCATTGTCACCTTAGAATTATAATAGGTTTCCATAATTGTCATATTTCAGTTTTGTCTCTTTTGTTAGATTTCATCTGCAACCACAGAACAGCTAAGCCCCCCTCTTTCCAATTTATTACTAAAGAATGGACCACAGAATTGGTAGGCACCCTATTATGTGAAGAAGAAACCATACTCAACAGCATTAAAAACTGCCATCCTGCATCCTTTACAACTTCACAGTTTAAATTCATTTTCAGGAGGAAGAAAACTACTTTAGATTAAAAGAAGATCTCATTGGTTGTTTACATTGAACACAAAGCCATTCCAAAGCAATTAGCAAAATATAAAAATAGTATCTGAAGAAAACTCAATGGCTCTGTTGGAAATGCTGCACATAAGTTGGCTCCTTCCTAAACTCTCCCTCTGTTTCTCTCGAAGAGTAATGTGAGAAAAATGAAGTCATTAAACTCTTAAGAATTGGACTTGCTTAAAATATGTGATTTTAATTAGCAAATTAATTTAGGGTTTTTTTAAGTGTAGTATCTACTGGGAGGAGCAACCAGGTAATTAAACAAAAGTATTAGTATGATTTAAATTGCACTTCTTCACCAATTTATCATGCTAACTAATGTCTTAATGCAGCAAGTCACTTCACCTAAACAAAGTACTGTCTACATAGCTACACTCTCCCTGCTTGTATATTTAATGCATATCTTGATGTTGAAAGATGGATTAAAGCAGAGATAAACTACAAAACAAAAGCCCCAAGAATGAGATTCAACTCTTTATTAAGAAATGAAAATGCATGCATATAGTTATAAGTTTCTACAGAACAAGAGAGATCTTGAAACTGACATTTCCTCTACAGAGTTGATCATTTTTGTTTGAGACATTTGGAGATGCAAGTGGCAGATATAAGCAGACACTATGGGATTTCTACAACTTTCTGGGAACTCATAATTTTGAGCAGCATTAAACATCAGAGAACCTTGACTTGCACCCATTGTCGATGAAGTCAGTGGAATTTAACTAACAAACTGCATCATAGAGTGTCTCAAATTGGAAGGGACACATAGGTAAGGATCAATACTATTGTTAAAACAAGTATCTAAACTTTTCTATGCCTTAGACACGATAGGGACATCTTAAGTTTCCAGCTTCCTCTCTGAAAATGTGCAGGTTTTCCACAGGATCTGTGCTGTGACTGAGAGCCCTGAATGGTTGCAAGAGAAATTTTAAGCATCTTACACAGTAATAGAAATCATTATGCAACTGAAATCTGGCCCAGGTATCTTTTTTGTTATAAGATGAACAAGATCCACTGACAGCTCTGACTAGATGTCTGTAGGTTGTACAGGGACCTTACACACACAATGCTCATGTAGACACTTCCATTTAGAGACTTAAATTTAGGTGAAAATCCTGAACTGGGATCAATGCCATTATGCATTTCTTGCCCAAACTGAAAAGAAAAATCAATGTTTTACTGTACTGCTTCTCTCCTTTCATTTGACATGTTTTTAAGCCACCGTTCAGGATCTAAACAGACTTTTACAGCTTCTTAACTTAAATTATTTTTATTTTGAAGAAATAATAGTTCATAATTCATATATTCTCAAGTTGAAAAAAGTTGAAAAAATAAAGACAGTGGACCAATTCGGGAGACTCTTCACTGGAATTTGCTGTTGAAAATTCCCAGTAAAATACCCTCTGCACTAATTCACAAAAATCTGATAGGCAGCTTCTCCAGCGTATGTGATCATTATATGCACAATGAGCAAAAATTGGGAACAAAGACAGTTCGAATGCCTCTTTTCTATTTCTCATCAGTAAGGTTTTCAACAAGGTGGGATAAATTAAGAACTCTTTATCCATATCTGTAAACAAGGAGGTCTCATTCATAAGCACTCATGGTCTGTTTTTGACTGGCAGGTGTGAGCATCTAATTTATCTGTCACAAAACTAATAATGCTAAAGATCAAGGCTCAACTACATAGGACTGCAATGGAGAAAAGGATTTTGATATCTAAAATCTGTTCTGTTCAGCTGTTCTGCTCAGTTTAGGTGTTATGACTTTTATCACTTCTGGTAGTGTAAGAAGTCAATTCCTGGCAGCCACAGACCATTGAAATATGTTTCACTCATGGCAGTCACCATGGCTAGATTAAGCATGTTAAAAGCTATTCAAATATGACTTTCAGTGAAATGTAAAAAAAGAAAGGGAGAAAACTCTTTGCAGTTTCTTATACCAATAAGGTATTCAGTGGTATAAAGAAAAACACCCCAAAAACCACCATAAAAAAAAAGGAAGAAAAACAGCAAAAAAATGAACAGAAAAACCCCACTGTAAAATGACTTACTGAAATTTATAGATGGACAAAGACTTTAAAATCCTTAAACTTTACGATTAATTTCCAAGGAAGTTGTTGCTTTTTCTATTAGAGACAGGGAGATTAAGAATTTAATTACAAGACATGCTGAAAAAGACTTGGTGCTATGGGGAACCTGAGCCACTCCTGCAGCTCAGTGCTGGGAGCCTGTTGTTGGTAGGGTGTACTGGGCCACACTAGGCGGCTGAGCTGCATAAGGCAGAGCGGTGCAGGGCTGAATTTCCCAGGTCGTGAATTGGATGAGGAGAAATTAAAGAGATTTCCAACAAGGGCTATCAAGGCACTCTTTAGGGCCTCAACCATACCTGGAAGGGTGATGCAGCACTGGCACCAGTTGCCTCTCTTTCCTTGAAGGTTTGTTGGCCTGGGCTACACTAAACAAAAGCTGAGCCAGGCAGGTGTTGGTGATAGTCTTGGTTTGAGTGAGAGCCTGGACTAAACAATGTTAGGAGATTCCTTCCAAACAGCATTTCTATGCTTGCAAGAAAACATCAGATTATTTTTTCCTATTCCCGTTCTAGAATACTTAAATAAATATTTAAATCTTATGCTTTAATACTTTAGCATTTATTTTCAAAAAAATTATTTGAATAAGCTCAAAATATTGAATAACTAATATTACATTGATCTATTTTAGGCAAATGTTGAATCTACTTTCTACAGAATAAAATTAATCCTGTTGAGAATATCATTTACATTTGCCAAAATTAAAATATGTTGGCATTTCTGAATACAAATATTTTAGTTTCTAAATCTAAGACAACATGTGTTTTTGCTTTTGCTTGCCATGAAACTGAGTCTAGAATACTTATATAAACAATGAAACCTGACTTTTAAAAAAGGACTGGAATGAAAAGCTTGAGTTCCAGCTCCAAGCACAGATATTTTGGAAGCAAAGATTATTCTTCAACTGACACAAAACAGTCTGGCAACTGGAAGGATTTTGATTTACAACAAACTAGTGAAAGCACAGATTCTTTTTTTTTATATCTAGAAGAACCAAAATTTAATCCAATAACTCAGTTATCCAAATATTGTGCCTTTCATTAAAAAAAAAAAAGGAAAACCCAAACCAAACAAACCAACACTCCATCAAATTTCTGACTCTCTGTGGACTACATTTAAATTGTACAATGACAATTTTTCCCCCAATTTAACAAAGATCTACTTTTAAAAACTTTACTGAGTTAACAATGATAGCTTTAAAGAAGCTGAAGTTAAAACTAATGCCATGTCTCTTTAATAAAGCAGACATCTGAGAATGTATTGTAGAACCAAAGAACAGGTCAGATTGGAAGGGACTATGAGAGATCATCTTGTCCAACCTTTCATGGGAAATGGAGCCTTGCTGACATTAGAAACATTTTTAGTAAAGACTTAAAGAAAAGAAGGGTATATTGGAAATTAGGAAAATATAAACAATCATACTAGAAAATGTAACAGCACTGTCACAATTGTATGTGATCTTTTGCTTGTCTGTCCCACAAATCTGCCATTTGGAGAGTGTCTTCTGAGCACAAAACAAATTTTTCAGAAATTAGTTATTAATTCATCAGTAAAGAACTTCACAGACTTCACCTAGCAGAAGAAATGTGTCAGAAATCACATGCTAATTTGATTTTTACAGTTTCCAAATTGCACCCTGCCCAAACATCTGTAGATTCTCATAACAAACCAATCTAGTTTTCAAAATAATTACTGTAAAAATAGTTTTCTGGTATTGTGCATGAGAAAAAGAAGTAGACAGAAGGGATGTTAATGTCTCCTGGGATGGAACTTTACAGAAAGCATTCTTGATTGCCAAGAGCACAGTGTGGTGGACTGGTAGTAGTGGCTGCCCCTCAGTGGCACTGGCACTGCTGCAACGCAGTGGCACTTCAGCAAAAAAGCGTATTTCCTATACTGTGTGTAAAACTATATGTGTATGTGTATATATGTGTTTGCATTTGTGTGTGTTTGGAAATAAGCTGAATGAGTTTGAACATATTTCTTTAGGTGATCAAGTTTCAATTCTACTTTAATTCTACATAAGCTATGCAAAAAATCCTGGTTTTATACACATGAAATACTATACTGAAATACATCTTGTGGAAGGCCAAAAAACCTGATTGCGGGTTAGAGCACGAGACATGTAATAGCAGGCTGAGAATCAGGGTTGTTCAGCCTGAAAAAATGTGTGCTAAGGAAAGGCCTTATTCCTCCTCAGCTACCTCATACACCTAAGTTATAAATAAGTTGGAGGCACATGCTCAGAAGTATGGAGCAATTGAAAAGGAGGTAAAAATCATAAACTGCAATGAGAGATACACCAATGTAAGGGGGAAAAAGCCCCAAACGGACACTCATCACACATGGGAAGTCAAACCCTGGAAAATGTATCAAGAAAGATTCTAGAACCTCCACCCTTGGAAGAATTCAAAACTCCAAAACTTCAAAACTGAAAAACCCCATCTAATCTGGCTCTGTTTTGAGCATCAGCTTCCACCAGAGAACTCCAGTGTCTTTAATGTCCCTTTCAACACATATTATTCTATGTTCTGTGTATATATAATTACTAATATCTCAGCAGCTTTCCCTCTTTTACATGTTTCCTTCTCTTTTATTTTTTCTGTATTTTTAGCTTAGATTTTAATTTGGGGGAGAGGTACCTTTACTACGTTTACTACATTTGTAACAGCTAGCTAAAAAAAATGGTATTTCACAAAACAGTTCACTCTTTTAACATCCACCCTGCCAAAGTTATCAAAATAAGTAAACACTCACCGCCAGTATAAATCAGTGAAATAAGGCCCCAATTAGAGGCCTGACTGACAAGCTGTGGCCTGTTTGAATCTATAAAATTTAAGATAACAAAGTTAAGATTGGATGCAGCAATGTTCACCACCTTTCACTTACTGCTGATATCCAAAAATCAAGGCTTCTCCACCGTGCTAAGTTAATACATGTTTTAACAGCTTGGATGAATATTTGTAACTGGATCATCATATTGAAGACAGTCTGTTGATTCTCAACAAGATACTATTCTTTGTTTGCCTCTGCTTGCTTTTTTCACATAAATGTGGGGTTCAGCTTTTATTAGCTGTTTTCTGGTGACTATTGCAAAAAGGCATAACGTCTGTTGTTTAATGACACCATTTCTCTTGCATTACTATTATTTAAAATCTGTAAGACTTGCCACTGTGTCACAACTACGAATAACTAATTTTCAATTTCTCAAAAAACCAAACATTTAAGAAAAGGAGAAAAAAAAGGCCAACATAGTCCAGTAATTTGTTTGTACTTTGATAAATTATTATATTGCATAACCAAGAGATTTCTGGGGGATATGACATAGATTCAAAGTGCAGGGACTCAGCTAAAGGATTTTCAGCTAAAAACATAGCAACAACTTTAGTTATCATTTAATGTTTTCATGAAATTAACCAGTCCAAATATTTCAGTAATGTTGTAAAATTAAGGGTATCACCTTTTCTTTTCTTTTTAAACTTCTCACAGCCATCAGCAAAATACAGTTCAGTGTCTTCGTTACACAAGATTATTGTTTGAATTAGTTTCTGAAAAGTAATTACGAGTTTAACACTTTGAAGAAATCCTCATCCTTTTGGAAACTGCAGTGATACAATACTTCCAGTAAAATCAGGCTTCATAATCTGCTGTCACTTGCACACCACCTCCCTCTTCTTTCTGTGTCTGTAATGTAAGGTTTGGCAGCCCCACTGGGGAAAATGCATGGTGACCTGACTCAGTGTTTAATGGAATAGAGGACCATTCCTGCTGCAAAGCCCCAAGAGGGAATTCAGCTGGGGATTATCTGTGTCTTTGCATGTAACAGCTTGATGCTGTTCAATCTCACCACTTCTTCAATTAAAGAGTGATTTTGTTACGATTTTGCCAGTGGCATAGAGACAGCTGGAAAATGTCTGTTACCTCTGGGTGCTTCCAAATATTGTATCTTCCAGCCCACGGGATATAGAAAATTGTGTGGTTTGATATCACGTCTCAAAATACAGGCTCTGGAAGATGCTAGTGCTGAGACTACATCAAAACATCAGACAATTAGGTTTTTCTGTTATGTGTGCAGAATAAGTCCCTTAAGTACTAGAAGATGTACTGATGAAAAATAGGGCCAGCACACATGTGGCTGTGGCTAACAAATTACTAAACCTTTCTCTCTGTGTTATTGTGGTAACTCAATCAAATAAAATCCATCAAGCTGGTCAAAATTGAAACGTGTGCAGAGGAACATACGTATTGTTGTGTTTTAGCTTTCTGCACACATTGCCAAGAATTTTACTGTTATTAATCACTTTACTCTGGTTCTTCAATAACTGGCCATTGACTCTGCCTCTTTGAATTTACAGATTTAATCTCCTAAGGAAAATGACTCCTGCAGGAACTTTAAACCTGAAAAACAATACCTATATATTTTTCTACAGTGATCTCAGAAACATTTGTGTAAAAGTATGATTTCCTCTGTGTACCTCCTCTATACCATTATGAGTCTTGCAAGAGCTTGAAGTTTACTTATTTGTTGCTAAATCCCTTATAAGGTCTTTATTGATAGATCTGAATGACATGACAGCTCATATATCCAGACTGATTTCCTTGGATAACTACTCAGGCTGTCATGGAAATAGATGTTTGCCCTTTTTTAGACCCCCAACTCTGCAATGACTGCGCGTGGCTTTCTCTTGCCAATTCAAATGCAAATGAGACAAATCTGTGCACATAATCCCAAGTCATTGTTCTGTAAACACAAACATTTGGTATTTGCTGAGTGTCACACTGAGACTCTACAGTCTAGTACCTGAGCTCTGAACACGTCATGTAAAACCTCATTTATCGGAGTGACTGAGTCATACTCCAACATAAGAAGAATATGCCTCCTTATCACAGAGCCTTTATCTTTCCTCCTGACACATGTGAATGAAATGACTTTTATAATAAACCCACTTCTTTATAATATATCATTATTTGTATCAACGACAAAAACATTTCAGTTCTGCTACTCTTATCAACCAATGTCTTTCACTGGCACAGGCCATTTACACAATATCCTCAGCATTGTCCTACTAGTGAATTCCGGGGGTCTTCTTAGCTATACAATCCTCTGCCCTGTAAATATGAGCTTTAATTTCTAAAGTTAAGGGATTGAGTGGTACCAAAAAAATTTCAGCAGAGAGCACAGCGGAGGCCATGCATTTTCGGAGGCAGTCTCTGCATCTTGGCACTGGTGGTTGGCAGAAGTGCAGAGAAGAGCCTGGGCTTTTTAAAAGGGGGTATAGGAGGTAAAGAACTGGGAAGTCACAAATTCTGTTGTCACATAAGTTAAAAAAACAAATAAATGCCAGGCTGTGTTTTAGCTACTGCATTATGTATTTATGCAAGGGTCATTACAGTGAGTCACATCCTGGCTGAAGAGACATTTTCAACTTATTACAGCAAGATAAAGCAGGTTGGTAAACATTGCATCTCATGCAGAGTAGGGGGAAGAGATGTGATAACTCTTTCTCCCATCCTAAATATCAAAATTAGGAAGTATGACCAGCTGCTGTATAGCATACAATAACCATAGCAAAGACTTCATCTTTGAAATGAGAATCCACATTTGATTTCATAAACCTGGTATAGCTGAGAAAGAACTGTAAGAAAGATTGACCAGAAAAATTGGAGGGAAAATGGTTGTCCATGGACTTTTGTTTCAGTCATATGATTATATATGTTCCCGTTACGAATTATTGCAAATATTAATGGGGACTAAACACAGGACCAAAGAGCAAAAAATAAGATCTTTTTGTACTGAGTAGTTACTTGTAGCTCATTTACACCAGGACCATTTGGACAGTTATATTTGATCCTCCATTCCTATGCCTTACAAAGAAATCACAGAAAACTCAGTGAATTGCTACCTGGAAAAGGTGACTTTTTCACATTTGAAGGTAATCAGATAAATAGCTTATTAATCTAGAATTCTGTGGCTGATGACAATAGAGAAAATAAAACTGTTTCAGATCACAACTTTGTGCCAAGTCCTGTTCCAAAGCACACAAGTTTGTTTTAAATAACCTATTTATTGATAAGAAGGGTGATTCTTCACTAGTGCAGACCTCTGTGACATCTACAAGCAGTAAAAAGAATCTGAAAATACTAAAAATATCAAATCTTCCCTTGTGCAACTGAAGTCAAAGGATTATTTATCATAGAGTCATGTAAGAGCAGGAACAGACAGATTTATAAAAAGTTCCTGTAACTTGTATGGAAGCGCTATGGGAGAAGCTTGCTTGAATGAATAATCCATCCTTCATCTTCCAACATGACAACTAGAAATACAGGAAGTAATGAAAGATTCAGGTGGAGTTTCCTTAGCTGAAATCACACCACAGACTCTTTGCAATACAAAAGTATGAAGCCATAATTTGTTTAATTATCTGTCAGAACACTCAGATCTATAGTTAATTCATGAAGCACTATTTATCTCTGGTGATTCTCTTCTCTCCATAAAAGGGTAAAATAAATGTGGAGTATGTTACAGTCAAAGCACCTGCATTGAATTTTTGGGTCGGCTATGAATTTTTGCTCAGAGACAGGTGGATATAACACACTGAAGGTTTCTTCTAATGATTGCCAGTCATGAGGCAGTTTTGAGCCCAAAATCAGAAAGGTGAGTCACCATTACTTTATTGCTATAAATTATCTATGCAGTGAGAATCCAGCTTGGTTCTCTCCAGCTTCACCTCCCCTTTGCCATGGGCAGCACACAGACACATGATCTGACAGAACTTGCTGATAGGCGAGCCAGCTTGTGCGCTGCTGCTGGTCAGATTGTGTGTTAAATCCCAAGTTCAGTGCCCTGGCTCTTGGGTATTTCTACCTCCTTTTCACTGCTTTAAAAATACAAGTAGCAGCAGACACAGCTATGGCATTTATTTCTTCAAGCTCTTCTATTAAGTGCAATGATCTATGCTAATCATAAATGAAGGCCAGACAACAATCTCCTGCAGGTGGCAGGTCCTGAACTGCTTAGTTGTATTGGAATGGTTAGTTAGAAAGTAGGCAAGACAGTGCTAATAAGAAAAATCTGTATGAATACCAAAAGAGATTATGAGTGAAAAATTTGGAATTTCTACCTCACTAAATATTGCAACAGGCATGCAGTATGTGAGTGTAATTTGAATTAATGGACATATTCTTAGCAGTCCTTGTCGATGGGTGATAAATCTGAACTGCTTGAGTGACCTCATAAGGTTTCAATGAATGAAATACAACAAGAATTACATGAGTTTAATTAAGAACAGAACTTTGTAAAGAATTCCAGAGTGCAAAAATACTCTTATCAACAGCTTTCCCTTATCTGCAACCCCTGGCAAATTCTAGCATACACTTCCAACCTTAAAATATTCAGCATAGATCAAAGGTAGGAGCTGCATATTGAAATGTACCTCCTTGAAGTTTTCACGTTTTAGAGTGATTTTCTTATGGAAAAAAAAGGAAATACCATGGAATGAAGCCATTCAAAACATATTAAAAGACAAAGGCTTCTGCCCAGCTAGGCTGGAAGGTAGCTAGAGTCTGTCAGAAAATAATAAAAATATGTTGGCTACATGGGTTTTGTGCTATTTCATTTGCAAATAAGGAAATTGTTATCAAATGTCTCAAACATGGTTTTTCAGGTCTGTACATACAGTAAAATAACACCTCTTTCCCCTAATTGCCCTCAAAAGCTCCTCTGTATATGGCAAGCAGTTAATTCTGAACTCACACCTAGAATCAGAGTTGACACACTAAAAGATACAGCTTATAAATACAATAGCAAGTAAATATGTTTTCTGTTTAAAAGACAAGCTAAATGAAACAGAAATACTAACAAAATCAATGTTGGAAGATATCTGAGAATAAAATTAGTATTTGGTCAAAGTATGATTACTGGGATTAGTCAGCTCTGGGAAAACAACAGGAAAAGAACATATGCTTCTTGTTGTAGCTCCTTTCTAAAGGAGAGAGAGGGATATATTTCAGTTTAGAAACTGCAGTGAGCATCACAAAGACTTGGGCACATATTTAGCTTAATTATATATATCATCTTATAATACACAGGAACTGTAGTCTTTTGCTCTATTTATGAAGCTAGTGAAAGGGTGCTTTCTGCTCTTTCCTCTGACTCCTGCCACACAGCTGAGAAATGCAACATGGCTTCTTTTTACATGTTGTCATGTGAACTTCACACAAAGCTAACAATAGCCTAGAAATTAGCTTAGCCTCTGTTACCTCTGCCAGAGAGTGAAAAATAAAGAGTAAACAAACCCTGTCTTGAGTCACTGGTTACTTATGAGTTTCAGTTCAGAGATCTCTTATTACCTGACCTTGCCAGAAAGGGCCAGTGGTAAGTGGATGCTGGAGATCATTCCACTCAGAGCAAGAAGTAGTTTCAAAGCTCTAACTAAATTTACTATATACTCTATGATGAATGCATTTGAAAAAGGTCAAGAAAACAATGACAGTTTTATTGTTTTGTCTCATTTATTTTTATTTCATCTGCTCTTTTGTCTCCACATGGCAACCTTTCACAGAAATCTAAGACATATTAAAAAAAAAAAGTGCCTGTAGTGAATTTAAACATAAAAATTTCATGGGGCTTAAAATCCTTTTCTCTTGATTATTAAATCCTGACCCTTTTTTCTTTTCCTTTTTTTGATTCTTATTTTATTTTGTAAAAGTAAACCATAATTCAATCAGAGAAATGAAGCAGAAACTGACATTTAGAGCAGAAAACTGTTTGATTTTCTTGGAATTGAGAAAATTTATGAAAATGAGTTTCGCTATAGTTATGATCATTTTTATAAATGCAAATTTAACACTTAGATTTTCTTGACTGGAGACACCTGTCCATGCAGATAAATGCAAATACTAAAGGAAATTTATTTCATATAAACTGCCCTGAACCCCCTTTTTTTGTAATTAAAGCATGTTCCCCTCATGAGAAGAATAATCATTCACAGACAGGTTTAAGTGTCCCCAGAGCACAAGTGTTTTTGCTTCTTGCATCAGCTTGCTTTCTTTGTGTCTGGGGAAGAGACTGCACCTCCCTTCCAGGCACGGCTGTTTCAATAAGACCATCAATGTGATTTATCCCTGGCCTCATAACTCCAGTCATTCTATTGCTGCACAGTGAAATATCACTCCTAGAAACTCTTCTAGCCACACTCTTCAGGTCTGTGGAATTTTAAGAGCTGATGAAGGATGGAACTATTTGGCCTCCAAGCTGCCTGTTTGCCAGATGTGTCTCCTTGTTAAAGTTCCCTTGGTACCTTTTTGGTCAAGGAAGACTGCTAATCCTTTTAGCTTGGTCAAATTCCAGTTCATAGAGCTCCATTCTGTCTATATCAACTCCCTTCCCCCACTTTAATAAGAATACCTGAGGGGTTTGCTAGTTTGTTTTTGTGTTCCTCATATAAACAGTCACACAGTATTCTTTCTTATTGTGGTATTTTGTAGTTCATCTCAAAATGCACCATATGCACCAAACAAAATGTAATGGGAAAATGTTGGTGTGAGTGAATTAAAATTCAAGATTTAACGTCTTGAAACTATCAGCTTGTAAATTATACAGGGATTGAGATCCCTGTATAAACAGGGGGTCATTATTACATTAAAGAAAATCAATTTCCCTCTTCCCAGAAATATTGCCAGGATCCAAATAATTCTGGATCTATTTCACCTTTGTGTTTTTTCTTTTGTACAATAGTTTTGATTCAGTTTACATGAACTCTGCCTAATATTCTTCATACTCTTCTTTCTTTCTCTAGGGAATTTACAGGGAAATTTCACACAAACTAACAAGATTTTTATAATTCTATAATCATGGGTGGAAATTGCTGTATATAAAAAGATGTTTATCAATTGCAATATTGCATTTATTGATTCTTACATTAAATGTTGTTATGATTCCTAAACGTGATCCATTAAATATCTAGTATCAAATATTATATCAAATAATATATATCAGTATCAAATAATATATATCAATCATATAGTCAATATTTGATATATATCAGATATGTGATATATATAAAATAGTAAAAAATATATCAATATAAATACTAAATCCATTTAGTATCTGTGTAAATTGTATGATGAGCTCTATCATCAAGGAAACAGAATTCAGGGATGAGTTTGGGTGAATTTTTTTTGTTTGGGGAAGTTCTTGAGAAGGATTACTTGCCTTTTATTGATAACTTCTCCAAGTAATTGCTCTACATCTACAGTATAAAGTTCACAATGTCACATCTTCAGCCCTAATTTCTAAAAAAATTCTATTCTAGTAGTTCTGGAGAAAATACTGTCAATATCTGATCACATTAATATGCAATTTTGACTCATGTAGTTTTGTTTCTAATTTAAATATTAAGCCCTTCCAGAACAGAAGACTTACATCTTCTGAGTCTTTTTGAAAAAACAGCAGAGCTCAGGACATGGAACTGGCATAAAACCTGTTCACTGTTTGTCCTAACACAAGCACTGCATATTATTGAAAGGGTGTTTTGGGATTGGTAGTGATTAGGGTACACTGAAACAGAAGGGTGTGAGTGCATCACACAACCAGTGAGAAAATGTATTTGGAAGACAGCTTTGGCCACCCAAGGGTGTAGGAGGAGCAAGAACTCTGTGACAATTTCCTGTGAAAATATCTGAAACTAGTGAGGTAAACCACTGCTTACTGTTAGTCTTCATTAGTTTTTCTCAAAGCCTCATCCACAATAAGCTAAACCCAGAAATTCATGTTTAATTCTATTATATGAATGACCAAAAGAATGGAAAAAAAGCTTTCAGAAGTATTGAATTTGTGGGCTATGAAAAGAAGATGTAAAAATGAAAAAAGGAATAGAAGTAAGCAATAAAGCTAAAATGATTTTGGTAACACTGACTTTTTTCTGTCCTTCCATATAATTATATAGACATGGAAAAACATTCACACAAATAATGAACAGGTAAATACATAGCAAGGGACCTTTTCTAAGTATGAGTATAAGTCTAAGATCCCGTCTCATAATTCAAATTCATATGTAGAGTATACTTGTTTACCAGGTAAAAGATGTCTGATTACATTAATTCAGCTGTTTCACACTGAATTTTCATCCTATAAGAGTATACAATGAACTAGCAGAAAAACACATAATTGGTTCTGCAGCTTGTGACTTTGGGATTTCATGCCCTGTCTGCTGGGGGGATGTTTATGTACAAAAGCTAAATCAGATGAAGCAGTCTGATACCAGTCTGTCCATAGTAATATTGGCAGTGATTCAAGATTTTGGTTACTCATGTTATAAAATTCTTGTTCTGCTTTTCATTTGATTGACTGATTTAACTTATTTTCATTTGATTGACTTATGCTTCTCCTTTCTGGTCCAGTAATTTAGACAATTAGTTTTATATTTCCAATAACCTTTATGTAAAGAAATAATACCTGAATTTCTCATAATGTCTTACATTTCTTAATATCAAGCTATGATTTAGTTTTTGGGGACAGCTTACAATGTTAGCAAACTGACTCCTTTCACTCTGTTTCACTGTTAAAAATAAAAGAATACAGTCTTCGCTGCTGAATATCCTTTAAAATTTGCTTCAGTCTTTCACACAGGAAAAAGGGACAAAAATTTTAATGGAAAAGATTGAAACCTCTTACACACTGCAGACTCAGTAACCTCTGTGCAACACCAGCAGTTAAGGATTTGCTATTTCATTTCACCACTTTAATATTAGAGGGTCTAGTTTTGCATATCTCATGCATGTGTTCTCCTTTTTATTCACGTAGACTCACTGACTTAAATATGAATAGAAGGGATCAGTAAAGAGCTACCAGGAGCAAGTCCACTTTTATAACGAAAAGTTAAAAAATCAAAAAAACCCCATCATTCTATTACAGGAAAAAAAAGGCTAGTTTTAAAAATACACAGTTTGTAAATAATATTGCTAGTGATTTTATATGAGCTATAGCAAAATATTTAGGGATGTTTTTAAAAAATGTAATGTTTAAAATGAGTCAACAAATGAAGGAATATAGGCTAATTATTACTTGGTTAATAAGAACTTATAAATGAAACACCAGCTCTTTCACCAAATACTTTGCTTTCACTTGATTGTGTTTCTTATAATTTACTGAGTGTTTGCATATACACAAATGAAAATGCAACATATTTTTAGATAAAAATGCAAAGAATTGTCCTTACATATTCTGATGACACCCACACCAGTGTGTACCTTATCTTTCTGAAAAGTAATAGGATAACGTATGAAGTGAAAAATGGCCAGAGAGGTTCTAATTTACATCAGTTGATTCTCCAGGTAATATGAAGTGGGACTGAAATAAGAAGTACTGTGAATCAGTCTGAACTTTCAGTGTTATAGCAGAATATTGTTCTGACACTTGATGAAATATCTTGCACAAAATGGTCATATTAGCTGAGAAGGTAAGCTATATTTATCTTATGATGTGGAACAAAAACTAGTTAATTACAGTAAATACACCAGGACTACAGTATGAGAGACAAATTTGATAGTTTAATATAGTGGAAAATGCACCACATACAGTGAAAGTAGGTGTGATGGGAAAGAGAAAAGGAATAGAAAACTTTCTGCTCTGAAGTTGAAGGCAATGAGGCATAAAGATTTCCTGTCACACCGCAGATTTTTTTGCTGTCAGGCAGCAGATTTTTCAATACACAGCATAATATTTTGCATATAATCTTTAATTTGTTAGAAGTGTCAGTGGTATGAAGTGGATGTGACCCTCACCTATCTTCACTAAGCATTTTAGTTCCTGAGAATGGCTTACAGGTGCCAGTACAGTTCTCTTACATCTTGGTGTAATGCCTAATAAGCTTAACTTCAAGTGGTGTACTTTGTGGTACAGACCATTTATGGAAAAGATAAAGTTACAGTTGAGCCCATTTAAAGGGAAGGGAATATTGTATGATCTGCTAGCACTGTTGTGTTAAGGTGACTGATGTGCTTACAGTTTATACTGCAAGTAAATACTTTCTGTAAACTCAGAAAGAAGATGTGTTAGCTTCCCTGTAGAGAAGACTGACATTAAAGTTTAATAATTTAAACTAAAATCCAGAACTCTATGAAATAAATAGTAAGTTCCATTGATATTAGCTTAGTCAGGTCATTGAGCTTCTTAGGACAAACTCCTGGACCAAACTTTCACTTTGGGTATGATCTCTCACTGAATCCCTTCTTTCTATAAATGAGCTTAACTGTACAAATTCTTCATGAGATGAGACATAGACAAAACATGAATTAACAGGGTTTAAAATCTCATGTTCCTTATTGTCATTGAAGTATATCAGTAGTTTATTTCCATCTGGAATGAAACATCTAAAAGCATTGGGGACTGAACATCTCTAGCAAGTAAATCGAGGCTTTATTTTTAATGTTCCAAAAATTTGGCTGAAGTTATCTCAGGATAGGCCCATACAATCTTATTACCATGTACATTCCTGGGTCTCCTTTCCAAAATCATGATACGAAAAATTTCCTTCCTCATTCTCTAGATTAGAAGAATTTTATCAGTTTTGCTCTCTCTCGGTCTCTTTCCCCCCATATAAACAGCTGGTGCGATAGAGAATATGGACTTGCTTTGATGATTAGTTTATATTATACTCTACTTGAATAATAGATTAATAGAGTTTTCCTGGAAATAAACCAGGATATTTCACCACATTCCCCAACTAGTCTAATTTAATCTCTGGGCAGCTTGGATTGTATGGCCTTTGGCTCAGTTTCATTTCAGAAAGGCCCTGTAATATTCACAGAAAAATGTAAGTGCCAGGTCTGACTTATGATCTATACCTGCGATATAGACTTCTAAATCCTGTGGCAGTTCTAAAACAGATGGCTCACTCTTTTCACTCTTACTCCTTCCAACATTCATGCAGAACATTCATTTACTTGAATGATGACCCCTCTGTAGTTCTTAAGGCTTAATTCTGCCCGGCTGCAGATTTTTAAGTTTAATGAAGAAATGGATCATAGTCAAGATAGATCCAGTTAGGAAGTTGCTAACTTTTTTCATCTGATTCCATAAGGTGAAAATGCTGTGATTCAGTGAGGGCAATTTTAGAGGGAGAAAATAAATATTCTACGTGGAGAAAACAATATGAAATAAACAGTCAAATGGTTCTTGCAATGGTTCAGTTGTTTCTATATTTCCTATCTTCTTTCAACATCCTTCAAGTTTAATATTTATTCATGCTTTACCACTTGCTTATTTTTGCATTTATCCAAATAAAAATCCTTATTGAATCTCAGTGGTTTGGTCAACAACAAACATTTTTGAAAAATGCATGCATTTATCATATAAAATTTTTACAGTAAGAATAACAAGGGTTCTCAATACAGTTTCTAGATTCACTATTGAAAAACTACTAGCTTTACAAATTATACATTCGGTTCTTGGGCTTATTTATATTATTGGTACAAATAATAAAATTGACATGCAGATTTGCTACTGATTGCTCTTAAGGACTGATTGCTGGTTTACAGAAGTTATTTTCTTAAATACATATATTCAGGTACGTTCTATTTTCAGGTATAGGTAAATACCTCCAACTAGCTGGTGACTACAGAAAAAGGAGACACATAAGTGAGAGGAAAAAAAGGATCCAACAGAGAAAAAAAGGATTATGGAAAAACATGACAAATTATCTACATTCTGACTTTCAGACCTTTGAGAATAAAAGGTTTCATTTTCTGAAACGCAGAGCTTTTAAACTGTGTTTACATGAACTGTGTTGACAAAAAGTGATGATCTAATTCACTCTGTGTTTTCTAATGTTGTTGTATCATACACAAATGTGACTGTCTAATCATAAAGGAAAGCAATGATAGAGTACTCACAAGAGAACTCAGAAATACACTAAGACAGTGGAGCTAGTTAGGCTTGGAGAGAGAATATGGATTATTTCCACAGGGTATTAGTTCAATATTTCAATTGTTCCATTTTATCCTTACGTGCAGCCTCACTTCTGTTCACTGGTTGCAAGCATTCAAAAGGAGAAATGCTGAGAGATTATCTGAGCACCCAGGGATCATATTAGGAAGGCTAAAGGCCTGGTAGAATTAAATCTGGCCAGGGATTTCAAGGACAACAAGAAAACCTTCTCTAGGTACATTAATGATGAAAGGTAGTATTAGAGAAATATGGGCCCTCTCTGGGAGAAAATGGGAAACCTGATTACCTGGGATGTGGAGAAGGCAGAACTATCTGATGACTTTTTGCCTTGGTCTTCACCAGTAAGTGCTTCAGCCACACTGACCAAGTTATAGGAGGCAAAGTCAGGGACTGCCACCCGCCGTGGGAGAAGATCAGATATGACTGTCTAAGGATCCTGAAGGTGCCAAGTCCATGGGGCTGATGAAATGCATCTGTGGGTCATGAGGGAACTGGTGAAGGAAGTGGCTAAGCCACTATCCATTATATTTGAGAAGTCATGGCAGTCCAGTGAAGTTCCTGACTGGAAAAAGGGAAATATAACACTCATTTTTAAAATGGGAAAACCAGAAAGAGCTGGGTAAATAAAGACCAGTCAGTCTCACCTTGTGCCTGTCAAGATCATGAAGAAGATACTCCTGGAAATTATGCTAAGATACATGGAAAACAAGGAAGTGATTTGGTGACAGCCAACATGGCTTCACTAAGAGCAAAGTGCCCAAATTATTTGGTGACCTTCTGTGACAGGGTTACAGCAGTGGTGGATGATGGAAGAGTAACTGGTGTCACCTGTCTGGCCTTGTGCAAGGCATTTGACACTGTCCCACATGACATCTTTCTCTATAAACTGCAGAGATGTTGGTTTGATAGATGAACCACTTGATAGATAAGGAATTGACTGGATGATCTCACTCACAGAGTTGTGGTTCAATGTGGCTCAATGTGGCTCAATGGCTCAATATCCAACTGTAGACTAGTGACAAGTGACATTCCTTAGGGCTTGGTATTGGGATCAGCACTGTTGAACATCTTTGTCAATGGCATGGACAGTGGGTTTGAGCCCACCCTCAGCAAGTTAGCCCACAGCACCAAGCTGCATGGTACAGTCAACATGCTGGAGAGAAGGGATGTCATCCAGAGGGACCTTGGCAGGCTTGAGACGTGGGACTGTGCGAACCTCCTGAAGTTCAACAAGGCCGAGTGCAAGATCCTGCACCTGGGTCAGGGCAATCCCAAGCACAAGTGCAAGCTGGTCAGAGAATGGATTGGAACCAGCCCTGGGTAGAAGGACTTGGGGATGTTGGTGAATGACATGCTGACATGACCCAGCAATGTGCAGGCTACCTACATGCAGCCCAGAAGGCCAACTGTGTTGTGGGATGCATCAAAAGCAGTGTGGACAGCAGGGTGAGAGAGGGGATTCTGCCCATCTACTCTGCTCTCATGAGACCCCACTCAGAGTGCTGTGTCCAGCTCTGGGATCCCTAACATAAGAAGGATGTGGACCCACTGGAGTGAGTCCAGAGGACGGTCACAAAGATGATCAGATGGTGGGACCACCTCTCCTATGAAGACAGGCTGAGAGTGTTGTTCACCCTGGAGAAGAGAAGGTTCCAGGGAGACATTATAGCTGCCTTTCAGTATTTAAAAGAGGCCTACTAGAGAGCTGGAGAGGCACTTTTTACAGGGCCATGATAGAACAAGGGGGAATGGCTTTAAAATGAAGGAGGGTAGGTCTAAATTAGATATTAGGAACAAATTCTGTACATTGAGAATGGTGTACATTGAAACAGGTTGTACAGAGAAGCTGTGGATACCCAGTCCCTGGAAGTGTTCAAGGCCATGTTGGGTGGAGTTCTGAGCAACCTGACCTAGTGTGTGATATGCTGCCCATGGCAGGGGTGTTGGAACTAGATGATCTTTGATGTCCCTTCCAACCCATACCATTCTACAATTCTATGAAGTCTTACAAGAGCTTACAAAAAGCAGATTTCCAGAAAGTAGGTATGAATTACATTGTCTCCACTAGCACTTGGCATGAGAGCATCATATACTCACAAAGAAACCTTTGCACCACTGGGATTTCAAATATTAACAGCAAATATTCTTGTGCAATTTTTCAGTCAAGAAAGAGAAAAAAAATTGAACTAACAGTAAATATCTTTACATTTACCTCTGGCCATTCCTCCCAATAGAACTTAAAACACAAAAGGAGGTGTTTTGCACACATTCAATTAGTATTGTTAGGAAAATGGGGTCTACTTGCAGATATCATGTTAGTCTAAAAATGAGTTACATGTGTCAAATGAATTATTCATTGTAAACTACTCTTTTACTGCTTCAGTTAGCAAAACCAATACCCAATGCAAGAAAACATGCTTTTCCAAATGCATGAATAGCTCACAGGCACAGCTCCTGGAGTCTATGCCCCTTCTAATCAGAAGCCATTAAGGGTAGGTCAAAAATGGTAAATGTGATTGGCAAAACTATAGGTTTAATAATAAGTATGATATTATTATGGGTGATTTTTATCTTAATTGGTTTTGAAAATTAATTGTGTGGTAACAAAAGCTGGAAAAAAGCATTTAATTTAAATAAGACAATTAAAAGTCCCAGAGGACTTGTGGCTGATAATATTAACCAATGTTTAAAAGATTAAATTTTAGCTTCAGAACCTGAATCATTGTGTAATATGCAGGTGAATCATTATCTTCTGCTAGAAGCAAGCCTAATGAACCCTGTCCATAGATGTTCATCCTTGTTATTCAATTCCCTATTTTAAATTCGTAAGTTTAGTGTATTATTCCATTTTATAGCTATCATAATTTAGGGGGGGAAAAAAAAAAGAGAACCCACAAACATGATTTCAGCATTCCAAATTTAGTCTGTGACATAAAACGGTGGTATTTTCACATCCAATCATATAAATCATTATAAAACTTTGTAATGCTTCCTAAGTTTGACATTTCAGGGGAAGATTTTTCAAAATATCAGTGAAAGAATGTTTTCTTGTGTTTTGAAAGTTATGGCATTTATAATGGGCTTGTATTACTCATTTTGGAAATGCAACTTGTTATCTTCTTTACACACCTTTAGTGATATATATTACCTAAATATTATAGTTGCTACCGTTTTTTAGAGAACTCGAGAATTAAAATGAACTGGTGCAAGTATTCCTCTCTTTAAGACTTTCCAGGATGTGACCATGTGGAGAACCAAGAGGACTGAGTTCATATAAAGTATAGCAATAGCATGTTTTTTTCTCAAAAGTTCTGCAAGAAGAAGCAATGTCCAACTTTCGTATGTCTGAAATTAACTTATCCGCATGAGAAGACAGGGTATTTCCTAGCCTCTTCTGAGCCTGAAGAAGCTTGAATCCATGACTTGCAGATCAAGAAGATTGCTCTTGTTACTCTGATATGGAGATTCTTGGGGCGATGGTATAGCCAAGAAGGTAAGAACCAATGGAGTTTAAAGGTAGCAAAAGTAGAAATGAAAACATGGTTGGAAAGCTCTGGTCTGGGTACCTCTCCACACCCCACACCTTCCAACCACCCCAGTTGTTTATTATGTACTTCATATTATACTGTGACAACATATGCCTCGAAAATACAAGCATATTAGGGCTATATTAGCACCAGGGTTATAAACACAAATCAGAAAAGGCTCATTATTGGTTACTGAAGGAATGCAACCTGGCGTCCAGGCTAGAACTGGTTTTAATGCATAAGAAGGACTAAAAAGAAAATTTAGTCAGCATATAAAAATCTTCCTTTATGTCACGGAAACACAAAGGAGTTAACAAAAAAGTATAAAAGACAGGTACAGTCCCTTCAAGAATGGTAACAAAGACAAAACAGACAGACACAAATTACTCTGCCTTTTCTCCCCTGGTTAAGGATGTCACCCCTAAATATTGCCATTATTTATCTGTTGGGTCCACACATATATTACATAACCCTGCTTTTTGCCATTCACCACATTTTGTTACTGCAAACTCAGCTTCCACATGTAAAAGATTAACTTTTACTATAAAATTTGGTTATGCAAGCTGGAATTAAAGAGTAAATGTGTCTGCGTGTTTCAAGCTGCAGCCTTCCTTCCCATGTCAAAATGTGATCATTGATGTGGCAGAGTCAGAGGAAATGACACTGCAGCAGATAACTACTGCATAAGGATGGAAAATCCTGAGAAAAGAAACATGCATTTTTCCTATTTACCTCTTCAGCCTTCTCTAGGTGGCATTCTTTAGTACCACAAAGTCAAAATGAGAGGTAACTAAGTCAGAGAAGTGAGTCCAATACCAGCAAGCTCATGTTTGCATTAATGGAGAACCATCTAAATATTTAGAAATCTAAAAATGAAAAATCCTGGAACCACTGAGCTTGGCTATGTGGAAGTCTGTACTGCTCAGTGGACCTCCCAGTGGACTAACCTACAAAACAATACAGGAGAAAGAAACAAACAAAAAAAAGCCAATGAAAGACCCAACCCAAAACCTCACCGGATACAAAGCCATCATTCATTTTCCTTCAGTGACTGATCTTTCTTCAAGAACTCATTTCTATGCCTCAAAATTATGTGATTATTTATTTTATTGCTTCGCATCTTCAGAAATTAATAAATGGCTTTGATTTTGTCTTCATTTGTAGAGTTGGTTCTAAGTTACTTAAAATTCAGAAAAAATCAGGGTGCATATTTCCAATTTCCATATAATTTTGGACCAGATTTTTAAATCTACTAAGAAATGCCTCAACAAAACAGTTTTTCTTCTAATGGCACACTTCACACAGTTTACTCATATGGAAAGTCTGGAAGTAGGTTTTAGCCTTTCTTTTGCAAAAAAAAAAAAAAAAAGGGAAAGGAAATTAAGTCCAAATCAAACAGAAAGTAAGAAAGAAGTAAAAAAAAAAATGTAAAAAATAAAGATTGTATATTTCTGTATAATTCCTAAATTTTGCATTTAAATTAAGTCTGAGAAATATCAGAATGGCTGAGCTTTTATGAATTCACTATGAGTATTTGTTTTCAAGACTTCCCAGCATTTCGATGAAATTTATGACAAGTGCTTTATGTCTAAGGAAATTCAAAACCCTTCAGAGATTCCCTGAGCAGCCCAAAGATCTCATCAAAAGGTATTGGTGTAGTATGTGGAAAAATAGTAGTATGTCTGAAAAAATATGCTTTAAAGTTTCTGTTGGTAGTGATGCTTTTTTGTTTGCTTGGGGGTTTTGTTTCTTTATTGTTCTGAGGTTTTGTTGTGTTGGTTTTTTCTTTGCCCCTAGAGATTGCAGCTTCCCTCCTCTTCTGTCTTTCATTATCAAATAAAGTTCGGGCTTGTCTGCTTTTGGTCCAGCCAATTTCTGAGATGATTCCAGTTCATTCTGCTAAAACTGTCTTTTAAAAGGTGATTTATGCTCATCTGCATTCTTCTTGAGAAGAATGTGGTGCACTCAGAATGAGTATAGTTAAAGGAAAAAAAAAATATCTCTCATAGCTCTGCTTTTGTATGTACACAGATGGAAATGGAAAAATATGTCAATAAAGAAGAAAATATGTCTCCTGTAAATACTTCTGGTTAATTGACTATCTTTCTGTCTAATGTCTGCCATTACATTTTTTTTTAATCTGCTTATGCTATTGTGCCCAAGTGGCAGATTGCATCACTGTTTCATTTTCCACTTCTTTCAACTCTGGTTTCCGAGCAAGGTGTTCAAAGATCAGTTCGAGCAGCACCATGGACAGAGCCCCCTAGTCACCGTCGTGGTCTCCATCTCACATTCGAGGTTGCTGGGTCCCTCACACTGCAGTCTTTCCCTGTCTAGAAGATGCAAATCCATTGCTCTACCCTGACAGCAGTGCTCAAGTAATCTGTAGACAGCAATGTTTCAATTGACACTTCTCTGTCAAATCTGCCAACAGGTTTAAAACCAGATACACACAGGCAGTGGAGTATACAAGCAGTGCAAGGCAATAGTATGATGGCTGGAGTTTTGTTTCCTTAGGGAACATTCTAACTTCATTATTAAAACCACAAAATGTTGCTGCTGTAATAAAATTAAAAATAAAGAAAATAGAATATGGAAGTTTTTCAGGTTTTTTTGGTCATAGAGTAAATTGAGTAGCAGGATGGTCAAGCAGTTCTATCCTACTCCTTGATGATTTCTGCTCTTAAAAAGTCAGTTGAAGTCTGGGCCACTCACTGAGCAGGTAAACTGAGTCTGCATTCAGTTTTAGGAAAAAAAAATAGCAATTGTTCTAGTTTTGGCTGAGGTAGAGTCAATTTTCTTTATAGTAGGTAGCATGGGGCTATGTTTTGGGACTGTGGTGGAAAGAGCTTTGATAGTTCAGGGAATATTTTTGTCATTGCTGAGCAGTGCTTACACAGAGCCTTTTCCACCCCTCACACCACTCCACCAGTGAGTGTCTGGGTCCACAAGAAATGAGAAGAGGCACAGCCAGGACAGCTGCCCCTATCTGAACAAAGGGATATTTCATGCAATTTGAGGTCATGCTTAGCAGTAAAATTAGGGGCAAGGTTGGGGGTGAGTCCACTGCTCAGGGACTATCTGGATATAAATCAGTTGCTGAGGAACTGTACATTTGCATCACTTGTCTTTCTCGGGTTGTATTTCTTTCACGCTTTAATTTTTCTTTTCATTGCAATTTGTTGATGTTGATGATGATAATTTTATTGTATTTAAATTCTTAAATTCATGACTTCTACCATGTGAATTCTCTTCACCCAGTCCTGCTGGGACAGGGAGTAATCAAGCAGCTATGTGGTGATGGTGCTGACTGTGGTAAAACCATGGGAGTCCTAAAACGTGTTCAAAGATTAGTGGATCAGTCCAGGACAGGACTTCTCAGTCATGTCTGAGTGAGGCAGAACTTGAACACGGACCATTTATTCTTGGATCTATAAACATCTATTTTGAATTGTGCTATGATCACACCCTTAATTTTTAAAAAATCTCTTTTCAAAAGAGATAATGAAAAAGCCCAAAACAACACAAATTTGAAAAAAATTTGGAAAAGCATAATAAAACCCCAGAAATATTTTGCATTCAAAGAAAAATATATTTTCCATATCATTTGATTGCTACATCTTTCATGATTATGGGTGTGCCTATGTTCAGAGACACACACAGCTCTGCTAGCACAAAAGTTGTAAACATTGCTCATGTATTCCTGAGGCCACAGGACTGCCAGAGCTTTCAGCTGTGTCTTTTTCTAAAAAGTGCATATCTGTGGTGGTCTAGCAAAACTTGGTCTGTAGGGGAGAGGAAAGGGAAACAGCTGCTCAGTTTCTGTGACTGGCACAGAGCTAATAGTTGATAGACAGGTTACTCTGCCAATTAAATAAGCTGGTAACTCCTCCATGATCTACATATTTAAAGAAAGGAGGAAGCATGGGAATTTCCTTTTGTTCCTGCTTCCTGCCGAGGGATGGGTTGGGGGAGGCTTCTGGGCCCCATCCCGGAGTCAGCCCGGCCCCCGTCCCGGCACAGTGGCGTGAGCCAGGCCACCAGGAAAGCCACCGCAGGAGCCATGAGTAACCATGTGGCCGGAAAATCCCCACTGAGCCACGACCGTGGGGCCAAGATTTCATCTAAAGCCGCTGCAGCCCCGCGAGGAGCCAGCAGGGCCTCCCTGCAGCCAGCACAACTCATGCCAAACCAAGGAAAACACCATGCAGCTGGCAACATAAGGAGGGTGAGGCTTTCTCCAGTGTAAGCCCTGAACAAGATCAACTTTTCAGACGAAAACTTGCAGATAGTAGTTTTCTCCCAGGTCAGAGAGAAAGGAAAAGTGAGATCATGTGAAACAATGCTAGCATGGCGACTCCAAGGTCAGTTGTGAGGGAAGGGAAAATAGAGTGGAGGCGCTTTTAGCGCCAGAGCTGAAAATTCTCCTTGCAAGCCATGGTGAGGACTGTAATATTACGAACTCTTTCTCTGTAATTTATTGAAGTACATTGGGGGGATGCAGAAATCCACGCGCAGCTCGTGAAGAAGTGCTCAACGCCAGAGATCATAGATTTTGTGAAAGGCTTTTAGAGATTGAAGAAGAAGGCCTTTGCTTTCAGGCTGGAGTAGCTCATCCTTAAAAGAGTAAACCCCATGGCTGTTATGGCCCATGACTGGCAGTGTGGGAAGACTGCAAAGTTCATGGGAGGGATATTTTTTCACTGCAGGAGATTTTCTGGGTGGACTGTTGTTTTGTGAAAGTTTGAAGCACGCTAAAGAAGTTCATAGAGACCTATCTCTTATGGGAAGAATCCCATGGCACAGCAGAAGAAACTCTTTTCCTTAAACATAAAGAAAGACTCTTAAAAAATGAAACACTGACCAAACCCCATGTGTTGTTTCCTGGCACAGGTTGGTAGAAAAAGGGAGGTACTGGGAGAGAAAGGTGTTTGAAAGTTACTTTATTTCTTATTATTTCTTTTTACTTTTAATTCTGTTAGTAATAAATCTTCTTTATAATGTAACTGTCTAAGTGTGGACCTGTTTTGCCTTGAAATTTTCCATTTTCCTCAATAATCTTTATTTCACTTCATGAAAATGAAGTTTTAATTTCCCCTTCTCTGCTCAGCTATAACAGAAATAAATAAGATTTCATGTGCTTGGTGCCTAACCGGCATCAAACCACAACAATATCAAAGGCTCAAGCAAGTTTTACCTGAAGAGAGCTAGACAGTCAATCATTTGGAGGAAATTGAGAATGAATGAAAGAGAAATAATGAAACAACTGTCTTCCACTTCTCACTGACTGCTGTTTCTTGTCTGTCAGGGCTGTTCTCATTCCAGCAATTCCATGATGCAGTAAAGCTCAGATCATGGCTTATGTGATCCTAGCAACAATCTCACACTTTGTCTCTCAGACCTGGCTTTTTACACCTCTTTTAATCTGTTACATATTTACTGCTTGGTCTCCCTGACTGTTTTCTTTCCGCACTATCCTTTGATTTTCCAGGAAACTTCTGTTTCCAGCTAACACCAGTCTGAACTTCCATCCCAGTTCCTGCCTTGCCCAATAATTGACCAGCCAGGGGAAAAAAAAACTTTCTTCCTTGCAAGTAGCTCACATCTATGTGAAGAACAATAGCTCAGATAATTAATAATACCAAAACCTGTCCACCATATATCCTCTCATCTTTTTTCTGTTCAGAAACAATTTTCCACACATTGACATGAGTGCATAAATCTTGTTGTACACATATGTAAACATTTGGAGTGTCATTCTTCTATTTTTTTCCCTTGCATTTCTACCAAATTAATTTGAGAAGACATAAAGAAATAACAGAATGTAATTCAAAATGCCTCATAATTCATAGGTAAGTTTCAAGCAATATGTAAATTAAATGTTATTATTTTTCAAGTGCTGTCAAAAGTTGTTAGCTTAATTTGATCAACAGTAGTGAAACCACTGGCAGCTTCTTTAAGAATGTCCCTGAAAAGTGATGAAAACTGCACTCAAGTGTTTCATCATGTTAAAGACAAATGAAGTGCAGATTATCTCTCATTTCATCATCTTTTCCTCATTAGTAAAATTACATGCCTGGTTACACTTTACCATGCCACTGATGAATAACATTGGACTCCTTTAAAGAGTCCACTGGTAGCAAAGGAAAACCCAATTCTTATTAAAAAACCCTGTCTAATTATTTATAATACAATTTTATATTTTAATTTGAAGAAATTTAATATTTTAGAAGTAAAATTTAAATATTACACTTCTTAAAATATAAAAACATTTTCTTCACCTTTGAAATACATTAATCCATTATAAATAAATAATAGTATTGAGCACCAATACTGACAAATTTTATTTAATAAATAAAAATTCCATTAGTATTGTCAAGTAGTGCTATTGCTAAAAGATGCTGCTAACTGCATCTCTCATAGCAGAAGTTCATACTGTGGTTGCCAGGACACTGTCCAAGAGAGCTTGCATGCTACTGTTGACCAGTTATACATTTGATCTGTGTTTTAATTATCAGTGAAGATGGCTGTTCCCTATAAATGCAGAGCATGAGAAATGGTAATGATATTTTTCCATGTGTGTCTGCAGGTACATATTTGATTTTGGCAAAATCAGAAAGAAATAACTGCAGGGAATTGCCATGAATAACCCCTGTGTTTTTATGCATGCCTGAAAGCCTCAATGATAGAGGATAATACCAGAGAAGATATAAACTTACCAAGCTTTGCCAGAGTCAGGCCAGGTGCATAAGCTGTGCAAACCGCACTAAACCATCCCATTTTATAAGCCTTTCTTAGCCCCAAGTCAAATTACATTTGCTCGGTTAACAGAACCAACTCTTGAGACTCTCTGAGCTGGAGGAAAAGTCAGGAGAGAAACAAAGTTGGGAAACTTACATCAAAGCTAGAGAGTTAGGTCTACCTACTTTTTCCTTCTGTAAAGTAAGTTTCATACCCATCTGGTGGGTTTTTCAAATAACCGCTCCTGTGGCACTGAAGTTTTCAGTGCCTCTTGAAGTGAAGTTGGAGATGACAGCCCTCCTGCTCCCACTCAGCTGTCAGAAGGGTTGGCTGTACCTTTATCTGCTGGCAAGAGGAGACCAGATGGAAAATAGACCTGATGGAAAGTACCTCGGACATCAGGAAAGTAATACAAACTACTCTTATTGTATTTACCAGTATTTTAATGGAGTAAATTCAAAACAAAACACACCTCCAATAGCTCACTGACAAATTATCTTTCTACAATAATAAAACCTACCTTGCTCAAATACTTCTTAGTACCAAAAGACAGAATAAAGTATGTTCCTTTTGTGAATGACCTTGAGAATCCTGGAACAGTTTTCAAAATAAATCACTCTTCTGTGTTATGCTTAAATAAACAAAAATCTAACCTATATGTTTTGGTTTCCTGAAATTGGCTTAGGGTGAGGAGCTCTCTGGGAACTAAAACTATAAACATTCAAATAAAATGTTTTGTAGGCTCATTCCTGAAAGCTAGATCTCAAGTTGTATGTAATACGCATTTTGTGGTCAGTTTCTCTAATCAGAAATATTAAAAATAAAAAACTTATTATGGATACCTTAATGTTTAGCTAATGCTAAATAAGGCTTTGGAATTCTTCCAGAAGTGAATACAGAAAATTATCTCTTTTACATATTCTCCCATTTCACATATTTTCACATATGGTTTCCTGTTGATTGTGCTATTAGACCAAACAGTAATAGCATAGCTAAAAAGTTCTAAAAGTTGTAGTGGTGTGACTGGTTGCAGCCACCCTGACCCCTGAAGATCAAACACCAACCTGTGGTGGTCAGGCACCAAAGCTTCATGCCTCACTCTGGTTAGGGCGAGAGACCATAATCCCCTGGTTCCGCAGTTTACATATTTTTACGTGATAGGTTCCTGTTTTCCCCTCCCTCTTTTTTGTATAAGTTTGTTAATATTCATTTCCCCTAAGTTAATATGTATTAATTCTAGAAAGTTCTGTCGCACTCGACACCCCATTGGTTCCTTCGCCTTGCCCTTAACCCCACCTCCTGTCAAGTATCCCATTGGCTGTATCCCTTATCCCCGCGTTTCCTATCCCCACTATAAAATCCCTGGACTCCCTCAGATCTTTGGCTGTCTCCTTCCCCCATCGTTTTGCCTCAATAAACCTTCTTTGTGGAACCTCTACGGAGCATCCCCTCTCTCCCTTCTTCTCCTCTGCCTGCGTGCCTTCCCATCAGCTCAGGGACGGCTCCCTCGGGTGAGCAGCGCAGCCCCGTCTGCCTGCGCTTCTGTGTGTGGCTGTGCCTGCCCCAGTGCAGTGGGGTTGCGGCTACACCTCCGGCCTCTCTTTGAGCTAGCACGCAAAAACCTGACAAAAAGTATTTACTGGAAAGATAGCCTCAATACTTATTTAGAGATTACTTTTGTTACAAAATGGCTTTACTACCTTTTTAATTACACATTTGCAGTTTCCATAAATGCCAGCAAATTTGGTCATACAAACACAGATACTTACAGAATTTTTGATGCAGTCCAATTTCTGAAGCAATCCAATTTCTGAAGCCAAAATACTTCTCTAATATAAAAATTATTGACTCTTTTTCCTAGCACAACTTAACCAACTAAGTCCTAAAGTCTTAATTTCTAGATTTAACTGTTGCAAAATATCCTCGGAATGGCTTTGGCAATTTAATAAAAAAACTGCTGTGCACTGGCATCCTTCTAGAAAGGCACATAAAAATAAATCCCTATGAATGCATTCCTTGCTTTAATGTTTAGTTCATGCAAATTTAACTGTCCTTGATGACGTTTTAATTTCTGCTTCTGCCTCTGGACTAACACAAATGCTAAATGCAGTTTTACTGACAGCATCTCTGGCACTGTGTGCAATCTGAGAATTAGCAGTCCTCAGCATTTTTGTGAAGAATGTAAACATGCACTGTTGCAGACCTTAACACTTTTCTTAACCCTGCTTTTTTGAGAATTTTGACTTTTCCTTTAACAAGGTTAGGAAAGAATGAGGACATTAGCTTTTGTTTCTTGTTCATTGATTTTCAATCAATAATGGATCAGGTCAGTGGAAAAACCAAGCGCACCACAATAAGAAGGAAGTTCTTAGAAATTTTTCTCTCAAACACTGTGGGTTTTTTTTCCCTTCGAGATCCGTATGTCCTAGTCTTCTCACATTTTGCAGCTATGTTGAGGTTTTTAGGTCACAAATGGGTTGGCCTCATCTCCTCTCTTACTCCGACACAAGTGCTATTATTCGTGTCCTTACAGCTGAGCATGTCATAGGTAGTTGGTTGATTAAAGTGCTCTTCACCTTGTGAGTCCAAAAATGAAGATGCTTGCTGAGACTGCCATTTCCAAGCAAATCTGTGTCTCTGCTTGGGGATCAGATTGTTTCTCCTGTGGTAAAATTTTTGTAAAGAATAATTACATATTCCAAAACATGGAATTAATGAATCATTAATTAAACTATTAATCATACCTCATGATCTCCAATGAGTGAATGAGCAACATATTTTTTGGAATGTACATTCTTCTGTATGCTGGCGAAATAAACAATGCACATGAACCTCCCTAGCTGGTATAATAGTCAAATAAATCACAGATCCACATCCAAATGGAAGAATATTAAGAGTACCGTGTGAATTTACCCCTGGGAGAACTAGGATCCATAATCTAATTAATGGATTACACCCATCTGTCAGAGATTCATCCCGTAGGTGTGCTAAGAGGTTAGACTCTAAAAAAAAAGCAGAACTATCTGCAGAAACTTGTGACATACAAGTGCAGAGGCAGAGCTGACAGCTGGAAGATTCTCCTGAAGGTTTCTGAGGCTTTCTGAAGGTTGTGTTAAAAACACACGATTGAATACAGGTCATATTCAAGTACATATCATGTGTTATTTTCTCTTTGTTGATTGGAGTGCCTTAAATTAAGCTACTGAATTACGACACGTTAATGTAGTTCAACTCTTTCATCAGTTTAATGAGCTATTCCCAAAGAGCATCTGTGGCTGGGAATTCTTTCTAAAACATGAGAGAAAGACCAGAGGACCCCTTGCTGAGCAACACACCTTTTAAAGCTACTCTTTGCTGCTCGCACTGGTTCTGTTTCAAGCTGCCTAAAGTTCCTCCAAACAAGGTCACTTGGATGCTGGTTGTGATCTAGAGCTGTGTCTGAGCGAGGGCTGCCTGAATAGCCTCCAGCACTGCTTTGCTGGAATGCAGCTCTACTGCACTGCATCCTACTGCACTGGCACGTTAGCAAGCTGTGTAGTATCATTTGTTTTTCATTACACATTGACATATGTACTATATTCCATTAAAATAACACAATGCTTCATGTGTCTTTTCCTTGATTAAATTAATCAAACAATGAAAAGCCATCAGCTTTCATAGTGCTTGAGGATTTACTGAATTGTTGGAAAGTAATTTTTGTTTATTTCAGTGAATTGAAGCAAATACTTAGCTGTAAGTACTCTTTTTACTGCTGTGCGAAATAAGGATGAATTTTTCATCTTTTTTTAGGTATTAGAAAAGTACATTCTTAAAGCTTAGCTTTGTGTTTCAAAGCAGGTCAAATCTAACAAATATTGAACAGCCCTCTTCTGAATAGCAGTTTTTATTATGCTTTCAGAAATTTACTTCTTCCTTACTTGTTGAGTATATAGAAAAATAATTCTCGTCAAAGGCAAGATGAGATATCCTTGGCAACTGAAGATTAAGTATCAGCTGCTTACAAGGAAAAACAGAAAGCATTAATGGAAATTCTTTGGCAAATATTTTTACTTCATCAATGTCAGAGAGTTGCAATTCAGCAAAAATAAAAGTTGGTTATACTTTTTGTGTTTTGACATTTTTGATCTCAAGCTCCTTTCTGATTTTGCCTTTTGGTGTTTTATGTTCATTTAAAGTATTGGTCTATTAAAATGCATGTATTAAAAAACATGTATTTTGGGAACCTGAATTTCCCAGCACCAGAAGAAAGATGGAGGGCCAGTGTATAGATTTATGTACTCTACATTAAGTAGCAAACCACACTGCACTGTGATGCCCCACCTTTACACATCAAAAAGTTTTCCCTCTGTCCGCTAATCTTTTTAGTTTACATATAGTAAATAAGGAGGGACAGGTATGGAGATAAAGAATTTTTTTTTAGTATAGAATGAGTATCTGATGTAGGATAGGTGGTTCTTGGGGACAGTTACCTTAAATGGAAGTAACTAGCTTCTAGACAGGTTAAGACAGGTGTAGGAGTCATTATAGGAGAGGTAAAGAAACCACACAAGAAAGGGACTAATTGCAGGTTAGAAAGAAAGCATATAAAACAGAAGAGCTATTTCAGCTAAAATAATGTGATATAAGGTAATAAGTTCTATTCAGCTGTGAAGAATGTACAATTGCTTTTAATTAACATCACTTTAGGTGGTGTACTATTTTTTGCTGCAGGGTATGCATCATTGCTACTGTGATCAGGACAAACCTCTGCAACCTGTTTTGCCCTTGTCCTTTCTCTTGCAGAAACGTTATTGGTACTCATATTGTTAGGCATTGGTGAAACTGTGACAGTGGCAAGGTTGCTGCCATTGCATGCCCCCATCTGACACTGCTCCTTCATGTGTGGGCAGATGACATCCTCATTGAACCTTTAAAACACTCCTTGTTACTTGTTTTTTTCTGGTGTGCTGACAAGAGAAGGGGAAGTTCATAATAACACAAATAAAGTACGTATGTACCATATGATTTAGTGCAAATTCTCCATCCTCAGTAAATGTGAAACTTCCTGAATATAGGCTGGGTATACTGGATAAAAATCTTTATTTCCTTTTTATACCATGCTATGTTGGACTATGCTAATAGAAATTAGATGGCTAAACAAAAGCAGAATATTCTTTAATTTTAGGACGTTACATTCTTCAGGCAACAAAATGTGGAATTCAATTGTCTAAGCACACATTTGCCAGAGCAATTTTAGATCACCTGCATCGTCCAAAGCATCCAGACTGGACATAGTTACGGGACACAAGGGCATAAGGGGATATATTAAGAATATGTACTAGAAATCTACAGATGAGGGATTGAACCCTGCCAAGAAGAATCTGTTTTTCTAGTGCTTTTCTGACGACCAGAGAATCCTCAGAGAAAATGGGCATGGAAAATATGCAGAAGCAAGGGTTTCTTCCTTTGCCCAGTGTGTCTTCAACCTTTGATATGTATGGCCACAATGAAATGGGAAAGGCAGATGCTATAAATGAATTTTTCAGAATGGCTGGATAATTTTATAACTAATAATAACATTCGTAGTTATCCATGTAAAGAGGAGGGCAATTGAATGTTATGCTTCAGGGAATAAGACAATCATTATAGAGGAAAACAGGAATTTGTTCATTTCACTGTCTTTCTCCATGAGTAGTATTTCTTACTTTGTGAAATGTATCATATTGTTTTGTCTGTTTTTCTTAAGCAGCCATATGGTTCAGTAATCTGTTTTCATACAGTAACTGCCATGAGTTTGTGTTTCTTAATTTGAAAAATGTATTTGTAGGTTTGAGATTGTTTGTGATGTTTTTTTCATTTTGAGAAATTTATGGATCAAAATAACCAAGGCTTACATAAAAATAGTACCATGTTAACATTAGTGCAGGGTGCACTGTGTATTTTTCTTGAGAAACTATACCAAAAGAGCCCTTATCATTGTTAACTTAAAAGAACAGGCTTTTTAACTGTCAAACCATTTATATTTTTATGGTAAAAAAAAAGATTATAAAGGATAAATGTTTAGTCAAATATGGGTCTATTCAGACCTAAAATTTTACTTCTGCTACCAGAAGAATAGCTTTGAAGTAGAAACAATACTTTCTGTCCACACATAGTAATGACCTGTAGGGGATAAATGTGCCAAAAGGGAAATCCATGCTATTTGATTTACAGCTTCATTTTTAAATGATGACACAAAGAAGTAACAACAGAATGCACTTGTAAATCCTTCTATTTTTCACACTCAGCTTTCAAAAGGAAAATATGGTTAGATAAGGTTGCTTGTGTCAAATGAAGAGTAGCTGTAAAACTTGTGATTTTACAAATGAACCTTACTTAATGCACTACTTTCATATTCTGCAGTAAGAGAGTGAAAGAAGTATTTACTTCAGATCTGAAATTCAGAGCTTGTTTAGGTCCGTCTGCTTACCTCTTCCTGTAACCAGTGTGTTAAACTGAAAAACTGCTGATGAAAAAATCTTTCAGAGACTTCAGCCAAGTTTTGTGTTTACTGTCACCACCAGGAATGAGTAGTTGGAACCAAAGACTAAAGACTGGGAACTCTGTCTGAGTGCTGCTGGAGCTAGAGTCTTGCTGTCTTCTTTGAGATTGTTTTTCTGGTTCTGATTAAGACCGTGGGACTCCCTTTTCTTTTCAAGCCAGGCGTGTTCTTAAAGGTAACAGGAGCAGATTTTTGGCCAAGGTAATGTGTGTGGCACTTTCTGAACTCCAGGAAACTAAACCCGAGTAACAACAGCTTACCTACACTTTCATATCAGCTTGAAAGGAAATACCTATTCGACACTAGCTCCATGTGAACCAAGTCTAAACCATGTAGAGTAGGGGACTGTGGATTTCCCACTCAAAGCAGGAAACAGTACAGATACACTGGCTTAGAAGGCAGGATGAGCTACAGTGCATGATGATACCTTTGATACCTTTGATCCATGGCAACAGCTGCCATCTTTGTTCTGGGGATGTGCTGCAGCTGCTATTCCCAGTACTTCACTTGGAGATATCGGAGGTATTTCTGGATGTGCTGCAGTCATGTCTGCACTGACACTACAGAGGTAATAGTAAATGTGGATGCACTGCATCAAACAAAGACACAAGCAGTAGGTTTTCTGCAGAAGCTGGTGGTAGCTGTCTGTCTGGAAAGAATAAAAAATACAGTATGAGAAGTATAAAAAATTCAGGAGCCATGTGGTAGTTATACCCCAGCTGGACTTCATATTAGTTCTAAAGGCATATCACAAATCTCAACTCTTTGTTTATATATGTTGTTTCAATGGAGTTCCTCTATATTTATGCAGAGAAACGTAGAAAACATTTGTTTTAAAGGAAAATATGACAATAGAAAATGTTTTTTACTTTTTAAACTTTCAGATAGGCCTCATATATCTGCAAAAGGGAGAAATGTGATTCTTATATATACTGGGTGTGTGCTCTTGTGTCTGTCCATATAGAATACACAATTTCATTTATGTACATATATGTTAACAGTCAACATATTATTTTCTATACATGATACACATGCACCAAATGTAGATGACCAGTTCTGATCAGTTTGTGCTTTTAGGATATTACTGCGAAAATAACTCCATAAGCAGTATTTTCAGAAGGAGTTTAGGTGCTCAGCACTACTTTTAGGTAGAAAATTTAGTTAAATGATCTTGTTTAATTTATTAATAACTGAATTCAGTTTTAGTTTATAAAAATTGCAGATGATGGTGGCATTTTTACTCATAGAATCACAGAATCGCAGAATCAATTAGGTGGAAAGAGACCTCTAAGATTATGAGACCTCTGAGATATGACTGGTTATATCCAGTTTCTAACAAAGAAAAGAGGTCTTCATTAAATCAAATTCCAAACTGTAAACACACACACACATGCACACAAACACACACACACACAAATTCCTCTATGAACTATCATCCCATTAAACTTTGACACATTTCAGAACCATACAAGTACAAGCTAAATCTAAAAAAGCTTATTAAATGCTATAGTTTGTTGTGAAAACAGCATATTTAATGAAATTTACTTAGGGAAAAATAATTACATTATTTTTGCTTAAATCAAAAGACAGAATATTTTTCTAAGCTTTGTGGTTTTTGAAAACAAACAGAACAAGAATTTCAAAGAGGAAATTAAACACAATGAACAATGGACCTGGATAACCCCAAAATAAAAAAAAAAAAAACACCCAAAACAAACAAATCCAAACCCCAAACTAGCTTGACAAAAATTCCCAACCAGATACGAAAGCATTTTTTGTTATAAAACTGCCATGAACAAACAGTTCTGCAAAAAAAGTAAATACTAAAATAATGTATGGCAACCAGGAAAGCTATCTCAGAATTGCTATATAAACAGTTTCTAGGAACAGTTAATGCTCATCAATGGTGCTATAAAACACAATGAAAATTCTGTAGAAAAATGCATTTAAAGTGTGACACATTTCTACCACATGTACAAAAATTTCATGCATTGTGATATGTGACATAAATCAATCACAGGCACTTTCCATTATCCTGAAGCTCTATAAATGCCTGTATGTTTTGAGTTCCAGGCAGCAAGAGGTATGTATTAACAATGAATTTTATTGTTCAGTCTCCAGCATCCAGACCTTTTGGACTGCCACTTAGCGTAAAGGAGATCTATTGTGGAAATTGCACTGTTCATTTCAGCTGTTATGGACACATGGGACCTTAAAAGAAATGAACAGAAATTATCTTTGCAGCAAACTGCAGGTAAACAAAAGACTAAGTGGACAGGGGACATGCTTCATTTAGAACCATGCTATCACTAAGTATATGTGATCATAGCAGTACATGGTGTAGAATTTCAAATATCCATTTTGATGTCAAATGAATAGCAATATGTATTTATTTAGATGATTCATTGTATGGAAATCTGGTTAAAAACAAAAGAAGCAGCGTTTCCAAAGTCTAATAGTGAGAAGTGGTGACAGTGGTGAAAACATGGAATGCTACCTTAAGTAGATCTACTTAAGCAGTTACAGAGAACATCAAGAAAAGAAAAACAGGTTCTGGTACAAAGTTATTATTGTCAATGACTAGAAATGTAAACTGAAATGCTTCTATCTGCTCAGAGAAGCTAAATAAACTCAAACTCTGTACTGGCTATGCCTATTTTTGTAAGCAATAACTCATAATATTGTTTTGTCACCAGCTGTGCATAATTATGTAAGAAATAATGAAAATGATAGGAAATAATTGATTTCATGCTCACCATCTCAAGGTCTACCATCTCAAAAGCTTTTTATTAGATCAGTAAATACAGTGGCAGTTAGAAAAACCATTCTGTTGCCCACATCAGGCATAGAGATGGGTGATTGTGTCTAGCCTCAGACCTTTCAAACTGATTATCATGAACCATATATTGTCTTGTAGAACATCATCATGTTATTTTAAGTCACTGGAGAATATGTAATAAAGTATCTAACTTCTAGACTTTTTGGTAGAAGCACCACAAACGCATTTGTCTTTGAGAAAAAATTTGAAGCCTTAACAATGAATTTACGGTAGAAGGCAATGTCTGCTGTTTTGAAAAGAGAAAATTCAAGTCTCAGGTACTTTCCATCTGGGAGATTTCTAATATATCTTTCAGTCCTATATAAAAGTAGCAGCATCAACTCATTCAGGCAGGCAATTTAATTTGGCTTAATAGGTACTTTCATTTTATGCATTGCAGCATGCAGTTTCTTTGCTTCACATTAGCAAAACTCTGTTTCTTGTTTGAATGGAAAACCAATATTAGTAGTATCCCAATATTCACAAAAGCAATAGCTTTTTCTTTCTTCCAAACATTAAGTAAAGTAGATCCAAGTTGATATATAAAATTGTAACAGCATTTTTTGTCTTCTTTATCAATGTCTTTTCTCCTGTTGATGCCTTTTCCTGGTCTTAAAATCAAGAGTCATACACGGTTAGAAGGGGAAAAGGGATTTTACCTTGGTATTTATTTTAAGGATCCTTAGGTGCACACGTCCAGGTCATATGCATCGAGATGCACCCTGCCGAGTCTATCCCTGTGTCTCTCTCTCTGTGTCTCTGTGTCTCTCCTCTTTTCTCCCCCAACATTGGGTATAACATTATAGGTTTTACTAATTAGCATATCTATTAAAGATTCCCCAATGAGAGGCTCAAGTGAGCCCCCCTCCCCAAGGAACCTTCCCCTGGATGGTTCTATCTCAGTTTACAGAATGTGTTCTGGAGAGGACCTTGGGGTCTGGGGCACACTGATCCCTAACTACGAAGCTTCTAAAATGTTTAGTCTCTTAGCTTGACAAACAAGTCCAAGAATGTAGGCAAAAAGCACTAGGAATACAGAAGTTGTAAAAGGTATAACAGGGGTATAAAAGAAAAGGCAAAAATCTTCATGACATCACTATAGCAAGTGTACATCACATATTAAGTTTTAAAGCATGATAGTCTAACCAGATTAAACTGGAAAGAGTGATAAATAACTCATTGTAGCCTACTCCCAGTCGGGCCTGGTTTGAGTATTTATACATCATAATTTAAACCAGGAAATATGCATGTATATTTACATTCATCTGAAGTTATATTGGCAGGTGTTGAACATTATTATTGCAACGTATGCAAAATAATGGTGTTTTTATCTTTTTCTTTTCTTCTTTTAAGCTGTTATAAAATGTCTCTGGTTTTCTGTAGCTAATCATTTGAAATATGTTATGAGATACAACCCATCTTTACTAGCTGGAGCAAGCATAACTTGTCAAGCTGACTACTTAGTATTTGTTTGATAAATGAAGATAGTAGTATATCATTTTTCCAGTGCAGAGAGTTTAGAACTTTGCAATCCAGAATTTTTTGATGCCCTCAGGCATCCTCAGGCAAGGAAAATTCTTCTTTCCCTTTCACCTCTATGCAAACTGAGATAGGCATATCTGTGTGTGACTCCCAAAAATAGACTTTTTCCTCACATTTTAATGTGATAAAAAATGTTACAGGGGAGTGGAGAAGGTTTTGAATGTTCCATACTTATTGTAGTCACTTTGCTTCCTTATCTTAATTTTTGAACTTCATCCTGCAAAACATGAAGTTTGTAGTTGTTCAGATCTGTTGAATGTCCTATATTTGTTACATACATTTTAGGTCCAGTTTTCATAGGTGGAAGGTGTCACCTTCTTAATATTCTGAGTGATGTTCTTCACTAAGAATATTATCACCAGGAGGTGCTGCCATGAGATGAAAAGTGACTGGAACATTTTAAAGGTCTCTAACAATTATTTCTTAGATTTTCTGTGAAGAGAATTCAGGCACAGACTTTTGGTGAAGTTTTGGGGCTGTTTTGCTTTGTCCCATATTTTCCTTCACTATCTTTTACCCCCTGCACTCCTGAAACACGTGTGCCTAGTACCTCTGCTGCAAAAGAAAAAATGCCAATGCCATGATGCAAGAGCTGGAGATGGGAGAAGTGGAAACTTTTCCCTGTTTTCAGAATGGGTTTTGTGCCTGGAACAGTCATTTTTACCATGGCTAGGTAGCAGACAATACTCAGGCTTGCCAAGAAGAGCCTGCTGTCATGGGATATTGGAACTCATCAGGATATGGATGTGTTTTGTGCTCTAAGAGACCTGAGTTCTGTTCACGTGTCCAGGCTATATCTGCATCTCTTGACTAGAATACTTGCTGCTGAATGGATGGCAAAAGACAAAAGCCATTGATTCAGTTTGAAAATAAAGAAATAAAAAAAGACTGTTTTTGATGCTTAGAAGTTCTGGATGAATCTGTTCTTTGAATCCTAGCAGCAGACACCTTTGTAAGCAGCTCTCCCCCATGACCAGACCCATGAAAAGTAGAGGTCTAAGAGTAGAACAAATAATTTGCAGACCTGCAGGCTAGTGCCTTTGGCTGCTGCAATCTAGCACACTGTAATAGCTATGCAGTGCCCACCCCAAATGAGACATGAGTTGAGATAAGCTGTGACTCTCTCCTGATACATCCTCCTATGTGCAGGGCCCCTGAGCCAAAGCTTGTGGAAAAGTCTTTAAAAGATTCAGTTCCTGAATCTTCAAGAATTGGTGATTTTTCCAAGCACATTTTACTGGTCATTAACCTCTCAAAAAAGGACCCTAAGAGGAACAGGAATCTCTTTCCATGGCTTTAATTTTTCTCTCCTATGTAGCACTTACCTGAAGGAACATTATCATTTAATCTGGCAACGCAGCATGCAAACCGACAGAAGCTACATTTTGACTAGCGAAAGATGAACCTCAAAAGCCTGAAAATTCTTTTCACTCAGACAATGCCTAAATGGTAGTATTGTTATTTAAATATCTTCAATCCATACATTTGAGATGGAAATTTCCTTACTTTGTATTATGCATTCTCATAAGATTTCCTGGTAAAATGGAAAAGCAAAAAAAGGTTTAGATGTACTTTTAAGCTTCAATTTTCACATCAGTACGCTTAACCGTTATTTTAACATCCAATTTTTTTTTTTTTTACCCTGGAAATAAAATTCTGAAAATAAAAATATAGCAGAAGACCAGAAACATGGGTTAGTTAAAAACAGTATCGGAGAATTTTGCCAATTGAAAAGATCTTTGAAAAGTCACTTTTCTGCTATTTCCTATTTGGAGCTAAATGATGAAATCGTGGTTTGAAGCAAAATATGGCTGTGCATCAATTTTTTCATTTTTGAATGAAGTCATGGCTGTGCTATGGAACATAACCAAAGCCTAAGTTGCTGACTACCAGGCGAGATGTAATGAATATCCACGTGTACATCTAGCTATGCCAGCTGTGAGGTAAAACCTGGTAGGTAAAAGCTCTTTCACTGATAAAGAAATTTTATATTGGGGTTTATGCTGACAGGCTAACCTCTAGTTGGGTACATGTGAAACATGGGATAGATTAGGGTCTGGTTAGTTCACTAGTTATCACCGTTCGGTGGGGTAAAGTTGTAGAAGCAGAGTCTCAAATTCCTTCACCTGGGGATCACATGTTTCTTCTGTCCTTTTATAGTTGCAAACACTTCATTTGAAGGTGAATACAGGACAAATAATTCCCTAGATAGTGAAAAAAAGCTTACATTCAGCAATTCATATGGTGCAAATATCTGAGTGCCCACTTTTCTTTCTAAGGGATTATGTTAATATCCATGATTTAGTTGTTTCTATTCCTTCCTTTGCCTGCTATTTGCACCTTTTGGCAAAAAAAAAAAAATCTCCTTTATAGCTGTAATATAATTTGGCACTCATCTTTTATTAGTTTGAACCAGAGCTTTAAAGAAATACAATTATTTAAAGAAAAACCTTTCTTCTTCTTGAGAAAAGTCAATAAAATTGTAGGGGGGAAACAAGCTATCTCAGAATCTCATCTCAGTTTGGGGGTTAAAATAATCTAAATAATAACTTAATTACTCAGGTTGCTTGTGGACAATCACACATGGTTTCTGCTCATGACATTTAAGAAGTCAGTCTGACTAAATTTCATAAGAGCTCCCAGACCTGAGTAAAATCAGGCTAAAGCTTCATATGGGAGAAAATGACATGGCTTGAAGTGTTCTTTGGATTAAATTTTTATCAGCCACAGTCTTCAAGAACCTAAACAGTAACAATCTTCATAAAGGTGTTCTGCATGAGATCCTTGCGTGTCTGTGTTGGCTTTCTCAATGACTTCTGTACACGCTGCTCTCTGTCTCAACAAGCCCATAGCTGTGAATCATATTTCCTGACACCTGGCTGGCCCTTCAAAGTGAACTTGGATGTTCAGATGTGTTTGTACATTTCCATCTAAAAGCTGTGTGTCTTAAAATTCATGTTGAAGTACGTCATGCATTGTCTTACCAAGTCCCTCGTTCTTAGATGAAATAAAATCTATGATGCTGTTGGAAGCTACCTGCTTTCTACATTTTGGATTATTTCCTGGCTAGCAGATATTTTTCTTGAAGGATTTTGAAGGCTTTTCTTTAACATGGGGGCATTGTGGCCCCATATTGACCAAGAGGTAATAAACCATACAAACAAGAATGGAGTGTTTTGACTTTACATTCTGGTTTTTTCAAGGTAACAAAGTGAACTTCAACAGTTATTGAGCATTTTCCTAAACAGGCTTTTCCTTGACACATGTGATTAACAGGTACATTTTGAAAACTTTGAAATTTTGCTTATATGTTACCTTAACATGCTTTACTAAGCATTTTTTCTCAGCTGATACATTTATATCCTCTTCCTCTCTACCCCCCTAGTCTTTTCTCAAAAAAAAGAAAATTTGTTTCTTTGGAGTGATAGCACATTTTCCTGAATAAAATTCCAGAAAGAGTTGTAAACTGAGCTATAAAACTTCCAAATATCTTCAGGGACTTTTTAGCAGTGGAATTAGTCCTAATACTGCTACTTGCTGTATCCAAAATTTTGGCATAACCTTTTTACTGGACATCATTTCTATGATATCCTGAAGCAAAGACCTTTATTAGAAAGGTTCCTCTCATAGAGCTTTTCTTATAACACTGAAGCTGGATTCTATGTGATGCAATATCTACAGCTAATGACACAGCTCACAAATCAAAGCCATATTTTTTGTGTATTGAGCTGCTGCCCATTGTACAGATTTTCATTTTACTACATCCCTGAGATGTCAAGAAGCAGAGCTTTATGACGGGCCATTTTCTGATGCAGGTTCCTATTTCTGCTTCTTGCTGAAGTCCCTCCTCTCTTTTCACAGGCATAGGGCAGAGTTCTGCCATGCATCTCAACCTGAAGTTAATGAATAGGAAGAAATCAGAAACCAGCCACTGTCGTTCCTATTGATCCTTGAGCCTCGATGACAGCAGCCCCAGCACAAGGGGCACAACATTACCAATATTTTCTGTGATGGTCGTGTAGCAATGGACTATTGGGAGAAGAAGAAACCAGGCTGTAGCAAGTGTCCAAGCCTCAATGCAATCTGGATGCAAACCAGAACTCAGATCTCAAGATACTAATGGCAGTGATGGATAAACATCACTTCTCATCTTTTTTGACCTCTATTCAACATTTGATGCAGACAGTGACCATGAGAGATTATTGAAGGAAATGGCAAGGCTGCATAATGAATATATCAAAATGGTCTAATGTCTCTCTGGGTGTACATAGTTCCAATAAAGTGACAGGAAATGTCAAGTTTGCCTCCTGGCTTCAAAACTATCATTTCTCTCTTTGAACCTATTCAACATCTGCAGGCAGATCCTAAAAATGGTAGAATTACCACGAATTTAGTGCAGCAACACAGCTCTCATCATGTGCATCTTTACCAGAGAGAGCAAGATGGGGTCAAATGTTGGCCAAGAATAGCTACTGGATGAAGACTAGTAGTGCTGTAATGAAGAAAAGCAAACCCACACAAGGCAGAGATCATGCTGGGGGAAATCAAAACAAGACAAAAATTAAAATAAATTTGGGGAGTTTACAGCCTCATATCTGAAAATATCTTTTGTTGAATGGAGTTCAGTACAGCAAAGTAATATCAAAGTGATTTCAAAAAGATCAAATAGCCAATCTATGTCTGAGTTTCCCACAAGATCCTAGTTCATGATGAAGCAGTGAAGATTAACTCATAAACTGCTTCCTAACTTTTAAATTCTTAGTTTTTAGTATTTAAAATCATCTACTGTAACTTGAGTATGTTGCAGAGAAGAAAGGAGAAGGGAGAGAAAAAGAACTGTTTTTTAGATTTTTGGCAAAGATGAATGAACAAAATTGCTAATATCTCCATGAACCATTACATGGATCAGAATATTCAGAGCTTCTGCCATTAACTAATTAATTATGAGGTTAGAATACCAGTTTCCTAGTTTACACAAGGGCCAGAAATGGATATATTTACCTCTGTAGGTACATATGTATCACCTATGAGTTTTACGATGATTACCAGTATAAAAATGATTCCAGCTTCAACTTCTGTATGTTCTCACAAACACGGTTTTCACCTCAGATTCTCTGGGTTTATTTCTACAGTGTCTTCTTACACACTCCCTCCACACTTACCCTTTTATCTTTAGCCAACCTGCTACAACCTCTTAGTGCATACAAGAGACTCCATTGGCCTTCTTTGGCATCCGACTCTCAGTTATTCCTTTTGCCACCCCAGTGCAACTCCTAAATTCTCTTTTTGAAGTAAAGATGTTGATTGACATGTTGCTTTTGTCCAGTCTGGTGCTGAGAACAAAGAAACAAAAGTATGTCTCTGCGTGGTTAAGTCACTACTGTGTTGAGCCCTTGCTACTACTGCTCTTGCATCCATATGGAAATCACCTCAGTGTGCTGCAATCGAAGTTCAGTGCCTGCAGGAACTAAGTGAGAAAGTGGGCCAGAGCTCTGGTCTGTGGATCAGCACATAAGACAGTGCCTGGGAACAGGCAGTTCAACCTTTAACCAGGGGAAATCACTTGGCAGCCGAGACAGGATATATGTTCGAGCACTTGCACTTTAGAGCAAGGCAAATCCAAACAGCAGAATTTTTAAAAGTCAGAGATTTTGTTAAAGGGCCTTTTAAACAAGTCTTCTTGGAAATGACCTTTCCTCTTTGTTTTCTTCTTTCCTACTTCACTCATCAGAAGAAACAAAGATGCAGATGCATCTCTTCCAAACAACAGATGGCAAGCCTTTGATCCAAAACGCAAATGCCCCAAACTATGGTAATAAAATCGTTAATAGAATTCTTTAAAGCAAAGGAAAAGACCATTTTCCTTTTTTTTAAATAAAAAGGGGTGTGTGTCTGTGAAAATGAAAATATCAACCTGAGATTGTTAGGGAAAGGGCAAGGCATATGAAGGTGATTAGTCATTCAGTCATTAGCTGTTTGATAACTGTATTTATAAGTGGTGTTATCAAAATATTAATAAAATTGCTGAACTGGGGTGAAAGAAGTACAAGGAAAAATGCATTGTAGAATAGCATTGGATATCAGTATCTTTCATGATAGCTTTGAGCAGTACTGAAACAAGTAAAATGACATAACATCTATGCCTTCAGTTGCCTATTCCTGGATCTTATTTTTGTTCAAAATATATTAGTCAATAAGTAAAACAAAAATTTTTATCATTTTCTTATCATAAGTACACAAGTTAGCCTAAGTCTTTATGACACAGGATGGAATAGCATTTGAAGATAATCCAAAGTTTGTTTTTTTTCCTCTTATGAACAAAAAGTTTGGCAATATAAGACAAATTTAATCAGGTTGCAGAGAAACAAACATTTTAGGTATGCTGCATTTATTTAAGTTATTGTTGTCTAGTAATGCAATCAGTTAGTAGCAATGCAAGGTCTTTATCCAAATCAACACCAGTAGCTGTATTACTTAGTAAGCATGAGTACTTTTCATCATAGATCATTTTTTAGAATATTTTATCAAATGGATTTCCAGTTACTTTGACAGATTCTTTTTTAGATGACATTCTGTCTTCACTCTAAATGCTGAATGTGTAAATTGACTTTAACTCCAAATCACCACTATAGTTAGCAGAACAAAATGCCCCATGTTTAAAGGGAATTCAGAACAGATGTGACAAGACACCTTTGACAAAATATAAATAATACACAGGCAAGTGATAGCACCAGAATAAGATATTATGGTGTACATATCAATGCATGTGACATTCTGTAAGACTCATGCCAAAGTAAGAAAGAAGCCTGTGGAAAAGTGAAGATTGTCAACTGCTTTTTTAGTTGTCAGTTTAAACAGTCTAAAGATTAATTTAAATAAAAGATTATGCATTGATATTACAACTGAAAATAATGTATTATAATGTTCTACCTAAATTTAAAATAACTTGAGACTAGTGAAGAAAGCCAAAACTCTATAAAGCAGAGAACATTGTTCTGTAGTCTTCTGTACAGGAAACAATTTCTTTGACATTAAAACAGGAAAAAAACCTAGATTTGGAAAAGAAACTACTGCTGATCATGACAGACAATGATGGGCTATAGTGTGCATATGAATACACATAGAAAAATCACTTTATAATATATAAGAGCAATTGCCACTCTTCCTTTGTTGTTTTGTTGGGTTTTTTTCTAAAGAGAGAACAGTGCAGGGAAGGGGAGAGGAGGGAGACCCGAACAACAAGTGTGAAGAAGTTAACTAATTTTTAATTTGGGAAAGCTGAGAAAGTAAAGAACAAATAGAAAATCTTTGATCTTCTTTTAAATTTATTTTTACATTGCACGTAATTGACCATTAAAACAAAAATCATTGAAGGGAAGAAGGGGAAGCCATTATAGCCCAATATATGTCACAGATTCTTAGTGAACCGCTTGCTTTCCTGCCTCAAAAATACGTATCATGTAATCAATTCCTGTCTCACTGAAATGGCTGCTGTGTATCAGGGAACAAGTCCTGTTCTCAGGGCAGTGTGGACTTCTCAGGGCTGCAGTGTGCATTGCACTGTGAGCAGGTCTTACTGGGAGAAGAGCAGAAGTTATCTGCCCTGGAAGTGTTGTTAGCAAAAAGGGAAACCCTATTCCGACAGAAATAAGGACAGGAGAGGTTGCATATCATATCAGTGCTCCATCTTATAGTGCAGTCAGTGAGCCCTTCCTGTTACTTGATGTCACCTGTAGTCATGCAGCCAGACTGTTGTCCTGAGAAGCCGCCATCTGCAGCAATTTAGTCAAATATAAACAGCAGCTCCTTTACAGTAAAGTGTCAAATGTATTCCTTTTCTTCACATTTCCTCTTTGATAAATTTTTCCAGATGGAAATTCCATCATTATTTTCAGATGCAAAGGGTCTGGGGAAATGGCATGACAGAATTAACTCCTTAGGGGTGACTTTTGTTCATAAACCAAAGAAGTCTCTGAAATATTTCAGCCAGAACATTTCAGGTACCTACCCACCTTATCACTGGTACTGTCAGCTCTGCCAGCATTACCTCCTGCAGCCATTGGTCCCCAGGCTAAGCCAGCCCCATTCCTCAGCCTTTCCTTGAGGGAACAAGTACTCTAGTCCCAGCCAGCCTGGGGGCCCCTCACTGAACTCACTCCAGTTTGTTTGTGTGTCTGAAACCATTGTGTTCTCACCAAGGGTTCCTGCTACCAGCACCAGCACTCTGTATTCTGACCAATTAAATTTCAAACAAACTGCACCACAATAACATTTCAACAACACAAGTCTCTTGTGAAAAGGAGACAGAATTTTTCTGTCCTGTACTTGAATAAAAGAAGAATAATTTAAATCTTAATTATATTCATTTTTTTCTGATGATTTTTGGAGCAACCTTGATGTATTTGCAAATGTTAATGAAGTTAATATTTATTTTGATATTTTAGATTATAGCTTTGCAACTTAAATGTGATCTGATCCAGAAGTTTCTCTTTCCATCTATCAAACATAATTGCATATTACTTTGCATTCATGGCAAGTTTGAATAAGAATATTTTAGCAAATCAAGATGAAGATTAAAGCATATAAATTATATTCTCTCCAAGATAAAAAACAACACATATCAGTATAGTTACAGAGAGATAAATACAGTCCAGCCAGTGAACGGTGAGATTAATTCACTTAAGTTTGGCAAAATACTGTTAGATCTTGGAAAAGAGCTATTTCTGCTTATTTTTATTTATGTAATTTTATTAATAAATCTAACATTCTTGGAAATGACACCAAACACTGTAAAAACATCAAACAACTTTAGTGCTTTTTTCATGGCTGGGAATTCAGTCTGGCCATGTCTATGCTGGAAGTTTTATTTAGCTGTGTACCACTCTCAGGCTGTATAGTCTGAAGACTTGGAGAAAACAAAATTCTCCTGCTAGGAGCAAGATCTTATGGACTTTACCAGGAAGAATTGAGAAAATGAAAGGGCAGGGGCAGAGGGGCAGAGACAGGTGAGATACAGCAAGTGAGCTAAGACTCTCTGGAGTCCTTCTTGCTGGTGAGAGGAAGCAGAGGGCTGGTGATGGCAGATGTTGTCCCAAGAAGCAGGCTGCAGGGAGCCAAGCCAGCCTTCTCCAACCAAGATCTCCAGGACTGAAGATATTCTGGGTTACCTGTCCATCTGCTCCCTGATTTGGTGGTTCAGGGTAGAAAAGCACTTTCCATTCTGTCCAAAGATAAAATCTAAACAAAGGCCTTACAAGGAGGTCAGTAGCAACCAATGTGAGCTCCTTCTGTCACTCTGGGGCATCCCAGCAGCTGCACTGCAATAATAGAAGGAAAACTTGCAGGCTTTCTGGAAACATCTTCCTGGATCCATCACACATGTCTGTGCAAGGCTGAGCTGTAACTGTACTACCATGGTGATGTATTGTTGAGCTGGCAAAATTTTGAGCGGTTTAGGAGGACTTGATAAAAATCAAGCATAGACACATTTGCTATCATATTTTTTACACAAACTGTTGTAAAAGTCTCTAAACCACAAATTTTATGTTTACAAGATATCAGATAATAGAGAAAATCAAGATGTAAAAGTCAAATACCTTCTCTATTTTTTTAAATTATAGCATTATTTATATATAAGCACACTCACATGGGAGGTTGTAATAACCATTCTCTAAAGTGTTTTTTTTAAATAAATCGCATATTTTTTCAGTTTTTGGTTAATGTGCAATATAAAAATTTCTAATGAACAACTTATTACAATATAAATCTAGTCCAGCTGTATTTATGCAGCTTGAAAATGGAAGTTTTGACTGTCATCTCTTTTTGGAATTAGAACAGAGTGTTAGCAATGACAGCTCTTCTTTCTAATCTATTCTATTTTTTGTTGTTTGTTTTTTTTGGCTTTTTTTTTAGCCTATACACACTAGAGAGCTATATCAGAAAATATTATGACATTTGCAAGAATGCTTTCAAAGAAAACAAATTCCTATGGGACATATATTAAGTGTGTTGTAAATATTGGGAACAAAAGCATTTAATATGTGTGCTACTCAAAGTGAAGTTCTCATTGGGCAATGTATGCCAAATGTATTGCACATGGGTTAAAATATATAGATGGACTTATGCCTTTCAACATTTTAAAATTACCTGCTCTTAAGAGTCTGGGAATTGTGTAAACAAGGAAAAAAAAGAAATCAAGTCTGATAAAATCATAAATGTTTTCTCCATCATTGCTGAAACTCTAATTTTCTTGTTTATTGCTTGAGTTGATAAAACAAATAAAAGGAATCTAGGAGAGATTTCTTTAACATGCAAAATGAATTTCAATGTTCTGTCCCGCTGCTATTTTTATGGAAAACCTGACTAGATGCTACACATGGAACAGAAAAATCTGCATTTAGATGGAAATATTATGAAATGCATGATATGGTACAAAGTAAGTCTTTTAATGGAGATAGCAAAGTGTTGCATTATATGGTTGAGTGGAAAGACAGCGTGCATACAGGCTTTTATGTCCAGCTGCCCTGATTTGCCCAAGAAAGCTTACTATTTGAATTTGAACCTAATACAGGGGAAGAAAAAAACAGTCTCAAAAATATTAAGCAGAGAAATGAACAGTTCTTTTATCAAGGAGAATATTAAGATCTGTGTGAGTCACCATTGTAAAAAATGATGTTTCGAACTTGCATGTCAATTCTTAAGTGTTTTACAATCAAGAATTAATTAAGCCTTTCAGTACTTTCTATTACATAGATAAAGTGGTATAAATAAGATTAAATTTCTACCCATAGGTTTCAACAACTATTTTAACGTCATCACAATAGCTGGTTCAGGTTCAACATACTCCTAGAGACGTGCTTTGTGCAACTTCCCTTTTGTTTGTTTTGTTAATATAAATAAAACAAAGAATACAAAATGCAGTTTGGGAAGACTGGTGATATATCAATACAAGTCATTGATTTCTATCAAAGATCACAGCATATCTGAGGATCCAGCATTCTCAAGCTCTCAAATTCCATCACTGTTGTGATGATGTGGAACCACAGTTGTAATTTATGGCAATTGATGGAGATCTTCTTCTAATCAGGAATTTTGGCCGCAATTATATCTTCTTCCAGAAAATGTTAAGAGGATAGTCAAAGGTGGAACACCAATAAATAAAGGAAATAAATTTAAAATATAGGAAAATATTAAAATTTTAGGTGGTAGTTTTACATATGTATTTCCACCAGTTGCTTGGTTCTTTTAAAAGATATCAGGATAGGATTGTTCTACTAGACAAAAATAATTTTGTAGCCCAGGTTGTGACCTCCTCTGTGATGATAAAATAGCTTCCACAAGAGAACCCTGCTTCTGACAGTACTGTGTGATCTGTAGCATTATGCTGGAGTACACTCTTACCAGCTTGCTAATGCTTCCTTTAAGACATTTCTCTGCTAGGAGGGGAAAATAAAAAAAACCCCCAAAACTGAGAAAGAAAGTTATGAAATACAGTTATGAAATACAGTTATATATTTACTGAATATTTTAAAGTTTTTAAAGCACATTTTGTATGTATATTTGACTCAGTGTTTTCTCTACATATTGCAAATGGTTTTTTTATTATCTTCAAAACAAAGGAAAAGCCAAAATTTATCCTTCTTAACCACAGGAACAGCATTCAAACCTTACTAGAAAATCTGAATTCTAATACAATGAAAACATTAATTAGTAGGACTAGTAATACAAACAAACCGCTGGGGAATAGCTTATAATTCTGCATTTTTTAGTGGGAGGAAGTAGTGAAATCCCCTCATACTTCCAGAAAAATGAAAATATCAACCTTCTTCTGAGAAGCACACTTTTTTTTCTCCATAGCTTTTCTTCTAGTACTACTGATGCTTAACCCATTAATGGCCTTGAATATTTATGCCAGATTCCTCCCTCATGTTACTGTGCTGCTGACTGCAGTAACATTGAAAGAGGATACATTTTCTTTTATTGAAATGACAAAGAGTGACCTTAGGGCGTTTCTGGATGTCCTAGTGTTCCTTCTATAACATTTAAAATAATGGGGACACACCAGGTGACATGGCCTCAGGCATGCTGAGGGAGCTGTAACTCTCTGGGGGTTAATGGATGACTGTTTTTAGTTGAGTAATCAAATATAATACTGTGCTGCAGAACTAGCAAGGCACATACATGCAGACTAATGGCTATTACTCTAATATGCTTTCAACCTTGAAGATAGTTTAAAGACGTTTCTTGTCACTTTATTGTTATATTGTTGCATTCTAAGAAATACATGTCAATTTTCTTTGACATGTTTTGGTGAAACAGAAAACAATTCTATTTTCTTATTCAAACAAAGAACTGCTCCAATCATATCTTAAAATGTAGTGCTACTGTTAAAAAAGAGTGTTAGTAAGTAGAAATATAAGCTCAAAGATCACATTAGCATTAATATGAAGCCAATACAAATTAAAACTTTAAAAAAATCCCCATATTTTGATACATTCACTGTGAAATAAATTAGTCTGTATATTTTCAATAGGATCCTGTTGAAAATGTTTAGCCAGGTTCCAGGTAAGAATTTCCCAGAGATGAAGCTGGGAGGAGAAGAATGTAAGAAAAGTATGAACATTTTTAGATCTATTTTGAAATCTCCAGTTAAAGAAGAGAATCAAATGCTGTATTTAGACTCGTTTTGTCACAGGGCTATCGGAAAACAGGCCTTTTATCATTTTTAATTTAAATAATTTCACAGCTCTAATTTCTGTTCCTCTTCATTTTCATAATTAAATATCTTTGAGGGGTTTTGTTTGTTCATTTGTTTTTGTAAAACCTTAATTGCTTAAATGCAATGCACTACATGAACTATTGTATGGAAAGGGAGTCAAACAAAGGGCTAAAGCCATGTGGCTCTTCTCCCAGTAAAAGTATGACATTGTGACAGCCAGCAGGACTCTCCCTGTGCTCATCATTACATATATATATATAATTCTTTTGCTAGATCAAGGTTGGAAATATTTTTGTGCAGCTGCCATCAGTAATGTATAAATATATATATGTATTTCCAGGACAGCTGTATTTCAGCATGATGTAGGCAGCAGATAATAAAGTTAGAAAAGAATCATCTGGCTTCTAGCAGTTCAGTGCCAGAGATAATTTTTTGTCTCTCATGGAAGAATGAAATGCAACTCCTAGACACACAGAAATTACACTCCTCCCCCCACCCCCACCCTGTTAACTCTAGGAGAAAACAAGAAAGATGCGAGCAATGGATCAGATATGTCAGATTTAATAAATACAGGCATTTCCAGCATATCAGTCTGTCTCTGTTTACACCATTAAAGCTTTATTCGTGTTGTAGAATATATCATTCAGGTCATTAATTTCAAACTTTTACTTTTCCACGTTCTCCTCAACAGAAGGAATGATCCAAATCCTGTTGTTGTTAAGGGGAATCCAGGGAGAGTTTCCAGTAGATTTAGAGCAAGGATCTTAAATGAATAGTGGTTTCATTTGTGTCATTTGCCATATATGATTTATGATACTTTGTAATGAACAGTTCTTCAGCCCAGAAACTTTAGATGTACAAAGATGATTTATTTTCTTCCAGAACCAAAAAAAAAAAAAAAAAAAAAAAATTGTGATTACGGTCCCATAATCAGATTCCTGGAGGTACATTACATTGAGATCTTCTGGCATCTTTCATTGTCTTTGTGATCTAGTATGAAATACCTCTTTTAAATCTTCAGGTTTATTGGTGATGAAGAAAGCCTTTTGGTACAACAACCCAGTAAGATGCTCCATTAAACTCAATCATTAAACCTGCTTCATTATATTCCCTATTCCTTTAAATACAGGAATTCAATAATAACCGAGACTTGGAAACTCAGCATTCTTTGATGGATTAATGATTGATAATTTTTCATGTTAATATTGGCAGTCTAAGACTGCAGGAATGCATTACTATTATTCATGTTCACAATCTGTCATAATATCCTAAGCAAACTTGCTTTGCTTTCTTCTGTTTAATAGGCTGTAAGGTATCGAACAGGACTTACAGCATGATCATTTCCATGACTGATGTATTTCTGCTAAATAGCATACATTTGTCCTGCAGTCAGTGTTACAGTTTGGAATGCTTTGGAAGGAAACCTGACATTTCACAAATCCATCATCTGGGTTCGTGGATTGAATGAATATGTCAGAAACCACAGCCATGACAGGGGAAATCAAGTATGCTTACAGAAAAAAATGTAGCTTTTTATTTTTTTTTCTTAATGCCAGGAAGTGAAATTAAACATTTCTTTTAAAGTTTTTATTGTAAGTAATGAAATATTATTGATATCCAAAACTGTTGAACCAACTTCTTTACTGTGAGGGAATGCATGAAAATGTAAAGAAGTTTTAAACAAGATCATGGTCACATTTTAATATCTGGCAAAATATTTAGTTACTTCTGTAAAGAAGAACTTCTGTGAATTCAGAGGATGGAATATACTTCCATAAACACTCAGGGCCATTTAAATTTTTTTATTACAAACACAAACATTACTGTCCACTCTCTTCTTCTTGAATTTTTGAAAACACTGCTAAGGTTAAAGGAATTTGATTGTACTGGTTAGTGTCTTGATGAATGAATTATATTTCATACATCTTATTAATTTGCTTTTCAAGAAAATTATAATTGAATTCAACTTCTTTTTCCTTGTGAAAATGGTTCTGAATAAAAAATAAGTTTATTTAGCCAATTCAGTAGAACAGGTGAATACTTCCATGATTTATTCTAGATGAGAAAAGTTTAAAGATTTTCCCTTTGTGCACATCTTTAATATATAAGATAATGAAGTAAAACTTTGCTTTCACCTTATAAAACAAGGCTGAATTCAAGGCTGTTCAAAATCCTGAAGACCTATATATGTGTATGTGTATGTATATAAGTATGTGCATGTGCAAGTGTACGTGTGAAATTCTACTAAATTATTAATAATTTTAAAACTTTCATGTGGAAGGAGGTTTTTTGGGTTTTTTTACTATATGCACCACTTGTTTAAATGCAAAATAACATATTTGGGTGATTGAAAATTTTAAATATGCTAACTGATCTTTAACTTTTACTATCAACTCAAATTAATGAAAAAAGCTTGCTGTTAAAAAGTAGCTTTGAAAAGAGAGTGTATATAGAAGTGGTCTTGGCTTTTTTTTCCTCCTCATGCCTCTATTTTTCACTAATTCCTTGTTTAATATGAAAAAAGTAATTTTAACTTATAAGAGTTTATAGATTCAAAATAAAGTAAAACAATACAGCTCCAGAATCAATATTTGCATGTCATCTCTGGGTACTTATATCTGTGATTCTTCTTCACTTTCACTAGTAATGGAGATGCAGTGGTGACCTATTTATTTCAAAAATATTTTGTGTTTTGTTCCTTGAAATACTGTGTGAGTGTTATTAACAACCTACAATCTATTTATGAGGTGTAGAAAAGATTTCACAGAAAATGTGCCCAAGCCTATTAACACTAATGCTAATGAAGCTTCATATGGTCAAGGTATGAGTATTACAGTAGCTACAGAATTAAAATGATTTTTTAATATAGAGCAGAGCATTATGTGAAATTGCCATCATATTTATCAGAATACCATGTGTAATCATACATCTATAATGTGCCAACAGTATAGTGCATAATACAGGACAGTATTTTTTTCATAAATCATCAGATATTTTTGAAATTCTTAAACTAAAACTTTCTTCTTAGAGATTAAAGTTCCTTCTTTTTTGATAGTGAAACTCTGTGCATTGCTCATTAAAAAAGATAATATATTTGTAAATAATACTAAAATATGAAATACAGTTCTGTTTGTTGGAATAGTGAAGCTCAGCTATATTAGCTAAGCACTGTAAAGAATTGCTTGCTATAGCCCCATTTCTCACCCTCTTTCACACAAAATTTCAGTTATTAAAACTATGAAAAATGCATACACATTTCAGTCATATTTAATTAGTCATCCAACACTACTTGCAGGTAATTTAAATGCATATTCTTCATCTCTCACCCTCTCAAAAAAAAGTCCACTGAATTTCTCCACTTTAGATGAATAAATAAATTAGAAGAGTTTGAGCTTCATTCCTTTAGCAAGATATAGATAAACCCCATATAATTTGGCACGTAATTAAGTACTTCTCTAAATCACTACCTCAACTGCCAAAAAAATGGACCTTCAATGTGAACTTGAAAACTACACATATATCAGCTCCCTGTGCAAGGTTTGTTTTGCAGCACAAATCTAATTTAAACCCAATTTGTATCCAGATGTAATCAAAAAGAAATCTAATTTCTCCCACCTCAATTCTATTGGAATCTTTTTCAATCCACTCTGTGGGCTCAAAATTAAGATTTAAGGTTGTGCTTGTTTGCTTTTAAGTTTGCTTGTCTATTTATTTTTAAAGGGATTTCCTTAAAAAGTGTATTATATCTATTCATGGCGTACCTGCTTTGGTCTGTCCTGTTCTGGACTTCATCCAGGAAATTAATGTCAAATACAGGTTAAAAAATATTTTTTTCCCTTCCCATCTTTCCATTGACATTATAGCCTAGACACAGATGTCAGTCTGTCCCCTCATAAATGAATACACATCTTTGCCCTCTCACTCCCACTCTCAGTCTACTTCCTGACCTAAGTCTCAAATCTCTAGCTGCCATGGCTAGAATGTGCTGTGTCAATTTTATACAGCTTGCTTTAGCATTGGCCAAATCCATTAGCAGCAGAATGTTTTCTAATAGTAAAGAAAACCAACCAAACAACAAAAATAATCAGTTCCAAGATTTTACCTTTGTGTAGAAGTGGGATAGGGATGTTGAAAACTATGGAAGAACCTTTGCATGAAGGAAGATTGAACAGGATGAAGATCTTCAGTTTGGTAAAGATGGTGGAGAATACAATAAAGACTCAACAAATGGGAAAATCTATTGAGGAGGTGAACAAGAACTGGGACAATCATGAATATACTTATGTGTCAGGTATCAGGTTCAAATACCCCCAACAGTAGGGGCACATCTTCACACATTTAGTTAAACTCTAAATGAAACTCTTCACTACAGGCAACCATAGGTACTTAAATTTACCTTCAGAAAGGAGTTGACCTAAAGACATTTTCTCTGCAACATAAAGCCACTGGTATGCACATCACTGTATACTTCCTGGGATTTAAACTCTTTATTAAGCATTTGCTGCTAGTCATAGCTAAAGATTAGACCATTGGGCCTTTGGTCAAATGCACAATTGTCTTAGTTTGGGAAATTACTATGGTACTCTTCTGGTTTTACTCTGAGGATTTTAAATTATAGAAAATACAATTCCAAATATTACTTGGCAAGAAAAGCTTTGTTGATTTAATTACTCATCAGAAAATGTAATCTTTGATATACTTTGAAATTATTAGGATGAGTTCTGAATTCATACAGGCCTCTAACTCTTCTCATGTAAATACCCAACTATTTAAACAAATGTAGTGAATGCTGAGGTAAGCACAAAGAAAGAAAGGAATGTGTTTTGGCAACTATGTTGACTATGTCCCTCTTTTTATACAGTAACATAAAATATGCTCTCACTGTGGGTCTCATCTCTTCTGGTTCAGCTAGACTTCTGATATATCTCTGGACCCAAGTTCTTCTGTTCAAGATGAATATTTGTGAATAATAATATCAGCGGATTTCAAGTTAAAGGTCACTAATGACAACACTTTACATTATTGTGTAAGCCTTAAGAGACTACTTGCTGCATGAGATCAATACTTAGGTCCTTTTAAATGGATCTCAATGAATTAAGATTTCTAAAGCAAAGGGAAAGGGAAAGTTGTAAGATAACAATTATGGCAATTGAGAAGGAAAACTTGCTCGTATTATGTGGGCTGGATTAACACAAACATTGGAGACACATGTTGCTTCATTTCTGGATAGATCATCTCCACAAAGACATGAAGGATTTAATGTCCTTCTGCCCCCTCAATCTTCTGCTGATTATGGAAAGAAGTTTCCTCTCTTATAAACTTCATGCACTTCTCTGTTCCGTGGAAACAAATGTTCCTAAGAGATATCCTGTCTTGAATTTTGTCAGGGTTTTTGATGTAGGAATGTTCCACCCATATTGTTCCACTAGTGCATTTGTATTTCTAAGGTAAATGGTAGAAGTAATCACTCCTACAAAAAGTGTTTCTAGATATGAATACCAACCCTTCTTCCTTCTGGTCTTTTGTGAATTCTTCCCTTGGATTAGAAAAACCCAGCTTTATAGAAAATCTCGTGATGATTCTCATGATTCATCTCTACCTGCGTATTTAGAATCTATGTTACAATGCTGTTTCGCAAAAGGGAAAAATAAAAACAAAACATTAACAACTTACTAAACTTACTGAGTGGAATGAATTGCCAAAAGACTCCAAAAAAGCTGGCTAATTTTCTGAGTGAAACCAAGACAGGTAAGTTTCCTGGTAAAAGTTTAGGAACTTCAGAAACTAGGTCAATGCTTTGGTTGCCTGAAAAACTCAGTTGATATCCTGGACTAAATGTGATTTTCTCAGATTCTTCATGTTAACCTTGTAATTCTAGTTGATTACTTGCTATATTCATTTGATGATTTGATAATTTCACATATTGATTTATTGAATCACTCTTAATCATGTCCTTGATTGGGTCATTGTATCATTCCATCCTTAATTAGCTTTGTAAAGTCATAAATTAGTTCAGTAAAATGCTTGCTTGAGTATATAACTTCTTATTCATCCTTTAAAAAATAAAATCTGTAAAAAATTAAGACATTGCATTCATTCAATCACATTGCACTTTGTGTCATCAACTCTGAGGGTATAGGTAATTTTTAATTAAGAAATTAACAAACCCATTTTTCTGTGCTGGCAAATCAGTACTTAAGAAACCCTTGGTTTTCTTATCTTTGTGGTTTCATGTATCATGGATTATGTTGTAAGTAGGTGAATAATTTCCAGAAACTTGGAAATTGCAATAATGTCAGTACTTACCTGATGAAAATTAAACTCCTCTGTTATGAGCAAAACAGGCACTTCCCAAGTAACAAAAGAACAACAACAAAAAGCACCACCCAAAAAATAACCCAAGAAAGAGATTATAACCAACTTCACTTGCTGTGCAGGTAGAGGTAACAAGGTCATCAATCCATCTATTATTTATTACTTCTTTAAAATTACAGAGATGTGTATAATACAAGTTGTTCTTTCCAAATCTGCTGTGTGAATGCTGCTGCAGTACAACTATTTCATGTCCCACCAGTATCAGACATAAATCTTTTATGTAGAATGATTCAGACATTTTGTGAAGAATCAGTTGTAAAGTGCTAATCAAATGTGAAATATTCACAGAATGTGGCAAGGGTAATAACATTTCAAAATGAATGTACATTTTTAAAAAGCATTTGAATAAAGGAAAATGGGTTTTTTCAATATATTTCAAAAAAATCTTTTAAAATTTTAATTTATGTAGCATAAAATTTTTGAGGTAAATTATTAATAAAACATAGCCATAATTTAATTTTAAGATATATTAATCTCTGCTTTTATGCACAACTAACAAAGCATTTAGAACATCTGCGGATTAAAATCACCAGGAATACACTGTACTAATATCCTTTCCTTTTCAGTTCTTTAATTTGTGTTTAATATTGAATAACAATTATTTCTTGTAAGAAAAAAGTGATCATGTTTTGGAAAGTGTAATTGCAAGTGGGGAAACTTGTACTGAAACAGTACTTTCCAAGAGAAATAGAAAGATAAAATCCCAGTTCCTCCACGATTTTGTTTACTGTTCTAACTTCAGAATTTTTTTCCCTGCAGATCTGTGCTATAATGTTTTTCCTTACAATTTTGACTTATAATTTATTTGAAATAAGGCAAAGTATTACTAAATTGATCCTAGATAAGTTCACAGCAAAACCCATAAGTTTAGACCCTGTCACACAAGTTCATTGTGAAAAAAGACAACACACACTTCCACTGCAGAAAAAGCTTGTAGGATAAGTGTTGATGGCAAAATGAAATGAAATTTCTGTTCAGAATGGGTTTTACATTATAGATGAGATGAATAAATAAGGATATATTTCATCCATATTAATCTGCTATTTCTTTATTTGAGGAAATACCTTTGTCTGCATTTCTTAACCTGTAAATGTTTTCTAATGCATTAAAATTAGATCCCATTACTGTCATGGGATCCAAGAGCTGAGGCCTTCAGTGATGTAGCAGCATTTTTCCCACTTTCTTAACAGCAAGTGATTTTGCAATCGACTTTTCTGTTCTCACCCAAGCTTCTCAAAAATTACTTTTGACATGGATCACTTTGCAATACATTTGATATTAGCCATTTGACCTTTACAGAATCATCGAGGTTTAAGTGTTTAATTAGGGTTCTCATTGTCTCTAAGAAATTAGTCCTGCTAAAAGCCAAATTTAATACTTCTCTTAAAAAGGGGAAATATTTTCACATGAAAATATGGGAGATGATTAAAATATGTTAAGTTGACATATATTCCAAAGTTTCAGAATGTCTCTCTCAAGTTTCTCTGCCTGTTTCTTACCAGGTGACTTCTTTCAGTGTAAGGATAGCACATTTGATTTTAATTCTGAATTTGTTAATTCCTGTTTCTTTTGCATATAATTCATTATTCCTATGGAAAAAATCTATTCAAATGTTTATAATCTCTTGTATTTGAAATATTTCAGGATAAAGCAAATATTTTCCATAACTTTTGAAAGCACCTTTAAAACATCTTTCAGGGGTCTCAAGTAGTATATAATAATCTTGTCATGAACCTGGGGAAACTAAAATCATATTACACTTGATGGAATCAGTAGAAATAGAACATTTCAACCACAGTGCAGACATCCATATTGAACAGCTCTAGACAAAATTCTGGAAGAAATATTTTGATGAAAAAATTATTAAATTTTAATTGTTATTTAAAAAGAAACATACTTTTGAAGCTTTTAGTACTGAAAGTGTGTCAAGGATTCCTGTCTTTCTCTTTCCATGCATCAAACCGCAATTTTCCAAAATTAAGACTTGAAAGTTATCATTCATAATCCCTTGTGCATTCAAAAATGTTTTAGATTTTTAAAATTAAGTTCATAGCACCAATAATTGCATAGAATTTTATGATATTTTTGTCCCTGCCACTACCCACATACACACAGACAGCCAACAGTAGCAGCTTGCATTCTAAATAAACCATGAGGGCAAATATTTTTCTTTTCACTTATCCTTTACAAACAGTATTGACAATTTAGGGAATTAAGTAGACATTTATGGTATTTGAGGAAATAATTGCACTATTTAACATTCACCAGAAAGCAGCTGTCATTACTCCTAAGGGAAAACCAGTCATAGGTATGATTATAAAGAAGCAGTGAGAACTGAGTTAATTGAAAAACAGGAGGACTAGTAGGTAAGAGCAGGGAAAAAATGTAATAAATTAGTTTTCCTGAGGCTTCACAAAGAATGAATCTAAAGAAAGCAGTATATACTCTAAGTTATGCATTTCCAGTATGAAATTTACAGGAGAAAATATTATCCCCTTACACTTCCCAAAGAAATGTCAACAAAGGTTATTTAGACTTGACAGCTAAACAAAAAAACCCCAAAAAACCAACTACCTTCCAAACCTGGCAAGACGTGGAACCAATCAACATACCAAAAGTTCCTCTTTCAACCCCCTCAGAACAATAAAGAATTCCCTGAACAAATATACACAGAATTAGAAGAATATTCCAAACCTCCTGACTTGTTGGAGTTAAAAAACCAAACCAAACCAAAAATTTTTCAAATTCAAAGGCTTTAATTTATATGAAAAAGCTGAAATACCCACCCTTTAATTTATTCTTTTACCTTGCATAATTTTTTAAAATATTTAACACATTTATTAGAAGAAATATAATTTCAGCCTTCCCAAATCAGAGCATTTTCCTTTAAAAATATCAAAATTCAGTCCTTATAACTTTGAAATCTGGTTAACATCCATTTATTGACATTTCTACTCACTTTTTGGATCCAGCACAATAGAAAACTGAATGTTTGCTATTCAGATGAATGTTGGATCTCATTTTCCATTACCATGTTCTAATGTTGTAATGTTTTCCAAAAGTTTGAAATTTGAGCATTTCTAAAAAATACTGCTTGATTTTTTTCTTTAAAAGAAGGAAAACTGTATCCCAGTCTCTAGAGTGGTGAAAAGAACAGGGTAATAAGGAAGGTTCAAAACAAATTCTCTTATTTATGACTTTTTTTACCATTTTATGGCATGGAGGTCATAACTTTGATTATCCTTTCTGCTTTATCTGTATATACCATTGTACTGGTCAGAATATGATGACTAATGAGGAATCAGGGTATGGAGTGTTCTTCAGTGGCTCTGACCTGTCGAATCTCCATTGTAAATTCAAGGCTGGGAGATGATTAAAAGAAATTATATACATAGTTTCAGTACAGAGATCAAGCTTTGAAAGGTTGTCTTTAATTGGGGTTTTCACAAGGTCTCCTTAGAATCAAATCCTCTTCAGGAAGTGGCAGCTTACCTTCTTCATTTGTCCACACGTGAGCTACAGTGCTTAATTATGATATAAATACTTAAATATTATATTGCATTTGGATACAACATATAGGTACAAGAAGAGAAAACAAAATAGCTATAAGTACACACCTTCACTGTAGATTAACACCCACCTATTTCTCAGTTCCTGAATTGGGTAGGCAGAATAATTCGCTCCTGAGGTCTCAGTGACAATATGGAGAAAAAGGAAGGAAATCCAGGATTGAGGATTTATAGGAAATAGCTGTAAAAATATCCTTTAAATTATACTAGATGGACACTAGGTATGATCTGAACAATCAGTGATCTCTAGAAATCTTTTGTCAAACATACACTTGGCTGACCTTTGTTTGAAATCCTTTGCTCAGTGATAAGAGGTGAAAAAAAGACTAGAGACTAATGCTATTGGTTAAAGACCCCCAAATGATTTTACCTTCATTTTTTATTCTAAGCAAGGGATCAATCTGGTGACATAAAAGATTCAAAACACTTAATGTTAAAACCTGAGAAATATTTTTATTGTTGCTGAAAAGTATACCTATTGCAAACTTTCCTTACTTTTAGCAAGTAGAAGCATATTTTCAGAGCAGGTAGTGGGTGTGCTGAAATCCTAGCTCAACATTTAAAAATGTGTTCGTTTTCAATTAAAGAGAAATGTAACTCTCAAACGGAACTACAAAAACCCATAAAGAGGAAGGCATATGGTGGGGAGAAAGTATGTTTTTCCAGTTAATTAAAGTTTTCATTCTGTATTGCCAGATATAATCATAGAATCATAGAACAGTTTGTGTTGGAGGAGACTTTAAACATCATCTTGTTCCAACCCCTCTGCAATGGGAAGGGACACCTTCCACTAGACCAGGCTGCTCAAAGCTCCATCCAACCTAGCCTTGAACATTGCCATGGATGGGGCATCCACTGTTTCTCTGGGTAATCTGTTCCAGTGGGTCATCACACTCCCAGTAAAGAATTTCTTCCTAACATCTGATCTAAATCTACCCACTCTCAGTTTAGAGCCATTCCCCTTTGCCCTGTCACTACACTTTGGTGAAAAGTTCCTCTTCAGCTCTCCAGTAGGCCTCTTTTAGGTACTGGAAGGATACTAAAAGGTCTGCTTGGATCCTTCTCTTCTCCAGAGTGAACAAAAGCAAGTTTCTCAGCCTGTCTCCATGGGAGAGGTGCTCCAGCCCTGTGATCATCTTCATGGTCCTCCTCTAGACTTGCTTCAACAGATCAATGTCCTTATTATGTTGGAGGCCCCAGAGCTGGACACAGTACCCCAGGTGGGGTCTCACCAGAGCAGAGTAGAAGGAAAGAATCCTCTCACTCACTGTACTAGCCACATTGCTTTGGATGCAGCCCAGGACAAAATTGACTTTCCGGTCTCTAAGTGTGCATTGCTGGGCTATGTCCAGCCTCTCATCCTTCAACACCCCCAAGTCATTCTCCTCAGGGTTTCTCTCAATCCATTGACTGCCCAGCCTGTATCTGAGCTTGGAATTGCCCTGACTGAGGTACAGGACCTTGCAGTTGGTGTTGTTGAACTTCAGGAGGTTCACACAGTCCATGTCTCAGGCTTGTCCAGGTCCCTCTGGATGACATCCCCTTCCCTCCAGCATGTAGACTACACCACACATCTTGGTGTTGTTGGCAAAGTTGCTTGGGGTTGACTTAATCCCACTGTCCGTGTCACTGACAAAGACCTTAAACAGCACTGGTCCCAGCATTAAGCCCTGAGGAATGCCACTTGTCACTGGTCACCACTTGGACATTGAGCCATTAACTTCAACTCTTTGAGTGCAACCATTCAACCAATTCCTTATCCATTGAATGGTCCATCCATAAAATGCATGTCTCTCCAGTTTAGAGGCAAGGAAGGATGCGTCACTCCTTCCTGTGTAGTACACTAACAAGGGCTTTGCTGTGCTGTAAAGACTGAACAGCTGAGACTTTTCCTAATTCAGAATAAATGAATATTCTAAGAGTATGATCTTATGTTCTTACTGCTTCAGAATATTGACATTTCTACTAGGATGGTAAGTGTACTCTATTAATTTTACCTTTTTGTTACTTAGTCTTTAAAATAAACTTTAGTAAAGGTTCATTCTGTTTCTGTGTGATTTAAACTACAGAATTTGTTTATAGGAATGGCAGGGATTAGCTAAATTATAGCTGCTTTTCCATAACAAATTTCATTCTGGTGATGCTGAATCTGATTTATTTCAATCATGTGGCAATTATGTCTTTGGAAAAACCGTCATTCATCATAGATACTAATTTCAACACTGTTTTCAAATAATCAAAGAGCTGGAAGATGAAAAGGCAGAATTATGTCACCGTAAACTGCCACATTCTCATAAATCTAATGTGTATATTTATTGGTCTTCAGCTAATAGATATAAAATACGTAATGTAAAATAGCTTCCAAACCCTGGAGTTGTAGCTGTAAATTTGGAGGAAATGATTAAACATTCTCTACCTCTTTGTTTCCATTTTGACATTTAAAGAATTTTACTTTCTTTTCTTCCTATAGTTTTATCTCAGATTAAGAACTGCTCAGTTAAATTTTTTTCATTGTGGTGTGGTATACCCCTGACATACAGTGCAGGAAATTGCAGGATATTGAGAAAGATCCTCCTTGAATTGAGTGTACAAGTAATTGCAATTAGCTAGGGAAGGATTACTGCACTTTCAGTCTAACATCCTGAATAAGCAGAAACAGGACAGGACAGTTTACATCCTTTTCCTTCCCAAAATGCATGTAATGAAAGAAATATTACTAGTGGAAAAGAGGAATTGAGTTTAACATCCCTGGAGTTTTTTATTCCTTTGCGTATTAAACTTGAGATGTACTCCAAGCAGTGTAGACACTTCCTAGTCCCCTAGAACCCAAGTTGCTGTTCTGGAGGCCTCTTCTAGTCACTCCTTGCAGGCTCTTTATTCTGCTCAGGGTTGCAATGATCTCTGTTCTAGAAAAGTGCTTCAATTAATCTTGTTGAAAATCGTCACTTTTACTTGAAAATCATGATGCTGTCCAGACTACTGAAAATTTAATTTCAGCAATCTAAGTGCCCCCTACATATGGGAGTCTAAATAGGAGTTGGACCCAGCAGTCAAACAGAATTCTAATCAATCAGGTTCATTGAGTCTTCACACCTAATCACTTCAATGTCTAACAGAAGACAATTTTGGTTAAATGAGCATTTCTGTAGTTCCCATATTCTATAATGTGATTCTTAGCAAATGCAGATCTTAATATAGACATCTTACTCTCTTACTGATTCTCAGGTCTTACGCACAACTCAGTTCTTCAAATGTAGACATCTAGTGCTATTTGACATGCCACTCAGGATCTGAGACATCTACATGAGACTGACAGATTTAACACTGTCTTTAGAAGACTTGTCTTTTTCTGCTTTGGTATCTGAAGGGCAAATGCTGTACACTGAATAATCTTATTGTCTTTTTGTTCCCTATTCCAATCATGCTTTTGAAGTAATTTATAATGAAATTTTATTAGAGTCCTCTTCCCCCCTTATTTATTGAAAAGCATTATAGGAGAAACTTTTCTGATGTGAAACTAACAAGTAACACAACAAAGAATCTAGCCTTTAGTGTAGTCCCAGTGAAATCCCTCCCATTACCCTCTAAGGTTATATAAATATTTGGATTCAGAATAATTAACATACATAACTATACTGTGATCTTCTCCTATGGGAAACACAGAACTAAATTCAGAAGTTACTCACAGAGTGAATTTTTACCCTCACTAGACACAAAATAATAATAGAATATTTATGTTCCTTCTAGTCTTTGTTCATATCCCAAAAGTGTTAATTTGAAGCAACAAGTGTCACAGGAAGTGTACAACTGATACTTTTGATGCCTAAGTCTACAATTTAGTCAAATTCAAATATTTCCATATTACATCCACTGAGGCACATTTCACACATATATTCAAGTGGGGATTCATAGTTTACATATCTCATCTAAAGAACTTGATTCATACTATGAAGTAATGAGCCGTAGCTAAGAACCTTTGCTTGGAAAGGTCAGAGCACTGGAGAATCAAGTCAAAGTTGACATTCAGTATTCAACTACATCCTCTGAGGATACTTGTTGGAAAATACTGTACACTAAATGTTAGTGGAGTGTTAAAGAATGGAGGTTTGGAGGAAGAGCATCTTTTCAATATCACTTTTTAAAGTTTTTCTGTTTTAAGTAAGATACTCAGCTGGTAACTATGGAAATGAGTGAGATACTGTCTCTCTAATTACTGGCCTACTCTTGATTTCAAGACCAATGAACAAGTAATGCTTACATGTGCATGAATAGCTTAAACAAAGCAGGCTAAGAGTGACTCAGAAAAATTTATTGGACACTTTCCTAAGAAGGAAGACAAAAAACTTCTATCAGAGAGATATTTTGAATACTTGCTTCTCACATTCTATGCATGTGCTTGTAGTATTCTCAAGACAAGTTTTGTAGGTGAATGCAATAAGCACTAAATATTAAAGATATAAGAAGCAACTTGAGGTTTGGTGGTGAAGTCTTAGCGGCCAAGGTTAGAATGATGACATGTCTGGGTGTGATGTTTCCCTTGTACAAGCATAGCAAATGAACATCTGTTTTAATCTGGCCTCCTTCTTCCCCATGCCATATACTCCTTGTTTTAAAACATATTTGGAAGGTCATCACCATCCTGGGCTGCATTAGGAAGAGCATTTTTAGCAGGTCAGGGGTGGTGGTCCTCTCTACACAGCACTAATGAGACGCACCCTGACTGCTGTGCCAAGTCCTGGACTTCCAGTGCAAGAGTCATGGACAAACTGGAGTGAGCCCAGGAAAGGCTCACAGAGATGACTAAGGCATTGAAGCATCTCCTATGAGCAGAGGCTGTGAGAGCTGGGACCGTTGAGCCTGGAGATGAAACGCACAGACATCTGACTGATATTTATAAATACCACATCGGAGAAAGTAAAAAGGATTGAGCCAGGATGTTCTCGGGGGTAACCAGTGAAAGGAACAGAGATAATAGGCAAAAAAGGAAATACAAAATTCCCTTTAAATAATTTTTTTTTTTCATTTTATGGGCAGTCAAACACTGGAACAAGTTGCTTAGAGAAATTATGGAGTTTCCATTTTTAGAGATGTTCAAATCCCCACTGGACATGGCTCTGAGAAGCCTGTTCTCCTTTATGCACACATTAATTTGTTGTTGCAAAGAGCATTCCATTAAAAAGTAGATTTAATTATTGTTTAAATGTACTCTTCTGTTTCTCATCTGTACTCAAGAATTCACTCTTCCTTGGGAGAAATAAACCTTATTATGGAGCCTGTTTGCAAGATGGATTTGCAGATGATTTTACAAGACAAATGACTGAATATGAAGGGGTCAGAAAGGGCTTTTAAGAGCTCTAAGAACATATGTGAAGAGAATGATGACAATTAGTTTTTTAAAAAAAATTTTCTACAGGCATTTCTATGGTCCTCAGCAGTACAGTATGCATTCCAAAAGCACTGATTAATGTATTTTCATGGCAACCATACAAATGAACCAAATGTTAGACTGTCAATTCACAAATGGGCATTTGAGTCCAAGAAGGACTCACTGAAGTCAGGAGGCTCCTAGCTTTAGTAGGTCAGTTTGAAATTCTGAATAGCAGAATATTCAGCATCCAACCGTAACTCTTTGGCAGCTGTGAGTGGTCCACAGCTGAGGATGCTGGCAAATGCCAAATCAAGTCCTTTCATCCACAGGTGGATAACACATCCAGAGTGACTATTTGTTTTTGTTTTGGCCAGTGTGATTTTTTTCTCAGCTCCCACGGGAAGAACTACAATAATCAGATGACAGACGAGTGTCTTACCCCACAAATGCTACCTTTGATTTTGTCATTTTTGCAGCTCAGGTTGTGTTTGCACGCTACAGAGAATAAACACAAGAGATCATTCCTGGGTTCGAGCATGTCTTTTCTCCTTCATTATAGCAGACAGACTTCTCTATGCTTTTTTGTCCCTTCAAAAGAAGTAACAGATTTTATTATGGAACAGCAATGGCCCTAGTTCAGAAAAGATTAGCATTTGCCTAGGTTTAAATTGAATGGTCTAATTGAAATCAAGGGAAATATTCATTTGTTTTATGTATTTAATCACTAGCTGAAGTGAAGCCTAAATTAATGAATGTGACCTGTGATTCACCAGGCATTTGGAAGCTGAATATGTAATGCCAAGCATAGATTTGCAGGGCAAGCCATAAAGGTTTCTGCTTTCATGCTAGTCCCATCTCCCCTGCCGTGGTGCTGGCATCACTCGATCCACTCAGCACATCCCTGCATTTTCTGGCTCTGCAGAAAATCTCTGGTACTGTACTGGGAGTCGAAATGGTGCCAACACTGTAGCAGAAGAGAAGAGGGGGACAGAGCAGCCTGAAAGCCAGAAGGGCTGTGGGTACTGCGTTTCTGCCAGCTGCAGGTTAACTCCCCCTGGAGCAATACCCCATTGCAACTGGGGCTATGGGGCACAGTCTGGGCTCCAGGGGAGGATGAGACAGCAGGTCACAATACCTGCAGTGGGGCTCTAGTCACCATTTATGTCATGGCTGCATTCTTCCTTCAAATTACAAAATTCTCTTCTAAATAATTGAATTTAATATCAGAGAACTAATTTTCACACAAGAGTACAGAGTGATTAGGAGCTTGTGTACCGTTTTCTGCAGCACAGCAGAAATCAGCTGAACCCGTGTTGCTCATAAGCATCAAATAGCAATGACAAAAAAAATTAAAATACTCTGGTGACATCCAGGACTTCTCACTCTATATTAGTTCAGATTTGACCTGAAGCTCTATTGTTTGTCACTCATGCAAGAGGTCCCTTAGAGCTCAGAGAAATATAGTGATCTAAATGGGCAGATGGGATTTAGTGGAAGCTAGACATGTCCTACTTCTGAAATCCCTTTTCTTACATACCTTGAAAAAATCTGCCTCTGCCATGCCTCTTAATCCAATAGCAGGAGGCTATGAAAGCTAGGATGCTTAAACAATTTTGCTGTTAGCAGAAGTCTAATTTTAAGGCTTATGAAACTAAGCCTTTCCTAGAAGATTTTGATAACTTGACTGAGTATGAAAAGCAACATAGCACCTAAATTCCTATCAGCAGAACTAGTATGTTCTTTATCTTGAAATCCACTTTTGTTATTGAACATGAAATGTATTTGAAACCTGTTTTAAAGTTCAGATGTCACAGATGCTTTAAAAAACTGATCATTTTTTGGAAGGTTTTATGAAAGATTGATTTTTCCAAACTTCTAGCTACTTCATAGTTACAATAATTTCTGGTGTAATATACTGTTCTGTGACTTTTGCACAGCACAATCTTATACACAGAAATCTCTGGATTTTTCATTTCTTAGTGGTTTTTGGGGGTTTTTTTGTTGCCTTTTTATCAGTGGAGGAATTTGGGGAATACAATCAAATCCTCAGTCCAATCTTTTTCAAAACAGTTCTATTTCTTCCCCTCTAGTTTCTCCTCACCTGTGTTCCTCAGCTATATACTATTTTTTTCCATTCTTGTTGACTTATCACTATATTAACTGTATTTCTTCCTTTTTCAGTCTCTATCTGCCCATTACATAGAAAGAATAACAGCATCCTTTCCTACAGGTACATATTAATAAACCTGTTTTTCTCTTGGCTTATTGAAGCTGTTAGCCTCTGTAAAACCATTTCTTTTGTTTCTTCAGACTCAATGAGCACTAGCAGCACTCCCCAACTTGAACTACTGGTCACATATAGAGGTCAGCTAACTCCCGGGACCTCTTTCCTACTGCAGAGCACAGGGAGATTGAAGACACTGTAAATAATTGTGCTGTGTTCTCTGAGAGTTCACAGTGGAATATGATCATCTCCTTTTATGGCTATAATGCATCCTGCAGAAAATCCTTTATGAGCTATAGAAACTAATTGCAATATCTCTTTTCTGTGAGAAATTGGGGGAGAGAGAACAATGAAACAACAGGTTAAAAGGGGGCTGCAAAAAACCACCAAACATTGCTGCATAAAAAGCTGTTTTCCAGATGTACATAAAGTGATGAGTTAAAAACAAATTACCATGTAACTTTTCTCTCTGCTTCCTTAACAGCTTCATGGATAGTAGAAATGCCTGTAGCTTGTCTTGGCTGGAAATTCATATAGACGCGAAATATTCCGGATTGAGGGGTATTTTTTTAGACATGGAACTTTAGTCTTGAAGCAGAATCTGTTAATTTTCAAATATCTCTTAATACATTTAAAATTTTTTATTTTTCTCAAGTTTAGAGTGAGGGAGAAGGAAAAAAGCTGAAGAAGAAACAGGTTCCTGAATGGGAAAGCCAAAATAAAATTTGGAAAACCTAAGTTGCCATTTATTATTCTATGTTGCCATTATTATTCTGTGATTCTATTACCCAAGTCTGCCTGAGTTCAAGAAGTGTTTGGACAACACTTTCAGGTACGTGGTGGATTCCTGCACAGGGCCAGGAGTTGCACTCAATCATCCTGATGAATGCTTTCCAACTCAGCATATTCTATGATTTTATGATTTATTATTTACTATCCTGTTTAACAAAAGAATACATTTAGATAGACATGATTTTACAGCCAAAAGACAACTTTATCACTTCAAAACTATAGCCAACCTAAACTCTGCATTTTACAAATTGCTACACAGGCTTTTAAAATGGACAATAAAAATAATCTCTGGAGTAGTTGGACTGCTCCAGAAGAAATGTAGAGTTGGATTATTTGATATACTCCCAATCAGAAGCTCTTTTGATGTTTTCTCTCTAGGAGACTCTTCGGAATGGCAGAGTAGACCGTGGGAGTTGGGTGGGTGATGTTTGTGTACAAAAGAAGCCAACTAAACAAACCCAAAGAAAATCATAAGGTAACCAAACATGTCTGTAAGACAGTCAGATAGCAAGCTGAGGGGGGAGTGGGAATCATGAGTCCTTTGCCATGCCACCCAAACACATTCCTTAGACTGGTAAACACGGGTGCAATATCTGTGAAGGAGCTTGTAGCCACTGTCCCTACTGGGGACTGACACAGCCCCAATGGCAGGGCCACATCCCTGATGCACAGTTACAGGCAGGAGAACAGAGAAAGGATACAGCTACACAGATTTAACCAAAAGAGTTGGTACATTGAAAATGTCTCTTTGTTCCTATTCAGACAGATGTGCCTTAGCATGGCTACTCTGAGACTTTTTGATTCCTTTTCAAGTCTTCAAGTGACCTGTGACTGCTCAAACCCAAGAGCAGGTAATGTGCCACAGCTTGTACATGTGCATTTGCCCAGCTGGGTCAGAAGAGGCAGATGTGTTTCAACAAAACGCTTTAGAAAACACAACAGATAAGCTAAGCAAAGAAGGCAGTGGTGACAGAATTTGCCTTTCCTAACCAGGATGAAGTCCAACTGTTGTTTCTGGCAGCAACAACCCAGACTCAATCAAACCCAGGTGCAGAATCAGCCAGCTTGGAGGAGAAGTGTGTTTACATCTGCCCTTTTCTCACTCTAGGGCTCTGCTCAGAGGGAGGAACATGCTGTTGGGAGATAAATTTCCCTCCTTCTAATTATAGGCCTTGCCATCTTCTGCCCACTTCAACCGTAAATCGCCTAATCATAAACAATTCCTCTTCAAAGCTCAACACAGATTGGATGTAATTCCCTGACAACACCAATCTGTTCACAGTATTGCATGCAAAGGACAGAATAATATTAAAGATCTTTCAGGCTGCTGAAGGAGAGAAGATTGAGGAAAGAAAACGAAAGAGTAAAATACAAAAGACATTACTCTTGTCACATTTTAGCAAGGACTAACAAATTTCAACAATTGGTCAAAGGAGATGAGATAAAAAACTTTATTTTCTGTTGGTAAAAAAACCCCACCTTGTCACACAAAATTTCCCTTCTAGTAATTAGTAAAACATGTAGAGGGCAGATGGAGACTGCTGATAATGTTTTATTTACATCAGAAAGCTTCAATTATTCAGGATGATCAAGTTATTCTCACTACTAAACCGTACTAGATCACATTACTGCTATATTTGCCTGTTTTTTTCCCTCCTCCCCATTTGTTTTCTCATGTGATAACTGACCATAAATAAGGATTTAGATCTTGTTAGAGAGTTGTCTATTCAAGTAATGTACTGCCTATGAACTATCCTTCAGAACTGGAATTGCATGCTGGCAAGACAGATAACCAAAGCATTACTGACAGGAGACAGTACATTTTCCAAAAGGTGAGGATTATGGTATGCTAGCAACACATGGTTTGTGCACCAGTACCTCAGTCCTGTCATTGCTTTTTAGAGAAATATCAGAATACCAATATCAAGTGCAACAAAAATAATAAAGCAATATTATTGGTAGTGTTTTTGAAGTGATAGTTGACATCAGGACCAACATCTAATTTTACACTGAGGTATATCAACTGAATGAAATGCCATTTTTCCTGATTTATGCCAGTATAGGGAGGGAACAAAATTAGGCCTTAAATTTCATACCTGTCTTGAACTCCTGGCAAGAAGGCTGGAAATGATCATCATATTTTAACACTGCCAAATTGCTGAGTCTAAAAGTAATAATACTCCAAAATGATGAAACCATATCTGATAACTCAACTTTGAGAAATTTTCTGTTTCTTGATAGTAAGCAAGCATGAAGAGCTATTTATTTGTATATTTAGTGGACTGATCTATCAAGAAGAATTTGGGGAAAAAAAGTCTCTCTTTGTTCTTAGATTGAAGAGAATATACCAACTTTATGTCTGATTATCACATAAAATGGGCTAAACATATTTGGTGCTAAATAATTACCACCTTTCTATACGTATGAGAAATTGACAACAAAGGTAGGGAAAATAGCAGAATAGAAAATTTATGAAGTACAAGAAATAGAAGAGAAAAATGATAGCTCAGTAAATCAACCCACAGTTACTTAGTGCAGATGGTTCTGTAGTTGATATATACTTGGGGAAAATCACTGGCTTTGCTAATTTGAACTGGAAGGTAAATTAAACTCTCTATAAAAAGAATCTGAAATACTTATATCTCAGAATATAAACACTGAAGTAGTATGCATATACACCAAGTAAAAAAGGTCTTTGTTAGTTATCACCATAGGAGGTGTGGACATGCACAAGTATGTGCAGAGTGTGCTTTTCAGTGCGTGATCTTAAATAAAAAAAATCTTTCCTAATATTGACATGATTATCCTATACTGAAAATGTTACCTCATGAAAAAGTGACTTAGCAAAGGCAGTCGGAACAAACCACATTTAATTAAAAAAAAAGGTAAAATGGCCTATTCCCTCACCTGGCAGTGGGAGAGTTTGCCTATAATATTACAAAAGGTTTGTATGAAATTTTTTGTCATCATTATAAGAGTAGTTATTCTTAAAGTTTTCTCTGCAAACTTGCAGAGAAAAAGATGCTTGTTTTTGCAGCACCAGCTGGTTTGAGTCTGATTATTTGGCTGATATGCTGAAGTGTTTTCCGAGTGATCATTGTTTTAGCTTGTACTGTCGGATGTCATCCAAAGGTCCAGCACAGGCAGATGGGTCTGCAATATAAAACAAGAGCTGCTGCAATAAAACATGTCTTCTCCCCCTGCCCCCAACACCCTCCCTTCTTACATTAGGTGATCCATTACTGGATGTTCTGCGTTTGATTTCATTGTTTATACACTCTACAAACATTATAAGGGAACCAAAAAAGATGGTAATGATGTAAGCCATGAGAGATTCATTAATTAACACGATCTAAGGAAGAAGAAAGAGAACTGTGATTTTTTTCTCCAGTACTGTACAGTTCAGAAGGAATACATATGCCACACAAGTATTTATGAAAGACACCCTTTCTGACTAATGGAAAGAAATTAAAAGGTTGCTAAAACCTGTTATGGTTTGAAAAGAGTTATGAAAACCTCCCTGGCAGAGGAAGGATGAACCACAACCAGTTGCTAAATCATGCAGGTGTAAAGAAAAGAAAAGAGATCCCTGTACTTCATAATGCACATACGTAGCTGGAAATTTGACTGTTACCTAAATTATTGTAAAGGCCTTTATTTCTCAGAACTTTTAAATGAACACAAAATTTCAACATAGGGATCAAACAGGTGCTTAACAGGAATCAGGGGGATGTAATTAAGTAGATAAACATCTGCAAATACAGGGCATGGATGGGGAAGCACTCAGGATTCATCTTACCGTCATTTTGGATTTAACTTAGTTGAAATGTCAAGGATAGGAGCTTAGGGTCAGTTAAGAAAGAAAGCAGTCTTAGTAATTGAGATAGAAGATATTGTTGTTAGATATCTTTGACTTCTACACCTCAGGCAGATGCCCAGCATCTCCCTTAACAGTCAAGTGAGAGGAAGGGTGTCTTTAACAATGAACTCATCTATCCTATTTGGAATCTACTTTGGCATGAATGGAAGATACTATTTTTTACCACACATAACGCAGAGAATTCAGACAACTAGATTCAGATGTGCTGTGCGATTCTATGATTCTATCTACAGCATAGATTCCAGCTTCTGGTCAAAGAAAGTCTATTCTATCTCTCTGAATTGCAGAGTAGGATTCTGATTTTGGGAATGGGATGAAATGTCCTTCTAAAGTGCTTGTCTCCCTCCATTAACTGCAAAGGAATTTTGAATACCTAAATTACATTATGCTTCTATCTTAGCACATAGAAGTAACAAGAGATGGGCACAGAGCGATTAACTGAGAACACTGTATATAGGAAAATTTTTGTTTGCAGACTATTGCACTAGTCTGCAATATTGCTGGAAATAAAAACATATTGATGGGACAAGGCATCTACTCCAAGCATAATGATTATGCAGTTAGATCATATAGGATATAGCTCTAGAGAATGTTCTTTTAGCCTCCCTACAAGTACTTAATAAAATAAAAGGGTTTCTCTTCTATGAGTGCAACAATTTTAAATTTCTCCCATTTTTAGGTGCATTCCATGGACTGTATTTTCCAAAATGTGTACTTGTATTTGGAATTCATTCATAGTAGAATTCATTCTTGGGACTGTGATGAGTCATTAAGTGCAACAACAACAACAAAAAGGGTAGTAGTGTTTACTTAAGTAAAATGATACTGCTAGAGAAAGTCTACAAATGAAACCAGTCTAAATATGCATTGGGCATGCGTATACTACGCTGGACTCCAGAGATCCTGGTACTCTCACACACCATAGTGGCATGAAGAGAGTCTAATTTGCCTCTGGATTTGAGACGACTGCATTTGGTGAGTTTAAAGCTGAGCTCCAAGAGGCTTATCACTCCAGGATGATCTTTGCCCTGGCATGCCAAGGCTCAGTTGGCATTAGCTTGGTGGTATCTGCATTTTGCAGGTGTACAAGTTTTCTTATCACTTTTTATTGCTACATTAAATAGATATTGCCCCCCAACCATTGTGATTCCTCCATCTGGCATGCACCTCAAAGCTTACTGGCTAGTTTTTATCCAATTTCAAGGTGCATGTTCTCATTTGAGATCCTGAGCGTATTCCAAGTGCACTCAGGCATTTCTCCAAATAACAGCAGAGACGATCATCTAGGATGATGCAGGGTCCCAGGCAAATGAACTCTGTTAACAACATAGAATTTCAATTGGTGTACCTGCAGAAATTGACTTTTAGTTACCTTTTGGTCATAAATGCTTTAAAAAAGCTTACAAATTAATCCAAGGGATTCCAGCAGTCTAACAGGGGGGAAAAAAAAAAAAAAAAAAAAAAGGAAAAAAGAAAAAAGGAAAAAGCCCCAAGCTGAAAATAACAGAATAAAAGAAGCAATGAAATATTGACTCTGTAGCACAGGGGGATAAACACAAGAACAAAGAAACTGTAAGGAAGGGGTAGATATTGAAAAGCAGATATTGGACCTGATTTTCAGACTGCAAGCCTAGGGCTTACCATTTTTTCTAAAAGTTACATTGCACAAATGAATGAGAAGCTAAGAAAGGAGCACACCATTTAGGAGAGCCATGTTATTTTACTTGATAGATAGATAATGAGTTGCAGGTAGCTCACTACTGTGCATACTGCAGAGTGTACATTCTTTATTCAGATACACCTTCCTGAAACTGGACATCAGTGTGTTAATGCCTCAATGGTAAGGCACTGAGGAAAAGTACTTCTTCAAATCTACCTTTTGCTCTTCTCCGTGAGGGCAATCCTGTAAAAGGATGTTAATATTTATAAATCATGAAAAATGATCAGTACTTTTGGTTCTATTGCACCCCAGTTTTGAAATGGAATATTAATGTAGACAAGAGATAATGAGTGTTATCAGGAAGAGTTGAAATAAAGCATTTTCCAAGGTTTGCATTCATATACTGTGGCATTCATGTAGGTTAATAAGTCCCTCTCATGTTAATTGAACTCAATCTCTGAAGAGGATCTGAAAGCATAGGCAATTTTAATTCAATTTCAAGGGTTGCACCATGGTAGTATCCCAAAAAAATGGATTTCAATATTTATACATAAGCTTTGTCTTGCATTTTATCTTTTTAAGAGAGTCTATTACTGCAGTTTATATTTTATGTAGTTAGCTAATATATTACAGCCTGTGAGAGGTGGTGAGCACACTTCAGCTGAAGGACATGCCAATGATTAATGGAGCTTAAAGTCCATACACTCTAAATTAGGTTTTAGAACTGCAGTGTAATTTTTATCATGTAACAAGAAAATTCATTTACAAAGACTATCCCACAGCTTTGAAAGTCACTATGAAGATTAAGTTCTCTTAGACAGAAGGTAGGAGATTTAATTTTGATTTTTTTTTTTTTAATCAGATTATCAGTCTCCTTAAGGAATGGTAAACAAGTTGAAAATGCTGCTTTTGTTTTCCATGGGTTCACAAAGTATTTATCAGGCATCCATGTATCTATCAAGGTTTCTTACTGCATTGTAATTACCTCTGTGTTGGACTGGGCTACAGTGGATATGACACAAACAAAGAAGATATTTACTCTGAAACATCCTAAAAAGAATAGATTATAGGCTCTGGATGCTTTAGGGCTGCAGGAAGAAGGCGACAAAATATGACATGATCCAGAATCTACTAATTTTTACTTCACTTTAGGAGAAAAACTGTCTGTGGAGCCAGAAAATAATTATAAAATAGCAAGAGATTAATGTACAGCTTCAAATCAAGACCTGAAAATGTAGTACAACCATTTTCTGAGTAAGACATATTTCAACAAATTTGCTTTGGCCGTACTTGCAATGCTCATTTGCCTGCTTCACACAGATATTTAGGGAATGAAATTGCACCAGCTTGTTTGTGGAAAGCAAATTTTAAAGTTCAATTACTATTCAGAAAAAACAAATAGTACAGTCAAATATAATTATAAACTACTGGTCTTCTCTCTTAAAGCCCTTAATTATAAACCCACCCAATCTCCCATCTTTTATTTGTCACTGAGTCATCAAGTTGAATGTGCTGGGAAATGCCAGTCTGCATAACCCATCGAGCCAATTTTCCTTCTGTGTGCTTTCTTCCATGCTACAACTGATATACCAGAGCAACTGCTTCTAAGACTCTGCTCTGTCAGTGCATTAATCATCTTCAGATGTCAAGTTAAAAATATCTCCTATAATGTCTATAAATAGGGTAAGTAACTGATAGGTTGTGACTATACTTATGGGAAGAAAAGTCCCATATTTTTGCATCATATTTCTCTTATTTCCTTAACTCTTAGCTTAGGCTCATAGAATCATAGAACCATCAAGGTTGGAAGAGACCTTTAAGATCATCAAGTCCAACTGTCAACCCAGCACTGTAATCCCAAAACCCCTAAACCACATCGCCCACCCCTTGTGGCCAAATCCCCTAGTTTTTATACTGAGATTGACTTTCTCTGGTATGGAATATCCCTTTGGCCAGTTCAGGTCACCTGTCCTGGCTATGCTTCCGCTCAGCTTCTTGGGCATCAGGAAGGAAGCTGACAAAAGAAAATGAGAAGTCGTTGACTTGGGTAAGCGCTACTGAGCATCAACTAAAGCATTAGTGTTTATCTCATTATTCTCAGCCTAAATCCAAAACACAGCACTGTACCAGCTACTAGGAAGAAAATTAACTCCATCCCTGAAACTGGGACAATCCTGAAAGAATGAATAAATGACTTTGGAGAAAATAAGGCAAATGGATTTTCTGTGCTAATACACACTGTAGATAGAAGGGTATCTTTGATTTTAACTATGATTTGAAATCTCTCAGAACCCACTATCAAACTCTCTTGGGGAAAGTGCAATCAGTGAAAGAGTTACATTTCTGTTGGCTGTGGTTTTGGGGTTTTTTGGTTGGCTGGGGTTTTTTTCCTTGTTCTTTTTTGGTTTTGTGTTTGTTTTCTTTTCACTTGGTTTCTGGATTTTGGGTTTTTTTGTGTAGTAGACCTTGTACTTTATAAAGTTATTTACATAATGTGGGATAGTCAGTGACATTTGGAAATGTAGTTCAAATCAGAGAAGTCCAGGTTGTTGATTTCTGGAGCATAAAGAACATAAAGCCCAAGTTAGAGTTCAAAGCAGAGCAGATTTTTTTCTTCTCTAATTTTAACAGCAGAAACAAAAATTTCAATTACTTTAGAACTATCCTGTGGCTTTGAAAGTCACAACAAAGATGAAGTTCTGTTAAACAGAAGGTAGGGAGGGAATTTAATTTGAATTTGGGAGAAAAATCAGATTACTAATCATCTTGAAAAAAATATGAAAGAGTTGAACACATGGAGAGAAAACACAGTCTACAGTACTGCTAGTCTACAGTAAAGATTTTTTTCATGTTACTACTAATTTTTTTCAGTATTTGTATCAGGATTTTTACTTTTTGCATTCAAATTCTTCTATATTTGAAATGTGCATGGCATAATTTTCAAAAGACCACTTAGCAAATACCCATTTAAAAGCTATTACAGCAACTTTTCATAAAATAATTTTGCACCATAGAACCACATGTAATCTTAATGGGAGAGGGTGGAAATCTATACCCTACATGTGTTTGAATGCTACAAAGAAAACAATAGGGTATTCTGCATTTGTTATTTCTATTGTGAATACTAGGATAGTGGAAGTATGCTGCATAGAGTAAACTGTCCTAACCTGTAACTTCTTAACAAAGTCTGTGGGAGATACTACATCACCGATTTGAATTAAAAGCAGTATTTAACTACATTTACTTTTTCTGGGGTTTATCCCAGTTTGTTGAGACAGCATATTTTCTGTAATTAGTCTGAATATGTGCTTATGAACATTTGTCCTTCTTGTCTACCCATCTCCTGAATCCAAGAGATAAATCCTTTGGCTAAGATCAATCACATTTAAAACAAAGTACACACTTCAAAGACTGTGCAAAAAAAAAAAAAAAAAAAAAAAGAAATGTAAATGTAAACAAAGTCAGGATTTTTCATGTTGATAGAGTGTTTCACAAAGGTGACTTGTACTTGAGAACACTGTTAAACATGCTAGTTCTCACCAGAATGATCAAGAAAAATGTGTGAGTTCACAGTATGATCTTTGGCAAAACATTTAGTACATTTAATAAGAGCATTCTTCATTACAGGAGTACTATTTATTTGCTCTAAAGATCTTGACCTGTTATCCTCCAAGCCCTGGGGAAAAGAGTTGGATTTGATGCTTAACTACTGTTAAGAGTTCTTCATATAATGGAAATTTTGGATGAAGTTCACAGGAAATGCTGTATTACTCATACTAATAATGATTATTACCAATGAGGAATTGTCAGCACTAGTTAAGGAATGGCAAAACCTGTCAAGCTTTCAGCTTGAAATCTCTGTTTGGTTCCTTGTTTAGTGTATAAAATGGTCATTTTACTTGTTGGGTCCAAATGGCAAAGACCATAAGGTTAAGAAAACTGGAAAACTGAATTGCATGTCATAATTTCAATTTTAAAAAAGAAGCTTTTAATTATCTCTCATGTTTTTTTCCTTTGACTGTTTCCAGTTTATAAAAACTGGTGTGTTTCTATTTCACGGCAAGTTAACCTCTCTTGTGTTTTCTCTGATTTTTATTCAACATGCCATCATGCTGCGAGGTGTCTGACACTTCTTCTCATATGTACAGATAAGCTGTAGGCAGCAGAACATCAACTTAAGGTAATTGAAATCAGAAAGTCTTATATCTTCATTTTTTTGGTTCAAATTAGTCAATGAAGTGTGCAATGTGCAGGGTGTAAATAACGGCAGAATTAGAAGCCCTTAGTCTCTAATTACATTAGGTGAAGTTGTATATGAATAAAACATAAGAGAATGTTGGCATAATTTGTTGTAGACATTAATTGCTCTCTCAACTGGATGTTCAATGCTGCAATTTTTGAGGGGTTAATTAATTAAAGCGAGCTAGATCATACTGCTCAGGCACTACTGAATTTAGATTACTCAATGCACAATTTGATCTTATCCAGTGATGCTACTGCAAGTCCTCTGCTGGAACTGGGAAATAATTTTCAGTCAAAGTAATTAATTTCTCACAACTTGCAAAGTATAAAGCATTTAGAAACTGTATGTAATAGTCAAGGTTAAACACAAACTTTTGCCAGGGGTTCTGGGAAGAGTCAGTTAGAGCTGTAAGATTTCAAAATACTTGATATTTTTCGGCACCTAGTTCCTTTCAAGATCTACCATCAGCATGCAGTGCTGCAAAGGCTTGAAATGGTCCTGTTTAATTTGGTTGAATTTGGATTTTTTTGTGGTTTTCTGGGTTTTGGTTTTGTTGGTTTGGCTTGGTTTTCTTGGTTCGTGGTTTTTTTGTTTTTTGTTTTTTTTTTTTTTGATTTTATGACAGTAAATTCCTAGTCCTGACATTGAATTGAAACTTCAGTGTAGTCTGGTTTTTTGCAGCTTTGGGGATGTCCAACAAGAGCACGTATTTCCATGTTGCAGTTTGCAGAACATCCTTATACTTTCCTTTGCTGTCCAGCTTCTCATTTTCTATCACTGAGACTACCTCCTAACAACACATCCCACCATGATTTAGGAATGTTTTGGTAGGACTTCACTTCCAAAGGCTAAGGAGATGGAATTGTAGATGGAAAATTGAAATATGAATTAAAACCCACAGAGAAGATGTGAAATATTAGATTGAAATATTTTAAATCTGACTTAGCAAAGTTAAATTCCTCAAGCTATATTTAAGCACATACACAGAAATGTCTTGATTTTTTTTTTTTTTTTTCAGAAATATAAGCAGCTATAAATCCTTTCAAAAGTTAAGCTACACAAATTTGGAAAGTATTTTTACCGTACAGACTTAACATTAAAGGCAATGATTTCCCTTTTGATTAGAATTTCTTTCCAGATGTGCTTTTTCATGTCATCAGTCTATACAATAACACTCCTTCAAGAAGAGGTATTAATTTCAGCCATAGAAAAATGTGTAAAGAAGCAAAAGCGTGATCTATTTAAATGCATTTTTTATGTCTCTGAATACATAAATAAAAATAATATTAATCTGAATCAAGATTTTCAAACAGATTTTTAATTCAAACAAAATACACTCAAAATTCAGTAACTTTTTTCAGTAAACAATGTTGTTCAAAGATTTTGAAGAAAAATTGGCATAATTATGCCTAGTTAAAAATTCTGAAAATGACTTCAAGTGTGGAGTAAAGTAGCACTTTTAAGACCTAAAGTCTGAGGGAAACACACTTTTAGAGGAGTTGCCTAGAGGTTTATGTTGTCTCTATTTAGAATACAGGATAAATTTCCCTCTCAAAATATAATATATTTAAGAAGATTTAGTATTTAAGATGGCAGAAATGGTCCTATATATAATTTTAAAAATTGAGCAATATTTTGATGGTTTAATTTTTTTTTTTTTTCATATTCACAGTCTGGACCCATAAAGAGAAGAGAAGACATCTGCCTTTAATAGCCAGCAAAGCAGCTAAACATTTCCTAATTCTATTTGGAAGTCTCAAAGTCAGATGCATGTTTAGTCATTGAAGTGACATTGATGAACTTAAACTACTGAAGCTAAATAAAACCCTTTGGAGTTAGAGTTTTCCATAACATAAAAAATCCACTCTTCAGCACATATCCTTCGCTTTACCTAGTCGAGCAGTACTGAATCAAAATTAATTGTCTTTGAAGTGCATACGCTTTACACCTTGAAGGCTAATCATTATCACTAAAAGAAATGTCCACAATATAATGAATAAATTCAAGATAGAATGAAAGAGTCTTTTTTTTCATGTTCTCTGATTGTAATTTGGTATGCTAACATTAATCTGTGAAGAGACAGAAATCTTAGCCAAATAATGGAGAATTAGCTTTGTCTCAATTACTAATTTACTATGTCACCTTGATAAAGTTGGAGAAACACATAATATACCTATTCTGTGGAAAAAAACACAACAGAAGAAAAGTTACTGACAAAATGTTTTCTTTCAATCTTCTCTTCTAAAACCAAAAAAGTGTATTTATGATAAAAGACATCTTTAAGACAGCTTTGAAATCCTGTAGATATCTTCTCTCTAGTCTAATAAGCTAGCTTATGTCCCTGCTCTTCTGCAGCAGTGGGGATGGATTTGTCTGAGTTAGTGTGCCAACCACCCAGCTCCCACATAACAGAGAGGCACCACTGCCCACATGCAGCAAGGTGAAATGGAACTCAGAACTGAGGCAAGCCCCTATTTCAGTCCCCATGTTTTGTGGAAGAGATTGCCATCTAAATATAATAGAAAGGCTCTCCTTTTAACTTACATTTCTTGTATGAGCAACATGGGACTCCTACTATTAAATATCAATCTGCAGGTCTTGTGAGGCTCACTGGAAGTGCATATTTTTAATCTTTGACAGTTGTTTAAACACACTAATATTTGTTATTGTCTGTTGCCAAATTTTATCTGGATACCACAAGAGAGGCAGAATTGGTGAACAGTTTGCAAAGTCATGATCCAAAACCTCCTGACTCTGGTAGAAATCTGACACCAAAAAAATAAAAGATCTGCACTGGAGCAGAAACAACAGCAGTGAAGCTCTGCTTCAGCATGCCCTGTGACTGCCAAGACCTTGCTCCAGGAAAAGTCCTGCAACTTGGTCAGCCAAAGGCATATGACCACCTGCCCTTATGAATGACAGTGATAGCCTGCTGCCAGCTTCGGGGATGACATATCTGTCCAGGAAACAAACTTTGAGTAATCCATTACATGTTTGATGTTCTCTGGTTTATGGCACATGACTCACAAACTGCAGGGCTGGCATCATGGTGGGAATACTGCAGTTCCATGCATATGAGGGAAGGTTGCATGTACAGTGAGTCAGGTGTGAGTGCACAACTCACATGGCAGGGCTTAAGTTGATAGGAAAAAAGGTACTAGAAAATAATACTAGTATTATATCTGCTGTTTCTTACTAATGGAAGATTTCTGGTGAGTGAGCACAATAGGGAATGACTGCAGCTCTGGTGCTTGAAGCGTCGGTCTGGGGAATGCTGACATGCACATTCCCACACACAAGAACCCACCACTGAAGGAAGCACTGACAATCTGCACATCACTGTTAAAGGATCTAGGGTACAACTGTATAGTTAGCTCTAGTCTCAGCACACATGTTGGGACAGCATATGGAAAAAGTCTCAAGCTGACATGCACTGAAGAGCCAGAGACAGCATTGTTATTCATTGCTGAAGTATGATATGTCCACAAAATAATAATATTCTGTATCTTCAGCCTGTGAAGTATCGCAGGAAAATCCTATTGTGAGTTCCACAGAGAAATAAAGACCAAGGTATATGGAAACTCAGGAGGAGACAGATTACAGGAAGATAATACTACACAAGTAACTAATGGGTTTTCTATTATGATAATGCAGCAACTTCAGCAGAAGAATAATTAGAGATAGATAAGCACAAGGAAGCCTATGGAGCAAATAAATTGAAGTTTTAAACAAATATTTCACTATGTGTGTCAGATTTTCATTCAGAAGCCAACAGGAAAAGAAATAAGCAGTTTCCTGAAATGTAGCATTTTAGGGCTCAGTGAATAATCATACTGTTTCACAAAATCTGTAAATAAAGCCAGATTTTTTAAAATAGGGATTTTCCCCCCTATGTTCCTTTAGGAAATTATTTCTTTTAAACCAATTATTTTGTGAACATATTACATTTTACAAAGTCCATAGATGAGATATTAACTCTTAGTTTCCTGTCTTTTACTGAGTTTTGGTTGGTTTATTTGTTTCAATTGTGTACTTATTGTTCCAAGTATTACTTGTATGCTTACTTTATTGAAATATTAAAAAATCCTTGCTTTAGCTGCAGTTTCTCTTTCTCCAAGGCTCAGATATTAAATTGAAAAAATAATTAAACAAATTTATATCCCTTTTATACAGCCAGTGTATATGCATGGCAGGCCAGCAGCAACTTGGTGATATCAGCCCCAAAGAGGAGATCCCTTTGAGCTCTTGAAGTAGAAGACTGTTTTCCAAAGGGGTCAGATGCTGCTTTGTTGCTTATACTGAGTAGGACTTTATTCAGTGAGTCATTCTAGTTAATTATGCTCACAGAATGATATTAATCAGCATGACTAACGGGATCATAACATGGCCTAAATTTTGCAGTCTTTACAGTGAAACTCAAAGATAACTAAATAGTTTTTCTTATAAATGCCTGATTGTCTTTACCAGTTTTATGTCATGACAACTTCAAATTGTGTTACTGTGGGAATTTATTTTGGTTAGCAGCTTAAAGCAGTAGCAATTACTATGTGTGTTTGTATGCTATGCTATCAGTTATACAAAAAGATTTTGGAGTATCTTATGATAACTTAGATTTTGAAATTGCTATTTTCTGAAACATTTATTTAAACTAAAACTGCTAGTAGTCATGGCTTCCTTTTTCATTCCATGCTATTCTTCAGCTTTAGGGGAGTGGGATTTTTGGAGGTGCTAGAGATTATACTAGATCCCCCAGAATCCTTCCTTCCTTTCCAGACGTGGCTTCAATTAAAAAATGAATTGCCCGTTCAAGTGTGTCCATTCAAGTGTGTATGTACACAAGAAGCAGAAACACACTTGAAAGGTGTATTAAAGGAAAGGAAATCTGCAGGAGCAGGGTATGTGCCAAAAGGTAAGCTGGGGGGGAAGAAAACAAGCCTGGATGAATGGTGAGATTTCACTGGAACTCAGGGAGAAAAAATACCTTTGGAAGAAGGGAGAGGCATCTCAGGAAGAGTACAAGAATGTCATTACGTCATGTGAAGAGAAAATTAGAAAGGTGAAATAACAAAAGAAGGAATAAAGAAAATCTTCACCCTTTATTGGATGTGAAGGGGAACATTGTGAGCAAGGGTGAGGAAAAGGCTGAGGTATTTAATGCCACTTTTGCCTCAGTCTTTAACAGAAAGACCAGTTATCCTCAGGGCAACTAGACACTGAGCTGGTAGACAGGGATGGGGAGCATCCAGGATGAAGTAGTCAGTGAAAATTCTGGACCACTTATGAGAGGTGTCTCAGGGAGCTGGGGTTGTCTAGTCTGGAGAAAAGAAGGCTGGTGACCTTATTGCTCTTTACAACCACCTGAAAGGAGTTTGTAGAGACATGGGGATTGGTCTCATCTCCTGTATATAACTAGTGACAGGACCAGAGGGAATGACCTTGAGCTGTGCTAGGAGAGGTTTGGGTTGGACATCAGGAAAAATTTCTTTACTGAAAGTGTTGTCAAGCAACAACCTGGCTGCCCAGGGAAATGGTGGAGTCAGCATCCCAGGAAGTGTTCAGGAAATGATGGGATGTAGCACTTAGTGCTATGGTTTAGTTCACATGGTGGTATTTGATTAAAGGCTGGGCTCAGTGATCTTGGAAGACTTTTTCAATCTTAATTATTCTGTGTTTCTATGATTCTGTTCTATATTTATGTATATCAAATGAACAGCATACCCAGTTAATCTATCAGTGCACCTAAATCATGGCCTTTTGGATTACTGCTCTCAGGGAGTGAGGCTGTAGTCAGGCACAGTGTGCCATTGCAACTCAGGCAATTTAAGACGCTAAGATTCCATTTCCACCTACAAGGGTTTAACATTGACTCCCTTTCAGAGGTTACCTTCCCCTCAGCTATTCTGGAGTAACTGTCCATGTAATTATGCCATAAATCCAGTCCCATCAAAATAATACAGCTTAGGAAGCCCTATTAATATAAGTAAGGTATTGTGATTACTTGGACAGAACTAGGCTGGGTGCTACTTGTACAGGTTTTTTTGCATATCTGAGGCCTGAGAAATCTTGGACATGTGACAAGCAATTGTTTGCTCCGGTTTAAATATAACCAGCAGAATTTTTGATGATGGGTTTACTTTCCCTTTTCTTTTATTTTTTTTTAATTTCACATTTCAAAGCTGCAAATACAGCACTTAATTCAGAAGGCTCTTAAGGTTTAACTAGCATCAACAAAGTGATTTGAAAATTTCAAATGAAGTTATAAAAAGTTACAGGAACAAAATTCATGTCATATGTGGTCTGTGAGTCTGACCAGCAAGAGCCTGCTCATGTAGAAGCACAATAACCAACCTTAGGGCTTCAGGACATTTATATATAGTTTGTGAGAACAACATCAACGTGTCAGGGCACTGCACAGCCCTGATGGGACATGGCAAGTCTGAAATTAAAAACATTTTAGCCATCATTACTGTTACAAAACAATCCATAAGCTCAGAAACCTTGCCATTATATGACTTTTAGCCTGACTCCTCGGAAAAGTTGGGCTCATACAATCATACCTCTGATCAATATCTGTACTTATATAGATCTTTCTTTCCTCCCTTAACTTTGAGATATGGCCAATATCAGTCAGGAATAGAGATCTCTGAGGAAATTAAATATTTCATGAAAAGAGCTAGCCAGGCAAAGGAAAGAAATGTTATGCTTCTATGACTAAGACTCTTCCCGGTTCACCAAGCCTGAGAAATTATCACGGCCTCACCAAACTTACAGAACTAATCAGAGGAACAACTAATTCTCAAGAGATGAACTCAGGACAAGATGAGAAACAGAAGTACACATGTTATTTGGCACCAGGTATCTCACACTTCAGCCGTGAGTTGCAAATCTTCCAGCTGCACAAAAATATTCAGTAGGATATGCAAGAACACCTACCCCACTTCATTGTTTCTTCTTTTCATTTTGATACCAGAAGCACATTGGGTGTGAGATCCAAAAGGGTCTTCATAGTGGCACTACAGCTTAAGACTTTCTATATCGTATTTTTGATGTATTGTCCAACCATGGAGTACATTGCTCTTCTGCTCTGCTCTACAAATGTGTGGTATGTCACTCTTCTGCTCTGCTTTAAAAATTCACTGAAGTTTTTGATGAAGAAGAGGCATTGGGGTCCTTATCTCCACTTCTGGGAAAGTGACTGATGTAGACATATTAGTATGTCTGTAGAAGCTTTCTCTTCAGGCCTCTTCATTTCACCAGGCTCAAGTGACTTCTGAAAGCCAGCAGAGTAGAAGATGATTCAGAGGAGAAGCAACCTGCAATTGATCTGCAGGAGTTGAAGCAGCCAGTGGCATTGCCAGAAGTAAAGCCAAGGTATGGGGAGACCTGGCTGGAGACCTGGAGTTCTTCCTCCAGAAAATTGTCCTATGATTCCTTTCTTTTCTTTTGTATAAATGAAATCTGAAAAGACACAAGCAATAGCACAGATGTTTTTAGGTGAGACTGCATCTCTAAATATTAGCTTTTAGGAGACAGGAGAAGGAAATTATTAGTCTTTCTTTAAATATTTTGCCTAATTTCACTACTTTGCAGAATTTATTAATGCAAAAATAATAATATTTATTTGCTTCTCTAGCAACCAGTTTCCTTCTCCATTTCATCAAACCATTATTTTTGTTTCAGAGAATATTGTAATGGCTTTCTGAACAGTTGAGACATATGTTGTTAAGTAGATGTCCAAATTCATCTGTAATTTTTTTACCTCTCTTTTCCTTTCAAACATAATGCGGAGTCATTTTTACACACCTTGATAGCACAAAGTATTAACACAGGCTATTTTTATTAAGAAGTTGTGGAAAACTGTGTGGGATTTCTTTGGCAAAAATGCTTAGTCCAAATGTGGACGCCCTGACTGAAAGAGTAGTAACTCTGTGAAAAATTGCAGGAACACTGACAAATGAAACTTGTCACAATGCCCAAGAATTGGCACTTGTTAACAGTGAAAGAACATGATGTCTATCACTGCTTTCCACAACAAGGTTTACAAATGAATAGATTAATCACTGCTCATTTTAAAGGATTATTAAGGGTTTAATGAAATTGTCAGAACAGTGGAATACTCAGACTAGGGGAGACAATGATATTTTACATCCTGTATTAAAGGAACTATTATAAATGGTATTTAAAGGTGATTTTAGCTATAGACAATTATTGGCACAGTTGTTTTGGCTTTTTTAGTTGATCATCTCCCACAGCTTCTTGCTTTGGATGAATTCATGTCAGGGCTATACCTAGGTAGCAAGATGCCTCATGCTTCAGCATGCTGACTTCTGCACATTAAACACATGAAATTCTGCTCAGTCAGGAACAAACAGTAAAAACACTAACTTGGTGTAAAATGATGTTTTTATCTGTTGCCCTTTATATCTTCCTCTGTACACCTTGTGGAGCAGTCTGAAAGGATCACTGTGGGAAGGGCAATACGTTTTAAAATGTCAAGATTACCTAAATTTAAGTCAGTTGTATGCCTGAAATTGTCAGGTAAATTTAAATTTTCTCTTTTCCTGTTAAGATTCTTGTTTTGTCTGATACGTATGTGTAGGAAAATGTAAGTAGCAACATGCATAAGTGTATTTAGGAACTAACTGTTCCCTGTTGAGCTGAATTTATCAACTGTTTGGAGAAAAGAGTTAAAACAGTAAGAATGGAGATGAGGATGGTAGATTCATTCAAGTGACCTTGCAGCTGGGAATGCCAAGGCCTGGAAAATAACAGTGTGGGAAACCCCTTATATTATGCCTATTGCTGTTTATCCTCTGTCTGTTTTGAGAAGTAGAATTTCTGGGTAGAGATAGTGCAGGTGTTTTTAGAGAATTGGAGGCACTTTCGTGTACATGCTTGAGCTCCCTGTCTTGGGACAGAGAACATCAAAGCTCAGAGATCATAAAAAAACACAGGGAGATCACAGCATGGTGGAAAACTACAAAATGTGCTACTTAGTATTCATACACAAATTGCCTTAGCACTTTCCCAAATGGCATATTATTATTTAGAACATGCTGCAGTCAGACATAACAACTGTAGGGAAGAGACAGAGTCACTGACAGGTACATGAAGAAAAATATTTTTGGCAGACTTTATCAAGTCTGTGTTACAGCCTCACAGCAGCAGATGAGATCACAATGTGCTAATGTCTGCACAACCGATGATTTCCCATCTCACTTCCCTCCTCCCAGCACCTGACCTACTTTACATCACTTTACCCTGATGGGCTGTATAAAGCACTTGAAAGCCTTCAAACCATGGATATCTCGTAATGCTCCAGATACAAATCCTCAGTTATTACTGTCCATCAGTTATGTGCTAGAAACATCCCAGTGGCTGTTCACAGGCATAAATTATCAATCTGTGTCAGGCAACAGTTTTAGTACCAGAAGCACAGTACTGCTAAGGGAGTTACAGCTGTCCTGTACTATTAGTTGCAGATAAGAGTTTCAGCAAACACTTTAAGAAACTCTCTCTTCCTCTCTGGTTAGTATTCTCTGGGCTACTACTGCCCTCTAATAGAACATAAGAGATATTTTTATTGTACAGAGAAAGGCTACAGAATTCCTCACATAAACTATCAGTATAAAAGACTTATAAAAAAGAAATGTAGAAATAAACCACAGTGTTCTTAAACAACTAGTTTTAAAATATCAAAGAGTTAATCTGGCCAAAAGAATATGTACATAACCTTTATCTCTTATTAGGATAGAATAAGTGCCTCAAAATAGAAAATGTTATCAATAGAGAAAAAAAAGAAGATTGAGAAAAACTTTGGAAAATTATACGTGCCTTTTAGGAAGCTGGGTGTGGCAGATGATATAAATGCATAATTATAAACAACTATCTTCACAAAAATGTTGTGAAATGGTTAAAATATCGCACACAAGATACATTCAGAAAAAAAAAAAACAAATTAAAAACCCATCAAGTGAATAGTTATTAGCTGCATTATGTTCCCTCCACTGCTTTACCCACAGGCATTGTACCATTATTGCAGTTATTGTATATCACAAATTACAGACCGTCTCCAATATTTGCTACCATAGAATTACAGCCTCAGGGAGTGCCAAGTTTTCTGCCATCAGCATTCAGGACACTACCTTTGTGAAGATAACAAGAGAAATCAAAGCAGGCAATCAACAATGTGGAAAAACTGCAGAGAATTACAGCATATAATATTCTACTTCCAGGCTATTATAAAAGCCAAGCCTATACTTACATGCTGTGGAGCCCCAGGCTCCTAAGAGCGCAGAGCCTGCAGCACGGCAGCGCACCTGAGGGTGAGCGCACAGGTGCGCGTGGTGGGTGTGCCTGCGCTCGCTTGGCGTTCCAAAGCTGCAGGGCCAAGGAGGACAGACATCAGTCTGGGGCTGGAAATCCTTGCTTCAGATACTAACCCATTCACACTCCCTTTTTCTTTGTTGGGGTGGGTGAAATGTGGTCAACAGCTTTTGAGAGTGTATAATAGACTGAAGTGAGACAGGGGGCTTAGTCTTTTCAGGGCCCTTGGAAACTCAGGATGGTAATTGACCCTGACTGAGTAAGACTGGCTTTTCAGTGCTGTTCTTACGGAAAATACTTCTGCATTTCTTTGCGTGTACTGAATTTTGTAGAAGAGGGTGAAGACTTCCTAGAAATGTGCAGCTTCAGGCCAACATCTGTGTCAAAGATAAAGTCCGTGGTCCTGCATATGAATTTCTAAACACTCAAATGAGTCCCAGTAGGAGAGAAGGGAAGAGAAGCTTTGGGTATTAAACACAAAACTATTTTGGCTTACCAGTAAAAAACTTGGGGAAGGCTGGAGCAAAAGGGCTATTTTCCTAATGCCTTTATGCATCAAAATTTATTACTTCATCCAGCAGAGGTCATTTGAGAGTGTATCTAGTGAAGAAGATTACTACTTTGAAGTAGAGTATGTTTTCCTATGAAGCAAAAGACCAGAAGTCCAGGAAGCAGGAGAGAGTGAGCAGTAAGGTACTATGCAGAGATAGATACATAGTACTAGAAACCTGTTCCAGAGTTAGAATTAGCCTTTCATTTTTTCCTTTACTACTTTGTGTGGCAGATTTCATTAGAAAAGTATATAGTATATTTCTATACTTCAAGTCAATAAACAACTCTATTTTCTTGGTGTGTTCAGACTAAAAATTGTTGTGAGATACAGAGTGCATTTTTGCTTCCCCCAGAAGTGATGAGAATAATTTATTTCTAATTTTTTCTGCTACTGTCGCAGGCTACACTATTAAGAAAGCTGTTCTGGATAGTGGAATGAAAACAAGAAATAATCCCTCTCTGAAGGTAATGGTTGCTATTAAACCTAAAACCCCAGAGCAATGTAAAGGTCTAGAATGATAATGTAATATGATCACTTTGTCTCTTCAAATGACTTAGGACTGACTTTCATGTTTTCAAACAAATCCTGATTTTTTTTTTTCAATATCTGCCACATTACTATGCTTTGGAAAACTGCATACCTTACTGTCCAAGCCTCTGAGTTGTAATTTATGTCTCACTACCTGTGAGTGGAATTCAAGTGCCTTTACGTTAGGTACAGGTGTCTATTCATGAGTTACACAGATTTATCTTGACATTCCACTCCTTCCTTTATTCTCAAAGCTCACTTAATGTTTAAATACATCTGTAAAATCACAATGCAAGATTTTATATACTGCCTATGCAGACAACTTGGCTTCTGAAGTGCGGCATGTTGGATATATGGAAGTACTGATCACCTAGCTATTGATTAAAACTCTCTAAAAGGAACATAGTTATTTGAATTGCTGACACTTAAGGTTCACACTTGACAAGGAGGATTTTAACATTAACAGGCAACTGCATCTGTATGAAATTTCTGATGTACAACAGTGTTTTTGTTAATTTGTCAGGCTTCATAAGGAATGATTCTTTTGCTGGAGTTTTGCTTCTTTCCTAATATTTCACAAAAAAACCCCAATCAGCTCCTCTCTGATGCATGTGAAAAGCTAAACCAGCCATTTTATTTCCTAGATTACAACTAATTTGGACTCAGTAGGCTCAGATCCTTATTTCATATGATATACAATTAACGTTCATTAACAAAACACCAGGAACAGAATATGTGGTTTGGTTTCTGAAACCAATGGCAGTTTTTCCATAAATTCCTAAGCATCACAATTTTTACTGCTACTCTAGTGAATGTTGAGTGCCTCCCTGAACATCATGACACAGTTTCACAGCACAGCATGGAATGTTGGGCAGAATCCACCTGTTTGGCCCACTTGTTCCTGCAAGACTGAATGACTTGACAGGAGGAAAGACTAAACTGTGTTTGATTGCAAATTAATATGCTTACCTCCAGGATATGATGCCCCTGATTGAGATCACCTGGAATGATGACAATTTCAGCTCATTTCTTTAGTGGAACTTCTTTTCGGATTTCAGTCCGTGATTAGCGACTTCTGTGCTGTGTTCCAAGTCCTCCTTTCTGAAGGTAATTTTGGTGAATTTTGGCATCTCCTTGTTGTAAATAAAATTTGGTCCAACATTTTCTCACCGGGAAGCAAAAGCTGAAGTAACAATGTGCCAAAATTACATTACATCACATCTAAGGGGTAAGGCACTCAAGTACAGTCATAAACAAGGTGGAAAACCCTTCTGAAGCAGAGGAACAGAAGGTTTTCTGAGATTCTTGATTTAAGTTCAGGTTTATGGAGTTTCATAACCTTATGGAGAGTAAAAATCCAGACATCTTCAGCTATTTACTCTTATACTACATTTCCTATGGGGTTGTAATTCTGGCTTCGAGGGAGAAGTAAACACTGCATTTTCAGTGTTTGCATAGGAATCCTTCGAACTTTTTTTCTGCAATCCTAACAGTCAGAGTTGCAGGATACCATACTTTATCAGTGGAGTTATGCAAGAGGAAGCCATCACGACTTTCTGCTCTGGAATTGGTAACAAGACTAAGAATCAAGGAAGCAGGTCTTCTACCTCTGGTGCCCATGCACTGAATAATAATAGTTGCAATTCAAAACTAACTACTTATTTTATAGTACTTTTAACAGCTTAATGTTGAAAAACATATTGGCCCAAAAGAGTTTCTTCTCTTTTTACTTAAAAGAAAGCAAAAAAAAAAAAAAAAAAAACCCACAAAAAACCCCCAAACCAAACAAAAAAACCCAAAACAACAACAAAAAAACCCCTTAATCTCTGTCTTTTTTTTAATGTCTTTTTGTTTGGCTTTTATCCCAATCTTTCACTACTGGAAACTTGGCAGGGCTACTGTAAATGCAAAATTAATTTCATAGGTATATGTATATATATATATATAAAATTGTGGCATCATGTCTGAAATGGGCTGGTATGTAAATAGAAACTATTTTTGACATTCTGTTGGACCTGGACAACAGTTTAGCAATAAACAAACACAGTAGCCAAATTTACTTAAGTCATCCATTTTATCAACCGTCTTTTAAAGAAAAAAAGAAACAGACAAACCAAAACCTTTAATAAGAGCAATAGCTTATTAGAACCTGAAAACATTTATTGTTACAAATAGGGTAGCTGAAAGAAAATTACGTACTGACTTCTATAGCATTGCAGCACTCAGGTACAATAAAACCGATGAGCCCATATAATACAATTTATGGAACTAAGGTGAATTCAATTTATTTGAATATGCTCAGTTATGTTTTTGTTTATTCCCATAGCAGATGTTTAATTTACAAACCAGGCAATTACTACAGCTCTTCCAAACAAATAAGAACAGATTAGTCAAACGTTCACATCAGTTTTTATGTTTATCATTAGTTTTATGATGCATCATGAATATTCAGTGTTAAGAAAAAACTCTCATAATGATACCTAGAATACCTTAAAATTATGTTTTTCATCTCCAAATGGTGTCTCGCTCTGTTTGAAAACACTGCTAATGTCTGTTACTATGAGCAGAGCTTAAATGTTAATAGGGATTGATCAAATATCTTCCTGATGCTTTCAAATAGATTAGTTTTGCATTCACAATACTTTAGTATGGATGGGACCAACTTTGGTATATATTTTTTACAGAAATAAAGGAATTTTGGTTTGTATTTCAGAGAGGATTCTGGAGACTGAAGTGTTTTGTTTTTTTTAACAAGACAAAGCAAACCTACCAAAAACCCTCAAACACCTCTTACAAGCCAAATATCTGCCTAGGTATTTGCCTTGAAGTTTCACGTAAAATCAGTGTTATCCAACTACCCTTTGGCTTACATCATGTTTCCTGGAATATATCCCATGGTAGAAGGAAATCATTCTATCAGCAGAGATGCCATGTTGCATTCTGCATGCATATTATAAACACAGACTGGCTATTACTTAGCTGTTTTGTGTTGTTTGGGTTTTGTTTCATTTTGTTTCATTTTGGCTAAACTGACTGGGATGTCATAAATAAAAACAGAGTGTCTGTCTATCATGGAAGGTGTGTGTAACATACACATGTGTATGAGACAGGTCTGAGAAAAAAGGTACCCCCTTTCTCATTTTCTTTAAATGAATTGCAGTCTGCTGAGTCTTATGTTAGAAGAACAGAAAATAAGCCTCAGTTTCTTATCCAAATTCTTATAATACATAAGTCACTTCAGTTTGCCAAAATTTTAACTCTTTTCATTGAACGAAAAGCTAAGAGAAGGTTTTAGGGTTAGATAAATTTATTCAGATCAATTATTGTTGAATAGTCTCAGTAAGAATATACTTTGTAGTGCAAGATGGATGAAGTGCTGTAAAAGATTTAATTGGAAAACAAGTATCTATTGTTAAAGGCGATCGTATTGCAAAAAATTTGTCTTTACCCACTTGACAACAAGACTCTGTTGACAACAACACTCTGGGCAAAATCAGAATAAATCAAAATAACACCTGCCTGCTGTTCCTTAGTTACAGTACAAATTCAATTAGAAACTTGAACTGTCAAACTAGTTTCAGACAAACTTGTGTAGCATTGTTATTTAGCTTTCAGATCTGTAATATTACGGATTCTTTGAATGTTAAAATTATAATTTTTGTTATTTTCTTATCTCCCAGGTTCTAAGAACCCTTGCCACTTCAAAAATATAAACAAAATGGTGCTTTCTGCATCAGAAGCACTGGAACAGGCTGCCCAAGGGAGTGGTTCATACCTCCCTGGAGGTATTTAAAAGACATGTAGATGTGGGACTTCGGGGACATGGTTTTGTGGTGGTCTTGGCAGTGTTGGGTTCATGGTTGGACTTGAAGATATTAAAGATCTTTTCAAACCTAAATTATTGTAAAAGTTTATGATTTACCCAATGCACCTTGAGCATAACTGCACCACACAGCATTTGTAGATCGTTCTGGAGCAAATATATTTGGTTGAAATGATTTTCTTGTTTGAACTAAAACCTGAGGATTTCCAGGACAACAAACTCCTGAACACTGAAACCTTCCTCCATCCTCTTCCAAAAGTTCCAACAAATACTGCTTCTCAGTTTCACAGAGAATTTCATAGCAAGGAAGGTATCTTAATAATATATCACAATGTTGAGCTGCAGATCTGGAACATTAGACCACGTTATGAAAATAGCCATAACATCAAAAAGGAGGAACTGTGCTTATAAACTAGTGCATGTAACTATTGGACCTCCTCTGGAACAAATCAAGCCACTCTAATGCGAAACAGTTTGTTGGCAATGTGATTTCAGTAAGTAGTATAGTACATTTACATCAGAAAACATGCTTTTTGAGAGTAAGTACGTATTATACTGCATGGGAAAAAAGTACACAGGCATACTGGCAGATGTGAACATGTACAGAAGAACATAAGAACACAGACAAAAATCACAACAAATAATGCCAAGTCACTGTCTGAGGCTGAACTAGGAAGAATAAGCATTGATCAGCAACTTTGTTCCACAACTCTCTGCTAATTATTCTAATACTACAACCTCTCCCCTAGTTTCAATCTGTTTCCATGGTATCTGAGCCTCTGAACACTATAAAAATGATCAATTACTTAGGATGTCTTAATGAAAAAAATGCAGAGGTTGCAAAGGTAAGCACTGCAGTCAAGAAATTAACAGCCAAGTTTGCTTGCACAATTTTAACTCTTGCCCTTTATGAATATATATTATAGCTCTTTACCTGCAGATTGCTTCTTAGAGTATTTCACATGTTCCTCCAGGTTGTATATTTAAGTCTTCTGATAATGGGCTATCCATTGAATAAGCTATTTTTGTTTAGGCATTTAGGCAACATAACTTTGACAGGAATGCATTATTTTAGCATTTCAGCAGTTGTTTCTGGAACAAATACCATTAGTAATGTAACTGTTAGCACTTTTCTTTCAATGTAGCTAGTTTTGTTGTTTTTTTCTGTGATTTGTTTTTCTTTTCTGTGAGTTTTCTTCCTCTTAGGACTTTATATATCTCAATTAAAGCACTGAACTGGGTTATATTCACAAATCTTTTTTCTTTAACTATTTATTCACAGATTTAGCTGTGTGATTATGTCAATGGTATGGTCAGAGGTAATGCCACCTCTTTTTTTCCTACATTATATCCATCTGCTTATACACTCAAGGAACGTGCTATACCCTGCAGCATGTCATTGCCAGGGAGCAAAGAAGTTACCCTCCTGCTGCAAATACACTCTACAGAGAGTGATGTATCAGCAAAGAAAAGAGAAAGAAAGAGAAAAACCACAAAACCACATTCTGATCAGTATAGCGGTTTTGTCTGTTCTCTCCAAAGGAAGGATTCTGATTTAATTTCATGTATATCAAGTTTGATCCCAGATGACTCAAACTGGTGAAAGATTTTTTAATTGAATAGGTCAGCTGTATGGTTAATTCTTTGGGGAAAGATTAAAGTCTGTAAAGTGCATAGGAAAAATATAATTTTCATTAAAAGACCTTAATGAGCTGTGCAACCTCAAATTTTAAAAGCTCTTTGATTTGCACCCTGGTTCCAGTTAGTCCCCTTCGCAACCAGGGGTTGACATTGCAGGAATAGCACTTGTTATTCTCTGGCTGCCATGCTCTTCTGGGCTCATCAGGGACAGGATGGACACACAAAGCCAGTTTCTAGGCAGTGACTGTCAGTGTAGTGCCTTAAAGTATGTGGAGCTGTAATGAATGCCATCAGCTCTTCCATAATCTCTATTTTTTCCTCTAGAGATCAGAAAAATGATCTCATTGCTGTAGTGTTCACTGGAAGAGGTTTGCAATGATATTGCTGCTGTGGCTAGTTTTAAACTGTGTAAACTTTCTTTGGAGCTCTAAATATGGGTCATGGTACTTAAAACCAGAACTGTTAAATGACTGACCAATGTAAAGGAATTTCATTACAGTCTTGCTCAAGAGATGCTGAAACTGAGACAGCTCTTTGAAAATGACTACTGAAAAAATGCTTAAACTATGACACAGGCTTCCCCTTTCCCACAAAAGGCACTTTGGAGAAGCTGTGTTTCATCTTTCCCATTAAAATATGTGAACAATCATAAGGCAACAGAGAAAAAGCAAACAGCCCTTTTTATGGCTCTGTGTAGCGAGCTCTCTGACAAGCTGACCCCGAGCAGCTGCCAGGTATCCAGCCTGGCTGCCACCCCATCCACCTGCTCTCTGCTCTGTACCAGGCTCCTGCTGGCTGGTTCACAAAGAAGCTTCCAGGTGTTTGCTGCCTGCTGGCCTGGCCACATGTTGGCTGCCAGTTACCAGGCTCCTGCTGCCCTGTTCACCTGCTGGCATCTCGCTGCTTTCCTGATGCCCTGAATCCCTTGCTGAGTGGCAGTTGGTATTCTTTCACTGTCTTCAGCTTTTTATACAATTCATTTCTAAATGCATGACTGCATTTTCATATATCTATAATACACACACACACACAAACACACTGGCATCTTTTCTGCCCCTCTGCCTGCTTTTTCTCTGCCCATGAATCTGCTTGAATAAGCTGGTGTGGAGCAGCAGGTTCCATTTAAGATCCCAGCTGCAAGCTGACATTATCACTGGTGTCAGTTTGTAAGCACATCTACAGTAATTGTTGCTGAGACAGCAGGTTTTGCTGTGAGATTCAGCAAGCCCCATGATTTCTCTCCACACGAGAGCTTTAGAAGCAATGCTTACAGTCCTTACAGTTTCTGGATTCCGTGTAGAATCTAAAATGTACCTCTGGGATTTTTCCACTCTGCGTACTTTGGAGTGGAGATTTCTCCTATTAACCTGTTTAGAAAGGAAATTAAAGCAAACTAGAACAGATTTCACTAGCAAACAGTCATTGCCTCTGTTTTTTTTTGTTGCAGACAAAATGAAAAGCAAAACGAAACACATAAAACACAACTCACCATTTTCCACAACCAATGACACTTTATCAAGTCCAATAGCCTTTATCCTACTCCAAAGATGCTAAATTTCACTGTGAAAATAGGAGTAGCCTTACACTTCTACAGCTACAGAAGCTGTTGAAGTAAGCTATGGAAACTGTTGCTTATGAAACAATAAAGTGAAAAGGAGCAAGATAGCATTAATGTAAGGCATAGGGTTTGAACACAAGTATTAACATTAGATTGACTGTCCTCCCTTTGCATGAAATCTGTGTTCAAGTCGTCTTTGATGGAGCACAGTCTTTAAGGATGTAACAAAGAGGCCATATGGTTAACACTAAAAATACTGTAATACTTGTGTTGTGGGTGATACTATAACGTCCAAAGGCAGAGTTGTTTCAGGTGACACATGCAAAACTACAGCATATATTCTGTGGAAATCTGTGGGGCTGTTTGCAGGGTGAAATTCTGCTGAATATGACAGAGTGAGTCCTGGGATTCAAATTCAAAAGCTAGATATAGGAGGGTATTTAACACCAGGCTGCAGTATGCAGTATGCATAACATCACAGGCTGCTTGCAAATATGATTGATTTCAGATACAAAGCTTAAGCTGCCCATTGGGAGATTAGTATTTTGGCTAGCTGGCTATTACTGTAATTTCTGATAAGAACTTAGCTTATTTAACCTAGGAGATTTCTAGTGTATCTACAGCCACAGGAATGGTTAGAAAAGCTTTAAAGGGCACCACAAGAATAAAAAAAATATATAAAGAGTAGATCAGACTTAAAACATGTATATTTGTTGGTTGTGTTGGGGTTTTTTGGGAGGGTTATTAGTGGGTTTTGCATGTCTTTGACCAGTTGAGTGAGGCAGTTTCATAGGTATTACATTTATTGGTCATCAAATAGAGTTGCTCATATGCTGCACGCTCCTGTCAAGCCTGGAGAAAAATATATCCACCCAACCTTGTGGAATTTTGTCATATGGACACAGACATCACAGCCTTGATTTGGCAGTTAAGTTATAAGGGTCAAATTTATAATGAGTGAATCGATCAAGTACTTTTGCGGAGAGAGATATCACACTGTGCAAACAGTCCTTGGAAGACTGTCTTCCCCACTGGATCAGAAAAAGGAAGGACAAGTTTGCAAGGAGCATCACATCCATGTGCTGAGCCACGCAGTCAAATCTTGTCTGCTCTTCATCTTTGCAAGTGCAGTGACTTTATGGCTGTAGACATAAATATACTTTTGTGGACGTAGATAAGACCACTCAAGCCCCTGTTAACTTAAAAATGGGAAACTCTGTAACCTCTCTGAGTTGGTGTCTGCACCTGACAGATTTATTTACAGGTGTTATACAATCCAAACGTCACCTAGAGTGCAGAGGCAGCTGCTTTAATCAGGTAGAGACAAATGACTGCTTTAATGACTAGGGCACAGAAACTCAGAGAGGCTCATAGAACCTTTTATTTTATTCTTCATTGTTTTATTCCACATCCAGAGGAGCTTTTTGAAAGTATCTGTAAGAGAATGAAGCTAGTTTACTCCACATGTTGTGATGGAAATGAATGTTTTCTTAAACATGATCTCTGAAAATTACTTTCTACAAGACATGTCTGACTAAGCATTTTGTGAAAGTTCATTTAACCTTTACAAATAAATATTAAATAGAATTTTGGCAAACTGTAATAACACTTCTAACTAAAACTGATATTTGCCTAATTAAAAAAACCCAACAAAACAAAACCAGGAGACAAGAGTCTTTCCTGAATAATTTACAAATCTTTAAACAACTATTATCATGTAAAATGCAAACTGCTAATGTCTATGATAAAACTCCAAATCCACACAAAACGGTGGGGTTTTTTTCCCAAAATAATGAATCTTATGAATTTATAAATAAATAAAGCTAGAAAAAGAAATAATCATAGAATCATAGAATAATAGAATGGTTTGGGCTGGAAGGGACCTTTAAAAATAATTTAGCCCAATGCCCTTGCAATAAACAGGAACATCTTCAGATAGAACAGGTTGCTCATAGTCCTGTCCACCCTGACCTTGAATGTTTCCATCCACCATCTCTCTGGGCAGCTTGTGGCAGTGTTTTACCTCATTGCAAAAAAATTACTTCCTTGCATCTAGTCTAAACCTGTCTTCTTTTGGTATGAAATCATTATCCCTTGTCCTGCAAAGATAACCCCCAAAATTCTATTACTAGTATTATACATAAAAAGACCTCTTTTTCAGCATTTTCAGCTCCTTGTAATTTGAATCTAAAATTTGCACAAGCAATGGCTACTTGCATGTACTTGTCACCTCTCATTCATATTGACTGATAGTAAGGAAAGATTAATGGTTGTTTAGAATGGATATCATTAATGACTAGATCTTAATTTATGACTGCAAAATTGAAGGCAACAACCTGAAACAGACCCTATGCAAATGGACTTTAAATGTGCATATGGCATGCACATATATGCATATGGTAAAGACTAGGTAGCCTAATTTCACTTCTGTTAAAGCCCCCTATTGCACATACATTGGTGGCTCAGTACACAGCAGAAATGATACAGTAGATCCTTAAATATTAATGAAAAATAGCTGTTATCTTATCCTGCTGCAGTATGTCCCACTGGCTCCACAGTCACAGAGGTATTAGATCTAAAATGAGCTGATGAAAACCAAAACAATTGCTCCAGCTGCCCCCACCTCTAACTACTAAAATGCCTACTTGTAATATGTCTTTCTATAGTTTAAATTTCCCTAAGCTAAGCAGGCAATTTCACTTCTTATTAATTGGCAATATAACTTGACATTTTCCTTCTGAACTGTGAAATAATAAAAAGTATTTTAAAAGAAAAATAGAGTTTCCTAGTTGTTCAGAATTCACATCTCTTTCAGTGCTCATATTTCCTGCTCATCTCTGTGAACTTCACAATAGTCTTAACCACCTTACTCAGACCTCTGCTGGTTTTCCATCTGTAAAGGCTTTAAATGTTGACCGACTGTGTGACTCCTAATCCTCTAGGTTACCTCTCTACCATTCCTCTCTCAGTGGATTTTTCTTGCTAATGTATTGCAGCAAGTTGGTTCAGCAGAGTTCCTTATGATGGATTTAGGTTTTTTACATGAAAAAGAACTTACTTTTCAGTACAGGATACCTGAGAGACAGAAACGTCTTTGGGAAAAGAGACAAAGAGAAAAAAACTGCATTCAATATCTTAGCAGCAGCACTGCAGGAGCAAACTTCTGTGCGTAAATTTATACTTAATACTCAGTGGATCTTAATCAAATGTTGTAGATATGTTGAGCTTGGCTTCTGGGTTTGTAATGAAAAGAGCTTTGTGCAGACAGAATTTAGATTAACATCACCTTCTTTTTTCCCAGATAATATTCGGAATTGTCATTTCTGCAGAAAGGAAGTCTAAACTCAAATGTGTAATAGGAACACAAAAATTTTGCATTTGATAAACAAAGATCTATTGAAATGTAACTTCAGTAAAAGGGAGCATTTTCTTTGCCTGTAACATACAATGAAAGATGTGCTTTCCCTTGAATGCCTCCATTCTCTCACCCTCCTAGCCCTGGAGGCTCTGTTCTCCACTATCTGCAAATATGGAATGATGAGTGGAAGGTCAAAACTTGCATCATTGGGAATATAAAGAAAGCATATTTTATCTGCAGGTTAACATTCAAACTGCCTGCATTGTTTTTTGGTATTTTAAAATGGGAACCTCGTGGTATCCTGAGAGTTTCTTTAATGAATTTTTATGGCATCGAGACCCTTCTATGCTTGAAGGCTTTTTCTTTTCTTGACTCCCAGGGTACAAAGACACTTGCAAGGTTACACCAGGCTGTAATAACATGATGTCACCAGCTCTTGTTAAAGAACAAGTTTTATGCTGGTGGAGGAACTGATCAGGGCAATTCCTGAGGAAAGAACTGTCGGTTCTTCCCAGAATTCCTCTCCATAGCAGCTCCATCATATATCCTGGGCCACACCGTTCCACTCCCCAGACATCTCTGTGAAGTTCTAACCCTTGGGATGTTTACAGGCACACCATTCATTTCTCCATCCAGAAAATAAGTGGTCATGTAGCAGTGCTGCAAGTATGGAAATGCATCCCTTTAGCAATGCCTTAGGTTTTAACTTTTATATTTTTCAAATCCTGTACTGTCTAGTGTATAACTCTGAAGTTTCTTGTGGCCTGTTAGCTGCTGTTCTCTCATGCTGGTTAGACATAACAAGCCTCGCTAGGTAGCCACCTCAAGGATACCAGACCCCAAAATATGTAAACTAAAAGCCTCTGAAGGGGGGAAAACTTGGAGTAATTACATAATGAACTGAGGTTATAATTGGACAATTAACCCTGATATGTAAACTTACAAAATATCAATGTTTGATAAACATATCAAACTTACATTTTTGTAACCAAACTTACAAAAGTGTGAAGAACACATGACCCAGGGTCCATCTTGGGTGTAGCCTTTTGACTGCCCAAGGTGTACCTTGAAGTCCCTTCAAATAAATACCTCCTTTTATTCTCTTATTCTTGTCTAGTCTCTGTGTTTTAGGTGGCCACCTTAGGCATCATTATTGTGTGACAAGCCAACCTGGCACGAAGTTCTGCCTCACGATGACCTTCAGGGAGTAAAAATAACAAGCACTATGAGAAAAAAAAAAAGAGAAAAAAAAAAGAAAAAAAGAACATGCTGGAAATGTTTTTTTTTTTCAGAATTGTAAGATGGAAGAAGGAGGCAAAACAAATTTTATGTTGTATTTTTTTTTTTATGGTTTTGTTGCCTTATATACTTACATATTTACAAGGATCAAGTTATAATATTTGTATTTGCCTGAGCTCTAAAAATAGCTATACTCTCTATATTCTTAATTTTCCTTTACTGCTGTTACTGTTCACCTGTAAATGTATCTACTCTTCTGGTTGCTGTTGGAACATAAAGAACATCATTCATTCTACAGCTAAAAACCTCTTAAAGCTTTAAGCTTAAATGTATCCATAGTGTTGTCTATGTTTATTTGGTTTTGCACCACAGTTACCTGTTTGCCTAAATATCACTCCTCCAGTACTTACACTGTTTAAAAACAGCAGCTATATCTCATTTGGGCCCCTTTCTAGACTAGATAAACCAATACATTTTAATCTCCTCACAAGACACAATCTTCTTCTCCGCAGGACTTTGCAACCGTTTACTTACTAATTTTCCCATCAAAGTTCGTTTTTCTTGCTTCAAAATGCTTTCTGAATATGTCTGCTCACAGAATCACGGAACAGCCCAAGTGTGAAGGGATCTCAAAAGTTCACTTTGTCCCATCTTTCATGGGAACAGGAGCCAGATGAAGTCATCTCTCACAGTGTCTAGTTGCATCTTGAAATCTTCCAGTGGATAGGGACACCACCACCATGTCCCTGAGTAGGTTGTTCAAGTGAATGCTTATTCTTTCTGTAAGAAAATGTCTTTCTTATACATAAATGAAACCTCTTCCAGTGGAACTTGTAGCTTTTGCTTCTTGTCTTCTCCATGTGGCTCCTCATGAAGACAGAGCCTCCATTCTCTTTGCAGCCATCTTTAAATACTGGAACACTGATGTGGTCTCTCCTGTGGTAATCCTTCCCTTCTCCAGGGAGAAAAGTCCTAACTCCTTCAGCTGATAGATTCAATTTACAAGACGACAATTAGAATGTGTTCAGCCACCTATTTTTCTGCCTTTATGGCTAGCAAAACCCATCTATTGCTTTATTACTTCTTTTTATTCTTTAGAGGAAGTTTTGCATCACAGTTCCTGACTGCAAAGAGACACTATAAAAAATGCAAAAAGAGAAGAAAAGTTAAAAAAAAAAAATCTATACTTCTTATTTGCAACTCTGAAAAGTTCTGAAAGAGTCCTGAAATAGCCCCTGAACCTAGACTATAAAGGCTTACAGAGCTACAAAGAATGTTCTACGTTTTCCCCAAGAGGTTGTGAGAAATCTGTTTTTGAGTACAAGAAACATGTGCCTTGCATGCATGTGTGGAGAAGTGAGAAATGTTCAGACTGAGCTGCTTCTTAATGCTAATTTCCCTTGATTATAATAAATACCACTTTTTTTTTTCTGTCTAAGCTTCCTACACCAAACTTTCAAACCAAAGACATTATTTGAGTAGGCAGAGATGTACCTACTGCTCTGATAGTTACTTTCAACATCTGGAATTTAGCCCATACACAATTTCAATGAATTTATTTATATTTGCACTAATATACTGTCCAATATTTGCCAGCTTTACTTTGGCTATAAAGATACCATTACAGTATTTGTAGGACATTCTCTCTAATATTAAATAGAAATAAAGAAACATTAATGTAACATTGAGTCTGAGTAATCAAGCATACACAAGTCAGGAGATTCAAAATATGATGGTATGCAGTGCTAACTCAATTTAAATTGCCCATCTTGTAATTTTGTGTCATGCATTATTCAAATTCATACTTAAAGGTGGAAACAATGTAAACCACGATTGTTCAAATAGGCTATGCAGAGAGAGTAATTTCACTTCACAGTCTAGATGAGATCTAAAAAGACAGTGCTCAAATCCAAAAGGTTAAATTCAGACTAGGAGATGGATTTTAAAATCACTATAGATATTATAGTTTATGACACTAAGATGTCTGAATTATTCCTATGAGATTTCTGTCCAAGCTGTCAGAGAGCTTATATTTATAAAGCTACTATGGAAAATATGAAAACAAAGGAAGTGTGGTATTTCAGATAACCCGAGCTTTCTCAAATATCTTTGAATCTAATATGCAAAGTGAAATGTAGCCTTTAACTTTCTAATATCACCTTCTTTTATGCCTTAGAAGTAATTACCCAAGAATATTATCTTGTCATAGAAACAAGGTGATTTCAGTAAAGCCAAACTTTGAACATTACCATGTCAAAAATCAAACCAAAATTGCCTCTGCTTAGAAATATCAAATGTCTAAAACTTGCTTAACAGAGGTAAGGTTTCAGTTGCCTATATATAGGCAATTAATAGCAGTTTAGATACTCTGGGATATTTTCCTTCTATCTCAGCTGATTCTTTACAGCAGCATTAGTCTTTCATATGTCCCAGGTCCCATCTGTCAGCCCTTTGATATGTCTCTGATACCCTGGAGCATTTGAAGAGATTTCTTGACACTTGCACTGGATGAATCCTTCTCTGGTTGCTAAATTTAGGAAAATTCCTACAGTCAGCCTTAGTTCTTTCAAACATTCATATTTTAGCTTAAATCTTAGGATGAGATCCATATTCATTTTAGAAGGTGTCTAATGTGTATCTTAGACCCTCAATTTCTCAGCCTGTAAAGAAGACAAGATGATTAAAGAAGCTTGAACATTTCCATACTACATTATTTCTCACATAGCAGCATGCATACAAAGAGCTCTGATAGCTTCCTAAAAACTTTTGAGTCTGTGAAGATGATAAAGCTAATGTAACCTTATCCACTCTTCAGGGCTTATTTAAGGCTTAATTCTATGTTTGTACTTTCCTTTTATGTCCTCTTTCCATGTACAAAACCAGTAGCAGGACTCTGGAGCTGAAAGAATGTGGAGACAGGCCATGGTAGAGCTAAATTCTCTGCCCTCTCAAATGGATTCAGCCTGATTAATTCCAGGGAAATTGCTTCAGTGATTCGAACAGTTATTCTGGAATGACACTGGTGTATATGAGACCAGTATGTAATTCAGTATTTACTGTTTGTGCACATACTGCAGCAAATGGGATGGTGATGCTACTGCTCTGTATGAAAGTACCACAGAATATTAAACTGAATACTAAGAATAGCCCTCTAGCTTCATGATCTGCAGAATATTCAGATAACAGCAAACAATTTATTTTTTAAAATCAAACTGCTAGTGCCTGCCTTTACAGTTGTCATATACCCTTCTCATTCAAGGAAACATAATTTTCTCCTGCAAGGCAGCAGAATTTCTGCCTCAGGCTGGGCATGGATCAACAACAAATGTTATAGCCAGTACTATAATTTTATAAACTATCATGTTTTGGAAAACTGAGTTTAAGCTATAATCTGTGATGAAGTAACTGTTCCTCCAAGGAAAGACACAGTAATGGGCAACATCAGGAACCTTTGGGGGATTTTAGTATTCTGGGACTTCTAAAGTCAAAGAAACATCCACTGGAGAAATTAACCAAATAAATATAGCTTTTCTCCCACAAAAGCAGTATAATTAGATGGACTTAGGAAAGTCTGGAATGATACTCACCATTCTAATTCATATAACACAGGTTTAAATGCATCCTTAAATCTATTTAATAAAATAGATTGTTCAGCTATGCTAGAAATATATTCTGGTACTTTACAGAGCTGTTTTTACATTCATTGTCATTTATAACAATATTTTGTCACAAGGGGAATCCTTAGGCACTTGTGTGTTATTAGCAGTGTGGTAAGAGAAAAAATAAAGCTATTTCAGGCTAGGCTAAAGAGTGGAATATCTTAACTTCACTAAGACAATAAGATGTATTTATTAAAGACTGCATCTCTACTATAGCCATTACCATATAACCCATTACCTCTTTCTCACAATCAGACTTGATACACACTTGCATTACCATCTGTTATTATGTATTTTCTTTCATGAAAATAAAATGAAGATATTACATATTAATTATATTTGGCTGAAACACCTCAAAAATATTTCAATTTTGATTTAAATAAGTCAGTGTTGTAACATGTTGCAGCTGAAAAAGCATTTCACTAAAACACTGGTAATTGTTATTTAATGGCTCTTCAAGTTTTATTAAAACTTAGAAGGATTTGATACTGATTTGACTCTCTCTTGTCACATGTTCTGTGATGATATGAGTACATCTATGAGGTACATCTATGTTTAAAGCTCTTAACAGTTGAATTAGGGACATATAACCTCAAATATACCTTGAAGCCTAATATCAATTTCGACAGAGATGTGCCAAGGCCCAAGCTGGTACCTCCACTGAAAAAAACCCCAAGTTCTTGTAATTAGAGAAGCTGTGATCTGAAAGCTTACTCCTATGGAGAGATGTAAATTTACTTTTGAAGTTACTTATTTAGGTATGATTCCTTTTTAAAAAAGGGGGAGAAAGGAAAATCTCGAAACAAGGGCCCAGCAACAGCAAAAAATATTTTAAATTTTCATTACAATGCAAAATCACATTCTTATACCTTGATGAATGACATGGAATTCAGTACTTGTCCTCTGGCCTTCTGTTAACCTCACAACAACTTAATGAAACAAATTAGGAATATCAAAATTGCTCTGGCTGCAAGTCATATTAGTTAGCCTCATCTTTCAAAGACAAGAGGTTATTATGTCCAGTGAGTTTTACAGAACTGTGTGATTTTTAGATCAATGGACATTTCTTGCTCTTGGAAGCAGCTCAGCAGGATCTTTCTTTAACGCGGCGATGGATCTGCAACTTGAAGCCAGTGTCTGACATTGCTATCATTATTCACTATATTTTGGTGATTTGTACTACCTGATTTCTGTGAGGTAGCACACGGGAAAACATGCTAGGCGTTCTCAGAGAGGTGGCCAGCTTCAAAGCTCCTTAGAGATTACCTCTGGTCTCTGATACGTGGCCCCATGCCCCAACATATGAGCAAGTAGAAAAGTCGTACATCCTGCAGTTTTTAGCATAGTAAAGTAGTCTTTCCATCTGCTCCAAGATCTCAGAACAAGCCAAGTAACATCAATAAAAAGACTGGATTATCAGTTAATTTTCTTTGGGTATTAGGTGCTGATTTTGAGGAGTGCATAATGTTTCACTACCTGTAATAGTGGCTAATAATTGATAACTTCTCATTTTTGCTAACCACCATACAATGTATTCCCCTTCATGCAAGTATATTGCAGTTCAAATCCCCGTTTAAGGGATGAAGATGAATGGAAACAAATGGATATTCTGATTTCAAGAAAATGAGTAACCAGGATTAAAAAGCTGCATAAAAACTTTATTTTATGTGACTTGTTTAATTAATTTGTCTTGTTTTCATGACAATAGCATTGATCATAAAGTATTAATTTGATATTAATGCAGACATCATATGCACTTCTGTCAGAACTCATCTGTAATTCAGTATTAGCTAAATGTACCATTAAAAGAAAGAGTTACTCATAAAAAATGTTGGGTTAGTAAATTTGCTTTTACTTTATATTCTTCTTTTCCCATTATAGAATCTTTTCATCTGAAAATGAAAGGTTTAAAAGTGTTAAAGAAGCATAAAATGCATCCATTTACAAATTTAACATTCCTTAAATTGTTCAGATTTTGTGCTTTCATAATCTAAATCTTGGAGAATTACCTAAAAAAGGTTGTATTTGGAACAATCAAATCAGCAAAAGAAGTGCATTAAGTTGCTGAAATACAGGATCAGCACTGAATTTTGTACCCTAACTGTGCTCTCTAGCCAGTTTCTTCCCTGATTGAATAGACATATACTTTTGTTTCCTTTCTGTAAAAGCATTAAGAAAAATCATACATTTACTAAGACTAGATGTTTGGAATTGTCAACATCATACTTAAGAGCTGAGTCAAATTCCCATTATGTATGGATTACAATAAAAAAAATCTTTTCAAGCAGTCAAAGCCAAAACCTGGTGTGATGCATCTCAGCATCTTTCCATTGCCTTCAGTGGTATTCTACTAATTAATAAGTCACTTCTCTAGGGGCTTTAGTGTCTCAAGTGTTAAAACTCATGTAAGTTGAACACTAATTTATACCTGCATAGGCTCATATCCTGTTAGCATTTATAAAGGGGATATATTCAATCCTACAAGAATTTGGGACATACTTTCTTTGAGTTCACTATGCAGATAAGAAAAAGAGTATTTGAGCAGTATATCATTGAGTGTATGGCATTACATTCACCTGAATCACCCTTCAAGCACACCTCTCTGCTCAGTGTGCAAGTCTGGTACAACAAACATTTTCATGAGGAAAAGATTTTTATCACTCCAATAGGGTAGGCCAACACTCAGCAAACCATTGGATTGTGGATCACTTTTTCTTCTGGGGTTCAGTTCTACTTTTTCCCTCTCCATTTCATTGTAATTATTATTGTTGTTGATTATTATTATTATTATTATTATTAATTTTATTTCAATCTTAAACTGCTCTTAACCCACGGGTTTTACTTTTTCCCTATTCTACTCCCCATCCCACCAGAGGGAGGTGGGGAATGACAAGGCAATAAAGGAGAAAAAATCAAGTAAAGAAAGAAATTTAGGATTTATGTTTATATCTAATGCATTACTCTCTGCTAATTCATGTGGTCATCTTTTGCAGAATGATTATTTTACCACATGCTTCCCACATTTGCAAAAATATCCCCCAGGCAAATAGGTATGTCACTCACTATATGTGTATTTAGATGGTACTTATCACAATGCTTTCACTCAGATTATTTCCTGTAGGTTTCCAGAGACTAAGACATGATATCTCACAAGAAAAATCTGTGTGAATAATGGTACCCTGCAAAACAACTACCCAAAAGAACAGTTTCCAGAAAAAGAAGTTGACATGTAAGCATCACAGTACCAAACACAAGGAAATGTACCTGCAGGAAAATGGGTATCCCCCCAGAAATACTTGTGTAACTCTCTGTCTGTTCAAAATTCTTCACTCTGGCTTTCACATTTGACAAAGAGACCATTAAAAGTGTAAACTACATAAGCGTTTTAAGTATTTGGTTTAAATTATTATTTGGACAACCTTATTTATTTTAGCTTCCTTTTATAATCTGCAAATAAGAGAGAGAGGCTTGCTGACCTGATTTACTGTGATGGAGGGCAGGACTCAGAACACTCAGTTTCAAATCATTCAAATATCAGGTGTGTGGGATACCTTCACTGAGCTTGCAGTGGGATGAACTGTCTGTGTTAGGTGCCTTTCTCTGCCATTTGACAACCAATGGAGCCTAAGCCTCTCAGTGAAATGCTGATTTCAGGCCACATAAATTATGACTTCATGTGTAAATATTTCACACATTGATATAAACTTAAGTTTTCTGACAGCCATAGATATTTTTTTTAAATTTTAATGTGAATAATTCTGGGCTAATGAAGAGTGCTTTCTAGGTCATAAATGCATACTGTTGACAGAAATAACATTCTTCGAGTATCCAATGGCAGAGAAAATAAAAAGATTCTGAGCACTTATGTAAAATTTGCTTAAATTTTTCATTTAGCATTGACATTCAGAAAGTTTGCTGTCTGGTCCATGCTGTCATCTCTCCCCTAGCCCTCATTTAATGAAGAGAGACGAGCATCTCCAGGGTGTGATTCATGCCACCTATCCATGTTCCTGTACTGGTGAGGATGATTCATCACCACAGTTCCTTCAGCTTGCAGCCTCATTATGGCAAAACCACTATAGAAACCCAAAGAAAGACATTGACCCAAAAACTTGCCATGTTCACATACTCTCTAGGCTATTCTGCATCCAAAAGGTAGAGATCTCCAATACTTAAAACTGTTCACAGAGGGAAAAATAAAAACTCTTTATAAATGTGAATAAGGAGTCTATCCAAGGAACACTGGAAAACATTTATAGAAAGCCAATAATCAGAAAAATGAGGAAATTACAGAAGACGTTTACAAAATCTTTCCATAGCATTCTTTGAGGGTTTCTAAGTATCTCCACTAATTTCTCTCAAAGGAAGAAGTTTTAATAGTATGCAATTCCAAACAGATGAAGAAAAAAGTTTAAACATATTATCACTATAACTTTTACTAAATTACTATTACTCTTACCATTCCACATATTTGTGCAGGAAAGACATAAATGTATTAAAATATTTACAAAACAAATTTCATTTCTGTATAGGGTTTTGCAAGACTACAATGCTAAATGAATGCATTAAATATTCTTTTATACCAACATGGATTGAAAATAGTACATGTACTGAAACCTTAGAAGTAATTGTAGATGCTTACATCCATGACTTGAAATTTCTCAAGACAAGATCATCGTAAAACATTTTAGATAAATCTTATTTGAGTAACTGGTTTCTTAAATTCCTTGGCCTGTCCTAAAATCTGCACTATGAACCTCAATACATGTGCTGGATTACAAGGTGACTGAACTCTATACCTGTAGTTTGTCTTTATTATCTCTGAACCACCCAGCTTCTTATTGCATTACTCTTTGGGTGAACAGCTGTTCAATACTAACATGACCATTTTAGATACTACCACAAATTGAGTATCATGGGAAGTTTCTTTAAATGAGGAAAACTATGAAACTATTTAGAAATGGTAAGCAAAATATGATGAAATCCAAATTTCCCCAGCAGCTGCACATCACACACAGTTGAATGCTTGCTGCAAAACTACCTTAAAAGAATGTGAAATATTTACATTTGGTAAGAAATTGCACAGAGCTGCAATGGTCAGAAGTCCTCCAGGGAAGGAAATGTTTCCTATATTTGATGTCACTTTTTTGCAGCTGCCTTATCAATTTTCTTTAGATCTTAGATATTAATCAGATGATGCAGTATTCAAAAGCCTGCCTGCATGTCTTCAGGCATCTTTATCATATTAGACCAACTCTGAATACATATTCTAGAATATATTGAAGGAGCCTTAAAAATGAGATGAGTCTCCTTTTCTGGTAATGTACCTGTAAGTATGATTAATATTAATGCATTTTAAGAGTGCATTGAATATGTTATATATTTCTTGAAGCAAAACTGTGCATTCAGTACTGTTGGAATAGCCATGTATCTCACAAACAAATGTTCAGGTTTCAGTAAGAGACACCATCTGCATGCCTTTGTAACTGATGCTGGCAAATTAATTCAGTGAGCAAAAAATATACTCAGGTCATTTGGGTTATTTTCCAAAATCACAGGCTGTCCATGATTAAATATTCAAGTTTATTATTAATCAAACTTTATATTTGGGTTTCATTCCTTGTCAGGTATTTGAATCATGTTCATTGTCTGCATTTGGGTACCAACAGCTGTAGGGCAATGTTTCAGCTTGTTTCTACTTGGTTCATCTAAACAAAAAATAACATAAGAGGAAACTTGAGAAGGTAGCTCAATATTTAAGTATGTTGGAGAGGGATGGTGAAAATAAGTAAACAGACGGGAGAAAATGAAATAGCAAGAGGAAGTAACTGAAAGGGCAATAAATGATTTCTTTTTCCCAGTCAGACCACTTGCGTGAATATATTTCTTGAAAGAGAAAAACCATAAAACTTAATTCATTTTATGTACACTTTAATATTTTATATAGACCCTAATATTTTTTCTCACCATCACAGAAAGAAAAATTTACCAATTTCCAGAATGCTTGAAAACAGAGACTGCAATCAGATTTCTGCCTGCTTTAATAGCTTTTCTGTTAGGATGGAAACACAGGGAAGGGGGAAAATCTATTGCATGGGTCTTTCAGGCAGTAGCCTATCTAAAATACTTTTAAAAGTCCATTGTTGAAACTGTCGAAAGAAAATACAGGAAGCACATAATAAAATAAAAAAGGACTTTTGCTGAATAATTTCAAGAGACTTGAATATTTTCTTTTAGCTCAGAAAATTAAATAGTGAATGTCAATCATGTGCAAATGGAAAACAGTACAGCGTAGCATCATAGAATCATTAAGGTCGGAAAAGACCTCCAAGGTCATCAAGTTCAACCCTTGCATGTATATAGACCCACAGTGTCAGCTTGTATAAACAGCAAAACTCCACCTGTGTCAATGGAGTTTATTAAATTTATACTGAATGGTAATCTTTCCTGAAACACATTATAAATAAATTTCATTAGCAGAACCAAAAACAGAGTCAGAACATTTTCTTACAGAGGTCTTTGTAGGGAAATGAATCGTGGCTGGAAAATACTCACCCCAGATAGGACAAATAGACATTTGTAGACTGCATCTTACCAGTGGTTTGCACCAACCAAGATGTAGACTAGTGGGTTTAATTCCTGCTGCACTTCAGTGTCCCTACATGTACTAGAAAAAAGATTGTTTTTTTCTAAACCCTTTCCCTTGTTTAATGGCAAAGCAATGAAACCTTGCTAGTTAACAAATGCATTAAAGGCACTTTGGGTAGATGTAGGTATTTTCATGACTTCATTGTATATTCAAATACTGTTCCATGAATAAAAGTTCATTTATAAGGGTCTGTATTCTGCAATATCAGCTTGAAGTGAGGCATTAAATATGTAGTTGCCCTACAGCTTATGTAACCGTCTCCTGAAGACCCATATGAAATGCAACAGTAGAACTTGGTTTTGTCAGAAAAGCTATTTCTCAGGAAGAATCTGCTTACTAAAATCACATAAAAATATTAGGCTTGCCATTTTCTTGTGCAATTACCAAGTGATATTTTTTTTAAAAATATCACTATTTCACATCTTGCTTTTTGTATGAGTACTGGAAGGCTGGCTATAATATAATGGAGTAACCGTCAAACAAATGGCCTGTATTTCATTTTCAAATAGTACTGCTTCTTCCAAAAAAGGAGGAATCAAATTTCATTTCAAACTGCATTACCAACTTTATTAGGGCAGAGATGATCACTCACCTGTGCAAAGCTGCAGGTTTACAACAGATGAAACAGCCCTAGACACAGGATTTTGAAGATTTATAGATGTAGTCCTGTGGCCTGAGAGCTGTTTTCCTTTGAGATCGTGAAGAGTCTTAAGGGATGAGAAAATCAGATCAGAGGATTTGACCGATGAAACTCAAAATGAGAAATGTTTCAAATTAAATCTGAAAGCCTTCTGTTGATTTCTTTGACTTTTGTGAAGTCAAGAGAGGAAGCTTTACAGTGAAGGAGAAAAAAAAGATCAAAGAGGCCAGATACACAGCAACAACAAAGCTGAAAGAAATACAGCATTTTCAAAGGGGTACACTAGTTCTCTGTGTATGAGTTAGTGGGAATTTCAGCTTCATCTACTTGCAGAAAACACACAAGAGTTATCCTGATTTTAGAGACACTAAGCCAGAAGTTGTTAGCTTCCCATTCCTGTAGCCCAAGCTCATGATTTTGTTGCACCTTCCTCATCAGGCAAGGAGAGCATCAACCCTTTCTTACTAGTTCTTTTTCCACTGCTCCCTTTTCCTTCTTCTGGAAGGAAAGAAGAGCATGGAGAGTTAAGTGAAGTAGCATCCTGTAGCCTGAACTGAAACCAGAATCAGGAGTAATTAAACACATCTCCGTGAGTACAGATTAGAGCTATCAAAGAACAGCAACATATATACCTAAGTAGTTCACAGAAATCGTCCCAACAAATTTATTTTTAATTCACCCCTTTTTTTGTTTACACTCCCTGAAGAGTCGGATGATGAATTTATCTCTTAAATGTTGCATAATGTGTAATATTTATACAAATCCGTGAAAATACGCATACTGGTGGTAAACTAGTCCTAGTTGATTTTTCTGCCTTTAAAAAAAAACAAGCACACAGTGAAGGACCAGATATATGCTGACATGGAGGACAATTCATATATAGGAAATAGTAGAAAAATCTGCAAATTCTTCATGTTGAAGCAAGAAAGGTACCTTTAAATTAAGAAATTAAGAATTGGCACATATTTAGAAGGTGGATTATGAATATGAAAAAAACTAAGGTGACAATTTACACTGGATTTCCATCACTGTGCTTTTACCCACTAAAATCAGTTAAAATATTACTGATTTCTTAAGGAACAGATTTTAAATAATATGATATATTATAGAGTAGTTGTCTCAAAATTGAGAACTGTAAGTCTTTATGTGAGGTGTTCACCTAAGATTTTGAGCAGCAGAAGCAAAATTTTTAGCAAGGACTATGATTTTACAAGAGAAATTGCCACCAAAGGGGAAAAAAACCACACTAGAAGATAAAATTATGTTCAATAATAATGCATTAGCATGAGCAAAACAAAAGACATGCATCCATTAAAGCCATGTTGCTTAGAAATTTGATTTAATTCTTGACAGTTTGTAATATATAATATAGAATTGAGCAGCAGCTGAATTACTGTTCATCTTTATGTCTGCATTATGCATAATGTCTAATTTGTCAGTTATTCTTGCGCCTAGGGCTGGAAGAGGTATCTGCATCAAACAATTGGGTTACTGGCTTAAATGCTTTTCACTATTAATGATTTATCTGTAGGTTGATCAAGAATTTGCACATAGTTGAAAAGCATCTGAAAACACTGAATGCAAATGTTTCTCAGGCTGGAAGTGCTTGAGAATTTTTTTTTTGTTTGGTTGGTTAGTTTTGGTTTTGTATACATATATTTTTAGAATGCATAAGTCTTAGCTATGTAAGTAAGAAGACATAGTCCTTGACAAAATTTGACTATCAGTTAAGAATACCCAGGAAGAAAAAGGGAGAGAAAGGCCCAAAGTGTAGGAAAAAAGTGAGGAACAAGATCATGATTATTACCCGATATCAAATTTTAGTGCCGTCTTTAAAGTGCTCTCCATACTCATGAAACGAAATCTGTTTGAAACTGCAAGTTTCTTTGGAAGTCTAGCATTTCTTTTTCAACAAGTTCTAATGTTATGTGTATCTATGTTTCTTAGTGATTCATGTGATGAACAAAACCAGGAACCCATATTCATTCCTCCACCGTGTAACCTGTCACTGATTAAAAGATGGCTGTCACTTCAGTAGGACCTATCTCTTCTGATATCAGAAGAGGAAATTTGTTCAGTTGCTTCCACAGCACAAATCTGGCTTTGTCACAGTTACATAGGAGGAGGTTTTTCAGATGTAAAACTAAAACATTGATGAAATCAAAGCCAAATTGGCATGCCATTTGATAAAGGAAGGCCAAAGAGCAGAAACAGGGAACAGAGCAAAGACTTTATATCAGTCAAACTGACTGACTGGGTGAGTCCTTCCCACCATCAATAAATGCTGTAAGCAACAGTGACTGTGGCTATATTCTGCAGCAATTCACTGTTTGATTTCTTCCTTGTTTAACTTAACAGTGTAGTATACCTCCTCTTGATTTCTTTTTTTTTTTTCACTTACCTAGTTTTAAATTATACTAGCATTTACCTTTCACCCCAGGTCTGTTAAGCATCAGTCTCCTGTGAGACCTTATCGAAGGTGTTCAAGTAAGTGAAATACTTTGTGGAAATGCACAGTTTAAAGAGCACCTAGCTATAGCTGCCATATTTTTCATCTGATACTCAATAAATGTCTAAAAATGCTTTAAGCAAGTTATTCTTCTTCTTTTCAAATTATGTATGTCTGGCATTGAGATGAGAAGGATTAGTTCATTTATCCCGAGGCTCTGGAAAATGATTTACAACATTTTACTAATCTACTTCTTTTTCATTTTCTCTTCCATGCATGATTTCTTCAGGTCTTAGGAATTTTCTTCCTCTTTCTGTTGACTGCTTGATAGGAATCACATTTCTTCATGTAGCAATCTGCCTGCCTACAGTTAGGGTCCTCTGTTTCCTTCACTGTGGCTTTGTCTTTTCTCTGAAAGCCACCTGCCCAGATGTGTCTAAACACAGCAATATAATGCTGCAGAAGTAGCTACTCCAGGCAATACGAAATTGCTGCACCAAGAGATTGTGGTTTGGTTTTTTACACTTATCACAATCTGTTGTATTGTATTCAGTGAAATCTATTTTGTAGGGTTTTTTCCTCCACTCAGAATGCCAGGACTGCTAACAGATCAATATAAATATACATGGAATCTGGCATGGTAAATGTCTGTGCTGTACACATCAAGCCATTTACACGAGAAGGTTTTGATATACTTTTATTCTGTGGCATGAGGTTAATCACAAGTTATGTTGATTGATGCCTTATGGCAACAAATCTCCTGTAGGAAGCTTTATAGAGTATAATGCAGAGTTTCAGAGATGCATGAAATAGTAGGATAATGAGGCAGAAGGAACTAATTTTTAGCTGGAATTGCTTCCAGCTAAGCATGCATTCTTTATACATATAAGCTTTGGAAGAGTAATTTAGAACAAAACAAAACAAAAGCAAGAAACAGAAAACCAGAAAAAAACAGAGAAAAATACATGTTAAAAATGAAAATATCAATGCATTCAAAAACCCCATCACTGTCCTAGTGTCTTGTCCACAGGCAATATAACAAGAGGACAGAATCTAAGGAAATTGAATAGGCGGAACCATCTCCCTGGACCACAGTCCTCAGAAAGGCAGACCACATAACCACACAAAGCGGCATTGTTTTCGGACACTCTCTCAGAAATCCAGCAATACTGTTTTCAGCTTTTTCTTTCCATTCTCCTGTGTGTATGGATACTTATTAAGGCCTTCTTTTCTGAATCTGATGCCGAGTTACTCCATGTGATATTTCCCAGCAGACTCAAGCAGTCTTTGAAATTTACACATTCTCTTCATAATGGTGAAGAGAAGTTTCCTATTGAAAGCCTCTGTTAATAGCAGGAGTTGCTAACATTGGCACATTATAGTTTTCCCAAGATTAGTTTATAAGCACATATAAATTACCAAGACATTTTCTTTTTTATAGCATTGGAGAACTATAACACAGACAGGCAGAAAAAAGCCAGAGGAAGAGTGCTAATTTTAGCTATTGACATGTACTAGTTTTAAAACATAAACCAGGAGTGAAAATGAGGGATGGAAAATAAATCAGGTCAGTAGTGTAAAAATTAATTGCAGCTAAATAATATTGAGACCTATGAATGGTATGTCTTCGATGAGCTACATTCATTGCCATGAAGAGGGGAAAGTAGTAAATTCAAACACTGGAAATGCACACTTGCCATTTCCCCTCCTGGCAGTTTTTCTGTGTATTGATCTAGTGTTAGCTACTGGAAATATTTTTCTTGTCTGGTTTTGCTTTATTATCCTGTACTTAGTTCTACACACAGGATTTTGCTGTCTTAGAGATCATACAATGCACACAAAGCTTTCTAAGCTTTGTGTTCTCGGGAGTATACAGATTTTTATATGTCTTAGAACTTTGAATTCCATACCTAAGGGAAATTCAAATGTTTCCTTATGTTTCCTGCCTAACAATGACATTATGTATAACCTTAAACTCAAGCAGCCTATCTATAATTTGTGTTTTATCAATTTGCAGACATACTGTACAGTGATTTTGCACGTCGTACTTCAGAAGTTGTTTCATTACTGTTTCCTGATTTTATACTCTCTGTTGAATTCTACATTTTCATGGTCAGATTTCTGACTCATACCATTGAATTGTGTCAGAGCAAATATACAAAAAAATTACGTTTTATAACTCTTCAGGCTTCTTTCTAGGAATGAAGCCACGGTGACTCCTGTCCTTGATGGGTCCTCTAACTGGATGACAAGCAGCACAGTTCTGATTCCCTTTATTTACTGTTTCAATGGTCTATTAGTTTGCATTCCTTTGGTACAATGGAACAGTTCTAAGATGAAGGACAGAGGGTGACCTGTTTTGACCTTCACCCTGTCTCTTTGTTTACTTTCTTCCATCTATGCTTTTAAAGGAAACTCTTGGCAGTTAGGAATTCCAGAACCACAGACTCAGTGAGTAGTTGAGGTGGGGAGGTCCTTATGGGTATCACCCACTCTGAGTGCCCCACTTAAACAGGGTCAGCTGCAGCAGGTTGCTCAAGACCTCCAACTGGATTTTGAATATTTCCAAGGATAAAAACTCCAAAACTACACTGGGCAGCCTGTTCCTAGGGAAGGGTCACCTTCCTTGACCTGCTGGCAGTGCTTCCAGTGCAGCTCAGGAGGCTGTTGGCTTTCTTTCCTAGAGGGGCACACTCAACAGCTTATATTTAACTTGGTGCCCAGCAGGATCCCCAGGGCCTTTTTTGCAAGGCTGATTTCCAGTGTGCCTCCAGCCCATCTGATGTATGGAGTTATTCCTTCCTGGGAGCAGAACTTTGTACTTCCCCTTGTTGAACTTCATGAGGTTCCTGTCAGTCTATTTCTTCAACCTGTGGAGGTTCCTGTGAATAGCAACAAAACCAAAGCAGTACTGCCTGCAGTATCACCATCCGAGGTACAGCAATTATCCTATTATTCCCGTGAGGGTAACAAAATACTGAAATGCATTGTTCAGAGAGGTTGTGAATGTTCCATTCCTAGAGATATTTAAAAGCCACCTGGATATTTGGTGTGCCAGCCACTCCTTCCAGTTTTATATAATCTGAAATATTCTGAGAACGTCCTCTGTCCCATTATCCACGTCATTAATAAAGATAGGAAACAGTAGTAGCCCCAGTAGAGATCCCAGATCATTCACCAAGCTAGTTAGCTCATTATAGGTGTCTATCAACAAGGCTGGTAATGCATGATTTCCCCTTTGCTGACTAGTCTAAATCACCTTGTCCTTCCTGTGTTTGGAAACAGTTTCTAGGATTATTTCCTCCACCTCTTGTGACCAAGGTGATGCTGAAAGGCTTTTAGTTTCTTGAAACTTCCTCTTGTTTTTCATGATGATAGGAGTGATATTTGCTTCTCTCAAGTCCTCAGGAACCTCTCCCATTCACAATGACCTTTCAAAGATAATTGAGATTTTCTTGGCAAATTGCATCTCTCAGCTTCCTCTGAATTCCTGGGTGTATCCCATCAGGAAAGTAATCTAAAGTTCTAACTTTAGATTACGCTGAAGATACATTTCAACTATTTCCTTAGTGAATCAAACAACTGTGAGACAAAATAGGTGTAACCTACACCTATTAACTCAGCTACCCTTCAAAAGCCTGGTTCAGTTCTTCAATTCTTACTGGTTCAGGGCATAGCAGTACCTAAATTTTGTATCCAAACCCATAGCAGAAATACTATTAAGACATTCAGATTGGTTTGGGATGGTGCAGAGATAATAGAGATGCTGAGGAATGCATTTGTAGCTGGGTGTACAGCTGCAGTGGGAGCTGCAGGTCTAGCAGGAGTGGGAAATGATGAGAACCCCAGGCAAGAGCACCGACCCTTTGTGTGACATTGAGGGCATGGGACCTGTGGCCCAGCCAGGTGACCAGATACTCAGAGTCAGAGCAGGAGACAATGGCTTAGATGGGAGACACCAGACTATCGTGCACATAGACTGTGAGGGTGTACAAGGCCAGGGATTCCTTTGTTTGGGGTCCCTTGGAGGCACCCAGCTCAAGTTGTTGTCCTGTTGTTTCAGGAAGCCTGGCATGACTGCATGGAGCGGGGTGTTCAGGGAGTGCCGAGGGACTCCCTGAAGGCGCCCTCTTTGAATGGGCTTTGGTCCCAGACGTGACAATCTTGGGTGGTGGGAGTGTCACCACTGCCAGAGTGGCTCCAGAATGGTCAGACAGGAAAGTTTGCTTGACATAGACTTATTAATTTCCTCAAGTACCGCATGAGTTTATCTAAGCTACTTTTGGATGTGAAGCACTAGGTTTTGTGTGATACCATACCATTCATATTTCCCACATCCAGTTGTGTAGAGGCTCTGCTCTTCCCACTGCTTGGTGAGCAACTTAATTTAAACAAAATCTAATTTCTTTGTTCATAGAGAAACATAGATTCAGAATCCTGATGTTTTCAGACTCCTAACTCTAGCGACAAAGAATTTTTATGCACATGGCTGAAATGGCAGGGACATTAGAGATAATGGTTGTGGGCACCAAACCCATGGTGAATGTTATATTAACTTTGAGGTCTATGCAAAAAAATTGGACACTGAGTCAGTCAGCTTTTAGCTTTAGTAGATGAACAACTTTTACTGTATAACCTAAATAAATGCACCCCCAATCACACACATCTACAATCTGCATAGCTCTCTAACTGATTAAAAATTTTTACTTTCCATTCCTACATTATTTTTCTTTGTTACTCATGCATACCAGGACATTTAAATCCACAATTTTTAGTCACAAAATATCTTCACTAGATTTAGTTTAGACTTACTTGAAAGCATCTCTTAGGATTTTTCATGCTTTTATAGGTTATGTTATTTTCTATTTTCTATATTCCATTTTCTTCTGAAAAAAAGTCATGGCTCAGGGAAAGCATCACAAATCTTTTCTGTGCTTGTTTCACATTTCCATTTACTATACTAATAAGCTTATCCCAGACACCAAAATCTTTTCATTCTCTTGCATGTTATTTTTAAATGGAATTAAGCAATGGAGACTTCAGAGTCTTACAGCTTTTAAACAGACAAGCTACTTACCAAGTGTGGTCAGAAAATTCTCACTTACAGAATTCTTCAGTGCGTAGTTGGCTACTTTTATTGTAAAAATGTCTAGATATAAGTAAATCAGCACAATTAAGGACTTTTTAATAACCTTTTTCTTGCATGAAAATTATTTTATCCAATTAATATTTAACCTTGTTTTTGTCTTCATGCTAAATATTTACCTTACTTTCTCAAGTTGAGGAGAACATTTGTTCCCATCCCCATTTTCAACATACTAAAATGCAGAGAAAAAATTTGTCTTCTTAACAACTTTGAACTAATTATTTTTAATAACTTTTTGGCTTTAGAGTTCAGATACTTAAAACAGAATGCCTAATGCTGATATTTCTAAACATATTGTTTCATTATTTAATTAAAATATTTAAATATTTAGATATTTTCTTGCAACATTTTTTAAAGATTTCGCTAGTATTCAATAAAATCTTCTTTTTCTTAGAAAAAATGTAAAGATTAACTTAGAAACTAGAATGAATCTAAACTAAAGGACAAAATTTTATGTGATATTATTGCACAGATTTATGAAAAGACATATGAGATAGCGCATTCTTAGGTATAAAGACACTTTGCAGCAAACAGGTTTAACAATATTTTTTGTCCAAATATAACAATTTCAAATGGTCTTACAATAAGATATTATCAAGGAAAGAATATCTGTAATAGTCTTAACAATTAATTTATGGTTGGTGAAGGTAATCAACAGAATTAAAGAAACTGTTGACAGTTTTACAAAGAAAGCAGTTTCAGGGTTTTTAGGTTGAAAGTAGAAATATTGGCTGTTTTAATCAGGCATTTGCTGAAGGAATAAAGATTCATTTGAGACTTCCAAAGATGATTTCTCACTCTTTCAGCTTTTTCAAGTAAAAACATTGAGAACATTTTTTCTTGTCATATTAGAGTTATTTGCCTCCTTGTCTTATTTTATGATCCATAAAGAATAAAGGGAAATAAAAAATGAAAAGGCATAATAAAGGCTATCTGTTGTTTTATAAAAAACAGAGGATTCTGGGTACACATTCAGTGAAGGATCAGATTGTTTCTCCTTTCCAACACAATCACTGTTCATATTTATACATTAGTAAGCGAGGGCGGGGTGGGGGGGGGGGGGGGGGGAGGAGTAACAGGTCCTCCACAAATACATTTACTATTAAGAAAGATTTTCCCATTTCATACCAGATGGGTGAGGTTTTCTGCTTAGTATGTGCATTTGATAAAAAAAAATGCACACTTCTTAAAGAAGATGCCTCAAAAAGAGGTAAATGCATTCCCAGTTGTTCTGGACACAGTTGCAACTCTCTGATAAACCATTGCAAGGAATCTTATGGGTAACAGAACTCTCTAATTATTTAACAAATAATAGAAATTAAATTAACCCCTTTAAAGTAAGTGCAGGAATTGCAGATAAGACTGTATTTTCTGTGAATTCACCATAAATTATTTTAAGGTATTTATCCGGTTCTCTATACAGAAAACACTGATGAGTCAGCCTAAAGCACTAGTACTGGTGGGCAGTCAAGTTCTTCTGTGGAAGAAATAAGGGGTTAACCAGAGAAGTCCAATTTCCTTTGTGTTAGAATACCCACTTCTGAGTGAGACTATATAAAATATGTCATGCTGGAGAGTAATCTGGAATTGAATCTTACACTCCTGGTGTGGCACTTGTGTCCTCTCTCACAACTCCCTCTGACAGGGGAGTACTAGGCGAGAAAAAGGCACTATTTCTCCATGTTGCTTCTTGAAGACTGTTCTTCTGTCCCTTCCTGCAAAGACTCTTCAAAGAGACCAGGCCTGCCCAGGGACACTGAATAGCACATGCAGCACAGCCTTTTATGAGCTTCATTGACATGCTGTACTAACACTGCTTTTTCTGAAAAAGGCAGTGTTGGAAAATCACCTAAGTAAGAAAGCCATGGAAAACAGCTGTGGTTTGAAGTACTTGATCTCTGTCCAGATTGACCTCCAGTCCCTTCTGGGGACTTTAGCCCAGACAAGGATTCAAACTGAAACTTGTGGCTCTAGCATGGAATTTTCCTTCTCCAGCACAGATGGAAAATCAATGGCTACTGACTGGCTGATTCTGAAAATTAGTTGCACAATGTGTGCTAGAAACAATGAGGAGAATGATTTCTCTCTCTCTGACTGACTGTCCCCAATAGAAGGAAACAATTTAGAGGTAACTGTCCAAACAAATGCATGAACAAATTAGCAGAAGAATAAAATAAAGTGGTCATATTTAAAATTATAATTCCATAGTGCACAGACAAGGAAACACATCTGTATCCTTCCATATTTCTAAGATCTTTTTTTCTTATTTAAAGACAGTATGTGCACTTGATATTAGCTGTTTATAGAAAATGTGCAACAATTTCGAATAAAGGCAGTGTGAGTAAAATGAATGATGCTCTCATAAAACACATTTTTTCTTCACTGTAAGGAGTAATACTCACTACTGAACAGAAAGGATTTAGGGGTGTGAAGTGTTGATATTTCATGTATGAAGTGAAGATTCATGTCTCCTTATCTGTCAGACTGTTTACAAATTCTATACATTTCTGTCTTGAAAAAATAGTTTTTATCAGGTAGTTTATGGTATCTTATACCTGTCTCATTTGTGTCATAGGGCAGAAATTATGTCCTCTATATAGCTTCCATCTCCAGACATATCAAAAGTGAAGAAAATATGGAAATAATTTCCTATGCTCAGTAGATACTTAAATGTTCTTTGTCGTTTTGATGTGAATTGTGAAATGAAAGTTTAAATCTTACGTAGGCAACAAGAAGTCTTCCTGGCTTGAGTTAACTATTCCACTTGATAAAATAAAATATTATTGCTTTAATATTGAAAGTAGGTACCATCATTTTCTGTGTATTGTAAGAGAACTCTGTTATCCCTTAGGGAGTACACACCAGCTTCATTTATTTTTTCCATGATATATTAGCTTTCCAAAGATTTTTTTTTTGCACATACTGGGTATTCATTTGCAGGACTGAAACAATAGGCTGTCCCTAGCAGCAGAAGAAAAGGAAAAGGTGAAATGACAGAGGAAAGTGTAGGAAAAACAATTAACTTTTTTACTGCTGGGATTTGGGGAAAATATCACATTGTACAAAAAAATTAATGAATATGGACTTAAATCATTAGAAATTATAGAAAAGTCAAGGGTAAATTTTATGTTCTCGTGTCAATGAGATATTGCAGTATATTGGCGGGGGAGGGAGAAGGGAGGTGTAAAGAGAGGATAATGAGCTTATTCTGAATGTTTTTCTTCTTTTGCAGACCTCTTCATTTCTCCCAAGAGAGAGTAATCAGAGAGTTAAAAAATTAGAATGATGGCTCATATATCTGTTTGTTGTTTCCACTCTTATCTGACCTTAAAACCATCTATACTGCTCCTTGAAGATTGCAATATTCATTGATAAGAATGATCTTTACTTCCCCTTTTGAATAAATTTTATCCTATGCTTTGAGTTTTCTGAGAATTATTAAGCACTGTTTTCCCCTCCTGAAAATAATAAATTATAGACATGAATATTAGTAAACATCTACTCATGATTTAAAGAGTCAATTTGGTATTTATATGTTGAAATATCAAGATGTTTATACATGGGTAGGAACTTTATGTCCAAAGTAGTCTTCTGGAAAAGCATGAGAGAAATGATAAGGCTGAAAAATGAGTTTAATACTTAAGGCCCATTGGCAGGTAAGACTTAATATTGATATTTATCTCCCATTGACTTCTTTTTAAAACTCATGCTAATTATCTAGGATATTTCTGGAAATGACATTTGGCCTTGAAGTCACTTTCATTGAAAATTTCATTGAAATTTTTTTGAAAATTTTAGCTTACATCTCAAAGCCTTGTGCCTCACGATCACCTCAAATCGTTACAATGCAGGTTAATGATTTTGATATTATTTTCCTCTATATAAACCCATGGATGTCAGGATAAAAATGGAAAGAATGGGTTCTTTCACCAGTAAGTGAATATGGTAAATAAGTACTAAGTGTATTATGTACCTCTCTCGTGCATTGCCAACACTAAAATCGTCTTCCAAATGAGATAAATCAGCTGAAAACTTGTTGGAATCTGGTGTTAAAAAAATATTTTTTTCTATTTGACCATTAATGTTTGTCCTCATCACCTTAGTGGCTTATGCACAAATGTACTGTAGTTACTGTCAGCTATCTGCTATTTTGGTTTTAAACAAGAACATTAAATTTTTATAACTCCTAATGTGTAAACGTGTTAAAAAAGACAAAGAAAGAAGAGAAAAGGCATGTTTTCTTCCCTATTTGGTATATTATGTGCATTTTTATGGCACTTCATTTCACCTGGTACTTCTTTACAATTCTTAGATTTCCTCTTAAGTTTCATCCTTCCTGTACAGATTTGTAGATGTGATGGCAACATAACATTAGGGGGGTCAAACGTTATTGTAATTGCTGATACTTGCACTTCACATAAAGGTCCCTCTATCCTGAATGCAAGTTTGAGTTGATCAGTCACCAGTTCAGGAACTTGGATAAATTCAGAAAACCTTATGCTGCTTATAGTCTGTGTTTACTTCATAAATTAGCGTATAGTTAGAGGTTACTGTTTAGAAGGCACTGGCTACTACTAAATATTCAAGTTTGATAGTAGAATACTTTTTTCTTCCATTTGAGCAGGTAAAAGAGATTAAACTTCCTTGCTGGGAAAGAACATTTTTGCTACTCTGAGTCACAGCCAGAGCCAAGTAGTTGTTTCATAGGCTCATCCTACCTAGTTTACATTATTCATTAATATTTTTTGTTATTTTTTCACCCAGGCTCTCCAAGCCATCTAAATGAATAGGTGATGTTATATTTTGGCCCATGCAGAAGTAACAGCTTTTTTGTGGATGCTGCTTATCGAATGTCCAGTTTGGGATAGATAATTGTAACTCAGGTTGTCTGAGTTTACATGAATTAGAGCTAGCAAGCACCTCACTAAGTGTGAAAAGCTTTTCTGCCCCTGACAGCAGACAGTGGCCTCTAGGTATTGCTACTGTAAGTGTAAAGAAGACATTTACAGGTGCATCTATACCTTGGAAAATTAGTGCAATTTTGTCTCCAGCCAACTTTTCAAAGCTAAGGATAACTTCCTGTGCAGGTGAGGCTGTCTGCCAGAGTCAGCCTAGAACTCTCACTGTATGAAGGACAGCAGCTGTCAGGCCCTGGCCCTTTGTTGGTGACACGTCCCAGCACAACACATCTCATGTGCTGTTAAAAATCCTGTATGAGGTAACTACATGTACTGCACCACAGCATGAGCTACGCAGTAATCTCTCTCTGTCTAGCAGATTGCACGTGAGATCAATAAAGTGTAAGTAAAAATAATGTGGATCATGGATCTTAAATGGACTTGGCTCCTGAAGGCTGTTCTGGAGTGATATAAGAAGCTGTATGAGTTCAGGATGGACTGCACAAATTTCAGCCCACACAAGATGAGGTAAAGTATTATCTACCACCTTTCTCATCTGAGATGGAGAGATTGATCAGCCTGAAAAAGCCAACTCATTCTTCCCTCATAGAGTGAAACCTTTCATTGCAGCACTGGGGACAACAGAACTCATGGAAAGAGAGGAACTCTGAGCTCTACTGTGTGACAAAGTAAAGACTATTCAGGATTTCAGAAAATATTACAATAATAAAAAGAGAAAAATTTAACCATTTGCAAAGGAAAAACAATATATGCTTTAATACAAAATAAAATTAATAAGAAGGGTTTAAAATACAAACAAGCTATTACTTAGCTGATAAAACCCCTCAACTTAGAATGCATATAATGACTAACTTGCCAGCTGTGTTTTTTATGTATTCCTTAAAGGAAGAAAAAATATGAATTCTTTCACCATCTAGCCTTACTAAAATTTCTGGAATGTAATTTAAATGGTGTTTGATAATAACAGTGTTTCTTCCTGGGTATCAAGTGATCTTACTTTGAAACACATAAAAACTTGCAGACTCAATGGACAATGTATTTGAATAAATTTCTCCCAGAGGCAAATGGAGCTTATAACATAGGAAAAAAAGAATCAGTAGCTTCCTATTGTAAACTGCATTTTTTTTGTGTGTTGTAGAATAGTGTAGTTATTAGAAACTCAATGTTAGAAAATATTGTCTCCATCCAAGTGGCACTTAATCTCTATTACCTGGAGGTTAAAAGTCAAAGAATAATCATCCATGTCAGTGATTCCTGCAGCAGATTGTTACTGAACCATGTAAGGTCGTTTAGTGGGGAGAATTAGCTCCCAGCAGCTTCACATGTCAGAGATATTGTAGTAGTACTCAGCCCCAGCTCTTCTCCCTGGAAAATGATGATGATTCTATGGGCTTTTTCAGGAAAGGTGTCCTGTAGAAAGAAAAGAAAAGCTTACCTTTAATAGACATTTTTGCAAAAGGTGAGAATGAAAAGAAAAAAAATTGCTGGCTTTACCAGTCAGCTGCAGATGAAAAGTACACAAGTACAGCCAATTGCCCTCAACTTTGCAAATAGATCAGTAATGCATACCTTGTGGTTCTGTAACTAATACACCTCCTAAGTCAGTGCCACTCTATGCATGGAGAATGAAATGTTTCTCATGTGACTATAAAGACCAGGAAAACCTGGGAAAGCTTCAGAAATGGGCCATTAACCAGAGACAGTTTGGAAGCTTCTGTGCTAGTTTAATTGGAAAGTTTTCAGTAGTGATGTGGGCATATGGAATCAGTTTCTCTCTGGAAATGCTATAATCCATCAATGCAGTGAGTGTTCTGGCTGTGTTGTTTAGAACAAGTTAGCATAAAAAAGCTAGGATGAAAAAGAACAAGATGCCCAAGCCCATGGAGTTGCCCTGGCCATGACACAGAAAGCTGTCCTGAACTTATGTAGGGGAACTAAATGGAAGAAGCCAGAAAGGTCAAAACATGTCATGTTTGAAGTGTGAGGAAAAGGGGAAAGACCCAGTGTCCATGCAAAACCTTTTGCTAAATAAAAAACCCCTTTTTACTAAGTGCTCATTATAACTATCATAAGAGACAGCAGAACCAGTCTCTTTAATGAGCTTACATCTCCCCTTTCCCCATATCACACCTATATAACATCAAATGCAATAGCATGAGAGCATATGTTTTCCTGCAGTTTTAGTTTTGATTTAAGGTTTATTTCATTCACTTAGTTATTATAATGTTTTACAAAGGAAATGTCACTTTCCCCTCTTCACCCCTACTGGGTAATGAGTGCTAATTCCAGTTGCTTGCCTTTGCTTAAAAAGCAATATTGAAGAAATCAAAGTAGGATTTTAAAACCATCAAGGTGTACGGTTTGCTTTCTGTGATTTCCAGATCCATGTCCATAGTGACAGAAACTGATGCAGTAGCAGAGAGCTCACACTCTCATTTTTCCGTTTTGGTTGCTTACTTCAAAGTGGAAGCATAAAGGATAGTGTGGCCAACAAAGCCACAGGACGGGGAAGACTGGAACTATTCGTTGAAGGTGCCAAATTATTTTGATTTTTTAATCTGCATATAGTTCTGGTGAAGAGCAAAGGGTGAAAAGGTATTCTTTTTCTAATTCACTGTTTTCTAAATCAGAGTTAGAAAAGAGATGTAATGGTAACTTTTGAACTATAGTATTTATCTTAAATGAAGGAACTATGCTTTGTATCATATCTCTTGCTACTATTTAAAATATACAAATATTCAATTTTAAAATTGCACAGTTTTTTGCAGTTGGAAACATCATTGTCTTTACACATGTCCCCCCCAAAATATGGATAATTTGAAAAAAAAAATTGCTAGAAATGGCAAATATAACACTAGTTTCATCAGTATTAACAGACACTTAGTGAAGTGCAGTCTTCTTTATGATGTGCAGTTATTCAAGTTGTCCAAAATCTTACTTGTCCAAAAGAGACATGTAATAATTTGTCAGGAAAAATCATAGAATACCTACCATTTCTTTACCATTATTGTAGCAACAATAAGGGTAGGCAAACAATCCAAACTAGTATCCTCTGCCAGAAATTTTTCAAGTGCAAGTACATGTTGAAGACTCAGCTTTTGATGGCCAGAGAACATGAGGACTTGTTTTAAGTTCTAACTGAATTTCAAACAGATATATTTACATTGAATGGAAAATACTGAGTCTGAGTACTATACACAGCTTTCAGAATGTTTGTGTTTAAAGTCTCTAAATTATTTTAAAACACAAAAGATGTGTTTTCACATGTGTTTCAATTGTTGCTTCAATAGTTAATTACCTTCATAGTTAGAAAGCTGTGCTGAGTAGAAGTTTCAAGCCCAGTTTCAAAATTCTAGGTTTACTATTACAGTTCAAACTTTGAAATAGACCTGAAGATCTTGTATTTTTCCATGCTTTACATTACTTTACTTTAAATCTGTATTTCTTCACTTGACAGATAACTTTCATTGCTCCACATGAGGTGCTGCCTTAGCTGACCTTACCAGAATGTCAACCCCTATATCATTATATGCACTGACACTTAGCCCCTAACCATGACATGCTCAAAGCAGTAACACAATACACAATGTTTTATGATATGTGGCATTGCATCCTGCAAATTAAGCACTACGAACAGAGGAAATGCAGAAGGTGATGGCATGAAAAAGACGGACCAGATGTTCAAAGATAGATAAAGATGAAGATGGCATTATTATAAACTCATCTAAATCCTTTATTAATCTGATTCTCTGAGAACTGAGAAATGTGAGAAATCAGATTACAATATTGTAGGCATTTATTAGACGTATGAGTTATACAATATATTAATTCTAATAAACTTTCATATTTGAATGGACCACTATTTCACAGGAAGATACACAACCTTAATTATCTTTGATTTTGTCTCTTAAACCTATGGATTATTTTATCTATAAATTTACTCACAGAAATAAAGTTTTTACAGAAGAAATGTGTTTGGAATGGATTAGACTTTTTTCCACACTCTCCCTTTATTTTTTTTTTCAAAGCTAACTTCCAATGAAGAGGAAAAATATTTAGAAAGCAAAATGCCTGATGTAGCCTTTACTGAAAAGAAATGAATAATCTTCCACATTCTCAACAGTTCTTCAAGGTGCAGCTAGTACACACGATTCCTACTATCAGAGGATCAGAGTAGCTTTCCATCACTGATTGTTAGATCACATCAAAGATGTACTGAATGACAAACTATAAAACATCACTTGCATTTTGTCTTCCCATTCCCCTTCCCCCACACTTGTCAAGATACTTTTATTTCAAACACTCTTTCTCAGTTACTTTTTGAAGAAGGTGTCAGAATGCCTCATTCCCATCCACCCATTTCCTGATAAACATTTTATCTTCTCTTCCTCCACCCTTCCACCTTGTGCCTCCAGTTGTTACTCAAAAAGCAGGGCAGAACAGGCCTAACCTCAATTTCCTGTGTTGAATGTGCAGCTGCTTGACTGATGGCCTCACGAATTATTAATGGTAAGACCTCATGTGCATATTCATGAAGTGTCTCTTTATTAATTCATAATGCAGCTGCTGCAAAGGCAGAGAATGGAGGGCTCGGTCTCCTCCCACATAAAGCAATGTCTCTTCCTCAGCTTCACTCCGATTCCTTTACTAGCTCATCCTTGGTGATGCGTCAACACCAGCAGTTTCCATTTTTGTTGTGTTCTGTTCTAATGTCTTGTGTGCCACTCTTGTGCCAGCCCATATAAGGAGGAATCAAAAGGGTTGACATCAAATTCACCAGTAATGTTTCTTATGAGAAATAAACCTTAAAGGGAGTAATGAGAGTTTACAGCTCATTTCAATTATTTTCAGTTGCTCTCAGGTGCTCCAACACATGCTTCATTTAATTTTACTGTGAATACTACATGCAGTGTGGTGGTGTTTGTCACTGGAGACTAAAAAGACAGAGAAATATCTCACAGGAGATGATGAAAAATAATAAAGTTCTTAGTTACTTTTGCAACTATGTTTTCCAGGAATGAGGACAGAAAACACTAGAGACTTCAAGTAGACAAGTTCTCAGTGAGATAATTTTCTATGAAAAATAATAAAAAAGAGTAAAAGCTCTATAAAATTCTTGAGCATCACTGATGCTCAAGGCAAACATAGGCAAACACACAGGTTTTGATTCTGTGTGAGTAGTTCCATTCTCCCCTCCAAAATGGTGCTGGATTTTTCATGGTATAATCTGACCTCCAATAGAGTTTGCCTTGAGGTAATTGATGATTGAAATGATTACAAAAGAATCAGAAAACATTTTACATTGCTTAACTCCAAGTTTCTGAATCTAGCATTCTGAATGGGGGTAGGTGATGAAGAAATAGTTAACAATTAACTGAAAAAAGAAGAAAATTCTTCAAAGTTTCATGTGTGTCTTGTCATCATAGAAGCAGGAAACCCCTGACCACAGTGGCTCTCAAGTAAACCACTGAGACTGACAGTGTCTGCTGTTTCACAGCTGAGGGCAGAGAGTAACTGAGTGAAGGGAAGGCATTGTATAGGAAGGGTAGGGAGAAGGGAAATTTTAAAAATCTGTCAAGGTTACAACTTGGGAATCACTTCTCGGGGAGATAAAGAGGGTGCTGCTAGTGCGAGGAATGAAATGAGAGTTTCTGTACACTTGTAGGCCCAGAATCTGGTAACATTCTGTGCATTTAGATTATACAGACGCAGAGAAAGAGTTCCATTACAGTCTAGTTTAGATCCTGATTCCAATATTTTAAAGCCAGAAGGGACTATTAGATCATGTCTTCTGACCTTCTGTGTGACACAGATCATAAAATATTGTGTAGAGATTTTTTGTATTGAGCCCAATAACCAGTGTGGAGTCATAAGTCACAGGTGCTTTATTGTCAAGTTTGGTTTTTTCAATATTTGATCTTAAAAGCGAAGTGATTTGGCTTTGGATAAATAGAAAACCTTACCTCACTCTCTGTATCATTATCCCTACTTTTTCCAGCAAAGGTTAAGGAACATGACCATTTGAAGTAATGCAATTCAGTGGAGGGTTCTGTGTTAAATTATCTCGTAGAGCTTCTGTTTGCTGGTGCTAACACAACTGTTAACGCGTGCTAGTATATTAAATAAGCAAGAGCCAAGATAGAGCTTGAAGCAGTGAAAGAGTTCTGACCAAATATTTAAGTGGAACTAAGAGCCATCCTACTTACTGTGCATCATCTACAACAATTGCTGCTTTATCAGCTCTTTCCCCTCTGTGCCATCCTCTACCCCAGGTATTCTAAGCCTTCTCCTGCTCCTGCGCAGCAGCTGGTGGATGCTATTGCCCTCTCCTGGCTAGAAACTGTTCAGTGCAGCTGTGCAATTAATACATGCTCTCAGCAGGTCCGGGGCAAATAAGTATCTGCTGTGGTTGAACTCTGGGGTTACAGGAAGGCTTTTCATGGTCCAGAATACAGGCTAAAAGCTGAACAAGTTCTGTTTCAGAGAGAAAACTAATAAAATTGGATAATACTGGAAGTTAAAAACATGGTTTACCTAGGGAAGAATGATCACCCAAATTTATTTAAAGAAATGTCTCTTGGTGCTCCTGACACTGGCCATATTTCTGTGTGAGAGAGTTTTGGCCAGGTGCAGTTCACCTGTACAGCCACTCTCCTGAATGTCCCCCTTTAGTCTTCTCCACCAGGATACAGCCAACAGCAGAATTGTATTAGCAGCAAGTCCAAGTTGATTCTTTACTCTGCTTCCTGTGGTGGGCCCCTCCTGATCTCTCCGCTGTGACAGCAGCTTTAAGGGTTTAACAACACAGTGCCTTTTGATCTCGTTTCAGCAGCTGTGATTAAATAGACACACATCACTTGCTGTGCCACTATGTGAGCAACTCATGGTTCACCTTCACTGAATTAGTACCTGCTGAGCACTGCAAATATTTGAAATGTCAATCCATTTGATAATGTCAAAGAGGGCTGCAAATACCACAGAATGGCACCAAGGAAACATTCAACACATGCAGTGGCATATATAATATCTCTTTTCTTCAGGACAAAAATCATAGTTAAATAGAAACAGGAAACCATCTAAGAAGATGTTAAGGTCAACAGATCTGATAACCTGGAGTGGAACATGCTCCTGCAATATATCACCTTAAAATTTTAAGCAAACCTATTCCCTCTCAAAGAACTTAATTTTTCCACATTCACACATTCTAGTAAACTATTTTTTGTTAGTCAGAATTGGGATGTTAACTGCATAACAACCCATGAATTTTGCATGTAGTTTCTGTAGCCTCAAATCAGGGCAAAAATAGAGGCTTGTTATGACATCTTTATTATGTTTTACCACTCAAGAATCCTAAACCAGAAGGAAATATTATATCTGAATAGAAAATAATAATGAGGCCATATTTTCAGTCACATAAGCTTGGATCAATAGAGAAGCAGGTGAAAGCAGAAGAGATTAAGCTGATTAGTAGGCTGTAGTTTGCCCTTTAGAAAGATTTGCCTTTACAGAACACAATAGGAAATAAGACATCAAACTTGTTGCTGGGGGTTGAATGAGAAAATTAGCAACCTAAAGTATGTGCAACAAAGAACTGAAATTTGGCCATTACACAGAGGATAGTCTTCCAATGAGTTACAGCTTTACTTTTCTTTTCTATTTTTGGTATACATTAGACTTTCCTTTCTAAACTGAAGAATTTTAAACATTTCCTAAAGTTGTACTAGCTAGTATATAAGAAATTAAGATTAGTGATGCAGAGCAAGCTTCCTTTTTTTACTGAAGAGTCATTCACCCACCTATAGTGTTTTTTTTTTTTAAAAAGAGAAAAAAAAAGAAGGTAAATTTTATGTACTGAAGTACTGATTCAGGAGGCAAATACCATGTGCCTTATTTGTGGCTGCTGAGAATTAAGTGATGATTTTCCCTTTGTATGCTGATGAGGACTAATGATGCACTGAGCACAAATACATTTGCATGTAATTAGACGAGTAGTACCTTAGCAATAGGAAGTTATAGGGAGAATTCATGTTTGTTGTCTTGCTGGAATTCTTGTCTCTCCAATTATCTTGACATTTCAAAAGACATTTACTTTTCAGTAGCTCGAAGTCCAGTTAATCTAAAGAGCTATATTTAATATGAACCCCCCCCCCCAAAAAAAAAAAAAAAACAACTATAACCCAAACTCTAATATACTTAACAAGAACTATGTTCACTAGCATAGGGCACCCCACTTCAGCCCTTCCTAAAGATGTTGATACAAGTTTATTTTGGGTTCATCAGTCACTTCAACAGCTCCATTTTCAGGGGTTTTTACCTTCATCACTGTCAAATTTGGTTGAGGCTCCACCTACAATTTGTCACTTTCAAGCTCTGTATCAGTACATGAGACATTGCTTTATGTTACCAGCATATCTGTAATCTTTACTACTAAGATATACATAAAAATATTCAAGAATAAAGGAAAAGTAACAGCAGGGCTTAGTCTACTTTAGCTAACATAATTAAAGTATAGGTAGTAAGTTTTATTAAGGGTAGATATGATTGATCAGTCTAAAAATCCATCTGAATGCAGACAGGTGAACTCCAGTAAGTCTCTCAGAGATACTAACTTGTAAAACAATCTTGGGAATTTTTCTTGCTGCTATGCCCATTGTCTCTGTTAATACCAAACAACATGTCGCTGTGAACATCCCAAGCAGCAAAAGTTATTATTCCTTCTCTACTTCCTGTCCTAAAGAATTTCAATAAAAATATCCCCTTATTTTCTTAAAAGTTTAACAACCTCTATTGCAGTTTTAGTTCCATTACTTTATTGAATTATATCTGTAATGCCAAAATATGTAACAAACTGTATTACCCTGACTTCAGTGGATTTTGGTAGGAAGTACAACCTAAAAATGCTAGTGTCTTTCACTGCTTCCTCTACTTTACATGTGTTTAATTAAACCTGAACTGTTGATCACTGCTAAGTGTTTCAAACAAGCTTATAAATTATTGCTCTTCCACCTGCTTTTCATTTGAAAGCAGGGGGGCAGGAGACTACCATTAAATGTAAGTAGGCTCTACAAAGCCTTTGAGCTTTGCTCACCTCTGTTAATTTTTCATTAGATCATATTATTAGACAATAATATCAGATATTTCTCGTCATATGTGCAGTTTATCTCAAACCTTTGCTTTCTTATCCCCTGATCAGGAAAAGACTAAAATTCTGATTAATGTCTCTGTTACACAGGCATTCATTAGTGAAATTCTTCCTTTGCCCATATCCCTCAATCACTTTTGAAGTGACGTAGTTGCACAGCTAAAGAATCTAGTACAAGAGGGTGAAGAAGTAGATCTCTCTCATCTGACTTCAGGACATGCTTTATCCTGAGGCAGATGCTGAGTATCCTTAGATACCCTTCCCACGTGGCATGAAGAAAGGCCCCTTCAGCTATTTCCCAGATGAGAGAGAGGCAAGGATCTTCCTTAGTGCCTGATTAGCTCATTCTCTGTTCTTCCCCTTTTCTTTCTTTCTTTCCTTTCCCCTCCAAACATACATCGGCCTTTCTCTGACATCAACAAAGCTAGTATATAAACTGAATATGGAGGAAAGCCTAATTATATGAATAAGCTCCTGGATGATAATTAAAATCTGCACCTTGATCCACTCCAGTGTGTTCTGGCTTTGAACAATATTAATGTCTTTATACTCAAGGAATAAACAAAGCAAGAGTTCCCTTTGCATTGTGATCTACCAATGATTTTGTGTTTATTTACTGTTTGTTTTTTTGGTTTTTTTGGTTTTTTTCCACATCAGTGGTCTTTTTGAAGATATTTGAGTTGAATGTATTACATATGAAAATACCTACCCATTTATTACTTACCACCCTCCACTCTTGTACATGCAGACCTAAACTAGCACCAATGACCACTCCTGTATTGCTCTCTGCCCCTGACAGAAAATGTCCCATTTCATTTGGGATGCCCAACAGGCCAACAGACAGACAGGATGCCTAATATGGAGGACTTCTCTCTGTGCCTGTCTGAATGCAGTGACTTAAGAGACAGGGGCAGTGGTGAAAAATTCCTTCCTGGAGCAGCAGATGCATCTCCTGTGCTACTGCCCCACATCTCCAGGTGGCATCACATTGTAAGTATGAGGTTCTGCAAGCGTAACTGAAGAGTAATGAGGGCAATGGCTCATTTAACATGGAGGTGTTACTGAAGCTGAGGCAGCCTATGCCCTGTGTCAGAACTGGTGCAGTAAAGGAAAAAAGACGGGTCATTGCCTCAGGAGACTCCCTTCTGAAGGGAACAGAAGCCCCAATATTCAGAGTGGACCCACTTCTTTGGGAAGTCTGCTGCCCCCCCAGGGCCTGGGTTAATGATGTGAAGAGAAAGCTTCCTTCCCTGGTACGACCCTCAGGTTATCATCCATTTTCGATTTTTCAGGCAGGCAGTGATGAAGTTGCAACAAGAAGCCTGAGGTCAATGAAGAGACACTGCTGGGCCTTGGTGTGACCAGTTAAGGGATCAGAAGCACACTTAGTGCTCTTCTCTATCCCAGTTGCAGGGAATGATGAGGAAAGAAACAGGAAGGTCCAGCAGATCAATACAGGAATCTGAGTCTGGTGTCATCAGCAGAATTTTGGGGCTGTTGATCATGAATTACTCTACGTGACATCAGACCTGCTGGTGACAGATGGGGTACACCTGTCTCAAAGGTGGAAAGTTATCTTCATGCAGGAGTCAGCAGTACTCTTGGAAAGAGATCTAAACTTGATGATTTGAAGGGGGAATGGGATGAACCAGGCTTGCTAGACATCCTGAGAGCATCATGCCAATATTTGAGGGACTGTGTGCAAGCGAGGTAATTTGGTCTGCTGTCTTACTGGAGTTATGGGATGGAGATCCATGCAACAGTAAAGACACGAGGGTTATTAATGTCTTAGAAACCATGGAAGATCCTGAGAATGGTCATGTAGGAATTAGGGCTTCTTCCCCAAAAAGGTAGCGAGATCAATAGCCCAAGTGAAGTGCATCTAAATTACTGGACTCAGGCAACAAATGGGCAGCAGGAGGAGCTGGAGGATATTGTGCATCAGGAAAACTATGATAGTTGCCATAAAGGAGACTTGGTGCGATGACTTGTACAACTGGATTCCAGCCAGGACAAAAAAGAACATGAAGTAGTCTATAAGCAGCTGGGAGAGAAGTCCCACAGTTGCCAACCCTTGTTCTCATGGAGGACTTCAATTTACCAGATGTCTGCTGAAAATGCAACATAGGAGAGAGAAAATGATCTAGGAGATTCCTAAAGTGTGTGAAAGAGAACTTCCTGGCAGAGCTGATAAGTGAGCCAAGTAGGGATGTTGGTGAACAGAGAAGGAGTGGTGGGTGATATGATGGCTGGAAGCCGTCTTGGACACAACCATCACAAAATGATAGAGTTCTCAATTCTTGGAGAAGTGAGAAAGAAGATTGCCCCTGAAGGTGATGGTAACTGAGGTTCTTGTTAATAGATCCCTTCAGGAGGACTAGAGTGAAATGACACTGAATGACCGGTGTTTTTATATATCTAAATCTATATATATGCATGTGTGTGTGTGCATGTGTGTAGAGTCTATTTTAGAACAATTTTGTTGCCATTTTGATTCTTATTATGTAAGTATGTAAGTTATATTCTATAGTAATATAACAGTAAAAATATAAAGATATCGCTTAAGAAAATATATAAGGAAAAGAAAGAAAAAGAAAGAAATTATAAGAGTAGATAGTGGAGAGGAAAGATATCAGTGCCTGTGGATCTAGAGTTGAGACTTGATTGTTGCAAGTTCAGAACTTAATCTGGCTACTTGCATAAAAGACAATAAAAATTTTTCTATAGATCCAGAAAAGAAGCGCTAAGAAGAATTTCTGTCCATTATTGTATGTGGGAGGAAAAATGGTGATAAAGAGGGAAAGGCTGAGGTACTTAATGCCTTCTTTTCCTTGGTATTTAATAGAAAGACCAGTTGTTCTCCAGGTATCCAGGCCTCTGAGATGAAAGACATGGATGAAGAGCCAAAAGAAAGTCCAAATAATCCAAGTAGACTTGCTACACCACTTAGACATATAAAAGTCTATGAAGCCAGAGGGGATCCACCCAAGGGTCCTGAGGGAGCTGGCAGAAGAGCTCACCAAGCCACTTACAATGATTTACCTGACTACTCCTGGCTTACTGGGAAGGTTCCATTTGACTGGAAGTTAGGAAGTAGAAACAACAGGAAGGGCCAGAAAGTGGAACAAGGGGGCTCTTGTCAGCCTGACTTTGATGCCAGGGAAAAGGAGGCTTAGGGGAGAACTTATCACTCTCTGCAACTCTCGTAAAGAAGCTTGTAGTGGGTGGGTGCCAGTCTCTTCTCCCAAGGAATAGATGATAGACAAGAGGAAATGGCCTCAAGCTGTGCCAGGGAAGGCTTAGGTTGGCTATTATGAAAAACTTCATCACAGAAGCTTTTTTTTACAGAAAGTATACAATCATTGTAACAGCCTGCTCAGGGAAGCAGTGGAGTCACAATCCCTGGAAGTGCTCCAAAATGTGTGGATATGGCACTTAGGGGCATGGTTGAGAGGTGGACTTGGCAGTGTTAATGGTTGGACTCAATGATCTTAGAGGACTTTTCCAACCTAAATGATTCTATGATTCTTTACCCATGATTGAAAAGGAAGGCTTGAACAAGGACTCAGATGACCTTTATTTTTAAACAAGGGAAACAGATAAATAAACGACTCAGAGAGCAGCTGCAGCACATAAAGAAAGGCAGCACATGGATCCCAGCTATGAAATATCTATCTGTCTGGGCAGATCAAGGTATGAATACCCAGCAGAGCTCTCTAACAGCTAACGTGAGTAAAAGTATCTAATAGATCCCAGTGAGTGTTGACTAGCCCTGGCTCAAAGGCTCTCAGTGAAATGTAACTGAATCCTCAGGACACAGCTGGAGAGATGTGAAAAGTTACAACTGTCCATTCACTGTAAATAGCATGAAAAAATACAAGCTTATACAGTTTAACTGTCACTACCTAGGTTATTATTCTGATAAAAAAATAGAAAAGATGATATAGTGAAGAAAAACACTTCAGTGAGAGGACAAGCAAATTTAGATTTATCAGTGAAGTCAATTAGTGCTCTGGGAGACAGTAGCTGAAAGGCACAAAAAGAATTTCTTATAAAATCTCTCTGTTGAACCTGACCTTAAAAATACTTCTCATCCATTTTGGGACAAAATCTAGCAGGTGAGCATAAAGACCATTTGATTTACTTGCCACACTGTGTCCTGAATTGGCCAGTCACACTGAAACACTGAATCTTATTTGAGGGAGAGCAAGTAGGCAGCGAGCACTAGGCTGTACAGCTGGAGTTTCAAATGTGTTCAACTTCCTGGAAAGATAATTTTATTGGGGGGGGGGGGGGGTAGGGAGGGGACAATGCTGTGCTAGATGCACCTCAGGACACAGTTGGCCATCTTCCTGAGAGTGTCTGCTGCAAGGTGCTCTAGTGCAAGGTGTCTCTACCTATGGCATGGAGTCATTTTATGACTGCCTCAAACCCCTCTCAGATGCCAAAGCTTATACCAACACCATCAGGGAGATTTGGGTCCTGCCCATTTCTACTCCAGAAGCTGGTGACATTCTTGCACTTGGGTGCAAGGGTTCTTGCAGGTCCCACAGGGTAAAACAGGTAGCGAGGAAGCCAAACAGGATGTGTACGGAGCCAGAATGTCAAAGCAACTTCTTTGCTCTATGCTTCCCACAGCAGAGCCTCAGACATCCAATTCCTGGTTTTGGGAAGCAGTTGGTGTCAAATGGCTGCAGAGAGCAGGTTGACAGTGAACCAACTTTCCAAAGAGGCAGTGATGTCATGCAGAATGTTTTCCTGAGAGCTGTTAGCTCAGTGCTGGGAGCTGGGCCCTGCTGCCGGCCCCACAGCCTGCACACCCTCATCCCGCAAGCAGGGGGGGCCTTCAAGAAAGCCAGAGGGGAACTTTTTGACAGGGCAAGTAGTAGCAGAACAAGGGGAAATGGCTTTATACTGTAAGAATGTAGGTTGAGAATAGACCTTAACTGTATACTTGAGCTTGATCTTATAAAGGAGCAGGGGCAATGCCCTCAACTTAAATGAATTACACCTGTGCCCAAGAGTGAGCAGCAGGAAGGAACAGAGATGGCTAAAGCTGTGTAAACCTGTGGGCTTGTTAGCTTTAGTGCTTAGCTAAATGCCTTTAGCTGGAAAGTAATGAGTCAAAAATAAAATTCTGCTGTTTATTTTACTCATAAAAAGAGAGGTACCTATGGCATCCAGACAAACAATTAAATAATAAACATGTAACAATCCAATTCGTTACTACATCTAATTCGATCAACTTTAATAAAAAGTTCTGTACAGAAACTCATGTAGATCCTTGCTGCATATTTTGCAAACATTCACTACACAGTTGTAGCAAAATTAATTTTTGTACAAAACACAAGGAGGCATAGAAAGAACACTTTGATCTGCTAAGGTGGTGTGTCAAAATGCTGAGCTCAGAGATTTCTGTCAGCCTGTCGCAGATCTACGTCTCATGGTTCCATTAGCTCTCTGCAGGACCTTTAAAGCAAAGAATAGATAAAAGAGGTGGAATGAGTATAGAATATAAAGAAAAAAATTTACAAACTTATAATGGATGGACAACGTCTCTTGAGATTTCTTACAGCATTTGTCCTGAATTTCCAGTGTAGAGTTGAAGTTTTGAATGTGTGCCAACCAAGACTTCTACTGCAGAAATTTGATCACTTTTTCTGTTTAACCCTTCTGTACACAAACAATTCTGTGCAGCTGTATCTATTGCACAACTGAGACTATTTCTTGTTCCACTATGTTTAGTAGGGCAGTCATTATTAAAATGGGTTAGTTTAAGTCAGTAGCTTTAATAAAACAAAAATTTTCCCTAGTGTAGGAAAGTAGTCTGTTCAATACCGTATGCAGCTCTTTTATCCAGAATGATAATAAAAAATGTGACCCCTATCAAGGGGTTAAACAATTATTCTCCATCTATTCCAACAAATTAGTAAAATGGATGGTTGCCAATATGACTTTTACAGCATGAGGAAGTAGGAAGTCTACAGAGTAGAGCAGACCAGTAATTATTGTTCAAAATCTTAGAAGCAGTTAATTGATAAGGACCCCACAACATACTTCCAGCCAGGATGAAGTACCATAAAAACAGCTTGACAAACTTCCATTGATTGAATAAAGTCAGGTCTGCAAAGACTGGAAAATAGCCAGGATAAAGCTATTACCTAATAGAGGGACTAGCACTTTTTTTTTTTTTAAGTTGAAATTTACTGAAGGTTGTACAAATATTTCTAAAGGTTTTAAAATTCATTAATATATACATCTGGTCTGCATTCTTAATACTTTATTGAATCTATGAACTCAGCTTAAAAGTCATTGTAAAACTTTGAGTTTCCAGACATCGAAATGAGACTACTCATCTTATACCCAAGCATAACAAAGTTTAGGAGCCAAACAGAAGAAAAACAATTGTATTATCAACATATTGCATAGAAATATAGTCCTAATAAAATTTTTAAAAATAAGCTGGTAAAGGTCAGGAAGTCTGGCAGTAGAATATTCAGATCAGTAATACAGTGAAGTATTTGTCATGTGAGGCTGTAACCAATGACTCAAACAAGTTACCAAAAGAGGTGGTTAACTCTCAGTCTTGTGGGAGCAATCTGTCCCACCTGTCTTAGACCCTTATTTCAGAATGGGATGAATCACCTTCTGGAGGAGTCTGTAATACCAGGGAATATAGAGTCCACAGAAGACAGAGGGGAGCCTACCTGACTAATTTAGATTACATGCCCAATTTTTAAGTAGCCATAGTTAGATGATACAGACCAAACTCATCACAAGACAGGCACCTAATATATAGTACAGCTCAAACGAAAACATCTTGATTCGCAGAAATGAGGATAGAATGCACTATGTCATCTGTTAGCAGGAGGTCAGTTTAGATAATGATGATAACCCCTTTTTTATTTCAAGAGCTTTGTAGGGATGGTTAATCAGCCATCTATTTCATGCACAATACTGCTCAATAAACTTCTACCAACAAAAAGGGAAAGAGATGCTTACACAGATCAGATGAAAAATGGGTAACAGTATACTCAGACTCCTAAAATACGACAGTTATAAGAGATTCTGTCTTCAGTTTTGATAAGGATCATTTAAAATTGAAAAGCTTTAGAAAATACATAAGTTGTTCTCACTAGGAAAAAAATTTAAGTGGATAGTACAGTATATGAAGCAAATCATTTGGGCATGTAGATCTTTCAGGACTGAATTCTAAAAAGCAAACTTTAATAATAAATACAATTTGAGAACAGTTCTAGATTTAGAACCAGTTTAGATTTAATTGGATATTATATCAGCAAAATGACTTGAGAAAAAAGGGGATCTTAACATGGAAGCAAGTAGCTATCTGACAAAGAGGGGAAGAACAATGCACATTGTGCATGAACATATTTATGTGTCTGCTTGTGGGTGGAGTGAATACTAGCACCTGTATTCCTACTGAACTGATGATTTTTGCTATTTCATAAAATTATGAACATACTTCCAAAGTTCATTATTGTAAACTATTTTGTCAAGATGTAGACTGAGATGATCAAGAAATTATTTTCTCAGAAACATTTTTCCCCTACCGGTAGCTGGGTCATTCCATTCTTTACTGATTGTCTGTATGAGTTTATTTTGGTGCATAATGATTGTTTATTTCAACACACATAATTTCAGTAACAGTACTGAGTACACTGGATGAAATATAGCGATATTCTTCAAGAAACTGAGGTAAAGAATCTGAGGCTTTTGACGGATCTGCTGCAGGGACTATTTTTGTGGTGGTTGTGGACGTCTTTGGCAAGCTTAAATTATGACTTGAGGCACAACCTGGATTCATTCAGTGCACATCAGACTCTGGAGAGGTTGTTTGAAAAGATGAATTTAGTAACAAGGCTGTTGGAAGTATTAATTTTCCAGTGCAGGTTCTGGTGTGTGTCTTGGGTAGAGGCAGCAGTGTGAGAACTATTTAAAATCTCTCCAAGACGGCATATTAAAAAAATTGGCATAGTTTTGTGCCTGTTATCAAGAGGTCATTTTCATTATTGAAAGTAAAGTTGTTGGTAGAAGAGAATGAATGATATCCCTGAGCATATGCTATAAATATTAGTCTTGCTATCTGAAGTGCCTAGGGCAGGATATGTTGTAGAAAGCTATGAGATATTAGTGGAGAGGATGGCATGAAGGTGTTTTGCAGCTGATGGAAGAAACCAGCTGCATCTTAGAGAGGCAGTTAACCTTGGAGTCTGGGAGATTACAGGTCTGAGAGTGGTTTTCATGAATGGCGTTTTGGAAAAGTTCAGCTAAATATTATCAGCTTGCCGAGATCTTTTTCAGTGATCATATTAAAAACTCCTGCAAGGGATTTGGCTTTATGATTTTTCTTGGAATTGAGCCATGTGTCCAAACTGAGGCTATAATGATAAGTTTGAGTTCTAAAATGAAAAAAAGCAGTATCTACCTTGACACATTGCTAGATTGCCTCTCACACTGCTGGCGTGTAAGTGCAGGTTTGGTTTTTATAGTATTTTCCTCACTTGATTTATCAAATCATTTTCTCTGTAGTGACTGTTTCATATTCTTAAACTCATATGTTTTGAAAATTCCTAACACTTTTTGCTAATGTTACAGTAGCAAAGTTATCATCTGTAAAATTTTCTTTGATTCTTTCTTTGCCTAATCTATTTTTAAAAAGCAATAGAGCAAGCACTTGGCTTTATTAATCCTTTAGAAATATAATCCCAAGTATCTAAATTAGTTAAAGATTGGACACACAAATGAATGGAAATACTCTAACATGAAATTTATTCAATACCTGCTCATATTTGAGAGTATTGATAGAAGGTTGTATGCATCTCATTTATGAGCTCTGGGCAAAGTAAAATGACAAGAGATAAAACTGTATGACATTTGGTGAGAACATTTAAGTTTTGAACAACAACAGCATCACTCTGTTGTATGCCATTGATCAATCATTGATTTCTATGTCTTGTTCATAAAGAAGTAAAACCCAACCCAAACCCACTAATTTTTCAGTAAAGTATGCTAAGAGAGATTTACTTCTGCAATCTTGATGTAATTACTGGTGGCCCTGAATCGTGGTGTCTGCTTGCCTGTAGTTTATGTTTATCTACATATCAATATATTTGTGTTTGACCTGAAAATCTAGCCATGACTGAGTCTTATAATATCCTTCTACTAAATTGGCATTTACTTTACAAGCACAGTTTATTTTTAAAAAGAGACTTATTTATTCATAAAATGAATCATTGAAGAAAATAAAAATCCTGTATATCTTTTTTTTTGCATACAGTCCAGTTCAAGCTGCCATTGACTTCAGTGGACCTTGGACTATCAGGAAATCTCTGTGTTGAACATCTTTCTTTCATGTGAACATATGAAATGACTTATGACTAAGAGTTTTCATTTTGTATTACCTTGTATGAACAGCGTGATGAGAATTATCTCAGTGCCGTACACTGATGCCTCAGGAATGGGCAAGGCTATAATACCTGTTGGTTTTTATTTGTGGGTCTGAAACCTGCTGGGGTCTTAGGTGTGACTGGGCGATCTGAACTGCCACTGCTGCCATAAATTTGCATGCTGTCGGAATGCTGCAGGCAGCATTGCTGCGGGATAGCTGTAGGATTTGAAACATAAAACCTCAGTTGAGTGTTTAAAGCTCTTGGTAAAGCTGCAGCAAGTACTAAGGAATGCTCTTGGTGCAGGGAGCTGGGTGTGCATCTGCAGTGCGAGCTGCAGGCTGAGAGGGTGGAGGGAATTAGGCGAGAGCTCCAAGCAAGAGGCCAAGGACACTTTGCATAACAAAGGACATGGCACCTGTGTCCCAGCCAGGTGACCGGACACTCAGAGACACAGCAGGAGCCGATGGCTCAGATGGGGGACCCCAGACTGTGAGGGTGTAAAAGCCCAGGGATTCCTTTGCTCAGGGTCCCTCCTGGGAGGCACGACTGGAGCTGTTGTGCTGTCAGAGTGTTATGACTGAATTTAAGGTTCCAGAGGTCTCGGACTCTGCTCTGGGAAACCTGGTCTGACTGAGTGAGAGTGAGAAGTGGAGGGAGTCCCGTGGGGCTCACTGGGGCTGCCTGCTGCTAAGTGGCTTCAGTGCCATCAGTGACAGTCTCGGTGATCTGAGTGTCACTGCCAGAGTGGCTCTAGAATGGTCAGGCAGGGAAGATTTCTTAATGCAAATTCCTGGAACACATTTTTTTTTCTGCCTTACTTTTATTTATTTTTTCATTTCAGGTTTTCCTCTGCCACAGCTGAGGTTGCTTAATCTCTATAGTATTTTCCAATGGATGATTATCAGCAGGCCTTTCTATGGACCTTGCAAATTCAAAATGGGTTTTTATGGTAATGGCAAACACATTACACTTTACAATTTTTTTTCAATATTTTTTCAGCTTTGTTCAGATCTACTTTCATTTTCCCCTCAGTCCTTACCACTACATTTTTTGTCCAGTCTACCCTATTGCAGCATCTCTGTTCTGTCATATCCTTACCCTGCCATTCCAATTCAACACTGGCTCCCTGTTGGATTAGAAAATCTCTCACTCAGAGGTTTGCTGTTCTCTCCTGACAAGCTGGCAGTCAAAGCTTTCTCTTTGTGAGTAACCCTATGCATTATTTTAAATCTGATAGATCCTTTCTGCCAGAGAGCCTTCATCAGCATAATGTGTCTCTTTTCTCTCATCTCAGTCATCCGCTTCCTCTGCATGTACTATTGCATTCACAGGCCTCAGCATGCTGTTCTGAAGTGTCTTGGCAATGGACTTCATCTCCTGCAGGGAGAGGAATCACTGTGTCCTAGCTTGCTGCATCCCTTGATGTGGGATTGCGTTTCAGTAATCAGGACACAACTTGTGCATGAAGACTGGTATTTCAGTTTCTTCTAGATGAGTAATGTTCAGAATAAAAGTAGAGTACAGATTCTAAACCTTCTTAGCAGTATGGAATGAAGTAATGTAATTGATTGCTCCACGTAAGTTTCAAGTTTTCAAATATTTTCCTTCATGTCTTTAAAAGTCTTCTTCCCTTCCACAAGTTACTGTTGTACTCCCTGTCTTTTTGAACCAGAATCTGTGAAGATTCCCGATCTATTCTTTTTAAAAGTACAAACTAAGTAGTACAACTAAGTAAAATAACAAACAAATACTTTGTTTATATCATGAAGATTCAAAATAGCTCTCTCATTTGTGGTGAATTATATCTTTTTTGGTACTGTCCCTCAGTACATACGTATTCTCTAGTCTCTACTTAAAGAATCACTAAGGAAATCATAGTTAATAGTATTCTACATAATCTAGTCTAGTGCACCAGGAGAACAAAAGTAAAGGGATATATTTATGGTATGGAAAACTGTTTTTTGAGTCCTGCCTTCCCATGTTTCAGCACTGATCAATTTAGTGTATATTCACCTGCAAAACTCACATGTAGTTACTATTGTATGTTGTACTCTACAGTCATTATGTGTTTCGTTGGCTCCTCTATTTTTGGTTTACACCATGTCTGCTCAGTTTTATTGTAACTTAAATCAATAAAATGACATCCTGTCATGCTTCTCTCCTCTGTATTGCTTCTCTGTCTTTACCACCTGCATGATTTTTTATTGTTACCTTTCCATTCTCTTCTGCTTCCTTCACATCTCTGCTCAGTTCCTCCTGGACCATGTTTGTTATAGGAAGATTTTCAAGTTAAGTTCCAAAATATTAAGAATTTTATTGTACTTTAAGAATCAGTCTTAGAGGTTTTGTTTTAACTGCATTTAATAATCAAGGTGCGGCCTTCTGCCATCAGTCATTTCTTTGCTGAAATTGTCTTAGGGTCTAACTAATAGCAAAGTAATTCTCTGTGCTTTCTCCCGATACTGTCAGTCCAGTCCATCATAAAGCCTGTTGCTTTTCCACAGCTAATTTAAATTAACATCTCTCTTTTTTTTCTTTCAATTTGATTTGCATCTGTTTATGTTTGGCCACTGCAGTCTATTCAAGTTGTATAAATGTCAACTTCTAATCTAGTTTTTTATTAAAACCCTTATTATGACTGAATGATGTGGCATCTCATAAGGAAAATGATAATAAGACAGCAGCTATCAAATTCATGCTTCAGAAATAAAAAGATTCATTTGTCCTTATTGAAAGATCTCAGAATTTTCTCTTCCTGGTAATCATTCAGTAACACTGCCCAAAGAAGAAGCAATGGGAAACTCTGAAAGGTACCTACAGTTTGGTAGTTTTCTGAGCTGTACCTTCAGAATATCAGGCTGGCAACTGGGCAGCATTTGGGTTCCACAGAGTTGTATCTTCGGGCCAGTGCTCTTCAACATCTTCATAAACAATTTAGATGCAGGACTCGAAGGGATACTAAGCAGATGATATAAAATTGGGAGGAGCTGTTGACTCCCTCGAAGACCCTGCAGAGAGACCATGATAAATCACAGGGCTGGACAATCACCAACCACATGAAGTTCAACGAGGGAAAGTGCTGGATTCTGCACCTGGGATGGAGCAACCCTGGATGTATGGAAAGACTGGGGAATGAAATGCTGGAATGCAATTTTCCAGAAGGGACCTGGGGCTCCTGGTTGATGGCAACCAGGAGGGTTGAACTTGAGTCAGCTGTGCCCTGGCAGCCAGGAGGGACAACCATCTCCTGGAGCGCATCAGGCACAGCATCGTCAGCCAGACAAGGGAGGGGATTGTCCTGCTCTGCTCTGCACTGGGGCGGCCTCACCTCCAGTGCTGGGGGCAGTTCTGGGTGCCACAATATAAAAAAGACATTGAGCCGAAAGAGAGTGTCCAAAGGAGGGCGATGAAGATGGTGAAGAGCCTTGAAGGGAAGCCATATGAGGAGCGGCTGAATTCACTTGGTCTGCTCAGCCTGGAGGAGACTGAGGGGAGACCTCATCACAGTCTGCAACTTCCTTGTGAGGGGAAGAGGAGCACCAAACACTGTTCTTTTCTCTGTGTTGACAAATGATAAGACCCAAGGGAAGGGCCTGAAGTTGTTCCAGGTGAGGTTTAGGCTGGATATTAGTAAAAGGTTCTTCACCCAGAAGGTGTTGAAGAATTGGAACAGGCTCCCCAATGTTTGGACAATGCTCTCAGGCACATGGTGTGACTCTTGAGGTGGTCCTGTGCAGGGCCACGAGTGGGACTCGATGATCCTTCTGGGTCCCTTCCAACTGAGAATATTCTGTGATTGTGTGATTCTGTAATATACAGATCTGCTTAAGAGCTTATATTTTAAGCTAAAAAACCCATATACAATGTACCTAGCAAGTAGTTGACAGGAGTAGTCACAGGTAAACCACGCTCATGAATTCACCGAGGGGTCTGTTCCATCTCAAGTGAGCCAGCAGAACTGAAGCAGTTTGATTTGTGATATTGACTGCAGTATCGTGCTTGACAGACTGTTATTCATGCCACATACAGAGCCCTCTCATCAACTTGGACCAAACAATAGTTTGCAAAAAATTTCTAATGGTTGAATGCAGAGTGCATGCAATGCACTGGGGAAAGCAGCAGAATTTTGCTGTGGTTCTTTTCATTGTGTTTTTTTTTTTCAGTTGGCACATGGAATAAAGGGGTCCAGAGATATAGAGGCACAATTTACATATATCTTGGCAGACCTTGCAGTTCAGGCTTACACTCTGATCTCCCACTGTATGCTAAAGAGTCTTTCTGGATGTTATTTTTTACCAGAAGACACTTACTACTTGACAATTAAGATTAGTTCCTCCTCTGGACCCTGTAACTGAGCTAAGGTTGCACTGCAGCATTTTTAATGAATGAAGCAATATGCTGCAGAACTGGGTATTTAAGATGTTTTATACTTAGTTTCTGGATTTGCCACTGTGTTTGGTAAGGAAATCTTTACTCATCAATTTAAGTTAATGCTTACCTTAGGTTAAAATACCATGCATGTAACTCTTACTGCAGTAACACTGTTATCAATTGCATACATTATTAACATTTTTTGTAAATGAGTGAGAAGGTAAAAGAGAAAACTTGTTTAATCTAAACATTCCTACTGTTGGATCAGGAGACGTCTCATTCAGATCCAGATGTTCTTCTGCCTGGACAAGTTGATTTCTTAGGTCCTTCCTGTCAGAGAGCCTTCACTAGCATAATATTTCATCTTAGTGGAATGTCTTAATTTTGAAGCTGATTTTCACTTGAAAGTGAAAATTTTGCCCCAGAAAGACAGATAGATCTTAATTTTTCTGAGAATAATCCTGTTTCTCCTTGTTGAAATCATAGGCTGACCATATATCTTCATTACAATAAAAATTATTTTATTTCCTTGAAGACACAATACCCTCTTGTTAAATCAATATATCTGACACTTGACTAAGGAGACATAACTGTCACCCAGAATTTTGTTGACTCACTGGCTTAAGTGTAGGAAGTCTTACACCAGATTTTGCATTCTGTCACTTAAACATCTAGGTGGAATAAACATACATGTCTTGCACCTTGATTGAGAACAGATGCAGTAGTTGTTAATCAGTTTAAAGATTGCAATTCACCCACTGATCACAAACCTCTTCATTCTAAACACACTCAGTCATTCTTCTTTTCCTGTTTATATAGCATAAAAGCAGGGTATTCCAACAGAAGTAACCACCTTCAAACAAAAAAACGCTAAACTGTTTTAGATCTGCATCACTCCAAATACTTGAGTTTTTTTACTTGCTTTGGATAGGTATTTTTAGTAAGTGGAGATGTATCATCTTTATTTACAATAAAAGTTCTGATGATTTTACACAACTTAAGTTTCTCTTTCTAGCTATGAAGGCTATATCTTGACAATGATATATAATTTTGTTTGTAAAAACAACCAGAAACATAGATGATGTTTACAGATTATATCTAACTGCTATTCTAAATTAATAATAAAAAATAAGAAACTAAGCATAAAAAATGGCAGCAGTACTTCAATTTCCAATATAAATAGTCCAAGAAACAACATTTAGCCCAGCTTGACAAGGTATTAACAGCATGAAGTCTTAACTTAGATTTCTTCTCTTGTATAATCAATATACAGTGCAGCACAATTATACCAGCTTACCCTGCAGAAAATCTTCATTAATGTTTTTCAAAAGTCTTTTGGACAAATTGCACCATTTGTAGCATGCATCCATTTCCTTCAATTTAATTTACTTACACTGTTTGCTCCCTTTTTCTTGACAGAATTAACAGTCACCAGAGTTCAGCAGCTCTGTGCTCTCAAATAGTTATCAGTGTACTGAAGACAGTGCTGAAGTTCCCGTGGTTTGTTCGTTTCCTTATTTATTTCTGTTTTTCAATTTTGTTTTCAATTCTTGAAATCCTTTCTTTTCTTCCACATGCCTGCTCTCAGTCCAGAACTTCTATTCCTGCTTGCACTATTTCTCCTTTCATTCCTAACAACAAAATGAGACTTTTGTGAACCTGTGTTTCATTACTACCCAGCTTCATTGAGATGGGACAGTATTCAAATCCCATTTTTTCCTCTCTGGGTGAACAATACATTTGGCTTGTTTGACACAGGCAATGCGCTTCTCTGACCCATATGATTTATATTCGCAAATGGGGCAGTGCTGAATACCAACAATACTCAGTTCCCCTTATTAGCTCTTCTAATGAAACAAATTTCTAAAAGAGCCTGGGATAACAGCCACATGCTGCTGCTCTTCAGCTATAGGGCTGGAGTCACACAGCCCAAAGAGTCAGATTTAGGAGGGGAATCTCTGGCAGAAAGAGAACAAACCCAATTGACTGCACAGAGCTCTTTCACCAGGACTGCAAGCAAGGATGTGCTTGAGCTGATGATGTGGGAACCTGCCCAGTGTGAGTTATTGAGGTTGGGCATTTTCCAAAGACTGATTTCTGTGAAAATCTGTAGTGTTGCCACAATATTTGGTCATGGTCAAAATGTCTATACATGCTACACAAATACCCTAGCAACACTCAGGGAAAGCCAAAAATATTTCCTGCTTCTTTATAAGAAGATACATACAATGACTCTGGGCTAGGTTTTATTAATCCATCAGACCATCAACCTTATTACGTATTTGCTTGTTTTTTGTTTATTTATTAAGTACTAGAATGCTATTTATTCCTGGAAACAGTAGATGTGTGTGTTTGTAGAAGCAACCTCAGTGAATACATATAGCCAGGAAACAATGTGAGCTGATTAGGAACTACTTATCATGTGTTTTTTAGAGTGGCCATAGAACAATTGGTTCTCTTTTTGTTATCCTAGACTATGTTTCAGGACAAGTATACACACATCCAAATATGATTTAAAATGTTTTAATATCATTAGACATTTTATCCAATATCTGTCCAAAATAAAGAAAAATACATTTTCTCTAGTACTAGTTTTTAATATTAATTAAGTGGTGTTCCCATTTTACTGTGGTTTTGGTTGTTTTTTTTTTCCTGATCTATTTAGTAGCCATTCCTGGCTGCAGCAGCTACAGAATAGGTCATGTCTTAAGTTAAATTCTCCACCAACCTACCTTCTAAAGTAGAGACTTTACTTTAGTGATTGATTGGTAGCAGTCTTCTAACATAACGATAAAAACTTGAGCTCCCAAGAATTTTTCTGACTAGCTTCAAATGATAAGAAGTGATGCATACAGGAACACCAAAGCCAGGAGACAACAGCTGGCTGACACATTTTCCTTCCTAATCAACTTTCTATTACAGGTACCATAAAAGTTTCATTGGTTAAAACTAGAAATGGACAGGGCCAGTCTGAATTATAGGTACTAAACCAAATATTTCATGTTCACACTAGTGCTGATTATGAACAGTGGTATACAGGGATAAAAGCTAAAATTTGCTGTAAGAGGGGGAGAAATTAGGGAGCCATAGAGATTGTAGTTTCAGTAAAACCTAAGAATAAAAAGAAAACAGCTGCCCTTACATTTGAAAGGAGAAATAGCTATATAGAAAACCTAAATAAAAAAAAGTATGAAGAGTGATTTTTCAGGGAAAGGATTAAGTCACAGAAAAAAAGAGAAAAAGAATGAGAGACACTGAGAAAGGAAAAGGAAATAAAAGGAACAGAAGAGCTTGTTGATATCAATGTTATTCTGATATCCGCTCATACTCCAATTGTCTTTGGAAATTTTTAGCTTTTCAAAGTTTGGAATATTAGAAGGTTGTCTCAGCACACAGAGGTTTCTTGCTTTGGTTTGGGATTTTTTGTTGTTTGGGAGGGTTGTTTGTTTTGTTTTGTTTACAGTTATATATAATGCCATTCAAATTTGATGTCACTGCCAGGAACAGCTATCCTTGATACTTTTATGTCTGTATTATTTTTATGACTGTTTGCAAAGAGATAAGCAGAATTTCTCTTTTCAGGATTTTGTAGATATGTGTGAGACATATATCTTAATAAATATATTAAAATAATATTTGTGACATTTATGTATGAAAATATATAAATATGAACTCTAAAAGGAATAAAATAAGTATTCAAAGTAATTTAAAAATATTATTATTGTATCTTGAAGGGGTCTGGGATGTTATTCAATTCATTGTAACAAAAATCAATGGATTTTTTTTTTCAATATATCTACATTAGAGATCTTTTAGGTTTTGGTGGGCACATTCAGCTAGTGCTATAGTCTGATTTCTACATATTATCCTTGGACTGACTGGCTCAGTAAACCACAGGAGGAGAAAAGCAATACTGGGCATAGCTGGTACAGTTATCCCTATGCCTGTGACACTTACGATCTGATTTGAAAAATCTCAGCTACTACTGAAGTGCTAGCTAGACTAATACTTCCCATTATGTAGCATCAACATGTCTCAAAGCACCAAGTAAATTTTCAAGGGATATACCACCCTTTTGCAGACAGAAAACCTGCTGTACAAAGGTTATGATTTACAAAGCAATTTGATGATACACACAGGGACTGGAGTGATTGCTGGTCACTTGTGTTAGACAGGTGTGCACCATTTCATTTTTCTGTCAGCATTTTCTGACTCTTCATTTTTGTCCTAATATAATTTCCAATTTCTTCTTTATTTTTCAACATCCATCTTATTAAAGGAGTTGAGCTCACTTATGATAACACATATTCTTTCTTCACCATTTAGCCATTCCAGTTCAGGAAGCTATCTTTTTTCTCTTTTGAGTTCCAAAGTTTAGGTTTTTTCCTAGTGATTTTCATATGGTCTTAGCAAAAAGTCAGATGTAATCTGAAAATTAAGTGTAAATTATAAGACTCTTCAAAATTGTACTTACAAAGAGATAATGACCAGCTGGGTATTTACTGATGGCAAGAACAAGAGAAAAAAAAACCAGTTAATACATAAAACCATAATTTCTTCAATAACAGAATTTGAAGTGATCATTGGTATTTCAAATGTATAGTAAATACAGTAAATATAGTAAATTTCAAATTTATAGTAAATATAGTAAATGGCTTGCTTTTCTTCTAATGTTTACTTTTATTAATATATCATAAGAAAATTTGTAACTGATGTGATCAAGAATTTATTTTCCAGCAATCAAATGCTATGATGTGTTATTTTGGTATAATAAAGGATCTCAAAATAGTACAGTATCTCAAAATTCTGATGTAATTTAATGTTTGAACAAATTGGAAACATTTATATTCAAACTTAAATGTTTTGGGCTTCTGAATCAGAGAGAGATTTAAATCCAAATATAAATATTAATTAGAAATAATTTTCTGGGTTCCTTTTTTTTTTTTTTTTCAGGAGAAAGGAGGGAACTTTTCTACATGTTCTATAACCTTGAAAAGGATTCTTACAAAATCACATCCAGACCATAACTTAGAAATGTAATTTGTTCTATAATAAAGTCATAGTTCTCATTCATGTCTTCATCTCCTACAATCTGAATTACTGACAAAGGTTGTGAAAACTTCTTATGAAATTAGGGAAAAATGTATATACACCTGTCTTAACAGCATTATGAAGGCCAAATGCAAGTATCCTGGAATACATATTTTTAAATATTGTGTCTTAAAATACATGCATTTTTAAACAGATCCAAAGTGGCAATATATCAGTATCTTGATCTGCCTTAGGAGAAGTGCTGCCAACAGGTTGAGGGAGCTAATCCTTACCCTTTCCTCAGTAGTGGTGAAACACATCTGGACTGTTTGATCTAGTTCTGGGATCCCCAGCTCACGCAAGAAATAGTCAGGCTGTAGTAAGTCCAGTGAGGGGCCAAGAAATGGTCAAGGGACTGGGGCATCTGACATATGAGGAGAGAGACTTTGATAACCTAGCCTCAAAGTGGAAAGGGTTAGGGTGCTGGTGGGATCTCATTGTGACTCTGGGGAGAGAGGGTTAACTTCAAATTGTATACCAAACTTGTTCTCATATTATTTTCGTATTAACATTTATTAGCTCACCTCTTGAGATGGTTTAAGTGTATTTTTTTAATATTGTTAAGCACATAATTTTTATGTGTATACTGCAACTGAATGCAACACAGTGATTTTGCAGAGGAAAGAATAAGGGAAAGAAGGAGAAAGAATCACAATCAAGCTCATAAAACATGGATCATATTGAGGCTGGGGAAAGAGATGAGGGAGAATTCCATTCCCAAGTTCAATACCTACATTTTATTCAGGTAAATATACTTATGTAGCAAGACATTAGGAACCAAAAAGTAGTGGGGAAAAAGAAAAAGGCCTCAAGATGTGCTATAAGAAAGAATACAGTTGCACAATGTCATCATATTGGACCCATCTGATGAGGTAGAAAAAGCATCAAATATTCAGTGGCATTCTGAGGTTTTGAAGTAGAGGATTAAGAAACAAAGTGAAATGATCTAAGTGATTTAATACAAGAACTAGATAGAGGTGACATGTACACTGCTGCTTATACTGTGGCCTCATTTGTGGTACAAATTCATAATCCTCTAATTTTTTTTATATTCTTTGACACGCCATGTAGAAACAGCAGTCAGTTTAGGTTGTTTCATATGTTGGCATTTGTCCTTCAAGACACATTCAAAGTTATGGGCTTTTAAAAATACATATTCTCATAGAATCTGGTAAAATACAGGAAAAATATTTCTTAAGATTCTATCTATTCAATGACTGTACACAGAACTGGGGATTCGTAAAAGAGAAAAAACATAACCTGAAATATTTAAGTTCGCCTAACTGTGATTCTTGGACAGACAGCAGTGAGAAATCAGCCATGATTTCCTCTTGAGTTATGCAAGGAAGCTTTCTTACAAGATCTGATATCCTAACTAATAAATTATACTGAATGGAAGCAATGTTTGATGAGCATTCATATTCAGAAACTCAAAATAGCACAGTTTGTCTTCTGGAACTTTATTTGCTGAACTATATTCTCAGTGTAAACAGTCAGTAAAATTTTACAGAAAAGTGCAGAGTTCACTGTCCATAAAATTTGTTCAGAAAAGTTTAGGGGAAAAAGAATACTGACCATGGACTGTTTTTGACCAGGTACACTGTAGTGGTTTGGTCCAAAATACTTATTACTGTTTACCTTCTGTGAGATAAGAATTAGGAGAAAGCAAAGCAGGCACAAAACTTGAAAGAATATAAAGAAGTTTATTAACAGACCTAAAAGGAAAGGAAAAAAAAATAACATCATACCACACCATCAGAAAGCTTCTCTTCCCCCCACCTTTACCCCTTCTCCCACTGTAAAAAGACAACCCTTGAGATGTTCAGTCAGTTTACCACTTCTGTAATAACCTTTTTCAGTTCACTTAGGGAGAGGAGTCTCTCTTGCTCATGCTGTGGAGACATCTCCACAAGAAGTTCTCTCATGGCTTCAGTATCACGAGACAGCCACCCGGGTTGGTTCTCTGCTCGCATGTGAGTCCCTTCCCCCGACTTGCAGCTTTTCCCACAACTGCTTTCGAGGGTCCAGTCTTGAGCTACTGGGGTAGCATTTTAAGGTTGAGCTGTTCAAAAACAAAGGTTCTCTTCACCCATCTCTGGGAGCATTTTCATCTCTAAGAATAGAGGCCCTCCCCTTTCCCTGGGAGAAAAGGGTCCTCATCATCTTAATTTTTAGGACTATCTCTGGGAGTATCTCTAGGAACAGAGGTCTTCTCTTTCCGATTGGAACAAGAGTCCTCATCGCTTCCACCTCTCCCTGTTCAAACTTATGAAATTACAGCTGCTTCAGCATTTGCTTATTCCATACAAGTTGAACGCTCCACCCCCCCCATGCCTTCATGAAATTACAACAGGTACTCTGATATATCACAGTACATCACCACCATAGCTTTACAACAGAATTTCAGCTTTAAGCATCTCCTCTTTCTCCTCCCTCAGGTTTTCAGCTCTTCACAGCACTAAAAGGGTTAATCTCACCTAGGCCTTGCAGCTGGAATTTTGCTTATTGCTGTTGGTCACATGATTTTTGCCAGGCAGCGGGGCAGCTTCAGCTGAATCTTGGCTGCACTGGAGGGGGGTGGGGGGAGCTGGGCTGCACCGACTGCGCGTAGCAGGGCTGTGGGGGGGCCGCGGGTGGAACGGGGCCCATCGGCTCCAGGATGGCTGTGGCCTGGCCCGAGCAGGTCCCAGCCCAGACCCGGCAGGGTCCGGCAGGGCCTGCTGGGCCCTGTACGGGCCCAGCCCCTTTACCTGTCCCCTGGCCAGAACCAAGAGAGAGCGCTTCCCAGGGTTTGTTCATTCTTAAATGTGGACCACAGAGGCAATATTCGAACTAGCCAGTTGATAGGTTCTGTCAGGTCATAGAGGAAGCTGTAAGCACCTCTTTGCAAGAAAATCATTTCCGGGACTATGCTTGCTAACCCATAACAACTGTTGAAACACTGTTGAAAATATGTGGCAACTCAGGGATTCCTTTTCAGCCTTATAACAGCATCTGTGTCTAAGCTGGAATTCAGGATCTTCTCCTGATGTCCGTTCTTGGCTTGCAGGTCTGTATCGGGGAAATGGGATTGAGGAAAAAATGTGGCAGATGCTTTTGTAAGAATAATCCAATTTCAGCACTCGAAAGCATGGTTCTTGAAACTTGTGGCATGGAATGAAATAGAGAGAGAGATTGCTCTCATTAGAATCTACTTAATTCAGTGCCCAGAGAAATGGTCATTGCTACTAAGCAGACAGTGAAGAACACTGAAAGAAAATCTGTAGCTAGCAAAGAGTGCTAAAGCAGAGTGGGAACTCTGATACATGCTGCTGCTGCAGAAAGCACAAAGGTCCCCAGTGCCACTGAGATGACTGAGAGCAACACTAAGACCAACCTGGATGACTCTACCATCTGACAACAAGGTACTGGTCAAGGACATCTCTTCCTTTCTTTGTCAGTCAGCAGCCATTGAGCTGTCAGTTCACATTGATCAGTTTATGAAGACAATTATCTCATTTACTGCTGTGAGATACCTCTCTTGGATCTCACTACCAGCTGATTTAAATTGAATTTTAGGAAATGTTCTGACAGAGAGGAACAAGTCCTTCTGCCAGTTATGCAGGAAGTCTGCAGTGTCACAGATGCTCAAACTCTAAGGTCTCAAACAGAGCTGGACACATTAGTGGAAACATTTATTTTACTAAAGTAAATGTTAAGGTTGCTGCTTAAACAAATATTCCCTCAAGGACCTATTGAGCATGATGATGCTATGCCCATTGCTACACTACTCCTTATCAACAATGAGCTAAGATTTCTCAGTAGGCCTTTCAAGAGGAACAAAGCTTGAAACCAAGAGATGTTTACATTTCACACTTGGTGCCAAATATTTCAGCCTTCAAACAGGTAAAGGCAACATTGTCTCCACCAGAATTTAAATTTAGCACAGTTATTTGTTTGCTTGTTTATCACAACATAACGGAAGATGATCCTTTGTAGTTCTGAAAACAAACTAGTCTATGGGTTGCTACAGCCATTGGCTGAGAGAACTGAGAGAGGAGTTAGGAAAGCTTTATTGGCTAAATCTTCATCTCCCATTACAAAGAGACTTGGGACACACATACACAACCTAAATTCTTCCAGTAGGGATTAAGAGTTTTGTAAATACCAAATGCAGTAGGATTAGACAGACAATGCATTTTTCACTTTTTTGAATTTTAAAAAGACTGAAAACCTGATGAAATATTTTTTAATTATCCACATTCCTACTTAATCTTAGTCTCTGGTAATGTCTCCATGTCTGGTCAATGAACTGAAGATCTAGCACAGAGCCATCACAAAAGGACTAAAAATACTGCAAAAAAACAATGATTAATTGAAAATCTTGCTATATGTTTTCAAGGAAAGAGGGATAGTTTTAACAAGAAAAAGACCCAAAGGAAAAAATAAACCCCTAAAATTAGCTGCATTTCTCATCAGATGAAAATCAAAAGATGAGTTTTAATTTTTTTTTTAACAGATAGAAAGGCAAGAGGATAACTCTTATATAATAAGGTCTTGGCTTCAATTTTTTATCTTGTCCACAGAACCCAAATATAGTCTCATTTAGGACAGCTTTTGCTGTATGTAAGAGTCCATTGGGATTTGCTTTAGGTAACTTGTGCTTTTCCAGCTAAAATTCTAGGGTTTTCAGTGAGAGGATATTCTTTATTAATTTTAGATTTTATAAATTTCTTACTGCTTTAAGTAGATCTTAATACTTGGATTTCCTTTTTTTTTTTTCCCCCTTGTCAGGAAGAGTTGGAATTCTGGCACCATAAGCATCAACAGGACCAAGGTTTCTTTGCTGTCCAGATGTGAAAGGAGTTTAAACATCAATATTTCACAAGTGTATGCACATACACTAACAGATCTGCACTAAAGGACTGAATAGTTTGAGATCATTTCAATTAAGGTTAGTTCAGAGCTCATTGTTACATGTGATTTCACTAAGTGATAATTTAACACACTAAATTACCACTCTGTTCCTCATAGAAAGTGACACTTATGACCACATAATAAAATACTTAATAGCCTGTTGTTCAGATTCATAATTCCACTTTGCTGTAGGAGGAGGAAGCCACAAGTCATTCCAGTGTGGCTGCCATTAGGGGATGTACTGCCTTCCCAGCCCATGTGCTGAGATTAAATACGCTGACAGCCTCTCATCCGCAGATGGCAGAACCCTCTAAAGCTGTTGAACTGGCACTCAGTCAGTTGGCTTTTGATCTGGCTGTTCAGATATAAAAGCCTGTTTAAGCAGAAAAGAAAATAGGCTGTTCATGTTCAGTTAGTATAAAACTCTCTTCCGATGGGCCTTTGTGTCTTTATCTGTTCCTTCAGCTGCTTTTAATTAATGCTTTGAAGACACTGTGTATTTTGGATTTAAGGGCAGGAATAACTCTTTCTAACTCAGATCCATGTGAAACATCTCGATGCTGTGCAGCGTCTTCCCTAGTGGACTACCCACACAATAACTTATGACTAAATTTCTTGAAATAGGTACAGATTTTCTCATTTAACAAGGAACACAATCCCAATCTATTTATGGTTGTTTGGAGGTTGCACAGTTTAGTGCAGACTGAATGTATAGATAAATAAAAGGCTGTTTCACTGCTTGGTACAGAGCAGCCATTAAATTCAAGTGGTTATGGGAAAGCCCAGCAGACTGTAATTTGCAGGGAACTATTGTGATCTTTCAGGATGAATCCCTAGGTCATATATATCATCATGACTATTTTTTAATTGACTGCCCAGTAGATGCAGTGCAAAGCAGAGGTGAGCACAGAGCTCTTCTGCCATGGGGAAAACAAATTCCCCTGCTCTGCTCAGAGTTGTGGTATTATCTATTTAAATAAGGTAAAGAAAACAAAAAAGAGAAGTGTAATGGTGTTCAAAACATAGAAAGGGGAAACCCACCAGAGAAAGCAGCAGCTCTCAGGGCACAGTGGGGTCAAGGGCTCCCCTGTGCCAGGAGCAGTGGGACCCTCCAGAGCAGAGTTTCCCAGATGTGGATGGTCCCACTGTCCCAGCCGGCAGCAGGGCAGCCAGGAGGCACCAGGCAGCCCCAGGTGTCCCACACCTCCCTGGGCACTGGCCTTGCTGCAGTGGCACTGGGGCAGAAGCTCACAGCCCCTGGGGCTGATGTGAGGAAGAGAGACATTAGGAGAACAATCTTTAAGAGTTGCACCAGAGAGTCTTCAGGACAGTAAACGGAATGGGCATATAGGGGAGAGGTTTGAACTTTTACACTGTGAAAAATCCCATCCTAAGGAATTTAATGTGCAGAAAAGGCTTGCACTGAAAATATTGAAAAGAATAACAAAAAGCTAGATAAAATAGCTTAGGGAAAACTGTTAAAGGTTGAAAGATACAGTCCTTCCCATTTCATTTTCCAAGTTTGCTCTTAGTGAACAAATAATGGACTAATGGACTAAGTATTGTTGAGTAGTGCACCATCATGCCCTTGAATGAAGCACTTGTCTATGAGTGAAGTGTGTAGCTAAGACAGAGTAAACTGAGACAATAAAAGCATAAAGACTGATAAAATAATTTACTTGTTTCTTTGTTTTTTTCAGAAAGATTATTATGGGGTTATCTCATTGTAGGAAAATGCAGTAGTCCATGGTTTAATAAAAAACCAAACAATATAAGCAAGCATTTCCCTTGCTGTTAAAACTACTGTTATCCAAACACTTAAAGTCATCTCTGAGCTGTTTAAAAATTTGTTAGAGCATTTATAGAGATCAATTAGAAGAACTCAAAATATTAACAGATACCAAAACTGACAGTAGTATAAATATTTTTACCTATTTTAAATATAAATTTTCTGGAAGATATTTACCTTTCATGTGCAATCTTAAGCTGCTTATCAAACATAAAGGCAGCAGAATTGGTAGACCATTCCAATTACAAAGCAGTGTTGCTGTTGTACAGCAGCTGACAACTCTGTGTTGCACTCCATTGTGCTGCAGTGGACTTGAACTGATTCACAAAGGACTGAACAGATTGATGTATGCACAGAGATTGGCAGCTGGCTGACTTGTGCTGGGGTATGGACAAGGGGAGGGTGGAAGCAGAGAAGAGTCATGCTATCTGGTGGACTCAGTAAGAACTAGGTGTATTTCCCCCTCACTTTTGCCTCCAGCTCATTTAAGTTTTTCAGTAACAGTAACTGGAGCATGTGGAACCAACAATTCACTCATCAAGACTGCTGATACAGAGCCTAAGGATTCCTATGTATTTGGCGAATTTGTTCACAAATTTATTTCCTAATATTTGTAGCATGGCTGCTTCTGGTAAGGACAACCTCAGAGAATATTCACCTCACCACGGCAGCTCCTAGAACACGCAGTGTGGATATTCATACACACGTGTACCTCATTGTGGGTTCCAGGACCGTAGTTTTGCATTTGTGAAAGTCAGAGACATGGACAGAGTACATTGAGCCTTCCTTGCACTGCAAATGTTTAAACGTTCTTCCTTCACGTATGTTCCCATATATGTTCCTTCAGAACATAATAGGGGTGAATGCAACTGATTTGTAGGTAGGCATGAGCCTGATATATAGGATCAGGGTGCTGAGATATGCAGAGACTTACAAACACTACTTGAATTACCAATTTGCATATAGTCCTTTGTAGTGGAAGTAATGAGAAGAAGACCAAGTTATTAAGTAAATTTAAATACAGAAACAGATTAGGGCAGTCTGTCTAACATTGCCTATACACATTTAGAAGTCCAGTGTTAGCCCTTCATGTCTTTTACTGCTTCTTTGCAGCTTTTCATCTTTTTCTACGGGCCTGGCTTTTATTAAGAGATACTTGGAAACATTTTATAGCTACTCCATTGTATGCAGTAGAGTAGTATTGTTTTGATACTATTTTGACCTTGTATCTGAATTCTGCTGCTTTTTAGAGTTCAATTTTAACTACTGAAAAGAATGAAGTATGCAAAACACAGCTTGTGATTTCTTTAACTTCTTCTCCTACCTGGAGAGAACTATCAAGAGTCTCCTTTCTCCCTCCAGAGAAAGATGAACATCATCCTTTCAGACTGCACTGTGCTATTGTGATGTGAAGATTCTGAATTTGCTTATCTTCCTCTAAAGATATTTCTCCATGTTCTGCTTTAAACATGGAACTGATTTTGAGTATACTTGAGAGTATATTTGAGAAAGCACCATTTCTCTTTAATCTTTGGCCTTATTTTTATAAACATGAATAACTTGGAGGCTGTGCTTTGTCACCCTCTTTCATGCTAAGCAAGTATATTAGTATTTACTTTCTTTTTAAAATTCTATTACCTCTGAGTACACTGACTCTTGTTGCTGAGCTCACAGAAACATTTTGAAAGCTCTGCTTCAACTTTTTTCCTTGCTGCACATACTAAGACTATATTAACCAATTACACTTCTGTGAAACCTAGATAAGATGACAATTTATTGGCTTCTCCAGGCCGACTTCTACAAACCGGTATTTTAAAACACAGATAAAATTCTAACTTCTTATCCTCTCTGTCCACAGATTTTTTTCTTCCTTTTTTTCCCTTTGAAAATTCAGTGCATTCAGACCTACCAAAAATAAAAAAATCCCACCCTGGAGTGATTCCTGTAGAATGAAATTTTGTTATTGGTTTCATATCCTCCCTTGCATATGTCACATTGTGGTCTCTTGTCAGACTTTTCCCATTCTCAAATACCTCGCTTCTGAAATAACATCTATGATAAAGTTGTCAATTAAAAATATTCCAAAAAGAAACATCGTGATAATTGCTTACAGTAAACTTAATCATGTTTACTACAGTAAAGTTGACCAGATTCATGCATTACACACATTATCCTAAATTTCTACTGTCATTCTAAACACCAAATTGTCTCCAGAATATTGTTTCATAGGGAGACGAGGAGAGAGAAAAAAAAAATCCAGACAAACTGACAAAAAGTACTCCAAAGAAATATTTGTTTCTTCAAAGTCTTTCCAGAGTTACTGTAGGCTGTTATGCAAGCTGAGTATATTTGCTCCAGAAGCAGTGGCCCAGTAAAGTTCAGTGTTGTAGTCCTCCACATGAAATTCAAAGAACATCAAAGCCAGTTTTTTATAGGAAATAACATTTTTTCTTATAGTTTAACTATCCATAAATACCACCTAAAAAGCTGTGACTTTTTTTTTTTTTTTAAGAGAAGGGACTGCAATAGAAAAATAATGTTGGTAATTTTCAGATATTTTTTTCTTTCTAATGTATTATTTTCCTCCTACTATTCCATAAGTGTTTCTTAGAGAAATGAACACAGCCAGAGGGATATAAAAAGTAGTTATAGTGAAATCCCAAACCATTTCTAAAATACACTTCTGTTCAGTATGTTGCTTAAGCAGCATACACATTGGGGTAGTATAAAAGGTTTATTAGCTTTTTTTATGAGTTACATAATTCACTCATTGCTTCACCAGTTCAAAAGGAAAAAAAAACCAAACAAAAACAGCTGTCCAAAGCTCATAAGGACAAATGTGTTACCCTATTCCACCAAATTTTGTATTTTCCAATATATACTTAGATACACACTTAGAAAGAAAAATAATATAGATAAATAACTGCAATTGCTTCAGTTATTCAGGCAGTACAGCTGTTCAGGAATAACTGCTTTTTCAATAATACATAAGCTTTTTCTCAAGTGTGGTCATGCTTGTGTATTGGTTTGGCACGGCCTGGTTTTTAGTAGCAGGGAGGGCCACAGAGGTGGCTCCTGTGAGGAGGTGCTGGAAGCTTCCCACCATGTCCAGCAGAGCCAATGGCTGATGGCTCTGAAGATGGACATGCTGCTGGCCAAAACTGGGCCAGTGAGAGAGCTTGGTAATGCCTCTGTGATGACATATTTAATAAGAAAATCAAAACAAAGCCACAAGATTTTGGATTTTAGACAGAGAAGAGGAGGAGGTGAGAACACGTGAGGGAAAACAACAAGGCGACACCAAGGGCAGTGGAGAAGGAGGGGGAGGAGGTGCTCCAGGCGCCAGAGCCGAGGTTCCTCTGCAGGCCGTGGTGCAGACCATGGTGCAGCAGGTTGTCCCCCTACAGCCCATGGGGATCCACGGGGGATGCAGAGATCCACCCACAGCCCATGGAGGAGGTGCCCATGCCGGAGAGGGTGGATACTTGGAGGAGGCTGTGATCCAGTGGGAGAGCTGCTGGAGAGAGAGGGCCCTTGCTCCCAGGCGGGAGCAGCCTGTCCTTGGAGGGCTGCACCCCTTGGAAAGAGAGAGCCACGGTGCAGCAGTTTTGGGAGGGCTGTGTGCCCATAGGAGGGACTCACGCTGCAGCAGGGGCGGTGGGACTGCGGCTCATGAGAGTGGAGCCACACCAGGGAAGTTCACAGAGAACTGCCTCTCTTGGGAGGGACCCCACGGCCTCACAGGGGAAGGACTCCTCTCCTGGAGCAGCAGAAGGAAATCTTGGTGATGAACTGACCAAACCCATACGCCCTGTCTACCTGTGCTGTCAGTGGGAAAGAGGGAGGGGCTGGAGGGGGAAGGTGTTCTAAGGGATTATTTTACTTCTCATTATCCTCCTCTGATTCTGTTAGTAATAAATTCACTTCACAACTTAAGTTGAGCCTTGTATCTCCCGGTCATTATCTCACTCTTGAAGTGTTCATTAATTTTTTTTTCCTTTTTCCCTCCTCTGCCCAGCCGTGGCAGGGGAGGGTGAGCAAGCGGCTCTTGTGGGTGCCTGGCATTGGGCCAGCATCAAACCACGACAGCTTGTTAATGACAAACACTGCTCAAAACATCAAAACTAGCCAAAATATTTGCAGATTCTTCCACAACTGTTTTGCATCAATCAGTTCTCATTAAGGCAATTTTCAAGTTTACTTGCAGAACAAAACTTCTTGGAAAGTAAGTCAATTTTCCATCACTATTTTAAAACATAGAGGATGGCTTGCATGTTACACTGGGAGATTTCAGAATACTATATTCTGTTAAGTGTTAAATGTTAATTTTCAATAAAGCCTAAAACAATTTAACAACTCTGCATTAGCTTTCCTAATACAGATTTCTGAGTGAAATAGGATACTGACATCCAACAGTAATCCATTGGCAACATAGAAAAGAAAATAGAGACTTACACCTCTGCTATACTTCCTTTACCTGTTTTAAGAGTTTAAAGTTCTTAGGTGACAGTTGAAGCTGGAGAATAGAATATTTATATTCTGTATTACAGTATCTTCAATGTCAGCTGATTTTTCACATTTAATAATAATTACCTGAAATGCAAAAAAACCTTGCTGCCTATAGATTTGATAAATATAATTAATTTTCAGTGGTGATCAGTACAGCAATAAATACTTATTTGCCTCCATGAATGTATGTCTGGAAAAGATCTCAACTTATGTAAGTAATGAATTTTAAACCCCACAGTGTGGCCTGCACCTGTCCAGAGTTCTGTCAGGACCACTTCCAGCTACAGGATGGGGACCAAATATATTTGTTTAGAGTGGGGGAAGAAAGAATATGGATTGCCTGGAAGTTGTGCAAAATTAGCTTTGTTCATTTCATGGAGCCCTTTCCTTCCATGTCACAGGGGATCTTTGCACAGGAATGCAGCCTATCCTAAAAGTCTATATAGAGGCCATCAAGTGCTTCATAAAGCGTTAGTCAAATATGTGAAAGTAATCAAGTAAAAGTCTAATCAAACAAGTTGATCTTCAGCAAATATTTCAAGTGGTCTTGGGTCTGAGTTCCCAAGGAGCCTGTGTGTTTGAGAGGTGGAGATGGCAAGGGGAATTAATAAGCATGGTGTGTGAACACTTTCCTTTCTAAAATATAGCTAGACTTTGGAGCAGAAGAATCAAGAATTGAATACAGAAGCACCCCAGAGATCACTCAATTAGACTTGAACTAACAAAAAAAAAAAAAAAAAAAAAAAAAAAAAGACAGAAATTAACATTCTACATTTTTGGAGATGTATGGAGCACACAGAACAACTCAATGAGAGCCTTGCGTGCACAAGGTAGCTGGTAAATGGAACAACAAATATAACAGAGAATATTAAAAAACTCCTCTTTGTAAAAAAACTGTGAGCATATGCTCCTCTCTTTCATGGAACGAATAGCAAATATTATCCCTGTTTGGGAGGTTTATTAGCCTTGGCGTATTGCACACGGCATTGCAGTGAGTGTCTTGTGTTCTTTTCAAATTAATTTTGAACATAGCAGAAGCAAAACTAATCGAACACTCGTTTCCTCACAGCTTTATTTCTTAGCTTCTGCATGTAGCCAATTCTAAGCTGATGTCAGTGCAATACTGGTCTGGGGCACAGAATGTGAAATTTTGATTTAGCAATGTTCTCTTCTTTAGTTCAAATATTAAAAAGAAAATAAAATCCCTAGACCTGTCCTCTTAAGGGATAGAGTACGTGTCTTATTTGTACTCATGCAAGGTTTGGGGGAACTGGAAAGCTCTGAAATCTACTGAGAAAGAGTGGCACCTTTTTACATGATGGAAGATACAGGACTTCAGACATTATTTTATTAGTTGAGGCCAGTAACTATTTCTACTACCAGTATGCCAGACTGTCCATCGGAAATACAGATAACATCACACGCTCTCCAATATAAAGAAAATTGCATGAGTCTGGTAGCCATTTTCAAACTGTTCTATGAGAAAATGGGAGGCAGGAAAGAAGACAGGCTTATTCTCAGCAGGTGACAAACCATGCTTGTATCTGCTTTGCCTAGCAGCTCTGAGGATTCTGTGTATGTCCTAGGAAAATCTCTGCACTTCCAGAATGTTGTGTACATGAATGAGATCCCAAATTCTTGTCATTTTTTTTTGTGTCTGGCACTGTTGAAAAACCTAATGATGCTGAAAATTCAAAAAACTGAGAAAGAGAGGATATTCACATTTGAAAGGGAGACTATAATAGTTAGAAGAATGCAAGGGAAACTTTTTATTCTTGTCTTTTTGACCTTTAAATAGTCATGTCATCTTTATTGCTGTTCTTCATCTGGAAAACAGCAATATAAACACAAGAAAAATGTTTAGGAGGCAAATTTCTTGCAACAGCACCTCAGGCATTATAAATTTCTACATTCTATCATCCATCCTGGATATTCTACTGCAAAGCAAATTTAAAAATTGAAGGAAATCTCACATCTTCAGACATAACAGGGTCGCTCTCTTGCCCCAAAAATGACTTGTTTCATTTGTCACATTGGAAAAATTAATCATAATCTACTCCTACTATCAATGTATTTGAATTCAACATTATGGTCCTAGAGAAGCAGGTGTCTAATTCAGATAGAAGATCAATACTTGTCAAGGATGCAATTTAAACTTAATAGACTGATATTCTTTGTGTCCATTTTCAAGGTGAGGACCAAATTTGTAGCAACAGAAATCCTGCAAAAAAATTCAGGGCAGGTCAGTGTAGCGGGTTGAGTTCAAAACCAGGCAGAAACACCAATTAAATGTAGTGGTTTTGGTTCAAAATATTCATTACTTACTTATTTTCCTTCTGTGAGATAAGAATTAGGAGAAAAGCAAAGCAGGCACAAACCTTAAACAGTTGCAGTACAATGAAAGAGTTTTATTACTAATAGAATTAAAAGTAAAGAGAAAATAACAAAACAAAATTAAAGCAAATCCGCCCCCCCCCTTTCCAGCACTTCTCTCCTTTTACCTAGCTCACACAAGGGATAACAGAACATGGGATGTTAGTCAGTGTTCCAGTTCTTGAAAAGTCTCTCTCTTATGCTTAAGGGAAAAAAGGGTTTTTCCTTCAGTTGCACGTGGTTCCCAAACTGCCACCAACAGCAGATCCGCCCGGAAACAAACAATCTGCTGTGTGTAGAACATCTCTCCCATGAAAAATCTCACAGTTCCTTCACACTGCAAAACATGGGCCATCACATGGGGTTATTCATCTTTTTAAGGATTAGTTCTTTTGGCCTGCACACAAAGGCTTTTCTTCGCCACAAGTCTCTAGCAGCCTCTTACTACTTCTATATAGCCTGGCATCGGCATTCTTCACAATCTTCACAGGCACACGAAGATACTCCATCCCCCCATGTTCTTCAAATGGATTAAAGAGACAAACAGTTTGTGGTATTACACTTTCTTACCACGGCATGCAAGAAGGTTTTTAAGCTGCACGCCAGAATCGTGGCACCGCCCTCTTTTCTCCCGTCGCCATGCTCAGCTCCGTCCCACGTGACTCACTTCTCTTTCTCTCTGACTCTGAAGCCACCATGTTGAAGAGTGTTCTTGTTCGGGCTTTACGGTGGGGAAAGCCTCGCTCCCTTTGTGCTGCTGGCTGCGTGGTGTCTTCTTCAGTTCAGCACGAAGTGTGCTGGCTGCAGACAGGAGGCTCTGCCAGCTCCCGTTGACTCCGCCGGCTCCGCATGGAGAGGAGAGGGACCCGCCGGTCCCCAGAAGCCGTGCTGGATGGGTTTAGCTGTGAGCAGTCCATGGCTGGTTTTAGCTGTGAGCAGTCCATGGCTGGTTTTAGCTGCCTGTGGCTCTGAGGCAGTCCCCCCCCAGCCACCCAGGGTCCGTGCCGCAGCGTTGGGAAAGGGGGAAAGGGGCAGTGGCCCCGGCCCGGCCCGGCGGGGCTGGGAGGCTCGGAGCCCCCCCATCTCCCAGCAGGCGAGCTCCGACAAAAAGGGGAAGTCCCGCCTTTCTGTGCGGTTTAAATATGTAAATTGTGAGAAGCGTAATTGGTCTTAAAGACTGTCCATCAACTCAGGGTCAACCCAATACAGTCAGTGATGAAGATCTATTGTCTCTAAAAACCTGTTTTGGTAATTGTATTCATCCAATTAATATATTAACTGTATCTGTTCAAAATAAATCTTGAATATTTACTAACAATAACCTATGTTCAACTAAAGTATTACAGGTAAATTCATATAGCAACATAATTTTTCAAGTTCAAGAAGGCTCTAATCTGTTTACAGAGAGAATTGCAAGAAAAAAGCCAACAAAAGAAATCAAATATTTTCAATTTGATTATCTAGTTTGCCAATATCAGTGTTTCCTTAGTATTCTCTTTACTTTAGAGTTCTTCGCTATAAAGCTAGTTGTGGTGATGCAATACCTTTATTCTATTTTTATATAAGTTTTCTGTACCCCAATGGTTCATCCCTACCTTCCCCACTCCTATTCCCAATTGGTTTGCCCCAGACCCAAGCCGCTCCCCCGGTGCTCCCTACATGGTTGTTCTCCTCCTCTTGTTCTAGCTCTTTCCCTATCAATCACCCAAACCCCTCCTGTTGTTCCCGAAGGTCCAGTGGTCATCATCTGAAACCTCCCAATTTACCCTTATATGGTCCCCATCAATCCCCCGAGACCCTACCCCTCTAGATACCTCCCCCTTTGGAAATCCCCTAAACCTTGATGTCCCATTGGGGCATGTGAACCCATTCCCTCCTCCCCTTGAAGCTATTGGCCCAAGGAAATGTCTATCCTCATCCATATCCCTCCCTCAGAGATTTCTATTGGTCCCCAGTTAAGCCATCCCCATTGTAACACCTCCCTTTATAAGAGGTTCCCTGGAGCTGCTGGAGGCTTGTCTGCTGGGAGTTGCGTCCAATAAACTTGGATTATTTCATGTGGCAAGCCTTCTTGCTACTTTTTATCCTCTCCATCGTCCGGACTGCTGACAGCCACTGTGCCTGGAGCTTCAGCTCCCCTGGGCAGAGCTGAACTCCTGAGGAGCAGCTTTAAAGCCGAGAGCCTCCAGCTGCTCCCCACTCCTGTCGCACACCGCAAGAGCTAGCCTAGGCAGTGGTCAGTGGCGGTCATTGCAAAAGCTAGTTTTTCCAGACGCTGTATTAACTATTATAATGTGAAGTGCAGCCTACAATTCTAGCTATATACAACTCACAAACGGATGAAGTTAAACTCTCATGCTAACGCTATATAACATGCAGACTTGAGGACTCCTCAGGAACACAAATCTCTGGTCCAACAGAATGGGATTCCACAAGAAGATGACATTTCTAGAATAGCACCCACCTGCCACAACAGTGGCACCTGGGGTTGGACCCTCCCCTCCCACCTACAGACGGTGCAGGTTATTTACCTGTGTTTCTCAGCTACAAGATTTCTTAGGATTTTTTTTTTTTTAATTTGACTTGTAAGAACACCAATCTGTCCATTTTCCTATTTTACTACTATTCAGTTTCTAGATGCAAAAACATACTAATTTCTTTTAACATAAATTCTAATGACAGCCCCTGTATTAATTACGTTTTGCAGTGTATTTCATATACAGTATAAAAATGTGATATTCCGAACAGAAGCTCATTATCCTCATTAATGTTTTAGTAAACCAAAACACATTTAGAAATAATGATTTTGCATCTATAACAGTAATATTCTTGATATTCTGAAAATGCATCATTACTTACTAATCTGTTAGAGAAGTTATGAGGATTTAAAAAATAAAAGAGGAATTAATGAAGTCACAAAATTGCGTAAAGGGATTTTGTAGACTCTGAATTTTTATCTATTTACCAAGTTGTTCTTCAGGGATTTTTGCATTGCTCAGCAACTTAGAAAATTTCCTGGAAAATTTTTCAGACATATATAAATGACTCTGACATTAATGCATTTATAACATACAAACACGTGTATGTTACAGAAGTCCAACAATTTTAGTCACATGTTACATAGTCTGAATAAGACAATTTTGAGTTAACACAGTGAAATAATTAAGTTTATATAATTTACTAGATTTGTTGATATCATACTCCATAAATTACTGCTGTTGGGGGAAAAAATGAGAAAAAAGACATTTGCCATGGGGAAAAATAAGCACATTCTGTTTCACTGGGTAAAAAAGAAATGAGAACTGTAGAAATGGTGGAAGGGAGGTAGATTGAGGAGAGGGTTTGAGGTGAGGAATCATGGAAAAGATTGATTATATAACAGCATTACAGATAATTAAAAAATCCTAAAATTGCCCTGGAATGCTTTTTCATTGTTGTTATTCAGCACAAGTTTATTAAAGGAAAACCACTCCTCCATTGTATTTTTTGTATGTAGTCCTCCAGCAAGTGCTAGTGAAGTCATATTGAAAACCAGAATACCTTAAAAAACTCATGGTGACCTATAGAGGAAAGTCATGTTTCACAAAGAATGATAACTGAAGCAATTTCAATAACATTTTGAGAAATGTCTATGTGTGACTGACTACGGTTACTCCAAGGAGACTATGGTATTTCAGTATGCATTAAAAGTCTAAAGGAATTACATTTCAGTCTTCCTTATTTTAGATAGAAGAAGGTTTTACCTATTACACACACAGAACTTCAGTTCAAGTCTTGCATTAGAGGCCATCTGTGGTGATCCATTTACCCACTGATCCCATATTCTGATCCCATATTCCCCCTCCCACTTTCCTCTGCCCCTAGCCTTGTCCACTCCCTAGGGCCCTCCGTATTGGTTCTCCAACCCCTCCCATGTACCACCCCTGAGCCCCTGACAAAACCCTCCTGTGCCTGGATCATGAGGTCTCTCTGCCTCTGGGGATTGAGGGGACAAGATGTGATTAAAGTCCTCTCAAACCCTCATGGAGAGACTCTTCTCGCCTCCTTTGCCATCACTGGTTGTAGGGCTGATAGCTGCCAGAGCAAAAACCGCGGGGCCGTCTGAAATGGACTATGGGAGGACGACCATGGTCACACTGCCCTAAGCTTACAGCCCCACTGAGCTCTCAGGAAAGCTGCAGCCTCCTAAACTAAACCAAGCGACTACAACAAATGGTGCACCAATGTGTGGCATCTAAGAGATGCCCTGGAGAGCCTAGTCGCCTTTGGGAAGTCATTTCCCTGATGTGAAGCTTGCGTTTCAGTGAGAGGACTGAAGGGACAGCCAGTAGCCTCTTGAGAAGAGTAGCACTCTTAAAAGATGTCGGCTGGCAGTGATGGACCATGCCAAGTGCCCTAAGTTGATTCCCTGTTCTGGAAAGCCCTGAAGAGGAGCCTGGTGGGCCTGGTACCTAGAGTGGGACACTCTTTGTGCTGGTATGCCTCAGAAGGGAGCCGGGTATGGCCTGGTTCGGAAGGTTGCTTTGCTTTGTATTTTAATCCTTTTGTCTCAGTTTGGGTGGAGGGTTGGGGATGGGTTCTTGTCGAGGTGAAGGAGGTCACGCCTCATGTGAAGCCCTGGCAAGAAAAAACCCATCCCTAAAAAGAGAAGATGCAAGTTCAACGCCCCCAGTTTGGGAGTTAATTTTAGCAGTATGTGGGGGGTCCTCGTGTGCGAGATATAAAAAGAACTAACCTTTGTTTTGTTTTACTCCGTCATCTGGAAACAAAAACCTCTGGTTCTCTCCCTCTGACCCTCAGGAGAGATCAGAAAATGTTCTGACCCTTCCGTGTCCCCTCCCCTGTCACCTTACCGAGTAAAGGCTGATCACCCCTACCCCGGAGCTCCCCCTAAACCCTTATCCTGACCTTCCAAAACTCCCGCCATGTCAAGTAGCAGCCAAGATGGCCGCAACCGCGTGTTCAGGTCTGCCATGTTGCCTTCTCCTTGTACTCCTTTATTTTCCCATGTGCGCAAAACCCCTTGACCCCTCCTTAACCCCACCCCCTGCGTCAGTCATGTGCTGTGTTGGCCCCCTTTCCTCCCCCCTGAAATGTGGAGTGCCTTTCTGCCGAGTCCCTGCTCCGCAGCGGTGTGTGTGCCCCCAGCCGCTCCTCCCTGTATCACCTGGTGTTCCATTCTGTCCGTGGGCCCCCCTCCCCCCCTTCCCAGGCCGTGCGGGCTGCTGTGGCGGCCTCTTTCCTCCTGGCAGGAAGTCCCACCCAGGTTCACACCCTCCTTCACCAGCGAGCCTGTCCTGTCCCGTCCTGTCCCGTCCTGTTCCATCCCTGCCCGGAGCCACCCCCCACCGCCATCCCCCCTGCCAGGCGTCTCCGACTACGGTGCGACAGCAGTGCCTGCACTGGAAGTGAAAATAAATAAAAAGCAGTGATGACTCAGCAAGTGGCACCCCAGCCCCTGCCAGGTTTGCCCCGGGACTGGGCGGGGAGGGCCCGGCCCCAAGCAGTATCGGTGCGGGAGCGGTGGCTGTGCTGAGGAAAAGCCCCGGCCTTGGACCGGGGACTGTGCGACCCAGCCTGCGCTGAGGGTATCGACAGCACCGCATGATGTAGAAACACAGTGCAGCACCCTCCTTCCCTGTGTGCCATGCCACCTGGACCAAAAGCAGCGAGTAGCAACCGAAAAGATGCCATCCCAGCAGCCCCAGCAGAAGAAGCTACAAAAGCAGCTGCTGTGTGAGAACTCAGCCAGCACCGATCTCCAAAGTCAACAACAACCAGCTGCCTTATCATTTCTAATTTAATTATTTGCATTGTTTTACCATTTTTTCTGTTGTATAAATTAAGCCCTTCCCTTTTTAATTAATATGGAAAGGGGGAGATGCAGTGATCTGTTTACCCGCTGCCTTTCTGATCCTTTATCCCCCCTCCCGCTTTCCTCTGCCCTAGCCTTGGCCACTCCCTCGGGTCCTCCCTATTCCCCAACCCCAGCTCCGCCCATGTACCACCCCCGCAATCTGACAAAACCGCCCTGCGCCCAGTTCACGAGGTCTCTCTGCCTCTGGGGATCGAGGGGACAAGATGTGATTAAAGTCCTCTCAAACCCTCATGGAGAGACTCTTGCCTCCTTTGCCATCACTGGTTGTAGGGCTGATAGCTGCCAGAGCAAAAACCGCGGGGCCGTCTGAAATGGACTACGGGAGGGTGACCATGGTCGCACTGCCCTAAGCAGCTCTGCTGAGCTCTCAGGGAAGGCTGCAGCCTGCTAAGCTAAATCTAGTGACTACAACAGCCATCTTGCAAAAAATGGGTGGTATTTTCAGAATTTATTTCAGACATGGTACAGGTAGCATATCACAAAGCCTTTATCCTTATTTTTATATCTTCCTTCTATTAATTTAACATTTAATTACATTGACTTAATGTTTGAAGCTAGTATTCATATAATAGATGTATTCACTGTGTTTTATAGATTTATGTTTATATATATGTGATTTTTATATTTTTTAACATGTCTTAATATTTAAATGTTTTAATAATTTTTCAGGACTGAATCTCAGGCTGCATTTTGCAGAATATTGTCAATAAGTGGGTTCCCTCTTTCTAGTTCCAAGGAAATGGGATACAGATGCATTGGGATACAAGAGAAGCTGCAAGCTTATTGCTGTTCCTCAGTCAACTGTCACCAAAACCAGTTCAAACAAAGAAGAGGTGCAATAAGACGTTACAGCAAAAGTAATTTTTGGGGCAAGCATCCTAAAGGCTGGTACGAAACAAACATCTCAGCCTTCGAGGACAAAACCTGAAATTGTGTGTTGCACACCTACTCAGCTGAGGCTCCAGACTACCAAATGAAGATGCTTTTCAGCTGTATGGGTGAGGCTAAATCCTGAAAAGATGTGGGCACATTGTGGCATTTGGTTTAATTCAGTTTGGAGTGAAAATACTGACAAGATGCAACTTTTGCAGAAAAAAAACCAAAACAGCTGTTTAATTTTGCAGGTCTCAGTAATGCCATAAAACTAAATATCTAATTGTCTCATCATTCCTAAGAAGCTTTATGATATTTTGGGGGGAGGCAATGAACAATGACAGCAGAACCCTGACATTGCTGTGAAGAGCACTGTTTTGCAGGGGTCTAGCAAAGGGGGAGGAACAGGGAGAGGAAGAGAGAAATCAGGTAAGCAATTAGTATTTCCAAGTATCCAGCAGAAGGAAGAGAGTTGGGAACACAGCTTTTTCTTAGGATTCACTCACTAGGATGTTGAAATAAGGGTATCATCTTCTTTAAATTCACTTCCTTGAACATTAAGGGGTCTGGAAATCGTGATGGATTTATCTGGTGGTTGGGGTTTTTTTTCCTTTTTTCACCAACTAGAGAGTGAGGCTGAAGCAGTTGCTGTGGAGAAACAGAAATAGTAAGTTGAACTCTAATTAAAGCATTCAGATTGGAGGGTTGGGATTCAGGCAACAAATCGTTTTTGAGACAATTGCTCTGTCACATAGCGTTACTGAATAATTACACTTCTGTTACCATGCTTCATGCCTGAGCCACTTATTCCTAGAAGCCAGGTGTAGTACATATTATGCAGTTACTGTAAAAGAATAATAACAATTATGCAAGTTAGCTTGAACCCACTGAGGGTGCAGGAGTAGTATAAAAATGGCAGGGGAGGTAGGATAATTCTGTTTTTTTCTGCAGCTGCACTGCAGCACTGCAGTGTAAAGGTGAGAAGCAGTTTCTCGTATGTACTACAGACACTTGGTAGAATAACAGCTGTTATAGAATTAATTTATTTTTATAATGCAATGTAAAAAAAGTCTGTCATTAACACAGCAGTGGTGAGGTTATTACAGTCAAACATGGCAACCTTCCTTTTACTTAAAAATTTATGTACTTCTGTGCTATCAATTGGGCGGCCATTAATGATTGTTTGCTTTTAAATTTATTTTTTTTAAGCAGTAATCAGGTGTGTTGAAGAGGTGTGAAGTTTCATTTTACTTCATTCTTTTCTTTAGTCCTGTGCTGCAACAAACTATCTTTGTTAATCTCACTACAAAAAAAAAAGAGAAATCTTCTTTATTCCCATGCAGCACATTATAAATTAAAATAACCTATTAGAATCCTTACTTACTTGTTGACATAGGTAAATTCAGTTGAGAACTCACATAAATGGACCCTAAGATGGGCAGTACTAACGCAGTAATGAATTCCACTCCCAGTCTTTCGTGTCCTTATAGAGATTGAAAGGAAGATAGTATAAATATCAAGGCTGTAAAATCATATGTGAAAAGAAGACTAATATTTAGATAAGTAACCCAAAAGAATGATCTAATTAAAGAGTGACTGTGGTGTGCATAATGTGTACCAAAACCACAAAAAATGCTACCTGGTCACAGGTAAGATAAAAATGTTTTATATTTGATCTTGGAATTAAAAAATACTGTGGCTCTTCCTTGAATTTTAGCCTCATGCAGTGCAAAGTTATCATGTCATTTCCCCTCTGCTGCCCCGCAGTAATAAAATCATTTCTCTTTAGGGTAAGCAGCTGATTTAGGGAAACTCATGTGAAAAGAGCTGTGTTGCAAATCGGGTTTGTCAGCTAGTAGCAGACAAGTAACTATTATTAGCTGTTACAGCAGGCAAGATATAAATGTCATTTTTTTCCTGAAAGGTGAAGTTAAACTTTTCAGTTTCACAAGAGAAGATTTCTGTCACAGTTTTAAACAGTGCTATATGTGGAAGCTAGCCCTCTACCATCTGTCATAGCAAGTGATATTTTGGGGCCACATTGTAACCCAGATGATGACTAGCTCACAACCTTGACCAAAATACTTTCTGTGAATGAATTACGTATTCACTTAGGGTCTAAATTCAGCTTACTGACTTGTAGGTTGGCACCTCTGGAAGAGCTCTAAGGGGCTTAGGAAAGACAGGAACATACTGAATAATGTAGAACATTTTGCATGGGGATTAATGGAACCTAAACCTGAACAGGCTGGTAGTTACCTATCATTCTCGTTACCTAAAAAAATCAAAAGGGGACAATATTCTCTCCAGTATTTTTAGCCCACCTTGCACAAAGAGGTGGTGTAATTTTTCTGAACTGGTGCAAATTGTTAAACATATTCATCCTTTCAGTGCTGAAAATCCCAACTTTTGACACAAAGTTAATTTTTAAAAGCCATTTTTGATGGTTTTGACTTGTGAGGCTTTACAAATATGAAGACTGAAGATTATTGTTCTGAATCTTATGTTATATGTATGATTTTGCCAAAATGTATCACTGCTACAAGTGCAATATAAAGCTTTGATATCCTGGGTTACTGTGGAAAGGTGGAGGAGACAAAGCAGTTTTTCCTGCAGACTGGGGAAACAGTTTGCTGCAGTTTAAAAAGCATCACATAGAATTCAAGAAAGGACTAAAAACATGCCAGGCCATATCTGAGGCAAAGTGGGGAAGGCTGGCAACACAGACTAGAGAGACAGATGATTTCTTTTTGCCTGTACTATGTGCTGCTGATGTGCAATAACTGCACAGCGATTCCTTTGTGATACACAATTCTATGGTGTCTTTTTTCACCCTTAAATAAATAGCACTAAATTTTCTGAAAGATGGTTGATCACAGATAAACTCTGCAGTGCTCATAGGAGAGCAATAGGGTAACTACCAACTCTGTATTAGGTATCCTAAGATCTGGTGGAAGGATAAGGGGACCGTGACTGTAAATTCAAGTGTGGAGGCTGAGGACTCTGCTTCCTCACCTGAACAAAACTCAGATTTGCATTTCTGAGACCTTAGCAGAATACCTTAAAGGATCTTGTGAGGGTCAAAGCCCTAGTAAATGAGCATCACAGGAGCTATGAAGGTGTCTAAAATGATTAAAAGTCTATTCCATTTTAAAAAGACTCTATTGACCATTAAATCTTGAAACAAGAATTCCAGATTTCAAAACAGGTGCACCATACTCCTTTTGTATCTTATGAATGATACTGATTTAGGAACACACAGCAGTAAAAAAAAAATATATATTTAAAATGTGAAGTTATATTCTTCAGTGCTTACATACCAAAGTATATTTTCACCTTCTTTAAGCTTATTTCACGGTTATTTCAACAGCACAGCTGAAAATAACTAAATCTTGAAGCTATAATCTCACTCTAAAAAAATACCATATTTCACCTGTGCAAAAGTGAGGGAAGAAAATTTGAAAAAAACCTATCCACTATTTCAAAACCAGCTGTTGCCAAGCGACTCTGCTGAGGATGATGGGATTTCTCTGACATGCAGGCCAAAGAGATCTGGTTAGTTGTGGGTACAAGGGACACCTCTCCATGCCCCCACAGTACCATTAGATAAAGTTCTGGACTCCAAAAGCAGTTTTTGGAGATCCAGTGGAGGCTTTTTGTTTTATTTTTCATAAGTTATTCTTTGCTGTGGTCCATTCTTTGTGGGATTTTATTTTCCATGCCATTCTGGTGGCTACACAACAATCCTACAGACTCATTTAAATTATGTTCATTCCATATGAGTTTTCTGGCTTCCTCTATGGTTCTATACTGTAGTTGTTTTGGAGCATGTAACCAAACCCTTCCCAAAACTGCAGCTGAGCCAAAATGATTAAATATTTTAGACTGTAGCCAAACAAGTTCAAATTCAGTCAGTCCTATTCCTAAAATAGTCCCAAACCCATGCCCCCAAAATTATCACATTACAGCAGCTGTCCTCCCACTATTCTACATCTTAGTATCTTCTTCACAATCCTGAAGAGTGTTCTCCTGTAAGTGAAGCTTATGAAATCCCACTGCTGGTTAGAAATCACAGCAAGCCTTGTGTGATGTCCTTGCTTCGCAACATCTTCTGAGCAGGTTCTCTGCCCAGGAACGTACCACTTCTCCATGAAAGTTTGTCAATACATTTTGGAGAGTTCTCTGGGAAAGACATGGGCAAAAGTGACTGTTTTATGGCTTATTTATTATTTTAACAATATGCTCAAATTTAACTAGCATTTTTCTTTTTACATAAGTGGGAGTGAGGGGGAGGATTTTGACAAGTCTTGAGATTATTCAACCCCTCCTCCTTTTTTTCCAAGCTACTGTAGAAATGGATGAGTAAAATTTAGATTAGGCTTTTGTCTTAGGAGAAAAACCCTGCAAACAGAAAAAAACCCCAAACACCAAAACATATGATGAATCTTTCTTCCTCCCAGCCAATTTAAAATAAAATTTTGATCCAAGACCACAACACATATATGAAGTTTTAGCTTGAATCTTTCCAAAGTTTCCCCACACTTTCAAACCATTCTGTTTGAAAATCCTGGCAAATCTGGGCCAGGCTTCTGCTCCCTTTAGGAAAGTGTATTTAACTCTGTCTCTCTGTAGAAAACAGGATGTCTAAACAGTATTTTGTGTAACACAATTATGGTGAGCCTAAGTGTCACACCTAACAGAGGTGCTTCTTTACTATTTTTTCCCAGATGTAAGGCATTATATTCATTTTTAGTGCTACTTTCATGTTTGGTTTTTTTCCCTTCTCCTTCCAATCTTTCTTGCTTAATGATTAGTTGAGAATCAGTAACATTGTGGTAAGCCAGGAGGACTGATAGTGAACTGACAGCTAAGGGTGTCCATACAGACATAAAGATAGCAATACATATCCATATAGAAATCTTCAGTTATGTATAAAAATACTACTTATTGATAGTTAATGTCAAACAAGGGTGGGGTGAAGTGCCATCTTTTTCTTTTATAGTGTCTTGACTTAAATGAATAACTTTATGAGGAATATGCAGTAAAGAAGTTATATCTCTTTTAAAGTGGTAAAATATTCTAGATACAGCCAAAATGCTCATTAGTGTATGTCCTGGGTTGCAGTGTATTCTATTACCATCCTCATGAGCTGTTGAAATCAGCTGGGGCAGTGTTTCCTTGCCTCCTCCCCCCAGACTATCTTGCTGTTAATGGCCCATCATTGTCCTGCAGCCTGACTCAGAGATAACTCCCTCTGGACTATCATCTGTTAATGAGCCCAATCAACACCTGGCCTCATGACTCATTACCCCATTGTGAGATGCTCCACCCAGAGGGAGGAACCAAGCATCCCATCGTGGATATAATCTGGGACTCTGACCACCAGAGACACCCCCTTCCCACTGGATTTCCAGAGGACAGGAACTACATAGCCACCACTGGGCCTCCTGAGAAAAAGCAGACCCTTTTCGACAGGATCACCGCTTCAGAGGACTGCAGCCAACATTCTACCAGACTGCTACAACAGGGAGTCAGGTTGTATCTTGACTCTGTCAGTTTGAACCAGTGTTCTCTTTTTTTTTTTTTTTTTCTTTTCTTTAATTTCCCTATTAAATTGTTATTCTGACTTGGTGCCTCCCACTGGTTTGTTTTCAAACTAGTACAGTGTAGTAGAACAGGCAGACAGAATTTTGTTTGCCCTAATGTATTTTACCCTTCACAAATCCCAGCTATATTAATTCAAAATAAAGACAGGTAGTGGGTCCTCAGCATATTCAGCATGAGGAAAAAACCTAACAGAAAAAGAAAAAAAAAGGCTTTCTTGTTACAGTCCTTCCTTCAGACTTCAGATCCAGCATGAGGTCTTGCCTAGAAGTGGTTTCCACTGCAGTACAAAGCCCAGGTCTTTAACAAGTTTCTTTCAGAAGCCAAGAGGGCTGATCATAGAATTGTCGAGGTTGGTAGGGATCTCTGGAAGTCACCTGGTCGAATCCTCCTGCTCAAGCAGGGCCACCAAGAGCTGGCTTCCCAGGACTGTTCCAGAAAGCTTTTGAATATGTCCAAGAGTTGAGACTCTACAGCCTCTCTGAACAACCTGTGCTAGTGCCTGGTCAGTGCTGTCACTGGGAACCACCGAAAAAAGCCTGGCTCTGCCACCTTTGCAGTCTCCCCTTCTGGTATTACATCCATTGATAGTATCCCCCTAAACCTCCTCTCTGCCATCCTCTCCTCATATGTGCGATTCTCCAGTCCTTTCATCATCTCCGAGATCTTTTGCTGGGCTTTCTACAGTACACTTATGTCTTTCTTGTACTGGGAAGCCCAGAACTGGACTCCAATGTAGCCCACATAACTACTAGAGACAATATTACAACTGTAATAGCTAGTTTTACTTTTTTTCAGATTTGTGAGTCAGCTTCAATTGAAATACTTCTCAGGCTTTTGGCTCGGTGCAGATATTTAACAATATTTAACAAACAGGTGTCAGAATTCCATTGAAACCAATTTGGGTACATTTTTATTGCAACAATGTAATCAAAACTACGCTGCCAGTTTATGACAGCCAAATTATCTGCAGTTTGAAGAAAAGCCAGATTTCACAATATAGCTGATAAGAACAAGATCAAAGAATAATCAGCTTTTTAAGAGTCTTTTCCTCACTAAGCTGAACTATTAGGCATTCTCATATGCCTGTTCTATATGCTTCATATGCAATACAGCTGCTCCTCAGATAGGCTGATGCTTCTGTTGCCGTTAGCTGTGCCACACTTCTAATTGCCCACTGACTGTATTTGTAATAAAACACTTTTCCTCTACCGAGCTGCAGAATTATCACTCACAAGGTAGTAAACAGAAAAACACTGCTCACAGTGGGAACTGGAGATATTAAAACCTTTTTAATTTTTTTTTTGTCCCTTGTCTCACCAGGTTTAGTCCCTTTCCTGTGGATATCTTTTTCTTCTCTCAGTTTGAATTTGGGCTGTATTTATTCCTTTCCCTTTCTAGATCATTCGACTTGATTCCCTGGTTTATTTCTAGTTCAGCCACTTTTCCAGGTATTTGTGTAGCCCTTTCATACTTATGTGCTCAGTTTTACCCACTGCTACTTTTTAGTCCATCTCTCGCCTCATTTAATTTCCTTCCATTTTGATGCTTTTCCAGTTCCAAGTTTTTCTCAGTTATTTGTATACTGATTCCAGTGGAATGCAATTAACTTCTTTTCTTGCTCAGCCTCAACTACTTGAGAGTAAACTAAAATGGGTAAGTTTTGAAATTGCAAAGGAATGCCTCATCCATTATTAATGAACTAAAATGGGAAAAGGAAATGAATACTACAGGCTGAGCTATTAGGAGGGAATAGTCCTGGTGGACTGAATGGATAGTAAAGGGGAAGAAATGCATAGACTGGGAATGGGAGATAGAATAAATTAAACTACAAAAAATGAAATAAAAGGAGCAAGTAAGAAAAAGGGAATGATTTAGGGGAACAAAGAGAAATAAGATAGTAAGCAAAAAAAACTACAAGAAAGCAGAACAGGAAAAGAAAGAATAAGCTAGGCTTCATGGGAAGCACTTGAAAAGCATCAAAAAGAGAAATTTAACCAGATTCAGGTGAAATAAAAGTTCAAATATAAATTAATGTATGATTAATAGGAAGATACTAACATGAGAACAATTATAGGATTAGATTCTACTTTAATGCTCAAGATGAAAGTAGACAAAAAGAAACAGAACTGATTTGTTTTTACAGCTTTGTTGATTTGAGTGCTGATACAATGCCTTGTGCTTTTTCGATTACTGTTGTGAGGTACTCAGGGGGCAGCACTCCATTGCCTGGTCATACTGGGTTCTGCAGCAGGGTCTGTCAAGTGGGCTTACTTGAATATTTGGCAAGAAGACAATCCTCATTTTCCCTACACCTTTGTTACCTCAAATAGGGATTACTGCAATGCTTTCTACATGGGGCACTCCTTCAAACCACTTACGATTTGTAGATGGAGTAGAACATTCCAGCCCACTTCTTTAGCAGCATTTCATGCAGAGAGTAGTTTGTTTTGACCTTTTAAATGACTTTTTAAGTGGTTTGGTACTCATCTAGGCAAGAAACATCCTGTCTCTTTTCATGTCTCCTGCACGGCTGAAGTCACCTGAGGTACTTCAGCTAAAAGGCCATTCATGGTAATAAATGAACAGGAGGAGGCTGATGGCAAAGTGTTGTCAGTGTGAAGTCCTTGACTTTGAACCAAGTTTAATTTTTTTTTTTTTTTTTCCTGGGATCTCTCAAAAACTAGATCTGACCATATCCAGAAATATTAAATGTCCAGGGAAATAAAGGGAGACAGGAGAGATCAGCTAGGCAGTAAGGATGAACTGTTGGGACACTGCTAGTCAGAAGGGGAAGGAAAGGGCAAAAGTACAGGCATGGAAGATGAGGGAGAATTAGCTAATACTAGAATTTGAAAGGTGTGTTCAGTAACGGGTCCTGTTCCATACTGAAAATAAAAGAATACCTTGAATGCAAACTGGAGGCATAGAACCATTTTGCATCTGATTAATTTGACCTTGCCAGATTATTTTTCAATTTTGCAGCAGTTTTGTACGATCCTTTATAGGATCTGTATGTAAACTAAACCAACATTATCCTGAAAATAGTAAATATTCACCGTGTATAAATAACAGAGTTGCATTATGTGTTGCTGCTTCTTCTAGGTTACCTTTCTAAACTTTATATTTCCTTCTCAGGGACTAGAAACCATTTCAGAAATTGATTTTGAGGCAGTGGTTATTGCTCAGTTATTTATTTTTTCCAAATGCCTGGGAGGTGGAAGGACTGACTGAAGGTTTTCATTGTTCAGTTAGACCTTTGCACATGAGAAGAGCAGGATTCTGCATGCATGATAATAACATGTCAAGCAGTGGCTGTCAGTGGAAGGAAGAAGTAAAGGCAGCCCAAGCTTAGGTGATCACCCCGATGACAGAGGAACGCACAGAGCGGGAACAGACATCTTGTTGATGTCCCTGTGGAATGAAGGCAGAGAAATGTTCTTGACAGTGGCATCCATGGGATTTCTCTCTCTGTCAGTGAGAGTAAAGCACAACTGACAGTCTCAGCCTGGAGTACAGCATCAAGAATGGAAATAGCACTGCAGAGTAAATGAGCCATGGGAAGAAGTACAGTCCAGGGATTGAAAAGGTAATTTTTAGAATATTAATTTTAAACAAAATATTATTAGTAAGTGCCCTTAAAAAAAAAAAAAAAAGAGAAAAAAAGAGAAAGAGAAAAAGAAAAAAAACAAAAGGAAAAAACCCTGCCCAAATGATATTTTTCTATATGGTAGATTAGAGGAAGAGTGCATGAGATGACATATGCCCATTTCATTTTCAAGAATTTAGAATGAAATATAAGTATTTTTGTTTTCATTATACAACTGTGATTATTTAAATAACTTTTTCATGTTTTGCAAACCTGCTGGAGAAGTCAATGTGAAGTCCTTTATTGCTTATCTATCCATTTCTTTACAATTGCTTAGTACCAGCATCAGCTGCAACATCAATACTTGTTGTATCAAAAAATTAGTTGCTGTGACCATCATGTCACCAGCAGGGCTCAAATTATTTTCTTACTTGTACAAATGAAACACATTTGTTTATCGAAAGAGGGATTATGTCAAGAGACATTAGGCATTTTATATTTATTAAGTATCAGAAAGTTTTCAGGTAAAGTATTAATTTGAAAATACTAACATCATAACACAAACCCACCTCCTCTACTGAGTCACAGATTTAGGCAGAAACTGAACTGATTAAAAAAACCTTAGGAGTTCTTTGCTAGTTTGAAATATCTGATCCTCAAGGATGGAGAGATCCAGATGCTCATTTGGCTAAAGAAAAGTTGGTTTTTCATTCCCAGTTTATTGTCCAATACATCTCAGTTACTTGTTTATGTATAATTTTAACTATTTTGAGAATATTGATTTATCAGAAAAGATGGAAAGAAGAGAAACAAGTTGACATGTCCTGCATAGACAGCACCACCATTACTTAATATTTTATTATCAATATTACACAAAACCCTTTTTTTGCTCTTTCTGTGAAAGTGCATTCCCTAGAGAAAGGAAGTTTAAAAATATATTAATGTAATGGTAAAAATTACTTTTTAAGGAAATAATTTAAACTAAATTTTGGTCTGATTCAGGTACAATTCAAATCTCTGTATTACATGCTCTCTTCTGTTATATTTTTCTTGATTAATTTTTTCTCAAATACCTGGCTCTCTGTTTCATTCACTGTATGGATATGTGCGCCTAATGACCATAAGGCCCTCTTCTGCACTGTTCCATTTTTATTATCACTTCATAGCTGTTAATTCATTTTCACAACACCTCTGTGACATGAAGACAATCTGTTAGCCGTTTTTATTAGAACAAATGCTAAAAAAAATCTATAAAAATCCAGGGATTTTTAGATGCTATAATTGCTGTTACAAACAATACAAAAAAACACCAGTAAGAAACTTAAGGGCAAATACAGAGCAAGATGAAAAAGGTTTTAATCATTCATAACACAGAAATGTGATTTTTCCTCAGTGCTCGTACATTTTCTGTAGGGATAGGGTGTCAGAAACAACTATATTAGAGTCATTGATGCAAGCTCCCTTGCTCCTGAAGGAAGATATATCATGAAGACTGAATGCTGAAGTCCAAGGAATATTTATTCTGTACTCAGGCTATGGAAGAGGTTCAGCTCATGTTTAGTCCACCAGGCTATAAAATTCTCTACACCTAGTTGCTGTAGGTATATTTCTACAGCAAGCAAGTACGAGTCCAGGTGCTGAAACCCTGAGCACAGGTGTTATCATGATGGAATGGTGGAAATAAGAAACTGTGTGCTTTTATCCAAGATTTTTCATCTCCTTTGTGTCCCCAGTCTCCAAAATTAGTCATTAGTTTATGCAAACAAATAAAAAAACCCATTTCTCCCCCTTAGCCTAATATTTTATAATGACTTTGAGTGCAGCAAAACCCAAAAGCTTCAAAACACTAATGTGAAGATATGATTAGCACTTAGGAACACTATGATACACTATATTCTGATATGCACCAATTTGAAAGAAGTTCACGTTCAAAACACCCATCCAGTTGGGGTCTGTTTACATCAATAGTAAAGTTCCCTAGCTCATAATAAAGTCCAGTTATTACTGTTTCCAAGAAAATACCCTAAACATTTCAATATCTTGCCTATAAAAAAAAAAAAAATAATAAGCCCACTAAAGCAAAGCTATTGGTTTGTGACCATCACTTCAGTCAGGATCTGCAAATTAGTGTAGTATGCATTACTGACGAATGAGATTGCCAAAGTAAGCTGATTTTTGTTAATTTACTTCATTTGATGTGGAAAACTACTGCCTACAGATGGGTCTTCCTTTCCAGTATTCTGTTCTGTCATATGAACTGAATTACTTGAACAAAGGTCAAACTCCAGCCTGAGATTTGCTGGTGTGTTGTACTAGAACTCAAGAAACCATATTAGATTCAAAGGCAAAAGGCTAAAATACTTGTTATTACTGCATAGCATTAAACAGTCCACAAGGAAAGCATGAACACAAGGTGTGAGAAGCAGCAGTACAGGGGAACAAAAATCCCACTTGCAAGCATCCTCATTCATTTGATCAAGTGCACATTCATGTTCACCTTGCACGGGTGAAATAGCATTTCCTTATGTGTCAGTGGTGTGGAGGGAAGTCTTTGACAGCAGAGACAAAATACCAAAGCAGTGACAAAGTGTTTCAGGCAAGCAGGAAAAACAAAACCTGTTCCAGCAAATATGTTAGCAGATCAATACATTTCCCAACAATGCCCTGCACAGCCACCCAGCCCTAAAGTTAAAGAATGCCAGTTGAGATGCTGAATAGCCTCTCTGCCTTCAAAAATTCAATGGCTGCTCAAAATCCTGAATGCTTTCTGTAAGAGTTTCATTTAGCCTTTCAGTTACAAAAGAAAAGAAGGAAAACATGGGAAATCATACTTTTATAAAAAGGTACAGAAAAATCTATCCAAAGGCCAAAGCATACAGTAAGCTGGTGTTCTGTGAAAACAGAATATTTATTTAATACTATTTATTTGCTCAATTTTTTTCAGGTGACTGTGTATTCTTTTGTTTCTGGACTACTGCAAATACAGTGAAGCTAAGGAGCCAAGGTTTCTACAGTGCTTCACTGCTCAGTGAGGTTCCCTGACTCTAGGCACAGTAAAGAGTGAAGATGTGCTCCATTCTTTTCATCATTCACTGTATAAACAAGTAAAAAACACTGCATTTTATATTGATTAACAGAGTTCACAAATCTGATTTTTAGAGACAAACAGCTGGGAAAATTATTCCTCTACAAGAAGGCGGGTTTTTTTTCAGAAGATTAGATTTAAATGCCCAGGGGTTAAGAACACACAGTGCTTTCGTAGTCCTTTCTAGGGCATAGTAATGTGTTTTGCTGACTGACTCCAAATTCTGTTTAATGCATCAATTGCCCATGACTACTTATTCTGAATTCCAAGAACTTTTTCACCACAGCAGAGGAAATGATTTTCTTTATTTTTTCTTTCCTTTTTTTTTTTTCTTAATACTACCGGTTCTGCATTGAACTATGCCAAAGGCAGTGGAAAGAAAAGGTTACTGCAGCTGCTGTGACAAAAGACAGATTTCAGTCAAAAAGGGTAAGTGAATTTAATAATTTTGAAAGTGTTTTTTGAGTGCTCTTGTCTAGTTTATCAGGAAAGTGGACAAATCCCTAAACTCTGCACACTGTTGCCCCACAATTAGGCCCTGAAAACTCAGCTAGCGTCTAAGACGAGTGGTTATCGGAACACAGCCAGCATGTGTCTATTGTGTACAGCAGTATAGGTGGCTTGCAGGAATGAAAAGACTAGAGTCAAGCAGGAAAAGATAGTTAAAAAAAAAAGGGGGGAGGGCACACATTTTCCCTTTACTGGGGAATGAAAACTCAAGGACTTTTCAACTGCAATTGAAATTCTAAGCTATTTCTATGTCTTTAATCTCAACTACTATCAAAACAAGACTTCTTTCCTTGTTAGGCCAGTAATTTCTGTGAAATCTGAAAGCTGTGAAATCTGTTAAGTATTACATCTTTCCAGCCTAGATTATCACAAGATACTTTGTAACACAGTTTTCTAAAGACTTTGAAAACACCATTACTTTTATTTTCCATTGTCTTGACTGAAAGCTCTGTTCCTCCCACTGTCTTGGTGCCAAATTTTTATGGTACCTATCCCATCTCCTAGCTCTTTGGTTAATATGAGTCTAGTCTTTTTCTTACCTTCTAGTCTGAATTAAACACCAGATTCCAATGAAATGCTACTGACCTAATGAGGATTTGTGGTCAAGACACAACAGGGGGAATATTCTATTACAGGCTGAGAGTTCTTGAAAAGTGTCACACCAACAACCCAGTGAGTCCAGGGAGACTTGTGAATGCTTTGCACTAGAAAAAAATTAAAATTGTTTCTCCCTGGTAATGCAGCAGCATTAAAAACCATTGGGGTTCATACAACGCACCTTTATTTATGGCCATCAACTTCATACTGCTGCCATTATCACATCAGTGTAATCTGATAATCAACCTTGACACAAAACTTTTCCTTCTCTTTTGACAGACATGGGTAAAGTCCTCTTAATTATGGTACCCAGAAGAATTTGCCCTAGTGATAGAAACTAATTTTACAAAGGTTTTGATTTCAAATATAAATTACACATATTAAAGGTGTGTTTTTCCATGTAGATAGGGTTTTATTAATGACAGTCTAAGCAGTGCTCTAACAGAAAAGTATAGGGGTGATGTATTAGGGAAAGAAACCAAAAATCTTTAAAAGTTCCTTTCACAAATTCTCATTTCTGCTGAGACATAAGAAAATACAGGTGGAGAAGCTAAAGGGAGAGTTGAAATATTTTTCCAGGGAACTTAGAGATGTACCTTGTGGAAATAGATCCTTAAATCTCACTGGGTAGCAAATATCCAAGGTGCTTCTGCAAAGTTTGAGCTTTGCTTGCAGCTCAGTTATCTGCTTAGGTGACAAATCAACAAACCTTTAAGAAAGCTCATGCCCTTCAGATAACCGTCTAGATCTGATGTTACAGTGTGAAAAGAAATCTTTGGAAATGTGGAAAGTGACATGCGGAAAGAAAACCTTTAAATTGTATAAACAGGTGGAATTTCAGTACTTGCACAAATACTCAGTAGTCTGTGATTTAGCATATATTTTCAGTCTCAATTCTGTTCCATGAATAAACATATAACACTATTAAAAAATGTAAACTACAGAGTATCAGAACACTGGCTACATTTTATTCCCATCTTAGGGATGACTCTTTTTGCCAATATCTTCATACTGGATTTTCACTGTGTCTTATAAAGAAAATTGTATTCTACCCACAACACAAAAAATGACACAATAAATTCTGCACAGTGCTATCTCTACAATATGGTTAGACAGCAATTCAAATTATTCCTGGATATCTCATCCTGAAAAGGAAATTAGGGAATCATAGAATCATATAGGTTGGAAAAGACTTTTTAGATCATTGAGACCAACCATTAACCCCGCACTGCAAAGTCCACCATTAAACCATATCCCCAAGTGCTGCATCCGCATAACTTTTAAATACCTCCAGGGATGTGGACTTCACCACCTCTCTTGGCAGCCTGTTTCAGTGCTTGACAACTCTTTCCATGAAAAAATTTTTCCTGATATACAATCTAAACCTCTCCCAGCACATCTTGAGGCCATTTATTCTTGTCCTATCACTTGTTACCTGGGAGAAGAGACAGACACACACCTGTCTACAACCCCTTTTCAGGCAGTTGTGGAGAGTTATAAGGTTCCCTGTGAGCCTCCTTTACTCCAGGCTAAACAGCTGCAGCACAACTTGTGCTCCAGACCCTTCCCCAGCTCCGTTGCCCTTGTTTGGACTCACTCCAGCACCTCATTGTCTTTCCTGTAGTGAGGGGCCCAAAACTGAACACAGGATTTGAGGTGTGGCCTCACCAGTGCCGAGTAATAATAATTACTGGATTCGGGGAGTGACTTAAGTGATGACAGTACTGCAAAAAATTCCAATATAAAGCCATAAAACAGAGTCCATAAAAGCAAAATACTTTTTTCTAATTCTCAAAGAGAAGCACTATGAAGTAACAAGGAAAAATTATCTTAACAAATAAGTCATTGGGGGATCAGATAGGTCTCAAATATCAAATGAAGTTTGATACAATTTCATTTTTCCATTTGCAGTATATTTAAACAGCGCTAAAGCAAAAATATTTATTTCCAATTGCATCAAAAATTTTTAAAACATCTGTTATATTATAGGAGCAAATTTTGAGTCTAACCTCTATGGAATAAATAGAGCTGTTGGGTTTTTTCATCAGTTTAGGGATGATAGTCTCCAAATGTAGATGTGAGAATTTGGGTCTAGTTTTTTGATTCATGGGATAAACTCCACCTGTGAAAATTGGTGAATTCCATCTTAAGGGCCTATCTTGTGGCTCTTAAAGAAGCCAATCTCCTGCTTCCCATCTCTAGAAGGAGAGGTATTACACTAAGCAGTCTGGTAATCTGCCCTCAAGAGAAAGAACAATTATTTTTCTGGAAACAACCAGTAACATAAGATTATATTTTCCTTCTTTCACAAAATGTAGGAGTGATTTGGGAAAAGCTAGATAAAACCCATTTGTGGCTCTCTTTAGGTTCACAGAAGAAGTCTATCTTATCCCTCCCAACCACACATACCAGTTGGCTTCACAAATTACTGCGTTTCTGTCTTGTGTACTTTGTGCAGAAGAACCACACTGCATGGGAAGTATATAACCTCCTTTTGTCTCCTCCTTTCCCACTTTCCACTACCTGTCATTTATGACTTCAGAAAACAGGCCTGATGAAGCATTTAATTTTTTTTTCCTGCTCTTAAACTATGCAAAGGAGAGGTTGTGTGTCCCAGACCATCATTGCAAAGCAGAGGCACAGTGTTTACAGATACAGTGATGTACTGCCTTAATTCTACCCATCAGAGTGTAAGCTGAGACTAAAAAAACTGGATACTAAAAAAAAAAAAAAAGGCCTAAAGAAGATAGTAAACATTCCTGTAAATAGCATGATAAACAATATAAATCCATGTTTTCTGTTGAAAATAATCCATCTCTATTGATCCTTTAACTTAATTTTCTCTAAGATTCAGTTTCCAAACTCATCAAAGCACAACTTTCTCTGATGTTATTAGATCTTGTTCAGTCCCTCACAGACTTAAGGTGTTTTACTCCCAATATGTGCATATTTTAGCTTCCTAGACTTTTCAACATTGGCTTAAATATAGACAGCAGACTAACTGAGGTCTGTTTTGCTGGGTATTGTATATAGATCACACTTGGAGATGGTGGTAAAATTAAACAAAAGTTGTCCCCATTAATATAAAACCCAAAAGCTTGGATACTCAGATGCTGTTATCTATGAGTTTATTCCAGAGTTGGATAGCTGCTTACAAGTACAATCTTTTATTCAGAATTTTCTCTCACTTTCTAATGCTGTGAGTAACTCACCTATTTATAATAGTAAAGGTCTTTTATGAACAAGGGCCACATTAAAGCATTGGATCCAGCAGGGGTTCATACAACCCTGAAGATAACAGGTCAGTCTGTACTAGGCCCCTGGAACTGCAGGTTATGTACCCATGCTGGAACACAGAGCATGGACTGTGGTGCACTTAAGGGAGGCAGAGGAAATGGAACAGCTGCAGAGCTGCTCAGCAGCCAGGAGTGTCCATTAATCTTGCTGGAAAAAGAAAAGGGAGGAGGAAAATAACATGTATATAGACAACTCAGAACACATCTAGGCAGAAAAATCCAAACAACAAACCAAAAATAAAGCCAACCAACAAACCAATTATTAGAATAAGACAATATTTGGGAGTTTGAGAGGGAGTTAAACAGATTCTGGAGGTAGGTTGGAGTAATATCAATGTTGATATTGCTCTGAAACTGACTTTCAGACCTCTTTATATGGTGCTTTCATAAATAAGGTTGGCACAGAAATATTGCTGTTGACAGACTGCTAAGAGGTAATGTCAGAACTCAGTAGACTCAGAACAAGAGACAGGAAGAGCAAGAAAACAGTGAGCACTAGAAAGATGAAAAGCAGTGTCGTTAAATAGGAAATCTATCCGTTGGAAATGATGGTGAAAGAAAATTATCTGCTAGTTATTTTTCAGAAATCCACGCACCACCAGTGACACACTGATGACAACCGACAACAGGAAACCCAGATACTTTGGACAGAATACTGTGCAAAGTTTTGGTTATGTGTTCTTGAAAAAAACATCTTTCATCTGCAACTAGGTGCAATAAAAGAGCAAGGTGAGTGAGATAAAAAGAACTATAGTAAGGAGCCTGCAAGAGTTGCTCATTTTAGCACAGATAAATAAAAACTGACAGGATAAGGTTATTCACCTTAAAGGCAACAAAAGGTAAATACCCGAGAAAAGAGCTGTTAAAAAGCAATGTTAATAGGAACAAGCTGTCTATAGATATATTTAAGTTGATTCACATAAAAAGATTTCTAATCATCAGGAAGATGAAGCCCTATATCTAGGCTTCAGGTGGCATTGGAGTGGTAAGAAATTCTTGAATGTTTTGATAAAATTATGAAGGTTGCATTTGACATTACTGGATTCAGTGACCATGGAGATGGCTTTCTACTGTGTCATGACAGTAAATTCTGTAGGGTCATTTTAAAAGTCCAAGAATATCTGATCTATAATACCTGTGAAAACAGAACAACCTATGTGGAGGAAGCGTGAAGATAAAAATGGCTTGTTTTTAAAGTTTTCTTTTTGTTGCAAAATATAAATTATGACATACAATATTTTTCTACTAATTCATAAATTTTAAAAATCAGAATAATTGTGCACCAACCCAAACAAGAAAAAATGAAAACAAAAATTCAGATTGAATGACATAAATGTGACAGGACTGAGGGCCCTTGAAATACAATCGGTTTTTCTCAGACCAGAGGAAGCAAAAATTATCACCAGTGTACAATCATATAAGTGTACCAACAATCACTGAGGAAGATATGTTTCTAGTCATTCTCTTTATTAATAAATTTGAAAGAGAACACAAAGACAGAACAAAAAAAAATAACCAAGAAACATTGATCTGTGTGTTTTCTTGAGAAAAAAAAAATAGAGTCTGTAAGTGCTGTTGACAGGGTCATGGGAAGAAGAACACCTCTTCTATTTGCTTTGCAAATAAAGCAGAAAATCTGTATTCCAAGCACCTCAGACCAGCACTTTTATAAGTTTTCAATTCAGAAGAGCAATAGATTAAAAATAAATGGGGTGTGTGGTCAGAGAAAAAGAGTAAAAAAAAAAAGAAAAAAATATATTTCATAAACTTTGTCAGTTAAAAGAAGGATCTTGTCCAAAATGAGCATAAACAAACTCAGTCTTGGCATAATTTCAGTAAATATAGGAAACATTCAACAACTCTAGAAGCCCAAGACCACCGATTTGTTGTTAATACAGTTTTGTTTTTCTTCCCCTGTACAAAGATTTACATACATCCATAACAAGCCTTGGGTGAGTGGTACAATTAAAACCGAACTGAATTTTGTGCACAGAAAAAGGTATTTGAATCACATCAAATAGCCTTAAATCTGAGTTTGCCTGAAAAATGAGTGAAAAGTGAGTGAATACAACAATTTGTCACTGCAATGAGCTTTAGACAGAATGCTTTATATATTTGACTTTTGAAATTCCACTAAACTCTGATGATGCTATTTTGTGTATCCAGACTCCAGGGTCAGGAGTGGCCATTCCGATGTGATGTTTTTTCAGTTTTCTGAATTTCTATGATCCAAACTCTCACCAAAAAGAAAGAAGAAAATTCTAAACATATTTTTAATGCCAGCTACACAAAACCATAAAGCAGGTGATTGAAGGGCTGTTTCAACTTCCCAGTAGTGAGTAAGAGTCCTCATAGAAACAGAGCCGAGGTCTAAAGAGGTGCTAAGTGTGGTCGATTAGTGACAGCTGGCTCCTTAGCTGGCTAGGCTACTAACCTTATTTCAGTGTTAATCATGGAGTTTTGAATGCTGAAGTTCCTTCCTTATCACATAAAAGGCTACAGCACTGCTGCACTGATTATGCTACACCCCCTGGGTTTTTCTAAATTTACCATAGAATAAAGAAGTGCTTGGAAGTAGTGCTTAAGTGCAATTAATTGCTCTGCCAGTTATGCCCATATTCCGTAACCTACACAACTTTTATTAATTCAGCTGTTTTCATGTTTATAACTAGAGTTTAAATTATTTTCCTAGACCTATTTAAAATCATACTTGGTATTTCTATGCTCCTTTAGAGAGCAAATCTTGATAGCACAAATATCCTATGATACAACTTAGGAAAGTCGTAATTGTTTCAGTAAAACAATCTAATAGAAGAGTAATTGACTAAATCAAGTGTCATGATAAAAACAAGAACTGAACTTTATCCAATTAGGCCTTATCACAACCTCTTCATTTTAAAACCCTCTTAATTTCACCAGCAAATCTTCACTTCTTGTAGCTGACAGGCACACAATGAATTTTTATACTTGGATTTTTCAACCTGCCCTCTGTGAAAAAATCCATGCTTTTGCTCTGCTAAATTGCAGAACTTAAGTAGGCAAAAAAGGACATCCCACTGCCTAAGCTGTTGTCAGCTACTCTCCCCAGACCTGAGAGCCTTACTGGCTCTCTGGCATTAAGATCCAAGAGATGGTCAGGAAAAGATCTGTCTAAGCCTAAGCTCCAAGGGCTGTTAGTGTTGCCGTGATGGTTGTGACCTTTGAGTGGACATTTGATGTGTTGGGGAAGCTGAGAGAACAAGGCAACTTTTCCAAAAGACAAGGTGAGATCCCCGAAGTCTGGGGGAAATATATTTTAATTTATGGGCAGAATATGTGAAATCGTTGGTTGCCCAAATTCCACAAGCCTGAAGAGCAGTTAACTGAGACCATTATAAGTCTGGGGAACAATAATTGCAAAAATGGTCTATTAAAAAATAACTGATGACAAAACCAATTTGAATGATGGCAAAAACTTTACTACCTACAGACTTACTTTTGCAAGTATAAAAGCACAGGTATGCTCTTCTTTCAAAACCATGTGTCTTGAAACATTCAGCTTTGAAAAAGCTGCAGAACACCTTTTATATTAAAAAACATTGTCAACAAAGCAGGTTTTGAATAAAAATATTGCAGTGAATTTCATAACATGAAAAGAACCCCTTAACTTTTAGTTTTTGTACAACCTATTAAGGATAAATTTTGCAATATCATCCTTGTAATGAGATTATTTCACTAGATCATCTTTGTGTAATAATGTATTCAATGTACCGCTTTGAAATATAAATCAATTATCTTCAACCTAGTACTGGCCAGAAGCTGTGCTTCTAACTAACAAATTAACTAGAGGATTCCTCTGTTACTGCTAATTAAAAAGTTCATTGCAAATGTTAAAAACTGAGAGCAGCCATGACTATGGCATTGCTACAAGGATAAGGCGACAGAATTCCATATGGCCATGATTATTCAAATTTTCATGTGTTGGAGGTTTTATTGGCTCCAGCCCTCCTTGTCTCATAAAAGTCTATTAATATTTCAGAAGACTGATACAATGTTGCAGCTGTAATGGCGTCATGGACTAATTCATTTATTCTGTTCTCACAATATTTTCTGTAACAGTATAAACAATTAGTGCAGTTGGTACAATGGTGGACAGAATTATAGTCAACCAGTTACAGAAGGCATGGTAAACAAGATAAATCAATGAAACTAATTCAATTGTGACAGTGGGGAATGCATCATGAATGGAAAAGAAAGAAGTTGTGTCAGTGGGAATGATGATAATCTGTTTTCCCTCTCCACAAAACTCACGTAAAACAAGACCCCTGTTTTTCTTGTCAAAAAGAAACCAAAGAGCTGAAAAAAATAGAAGGAAAGAGAATGCAAAATAATCAGCTAGTCCAAATGTTCCAGAGGAGGCACAACCAACCGAGCAACAGAGATTCTGTAGAAGAACTACAGAGACAAAAAACTGTAACAAAGGCCTACCAAAAAACATTAGTCAGAACCTCAGTATGTGTTATCTGATTTTCATGAAATTATGATGTGGGCCACTATTAAAGGATTCAAGTAATGTAATGCCCAAGAAAGATTTGTCTTAAAACAAAAGTCTGTATTGGCAGTGCAAAATATATTGCATACATATGCATATATATATGTATATATTACTCAACAAAGGATTGAATGAGAAGGAGTTGAACTTGCACGTACTTGTATAAATATAAGAATTCTTTCTAGTATCAGACTTTCTCTTCCTCCAAAGAGGGCTCCAAGGAGAGCTGTGATGTAATGGAACATGGGTTTTAGACCATGCCCTGGGGTGTGGTTGCATGGAATATGGGAAAAAGCAGCACTGAAAACAGACAGCCAGGCTGTGACAGTCACACAGTCATTAATGTCAACTTTGCTAACACTGATTTTCCATGATATTGCAGAATCCAGGTCAAAAGCAGACTACTTTCACTTCCACAAATCCCTCAGTACTCTTTTTGCCCCACATGATTCCACGCAACCAGTGTAATATTTTATATACTCATAATCAGTGTGCTCTACCTAAAAGCTGCACATAATATGGTAGTATCAATTTTATCCAATCTCTTAATGATTTGTGACATCATATTTGTGTTTGCTGAATATAATAAAGCTGGTAATCAAACCATCACAGCAGTGATGAACACCTTCAATATGGACAACCATATTAAATAATAGTGCCTCATTTTACAGGACATATCTCCTATCACCCATCTGTAGTCTGGAACAATTGGATTCATTAAAAAGTCATCCTAATTGATTTTCTAACACAGTTGCATAAATTTGAAATGTCATTGGTCATATGAAAGAAATCATAAAAAGAAACTGGGAGCACACATTCAGTGAAATACAGATTAATACTCACTTTACAGTCAAGAAACTTTGAAAATACAAATAAAGCTGACTTACTTCCTTTTGAATAAATCATGATTCCTTGAAGCTCTTCTGTTTTAATCAGTGCATTGTAATTACTATATGTTGCACTTGATTTCTTGTAAAAAATCTACACCCCAAAAATACTCCAAAGTTCATACTTAGAACCAAAAAGATCCAAGACCATGCTATTTTGTTCCCAAGTGATCATTATGTGCATTTTTATTGCAATAATTCCAGTACTTACACAATTTTCTACTTATTCTATAACTGCAGTGCATTAGCCAGTTGTAAGTAAGTTTCCACTAGGCATGAAAGCATATCACATATAGAAATTTGGAGCTTGTATCTTCAGCATGGACAAAAATGTGACTGCTCCCTCCCCTGTGTCCTTGACCCAATTTTTCCTTTGTATTCTCAGAAGGCAGCTTCTGCTTTCTTCAGTTTTTCAATGGGAAGCATATGGATGGTATTTTTTTCCTTTTACTGTACTTAACAAAGGGTAGCTCATGGGATAGGAAGATTAATGTTAGCATGAGATGTGTACTTCTCTAAAATGGAAGCAGTTTAATTAATAAAGGTAGCTCACTTGCTTAACACTGACTAACTTTAACACCCAGGCTTAGTATTTGAAAGATTTGAAAAACCCAGTTGTTTCAATGAAATTCCCCTTCCAAGTGTTAAGTTTCTGGCCAACAAATGTATGTGCTGAAAGTACCCAAATAAAATATCTACAAAATGTGGTAAACCACTGTGGTTTTCCGTAAACTTCTAGAGATAATTTACAAGAGTTGGATAGAAAATACTAACCTGAGTTAATGATGAAGGCAAACATGATTATAGCCTTAGCTGCCTCCTCAGCTTATTATAGAACACACAGAATTACTCTGTGTTGGGGGGGGAAGAAAAAATTATTTAATTCAATGAGCATATTTACTCTTTACATATGCATTTAAACTTCAAAATAGTTTTGAAATTATGATTGGTGCAAGGTTCACATGGCTTTAAATCACACATGCCTTTAAATCACATAATCTACACAAAGACTATACTGTGGCTTTATGTTGTATTTGCAGGATGGCCAGGCTACAAGTATTACTGTTTTCTGTGATCCAAACATACCCCAACATTCACAGCTTCCACATGGTTGCCTTGGGCTAACCTGCTCTGCTTGTCATCCATTCGCTCCCTGTTGACTCAGATGTCAGGTTCAGGTTCTTTCTTGTTAAGGATGTGTTCGTGCTTTCCTGACTTACAAAAAGATCGATTCCCATCCCGACCTCAAATGATTTAGCTTGTATCCCACTCAGATCTCTTTTAACTCCCAGCCCTATTTGCAATTCCATGCATTGGCTCAGGGAGAATTTTTGTTGTTGTTGTTTTTCCTTCTTCCTCCTCAAAGTTCAAGCCCCTCATTGCATCACCTTGGAGCCAGGTCTTCTTATACCACCGCAATTCAGGTACAGGCAGGGCTCGATTACTGTGAACTGGAATAGCTCTGTAACTTAGAAAGCTGGGTGATACAGGGACTCAGGGGTGAGAGCAGACACACCCGAATAGCTCTGCAGGGTCTCCATCTGGCACTGGGCTAGGAAAGGTACACCCAGCCAAAAGCAAGCAGGAGCCTGCCCAGGCATTTGCATGTCCTTGCTATGTTCTAGCTTCTGTGGTTTTTTTCTTAGATGTAGGGCAATACCTCAGCTTTTTTGTGTATTTATACCAATCCATGAGTATCTGAAAATTGCCAAGGAGTTAACACATGCTGCTCTGAAATTTAGTGATGTTACTAAAAATCCTACTCTTCCTCCCAGGCACTTGTTCAAATGTTTGCATTTTAGTTTTTCTCTTGGTATAATTCCTCTGCTAGGTTTCCACTAACAGGAATTTTGGATCTTTTGATCCAAAGAGAGTAGACTTACTACTAATACTAGATATAGATAACAAAAATTATGCTTATCTGTGTATGAAATTAAAAAAAAAAAAAGTTTTGTTGCACTGAAGAGTATGAAGAGTTACCAGATGTTAACTAGCATAAATGTCATTAAAATTATGATCCATGTTGAAGACAAATTTAAAAAGCCTTATGCGAAATTATAAGCATGTAAATTCATGTAATGAGAATAAAAAGTACCTTTCCTGGGCTGATGCTAGAGCCAACAACATGAGATATACTGTATTTGAAGTCTGACAATAACACCACATATTAAAGATAACCCTTCTCTTTATGACAATACTTCATACACAGGAGAACTGTGAATAGAGCTATCTTTTTCTCACTTTTGTGAAGCAAAAACATTGACAGCTAAATAACAATATTTAATACATGATGACCAAGCTGCTAGAATAAAAAAGCTTATGAAAATATAAAGTACAGCTTTCTACAACAAATAAGATTATTCCAAAGCATATTTAAACATATTAATGACTGTATAAAATTCCAACCACTGGTTGTAGCATCCTTTAAACAAAATGTTATTGCATTTTAAGCCAGTGAATATCTGATAATATGGCAGGGATATTGAAGGCTTTGGGAGTCAAGAAATTAGCAGGCTTCAAGCTGTCAAGAAAGAGAAATGAAGTTACAAGATTACTTTAGTCAATAAATTGACCCACTTCTAATTTCATATTATACACAAGGCTAAATTTCAAGTTCTCGCTTCTTTCTTGTTCTAAAAATAGAATTATTTCCCCATCCTTTCCAGATTTGATAAAAATCAGTAAGTTTCTTGTCTTACAATTGCCATGGCAGACTGTCCACCTTTTCTGCTTTAGATAAGACTACCTTTTGCCAGTGTACAACCAGGGCAAGTAGTTTCAGGCTGAGCATCTCCCTACTTCTTCACCAGGAATCTGGGGTCACTTCTTTTCTAACAGGTGCACAATAGACAAAAGCAAAGCTTCCTGGTTAAATATTATGTTTTGGAAAGCTACATAGCTGGGGAAACATCAGACTGTGTCCAAGCTATTGTCTCCTGCCTCTCAAAACCACTCATATTCAGGTACAACCTCCTCCCAACCCTGATGTATAATAACAATAAAGGTGGGAACCTCGGAGCTGCATGCATCCAAATACAAATAGTTATATAGGCCAGCACTCTTTTTATATTTTCATCTCTAGCACTACTAATAAATTTCTGGATTTGAAAGCCCTTCCTAGCCTCTGGATCTGGTTAAAAATCCAGCCTATGCTACAAATTGATACGGATGACTGCTGTCCATCTATCTCTGTCTTTCTGAAGTGCCCTGGTTTCCATTAAATAAAAATCTGGGCAAACAGAAGCTCTGTAAAAAGTCCCTGTCCCATCCCTGTCCTCCTGCCTTATTTAGACTATGGAGAGAAAGTGTAATGCAGGATGCTCACAGGATTTCTCTAGAAGTTAGGCACAAACTTTTTGCTTTGTCAAAGCTAAGAAGTTATTTTTGCAAATAAGGCTTTTGCATGCAATCAGGTTTGGTTAAAAGTAGTTTTTTCTGCTAAGATGAAGTGGAACATGGCATACAGAAATTATTCTCCTCACAAACGAATTGTGAAAGCCATCAAACAAGTGTGGGAACTGATGGAAAAAGGCTGTCTTCTGTAGAAGAACAGAAATTACCAAGTAATCTTTCATTGGCCTCTGAAAGAACCTGTTACCTCTTCACTTGTTTATCAGATGAAAAGTACTGCATTGCCTTGATTGCAACTGACCGAGCTCTTAACTCTAGGGAAGAACAATGCCCAAGGAAAGAAAAGATATTTGCAGTCCATGTCAACACCTCTTACCAGGTAGCTCATATCACTGGCTTGTTCCTGGCTAGTGAACCTGAAGTATAGTGTACTTCACCTTAGCTTTAACATCAAAATGCTTAAATAATCTTATGAGAGAGCTAGATCATGGCTCCATTATGGTTACTTTCCAATGTTAATGTCCCTTTAAATATCCCTTAAAATATTATAAAGCACCATAAGTGCTTTTCAGGTGGAAGAACAGCTAACATCTCCATGTGGCCAGAAGTGGGTATTTAACACATTTTTTAAGAAGTCACTTGCGGAGACAAGATTTGTGTAGCACCTCCCTCTTGCCAGGTACAGTGAGAGGGCACTTTACACTTCTGTGGCCAAGGAGGGAAGATAATCAACATTTCTACAGCACCTTCCAGTTTTTAAGTCTTTGTGTGAAACATTTTATTTTTGCTGTCCGATAAAGACATTTTGTCCTGAGACATTAGAAAACATCTTGCAATAAGATTCATGACAGTGCTAACATAAATGCTTTTATTGGTTAAATCAATGTGGTTTTATTTCAAAAAATGAAGAAGACTTGCCTGGGAATGTAAGCTCATTGAAAATGATGTAGTTAGAACAGTGAGATAATGCATGTATCTGTAAATGAAGTTTAGGCAATCTAAAAAATTTGCATTACTTTCTGTCAAGGCCTTTTGAGACCACAAATTTATTATCATTTATTGAAGCTCAGCCTAGAAATCTTTTACAGGAATAATATGTTCATGCATTTCATACATGCCCAACAAATTTCACTGTAATTTACATCAAATCTTATTTTGATACTCTTGTAGAGCTAATTCAGAACTTTGATTTTTAGCCAGTTTGGCCATAAAAAAACCCCAGCTTAAAATCTCAGCTTAAAATAATGTTTGGGTTAGTTTGTGTATACTTAATCATTGTGTCCACCATCTCTGCTTCTGGTCATTATATCAAAATTCTCTACCCAGCAGGTTACGTAAATGCTGTTAACTCAGGATGGTTTTTAATGTTATGCATTACATTTAGTCCCCTGCAGTTCTTTCGGAGAATTTTGGTGCAATTATGAATTTTCAAATGTTTGTACAAGCCAGACTAAATTTATAGCCACAATCACCACTGCGGAACTTCCATATTATTCTAATGAAACATTATTTAAATCAAGACAGTTGGAACAGTGTAAACCTGGAGGAGGTGTTTCAGTCCCTTCTTCCATACATTTTATTGAGAATGGCTTTCAAAATGGCATTAGATTAAGGTCTTAGACTTTTTTTTCTGGTGAGGAAAGGAAATCTTTGTTTTATCCTTAGCAAACTAGAGATAAAATGCCAGTTAGGAATCATGGAAAACAAGACACCTTCAAAGCCTCAAGTGAATGTTATTTTGCCAAATATTTAGGATTTCACTGGAATGTGTCAGGTACAAGCTCGATAAGCCCCCAAACTGCAAAATGCTTGAACTCTAGTTATAAAATAGAGTCATAGCAAAAGCAATCACTAGAGAAAACACTGACTAGAAAGCAAAAGGAATTTTGTGAACATGTGGCAAAAAAATCTATTGGAGAGAATAAATGAACCTTCACAATAGTGTTTTGAAAATACAGAATCATCACAATGTAGCTGTTTCATATTCTAGTCTTCAATCTGATAAAGAACCTAGCCCAGAAACTGCATCACTATGCTTTTCATAGATCTCAGCACAGGAGATACTGTCACACAGAAGAAGAAACTAACTTTCTTCTGTCAAGTCTATGTCAAGCAAAAATCCCAAACTCAGTTCTCTGTCTTTTATATAGTCCAATACCATCCTTGTAAAACAATTTCATAAACACACTAGAATGTGCCATTGCCTAAACTGTGGTATCTGTATTGATTTAGAATAGAAGCATACTCAGGTGGAATCTCCCTGGAGTCATGGCAGTTAGTTTATTGCAAATATATAACCAAAAACCAGCAGAATTTACACTGCATTTAGATAGTCTTTTCTCACTCACAGATCTCTGATCTTGCCAAGGTGAACATTTTGACAATTTCACTTTGCAGATGGGCTACTCAAGGACTGTGTGCAAGGACAGTACCTGAGTGGTCCACTGATGTCAAGCAAGCTGGAGGCAGCTTTACCTTTGTAACACAACTCCCTTCATTCCCATCTGGAGTTCATATTACTGAGTTCTCACAAAACAACTCCATGGGTAAAGAAGTAACAGTACTCCCTTTTACACTTACACAACAAAAATTATATCTGCTATGCCTACTTTACTAATGAAAACATGCTTCTTGTGGTGGGAAGTATTTGGTCTTATTTTGCAAAAATACATTCAACATTTCTAATAATATGGTTTAAATTATAGTGTCATTCTGATCCAAAGTTGAAGACCACCTTTTTTTTTTTTTTTTTTTTTTTGGTGGTAATTCAGAGTTCTGAAAAATATATATATTTATCAGAATATTCAAGCAATTCCTCAAATAATTTTCAGTCTTCAATTACAAAAAGGCACTTTTACAGGCTAGAGGCAAAGATATTTACACAGTGGTTTCAATTTTATTTTGGTAGATAACACTATAACACTCTATACATCACAGAAGACATTGAGTTTCTAGCTTTCACCAAAACCTCATGAGCTTAAATCAGGATTTTGCTTCTCTACCTAGGATCTTAACCTTCCACTGTCAGCAAAGAGAATTGCTTAAAGCCAAAGACAGATAGATAAGCCTACCAGCATTAAAAAAAAAGCTCTTAATACATTTACAGGCTTGAAAAAACCTTGAGAATACTTATCCTTGGCCATGGTAATTGGCTATCAGAGAGGAAAATTAGTTTGCTGCTCTTCAGGACTGATGAACTTTATGTAGTTAAATATCATTATTCATATGTTAGAGTGAGTATTTACTAAGTTCTTCACAGTAATTACAAACAAAATTATATGAAATAACTCACATGAAAACACAGCCCAACTTCTCTTTCCTGAAAATATACCATCTATTCTTTCAGTTTTGCCGAAGACTTTTGCCTGTTCTTAGGTTCCTCTTATTTGTAATAAGCCTGAGAACTGTACTTTAATCCACACAAGATAGTTCCTGTACTTATGTAAAGATTGGCCAAAACTAATTAGGAGACTATGAGGAGGAGTCTACATACTCGTACAGATCTTTTCTTGAAGTTTTGGTAGGAAAGAAAAAAAACCACATTCAGTGTCTTCATCTTCTCAAAAAAAAAAAAAAAAAAAAAAACCAAAACAAAACTTCAAATTATTATTCTATGACTATGGAGGAATCAGTATTTCTTTTCCAATGAATGTCTTCACTCCTCTGTAAAGGAGCCTGGTTAAATCTTTAAAGGTACAGTAATTCAGTACAGAGCTTCAGTTCCCTTTCTCAGCACACAATATCTGAGCTTCCCATCAGAGTAGTTAAGACCCATATGTGATAGGACTTCCATTTTACCTTTCCATTTAAGGCCCAGGCTACACAGCTGCCCACCTGCCCACAGATGATCTTTGGCTAATCTTGTGCAGGAATTTTCTACCAAACAACCTAATCCTATGCAAGTTACCTCTCTGTCAAAGCCACAAAAGCAAATGTGCTCCTGCAGCTCAGTGTTGCCATTCATAATCCAGCATCTTTATTTTGATCACAGATGAAGTTTGACTTGAGCCAGTAAGTCCACCATGGTTCAGTGACTGCATTTCACAGCTCTTGTTCAACTTCTGCCATGTCTGCCACAGTAACAACAGAGAACACTGGAGAATTGGGGTGGCATTAATGTCAAGTGAAAATGTCTGTATGCTTTGAAACATAGATATCTTATGGACTGGCTGACTAAAAAATTTTGTCTGAGCATAAGATCAAGCCTTTGTGTTGACAAAAGAAATGAAGAAAACATGCAAAATAACTCTTAGAGAATGGATGCCTGCAGAATATAATAACATTTGTCAACTTTAACTTATTGGTACTTGATGAGACAGATAAGCAGTAAATGTAACAGCTGATGAATTCATACCACTTTAGTAGAGATGAAAATAATCAGAATATTAAACACAGAGCAGGAAAAAAGTGTATCCCAGATCCTGCGGAAAAACAATTTCAATCAATTATAAGTGTATTATCCTTCTAAAAAACCCCATGCCTACATGATTTTCTACAGTCAGATATGCTGAATTTGAACATGTGTTAGGTCATCCTCATGGTGATTTGAGACACTTTCAGACTCTAATGCATATTAAAGAGTGGAAAAACTTCTAGGGTATTTTAGTTGGGTACACAAGTACACCATACTTAATTATTAGTTCAACACACTGTGCCTTGCATAAAGCCTAGTGATCTTATACAAGCCATCTGAGATTTGCACAATGGAATAAATTGTTTTACACCTGCAGTTTGTCTGTGCTTTTGCTCCTTCTATTAAATCTGCTAATGCTAGTAATAGCTAAAACTAATGGTCATAAAATACCATGAAGAAACGCCCAGAAGAACACAGAGCACTAAGTCCATGTTACTAACAGCTGGGTACAATGTACCACTGTTTTAGATCTTCACTAAAAATGGTCAACAGAGTTGTCATTGGGTAAGTTCATCTGTTGAAAAAAGTGGAACATCAGGACAAATTTTTAAATCCATTGGGGCAGAAGACACAAATCAAGGACCCACAAATTGAGGAAGACATGTACTGAAAATTCATGGGCTTCTAAAAATTAAGTGCAAAATATATCCAACAAAATCTAGCTTCAGAAAACACTCATTTAGTCTTCAAGCAAGCAGAAATTTAATGCAACATTAACACTAGATTGAAGAACCTAGAGGAGTTACCAGTCACTGCAAATGTTTTGCTTAATCAGTAGGTTCTTTTTTTTCTTTTCTTTCCCATCACATCAGTAAAGATTTCTATGATGAAGTTTGCTAAACTTAAGCAAGGATGAAAAAAACAATGGGTCATTATCAAGGATAGCAGTAATATTCATAGTACAGACCATAGCAATAATCAAGTTCTTAAAATTAATGATAATAATATACATACTGCCAAAATAATAAAAATGCATCAAGGGTCTCAGATGAACATAAGTGACACAGCTCTTCGATGAATTTGGTTTTATGTTCTATACAATGGTTTTGCTTCTGCTGGGAGCATCTCATTTATTTCTGCTTCATAGATGAGAAAAACTGCCAAATATTTAGGAGAATAAAATTGCTAAGTATAGTAATGTTTCAATGTATAACTAAACTAGAGTATCAATATCATGGCATCCAAGTAATATAACAACTATATTGATGCCAAATAGAAGCATAATCTGAAACTAAAAGATGTCTCAATTTTTGTTCTTCACCTAAAAATATTCTCCTAGCTTGCTTTCAGGCTAACACTTTAGTGTAAAAAGTTATGTGTTTTATAATCTTGGCCATGTAAGAGAAGCAAAAAAAAAAAAAAAAAAAAGTGTCAAAAGGTAGCCCTGATATGAGCTCTGTGATTATTGCTTACAAGGCAAAAGACTTCAAATAACATGTTGGAAAAAAAGGCCCAAGGGAAAAAATGGGATGGTGATTTAAAAGCAACTACATATCAGCAGTGTGGTGCTTCCCTCATGAGTTCACAGAGATGGATATGGTCTCAGTTTTTTCATTGGTAGCTACTGTTGTATTTGAAGATACTGTTAAGTGGGAAATGACAAATTAGGGAACTTTTACACTTTGATAGAGGGAGTGGTGTAGGTCTGTAATAAGCAAACAAGTGAACAGCCACTCTGACTCTTGTTTGCCTGAAGTCTGTGAAAGCAGCTTCTGGAGGAGAAAGGGCATCCCAGCATCCATATCATATAATTTATTTGTCACAACTTCACTGCTAACACTCTGTGACTAGTTTTGCAAGTTCTCACAGAAATAGATTATAAGTAACAAAAATGGTGACAAAAAAGAGACAAGTCTGCTCCTGTCCACCTCCTAAACCCTAGTGGGCTTCTAACATCTGCAGAGCCCTTCTAAGGCTGCAGGTTGTTCAGCCAGAACCCCAATCCTGTTCACTGCCAACTGTACCAAGTTGCATGTCAATTATATACAGACAGGTTGTCTACACCCTGCTGAGTGTGTGTACAGCACCTGTAGACACATCCCTACCTCAAGACTTCTGCTGCTACTGTGCTTTAACAACACAGTTCACACTTTGGGCTTTTTGTGTGTGTGTGTGTGCGTGTGGAGAGGAGGCAGGGGAGAAGGGGTATAAGGAGGGAACATGTAGGTACTTAAATGAAATACTAGCAAAGATAAAATATTACCAAGTCTAAAATAGTGTGATTTAGAAATATTTCTTCTATGAAAGAGTAATTAGGCATTACTAGTAAATTAAAAAGGAATGATAATGATACATAGCAGCAGAGGATCTGGTAACTCCTTCACTAGGCATTGAGAGTAGCATGCTAATGAGCCATGTCTACAGCATGGTATAAGCATGCTGAGTCTGATTGATCACATGCATGATCATCTTGCAGAGATAGTTTATCACTGCTGCATCACTAAGTTCCCTCACAGAACAGCAAAGATTAGAACAAAGACTTGGGGAAAAAAAGAATCTATTTTATTTGTGCAACTGGTAAATACGCCAATGCCTGACTTGAAAGAGTTGGGATTAATGGGTGAACTAGAAAGAACACTTTGTATTCCCTTGAGCAGGCTGAAGTTAATAACTGTGTGAGCCATTGTTTCACATTTAAGAACATTTTCCAACCTATGTGTTTTGCAGTGCTGCACAGCACCAGTGACTGACAGAACAGCAGTGATAGAACCAAAGCAATGTGGATGGAAATGTTTCAGAAGAGTAGAGAATTTGGAAAAATCTCCTGGTAACCCAGAAACCTTGTCAGAGCACAAGCTCAAAGAAAGTGAATTAGAGGCGGATACTGTTCCTTTCCTCCAGTCCTGAGAACCCAAAAATATTCATGAGGTCTTCCCTGTTGCCTCTGTGTGATTTTCACTTTTGCTTCCACTGCCCTCCACATCCGCTGTATGCTCATTTCCCCACACAAGTCAGTTTTCAAAAAGTGCATGGCCTTTCACAAGAGTTTTGAAGAGAGGTGTGCTCACTGGCAATGCCGATTTTCATGCATCCTGAACATAATTGAGACCTGACTTCATTTCTTTACAACAAACCTCAGTTTCTGCACAGACTCCCCAAAACTAAAAGCTTACTTGTGTAATGCAACAAAGCAGCTTTGTGTTGAGTGTCGCTCTTCTTTGGGCAGTTACTGATGATAAGAAAAACTCATATTTTTGATAAACAATAACTGCATCTATAAGAAGCATTGTGCAGGCACTTGCTCTGCTTTTACTTGGAAAGCTACATCTGTGTGCTGGATGTTCAGCATGATCAGCTTGTCTTAGCCTGATAATAAACTGCAAGATTAACAGAAGGAAGTCTATCCAAACATGAAATAAAATTGATACACCAATAACATTTACCCCAAATTCCACAAATTTTATAAGAGGATGAATTTGTGCCAGAGCATATTTTGATTTTCATCTAAAATGATACTTAATATATTTGGAAATTTTAGCTATTGATTTATGCAAAGAATGTTTATACGCTAATGTCTTAATTAGTATTTTAACTGGAAAGACATACTTGCAATAAAAGAACTATTATGTAATTATGTACTAGTCAGCAGGTAGATTTATATATGCAAATAGCAACTAGAATAATCTGGATTTGAAAACACATAAAAGGGCACAAGTTGCTCATTCATGAGTCAGGCTGTGCCCATTTTGTTTTATGCTCTGGTTGAAAGGAAAAGCCTTTCCAAATGATCTGTCGCCACCTGTATCTACGCTAGGATAACTTGCTTGTGGGTATTCTCAAACATTTTAGAACCCAAGCTGCTGGAGGATGGACCTGGAAGAGCTTTATTATGGATTTGTTGCTTACAGTGTTCAGTGTAAACAAGACTAATCAGGTTTAACAAAAGAGAGACTGAAATATATATTAACTGAAAAACAGACTTACCTTAACAGGGCAATATAACTAACAGAGAAAAAAATTACCACTACAAAAAAATAACAGAATCCAGGACTAATAATAATAGTAATGATACTCATGAGTTGCTCCAGTGCTTTGCTCTTTTGAAGTTAGGTAATTTCCCTAATTAAAATCCAGTTAAAATAGAAGAAGAGCAGCAGCACTCCCTTCTTCTGTCCTGCTAGCATTCTTTCTAATTAAATATGGCCAAGACTGATGTGGCTTAGGTGAAGTTTGTAGCTCTCTGTATTTTTTAAGCATGTGCAAGCAAACTACCAGATTGGGCCCTTCTCAGGGGAACCTAACTAGAGGAACATCCAGCTTCGGGGTGGTAAGTAGCAAAAGATGGGAAGCCAGATGATCTGCCTTTTAAAGACAGCAGATGGGCTTTTGCAAAAGCACAGCTTTATGTAGTCAGAGACAATTTTTGGTAAGAGCTTAGTCACCAAACAGGTTAGGCGATGATGTGGAGTTTTTCTCTCGGGCTTTAAAAGTCTCAAATTGAATGTATGTAAGCATTAGAAGTTACATGACTGAGTTAGCTTTTAAAAAAGTAAATCGTTTCTATTCTATTAAGGAAAAAAATACTTTTTGATAACAGGACATGCTTTTGGAGTTCTTTTCCCACTTCAAGGGTTATCTATGAAGCTCGTGGGATAGAGTACTTTCCTGCGATTTTTAAACATTGCTCAATTACAGAGTTAGGTAACTTATAGAATTTGAAAGTACCTGAATTCTGTGTGATTACAGCTTTGACTAAATAGAGATCACCAGCACCTTTGAACTACCAGGAGCTGTCTCCCTCAGGATGCTTGAAGTGTAACATAAGACAGAGCATCAACCGCAAGAAGAAACTGAAGCAGGGTACCTCTTCTTCTGTTCAAAGTAATCATTCCACTTCTCTTTCCTTTATCAGTAAATTCTTTCTGTCAGCATGAATGAATGCACTCAGGCATGGGAGAAATATGTTTTCATTGCATTCATTATGAATATACAAGATTCTGGCATGGTATGACTTTTGAGAGACATAAAATAAATACAAATGAAGATGACTCCTTAAGCTGAAAAGACATTTGCAGACACTGAATCCTAGTCACTTTTTGCATTGAAATTTTTAGTCCATGACTAAAGATCTAAAAGCCTTCTGGGCATAGGAAAGATTGGAATTTCTATATAATAAAATTCAAATTTTACCTAGCATAAACACAGCCTAATTTTCCAGGGGTCTCTGCATATGTCCAGAAAAGAGGTCCAGTTGCTTCTTCCACTTTCTGCTGCTCTTGCAGCATTGACATGAACTAAAACGTAAAACTGGGCAAAGAGGTTTAGTCTCAACTCCTACAGCACAAATTCCTTGTAGCAACCCAAGTAATATACATAATAAGCTAAAAGAAGGCTGTGACACATGCAATTACAGCAGATGAGACCAGGGACTTCAGCAGAGGATCAGAGTGCCCCAGGGTATTGAGTACAAAGAAGTCTGTCTATTAAACGGTTCATGCTTTGCTATGAAAAAGTGTAATTGTCCAGACATTTTAATTTGGCTGTGCTATACTAAAACCTTGATTTTCTTTGGAGAAGCATGTGATTTTCTTTCAGGCAGTAAGTGCTGAGACTGTGTGCTGGAGAAATGTTATGGAATATATTTTGTGGGTGAGGAAGGGGGGAGCAGCTCTTTTTCTGTTTGCACATATTTCTGTCATCATTTAATTATTTTCTTGGAAATCGATAACTCATAACTGACAGCAGCAGGAAGGTAGCTGTTTGCTGGTTTTTTTTTCCTCTTTATCCATCCTGTAGAGTTGCTGAATATTTGCTTGTCAACACTGGTGGTGAAATGCATTGTTCACAAACAAAGGAGAAAGAAAAATATATCTTAAAGCAAGAACCAGAACAAGAAAACAAAACAAAACAAAAAAGTTGCCACAGCATGGTGTTTCCCAGTGTAGTCAAACTCACAGTCTCAGTACACATTACATGGAATTTCACTAGGTAAAAATTCTGCAGTCACTTCTCTATGGGTTTATAAGATAATTGTGTTTACTGTAGCAAAAAAATAAATGGAGGAAAGAGATAAATTTAACATAAGGAAAATGTGCCTAGGAAAGATTGTAACATAATCCATTCCTCAGAGGAATTGGAGAAATCCTATTTGTTACAGAAGTCTAAAACTGAAGTAGATGAACACGAGAAGAACCTTCAGGCCAAAGGCTCTGCCCAATCATACCTTTCAGTATTTCCAGGACAGGACAGAAAGAAACAGAACCTGAGGTGTATTTGAGGAGTATGCAGAAAAGCAAACTGATGACTTTTACTTCCAACACATGGTCAGAGGTTAATTCACGGCTCACACCCTGGATATACATGTTTTAACAGTCCAGTATTTGACTATCCCACTGATTTAATAGACTTCTTAAAATATAGTAAGTCTGCATGTCAGTTCTATGTGACTTTGGGGCTTATATTATCATCTTTACAGCTGATCCTAAAAAGATATTAGAATAGCATAAGAACTATACCCTGAAGAATTTTAGGACTGTGTGTTTCAAACCCAGAAGACTGGAGGTACCAGACTTAAGCAAATACATCAAACATTTCCATAATACCTGGGTCACTTCAGTTCAGAGAAAAATATAAATGGCTTGAAATTTTCCTGCAATGCTTATTCCATACCATAATGTTATTTACATGACAATGTATCATGGTTTTATCTCAGCCAGCAGCCAAGCCCCACACAGGTGCTCACTTACTGCCCCACCAGTGGGACTGGGGAGAGAATGGGAAGGGTAAAGCGTGGAGAACTCGTGGCTTGGGATGAAAGCATTTTAACAGGGATAGCAAAAGCTGCACACACAAGCAAAACATGACAAGGAATGAATTCACTGCTTTTCATGGGCAGGCAGGTGTTCAGCTGTCTCCAGGAGAGCAAGGTCCCATCACACAGTGATGCAGTGACTCGGTGTAGTGGTTTGGTCCAAAATACTCATTACTGTTTATCTGCTGTGAGATAAGAATTAGGAGAAATACAAAGCAGGCACCAAACTTGAAAGAATATAAAGAAGTTTATTAACAGACCTAAAAGAAGGAAAAGAAAAAAAAATTATACCACCTTCAGAACTCTCCTCCTCCCCCCACCTTCCTCCCTTCTCCCACTGACAATGTGAAAAAACAACCCTTAAGATGTTCAGTCTGTTTACCACTTCCATAATAACCTTGTTTAGTCCATTTAGAAAGAGAAGTCTCTTCTTGCTCATGCTATGAAAACATTATCACAACGAGACAGCCCACTTCCAAATATTGTTCAGTCCATTTAGGAAGAGGAGTCTCTCTGCCTGCGTGTGAGTCCTTTCCCCCGACTTGCAGCTTTTCCCACAACTGCTTTCGAGGGTCCACTCTTGAAGTTTTTTGGGGTACAATTTTAAGGTTGAGCCGTTCAGAAACAAAAACAGAGGCCCTTCTCCTTCCCTGGGAGCAAAGGGTCTTCCTCATCTTCATTGTTAGGACTATCTCTGGGAGCATCTCTAGGTACTGAGGTTTTCTCCTTTCCCGTTGGGAGCAAAAGTCCTCATCTGGTTCATCTCTAGGGACTGAGGTTTTCTCCTTTCCCGTTGGGAGCAAAAGTCCTCATCTGGTTCATCTCTCCCTGTCCAAACTTCTCATGAAATTACAGCTGTGTCAGCATCTGCCTATCTCAGTGCAGGTGCTTTTGCTTACGAGTTGAACAATCCACCCCCCAGATCTTCATGGAATTACAACGGGATACTCTGATATATCATAGCTTCACAACAGAATTTCAGCTTTAAGCATCTCCTCTCTCTCTTCCCTCAGGTTTTCAGCTCTTCACAGCAATAAAAGGGTTAATCTCACCTCGGCCTTGCAGCTTTGCAGCTGGAATGTTGAATGTTTCTTATCGCAGTGGAGAGGGGGGAGAGCCGAGCTGCTCCGGCTGCCCACGGCAAGGCAGTGGGGGGGTTCCATGGCTGGAACAGGTCCATGGCTCCAGGATGGCCGTGGCCCGGCCCGGCCTGGCCCAAGCAGGGCCTGGCCGGGCCCGCTGGCCCCCACACGGGGCCTGCAGCCACCTGTGCCAGCGCCGGAAACGAGAGAGAGCTTGGGGGGGAGTTTGCCTATTCTTAAATGTGGATCACAGAGGTGGTCACAACTTTAAGTGGCTTAGAGAATTGTCCATATTCAAACTGGCCAGCTGATAGGTTCTATCAGGTCCCAGAGGAAACTGTAAGCACCCCTTAGCAAGGACGTCCCTTCCGGGACTATGCTTGCTAACCTATGACACTTGGGAAGACAAACATCATCACTCCAAATGCCCCCCCCCCCGTTCCTACTTCTTCCCCCCATTTTATACACTGAGCACAAAGTCATGATCATATAGCCCTGTACTAGCCACTATGAAGAAAATTAACACTATCTCAGATAACAATGGTCACTTTCCCACTAGATCAGGAGAACTATGGATAAATTAAATTTTAATTTAATATGTCATGAATTTGAAAGTATTTCTATTATTAAAAACATATGCAACTTCTGTCTAACATTTTCCTGTTAATTTAAGTGGGATCTAGAAGCTGTATGTGTTCCCTCAAGCTTGTGTGGACTTGAAGCTGTCTGAAGCAAATCTGAATAGTAAAAAAACATTGAAGCATCTGTTCTCCCTATTAGAACGCTGGAATTTCAGGGGATATGAAAAGATCACAGATCTTCTCTGTCATTCTGAAAAAAACCCCCAAAAAAACCAGTGAATGGCTCCAAAATGTGCAGAACTGTTACTTGGAAACAGAAAAATGTACTAGGCAGGTCAAAGCACAAGGGACATTTTTAGACTAACTGCTTTGAAGAATTGCAGTAAGTGGGAGAGATGTGGCAAACACTGGGAGATAATGTGTATTTCTTTGAGTAATACCTGTAAGTGGTGAGTCCAATTCAGAGTAGGAAAACAGCTAGGGGGCTAAAGCTGGTGGGGGTTTGGGAGGTATTTTGTTCAGAGTGTTTTCCAGCTCTTGTGTGCTGGCTGAGCAGCAGAGAGCACCTAGAAGGGATTTCAGCACTTCTGTTCTTATGTTTCCGGTTTAAACTTGCCATTTGCTGAACATTTGTTACACTAGTCTACAGCAAATAGGTGTTTCAAATAGCTTTACTTATTTAATTATTTGTTTTGCTGTTTATCCCTGCGCTTTGATGATAGTCATCCTCGTTTGCCCCCCGACATGATCAAATGATTTAAATTATCTCAGAATCTGCAATGTTTTACACGTGCACAGCGGTCTTAGATCACTTTTGCTCAGCAGAAGTGTCTCTTTTCCATCCTACTGAGTTTAATTAATACAGAATGAAAAAGCTTTCAACTGAACAGCAATCTAAGAAGCTAAAGGATTAATAGAAAAGTCCTTTAGAAACAGATAAAAAAATTGAAGGATTTATGAGAGTTGATTGTATGCTGCAAGGGCACAACTACACATTACAGTAATACATATTTAGCTTTTCCTAAAGAAAGAGAAGGTTTAGCAAAGGGCCCATATGAAGCCATTCTTGTTTTTGCTGATTACATATCTGTAAAAAACTACAGCAATATTAGCTGTGTGAAAGCATTCAATAGCGGCCTTTTATTCTCAATGGGCTGGAAGTGGACCTGTTATTTTCTTTCTTTCATGCTCTGGATTTTTATGAAATCTTTCAAGCTGTTTTCTCAGTGCAATAGCCTCTAAACTGTGTCTTCATATGGTCTGAACTCTAACACTGTTTTCACATAAAAGGCTTTAGGCACAGTTACATTTAAATCCCATTGCTCAAGAGTCACACAAGAGTGTCTAACATGGATAAACTTGAAATGTATATTTGCCCAGCTGGGAATCTGAACTGTGTCATACATAGGAATGTACCAAACCATGAAAAACTGAACAGAAGATTATCACAGAGAAGTTCTCTTGTTTAGTGAGCTGAAACAAGTTTACCACAAGTCTCCTGTCCCAAGTAATCAATAAAAAAGTAAATAACTACAGAAAGTAAAAATGTAGCCATCTATAGACTGATTTTTCAGAATGGTTAAATATGGAAATGCCATTTTTCTGTAAAATAAAGGGGCAATATCAGAGCTAACATTAGGAAAAATATTCACTATTGTTGCCAAAATTGCTTTAAGTTTTAAGCTTTTTAAAAGTAAAGAAACCCATATGAACCAAGCTTCAAGGAATTAAAACAACAAATATGTATTAAGGATATATGTTGTAATCCTATCAGGTCAAATGTTATTATTGATGTTAATTGTTATTATTGCTATTGCAGCAATTCCTGAGAAACCTGTCAAAAGTGAGGTGACACTGTGTCAGACATTGTTCAAATGTATAGAATGACACGTCCTTGCCCTGAGACCTTTCACAATCTAATTTAAATCAAGACCCAACAAATGGATGCAATCACTGAAGAAAGATGAAGTAAGTGGCAATAGGAATGCTACCAAACAGCCATCACACAATATTTGGATTAGCTTTTTTCCTGTAGGCAAGGTTACATTTTTGTAGGACATTAATTTATTTGGTTGTACAATGATATTCAATTATGTGTGACTTGCCTGTGCTGACTATAGCATGCATTTCCTTTGTGCTATCTTCCAGTTTTATTTTACCTGTGATGATCTTTGAGAAGCTGCCACCCTGCAATAAAAAGAGCTGTAACTGATTTCATAAATCTAAGATACTTTTAGGGAAGAAAAGGGTTTAACGAGGAAAATTGGAGTTTTGTTTTACTTACACAGCAGAGATTCAAAAGAAATAGTAAGATTGGAGAAGGAAGAAAGAAGGAAGTCTGAATGGAAATGTGTGTGTGTACATATGGGGAGGAAAGCAAAAATATTTAAAAGAATGGCCATATAATAAGGGACACTGTTTCCAGGACACTGTTTTTGTCAGCAAAACTGAGGAACATGTTCTTGATGTCAAAACTAAAAGGCTGCAGTCTGAAAAGCAGACAACTCATCAGCAAAGGAACCAGCAGCCTGGCTCTAGCAGGGTGGCAGCAAGGCTGCAGCGCACGATGTACACTGCTCCTTCCCGTGTGCCTGCCAAGAGAAGGAGACAGGAGACATGTGTTCCACACATATGCCAAAATAGGAGGAACAGGCAGTGGACAGTGATGTGCCTTAAGATTTGTAGGGGCTGAAATAAGCCCGATCTGAAGCGGAGATCTACCCCAAAACTGCTGATGGCTCCTGAAGGAGAAGAAAGGTCTGTCATTGTCAGTCAAGAGGAGCTCTGGAGATACAGAGGACTTAACAGCTGGTGCTCATCTTCTGTATTGTGTGCAAGTGACCTTGGTCAGGCCATGTGGACACGCACAGGCTGCTTCTCACCAGTATGTGAGCAAGAGAGTGTGAAAACATAAAACTGACTTGCTTTAAAACCTCAAAAATAAACGTATTTTTCCAATCCATAAGATCTTGCACTGAGCTTTATTATGCTAATACCACTGCAAAGCAGATGTCAATACAGTAACTAAAATCAAGATACTTTATATGTGCTCTGGCAGATGAAAATTGTATAAGAATAGAAACATATTTTTATAGTAGACCTCAAAGAAAAGGCTGTTTAACAAATGGGTTTCAAAGGGAACCTCCTCTAGTGAAGACAGCACATGAAATTTTAATATCAAACTTTCCAGACCTTTAAACTGCCCTTGGTACTTCTGAACAAATCTATTGCATTATTTCCAGTAATTTGTTATGGGAAAACATACTTTTATATCTACTGAGAATTGCACATGCTTATGAAATTGTATAGCATATGGACTGTGACAAAGGGTTTGTTTAAAAGAGGTTGAAAAGTATAATATAATGTTAGGTGGTCTCTAAAGGGAAAAAATAATAGAAAACAGTCGGCTACTGCTAATGCTGTTGGATGTATTAAACCTGCAGAACTGCTGCACTTTCCCTTGAGCTTGCAGACTTGTAGTCCAGTGCATGAACTATTTCTATACCTCATAAGATGGCACTGCATTTGTATCAGCTTTGCACTGTCCCAGGGTTGAGGGCTGTCAGACTTGCTCACTCTGATTTTGTACCGGCTGGTCTGGAGCTTTCTTTTAGCTTTTCTGTCTGTAAATGTAGGTTGTTTATTTTTTCTAAAGACCAGGTGGTTATGCCTAATTTGATTTACCTTTGCTTATCTTCATAAAGTATAAATTTTCTCTGTAGAATTTAGTAACAAGAAGTTATTCTACACATGATTAAATAGTTATGTTCCTATCTTAGCGATGAGGGGATTTGGCTTTGTGCAGAGGGACACAGGCCTGGTGTTACAGCAAAGACCTTGAAAATGGGGACACAAGGTGCAATGTAGAAGAGAAGAGACATGAGGTGATAAGACAAAGGACAGGAGATGACAGTGAAGGCCCAGGGCTGTAAACTACTCATCTCTACTACAGAAATGCAAATCTTAGAGCAGAAAATGGGGCAGGTAATCAGAGGTGCAAATTTAAACCCTACTGTTATTCCAACAATTTCCTCTATGTAATTGAGCTATTTCTTGTATTTTCTTCCCCTGTAATATATTAATAATAATAGTAATACTAACAGTAATAATGATAATAATAACTAATTTTCATGCCAGTGGTAAGATTTTAATTACAATATCAATAACTTCTTAGCTTTGTATGAATTTACTTTAAGCCAATATAAAGACTTTCTGCATCACAATATCTTCAGGAAAAGATCAAGTTTGTTCTGCATTTGTTCCCATTCAATGCAGCCTATGGACTTACATCAATGAAAACACCATCCTCCTAAAACTGAGGACATAAAAAAATGTTCAATCTATAGCTCCCACTTCCTTGTAAATTAAATTTATAAATTTAAGTTCCATTCTGGATTGTAGAATTTAATTTCTTGGCTATCAACATACAAAACCCTAAAGATACTGGCCAAGGTTAAGTCCAAAATAATTCCTTTAAGCTATCTCCTTCATTGGAACAACACTAGATTTGGATTGACACAACAAAGATCAGAGTTTGTCTCAATAAGTTATCATTTCCTGTTGAATAATGATCTAAGTGACAGTGAAAGGGCAAAGGGGCCAGGTTACATAGAATATATTTCAGAATATTGTTGGTATGGATTAGCAAGGATTGGACTGTAACTGGAGAGCTTTGTACTTTCTAAGTACAGCACAGAACTGTCTGCCACTTCTCAGCTGGCATCCTGTAAATACAGGAACTGAAAGAGCGTATCTTAAATTAAATCCTGTTCAAGTTCTATTAATTCTCCTGTCCAATGCTGAAATAAATACTTTATTCTAGCTCAACTGTATGTCTAGATTTTTCCAGCCTATACAGCTTTGGAACAGCAAGAAGGTTTCTACAAAACATAGGGGTCTACATTTTATTTCATTAAAAAGAATATCTTTCAAAGTATGTACATTGGCACATATTGAGTCTCCAGCCACAAAAGGTTAAATGTAGCCAACAAGAAAAGATTTATTTTAATTGAAATAAAACATGGGTTTATAAAAGTTAACTGTTGTCTATTTAAGTGACATCCAATATGGCATTAGAAATGGCAGCTTTATTCCAGTCTGTCTACTGGCAGTGCCAGCTTCTGATAGTAAGAACTGTGTCTATCTCCAATCCCTCAACACCTCAACACACAGCCAAAGTGTCTAGTCTGGTCTCTGGACAACAGCTTTTGCTGCAGAATGGTAGAATGGTTTTGGCTCTCTTTTTTTTCCCTTTTTTTTTTTTTTTTTTTTTTTTTTTAATGAGTGCTAAGTAAGCAGAACAACAGACAAAGGCAATTAAGTTGTATTTTGTGCAAAATATTAATCGATATTCCTCCGAGGAGGTACACCAGGAGGCATCAGGAGCTGTCTTTTACATTTCACTGAGAGGACTTTCTTCTTGTTTTGATTTGGTTTTGGGTTGTTTCTTTCCATCCTAATGGATTTTGATGAAGTAGCAATTACAGACAACCTCCAGACCTCCAGAGGTTTTGACAATAAACTCACATCTTTAATGATTTCTGCAAGTGACACATCCTGCCTATGATCCTTCATAGACTTAAGGTTTGTGTTTTGGATTATTTTGTCAAAAAGAAGTTTATTTATTTAACATGTTTAAATGGTTACTCTCCGTGGTGTCTTATCTCAATGAGATAGCTGTTAGCAGTCACACAGATTCCACCTCTACCTCTAACAAATCATATGTCAGACATATTTACCTATGTTAGTACAAATTATTTAAATATTTAAAGCAATCTTTTCACCCAATGTAATTTTCTATGATGTTTCTCAACTATAAATTAACTCCTTTCACACCTGTGCCTGTCAGCAAGTTGCTTGAAAACCTACCTTGAAGCCCTTTTCTTAGATCTGATATTTCTTAATGAAACCTTATATTTATTAAGCTTTTATTCAAGTCTAATATATTAACATGAAACAAATTAAAAAAGTTGTCAAAAATGCCAGCTGCACTATATGAACATGCTAGGGAATTTGGTAAGAATGTATTAGGCATGAATGAGTAATAAGGAGACTCAATTTCATCCCTTCTTATTCACACTGGGAAATTAATTCCAGAAATAAGAAAAAAGGTAAATGAGGGGACTTAAATAGGTCCCTTGAATCAAAACCAACAACAACAACAACAACAAAGAAAATAAGTAAAATATTAAATATTTTATATAATTCATGATGGAGAATTTTAAATTTTTATAAACAATTCAGATATCCTAGTTTCATTGCTAATTTTGCACCATCACATAATGACATGCACTGAAGAAAAAACACAGTGTAAAACAAAACTTTAAGAGCACCATGCTGCGTTTTCAGTCTGAGAAGCCTTCAATGAAATGTTTTAACTACAGAAGGGCTGTCTCTGAGTGTTACTCTTTTTTCCAGCTACACACAGAATGTTTCATTCCAGACATCTGAAAAGAATTCTAGCAGAAACAAATCTATAACATATTTTCCATTCCTACTTTCAAAGGCTTTTCATCTGTCTACCAAGCCCCCTAATCTTCCCACACCTGGAAATGAAAATACTTCAACATATTCTCAAGCCTATAAACAACTCTTTCAGATGGTATATACTTTTAAAAAACTTCTGTGCTAAGTAATGAAATGTGAAGACAAGAGAGTGAACTGAAAAGAAAAAAAAAAATTAACTGGAAACGAGATAATGTTGCAGATTCATATGAACTAAAGTTATCCTCCTTAGGAAGTTACAACAGGAGGTACTTGGAATTAAACTCTTCTCTGAAGACTTCTACAATAAAATATATTTCACAAGGTGGAGTCCACATACAGCTTGTGTGGTCCCAGACACACAGCCCAGAGCACTGACAGTCTGATGGCTTCCTCCCAGCTCACAGCAGCACTCATCTCTACACACTGCTTACTACCCTGCCCTGGAGGGGGAGAACCTGTGACCCTTCTTGTGGTTATCTCCAGTGAAGGCAAGGGTAACATGGTTTACTGGGGCTAGATGCTTTCTTGAGAGAATGAGAAGTGGCAAGTTTGAATGGGTCAATGAAGCTCAGAGCCCCTGTGAGGACTCCAAAACATCATCTCTCAGCCAGCTGGTAAGTGACAATTTCATTAAAAATTTTTAGGGAGCCCAGTCTTTGTTTTTTCTCTCCTTCTACAGCTGCTGTAAGATTACTGGAGAGAACTGGAAGAGAAAGGGAAGATTCAGAAACAGAGACTGGGATTTCAGTCCATCAGGGTAAGAGGACTGCATCTGGACTGCATAGAGGCAAGAGGAAGCAGGCTACATGTCATCAAAAAGCAGGAACAAGGGGTCTGCAGGTCCTCCAGTTTTACTTCTTGTGAAATTAGTGTTGATACATTTGGTCACAGAAAACTAGGTGAATGAAACCCCTTACCTGTACTGAAGCCCTAACTTGAACTGCGAGCCAGCTGTTCAGTGCACTGCCCACAGCTACATTTAGTCCAGGGCTTTGTTGTACCACATCTTCCTGAGCCAATTAGACTTGACATTTTGCATGCTCCCTAATTAAAATGCAAATGAAGGGATGAATTATGTACAAAAACAGATTATGCAGGTTAATTAAGAGGAAAATATACCTAGACCCCAAGTTCACTTTTAAGTGGATTTTAAACATAACCTGCTGACACAGCTGAATGCAGAGTCAGGACACAATATGGTGCTTCAGTGGAAAGGCGCTTTGTCTGTAACAAATGTTGTGGGGTCCCCAGAGGATTGCTTCTATAATTGTTCCTCTGCATTTGAGATAAATTAGTGAAGATGTATGTTTTATTCCTGCCTTTAAAATTATACCTCATTCTTCTAACACACATTTCTCAGACTGGCTATCTAAAAATTTGTCCAGTAATAAAACATTTATAGTAATTGCACTTCATGTACCATCAGTGTATCCATCCCATCTGCAGTTTTCAAAGCTAGCAATCACAGCTGAGTTAGTGGACACTTGAGAGGCTGGCCTGTTCCTCTGAGCACTTTCCTGGTCTCTTCTACAACAGCAAATGATAAAAAAATCAGCCAAAAAGAAAACAGGTACAATAGAATGACCTTGCATGTACTTCGACAGCAGTGGGAAAGGAAGAAATCACGTGAAAGCATTTGTGTTCAAAACTTGGAGAGGAGTCAGACAAAACCAAAATGAATGTGTAATAGAGCATTGTCTGCCCTTTTCCAAGGCAGAATTTTCCTGTCTTCAAAGCAATCCATTTATAAGCACTGTGCCATGTTTAATTTTTAAATGTACACTTGGAATTACAATTATGCATTATACTTTTAGCAAGCAAGTACAATTAGATCTTTTAAAAATTACTTGCAACAAAACTAGCCCTCCAGAATTCATACAAATGTACCTCCACTTTCCATTTTCTGGGTCTAAGAGGAAGGCAAACTTAAAAAGGATTAGTCAAGGCGGGGAAAAGAGTGCAGCCTGCAGGGAACTTTGAGAAAGTGGTTCAGGATTGCAGGAGGAAAGACCTGATAAAATGATCAGCACTCCAGCCTGTCTGAATAATAGCTTTAATTGCAGAAGCTCACATTCATAGGCTGTGTGTCATCTGAAGAGTCATTTCACATGCTTTTATAGAAAGATAAGATGATTGTTAAAATACCTGATTTAGAGCTTGATTCCTAGTTTTACTGCAGATTTCCTGTATAAGCTGGACAAGCAATTCCAACCCAGATTTTTAAAGCTGGTTAACTCACAGCTGTATTAACACACAGACAGGTGCTTCTGAAAACACAAAGGCACCATCTGCATTTTAGGTTGCTAAATGCTTGAAAATCTGGCTCACTATTTAACTGAGCTTCAGAGCCATCTGTAAAATAGGAAATAATCAGGTCCCTTTTTTCCTAGATTTTGTCCATTTAGATATGCTCTTTCATTACACCTGCCTTCTCTGTCTCTCTCTCTCTATATATACATATATATGTCTCTAGTATGACAGATGTTTTATTTTAGTTGTGGCATCTAGTCACTACAGAGAAAAAAAAATATTCTCTGGAGGATGCACATTGGATGCAAAATACAAAATTGGATACAAAAATGTGTAAAGTGCTCCTCAGTTTAGGACATTTATAGTTGTGAGAAGAGTCATGTTCCAGAGCATGTTCTTAGTAGATTTCAGGATGATATTTGAGTGATTTTAAACTGGGATGCTGCTTGTCTTCATCAGCAGAACAGTGGATTCAATGATCCACAAAGTCGCTCCAGTCCTAGGCCCTGTGTGCTGTGATGTAGCAGACTTCATAACACATTTTGACTAAATCCTAAGGAGCACTCAATAGTGACCAGAAAATTGCAGTAGGGAATCATTTGACATTTACTATTTCTACTTGGATCTATATTTTTCTTACAGTGTGTAATGTGAAAAGCAGTTGGCTTCAGAAATTATCTTGCCAAATCTGTTCCCTCTTGTTTCAGTTATTACATGTCACTAGATAATAAACTAGGGCTTCTGAAGGTTTGGAGCATAAGAAGCAAAGCAGAGTTCTGAGCTGAACTTCAGCTGGCAGAATTCATCCAAACTTTCAAGTTATCAAACATACCAAGCAGACAAACACCAGGGACATATGTGAATCAGAGCAGTCTTCTTAAGCTCACTAGTAAGTCACTGGGCAACTCAGCAATACAAACCACAAAACCTCTTGCAGCAACCAGCTCTCTCAACAGACTGCATCTTCTGAGCATCCTTGAGTAGCTACGTGAGGAGTACAGGAGCAGAAAAAAAGATTTTTAAGTTTTCTAGTAATGTAATAACAGGGACTCTTGATGGTGCCAGGGAAATGGTGGGATGAACTCTGTCAATGAAAACCCAGCAGTGAAGCTGGAGGCACAGCCCCAGTGGCTCATGCAGTGTGAGACACTTTTTATCAACCACCACCACATTCTACTGGAGAAACATTTCATCTTCTCAGATTTGAACACATCTCCTGGTGCCAGAGGTTATAATTTTGCTTTTACATCCAAGCATGAATTGTGGAAATAGGAAGCTGGTACTCTTGTTTTTCTTCTTGTTTGCTTATTTACTTATTTTAAACAAACAAACAAACAAACAAAAAAGAGGATATATTATAGGGGTAAAGAAAGAACTTTGATGACTTTCTTCACTAGAGACTTCCCAGTAGGTATGAACTTCATTAATTTGATCAATACATTGTGTTTAGTTTGATGATGGGGGAATGAATAATCCCCTGCATTGGTGGATCACATCTGAGAACCACACAAACACTATTATAATTCTAGGATTTCATACTAAAAATTACTTCTTCCCAATTTCTGGGACTCCAGATTTCCCCATTCCCAGTTAACTCCTCTTCCAGCTTCTCAGAAAGTACCCTTGTGGCAAGTATTATCTATTCATGTTCTAGTTTTCTCCATGTCTAATGTACATTAGATAAATGCAGCAGTTCTGAGAAGGTGATGAATTCCTTGAATCTTGTTTCTACTAGTATGAAAAACCCCTCACTGCAGTGCACATAGATTGTCTTTGAAATATCACTTCTTATTAGTGAATGTTCAAAACATTCAAAATTTGAAAACATTCAAAATTCCAAAACATTTAGTGCTTGGAAAGGAGAAATTTTGCTCAAAGACAGACCTTAAATTTCTGGAAAAAAGAGCAAGGAAAGGGTAAGGTCTGTTTCACAAATCCTTTATGAAAAGACATTAAGTGGGAAGATAATATTATTTGTTTGAAGCAGACAATTCCTTTTCCACTAATGATGCCTTCGCATTTATTTCCAGTAACATATACATACATATATATACATATAAATTCAAAAAAATTTAATAGGCCCTATTTGTAGATATTAATATTCAGAATCCCATCAGAGTTCAGTGCATTGACATTTTACTCCAGTCAGCAGCAGTGAAATGTCAGACATTCTAGGAAACTATCTTACCTCTGCAAAAATATATGTGGCTTTATTATTACTCTAGTCACACTGCAGCAGCATGATGACTGCATTAGTAAATCCATTCAGAGCCAGTCCAGGGCCTGACACTGTGCTGTAATTACACATAAATGATCTCACCATTCCTCTGAAGTTTCTGTTCTTCCTGCTAACGTTCTTTCCAAGTATAATCAAATATTACATTGACTTTGTCAAAAGCATGAGAAAGAAGATTTAACAGAAGAGAACAAGATTCTGTGTGATTAAATTTGGCACAAGGAGAGAAAATGGCTTTCATCCCCATAACAATCCTCCTTGCAGCAGGGATTCTCAGGTCTGTGGAAATCTTTTAGCCTGGGATTTTAACAGTCATTAAGTGACTTGTATCCTCACTGTCCACAGATATTCACTGGCTGTTAGCACTTTATTAAAATCGCTAGCTTCAAAGACCTGGTTTATTTCTCAGCTTCCTGCAGCCTGACAGCAGCGGTGACACACTCCATGCAATGAACTCCAAGACCACATATGAGTTTACAAAGTCACAGAAATACTTTACTAAAAGAACAGCAAAATACCAGAGTTAAGGCTACACGTCAAGATATTGCACAGGCTTCCCTCCTTCCCTCACACAAGGAATATTAATGTAGTTAAAACTCCATCAGTATGTGATGAACCCTGAGCTAATGAATAATGGGGTCCCATTTTGCTTTTGTCATAGGACCCTGCCTTGTTCAGGGAAAAAGGGATTCTGTGATTAATTGAGGCTGCTCAATGAAGATTATTTTCTGTTAGTTCTTGGCATATACAGCTCTTTGCCTCTTCCTTTCAAGTGCTCAAGTCTGAGAACATACAGTTCGCTATAGTTTTGTTTTTCATGTGAGCAAATATAGAAGCATCTCTAGCCTTTTAAATAAGGAAGTAAAAACTGAAAACTATATTGGAAAGGCTCAATTTAGGGAAAACAAACAAAAAACCAAATGAATAAACAAAAAAAGCTACACAGTAAAAGGAAGTTCAATGCCACATTGAGGAGAGAACTTTGTGTTCGAGGTAGAAGTTTGTGTCTAATGTTTTATGAATGCGTCTATAAAGTCCAGTGATAGTAGAACCAGCCCAGAGAAGGGCTGGGATCTGTACCTGCATTGAAGAGTTAGAAATTTGTGTTGCCACCTGTACAGTGTAAGACCAGGCATACTTTTGCTACACCTTCATGAAGCAGTTATGTATCTTCAACCCTAACGTTGTAGGATGACTGGAGAACATCAATGTGCTGTTTTCAGCATCATTGTATTGCTGTGAGACAAGGACAACGATTTTGCTCCTGTTTTTTACCATATATCTAAAGGAAGAGTACATAAACTCAAATGAAAATAACACATTCAGTGTGATAACTTTAACCTACTCACGTCAATGTAAAAAATATCACCAAAATTACACAGAAAGCAGAAACTCAGGAGGGAGCTTGAACCACTGCAAATGCCTTCAAAACCAGACAGTTCCCACATGGCCTCAGATTGTGAGCAGCCCATCAACTTTACACATACAACTGTCTTCCTTTTTCTAGAAATACAGCTTGTACAGAGTATCACACCTTTAAATGCTACCTAAATGTATTTATTGAATACAAATTTAGCAGTATCTAATCAATGCCACCAATCTAACAGTGAAATAAATAGATCCCCAATAAGTCAATAAGTCAATAAGTCTCTGACACTTTCTAATTGATTTTGTAAATCTCTGTCGTGCCAAGCCTTTCTTTTCCACTGAGGAATACAGCAGGGGAAATACTGCTTGGTACAAGAAGTACAGATGAAGAACCCACTGTACATTAGTACATCAAGTGGCTTGGAGACATCTAATTTAGCATTCCCAAATGTTTAAAAAATTGAAAGAAATCACATATAGGATGGAGTGTAAATAATTATTTAAGTATAGCTCAGTCAGCTTTGGATTGGCAAAGTGATGTAACACAAGAGAGGATGTGAATATGAACAAAAGCATGTGCCTGAAAACATTTCCCCATACCTTGCCATTTTTTAAAATTTGCTGTACACTCTTAAAGCCTGGCTTTCCTAATCAAAATGTAAGATTTAATAAGAGCTGCAGCTGAACAGAACAAAATTACCGCACTCTCTAATATTGCAAACATAATTAACTTTGAATTATGTGAATTAACCATGCCTGAAAAATTATCATTCAGCTCTGAAATTAAATTCTTTCATACCATTAGATTTGTTTGTTAAGCTCAAGTAGGCAAAAGTAGTATTTAATAAAGTAATAATGATGCTCTGCTGAGAGTGTTTTTGAGATATATATGGATTTATCCAAAATAAATCATGGAAGTGCTATTATTAGTTCACTTGCAGATACTGTATAAACCTGGATCTGCATAATAATATTATAGAAAAGTTTTATGTCACTACAGGTTACTCTATGTCTATCAAACTTATTTTTCTGGTTATCTCTTTATATGGATCTGGTAAAACCTCTGTTTATCCATGCATGCAATGCACAGTATAAATATGTTCAATACAGCACAGCATCAGCTCCTGAAGTAGTTATAACCTGAAATAGTTTGGCAATGTTTTACTACTTCAGAGTTATTTCTAACACTATGCTGCATCGAATTGCAGTCCCATAGGTTTTGGCTATATAATTTTTCACCCTCTACCTTCAAACTGACATTTTGATGGTTATCATGTTCCTCCTTCTTCCTCACTAAACTAATATTCATGAGAGAGAATCTTTGCAGTGTTTTGGAAACTTACATCTCAAAAGGATGAAACCAGGACAAACAGCAAGGTTAGAATTCTAATATATCTTCTGAAGGATTCTGATAAGCCTTCTAGATTTGCTTACTAAGCCAAACACCAATTTAACCCAACAAGATCCTTTCACAGTAAGATTTTCCATATTCATTCAGTAACAGTCTTGTAGAAAGAAGGTGTAGATGAGCAGAAAAAGCTAACTGGTGGCATTACAAATGTAATATCTCTTCACTTTGAAGAGTTTCTGATATCAAACTCAAATTAGTAAATTTCCTATCTTGAGAGGCTTGTGACAACCTCACAGTAATCTGGCAGCAAATGCTTCCAAAACAATTTCTGACAGCTACCCTTGAAAGCAAACAAACAAACAAACAAACCCAAAACCCAACAGAAAAAACAACCAAAATAAGACCAAACATCTTCATATTTCAAAATCTCTTCAAGTTGTTGGATCTTGTTGCATACAATGCTTGTGAGAGTCACAATGATTACTTCTCGTACCCAAGAACTGTTGAATCCCACATCCCTCTACTCCTTGTGTGATAGCCAACTCTTTTCAGCCCCTCATTTCTGACTCATCTTACTGCATCCCATTTTGTAGTTAAGGGAGACTTCCAGGTCTCTGTCTGGAGCTGCATTTTTCCCAGTCATGAGAGTGTGGATAAACCCTTTTTTGGATCTTTTCTGTACTAACTGGCACTAAAGGATAAGGACAGGGACAAGCATTGGGTATTTTCTTCATCAGTGATATGTTCTGAAGTAAATGGAAAGGTATTCTTTGCACATTGATACTGCTTAGAAGCATAGGAAGGAGTTAAACCCTCTTGAGGCTGTGGACCCCACAGAGTATCCCAGAGTGTACTGCCGTGAGAACATTTGTAATTTGTATCTGTCAAGCTGGGCAACACACAGGTAAAGTGCCTTCTGCTACAGTACTTTGTGCAGATCTGTTGCAGTTTTGACACCATTTGATGTACTTTTCCAAGCATTATGTAGAAGGGTTGTTTTGATGGAGCAATAATGAAGAGCTGTCTGTGCCTTTCATTTAAGGCTTTTGGCTCTGTGATCCTTTATTCAGGGTGCAGTAATGAGCAGGGAAATCCACTGTTCGGCTTAACAGTGAAAGAACTATGCTTTTTGCTACATGTTTTTACCTCCACCTAACCCTGTGAGACTTTTTCAGATTTTCCTTTTTATTCTTGTCTAGTAGATGATTGCTTCCTGAGGAAGCTGCCTTAATCAAGCAGGAGTCAAGAGAAAGAAAGAGGGGAGTAACTTTTGCCTGTCGTTGTCCAAAAAAAAAGTCAACAAGTGTTCTTTTGAAAAAGCCAACCAGCCAAACAACCGTTAAGTAGTTTGGGGTTTTTTCCCTCTATGCTGCTTGAAAGTGTAATGTAAGTTATCTAAATTCTGTATGTGACTTGCTAAAAAATTCCAGAGACAAAGGCAACAGGTATATTTTCTTTTATATTTCTTCATAATCAATCTGGAAATAGAAACATTGAATTCTGAGATACATACAGAAGAATGACCTAGTCCACCCATGCAGATTTCTGCTTTCAGAATTTAATGTGTTGGTTAAAGCAAGAAATATTCACATATGTTCTAAATGATGGAATACATCAGTCATAAATTATTGGAGTGCAGTATCATGAATGTACCTATTTCAAATGTACCTGTTCAAATAGCAGAACTTCATATAGGCACAGAGAAGTACATATCTGTTTATTTAGCAGATGATGTTGTCTTTAAAGTTTTATACTTATTGGTTCTTCCTGAAGTTAAGAATAATGTATGTTCACAAGAACATTTAAGAGAAATAATATGAAACTTGTTGCTGTTGGTTCTTTAAGTAAAAGTGACCTACACTAACACTCCCACTCCCATCTGAATTAAAAGAATAATTTACTTTTTTTGTTAGAATGGAAGTAAGGGAAGTCTAATTTGTAGTGATCATCAGATAACACAGAAGGACACCAATTTCAGTGGACTAAGTTAGATCTGTCAAAACAGGTTCTGAGCACAAAAGTGATTTGATTAAGCCTGTGCATATGGAGACCATCAGAGATATGCTGGCAAAGACAGATAACTTTTCAGCTTGAAACAGATCAGTGGATTAAAGTTAGTACTGATATAATCTTGTGCTTCAGGTAAGAAGGAGAAAAAGGTGAATGTCTAATTGCAGAACACTCATCAGTGTTAATGCTGAAGGATAATACCCATAATGAAGTATTTCAGAGCACAGTGGTCAATGAAGAAGTATTTCCAAACTTCTATAAAAGACATTCTCTAACTAATCCAGAAGCTGTCTGTCTAAAAAGTTAATTACCAAACTATCTTAAACTGTAATGTAAATTCACATAATGCCCACTGATGTAATATCTTACTAATAACTAGAGATATATTTCTGGGATGAATATAGAAATGGTGTGTGGAGGTTTCTTACTGAATAACACAAGAATATAATTTTTTTTCCCTCTCATTTTAGGTACTATATAATTTTTACCTCTAGCTGGCTAAAGTGCACACCTGTGTAAAGTTTTTTATAAAGTCTACAGAGTCCCTGAGCTTTCATGTTCAGAAAAAAAATGTTTCAAAATCCTTGCTAAACTTGTTTGCCTAAAGCTACCTCCAGCCTTTATTACATTTATTCCTTGGTACAGAACAGTTAAAAAATAGAATGCATACCTTGCCTTGCTTTTCTGGTTTTTCTTTTTCTTTTCACAATGCTTATGCAAAGCTAAAATAGTGTTGAGTGGGGAGATTCTTTTAGAAATTCCATTTCCAATCGCAAGGACTTGTAAGTTTGTCAGAGAGGCATCAAGCAATTTAAATTTAATGTATTGGTTTGAAATTAATTGTTCACAAAGGAGCATTGTTTATCTTTGGATCCTTTTTTTCTCTTCAGATTACATAGAAGGAAGAGGTCATGAGAAATTTTCATTTTCCTTAAACCTTTTTGTGGTAAAATCACCAGCAGTTCTTGGGTAGGATGGAAAATTCCTATACTTTCTTTTGAGACTTTGGTGTGGAAGTCTGAAAGGCAGGGAGAAAGGGTCTCCTGGCTCTTCAGAACAGTGGGTGCTTCCCTAGCACCCGCTATGTATTTCCATTTTTCTGAAACAGAGGTCTCAACTGGGGCAGTGCACAGGCAATTCAGAGTTCACCATCACCCCTGTTTGGGGTGGGAACGGACTGGGTTGCTTTCTCAGCTCCTTTCCAACCTAAATGATTATCATTCTGTGTCTATGATTCAGACACTGTCACTTAACAAGTACAGCTGTGTCTGCCAGCAAATTTCAGACCCATATTTAGAGACGGTGTCTTATTTAGATGCCAAATTGGGCTCTACAAATAATTTTGTCTACTATTTTATGAGTTGTAAGACGCTATACAGGAAGTAAATGATTAGAAAAGGTCAAAATGACAGAATCACTGCTACACATGTATCTCACCCAAACTTGAATGCATAGTCCAGTGCAGCTAATTTAAGTACTGCAATTATGTAGCTAGTGGACCTCTAGGAGATACTGAGCTATCTCTCACTCCTTTGAGACTGTAAGGAAACATCTACAGATATAAAGATCCAAGTAGACGAAGGAGTCAGGTAACTTGAGTCTTTTGTGTCCACTTTTTCAGAAGAGTTTCACAGTTAAAAAACTTTTCTAGGAAGCTGGGGCCTGAAATTTAAATTTTGTTCTTCCTGAGAAAAAGTCAGCCTACTTTTTGCAACCCAGATTTTGCAGTAATCTGCTCTGTGCACCATAATGGTACATCTTGAGTGAAAGCATTCTTGAAAGAAAATAATTATTCTTTTTCTTTCTTCTCAAACTAGGAGCTGAGAAAATTAAACTCTGCTCTGACTCACCTATGGCCCAGGCATAATTTAAAAATCAGGTAAGAAATAAGCACTGGAAAAAGTAGACAAAAAGCAGGGGAGAGAGGGCCAACTTCAGTTGGGGAGAATTGGTCAAAAATGGATGAAAATAATTTTTAAAAGCTAATTTTGATAAAACTGGAAAACTATTACATCTAGTATATCAAAGACCAATTGTTTAAATATACAAAAGCTGTAAAAATTGATCAGGATCAGAAAAAAATTATTAGCACAATTCTGAATAATTTGAAAATTTCTGGTGAAAACACTCAGAATCAACATGGTCTTGCATAAGTGCTACAGATTTTCCTTTTTCTCACTTAAAGTGATTTACCTGAAAGCTTTCTGTCAGAGGTAGAGCAGATCTTGTAATTAATGACGTGCAAATCTTGTTAGGCACACACAAGTTCAACTTGCATTTCACTGCTGAATGGCATTTTTGGAATATTTTCCTAGTTATATTCAGAGCAAAACAGTTCACAGAAATGCTCAGATCAGAGTGCGTTGACACAAATAAAGCAGTAGCAAATTGGAGCTAATAGTCTATTAAACAGCAGCTAAACCCCAGCCAAGACAAATTTTGAGTATTCTGGTCTGAATAGATCCTGTCACACACTTCAATTATGACATTGATTTTTATTCAATGATGGTTTATTTTTAAATGATCTTTCAAATAGTAGTGAGGTCTATATATGTCAGACCACAGAGTAGAACAAAACACCATGTGCATGTGCATGTTAATGAACTGTAATTACATAATTATTATTATTATGCAAAACAGAAAAGCAGATGTCTTCTTTTTTTTTATTTAGAAGAAGGAATTTCTGAAAACATTTAAGCTAACCTTGTGCAAAATGGATAGAGGGTACCTCATATACCACTCCTAAGGATCAGTAAGGACTGCTGCATCAAGAAATCAGGATTTTCCCTTAAGGTAAGAAAAAACCCTTGACTTAAAGGGAACTTACCTAACCCTACCCAGCTATGAAGTCTCAAATACCAAAGTGTAGAGAAAAAAGAGATTAAAATTGATACAGGAAGTTTGGCATCAACAAATCACAAAGGCTGTTGAAGAAGCTCCAAAAATTGTGCAGATCTTAAGAAAAACTGCAGAGGCATATACCCTAACACATTTCCTCCCACAAGAAGCAGGCAAACACACTGACGGAAAGAGCATAAGAACTGAGCATAGACTGATAGTAGTGCTGACATAACTTCCAAATTTCTGAAAATAATGTGTTCAGGAATTATTAGCTGAAGATTTTTCTCTTCTGAAGAAGTCTCTTGTTTCTAAGAATGCCTCAAATTTTTCTTCTGTCACATTGTAATTTGGGTACCATTTAAAACTTATATGTTTATACATCAATATGTGACTTTAAACAACCTTTGGTGATGGGACAATCTATTTTTATTTTATGGGAAACTTTACTTTTCCCTTTCTTACCTCCCTACCATCAGTTTGTGTGACTTACAGTCTGTCCCATGTCCCAAAATCACACTCTGTTAGTGACGGCTTAGTGGTGGTGGCTGCAGCACAAGTCTTGCACCTGCAAACCTGAAAGGGATGGTGCACTTTGCACTGAGGACCTACAGCACAATTTATGCTAATTACTTAATTGTGATGGAGTAACTCATATCACAAAACTTCATTCTGAGTGGAATGGAGAACAACTGTGACTACTTGCACCTTGTTAAGCTAAAGAAATTCCATGCATGTTGTCCCGGTTTGAGACAAATTGAGGGAAACGCTCTGGGAGGAACGTCCCCTCCAAAGAAGGCAGGTTTCAGCCACCCCTCCCCCACCAGGAAAAGAAAGAAAATTCCTCAGTGGAAAGTGAAAAAGGAAAGAAAGTTATTTATTTAACAGGCACAGTGCACGCAGGCACAGGAAAAGAATAATGCTAAATAATAAAAGCTCTCGCTGTGGAGAGATCCTGGGTAGATTTCAGAGCCCTTTGTGGGTGTGGCTTTCTCTTCAGAGCTGCGGTCTGGCCTTTATGGAAATGCATCCCAGTGAGGTTCTGATGTTCTGGTGTTCTGAGCCGCCCAGAAGAGAAGAAGAAGAAGCCAAAGTCCCAGGAAAAACCCCTTGCTTTAGCTAACAAACAGAAAGCTAGCTAGAAAGGGAAAGGAATGTAATTTTCCTTCCTGCTGCAGAAGCGCAGCAGCCGGGCAGAAGAAGCCAGCGAGCTTATCTCTGTTTTTGAACACAGCGCCGAAGGAGTTCCACCGCCTTCCCCCGCCTTGCTCTTAAAGGTCTGCCTTAAGTTTACAGAAAAGGCACAGGATTCATGTCTGGGCATAGAGCAGGCAATAGGGGATGCGTCATAAAGGCACCCCAAGACACATGTAGGAAGAAAGCAAGTTCAGAAGAGCTCCTTTGCCTCTGGAAATAGAGGTTGCCAAGATTCACTATTGCCCTGCTGCCAGTAACTGTTAAGTTACCGATGATGTAACCATCATCACTTCTTGAGCTGGTTCACAGGGTGGAGAGCCACTGAGAATCATGTCTCAGCTTTAGTTCAACACATTTCCTTCCCTGCATTGGAGTTTACTTTTTGTTGCAAGTACAAATATTTAGGAGTGTTTTCTTCATTAAAGAATTAGTGTGTTTTACTCAGTTTTCAGAGTCAAATGATACTATTTTCTTATTGGCTTTTAGTGTAGTCATTCAATTTCTTCATAACACCATCCTGATGCTGATCTTAAGATCTGCATCTGTTATTTTCACACTCTAATTGTTCCCTGGCATTCTGTTACCCTGTCCAATTACTGTTTCTATCTACTGCTTATTTCCCAAATATGTGCTCTTCTCCCATCCTGTCCTCCAAACTGCAACAGTGGGGTTTTTTGTTTCGTTGGTTTTGGTTTTTTGGGGTATTTTTTGGGTTTTTTTTTCATTTGTTTGTTTGTTTGTCTGGGCATTTTTTTGGTATTTAAATAGCAATTTTTCAGGGAACACCTGACTCAGGAAATTAAACTCCTGCAAAACTAGTAGCAGCTTGATTTTCAATACTAAGTCTTCTTAAGCAATCTTAAACATAGAAAACTCTGCCTTTAGTGCATATTAACTCATGTCCCATTTCCCTTATCACCTATTAGAGAATTTATTGGGTTGTTTTTTTTTTCCTTAGATTTAGCTATCTCAGACTTGCAATACAAGTAAATAAATAACCCAGAACCTCAGCTCCTGTAAATCCAAAATATCTCAGTGATGGTAGTGTAGCTGTTCCCATTAGTGTAAAGTGAGACCCACATCACTGATTTTCTAATTGTTTTACAGACTTGAGAGATTAAATTAAAAAATTTACATTGTCTGAGGCTGCCATTTCAGTGTTCTCTCTCCATTTACTATATTGAAGTTTCCTAGTGAGTTTATTTGCAGATCATTTCAGCTGTAAATAAGTAGAGATTTCCCAGAGGACCTACTCACACAGTATTTAAAATGTGAAACACATTACTTGTCCTATCAATACTGTACTGTCTCATCTAATAAAGAAAAAAATCCAGTATCAAACATTTTCCTAATTTTGTAGCAATCTGGAGTCCAGTACCCAATAACAAAACATGAATATTCATTTTTCCTCCAAAAAGATGTTTTCAACTGAAAGGAAACCATAAACTTACCCCAAGAGGCTTAGGAAATGCATGCTAATCTCAAAAATAAATACATCAATAGAAATACTGGTTTGAAGTTTGAATAATAGTAAAGTAATAAAGCAGGGACAGGAGTTTCCTCTTCTGTCACCTGAAACCAGAGGTTATTTTGCTGACTTTTAAGAAACATTATACCTTCACAAATGTAACAAGAAAAGAGTGCTCGAGGGAGAGCTGTCTGTTCTTCAGCACTTTTGGAATACATTTTAGATGAAAAGGTTTGAGAATCACTTTCTAAGTCTGACAAGTTCCATGATACAATCAGTCACATATTAAAATTACACTTTTGGAATAATTATGGCCCCTTGATTTTTCATTGTTTCATACTTACAATGTAAGATTATGGGGGAAAAAATCCCCAAAACAACATCTGTTAAGTCTTTAAAATATGTACTTCATATGTGAGTGATATTTGGCTGGAATGATTTTTGCAAGTCCTACTCCTTCCTGCTTTTTAATTTCTCATAAATACGTCTCCATGTGACTGGAATGAAAAATTAAATAAGTAAGAAGAAAATGGACATCCTAGCTTTCTTTTTTAAAATTATTTTTTATTTGTCAACAAGTAAATGTCAGACTCCAGATGACTGGGCTAATATTTATGCACATTTCTCAATCACCTAGAAAGTTGGGATCTCAAAGTATTTCCTTGAGTTTTGAAATAAAGGTCAAGACTAGATTAACATAATGATTCACTCATGCCAAAAATCTAAAAGTGTTCTTCATGTCTTGTTTATTTTTCTCCTGATTAACACATAAAGCAAGTAATTTCTTTTTCAAGTTGTTCACTAAATTCAAAAAGTTAATTTGCCTGTTGTCTAAGTGATTAGTTGCATTAGAAGCAAAAACTCTATACCCTTAGTAAAGGATACAGTCACATTTTTACTGTAAACCATATGTTTGGGTATTTTTTTTCACATAAATGTCTTCTTATAGATGAGGTTCCACTTGATTTTGAAACCAGAAGGCACCATTTCGTAACGAGAAATTTCTGCACTCAGTTACATACAGTATGGACCCATTAACAGTTATTGTCAATTTGGATGCTTGAAGACACCTTGCTTAGCTTCCAGCTGCCACTCCAGGGGTTCCTGGTTCTCACAGCAGACCTACGTGACCTCTACTGGTCTCAGGTGTCCTGGAGTATCTGCAGTGGCTCTGTTTGTATTTATAGAATCATAGAAACATAGAGTGGTTGTGGTTGGAAGTGACCTTGAAGATTACCTGGTTTCGGGGAAACTTTCCACTAGACCAGGTTGCTCCAACAGCCTCTGAATCAAGATTCTCACATTGGAGAGTATGAACCCACTGCAAGTTACCTCAGTGTAACAGAGTGTGTTCACATAGCTAATTAACAATATCCTTTGCGTTTCACCTCCCTTTGTTTAAACTCATCAGGTGAGAGATTATGAAAGATTCTCTATTACAGCTACTGCTTTTCATGTTATCTCTGAACAGTGATTTCTATTATTGTGTTATCTCTATGGAGATAGTATCACAGAGTATTAAAAGGTATTTTGGACAATGATGTATTACTTCTGGTAATCTAAGTTTAAGTGAATAGTATCGAACACACAATTACAAATAATAATGAATCAGAGACTTACAAGATTGCATTTCTCAGTAGTTTTCATGCACACTATGCATGTTTTACAATTTTTGCTGATTTCTTCAATTACTGTCCCACAGTAAGCTAATATTTTGACTGTGTGATCTACACTGTTGTGGTATCTGTCCAAGCAATGAGATATATTTTTCATGACAGACAATTCTGAGGATTTTTCTTATGTACAAGTTCTGCCTTCTAGGCTGTTCTGGCAGCAAATTATTTTAAAAACTTTTCCCAGATTTTTGCTTTGCTTTGTTTTGTTGTTGTCGTTGTTTTCTTTTCCAATCTTCGCTTTCTGTCTTACCAAGTTTCTAATCTGTGCCAGTATTTTAGTTTCTATTCCATGACTAATGAATTTTTCATTCACCTCAATAACCATGAAATTTGGATCACATTCCATTAAGCAGTGTCTAATTTTACAACAAGCCCCATTAACTTATATGAGATCAGCTGCAAAGCAAGTTTAATATTCAAAATAAGTAAGGAGAGAAAAATAAATATTAAATATATACCAGACCCATGATCATGGTCCTTTTACTGCAGGGCAGCAGATTAAGAGTTTCAAATGCAGAACTCCCAACTTTTCCACCACATCTATACAGTTTTAAGGTTTTTTTGGAGAGGGCAAATTGTGAGAGAAAAATAGAAAATTTAATATTTAATTTGTGAATTTCCTCATTTCACAAGCCAATAAGTAAAAATATAATAAATAAATAAATAAATGCCCATATACTGCAGAAAGTTTCTACAGAAAGAAGTGGTATTACTACCTATCTAATGACATATAAATCTAGTACATCCTATCTGTAAATTATTACACTCAATAAAATCATTGTTAAACATTATTAATGAGGCTTTTGTTTACAGTGCTCAGCATACTGACAAGACTAATGTAGTTCTTTAGTAACAAAGCAGAGAATTAAAGGAAGTGAAATTCTTAAAATTCCAGGTAAGCCTCAAATTTTTTCCTTCATGGAAAGGAAAAATTGCATTTGTATCTGATTTGTATCTACCACAAAAATCTTAGGATCACTTGCAAGTACTTGAGCAAAATACAGAACAATAACAGTCAAAAAGTGAATTGCTTTTCCTTCTGCAAATTCATTTCTTCCAAATACTGATAAGGTTTAATTTTTCCCTCACTACTTCTTTTGTCAGGAAATCAGGAACAGAAACTATGTAAATATCTGTTGTCTGATCTCTCTCTGCCACTGCTGCAAGTGTAAAAAGAAGCTTGGTCCAGAATTAAGTCCCACTTGTTGGCAGCTAACTGGAGTTAAGAAATCTATGGAGAGATGCCATAGCACATACAAAATGTGAATGTTACCTACTTGAAATGCCAGTCTGTTTGGCAACATTCATTTCTATTCTTTTGTCTTTTCCAGTCATGAGACATATTTCCATCTAAACAAAACTGTGTAAGATTAGACAAAAATAACACATTTCCAAGTGACATTTTTGCAGTGATCTTGGGTTTTTTTCAGTAACTAGAGGAATAACATTGATTGCCACGTCTATTAACTCAAAAAATAATGCCAGATTCAGACTGCTTACATTTTACTTACATCCCAGTATGTATGCAGTTAATTTTACTCTCTGAGGAAACCACTCCTCTCTTTGATGCTCTGCATCCATACAGTTGATCTGGAGTGGATCCTGCAGTGAGCTGTTCTTAAGACCTTGTTAGGGTTTGCTTTAATGAAACTTCTTTTTTCACTCCCAAAAGATACCAATAATGACCACGGAGATATCTTTGAGTCTGCCAAATAGTAAACTTGTAGATGTAAAGGTCTAAGTGGAATTTAGTCTGTGTGAACTTGATTACTACATTGGCCACAAGTACAAGACCCATTAAGGGAAATAATGTTAAGCAAAAATAAGTCTTCTATAGTTTTCTAAACAAAATTTGCAAGATATACTATTGATCTGTTCCACAAAAAATGAAGCACCCAGCAATTTTTTATTCCCCTCTTCATTGTCAAGACTCAATTAAATATTTATGCAAGTTCAGTCAAAAAAATAAACTGATAAACAATAAACAAATAAAATAAGTGATTTTGCTGTTTACAACAGCCTGGTTAGAAATTGGAGCTAATTTTCAGGCGTAAAATCATTTATAAGTCCAGGTATCACCCTAAAAATGAGGAAAGGTATAATTTTTCCCCCTCTCTGGGGACACAGCAACAAATTCAACTTTAAAATGACTCTGCAGCCCAACACATACAAGAGTACACTCAATTTTCCTCTGCACCTTTGCCTTCCAAACTTCCCCCTTTCTTTCCATTTTTCTTGGGTGTATCACATCATTGCCCAACTATATCTGGCTGAAATGTGAAGAAAAGAAAAACAATCTTTCCAAGTACTTGTAAAAGAAAGTAATAGATGTGAACATCAGGCAGATGTCCCTGCACAGTGGTTACAGATCCTCAGGCAGCTATGATGACACTGGCACCAGAATGTAAATACATTTTAGACATGGTAATCTACATGGTGCTCATCACAGGACATGGATATTTGAGGGCAGAGCAAAAAGTCATTGTCTGTCTAACCCAGTTTTTCACAGATCAAAGAAGCTTTCCCTGGTATTTTCCTCATTAAAAAGATAGCCTCTATAAATGTCTAATAAATTTTATAAAAAGCATTTAAGGTTTATACAGTCCTAAAATGACACACAACTTCCAACTTTCAATGGGGAAATATAAGTTCCTGTTTTTATCTAACCTCTATTCTTGATCATATATATTTGTTATTATCAAAATTTAATTCAAATTCTAGCCAGCTTTTCAAGTGTTTTCTCTAAGAGTAATGGTCTAATTTATACAAAAATTTTCCATACTGACTCACTGCTATCTGTGTATTCTCCTAACAATCTATAGAATTATGTCTCTATTTATAGGACATCTCTGGATTTTCATTTTTCTGGGGAAAGAGAGAAATATGGGCTTTCTTTGTACCTTTTACAATAAGTTTCACAACTCTTTACATAGTACATCCATTCTTCGCTTTTATTCAAGCAGAAAAGCTTTTACCCAAGAAAATGTGTGTACTGTGCACAAAAATAGAAGGACTAGAGGTGTAAGGTACAGGAGGAGTCTTTCTTCCTTTGCCTTGAAGTTTGATGTTTCACCATTGCTCAGCTCCTATCTCTTTTTCTGGAGTACAGAAACAAGACTGCCAGCTACCACTGAAGGTCATTTAACTGTGTTCCGTTTTTCCTCTTTTACAGAATTATATGTTTTTCTGATTATAGCATTTTTCCAATTAAGTCCTATAACTGCAGACTTAATAGAAGTCTGAGCCAAAAAACATTGGGTATTAGTGTAAGGCTAGTTGTCCAGGAAATTTAAAGTGAAAATTCTTGTGTTTGTACAATGTAATTAAATGCCAAATCCTAAGTTTAGCTTTTAAAAGATAAAATTAAGGTGCATTGTGATAAATAACAGTGGTCGATGTGCCTCAAATAACTTGTTTTAACTGATGACTGTATCACAACCTGTAGCACAACATGACCCCACTGAACCAAAACAGAATTTGTGATGAAGATGTTGCAAATAACTAAATGCTCAGGGAACCTTCTGGGATTCTCCTCCATGGCAGTAGAAGACGGGCAATTGATGCCTGAAGTGGCCACCTAAAAAACCAGACACTAGACAGGAATAAGGGAATAAAGGTAGGTATTTATTTGAAGGGCCTTCAAAGGTACCCCTGGGGAGCCAGAGGCCATTGCCAAGATGGACCCCAAAATGGATGTCAGGTCACGAGTTCTTCACACTTTAATAAGTTTGGTTCATTTGCCTATCAGGGTTAATTCTCCAATTAAAGCTTCAGTTAATGATGTAATCTCCCCCAGCTTGCCCCCTCCCCCCTTTAGAGGCTTTTGCTTTATACTTTTTGGGCCTAGGACGGTCTGAGTGTCCTTGCAGAGCAGGCCTGAAGAGGCTTTGTTATGTCTACCTAGCATGAGAGAGCAGAACTTAACAGGCTACAAGAAACTTCAGAGTTACACACTAGGCAGTACAGGACTTGAAAAATATGAAAGTTAAAACCTAAGGCATCAATAGAAACAGTCTGATTTACACATCATTTTTATGCAGACCATCTCTTCCTTCCATGGGGATAGACTTCCAATTCAAATGTTTTTGTCTTAATATGAGGCTTTAAAAACCCAACATAATAAAAAGAGTAGTAAGAAAATGAATAAAATCTGAGGGGTACAAAATAGACATAAAATCCACTAAGTCTCATATCAATATGTTGAAGACACAAGGAAAAAAAATCCATTCTCTTATTACATAAAATATGGAATAGCCTTGCAGTATTCAATATAACTGTCACTACTGGGAATTGTTAAGTTGTATTTAAGGAGAATAAAACTCTGACAAGAAAGGTATTATTTTTTACACAATGGCTAACTTAGGAAAACAGGACAAGGTTTATGGATCCATATCTTAATGGATAAAATATGCATGAAACTGACAGCTCAAAGCAGAAAATTGTGTCTGGAAAGAAGTAACTCTCAGAGGGAACTTTAGTCCAGGGATATCTAAAGGGAGGATGTCAAGAAGTTGGATCCAGGCTCTGCTCAGTGGTGCCAAACAACAGGACAAGAGGCAATGGACAGAAACTGATGGACAGGAAACTCCATCTGATTTGGAGTCAGAACTGCTTTATTGTGCAATGACTGAGCACTGGAACAGGTTGCTCAGAGATATTATGGAATCTCCCTCACTGGAGATATTCAAGAACTGTCTGGACACAATCCTGTGCCATGTACTCTAGGGTGACCCTGCTTGAGCAGGGAGGTTGGACCAGATGACCCACTGTGATGACTTCCAGCCTTACCAATTCCATGATTCTGTGATATGTATTAGGCATTTCAAGCTGCCACCATCAAAGCATCCATGAACTTTCTAAATACGATACAACATCATTTCTTAAGTAAAAGTGAAAGAAGAAACCTGTATAAATATTCATCTGTCTTCCAGCTGTCAGAATTAACAGAATGGTCAATCTGAAAATCATTAATAAAGAATTAAAGATTGAAATGTAATTAATATGTTTTGGAAAAAAAACCTAAGCTGGTGTCATTTCTTGATTAAAACTTTTTACTCACACAGGTAGTAGCTAAATGTAAATTACTACATGTCATTTTGATAAATAAAGATGCACATCTTCAACACGGTAAAAGGGGATCCTATCTGGATGGTCCCTTGCAAGCAATTTCAAGTCATTTATTATGACATGATTTATTAGAGGAAGGCCTACTATAGTCAAAGATACTTATTTGCTATGCGCCATCTATTTTTCTTCAGTAACCTCAAAAAAAAAAAAAAGTCAATACTGCCCAAGTTTGCAAAATGTGGCACATTTTAATTGGCACATGAACTGGGAGCAAGCAAATAACATACTTTGGTTGACCACATCTAGAGACAAAGTAGGCTATTTCTTAGTTAGCTCATGCTGAAAATAGTGTCACAGCCCCAGTAGGTTAGTTATGGCTTGGTTGAATGTTCTGTGTTAAATGTAGCAGCAGTGGGCAAGAGGGGCACATGAGGTGAAAGTTCAGTGATCACAGGCAAGGCAGGATTTTCATACAAGGTCTTGGCCAGATCTAGAGAGATAAGTGATAGGTGGCTGAGGCAGTGGCTGAAAAAAAAGCTTAGCTCCTCGTTCCTTGTGACTTTTAAGACTAAAGGAGATCAAGTAGATACTTTATAAGACAGAAATTACAGAGTGTTTGTACAGTTTTTAAATATAGCCAATAATATCTTCTTCAGTTTAGTAAAGAAAACATAGGGACATGAAATGGAAGGGAAATAAATTCCAAGGAAAACCACATGTATTTACCCTCTCCTAGAAGCATGAGACCATTTGCACATTTTAGCTAGTTTTGCAATAAGTTCTCCACCACTTGAAATTTTAAGAGCAGAAGTGTCTCTTTTACTTTGTATTGCATTTTTCTTAATAAAGGAATTTATTTTTATGGACCTCCTAACATCTGTTTTATTGAGAAGGAAAAGAGAGAACTGCAGTTGTACCTCTTGACTTCTAGGGTGAAAAACATTTAAAAATCATATTAGACTGCATTAAGCATGTCTAGGAAGATTTATGAAAATACCCAGATAAAATAGAGTACAGTTACAAAAATATGAAAACCACTCTTCTGAAAAGTCTTCTCATGGAAGATATTGATTTGCTGCCTTGTCATCCTCTCAGCAAGGAAGAAGAGGGTGCTTAATAAGATAGCACTTCCAAATAGCCTCAGAAATACATTTGTACATTTGTGTGCACTCTTCATTGCAAAACTTCAGAAGGCAAGAAGATCAAATTACTTAGTGTTTCTGAGTTGACATCCAGAATCCCAAAGAATCACCAAAAGAATTGAACTGACTTTTTTTTTTTCCATCTGCATGACAGTTCTGTATGACTACATCTGAGAGACTGTACAGGTATGAAGCCTTTGAATTGTATTTAGCGACAAGATGGATTGCCAGAAATTATAATCAAAATTTTATTTAGTGTTAAAAAGAAGCTTCAACTACTTTGGAAGGCTATTCTTATAAGTAGAAGGAAAGTAGGTCTATTTTCAACAATGTGCTTTAATTTTTTTATTCATATTATTTCAGTGTAGTTTATATTTATAAATAGTTTCTATATAAGAAAACCATTCCAACTTTCAAAATATGTAATAACTTCTTTAAATAACGCTGTTTTGGTTTGAACTTGTCTTGAAGAGACATAAGTATTCATGCTTTGGATTTGACTGAAAGGCTTGATGTGATTTAAGGGTTTTTTTGGGTTCCCCACTCCAGCATCACTCAGGACCATCCTAGCTGTTATGATCTGAACTCTGAATTAACAATCATATTAAATATATCTGGCTTTATTTTCACCTCTAACCTGCTTGTAATAAAACTGCTCTCTCAACAGACAAAAGCGGTGAGATTTATTGCTGTGTTGTTTTTAAAACCACTGCATTTAACCTCTGAAGCACAAACATTCCAGAGAAAGAAAAATTAAATAATTTTAGCAATAGAATTATTTTTATACCTTTCTCTAAAAATATGTTAGATAGTAAAATCACATCACTCTTGCGTGTGTAATTCACAACCTTTTACAGAAGCTGGAAAACGCCCTGTAACAGGAGAATTACACATTAATTAAAATGAATACACTGTTCCAAGAAAAAGAAAAAAATTAACACCTTGCAAGAGTGGAACTTAAATTTCAAATACAACTAATGGAATGTGGCAAGACACCAAAATTAGGGTCTTTTGCAGTCCTTACTTCAGTTGGGTGTACTTTTTAAATGAGTCTTAGAAAGGCCAGGCTTTGAGAGAGCTGTAAATGAGGGATGAAGGCTACTGGAGTGGGTACATGAAGAAACAAAGCAGTACAGTGCAGTTCAGTTAATCAGGATGCACTTAACATGGAGATTTGCTTAATTGAGATGTGTCCCAAGGAAGCAATTTAAGACTAATGATACCTAATAGCAATAACTGCTGTTTAATAGGGATGGTAATTCTGCTTAATAGGGATACCATCAGGTAATTATGGCCAGGTCTAAACTGCTGACTTCTGTTGGCAAAGCTCTTACCTGTCTGGCATCCGAAGAGATGTGATCCTTGATCAACAACTACAGGGAAGCTGAAGCACCAAATGCAAACTTTCGTATTGTAAATCTGGGTTTTATAGGAAATCCCATGTTGATCAGTAAAAAGATATTGCCCTGTTGCCCTGTTGATTTTAAAATAAGACACTTATGTTATTTTTAAAATTTATCTTTAATTTTTTAAATATACATTTTAGCTTAAATACTAAGGTCTTTCTGTGTTTATCTCTGAACACATTGTACCGAGGTCATTAGTTGGATTTATGCACACACCATGTCAGGATATGAACCCAAGTCCAAAGTTAGAGCAAAAATCCTTCTAGAATTAAAGCATTCTAAACTTTTTTTCCAAATTTATGCTGGTGTTTAGTTATTTGCTTTTGGTTTTGGTTTTTTTTTGGTTTTTTGGTTTTTTTGGTTTTTTTGGTTTTTTTTGTTTTTTTGGTTTTTTTTTTGGTTGCTTTTTTATTTCTGGTTTTTTTTTGGTAGTTTTTTGTTTGGTTGGCAGTTTCTGAGTTTTTTTCTTGGGGGGGTTGGTGGGTTTTTTGTTTTTGTTCTGGGTGGTTTTTTTGGTTTGTCTTTTTTTTTGTTTTTTGTTTTTTGGTTTTTCTTTTTGTTGTTGTTGTGGATTTTTTGTTTGCTTGTCTTGGTTGTTTTGTTTTGTTTAGGGTTTGTGTGGTTTCTTTTCTGTTGTAAAGTTACTCCACGCTGGAGATGGCTTTTAGCTCACTTGTTCAATTTGATGTTGCTTTGGTGCACAAGTTGCTCAAGCTGGAACCTCCAAATTCTGTGCCTTACAGTCAAAGAACAAATTGACTGATAGTGTGGCAGTCTTGCTGCAACCTCCTGGAGAGAACATTAGGCATGAGGATTGTCCCAACACAGGATATGGTTACTCTGCCACTGTGTCTGCATTAATAAGGTCTGCTGTAAGTTATCCTAGCTCATACACACGCTCCTTGGGTGTTACTACATACAAAAGAGCTTCCCTTTGCTAAGGCAACATGATTTCATAAACTCTGCTTTCATTCTGTGCTCCTACACCTGCCAGTGTTGTTCATCAGCCTCCCAGGATGAGAGATCAGCAGAGAGCAGGAAGCAGTAGGTCTGTGCCTAATACCCACCAATCAGCATCTTTACGACAGTGAGCTCCAGAAAACATGAAAAACGTTCACTGAAAAATAGCAATGAGAAACACAGGGATAAATCTGTAAAGCTTGACAAATATTCTCTATTTCCTTTGAAGTCACCATACTCCAAAAACTTTTGGGAGTATTTAACTTAGATACAGTATCCTTTGAGGAGGGTATAATTTGTCTAAGAGTGAAATGGTGGAAGGGTGGTTCTGTTTGGAAAAGGTGGAAGGGTGGCTAGGGGAATGCAGTCTTCCAGCAAGTTATACTGTTGTAGAGAAGGACAAACTGTTATAATTCACTACCTCAGGCACCAAAGAGTCACAGGAGGACCACGGAAGAAAACAGTTCAACAATCTGTAAAACACTGTGTCTTGGGGTGACTTTATGATGTGTATCCCATATCGCTGCCCTATGCCCAGAAATTAATTTTGTGCCTTTCTATGCCTTTAAACTGAGCCTGAGAGGGGAGAGAGACAAAAAACCGAGCAAAACTTTCAAAGCAGTTTGCAGTTTGTTTCCATGTTTCAAGGACACAGGTAAAACTGTCTCTGCGTTCAGCAGCGGCAGGAGCGGGAGGAAGCCCCTGCTTGCTTGCTTTCCAGCCAGCTTTCAGCTTTCCTTTTCTCTGGAGGGAGACAGAGAGTTGAACTTTTGTTTTCCTGGGACTTCATTTTTTTCCCTTCTTCTTTTTTGGACTGTTTCAACATCAGAACACATCAGGACTTTTTCCACTGAGGTAGAGGCCCTGGTGGAGGGGGCCCCACCTCATCCCAGCTCCAAGGAGGAGGAGGAGAGAGGCTACCTATGGAAGGACTCTGAAATTTTCCCAGATTTTTCTCTCCACAGCGAGAGGTTCTATTATTTAGCATTATTATCCTTTTTCTGTGTTTTTGTTAATTTTGGGCAAATTTGGAAATTTGCCCAAACCAGCACAAATTGTTAGTGGCGCCCAATGTGCGGCTCAAACCCATGACCCTGAGATTAAGTCTCATGCTCTACCAACTGAGCTAGCTGGGCCCACTAATTATTTGTGCTGGTTTGGGCAAATTTGGAAATATATCCTCTGAGAGAAGGCAGATTACAACCATCACTCCCCCACCAGGTTCGGGAAAAAAAAGAATTTTTTCCTTGAAGGAAAGTGAAAGAGATAAAACTATTTATTTAACAAACACACCGAAAAAGGATAATAATGCTAAATAATACAACCTCTCGCTGTGGAGAGAAAAATCTGGGAAAATTTCAGAGTCCTTCCATAGGTAGCCTCTCTCCTCCTCCTTGGAGCTGGGATGAGGTGGGGCCCCCTCCACCGGGGCCTCCACCTCGGTGGAAAAAGTCCCGATGTGTTCTGATGTTGAAACAGTCCAAAAAAGAAGAAGGGAAAAAAAACGAAGTCCCAGGAAAACAAAAGTTCAACTCTCTGTCTCTCTCCCCTCTCAGGCTCAGTTTAAAGGCATAGAAAGGCACAAAATTAATTTCTGAGCATAGGGCAGCGATATGGGATACAAATCATAAAGTCACCCCAAGACATACTGACTCAGGAAAATGGAGTGGACAACTGAGAGTTTATACAGCAAATTTAGACATTTAATCTCATCAATCTGAGCTCTGAGAGGCTATAATTTATACATGCCTACGAAGAAACTGTTTATTAGGATAAATTTCAGACTTTGCATCGTTGGCAAATTGTTCACACAGTAACTGTTTCTAGTATTTATGCTTTTATAAGTAGGAACACTTCACTGTCTCTCTAATTGAATGATATCCAGAGTAACATTCTGGAGATACTCTTACGGTACTTTCCAACATAGCTTTTCAAATCCTTTAAATAGGATGTATACAATCAAGTATTTATATGCCAATACATATGTGTATACGTTTGTGTGTTTTGTATGAATGATGTGCTCTTGAAAGAGCCATCATAAAAAAGGAGAACGAAATAAAAAAAGATTAATCAGAGGATTGCAAACGAGATATATGTGGAGAACTCCTCCGTGGTTTTCTTCCAAATTTGGCCAGAGTAGCATACATCTCTCATTACACAAGTGACTACTTTAGCATCTAACTGAACTCAACTGTGCTGTGTTGACAAGTGTCTGGATAACACCTGGAAATGCTGGCTCTTCCTTGGCAGTGAGAGAAGCTTGCTGGTAGTAAGTGTCTTTCAAACAGTAAATTTTAAAGAACATATTTGTAACCTCCAATTCCAAAATGTGTTTTTAAATGATCAAATTTTGGAGCAGGAAGGCATTATTTATTGTGTTACAGCAAAGCTGCTAAATGAATCCCTGCTATTACTGAGGAGAAAAAAAGAAATATTCTTCCTATCTACAAAGGAACAGAAACACTGCTGCTGCTGTTTTCCCAATTACACTGTGTGCCCTGTGGCCTGCCATGGATATGACCTCAGCCGAGACTCTGTTGACACTTCATATTCACTTCTTACACAAGAAAAGAAGAATTTTCCACATTATTGCTGGTAGAAATTTTACACTCAGGAGCCAGCACTATTTTTATAACACAATGTGAAAAAAAAAAATTATGTTTAACATAAATTGTAGGAGACACAGAGTGATGAGAAAGTCTAGAGAAATTTCAGACAGGAAAAGGAAAATTAAAAAAGGATGGGAGTCTTACTTCCAAGCTATTTATAAAAGTATTCTGTGCACATAGATTTTTAAATAAAGAGACCATGCTGTAAATAGTCATGAAAAAACTATAGAGATTTCTACTGCCTCAGGGAACAAGAAGAAAATCTAAATAAGCAAGAAGATGTAGAAAAGCTCCCTCCATATTCTAGATATAACATCTGATATCTAATGCCTTTACATTAGAGACACATTTATTAAACAAATCACATAATAGTTGTTTTTTTTAACATGTTAAAAAAGAAATCATCCACACATGCCCCATCTAACATTTTACTGGTATGTTTTAAAGTAATATTACTCTAATAATACACATTGCAGAATTGTCTGCAGAATGCTGTGCCCCAGAAGAGACAGAAGATGCTTCTAGTTCCCAGCTCCCAACGTATCGCCCACAGTAAGCATCTCCAATGAGCAGCGTCTCCAGGTCATGAACCCCAAGGTCAGATACCAGTGAAGGAGAAGTGATCCCCAGCACAACAGCTTATATTTGAGGCAGCAAGTTCCATCATCTTGCTTCGGAGCCAGTGGGACCTTGTTTTGAAACAAAAATCTCTCCAACTACAAATTATGGATCACCTTAACTCTCAATAAGAGGTAGGGCTTCATTTTAAATTCTAGAGCACTGAACAATGTGGGGATGGCGTACAAGGCCTGTGAGGGTCAGCTGAGGCAATTGTGATGGTTCAGCTTCAAGAGGAGATGGCTTCAGAGGCACCTAGAAGCAGATCTTCCATATCTACAGGAAGCAACAGACAAGACGGACCCAGGTTATTCACAGAGATCCACAGAGGTAAACCAAAGACAGTGATCACAAAAAGCCAGAGTATATTCAAATTGCACTGAAAAAAAAAAAAAAAAAGAATATCTTTTCACTGGGAGAGTAATTAAGTATTGCAGTAGGTTTCCAACAGAGCCTGCAAAACCTCCATCAGTGAAGGCTGGAGACACCAAAGCCCAGGTGTCTGAATCCAGTGTCAACTGTGAGCTGTGAGCAGGAGATTGCAATAGAAACTTACACATGTACCTTCCAAATAAGATGACAATTTTCTGAATTTCTTATTTGCTCAAACACAATGCTCTACATGCCTAATCTTCTGCACTTTTACATGTATCAAAATATTATGCAAATAGTTGTTGAAATACTTTCATGGCTACTAAATAAACAAGAAAGAGTAAAACTGAATTAGGAAAGTTACAGGAGAATAACTGAAATAAATACAAAATATGAAAGAAAGGGGATAGTCCAGTAAGAGAATTGGGAAAAAACTTTTCTGCTAAGGATAGGAGGAAGGAAGCAGTATGTTTGGGTCCCAAGCAACACTTTCAGAAAAGCAAAAAAGGAAAAAGAAAAATGTGCAGTGGAAAAAGCAAAGTGAAAATTACATTAACAAATTAGCTAATAGTCTAACTAGCAGCAGAAATACACAAAAGTTTACCTATGATTTGTGGGAATTGACTCAATGCTTTTTAAATTTTTAGAGGAGGATGACTGCTGTTTGAAGTCATTTTAGGTGGGAAAGGGACAATACATTTGTTTGAGCCTTGCATACCAGCTCTAGTGCCCAGCAGCCACTAGGTCAAGTAACAGAAAGAAGAGGTAGGATCTCCAGTGCCAGCCAGCTGCAAGACAGACCCATCACTGGCCACAACCAAGCCTTTCAGCAATGGTAGTAGCACCTCTGGGATAACGTATTTAAGAAGGGGGAAAAAAACCCTGGAAAAGAGCGACTGCAGCCAGAGAAGGGGAAGAGTGTGAGGAGTCCTCCCTCTAAGGAGGAAGAAGTGGCAAAGACAATGTGTGATGAACTGACTGCAGCCTCCATTTCCCATTCACCTGCCCTACTGGTGGGGAGGAGGTAGAGAATTCAGGAGTCAAGTTAAACCTGGGAAGAAGAGAAGGGTGAAAAGTGTTTTAAGATTTGGTGTTATTTCTCATTATCCTCCTTTGATTTTCTTGGTAGTAGATTAAAATAATTTGCCCAAGTCAAGTCTGTTTTGCTTATGATGGTAACTGGTGAGTGATCTTTCCTTTTCCTCATCTTGACCCACAAGCCTTCTGATACATTTTTTCTCCCTGGTCCAACCAACAAGGGGAGTGATAGAATGGCTGTGGTGGGCACCTGGCATCCAGTCAGGGTCAACCCACCTCACCTATACACCACAAAGGAAATTTAAGGTACCTTAAGACCAGTGGTGAATTTATTTTTAACAACAAAATCTCTATAAAAAGAGCTCTGCAATTTTCTGCATCATTCAATTTCTGGGAAAAAGAACTGGGAAACGCTCCCACAGGAAGAGGAAGGCAAGGCAGATTCATTCAGTATAAATGACTCTCCGATTGGTGCATGTTCTCAGAGTTCCCTTTTGAATCTTATCAAGGGGGGCCCTAGCTTCCAAAGCTAGAATCTTTCCCTGTAGTTGACAATATGATCCTGGATGAGCAAATACACCTCTTCCTCCAGCTACTGTGACTGAGATGAGCCATTCAATAATTTTTTCTCGCGTCATATCAGAACACACTTTTTAATAAGGTGTGCCTGAATTAGTCCCACACAGATGCAGCTACTCTAGTATTAGAGTTTGGATCCCACATGCATTTTCAAAGCAAACGCCTTGATCTTTTCTTCTTCCATGCTTCGTCTCCACATTGTGAACCAATCTCATGAACTGGATATGTTTGTGATGAGAGGCAAGTGGAAATATCTGCTTAACAAGTACATCTAGGATACTCCCACTGCTTTGTCGGTTTATTAGACCAGACTGGTGCTTGCCTGAAAATAAAATTTAAAAATTTAAAAAAAAAAAAAAAAAAAAAAAAAAAAAAAAATCAAAGCCTCGCATTGATAAAAAAATCCCACATTGAGTATCATGTACATATGAAGTCTTCAGTAGGATTGGTTTCACTCTGTAGAACTGCTTCTGTTGTTCTGTCCTACATGGTAACATGCATATAGCAAATTAGTCCAGAATTAGGCTTGCTTTAAAGCATTAAATTGCCAAGTAATATATTAGAAATAGAAAGAAATTAAAGTCCTGGGCATAAATCAAGAACGACAGAATAAAAGATTCTTAACTGTTTTGCAATACTAGATTTAGCAACCGAACAATCAAAAAATAAAAAAAACCCCAAACAATTCATGTGAGATTGAAAAGAACCAATCATCATAAAATACTAACTTGTGGAAAATCTAAGGACATGAGCCTATGCATCAGATCACCTCCAGGAACACTATAGAAGTAGGTATAATGCTGTTTCAATGCACACCAACATAATAACAAGCATAATTTAAAAAACGCAGAAAACCTCAGAAGTCACTAATTCTCATTTGTGTGTAATTACCTGTAAAACATCTGGATAAGTTTGAATCATTCAAGCCACTGATGTTGTCCGTGATCAACCATTCTTAATAAACATACATGATCAGGAACTGTTCTGCTTTCTTAGCAGTGAGCTTGTAGAATTATCTGCAGAGACAAAAGCAGTAATAGGAAGAGGATATAGTATGCCCTGTGGAGTATTACTAGGCAGTACATTCATTAAACAGCTCTTATGATGCCATAAATGCTTTAGTCATAAGAACCAGACATAAAATCCCAGACTTCCTAATACTCCAATAGGGACTACTTTGCTTTTTGCAATAGACAGTTCCTCTTTCCAGAAAAACATACCAGTACCTATTTCTTTACTAATGCAACTGTTTTTGCTATGGAATATGCTCAGAATGTCACAATTTTATATATTTTGTTATAGCTTTTATACATTAGATTGTCATGATAGGATTTTAAATCATTCACCTAATTAAAGCTATGCTAAAGAAATATCTCATGACATTATAAGGGAACAAAATTCTGCAAGGAATTATGGAATTGCAATGCTGTAACAGTCTGGAGCTGTTTTGCACATAGTGTTTCATGAAAGTAAACTGTTCCCGTATTTTACAAAGACAATACAAAAAATATCTCAACCTGCAGAGTTAATGGGAAAACACAGCTGACTCACAAAGGAAGTAGATTTGTCTTTTGTCTAGACAACAGGTGAGTGGTGACTGAGAGAATAATGACTTAGGGGACTCTGTATATAAGGAGTACACTGATCTGTTAAAAAGAGCATGTAATGGACCAAATTTGCATAGATTATCTCAGCTAATACTCATTTGTTCTTGTAGGAAATCTATAGTCTAGCAGAAACAGTTATGCATGTGGTTAACCACACATTGTAGACTCAGATTTGACTACTACACATGACATTTTCATTAGTCCTTTAAGGTGTTCATTAATTAATCAGTTACCATTTAAAAGAAAACAAAAATGACTGACCAATTGAAGTGGATGAGAAGTGTTTAGATTTTGGCAGTATATAAAATAAAAATCAACACATAAATATAAATATATAGATATAAAAAAAATCTTTTAAAAATATATGAAATATAAACAGTACCTACTCATCCTGAAGTTTAGCGTAGGTTTTGGCCTAGCATAGAACAGTCAGTTTACATGTGTCTGTATTGACTTCTGAGATCCAGCAGCACTAGTCTCTGATCCCTTGTCTAGTGCCACCCCTTCAAATGGGCATGTCCTTCACTTTGGGAGTGTAGATAGTAATACAACTGAAGACAGTAAGCCTTAATATCTCTGGTTGTATGCATTAGGGAGTTTAGCGAGTGCATAAAGAAAAGTAACACCAAAAAAACTACCAGGATTGCAGATCACAATGTTATTCAATATGCAGGACTTCTTTCTTCCTTTCAAACCAACTGCTTCTGTTGCACTGTTTTATGATTTCAAGTCAGAGTCAGGGTATTTTGTCTGGATGGTTTGTATTTCTGTTATTCTTTCAGAAGGAACAATATTCATTGCTTTGAGGGGTTCTGCATCAACTGGAAGCGGAGGTTATAACATACAGTGATATTAAACATATTTTGGTAGCCATGGAATTTACCATATTTGTTAGAATATGAAAGATTAAGGGTTGGAAATTACAGAGCTTTAAAAATAGTAATATTAGAATTTACAATAGATTTGAATAAACATATTAAAAACATATTGTAGTCGCTGTTGTAGGATGGAACAGTTGATGCCTGTTTTCAGGGCTTTCTCCAATAATCATGTTTTTTCTTCGACCCGCAAAAGATACATCATGCAGACAACTGCCCCCAAGAGACATTGTTAAGTTAATATTCTCAGCTGCTATGGGAATCAGAAACTCTCCCGTTTTTTCTTCCTTATTTTTCCTCTATTCCTCTATATTGAGCAGACTGGGTGTTCATTAGAGACACTGGTATCTTGTTAAGGTTTTCACAGATTTTAGCTGTACTTGAGATGGATTTATGCTTTCATTCTTTTGTTCCAAAGGTGTAATCCAGCATAAATTCTTTTCTGGTTGTACCTCATGGGCCATTCTTTTAAAGAGGTTTGGGGTTTTTTTTGGAAAATATCAGAGGGAAAAGGTACTCCAAATCAGTTGTCATTGTGCAGATATCTTGTATGAAGAGCTATTTGGAGGAAAAAGACTATGAAATCTTGCTCAAATTTTACTCAATATTTTTTATAATATTTTACAAACACATTGAAAACTGAATAGTTTCACTATGTTTCACTAGTCATGTTCTAGCTGATCAACTTTACACAAACTCCTCCTTTAGAACATAGGAAATGTTTCTTGAGTATCTTTGGGATTACTGGCATTATTTACCCTATCCTTCTCCTCTGGGCCTTACCAGTCCCAGAAATCTGCTTTCATATGGATTTGAGATCTTTAACATGCAAGCAAGATACAGATTGACATATCAGTTCTAATAGTGTCGATGTGAAATGACACATTGAAAAGAAAATCTCTACAATGTATGCAATTATCACTTCTCAGTGGAGGGGCTACTATATTTTAGGGCTATGGTCATCACTCAAGGCCCATGTAATACCTGTGCCCCAAAAAACCCCACAAAATTACGTGTATCTGTGATTTTCTGATTTTGAAGGTTTTCTTGAATACTTCCTAAGACAAGGTTATTGCAGATTGCCACTCTTTGTTTCATTCTCATATTTTATGATTTTAAGAGCGAGTAAAACAGTTTCTACTCTTTTATATATTTTCATATTTAATATGAAATATAAATGATATTTAAATATAAAAATAAGAACTTTTTAAAATATATGAATTTTATAGAATAGAAAGAATAGAATATTTCAGTTGTAAAGGACCTAAAATGGCCATTTAGTATACCTGCCTATTTATGTATAAAGTATGTCTGTATGTTTATCTGAATTTTTGTTTGCACATAACATTGTTTTCAGTCAAAATTATCCATAGTTGTTTATTCCTAGTTAAATGATACAATATATTTCTCTTCATTAAGTTTATTTACTATGAATAAAATAATAGCCAAGTCCTGTGACGAAGTTCTCTATTTTCAGGATTTGTCCAATTGACTTCAGTGTTTATTGTGCTTCAATAAGTCTCTGTAAAATCAATAATAGTTGAGATATTTCTTCACCCACACTTTTAACTAATGTGATGTTATCACTCACCAATTCTTTTTTTTTGCATTTGAAGCACCTTCATGATTTTTGTCCTTTGGATGCCTAGCAAATAGTAAGAGACAGGCAATATTTGGGTAGATTAAGAAGAAGAGAACCTGTATTTGGTAAATCTAGCAAAATGCAGGAAGGCAAATGCCTTGTCTTGAATTTGAGATTTAATTCTGTGGCGATGCAATGCTTTTATTGTATGTTTGTATGTTCTTTGTACCCTAATGGTTTGTCCTTACCTTCCCCACTTCTACTCCCACTTGGTCTGCCCCAGATCCAAGCTGCTCCCCCGGAGCTCCCAAAAATGGTTATCTCCTCCCCTTGTTTTGGTACCTTCCCTGCCAATTGCCCAAACTCCTCCCGAAGTTCTGGACTGTTCTGTGCCTGTCAGCAAAGCCCTCCCAGTTTACCCTTATATGGTCTCCGTCAATCCCCTGAGACCCTGCCCCCTCAGATACCTCCCCTCTTGGAAATCCCCTAAACCTCGACGCCCCATTGGGGCATGTGACCCCTCTCCCTCCACCCACCAAGACCGTTGGACCAGATGTGAGACCTTCCCTCCAGCATCCCTCCCTCCTGATCTGCCTATTGGTCCCTAGTTGGGTTACTCCCCTTGTTCAACCCCCCTTTATAAGGTATGGTCACCCTGTCACAACTGTTCCTTGTCCCGCGTGGATCCCTTCGATAAACTTCGATTACCTCCCGTGGCAAGCCTCCCTGCTACTTTTTATCTTTCCCTTCGTTGAGGGCTGCTGACTGCCACAGTGTGTGGATCCTTCACTCCCCTGGGTAGAGCAGAGGCTTCAGAGGAGCAGCTTTAAAGGTTCGTGCCTCCAGCTGCTCCGCACTCCTGCCGCACACCGCTGGAGCTAGCCTGGGCAGTGGACAGCCGTGGTCACTGCCACATAATTCAATTTAGAGACAAAATTTAGTTTGAGGCCAGAACAACAAATTCCCAGGAAATGCTTTAAAGCACTTGGTAGGGTGTTGAAGAGAAATCCTCAGTGGTGTGACGAGAGAGATGAGAGTGCATAAGAAATATAGTAACATATATTTTTGTTTTATTTTGCCAGAACACTAATTTCAAGAAAATAGTAGAAATAGAGTGGCAGGTTGCTAATAAGAGCTTTAACAGTAAGGCCTACTTTAAGCCATTTAAAATGTAAAAGTTAGTCATTGGACTTGATCTAAAAGAAAAATAACTATAGGAACATTGAGAAATACCCTTGTTGTGACTCTTGTGAGGGGTGGCTGGTGACCTGGAGGTGTTTATCGTGGAGAAAAGGAGGCTCAAGGGTGACCTTATCACTCTCCAAAACTACCTGAAATGAGGTTGCAGCCTGGTGGAGATTGGCCTCTTCACCCAGGAAACCAGTGAGAGGACAAGAGGACATGGCCACAAGCTGTGCCATAGAGGTTCAACTGGGTATGAGGAAGAATTTTTTCACTGAAGGGGTGGCTAAGCATTAGAACAGGTGGCCCAGGGCGGTGGTGGAACCACCATGCCTGGAAGTGTTCAAGAAATGAGTGGACATGGCACCAGGTGCTACAATTTAGTTGACATTGTGGTGTTCAGTCAAAGGTTGGCATCTATCTTGGAGGTCTTTTTCAAACTTAATAATGCTATGATTCTATTCCATGAAACTGAAAATTGAGGTCACCGTACAAATTAATTAAAAAAATGACAGATGATGGAATTAAGTCAACTGGATAAAAATGAAAAATGTGGTTATCATATGAGATAAGAGGAAACGAAAAATAGAATTTGAAATGGTATGAGAATAACAAGAAAAAGGAAATTAAGGATATTTAGACATTTATCAAGACTTAATATTGGCACATGTCCAGTATGAAATTGGCTGTAAATGGGAGTCTCAAAACACATTACATTTGAACAAAAATAAAATTGTACAACAATGTATTATAAGGCAAACTAGAAATGTCTCTCCTCTATTAAATATCTTCATATTCTACATACATTTTTCAATTATTTGCAGCCTCTACAGAGGTTAACGATCCTTGCTCCAATTTCCCCTGCCAGGTGTCTGCCTTGAGGCAACTTTACTTCATGAGGTTTCCAAAAATACACTCTGACCATTTCTGACAATAAGAAAATATGTTGCTTTGCTATTGATAACAAATTCTTACAGTTACTTATTGAAAAAGCTTAACTTTTTCCAAGCTCTGATCTTCCATGTTACGCACTGAAATTTTGCAAAAAATGTTTTTCTGCAAGTGATATGGTCACTTTCTTTTTTTTGCTGTGAAAAAAATGATCACATTTGGACTTGCCATAAATTCCTGGAATTGTCATAAAAACAATGATTCATAAGGAAAATCTGGTACGGCAAATTTAGTTTAAAAACGGCAAATCATGACTGGAATTTCTGACTACTGAGTGCAAAGGAATATCTAAAACTGGATAAGACTTGATGAGCCAAAAAAACTTAAAATGAGACCCTTTAAAAGAAGGCCCTGAAAGGGCAAATACAATGAGTGAAAAAGGTGAGAAATAAAGGCTGAATAAGAGGAAGGTATAACAGTATTGGGACTATGGGACAGAAAGGTTCAGGTAGGAAGAGGGTACCTGTTAAGTAGAGGAGAGAATAAAGATTGGAAGAGAAGTAGCCAGACCCACAGGCTGTTGCAGAAGTTACCTAGCAATAACTGAAGGGAATAAGAGACCTGTACATCCTTTTAATCAATCTCTCTGTATTTTTGTTACGTGTTTTTTTCTCTCAATGGTTTTCTTTCCTTCCTGCATTATAGAGGTTTTACAGGTAACTGGAGGGTTACAGAAAGATTACAAAAGCAACAGAAAAGTAAAATGTGAAGTAACACTATAGAAGAAAAATTGAAAGATTGAAAAAAGAAGGGAGCAAATAAAGGAAAAGGGGAGAGGAAGGAAAGGAAGGATTGCAATGGGAAATCTGAGGAGGAAAAAATGGAAAGAGTAGTCTTAAGAGCAACATAATTATTTAGATTGGAAAGGAATTTTGAAGATCACCTCTGCTGAAAGCAAGGAGAACTTTGAAATTATAGCAGGTTACTCAGTGTTGTGCCTAGTTAAGTCTTTTAAATCTCCAGCAACGAAGGCCTAAAATCTCTCAAGGAGCCTGTTTCTATACATAACCATGCTCAGTGCAAAAATATCTTTTTCTTTATATCCAGCAAGAATTTCCTTTGAGCAATTTCCATTGCTTCTTGTCCTTGCATGGATGAAGGACCTCTGAGATGGGTGTGCCTCTTTTTCCTCTCTAAAGCCCTTGTACATAGAGAGAACATGAATCCCCTTTCCTCACCTCTCCTCTAATACCATGTGCTCAAGCCTTTTAACCATCTCAGGATCCTTTTGCTGTATTTTCATTATCTCACTTATACTGCAGGGACCAAAGATGGATGTAGTGCTCCTGATGAGGCCTCATGAAGTCAAAGTGAAGGATAATAATATGTCATAGAATAATTATTTACTGTACTTATGTCCATAAAATAGTGTTAGACATGAGATTCTGGAGCAGTGTCACTACCACCGGAACTCACTACCAAAAATAGTAGACAATCCCAATGAAAGGACCCTGAAATTGAAAGTTCATCCAAACAAGGATGAAAAAATCTGCATTTAAAATGTCAGAAATAATCAGTGATTCACAAAACAAACACACAAATGTTTTAAACGAATCTAAATTTTGTTTTGGTGAATCCTATTCAACTATCTTTAAGGAAGAAGAAAGAATTTGTCTTGTAGACTCCAGGCTGAGTCTGCAGAATCTATTCAATAAGAAACATAGGCAAAATGGGAAGAAGGAATTAGCAAAGGGCAATGGAGAGGAACAGTCTCTTCTTCTGAAACACAGAGGAGTTTTGAGCAGAAAATTGCTGGGTCAGAAATTAACGTGGAGCCCCACAAAGCCATTTCTTAAAACACTGCTTTTTAGTTTGGGATAATAATTCAAGTACCCTTACTAGGAGTGGCATAAAAATGAACCCTGTTAGAATAAATGGCAGTGCTGAGGTTCACCTGATGAGCAGAGGCTGAGCAAGCCATATGTTTACACATAGCTTCAAAACACTGTGGACGTTGAAAGTCTCTGACAGTAATGTATTTAGAAAAGAACAGACCTAAATTTCACAGAATGTTCAAAAAGAAGAATAACATGGTGATATCAGCACACATTGCAACAGGCCAGCTGGCTTTTGTCTCTTCCTTTTTTGCTTCTGTCTCATTGTCCATGGATAGTGTCACATTTCAAAGGAATTGTTTTAATTCAAATACTTGAAAAAATGAATAGATGTTCCCTGGCCATGACCCACCAACAGAATTCTAATTTCAAAAAATGCATCTCCAAACACATCCTTTTTATATATTTGAAAAACTACTAGAATCTAACACTTCTTGAGAGACAACTGACAGCAAGCACTGAAGCTTAAAGTGATGTGACAAACATGGCAGCACACTGTGGTAAAACAATTGAAGCTTGTAATTAATTTCTATCTTTAAATTCCCATCAGTAATGCTTTGTTGGAAGACTCTGACAGGGTGGAGCTATCAAAAGGGAGATTTTCAGTTGCAAAGGTTACAATACTGTTTGCATATTTACTATGGGGACCACCAGATAATGATTCAGAACAATAAGGAAGGAATACACAGACCTGTGTATTTAATGAAATCTCCACAGTATTAGTATTCCTTATGAAATATATTTAATATCACGGGGGCAAGAATCATCTTTGTATTTCAAGTCAATGGAAGGAGGGAAAAACACCTTGTAACATTCAGTTCAGAGGTATAGAAAGAAACCATAAATAGGTCACTGTAAACATTGTTCTAGGGATTTCCTTCATGAATCTCATCAGGCTGCAACAAGGCTCAAGTGAAAAAACTCTGAAAAAGGAGGCAAATATACTGACAGACACAGAATTTCAATTTAATTTCTATTCCACAAGAGGCCAGCTGTGAATGATTCCCAGTGTGATTTTCCTTTGAACACAATCCTGCTGCCTACCCTTTATAACAATAGGGAAGAATGTGAAGTCAACATCTTGCTCCAGGTGTCAAATCTCCCATGGCAATGCCAAGCATAAGACACTGATTAAGTAAAAAAAATCCATTCTATTTTCTTACTAGAATTTTTTTGGTTACAATTTCTTATTTATTTTAAATGGTATAATTTATAATGTGAAGGAACTTCATATGTACACATACATATAAATATATTTGTGTGTTTATATACATGTATATCTAAACATACAAAATTTTTAAAAAATGCAAATACCCACTTAGAGGTTCATTTTATTTGTTCAAAACTGAAGATGTGAGAAAATAGTTGAAGTTTCCATCTACTGGTTTTTTGTTTCCTTTTTTTTTCAAAAGAATGTGGACATCAGAGCTTATATATGTCCACATAACAGCTGGAATTAATGGAGTCCAGAGTCAGAAAGATGATAATACAGTCTTTTGAGCTTCTTTGATCCTTTGGCATCTTTGTGTTCCCTGTTTTCGTCTATGCTGATAGAGGTTTCAGAATTGCTGCAATGATGGCACCTATCAAACACAAGCAGTGTTACAGTAGCCAAGATTTGACAATAGGACAATCCAGTTCTGTATGTGTGGTTTTTCTGGGGAGGAAAGCCAGTGTAGACTTTCTCAAGCAAAGTTGTAACATACAGCATAGCTCGATGGAGCCTACAAACCCAAACGAGTCTTTTGCTAGTATTGCTTATTTTTCTCCATTGTGTATAAAGGCAGTTTGAACAACAAGTTCTTATCCAAACACTGGTTAAAGTAAGTTAGGCAAATTTTACAGCTGAAGTCTTGTATCACAAAGTTGTTCATGCAGGATCTCCCCTACTCTGGTACACGGTATCCTCTTTATTGTTACCCATTTACATTTTGGAATATCTAAGATTACTTGCATCTACAGCTCTGTTGGAAGGTTGCTTAGAATGGTGTTATCCATTACTCCCTATTTTCCATCAAGGCATGTTTATGCAGTGTGTTCTTGAGCACCATCTACTGGTACTGTTTCTATATTTGAAATATATACAGTCCTAAAGCAAGCTTATAATATTTCCCCTGGACTCAGAAATCTATTATTCAGCCACCTTGGTGCAACAGAGTAATGTGGTATTTATGCAAGTGATCTGGTCTGATACTGAAAAGAATGCTAATCTTAGCTGGAGAATGGGGAGAGATAATATTTCCTAATACATAACTGTTACCATAAGGGAAAAGCTTACAATTAGCATCTCTTTATTCATCTCCTGAAATGTAGTAGAATTCATCTTCCATTTAAGACTACCTGTGTAGCCAAAAAGGAACTGCGATTTAAAGGTCATATTATTAAGGACACCTAGAGTTTCATTTCAAATAGGCATAGTTTAGTTCAGGGAAATAAATATTAAATACTTTTTCCAACTGTGAAGGAAATTATTATGCCAGCTTTATAGCAAGAGAAGTGATATGCCTGTAAAAAATGCTGATCTTAACCTGTTGACAAGACTGGTTAAAATGTGCTTTTAGTATAACAGTCAAGTGCTGCCCCAGAAGACCTCTGCTTGTAATTTATTCATTCTTCAGAAAAGGAGGAGTCTATGTTGAGAAAGGAATAATACATTTTTTAAAATTCTGTCTCAGAGCTGCTAGCAAGAACTTTGATTTATTAAAACTGAAATAAATTCAAGCACCTAATTTTGGTGCCCTCAGCATTTGTATGACTTGTTACTCCCATTTTAGATGCCTATAATGTTTGAACTATGCTGGCTATTTTCTCATGCCGACGGCTCTGTTCTCACACTGGAAGTGTGAAACTACAAATCCAGAATGACAAATTATTTGTGATCAAATTTTTTGGACAAATGTCCCTGCCATATTTGTACTGGTTAAGTAAAATATATAGCCCACTGCTAAAAAAAACCGCTGAAGATCTGTGGTTTAAGTGGAGGCTTCTTCACTTCTTTGGCACAATGCCACTGAATCATGAGATCATATGTTAAATGCTGTAGTAGTGTTCTTACTGATAGTAAAAGCATTTTCTATCTAGATCTAGATCTAGAATGACATATTCAAACTACTTACTTCAGTCCCAATGCATAAGATATCTTATATATTACCCTGTATTTAGGGTTGAACCAAAACTCCATCTCTCTCAGTAAATAACAGGAAATTTTTAGAGTTAAAACAGGATATGAATGTAATGATACAGCTTAGAGTTTTCAAGAACTGGAAGCTGCATCTGGAACTCTGCTCTTTGTATTTCCTATGGAAATATTTTTTCATAAATTTGCCTAGTTGTTTTTTGAATCATTTATGTTTTGGCCTTCGTAACTTTTTTTGGTAATGAAATCCAAACTGCAGTGGGTAAAAATCCTGCTTTTCAATTATTTTAATCTTCTTGCACAGTAATTTCTTCTGTTTTCTTTTCCAGTCTCCTATTACAAACCATTGAACAAAAACATCATGTTTGTTCTTTTAAGACCATTCATAGTTTCACTGGTTTCTATGGCATACCCATTCCACGTCATTACCCATAAGAAAAACATTACACATCTGATGATTCCTGTGTCCTTTTCTGCAGAACCTCTTGTGGAAGCTTTCCTTCCTGCACTATATCCTGAGCTTTCTTTGTGTGCAAGACCTACTTGACATGTGCTTTTTCATATCTCTCACTGCCTGTGGGCTGCTGCATGACTGCAGTAACATTGCGATTCTCCTCTTTGTACCTACATTTGTGTATCACACATTCACATGCACTGTTGTAAAATAAAACTGAACAGATCAGCAGCTGTGCAGTTTACATATGTGAGTATTAGAAAGTTGATTTTCTATTTCCCCATCTTCTCCCATTCCTCGCAATCTCATTTATTTTGTCCAAAGTGTTTCTCTCGCTGATACATTTCTGGTCCTGTTGCTGGTCAGTGTGAGTTATACAAAGGCCCAAGTTGCCTGTAGACTAAATCTCAAGTATCATTACATTTAAAAGGCCACAGACTATACCTGCAAATATACCCTTCCACTAAGAGGTTGCCATCTTTTCATTGATCCTACATTTCTGTTTCTAGTGCTCTGTTGTAGTCCTATGAACTTCTAAACTTCGGTTGGCTGATGTGGAATATGGGCTTATATTTGTTAAAGGAGTTGTGTTACAGTGCGGATACTGTAACACACGTATCAGACAACGAGGCCCATGGAAAAGAAATATCTATGGACTGATTCTTGCTAGATGTTTCAGAGATGTTTATTTCTCCAGCCGCATGGCCGGGATCTGCTGAGGGACCGCGGCAATCACAGGACCCAAGGGTCCTTGCCTGCACAGGGGAACACAAAACAACCAATGGGGAACGAGGCTGACCAGGGGCTAGGAAAACCCTGTGCCTCCCCCCCAGGGCCCCTCTCCCAGGGCTACATGGCAGGGGGGAAGGGACCCCAACATTTCACCAGTTTATTTTTAACAAAAGAGATTTAAAACTTAACATTGAAAACAACAAGGACAGTTTCAAAACAAAACAAGCCATCCTCCTGAGTCTTTAAATGTCCAAACAGATTCTCTGGAACATCGTAAGGCTAACAGAAGGGAGACAGGACTCTCCGGGCATACTTCGTGGGGAAACTGAGGCAGGAGAGGGTTTAATTTCTTCCTTCCCCCTTTTCATCCTCCCCTCGGCATTGGAGAGGAGTTGTAGGGAAAGGGAATTGTATAGGGAAGCCATGGGGTGAAAAACGGATTAGGAATAAACTGGGGATAGGGTAAATTTAGGAAAAGGTTCATATTGGGTACAGGGTAAAAGGGGAAAGGTGGGATTAGGAAAGGGAGACTGTAGGGGGGCTTATAATGGAGATATTGTCTAGCATGACTACGATTTTTAGCATATATACTGCCTTTTACAGAAACACCATCAGGCCCAGTGACCTCTGCTGCTTGTAACCCTTTTCTACCTTGCACAATTTTGAATTCCACCACCTCTCCATCTCCCAAGCTTGGGATGCATTTTTCAGGGTTATTCTTTTTAATAGCAGTTCTATGAATGAATATGTCTTCTTGGTTGTCACATCTTATTATAAAACCATAATTTTGTTTAACATTATACCATTTCACTATTCCTAAAACCTTAGGTACAGTGATTTTTTCCTTTTTCTGAGTGGCTGCTGTTTTCTGGCATGCTGCATTTTTGCTTTCTCTTTCTCTTTCGCTTGCTCCTGTGTTGGAATTGTCGGGGCTGCTGGTGCCTGTGCTCTCTTCCTGGGGTCTCATTCGGGGCCATGCAGGCCGGGCTCCCCGCACGCCGCTGCCTCTGCTCTCAGCTGTGCTGCCGCTGCCAGGCGCTGCACCCATGTCTCAGCCAGGCCCCCGAGTGGCGGTCCCCCCCGTGCCCTGCTCCAGTGCATGTTTTGGCTGGGCGCGGCTCTGCTCACGCCAGCCGTGCACCGCCCCTCTTGGTCAGCTGTTCACAGGGCTCGCTCCACCACGCGCTGCACAGGGCCAGGCGGGCACCGCTCCCGCCGCACCTCGCTCCACTGCCGACACTGCAGCTCGCGTTGCCCCGCCCACGTGTGGGAACTGCCTTGCTGCTGCTCACAGAGGGCTTGGTCCTCTTGGTCTGGGTTGCATGGACTCTGAGGCACGCTTCCCTTCGCCAAGACACAGCTGACATTGCTCAACAGTCTTGGTAATTAAATAATATTCACGAAAATATTCTTCCATCAGCATATATTTTGACTCAGAAATTAACTGTGTCCAAATGGTATTCCAAAAGTCTTTGGTAAGAATTAAATCCCAAGAAACATAGAAAAAGTTCTTAAACAACCATGACAAGAAGTATTTCAGTTCTTTTTGAGCTTGAATTAAGCTAGAATTTACAAGTCGTTGTTTAAGTAACTTTTCAAGTTTAAGATAAATGTCCATATGCGGCTCTGAGAGACAAGAGTCTTTCCACGGTTCCTCCATAGTTTAGATATGGAATAACAAAACAAAAACAAGAAGAGAAATCCAAAGTTTCTAGAGTTTACTCACAAATCAGTCGCTTAGGGATCGGGGATCGTTCTGCTTGCATTTTCCACCATTTGTTACAGTGCGGATACTGTAATGCGTATCAAACAAGGAGGCCCGTGGAAAAGAAAGATCTATGGACAGATTCTTGATAGATGTTTCAGAGAGATGGTTTTTTTCCCAGCCGCATGGCCAAAGGTCTTCCAAGGAACTGCCACAATCATGGGACCCGAAGGTCCTTGCCCACGCAGGGGAACACAAAACAACCAATGGGGAACGAGGCTGACCAGGGGCTAGGGAAACCCCGTACCTCCCAGGGCCCCTCTCTCTCCCAGGACTACATGGCAGGGGGAAAGGGACCCCAACAGGGTTGAGGCTTATGTGCACCAGAAGGCCCTGTGGGAAAGGCCCAGCTGCGGACTGCACGGTTGGAAGTCAGGTGAGGGGTGAGAGGCAGCTGCCAGTGAGGAGAGAGTCGGTTGAGTGACAGTTGGCAGTGAGACTGTGATTGGCTGGAGGAGCGCGTGGACAGCATATGAGCAGGAAGCTGATTGGGTGATAGGACACGGGGACAGCAGCACCACAGCTGTGCCAGCCAATGGGTGCCCTTCTGCTGTTAAGTTCTGTCAGGCTTCAGTTTGGTTTCGGTTGAGATTAAGGGTATAAAGAGAGGGTGATTTTTGGAAATAAACAGATCTTCCTTGGGCATACAAAGGGGTCTGTTGTCTTTGTTTCCATTGCTGAAGGCTAAAACCTAACAAAGCCAAAATTCATCTTTTATTAATCTTTTTGTGGATCATAAAATCAGTACCATAGTTCGACATGGGCGGGGGCAGAATTTGTTCTGCTGAAGTCCAAGCAAAATTGAATGTCAGCTGCAAATAAGCCTGCACCTACAGAAAAAAAATTATATGTTTTTAAAGGGAAAATCGGGATGACTTCTCAACATTCTCACTCAGGTACAGCACTCTACAGAGCACACACAGCTACTGGAAAGTGCCGGACTTGATAGAAGACTAATTTATCTTTAACTGGGTGTCCTGGTTATTTGCAGGCCACTGACATCTGTAAATCACACTGTGCAGAGCAGAACATGGATGTTTTAATTTATTTGTTGTGGCTGAATATTTTCAGCAATCTGGGAAGAACAATGTCAGAGTAATCTTTATATGCTTAACTAATTTGTAACACTGACTGATAGCCATGCAGCCAGGATCTCCTAAATGTGAAATGGTATGTCTCAGTGGAGTTTTAACCTGTAAATAAAGCGAAAAGCAATTAATGAATTAAATTTGCATTCTGTCCTGAGAGAGTGAATCGGGTTTGTTAAATTCCATGTGTATGTATACTGCTGTTCAAATGCAGATTAAAATAGGTAAATTTACATTGCTCAAGACTTTATTGTTTCCTGTGGTTTTTGTATCATATTTAGGAAAAAAATTAGTCTAACCCCCAAACATTTAAAGCAACATTAGAGGACATTTATATGGAGTCATATATAATACTCACATGCTTCTGTTGATTATTTCCTAATTACAGTCTTAAGATACTTATTTTTGTTTGTTGTTGGAGAACTAGGATATTTATTCTCTGTGAAAGCTGCCACATTTATACTGGTAACATCCTTCTGAAATTTTACAAAATGTTTCCCAAACAAAAAATGCATATTTTATTTCAATTGTGACTGCTAATAGAGTTTTGTCAATTGTGGTAAATTCTCATTGCCCCATTACTTAATAAATGGTCCCTGAGTTCTGTGCCCAGATCTGCTGTGGATGTTAGTAACTCTTGGAGGCAAAGGACTTACTGAATATTACTCAGCATGACTTCGCATCACAAGCATAAGTTTGATTGCTATAATTACCCTCAACATTTTCTTAGTTGTTTAGTTTTGGTCTGAAATGGATTGGGAATTTTTACAGAGCCAGTGACAATAGAGAAGACACCCAAGAATCAGGCTTTGATTGTTTCTCTCCTGTTAGTTACTGCCTCTCTTTTCATAAACATTACCTGAAGAATGTCTGGACGTGGGTTTGGTGGTCCTAACATATCAAGAGAGGAAGTGAAAAATGTGTATCATTGTGAGACATGCTCTGGCTGCACTGGGACCATAATCATTATCACATAGTTATGTAGACATGTTTGTATTCAAGCAAATGGAAGCTGACTAAAAAAATATGCCCTAAGCAACAGATCGAATTCAATTTTTGATGCAGGGAGTCTATTGTCAGAAAACTTGAAGTGCATGTAGAGCATCAGGTGAAACTACTTCTCCTATCTTGGTAAAACTCACTCTTAGCATGAGCGCTGATGAAAATAATGATCAACACAGCCACTATTTTCATCATCATGAATTGATCGATACCCTTCCTGTCAATGAGCATCATCCCTAATGACGTCCCCTCCTGGGACTTTTTACAAGGGCGTGTAGTGATAGCACATGGAATAATGGTTTCAAACCAAAAGAGGATAGGTTTAGATTAGATATAGGGATGAAATATCTTTTACTTAAGGTAAGGGTGGTGAGACACTGGAACAGATTGCCCCGGGGAGACATGGATGCCTCATCCCTGGAAGTGTTCAAGGCCAGATTGAATGGAGCTGTGAGCAACCCAGAAGGTGCCCCTGCCCATGACAGGGAGGTTAAAACTAGATGACCCAACCATTCAACCCAAACTATTTTGTGATTCATCAGCTTGATGGGGTTTCTGGCAGGCTGCCCCTCACAAGACACTCCAGCAATTGTTATGGCAGAAAGCCTAATGTTCTTTGTGTTTTGCGTCTGATGCAGTAGGTAGGGAGATATCAAGTGATTTGCAAAGGATCTCTTTCAGCTCATGGGATGAGAGAGGGTTTCTCTATAACTGATTGCACAGAGTCTAGTGAGAGTCTCTAGGAGAGGGACTGAAGTGTAACTGAAATGTTCACAGAATAAAGTGAAGGAAAAAATATTCAGCTTCATTTCTTTTCAAGTGTCATGTTTACCTGCTTCCTAGAGATTTGTGACTGGCACTAACAATTTCTTGAGGCAGCTGACAGCTTGTGGAGGTTTTAGATGGGGTTTCCACCATCCCTAGTGTTGATTAAGGTTCAGGCTCAATAAAGCAGAAACACAGCCTGAATCAGTGAGAGATTCCACATGGGCTAGGAATCCTTGTTCTGTGTGTGCTGAAGGAGATGGTGTAAGTGGGTCCACATCACTCCTCAAACTCTTCTAGAGCACACACAGGAGATGTGGGAGAGAGTTTCCTTCATGACACTGTCACTGATGGCTGATGATGAGATGTGTGATGAGATGGCTGATGTTAAGATGCGTGATTTAAGGCTTGTCTGCCCAGGCACAAAAGGGCAGAGGCACAGTGCCGTTTGGGGGAAACCAAATCACCCAGTCAGGGACACAAGTTCTTGCACTGGCCACCTCAGGGCATCTTTGGAGGCCATCATGCACTGAGGGGATGACACCCACCACTGAGAGTCCCTGGGAAAGGCCTCCTGAGCACCTACAGACTGGGAGTCACTCATTAAGACTCAGTAGACTCAGTAAGCGGTGTTTAAGAAGATGTCATAAGACTCATTATGAGATGTTTAGGGACGAGTTAAGAAAGGGAAGGGTGGGAAGAACTGAGTGCAGAAAAATAGAAGGAATGAGCTGGCTGTGAACAGCTGACAGGTCAGTACACTTCTCTGGCCATGCCCTCTTCCTGTTGTCTGGAGTCAGTCCTGGATTCTCTCTAAAATCCATTCTTACCTATCTTCCTGTGTGAGGGGTTATGTGTGCATATTTTTGGGGGTGAGTATGTGCATGGGGGTCTGGGTGTAGCCCCTGGAGCAGGACCAGGGCTCATACCAACAGTGCATCAGCACACACAGTGACTGCGGAGCATGCAAATTGTGGGCCAGCCTGTGGTTTTGTATGAGCCTGTCTCTGGGAGAGAGACAATTGGAGGAGCTGGATATCAAAGGGACCAGGACATCCTGGCTGATTGACAAGGAGACCTTGGGGTCTAGGATGTTGACTAAGAGGCACTTTTGCATACATCTGTGTATCTCTGTGTGTGTTCATTCATGCCTTTGTAGGAGCCCGTGGCTGAGGATCCAGGGAAGCTACTGATGATCTGTGTGTCTAAGCCTGATTAGACACAGTGCATGTATGGGTCTGCACTGGTGGCTGCAGCCTGTGAACTCAGGAGCTGGCCCAGATGTCAGCAACTTGGGATACTGGGATCCAGGGACAGCTACTGGACAAATAGTGTCAGCTCAGTTGCTGGAGGGTCCACATTGTATGTATGTGTTGTATGTGTGTTTAAGTGTCTGTGCCTATGGGCAATACAACCTTAGCCATGCTGTTGATTGGAACTGGACATTTGGAGCTGCAGCAGTCCAACTCCTGTCAGGGTCCTGGACTTGGCAACTCCTAGCAGAATCTATACAAATGCATTGTCACAAATGAGAAACAACAGTGCCAGGAAAGGGATGTGGAGTTCTGAATACATCCATCACTTTTTGGCAGGAAATAACAAGACTCTTTCAGCCCTAGCAATTCACTGCACCTAGAGAACCTAGAGGTATGTGAACGGATCTTTAAGAACATGTCTTCAGCCCAGCTGATGAAAATTCTGCATAGTAGCCCCCTTAGAGAAACACACCTTGGGTTTGAGTTCAGCTGCTCACCTTATCTATCTATGAGAGGCATCATACATTTTTCAAATCTTGTTGAAGCTACAGAAATAATAGCCTTTATCCTATCTCTATAGATGCAATCTGTTTGTTCCCTTTACATTGTATACAGAAGGTGATGTAAACCAATTGTCTGAAAAATGTATGGCAATTAGTCTAACTGCTACCTAGGAGAGATCCATACACATAGTGTAATGACAGTTCACAGTAAAACTACTGATTATTTCTTTTATTGCACTATGAAAGAGACAGGCCAGCACTTTATCTGTGAAGATTTTGATTTTATGACATTTGTGATGTGCAAGTAGGTTGTAAAGGCTATATGTGGAGACAAAAGCACATTGAAAGGGTTTCTTTTTGCTTTTTCAAAGGAACTTCACCTAACAATTCCATACAGTGTGCAGCTTGTGTAGATGGAGGAAAATCAAGAATTCAAGGCATTCCCATATGGTACAAGAAAATATACATTCTTACTACTTTGTGCCTTGTCAAGGCAATTACACACCATGAATTGAGTTTCAAGGTTGGTCACCTCCTGCAATTCTATCAGAAGTGTTGTGGTATTTGTCATCTATTTTTTAAACCAACTCCTACAGTCTATTAATTGTATGTGAATCTCTGGTTTGATTTTGAAACATACGTCTTTTAGCTCACCAGACTGTAGCAATAAGTCTGAGCAGTCAACCTCATTTCGGAACAGCAAATACTCATTCAAGGAAAAGACTCCAAACTTACCAGTAGTAGGTCTGCCTTTAAGCACTGTGATTTGAGGGAAAAATCTTATTTGGAAAAAAACCCAAACCACCACCAAACCACAAACAAAACCCCCTCACATTATTTTATTACTAGCTTCACAATAGCAAATTTTGTATATATCAGGGAGTCCATGTAGTATTTGCATAGGCAAAAGTTCACTAATAGAGTCATTTAATTACTGTAATAGGACATTAGCAGACCATGACATGTACATCTCATGACTGCATCATTTGCTTCTTGGAAAGATTTGCTGTTCATAGAGTGGCAGCTAACTACAGAACCCAGCCAAGTAGTTCAGACGTGGTGAAAATGTGTCCCTTTGTCCAGTGAAACTGAACACAACAGCTGTTTTTAAATAAAAATATGGAAATAAGTAATTCCTTTATCTACTGGACATAGAAATAATGGCCTGAATTTTAAGAAAAGGGATATTTGACTTGTAGAGAGACCCTTTGTAAAGATACGAATACAGCATCTTACGTTTCTGTGTCCAGTTCTTTGATTTTTACCTCTCTTCTATGGACTATTGCCCCACATCAGATGAGATGGACCAGAAGTGTGACACATCCTAAAACATCCTGATTCAGACTAGCTGCTTGCTTCAAACTACCTCCTACAAATGCTTGACTTTATATCACGAGTTTTTAGAAGGTACTTAACCCAGCCATGGTCTCTCCACTGATGTAATTGCACTACACACTGGAGTAGGGTTTTGGTTGATAAGTCCCAGAAGATTTAGTTGTTGGAAATGTACCAGCCCCAGAAAAAGGCATTACTAGAGTTTCTGCATTAACCTCAAAGTTCCCACCTGTGTCCATCAGGCTGAACTGCTACAAGTCTGTCCTAAATGATAACACCTTTAACTGCTGTAAGTAATCTGCCCAGGCTCTGAGACTTTTAATCATTACATTAATGGTATCAACAGCTCCTGACAGACACACTCAGGTTGTATTTTTAGGCTTTTCTTTGTTTTATGGAAAGGCAGAAGAATTTTCCTTCCTGTAGCAAAAGGCTGTTGACACTCTAATCCTATCCTGCTACTGTGAGAGCTAGGGCTAGGGAATCTGGCTCTGAGGATGAACGTCCATGAACTTGTGCACCCAACACAAGCTTCACACCCTCATGCCCATGGTCTTTCCTCAGACTCTCCCAGAACTATGGTCTTGCCTGCACATTTTCAGTACAGTGCTGCAGTGTCTATACCTCTATAGCATGTGCAAATGCCGTTAAATCTAATCTGGTGATTGGATCTCCCTGTAAGGGGAGAATTGCTGGAAGAGAGGAGTGTTCATTGTCCTCTATTGCTCCTGAGCCCTGCAACTTCTTCAGGGATTTCACACTAGAAGGAACCCAAGGGATATCCTCCAGATGCCACATAGTTCTGTGCATCTTTACTGTTGTATAACTTGGCATGCTAGATGCATCACGTCCTTTAATGCATGCCTCATCGCACATCCACATCCTGAGAAAGTGAAGAAAATCAAGAGCTGGTAAATATTTCACTGTCTTATGCTGACAGTGAGACACAAAAGCAGTCTCCAATTCCCTTCTCAATATGTAAGAGTGCCCTTCACTATTGGTGTGAAAAAAACCCATACAGAACTCTCAAAGATGGCATTTTATTCTATCTTTTAGGCAGTCTTTAGAAATCCAAATGCAGTGATTTTTTTAAACTTCAAAGTGACTCTAATTCTTAGAAGACAAATGTAAAAAGAAGAGCTACAAAGGTAATTGCTTTCAACATAAGGCATCTGTTGTCCAACTACAGTACACTCATGGTTTTTTATTTCAAATATGTGTGAGAAAATGTTTGCATGGTTCTTCCTGACAAGTGGCCTTTTCCCTGTTTGAATAGAAATGTTGTGTGTATCGGAGGATGGGAAAGGGAATCGATGGCTTGATTAAAATTTTAATTATTACAGAAATCATTGTGTTTGTACAAGCTTCTCCACACCCCACCCTTGGGCATTATTTGTTCCTCTTTAAAAGTACCCTGCAAATGCAGCTTTGGGGATTCATCGTATTTTTATGGCAGCTCTTTAAGCAACTCTACAATTATTACATTCTGGTGTGTGAGAGATTCAGTATTATCTCTTAGGCTTTTACGATCTTGTTCCCCAATCAGAGCTTTTGTGTAACAAGCCAGTGAAATTAGAAGTATGATTAGAAAAATGTGACTACATTATCTAAAACTTATACACACTTTTGTATTGCTTCAGCTTTTTAAGTCCCAAGGGAACTGACAGCGATTAGGATCTATTTCGTGTGAAGGTACTGTTGGGAATAAGGCTGGTTTGAATAAATGAATCAACCTTATTATGACAGAAGCTCCAATAGAGATGTGCATTAGAGTATATTGAATTCCACTTTCAAAACCACGGGAAACCTTTGCATAAGTATGCACATTTCTGCCTGGACTAAGCGAGTAGAGTACTGTAAATAAAAAAAAAAAAAAAAAAGCCAAAAGTCCTTCCTATCTCTATAGTATCACACAGTCAAAAGAATGTTTTTTTCTTTGTGAGGGTAACTAGGACTGGTATAAACCTTTAGCAACATGGTTATTCTCTTGTAAAATTCTAAACCCATGTGTGAAAATAGTGTCTTTTTTTTCAAAGCTACAAAAAAATATGCTGCTTCTTACTGTGGACCATAGTAAAATAATAAAAAAAACCAAAAGCAAACCCAAGTAAAAAAAAACCACAAAAGAAGCAGGATGCAAATTTTACTCTGCCTGTTTTTCTGTTACAAGCAGGCCAGGTGTCAGGGGACCACAAACATGGCCATATCCACATGTTTTCATGACATGGTTCACATATTTTTAAAATGCTGATATTATTTCAGTGAGCATAAATTAACTTTAGCATGGATGAAGGGAGAAATAAAAAAAAGGAAAAATAATAAAAAAAAAACCCAACCAACCAACCAAAAGCAAAACAAAACAAAAATAAACAAACAAAAAACCCCAAACCAAAACAATCAAACAAACAAAATACAATAGGAGCAGTATTCCTAAAGGGTCCAAAGAGAAAGGTTGCTGGAATTAAGGACTGAGCCAAATAGTCTGGAAAGGAGTGAGCATGGCCTGGCACAGATATTAAGTCAAAAATGGAGGCTCTGTGAAGAAAAAAGGTACATGATTTCCAACAGCACAAGACTGACAAAACTGGGTTAAGCCAAAAGTCCACCTAACCTTCTGGCTTGACTGAGCATAATATTATTTCAGAAAACAATATAATAATGAAGGCAGGAAAAGAACAATCTCACTGCTGGCACACCTTACTTGTTTCCAGCAATCAGCATTTTATCACCAATATATCTTTATCATGATGTTTAATAGCCACCAATATATATAATGATGTAAATTATGTGTGTATCTTCCATGTAGCTCTGAAATCTCTTTCCAAAACTAATTATCCCTTTGGCCCTCACAACATCCCAGAGCAGCCAGTTTCACAATGTATTTATCTGCTTCTCTATGCTGCAAAGGATTTCATTAACTTCCTCATATTCCTCCTCAACTGCCTCTTTTCTGAACTGAAGAAGTACTACCTCTTTTTTTTTTTTTTTTGTAGAAGACGTTTGTACCTCCACTCACACTGCTCTGTTCCTTCCTCAGTTATGCCATATTCACCTAAAGTTGTAAGGACCAGAACTGCAGCATTAAAAAGACACCTGACCTTTAGTCCAGTACTGCCTTGATGATTTATACATTCTAAATAAATTGCCAGCTAGGGTCAAGGAAATGAAAGATGACTGTGTAGATATTTGAGGAAATGACTGCTGAAGAAGGAGGGATGAGTAATCAGATGTGACACATGGTATATAATAACAAGGGAAAACAGAGGTTCTTCTCCTTGTTCAATTATGAACATGCAAAGCACTTAATCATATCCTAAAATGTAATTTAACAGTTCATTTTATAACTTTTTACTCCATATTTTATGGATATTTAAAAATCATTACTAACTCAGACATACATTTCTAAACAAGATAACTTGAAAAATGTATTGAAGATTGTGAGAATGTTTGCATAGAAGGAAAGAACTGATACACTGAAGATGCTTTTAATGAGCTCTTGCTCAGTTGTCAACATCTAGATGAATTCCTTTATTTCCTTGCAAATATGCCTTCAGTCACTATTGGGGTTCCCCAAGGTTCAGTTTTGGGGCCAGGTCTGTTTAATGATAATGATGTACTAAAGATCTGGAAAAGGGGATTAAGTGTACCATTAGTAAGGTCACAGATGACACCAAGTTGGGCAGGAGTGTTGATCTGCTGGAGGGCAGGAAGGCTCTGCAGAGGGACCTGGACAGGCTGGATTAATGAGCCAAGGCCAGTTGTATGCAGTTCAACAAGGCCAAGCACCAGGTCCTGCCCTTCAGTCACAGCAATCCCAGTGCTACAGGCTGGGGGCAGAGCAGCTGGAAAGTGTCCCAGAGGAAAAGGACCTGGGGGTGGTGGTCGGTATCCAGCTGAAATTGAGCCAGTGTGTGCCCAGGTGGCCAGGATGGTAAGTGGCATCCTGGCTTGTATAAAAAATAGCATGCCCAGCAGGACAAGGGCAGTGATTGTCTCCATACACTGGTGAGGCTGCAGAATAAATCCTCTGTCGTGTTCTGGGCCCCTCACTACAAGAAGAATATTGAGGTGCTGGAGTGTTTCCAGAGAAGGGCAACAAAGCTAGTGAAGGGTCTGGAGAGTAAGTCCTGTGAGGAATGGCTCCTGAGGGAGCTGGGGTTGTCTTGCCTGGAGAAAAGGAAGCTCCAAGGAGGCCTTATCACTCTGTAAATACCTGAAAGAAGGTTGGAGAGAGGAGGGGGTTGGCCTCTTCTCCTAGGAAACAAGCAACAGGACAAGAGGACACAGCCTCAAGCTTCACCATGAAAGGTTCAAGTTAGACATAAGGAAGAATTTCTTTGTGGAAAGGATTGTCAAGCAGTCCATTTGGACTGCCCAGGGTGTTCAAATAATGACTGGATGTGGCCCTTAGTGCTAGGGCCTAGTTGAGAAGGTGGTGACCTGTCATAGGTTGGACTTTGATCTTGGAGGTCTTTTCAACCTAAATGATTGGTTGGTTCTATGACTCAAGCATATTGTAGGCAGAAAAAAAAGGATATTCTACTGCAACACTATGCAACTAAGCTATGTGTTTTGACATGACTGATACATATTTCACCATACTCATACGTACATAGTGTACTCACTAGTTCAACCACGCTTGTTCAAAGGATCAGAGTCATGAATATTTCATATTCTTGTGCAGTTCCTTTTCCACAACATATGATGTCTTCTTTTCTTGCTTTTTCCTTCTTTTTAATGGAAAGACAACAGTGTAATTCTACCATGCTGAATTCCCTCATATATACTTTCATTTGTCCTATGGGTACTTAATGATTTCTGGAGAGATTTCTGTAATTTTAAGGAACTGTGTTAGAGCTCACAAAAACTTACATAGTAAAGGAAATGAGGCACTTCATCTGTTCTTTAAATATTGTTATGTCCACAAATGCTGTTCTTTTCTGGGCCGCCACTGCAAAGTGCTGTCTCTGTACAGACAAAGGCCATGTATATGAAATTATGTGAATTTGCTCTCCTAAGGCTGCCTGGGGTAATGGGATTAGCTGAGAACCATTTTTCTATCTGTATTTATTGATGCACCTACCCTTTTTTCCCTAAGTTCTTCTTCTTTTTTTTCTTAAGCTTCAGTCCTATCTCCTTTTAAAAATGTTCTACTCCAAGATAGCTGTATTTCTCTTGTGTTCTTAACACTTGCCTCAAAGAGCTTATTAAATTCATAAAGGAAAGAAATATAGTTACATAAAAACATGTGAGCATAATAAAAAAAGCAGATGTTTTAATATGTATCTCATAAAAGCAAGTCTATTGAGAGGGGGATGAAGGAGGAATGAGAGGAATCAGTGCACCAGCCCTGCGGGAAAAAGTGGACTAAATTAAAAAGGCAATTAAGAAATGCTGAACCTCCATCGTGTCAATGAGCTTCCATGGTAGATAAAAGTGTGACAAAGAACAGCACACTCATGCCTATTGTTTTAGAACAATGAAGTGTGTCCTGCTTGTTATGCTGCTGTTCTAAGCATATCTCATAATATTTCCATTATTGTGCGTAAGTGCAGCAAACATGGAGGATAGACAAGGCGTTTTTGGCACAAGGACAAAGAACATTTTGCTTCAGCTAGTAACAAATTGCTTTCATTAAGAACAAATGATCTTGGAGCAGTTTTCTGCTGTATGGTTTCCACAAGATGTCAAGCACAAATGGTAACCCAGTGTTTCCTCTAAACAATGGAATAAACCTAGATGGAGGCAAGTATATAGCTTGCTTTAGGACATGTTCAGTCTTTCTGTAGATGGGCAAAAGAACTTGCAGTCTCCATTCTAAAAATAACTATGATTAGGCTCTTACTTTTACACTAACTAGTTTGGACTTGAATTAAGACTGACCATTTTAACAGTTAACATAATTAAAATGGTGATTTGTTCAGGATACAACACCATTTAGCAGTATCCTGGTTCCCTTTCTTAATGTACTTTAAATGATGTCTTTAGTGATTTTATAGAGATGCTGTACAGCAGCACTTGGCTTTCCTAAAGCACAATGTCTATCAGCATTCCTTGTCAATCTGTATTTTCAAGAATGGGTAGTATGGCTTAATACTTTTTTTAAATACATTGCCTTCTCTTCATCATGAAAGAAGCATTCAGCGGATATGCAAACATAGTTGCTGGTTAATAGGTTGTTACCAAGCAGCTAGGAAGTATAAGCTTTTTTCTGTGTTGCTTGTCTCTCTCCTTATGTGTCTCCCTCTTTTTTTTTTTTTTTTTGGGTTTTTTTTTTTGGTTGGTTGGGTTTTTTTATTACTTAATTTGAAGTGATTAACTTCACACTTAGAAATGAGAAAAAACTGTCACATGAAATGTGGCTTTGGAATATTACAATTTAGAAATGACTACAATATGGTATTTAAGATTTGAAAAATTGCTTTTGATCATGTGTTCTATCCTCTACTGAGAATAATATTTTGTGAAGTATATTACCACATTACTTCTTGACTATGCATTTGTAATCTTTATTTTGAAAGTTCAATATCTTAGCTTTATAAGATCACTTTAGATTTCAATTCCAGATGCAAATATCCGATAAATCTAATAAAAATTGGGCAGGCAAGGGTATTTAAAAGTCTCATTGGTTCTGCAACACAGGCCTAATACAAACATCAGAAGAAAAAAGATGGAAAAGTCAGGCAACCGGCTGGCTCAGCAGCATCCAAGTCTGCATATTTTCTTTCTGCTAACACCAGAACTGTAGAGCACATTAGGGAGGAAAGAGATGATATGTTATGCACCAAAGCATGCCTTCTGTGCTTCCACTCACAACGTAGCTGATGTATACTGAATAGCCTAGGGTTAAGTCTGATGTTTTTTTCTAGTGAATATTACCCTTATATTTATTGTTTCCCACATAGCATATTTCATAATTGCATTATTAATGACCCAGGGAAAACCAAAAACAATCAATTTCATTGTCAGGACAAAAGGAAGCAGAGCACTTATCTTTATGAAGAGTAAGGAAAAAATATTTTAAAACATCATAATACATTCAAAGCCCATTGCAATGGCTGTTTAAAAGAAAGGAAAAAGGTAACCCTTTCTTTTGGAAAGGTAAAAGCTGAATCTCTTGTAAACATAGAGCTTCACAGAAATTTATAAAACAATACAGTGATGAAGGCCAGAACATGCAAATGGGAATGAAATTTGAACCCGTAGGAGCTTCAAAAGTTAGTCCAATGGTTCCAGATGCTGTAAAAAGACACTGAAGGACATATACTTGTAAGATAACAAGAACTGGTTATCATAAATTAAAACCTGACAAAACCCCCTGGATATCAATTATTATATTGTCTTATTTTCCAAGCCTCTGGAGGATAAGCTTTCACTATATTTTAGGTTGAACCTGATGGAAGTCTCAGAAAGTCAGAGACAAAGTCCCAGCTTGGACATACCAAAAGCATTGACAATCATTCTGCAAGCTAAACTTGAAACAAAAGGGCACATTGTTTTGGACAAAAAAAAAAAAAAAGGGAAAACATTTCTTTCCATTTGTTTTCACTAAAAAATAGCTGGGAAATGTCCAGGATTATGTAACAGCTTGATGTGAATTGTGATGGCTATGCATGGCATGGAAACCTGTGGACATGTAGCTGCCCGCCAACAGCTTTTGAATTGCAGCTGGGTTTTGTGAGGCCACCTAATGTAACAGAGTACACAAACTCAGCAATCAGCCAGCATGGCTAGGATTATGTTCCTTGGGGACAAAGGAGTCTTTGAAGTCATCAAACTAAATGCCTGTCTCTCATCTGAAAGTGCCTTAGGAGAATAGAGTGGCTGAAATACTGGAGAGATGTTTCTTTTCCTTCCAGGAGCTGGAGCCAAAGAGATTCCTCAGGAGCACTGCTGGTTCCTTCCCATGCTTAAGGCTGGAGAAATATTGATGTACTTCAAGAGGAGAACAAGAGAACCAAAAAGACAATCTGTTGGTGAAAGTAAACTTTTGGGACTGACAGAAAAGTCAAATACCATGGGCCGTGGGACAGAGGTGTTGGCTCAAGAACAGGTTGATGGTTCAGAAGATGAGCCTGAACTACTGGAGTGAAAATCCAAAGTAGTACCCAAAGGCTGAAACAAAAGATATACAATTTCCCCTTCACAAAAACAGACCAACCAACCTGTTTGGTGTTGATCTCCAAGGCAGGGCTTTCTACAGAAGCAGTTTTTATTGTGTCATTTGTGCTGATATGATAAATAAGCAACAATTGTGTTTAAAATGCAGTGGAAAATTTATCATATATATCTGAAGGACTGACCACCAAAATATCCATAGTACTGAAGCCGTGAAAAGGTTTTGTATCTTTGGTGGCTTTTAAAAAAACAAAACAAAACACCTGAGAACCTAGGGTTATTGAATTTATTTCAGCCAGTGATAGCTGTGCTGTGAAGTCAAGCACTCTTTGCAACCTTGATGATACACCCTAAATTAGAGGTGATGGAACCTACTTGGGCTTCAGAAGCCAAAAAGACAGAATTCTGTACTAGGATAAAATCCCAAGCACCTGGTGACTTTCCAGTCAAGGGGAGTTTGGCCTTTGTCCCAGGTTTTTTGTAGAGGGGGACATTAATTTTTTATTTCTAGTCCATCCAAGTATTTCCTGCTGCCAAAGACTGTAGTTTCTGTTGAACAAAATCACTTCATGAGAACTGACCTCAATTCATTTACTCAGAACATTAGCTGCTAAAAAATGGAAAAATAATTGGAATATCTTCCCCTTGTAGCATTCCGTGCCATAAACAGAAATTTCTGGCATTAAGGACTGATAACAGATAACAGTACCAGTCCATTATTGTCCTAGCAAAGTGTGGAACCCAGCCAACAGAAATATAAGAAATTAGAAAGTAACCAATATTGACTTGCTATTACTTCATTAAGGGATAACTGGAGAAAGGTTAGGTATTTGTTTAGATCATTTATTTATCAGCAATACATGATCAATACATTGGAAGTTTACAAGGTATTTACAAGGTCAGGTGTCATTTACACACAAGGTAATAATATTGCACTGCATCTCTTCCTGTCTATAAAAAGATTTGTACAACTCTTGGAATATGTCTTTAATCAGCCATCCATTAAACACTAAAGAGTGTGAACACTCTAGAAAGAACCCCACTGAGAATGAAGGGTGATAGCGTTCCCCTGGACTGCTCATAGGAAAGTATGCATTAAGCATTTGAAAAAATCCAAAACATAATTCCTGAGGTACTGATTTGGATTCTTACAGTCAGCACAGCTAGATTTTATTCCTGTATCTCTTAGACTTTTGTATTTGGCTGCACTGTAAATTTCATCTAGGCTTTCTGGACTTAGAATCACAAAATCATTAAGGCTGGAAAAGATGTCCCAGATCACCAAGTCCAACCTTTGACTGAACACCACTGTATCAACTACAGCATAGCACTAAGTGCCAGGTCCAGTCCTTTCTTGAGCACTTCCAGGGATGGAGACTCCATCATTTCCCTGGGTAGCCCATTTCAATGCTTGACAATCCTTCCAGTACACTTGATCTCTTCGTCCAGATCATTGATAAAGACATTAAACAGTAAAATGTTTATGTTTACAGTAAGGACTTCCTGGACTTTTCTTCCAAAACAGAGAGTTGAAGATGTGCATGGCAGTCTGTTACTCAAGTTGAATTGTACTGAACTTCATTTATAATAATAGTTTTTGAACTTGCTGAATGTTCAAAATACAAAGCTATGAATCCAAAACAGTGGTGACGTTTCAATATTTGTTTTATTCAGAAAATCAGGAGTAGAAACCTAAAGTGCCACTTTCAACTAGCTGGCTAGCAAAACATGCAAAAAAGGTTGAACTGTGTCAATCATTCTCACTGTGTGCATAATGCAACATTTTTTTTTTTGTTAGCATTGATCGTAGAGTTTGAGAAGGCAGTTTGTAAGAGTATAATTGTGTCTGTGTTATTTTCCAGAAAATATAACAAGGTATTTCAACTCATTCTGAAAATATTTTAGGTACTTATTTGGAATGCTGTCATCCTATGATTCTCTGGGAGGGAAAATGAAATACAGCTATGAGACAGATTATATCAAAAGCACAGAATTATAATACTAATGCACAATAACTCATATGTGGAAGCAAGATCAGTGCCTGATAAACTTGATTATTATCCTAAACTTCAAGTGAAACATGGCACTGTCTGAAATAAGAGAATTCAGATACCCATCAGAAGAAGGAAGTTTGAGCTTGTAAGGTTTCTGTGCTTCTGCCTCAAACATGATAAACCACAAAAAAATTAATTGCTAAGTTTTCAAGAATTCTAAAAGACTTCTTATTTCAAAGTAAGGAAGAATCAGTGAAAATCGATGTCAGAGAGTATCCTACCTTGCCTCGGCAGCAAAGATGAACAAGTGTTCACCAAGAAGTAAGTGGAACTCAAATTCTCAAATCTGTCTGTGGCCACACATGAGAAGTGCAACCTTGACACAGGCTGAAGGCACTGGTTTTCCTCTGCAACAAGATGACAACACTTTTGTATTAAGAAAGAAGTTAGTTCAGAAAATTCTTAGAGCATGACAGTTCAGATTTCTCTTAATAAAATGATTTCGCTATGAATATATCAAAGATACGTAGGACTCACAGAGAACTAAGAGAATTGGTTTTGGTTATTAAATGACATTTAGAAAGCAACTTTCTCAAAGCTTTTATAAACTTGCTTTTTTGCAGGTCTTGAAATCCTAAATTTTTGTGTTGTAGTAATGTCCCAATTCCATTTCAGGCAATAATTTCTTTTAATTAAATTACAGTAATTGAAAAACTATAATATTAAAGAAAACAATGTCTGTGTCACCACTTTGCTGCAAACTCCAATCTAAAATTTTACAGGAACAAGAGGAGGAATGAACGAGAACTGGAAGGCTTTTACCAGTATAGTGGTGATTAAATGATGAATTTGCCCTGCATATTTGCATAGAACATTAACAAACTGGAGGACAGAAAATGCTTCTTCATATAATGTTAGTGTAGTTATGCTTATTGCTGTTTCTTTCATAAGTTACTGTGTTGTACACAGAACACCTATTTCTGAGAGTATTTGATTTAATAGAAATACAAACTTAGCAGCCGGAAGAAAACAGAGGGGTTTTCTCATTATATGATAGATATGCAAACACAGCCATACAGTGCAATTGATGACCTACTACTGAAATCCATCTGTTTATGTTCTACCAAGGGCACATTTTCATGTCTGTCTGCATGCCTGCATCCAGCCTCCTTGAAGCTGTCCCATGGGTGTGCACAACCCTCTCCGTGAGCTGTGCAACACAGGTTCTGGCACATCTGCCTCTGCAGTTTCCCTGCCAGTGAGAGCAATTCTCATTTGAAAACTGCTGAACTCAGACAGCAAAGCTCCTGTGCCCATGTGCAAAGATAATACAACATTAGCTGGAGCAGGATAAATGGATCCATGTACCTCCAGCATTGCTTTGTCAAAAACAGTGCTAAGAAATAGCTTGGCACAGAGAAAAGTGCTGCTGAAGGCAGCACTGCACAAGGGCAGTGATTATCTGAGATGTCAATGTGGCACAGTTGCAATTAGAGCAGGTAGGATCTACCTGTGTACTGTGTAAATATGAAAAGCTATTTTATATTTTACCACAGATTTCCTCTACCATCACATTCACCTGGAAAGAGGGATAGATAAACACGGATCTTCACATGACAAAAAGTTACACAAAGAATGCTTGTTCAAAAATCCTGTGGTTGGCTCTAGCTGTGGGTTATTATCAGACTTCAAAGTCTGGACTGTTTCTTTATCAGACTGATTTCACAGTGTGGTAGGCCACTGGACTGTGTGACATATATAAGGTACAATTTGCTCAGGCATTTTCTGGAGTCTTCTGATATACTTTTCCTAGAAGTCTCTAAAACTAGTGTTTATTATTAATTGAAGCGAGCCAATTTAAAGATACTGGTAAGCAACAAGATACGATGTACATCAATTAAAAAAAACACAAAAACCATAAATTTGCTTAAAAATCTTCCCTTCCTAACTACAGTTAAATTCCTCTGCAGAGGCATTTCTGTTCTCTGAACTTACTTTTCAGTCAAGCAGTATTCAGTTGTCACCAGAAATAAGCTTTATGCTGTGTCCTACAGAAAGGCTGTGCTGATTTTCCAGGAAAGTCTCATTCTTTCCACCACCTCTTAGGACTGCTACAGAGACAGTCTCTGGAGCTAATACATCTATTTTCCCTCCCACTGCCTCTCTGTTTCCAGTACTGCAGTTTTTCTGCTTTCCATGCTAATCTTGCTCTGCCTGTCCTCTTAAAACCTGGACATATTTCCAAAATGGAGTAGCAGTTCTCAGAGAAAGAGCAATTATCCCAAGTGGATATAATTGCACCAGAATGCAGTTGGCAATGGAGTGCAGGAAGCCACAATAAACTGTAAACAAATCCATTAAATAATCATGCTCTCTATCACAGATTGGCTTCCAGTGTACTGACAAACCTTACAGTCGTTGAATTTTACACAATTATTTCATATTCTACTTAGTATTAGCATTGCTATTTGGTTTTTTCATGACCATTTAACCAGGGAGTCATGGCTCTGAATCTTCAGGGTTTGCCATGCCAAATATCAAGACTGAACAGATGGGCATCATACTCATGTGTCAGGTCATGTTCTAGTATCTGTAAGAAATATGGACTTTTTTGAATCATACTTTTCCCTTGTGAACAAGCTTGAGTACTGCCCTACACAGCCAGACATCTACTGGAGTATATAATAACAATTATTTCAGAAGCAATATAGAAAGCAAACCAAGGAAATCTATGGCAATTATTACACAAAGAAAACAGGACAAGTGGCTGAACCTGTACTTGTATAAGAAAACTTCAGACTTTTCCGTTATTTAATTTCTTGTGAACAAATTATTATTGATTCAAAGAGACAAACAATTTCAATACATTATGAAATATGCTTTGTAAGAAAGAAGAAAACAGTTCATGAATATCATAAAGTAAGCAGCTATTGGTAGTAGTCATAAACGGTTAAAATAAACTGTATGTTACAGTAGCATTGTAAAAATGAGTCAGCAGCCCTAACAATAGAGCTTTGTGTGCCATTTGATATTTTCTCATTGATCTCTATAATCTACTGTAGATCTGATAATTTTATCATGAACAAACCATTTGCTAATTTGATCGTGAACAAGCCATTGGCTTGAAAATCTAAAATATTTCACTTGAGGGCTCTGTGACATGAAAGACAACATCTCAGGATTTTTTTCTTCAGTAAGTCAATCAACTGGCTTAGTAAAATAAAAAATCTTGGAAGATTGATCAAAATCAACTGAAATTTTCTAAATATTTGGTAGCAAAAACTTCCTTACTTTTTGCTTTTCTGCTTTTCACTTGGATCCAGTTCAGGCTCAGAAAAACCCGCATAAATGTCAGAGACTTCTAGCAAGGGCTTTTGAAGCTTTTTTAACCATCACAATTCAAAAAATTTTGAGTAAGCATCCTAAAAATGGCGTTCATTCTATCTGAATTGCACAAGTTTCTCTTGTCAGTAATTGATAGCCCCTTTGCTTTTAAATATTGTAATAACATTAAAAAGGTAAAATAAGCTCTATCCAACCATTAACACTATTACATTTCCCTCTCATATACCTAACAAGGCCTTTTAATTTCAGAACTATAACATGAGTGGAACTCTGGTAGACTGCAGGAACATTGTGGAGTTGCTGCTCGACTGCAATTTTTAAAATTATTTTGTAGGTTTGTTTTTTTTCTTGTGAGGGTCTCTGTGAGGCATGACCCACTTACTAGACTCATTTTAGTGTTTTTCACTCAGCACTCTTCCCATTTTTGATACTACAATATGGACGTTGGTCTTGATATCTTCAATAGCATACTGTAGTTTTGCAGATATTTGGTCTTTCTTCTTGTGAAGCATTAAGTTCAAAGCCAATCAATTAACAGACTTTTTTTTCATTCCATGGTTAGGGAAGTTTCAACTAAGTTTGACTCTTTTGCCAACATTTATTTTCTGGTTTTATCATTCCATCTGTAACATCTTCTTCTTCCTTCTACTTTTTTCCCCTCCCAGCACACATATTGGAGAATAATCGAGACCTTTCACGCGCTGTAGTGGCTGGCTCACTGCACAGTCAAGAATTTAATAACTCCTCCCAGTGTAATTTCTGTAAATCAAGAGACTGTTTTCCCTCCAGTATGGTATTAAATAGAGAGTTTGGTTTAAAAATAAATGCTGAATCTTTCCAAAGACCATCTGATAAGACTAGTAGCTCAAGAGTGAAAACAGTATAGCTGTGCTTTTATGAGAAAAATAGTATTGAAAATCTACTGCACTAGTTCAAGTGTATTGAACTGAAAAGTTTTCTAGAACAAACATCAACTAAAAAAATTCTTCCATTTCACTTTTCCAGCAGCTTACTTCTGGAAATGTCACTGAACGCAATTGTCCTTGGAGTTCTTAGGGTTGCAAGCATATTACATCACCTAGCAACAGAAACATCTATTTAGGATACAAAGATCAAGTGCGTTCTTTAAATGTGTTGTAGATCCCCCAGGATATACACAAATAAACTCCCATAGAAATCCACATAGTTTGCAAGGCAGTCTGTTTCTTTGTCCTTGATGCATCAGTGCTTTTCATTTGGAAGACTTTGACCTTTTGCTAGCAAAACTGGCAACAGTCTCCTTATTTCATTTGTGTATTTGTTTATTTATTTATTTCAGGTACAGAATCTGTACTTAGACATTTACTTACTGCTCTTTGTAGATCATTCCATCCACCTCATTGTCTATTCTTCAAACTGAGATTTTATTGAATTTTGGAACTTGGTATATTTGATAACTAGAGTGGTGCAAACAGCAAGTTTACTGTCTTGTAGGAAACTTCCTTTTTTTTTTTTTTAAATTAAAAAAAAAGTATTTAAGTTCTCAGCAAACAGAAGTTACCAGTCCAAAGTGCTCTCAAACACACTGGCATGTGGTGGGTTTTTCAGTCAATACCAGTGGTGACACATCACAGAATAGCCTTAAGACACTCTCAGGGTCCCTACAATCAGGTGCTTCATTCTCATGTGCCCTGTTGCCATGGGTCTTGTAATTTTGAATAATCAGGTCAGACTCACCAGGAATGAATTGTCCTTCACAGGATCATTCAGAGCAATGAAATGGTTATGCAGACAAGTATTAATAATCTGGGCTGACTTTAGAATTCCATGGAAAATCTCTTTCTGAGTATTAAATGGTGAAATTCATCCTGTTTCATCTTAGCCATCCTTAGTAGTCTGAAGTTAGCTGTAGCTTACAGAATACCACAATGATATATGACAAGTTCCACTCTTCTTACACCCTCTGAGTACCTGCTAGACTTTTATTAATCTTACTGAGCTGGAAAGTGTGGGGGGGAGGGGCAGAGAAACCTGCCTTGTTCTTGACGTTTAATGACTCAGAAGCAAGTTCTGACTTTTCTTTGTGATTCTCTAAGTGTGTCTTTTCTCTTTGTGCTTTGTGCTTGGGTTTCCAGTTTGCTTCTTTACTTTAAGGACAGATCTTCAAAGGGGTTAAGCATCTTTGAAAATCTTCCCATAAGGCTGTGAAATTTTAAGATCAAAGTCTTTTTCCAGACACTAGCCTGAATTTCTTTTTACTTATTCTTAATTGATAGCTGTATGATCAAAAGCTGAGGTGTAGATAAAGCCAAAGATGGAACTGAAGTGGGATTTGAAAACCTATGCAGATGCGTAGTGACCCATCAAGACCCTGAGTGTGAACATGAATCCTAATTAATTCTAATCCTTCTAGGAATCCATGTGAATGTGCAATTGTAGGGTCAACAAAATTTGGTGAGCAGAAGACCTCATACTGTGGGATTCTGGTGTCTAGGGCAGTGTCTAGTGGAGCTTCCATTCAGCACAAAAAACCAGAATCCAGCCTGAGAAGTTCCTGTAGTTTATTCCATCATTTGTATTATTTTCAGAAGTGGTGAGTCTATCTATGGCATAACCAAAGAATTTACAATGAAGTCTATTAAAAAGGAGAAGTTGTTTTGTGGTTGAGTAATTGACAGCCTTCGTCTCTCAGACATCCAAACTTTTAGTCAGTCTGGCAAATCTGTTTATTCTACCCTGCTCACATAATGTAATAATAAAAATAACAGTACTTTAAATTTATTTTATATGGAGGATTATAATAGAGTCTAGAGTTAGTAAATACATCAAAAAATAGGACTAGTGTTCTAAGCCAAGCACACAAATGTTACTGCAGGCAAACATACTTACAAGGTTGATATACAGAAGTCCCTTGGAGATAACTAGCTGATGTATCAGGGAATTCTCAAAGACTGATTATTAATGCACCAAAGCCATATAAATTCAGTGAAACAATCAGAAGACATTAAAGAAAGGCAGCTTTATGTCTACTTTGGGCCCATTCTTCATATGATATAAGTCAAGACAAATCCCTGTCACATCATATTTTCTTGCTGCGGGATGATGTGAGGGAAATAAGGGGCCCACTTAGCTCTTTTGTGTAGCTCATTTAAAATAACCCAGATTAATGGGAACCTGTCTTTTTTACCCTTGTAGGGAATGATAAATACTAAGAAATATTATTGAAGCCATTCAGCTGTCCATTAATAATACATTAGTAAATACCATATGATCAAATTTCAGCTTGCAGCTGAGCCAAGTGTTAGCTTAAATACCATCAATATTTCATTCATGAAGGGTAAGGGTCCTGCTAGCGTCTACATGTATACAGGATGCAGAAAGGAGAATAAACAGGTCCCAAAATACCTGAAATACTATTGTATCACAGCTGAGGAAGCATGGAGAAAGTTTCCCAAATGGGCAGAGCACAGAGTATCACAAAAAATGTTATGGTCCTTCTCTTGACTTTCTCCAAAGCCTAACAGCCCAATGTTTTACTCCGCTTCTTCAATCCCAGTTCAGTCCTGAATTTTTCCAGAAAGAATTCTTCTGATTTTAAGGGTTTCTTCCCTTTACATTCTTTAGAAAGATTAAAAGATAATAATTCAAATCCTTTGGCAATGACTACTATTTTTGTTCTCACTCCCTCAGGGACTGTCACAGATTAGCTCAAAAATCTTAAAAAATTTATATTCTTCCCTGGAGTGGCTTCTCTTTTTGAAAGATCTGTGCTGTTTTTATGACTTCCTAGAAGATCAAACCTTTTTTTTCCAGGAAATGGCCAACATTCTGTTTTGTGGGTAATGACTCTGCTTCCTTACATCTAAATTTACTCTGTTTATAAGCAATAGTCTGTTGTCAAGTTCTTGCATTTTTTTCGGCAGTGACTGTAGGTAATACCCTTCTTCATGCAATAGTATTGGTCATACATGAAAGGAAGCTATTTTTTATTCCCACCTTCCAAAGGAATGAGGCAACAGCTTTTCTTTTTCTTTGTTTTTTTTGGTATTCTTCAAGTCAAATTAGTGTCTATATATACTTCATATTTCTTTATTGCACTGACATCATACTAGGTCATCCCGTTCCAGGAGAAGTCCTGTAGTAGTGTTCACTAATTTGTATTATTCATGTAATTAATTCAGTCTTTGAAACTGTGATTCCCTAAAAACTAATAGAAAAAAAACCAACCTGGAATTTACAAACAACGCTGCAGTTTGCGTGTTTTACCTATTGATTATAAAAGTTTGTTATGCCTTCAAGTCTGTGTTGTTTTAATTTCCTTCTATTAAGAAAACTTTCGGTTTTACAAATGTCTGTGTGTCTGTGTGTGTATGCATGTGTATCTAGTAGGTAACACACATTTTAACTCTGGGATTTTTGGAGACTCACAAAGGAATTTTTAAGAACTGTTGATATAAAGTCTGTGACATACAGATTTTAGATAACTTTCAAAGAGACTTTATTAGGGATTGAAAAAAAAATACATTTGGTTTGATGAAGTAAGACGTAAGAAAATTAGGTATATGAAATTAGACCAATAAAATTTTATGGAAGCCTAACTACCCTGACTCAAAAACATATGCAGATTTAAAATCCTCTCCAAAGGAATTTTTTTTTCATTTTCAGTCTTTTTTTGTTTTTTACAGTTTAATACTATGGCCTACAGATCAGAGATGAAAATCCAGCTAGTAGTCGTATAACCTGACATTTATTGACCCTCTACATTATGTGACCTACATGCAAATAAAATACTTCCAGTCTCAGACTCTTGGTTTTCTCAGCTCAAAAGGCAAAATTCTGTTCAAAACTTGCATTTTTTTTTTACCATAACTACTAAGTGGTAAATTTTCTCTGCCTTACTGTTCATATCAAACCAAACAGAGATGGCATCTTGAATAAGTACTTTAATCAGAAAATTCCCCTTGGATGCTATAAAAAAAATTCTTGACAGAGAGGTCCCTGAGAGCCTTTTCACCTACCTCAAGGAGTGAGGTGTTGTGAGGCAATAAATAAGAGAAGCCTTAGCACTGGAAGGAATCCTGAAATAGGGGGCTCTTCCTCTAATGTGAGTGAAAATATGTGTATTTCAGCTGCAGGTTGCAGGGCAGGAGAACATAATTCGTTTGTCTTATTAAATACCTGGTCCTCAGATGAGTGAACATGTTGTGTGAAGTATGGAATTTACCCCTTTCCAAACTAAAATGATGACCTCTTTCAAATTTTGAGGAGGCACATGGACAGAGAAGGTACCCTCTACTTCATTGCATTTATGAAGCTTGTACTAAACTTGACTCCTGCCTCAAGGAGTAGGGGTATAATTAATTCCCATTAATAAAAAAAATGTCAAGCCCTCACTTACATTTGTCTTCACACAAAAACGAGGCTTCATTATGAAGACAAACAAGAACAGATATTTAAAACCTCATAAAAAATCCCCGCAGTGTTTTCAAATTCCTGTGTTAAAAGAAGGAAAAAAATACATCAAATGAAAAAGCATTTAACACATTAGTTAATAATTTAACCAGAACAAAATCTGCTACATTAAAAATAAAACACTTAAAATATCCCTGAGAGTTTTCCAAACATTAAATTAACTATAAATCTGTTGAACTTGTTTATACACTATAACCCTTCAGCAAAACAAATGCAAAACTTTACAAAGTTTACATATTTTACATAAATCATAAGGTTGGGTGATAAAAGACCAAGAGAGTAAATTTTGAGAGATTGCAGGACACAGGGAAATATATTCTTTTAACCTGAATTTTAGGATGTCAGAGGTACCTAGTTAGTTTGTCTCCTGGAAAAGCCTTGTGAAATGTTCTAAATACACACTTTTTTGGAGTTTCTCTTAGCTGATTTTGTATACTTTCTGAAAGTCCTATACAAAGTATACTTTGTACACAAAGTATGCAAAGTATACATGTATACTTATAGTTATCTTGAGATGGCTATAATTTTGCTGAAGGATTAATGGATTAACCCCTAGTTTTGCTTCTTTTAACTCTTCCTGAAGCCAGGATAGATGATTTATTTTTCAGTTGATGCTCTGTAATGAAATTATAACTTAGCAACCATAACCATTTCTAAAACATTACTCATCTTAAAAGACAGAGTGTTATAGTGTTGGCATAAACTCCTGGAATAATTCACCCTGATTGATTAAAACTCTTATTTTATCCATTGTCCTTAAATATTCTTTCATTCCAAAGTAAACAACAGCAGCTAATAGACATGGTATCTCACTACTGTGTGATCGAAGACTAGCTTTTAGGACAAGAAATAAATGGAGGTCTAATCTTTCTAGTGCCTTTTAGAGGTACTTAACATTGGTCTACAAAGAGCATTGAATGAAAAGAATTAGTAATGGAAGAGACCTACAAAGTCATTTGTCCAGTCCTCTGCCAAAGCAAGATTGCTTGTCTATGATATACTGTGTTTTTAAGTGTGATGTCCAGTCCAACCCTAAATTATTCATCTGATCTGTTACTGTTTCCATTAGGCATACCAGATTATTTTATACTGTAGCTTGGATTTTATTTTTCTTTATTTAATTTTATTCCTATAATAGCATACTTTGAAACAACTTACATGGTCTTCTTTCCCCTTTTACTTCTCAGATGCTTGCTGAGTTAGCCAAGCTACACCAGTGTGATCATTTTCTTTGGCTATTCAGGCTGTGAAATAACCCTGCCTTGCATACAAAATCACAGGCTTTTACACCATGTTGAACTTGAAGGTCCAATTTAATTTACTATTAATGTAATATTTAAAGTCATCAAATTTTATTATGTTCTTACATGTTTCTAATGGTAGAGAGATCTTCTATGTAACATTATTTTCATATAAGTTATGCAAGACATATTTGTAAACCTGTGCATTTAATGCAGGAAACCTGTGCCAAGGGAGAAAACTGCCCTACACGTACTGAGTGAAGTTCTGCATACTTTTTTGAACTATGTATATTAAGCAACAGAATCTCTTTATCTCCATAGGTGACATATGGATAAACTTTGCTATAATCATTGCTATGATGTCCCTGCCTTTAAATATCTGCAGGTTTATTGTCCCTCTCTTCAATTTTATGTTTTAGGAGATATTTCCTTTTTCCTTTAAAATTTCTAACATAAAATAACTTAACTCTGATTCAGAAAAAGCAGTGAAGAAAGAACACCTTTATACTTTATATACTTTATATATACTTTATGGTTTAGAAGAACCCATTACATATCCTATCTGTGGCATCATTAGGGCTGCCCACACAAATGCAATTGAAATGAAACGTCCAGGGAAATGTCATTGTCCAGGATGGTTATTGGAAGCAGTATAAGAGGAGTTTTTATCTTTCCTAAAGCATTCTGGGCAGTGCCCTGGGGTGATATGACTTGAAGGGCTTTAACCCCTTATCCTGGAAATGTATATGAGAAGCCAGCTGAGGAGAAGGAGGGAAGGCAAGAGCAACAAGATGCAGCATGCTGGACTTTTTCCAGATGCCACTGTGCCCAAAAGAGATGACATCTCATTATTAATTGGAAAAGGTCCTATGTAAAATGCCAGTACAAGAAAGGAAGCCAAAAACCTGAAAATAAAGCTGAACCCCCAAAAAAACCCCGAAACAAACACAAAAAGCAAGCAAGCAACCAAAAAAACGGATTCCATTAATAAACTACAGCATTCCCAACTACCAGAATCAATAATGCTTAACAGCTACATGCTAGTGAAAACTAATAGCTATGTATTTTTCTCTTCTAGGATAACTCTTTGCAGGGTTTATTAGAGCGCAAACTCCTTTTTCGAAATTGAGGATGTCACCATCGATCATGGAGTGCAGCATATGTGGAACATCAAAGCACAAAAAAACACAGAAATCTTTCTTTAATAGCCTGCTTCTCTTCACTTATGGACATTTTATAAATAGAGTATTCAGCCCTCCTCCTTTTGTACATTAAAAATGCAGAGTTTTGGGTAGCACTCACACACAGCAGTTGGAAACTTGTTTGAATAAAGTAAATTTACCATGTTGATTCAGAAATTTCAGCTATTTTCCAAGTTTGCCATTCAAGAGATTTTTCACATCAGCTCTTAACATGCTCTTAAAAAGTATCATTTTTTGAGCTGCAGACTACATATAATTGCCAGTCACTGCAATGAACAGTCCTATACAGTATCTGTCCTATAACTGTACATGCCAGCTAGATCTAATTCATAAGAAGTCACATAAGAGAGTTTATTGGGTATTAGTTAAAAGTAGAATATTTACATTGATTTACATCATCCAAAATTCTATTCCAATGCCTCAATAATTGAACTGGGGGGAGGGGGGGAGGGGTGCAGGGAGTAGAAGAGAGGGGGATGCAGGAGAAGAAGAAAACAAGAAATGGTTGTTTAATTGTGCAGCACTGATATCAATAAAAATAAATTGGCTATAAAGCAATAGTTGGGTATTTGGCAGTACTCATCAGTATCACTCTGCCAGCCTTTAAAAGAGAGAGGAAAAAACTATCATAGTGACCTTAAGGAAGGTGTGTGGAACAGCAGAAAGAGGAGTATTTCTCTGGGAATAGCTGCTTTTCCTGCTTCTCTGTCTTTGAAGGTCCACCTTTGTCCAGCCTAGCAGAAGATTTAATAGACTGTCTTTGATCACCCCTGTAGTCAAGGCAATGATGATGATTTTTGACTTTTTCTTGCTCAGGAGAGAGTACATGCAACTTGTCCCATATCCCTGGTATTATTATATTTCCCAGGTATATACATGCAGCAGCTGAAAATGCTTTATTTACTTCCTGTAATGGCCAGTTGCGGGAATTTGCTTTACTTATGCCTTGTTTTGACCTTTAAATAATCCCTTGATGGTTTTGACCATTACCAGATAGCAAAAATCAGGCTAAATTACCACATGGTCAAGTAAAGCAAGTATAATTTTCAACATATGCTTTTAGTGAATAGCTTTCAAAATACTGCGCTTATGGGAATTTGAAATGATTAAGTAAACTGGAACAGAATAAAGAAAGCAAAAGAGAATATATCAAAACCAGCTTACTTTGAATTATGGCTATCACAAAGAAACCTGAATATAATCTGTTTTGAGAAGTCTGAACTTCAATCACTTTATGTGATGGTTTTGTAAAAAAGTGAACAAGGAACTGTCATTTGTAAAGTAATATATTTTTCCCTCTCTGAAAAAAAATAAATCATGGTCACAGAAATTGTTTTAATTAATTATTAATACATTGTGTCATTCTAGTTTTGCAACTCTGTTAATAACCCAAGCCTTGATGGCAGCAAGATGTTCTAGCAGAGGATAACTACACATGGGATTCTGAAGTTGTATCCATGAGCATCTGTGTTTGAGGAGAATGGAGGAGAATAGATTACAACCGGAATTACAGCACCATACAATACCTACCTTCTGAGAGAACTGGCAAGCCCAGTAAATATCCACAGCACAAGTTTTGTTTTGCTTCTTTTCCATGTGGCCCAACACCTTTGCAGCAGGAATAATTCAATGCTGAGAGGTGTACCACAAAGAGAAGTGCGGCAGAAATTCTGTTCCTAATTCAGTCGTCTGCCTTACATGATGCCAAGCACTTTTGAAATCTAAACAATTAGCTCAGCTGGTAACAAATGTAACAAAGGTGAGGAAAATGTTATCTGTAGCAGATAGGAAATGGAAAACAGGGGTGATGGATGCAGTAGGATTTGGTGACAGGGCAATGTGCTTTGAGGAATGTGATCGGGGAGCAAAGAGGAATGAAACAATGCAAAAACAACAGCACTGTAGAAAGAAGTGAGGCAGAACATAACATTATTAAGCTAATGGTTTGAAGCATTAGAATACTGAATTCACTTTGGATGGAGGCAGTAAAACTATGCACAGTATGAAACAGAACATTATGATAAAGAAAAAGGAAGAAGTTAGAATGCATTTTCCTGAAAGATTAGGTTATTTGTTTGGATGAATGTATTGCAGTTTTTGGGACTACATCTTCAAGCACAGAAATACCATTTATTTCAAGAGTTGTCTGCTACATACAGAATACATTGATACATTTTTTTTTTATTTATGCACATATGTATAGATACAAACAATGACTTTAGTAATTTTTGACACAGAATGAAGAGAATGTGACTATGTTTTTAGCACACAGATACAATGAAGATTATTTTCTGGAAATAATAGATTCTCAAAAAGGCTGAACACAGTTCCCAGAGTGAGACATTCTGCATGTTTGAATTAATGTTCCTGAGTGCTCCCTTGTTAGTGCTAAGCATATAGTTTAAATAAAGAAATCACATTCCAGGCTCCAAATACAATTTGTCAGCTTTGCTTCTGGGAAGTGTGAAAGCAGCAAAAGTGAGAGTCATTTATTCACCATCTGTTCAGCAACTCACCTCTTTATCATACAGAGATGCAGAAGATACAAAGTTTAGTAAGTTTTCAGACATCAGGCTGGTAAAAGACAGGGCATTTTTTATTAACCTTATGAACAGAGATTCACTGGGTTTCCATATGTTCCATAACTTAACAGGATCACTAAAAGTATTAATCATATCACCCCACTGCATCTAATTTTTACAGTAGTATGTATTTAATATCTTAATATTTACAGGGATTAACTGCAAAATATGGCAGTTGAGTGATTTGGGGTAATTTTTTTTTTAAGGTTTAAGAAGTGAGAGAAAGGGGAGATCATGAGAGAGGGAGTGTAATTCAGAAAGGAGACTGAATAACAGGTGCTCACAGCTTGCTTACCGTATAAACTAGGCTGCACTACTTCTTAATCCAGGTGTTAATACCATTCATCTGTGTATGTAAACCTAGAGAGTACATCTAACTTACAGTATCTATCTACAGATACTTCTTGTGGAGTCCTGATTACTGGCTGTCATTTCTATACATTCTCATAATAAAAAATTATAATTTTTATCTTTTATCAAAGTGGGTTTCTTTGCACTTGGTAAAAAAAGATTAAATATTCTAGGTTTGCAGTATTTCTGTATATACAATGTATATACAAGTTTCACAAAACCTGACAGAAGCATGAAAAATGCCTTCTTGAAAATTTAGCATTACTGCAATATGAAAGAGTAACTTGTTGCAGTAGTGGAAACACCTTTTTTCCCTATCCAGAGTACTGATAATAAAACAGATATTTATCAGAAAAGTGGAGTGGGATGCCTCATATTTATATAAATTAGTGACACTCTTCTTGTGTTGTCACAGTCTCTCCAGACTGTGCAATACAAAATGAGATCTTGCACACCTCTGCACTCAGACTTAATCTGCAGTAACTTGAGTGTTTCCACAGGAAATGACAAAATCCAAGAGTGGTTCATTACCTCACAATAATGTGAAGCTTAGTGGGTGTCATCACTCTACTTGTATGACATTCAGGTTTACAGATCAGTTTGAGTGCAAACTAAACATCAGTCAATAGGAACTGACCTCTCTTGCCCCATCTACCTGGTTGCATTGTCCACGTTATTGCCATTTTCATACTGTTAACACTTTTACACTGCTCTTAGTTCTTATGAGTAATGCACCAACTTCTCTTTCTGCTGGGAATACAGACTTCTGCATCCATTCCTGGCTGATCAACTTTGTTGCCTGTTTTCAAATGAATGTCAAGGATGAACAGATGAACAGGCAGGGCTGAGAAGCACCTCAATCTCAGACACAATGGGACGGGGGAAGAAAACCACAACAGGAGTCAGAGGCAGTCTTGTTCTGCGGCTGGGGAAGTGAGAAGCAGTTCTTGGACTCCCACACAAACAATCTCACAGTCTTCATTGGGACTGCTTGTGGAGGATAATCAGGGTCAGAAATCGGTCACATAGACAAAAACTGTAACATATAGTGCAGTTTGAATCCTTAATGGAAGCTACAGGTCAGCAGAGCTGTACTGACCTGCAGATGAATTGTACAGAACCCTCCCTTTGCCACATTCAAAGCATCAAACAACACATTTGCCCTGATACTCCAGAGTAGCTTCCAACAGAAAACATTATGCTACTTGAGTTACTGTTCATCTCTGCCTCCCTCCAGTAGCTAAAAGGAGAGAGTAAATCATGTTTAGCCTCTGCACCTGCCAAGCAGTACTACCACTTTGGGAAACTGCCTGTCGCATCTCCTTTTAATGAGCACAGAACTCAGAGCTCCCGACCTGGGAGCAGCAGTATCAGCACATCCCCTGATGCTCCTCCTGGTGTGATAGACAGTGAAGTACCTGCTAAGTCTTGTGGCTGCGTGCCAGCATCCAACCACAGCAAGTTCATATTCTGTCAGAATACATCTCTGACCAGAAACAAAATAAATGTGTGAGTTTTGAGAAATGAAAGAATGCAGGTGCTGTTATCAGCAATTTTCAGTACATTGAAAATAATAGAATTTTCAATAAAGTCTTGAAATTTTCAAGAAAGTCTTTCACTTAAGTCCTTTCTGCAGTCTTGTCTAGCAAGGAACTGTGTTAATGGCCCTTGATCCCGATAAGCCATGAGGTAGCTGCCTCAGCTGTGTAAAGCCTCTTGCCCCTGGCAGCAGAGAAGGCTAACAGCATCGTGGTTTTAATACAAGGATCGTAGCCAGTAGACTGAGGGAAGAATTCATAACCTTTCACTCAGTGTTTTGAATATATTAAAAAGAGATCCCAAGAGATAAAAAATCCCAACAGAACAAGAAGGCTAGTGAGGAGACACCAAAGTTCCTACATGAAGATCTGAGATCAGATGAGATGTGAATACTTGTTTTGCTGCTGAGACACATTACTCTTACAAGTCATTTCTAGAAGGACTCAATGATCTATCTTCTTTAAGTGCATTCATCCACACTGCATTTATCTGTGATAATTTGGGATAACCTTATAGGGTGCAAGCCAAAGACTCCTCCTCTCTCTCTGGTGAAAAATTACACCTCTGGAAAAAGGCAATGAAGCAAAAAGACAAAATTGTATTAAAAAAGCAGGTTTATTTTTCATGTGCCTGTTATTAAACATTAACTTTTCATTGCTTGAAAGCTTTACCCTAAAGTCTAGTAAATATAATCAAGCTCTAATTAAATGTTAATGTAGAGTTAGTGTGTTAAAAATTCATAAGGAGTGAGCAGATGCTGTGTTTCAGTCAGCATGGTCGAATCGACAGGATCAGATCCCAGCTGTGGAAATCCTGTCACTTGACACACCAGCAGAGCAGCTCCTGTTGGCTGTACATTCCGAACCACTTCCGTGGGTGCCAGCACACTAGTTTAGGACACAGAGGCAAAGGTAGAGCCACCTCTGACCTAGAGGCTGTGTTCAGCCCACACTCCAGTAGCTGGGCCGTGCTATTGGCAGCTGATATAAGAGGGCAAAAAGGCAACTGATGATCTGCGCCTACTGACACACAACGCAGACGCTTATATCTCACTTATGCATTTTAACAATCAGTTTCAAGTCCCAACTCTGAAAATAGAAATCCTGCACTATACTTCTACTTGACATAATGATCATTATTTCCAATAACATTTTTATGAAAAAATGATTTCTCATTAAAAAAATTAATTTTGAAACTGTTAATAAAAAATGACACTGGAAAAAGGTCAGATTTTCTCTTTCATAAAAAGTACTGATGAAATGCCAATAAGAGTACAAGATTAAGTTTTCACAAAAGCTTTTATTGTTGTGTTTGTCAGTTCTAAATGAACACTAAATAAAATTAGTATATTCCTCACTAATGGGAACTGACTAAACTATTACTTCCTCTATTATTGCTCATTTACCTGTTATCTTGGTCTGATTTTAGTCTACAATTTAGGTTAGATACGTCACTGAATGCCTTGCTAGGCAGTGCCACCATGGAGCCATAAAATTTCTTCTATGACATCTTTTCCCTCCTTCTTATAATTGGGACCTAGAACTATGCCTGACCCTTTTGTGCATGCTATAAAGATGAAGGAAGTTTCCTTACTCCTTGCCACAAAAAGCCTGGCCATGCACAAAACAAAGTATAGCTCTTCCGCAGCCATCACAGCTTGAATAATTAATTATCTTGGTGGGAATAACCCTGACAGCCATTTTTCTTGACTCATGACCTTGTGCTGTGTCTGCACAAATGACAGTGTTACAACCAAGTCTCTTTAAAGTTTTATGTTCTGCAACAGTGCTGAGTCAGGAAGTGGTTACTATTGCAAATGTATGGTGTGTGCACATTTTTCCTACTGTTTTTGGGTCCATGATGTAAAGAAAGGCAAAACTCATCAGAAATTATGAAATAGCAATGTCTGTCACTATGGTTTTTCATAGAATCATAGAATGCTTTGGGTTGGAAGGGAGCATTAAAGGTCACCTAGTCATTACTGATGCTGCATAGAATTGCTGGAAACATTTTCACAATCATTATACCTGCCTAAAAAAATGCTGAAAGTCATTATTTCTTTTCACAAAATGAGTCAAGCAAGAGATTCTTCTTCCACAGATGTTTTAAAAGCGTGTTGTCTCTGAGGGAATCTTACTACAGCACTTTGATTAAACCTTAAGAAGCTTTTTCTGAGACACCACTCATTATTTCTCTGAATTCCTTCTTTCCTTTATGTACATACTCCTGAATTTTACTAACACAATGTGAAATCTGTTGCAGACAGACTACTTTAACTTTTTTTAAAATAATTTTTTTCCTATGATTTTAATTTCCTTACAAGTAGAAATTGATTTTCCAGGTATTGTCAAATATCAATACAATGGAAAAAGGAAGAGATTCTGGACAAGCTGGGTTTTTTTGCTGATTGTATTAGTACATTAGATTCAGTTTTCCTCCGTTCTGGCATTTAAGATTCCCTACACCAGTCATCATTACATGAGTGGGTGTACAGCACAGTAATGCATGCATGTTTGGCATCTGGTGATCTTTCCCTGGGTGGTTGGTTTACTTGCCAGGGAAGAATCAGGGAGTGGGACTGTATCTCCTGGGCCACCTCCAAGGGGAATATGCTGTTCTGTAAATATGTGAGCTAGAGCTAGAAAGCTAGAGGCAGAAGTATAAGGCATCTATTTCAGACAGAGTGAAAAAAAAAAATAGGATTCCTTAAGCACATGAAAAGTTCACAAGGAATTGTGGGTCTTACAGAAATTTATTGACGTGTAGTGTTGAAATGCCTCTGAAGGAATTTTCTTAAGATTGGCATTTGTACGGAAATGCTTGGTGTTGCAAGTATATGATAGCATGGAATACTTTGGTTCTGTAACTCAATGCAATCCCATCATCCCTCAAAAAACCTCAACAAACAAACCAAACCAAGCAAACAAAATTCCCACCCAAACCAACCAAACAAAAAAGAAAGAGCAAAAGAAGCCCCATCCCCCACTTCTTTGCACTGGAAGTAGATAATATTCTCCTTCCTGTTTCATGATAGGGTACCTGACTTCTGAATGAATCCATAGAAAGTCCCCATTCCATATTCTTTCAATGTGAACGCTATAAAATAGCTCATGATCATACTGTTTCATTTGCTTTTTTCTTCTGACAGGCACTGTGCCTGCAGATCCCAGATGTAAGAAAAGTTAGCTTTAAAATCAAATTCTGATGGAAACAGAAGCCTGACTCTTCTCCAGCATCCACATTTTCCTGGGCACAGAAACATCCTTGTGTTTCTAGGCCTGATTTTTTGTAGGAAACATTATTGTTGCCAACAGAGAGAAGAAGATCTGACAAAGGCAGCCACACCTAACTTCTTCTAACTGGCCCCATTTGTAAAAGAGACTGGTTTCTAAACAAGATGTTACCCAAGTGTTTAGTGAGGTGTTGAGTTCACCTTGAAACGCATATTTAGTTTTTGCAACACCAGTGCCTTCCAGTTAAAACTCCTGTCCAGACGATACGCTAAGAATATTTTATATTCTATCATCATGCCTTTTGCCAAAAAGAAATCACCAATCTTGTGCATTTTAAAGTTATTTCAGATTTGCAGTTTTATTTAATCTAAATGGTTAACTAAATAATAGTATGATTTTTCTTTTTAAATCACAATAACACCTTTTGGGGAAAAACATGCGCTGAAGTTGAACATGTTAACTTGATTTTTTTCTTTTTTGACATCTAATTAAAGGATATGTAATTAAATATTTTAAAAAAAGGATAAAATCAAACTAGAAATAAATGTATGATAACAACCAAGTGAATAAATGAATGAATAAAATAACTTTCTGAATTAGATTTTTATGTTCTGGGATACAGCATTCTAATAGTAAAACTTACGCAGTCCTTGCAGAATGTAACATTTTTGTTTCTGAAAGACATGGTGAGAACAGATCATTTCTTTTCTGTGGTCAATTGCAGTTCAAAATCACTGAAAATGGTTGTAAACTCAGTGCCGTTTAAATCAGTGACAAAACTTCTTCAGTGCAGCTGTGATTCAGTTAGGTTATCTTTTTTAGCGCACCTTGGATGAACAGAGCTGTATTTATAATGTAGTAGTTTCTCTGTAAGCACATTTTTACAGTCACACACATTAAATCTATGTATATGGTTTCCACACAACTGAAACCTTACAGACAACTTTGCAACTTCTTTCTTTTTTAAACTTGGGCTTTTCTTACTAATGCTCTCAGTGCATTTCAAGACTCATTAACATGTGTACAGGCTTTCATGTGAATTTTGTAACTATTTATAAGCACAGGTTTATGCTACATAGTAGGATATTACAAGGCAGGAATGCTTTGTTTCTTGCTATATGCAATGCTGAAGGAAAATTGTTGAAGTCACAGCAAAACCAAGTTGAACACAGGTTAAAGAGCATTTACCATCTTCAATATTTGCTCTGGAAGTAAGCGAGTTTCCTCAGCATTTTATTTTCTGCTGCACTACTAGCTGAAAGCAAGAGAGCATAATCTCTCTGTCTCTTGTTTCCACTTTAGCACTCCCCACGAGACACATCTTTTTGCAAGATCAACATAAAAAGAGCGATTATATCTCTTCATACAGCTGGCTGTTAAAATCATTAGAATCATTGCAAGCTGGAGCAGAATCTGGTCCATGCAGTTGACTGGGCTTTCTCTTGTGCTTGACTTTAAGCACCAGCAAATAGGACTTGTGTGTTGAGGTGAGAAAAAGAGGGAAAGAAAATCCTACAGGCAGAGATTTCCAAAACCAAGAAGAACTGGATATGCCTGAAGTGGTTTGACATAGACAAAAAGGTTGGAAAGCAAGTTTCCATGAAGAAGGTGGATTCCTGAAGTGATTTAGTCTGACAGTGTGCTGGGAATCGAAATCACAGGGGTGTTTCTTCCTAGCAAATACAAAGACCATGCTGCACAAATATATGAGTGTGGCCTCTGATTTCTATTCCATTGCAAGATCATCAGCAAAGCCCCACAAACTGATTATTTTCTTTACAAGTGGTTATATTTTATCAATTTAGTGGCAAAAAGGAATGCAAAAGTCCTGGATTTTCAAAGACTAGAGCACAGATTCATTTGCTTTGTGATGGTGTGCTAATCCATAGCTCTTCTGCTTTGATAATGATAACAAAAATGGACCAAAAAGAAAATCACATAGTAAAAAACTTGGATTTATATAAAGCTTTCTGTACAAATAATGATCTTGGAGCACTTTATTCAAGAGTCAGAGAAAAACAAACATTGTCTTAGCTCAGGGGAAAAGGTATGATCCTGACACAGCCTTATAATACGAAAATAATTTTCTGCACTTCATTATTTTCAAAGGGGAAGAGAACAAGCATAAACTGATGATGATTAGCAGCAAGCAATCACAGACAGGCTCCAAGGAATTTGTTGTTGCCTAAGCTGTTGTACAAAACATATTTTTGACTGTGATTATTTGCATCTATTTTAAACTGGATACTCTTTTATTTTTCTTACCAGCTTTCCAGATTAAATTTAATTACAAAGCAGCCAGATTTGTACCTAGAGTAGAAGTCAATAGACTGCAACAGCATTAAGGAGATTAATGTGCTCTGTGAGTTAGAAGAGCAACTTTCTGAAAGAGGATTTTCATGAAGTTACTTGTTGAAATTATCAGTCCAGTGAATACACAAAAACAAGGCTGGGTGTGCTCCCTTCATTAAAAGCATCACATGTTGATATGGAACAAAAAAAATTTACTTGTTTGTGGTTTCGTCAACTTTTGGAACAAATATGACAAAATGAACTGCATCAAAATCGAAGACCCAATTCTGCAAACCACTGTTCATGAGAACTTCAGAGCTCAAGGGTAATAGTGAACCAATGTAAAAATTCCTTCCAGGTTGGTTTAGTTCTCCATATCTGGCTAACAAGTGGAGATGAAGAAATGCATCTGTCTCAACATTGTTGAGAGGGAGTTGAATTTAATGATTATGGAGCAATAACAGAAATGACTGACTCACACAATCTCACCTGTGTAAATATGCAACTTAGAAAAAACATTTTAAACAGTCTAGCATCATTCACATGGAACAGTGAATATTAGGGAAGGTCAAACATATTTTTCCAGTCATTATATTGAAAACACAAACTCTTATTGGGTTGAGGCCTGGTTTAAATTATGTATAATCATCATGGGCAAGCAAGTGGAACCATGAGCCAGCAATGTGTCCTTGTGGCAAAGAAGGCCGATGGTGTCCTGGGGTGCTTTACAGAAGGCATTGCCAGCAGGTTGAAAAAAGTTGTCCCGCCCCTCTACTCAGACCTGGTGAGGCTGTATCCTGGAGTGTTGTGTCCAATTCTGCGCTCCTCAGTATGAGAGAGACATGGAGCACTGGGAGTGGGTCTAGCAGAAAGTGACAAAGACAATTAAGGAGCATGTCTCTTACGAGGAAAGGCTAAGGGAAATGCGCCCGTATAGGTCGGAGAAAAGATTACTGGATCTTATAAATGCTTACAAATACCTTAGGTATTTGTCAAGAGTGTGGGGCCTGACTATTTTCGGCTGTGCCCAGCAGCTACAGGATTAGGGGCAATGGACACAAACTGAAACACAGGAAGTTCCATCTGAATATGAGGAAAAACTTTGCTTTGAGGGTGGCAGAGCACTGGAACAGGCTTTCCAGAGAAGTTATTGGGTCTCCTTCTCTGGAGATATTGAAAATCATCTGAATGCGACCCTGAGAACCCCATCTGCGGCAAATTTGCTTTAGCAGAGCGTTGAACTAGATGATCTACATAGGTCCCTTCCAACCCAACCATTCTGTGATTCTGTGATTTTCAGTAGTAGGCACATACCTTTGTTTGTATTAGTACCCTCTAGAATGCCTGCTGAATTGGGATTAGTCTTAGAAAGGGGAAGAAGTAATAAATGCTCTATAGCTTCTCTAGACAGAATCCATGGCTCCATCTTTCCTTTTTTCCCCTCTTTTTCTATTTTCTTCCTTCCTTGCCAAGCTGTCTAAATTTTGGAAGTGATTCTGGAGAACTCCGAAATTTCTAAAAAGTAGTTTTAAGCTGGTACTATGTCTCAAAATAGGAAGCTAGACTGTTATGTGGGAAAATATCTTTCACCTAATACCCTGGATATCAGGAGTAGGCATTCTCAGGTGCCCAGTCTTCTTCCCTATAAATAGATTTTGTTGGAAAATTAGCTTTTTCTGGATTAGGTGTACTTTAGCTGCAAGCATACGTGATATCTGAATAATAAAGTGCCACAGTAAGCAACACACTGTTTTATGGATATGTTCTCAAAATCTTGACCTCTAAACCCCATTTGACCTTGCTAGGAATCCATCTACATTTCGCAGTTGAATTTTTTCAGAATTCACTGGTATTCATCTAACCTTAAGGTGTTTTCAGGTCTGTATTTCTTCCACATTGTATAATGCAAATTTTCCCCAAAGAACATTTTAATATAATTTTATTTGTATTTTTCATGTCCTTGGTGAATCCTCTGCTTGCTTAGATACAGTTTGCTTTAGAATAGACAGCCTTTAGATGATCTAGGTAAACCTAGGAATTTCCTGGTTTAAGATATCAGTACTTGTGGAAGTGGTTGTATTTTTCTTAGAAATTTTAATATGAAATTTTTAGGCCTGTGGAAGGGAGGGCATTGTTTTCCATAACTAACCCCTGCTGTGCATTTCTTGTCCCTCCCAATCCCTCCCTCTTTAATTGTTCTTCCATAGGTGCTTGGATTCTCTAATTCCAACTCTCAGTCCTTTTTAGTCTGTTCATATTCTTAATTGCCACACCGAGTATCAGAGCTTAGGCAACTTTGTCAGAGTCTGAGCCAAATTCTTTGTACTTGTTTCTGAGGGTATGTTTATGTGATGTCAGATGAGTGAGTTAGTTTGTTTAATGAAAATACCTCCTACAGCTGGAGATTTATGTTGCTCAGCTGAGACATTCTAACAGCATGTATATGTTCCTTTTCTGTTGTTTTGACAGGCACAGTTGATTAGCTGAGCCCAGTTACATCTTTTGTATGTAAATTCTGGGGTGCTAGGCGGTCTCTTGTCAACATTCTGATTTTCACATCAGGCAAGAATGGTGCAACCTGACCCTGGGTCTTCACATGTGAACAGTGTGTCTGGCTCACTGTGCCACCTAGCCTTCAAACTGTAAATATCTCCATGAATATCAATTGTTTGCAACCTTTGTTTTTGCATCTACTAAGTGCTTCACTGCTTGAGGTTTGCATTAAGTTCTCTTTGACACAGTCGGAAAATTCATCTTCTTCCCAGACCTTGCAAGCATCTACAGCATCTGTCAACTGTGGGGAGATAAATGATAGATAGGAATGGCTGTTACTCCAACCAAATAAAGGGAAAAGGATGGCATTGAAATCAGGCCGGGGGGGGGGGGGGGGGGTGGGGGGTGGAGGATGGTTCTTTCATTTATATTTTTCTTTTTTCTTTTACACAAACTTCTTGGCATTGCAAACAGCAACTGGCACTAACTACATCAGGAACCTAACGACCATTTCTCCAAGATGTATTTACTAAAGCATGATGCTCACAATAAAATCTGCTCTAAGAGTTTTACAGTACAGTAGAATCAAGTTTTGATCTCTCATGTGCAATCAGTATTCTGTTTTGAACTGCCTGTTTTTATTTCAAGAAATCAATCCTGAAGCACAGGAACAAGAGGAATTCTGTATGCCCCATCCCTGGCAGGGTTCAAGGCTGGTTTGGATGGAGTGCTGGACAATGTGATCTAATGAGAGGTGTCCCTGCCATGGACAAGGGGATTAGAACGAAATGATTTTTAAGGTGCCTTCCAACCCAACCCATTCTCTGATTCTATTATTATTAATTGCTGTTGTTATTATTAGTATTAGTAGTAGTAATACTATTACTTCTACAACTACTACTACTAATACTACTATTATTTTTCCACAAGCAAATGCAATAGAGACATATCATTCTATATACAAAATATTTGCTTTAAGGAAAGGAATAGCAGGAGTCTAATGTATTTAGTAAAGGAGAGCAGATGTTCTTTTCCTCCCCCTTTTCAGGAAGGCAGGCAATTGCCCTCTTTTTTATTATCTCAAAAGACTGATTAAGAAACTTTCTACCTAAGTGGTTTTAGCAGTCATTGTCTTGGCTGGCACAATGTCATAATTATGCTTCTATAAATCTTTATATTTCACCCATTATGTCCTGAGTGAGGTTGTTCTCCTGTTGTAATTTGCATCTTTCCAAACTTATTTTGAAGAAGAACATAAAAAATAAACATTAATTTTACATTAAACAGAACCAGAAAAGTATGAGAATTCATTACTCCTTTTTCTCAAATCTATGAATATCTTCGTTCCATGAGAACATTCCTCGATATACATTATTTTAATCACCTTTAAATAAGTGTATATTATATTGGTACGATAATTCCATTTAAATTTTTTTGTAATATTCTGGGTTACATATATTCTGCTGCCTAATTATCTTCAGCATTCATTATGTGCCTATATTGTTATCCAACAGAAGAATAGGTTGTACCAAGCTACTGCTTATGCTGGAAGGATTGAAGTCATTTCCACGTACATTTTGAGGCAGCCTGATATGATCTGCTCTCGACAGCCAATATCTTCCTGCTGCATGTACAACTAGAATTATTGTCCTCGAGAAGGCTTACTAAAAAGGTGTATAAATGGGCCACTGAAGTTCTCAAATTTTCCCTGACAATATCTCTATCTTTGTAGGATTTTATTATTATCCCTCACTCAGAATTTCCTGGAATAAATCATTTGAGTCTCAATTAATTGCTGCAACTGAGAGTTGAAGCTATTAGCAAGCCTTTGGCAAATAGCTGGGCATTAGTATTTATTACAGACACAGATGCATGAGAGGTGCTATCAATTTTGTCTTTGTTGGATTTCAACTTCAGTGAATTGTTCATTGATTTTGGAATTTGAGAGGATTCTAGGAAACTATTAAACAAATGGGCAATTTTGGGAACCATTTTATAACACATATAGTCACAGCCTAGACATTAGATGTCAAGCCATTTACACAAAGGTCCTTTTCAGCCTCACTTGGTGCACGTGATCTTCCACCTCATGACGTATTAGCCCATGGTAAATTGCGTTCTTTAGGCAATTTCTCCTTTAGGTATGAATGAGAATTAAAAACCAACATGGAAACATCTCATGTACAGATTTTTTTTGGTCAAAATTTTTCTTCCAATTAATACACTATTATTTTTAAATTTTGCTATTCTAATATTGTGTGGTGACTTACCTGGTGCATTAGAATTCCAGAAATCAAAGCAGTTTTAAAATAAATTTTTCTTCCTATGTTTTGACCATGCAGTTATTTTCCCCTTTAAAGTATATGGAATTATTTGACAAATTTCATGGATTTGCAGAGTTTACTGAAGGCATGTTCTCTGAGTTTTGTGTGGGTTGCATTGTACAGTTTTGCTAACAAGGTGGAGATACACATTTTTACATCAGCTAGGATTTTCAGACCAGAAAAATCCTAGAGAAAAAACTCCTCAAAAGAAAACTCCCAAAATGCATTGAAATAATGCTTGAAACATTTAAGCATATAAATATCTTCTAGAAACTGTCTTTCAAGCACTTTGAAAATGTGACTCTGTCACATAATTATTCATCAGAAAGTTAGATTTTATTATAGTCTATTCAGTGTTTGTTGTAGTGTATCATTTAGAAGAGCATTAATTTTCTCTTCTATGGCTATAAACATTTTCATGGCCAAGAAAGACTGTGTGTGTTGTTTATAAAAAACATTTTTTTTTTTGCAACAGGGTAGGAAAATAAGGAGAAATCTTTTAAAACAGGATTTCTTTTTCACTCCCAGGATGTAGTATTTTTGATCCCAAACTTCATGCTATCTTCTATTGTCAGCAGCATGTATAAGCCTATTTTAATAGTCTAATATATCTCATCAACAAAAATTATGTCTTCAAATGAAAATCTATGCATTTCTCCCAAGATAATGGTTCTTTTTTATTACCTCTGCACTCATATATATAAATTTTAACATAATTTTCTTTCAAGAGTGTGAGGTTGTTCTTTTCCTCAAATATAAACCATATAGAAAAAAATATAATTAACCTCTTTTTCATATACTTTTTTTTTAAGTTTGCAACATGCAAAATTTCTTCTTATGCCAACCATCATTTCATATATCTTTTATTTTGTTATGAAAACGTTTTTGTTTAAAAATGAATTTTTGATAGTTTTTCTTAAAATGAGCCCTTACTGCTTGAACTGGAATACAGGAGTATAGGCTGTCATTAATCTCAGTATTTTTTTGTTCAGATGTAGTAATGCCTCCTTATCAAACACAAAGGTTTTGTGTTCGGTGCTTTATTTTCCCCCTTAGAGCTAATCCGATTACAGCATTCTCACATTCAGACCAACCATATTTTTAGTGATTGTGTGCTAGCTGAGCATTCCCTTTTCATTTCATTTTCTTAGCCTGCTCCTTCTTCAGAGAAAAATGGGTGTCAGATAGTAAACTTACCATCCTTTCCTCCCAATCAATAGAACTTTAATTTTCTGAAGATTTGGAGATTTTTTTTTAATTAACAAATTCAATAGTTACATTTGTAAACAGCTTTTTAAAAATAGAATCATCATCTTAGAATGAAATAAGCTGGTATGAGTTTTTTGTACTATACTAAAAATAGGGTTTTTTATTCACTATTTGTTTAAACACCACTTAACAACTGAAGTCAATTTCTCCCTTATGCATTCAGTCAGATTAGCAGGAGAAATACACTGTGGATTAATGAATAAGGAAAAGAAAAGCTCTCCTGGTACATCCTTTCTTATTATACTACTAAGTAACATTACCCACAGCTACCTCTTGAGTCTGAATCTGCTGTGTTGTCAGATGTGATAAATCCTTATACCACTTTTTTACTTTATATAAAACTGCTACTATAGACTCATGTACTGACACTGCTTGATACAAATAATTTTTTTAAAAAGGAAAAGTTGTAGAATTTTAAATATCCCAGAAGACCTTTAGTGTTTCCCCTTAATCATCTTCTCTCCTGTCTACTTGGTTGCTAGTCCTCATTGCTGCCTGTGCCTTTTGCTCCTTGCAGAAGATGCCATTTAGTTTTCTGGTTGTGAGGCTGCTGAAATATGACCTATTACCAAGTCAGGACAGATCCTCTCCTGGGTTCATTTATCTCTTTAGGACCTTTTAGCTCAAAGCATAATTTCAGGCTTTCAAGAATTTTTACCTACGAACAAAGCTGTGTGTTAGAGTTATCTTTTTATCACAAGGCTATAGTTTTATCACAAGGCTATATAGGTTTTATCACATCACCTGTATGAGAACACCAGCAGTGAGTTTTATTAAATTAACTGAGTACTTCATTGACTGCTTTTTAATGTGAGGGAGGAAAAGTCTTGAAAAATAACTGGTCCTTGCATTTACAATACAACATTTCATATCCTAATGACTCTCATTAAGTGATCATCCTTTTTTTCACAGCGATGGAGGCAGGTAATACTCCTTTAAGAAAATGCTAGGTGATTTTATATCAAAAATTAGTTCTTTCCCCTTTGTTGCAGTGTGTTTTGGGGTTTTTTAATCTCAAATATTCACCTTCTGATAATTCCTTATTTATTTTAATTGGGATTCCCTTTAGAATTAAATTGGGGTTTGCCTGCTGCTATCCACATATTGCTTTTTAATAAGAAATAATATTTCTATTTCCATCTGGTCTAATTGCTTAATGCAGGTGATTTCTACCTTTGGATTAGGTATCTTTTTTCCTTTAATTCTCATGAAGCTGTGGCTCTTTTAGAGGTTTTTCAGATTCCTCTGTGGTTTATACACATTTTTTTCCTTTGTCACTTTCTGCAGAGCTCTGAGAAGTAGACCCTGGACCCATGTGGCCTATACAGGAGAGGGAAGCATCACTGTCTCAGTGTGTCTGAGAGTTTCCTTAAGCTGTTTCCAGCTTCAGTTAGTCTATCAAGTGCTTCTATCTTTCTACTTTTTTGTCAGTTCCCAGAAGAAGATTTGCACCTTGGGTGCCACTGATTTTGTTTTAGGTGCAGAATCTCTAATATCCATCTTTGTGACAGAAACTTGCCTGTTCAATGTCAAGATTTTTGCTGTTGATGGTTTTAGATTTTGGTATTAAGATAACCCTAGAGACTGTTCCAATTACTCCCTTCCATACTCCCTTCAATGCCTAAAGGGAATATTTTTGGTTTGGGTTTTTTTTTGGTTTTTGGTTGGTTTTTGTTTGTTTGTTTGTTTGTTTGTTTGTTTTGATTTTAGTTTCTTTTTAAAACAAGAAGATTCTTTCTAGGAACAACATTCTTATACTTGGTCTCAGGGATCTTCAGAAACTTTCTGGTTGGGAGTCTCAGGTTTCCAAAGAACTAAACTATGGATAGGGATACTTTTTGCTAAATACAGGACTAAATTATTCTTTCCTGCATTGCAGGGGGTGAAGAGGAAGATGACCAGTGGACCAAGGTAATCTCACTGGGGCTTAGATCCTTTCACTGAATGTAGCAACCTAGTTTAGCTCCAGATAAGTGAAATGACAGCTGATATTTAAAGTAATTTTTCGTTATTGTAAAAGGCCACCATAATACAACACTGCTATTCCCATGACATCACTTAAGTCCCAAGCATTTTAGAGAAGAGTGGATTGAAGGAAGGGAAAATATTCTTCTTCTTCAGGAAGTACTTTACTTTTACATTCTCTAGGTAACAGCAGAAACCAAGAAACCTGTTTCTGCTTCTTCTAGTTTTGCTATGTACTCTCTGAGGAATGTGTTAAAACTTTCCTGTATCAAGTTTTTAATTCTTTGGCAAGTTTCTCTGAGGAAAGTGTGTGTGCTCATTGACATTTCCTGGGCTATTCTTGTTTGAGATACCTGCTTACACAAGCCAAGGAAAACAAGTGACCATTAGGCCTGACAGGCGATGGGTCACATGCTGGTGGGAAGCCTTGTTCCAAGGCTCACCAGCCACAATTTCAGCAGTCATCCTGTCTTAATTCCTATTCCTCAGCAAAAACTGTGAGACACATCAGTGTTAACACCAAGGGATGCACCAAAGGAGGGCTGTTTTGATCAGACCTCCTGTACATCAAGACAAGTTTCAGTGAGCTCACTCAGGGAGAAAATGAGGGCTATTCCCTGTCCACACCCAATGCTGTTAGTTAAACAAGTGTGATCATCCCTGAATGAAAGGATGAAAATTGTTTTGCTTGAGGAAAAACAATATTGAATTCAATTGTGTAATACTGCACACCAAATTGACTACAACACTCCCTACAGTTAAGCCTGTAGTTCAGCTGTATAACAGCTGTACTACAGTCCAAGAGGGAGTTTAAGAAGCTTTTTAAACAAGAAAGAACATAGTATGTTTCATATTGCTATGGTGCTCTTTTATAAAATAAAGATATCAATAAGTAGAACCTGAGATTCAAAATTTATTTTGTAGTTGGCTTCCTTCAGGAAAATATAAAGTATTCCTGAGTCTGATCTAGTGCAAGTCCCTGTACTTATTGATTTTACAACAAAGAGGGGGAAAGTATCAACAGTTATATTAAATCCAGGTGGTGAAATAGTAAATCAGGCTGATTCAGTCACTTAGAATTCAAAATTTATAATAATTGAATGACATGGCTAAGTCAAAAAAAGCAAGAAGTAAACATCAGGGTGACAAAAATGAACACAATACATTTTTGAAACAATATATTTTGGTGATATAATGAATATTAAATACATCTACTGAAATTTTTTTTAATTTATCATTAAGTAAAGAATAAAGAGGAAAGAGAATAAAACATCTGTCAACTGCTCTGATTCAGACTGAATTGATTAAAAGAAACATCTCCTCATAAAGGCAATTCTACCGTGGGTCCTGTTATTCTTAGAGGACTGATCTGATGAGTAACTTATGGCTAAGTCATGATCTTTAGCTTTACTGACAAATTTCAGTAATAAACAAAAAAGAGCTTGACTCAGGACAGAGGAAGTGTGAAAATGGCCAAAAGTCATCTTTACAGTAAATTAGAAATAATATGTTACTTTGATTTCAAATTTTTAGTCACTTCTCTTCCATCCCAGTATGAATGTCTGCATCTAAATCTATTGCTGTTTCAAAATCTGGATTTTCTCAGAGTAACTACTACTGGAAGATCTAGAAGAGACTGAATTACTCAGTTTTAAGCAAGGAGCTCACTCCCACTTCTCTCCAGTCCCCCAGTTTTAGTTCCTTGATTCTTTCCCTCCCCTTCACTGTTCATGCCTGATCATCCTGCATTGTTAGGTACTAATTTCTGCCTTGGAGGAAAATTGCCCATCAGACTGTGGAAACTGTCCTCCTAAAGAAGTTCAGGACCTCAGAGGATAGGATTGGCAGGACACAAGAAACAGGCTAGGATTGGAGTAGTTTCTCTGACTTGTAACAAACTGACCTGTGCAGGGGACCAAAGCCATGTGGCAATGTCAGCATCCGTGACTGAATGTGGTCTCTCTCCTCTCAACACACAGGTGAGGTCTGGGTTGGGGACTTGGCAGTAGGGGCCTCAAGGAAAGCTGTGACAGGTGAATGTGAAGCTCAGTGGCTGAAACCCTGGTTTCTGGAGGTGGAAAGAGGTGGAAAAAAGCAGACAGAATGGATGTTTGATTGTGGTTCAAAAAGACAGAAATATAGGGAGATACATTCAAAGATGTGAGGAGATAAGGGTTTGGGACATTAAGGTTTGTAACTGAAAATTATCCTCAGATTGCCCTTGTCACAGACAATCTGTGACTCACTGGTACATTTTCCTTTTTAAAAAAACAAATCAAAACAGCAAACACAGGCCTTGTTTTTCCCCAGACTATCCACTGAACACCTTATTTTACCTTTGGAGATCTTGATGTATCATTTTTCTCTCAATACCTACCTTCTCTTTCTATGGATGTGGAAATTCTTCACTCTTATCCAAGGTTTCTCATGGAAAACATCCTGAAAGAACAGATCTCTTGTTGAAGCTTTTTTTCTATTCCTGTACGCCCCAGAGAAGATTTGCAGTGGAGAAACTGAGCTTACAGAAAGACTCTGAATTATTGTCTTCCCCCAGAATGCACGCAAAAAAAATTTCTTTAACAGAACTGAAAGATGTTAGAGAGACAGAGTTTCTTTCATCATTAGAAGACTACTTCTAACAAAGGATAGTTTTCCAAATTAATACTGTAGCTACTCACCTACTCTTCCAAATAATTTTCCTTACAGATAATTATAGAGGAAATAAATTAAACTTTATTTCCTCTGTGGGGAAGTCTGAAAGGAAGAGGGAATACTGGAAGTGTGACAGAGTAGGCACTTCAACCAGTCCTCTGTACTTAGAAACATGATTTCACATAGGACTCAGCCTTACTCTCTAACAGTTTCACAAGACTTTTCACTCTTCCTGAAGTGGTCATCTGATAGTTTTTCTGTTGTATGCTGTATGCCAGGGGTCTGTTTTGCTTTCTATGTAAAAGATCGTTTCAAACCTATGTTCATTCTTGCTGCTCTACTTTCCATATTAATCCAAGGATGGAATTTTAAAAGTTGCTTATTTTACTACTTAGAAAAGTTATGGGTAAGTGTGAAATACATTACACTACTTAAATATCTGCATCTCTGCCATCTGAAGAGAACACTTTTGTTCAATAAGAAATGCTTATGGCTGATTCTCAGAAGAAACATGACTATAAAAGTGTAATCATATTTGGGCCCTTCAAGATTTTCTCTACCAGTGTTTTTCTCATTACATTACAGAACTAGATAGAGATGTAATATAATGCAGCTATGACCTGTGTTTAAATGAGAAAACCCAAACTGAGCAACTTACCATATTCTAAACCACAAACAATCTTTCAAAACTAGAATATCCACTGAGATAATCGTAGAAAAGAACAAGACATAGACATTTTGAACATCCCAACACCCTTCTCCTTGGGTTTTTTCAAAACACCCTTCCCCTCCTGGGATGCAACACAGCAGTTATTTGACTGTGCACACAATGGTTTCAGAGAAAAAATTAAGGTTAACACAATATTCAGAATGAAAGAAAAGCTTTCATAAATCTAATGTAAACACTTGGCAGGGTTAAGACTATTTGAATAATGCTGTACTCTTGTAAAAGGCTTTATTGAGTGTTTAATGGCAGCAAACCTATTTTTTTTATGCAAGTGACTTCCCTGTAACACGTAAGAAAAAACTCTTCTAACAGAATGGCACATAAACCTTGATTTCCCAGTGATTACTCTTGCTTTTACACAAACATTCTATTGAATCTGGGGTTATCTAGATGGGTGAAACTGATGCACAAGGAAAGAATTATTCAAAAAAAATCTGAACATTTACTCAAGGGAAACATATTGCTTAAGATATTTCTTGCAAAGATTTATTTAGATCACATCCTCTTTTAAAATAAAATATCTGTCTAGGTTTTCGATAGGAAAACAGCAAGTTGATTTAACTTTGCTTAGTTCTTTTAAGTTGCTAAGAATATAAACTAAGGTGATCAGACTGCAGGCACCTATTAAATACCATTTAGACAGTTAAATGTTCATTACATTTGACATCACTTTCACAGATATTATTCTGGTAGTTAGTAACTTAATCATTAGTTTTTAGAAAATTTACATGTCTAATTTTTTGGTCACTTGTACGTGTAATTACTACAATAAAGAAGTCAGACAATGTAAAGAACCTCAGGAAGCTGAACTAGAGGAAGGCCAAAGTTCTGCACTGAGGGATCAACAGCCCTACGCACAAATATATGCTGAAGGACACCCAACCGGAAAGCATCTTAGCAGAAAAGGACCTGGGATCCTGGTGGCCATCAAGTTGAACATGAAACAGCAAGTGCCCTTGCAGAAAAGAAGACCAATGTTACCCTGGGTTGCATTAGGCAAAATATTGCCAGAAGGTGAAAGGACATGATCTTTCCCCTCTACTCAGCACTGGCAATGTTGTATGGCAATGTTATATCTGGGATGCTGGGTCTTGTTTTGGGCTCTCCATTATGAGAGACATGGACATACTGCAGACACCCCAGCAAAGGACCATGAAGATGCTGAAGGCATTGGGCTGTCCTGCTTGTGACAAAAGGCTGAGGAAGCTGGGACTGTTCAGCCTGGAGAGCAGAAGGCTCAAGAAGATCTTATCAACATATATAAATACTTAAAGGAAGAGTGCAGTGGCACAGTGAGGATGGAGCCAGGGTCACTGCAGTCATGCCAGTGACAAGACTAGAACCAATGAGCAGAAACTGTAACAAAGACAGTTCCCTCTAAACATCAGATTACACTTTTTTTATGGAGCGGGTGACCAAGCCCTGACACAGGTTGCCCAGACAACTGTGGAGTCACCATCCTTGGCAATATTCAAACACGACTGGAAACAGTCCTGCTTGAGTAGGAAAGTTGAACTAGATGACCTCCAGACGTCCCTTCCAGCCTCAGGTGTTCTGGGATTTTGTCACTGCGCACATAAGATTACATGAAGTTCCACGTGTACTCTCTATATCTGTACAGAAGATATTTGTATTTCTGTACAGCATGTATTGATGAACCCACAGCATTTTTCACAAAACTCAGTATAATGCACTGCAAAGACATTTTAACTTATAACTGGATGTAGTAAAACTTACTGTGACAATACAGATTGCATTATTTGAGGTGGGCGTTTACTGACAATTTTTCACTGCTGTTTGAGGGGTTTTGTCTCGTGAAAATCTTATGAATTCATAACGGGACCAGTATATTCATCTAGTTTTATCTCCTAGGAATAATATCAAGATGACTGGGAAATGATGTACTGGTCTGACAGAGACTGAGTACCTTGATATAGAGTTTGCATCCTCTGATGTAGCAAGATAAATTACGGAGGTTTATTTCCACTTTAATACTTTTTCATGATAGCACAAACAAGGTGACCATAGAAAATAAATAATTAACTAGATCAAACTGGTATTGACAAACTGCAACCCCTTTTGGCTGGATTAGATACATTTTTGTACCTTTGTCTTTCTCGACTGGCTACATTACAGTTCAGTTCATGTATTTTACATTTGGGGAGGAGAAAGGAGGTGCACAAAGATGTTTCACTTGCTTGTAATATATACAAGATTTCTTGAAAGCAGGAAGAGCCTTTGCTGTCTACGTTAATATTTGTGTTACTATCTCAATGTTACTATCTTCCTAAATGTTTAGGTGATTAGGGTATTAAAGTCAAATGCATAGTTCAAATATTTTAGCCTAAAGTTTTCTTCTATTCATTATTCCTACATCACCTTTTTGCCCTCTAATTTGTGATACACTCATAACATCATTGAAGCTATTTTTTTTTTTTTGCAAGAATTTGAGGAGAAGAGGAAAATAAAAGAAGTGAGCTTTAAAAGATAGCACTGAAGTTAAGAAAACAAGAACTGAGAATTGGATAGACAAGTGAACAGCAAAGTGCATTTGAAATGCAGTATAATCAAAAGCAGACCCAGAAGTGCCAGAGAAACCAGCAGGCAGCAGGTGCAGCCTCTGTTGGGGGCTGTGCTTTGGTTCCCAGGTTTGACTGCAGGAGAACCAGCAGAGCACATACAGACCAGCAGTCATGTTCAGTAGCTCCATTGTTTATGACTAATCTGCAAAAGGATGAGCAGCATCTGAAGGCAACCACAAAATGAACATCTTACAGTCATAATAGGGTGGCTTGTACCATTTCTCCTTTTTTGCTACTGTCTGTCATGTGTGTAGATTAATGTAAGGTTATTTCCTACTCTTGTTGCAGTCTTTTGCTATGATAATAAAGTATGAGAATTTGAATGTCTAGCATGTCCTTGGAGTACAAGAGCGTTTGACATTTTCTGTTTTAGTACCTAGCTCTGCCTTCCCCTGAAATGAGTGTGGCTATAAATGTTGATGAGTGGAATGAATAGCCAACCAAAATTAAGAACATTGTAAAGGTCAGGATAATTCTCCACTACCATTCTCAGTGTGCCATATTCTAGCCACTAAACACTATCACAAAGTCCGCAATAAAAACAATGCAAGAACACAAAGACTTCTGTGTAGGGTTTTGCATTTCATTTTGGTTTGTTGGTTGTTTTTATTTTCTAAAAATGATAGTGACAACAGTAACAGAAGAAAAGCAAGACAATCCATTTACAATGCATGTATACTAAATGAATGGTCTTTGTGCTACAGAATAGCTTCCATCTTCTCTGCATCTGAAATGACTTTTGGAAAGAGAACATAACTGAACAAAATCCATGGAAACAAAATCTGTAAGACCCAAGAATAATAAATCAAAACCGTTCTTCATAGTGTTCCATTTTAATATTGAGTGTTTTTTCTTGTTTGGTTTTTTTTTGCTGGTTTGTTTTTTTTTTTTAATCTCATGCACATCAAAATTTAAAATCAACAATCAACTGTAATGGCATAATTCTGAAGAGAAATGGAAATATGACATTTGTCAATCCAGGCCAAAATTGTTGCAAAGAATTTATGCATGTTCTCATAAAACACAGCTGTGATATTGCAGTAATTTGAGCCAAAAACAAACTGTAATTTTAATGACAAAATGCTTCTGTTGTGTAAAGTTTGCACAAAAACATGATTATGTTTAGTATTTTGATCTCATCAAACTGGCGAAAACTGCCAGTCGATCCTGGACATATGCTTCTATTATTAAATCTAATCTATTTGCATGGCAGTTGCAAGTCTCTTAGTTCACTGAGCACTGCAAAAATATAGGCCCACATTTAACTGGAACAGATTCTGATACAAGAAGAAAAAATTAATCTACACATTGGACTGGTGAAAGCCCTTGAGTAAAATGCCTTTCATTACAAATAAAAAGCCCTGTGTAGAGAAGACACATGTCACTGCTCTTGCTCCTCTGACATTTTCTTGAACAGGAATTCATGGCCACCATCTCCAGTATGGCATGCTGTGCTCTCAGACTGCAGAAAGAATAGGAAAATAAAGTCAGCCTATCTATCCTTTTCAATTAGATTGCCAAGTCTCTTACAAAAGATCTGTGCCAAATTGATTTCTTAAAGAAAAATAACTAGATTTGATCAGAGTGTTAATGACAATGGTGCCATTCTGAGTTGTGCTTACAAATAGTTTTGTTGGGTTTTTTTCAAGCCAGAACTAAAACCTACTTATTTTTATTAAAAAATGGAAACATGATTGCAGACTATATTATCCTATTAGTTCAGCAAAATGCTAATGAGGATAGAGTAAGTAGCTGGATTTTGCTGAGACTTGTAATTAAAAAATTCATGTATGTTTGGGGATTTTTAAAAAATTTTTTTGAAATCATGCAGGTTCAGTGAAAGAACTTTTATACCAAGACAATCTTTATAGCGGTTTATTTTACTGAGTTATGTCAAAATTTCAGTGAAAGAATTAAAAATGTGACAACATTATTAAAATAGATTTTATTTTGTTGTGGTTTGTTTTGCTATAAATAAAATATAACTCGTGTTGTCTAATAACTTTACTATGAAAAAAAGAGAAGTGTTATCAAAATAGGTAACAGTTCTGGGTGAGAAAATAAACACAAAAGAAAGCCTAAATCCAACTCAACAGCAGATTGCCCTACCAGCCAGACATAAAAGAAAATATATTTTTAGATAAAGTGTTTAATTTTGTGCTTCATTTTTCCTATGTTCTTCTCTTCTGCCTCTGACTGAAATGTATCTTGTTTTGGGGACAACTTGACATTCTTTTCTTGATTAACAGATGTCATTTTTGCCTCACAGATCATGGCTTCTGAAGGCAGACCCCATTAGACTGGTTAGTGACCAAAAAGTAACACAAATTTTATTGTAATTTATTGATCTTAGTGTCTGCAGTGCCTTTATATCTAGATTTATTTTTTATTATTTGAATATAATTTCTTAAATGGAATGATATTTAGAAAAAACTAGGATGAATCCTTAAATAATCATGAAGTTTTAGGTTTATCCCATTTCTTGTTGTTGGTCTAGAATTGGCCTGGAAACATATTTTTCTAAAATCTTAATACATCTTCATGCTGATGGAGTCCTTACCTTATACCATTAATATTCCTGATATTACACAGCTGGATGGGTTTCTCTGCTACAAGATCCCTCAAGTAATTTGCAGAGGTGGAGGTTTTCAAGGACATCTTCAGATGCCTTAAGAAAAGTGGAAACAGGAACTAGCTATCAATCCTTCTTGAAATTTCCATCTGCCCCACTGTCTTCTGGAAGATAACCCAAGTTCTGCCAAGAGGGTAAAGGCGACACAGAGCTAGTCTGGAATTTGTGCCTCACTTAACAATTGCTTTTTAATGACCTTCGGAATTTTGATCCAGGGCTAGTGGCCCAGCGCCATGTAAGCAGAAAAGGGAAGACACGGTTGTTCTGGTGCTTCCTGAAGGTCTTGGCCTGGAGATCCCACAGTATCACACAGCACAGCTGGGTTTTGGGGTCATCAGAACTTAGCTGAGATCAGATTTACTACATTCCACTAAAAAGTTCTTCACAGTGACAATGGTCAAAAACTGGAGAGACTGCACAAGGAGGCAGGGAATTTCCATCCTTGGAAGTAACTAAAATTCTTGGCCAAGGCCCTAAGCACTCTCATGCAATTTCAAAGCTCGCCCTGTACTGAGCAGGAGATCAAACTTGATGGTTTCCTAGAGTTCATCCAAACCTATGTAAATCTGTGACTAGGGTCCTGCAGATGCTTGAGCTCCAGAGAAATCTTAGAGGAGTATGGGGGAGGGGGGAATTATACAGAAGGGGTCAGTCCTGATTCATCTGGCATTGCCTTGAATACGAAGATGAAGTAGTCTACACCTGATAAAGGCTTCGGTATCTACTGATGTGCAAGCTGCTATAAAGACATACAAATATTATTCATTACTAGTATTAGCTCAGTTTTCATTACTGAGCAATGTCTGTTAATAATTCTTTGTTTAATCTGCTCTTTTTTGGGGGCAATAATTGAAGAACTAAAAAAATTTAAGAGACTCAAGAATTTCACCCGTAACAGGATTTCAGTTAGCTTCAGAATGAATCTCACAGTGGCAGTTCTTCTTTCTCAATATTCTTTGATAAATACTGTACTAGACTCTTTTATACAAATCTCCTTATTTGCACAGAGCATGGAATTAATGTTTTTTGCTTATGACAAGACAGGACTTTGCTGTAGTAGTGAAGGGGTCATATTTCTTTTTCTGAAAAGGAGGACACATCATGACATAGATTTTTAATACATATTTTTACACCTTCACAGTCTCAAAAAAACCTGAAAAAAATTTAATTTCTGGTATTTCCATGTAGCTCAGATGTTCAAATATGGTAACTATATTTCTGAAGTAAGTATATATCATTTTCTGCTTAAGATGCACAGAGGATCTGGGAGATAAGTATTCATAAATGGATTTTTCATTTCTTTCATTTGAAATCCTGATAGGCTCCACCTTTTTTTTTTTTTTTTTTTTTTTGGACAAGTTTGGTAATGGCTTTTTGAGTACTAAAAAAAAAAAAAAAAATCTAACTTTTAATATTATCCATACTTACTGAAGGTTGCCATAATCTGCAGTTCTTCTTCCTGGAATATGCTGTGCTTATCATAATAGCACAGTGATATTTAAGATGTTATCCTTGCCAACTTGTGGTTGAGCCTAGCAAAAAATGATTTGTTTTGCTACATGAAAGGAAAAGAGAAGTTGCAAGAGTTTGGGAAGGAGTGGTGGAGTCCGGAACAGGAGGACATGTTTCAGTAGCCTTTTTACCAGTTTAAGAGGACCACGTCAGGTTTTTGTGTGCTAGCTCAGAGAGAGGCCGGAGGTGTAGCCGCAACCCCACTGCACTGGGGCAGGCACAGCCACACACAGAAGCGCAGGCAGACGGGGCTGCGCTGCTCACCCGAGGGAGCCGTCCCTGAGCTGATGGGAAGGCACGCAGGCAGAGGAGAAGAAGGGAGAGAGGGGATGCTCCATAGAGGTTCCACAAAGAAGGTTTATTGAGGCAAAACGATGGGGGAAGGAGATGGAAAGCCAAAGATCTGAGGGTGTCCAGGGATTTTATAGTGGGATACCTGACAATGGGATACAGGAGGTGGGGTTGAGGGCAAGGGAACCAATGGAAATAACACCAAGGAGGGACTTAGGGAAGGAACCAATGGGGCATCAAATACGACGGAACTTTCTGGAATTAATACATATTAACTAGAGGAAATGAATATTAACAAACTTATACATAAAACAGGGAGGGGAAAACACGAACCAATCATACAAAATATGTAAACTGCAGAACTGGGGGTTTATGGGCTCTCACCCTATTTAGAGAGTGAGACATTAAACCTGGGGGCCTGACCGCCACTGTTTGGTGTCTGTTGGATTTTCAGGGGTCAGGGTGGCTGTAGCTACCTGCACTGCCTCAGATCTCCTTTGCCACTGCAATGTGTGCCCTGCAAGAAGGTAGGGAGCAGTGTGATATAGATGTATTGCTAAAACATGTGCCTAAAGCAGTCTGGAAAGATTGATTGCACACTAGAAGAGGAGCACACTGCACAGAGAGGAAAGGCTCCCCTTATCCTCTGAGGAAGATGCAGGAACTGAGAAGGGGACCCTTCCTGGTGTCCCTTGCATCTTGCAGTCCATGGAAACACCAAATCACAGTATTTGTTTTATTGTCTCTCCTCTACAAACCTAGACACTGAGAATAGGAGTAATTTCATCTAATTAGTTGTCTGAAAGTTCACATTTTAATCAAAGTTATTACTTGCTATCCATGATTGAAAGAGCCTAGAGGAATAGAAGAGAGGGACCTCCATAGTGTAATTATTCCCATCCTCTGGAGACCAATTCAGACCACATAACACAAACATCTCTCTTAAAATGGGATGAATGAGTCTCCAGAGATGCCCTTATTTCTCTCCACTGATTGTAAAGGAAGCAGTAGATACCTAGCACTGATGAGAGTCACTGGATGCCTATACAGATTTAGGTAAAATGGATTTCCTTCTAATTTTCTCATATTACAGACACTTACAAGTAAAGTCAGGGTAATGAAATGAAACCGATGTATTACTTTAATTTACAGGTATAGAAGAAACATTCTTTCCAATGCTACTATTGCAGGTGAGAACATGTACTATAAAACTGTCCATCAAAAACACAAGTAATGATAATAATTGTAAGGTAAGTATTACACAATTTAAAGTATAACAGAGGTTTGCACTAATGTGGGATTCATGAGAGCTAAAGTAAGTTGTTTTATTTCTCTTTGTCTGAGGTCCCCTTTACTTGGCATTAATTTTTAGCAGAAATATCAAAAAGAACAATAGGGATGATCAAATATTTGGAATATCTTACATACTATAGGAGATTAGGATAACCAGTACTCTCCAACCTGAAGGACAAATATCAAGGAGAATAAAATAATGACAAGTACTGAAAAGCAGGAACTGAGAAATTGCACGTTGAAATATGTGTTGAAATGACTTGGAGGAATAAAACAAGAATATTAGAGAAGAAGTTTGAGACAGAAAAAGGGAATAGCATTTAATACCATCTTCTTTGAAATAGTAGACTTCTTTGTAGTGAGATGTTGCTGGTGACAGTAGTTTATGCAGACTCAGAAAACATTTAGTCTTACGAAAGTATATCAGAATAGTCTTTTCACCAAGAAGCCCGTGAATGGCTCATTGTCAAAAACTTTCATGGTATTTCAGGCAACACATCATAGTATGGTTTTTCTATTCATGTGTACTTTCCTAAGGTCCTCTGCAGACCCTTTAAAACATCCATAAAGAATTCTAGATTGCCAACTATACAGGTCCATAACATTCTGAGTATATTATAATTACAAACTTAAACTACCAAGTTAATTCACTGAAGCTGGCAAAACATTGTAAGGACAAGTCTCACTCCTCTGGTATGAGGCATCTGACTATGGCTTGCTGTGAAAAATCTCTTTGTTTTCTCTTTAATTTTGTTTATTTTCAAAATCATATACTCAGAAAATTCATCAGTTTCTTTCAAATCAGGCAACCTAGATATATGTACCTTTACTTGCTGTTTTGTCAGGAGTGTTTGCTCTTCCTTACTGTTTTATTTTTAATAAATATTGTCAGTTTGGCTCCCTGCCAACATGCTGTTAAAAGCTCAATGTGACAACTATGCTACTAGCATGCTGGAAGCATGATAACTGGGATATATTTAATGCCTGATTATAGCCCCATGACAGGAGAAAGAGAATTCTTTTCCAATTTTCCAATCTAGTATCAATATGGAACAAAAAGCCTGGGAAGACATTACTGCAATGGAATTGCACAATTTTTGTCTCAATGTTTCACAGGTCCTACTGAAATCAAGCTTCCTTCAGCTTCAAACTATGCATCTGTAGTTCAATAATAATTTTTTTTTTTTTTTATATTGCATGGTATGTGGAAACACTAGCAATAGTGACAGATCACAATAATCATGAAAAAAATTCCTTTGGGACTACAACCAATGGATTTTGTGCTATTTATTATGTTTGGGGTATACTTCTTCCACTGTAGCCACAGAAAGTGGAAATTTTCAGTTCAGCAATTCAGAAATGATTGGTTGTTTTTCTCCTGTGGTCATCCCTAAAGCCTTCAAACAATTTCATGAGCTTCAAATTTATGGGGATGGGACTTGAAGTTTTTAACAAACTTACTTTCATTTTAAAATTTCTTCCATTTTGATGCTAATGGACTTGGGGCATTTCAACTGCCCCCTCAAGATTTCACATGAAAAGAATATTACCATTGATCTTTAAACTATTGAAAAATGTTGGAATATCACAGATAACACAGCAAAACACATCAGTAAATAAAATGCAAATATCTTCTATACCAAAATCTAGTTCAAGCTTGGTCTGAAATAATCACTCCAGATCTTCCTTACTGTGACTGGAGGGAAATATTCGTGCCTGAGATTGGCTAACTGGCCAAATCAGAGTTATTAACTCCAGGGATTCTCTTCTTCTTTCTCTTTTCTCCAAAGAGACTCTCACGTGGATCGGATTTTTCTTTTGTTGTCATTGAATGTCTAGTGACACAAATCTCACTTTGAAAAATGCAACAGCTAAATCAAAAAAACCCCAAGTATTCAGATACAGGTACTACTTTATCAGGTATGAGCACTACAGTGAGTGAGAATTTTGTTGTAAGTCTCCTGAGCACTAGTAACAGATGCTTGCTGTACAACAAATCCTTTATTTGTGAAAGTGAAAATTCTTCTAGTCCTTCTTCCTAGCCTGGAACTCTCCCAAATCCTGGGTATCATTACCAATAACACAGTTGACTTTGAAACAATCTGTTCCTTGTCTAATTTACAGCAAGCATTTTCTTCACTGACCAGAGACAGTTTTAATGACTGCAAGGTTGATCTGTTTTGTTTTCTGTGTGCACGAAAACTCATAGAAAATGCTCAGTCCTTCCATAATGTTGAAGTGTGGGGAGAAACCAATAAGTCTCAAACATTTGCCTTGACCTTTCTGGTCAGGTAACTACACCTAGGATCACACTGACTGCTTCTGTAAGGTGTGTGTTAACCTCTAAAATATTCCTGTGAACACTTTGTCTTAACATTTTTTAGAATGGTAATAATCAAAACAAATTTATTTTGTTTTTCAGATTGCTAAAAACCTCCCAACACTTTCTTCAGCATCAGTGCTGAATAAATCATTGTAATGTTCCCCTGAAGTGAATTGAAAATTAATTTACACAGTGAAGATGATCCTCCTAATAACAGGGTACATGGAATGGGGAAATTGGAAATCATTACCCAGCAAACATTATCAGCATTATTTTTGTAGCTGCTTTAGATTGTATTGTAATAGAAAATTAGGAGACTGACTGTGAAGAAGTCTAAGAGGGTCCCCTGAAGAGCTTCTGCTTTAAAATTGATTCTTTAAAAAAGCATTAAAAAGCTATTGGAATTGATTGCCTGCTAATATAAAGGAAAAACTCTTTGCTACCATTTGTGTTAAAAAAGAGCATCTTCATTCATGCATGTTATTAAAACTACTGGCCTGAAAGCCCCTGTAGAAAGATAAAGGATATGGATGGGATATTAAAACAGCAATCTTTACTTTGTCTGGGATTTAAAGTTAATATGTCGCTTTTATTAATTCAGCAGGAGCCATTAGTTAGTATGTAAAAAAAAGGAATTTACAATTAAAATACTACAGAATAGAGGTATCTTTAGTAAACAGTGAACCAGGAATTCTTCATTAATCTTCCAAGCATGAGGTATACCCCTGCAAAGAATAAATCCTGCATTTACAGTTTTCTTTATTGCCTAGTTTGCTATGCAGAACCAATAAAAGTCAGAGCTGATAACACCCCTGGTTATCTTTGGCAGCTTCCACTGCTGTGGGGTAATGGTGAATCAGACCTTAGCCAGCCACCGTATCTTGTTTCCAAAGACTCAACTGAACGACCTTTGGAAGATGTTTCTGTATGTAATGTGTTTGTAATATATAAAAATTACATGGAAATATTATTTCCTTTCTTGACTTTGAACTACTCAGAGCTTTTCATGGTTTTCTGATTTCTAACACATTTGGAACAAATTTCCCTTGTCTCTTTTAATTTGGGATAACAGGAAATATTAAGGGGCAATGAACACTGAGGAGGAAAAATCTTAATAATGATCTTATTAGAAAAACAAATGGTATGAACTTTAAAGCAGCAATTTGCATGAGTGCATTCTTCAGTTTTACTTTCATTTTAAAAGAGAAACAGACATTGTGTAAGAAGGAAGACCATCTTGGGAACTTTGTCCAACACAGCAATCAAGGCGAAGTCCCTTAGCTAAAGTTGCAAAGAAATGCAAGTTGATGAAATTATCTTGATGAAACTATTGAAGCTTCAGAGACCAAGGGAATGGAAAGAGTGACAAAGCATAATAGCAGTCAATATGGAGATTAAGAAGAAATAGCCTCATCAGGAAAGCGACAAGACAGACACAGTAGAAGAGCACGCAGCTGGTAACAGTAGCCAGTGTTAATTTATTTTGGATTTCAAATGTCTGAAATAGACAAAAAACAAAACAAAAGCAAACAAACAAAAAAAGACAACAACAAACAAACAAAAAACCAAACCAAACCAAAAACAAAAACAAAAAAAACCCCCGGAATTAATTAGGTTTAATGGAAAGGAAGAGTAATGCAAACTGAATAAGCATATTGCCTGCTACATGAACATGAGACAAGGACAGCTAATCTTTTTCCAGCATTCTGTATTGTTATGATGGGAAGGAATATCAGTTTTTAACTCAGCCTAAGGACCAACAGTAATTCTTGAACTGAGGAGAGCAGGAGAGGAAAATTGAAAGGCTGTAAAGAATTAAAGGATTAAAGATTATGTAAAACAAGGCAATATTCCTATGGATCCCTGGTTCAGACTTTATGCATATCAGGTCTGGGTCCTGGAAAACAAGATGCAATACAAATCTACAGGGATATTGTCATGTGGTTCATAATTCAGTGGATAATTTAGATTGTTAGACAAATAGCAGGAACTTCTCTTTTCAAGAAAATTCTGGAGTTTTGGCCTCTGGGTTTGCCAGTCAGTCTAGAAGGTCCTTATATTTTTCATGAATTAGCACATACTGAAAATATTAAATTAACTTAATAAACAGTGATTGCAATGATTAACTCAATATGATGCATTTTACGCATAACAACAAAATTGACTTCGCTGAAATGATAAATATTGATATTAAACCAGTCAAAAATCCATATGCTCTATGAATCATTTTAATTTTTCACACCATGATTTCCTGGCAGAAAGCATAGCTATGCCAATAAGTGTTCCACCACTTCTAGTAATTACATTAAAAAACCTATTTACAAGGAAGAAGCATTGATTCCTGAGTGACAAAAGCTATAGAAGAAATATCAAAAACATACACATGCAATTCTGAATATACTTACAATAAAACTTCTTAAAAAGTTCACCCTCAATTATCATTGTGTTGTTAATGATTGAAGGATTTAACTGCTTGTATCTGCCGTCAATAAACAAACTTTCACTTATGAGCAAACAGAGGTTACCTACAATCTCCACCTTACAGTGTATTTGTAATTCAGAAGTTTAGAGGATGATGAGGAGGATGATAATGAAGAAAAGCCACCACAAGTCTTCTGAGAACAATCAAAGTAAGAGGAAAAGCCAGTTACAAATTTCTTAGGCAAATAAGATGGGAAGCTTAAGATGCCATGTTTCTCAAAAAAAGTCCTTAACCTTCTATATTTTAAGTTTAAAAGTCTATTGTTAAAGATTGATAATTTCAGTGATATTTTATCTATATGTGCTGGTTATAGCTGCCTTCAAACAATCCCTGCACAGAAAAACAGCTACATGCATAAGCTTTCACATGGTAACGTGGGATGCAGATTTATAGCATTTTTGCTACTCTCTAACAGCAGTCTGAGTGCTTGCTCTCTCTCTGCAGGAAAAGCGAGACAGCTTATTCCTCACTGAAGAAGAAAACTACCTACATTTACCATGGCATAAGTACAGGCAGTTATTGCAGAGTACCTGATATCATAAATTCAAACTATAACTTACACCTCATCAACCTGTTGAAAGACTGGGAGTCCTGTATGATAAGCACTGTACAAACACACAAGGATGAGTATCCTTTGTCAGACAGAACAAAGAAAACAAATTGCTGTCTGAGTCATAGAAATCAGATGACGCGCTCAAGGACAAGATGTGAAGTTGCAGACCTAGGACTTGAATATTTATCTTTGAAATTCCAGTCATAAGACTATCCTTCCTAACCTCAGTAGTACAAATCCTCTTCTGCAAACAAAGTGTGCATTCAAATATACCCATATTCTTTTAATTCAACACTTCCATTGTTCGCTGAAGTCACATCCCTACCTAAATCTGCAAAAAGAAGTGTTGGATAAGAACCCACTCAGTGTAGTCACCAAAGGGCTACTGTAGCACTCTTGCGAGATGTTCTCTTGCTGAGGGACTTACATGAGGGACTGCTTAGGAATGGAAAATTCATCCTTTTTTTAGGTTTTTTTTGAGGGGAAGGGGTCTTAAGCTGGGCTAATGCATGCATATACAGCATGAGTTATTGGTCTACAGCATGCTGCAAAAAAATACTTCAAAATCCAATTACACTTAAGAGCTCCTACATTCATGCGTTACTTTTATGACAGAAATCTGTGATATTTTTCTCTTATGTCATAGACTATAACAGTGATTTCACAGATTTCTTCTCCATTTCCTGTGGTGTATTATTCTTATTGCTTCCTTGACATAGAGATGGATCTGTGTCTTCCAAAATTAGGCAAAAAGGCATCATTCTACTTTTCTCCTTCTCTGTTTAGTATGCTTAAACAGCTATAGCAACCTCTATTTTTATTGAGAACTGGCATGAAAGCGTAATTTCAGACATATATTGGACATTCAAAAGCAACTTCACTTTGGAATTAGAAAGCAAATCAGCATCCCCTTGTAATTAAAATAATAACATAGTGCTGACTCTTGGCAGTTCTTAATGGCTATCTCTATTTTTCTCATTTTTTTCCACTGCAGTTACCATAGTTAAGCAGTGGTCATATATACAATACACCTGGCAGCTTCAAATGTCCAGATGCCAAGCTTGTCTTTCCACTATTGGCATTCATTTATAAAACTAAAGTGATTTGAAGTGTGGATTGTGCCTAGAAAATATGTTCCAAGTGACAATTGTTAGAGAGGAGATGCTTAGCAGCAATAATTAACTTCCCATTCGAAATTTATTTTGAGTGATCACAGGTATCACAATTAAAAGTAAAAATGAATTATGGCAGTAAAGGAATCTTTTCGTGTTTGGAATTAATGAATGAAGACTTTAATGGTTAATGTTGAACATTTAGGTAAATCTTCAAACTGAGTTTTTCATACACGTCTCCTGGCAAGTGGTAAGGCCTATCTCCACTGATGGTTAATAGACAGAAGTGGGCTAAAAGGTCATAAGATTTGCTTTTCTGGAGCACTCAATTCCATCTAAAAGTGCCAGAAGGTACCCTCCTGACACCTTCGTGAGACAGACTGTATCATTTTCCCCCCGGTTTCCTGCAAAATAAATTGATGATCAAAGAGGTTAAACTAGTTGCCCATGGATTCATACAAGAGCCTGGGGCACAGCCAGGATTACAATAGGAACTTCCTCACTCCTACACTCTATTTTGCCACAAGACCATTCTACACTTGGTAAACATAAGACCTGTAACTCGGCCAGGGAGAAAATACTGCAATAAAGTGATTTGTGCTTTTCCATCTCACAGTATGATCAAGGAAGCTCTTGAGCCAAATGACAGTATTTTATAAGGAAGGGACGCAAATCTTAAATGTTTCTGAAATTCTTCAGTGCTCTGGGACTATCAAATACTGCTAATTTATAGATCATATAAAATTATGTATGTTGGATGGTTAAATAATTGAAGAATTCATGAACTCCAGCAGTAGGGCTCACAGAGTTTAAAATGGCAAAGTCTATGCCTGAATTATTGCAAAATGGAAATATTAAGTCTAAAAATATTAGTGTCTTTGCTGTATATTTTTTCTCTGGCCTGCTAGTCTCTGATATTTCCTTTTAATAAGTCAAAATATTTTTGGTAATTCACTCCCTTATTTAAATTATATGTTTCCCCCGTAAACTATGGTGTTACATCTCTCTCCTTGTCAAGTTAGAAAGAGACTATGCATATCATCTTCCTCCAATGGCATAAGGAAATTGTTTTGCATTGTTTGGGTTTTTTTTAATGTGCCATCTAAACCAATATCAAGATTCAAGAGTACACAACATAAATACAGTATGGTCCAGATTTCCCAAACTGCAATAAAATCCAACCTTTGCTCTTAAAAGGAAAAGCCCAAGTAATTCTTTTCTTTAGAAAGCCAATATTTTATGGAAAAATTAAATGCTGAGAAATGCATTTCACAAATTCAACTTATTTCCCCATTATTTTTTTGTATGTTTAATCAGAATCGCAATGAAAGCTAATCTGGATCCTAATTCTGTATTGCCCTTTAGCTTTTTCTTTGTGATTTCGAAGAAAAGAATGGTAATGATATGTTGAACTTTAAAATCAGAAGATGCCAATAATTAAGAAAACCCACTAAAGAAAATATCATCAAATTTTAACAATTTGAATCTACAAGTAGTGTTTAAGAAAGTGAATGTTGCATGTTTTCATTCAAAGTTCAATTTAAAGAATCTTGGTTGTTCTCCAGTGACTTCCTTTGCCAGTGGTTATTGTGATTTACTGCAGCTGAATGCTGTGAGAGAAGTACTAAACCACAAACTGGGAACTTAATCTAGATGCACACTCCCTGGCATTCTGTTTCACTTATTCATCATTTCAGGGCATGGAGTAAAAATTATGAAGTATAGTGGAGGGGATTTTTTTTTCAGGCAGATAATGACCTACTCATCAGCTCTTAATAACATGCAAGTATTCAGAAGGGAATTAAAGGTTTTAACCTTTTAGTGGGGGCACAAAAGAATTAAAGGCATGAAGTGTTACAAAACATGGCAGAACCTTACCAAACAACTTATGATAAACTGATTTGGTAATTTGCCTTGTAAAAGCATGGAATTTCTCTGAGATGTTCTTTTAAGCATTTTGCATGCTGCTTTGGAACAACAAATTGGTTAACATGGAGAAGTTTAGGACTAGTATAGAAGTTAGACAAAGATTAAGGAAAGGGACAGAAAAGTTGAAGATGCTGAAGGAAGCTAACCAGTAACAAATCAGTTCTGAGAACTATAATTTTTTTTTTCAGTGACCTTGTTGCAAAAAGATGGCTTGTTTTAATGGAATTTACAGATGTCATGACGTTGGGAAAACATCCCCAACAACAAAGAGGTTTGGAAGACCTGATGACCTTAGAGACTTGCATAATAGTAATGAGATAAAAATTCAATCAAGCAAAGGACAATGTCATACACTTAAGGGCTAATATTAAGAACTTATTTTATAAGCTCAAAATATTAGAAAAGGAGAGGCTCTGCATTTACCAGTAATGCCTATGAACCATAGTGATAGTCTTAAAAAGGCAAAGGTAATTCATACTTGTATCAGGTGAGGTATTTCCAGAAGGAGCCATGGCAACTGAGTGGCTTTACACAAGGTACTTTGTAAACTGGCTGCTTTTGGAGATCTATGCAATATTTAGGACCTCTCAGCCAAGAACAGGGGAAGAAAATGGCTCTCGTAGTGTCAAAGAATCATGAGTCTTAGAAGAAAAGTAAAACTGGGTTTGGTTTGGGTAATCTAATAAAACAGAGGCTAAATTTTATTGAATTACTATCTATAAATACATAGACAGGGAAACACCAGGGCAAGAAAGGATCTGTTTAGACTAAAGGACATCATTGGCACAAGATCAAATGGATAGAAACTGGCCATAAATTTCTAATGTGGAAATCAGAAGAAGGTTTCTAGTCATCAAGAGAAAGATATTCCATGCAATATATTTCCAGTCGAGTTTTTGCCTACCCCACTCCATAAGTTTATAGAAGGGATTGCAAAGAATACTTTTCTGCAGCAGTGGAGGTTTGGACCCAAAGATCCAGGAGTTTCCATACTATGTTAAACGCTCATTACTTTCTTACTTAATAAAGAAAACCTGCTGCACATGAAATGTCATGGCACAAACCAAAATACATTGAATCTCTGTCTTTGCTGGTTAGTGGGTCAAACTGTGAGGTGGAGGAGCTAAATAGAAAACATATGTTTTGCAAAAAGGTAAAGATGCCCAGCTGCAAAATGCTTTATTAAGTTCCCTCTTAATTAAAGAGATTGTGCAGAAGGGCAAATCTTGTAGTGTAACCTGTTTAAAAAATATCCAATGATGTAAAGTTCCTACATGGCTGCTTTAAAGTTTACTAGAGAGTTGTGTCAGCCTGAAAAAGGAGCTGCCTGAATCTTTAGACCATTACTTATTTATTTGTACTTGGATTTATGTCAAAGCAAGACAAGAAGAAACACTAAACTTTTTACTGTAATGAACCTTGGCGTTTGACTCCCATTATAAACAGTGTGAACTAAAAATGCCTGGAGGCACTATACCTTGTGCATCTGGCATTTATACAGCAGATTACCAGCACTCTTGCTGACCTTGGCAGCTCTGCAGGGGACACACTGTATATTCATTGAGCTGAGTTGATTTAAAAAATCTCTTGTCTGTGCTCATCCATATCAGGGTGAAGCTCAACTTCTCTCCATCATTGTGTCAAAGGGATTCATGTGAACTTCATCATGCTTTCAGCAAAGCACATTTGAGAAGGTGTGAAATTTGATGGTGAGTGTATTTAAAAGCCCACTATTCCAAGCCCCTTGAGCTCTTACATGTGTGTGTAACCCACTGAATTCAGTGCAAAGAAATTTTTATTTGTTACATACATTCGAGGGCCTACCAGATCAGAGGATGTAAACATTAAGGGCCAAGATTTCTCTAGACTCTTTTGCAATTGTGTGGAATAGCTGTACACAAGAAGTTTTCTACTTACATGTTCTGTGTAAAAGTCATCTCTAGCACTTCAAAGATAAAGTTTGAAAAGCAGGCCACTGCCATCAGACTTGCTGGACGGTAATCAAAGGCCGACTGACATGAAAGATTTGGGAGAACAGATGTAGCACTCAAAAGCAAACAGAGACTGTGCTCACTTTCTTTGCTCATCATTTCACTGCACTTTTAGGAACCAAGTCTCCAAAAATTTCTAGCACACTAGGCACGTTTGGGCCATCCAATCTCAGAAATACTTTAACACCAGAGTCTGGGTTTTCCTGCAGTGCACTGCTTTACTTGAAATTATAATAGTGGTAGCTGTAGAAATTCCTACTCTCAATTTCCCTTGCTGTTAAGTTCTACTTATAAGAAGACTTCAAATTAAAAAAAAATGCAAAAAATGAAAATTAGTTCTTCTGGCAATCTATTCTGCGCATGTTTACTTCCAGGAAAGTTTTAATATGGAAAATTATTGGATGCTTAGTATCCAAACCCTTTGGATTACTGAGCAGTAAAACACTTATTTCTGAGAAATAAAAGAGCCAAAATTATGAATATTGTTCTAAATATGAATTAATTTATTTATAAGCAATACATATTATTACATATAGACATATTAATATGTATGTATGCCATTATACATATATGAACTTTGAAGCCCCTCAGAAGATGTTTTTCATTACACAATAAAAGGAATATCTATCAAAATATGTTATTTATACATAATGCAGTCTATAACAGTTCTTTTGAATGTGACATTTACCATTCTAAAAACAGATCTGGTAACTGCACATACTGAATTTCTTTATTTCATGGACGTAAAGAATAGAAGAATTTTTTCTTTCACTGAGTAATGCAGTAGTCCAAAGTGCATGCTAAGTCAGATATAACTATCTGTGTTCTAAGAATTGCTAAAAGAATTATATATCCACATTTCAAAGTAGTGGGTTAGCTGAAGAACGTACACATTTTCTGAGAAGTGTTTACCAAACAATTATTCTTACTTTTTTCTAATTATTTTCAAAATTTGTCATAGATATCTTATCACGAGCAGAAATAACCAAACCCAACATGCTGTAGCTTTATTCCTGCAGTAGAAAAATACAAATTAACCTCTCTTCCATTCCCAAGAACGCTAACAAGAGAAAAAATGAGAAAATGTTGGCTTTTCATTTACATAATTTTCAGCAGTCAAAAACATTGATCAAAATATTCCCTAAAACTAATTAACCAATTGAAATTAATAGCAGCCCTTAGTATTACACTTATTTAAGAAGGCTTTGTTCGTTTGACATGTTTAATTTTGGCTGCCAAGCACAAAATGAGCTTCCTAGTCATTTAATTACCTGGAATTATGAGTATCTTCCTGACAGAGAATGCCAGTTAGATAGTCAGGGCAGAACTTCTGGCTTTTGTTCCAGAGTTTTTATGTTGCTGATGTGGCACAAAGCTGACCCACTTGCTTCAGTTCCCAGTCCTCAGCCTTTCTAAAACATATTCTTGAGGGGAGAAACATAGGAGCATAATGGGGCTGGGAAAAGGTAGAATGCTGTGTGCATTTGATCCCATTCGATCCTTGTCCATGAGACATGTGTGCAACACATGTAAGTTAGAGTATCCTAAAAATAATCTTAAATTAGGGAGCAGATTTTCTTCACTAAACAGGAATTGTAAAATCATAGGGAAATGGCTGAGAGGCACCCTCCCCCTAGACTTTTCTTCAGGTACTTTGAAAGAATTAATTCTCTGCTGACACTTGTATAAGCATTCAAAATATCAGATTTCCCATACATTTAAAAGCATGAAAAAATGAATGCCTTTTTTTAAAAAAAATCTTTACTATTTAATGACAACAAGTGTAGGGTTTTTTGAAGAAGAGGTATATTTCAGTTCTCCCTTTGAAATAATATTTTCTGCTAAGTTAACAGGTCAAGTAGTCCTCTATTTTTCTACTAGAACCAGGCCTGTCATGCTTATTGACGTGAAGGGATTAGAGACTGGGTAGGGGGGTATTGTAGAGCATGGCAATGTCAATTAGCATGTATATTAACACTTCAAGAGCCTACAGAAGAAACGAGACACTCTTTGCTGTATTGGTGTTCTTTCTGCACTGCAACAGCTCTTTCAGGCCACACAGTGAGACAGCATCCTATATAAAATGCAAGGACAAACAAGGAGGCAGTTTCCCTCTATCCTGTTTTTTCAAATACAATGTTAGTTCTTGGAAGTACATTTATACAGTTTCATTTATCTCTCCAACATATGAAATTTCAAGAGATGCCTATTCATTTTCCCCACATATTTCTGAGTATATTCACTCTAGGTGCTCTGAACTTGCATGCTTTTGCAAGTTCAGAATGCCTGTCTCATGCAACTTGATATGTAATCACACTGGAGTAGGATTATATGTTCAACACTTCGTCTGTATTTTGGAAAAAATCACACTCTCCAGAGGCTGCTCCATTTTCAGTGTAGTAATGTATATAAAGAACTTTCCATCAGCAAACATGTTTGAGCAGATATAAATTGCTTTACAGCATTTCATTGGCTTCAGAATACAGAAAAAAAAACCCCAGACAAATGACAAAAAACCCCACAAATTTGTTTGCACTAATGAAATATTAGTAACTTGCTTTGTAGAAGTTTTTAAGGGGTAAAAATTAATGAATGAGTGCTAAAATATATTCATGGTTAAGCTCTGATTTAGTTTAGGATGGCTGACACATGATACACATTCACAGCAGGAATAAAAGAGAAAATCTAATGAGTATTAGAAGGAAAAAAATCAGCAAGTGAAACCCTTGAAGACTATTTCTTTTTTCTGCAGAAAATCCAGGTACCAGGTACTGTTCAGAAGAAGTTCTGCAGCAAATCAGGGTGAAGATATCCTTCAATGCTCTGCCATAGCAGACACTCTGCATGGCATTCATCTGAACAAAAAGGCTTTTAGTCCCACAGAAAAATAGGTATTTCTGTGCTGAAAATCCTATCTTTTTGAACTAAACATCTACATTTTGTCAGATGAATCATGCAGTAAAAATGCCCATCTTTCTCCACTGTGCTGCTCTGTACCAGAATTTATGGAGATGTCCTTGCTGTACTTTCTGAGGTTTAGGTGATAAGAATCCCATCCTAGCTCTCAGCTTTAGTGGCTGAGCACATCTGCAGCTGCTTACAATGCCCCCTTACCCCGATAGTAATCCAGCTCTATGTTCTTGGGAAGCGGTGCACAAAAAACTCTCTCTGATGACCAACCTGAGCCCATGGGTACTGTAGCTGTCCCAGGCTGTGTTGTCGAGTAAATCCTGTAAAACTCAACAAGGCCATATGGGTAGAGTACTTACTGACTGGATAGTTGTACATTATTTACAGTATAGAAGAATATGAAAAATTACAAGATCTTAAGGAAAGACAGAAAGGAAAATGCAGTAAAAAATAACACTACATCTAAAACAGTCAGAAAATGCTTCAGCTAGGTCCATAGCAAATAACAGAAAATTACAGTATAAGGTGAAAAACTATAAATAATTTTGATGATTTATATAAACCACAGACCTTCTCTTTTGTACTCTGAGCAGAAATCATCACAAGGCTGACCTGTACAATCCTTCTATGGGTGCCCTGCGCTTTCACTAGTGACCATTTCTCTATAGGTATTAACTATGCTTCTCATATTCTCCTTTGAACTCCATGTTCAAGAGGATACTACTTGGCCTGGTTTTTTAATTATTTTTCACATACTTCACTCAATCTTCTTCCTCTCTCATTCCTCACAGAAATTGATAAAAATGATAAATTGACCTCTTTCTTTGACTCAGATATAGGAACTTCCTGATACTGCTGATGCAGCCCTTTGTATTCTCTCCTGTTTTCAGTTCCACTTGCACTATGGACACTAATTGAGATGGAAGAGCACAGCTGTTCATTAAAACACAATGTGTACAGCAACTTAGTCTGCTAAAGGAGTCATTCCTTCAATCTCTTTTAATATGTATTCCTCTGTATATATTATAAAAGGAAAAAAAAAAAGAAAAAGAAAAAAAATACCAGAAGTTATTAAGGGTACTAAATTTTGCTAGGAAAAGGATATTGATTTATAATTTCCATCCAGTAATTTCTATCAAAATTACACTGGGAGGTACTCTCCTAGATAACAATGGCAATTCAGGGAGAAATGTACAACAAGAGAAATATATACCAATAGCTAAAAGTAGTTTATAAATCAAATATTCTTTTTTTCTGGAACAAAAAGGTCTTCTGGGGAATGTCCTGCATTGGCAGCACCAGCCAAGTATGCTGTCTCCAGCACTATCCCATACCAGAGGGGCAAAGGGGAAGTAAGAACTAGTAACCATTTTTTCCCCCAACTAATCCCCTAGACTTCAACACTTATAATTCAGGCCATTTCCTGAACCATGGAGAGACTTTGTGTGTTTAGTAGCCTCCCATGAATATTTCTTCAAATTTATCCAGTGTCCCTTGAAATCATGCATCCACAACATCTTTTGGTGAGGAGCTTGTCAGGTCAGCTACCTAAAAATCAGGTAACTGTGAATGCACCATTTGTGAGGTAGAAACAGGACAGAATAGTAAGACAAAATTAACTAAGAGCCATCAATCTTTAATTATCATAGCATATACCCAGAAAAAATATTGAGGTTTCTACAGACCTGTTGCATTTTCAGATACAACCTATGAAATATTTCCTTATTCTGCAGCAGTATATAGATTGCTAAAAATTTTCTACTTTTCTCTCCAAATGGCTCCTTAACATTACTACTGATGGTCATTCTGTAAAGCTTTGTCTCTTTTTGTATAAATGTAATCATTCAATGTTAGAGTCAGTGTCATTTGTCCAGGAATTTACAAAGCTGCCACCTATGTGACACTTCTCAGTTTGCTTGGTTTTGCCAGAACAGCATAGGTGGAACTTAAATTTTGCTGCCCCATCCCAATAAACTAGTACCCCCGTCCTTTCTCAAGACTTTTCCATTGAGAATATTTCTTTTCCTTTGAAGAGCAACCAAATTTTGTTTTACCAATTTGTAAGCTGCATGAGGGGCAACCTACTAAATCAAAGTTTTAGGCCTGAACAGTAGCTTTTTAGGTCAGCTTTGCTATTTGTTTTGATTTTTTTCGTTTTGAATCCTTTTACTTGCAAGGGAATCTACAGCTTATAAACCATTCTTCAGAAATATCCACAGCAGTATCTAACAGAAAAGTAGAGAGCTTTGTGTCTGAATCTTAAAAGGAAACATTTTCAGAAGGATACTATAAGAGCTAGTAGAAGAAACGATGAATCACTTCAAATTAATTTTTTTAAGAAGAATTAACTTTTTTAAGAAGAATAACTTAATAAAGTTTTTTTTGAGAAATGATGAAAGCATAATGCTCTAATTTCCTGAATAAGTTGTAAATTGTCAACATCTTTCACTTTAAGAAATATTATTTTTTCTCACATGAAGTTTATTTTAAGTCTCAGGTGCCTGGGCTTCAAGGACTAACGATATAGATAGTGTGAGGAAGAACACAGAGACAGTGTCTTTGCATCTTAATTATAGCAGCCCTATTCTTTCCAGCACTGAACCAAGCTACACCCAGAGGATGGGGAGATAAATGTGGGAGCTGTAAGCTTGACGTCTAATATCTGCTACTGAAGATTTGGGATTTGATTTAGTGCCTCTATTGGAAGGTTTGAAAAAAACAGGTCTTCCATCTTCTTTTAATAAATTCATTTTCAGACCTGCAATTTACCTTTTTGGCAGTTTTACGATTCAGAACAATGGGCCTTTTTTTAGTTGTGTAATTTTTTTGGCTGTTTCTGTTTTCTCTTATATTTATAAACAGAAAAGCAGCATTCAGAAATTTGCAGAATAGGGAAGCAGGAGACATTCATAGTTCCCTAGCTGGAGAAACTTTGCCATGATTCTTGAGTGCAAAAAGGCTGGGAGACTATTTAACAATTTTTATCAGTGATAAAACAATACTTGAAAACTACCAGATCACATTATATGAACTCCATATACACCTCCTATACTGGAATTTCCGAAGAGTAACAAATTCTGAGGTGACATACTATAAATAACTGCTAGCAGAAGGGAAAAGAGATTTTCTCCAAGAAAGAAAAGAATCCTACTATAATAAGACTTTGCTTTTATTTCGTATTAATCTTAAAATAAAAGGACATCAGGGCAGGAAGAGAGGGAGTTGGCAGGAGGTGCTCAAGAGGACATATATAAGCTCTGGAGTCTAGTGTTCCTGATGAATCTGAGACCTGACAAACTCAGGACACCAAACTTTCCATTTCTGTTGGCCTCATTCCTCAGTTGGCCTCCTTATTCTACCTTCCACTAGGTAGCTATGGGTGTGAACTGTGTGATGAAACAAGTAAATATACCATGCAAACAGCCATCTGATATCAATAACAACTGCAAGATTGTTTCAATAACAAAAAATTAATAAACAATGGCTGTTCCAATAAATCTCGGTTATGATCTGTCCCTCTGTCTCAAGAACTTGTTGGGGAAAAAGGAGGGGACAACAGCAGCCAAACCCCTCTGTATACATGCACTGCATCCTTCCTGCTGGTGATTTTGAGTAACAAGTAACATGTATACAAGAGTGACAGTGCTTTTGGCTCAAATACAGAAGTTTCTCTATTGTATTGACAAACCTGGATGTCTTGAACACCTGGGTCAACCAGTATTTAAACAAATTTTTAATTGCTTTTAAATAATCTATAAAGGAGGAAGAAGATAATCTGTGTCATATACAGAAGATAATCTCTATCCTATATATAGATAGAATCATGCAATCTGTCTTCTGTCAACCAAAGGAAAATAAACTGCCGAGATAGATTCAGTGATTCATTTGCTTCGTATCACCATAAAACCGAAATAACATCCTAGTAAATCAGGCCTGCTATCTATGCAAATCACAGTGGATATTCCATACTCCAAGTTCCATTTATTTGGTAGGAAGCAGCTGCTGGGAATGTCCCTTGATCAGAAATCAACCCCAGTTCCACAGTGCTTTCAGTCTTTGCTTGCACATAGATCTAGACAGGGTTCCAGGGTGTGACGTGTTCATGTACACATACCTGCTCTGACTTTACTCTTTCTTGCCATTGGTACTGCAGATAGGATGAGTAGGGTGACAGTATGATAGATGCTTACAGGCTTTTTCTTTAGGGAAAGAAAACCTTCCATGTGTCAGGACCAGTAACAGGAAAAAGACCGTGGTATGACCTTATTCAGGTTGCTCGTGGGCCAATATAAAGAATGTGTTTTTAGCTTTATTATATCTCTCTTTTCACTTAGATCCGTTTCTGCAGATTGTGTGAGGAATTTTGGAATGATGCTGTGCTAAGAATTTATTTAAGAAATTAAATGACAGCATTATTCATATAACAAAACCTTTGTTTTCACTTGCTTCAAATTTCCACATGAGTTTACTACATTAAGGGAAGCACAGCTGCTTTTATATTTCCATTAAATTTTGTTGATTCATAGTAAGAATCAGGGTTATATTCCTGTTCTTTTGATTCTTGCCATCAACATCCTTTTCAGTAAATGAAAGTCCCATAGGGCATCTTTGCCCTTCCTTTTTACACATCTGTCTAAATCCAGTAAGAATGGAAGAAACATTAGGCTTTTAAAAGAAAAAAAACCCGCCAAAAAAAAAAAAAAAAAAAAAAAAGAAATCCCACCAAAACACCTCACTCCAAACAGTATCATTAGGACAATTAAGGATTTAGCCTCCACTCAGCATGCATACATTACTCTGATTAATGTTATCAGGAAATACAGGCTCACAGACTGGAGAATAGGTCTCTCAGCTCAGAAGAGAGCATTACTCTTGTATCTGAATGTGTCCTTTTAAAAAATGACCCTTAAGTTTATCCCACAGCAACTATTTTCCCTTTTACTGCATATTTGAAACTATTTTAGTTTGAAGTGCTGTCGGGAAACTAAAATCTTGTTATAGAATTCCCCACAGAGTTTGAACCACATGTTTAAAGAAGCACTTGATATTAATTGCAAGATATGTGGAAATAAATTCTGCGATGCCCATGTGGACCATCTCACAGATGGCAAGAGGCCTATATATGGATGTAACAGGGAACAGAGTCCATCCAATTTGTCCTCCTTAATGCAATACCATACAAGAGTGTTTTTTGAGAGAAAAAAAAGAAAAGGAAGAGGAATTGGAAGCTCGTTTTGTCCCCTTGTTTTTTAAATGTCATTATGACTAATGGTCTATGGATAATTTCCAAGTCTATATTCTGCAGTAACAATAACAAAAATGGAAACTTCTATATGCAGATATGGGCTCTAGTTAAAAAAAAACCAACCCAAAACAAAAAAACAAACAACCAAACCAAACCTCACAGAAGCTTTACAGAATCTTACTTCTGTTCCAATTTTCCACGTTGTATATGGGAGGAAACCTATTTTAGCAAGCCATTTACTGTAACAATCTCAAAATCTATTTCATTAACTCATGTTCCGCATATCATCTGACAAGGAAAGTATTCAAGGTTTTGCCTTCTCAGCTCTTTTGATGGGCAAAATATTATACCTCCCTCACAGATGTGCCATCATGCAGAGCTGCTTTCAAAACAAGTTTAAAGAAGAAATGCTGAACTAGCAATTAAATTCAATCACTCTGTTTAGCTAACAGATCCGGAACCACAATGTCTTCAGACTTGTTTCTAACTTACATAAATAAGTTAGAAACATATATATGTTTTATATTTATATAAATATATGCTATATAGCTATATATGCTAACCTATGACAATGTTATAAATAAATATAAAAACTTATTTATAAATAACTTGAAGCCCATCAAGTAATTTCCACCTATGTATGCTAGAGATTGTCCATTGATTAGACACAAGATGCTGTAATTCACTTGTGTATATACAGTTCAATATCTCTTGTATTCCTCTGTGTGAAGTCTCTTATCTCTTCACTAAAAAATAGATGTGTTTAATCTTGGTAGAATGTGCTACTTCTGGAAAGTTTACTGAGAATGGAAAGTAATTAAATAATTGGTGTGTGGCCTAAGAAGGTTAATGCTCTTCATTATTCTTACAGAAAAAAAATCGACTTAGGTCAACTGGAGTATTTTAGTTGGCCTCACAGATTTTATGGCTAAAATGAATCATTAAAGCTTCTACTCTGAATGTCTTCATATTACATTTCATCCAATTAGCTTTCCAGTGTGTTCACTAACCTGTTTTGGCTAAAGCTTATCTTTCAAAAAGGCGTCCAACCTTGATTTTATAACCTTAGAAGTTGAAGGACTAGTCGCATCGATACATGTGTTGTTTCAGAGATTAAAATCTGTGAGAAAATGACTTTTGCAAACTTATGCTTTTCAAGTACTTGAATTCCCTTGATTTATGTTTCTAGAAACTGGCTGTTTTTCTTCCTATCATTGATAAGTTTTAGCCTTTTACCATCCATTATCTTCCTCAGAAACTTATTCATGGGAACACATAATTTCTCAGTTCTCCTTTTAACAAACCAAACATCTTTCTCTGTCTTCATAAATCTTCAGCTAATTCTAGTTAATTAGAAGCTACCTCAAACTAGTTTCTATAGTTTAGAATCATATGTCTCTGTAACACACAAAGTATCTAATTCTTTTTCTTCCACAGTTTTTAACATAGCTTTAGAAACCACGGTAAAACAGCGGATTGCAGCTGACATTCCGCATTCAGATGTGGAATTACCTAAACGTATTCTAAATATGAGTCAATCTTTCCTAATCTCTAAATTCAAAATTAATTTTGCCCTTTTACTATACCACCACACAGGACAGTTTCTTGTCCACTATAACCACCTCTTGGAGTTGTTACTTTCCAGAGCTGCAGCCCCTCATTCTGTACCAACAGTGACATACTTCAGTTTTAGATATATAATTTAGACCTATGCAAATATGATTCTAACTTATGCTACTTATGCTTTTCAAGCTTTTTCTACAGATCTTCAGCTGTCTCACTCCTTCATTTAATAAATTCCTGCGCTGGGTGCTAGCAAGGCACTAGTACCTGACACTAGCTCCTTTTCACTCTGCACAAAGTTAAATAGAAAATAAGGGCTTGTGACTGGCACGGGTGAGTTCCAAGCTAGGAAGCTCATACATTTGACTGAAAAGAGTAGGAAGTGCTGCAATAGAAGATATATTACATCATTCTCAAATGCAACTGTGCCAGCAACAGCAGCTGGGAAGAGTATGGGGTTCTAATTACAGATTGCATCAATCTCTGTGAACAGAAGCAAATCTCCTTCCTAAGTTTCAGGGTTGCAGCTTGCTTGGAGAGGCATAATGAGTTAGGATTAAATGTTCACTTACAATAGGATGACATTATAGGATGTAAGCAGATGTTGCATGTAAGAGCTTTAATGATGTATATTTCAGTGCACCAAAACTTCAAACTTCTAAAATTAAGTCTTTATAAACCCAACTCTAAGCGTAAGGATCCCTGCACTTATTTTAGGATGCAGAATCAGTGATTGGAAGGATGTTCTCTGTGCATGTTGAGTAAGATTATAAACCAGCTAGAAACTTCTTAAAAGAGATATTGGGAGAAGGAGACAATAAATATTTAAATATGAACAGAAATAGTGGCATTACAATGCTAAAAGTCAAATTTTACAAGACTATACTGAGGAGTAAGCATGTTATTATTTCTCCCATCATAACATTAATCCCCAAAGATTCCAAACTAAGATAGCACTGTTTAAAGCCCTTCAGTTAGGACTGTTACTAACAATACAATTGTAGTTTTGGGATATTAATGACAAATTATTTTATAAATGTGACTTCAAAGTGCACATATTAAAGGCCAAGAGTTGCGTTCAACCACATCTCCATTTTGTTTGTTTTTTATTCCTGTTGCTATGACTTTATCACTGCTGCTGGCTTCAAAAAAAAAAAAAAAAAAATTCCTAATTTATCAGAAAGATTATTAAGCAAAAAAGAACCTACTGAAAACCCCTTTAAAGGTTGTATAAATATCAGTAATAGGTGCTAGATGGATTTCCTCTGCATCGTCTGTACCATGAAACCAGGTATACTGATGCCCTTGTTCTCCCCTCTGATGTTTAAAAACCTTCACCAAAACACGACTCTTCAGGTGGGTGGCACTCTAAGCAGAATTGCAATAACTGGTGACAAAGGAATTATTTAGAGGCAGAAGACTAGATACCCAGGCCAGGCTTCTGCTTCAAATAGATGGCAAACCTGAGGGACCCTTACATCAGCAGATCATTAGGGCTGACACATCTGAGCTTCCACTGATCTCCAGGTACCATTTCTTCCAAGAGCACCCTCTCACAGGAGACACATTGGTACACAACACCAGCCTGTCAAGGACACGAGCATTGGGGCTGCCTGGCACTAAGTGTGGCATTCAGAATCAGGCAGCTACAACCGACAAACACTCCCTTTTATGACAAGAGAAGATCTAGTGCAACACTATTGACAGTGTCAACTGATTGCAAAAGCATTGTTTGGATTTTCAATTGAGATGGTTCTAGAAGACAAATGAAATGCAAGGACAAGAAAGCCAAAATAATTCCCTTTCTTGGGTTTGATGGAAAGGAATTAGAAAGGGATCTGAAACCATTTCTGTTTGATATTCCTAATCATTCCTCATAGAGTAGATATCTATGAGCAGGAAATAGCATCTTGCTTAATAAGTTGTTTTTTGTTACTAACAATAAAGAGAATCATGAATCTACAAAATTTGAAAATGGCAAATAAAGCTTTTAAAATATTCTTAATGGAACTACTTAGCTAAATTTTATGGTAAAACCCATGGTGCTCTATAGAAGCATGTCTCAAAATAAAAGAAGTGCAGATAAATCATGAGCGCTATCAACAACTGGTACTTTCTTCAGCAATTACAGTACTTCAGAACAGACTTTTGTTTCTACATTCCTCGTCTAGTGAGAGAGCATCCATACATTCATCCCTGTGAATGAACTGCCTTGAATAACATTCATGTCAATAAGGAGTTTTTAAGGAGTGTTGGTGTCAGGGAGCAGCAGGAGCTGTTCCGTGAAGGAGGATGAGAAGGATCTGAGGGGGACTCCACTACAGACCGTGACTTCATCGACAGGCACCACCCTGGAACTAGCCAAGGGGGCCAGCAGGGCAGGGCTGTCACAGCAGTGCATCCTATCAGCAGTCCAGTGGCAATGAGACAAATGTAAGGTGACAAGTCAGGTACAAGGTAAAGTCAGCACAGGAAATTCAGCCAACATCAGCTGGGGACACATCTAAATCTTAGCTCAGCAACAACTGCAGGCTGAGCTGAAATGAGGTGCCCAGGCCCATGTGTACAGTGTGGAAGAGGGTCCCAGAGGTTCTCAGGTGAGGCTAGTCAGAAACACTATGCACCACTGGTGCCCTTGGGGCGTTGACACAGAGATCCTCTTTTCTTTTTTCTTTTTTTTTTTAATGCTAAGTACACTGCTTCTGGCTTGTACTTATAATTACTTTTCTTATATTTTGACAGACATGTACAGCTGTGCTCTTCAAGTACTTAAAATTCTTATTAACATGGGGTTTTTCATTTCAAAAAGAGCAATATGCAATACCTATTCATAAATAAATATGAAACTGGGTCATATTAGTTCAGTGACAGCAGTTTATTTGTGCCTCAAACCTTCCTATGCAAGATTAGCCAGAAAAAAAAGAAGGAAAATTCTCTTAAGATGCTTCCTAGGATCTATATACAGAAGGTGGTGGGTATCTCCAGCCACCTACAACAACTGAACTGCTGAGCCACACAGTCTCCAGGAACTACAAAAAGTCCAGTACTTTCTGAGGGCTCCTCTCTCCCTGCTTGCCATTTGTATGCACACACCTGCTTCCAGCAGCATGGCTCCATCCCTACAGGCACTTCCCAGGAACAGTATGTTATTTTCATTGCTATGGCATGGAGAGCTTGAATTTAACACTGAGATTACTTTTATTTAAACACTGCACAACTCAAGCAGTGAGAGTTTGGCTTCGACTGCAGACCAGAGCCTCAGGCTTTGAAAATAGAAGCCAAAGTTTGTTCTCTGTAGCTGCAACCCACTTTCTGGCTGAAAAATAGCAACTACTGCATGCAGAACCTGTGCAGAAGTTGTGCAGCTTCACAAGGATAGACTTTTATTGAGAAAAGTCACTGGACAGAAAAAAATATTACTATTACTGAGGTACTGAATAAACATGGTGACAAAGAGCAAGGACAATTAGCTAAATTTAGAGCACAGATTCAAATCCCTTCACCTTACATTGCTGATTATGTCTATTTTAGGACCACAGTTGCCAACAGAGAAAGATGTTTCCGCAGATAAATTAGAACACTAGTGGCCTTGAGGTGCTGGTTTTTTGTCTGCTGTCCATACAAAAAGTCTAAACGACTAAGTGGTCCATTCTAGGTGACTTAATCAGAGCCTAGAATAGTCACTGGTAGAAATATGATTTCTGCAAATCTTTTTTTCCACCTGTGTGTGCTGAGTTTAGCATAAGGTACTCCTTTTTTAATTTATTTTTTTCATTTGACTGAATATACAAAGATTATTCTTTCCCTCATGCAGGCTGCTCAGGAGTTTGTCTTCTGACAAACATAGGTTTCTGTATGCCTGGAAACAGTACTGTGAAGAAATATAGCTGGTGGGACAGGGATTGTTTTGTTAATCTAGCCCTGCTGTGAACCCAAGAGCTTGGAGTGATCTGAATTGTCTTATATTTATTCCTCATTTTACATTTTCTCTGCATAGTAGTAAAAAAATGAATAATAGCGCCTTGAAAGAAAATTTTATTTTTAATTCTTCTCCTAGACGTATAATCTATGTAACAAACACTACTCTTTGTTCTCCCTCTTAATTAGCCCTCTTAGAGTCTTATTTCCTATTTTGTTTCACAAGCATCCCCACCTTCCTTTGATGTCTTCTGCTCTGTGGTCACCGTTCTTGAAGAGCACTTTTTCCCCTGCCACCCATTTATTCTTATCTCAGCAACCAGAATATGTCCCCTTTTTTGGTGTTGGCTTTGGCATGCTTCCTTTTTAGTTTTATATCTAAATGTTATTTTTCTCACTGCCTGCCTTTAAGGATTCAGTTGACACAGAGAAAGCACAAGTTTCATTATACCAGATTTCTAATACTACTTTTGGATTACTTATGTCAGACCTTTTAAATCAGTTAATCCAATATCCCTCAAGTCAAGTAGGTTTACTGTTCTCCTGAAGAACTGATTTTATCATCTTGTCAGTTATAAATGTACTGCCTGTCTGCTCAGTCAACATCTCCATTAGAAATACTATTCTTATATCCCAATCATTTCAAATTACAATTGTACCAAAAGCTGGCCTATAAGTACTGGCCCACTTACACTGCTTTGTTCATGTTTGAAAAGGAAAAACAAGGACCTTGTAAAAGCTCTTACTTCTCTGAATCTAAGTAAAAGACTGACATGGTAATGGCTAGACAAAAACTATTGCCTATGCTGCCTTCCTTTCCCATTCCGAGGTAATATTGCTGCAAAAAACAAGTGCCGTTGTGATACTTCATCTTTAATTTAGACTTCCCTAGAATTTGTCAGCTTAAACCAGAGACTTAACACTATTTTTATGCAGCTTTTTTGTACTTAACACCAGACAATCCATTCTGCTGCAGAGCAGTAAACAAGCTCACTGCAAGATGCCAATTGGGAATCACAATGGGAAATAACTGATCTCCTGTGTGATATTAGCTAAAACGGTGTGTCCTACAGCCAACCTTGAGACTTGGTAAAACATTATTTTGTGAGGGATTAACTCATACTTAATACAAGCTGCAGCAAACACCATACATTATCAGATAATACAGAGGCATTTTTAAACAATTTTAGTTTGTTGAGACGTGATTAAAGTTAGCGATCATATATATCTATCAAGAGACAGCTGTGTATTAATAGTTCACATGTGCATGTGCATATGTGTGCACGAAGCTAAAAAGAAGTTAAAAGCAACTTTAAATCTAACCTCTACTATTTTTTGCCACTAATACTGAAATAGTGCTGAAGTTGATTAATTTAGGCAAAAATATACAGGGTCAAATTCACCTATTTTCTCAGGTGTCTATATAGGGCTGCTGCAGCTTATGCCAAAATAAAAGAACTGTAAATCTGAAATAACTGGCAAAGGACTTGGTGGTGGTGGTGGTGATGTTGAGTTTCTGACTATTTTGATTTAGAAAAATGGTCTAAACCATCTAAAATGTGCTGATGATATTTGCAAGTAATGTTAGTGAAACACTTTGATTAAACAGCAGTAAGATTGAAGAAGAGAAACTTTAGGGAAAGCCATCTCTTTAATCTATCAAATACTTGACTTCTCTCAAAAAACAAGAAAAAAGAAACCAACCAAAAACCCCCGTGAGATCATAATAATAGTTCAGCTCTAAGTCTAACTGGGATTCTGATTTTGTTTGGTGGTGAAAAGGTATAAGGTAAAGAACTTATTTTAAACGTAACAGCTAACAAACTAAGGATAATGCACTATCCTTGAGTTATTTTTAGCTTATTCAGGTCATGGAGAAGGTAAAAGAAAATGTGACAAAGAGAAAATTATATAAAAGGGAACCATGACTCAGGATGCCTGAAAAATACCTTCTTCCTTTTAAGCAGATTAGTTGGAGCCACATGATTCAGAATCTAGTGATTGTTCTTTTGCAAACAGATAAGGAAAAAACTTGCTGTTCTCAGTAGCTTAATCTTAAAGTTATTCCAAATTTTGCTGCACAAATTGTGATTGTATTCAGTGTGAAAGAATACTGTAAGGAAAATAAACTCCAATATGGAGAAAATAGGAATTATCAACTTTATCAATCCAAGTCACTCCCAATGTCCTATTTCACACAATCAGGATGCTCTAACTGGAGACATATCAGCTTACACCAGTCAGCATTATTTCATTTTCTCTTGCCACCCTCTGGCTGAGAATTTCTATCTTGTACTGTTCAAGTTGCTCTGCCACCTGTCAGTGTTATCTTGATAAGTACCTTTCCTCTCCCAGTTAAAATGCATGGCAAGTCATGCATATGAAAAGCCTTCCTATTTCTTGTAGATGATCAGAGCACACATTATGTCCTGGGGTTATCAAAAAGCCCCTACGAATATGTCCAACTGTTCCGCATCTGAGGTGATGCCGAAAGTTGCACAGTATGGGCTTCAGGTATTGCTGCTGTTAAATGTGTTCTTTGACTGGGAAACCTCTATCAAGGAAAGCTATTATCTGCCTTACCTCCCAGACAACACCATGAAGCCAAAGATTCTTTGCTGCTATTTTTACAAAGAACTTACTACGTTTTAGTTACTTGCTCTTCCCTTTGTGTGTAGGGATAGATCTAGATATACATTAAGTTTCCCATTTCATTCTGCAAGTGGAAAATTAACAATAGCAATTATCTCCGCTTCTTACTTAATTGCTCTTACAGGCACAGATCCCCTTTTAAATAGTATAAACAAAATGTGCTATTTGAATACTGATAATGTATATCCCCAAACCTCACTGTTACTTGAGGGGAAAAAATGATAGCAGAAGTACTATTTCCAAACAACAAATTCATGTGCAATATTGACTCTTCTAGTCAAGTTACTTCAGAGGCAACCTGCTCCCTAGACTTTCAGGGTAGGCAGGACAGCAGCTTCTGTGTAAGGTTGGTACTAACTACCACATGTCATGAGAAAGGAAAAGGCAGTGTCAGCCAAAGCAAGAAAGTCAACATATGATGGAAAAGCCTTCTCTTCTCTTCTCTCTTCTCTTCTCTTCTCTTCTCTTCTCTTCTCTTCTCTTCTCTTCTCTTCTCTTCTCTTCTCTTCTCTTCTCTTCTCTTCTCTTCTCTTCTCTTCTCTTCTCTCTCCTGTTTTGGTGATGCTGGAGCCGTGGGGAAATTGCTTCATTAAGTGCTTCATGCTGGAGCTTCGCAGTAATTGTACAGTTTGGGACTCAGATGTGTTTCAAGGAGATCTCAAAATGAAGTAAATGCCAACAGACTGTGATAATCTTATATTTTCTCTGTTTAGTGTCAGATATGATTCACTGTGTTGTAAAATGGGGAAGATTATAAAAATGATATTTCCTTCACAATGCAGTTTTGTCGGGCACTACATGTAGACTAATGGCAGGTAAGGGGGACAGTTTGCCCCAAGGCCCACCATGTGGAAGGATTAGAGTCCAAACTTCTTACAGTAGAATGTATCATCATATAGATGAGGAGTACAGAGACTATATATTTGTGACTATAGTGGAGAAAGTAAAAATTAGGCTTGCAACTCTTTGATCCTTTGTAAATCATTACCTTCATGGGAAGGCCTCATACAGGAGGAAACATGTCCTCAAACTAGAGTCTGTTGGAAGAAGATTATGCGTCTAGGTCCTATTTAAACCAAATCAAACCAATAAACAAAAAATGGAACAAAAGTAAAACAAAATCCACAACCACCACACTTTTTTTTTTAATCAGTCATTGCATATTTTTAAGGGTCAGAGCAAGGAAACACTGCCTATTTTCCATACTTCATCAGGAGTCAAGAGTGAATTCATTGCTATCTCTTGCATCTCCTATTCTGAAAAATGTATGCTTCAGAAGAAACAGCCTAAGGAATTTGTATTCTATGTCCCTAATTTTCTAGAATGTAAATAGTGAAGCCTAAAGCAACTCGGATCATGTTATGAACATGTTTAAAGTTAACCCAGGGCCCTAAGTGCCACCCAGAGGAGATTCTTTGAAGTCGGAAATTCTTGGCCAAAGATGCAGGCTTACATTGTTCAAGCCAAGCAGTGTAGCAAAATGAGGTCAAATAATAAGTACTGGGTTATTGACATTCCTGTGGTTTCTCTTTGAAAGCATTGGGTAGCATAGCCTAGCTGATAATTAAAGTCTGTACATATTGTACAGCTTTCCAATATCAATATGATTTTCTCTCAGATAAAGCTTGAATCAGAAGGGTAAAGGTTGTATACTACTTACATTTGAACAAATCTGTCAATGTTTGCCCATGTGCAGGACTAAAGCCTTGTAATAGTGTGCCAGGTGTGCGTGGGGGTTTGTTTGTGTTTTTCTCTTCATTGACTACAACTCTCATATTTCATAGACAAGCTGTCTAAATTAAATCTGATATCCAGTATGACTTTGGTTTATTGCTGCTATCTGATTCAAAGAATTTTCTAACCCATGTGTTGCTTTAGCATCAGACTTTCATGGTAAATATGCTAGAACTTTTAATTTCTCTGAACTCTTGGATGTGTATATGAAATACTTTATACTTGTTTCTCCTCATCAGCACCCTAGCTGATTTCTCTTGAACCACTAAATAAAATGACACTAAAAAGCAGAGCAGCAAAACCAGGTTTGTCATCCTCAGCAGCAAAAGGTGTTATCTCTTGCAGGTAATAAAACATAAAAGTTCTTATCGGAGAACAAATCAACAATCAAGTGCCAAGAGATGAACCATAGAAAATAAAAGCCTCTTACATTTTAAGCAGCATGGTTGGAATCAAAAAAAGACAAAAAATAAGACAGTGGAAAAATCCCACAAAAGAGAGAAGTCAAGGCAATAGACACATCCAATATGATCAGCAGCAGTCATAGTATATTCCTTATCTAACCAGGTATGTTTCACTGGAATCCCAAGTCATTAGATGAGCAAATATTTTGCCTTTTGAAAAACTCTGAATGATCTGATAATGGGCACATGGCAGGATATAATTGTCTCATGCTTTATTCCTGGCTTGTTTCACTGAATAGCTCAGGACTAATCACTTTTCACCCCTCACCATCATTTAAGTGTGAATAATTATAGCTATACTACTTCACAAAGGTGGTATTAGGAACAATTTAATTGATGCCTGTGCAGTGCTTTAAGAAACTTGGGTGGGTAGATCAATGCTAAATCAGAGCAGGCAATTATATTCAGCCTGAGGGGGAGAAATCAATATCCATATGGCAAGGCAGGAGGAATACTTTCATGACCCTCTTTTAAATCTCCCTTACTCCACTCTCACATCGCTGTATTTTGTTTACTTCCTTGGAATTATTTCTGGACAGCACTGAAAAAGGTGAGAGCACATTTGGAACCCATGAGTCCATATCTGTGGGGAACCACAACCAAAATGAGAGTCTGTAAGAGAAGGGGAACAGTAAAAGTGGTCACAGCTGAGCTCTTCCATATTATGTAGAGTATTTAGACTTCTCCACTTTTACACACACACTAGAATTTTTAATCAAGTTTTATCTTTTAGGGGAGTATTGTATTTCTAGAGGAAACCTGTAAATGCTGACACTTTGTTTTTGCATTTTATGGCAGAATTTTTTCCTTCCTTTGGAGTAATGACTGAAACTTTTACATATCTAAGTGTCCATAAAATTATTTCTTATATAAAGTGAGATATAAAGTGATTGATTCACTGATTTTATCTTAGGGGGCAAAAAAAAAGTTCTTAAGATAATTTTTATATCCAAATACATAAATTCAGCTAATAAATATTTTCAAAATATTAGCTATATCTCAAAGCAATACTAAAACATGAAAACATTGAAATATAGTTTTATAGTATTTTTCTCCTATATGATATGGGTAAAAATGCCAAAAAATTTTATGGAAAAGCACACTTTTGCAAAAAGAACATAGTATATAAAAATGTATATGTACATATTTTATATATATATATATATATATATATATATATAAAAGTAAATTTGTTACATTCACAGAATTTGGATCTTAATTTTGCTGTGATCTCTGCACCACTCCAAAGGGTTCAGAGAGCTCTGTTTTTCCAAGAGGTGAGAACTGTTCTGGTGAGAGGGTGAGATATAGCAAATGCAGTGATCCATAATTACTAGCACAATTCCTTTGGGTAAAAGGGAGGAGTTGGCAGCTGAAATTATGTTAGGCTAGCCCTGAAGCTTGAGTCCACCTTCACTTCTCAGATCCAGGGCCAGAATTAAACAGCAACTCAGATTTGGGCCTGGATAACACTCAATATGAATATAGGCAGATGTGTTCCTGGAAAATGCATGTACACATGTGTGTTGCACTTCATGTTCCTGGGAACCACTAGGGAGATTTTCAGTTCAAGACTGGATTATATTTGAATGCTGGTCTTTTTTTTTTTTCTGACATTTGTTGCTAATGAAATACATATTTTGCAAACTTGGTGCAAAAACACACTAAATTTCCACAAGCTTATAAGGCTGGATCCTTTCACAAAAAAAGGGTTTCTATCTGAAATTGTTCTCTTTACTGTTGTTGATGCTGCTGTTGCTGGTTTTGGGGACTTGCAATTAAAAGTTAAGTGGAAGTTTTTGTTTATTTTGCAATAGAATTCTTAAATATTTATGAAGGACCTTAAGTCTAGCTTGCCTTGAGGAAATATAGATGAATTAATAATTTATGTGGTTGTTTTGCAGAAAATTAAAGGTTGGGAACAAGTGTTTAAAAATTAAATCATCCACAATATAAGAGAGCAGATGTTATTTTGTTAAAATCTTGCAAACAACAAACTACAATGAGGTGCTATCTTCTCCTTGGTCCAACTGAAATCTTAATGATTCATTACAATTGAGCAGATTCTAAAGCCCGAGGCTAGCTAATGTCACAATAATGAAGAGGAACTTCAATTATGTAGCCCAGATTTTTTTATTTGTTTTTGTTTTATTTTATTGCCTGCGGTGAGAAAGACTCTGTATTGCATGGTGATTTGTAAGATGTTACACTCCCACAAAAATCACTGCATATTTCATTAGTAATCCTACAATGGAATCTCCTGCAACTAAAATGTGTGTGCATCTACCTGTGTACATAATAAATATAATAGTCATCATCATCATTATAATGAGATTTTAGATGGAAAAGAGATACTGCAATTGGATAGCTTAATAGTTTCAAGATTCTTACTCCTTATATCCAAAATCACTTTTAATTTTTCTTTGTTTTTTACAAATGAAAGCTGTCTCTGACTCGCACTTAGTCTGGACACTAGAGTTAGCCAATTTCTGGTCAGCATCATGAGTCATACAGGTTCTATAATGGGTTTTCTTCTCGCCTTTGATAAGCTGCCTTGTCAATACAGTTCCAAACATCTACTTCTGTATATTTAAATGTCATCCATGATGAAATCTATATTGAGAAGGTGTGAAAAAACTCTCTTGACGGCACTAAGGCCAAGCATGCAGTCTTTTGGAGCCACATTTTTACAATAGAATTCTCTTTACAAGTACATTACCTATATCCTAAACAAGGTTCAATCATTAGTCCTACTTCTGGATCTGTTTGCAGTGCAAGGCTTCTACTAATATCAATAAAAACCCCTCAAAAAAAACAACTAACCAACCAACCAACCAAAGAATGTGTCAGATCAGAACTTGGACAAAGATTCATTCTGTGAATGCAAATTCTAAGAGGTCTGTATCTGCAGAAGTGTAAACCAGAATCTGGAAAAACCATACATTAGTTTCTCCTCTCATTTCTTTGCTGGTTTGAATGTGACTGCTACTGCGTATATAAAACTCTGTCATTTTGGCAATATAAAGACATAAGCATATCAATCTGTAACCACAACTGCAAGCATAAAAGAGATTTTTTTACCCTTCAAAGATCTGTACAGCAGAGCAGATGAGAGAATTTTGTGCTTAGATTCCACCTAATAAGAACCCAAAAAATTTCACTGCTATTAAAAATGTAACTTGAGACAACTTATATCTAAATAAAAAGTATATGTTGGAGAAAGATAGTCATAAAGGGGTGCTCTTTCAAGATACTCTGTGAAGATTTGGCAATGTGATTCTCAAGTTGCAAATAAAGACAGAAGAGCTAAAAATTTGTACATTGCTTGACAATATAATTCAGCTCAGGAGTTGTGTATCTTTTGCTCAGAGGAAGCCAAGTATTGGCAATTCATCTACACTGATGCTAAATTATGGTTGGTATAGATGTATAAGACTGTAATTGCACAGTAATAATAAATGAGAAATTTTCACAAAAAATACATACATAGCAGTTCATAGACTCAGTCTGCTCCGTTTCACTTCTAAATGTTCATCTTCAATCAGCATTGCAAAAATCAGTCTCTTTTTCTTTCATGTTTTTATTTTTCCTGTTCTGAGTTGCTTTTTAAAAGACTGACTATTCCTAGTGATTTCAGAGGAAGCTAGGTTTGCCCAGCACACATAGCTAAATAAAATGGCAGCACTCTGTGTAAACTGAAGTACTTGAAAGCAGAGTTACTTTTCTAAACATTAAATGTAAGGGATATAATGAGCAGATTGATTTGATAGCATTAGAAGTTTGCATCTCTTGACTTTGTCTGGGTGCACATTTCCATACATGTAATCTTTCCATTTTCAAGTGTTCTTTCCTCTGATCAAATAAATCTCATATTCCCACTGCTGGAAATTCATCATTTATCATGTCAGTATTAATCAACACAACCAAAATATAAGTCTAGTGCCTAGTTCTTAAGGGTCCATTGCCAACCATTTTGTTCTCCCTTTTCAGACACAAAACTTATGAATGTGATCAAGTTCTAAGGGTTTCCTGCATGATGCAGAGTATTTCTGTTGCAAGCAGTAGTACAGCAAAGGTAAAATATTAGAAATGTTCAGACTTTGAAACAGCTGGTTTGATTTGCTGTGTGATATGGCTGAAACCTAGAATTTTGACACACAAAATCATCAGTGGTCTGAAATTAGTTCTTGTTTACTAGTGGTTGAGTGGGGAAAAGAAGGAAAACCTTTTGTTATTTGTCATGGAACAGAGGAGAACATACAGCCTTAGAATATTTGGCAACTCAATAGTTAGAGAACGTGCCTCACACCTTGAAGTTCGAGTCATATTTTTATTAAATTCATTACTCAAAATAATCTGAAATTATAATCTCTACCTTCCTCTTTCCTGATAAAATTTTTCTGAAGGCTTTCTATAAAATATTTTTGTTGCAATTAAACATCATCTCATAACAAGGTAAAAATACTTTTGGACCAAGATTGTTAGCTGCTACATTACTAAGTACTGTGAAACTTTATGCCATTGCACCTCTAAGAGTAGATTTAAAGTTGTTCAGATGTCTGAAGCACTGCTGACATCAGTAAAACAAACGCCCTTATGATTCAATTGAAGTTCTGATCCAAAGGATGGAAGAAAACTGTCAAGTATTAAGTGAAGATAACTTATAATTGTATTTCTCAAAACCTTCTTGTTATGTAGAAAGAAAAAATAAGATACAGAAATATTTTGAGAAGCTGATAATGTATCTGACACTTCTTCCAATTTCCAAATGATCTGGAATTCGCAAACAGCTGGTTTGCATAATATCTACAAGCGTTGCAGATTAGATGCAAGCTATCACTTTCAACAGGACTAGCCAATCTGAAAGTGCATTCTCCTTTACATTTTAGCACTCATGTCTCATTACACAGCTAATGTTCTATTACTCTGTCTAATGTAACATGACATGACTGGTAAAATTCGAGGAAGCAGACAATTTTTCATATAAGAAATCCCCTCTTCCTCTCTCTGAACTGGTTGTCGGTTCTATTTTGAATGCACCACACTGTAATCTTTCCTAAATCACTTATATGGGAGAGCTGTAGATCTTAGCAGCTATCTTACTACCAGAGGAATGAAAAGCCAAACTTGAACAGCTTGGCATGTCATTAAAAAAAAAAAAAAATCATGACATATGATGTTTGTTTCTTTGAGTTTGCTCTGAAAGCCTGTTATGGTTGGATACAAGGTTTTTCTCTTCTGTTTATGTATCCAACTACCACACATACAAAATATAATCAGGTTGTACTTTTTTAATTAAGAAAAACATCACTTAGATATTAAGGAAAATATATTGCAAAGTTTGATAATTTTTTGGAAGCTGAGTACTTAGAATTGAGAGCAGATGGAAATATTTTAGTCCTGCATGTGTTTCATTTATATAGTCCTTAGAAAAATGCAATTCCCATAAACTTTGGTGAGTGTCTGTTTCAGTAATGATTTTGGACCATAAGGAGCAAATACTGCTTCAGCACATCCACCTGGAGTACGAAAAGGGCTGTGTCCCAACATGAATGGCAGCTACACCATCATCCCCAGGTGGACAGATTTGATTCTACCTTTTGTCTTCAGCAGGGCCAAGACTGATACAAGATGTTATTGCAGTTTTAAGACTTGGGACCAATACATACACTTAGATCTATGGGATATCCATCTTTTCTGTGTTCTATGTGAGGCTGGCATTTAAGAAAAAAAACCCCAAATTTTATATCTGAACCTAATTAGTTTGGATATAAGAAATGTTTTGAGACAGTGAAACACATCATGGTCTTTCTTTAAGGAACATGGAAAAATAACCACATTCATGTAGAACATTGCTAATCACAACAATCATTACTCAACACCTCAGGACATTTTCATAATCTCAGAAGTGACCAGGTCTGACTAAGTCATTGACAATGGTAGGAGAGGGATTACAGGACCAGGAATGCAAATTAGGCTAGTAAGAAGTAGCAAGTCTTACAAAACCAAGTTGTCCCAAGTTTATGGCAATTGGGTTGGCTAGGTCTCAGGAATTGTAGTCTCTCTAATCAGTGGCACCAATACCTCTACTTGTACACTGCTGGAAACAAAACCTATTAATAATATTGTTTGACAAAGCCCTATCACAGAAAAAAGGCCCTAACTAAACAAGTTTCTGCTCTACTTTGACGTCAAGTGTTTCTTTCTTTCTCTAATTTTCTATCAGTCAAACAGTGTCTTTAGAGACAAATTCCCTGTCTTGGCAGTAGTTGGGTTAGGTATTAATTGGGCAAAGGTATTTTATATAATAGAACTCATCTGTGCTGCTTCAAAGTTGCATGAAGGAGGGCTGTAACAGCTGTGTCTTTTTCTACTGAGATTTTTGAAAAGCTTCTGAAAATTAGAAGAGGAAAAATAGCAAAAGGAATTCTTTTTATTCAATTACTCTAGATACATATTTAGTATTTTTGATAGCCATACTAATCTTTTCTTAATTTAAGTATACATAAACTATATACAGCATATTTATACTTGGCACCAGGAAGTCATTAATGGTATTTTTTATTAAAAAATTGCCTTAAAAATTAATTTTGGTGTGTGGACTTTTAATAAAGAAGGGCTATTATTCAGTTTATAAAGAGGAACTTTTCATGCCGTAATACTGAATATTCTAAATATATTGTATTGTAATAACCAGAAGATTACAAATTTTCCTAAACTGTCAAGTTAAATAGTCACCAAAATTATTACTTGTTATATTTTATTCAGGTAACAAAAATTATAAGTGATTTAATGTGAAGACTAAATGTCTTACATGTAGGTTGGTGGGTTTTTTCAGTTGCAGTACCATCTTGAAAGACTGACATTAAAGAATACTCCAAAATTTACCCCAGTGTAAATAAAACAGATTTTGTTGCATCTTTCTTTTCATTCAGGAAGAAAACATCCTTAAGCTATATATATTTTGCATACTTAAACAATAAAAAAAGATGATGCAGGAGTTTGACAGAAATTAAGTTTTTCTTAGTCATACTGCTAATGGAAAACAATAAACAAATAGAAAGAGAGCTATACATTAAATATATTCTATAACAAAAAATTAAGTTTTCTTTACATAACTACTAAGACATGCAACTTTTTTGCATGTCTGGAAACTGTAGACTGGAGCTCATCAAAAATGTGTTGGCACTCCACCTGTTTTTTCTGGCCATCCTAATTTTTAGCTTTCCCAGCTTTCTCTAGATATATTTTTTTATTATTTAAATCTCCTTTTTTAAAAAAATAAAGTATTAATGTGAAATATCTGTATGTCAGGATCCAAAAAATAAAATATTTCAAGTCCTTTTTATTTAATTCTCAACTCATATCATTAATATGACATGAATTCCTGTGGATAAAAAGCTGGACATGAACATGTGACCAGTGTCACAGCCCAGAAGGCCAAGTAGTCCTAGATTGCATCAAAAGAGGAGTGGCCAGCAGGTGGAGGGAGGTCATTCTCCTCACCTACTCTGCCCTTGTGAGACCCCACCTGGAATGCTGCATCCAGCTCTGGAGCCCACAGCACAAGAACATGGCCCTGATAGGGTCCAGAGGAGGCCACAAGGATGATCAGAGGGCTGGAGCACCTCTCCTATGAAGACAGGCTGAGAGAGCTGGGCCTGTTCAGCTCTGGAGAGGAGAAGGCTCTGGGGAGACCTCCAGTACCTTAAGGGGTCTTATAAAAAGAAGGGAGGGGGACTTTTTATACAGGCAGATAGTGAGAGGACAAGGGGCAATGGTTTTAAAATGAAAGAGAGCAGGTTTAGATCAGGCGTTAGGAAGAAATTCTTTAGTGTGAGCATGGTGAGACACTGGAACAGGTTGGGCATGACCCATCTAGAGAAGCTAGGGATGCCCCATCTGTGGCAGTGTTCAAGGCCAGGCTGGATGAGGCCCTGAGCAATCTCATCTAGTGAATGGCATCCCTGCGCACAGCAAGAGGCTTGGAACTAGATAATCTTTAAGGTCCTTCCAACCCTATCCGTTCTGTGATTCTATAATACACACTCAGAATTCAATATTTACTGTGTAATGCATCTGTCTTGCAGAGCAGACACTAAAACTATAGACAGGTCCTTGAGACATCCATTCTCAAACAACTTATTCTTTACAAATGACCATAAGGTGACTTTACATAAACAGAGACATAAATACTGCATTGCTCTTAAAACAAAGTGGTTTTGAGGAACAGTTTTCAGGTGTTTTTGCTTAGCAGCATGACATCATAGGGAGTGTTTTAAAAAAGAGGGGGAAGGACTATAACAAACCATTTAGATTAACTACCCAAAGCAGAATTAGCTGCACCTAAAAAATTCCCAACAAATATTTCTCTACACACCTCTCCAAATTTCAGTGAAAGAGATTCCCTAATCTTCACAAGAAATCTGTGTTCATCTGTAACCACTATAACTATGCCTTTTCTCTTACAGGCTGTAAGCCTTACAAAGGGATAGTTCCTCGCAGGAGAGAAAAAGAAAAGGAAAATTGTCTTTTGAAAATGTGTGGTTAGGAGAATGAAAAGCAATAGACCAAGTGTTATCTGCTGTGGATTTCATCAGGAGGAAAGTGTTTTCTTCTTCTAAAAGGCAGCTATTTACCATTCAGTGAGGGAAAAATTTTATATTCTGCATTCTCCCAGAAATATTATACTTTAATTAGAACATGTGTTCAGTAATCATTTCCTTTTCTACATCTCAAATTTACTATCTTCTTAGTTATATGTACGTATGTGCATATATGTGTTTGTATGTACATACACACACACACTCCAATCCCACACATATTTTAACTCTATAAAACAATATACTCTTGCTGTCATGTCAGTGTGCCAGCTGAATTGGTATCCTTTTTTACTTTGTTGCCAGGACTATTACAATGAATTTGTCTCCACTTTTGATCTCATATTATAAAGATTCCCGAATCTCTGACAACTCAAGGCATTATGATATACTCTTCTTACACTGTTAAAACAGACATAGAGAGCAGAGTTCTCTGTAGAGCATAAGTAAAGATTTATAGACATGCTGAAAGAACACTTTCCCTGCTGCCTTCTTAAAATAATTATGACTTTCCATGAATCTCTTTATAAATCAAGTGTAGAATGACAAAAGCATAAGGAAGTAAGCCACAAAAATACCATTTACAATGAGCTCAAGTGGACTTATTTAAGCAGCATATCACTTCTTGGGTGAAAACTGTATATAATTATTTCAAGAAAACATACATACTATAATATGGAAAATAAGTATTTATTGTGCCTGTCACTATGTTTCAAGAGCTTGCTTTCTGCCTTGATTTTTGTGTTACTATAAAACTTTCATATGATGGTACTAAATATTAAAGGAATGAACAGATACATACTGAGAGACACATAAAAGGACACTATATGACACAAAATAAACATAATAGATTGACCATTTCTAACAGCCATGAAGAAATATTATCATTTAGAATGAAAGTAAGCACCCTTGAAATTTTACTGAATGCAGGCTGCAAGAGAAAACTCTGATTTGTTTGATCTGGCAGCAGCAGCTACCTGGCCTTATCCACAGGTGGGGTTAGGCTGTGTGTTCAAGGGTATCAGTGACTTCCCACACCACCCTTTCTGCCTGAGCTTAATATATCTCACGGTAGCAGTACATGCTGCTGAAATAATACCCTTCATTCTTTGTGCTAATTACACAGGATAAACCCATTCACTATTAGTTGTTAACTTGTCAAGAAACGGTGGGGACAAAACCACCCTCCTGCTACAGGGATTGCAAATGCAGAATTTTGCTCCCAGGTGCTCCCTGACAGTCTCTCTCAGCTGAGCAGTGCCTTGTCAGGCTGTAAAACCATCCTCATATCTGGCTGCTCAAGTGCCTCAGCTCACCCCCTCAGCCCTCACCCTGCTGGCAGGATTTCCCCTCAGCCTCACAAGCACTGGACGACACACACACCCCTCTCATAACAACAGGGTTTTTCTGTTCAGTGAAGAGCACCCTACTCATGGGGTGTCATCAGCAGCCCTTTCAAACGAGCTGTTGTCATTCACAGTCATCCACAGCCGACTACTTCCCTCAGCACTCACATCTCCCTGACTGTGTGGCTCCACACTGCTAGGTAGGCTGGGTTATCCCAATCTCCTTGGGTTTGTAACCTCCATTTTTCTGACCTTCAAACACTGACTTGACCTCGAATGTTGTCTGTGGTTTCATGGCATGAATCTGATACCTGCATTTTAGAGAGAGATGGCTAAAACCATTCAGATACATTCCTGCTGTTATGTAGCAGTATATTCACTTAATATACCCAGATCCAGTGAAAATCATTAAGTGTAGGCACTAAAAGATGATGTGAACACACAAAAGAAGTGAATAAAAACAAGTGACCTAAAGGATTTGTATTATTAAATTGCATTAAGGCAAAATATATCAATTTGTGTGATGAGTTCAAATAAAATTATAGCATAAATCCAAAAGATTTATGAACTACAAAGGGTCAGCACTCAAAACAGAGTTCTTGTAGCAGACATGCATGACAAAGCACTTGAAATGTAGGACCCTGAACAATAAAATAGAAAAAGGCTTCACTGTCTGCAAAGAAAGTGAAATAACTGCAGAAGAAAACAGAGGCTTTAGACCTATTAAATTACTTTATTTTTGCTAAGCCAAACCTTCCACACTCTGATAAACTTTTGTGTCAGTGGATCCTGATGGATAGTAAAGCTTTCTAACAGCTTGATTCTCTGAGAAGTGGTAATTTTACTATATAAAATAAAGCATTTCAGGTGGTTTTGTACTTGCAAGACAGGCGTCCAGGTAGTACTTTAAATCCTGTGTAAGCTCGTGCATGCAAGGAGTAAAAAAAAGGCATTTAAATGACACTTAGTTTGCAAGTGTTGTCATGTTAGCTTCGGTTTCATTTAAGCTAACTAGTCTGTGAAGTAGTAGTGCCCTATAAACCTTACAATTATAAGACTCTTTAAACAAGACAAAGCAGAGGGAAGGAACATGATGGAAAAGAAAATGCTTTCAGATACAAATCAGGCTGTTAGCAAGACCTGTGAACACATCTGTTTAGATTAAGGCAGCAATGAAAGTTGGGCTCTTATGTTTGTAATGTTGTCAGTGCAATATAGCTGCTCTTCCCTTGTCAGTGAACCAAAACATAATAGCTAGAAATAATCTGAAAGAAAAAAAAATCCTGAATCTGGGGCAAAAATTCTCCATAAAAACAATAGATTAATAATGCTCCATGCATCCTACCAAAATTTCTCTACAAAAAAAATGGCCTAAGACGATTGTAGACTCAGTGGCTCTTCAGTGAGCTCACTAAGCCACAGGTAGGTGTGTTTCCTGAAGTCCCAGTGCCCTTTACAAAAACCTTTGCTTAGGTAAAGAAGAAAACTAACCAATCACACAAGCGACCAATTTTGTTTTCTTATTCTTTGACATATAAAGAAAAGCAAGGAAAAAAATTGAAACATATGGAAATGCTGTCATGCAGAAGCATATAAACTGCAGATGAAGAGGACATTTATTTGTTGGGTTTTTTCAATACTGCATTTATTTCGAATTTCATAGAGATTTAGCTTTGTTGCATTATGTATGGCAATTTTCACTTCCAGTTGGATATAAATAAAAATTGCAATAAAAAATACAATAAAAATTGTACCATGCTTAATTACATCAAATAAGAAAATATTATATTTAACACTACTAACTGTGCTTTAACTGTTGAAATCTTCCCTTTATTTTGACTTTATTTCTGCTTGGCTTGCTGATAAAAAACAGATATCAAATAAAGCTATCAAATATCTATAACTGCATATAGCATGGAAAAACTGTGCTTTTTCTATAATTTATTAATATGAACCTGTTTTTTTACTGAATGAGCAATGCTAATGGCTGCCACTTTTCTTTACAACAAGTAACATGGCAAATTATGAAGTTTCATAGTGAGCTTCCAGACAGGAATTAAAGTAAGCAAGGCTAAATTTACTTTCCATTTTACTTTCATCAAATTCAGTGAAGATTTGATGTATTTTACTATGTCCTTTCTAGAATGTGGGAATATTTTATATGCATATTGAGAACAATTAACAGTCTACATATATTATCAACAAAGTATAGTTATATACTATTATATTACACAGAATATATTATGGTTAAATATTAGGTATGGATATTTCAGCATACCAATCTCTAATCTGTAATGACAGCAAAAAGTTCAATCCTAAGGGATAGAAGAAAAGCTCAAGACAAAGTCTTTATCTAATTTTTCCACCTTTTAGAAGAAAAAATATTATTTTTCTCAATGATTTCAAACCCCCCAGAGGCTTGCTTTTAAAGTGTAGGCACCTTTAACACTTTATTCCATAGTACATTTTCTGTTGCTCTTCATATTACATTCTCAACATATGACGCATGGCGTCCGTGTAATTAAATGTGTTACTCTTGATGCTCATACAGAAAATATTCGCATTTTAATGGGAAGCACTGTGTGGATGAAAAAGAAAAGACCTATTTGTCATCCTTCATTATGTCAATTCGCCATAATAAATTAACAGGGAAGAAATATTCTCCATATTTCCACAGTGCGTTCTATAGCTCTCCCCCTTCAGAATGTTAAGATACCAATCTCTGTAAGGAAATAGTGCAGGAGTACTTAAAAGCACTTTGCAATCTGGTGTCTGAATTTATTTCTTGTAAACTCTGTTTGGCACTGGATTAATATCTAATTTTGCTCTGACAAGAATAAGCAAAACTTATGCCTGCTAAAAGGCTTATTTAGGCTGAAAATGAGAACATTTGTTTCTCTGTGGGAAATATATATATATAAAGCTAAAAAAGAGATTTTGGGCTGTAGAAAAAAGAAAACACTTCAAGATTTGGTAATGCTGGCAGTTCACACAGATGTGTACAATAGAAATTATACAAAGTACACGAAGGTTTTAATAATCCATTTCAAACTCTATACAATATATATGAACAGTCACAAGTGAAATACAGATACATGAATAATGTTGACAGAAAACTTAATGGAAATGGGTAGGAAGCAACATATACCCTTTTTCATAAGAAAGTGTGTTCTGGGATGCATAATTAACTGGGAAAAAGATCTTATGGGAACATTGTATAATCACTGGCCACCATAGTAATCCTGCTCACAGGACTTCAGAGAATATTTATGATGTTACTGCGTATTGTAGACCAATTATTGGACCTAATTCTATGACTTTTTTTTATTCTTTGTGTCATCACTGCCTTAGAGCTCTTCAAAACAAGTCAATTGGTCTTTTTATTAAATGCCTGTGGAAATTTATCCTTTCCTGGACTACTATCTCTCTCATGATGGGACACATTTTGATTTGATCACTTGTTCAAAAAGTGCCTTACTTATTACTGCTAATTGATTTTGATTCCAATGCAATCAGAGAGAAAATCACCCTTGGATTTCAGTGAAAGAACTTGGGGTCACCTAACTCATTGAAAAGTTTAGTTCCAAAGGTAAGTTTTTGAGAAAGCTACAGTCATTCACAGACAGAAAACTAGAAAGGATCACCTTGATTTCACAGAATTCCACATATCATTTAGTATTTACCTATTCTAGCATCCAAATAGTAGAGTTTTGTAGAAATATTTAAGGAGCCACAAATAGGTTTGGTGGCTTATTTGGCTGGTTTTTTTTCAAGCAGCTGAAAAAGCATTCTCATGGAAATAAAAAATGTTGACAACCATTCCTTCTCTCCTAAAGAACTACTATGAGATATTTTCTTTATCCATATATTTATTTGACAAGGTAACTTTTTTCCCCAGACATTGTAGTGGATTTTTCTATTAAGTCATTGGCTAGGTGTATTTAATATTGTAGGACATGATATACTATCATGTATCATATATCATATATCTGGAAAAAGGATTACAATTAAGATAGAAATTGTAAAATTGGCAAAGATGCGTTTTCAGGGATAGCAGCATACAAAGGTTTCAGACAGTAGTATTAAGGTGGTTCCTAGTCAAGTTCTGCAGAATACACTTTAGGTACTCATCTGGTTTATTGCTTTCAATCAGGCACAGGTTTAGATCCATAATGATAAACCATGCATGTGGAAAGTAGGATAGAGGAGATCAGAAATGAACACCAAAAGATGTGGATGAACAGAAACAGGAGTGGATTGAAATGCAAGGTCATGCACATGGAGCTAATAATAAGAAGTTTTCTGGTATGCTGGAAGCTTATCAGATGGAAATGTTTTGTAGAAATGGGATATGACAGTCAGCTTCTCAATGAATGAACTGGCAGTGTGATGCAGCATAAAAATCTCAAACAGAAACTGAAAACATATTGCAAAAGGTGAATCTGTCAGAGACAGGCAAGCACTGGTATCACTGCACTAGGCCCTGGTTAAACCTTAACTGCAATACAGCATTGAGATTTCTGGTCAGGAAGGTAACCTTGAAAGAGAAAACTTAGAGAGAAGGTCATGGAAGAAAACAGGAGAAAAAGACCAATTTTAGGGATGACCCTAAAACTGTTTTTCTGGTAGGAAAATGTGTAGAAAAATGAAGCAGATAGGGAGCTGATTGAGCTCCATAAATCTGTCAGTGGATAAAGAAGAAAGAGCTCATTAAATCATAATACTGAAACAGGGAACATTCTAGGTGGACATAAATATGCTGAACTGGAAATTGAAAAAGCTTCTAGCCATTACACCAAGCAAATTTTACAGTGTTTTTTTCAGTTATATTGCATAGGAAGAAAGTTTTTGAAAGAGGTATTTGTAGCCCCTTATGAATGGGATTATTTGGCATATGCTTGAGCAAGGGGGGAAATGGGATACATGACACATCCCTTCCACTCTCACCAGCAAGATTTCAGGCACATCAGTACTTCTAAGTGACTCTAAAAGTGTAATATACCGTTCTGTAATACCTAAATGTATAGAGACAGAACCCATATATTTACTGATGTGTGTCTCTTATGAAAAAATTGAATAAAAAGAAAGATCAGTTTACCAAAGCTGGACCAGAAAAATTAAAATTAATTTGTGCATCAGCTTCTAAATATGGAAGTCCCTAGAAAGACTTTGTCCAATTTATAGGATGTCACCTGCAATACAGTTGCCACTTATCTCTCTCTAGTTTTGCCAGCGACACGTATCATGAAATTTAAATTTACTAAGCATGTGATTATAAGTGTTTGGATTTGTTCCCAAAAAATCTGTTAAATATGTCAGTAAATGTAAACAGTCACGCTCACAGGCAGCACTTGAAATATATTATTCAACACACAATTGTATATATTTACTGGGTTTTTTTCCAAAAACCTAGAGTCTGAGTTAAAGAAATGCAGCTGTTTCCCTTGTCCAAACCTTGTTGTGGAACAACATTTCAAGGAGGAAAACACATCAACAAGGAGAGAGTGCCAAGATGTGCATGATGGAATGTCTGAATTCTGTAAAGAAGAGAAGAGGCCTCATCTCTGCAGCACCTCTCCACTGTGAATGAGATCTGTGGATTCAAGTAGGCACCTGGATCAGACAAAGTTCAGAGTAGCAGTCTGTAGTATGGCTTCAAAAGAACTGGTAACTTAGAAAACTGCTGATGGTTCCAGACACTGTGAAAGAAACAGGGCTTTCAACTTTGTTCTCCTCAAACCCAACATTAACTAACCGGGTTTTAGATTACAGATTAATCAGATGATTGTTTATCTAGCAAAGCAATTCCTTTGCACAAAGATCTTAACCAAAAAGATATCAATCCAGAGGAAATAGTCATTGGATGATTTTTACAAAATCTCACACAAATAGTAGTGCCCACATGTGGGTTTTAGCAAAGAAATTTACCCCCCTTCCCCCCTTCCCCCCCCCCCCTCCTATTGTATATCAATTAATCCTTGTTAAGGTAAAGGGATTTGGTTTCCAGGTTCCCTCAAAAATGGGTATGAAAATAACTGTAACATTTCATGTCCCGTTGAAATTCCCTGAAGATATAATTTAGCAAGAGAAGTTTCTTAATGTGGACAATAAAGGAAGAAACGGTCATATTTTACTTTTTCTTCAATGCTTGTTCCGGACCAGAAAACAGGAAACGTATCCTGGCATTGCTGTTGTTAGGCTGTTGTTAGAAAATGTCAAGAGAGAAGGAAATGCTTCCAACCCCATCAATTCCAAGCAATTTCCCTCTCCTCTAGTTCTGCTTGGATCCTTTCTCCTCCTATAAGTGCAATATCTTAAGTGTTCAAAAAAATGAGACGACAGCACCAAAAGTGAAGTAGGCTGTCAATTTCAAAGCTGGAAATTTTACAGGCACTTCTAGATAGTAGACAAACTTTTCCAGTTTGGCTCAAAAATAAATGTTCAGCAAACTTTTCAGTAGAAGATTATTCTGGGATTTAGAGTTTCACTATGCTTGAAGAACCTACACTCAGTTATGACCTCAGTCTAAAGCATCAGTGGGTTCCAGTGTAGTTTGCACAGATTGTGAAAATATCTTTTGTTTCTGCAGGACCTCTCATCATCACGTCTGGGAGTAAAGTGGGATGAGTTTTATAACAATGCCGTCATCTTCGTTCTTGCTGCCTTTTATTGCTATTACTATTTTTAGAGCATATCCAGTGAAAGAAGTTTCAGTATGCATTTCAATTAATGTTTCATTCTTAAACCATTTGAATGGTGACATGAAATGGGAGATATTATCCCCTTGCAGTGCTAGAAAATTGTAGTCATAAGATAGAAAATGCACCAAAAATTATCTGGTCACTGACTCCTCAAAATTTATGAGTATTTTGGCTTTGAATGCCCTTCTTAAGTCTGGGTCTCATTTGTAGAAGTGCTCCCCTGTCAGCTGAAGTGAGCACACAATAACCTTTCAAAGAGTAAAATGAAAATGTCTAGATAATTTATATTTACATTCAAAAATGGTGGATACTCATGCTTTAATTGGTTATGTCTCAGTTCTCATCTCTGCAATGGGAATGGTGGAAGCACTGTGAAAGTGAATTAATAATTTGTGAGGTATGCAGATGTCATATTGACTGGTTTCAGAGAAAATCCTCTGAAACGGTAATTAATATTTTTTCTCAGTAGAGTTTAAATAAATTGGCAAATGTGTCTGATCTGCCCAAATGCCAATGAAAATGAAATAAGCATTATACACCTCCCTAGTCATTAAGCAGGACTCATCTTCTGCAGTGATGTCCAGTGTTGATGAAAGAAAAAATGGCATATGGTTTTGCAGTTTTAAGCTGTGTTATAATGTATATCCACAAATAGGAAAGAAGTTGAGTAGAGTTAGTAAAGGCAACCTTAGTTCTAATGTTGCCTAACACATGATGGAAGCATTTTACTGTGATAAGAATTAAAGGGTTCCATTCTTCCATTTCATTTTCCTTCTTCTCTTTCTCTTCCTTTCCATTTTCTGTGTCTTTTCTATTCTTCAAAGTAGAATGAACACAAGTAGCTCAAAAAGTGGCCCGATACCAACAAGATTTGTCACTGAGATTGGGAAGTTAGACCTGCAGGGTATGTTTCTGCCTGTAGAGCTACTGTCAGGCTTGACAATGGCAACAGATGGTCACCCCTTGTGTGGAGCAGCACCAGAGGAGAGTGAGGAGCACTTTGCCAACAGGTTTCACAGATATTTATTGATAACAGTCAAATGCTGAGGTTTGGGATGGTTGGTTCATTTCCAAGATCTGCATGGCAGTATGCTCCAGTACTACAGACTTTTCTGTCTCTTTTTCTGCTTTTATGTCTTATTCCAGTTTTCTCTCTCTCTCCCCCACTTCTGTGACTTCATTCACATCTTCACATCTTCACTGGCTTGTTTCCACCTGACTTTTCACTTAGCCAGCTACGGTCTTCAGTATTTTGATTTCTTCTTTTTCCTTATCAGCATATCCAAAATTATAAGCTTCTCACATATTTTTCCCATCTGACTGCCACACAGGCAGATCCCTTGTCTCTTCCCATGCTCCTTTTCTGCACCTAGCAGTTAGTCATCTGAATTCAGTCGCTTCCTTACCACTTCCTCCCAGGTCTCAGAATTTCTCCCATACTTTTTACCATTGAAATCCCTGTCACTTCATCTTTGCCAGCTTCCCAGTCCCAAGAAATCCAGAGAAGACTTCTTGCATTCCAGCACTCAATTGAAACAGCCTACTTCTCAGTGCAGCTTGGGCTCTAAACAAAATGAAGAACAGAGGAAAAATAGACCCTCTTGCTTAAGAGCAACAGCATTGGGAGATACAATTCCAGGCCACCTCTGGATGTACCTGGGTGGAGAACAGCTACACATATGCATTTAATTGCATGACTCTAACAAACTCCTATTTAACATGTGTCAAATGAGCTTCCAAATGTTCGTGAACTGGAAAAATGTAAATGAATTTTCATGGAGATAACAAGTCATCCTCAACTAAAACCTGCCAACTTGTAAGTCTCTTCTCCATTATCTGAAGGTGCTAGAGTTCTTAAAAAATAAGCCTTACAATGAATATATTAGCAAGAAATAAAAAACAATAATTGTCCCTCAATTTCATTCTCAGGTATAGCTGAGCCATTTTGGTTGGTTATGCTAAAAACATGGAGCCTGAGATGGAACTTCAGCACACAGAATTTTAGGTTGAATCACTGAAGTTTAGCAAACTTATAGTAAGCTGAAAGCAGTGTAAGTGTCAGGAAGAAACATGGAATGAACAGTAAAATAATTTAGAATAATTCCTCTTATGTGCAAACCTCAGCTATTTTGTCAATACTTATCTGAATGGAAAACGAGTCAGTAGGTCTTGTATGTTAGTTTTGAACTGAACAGAGTAGAAAAAACATCATAAACCTCTGTGAAAATGATGACTAGTGTGGGTGCCCAATGACCAAATAGCTCTGCACTAGATATCCGTGGGTCTTCCATTAAAATTAATGTTATGCCTTTGCATATAATATTTTTTTCTTCCTAAAGAGAATCATGCATGGACATTTGAAGGCAGAATTTGATTCTAAGCCTAGTATATTTGAAGTTTTTTTCCCCAAAATGAAAGTCTCTCCTTAACGTGATAGTCACGTTCTCTTATGATTTTAAATAAGCTGCCTCTCAGCCAATTATTGTTTAGCATGTTTTCCTATATATTCAGAAAGAATTGCCAAAACTCTCAGGTGCTGAAGATAAGCCTGCAAAGCAGAGCTTCAACAAAATAAAGAAGGAGATTGTATAAATTCCGAAATATATCAAGGTTAGATTACCTTTGTTGCTTTGTATATCTAAGATTTGAATTGATTTTTCTGGTATGAAAACAAAGGGGGGAAGGCACTTCTAATGTAATGCTTTGCAGAAACCAGAAAAGTCAATAATATGCAGACAGCTCAAACATATAGTACTTACTGATTCAGTGAAGCATGGTTTTAATGGGTTATGAAGGCAAATTCCAACCTAACAGACATACATTGGTTATAATTTTTAAGAAATCTAATTCACAAGTTTACATAATCCTATAAGATTCTTGAACACCTTAAGTTTTTACAAAGTTCTTGAAAAGCACTTTTTTTTTTTTTTCAAAACAAGTCGACCTGCCATAAGTCCAAAAAGACTTGGCATATGAGACACTTCACATGGAACAGAATGCAAGTTTGAAAATTTGGGAGACAATTGCATAAAACACATTTATGACAGACTAGATGTCTAAAAAGTAAAGAAACACTCTAGTCCATTTTCCAGATTTATTAGTGAAACTTGAAATTTAAACTAAAAATCTTGGTTCCATAATGTTATATGTAGAAGTGTAGACATCCTGTACCAATCTGTAGCATTTTCTCTGTCATTTTGACTTTCTCAGAAAATCCTCTTGAGTGTCGAGACCTCACTTGGTTTCAAGTTGTTAATGAGATTGCAAACCAATGCAGCCATACAGCAAGTGTAATAAAGGCTGGGAATTTCAATCTTGCCATTTTTATCTAATTTTGCAGAGAACAAGTTTTGCTTGTTATTTATCATCAATGCCTGTTTGTAATAAATGGTACGTACTTCTTCAAGTTACAGTACTGAAAATTAATACAATAAAGCTGTTGGATAGTAGGCTTTGCTGTAGAAAAAGATACAAAAGAAGCAAACAGAACTTTATTAAAAACAGAGGTCTCCATTTTCTATTTCCTTAAAATTATGGCTACCAAATATCTTATTTTTATACCACATGAAAGTTGGGAATTTTGAATAGACAGAAACTTCACAGTTTTACATCAGCTAATGTCAATGTGATTACCCTACACAACACATGCAAAGATGGACCAGTATGTGTGATACCTTATACCTCTCCCTTGCTACAGCAGACAGCTCTTAAGTAAGGTGAAAACACTTTGGATTTAGTGAAGAAAACAGAGAGAAAAACAACCAGGCTAAAATATATCTGCTTTCAATAATTTATCATATTATCCACAGTAGCAATAATCATTCATTCATTAATGGCCACTCTTGCTGCAACAGGTAGAAATATAGCCTAAATTTAACACTACAGTGTAGATTTACATCTCTTTCCCGTCCCTAACATCTGCTCTTGAAACCAGGCAGTCTCACACACTCAAAACTTTCTGCTAATGTAGCAGTCATGTCTTAATTTTATTACTGATCTTAATGAAAATGGGATCAAGACTACATTTTCTTGGATTAAATATCCAGTAAAGAGTCTTGGGCCTTTCTCTTTGGGCTACGACAGCATGGTGCCAGCTGACTATGTCTGAAGAGCTTGTTAAGGGGACAAAAAATACACCACTAAAACTTTCCTCAAGCGAGTGAGTCCTATGAACTTAAATCTTTTAGCATTTCCAAGAGTCTCAGGTTTGGTGTTTATGAGAGGACTTTTCCTAAACCACAGAGGATTTAGAAACAATGTGTGGAGGTCTTAAGAGGATGTAGGTGTTATCTTACACTCTTCATTATCTAATGAGCAGTAGGATGTGTTTTACAGCACAGCCTGACCATGGCAGAAGGAATAAAGGTCTTCTTTCCTGCTACCTCCTCCATATGAGATTGAATTTGTTTACAGGCCCAGCTACTTCTGTAAGACACAAGCTTCTTGAATTCACTGTTGTCACCCAGCTAGCCCTACTCCCCATCCCCATCACATTTATGATTCTTTTCCCCCAGATCCTCAGGGGATTAGTCATCCCTCTTGCACATGCTATCTATCCTCCACACTCAAGAGAGATAGCTTGATTTAGCAGTGACAATTTCTCTGAATGCAGACTTTCCAAAACAAATATTTTGGCTATTAGGGCCACAGCCTAATATCCTACACAAAAAAAGAGAACCACAGAAAACATTGTATGCTTCCTTTTATTTTCACAGATGTATTTCTATTACCTACGTTGTTTATGTAAAGAATAAGGTGTAAGATATAACTTTCATATTCTTTCTGTATCAGTGATTTTATGACTTCTCCTCCAAGTGGTAGCACTTTTTCATAGCACTCTGCAGTAGGCTGAGAGTTGTGTTTTGAGCTTTGCCTCTTTTTTATTCTAATTTTCAAATTATTTTAAGATATGCTATTTATATAATAGTTTTATATAGAGAGAGCATGTATACATGCACAAACATTTATATAAGAATATATAGCTTCACGCAGAATGTTTTTTGATTAAGGGGTTTATATGTGTGTATAAATTTATAACACATGAAAGGGGAAAAAAGGCCCTATACATCCCATTTTCATACTCTTATTTTGATTATGTAGGGCTTTGCTTGGTTTATCTCTGTAAAAAGAACTGGGACTAAACTTTGAATGCCAGAAAGTCTAAGCAGTATTTAATCCAGTGGTGAAGGTAAAATTATCCAAAATCCTTCTTTTAAAATAAGAATTTTTAATATGCCTCTGTCCACCTTTATACATATTGCCTTAAGCACATTACAATGTTTTTGCCCATAAAATGAACACAAAGTAGCTAAAAACTACAGTATTATTTCTTTCTTATAATTTTTATTGTCGATACCCTATTTTTAATTGCAACATAGGAGCGGGGAGTTTACTATGAAAAGAAAATGGCTTGTCTTTAAAATGTAAGAATTTAATCATGTGCTATTGCCTGCCAACAATGAGCTAAAGAGGTTAATGGATCATAGGTCTGGCAAACAGCCACGCTGTCTCCCGGCTCGATACATTTAACTGCATAATCTGGTTCAAGATTTGGTGCTAGTTTTTTAATCAGGGCATGAACGGTTGATAAATAAAAGTTAGGTTTTATCCAGTCTTTTTTTTCCTATTTTTTTTCCCCCCGGAAAACAGAGCCATTTGTCACTGATCCCGAATCGCACGGCAGGAGGAGCGAAGGGAAGTAGGCGGGGACCTCCCGCGCTCCCCGTGCCCCGGGATAGGGCGCTGCCCCCATTAGCTGCCGCCGGGCACTCCCTGGCATCCCTCCGGCCAGGCATCAGCGCCAGCTGCCCCCTCTCCCCGGGTCGCCAAACTCTAGGGCCCAAAACGCCAGAGGAGCACTCTCATGGATACTGTACACACACCCTTTCCCCCAGATAACTACACTTGGGACTCCGAAACCACCACCTGGAGCCACCTCTCCATCAAAGGAGTGGAATGTGCGGGCTGTGATTGGTTGGGTTTGGGGTTTTTTTAAAGAAAGAGAGATCACGGAAAAAGTATACAGCTCCCCCTCTCCCATCTTGCATGTTCCTTAGGCACACTGTTGGAGGAGCCAAGCAGCAGCGGCAGCGTTATAATGCAAATCACTAAGCGAGCAACTTTCAATGCTGTTGTGGCTATTTTTGATTTCTCTCTCGAGAACGAGCTTTTTTTAGTGTGCGTGTTGCCTTTTTTCCCCCCTTTCCGTTTGATTCTTATAGTCATGCCCTCCCTCCCTTCTCCGCTTGCTCCCCCCTCCTTCCCCAAACATCCAGCAGTAATGGTGCACCGTCCTCGGTCCTCTTCAGCGGGTCACTCCGCTCGGGCAGGAGGTGAGCGGCCGAGGGGGGAGCGGCGTTTGCAGGGATGCGCTGGGCACCGCACCGCTGCCCGGCAGAGGCAGGCCCTTCCCGCTGCTGCTTCATTCCTCTGCCTTCGCTTCTGGGCCCCGCCGGCCGCTCTTGGGGGCAGCCGACTTCCCCTCTGCGTCCCCCGCTTCTCCCCCTCCAGCCGCGTCCCGGCGGCGGCAGCCTCCCAGCGCCACCTCAGTGACTGGGGGAGCCCAGCCGCCTCCCGCGGAGGAGCCAGCACCAGCGGAGGGCCCTGCCCGGCTCTTCCCTCGGCTGCAGGGCGAGCCGACAGCACCTGGCTGCGTTGCCCGCCTTAGAGGACTGGGAGAGAGAGAGGGAGGGAAGGAGGGAAAAAGGGAGGGAGGGAGGGAAAGAGGGAGGCTCCTCCGTGCGCGGGGAGCGGCTCCGGCTCTCAGCTGGGCGCTACCGGCAGCGCGGCTTCTGCCGTGCTGCACCGCGGGCGGTGACGGCTCCCGGCGCGACGCGGGACCGCAGCTCTAGGGCGGGGGGCTCAAACCTCTGCCGGGAAGTAGAGACAGAGTTTTGCGATTTTATCTTTTCTTTCCTAGTGATTGGGCTTTTTTTAATTACCATTATTTTTAATCCCTCCCCCTGCTCCCCCCATTCCCCCGGCGGTGCGTGTGGCAGCGGGGAGGATGCGCGCCTCCCCCAAGCCGTTCCCCGGCAGCTCCCGCCGCGGCTGCGGGGCGCTGGGGGCCGCGGGGCCGGGGGCGCGCTGGGCCGCACCTGGTGGCACCGCCATGCGCGGGCTGCGCCCCCTGATCTCCCCCGCCACTTCCCGCCGCCCTTCCGTGCCTGAGTCTCCCTTCGCTTGTGTCCAGCATCGCGCACACACGCACACGCCGTCACGCACGGAGGCACTCACTCACTGACTCTGCCGAGCTGCCCAGGCTGCCGAACAGCACAGCGCAGCGTCGCGCAGCCCGCCTGGAGCCCCCTCCCTCCCTCCTCCCTCCCTCCTTCCATCCATCCCTCCCTCTCTCCTCCTCCTCCCTCGCTCCCGCCCGCCCGCCCGCCGCTCTGAAGGATGCCCGGTAAGTAGCGACGAGGACCGGCACCTCTGCCGGTGCGCGATGTGAGGGGTTGGGGACTGCTTATACCGCTGCCGCCCGCCGGGGGGGCGCAGGGCGGGGGGGCGAGGGGAGGGGAGGTGACAGCGATCCGAGGCAGGAGACGGCGGGGCTCGCCGGGTGCTCCTCAGAAGGACTTTTCGCTGCGCGGCCGGGGCTTGGATGTGGGCGCCGAGGGACGGGGTCTGTGCACCGCAGCGGGCACCGGCCGGGGCGGGGGCGCTTCGCCTGCGCTGCGGGTTGCTGCCTGCAGCACCGCGGTGAGTACGGGGCTCCGCGCCTCGCCGGGGTCCCTCGGGGGCGGGTAAGGGGTGGAGGGTGCCCTGCCGCGCTTGGGGCTCCCTCCTTGGCGGCTCTGCTCCGCGCCGTGCTGGGACCGAGGCACGGAGGGCACGGTGCCCCCGCTACGCTTCGGGGACTGTCCGCTGCTACTCCTCGGTTTTGGCCACGTCTCCAGGGGCTGCCAGCGTTGTCCGGTGTTTCGGGCGCCGCGGTGCCACCAATCGGACACGGAAACGGAGCTCCGCCGGGCGCCTCACCTGCGGAGAGGAGCACCCAGGTGCTGCGCACCGGGGCGTGGGGAGCAGAGCGGAACCCCGGCCGGTGCCCCGGCACCGCAGCGAGAGGGTGCCCGCGGCTCCCCGTCCTGCATGCTCTATCCTCCTGCGCTGCAGAGGGCTCCGGTGGGAAAACGCTTGTCCCTTAGGGAAGCGTAATGTTTGCAAAATGTTTGCTAACAATTAGCGGGTGGCTCCGCTCAGCTCGGGTTTGCGCACGGCTAACTCCGCTCTGGCAGGGGCTCAGCTCCGGCTACCGAATGCCAGGGACACCGGGCAAGGGGCTTTTTGTTCTCCTAGACTGCCTGGTGCGATTTGTGGGAAACACATATAAAAGCTCACAAGTGCTGGTGATTTTTAAGTGGACTTTGGTAAATCATTGAAATTTTTTTTCTTACTTTTACTGTGTGTATTTTGACAATGATCTCTCCTCACTGTGTTTCACATCCTGGATATGATAACTCTGCCACTGAAGTCAATGGCAAAACTCCTGACTGACTTCAGAGGAAGACAGTTATGGTCAATACGAAATGAAAGGGACTGGGCAGAAGGTGGAGAGATGGCAAAATGAAAGAGATGTATAAAAGAAACTTCATTTTAGAAGCTAGCTTTTTAACCAATGAGTTTTAGCAGCACTGTGTCAGAAATGTCTTCTAGATTTGCATTGCCACTTTGCACTAGAAAAATACCAGAATGATCTCTTGATGTGTTGGATATCAAGTGGGCTGAATCCGTTTGTTCTACCCACAGACATTATAATGTATTACTTAGTAACTTATACTTTTCCAGTGCTGTATATCTTTTTTCTCACTGAAAAGTTGGAAGCAGAGGGAGCCCACTGAGACAATTAGATGGGCTCTCATTGACTTCAGTGGCCTGTGAATCAGGCCAAGAAAGGCTCAATAGAGAAGTAACAAGAGAACTGTAGTACAGTTTGTAAGGAAAGGTGTTGCATAAGCATTTAACTCATGAACACTCTCCCTCTAGAGAGGAGAAAAATCTAAATGTACATTAATTTTTTATCCCATTTTATCCAACTCTTTCACAGCACAGATACAAATAAGAAAAAATGCTTCTGATTAATAATTAAAATGCCCATATTCATATGGATTGCAAAGAAGATTTTATGCAAAAAAAAAAAAAAAAATCCATTAGCAAATGGAAGTTCTAGTTCACAGAACGTCCTCTGTTCAGTGCAGTATTTAGATTGGGAGCAGTCAGATATATAATGAAGCTCCAAATACAAATATTGATATTCAAATGGCAAAAGTTAGACTTATTCCTGTAACCCAACTAACCACTCTAAACTGCTTGGAATGCCTTAAAAAGGAAAGTGTGGTTTGTTTTTTTTTTTCAAACCTGAGTTTTGAAAGAACCCCCAAGTCCCCCATATGCTGCATTTTGTCAAAAACTTGTCAAGTATCAGAAATATGCCCATACTTCCTGAACAATGTAACTATTATATTGATAGGTGTGTGTTGGGGTGGCTCTGGCTGGATGCCAGGAACTCACCAAAATGGTGTTATCACTCTCCTCCTCAGCTGAACGGGGAAGAGAAAATGTAACAAAAAGCTCATGGGTTGAGATAAGGACAGGGGAATCACTCAGAAGTTACTGTCACATGCAAAACAGACTCAGCTTGGGAAAATTTGTGTAATTTATTACCAGAGTAGGAAAACAAGAAATAAAAGCTAAATACTAAACATCCACTCTTCCCCTTCCCCTCTCAACCTCCTCCCTCCCCTGTCCATTCTTCTTCCCAGGCTTTACTTGACACCCTAATTATCTACCTCATCACCACCTGGGGTTCAAAGGGATGGGAAATGAACATTGTGGTCAGTTCATCACATGTTGTCTCTGCTGCTTCTTCCTCCTCAGGAGGAGGACTCCTCACACTCTTCCCCTGCTTTGGTGTGGTGTTCATCCCTTGGGAGACAGTCCTCCATCAGCTTTTCCAACAGGTCCTTCCCATGGGCTGCAGTTCTTCATGAGCTGCTCCAGAGTGGATCCCTTCCACGAGGTGCACTCCTTCAGGTGCAGACTGTTCCAGTATGGGTTCTCCACAGAGGGACACTATTCCAGTGTGGGTTCCTCTCTCCACAGGGCCACAGGTCCTGTCAGAAGCCCGCTCCAGCATGAGCTTCCCAAGGGGTCACAGCCTCCTTTGAGTACCCACCCACCTGCTGTGGCACAGACTTCTTCATGAGCTACAGGTGGATCTCTGCTCCACCATGGGCCTCCATGGGCTGCAGGGGGACATCCTGCCTCACCATGGTCTGCACCATGAGAATCTGCTCTGGCATCTGGAGCAACTCCTCCCACTCCTTCTTTTCTGACCTATTGAACTATTGCTCTCACATATTCTCAGTCCTCTCTGTGACTGCAGCTTCTCTTGCTCACTCCTGTCTCTGGCTGCAGTTTCTGTTGGTCAGGGTCTTTTTCTCCCTTCTTAAAACTGTTATCCCCAGATGTGCTGCCACCATTGCTGGTGGGCTCAGCCTTGGCCGCTAGCGGGTCTGTCTTGGAGCTGGCTGGCATCAGCTCTGTAGGACACAGAGGAAGCTTCTGGCAGCTTCTCATAGAAGGCACCCCTTCAGCCCACACCATTAACAAAACCCAATACAAGAAGAGAAAGCCTTTCTCAGTTATGGCCCAATAATGGTGTTTCCCATTTAAGTACAAGTTTGTGTTAATAGGCAAATATAAAAACAAAGTTTGAAGTGCTGCATCTCTTGTTCAGCTTTATTCGTAGGCATCTGGTAGAATTGTCATTGAAGTGAACTGAATGTGTCACTAATACTTAACTGTGAACAGATTAAGATGTTCATGTTACAGTGGGGAAAAAAAACTGCAAAATGGACAAATGTTTCACTGATTATCTCTTCTCTCCTTGCAAGTCCATAGGCAAGAGAGACACCTCATTCTTAAAATGCCATATTGCAGGTTTCTTTCTAATTTTCCTGTGAGTTCAAATGTTTATCACGTGCCATGTATGGAAGTGAAGGGTACATGGGACATTACATGGAATAAAATTTTGTTAGAGCTACTTTGTTGCTTCCTGTATTTTCCATTCTATCTGCTGTTTGCTAACATGTTGTGATGCCACAACCTATTTTTGTTGATAATACTTCTATTTCAAGTCAAATGTGAAAAATATGGTAATTACTTCAATATTAAGAGGTTTGTTTTTTTTTTTTTTATTGGGGGCTATGGCAGAGTGTGATGATGGTGCTTTTTTTAAGATCCAAAGCAATTCTCTTTTCTTTATTAAATTAAGAGAGTCAGGAGTTCTAAAAATGAAGATATATATTTGAATAAATCTTTGGGCTTGTCTGAGAGCCATTGTTTGAAATTCTGTGGCTTTTTTCATTTTGGTGTTTCAGTACTTCTTCTTCAAACGTGTATAGGGAGATTCAAACAGATCTTGTGGATAGCATCTCCAAAATAGAAATTTAGTTTTTTAGGCTTACCTGTAAGTGAAGCATATATAAGATTTGAGTATTTAAGGCAGAGTTGAATGAAGCCAGATAATGAAGTACCAGGAGACTCCAGGACATGATTCTGAATAACCATTACTCACTTTTAGCAGCTTTATAAACCTCATCCTTTTTTGAGGAGTAAATGCTGTTCATCTTTATTTGGACAAATATTTCAAGACTATTTCTGCTGTCCCTTGCCTGACTCTGAAACATGTTTATACCCTTGTATTGCTATGGTTGTTAAGTGAATGGTAGCAAGCATTTACAGGTCTATTGGTATTTGAATCTAGGAAGCAACATTACTGGGATTCTTGAAAGTCACCTAAATTTTGTCATTATTACACCTTTAAGACCATTTTCAAAATAAATTTTATTGGTTTTTAGTCCTAGAACATACTCATTGGATAATTTATTTAGGACTATATTCTTCTATCCAACAATTTAAGAACAAAAACCTCCACTGTAGCTCAAATCAATCAAAATATTGGGTTTAGGTTATACATCGTACATATGGAACCTGGCATGTAAAGCAGATGGTATGTAAAATTATGCATAGCATGTCTGGAGAGCCATACAATATCTAAATGCAGTGCAACAGAACAAGGAAAGAGTGTCACGTGCAACTTAAAATATCAATCACTGGACTATGTCTAGTCTCAGCTGCGCTTTGTTTCCACGCGTGTGTGTATGTATTTGTGTGCGCGTGTGCGTGCGCTCAATTTTCTCTTACTGCAGCCGCGACATCTCCTTGATAATATGATCTTCCTTAGAAAAGCATGCAGACTGAAATGATATGCTACTGGCTAAACGGAATAAAAAGATGGCTATAGAAGAAAAACTAGCTTGGTTCAGTTTGGGCGCAGAACAAAAATGCATGGAAAATAAAAAATAAATAAATCAAGAACAGAAATATCAGTCTTTTAAGACAAATGGCCAGATACTGCTTACTACCAAGACTGTGTTTTTCTATGTTATTTATGCTGTTGGTTTGCCCAACACAGCAACAGCACTTAACAGTACTTCTATCCTGTTGCATAAATAATGTGTTAGCTCCACGTTCCCTTTCTCTCTCAAGTATTACAAGTCTGTAAGCACAAAATTTCTTCCTGAACAAACAAGCATTACTGTGTGTTGTTAACACAATCAGATGAAATGGTAATTGCAGAAAGATTCACATCAGCAAAACCCTTAAATAAATATTCGTCTTTAAGCATGTGCTGACCTCAAAGGGACCTAATCACATTTTGTTGAACAAAGATGCTTTTGTGATCAATGACCATGAAAGGTAATAATTTTCCCAAATTTATTCAAACATTTAAATCTGTGGTTATAAAATTTTGTCTGCACCAGACAACTTTAAATTTAACTTCCAGGGGAAAGTCTTTAAATATTTCTACTTATTTTTAAAATGTTTTTTATACTTTGGAAGGCTGGAAGCAATTAACTGTTTTAAAATGGGTTGCACAGCCATTCTCTTTCATATTTCTAGTCAAAATGAACTTTTGTAGATAAGATGTGAAGGATGACGTTTATAATGAAGGACTACTGCAAAGTGAACTTCAGATACATTAATGAACTAACACTGCACAAGGTAGACTTTAATAGCCAATTCTGTAAGATTCAGACATTTTTCAAGGAGACAAATTGAAGGAAGGCCTCCATGGTTAAACTGTTGAATATCCCCAAATATTTTTAAGGATTTTTAAGGTACCTGAGTTGATAGACAATGTTTCACGCTACAAAATAAGTAAATAAATAATTAGATGACTCCTGTACTTTTTCTGCACTAAGACTCTAGTCCCTATGCCTTTTATTTTTTGCAACAGTGTTGGTTTAGAAAAACAGCTCTGTGTCTGGGGGACTAAAGGAACATGTTTGTCCTCATACATTACAGAACAGTATCTAACAATTTATTTCTGTTTTGGAAATGAAAGAACTTTTATCCATTCAAATCACTTTAATACAATCTTATATTATAATGGCTTGAACAATCTTGAGTGCACACAGTTGCTGGAGTCTCCAAAGGACTGTCATAAATAAAGCTATTAGACTGTATTATAGCAGACACATATTCAGAGTCTACCAAAGGATAACAGGATTTTACATTACAGGAGAAAATGTTTAAAAATGTCTGCAAATTACCAAAAATTATTGGTAAAAGGGCTTAATAAACTGATTTATAATACATATATCTGTGCTATTTTTCTTTTAGAGTATGCAAATGCAACATTAACATTAATGAATTATTCCTATGTAGAATTAAGTGAGAAATGAGACAAGAAATAAGGGGTTTGTCCTCTACAAGTGCTTAAGCTTGCTCAGTAAACTTTCTGTGCTAGCTGACGGACATTCAGCCTACATCAAAACCTCCCTTTGCAACCTGACATTGCTGCTGTGATGACAGCCTAAGAAAACTGGCATCTCATGAGAGATAAGTCAGTTTACATCAATGGAAATGGATTTGCACTGCATCCTGGATTCTGTGCAGACAGGTTTGCTTTTATTTTATCTCTTACTGTTATAGAAGGCATGACTTTCACCAGGTATGAAAACAAAAATGAGTTTGGCAAAACCCTGAATGAACTTAGAAACAAATTTGGAAATGGTGGAGACAGAGCTAAACGAAGTAAAAATTAAAAATAAGGATATGTTATGTTGTTGGTTTGTTTTTTTCAAGAGAGGAAAAGGTGCACTCTTTTATGAAAGATGCCTAAGACAGAAGTAAGACATAAAAAAAGTGCAACTGAGGTTAAAAATAAAATTATGAAAGTTGAGTTACCTAACATGTTCTGGCCACGGGAGAAGTAACTAAAGCTGACATACCAGCAGGATGGGAGCCTCAAAAGAAGACTAAAGCCAGAAAATAACCATTTCCCATGTTGGAAATCCAGATGGCCCTAACAGATTTTGTGTGCATTTGTATACACATTTATCTGTGTGTATACATGTGCATACATATATACTTTTTTTCTTTTAAAATTAAAATCTGTATAATGCCCTACTTTGTTACTGATTTCCTCACCCCAGCAGGGATTTGCTGGTTCTTCTTTCTGTCTGACCATGAAGTTACAGAGGAAGATTTGATAATACAGTAAATAGCTGAGAGTGGTTAAACTGTTTCCTGAAGGTAAAACAGTAGGGTCCAATGGTTCTCCTGCAGAATGTTCTAAACCCAAGGATATAAATAAGAGGCAGTGCTGTCAAAGCAAAACAAAAAACCCAAACCAACCAACCAAGCAACCAACCAAACAAAAAATCCCAAAAAAGTAATCAAATCCTGAAAAGGAGAAAACAAAATGAATCTCCAAGTCATTGTCTGAAGCCAATGTTACATTATGTCCTGAAAAACATGAGTCTGAAAGATATTTTACCAACTGTAGGCTAGTGTCACCTACAATCAGAGTCAAGATCTTCCTGTTAAGACTTGAAAAATCAACTGCAGTCTTACACTGGAGAAATAGAAAATATTTTCCATGAACGTAATGTGGAGCTTTTAGGAAAACTGAAGATGACAGTAGAGCAGAGGAGTATTTAATGAAGCATTTTATTTAATACAGTAAATAGATATACCATTTTTTCATAGAAAATTTTGATGCTGAAAAGGCAGTTGAATGGATTGAGTGGAGCTAACTTTGACATGATGTCAGAAGATTTGAGGAAAAATATTTTAGATAATTTTGCTGCTGCATGTCCTCACCCTCATAAGTGCCATATAAGTATAAATAATGTCAGAAGTGGCAGCAAATCCTCTGTCCTCTTCATAATTTCGCATTCCTGACTCTCGTAGAAGGATTAATCTCAAATCTAAAGTAAACCAGATTTACAGCAGGAAAAATATCTGTCAATGTAGAATCTATCAGTATAGTCAAACAACATGTCTTTATTTGTCTTCTGGTGGAAAATTACATTCCTGGGTAGTGATGCACAATCTGTATAAAATAATCTAATATAATTTTTTTGGCAAATAATTCTGAAAAAGAAAATGTGACTGATAAACTTTTTACCAACCACAGAGTTTCACTGGCAGGTAGAAAAGATTTGAGGAGAACTAGTGAAAAATTTGTCCTGGGATTAGTTCTCAGTTTGCATATGAGAAAATTCTGGTTACCACTGACATTGCTAGCTACTCTTTCAGCATGCTGCATTTGGTGGTTTCTGAACTAAGAATGAAATTCACTTCCTTCAGGTATGGCAAAAAACATGGGCTTCAAAAAGTCAAACTGTGCAACTGCAGAAAATGGAAACTCAGGCCTTCGTGCCAATGTGCCTAAAACCATATTTTATTTCTGTGGTTGCTTTCCCAGCCATTTCTTCAGGACTACTCCCTGGCTGCTAGTGAGGTAGATTTAGGTGAGCATGAAGCAACAGTTCTTTGCTCCATGATATGTTGGACCTACAGTGTTGTAACTGCCCTTGCTTCCCTCCTGGTGGCTAACAAGGGACTATTTATGGTGCTGGTGCCTCTGAGAGGTTTTTGTCTACCTCCATCTTACACAACTTAATAGCAAGAAACAACAAAGGATTAATTTCTTGTCAGAAGCTTTCCTTTGAGCAATATCCTTGAACAGAAATTATTTTCTTTAACAAAAATGGGTTGAAAAGATTTATATGTCATTAAGATTTGTCATCTTTCTTCTTCTGTAACAAAGAAAACTAGAAATTTTGCTTTGTTTGTTTAAGAAATAGAGAGCATATAAGTTTTTTTAATGATATTGTGCCATTTTTCTTTTACTTTCCACTACTCTTTTTTTTTGTGGAAGCAGGAAAGAATTTCAATGAGAAAAAGGGAAGAAAGATGAGAAAGGGATAAAAATATTTTTTAAACTTTCAAAAAATTTCTCTTTTACACAAAGCAAATATATCTGAATAATGCCTCTTTGTTGTTCATCACCTTGAAATAAATTGTATTAAATCTGAAAAATCAATTTTTCTAATGTCAATTCAGAATGGATCAAAACTTTGTATCACAAAAGTCTTGTCTTTGAAGATATTTCAGTCGAGTCTCAAGTAAAACTTGAAGCTGGTTGAATTTCTTTGAAATTTAGATTTTTCAGACATATAAGTTAATTTAAAACAAAGCTGTCTGTAGGAAAGATGTATTTTCACAAATTTTCTGTGCACTGTGATCATATATTAATTAAAAGGTATATTTTTCATTTTTCTTAATCTTTAAGGTGATTTTCTTGTGAAAATATGAAAAAATAAAGAACTGAAAGAAGTCCCTAAAATACTGACACAAGATTCTTGATCTCTCCCTGATAAAAATTCCTTTCTTCCTAGACTTTGAAGATTTTAAACTTCCTTTGTCAGCTTCCAAAAAAATAATTTCAAAACCTCCAAACATTTTTCCTGATGGAGAGAATAATCCCTGCCCCATTTCTGAGCAGGCACAACATTGTGTAGATCATGGTTTTAATCTAATGGATAAAGTGGAAGTATTAGAAAGATAACTGGGTGCTTTCTTTGAAAGGTGCTTGCTTAGTGGAAGGTTGATTATTTTATTCCTGAATACAGCTCTTACATTGAGAAAGACTTTAGGTGAGAAGAGAAAGAAAGAGGAAAGGATGTGTCTCTCTGCCATAACTAAAGTAGTGAATGGGAAATTAAGTGTGTCTTTTAAAAACTTTAAAGTGGAAAATGCCCTGCAGCTGAACAATATATAGGCTCAGGACGTATGTTTAAGATGTGGGTAAAGGCTTAGGGTGCAGCTGGGAAGAAATCTACTTAACCTAGTGTAGTGTTGGAGTCCCTTAAGTTGCATACATGTTGTTTATGTGAGTTGACACGTATCAGTAAGTGGTGCTTACGGGTGAGACAGCTGCCTCCAGACTCGGCCGTGTGTCAGCACCAGAGCACTGGGTCAATATGGAAAGCACAGCACGGAGAGGCAGCGCAAATCCCCGGCACGCTGCTAGACAGAAGCTGGCCACTCACGTCTGTTTATCCCCCAGGGACACAAGAGAACAGATTTGTCAGGGTTTGTCTCTTTTATTCCAGTAATTATGAGAGATTAATTGGGAATGTTTACTGTTGGGAGACTAATTGGGAATGTTTGTTTTTCACATGTTTGGTTTTTTTCTATTACAGCTGCATTTCTGCCCCTTGCCTATCATTTTTATGAATAAACTGAATGATGCAAGGCCTCCCTCTAGCCTGGAAGCCAGCTAAGCATGGCCACTTCCATATGGTTAAGTTCCTTCAGCCTTCCAAGCACAGGCTGCATGTAGCCTGCCTCTTGGGAAAAGCCCCAAAGCTGGGCTAGTGCCCTAGCTGTGCCCAGGAAACCCTTGGGAGACAACTGGTCAAGTAACCAGGATCAAAAGAGTGTCAGGGCTTGCCCTGACATTTTATGTTCTAGGAAAAAAATAGTTCCAGGGCATAAATTCATGCCCTACCGCTATTTAACTAATTTCCATAGATGTAGTCTTGGTATTACTATGTCAGTGTGACTCCAAACACATAGATGTTGTTTATTCACTTTACTTGTTAGGAATGAACACAGTTGATTTAAGTGGTGCTACTACAGCACAGCATGATATTTTTACAAATGGTGTAAAAGGGGCTTAATGTTTGTTTGTAACCAGTCATTAACTGTGGTATATGCATTAATATTCTGAAAAGAGGGGACGATTTGAATGTGGTAAAATGTTTTAGGAAATGGTGGCTACTCTTCTGCATTCTTTTCTACATTACTTATAGTTACATTTCTTACCAAAGGCTGGGGTCAATTTCTCCAGAAATTGCTGTTATAGGGAAGCTATTATCTATTTACAGTGCATTTGTTTTTAGAAATTTATATACTGTTGAAAAATCTGGTTTTTCAGAGGTACAAAAAGGTGAGGGTACTAGCACTTCTTTTAAAAGACGCATTACTAATTTTTACCAAGAAGGCAAATGACAACAAAAATCCTTATTTAGTGACTACCAGTATTCTGTGAGTCAAGAAAACAAAAAGAATAACAAATTTTTTAGGGCGGGGTCTCAGAAATTAAACTCCTTTAAGCTTTAAAATACACACCTTTTAGCTAGCTGGAAATTATGCTTACACAGGATAGTTGGATACAGTTTTAATATGTAATTGTATGACAGTGGGATAATTACATAGGAAAAATAATATTTAATTTAGCTGTGGGGGAAAATACATTTAATTTATAGTGACTCATAATAAATTTTTATTTCTTGATATTTACCATTGCTGTGCATCTTTTGCAACATCTACAAGTCATCTATTCTTTCTTCATCTTTTATTCGTGAGCTTTTGCAAGGTTTTGTTATTCTTTCACTGATGCAGGATAGCACAGCTTCAAAAGTAGTGATTAGTCTGGCTGTGGACACGTTGAAATGCTGCCTAGAAGAGATTCTACTTCTTGGTATAGTCCTGCAATATCAGTTTGTGGTTCATGAGTTGCAGATGTAAATTAAAATGCTCTTGGGGAAAAGTTACCTAGTAGAGAGCTAATAATTTCCCACCAATGGTAAAATAATTGCCTCCAAATGCTGTGACCCCAGGTGTGTGGTAAGACTGAATCTTGGGGGGAAGGTCATGAGGTCCCAGTGCCTTCTCTGGACATTAATTCCAGTTAGGGCTTCAGCAAGCTGCATTTATCTCCTCTGGAGGTTTCAAATTGGGTGAAAGAACAAATCTAAATATTTTAGTCATTTTTTTTCTCTAAATGGTGCTTTTAACAGAGTTTCAAGGAGTTTGATTTAATTATTGCAGCAGCACATATATAATGAACTTGATGTACCCAACCTAAAAAAACCTGGATCTGAATCTGATAAAATATCAGTTTCATTATTCAGTAGAACAACAAAGAAGTGAAGACTTTTTTAGAACATTGAAATTTAATGAAGCATACCAGGATTTTTAGCTTAGCTTAGTTTGGAAGTTGAGATGATGTAAGTCACATTGCTTCAGTGAAATCACTGAGTTCCCTAAAATTCCTCATGCTTGGAAAATTATGTGTAGCCTGCAACTCTGTAAATATATTTGGAAACAATGAGGTAGGAGCAGATACTGAAATATCCCTCATAAAAATTTGAGAGAGGTACTGTATGATTATTCGTTACGTACATCTGCATATTGATTTCTAGTTTATACTTTGATATATATTGCACATGGTCTCGCCTAAATATAAATGAGCTTTTTCACTTGGTATGGCATATAATGATTAAGGAGATACGAGAGTGTTCTAAAAAGTTTAAGTTATTTATCACTGATACTTAAAAAGGAATAGTTAAGTAAGTAGATCTAAAGCCAGCCTGGAGCTTCTTTGGTGTGTGTCTGAAGCATGTCTACAAACTACAACTGCAATCCATGATCTAAAGAGCATCCTGCTCCTTGCATCCTGCTGTAATGCCTCTGGTGCCTCTGCCCTTATCTCTTCCTTCCCTTCAGTTTGGTCTGCAGGGATGGTAGCTCTCAGTTGATGAGTACAACTCATGCAGTCCAGGAAAAGAGGGATTCATACCAAGCGGTTGCTAATGGATAGTGGACTAGTAGCCAGCCTCAAATCTGGGTCAGACAAAGAATTTGCCACAAGTTTGAGATTTCTTGAGGTGCCTTTCTTTCAAAGATGAGGCTTTTTCCTCCAGCCTGTTTTTTGGAAAAAGCTCCAAATTATGATCCAGCTTTGCAAATCACTTTGCAGACTGCCTCAGTAGCAAAACATTGCATTTTTTGGCAATAAATTTTCTATTAAATATTTCAATCCCTTTTACAAGGGTAGTTTGAACAGATGTTAGGCTGAGACATTCAGGGAGAAAGATCATGACACATTTGGTGACAATGTGGTACTGGTGCCAATAGCTTCCTATAAACTGTGAAAAAACAGATGTTACTCTGGCCAAAATTGTGCCTTCCTCTTGACTGCTTCCAGCAGGGTGCAGGCCTGACTCTGACCCCCACTCCCTGAACTAACCTTGAAGCTGCTCTTACAGTGATGGAGACCTCTCAATTAGCCTGATCCTGCAACTGTTTGACACATGCTACAGCAAAATTGTCCTTGTCTGACTGTGGCAGCTGCTGCCTCCAAAGTGATACTGTCTGCTTATAACTCAAAGTATAACTCTGTCATACATACACTTAGTGCAGAATGGCCCTTAAAAGGCATTTTAATCTGCTGGCATTTTAGTTCGTAGGCCTCTGGGGTCAGGTTGAAAAATTACACTAATGCTGAACTTACTCTGATATTCTGGGCAGCCTTCTGAATTTTAAATAACTATCCTCAGAAGGCTACCCTTTTCAAAAATTATCTTAAAGACTGCACACAGAATTTTAAGCTCAGTTCAGTTAGCACACTGATATGCAGACTGAATTTTATAAAAATGTAGGGTAAGAATCTCTGAATTTATGGATACCAGCAGTTATTTTAGTTTTCATTATCAGAGTATCTGTTCCTGCAGTGCTAACTATATGAGTTCTGTGTTACTGTAATTGTTAATATTTGCATCTGAATTAACTGTTCTGCATTGCTGGTTTTGTCGCTGACTGCCTATTCAAATATGTGGGATAATTTTGAAACCTACATAGGAACTGATTCTTTTATAGTCTGGAAATAGGCAAGGTGAAAGATACAGTTTTATTTTTCCAACCAATGGCATTTCTTAATCCATTCCCTTACATGTATATACAGAAAAAATAAGGTTACCACCTCTCTGATTTTGGAAATATTTATCTAAGTACTTCATTTTTGCTTATTTAGCATTTGTTGCTTCTCCCAGTGATCTACTTGGATTTTTCCTGACTCTCATCATATTCCCCAGCCTGTTTTACATCTTCTTCTGCTGTGGTATCTTCTATTGCAAAACTGATGAGTTGAGCTCATCCAGCTCAACCCATTGGGCTCCTCCTCTGGTCCTCTACCACCTCTCTCCTCTGATCTGACCCTGCCCTCAGACTCTTTCCAGAGTGCAGATTGCAGTGGGCATCCAGCCATGGAATGGGACCAGATTTTGGGCACAGAATAAACCCCACTGCTTCCAGGCAGGGACTGAAACCCGTTAGCCATCTGTTCTGCCTGATCATTAGGGATAAGGGCTACCCAGAGGTAGATTTTAGCAAGGCCTTTAGCAAGTGTACCTTTCTGATTTATCTGAACCCTCTGTTGCTTGCAGCCTTAGAGACATGCTAAGAATTCTATATTCTCCGTATTGAAACCAGATTTTTAAAAGCTGTAAACAGTTCCCATTTCACAGCACATCTTCTTACTCAGCTTGACTGGAGCTGTTCTCCTTTGGGAGAAGGTATTTTTGAGCCAGAGGGAAAGGAAGGATGAGCTCAATATATTCCTTGTTCTACCAGCTGCCACCAAGCATATTCATCTTCCCTCCAAGGAACTACGAGTCCAGATCCATTCACACTGTGCACCCTGATGAGACAGAGTGACATCTTCCATGATAGGTGATGAGGCTGTGGTTCCAACCTCAGGGGGTTTTTTAGGGTGCTTTTTTTTTTTTTGTCACATCTAATGAAGAATGCTAAAGCAGATGTGTTTCACTGTTGTACTTTCAGGAGCAGAATGAAATAGAAAGCCTAGGATGGCAGCTACTGTGAACTCTTGCAGGATACTGTATACCTGGACTGTGAGGAAAAGTGATTCTTTGGCTGCTCAGATAAGTCACAGTCTTTTCTGAGTGCTCCAGCAGGCTCTAGGAAGAACATTTAACAAGTTCTCATCTACCTTGTGCTGGAAAACTTGTTCACTCTGCCATGTGTCCTGCCCTTTGCTAGTTAACAAAGAGTTTCTAGAATGCTTCTTCAGCTCCTTTTAAGATTGTGTATCTTATTTTTAGACTGACAGCAAACTGTGCCTGGCAGTGACATCTGCAAGCTATTCTTTCTGGGGCTGAATGGTTGCTTTTGTGTTAGATGTGTGATGCATAAACACACCAGTTCTGCTCTTTGAGTAGAAGGAGGGCACAGTTTGCTTCAGAGGGTTTATTTTATCCTTGTCCTAGTCTAACATCATTGCCTCCATATGAACTGGGTGACTGATTGCTAGTTGAAGTAGAAAATGGTTCTGATTCTGCACTGGAGCCTTTTGGTACAAATATGTTCCAATTAATACAAATAAGAAAGTAATGATAATGCTTTATATTATTTACAAAACAAATCAGGAGGAAATAAAACGTTACTTTAGAAATCGTTCTGTTAATGTCTATAAGCATACAGTTGTGTAGAAGATGTAAAGATATATCACACAATCCCTGTCTATGGATGCTTTGCAAGACTCCTCTTTTAAAAGTTTTGGTTGAGGTCCTTAGGAGGACAGAGTTCTGCAGTCAAAATATTCTGCTTGATTCGTAGTTCATTTTTTCATTTTGGGAAAATCTTTGCTGAAAAAGAAAAATAAAGGATCAAAATGTAATTTCATTGCCTTTCACTTCCTCTTGGGAAATGCACAATTACCCCCCTATTTGTGAACCACACTTGTGATTTTTATCCAACCGATTCAGATCTTGAATAACGAAATACTGTATTACTTGCTTTCATAATGCTAGTGATCCATGTCAATTTTTCATTTATATGAGGAATGACCTATGCTTTCTTATCTTTTCCTCTCTACCGGAATTTGTCACAGAATTTCAATGTCGCAGGAAGAAAATAACACTACATCTATGCAAAAATAATTTACTTCATCATATATCATTCTTACCAGCATCACACTTTCACCTTTTTCAAAATTAGAAGATGAATTAATAAATTGGTGTTTGTTCCAATCATAATGGAAAACTGTGACTACTTAAATAGGCTCATGCCTTCCCTGTAACAGAAATTTGCAAATATTAATGAGATTATACCAGTGTTCTGTCAATAAATATTATCAACTGAGTTCATTTGTGTGGAGGTCTTGGGATTTCTGCAGAATGATTTTGCATTGTCACTCTAAAGGTTTCATATTAAACCTAACAGATCATGACTACCTTTTTTAATTAACTCAAGTCCTCTCAAATTTTATATAACATGTCAAGGGGTATAAAGTATACAGCTCTTGCACATGTAAGCAGACAGGAGGAATGCACACTGATGTGACTGCTGCTTATGAAGAGTTACAACTATTTGGAGAGACGCAGTTGCATCCCTAGCTGAAAGTAACCAAGTGACAGATAATCTAGCTCTGTCCCAGGTGTAACTTGTTCCTGAATGAATATATATCTCTCCTGGCCAAAAAATATCCAGCACTGTCTCTGGGAGGCACAGCTCCAAGCTTCTACCTCATTCTTAGGTGGCAGCTTTGCGATAAAAGTGACCTTGCAGTTAACAAACTCCTCAGTTACTTGTAGGGAAAAGCTGCTGGAAGAAGCTGAACTCTTTTGCAAAGGGTCTGCCGCAGCCAAAGCTGAGAACATACACGTACACAGAGCAGAAACACTGCCTGTGATAGCAACACTTGGTGTCACCTGCCATACAAATATCACCACTGGGGAAGTTCTAACTACCTGAGGTATGTTTAATAACCCTGAGGAGTCAAAACATGGTTTTGGAGGGGTTATAAGTTTCTGAAAATGTCTCTGAACTGAAATTTCCAGGATCAGCCTATCTGGAAAGGTCAAGGAAAACAGTTTCTCTTTTTATCTTTGAGGAAAACTCCACAATCATATAAATCATTAAAAAGAAAAAAACTTGAATATTTTTAGTGCCTGTGAAAACAGAAACTTCCAGAGCTGAAAAAAAGAAAACGTTAAATCCAAAACTGTCACACAAATATATTTTTCTTAAAATGTATTTGTTCATTCCAGTGACATTTGGCTGAGCTCCAGCTTTTCAAAAAGTATATAGTGAAAAGAATTTTCTCTAACTTTATTTATAAATTTAGCTCTCTCTCTATTTTTTGTAATTGTTTGGAATATCCTGAGCATTCAAAGGAATGAAAGAGATCACTTGTCCTCTGTATTTGGCATGAAGGGTGTCCTAATGCACATTTCAGCTTTTCATTTCAGAAGAATGCTATCCTGTGGATTGCTTACAGAAAATGGGAGAGTTTATATCTGATAAAGGCAGTCAAATGACATTGTGTAGTACACAGTCAGCATATTTCAAACTAAGAAATCCTTTTTTCTCTTGTTACCTTCAAGTTTTCCTTGAAAACATTGCCAGATAACCATGGAAAAATCCTACTAAAAGTACAACTAGTGAGAGAAAACTTAAGCTGTCATTGTGCAAAACTGTAAACTTAATAAAAATAACTTATTGCAAGTATTACCACCCAATTTTCTGTGTTTTGAAAAAGGTCAGACTGAATTATCATATTTTTCCTCCTGACCTTAAAATCTGTGTCAGCACATTTTATTTTTTATTGGAACCTGGCACAGCATTTCTCTGGTGATTTTCTGAAAGTTCTATCTTTTATTTTTAAATAAAAGCAGAAAATAAGGTGGGGGTGAGGACAAGGTGGAGGGGAAAAGCATAAATCTCTAACTGTGGCCGTGACAAAGAAAACTTAAAAACCCCCATGAGTTAAGATTTTCCTTTTTTTTTTCTTAGAGAAAGTGGCGCTTGAATTTTACTATTTGATATAATCCAATTTTTGGTGTGAATAGTCATATTGTAAAGCTCTTTGTGTCTGCACTGGGCCTGAATTTGCCTTTGTGTTGTGTGAGAATTCTCAGTCCATTTCTTACTGCCTGAACCCCGCTACAAAACTAAGCCACTCCATTTTTTTTTCAGTTAATTAAGAAAAAACTTCTATGCTATAGGAGACTTCCTGAAGAAATATGACTCAAGGATAATTTAAATAAGGAGAGATTCCAAAAATAATCAGCGTCCCATCACTGAAATACTTTTACTAGAGATAGAAATTCATAAAATCATGGCATGACTTCCAGTATTTTCTCTGAATTCTTTCACACCCAGGATATTTCCCTAGTATAATCATGTAATTTTCCAAAACTATATCTATGACTCAATAGTATAGGAGCTAAGAAATTAATCCTAGAAAAATAATCTTTGCCTCATTCTTTTTAGAGAAATAAGTATGTTATTAATTAATAAAATATATCAAAACTTATTACAGAAACCATTGCAGTTGATTTATCTGCCATATTTCAGAACCTCCTATTTTTTAATTAATTTTATATTTTATTTTAATTATTTTACAGCTTACCAAATCCTATTGCAATGCTCAGTGTAGGATAAGAACAGGAGGAAGGGTGAAGTTTTCCAAACTGTATTTGCACAAGGTGCTTTTCACTATGAACTTGTACAAATACCTCCTCTTTTTTTTTTAATTGGTCATGTACTCAGAAAATTGTCACATCTGTGGTTTTCATAGGAGCCTGTCCATTGGTTCTCTCAGTATGAACATTCTTACTTGAGATTAAATGCTTAGTCTTATATTTCAGTCTTTTCCTTTCTTGACATATATAAACCAGTTCATGCACAGGTATATATTCTATTTCAACAGACACAGAATTTTGAAAATATGTTGAACTATTGCTACTTTAATATTTAATATTAGTTTTTACACACACACACACATATATCTATATCTTTAAGCATTTCCAATATATAAATTGGGATAAAAATCTGTAGACTTATCTGTCATTAAAACTCATTACTTTTGCATTCCTGTAGAATGCACATTTAAGCAAATCAATCTTTCATCTTGCTGAGCTATTTATATATCTGGACATTTTCGTTTTACAAAATATGGTGTTTACAGCTGTGTATTTATATACAGCTATATATTTATAAGGAGACAAAAGATACCTAATGGGACTGAAAGTGTTCAAATACTCAGTAATAAAGGACAGTAGGACAGAGACGTCTGCACTAGAATTAGCCAGCAGCTCCTGCCATTTTTTAATATGATTGAAACCACAGGCTTCTCTCTGATAAGACAGACACTATTTCATGAAACTTTCTCATCTATTAGTTCACACACCTGCCAGTTGAATACATGAACAATAACTGAAACAAATTAATTTTATTGGAAATTATCCATAATTAAACCAAATTATAATGATTTCCAAAATAAGGAACTTGCTTTTCAGGATATTCTTTCACAACATGAGCTTTAAAAATTATTTTAAAGGAAAACAAGGGGAAACCTCCCCACATTTTACCATATCCACCCTAAGGACTCTTCAGGTATTTCCTGCACCTAAAATTAGAGAAAAAGCTGTTTACCTTTTCTATTAAAGTGGGTATTCCACAGAATTTTCTTGTTACAGAGCGGGTAAAAAAGAGAGTGCTGCAGATCCCATCCCCAGTGTGGTAAGAGCAGCATTATCCCATCCTCAGAATATTGCTCTCACTAAACATAGAACTTCTGCCTCGCTTTAGGGAGACCTTGAGATCTAAAGATTTAATGTATAATATAAACAGTTAATTGCAGCTTCTGCAGCATCCATGACAGTAATTCCATACAGAAGTAAAGGTGAAGTTTAGGGCAATACGTATAAAGTTTTTATAAGTTTTTAGGACAATCTGAACATCTGTGGTCATGTGGGAAGACCCATAGTGGTGGCATAAATGCGACCGTATATAGTCAAGAAAAAGTGTGGAAGGGCTCTGAGGATGCTGGAAAAAGGGCAGTGTGTCAACTCAGAGGAAAAACAGTGGTTCCTTAAGTTCAAAATAATTTGTATGGCTGGCTGGACCTCTAGGTGCCCACTGACTAAGTGTAATTTACCAAGCAGAGCTTGGGTCTGGATTGAAAGAGAAGCAGTGGAAAAGGAACCAGATCTTCAATCTGCTACTGATAGTGGCATCGCTTTTGTTACTTTCTCAAGAGAACCTCTGGCCTAACAGGGAGGGAGTTTTAATGTGTAACCAACCAGTAAACCCAGTTCGAGACTGTATTATCACCTACACCAGTAACTAATCGAACTCTGATGATGGGCCTCTCTCTGACCATTGCCCCTGGTGTCTGTGATCTGAGATAGGTCCCACCTGGGGTGAAAACATGGGAAGACATCAGGCTCTCTATGGTGATGACTCTCCTGTACGTGATCTGGTGTGTGCCATGAGCTGGGCTCCCAGCATGACTGCGGTGTTGGAATCCCTTTGAGATTCTCAGGTAGGACAAATTTTCAACAGCTGCCTTGGTAGCTAATTAGCTCTATCCAGGCTTTGATATTTGGTTCAGTCAGTACATGATGAAAAGACTTATTTACATATTTTCCACCTGTTGCCTGTTTTTCTATTATCCTAGGGTTTCTGAAAGTGCAGTATAATGCCAAGCTTTCCAGGAGTGATAGTGTGTTTGAACCAGTACTATTTAAAGGACTACAATTTTATACTATTAAGACCCAAATCAGATGAGGCCTAATTTTTAATTTTTTAACTGTATTGCATTTTCATCTTACTTTTTCTTGAGTTTTCTTTCCTGGGAAGAATTCAGAAAGTTCAGTGCAATAGCAGAAGAAATAAAAGCACATTGTCCTAATGGAAGTGATTTTTTCTTTCTATTGATATTGAATGTCTTCATTAAAAAATAAAAGAAAAAAGGAAAAAAAGGAAAATAAAAGGACTAGGAAACTTAATATGTTTCTTAGTCTTTTGGTGTTATTTATGCTAGATTGTTAATCTCAGGTCTTAAACTCAGAAAGAGGTCATGACAGCCAAGAGCCCTTCCTTGATTTGCAAATCTTTGTACTTAAATTTCCTTTGCATATTTATAACCCTTCTGTAATTGTACACAAGTAACTGATATTTCTGATAAATCTTGGCAGTAGATAAACTTGCATAGTGAGCTGGTACTTGAATTTGAGAAGGAAAAAATAAAAAGGAGGAAAGGACAGGAAATTGCTTTTGTGATGTGTTAAAGTACTCTAAAATGATCCAAAACCAAGTCGTCCCCACAGTGTGGAATTTTCCTACAGTCAGCTACACACTGTGTCACTTGACATGTCAGTGGGCTGTTATTTACCACAGAAGTTTGACCTGCCATGCATTCAGAAATAAAAATGCACAAAACAAACTTTCTTTCCTTTTCTGATTTTCTTCACCCAGTGTAATAATTGCTGGACTTCATTGTTTTGTGTATTGAATCTGCATACAGGGCTGATGTCACTGGGAAGGAACTAAATCCCTGTTTGTCCCTCCAGATGAATGCTGGATCTCTTCAGTATTTTGCACGTTTCTGCACAGTTCATAGTGTCATATGCCACTGCCCCTATGACTGACTGCAGCCTGCAAAGTGACTGTCACCATTATGTTGTTGACATGCTCACCCTTTCTGGCATGGGAAGTGTGTATTAGCTGCATTTAAGGGAAGCTGGTAATTTTTACAGCTCAGAAGCTAGTGGTGAAGGATCTCCTCCTGGCCAATATTGAGGGCAGACATAACTGCAGGGCAGCCCAGGTCACCCAGCCCTACAGCACGGAATAACTTATCTCCCCAACTACAAGCAGCACATCTTCAGATGATGACAGCAGAAACTCATCTGCTGTGGGTCTGTAGCAGGCCAATATAGCCCTTTACCATGGAATTATTAGCATCATCTTCTGAGTTGGAATGGCTGTGTTTGCTTGTCAGCCCTAGGAAATTCCAAACACATCTATTTCCTTTAGCTGTCAAGTGCTTCCCACCTGTAAGATGATGTTGTGATGGGATGTGTGTGGCTTTGCACTACAGAGCCTGGAATTGGGTTTGTCCTGCACACATCCAGACATTCCTACTTCCACTTCTGTCTGAACTACAGAGTGGGTGCACCTGGGGGACAGGGGACATTCCTGTCTCAGTGACAGTGGATGTGCACCAGAAGAGAAAGTCAAGCGAGCTAATTAGCCAGAGAATCCCTAGGGTGTTCCAAGTTTATGTTTGAGTTTGTTAGCCAGGAGTGCCTAATTTCTTATTAATTAGTTTTTTACTTTTATGATGTCTTTAGCAGAGTATAGTTCCCCAATAAACCCATTAGTTGACCTTAAATGCCTAAACATATATTTTATTAATTTCATTTGTCTATAGATCCTCTCAGAAGCAGGAAAAAGGGTTTTTTAGACATTAACTATTAATTTTGTAATTCATGTATAACTTTCCATAATCATGTAAATGTAAATTCTAATTAACAGTGTAGAAATCAAATTATTCTGTTAATCCATGACATACCATTAAATTTGATACTTTAACCATGATGAACTATAATTAGATGAAATATAATTAGATCAAAATAATGTCCTGAACATTTGGCATAAAAAGAAAAATATATGGCTGTGTACATATGCAGCATTATGATAAATTTATTACAAAAAGACATAAGCTAGTTTATTCTAAGTTGGTTTAGTGATCTTGTTCAGAACATGGCAGGAGTAAAAGAGTTCTCAGTTTTATCCACATTATACATAATGAAACTGTCAAATGGAATCATTAGTATACTAATTTTGGCTCTCTTAATAATCCTTTTTGTATTGTATATTCTTACACAATCTAACAATGATAGGGAATGTATATAATTGTTGGGTGCACTAACAGCTTGTCTATATAAAAGGAGGACAATTTTTAAAATAACCACTGCTTTCAGATGTGCAGTTTAAGAAACCTTATTTAGTCATCCAAAATGAGAAGAAATTAAAATCAAGTATCATGATGTGATACCACTAACTTGCCTTTTTACCAAGCTGTAGCAAGTAAGCAGCCATGTAACAAATGGCAAACGCTTAAAATTACTAGGAAGGTTTTGAAACCAAGAGCTCAAATGTTAGGAAAAGTCACAAGCAGAGCACTTTGTTTTCAGCCCTCTTATAAGGGTGCAGTATGATTCAGACTTCAATAACATGAGTGTGCAGTAGTTTTTCTGAAGGAATCTTGACTCATCTGGTATGATGATTAGAATGGGCTCTCTAGTGAGCAGTGCTTCAATTATATTTTTTTTCTTTTTATTGTTTACCGAGTGAACCCATGCCTTGCTCACTTCATGCTGTTATAGTCTCATTTTGAAGATAGAAGTCTTGACTTTCTCACTGGCTTTTTTCATTGTTCATTGTTGTGATTTGCACAATTCACTAAAGTAATTATTAATTTTCATGTATCCTGAAGAGGAAACATCATTAGTCCATTTTTGCAGTTCAGAACTGAAGTTTAACTGAATGTTAGAACATGAACTCATTTTTGCTGTTCAGCTTGAAATTCTGCTATACAGGTATGAAGACCTTGAAGGGAAAATGAAAGAACAAAGTCAAAGATGCCTGGTTTCTTTCATATATATATATAAAAAAAAATCTCCTGGAAGAACATACTAGCTGTTCAAAGGTTCATTTCCAGAATATGGCTCATTCAAGCAGATTTGTCACTTTTAATACCAGAACCAAAGAACTAATTTTCTTAAAAAAAAAAAAAATCCCAAATGAAAAAAAAACATTGAGAGCTCCACTTTATGAGATATGTAATTCTGGGATGGGGGAGTTTGTGTATGTGTGCATGTTAGGAGAGTGCAATGGTACCTCTCCAATCCATGAGGAAGGAACAAACCCAGAAAATATAGGAGAGCAGATAGGACTGCAGTTGGGTGATATGCTAACACTACTAGAGTGGTAGTCTAACATTTTTATTGTAGATTGGCTCATTTATTCGGTTTTTTGTTTTGCATTTTTTAATTCATTTCTATATGTCCATAAAAGTACTAACCGATAACAGATCTAAAGATCTATCGAAAGTCTATATTGAAGATCTGTTTTCACTTCAAAATGCTCGGAATTCAAATGTCAGGCTTTTTTTCTCTATGTTTGAATGGTGTATTTCATCAATAAGCTGGATGTATGTAATGCATGTTTGCAATAATTATTTGTATTTCTCTTCTTTCCACATACCTCATATTAGAAATAGTTACTCTATAGGGCTTTCCTCCTACCAGAAGTTCTTTGTTCTAAAAGAGCCTTTTGTTTTATTAATCACAATATCAAATTCCAATTTTTACTCACTTTGGATGCAATTAAAGAATTAAAAAAACCCCAAGATCTTTGAAACAATTGTTTCTAGTAGTGCATTTTAGTGGTTTTGTTTGGTTTGGTTCCCCCACCACCACCCCTGAGAGGAACTAATTAAACTATGCCCCAGTATAGTGTAGGCACTTTGTTTTGTATTCATATTCTCCTACAAGATCCTCAATTTCTAGTGTCATAGGAAAAATATGCTTTGCTGCTTTTTACAAGAGCAAGGATGTTAAACTCTGGTGTCTTGGCTATGTTCCAGTTTGACTAATTAATATTCTGCATAGTTTCTCTAAAATTTCAAATTTAAAGATTGCTTTTTAATTAAGACTAGTAACAAATAGAGTATCATATCTACATTGCCCTGCAGAAAAGGCTGGATTTCTTACTTTAGTTTAGTATCATGAGGCATCATCAGCTCTGACAAAAAATAATTGTAGAAATGTTACTATGTTCCAAGAAACTAAGTTTGTCTATTCAGAGCAGTGCTTACCTGTTGCAGGATATCAGGTCTTTGTAAACTCTAATTCATGTAAAAAAACAAGTTTTAAATGAGTCATGTGTGGTACATATGGTACAGTAACTTGACATTATCGCATAAAGATGAACCAAAATGGATCTGAAGATTCCTGTGACCTTACTGACCCATAGGAGGACAGAAGTAATCAGAGTCCTTGGGAACAGATGTGCCCAGGGCTGTTAAGTTTGCTCTTGACTTGCGGGGAGATAGGGTGATGCACACACTTGCCTCTCTATTGAATGTCACAGCTGGCCCGGGTTGATCCGAGCATCTGGTGCTCCCTCTGAAATGCTGCTCTACAGTCCCCTTACCACAAGCTCGTGTTCTGCTTGATTCCCACACCTGTCACTTGCATAATAGAACTGAGAATGACTCCAGTGCAATACAGAAACTAAATTATGCAATCCGTAACAGCAAATTTACAGTTTCAAAACCCAACCATATAATTGTATAAATAGAGATGGAACTAAAAATACAGTAATGCAGCTGTGTTTCATCTTGTGTTTTAGGAGACAACAAAGGATGAGTATGCCCTTAATGAACCAGCTCTCTCTTTTCCCACTCTCTTTTATCTTTCAACTATAAATACTCAGTAATCCCACTGTAAAAGATGCTGAAGATCAATGTTATATTTGATTATATTCAAAGTTGAGTTTTTTTCACTGGTAGGAGTAGGATGAAAGAAATTGTGGAAGGACTTAAGGATCTTTATCCAAAGAAGTTTTGTGATGTGATTTTGAGAGAAGCTGCTTCTGGTACATGTCAGGACTGTAAAATGTTAACCAGGCCAACCTGTGGACACACCATGTATTTCTGAATTACATAGTAACCCACATCAAGATAACTAGAATCAAATTGAAGACAGGCACTGAGGAGTACTGGCTTCTGAATTCAGGATGAGCTTTGGCTGGGAGATTGCAGATGATCTCTTTAGGAGATCTCGTTCTTCCACCTTATTGTGTTTCATGCTTTAGAGAAGTTACTGTAGCTTTGGTTGTCATACTTAAGCCAGAATGATCAATCATCCCTGAAATATGTAAAAAATATTCCTGGCAACTTGGGCTGCCAGCCCATTGGCACCTGAATTTTCAGAGCTTTTGGTACGCTCATTTTATGTGAGCCAGTCTCCAAATAGCAAGGGCTAGTCTTAAGTCAGGATCACATAATCCTGGGAAAACTGAGTCCCTCACCTGCTTTAGCATAACTACATGGCCTGGTCCTTGTCCATCACCTCCCCTGCAGAGAGCACCTGAGAAGACACTGATTTGAGGACTGAATCTCACTGGGAGAAAGAGTTTGAAGCCTTGTAAGAAAAAAGGATAAGATAAGATAGGCAGGAGGCCGTTATATGTTTGGGCAGCACAGCTGTCCATGAGCTAATTGCTTCTCTCTTTGGAGAATCAAATAAACCAGAAAATAAAAACACTCAGGTAAAATAGCACTTGTCTGGGCTGGTAGTGGTCTTTTGGCCAAAAGGTGAGCAGGGGTAAAAACCTGGTTGTGGAGGAAAAGTAGAGGTCCTGATGCCACATCACACTGCAACTGGCTCCTGTCCAAGCCTGCAGCAAAACAGGATTATCAGCAGGATTAGTGAAGAAAGGAGAGGTCACTGCTCCTACACATGGTCACCCCAAACTCCAATTATTCTTGTCAAAAAGTTTTAATATTCCTGATGATACTGTGCCGTTTTTAATATCAGGGTTTTGAGACATCCAGGTGCATTACCCTGTAGTTATTACCCACTGGTCATAGCTGCTGTCTGGAAGTCACCAAAACAGTCCTCAGGCTCGGAAAAGCAAAAAAAAAGCATTTACTACAGCATGCTGTCCTTTGGAAGGGTCACTCATTCAGTGCACGTGTCACAGAGCTCTATCTTTCTCTACACTCACTCTGTCAGGAGAGACAATGTATTCTTCCAGTGCAGACACAAATACCTTGTGTAACTGAGTCCCCATATTGTTGCTGAGTCTCTTGAAAACTCCAGCCTCTTGGCATGGGTTATTACTAGGAAGGGTCTGGTGTGGATGGGTGCTGGAACCCTGCTGCAGAACATGAGCAGGGAAGCTGGGATAGCACCAGTGTGGTGGCTGCATGGGGGCCCATCTTTTGGGTCACAGAGCCTGTGTAACTGACACAAGAAATAATCTACCAGAGCAGGGCTCTGCCACTGGAATCAGACTGTGCCAGAGCTCTGGTGGGTCTGGAGACAGATGCACCATTTAAGGATGCCTGTCACAAGGTATGAAGTTCAAAAGGACTGGTTCCAGTGCTCCTTTTGTTTGGGAGAGTATAATTATCTGGGTCATATCTTACCATCATGTGTAGGAAATGTGCTGTGATGGTTCGATTTCTTCTGTTGTATACCCAGCATCTGAGCCTATTTAGAGTTTTGACCATTTTTTCCTTTCATTTTTAATTCTTTTCTCCTGATCTAGAGGTTATGGTAGGTGAATGGTAGTGCTATGGGTCAGGCTATCTTTTCCAGGCCAAAACAGAAAAGGACAGACAGTCAATATTTTTTATGTGGCATAACTGTAAGTTTATAGCTGTAACACCAATTCATTTCAAATAGCCTTTTTTAAGTTTACAGTAACAGAAATGTTTGTAAATAAACACCGACAAAGAGTATCACCCCCTAGAACTTTTATGGGCTAACTTCAGTCCTGTGACATCCCTTACCATTACCCCAGTTTCTAAAATACATGTAGATATGTTCATTAAGAAAAAGCCTTAATTGTAAATAAGGAAATTTATCTTAAAGTGGAGAAAAAACCAAATTTTTAAACCATAAGTCCCCACATAAAAGTACTTTGTTATCATAGTGAAAGTATTATGGTTTAATATCTTGTGAAAATGTAGAAAATAATCAAGAAAATGCTTCTAGAGTTTTGAAAGTTTCATAAAGTAATTCACATTCTTTTTTATATGATGCTAACTTTAAGAATTTTGCAAGTTACTTTAATGATAGCTGCGATCATTGCATTCCATTATGTATTCAGAAACAGTAGTGGAATTTTGTGTATTAGTCTGAATAACTGAAAGCTGGAAGAGACATTTATGCAGTCCACAAATGCATTATGAAAGTACTTAATCTGAGGCAAACACAATTGTATATGCTTTTATTATGTACTCTTTTAGATTTAGGTATAACAGAGTATCTTACAGAGCATTTTAAGATATTAGACAAAATTGAATATATTGCCTTAGTTCATCCTAATTTTAAGTAGTGGTGGTTTGGTTTTTTTTTTTAAGAAAAAGTATTGAATTTTTTTTTTTTTTAAATACTAGTTTTTTTAAATAAGAAAACTTTTGCCAGTGAATGCAGGAACTGTCATGAGGTGGTACATCAAGCTACAGCTTCTTTTAGCAAATAGCTATTTTCTGAATGGCAATTTATTTTTTCCCTCTGAGTTTGCTTAATGATGTTATTCATAGAGTGATAATTTGTCGCAGTGTGGGGTTGCCTGCTCCATGGGAACTCAGCAGGGGCTGGGAGCTGCTGCCTCTCTCAGGTCACTCCACTGTGAGGCAGCAGCTTGTATGCCTGTGGAAACTCACTAACATCCAACCCTCTCCCCAGAGGAATGTGACCCCTCAGTTCCTGTTTTGTTGTTTGGTTATTTGCTTTTTATTTCAATACCATGAAATTGTATGATGTAGCATCTCAAAAAATCTCAAAAGAAATAGGAAAAAAACTTCTACACATGGATGTCTCCAGTCAAATATGAATTTTATGACTGGAGAGAGTGCTTTCTGGATTTTATGAATGCATTAAATAGTTTTTTGACACTTCAATGTAAATCTGACAACAGATAATGAAAATATTAAGGAAGAGGACATTTCTGTGATCAAGGTGTATAGAGGCCCAGAGGGCTGGGTCATGACAACGTGCCAGTCCAAAAGTCAAAAGAGATTATGTTCATTATTGAACTAAGGAAGTCTGAATTTTTTCCACAAAATAAAACAAAGAAACAAATTAATAAATACAAAGCTTTCAATATCTTTTGACATGTGTCTTTGATGTCTGCCTCGTGTACCTGGAGGCAATGACCGCATGTATGTGACAAGTACTTGATGCTGACACAAATATTACTTGAAATGTTATGTCCAAGCACATCTTCACATCTATGTTTTCACTTCATTTCTCTAATTGCTAACCCTTGGAGCTTTATTTTTAGTGGCCATTATTTAAAAAAAAATATATGAACCATGTTTTCACTATGTTTTATCAGTTCTAGTTATCAGAGGATTAATAAGGGACAAGTATTTTCCTCTGACATTGTAGAATAAATTGTATGTGGCTCAGTGGTTCATCCTGTAAAGTGGACATTGTAATATGATCATTGATTTTTTTCCTAATGACTTTGAAGAGCCCACAAACATAATACTTCATTAGGAGGATGTCCTGGTTTTGGCTGGGATAGAGTTAATTTCTTCTTAGAAGCTGTGTTTTAGATTCAGTGTGAGAATAATGTTGATAAAACACGGATACTTTGGTTGTTGTTCAGTAGTGCTTATCCTCAGTCAAGGACTTTTCCCGTGCTCTCTCAGTGTGCAGGTGCACAAGAAGCCAGAAGGGAGAACAGAGGGGACAGCTGAGTTGAGCAGGCCAAGGGGATACTCCATACCATAGAATGTAATGCTCAGTGTTTAAACTGGAGGGAGCTGGCCAGGGGCCACTGATCACTACTCCAGGATGGGTTGAGTGGGTGGTGAGAAATTACTGATATTATTAATATATTTTACTTTGTTTCAGTTATTAAACTGTTCTTACCTCAACCCACAAGTTTTTACCTTTTTTTTCTACCTCTGCTCCACATCCCACCTTGTGGCAGGGCATAAGTCACTCTGGTACTTAGATGATGGTTGGGGTTAAACCATGGCAGAGGAGCTGCAATAAGGTGTGAAATGTAGAACTGAGCAGCCCGGTTGGGAGAAGCAAAATTGTCTCTCAGTCGCTTCTGTCTTGCATGGACCTTTGGAATTTACCATCTCTGTGTATAATCCTCCTTCTTTTACTCTGTCATCTTTAACTAATACCTCTGCTTACCTACTGAAATCTTCAACAGCAAAATATTAGTACACAGAAGGACACAACTGTCTTAATAATAGGCTTTAATTTTTTTTCTTTTTTTTTTAATTGCACTTCAGCATCATTGTTCCTTTGGATTTCCTAGAGGACAGAAAGATGCTAATTTAGGTGGAAATGGCCTAGACATCCATAGGGAAAGAGGCAGGGGAAGTGGATCATGGAGAGTTTTTTGAAAGAAAGGACTTAGGAGACATCCTGGACCTATGGATTTGCTTGCAGTTTCTCCACTAAGATGAATGAGAGATGTATAGGTTCAGTGAATTTGAAAATGAGGTTATATAACTTCTGCAAGGGTCCTTGCTATTGTTCATGCTTTCATCCCCAGTGCCAAGCAGAAACCACGTGTCAGAGATAATAGTTTCCTGCGTCCTAATGCTTCCTGTCTTCCACCTTTCCCTATCTTGAAATCTTCCACCCCGTCTTATCTTGAAATTTGGAGTTCACCCTTTGCCTTGGACTGGATTCTTCACACACAGTGTTGATTATGTAGATACATTTAGACAGAAAAAAATGCATCTTTTGGGGGAGAAGAGTGACAGGAGTGTGAACTATAGCTTGTTCTGTTCAGCACTGAGGTTGTCTATAGTTTTATCCAATGTAGTACAACTTTTTGTAGAATTCCAGAAAGCTGTAGTTTTTCCTTATGTTCCTATGTAAAAATCAAAATGCCAAACTAACATTATTTCTAGTACTGAAAAGACTTTTTTTTCATTAATTGGTCAATTTGAGGCATTTCTGCAATAATTAAAAATTTAGACTCATTTTAACTTGATGCTTAAAACCGATTGTTAATTTCTCTTTATCACAATAATTACTCAAAAGACTGAAAATTTCAGAATGAATCTTCAAGCTCATTATAGATCAAGGACATATGGACGAACGGATGCATTTGTTACTTCTGGAAAATGAAATTCTTATAGAAATTATTTCTGTGCAGTTGTATAAAATGAAATTTAACAGTGGTAGCCCAATAAAGAAGCTTTAATAATTAAAGAAAACATGTGAAGAATTAAAATCTAGAGTTTTCTTTTTTTCTGGTACTACTGTAGACCAATTTAGGGAATATGGAGTGAGTTGATCTCCTTTTTCTTCCCTACCAGAATTATTTACTTAAGTTCCAGTCAATTACATCTATGTAATGTCACTGCAGGCTTAAAAGACAGTGGGGTGGCCTAGAATTATCTTGGGGTTTAATTTTGCCTTTGGAGTCTTTATTACTGGTGATGATGTGTGAAAAGGAAAAAGCACAGCTTGGCTTTCAGAGGCCTGGGTAAGTTTGTTTGGCTGATGCTTAGGAGCAATAACATGCAAAGCCTTTGTAAACAAGTCACAGACGATGTGAAAATCCCTAGAAAACAATAAAATATACTTAATACATTTTAGAATCTAACCCCAGTTTAACCTGTAGGTACTGCAGAGTTTGTGTTGTGAAGTGATTCTAAAATATTTATTTACGTGCCTTAAGCTAAAAAAATTTGTGGTTACAAAGAGCTAGATCATATTAAACAAAGCAACAGGTTCCAAGTATTCCATTGTTCCTCACTGAACTCAGCAGTAAGATCTTGTCCAAGAATTGGATCCATAGTGAATAATAGGTGACAGGCATTTTTTCTAACAAAAGATGAATTAGTTTTCCTAAGAAAATTAGCAGTCCTTAAAATAAAGCTGAAGATTTACTCTACTGAGTTTGGACCTGTGTATTTTATGTGCACTTAAGCTCCTTAACTACTGAGAGGACACTGCAGTTGATAGTGGTGATACGTGTGATATTATTAGACGCTCATAAATCTTCTTAAAAAGTACCCGAAAAAAGTTGGTCTACTGTCCTGAAAACAAAATGCTGAACAGCCTGCATTTGCCACCAGTCTTTGAAGAAATATGTTAACTGCACAGTGTCATTAATGCTTGTAAGACAAACATACTAAACTTAAATTAACCTCCTGATACTGCTCTAAAGATTTAACAGTAGATGTGTCCTATGGAAACCCTGAGCCATGGCAGAAGAATCAGTGCCCTCCTCAAGCTCTGATGGTTTGTAAAGCCAAATGGGGTATGATTCATTTGACCCTTTTCAGATATCTACTTTAGGAATGGATGAAGCATTGAAGTCACACTTGTGACTTCATGTTTTGTCGCTAACCCATGTGAGTTCTGTGAACTGACCGACATCTCCTTTCTGTTTTAGGGGCTCTGTAGTCCACTCATCAGTTTTTGTTTGCTTGTCCCTATAGACATTGATCCCACTTTGCTTTTCATTGCTTCCCATCCCAGGTGTCCATTTTTCATCATTTGATGTGATTCCCTGTACACTCCATTCCCCCTTTTCTTCCCCAATCCTTCTTTCCCTATACTGGTATTCCTAGTGTCTCTGTTCTGCTATTCTCACATCAGAATTTGTCATACCTGTTCTCATGTACCTACCACTTTAGGTCCCCATGGCCAGCCATGCTGTCTGCTGTTTTCCTCATTTCCATGGAAGTTGCAATTTCTAATTGTGCCTAAAAGTTATCCTCTCCTCTGTGGCTCTGGAACCCTCCTTCCTTATCTTTTAAAACATATTTTTGCCTCTGAGATGTATCATGTAGAGCATCAGCCTACAAAAATCTGCTGGGAAGATGGTTAGAGCCAAGGTGGGAGTAGTTTTCTGCAAGGTATTAATTTGTTATCAGTTCTGTTCTTTGAGCTGCAGATAATTGGAAAGGTGCTTCTAGCTGCTTAGGTAAATAGATGGCAGACTTAAAATTTTTTATTATTTTGATTTTTTTCCTCTGAGAAATCAATATATTTTTGCCCATTGATTCTGGAATTTGAAACAGGGATCACATGGGATATGAGAAAGTGCATGGAAAAAGAAATGCATCAAATTCAATCAGAGGTCTTATAAACATACTTGGTCAGTAAACAAAAGTAAATATTCTGTCTGCCTTCCTCCATTCATGAGTAAGCAAGTTAGTAAAGAATTAGGAGGTCATTTTACTCAGTTCTTATAGGTAATTATGGTTATCCACTGAGGCTTAGTTTTCACAGATGGATTTATGAAGCTTGCTCAGATTATCTTCTCACTTTCCATGACCAGGTCTCTCTTTCCATTTTTTGTTCTCTTTTATCTTGTCATGGTTATATATAGTAAGGTTGAAATTCATGTAACATAACTCTCAACATCTACAGTATTTCAGCTAGATGGTCTTTATAGTTGAAGAAAAGGAGGAGGCAGTTTTAGGGTATAATTCATTTGACCCTTTTCAGATGTCTACTTTAGGAATTGGATGAAGCATACCAAAGAAGTACCTCCACTACAAAGAAAACATGGAGGAACTAGATCAAATGTGAAACTCTCTTTGTTTTTGCACTTACTTAAATTAGGAATTTCAACTTAGTGATTAGAATTAATTAATGAAATCCACTCCTGTATGGAGCTGATATACAAGTAATCTCTATCATCTAAGCCTTAATTTAAGAATATTGTTTTCCCTTTAGTTTGACTGGAAGAGACCTTTAAACATACCTAGTCCAACACCACTGCCACAGGCAGGCACATCTTTCACTAGATTAGATTGCTCAAATCCTCATCCAATCTGAACACTTTCAGAGATGGGGTGTCCCCAGTTTCTCTGGACAACATGTTTCAGTGTCTCATCACCCTCATTTTAAAGAAATTTCTTCCTTACAGACAGTCTAAATCTACACTCTTTTAACCTAAAATCATTTGGTCCTGTCACAACAGGCCTGGGTTAAAAGCTTTTCTCTTTCCTTCTTATAAGCCATCTTTAAATATTGAAAGGCCACAATAAGGTCTCCCTAGATCTTTCTCTTCTCCAGGCTGAACTCCAGCTCTCTCACTTTTGTCTGCCTAGGAGAGGTGCTCCAGCCCTCCGATGATCTTCATGGCCCTCCTCTGAACTCACTTCAGCAGGTTTACCTCCTTCCTATGTTGGGGGCTCCAGAACTGGACACAGCACTCCAGATGAGGTCTCAGGAGAGAAAATCAGAGGAGGAGAACCACCTCCCTCAACCTGCTGGTCGTGTTTCTTCTTATGCAGCCTAGGAAGCAGTCAGCTTTCTTGTACAATTTTGAGCATTATTCTTTGTGTCTTTTCCCACAAATGAACTCTACTTGCAGTAGTAGCACATTATTGTCTAGGGGGAAAATGGTAGAAAAAAAATGACAGGATGAAGCAGAAGGAGAGTAGTAGGAATCCTCTAAAATCCCAAATATGATTTATAATGATATCTTGTAAATAAAATCTAATACAATAAATCCAAAATAATTTCCAATATGTCTTACTAAAACAAGCAGAACTTTTTAAAAAATGGTCTATGATGATTTCTTTACTTAGATCCTGCTTGTCCTTAAAACAATTCGCTGGCATAGCTGGGCTAGGAAGGAGTGAAATGTTTTTATCATCCTGACTGACATAAGTATGCTAGGAAATCCCTGGATGTAGAAATGTTTCTGAAACAGCCAAAAAAAAAGCCAATTTGCAAGTACAGCTTATTCTATTCCTGGAACGAAACTCCTTTTGCTGTTGCTCTATCTCCATGGTCAGGATTTACCAATATAGACATATGTTAGAATCTGATTATTAAGAGATGCCTCTGCCTGAATTAAGGTGCAAAGGAGAACATATGCCAAACTCAATAGTACAGATTTTATTTAGCAGTAAATGTGAGGTAGAGAGAGAGATCAAAATAGGAAGGGGGTGCCGAAGGGAGAGAGACAGAGAGAGAGGTTAAGCAAAGATGTCACCACACCGTGGATTCCAATGGAGTCCCACTGGTCCTCTTCTTCTGGTCTTCTTGGTGGTGGGGGTCCTGAGTCGTTTTTCTGGAGTTACCACTGTATGCAGCTCAAGTCTCAGATATCCAAGGAGAAGTTCCCACAGCTTGGGCTGGCATGGGTGTAAGCAGTGATTTCTGTTCTCCCAGTTTCCCACGGTGGGAATTTTTGTCCAGATTCTAACCAAACCTTTACCTCCATTAGGCCTGGAATTAGCTCCTTCCTGCTGTGCTGTCTGCACTTTTCTAAAGTTCTGTTGTGGTAGCTTATCTTGTGGGGAGAGTGTTTTAAGATGTGTAACTTCGTTATTTAGGTCCTCACAGCATGGTATAATGCTTTTCTAGCAAATCCTTGTAAATCTAGTGAATGCCTTCTGCCTTTCAGAAGAATCAATCCTTATATTCTTGCTTTTGATAACCTTATGAATCAGCTCCAATGGAAAACCTTTTTCTTAATTGACCATGTAAAAATATCTCCATGTGATATTTGGAACAAGATCATTTGACCTTTTGTTGAGGACCTTTTCTGCTATATAGCCAATTTATACTGGTCTCTTGAGTGGCCACTTATCAGATATGTATATTCATTCAATAAAGATATGCTGTCTAGCTGAATGTGTGCCAAAATGTTATGACTTCCTCTCTTCATTTCTGCCAAACAATATGAAGTTACTTAGTAATCTCTGGCATATTGTGTTTTGTCACTATGTACGACCTGAATGTATCCAGAAATATGTTATACAGAGCCTTTATCTCTTCCTTTTCAGTGGGTGGGAGAAAGTCAATTACTTATCAAGAAACTGCTGTGTTTAATTCTTGAGGGTATTTAATTCGAGAATATAGAAGGATTTGCATATTCAAGACATGCTTTTTGTGATATCTAGGCAATACCTGGTTCCATAATCTTCTGAAAAGTTCACAGAAATTATTCCTAGCATTGAGAGAGGAAGGTGCATGCTGCTTTGTGCTCTGGAAAAGAGGTAAGTCAGCATCCCTCACAGCAGCACTTTTGCCACATCATTTTGAGTACATCAGCTTTTACTAGTCAGAGCACAGCTGGGTTATTGAGCAATATGGTCTTGTCAACTTAGGGAAAGTAAACTGGTATAAGCAAAGACAGGGTTTTAAATGATCTAAGTCTACAGATCTAAATTCAATTTGTAAATTATCTCATTTTAATAACTTTAAATTGGGATGTGTCTTTTTTGTTGTTGTTGTTGAATTTAAACAGACAACACGAAAAAATTTAAACAGACAACACAAGAAAAAAACCAGAACCATTCTTAATGAGAACATTCATATCAGCCACTATACCTATATGACTTATATGTTATAAATAAAAACATCTGTGTCCAGACAAGCCCCTTCAGACAAGGAATATTTTATAGCTTACCAAACCATCCCTCCTCTTCTGACTGCACCAAAGCTGTGCTGCTGTGCTTGGGGGGATCTTTATTTATACCCTATGTTAGCATAATGCCCATTGGAGATGTAGTTATACCAGTTTCCTGTGCATGAAGTTGTCTCAATTACTACCTTTACTCTATCAGTCCAAAAATATCTCTGCCAGTAAAACAATCTCCCTGCTTCTAACTCATTTATGGGCTGCCTGTGAAAAACAGAAAGCCTGCTTCCAGCTGCTTGGACACTCTCTTCCACCAGATTACACTGTCTACCCAATTACTCCAGCACGACCATTTTATTGTTCTTTACATCTATAAAACTGATCCAGGCTAAAGTGTGACAGAAACACGATACTGTTCCAGCTGAACTGAGATTTCCCCAGGATTCAGCACAGCAAACTCAGTGTGATGAGAGTGCCGCCTAGTAAAAAACAAATAAGATCTCATTCAGTTGTGTCTAATAGATATTTTTATGAGAGGTGTGAGAAAATCTCATCTTCTGCCAAGCCCTTAATGGTGTTTGCTCTTACTACTAAATATATAAAATTCCTTTGGGAGATTTCTAATACATAACCAACATAACATCACATATATTATCCTGGAGATTTCTCATAACTTGCCACCCCTATTCTTTTACCTTATGTGATATCTCAGAGTTAACTCTTTCAATAGACAGGAGGTGTGAGGAGAAACAAATTTATTACACTCTTATCATGTTAGGACATTGACGACTGTCAAGTGCTGTGTCATTTAGGCCAAACAGTGTAATCCACACTATTAACTGTTACAAACCATGGTCTGAAGAGAAAAGTTCCTGCATGTATTGAAGGTTTCTTTAGGCAATGAAAATGGCAGGACCTAGAGATATGCTGTGCCACTTACACTGATTCAAATGGAAGGTTTAATTACCTCTAATTTTATTATACTATAGTAAAGCAATGGAAAGAAGTATCTGCTGCTTTGCTGTTGGCTAGCAGAGCTGAGGAACCGACCAAAACAAGATAAGTTATTGCAAAAAAGGTTCTGTCTGGCACCTGGGGCTATTTAATTAGCCAGAGGCTGAACTCTAATGAGAACAAATCACTGGAGGAGAGAGTTTTCTTATTTTTCTTGTTTCTTTCTGAGCAAGGATAAAGTGAAAAGTTAAATGAGGTAAAAGTTCAGATAAGAGCTTATGATTTTTCCATAATAATAGGAAAAAAATTTTGCTTTCTTTTTTTTCTGCTGTCTCTGTGGTGCTGAAACCTTTGGACCAGAAGGAAATGAGATGACAGCTGGGTTCTTTCTTATGCAGGGGTGAGCACTTTGCAGCACTCACTGCTCCACACTTGTCACTGCCCTGCTGAGTGGTGTGGGTGTGAGAGGTCCCTCACCAGCTTCCAGCACAAAGTGAAACAGGCAATTTAAACAGTTTAAACTGCTAGTCCAAAGTAAGATGATTTTATTGCCATTGGATTGGGAATCAATTGTATGAACTGTGCTATTGGCTTGTCAGGGGGAGCAGACTTTTCAACTTTTGGCCAAAGTTGAAAAATCAGCAAGAAGAAACAGGTTGTTTATGGCTCTACAGAGCCCACCACGTTATTTTTTCCCCAAGTATGCTTCAAGCCTGAGTTGTGGACTAGTTCTGTATCCTTTGGCTGGTGCTTAGTAAACATGACAGATCCAAAATATATGTTAGCAGAAGAGTCAGTATGACAGGCAGCCAGTTGCTTTGGGAAGTATTAAACAAGGGCTAATTTAAGCCATGAGCAAGCTGATCCACAGTCAGAGGAAGAGGGAGAGCAGTCTCCCACAGTTCCCCTGAGTCAGATTTTTAATCTGAGTCACCAACATAGGCAATCACTTACCTAGGAATCCCAGTGAATCAGACACTCATTCATACTGCCCTTTTTTGTGGGAGAAGATTATAGAAGGAGTGGGGCTGAAATGTCTTAGCAGCACAGATCAGACACTGGTTAAGCCGGATTTAGAACTATGTTGGTTCTGAGTTTGTTCTGGCTGCTGTAATTGCTCGTCTTCTGTTTGATGGCAATCAAATGTTCACACTGATGTTCACATGTTCACTATTATATTACTTGAAAATTAGCACACTCCTCTTATGAAAAGATCCAAATGTGTCACTGAATTATTGCTCTTTACAGCTGTTGTACATGTAGAAATGAAATAGTTGGTGAGGCTGGTGTTTCTGTATTCCATTCTTTTCATAAAATACTAAAGTATTTGGAAAAAAATGCACATTTGTTCCCCTTCCTGAATTCACCTCTTATTTGGACAGCAGTTCAAATAACCAAAAATAAGAACAAAATAGCTTGTAAAATACTGGTGTAATAATAATGATATATTTTTCAGCCACTGTCCCAGCATAAATAATTTTATGAAATACACAGTAATCACATAGAATGATCCCAACAGTGAGTAGAAAAACCTATAGGTACTTTAGCTACATAACCACTCTGTACAACCTAGACACATAAGTTAGGTAGTGTATTTTGGATAATTTCTTCTCTGATACATACCTGCAACTCAGCTCTAGAGAAGATCTCTGTGCCTGAGGTAGCATGACTTCAAAATCTGTCTTTGTATAACTTTCATGCTTAAAGTAGGATTTCAATGCCAATGGCCGAGAAGTTTCCCTCTTGGGGGATCAGAAATCATTCAGCTCCTATACAAGTTCAAGGACTTCCGACTTATCTCACTGCTTTGGAGAGAAAAAAAGTGTTATCGTTCCCTCAACGTGATTAACTAAAAAATACATTCCTCTGAAAAAAGCTAAAAGAATGACTGGGAGTTGAGCTTCTGGGCCTGGTGTACCTGAGCAAGTTTTCCTCATGCCTTGAGAATGATTTGACCCCAAGTGATCATTTTGACTTACTTTTCCATTTTAGAACTTTAGTCAGATGAGTAAAGTAGCCTTACTGTTAGACAAGGTCTAGACCGGTTACACTGATGAATTACTTAATTAGATTTTTACAACAAGTAATACATCTGTAATATGGTTGGTTTAATGGATAAAAATCCCATAAAAGGCTAATTTTTTTCTTAAATATTTACATTATAAATACATTAGTACCAGTGTTCAGACATGGAAGCTTTCTCCAGCATTCTGTTCCTGAATTTCAAGTGCAAACATTATTTAGTTATTCTAGTATTTGTCTAACATTTAATTAATTAGAATTTTACATAAGGTACAAATACAAGAAAAATATTTGTGTGAAACAGGCCACCCTTGTTTTCCTTGTATCTGTAATTATCAGCTGAGAATCTTTTCAGTCTGGACTGCATGCAGCGTGCTAGTTATTCACTGCTTGAGATTTGAGCTTAGTTCTGACTGAAACCATGAATAAAATTAGCTTAATTTATTTTGATTGTAGTAAGTATTTATCTGTATGACAAGACTATCAAAGACCTAGGCATAATTTGCAACATTTCCCAAGGTACCACTTGTAAAACAACAAAGAGGTTGATAGACCCATTTTATGCCTTTTGGCAGGCTTTTGTGAGGAAACTTGCCATGTTGTGTCTACATTATGTTCTTTTCACATCCAGCTAATGGGTTTCCCACCACTGCAACAGGAGATCTAAGAACTCTTTAAAAATCTCCAGATTTACCCAGAAGTCCAAATTTAAACAGAATATTTAACCAGAAGTATGGAAAGTCTAGGAAATAAACTTGTTTTTTCTTTAAATAAGCTGTAGAGTAACAATTTTAAATAAACTAGGGTAACTAATGCACAGAGTCCAGTATGTTTCTTTTTTCCAAGTTTGTATTTCTTTTTTTTTTTGCTATTAATAATATTGTGGTTTCTTATATAATCTTTATTCTTATTGTCATTGTTGACTACTGTTTTTTACTTCTGCAATGAAATGTCCAGCAGAGCTGCTAAGAAACTAAGCTTCTTTGGGCAGACTTTCTAGTCTCAGTTTTCCAAGTTGAGCCATAACAAAATTTTTAACAATATCACAGATTAAAGGAATTCTGCAAACTTGAGACACACGAAAATCGTTCAGCTTGAAAACAGAGTAGTTTGCCTTTTGATAGTGTGAGTCAGCACTCCATGTATTGATTCCAAACAACACAGGCATTGGAGACATACGATGATCCAGTTTTAAAATGCATATTGTTGATTAGAATAGTCATTTCATTTTGGTGGTGGAATGAACAATACTGGACCACATCCAGGCCCTTAAAACAGTTAATGGCTGCCCTCCTCCAACAGATGGCCACTGTGGTTTTTTTATGCGATGGTTTGGATCCATGCAGCTTTCTGCATCACCATCTTATTGCAACCAGTTGTGGTGCAGTTGGAAGAGCCACTTCCACAAGCAGATGACATGATGGTGTAATTTATACAAATAATTATCAGCATGCAGTCAAACCACTGTAATGAAAGGATTAATTTCTAGTGATTTGAAGACAGTGTTGGAGTCAAAGAGGGTAGGTTATTACCAGTTGCTCATTCACTGATGGACTAATTTGCTTTGTATTATAATAAATTTGGTAATTGTTGATAGAAAAAAGTAATACATACATGCCTACTTCCATTTATCTTAATGGTACTGCGACATTAGATTGCAGCATGAATGAAAAGCTGATGTGTTTCAATGCCTTGGCAGCTTGCAGTGACCTTCAGGAGAAATTAAATGCTCTGTTGGCTGGGGAAACAATTGAGCTGAAACCAGTCAGGCGCAGTAGACTCGGAGATAGTCTTTCCAAATTAAAAGCTGTTACTAGCAGCTCAAAACAAGGTAAAAAGTCAGAATATAACATCTTGCTGCAAGGTGATTTTATGCTCAGATTAAAGGGGAAGGAAGAAAAAGGCAAAGTTCAGATCTAAAGGAATTCCCATTAACTTGAAAAATTTGGAGATTAGAATGAACATTAGCATCCAAAGGTAGCTGATGTATGAACACACTGTAGAAGCCATAATCTGTTGAAAATCACTGAGATAAATTTAGGCTACTGACCTTTTAGTGCGTTAGGGCATGAAATAAATCACTGGCTGCAAGTAGTAAATTTGCTACAATCTAAATGCTTTCCAAGTACTTCTAGCTGTAGAATTTTGCAGTCAAGAGAACTACATATCTGAAATAACCTTTTAATATTTCAATTATGCCTGAGTAGTCCTGACCCAATCCTGCATTATACCCCAAATTTTTATTAATACCAATGAGTACTTCAGAGAAAGAGAAAGCCAGGCTTTAAATCAGTCAGCAGTGTCCTCATATTAATGGTTATTTACATACTGATAAAGAGTTCAGATTAATCTCTAATACATTTCCACAGATTTTAGCTACAGTGCTTAGAAATATATTCAGTATTAAAATTCATTTCTCTGGATCCCTTTCTTTACCAGATGTGCATTGCTTTGCAGGTGGGTAGCCTGGGGAGGTGAGCCCATAGCGTGGGAACTAACTAGCTACAGCAGAAAGTTCCAGTCCATGCTTCAAACATAACAGTGTTTCAGGAACAGATGCTGTAGTCCTGCTTATTGTGCCCTGCTGACAGAGAAGAAATTTTATTTTGTCCGTTCTAGCAATGCAGCTGTAAGAAGTCACTTGAAAAGCAGACAATATTCTCACCTTCTTTCTTTCCATTCCAGAGCCTTCACTTTAACAGTTTTAAAGAGAGAATTGATGACTTACATTTGGAGGAAAAAGTTACATCCTCTTCTGTTCTCCTGCATTTCCTGACTCTAATGTCACTTAGACATGTTTCTCTTTGCTGAAGAAATAATAGTATTATCCGCACAGCACACATCCATCTGTAATGGATGAATTCCTCAAGGTGTCAAAGCTTCCTTCTTTCCCCTGATAATTGAGTTGGGTAGAGCATTGACTGGGCATTGGCTTTTTCTGAGGACCTTAGAAACCATTGTTCCCTTGAAAACTCAGAGGAGTTATTTGGATTCAGCACTTTTCAATGTAAGATTTTGGAAGAGATAAAGACAAGTGCTGTCTCACTGCAGCATGACATAATGTTGGTTTTATTTTGCTAGGCCTCATTACAGTCTCTTTGTAAGGGGACTTGGAAAACTGTTTGAAGGGAAAAATAAATTTGCTTTGTCAACTGAAACTCAAAGCTCTTTTGCTTCACCAGGCCAGCAGCAGTTCTGTGGCTCCCACCTTGGCTGGGGCAGTGAATAGTTCCTCTTCTCTTCCAGCTGACAAAGATTTTAGGAGGGGGGGTGATGAGCTTCTAGTAAAACCAATTGACTTGTGTTATTCAGGGAAGGGTCCTGTATATTAAAGATTTCAACAAATAATAGCAATTAGATAATTATCAGATCATTTTTATAGGTTGGTATTTTTCCACTTTAATATCCAAGGGATCTAGCCAGTCTGCCTGATTTGCAGTGTTACACACTTAGTGCATTTCCCCTTCCCTGAAGTGACTATTCAAGGCATAAGCTTTTATACTGCTCAGGGGATTACTGCTCCCCAGACAGCTCTCTTGTGAGACTTTCAGGGAATAGCATGGAGGAAGTTATTTCCTGCACAAATTTCTTAGCAAACCCAGAGAGCTGAAAATTCCAGGTTTCCTTCAATTCTGAGGTCGTACTAGCGTCTAAAGAAACAAGAGAGGTCAGGTGCCGTGGACTGGTTGCTCCTTAAAAATGCATGTATGCATACATACATACACACACACATACATATATGCATAAAGCTACTCAGATTAACAACAATAAAGATAATATGAATAGTCACGTGTTCCCTGCCCTTAATTTCTGATAATCTTGCTTGCAGTTGAGATGCCATCTTCTACGATGCCTATTGCCATCCAGACCTCTTTAACTTTACACCAAGATGACATGCAGTGAAGGGTTCTTTATTCCACAGTGTCAATTAAGAAAAAAAGAAGGAAAAGAAAAAACCCCAACACCTTTATGTCTCATTTTTTTAATTGACTACTAGCCTGTTTTTGCTTCTCAAATTTAGAAATCTGTTCATGAAGCTCTTATATTTGGCCTTTCTTCAGTGTTTGGTTTACACTATGTCCACAGAAATTTGGAATCCAAAACCATAATGAACCTGCCCTCTCAGCATATTGCTGGAGTTCAGAGCTCTGTAGAGCTTACTTGGCTCTCTGCATAATGCCCTGTTTGGCAAAGATATCCAGAGAGCATATCCCATTTACACAATGTTCTGAGTTTGGTGAAGTACAGAGTGGGAGGATTCAGGAACATGCTATTATAATAGTTGACCTTGCATGCAGTAATCAAGGCAATGAATAAGTTACAAGAATTGTAAGGTATGCAGAAATGGCAACACAAAAAAGGAGAGGGAAAGCTAAAATAGAAAGAGGCACTAAAAAACAGAAGTTGAAGATCATTCTCATTGACAGCAGTCACCAAATATGTACATACCTTTTATTTCAAGCTAATGCTAACAGGGATAAAGAGTTTTTTCATCCTAGCCTCCCCTGTTGCTGACTTTTTTTTGTTTCCAGTACTCTTCTCATCTTTTATGTTGCTGCTTTATTTTTAATCTTCCTACTCCTTAGCTTATGGGGATATTTTTGAAACCATGTGTAACATAATCCTTTAATGTTTGACTGTCCAACTTGGTAAGCTGTGCATTATCAAAAGTTTAGCTTGGTTTGAGATTACCGGTGTTGATTTTAGGTGAGTATAACATTACAGGAAAGCAAGGGGTTTATCTGCAATTTTTCAGAAATATATGTGTCCTTATCTAGCAATGAATGAGAGACAAAGGAGTGATGTTAGGGAGCCTGTTAGGGGGTTATGTGCTAGTCTTACTGGGGAAGATAGTTACACTTTTAAAGTCATCATAAGCAGGAGGTTTGGTAGTCAATACCTTATTTATTGGGTAAGAAAATCATGACTAAACATGCAGGGCCTGCAATAGAAAAAAGAAACATCACTCTCTGTGTTATTTAGTTTCTTAACTTAATTTTTAAGCAATTTTACCAGTATTCTTTTTAAAAACACAGGATACAGACAATAAAAGCAGGCCACAAACTGTGATATAGGTCAATACAAACTGAAAGTCCACTAAAGGTTCAAAAGAATATTTGTCTCAAAAAATTGTATGAATCATCCATAATTTTTTCTTACATTGAAAATGTCAAAACTACTCACAGCAGCTGGGAGAGCACAACCTGAATAATCAATCATATTTTTTCCATATGTCCAGCGTGACATAACCCTGAAACTCCAAATTTTGTGCAGTCCTGATCATAGGCCTTTTCAGATCGATATCTCAATGTGTGCCAGTTTGGATAAAGAAAAATTTAGGTACATAAACTTCTAGGGTTTGAAAATCTTCATGTAGATGTTTCTGCTATATTAAGAATGTTACAATTTTGAATAATTTTATAAAGAGCAGCACCATTAACACACATGCTGATGCTGTCTTTGTTCTTGCCCACATACAGTAAGTGGATCACATGAAGTGTGTAGTCCATGCTCCAGGGGGACATTGAATGCATACAATATGCCTTTTAAATACTTGCTTTATTTATTGATGCAAGTGCATTATTTTTATAACAGTATTTATTAATTTAAATAAAAGTGCTTCCATGTATGCATTGCAAGTGTCCTTTTGAAATCACAGTAGAGGCTGCTGCACACTCCATTATTTAGACTTGCTCTACTTTTGCTTTGGGCTCTTTGTTGTCTTCCATGAATTCTTTCCCCATCTATCATCTGTTTTATTCACTTTCTTTTCTGGAGGAGACATATCTATTTGCTCTTACTGGTCTGGAAATGAGGAATCAGTAGTGCAAATTCAAAAAGCTCAATTAAAATCAAGGCACTTTGGCTGACTGTGTTGATGTACACTGCTATTTGCTCTTCAATGTAAAGCATGGCTGGGCCCATTTAGCACTGAGAAGGGAAACAGGAGATTCCAGTTTTAATACAAGCCAAGGGATTATGGTGAAACAGTTGGCAGAAGTCAATCTACAAAAACTGGAGGAGCAGAAAGGCTTAATTTAGTCCTTTTGTCACTATTAAAAAAACCAGTGGGATTCCAAGAAAAGAACAGCCACCCTCAGCCAAGACCAATCTTTCATTTCAGCAGAAGAGAAAGAGAACAAGATGATACTTTCTTCTTCTCTCCTGCCAACCAGAACCCTTCCTGAAAACTTCACAAGTCCTTCCTAGAGTCACTTGTACCTATTTCTCACCATAATGAACTTTCTTTTCCGTGCTGATATTGTTTCTAGTAACTCTTTGCAGCTCAAATGTGACCTTTGAAGCTCCAGCTCACAACAGCAGAGAGTTAATTTATTTATTTTTAATTTCCAGTTCTTTAAGCTCTGTCTCTGTTTTAGATGCAGTAGTTAAAAACCTACGTTTCCCTGAATCCAAAATGAGCAGTGGGCAGCATCCAAAAGGGTTCTAAATCTGAAAAGAAAATTGAATTCATCATTTAGCTGCACTAATTAAAATTTTTTATTTGTTCAAGTGCCTTCATTGTTTATTTTAATATCAATATTTTATTAGGCATTGAGAGAAGAAACTGCAGTTCTTGGTAAAATGCAAATTCACTTTTGTTGCTTTAAATAAAAATGCAAATTCCTTCTTCCCACTTAGCTCTTCAAAAAGAGAACACAGAAAAAAAAAAAAGAAAAAAATTCTTCCTACCACCTGCATTTCCTTTTCTGTCCTTGTCCATGCAGGAGAGTTACATAGGCACAAACCAAAAACATTAATTAAAATGACCTTGGTAAATAGGTGAAAACCTGTCTGTGGACTTTGTTTTCATTCTAGCTGTGTATTTTATGATACAGCAGGGGCCAGATTAATGAATGAAATCACCCTTTCACTGATCTAAAGAGATGGACATATGAACACAGAAACAGGGGTCAAGGCATAAACTAAATCACTTTAACTTCATGAAAAAAAATTTCTTATATTTACCCTCATTTAGGGCAGTGTGGGCACCCACCTCTTCATGAAGCTGCTTCATAACTCTAAAGAGTTTGAAACTCTTCAGGGAAAGGATGTCATCCCTTGTCAGAAATTAATATATTCATATGCTTGAAGCGTAAAGGATATGTCCATAGCACAGCTAGAGAGACAATTTCAGTGTACCATGTAGGTACAGATCTAGGATTAAACTTTATAGACTACTACTAAATTGTATTGGTAATGGCAACATAAACCTTGGGACGGGGTAATTTACCCTACTTGTGTGAAGCATTAGGCATACCCTGTAGTAATGTCCATGCAGGTGCCTATCTCAATATAACTATCAGCTTTGACATATTAGCGAGTGAGCGGGTGACAATATGTTACCAGGCATCAGTGGCTCCATGATAACTGTGCATTGTGCATGCTCCATTTCCTCATGATAAATGGGAGGTGTTTCATACAGGTTACCCTCCTTAAGGAGAGTAAGCTTCTTGACATGTATGGAGGATGCTGCTGCAGAGTAGGATAATTCGTAGGAACATCGGAGTAACTGATTCCTAGGACTGAATTTTTGTGTTAAAGATTTATGTGAGATTTAAATCCAATTTAAGTTAAATCAGTGCAATTCTGCCCTGCAGGTGGAACATTAAGATTACTGCATTAATACACATAAAAATCTATATTGGTACAATCTATGATTTAAACAGTCAACCAGTGGTAAGTATGAGTGGGCATATACTAGTTCTATCCCACCTGGAAAGGGAATAAGTCACACCAGTCTAAGGCCAAATTTACATTACAGGTTTTACTAGCATATCTATATTATCCAAAATCCTGACAGTGCACACTGGTACACACAACTGTAGGAGTGAAGGTACCTAAAAGCATGTAAAGAAGTCATTAAGCTAAGAATCTTAAGATTTTGTCAGCAGTAGTCAGCAGAAGAGTAAAAACATTCAAAGTTTTTACTCTTCTGGTCATTCTAGGTATAACACCCTTTATCAAAATAGTAAAGAAGGCAGAAGTTTTAGTTTAAAAGTCAGCAAAATGTATTTTGATAGTCTATGTTATTCTGTTCAAGGAGCTGGCTTAATCTATACCTGAAAGAAAACGATTTTGTCACAGCGATCTACTTCTGTACTACAAATGAGTGGCTGGTGTAATTCTATCTGTGCAGCTCTTATCACCAAACCTGCTAAGTGCAGCCAGGCTCTCAAGATAATTTATTTATCATAGGAAGAGGAAAGGCGTTCTGGAGTAAAGTATACTCACTGGAATACAGTTTTGCTGATTTAAATTTCCTTGTCAAGAGAAGTATTTTGCTTGTCATATTCTACCACAAACAACTCTTACACAGGCTCTGACCTGAAAAAACTTTTTACTGTGTAAGTCTTATCAGGTCTTATACCAATATATCGCTTTCACTTAAAAAAGTTAAAGTAATAACTGCACTGGCTATATAAAGTTCTATAGGAAAAAAAGTTCTATAAAAAAATTCTATGTAGGCCAATATTTAGGCTCCAAAATTTTTTTCTTTGTAAGCTGTAACTGGTTGCTTGCTTTTTTTACATAAGCACTTACCTTTATGATCTGCTCCTTATGGTTAACTTGTGATGCCATATAGGTTTGTTTTGTTTGGTTTTTTTAAACTGGAATAAATAAAGATTTTATTTTCACTGCACCGAAGGTTCTGATCCCCTCTGCTGTATCTTCCTTTGCCTGAGGTCATATCCATGTGCTCCATCCTGAGAATTCCAAATTTATATTCAAATTCTCTGCAACAAAAGTTTCACATAGCTATATTGACAGATAGAGGCATATTACAGGTAAAACTCTAAAAATAGGTGGGTTTTTAAAGTTTGGTTTGGTTTGGTTTGTGGGGGTTTTTTTAATAACATAATCTACAGTCTTAATTTAATTGCAACAGTTGAAGAAAATGCTGAAAGCAAACCTGTGTCTCCAGACATGTTTATTTTGGGATTTTAGCAATTCCCTTTACTATACTGTATATTTCTTCCACATTTCTAACCAGAATTTATCAGCTATTGCTTTCAGGATCGTCAGGAATCCTGTCCCTCACTGTTTTTGCCTTAGCTGATGTGTGTCAGACTAAGTTAACAGTGTTATTATTCCACACAATTTTACTCATTTTTCTGAAAGATACTTTATCTCACATTTATCAAGTTCAAAAAAGAGACATCCTGTGTCTTCACAATGGAACAAAGAGTCGGGACCCTGTAGTTATTGTATCATATTGAAGAAGAATATCTGACACAAAGACTCCCTGATCTTGGCATTGCTAATATATACCTGAAATGTATTTATAATCAACTACGTAACATTGAAGAGTTACTGTATTCTCACCTACATCCTATATCTCAGAAAACCTACACGCCAACAAAAGCATTGGCACTTTGATGCTTACTTTTGAATAACCTGTACAAAATTAGACGTGTAGCTGGGGTACTTTTTAGAAAGGAGAACTCAGTAATAGTCATCTTCTTGTCCTACTATAAGTTCAGATGTATGAAAATGCTGTACTTGGCAGCCATCTTTCCTTGAATATTTGGTAATAGAGATAAGCAGCATTCACATGATGCTAAGAGGATCACAAGAAAAGTAAATTTAATATTTTTTTTATAGATGCAGGAACTATTTGTACTTTGATATTCTTAAGAACTCTTCATAGATAGTACACATTTTTTAAACAGCTAGTCTTCATATGAGTTTTCTGTTGAGTAGGCAGCCCTTTCTCCTGGAAGGAAGTATGGAAAATATGGAAAAATTAGTTCAATGACAGCTGTCCAGAATCCCCTAGTTCAAGGAGAGAAGATATAGCATGCTTAAAACTTATGTGAGAATTAAATGGTGTCATTTTTAATTGAAGTTCCATAGAATTAGCTGCAGAATACTTCATATGAGCCCAGTTAAATGTAAAGCATAATCCTTAATCTTTTAGTAATGTTTTTAACAGTGCAGAGAGATTATTGATGTCAGTTTCCCTCAGCTATTTTGGTTCAATCAAATGCTTAACTTGTTTTTGGCCATACAAGTAAATTTTATACTAATGACAATGTGGAGACATGAATGTCCTGTAATTATAGGGCTCTGTGACATTAGTATTGTAAAAAGCCAAGATGCCACTAATAGAAAGAATTTTGGCAGACTACATTAGCTAAAAAAACCCTAATTTTGTCTGAAGATACTGACTGTCTATAAGATCAGCCTTTGGACTCCTCTAAGGCCAGTGTCTCCCGGTTGTGACTGTAAACAAGTCTGACAATGTAGCAACAAGTACAACCTGTTCAAAACAAGGGCAGCTCTTTGTGAATTGCAAAACTGAAGAAATTGCATGGAGATCAGTAATCAGATAACTAGATTTTTAGCAAAACCTGTATGTATTTTACAGTCGTTATTAAGGTACACTTAATTTAAGGGAATCTCTTTATAGAGAGTTCTAGTTATTGTGAGCTGCAAATTGTTGGAATAAACTAGCCAATGCAAATTTTTTCTGATGCTGCAGGCAGTTTTTAATCTACTTCCCCACTCTACTGTAAAGCTCACCTTGTTCAATGAGTTCGAGGAAGGCACTGGGGGACAAACCAAATAGTCAAGAGGCTAAAGAAGAGAATGCTTCCTCATGGGTACAACTACTCTGCTGTATGAAGCACAGAAATTAACTTGTAGATGAGTTCAAGTATGCTCTCATGCTCTGAGCTTGAGCAAACCTTGCTTGTTTCTTCCTGTAAGGAGGACCTGTCACTGCGCTGGCAGTGCTGCTGCTGTCACGCAGAATGCACTTGGCAGGGCAGCTTCACTTCACCCTCTTAAAAGCCACAGGATAGTGTCCCAGCAATAAATTGGTTTGATTTGGTGGGTACTTAATTTCTCATGTATGCCAGTCAAAGAACCGTGTAGTTCTTTTACAGTAAGAGTCAGTCTCTTAATTTCTAGTTAAGAATTTGATGGTACCACTTTGCACAATGGCCATTGCACACAATGAATCCCCATTCCTGTTATCATATCCTAAAATAACTTCAATATTTAAGGTCTAGTCTGTTAGTCGACTTTTTTCTTAAAAAAACGTTTTAGAATGAAGATGATTTTTTGTGGAGTACATGGAAAATACGGTATATTGGAAATATGTTTTTTTGAGTGGAGGAGAGGGATTTAATCAGGATATAGAAGCAGTTTCCTTTGAGATACTGTTCTGACATGCAATTTGTTCTGTCATTAAAGTCTGAAGGAGAGAGTAGAAGCATATTTATGTCAGTTATTGCTCTTTTAAAAAGATGCCAACTGACATTTACATCAACATTCAAAGTGTAAAGAAACATGGACATTAAACTATACACACCGAAAACACCCCTACTCAGGGAGTGGTATTCCAGGAAATGCCAGAAATTAAGGTGTTTATGACATCTTCATTCAGTTCCCCAGGGTGTGTATCAGGACACAGGAACCACACAGTCACAGCCTCTATTTCTGTGCACTTTTCCAGGGCACAGAAGAGCATCATATGCAGCTGCATAGTGTAGTTGTTTGTCCTCATGGTTCAGTATGCCTTTACCCAGAACTGTGTACAAGCTATTTTTATTTTGAATATAATAGTGTGTTTTTTCTTGTGTTTTTCCCTACTTAGATATTCATTACCATTTTGCCTGAGTGATTCACAAATATTAATATTTATTCTTCACAAAGTCCTGTAAAATGTGAAATATTAGTTCAAATTTACAGGTTGAAAATTTATACATGAGGAGATTAAAATTAAAATTGTCCACTGATTTAGGAAGCCCTGTTTGAGATGTTGAAAAACTAGATCTTTTGCAGCATTATACAGCAGTTTGATTAATCAAAACTCAACATTTTTTGCACCTGCTACTGTCAGAATTTCTGCAAATCTGACACCAGGATAATGTGAGCAAGGAAAAAATGAGCAAAGATTAATCTGATTTAAAAATTCTCAGATATTCATATACAAATTCTGTGACTTAATCATATCTCCAGAGTGGCTTTACCATTAAAATATGTTTTATTCCATTTCTGGAATCATTTACCTTATCCCTAAGCACCTTCCATCTTCCATAGGAAGCGAAACAAAAGCAGCTCTGTCTTCTCCTCTTCATGGTCCAGAGTCATTCTACAGCAGGTCGGTCACCAAACCAGACAAGGCTCTTATTAAAATAGAAAACAGAAATAAAATTTGAAGATAATATCTTGCATCCCTCAAAAATTGATCTTATGGCATCAGATAGACACTTGAACATACCTCAGCAGACCTGAGACACTTCATATTCCCTTCTTACTTGGGGAAATATTTATTTATATGCAGTTAGTGAGACCACTGTAGCCCTACAGAACTTACAGCTCTATAGCACTCTGGAACATACAGCTATGATCATTATAAATCAGTGTTACAGGAGAAAGAAGCACAAATTGCCAGGTGATTTCACAGATCACCTTGACAGCTATTTCAGGCTATCCTTCCAGACTTCTGGATGCTATTCTCTAGACCATCTCATTCTCTTTCTCTTAGTGCAACTTGTTAGTCTCTCGTCTTGATATATTCCCACATCTTATTGCATTGTGATGTGTCTTTCTCAGATGCTCTCCAACAGCAGTTTCCCTGACCACATGCCTTTTACCTACCTCTTCACCCATCTAGTTTTTCTTTTTCTTATCTCATTGTTCCCTTTCTCTCTTCTTTCTCAGCATCTTCAGCTTGAAGATTGTCATGGACACCCCATTACAACTTCTTTATCCTGTTCCTCTCTTAACATCTTAGACTCCTGGCCCCACATCTGCTTCATGCTTGGTTTTCCAGCTATTCTTGTTGAATATACCTCTGAGGCCCATTGATGCTCAGTAAATCCTAGTCATTTAATGCATCTAAATCTGAAACCTTCTCCTCATCCTGTCTCCTATTCCTCTGGCTAAGCTGTCCTGTTGACATCCTGCTGTTCCATCCCCCCATCGTTTGTTCAGGTTCCCTCCTCAGCCCCAAACATTCATTCTTCCTGCCACACAGCTGCTCCTCCATCACCACATGCCCAAGCACAAAGGGTACCTACCTCTTGCCTACTTGTCACCTGAGCTAGGTGGCCTTCTCCCACCAAGCTGACTGGGATGCCAGCTCCTGGCACAAGCTCAGATCAGTGCTTGGAATGACCCACACCACCATCTAAAGCTGGTTAATGCCAAAAGAGAACAAGAACATCAAGAAAAAAAAAAAAAAAAGAAAAGCTAAAAATCTAACCTGATAAGTATATGAGTATTGATTGTTGTTTCCCATGAAAATATTTGGTTTTGTGTGAGAAAAAGTAAAAGACATCTTTGACACTAAGTTCATATCTGTACAATATTTGGGGATCTTGCTCCCTAAACACTGGGGACTCTTAAATCCAAAAACTAATTTTCCCCACTGGCATTCATTATTTGTTTTTTTCTATTTGTTTGTTCAGTGTTTATTTTAGCATTGGTGTTTCCCAAGTCTCTTTCTTTCAAAGGGCTGGAACTTACCAAAATGTTTCATTCTGAGACAGATACCTAGGATGACTGCTCTAAGCCCCTATTATTCAAATCTGGGGAGGTTACAAACAACAGAAATTAAGATTTTCAACAGAAAGTGTTAGGCAACATTACGTTTTCTGATATTGAACAAATTTCAGACTATGACCTGATTAATAGCTGTAGAGTTAATAAGTATGCAGAAGACATAAAAAGAATCGATCAGCTCTCTATGGAATCTTTTGAATGGCTTAGTAGCTTTGGCACAAATTTATAATATGCTGTTGCTTTTTAAAATGCTGTACACACAAGAGAAGACTGGAGAAATAATCCTGTTCCACTTATAGTATTTTTTATTTCCTTTGTCTCTTTTCCTTCCTTCCTTCTTCCCTTCCTCCCTTCCTCCCTCCCTCCCTCCCTCTTTTCCTTCTCTTCTTTCCTTTCTTTCCTTTCTTTTTTTTTTTCCCTCCCCTTGGCATCTAACACCTGAGGAGTAGTATTCATGCTTTTTGTCTTTATGAATCTGTTTCCTTTTGTCTTTCAATCTTTCAGTCTCTCACTTAGTACAAACTGTTTCAGTAAACAAGAATATGATACTGCAAGTGAAAGTCTGTACTTTTAGGTAAGATACAAGAAATATGGAGCATGAGGAAGCTTGTGCAGTTCTTAAATCTGGAAAGTGTTTCTTTTTCATCACATAATTTATCAATAATATCCAAGTAATTTTTGTGTTTATGTTCTTAATATCTAAAAGGATATGAAATTACATCCATCATTTATATGGAAAAAGTCTAAACTTAAATAGTTGGCTGATTTGACATTCATGTATAACTCCTAAATACCTAGCACTCCTGAAACTGTGTTTTAAGAAAGCAAGGCAGCCTCAAGTGACCAGGCCAGATTTATTTGTATGATAATCATAGAATGATAGAATATTTCAGGCTGGAAGTGATCCAGCTAGGATCATGGAGTCCAACTAACTGGTTCTCAAAGGACACTTAAAACTAAACCATGTGAGTAACAGCATCCTGAAGATGCTCCTTGGACTCTGGCTGGCTGTTCCAGTGACTGACCAGCCTCTCAGTGAAAAACCTTTTTCTCGTGTCCAATGTGAACATCCCCTGATGCACCATCATTCTGTTCCACATGTCTAAATAAGTCCTGTTTACATAAATAAATAAATTATTGATTAAATAAAGATTTGGTCTCTAGAGAAAAAAATCTAACTGGAAAAGGATTAACTTTTCCAACAAGGCATTCTCATCTGCTTGATAAACTCCTATATGACAGCTGTGAAAGGTGGAGTGTACATCCAAATTAGCTCAAACCTCTCCAGATGAAACATTGAAATGGCTGACTCTCCTATCCTACGGTGTTCATTTTGAGTATTTCGAATATGTATATCTGAGAGTCTCCAAAGTACCTTGATTTCTCAAGAACCGTCTGTCTCCACTTTGAGCCTGTAATTCAGCTCCAAGCCACCTGGAATGAGCACCCGGTATCACACCTAATAATTGCAGTGCACTCAGCTCTGTAAAGCTGCTGTTTGACAGCCTATAGCAAATTGCCTGCTTAATTACAGTGAGTTTCCACAATTCAATACTACTGACATTGACATAAGCCAAGTACACATAAATGTGGATATTCAAGTTCAAAACATTTTAGATCCTTTTGCTTAAAGAATAAGTAGCTCTTGCTTAATGGCTTTATTATCCCTTTGCTAAAAGGAGTCTTCATGAAGATATGGAATCCATAAAAAGATGCAACATTCTAACACATTTTTGCTACTTCCAACAAAACTACATTAAGAAAATTTTTTTTCTTAATTTTGAAGATATACTGGGAATATAGATATAACCAGACATTGACAATGTTTCAGAACAATCCACCAACTGGTAGAAAACAAAGTTGTAGTACCCAAACTCCCAAGCTCAGATAAGCTGTGCACATCCTGACAGGCTCATGTCTAATCTGTTCTTAGAAACCTTCACCAAAGAAGCCTACACAGCCTCCCTAAGCGGTCTAATCTGCTGCCTGTCCACACCATTCACAAGTCTAAACTAATGCCTGAATTAAGCCAAGAGTTTCTTCATGCTCCTATTCTGTCAGGAGAATATCACATGTTAGATGTCTCCCTCCCTCCCTCCCCACAAGTGGTCATGCATTCCTGTCTCCCTTTGAGCCCTGACATTTATTTATGCCAATTCTGCAGTTTTTTGCCCTGACTATAAATCAGACTGATGAAATGGCATGTTTTTATTTAAAGACTAGACTTTTTTTTTTTTGAGTGCTTCATTTTGCAAGTCCAGTTTAGAGGTCAGCCATGTGAAGAGCTAAATCAGCATAACTGAGAGGAGACAAATCTCCTAGGGGCAACTAGAATGAATGGCTAAACGTAGAGAAGACGAATCATGTTTGGGCTGTTAAAAATGGCAGAGTTAACGTTAAACTACAGTCTGCAGGTCATCATCACAAGATCAGCTCCTTACTTGCTTTCCTAGTGGGTTCCCGATCAGAAGTTGAATTTAAAATAGCAAGTAGTCAGGAGGTCATATTATGATGGATGAAAGATGGTAGAAAGATGATGGAGCTGAACCAATGTAACTGCATAGATATCATGAAAGGTGCAGTTCCCAAACTGCTTGCTCTGTTTTCCCTCTCTTTTGTCCAGCCTCAGTTACTCCTTGCCCCCTTTTCCACTTGTCTTGCCCCCTCCCTTGGATGAGTTCTAGTGTGCCCCCAGCCTCCCAGTGTTTCCACTATGCTCAGTAACCTGGCAAAAATGCACTTGCCCGTTTTTTGCTGGGTCAATGGGCTGCCCTGGTTCAGCAAATTGTCTGTGCAGCTGAGTCTGTGCTATAGGTGGAGGCAGGAGCAGGAAACTGCACTGTCGCTGTGTGTAGCTTGTCCCATCAGAGTGGTTTTAAAGTCCCTTACACCATAGGAAATATCAAGATGGTGTTCTTCCTTGTGCTAAATAAAGCATGTGCCAAGGATGGTGTCTTATCCGCATGGCTTTTCACAAGCAAAACCTCAGGATTTGTAAAGCTGTGACTGCTGGGGTTGCAGCATAATTCAGTCATGCTCCATTCCCATTTTTTTGACTAGACCCATTGAATTCAAGTAAACTCAGCACAGTTAGTAAGTACTCACACTGGAATAAAAGGACTCTAGAAAGGGTCATTATTTTAATCAATAAAATGAACTTCATTTTCCTTAAATCTAACAGAAACTAACTGCAAAACAGGCAAAAACACAAAACAGCCAAAGAAAAAAATAGAATATAAGACATATGTAGCAATGTTTGAAAAAAAATATGGGGCAAACCTTGCCCTATTTCTTTCCCTGAAGTCAGTGACAGATTTGAGTTTGAGCCCAAGTCTGTCCCTGAGATAAAGGTCAGCATCTCCTCGTTCTCCACTTGTGGTATTGGTAGGTGGGTGGCCTCCCTCATCCTGTTAGACCTGTTTGGAGAGAGGAGAAACAACACAAGCCATCAGGAAAGGACAAGTGCCAAAAAAACCCACCTCATTTAGAGTGTTATTAAAGCATCTTACTGTAAGAATGCCTTAGCAGGGTAGATCTGGACTTTGATGCTGGAACTTTTATACAGTTTTTTGTGCTAAAAATAGGAGTAATTTGCAGAGACCAAATCTGGAAATCCTCCTTTCCCCTCAATTCCATTTTTTAGTGGAATATTAGCCTTCTTTCTTCACTATTTCTCTAAAGTTTTTTTCATATATTCCTAAACATCTGGAACCATAACCTCTGTCCAGGTGTTTAGACTACTTAATTTTAATCAAAACGAAACAAATGCATATACCAGAGGATACATATAACAGCATAATCTTGCATGAATGATTAATTAAGGTCTCTTTTCTTCTTACTATTTAGCTTCGTGTTGGCAGCCTCAACAGTAAAAGGTTATGATCATTATTTATGTGGCTGATATTTCACATTTGTTTTCAAGCTCAAGAAAAGTGGACTGTACATTTGAAAACCAATATCTAGCCATAGTCACTGATTTACTATTTGTCCCTTTTGAAGTTTTTGTTAAAATTAGATTGGTATTACAGTTTGCTCATCCTACAGAGTTATTGCCTTCTTTAAGACCGATTATACATATGATAAGATTAAAAATAATGTATACCTTGTTGAAATATTGATAGTGAAGACATTTTTGCTGAATTTACAAAAAGGAATCTGTACTTAGGCTGTATTTTTCTATGGCAATACTGCATCGTGTAGTAAGAAAAGAAAATCAGTTTCAAATCCAGTTGTATATTCTACCGTATTATTTCTAGTAGGATTTATACTGGAAGAAACACAATTTTTGTGTAGTGAACTGCTCATTTAACATCCCCCTGTCAGCTTATAACTTTCAGAAACAAAGTCCACTTCTGCTTAGGATTGTCATATTGTTCTGACTAAATTCAAAGTCTGAATTTTCCCCTGAAAGCAACAAATTGTTCCATTGCCTTAATTATTATTATATGTCCTAAAACATTAATCAATGCAGGAACATTCCTTCTAAAAAATGTTTTTGTTTATAATGACTATCCATAAATTTTTAAGATTTGTCCCTCAATGCAAGTGTACATCACTGTCTCTTTTTCAAGCTACTCTTCATTGTATATTTGAAGAGAAATGTTTCTTTCAGTGTTGCTGAATAGTGAGATCCCTTCTTCCTAGTTGCTGCTACAGGGCTGTTGAAACAAGTCAACTGTAGTCATTGTGATTGCTTGCTAATAAAAGTGGATTCCTAGTTAATCTGCACAGCCAAGGAGTACTGATATATTGTCTCTAATCTGACATTTTATACTTTAAACTTGAATCATGTGGCAATATGAATTTCCTTAGATATTGAACAGAAATACAACATATGCACTTTCTTAGTTAAGTAGGTTTTCTGAGTATCAGTATATAAAAGACTGGCTAAATACTTTTTTCTTTATTTTGCTGCCTAATCTGATTGGGTTCTTCTTAATGCAGGACCAGATTTATGCAAAGTTCAAGGCAGCACCTAGAGTTTGTAGATGGCCTTTAGAATTATATTCTATTCTTTTAATATTTTTTTCTTATCTGTATCTAGAAGAAATCTCTGAACCTTCCTTTTTAAGTCTAATCAACTGCTAATTATTCTGAGCCTACAAAAAGAACAATAACAAAGTATTTGTCATTTCCATCCCCCAGCACGATATACAGCAGTTATTGTTTTGGGTACAGTGAACACTTTTAAAAGCTGATTCATGCAGTGTTTAGCATATCTTTTTAGACTGCTCTTTTGAATGTCAATTAGAGTGAATCAGAAAATGTAATAGCAATAGCTAAGTACAAGAAAGGATTTATGTGTATTATATATATATCTTGTGTCAACATGTCATTGCACATGTATGAAAGAGAGAAGAGAATGAAGATTAAAGAGAAACATGATTTGCAATTGCCAATGAATTTTAGTAAGAAATAAGAGTAAACTAGAAAGCTGCACCACCACAGAGACCCTTCAATAATTTATGTACTCATGAAGAATGACAAGAAGTGTGCTGTTTATAATTTTAAGAGAAGTTGATCCTTGCTATTTTGAACTAAAAGCCAAAAGGAGTTCTGAATAGAATAAATAAAGTAATGAAAGCAGAGGACATAGAAACAAGATTGAAAACTGGCAAAAATAACAGTCGATTTCATATTACTTATTCCATTTTAGTTTAATACTCCTTGTAATAGCACAGAGAAAAGTTGCTACTTACAAAAGAGTCCATTTTACATTACCCTGACAAGATCTGCAATGAGACTCTGCTATGCTGGATGAGAGAAGATCTTTCTGAGATTAAGGGTCTGTCTTCAAGAAGTTCCTGGTCTGTTTCTTCTGTATTTATCTCAGGAACGTGGCCTTTTCCTAGTGTCAATCACTGCACTGCACACAGTTGTTGAGAAAGGTATAGCAGTCTGCTGCTCACTTTACCAGCAGTGGGGCTGGGACAAGATTCTGATGAAAAGTACTCTGTAATTCATCAGACACTCTCTCTGATATCTGAATTTTCAAACTTATCTCAAAATAAAGACTCATGTAGAGAAAGATATAATTTTTTACAGACAAAGAATTTAATTTGAATCAAATGTATGTTTGAATTTACTCATTCGAACTGCTTGGTGTCCTGGGTCTCTATAAATATTTTACATTATAGATGAAATAAAAAAAGCCCCTCACAACAACCTGAAAATTAAAAGTACATTTAAGAATATCTACATAATTAAAAAATCTTAAAATCTTTTCTAGTTCTGATAATTAGTAATACCCACTCCAGTTTGTCTTAAAATGTTAGGTGATACAACAAGTCTCACAGGTATACTGTATCTAACATCACAAATGTACTGAGGAACTAGGTTCTGAAATCAGTATTTCTCCCTCAAACCAAGTCAAGACTTCAGAATTTGGTCTATGCTTTATAAAAAATGCCATCTTTGGAGTGGTATTTATTGCTGGCATCTTATTAGGGATGGGTAAATCACATTAAAAACGCCAAAACTTTGAAACATTTTCTGGGAATTCTCGTCATAATTTATGATGACCATACTGCATGTGCTAGTTTTAGAACATGCATATATTTTGGCATTTCAAACAATCAGTACTCCTAGTAACACTAATTATTTTTTTATTGATGATCCAATGACTACTCAGTTGACTTTGAATCTTCTGATAAAATGTATTGCTGAGATTATCTCAGAGTTCAAAAGACTGTGAGAATGTCAAACAAATACAAATATAATCAAATTTAAAGGTCATAAAATCATGTAAATGTGGCTGAAGTGGTTGTCTAGTGTGTAAAAATATGAGAGCATTCTGACTACAGAGTATATTAAAACTACAAGTGATTGCATTTTATCTTATCTCAGAAATCAAATATTGCAGCAGGGCAGAAAACTAAAATGTTTTCTGAGGAAAGTTAACTTATGGAAATAGCCTGTAAGGGAAAGTGACGAGCTTCCACATTAAGAGACATAAAAAGCTAGACCTGTTGAAAATATGTGAAATCCAGTATATAATCTAACGATATGTAGACACCTGCAGACTGGATGTGTCCTCAGGGGACTTCAGTTTGCCTTATCTGAGATGAAGTCCCAAGAGCAGTGGGGCAGGGAAGAAAAAGAAAAAAGGAACCTTTTTACAAAGCTTGTGAAAAGAGGTATACAGGTTAAAGGACAGAGAGCCCTGAGGAATGGAAGCCCAAAGGTAAGAATGAAATGCAAGAAGGAAAAATTTAATGAGAATGCATTCATAAGAGGATCATGAAGGATGATAATAGTTCAGTCTACTGAAAGCCAAACATAATCAAAAATATACTAGGGCAGATAATACAGGAATAAAGAAAAGGAGCTAAAAAGAACATTAAAAGAATAAAATATGATGTCATTGGTATAAGAGAGACATACCAATTACCCCTTTTAATTCAAATTGCATAAATATTGCAATAAAAGATTAATTTGTCCAAGGACAGACAGTGGAACAAGGGATATATATTTCTTGTCTAGTACTTCACATATTGACTTCAGACTTAGATCCCTAGAAGACTGCAGACCCAATACAGACCAGAGGGATAAAACTTTTTGCGAGCATTTTTCATAAGTATGTGCAGAATTACCCACTGGCAGTTGAGGGTTTTGGCTGCGGGTAGAGAGTGCTGCAGGGATATGATGTCCAGCAGTTTCTAAGAATGTGTCTGTGAGAAGACTTCAGTATGAATCTTCAAGAAAATATTTGAGAGAGACATTTTTCTGGACTGATTCCAGCCAACAGGAAAATATTCACTAGTACTTTGAGGGCTGGAGACAACATTAATGAGAATGACAGTGAATTGACAGAGTTCACAGCTTTTCAGAAAAGAGCCCAGAGAGCAGAATAACAAACAACAAACGAGCAGGCAGTGGGCAAACACTGAGATTTGAGAAGTAAGCTTAAGGGGAAGGGAGGTAGGCAGAACCGGCAGTTTTCAACAAGTAATTTTAAAAGTACAGATCCAAATTTTTCCACTCTTATGGAAATAGAGAAAGGGACCAATATGACTAAATCCAAGGGTGTTTATTGACTGCCATATAAGCAGAAAAAATAATGAAAGAGAAAAATAGATTGGATTGCCACCAACAAAATGTAGGAATAAAACAAAGACCACAGAGATACTGTATACAGAGCTACAGCTAGGAAGAACATAAAAACCACTCTCTCTCAGAAAAAAAAAAAGAGTTATTAAGTGTGTTTGTAATAAGGGTGACAAGCAGTACCTGAACTTAAAAAGGAGAGAGAATTTACTAGTGGATAATTCTTGGAAGGCCAAAGACTGTAATATTGTCACAAATATATTGACTAATATGATGCCAGTCTGACAACAGAAAGATGAGCAGAAATCAGCACACTTTTCTGAAGAAGAGACTTTATTTAATTTTGTTCTTGCAGAACAGTGGGGAAATGATTTAGTAAAGTTTATGACATGATCTCACATGATGTTTTAAAAAATGAGGTTTTTCCTATAAAGTCATAATAAAGTTACAATAAACATATAAGCACATTTAGATATTTCTGTTTGCTTTTGATTGAAGGATATAAAATAAACATTTTGTAAATGTAATATTAAAAAAAAAGAATTATTTCTAAATTCATGTCAGATTTTAAAAAATCTAGATGAAGTTAGTTTGAGTATCATTTACATAATTTTAAATGTTGTCCAATTTAAATTGAAGGCATACGATAAATGTTCATTTGCTTTGTCACACATATATTGATGTCTTTGAATATGTAACTGAGGTGAATTTCATTCCTCCAAAACACCTGAATTAGAATTGGAAACTTCTGTCTTCTTTAATCAAGCTGATCCCATCAAACAAGCTAGACATACTTTGAATTGGATGTATTGGTGTGAAAATTTTTAGTGCTTGTGTATACTTGCTAAGCATACTGGGACAGAGTAATCCCAAATATTGAATTCTTTTTTCCTTGGAACAATTGCAACATCACTTTTCTTGTCCAGTATCAAAGATATCTGCTTCCATATGGGACTTGTCTAAAAGAATATAGTTCCAAACTCAGGTGGCCTGTAATATGTTTCACAGGAAAATCACTCACTCTCCTTTTTTTTGTGAATCAGATTCACATCCCATTCTCCAGAGATGAGATGTAAGTAGTTTAAATCAAGTCTTTTCAGACTTTAGATCCCTACTGGACCATGTAATTGATTTGTTGTAGATGCAGTCAAAGTCCAGAGGCATCAAAACCTGACAAAGTTCCCCCACTCCTTTTTTTCCAGCCTGCTCTCTAAAGTCATTTCTATAATAGCTTGGTACCTCTGATGACATAAAGTACAAGTCAGAATAATAAGTTGAGCCAACGTATTGGTGGCAGCAGAAAATTTCTTTCATCATCTGAAAGATAACTCTGTTTGGGATGATTCGTTGGTACACTTTTTTTAAAATTTTCCTTTAACTTTACAAACATTGTTCTTAGGTAAAACAAGCAAGGAAACAAAACTGTAATGCCTTTTTTTTATGTATTTGTCAATTGTATACTCATTAGAAATCTGTATTTATTCTACCACTACCTGCTTATCAAACTCATAGCTAACATTGAAATTAATCATGAAATTAAATGAAAATGTTAAAATTCACAGTGGCATGTGAAAGACAGATTGTTCTGTGTTGTGGTTATATCACAAGGACTATCAGTGAAAAATGGAGCAGAAAAGTAAGGTAAATCCCATGAGAAAATATCTGACTTTCCTGTTCATCCTGTTCACTTGTTAGAACTTATTTAATTTGCTATGTACAAATGAGATTTAAATTATATTACCTGTAGTCTAAAACAATAAGCATTTATTTTAGTTTGTAAAAGGGTAAACCATATTTTGCTGCCTGCTTCACACTGTGTTATCTCATTTTTTGGCAAGTATTGACTAAAGGAAGAATTCTGTCTTCTTCTATTCTTCTACAACATTCTTCTCCTCTGACAGGATCACCGATAAAAGAATATTAAACTTTTAATCTTTTATTTAAAATCCACTGCATGGTCAAAATGCAGTCTGTTGGTCAGAGCATACATTTCAGTTTTCTAGTTGTATCTGGAAAATTACCCATTGATTTGTTTGGCAATTTAGTTTCTACAGGATACCTACAATTACATCAACAAAGTCTTTTTTGCAACTGTTGGTATGTAGGATTCATAGTACATTCGCGTAAATTATCTGGGCATGTTTCAGTTTTACATGGAATACAAAGCAATACAACAGTTATGAACAAGGAGTCACTAATTCTGAAGCAAATTGCACTTTTCTTCCTGTGAAAGAGAGTAGAGCAAACGGTGCATTGCAGAGGTTGTTGTAGGTCCTTGATTTCTGCTGAGACCATGAACAGCAGTTGGTGCTCTCTGTGAAGAGTGATCTCTGTTACTCTGATCAATATTTTTGTTTCTTAATCATTGAAGGAATGGAAATCTAAAGCTTTTAAGTATTCTGTTTTTTGTAAAGTTGTGTATGTAATTACATCTAGCCACCTGTCCTCCCCAGACCACAGGAAGAGTTTTACCCTATTGGTCTTTAAATACAGAGAGATTATCCAGTCATATTTAGAAAGAAAAGCAATGTTCAAAGTTTTCACATTAAATAACTGGCAGTTTTCAACCGTACCTGGTGTGACTTGAAATAAATTCTGTTGGATTCTACACTCCAAGGGCTGTATTTGTTAGTATGTGTGTTTCGTGGGTAAATCAAATTTTTGGTGTTGTGAGATCTGTTGGAAAAGTGAAAATCTCACAGCTTAGAAAGGCATCAAACCAAGAATACTGAGTAAGGCATAAATTAAGAGGTCAAATATTACTGGTCTAATATATGGTGCTGGTCTATGTATCAGTCTCCAACAGGAGAAAGCAGTTCCTTATTTCATCTGAAGTTACGCTTAAAGCAGCTTGGAAAATACTAAAAAGTGAAGTTTTATATTTTAAAATGTTATTGGAAACAGGCTATTATTAGAACATGTGCTTACTACTAAGGCATCCCAAACTGTAAAATAGAATTAACAAAACCAAACCAACCAAACAAAAACACAAACAAACAAACAAAAGCTCAATAAAGAGGGGAAAAATAAGCAACAAAACATCAAAGTCCTGGACCTTGCACTAGAGAATCTCAATATCCACACATTTTACTGAGGGCTCAGAGATCCCCAGTATTATAAAGCCGAGTGCCATAGATAGTGTGTTCAGCTTAGTCAGTTTCTGTTTCTGTAGCTTTCCCTTCTGCTCTTTTAGAGAACACCATGCATGGACTGTTTATAAACAACAACACTAATTACTGATTTGAAGTTTAAGAACAGATCTCCCTGGTATATTTAATCTTTGGCCGAAACTTGGAACATCTCAAAAATTATCTTACAAACTCATGTCCTACCCTAGAGATTATGTAGTACGCATCTGTGCAAACCTTTAACAAGGTTTCAGAGTCAGGAGACAAGAGACTATAGAGACTGAATCAAATTTCTGTGTATTCTCCCTGGGGTCAGTGACAAATCAGCAGCTGTTTGTTTCCATCAATATCGTCCATCTGCCTCTGATGCAAAAAAAAGACAAGTTTGAATTCTTGTGACTCAGCTCAGACGAGACAGTGGGGGGGGGTGGGTGACTGGGTTTACAGATTTTAGACCAGGTGTGTTGTTGTCAGATAAGCAGAATGGAAAATGCTGATGCTTAATTGCTGTGTACTTGCATTAAGAGAGGGGTCACACAATAAAACCAGGAACAAAAGACTTACAAGGTAAGTAATTCTGTTTAAAATTTTTATATAATACATTGTCTTGAGGTTAGAAAGTTTGTAAAATAGGCTAGATTTGGGCTTTCTTATGAAAGATTTCTTTTAGCTACTGTAGCACTTGATTTTTATAAAATTGTCTGCAATGTAGTTGTATTTCTAAAAGGTGTCCAGGTAAAGATTAATGCAGTAAAAATTTTCACGGGTCATGATAATGAGATTCATTGACATCTCCTCTTTCTTCTGTGGGAATTGAAACAGTGGGAGCTTCATCTGGAGAAAGGTGTCCATTTTGGGGCCCCCAATACATGAAAGATGCTGACATGGTAGAGCAAGTCCAGAGGATGGCCACCAAAATGATCAAGGGGATGAAGAACATGAGGTGTATGGAAAGGCTGATGGAAGGAAAGGTGGAGCCAGGCTCCTCTGACAGGTTATAATTATAATCTTCCAATTCTCAAGGGCCACCTCCAGCTTAATAATTTATATCTATGTAAAGAGTAGCCTGTTGGAGTCAAAGTACTTTACTTTCCATTCTTTTTCCTGTCCTTTGAGGAGCTGCCTGCTGGGAGTCGTCAGGAGGGGTGCTTGTTCCCTGAGACTCGTCTGTAACAGTGACCTTTATGCATGGAGAGCCCAAAGTGATTCTAGTAATACTAAAATATTCCAACAAAGGAAATAATATCATAGATAGTCTTCGGTGCTATTTATCATAGCTCAGATGGCTGGGACACATTAGGAAGATGATGCACACAATGTATTTCTTAAATACGCCATTTCACTTCACAAATATCTCAGTGCAAAGGTTTGTTCCTTAGAAACAACTTCTTCTATAAGACCAGTCTAAAGCCTCTTGAAACAGATGGCTTCAAAGACTTGAAATGAGAAGTTCAATGAACTTCAGGTTATGGATTTCACCCTGCTTTCCACTATTGACTAATATTTGATCTACCTGCAGGTCTACAAGCCATAGCTTTGTAAGTGTTTGTAAGTGTGTAAACCAGAGGCGTTTCTGACTTGACTAGATCACTCTCATTGTACTTTAGAATCTAACAAAGTTTAAAGATTTATAGAGAAAGATCCTTTTTTAAGTAATTAAGTATTTGAAAAATTTAGAAGGCAGTTGCATATGTCATCTCCGCATTGAACAGATTGGCTTGCTAAAAAATTTTCTATGTCTGCCATAAATTGTGCCTTTGATCATATTTCCACAGTTTAAAAAACTACATAATTTTGTGGGGTAAAAAACCAAAACTGAATACTGAGTCCAAGACTGAGCAGTTCTAAATACAAATGATGCTGAGTTATAACTCAGTTCTAGATCTACTCCCAGTTTATAGAGAAAAAGACTGTTTGCCTGGATCCAAATAATAAGGACATTATAAGTTCAAATGCATCTCTTAAATTAACAGCCAGTGTATCTTTTGAACTGTTATAATTGTGTGTTCACAATAGGATTTGTCCCATAATATTCAGGAAATGGCATTCATAACTTGCTTTAGCTTCAAAATGATCTCACAAATATGTGATTTCACACAGGCTGTGTTTTGGCAGCCTTGTCTCAAGGTGACGAAGGCACAGATAACAGAAGCAGCACTCCCATCTGAAAGAAATGTTTTTATCTCACCATAGAGAGGTGGAAGAACTCAGTGTTACTTAGATGCTAAATGAACACTTAAGAGCAATGAAAAAAATCTTTTTAATTAATTAGCCTTACGTGGCATGTACAGGTGTGGTGCAATCTGTATTTCCAATTTGTTTCTTTTTTATTACCAGAGCTCATCCAAGTTCCGGGGCCTGTACAAGTATCCTACACATATTACTGACAATACATTTCCTTTTCCCTATCCCTTTGAGAAACCTCATGACCCATATGGTGGATAAGAAAACAATTTATTGCACAATTAATAATCCATGGTTGCTTTAATGTCTAACCTTCCACATCCTTTAAAACATACTTGTATCTCAAGGGCATTTCAACACCCATCTTTTTTTTAACATTCACAATAACAGCTAAAACAGCTAAGCAAACTCAGTAATAGACTTCTTTTCACCTTTTCTTTGAAGCAACAGCCCCTCCACAAGCAGAAAGTCTGAATAGAGGGCAAACTGGAACCTGGGAAGACTTTACTCAGCCATATCTAACGAACATGGAAGGGGCATCCTAAAATTCTGTCCCTAACACTTAAAAAATTGGCCCTGGGCTATATCCGCGGGTGGTCAGCAATATGCTACTTGAGTCAGCTGTGTGCTGTTGCAGCAATGGAGGTGAACTACTGGCTGAACTGTATTACCAAGTTATTTGCAGTCATTCAGGTAAAGTGACCATGTCCCTCATGTTGGTGCTTGTGAGGCTTCATCTGGAGAAAGGTGTCCAGTTTGGGGCACCGAATACATGAAAGATGTTGACATGGTAGAGGAAGTCCAGAGGATGGCCACCAAAATGATCAAGGGGATGAAGCACATGAGGTGTATGGGAAGGCTGATGAAAGGAAAGGTGGAGCCAGGCTCCTCTGATAGATGCAAAACAAAAGGGCATGAGGTATAATAATTGATATTTCAGTTAAATACTGTGAAAACCATTTTTTGATCCATTCACAGTAACAAGGGTCAAACCTGCTAAAAGACTGCCCAGGGAAGCTGGGAGATGATTCTTCTCTGGTGATATTTAAAACTTGACACCATATTACCCTCAGTAACATGATCTAAATTCAAAGATCTAAATCTAACAGTGGCCCTGCTTTGAGCAGGGAGTCGAACCAGGTGACCTCCATAGGTCTTTTTAAATCTAAGCTATTTTATGATTCTGGTAAAAACCTGCATGCTTCTCAACTTCATAATCTTTCCCTACTAGCACACTCAAATCTTTCTTCTCTGTAGAGTTACAAAAGAACTCTTTGTTTCCTACCACAATAACTCATAGAAATCAAAAGTTTTGAGTTTTGTCTCTCAAAAAAAAAAGATTTCCAAATTACTTTCTTTTCTACCTATGGATTTACTACAGTATATACAAATTTGAAATTCTCAGCCATCGTGTCAATGAAAATGTCTACAAGCTATATTCAATTTGCTTCCAGATACTCTCTTTGATTCCAGACAAGCCAGCTATCCAGGCTGCCTTTTTGACCTAATTATGTGCTCTAAAATCCAGAGTGCGTTTTTTTCTAAAGCACACTTGATGTGATATGGATTTATTATCCGCTCCACATACAGAGCAGCAGGAAATCAATGGGCACACAACTTATTCATCTTCCAAGAGCTGATAATAAAAAAATAAAAGTCAAAGTACTGACCGTGCATTCATATTTACTCTCCAAAATGTGATAGGTACAATGTGGAAGATTAATAGAAGGGGAATGAAAGTTGTTTGTGAATTTTGAAGGCAAATCATCTGCTAGTATGAATTATTTAAACTTTCTCAAAGTCAATAGAGCTATCAAAATTTACAGCAGCTACAAACCTGTCCCTTACAAGTCTTAATCTTCCACATTTTAGTTAGATTTTGAATCAAAGACTTTAATAATCTCCTTTAGAGCTCAGCCAAAGCTTACCAAGGTCAATGAAAATGTTTCCAGCAAAGGCAAAGGACTTTTGATCATAACTGTTACATTTGTTTGCATTGCAATGTCTACCTTTGTCCTGTCAAAATGACTTTATTTATATGGGGGAAAAAGGCTGAGAAACTCTGGGATGTGCAGAGAGATTATCTGAATATATGCTATGATATAAACTAATTGGTTTGTTTCAAATGCCTTTTTCAATCCAAAGAAGGAAATGCCTTTAGTCAAGTTTGATACCTTCTGGACATCATTTTAATGAAGGATACCTCTTTTTCTGCTTTTGGTTACATTGTGCCAGTCTCTCATCCTTTCTCTCTTCCCTCACTCTGTTTTTAAAGTTTACACACACACACACCCTTTAATCTCAGTTTCTTCAGTGAAGTTCTGATGGACATATCAGAGAAGTACTGTTTTGGTGGCTGAGGGGCAGTTCAAGTGTCTCATGCAAAGCAGTGTCTCAGAGAGGGAGAAAATGTTCTGTTACATAAACCAGAATATTTTGTATATGGATAATGGAAGAAACACACCATGAAAAATCTGTATATCCCTTGTCTTGCTACTGCAGATAGCTCTAAAATTCTATCTCATTCTTTTATTTGTTTCATTAGAGGGTCAAACTTGAGCAGCTTCGCCCATAGCCATAAGGGAAGAAAGAATTGGACTGGAGAAGAGGGAGTATTTGGGGTTTTCAGGGTTTTTTTCAAGACCAATTACCCTTTTGATCATATTTTAAAATGTTAAGTAATAGAAATGCCACATTTGGATATGATGCCACATAGAACCTGCTCAAGCAAACCCTTATTTGTTACTAGAACATAAACATTTGACACTAATTTCAGATTAAGCAGCTGAGTCATCAAAGAACTGGAATTATTACTCAGTTGGTGCTGTGCTGATATGTAACTGTTAAGAGAATAATAGGCACTTAAAACACCATGAAGGGAAACACAACACTTATTTTAAAAGGTATTTTTGCTATCCAGTTCTGTATCATTATTCATACTATTAACAAATTTTACATAAATGAAGGTTTTCTTTAAACTTCAAAAGACAGCTTTTGAATATTCTTCTGTTAGAACGAATCTCACATGGAAGCAGCATCCTACAATGGATTTAGATATTGGAATGATTTCAAAGCTGGTTTTTTCTAAAAAAATACTTTTTTAAGCATAATGCAAAAAGAATATTTGAGGTTTTAAATTTCAATGGGACCATTCTCAAGGACTAATGTCTGCAATATTGGGGCAACAGTTTATTAGTCCCTGATGTAGGACTGTGAAAGAAGTCTTTTGGCTGCTATACTTCTTCCTGATAGTAAAATTCCACAGCAGTAGGTAATAGGCATCTTTTTTATTAATCTTTTTAGCAATTTGTGTTGCCCTGTTTCTGTGGTATTGCACCACAGTCTTGAATTATGATACAGTCAGCAATGAACACCTATTTTCATACATATTATTGGACTCCTTGCTCTACTATTGATAAGTATTTAAATTATGAAATTAATTAAAATAATTAAATTAATTAAATAAATTTTTAAAGTACTCATTCAGGATATCTGGGAAAAAGAAGGAAGTAACAGCTTTAGCTTTTTTAAAATTTTTTCTTTGTTTAAATTTTTAAGGTAGCACACAGGTTCTTCAAGTATGATTACAGCTAAATTTTGTTTATGGAGAATCTTGTAGGGACATTTGATCCAGTCTATTGTCAATATTCAGTACTGTCAGTGGAAGAAGATGTTCATTTTAACTGGTTTGATCTTTTTTGTTAGGACAGTTAGATGGCCCACGTTTGTAGGGATTGAGCTGCAGTTACAATGGTTTTCTTTTTCAGCAGATTAGGACCGATTGAGATAGATCCCCTTTAAAGGACTTTAAACCCAGTTTTCTCTGCTAGAATGACAAAAAAAAATGGGAAGATGTTGCTGGATGACCAGTGTTTCAGTGGATAATATTTTAGGTTTAAAAATGAACAGATAAGATAAAACTCAGTGTTTTCCAGTTGTGGAAAATTCTGCCTCGTGCAGGAGCACAGCAGCAAACAGAGTTACAGGTCTGATTTGTACACATTGATCCAGAGAAAGATTTGAATCTGACTGTTAAAACTAATGCCAGCTGTCTGCAGCACCCCTGGGACATATATGCCAGATGGAGTTTGCCAGAACAGTATAACCATGTCCCTTCCCTGCCAATATGTTCCTTTACACCAGTGGGACTTGGGGAAAGCACTTGAGCTAACTATGACACAGGGGAACTCCTTGGCTAGGGCATTCCGCTTTCTTTGTCCAGAAGATGCAATGGAAAAACAAGAGAGAAAAAGAGAAAAACAGTGACCACATCTTTTCAGTTATTGTAGCTTTTCAGTATGTTTCCTCCGTGCTGTTTGTTTTGCCATTATGGGCTCAATACCACAGCCTGTTATTTGACTGCTGCTTAAATCCTTTTTGAGTGATTTTTCTCAGGATGGTTTTCTGAATTCCAAAATGGTTGCACTTGAATTGAACTTGATTTCCAATCCATCAAGCAGTGGGTTGTATAAATTCTCTGCTAAGTATGACCATTCTCTACTAATTTCCACTTGCATGTACTGCATTCATCCCCTTTCAAAGGCAGTGGAGCTCTTCTGCAGGCTGAAGAGCCAGGGACACCCAAGTCACTTTAACCTCTTAACCAGTGATGGGCTAGGACCATACTGGTGGTCATTTCATCTGATTTAATAGAGTCAGCTGTTAACACAGCCAGACCTAAATCAGTGGTTAAAATGCTTCAGACAAGCTCTTTTCTACTCTGCCCTTCTGGGACCTTGGCTTTCCTTATTTCTAGAAGGGTTTTTATAAGTTTGCAGCTATTTAGAAAGCACAGATGTTGTTTCTTCTCTTCCCTGTCACTGGTGCATGGAAATTGGAAATCTAACAGTGAGTTATTATGCTAAAAAATTCTGCTGTCTGCTTCTCAGGTGCACATCACAAAAAGACTAATTCTATATGGATTTTCCTGTTTATCAGAGGCAAAATAAGACTGATATTCAGGTATATAAGTGGGGTTTTTTATTTTATTTTCTCTTCTTTTCTTTATTGTGTACTGGGAGAAAGAAGGATAGTTGCAATACTTTACAGCTATCAGAAAAGATATGTTATGGTATGTTATTGTAAGCCAATAATTTAAAGTCAATAAATTTGCTTTTGAACAGGGAAGTTATGTAGCTTGGGAATTAACTGTACCACAGGTGAAGTGATGCTCTATACTATAATACAGAGCATCACTTCACCTGTGGTACATTTAACATCCCTGGCCATTTTCGCATCACTTAGAATATCAGTGGTGCACAGTCAAAAGTGTGTTTTTAAATTTCCCCTAAATTTACTGCGTTGCTAAGTTTTCTCATCTACTTTTTAATCATATGTACTTACAATACACATCTTCTGTGTTCTCCATGTTTTCTCCATTTTCTGGGGCCTTCCAGAAAACATCCCAGAAAATCAGGAGCTGTTTATAACACACCTGTGCATGTGTGCTGAAAGGTGTAACAGGCTTCTAACAGGTACCTTTCTGAAGGAGGTTAGAACATCAAACAGCAATGAATTTCCAGCAAGTCCATCCAACAGAAGAGCTGTTGCCTGGTGAAGCTGCCTTCACCCTGTGTTACTGTGAGCAGGGTTAGAAACCATGAGGATCAGAGGGCTCTACGAGGAGAACATGTCCTCACTGCTCCATTCATGGTGAAAACAAAGCTGGTAGCTACTGGCTCGGAGCAGTATTTAGGCAGAGCTTCAAAGCTTCCTGGGGACCCGCAGTCACCCACTGACCTCCAAGCAGTAAGGAATGGTCCTAGGTGGTGTATTTGTGTGTTTACCTGCTCCTGTGCCTTTTCCTATTGGTATGAAAGACTCTGCTAAAGTTCTACGCTCTCAAAATAAGCACAGCTGCTGTTCCAAGGCAAGAGGCTGTATAACAGACTCACTCCCTGCTGCAGGCTCCTTTTAGCTGATTAGTCATTACTGCAAGCACTATTCAGTTGCACAGCTAGTGCCTCTCACCCCAGCACAATGAACTTTCCTTCCTTCTTGTAAAGGAAAAAGTAATCCCCATGTCAAATACTACAGCCTATTGTGGTGAACAAATTTTGCTCACTCTTGGTTTTTATTTTCCTTCCCTGCCCTCCTAGTTCCTGAATGGTAAGCTACTGGTGAATGATCTGGACTGTCTAGCTCTCTGCAGGCTATTTCCTATTGCTTCACTTTTCATTTTGAAAAATATGCGAACTTCCATCTGTTTCTTGAATACAATCCTTCTGAGATCTATGTATGCATGAGCTTTTTGTGCTGAAGGGGCAGGTTTCTTAGGACTGTATCATTTTACGTGAATGCATTTTGACATTGGTTTTCTGCTTCCACATACTCATCCTTCCTGCATATTGTGTTTTAGGTGCCACTCAGGGTAATCATTAAACTTCTATAGTGCTTGCAATGCAATCGGGTACCAATGTTAAGTACAAGCAATAGCAAAGCTGATCAACAGTAAAATCTCAGGTTTCTGTTTTTAGCCAGGGTGTATGTGCTTCTGCTCTACAGCAGATGTTTCTGCCTTTGAGGCAATTTCAATGCTGAGCTATTTTAAAGACAGATTATTCTACATGAACAAGTAAATTCATAATTAATTCTGCTTTCAACTTTTCAAAACTATTTTTTTTTGCCATTGAGAGAAAAAATGGAACTGCCTAAAATGAAAGCTCTGAGAGTTTATATAATTCTTGTTCCATTAGATAGTGTTCCAGTGACAAAGGGTAATGCGTTCTGACCAGGGCTGGCTTTGATTCATACCTAACGCTGAGAGGTAGGATGTGAGTCAGATAACTAAAGGCTGTCATTATATAACTGAAGAGATACATATAAACCAGACCCCATTAGAGCACATTGCCTAAAAATTCTTATCTCTAAGACAGGTGATGTTGAAAGCACTTTTTTTGCTTCCTGTCTTCCCACACAAACTACATTTATGAATTAAACCTGGGATAAAATTCATTAGTTTAGACCCCAACAGCGCAACCTCTCCTCAGAACTGTCTGCCAACTTTGCTGCACTGTTTATTTACAATGTTTATTTTTAAAGTTTATTTATTTGCAATGTTTATTATTTATAATGTTCATTTATGTTTATTTATTTATTTACTTATACACTCTTGCATTCACTGGTATGTTTTCTGGAGGAATATTTTTATGTTTCTTGTGATGTAAATGCAAGGTGCTATGGTAATTTGTGATAGCACTTCCTTTTTCTGGCCTCCTGGAAGGAATTTGGGGGAAATTGGAAATGCAAAAGGTGTTTTCAGTGCTGTGTCCTTGCTGTAAAATGAGAGAGATGTTGTTCCAAATAAAACTCTCTAGTTTTTAGGCAGTCCTATTTAGTCATCCAGATAGCAAAGGCTTAAACACCAGTAGATTTGGATGAAATGTTCCAGACAGACAAAAATGGATGGAAAAAGCCACAAAGGAAAGTGCACACTTAGCTGCTCTTTCAGCAAAAACTGCTGAGATTCATCAAGCCCAGGTGAGCTGAGATGTCTCTATGGCTCTGTTCAGGGCTGTATACCAGGAGTGGTACAGCTGCCCTGGAACAGCACAGGGAGACCTGGCCCTCTGCATCCTGCTTTAGTGACTCAACCACATCTCTCTCCCAGAGGGTGTGACCCATAGGTCTTGGCTCATGTATGAGTGCAGCAGCAGAACACTACACAAATATACCTTTGATGTGAGATGCTCTGCTCACATTCTTACAATTCCTGATGCTTTGACTTTACCTTTTCTTTACCTCTTCAATGTCTGCGGTTTTTGTGAATTGTTTTTTTGTGTGTGTGTGTTTTCAAAATGATCTGATTATATTTGTTTTCCTTTTAAGGGTTGTTGGTGTTCAGACTGTAGTGTTTTGGAAAATTATTATAATGTAAAAGTTATTGGAAAACACTTAATTTGAAGAATGTGATCTTGTAGATACAACTCTGAATGGGGCAAAGTAAGATTTGGGTCTTGGAATAGCTTCTTTCATCACATTGATGGAAGCCTCTGATGCTCTACAGTGTTAGCAATCAACACTTAGGGAAGAAAGGAAAAATCATTAATGCTGACAACAGAAGCAGTGGATCTGAATGGTCTTATGGATTTCAATTCCTTTTTTTTCATTCCAGTGTGTATATTTATAGTGCATATTCTTGAGAGTTTGTGTTTTGAAGTTCCTATGCAGCTTCAGACAATAAAGCAACATTTTCCAAATATCTCCCTCTTGCTAAAAGTTTCTGTGGTTAACATAATATTTTAATTTTTTATCATCTTCCAAAATTTCTATATTCTACAAGGGAGGCAAAGTGTGGGGATTTTGACTTTTTGGTTCTAATCCTCTTTTATGTAGGTCACAGGTCCTTTTTCAGATAGATATATCATTATCTTCCATAAATACTAAGGCAATGTTGGTTCAAACAGTAAAACAAATTTATATCAACTAATTTAAGACACAGAATTGGAATTTTGGTGCCACTGTTTCCCTCCTGAGCGCCATTGATCTTGTAGAATAGAAATTAGCAAGTGAGAGGAAGATGGGGGATGGTGGAATAAAGAAGCAGGATTGTTTTTGGGAAACAAAAACTGTGTCACTTGGCTAAAACAGGAAGAAACAATCAACAATATTTTATTAAATATACATGTCAGCGTTTTTCCCCACAATACATGGAAGAGAACAACATGCAAATGCTGTGTTCACATAACCCCAAGTCAGTGAATGACTCAGTGTCAAAGACTTTGTTTTTCATTTTAAAATCTGGTATTTCAGACACAGGCTAATTCCTGGAGGTACCCATTCATGCAAATGAAACTCGTAGATCAAAATGAATGGATTTTAGTCCTTAACAGGAGAGAACGATGAAAAAAATATGTGGAAATAGCAGGTTCCTTCACTTTCCCTCCCCCTGTAAGAAGCAGCTTTTGCTTTCAGTTGCCTTTATTAATTTTGTGTTGAACTAAGTATACTGTCAAATTTCTTGTCCAGATTGTTCAAAACAGTATTCGGCCAAGTTGACAGCAATTACAAAAGCCTTTATTTGAGCCCAAATTATCTTTTCATAGCTGCTCAAGTGTCTCAGAGAATATGAAACAAAATTGAATAGGTTGCATTTAAAACTATAAATGAACCTTTTTTCTAGGTATATTAACTGTCAAAAATGGTAAAACAGTATAAAAACCTCTTGCCTATTTAATATTTCTTAACATTGCCAGATCCCATCAGTTTTTGACAATCATTCATGTTATGTCAGTTTTAATACTGTTGAACATGGTGCATATTTCCCTTGGCTTTAACTGACATTTACTATTTATGTGAAGTGAGTTTTCGTTAATATAAATGAAGGCTACTTTTTCCTTATATACTTTGTAGCTTTTTTTTTTCAGACACATCTATATTGTAACATTGATTAATTTTATTTCTTGACTTGTTCACTAATTACTTTTGAACAACTTGAATAAATTAATATGTGACTGAGTTGTGTTGTAGCTAAGTAGAATCTAAATTAGCCTGTACAAAAGACAGACCAAGCCCCAAGTCCCAGAAAGCCCTTAGTTTTCAAGCCTTAGGTCCTACCTGCCTCCTATTCACTCCAGTTCTCTTTCCTCCTTTGCAACAGGTATCAACTCAAGTTTAGGAAAACATATAAGCATGTGCTTAATCTTTGCTGTTCAAAATCACAATGTAAAAATAAGTCAAAACAAGCCAACAACACTTGCACTTGTTTTAATTTGGCTTCTGGTTTTATATCCTCTGATAGTATTTTAAAAATCTAGCACAGCTACTGAGGCCAGAAATAGGCTTAACAATTATAACTCAACAATTAAGTAAAAATAACTCCTAGAAGCCAGTTCTTTAAGAAAAGCACATTAGGGGACTCACAAAAAGTTAAGAGCACTCTCAACACTGAATTATCTGGAACAAACTATTTAATGCTGAATTATGGATTACATCTAATAGCAAAATGAGTAAGCAAATGTTTTAACAGACTACTTCTGCCAGGCTAGCTTTTTCCCTAGGCTTCTCTTAGGCTGAATATGAATCAGCTCTGCTCCAGAAACTACATAACTATGTCTGTGTGTTCCTAATTTGCCCTGCTGTTTCTCACTGTCTGCCTGGTTTGGAAGGCTGGTGGGTCAGGCCTCTCAGAATGCCCTAACAGAAGGCCTTTGTGTTTTGTGTACTCAAATGGGAACTTTTTGTATTTCACATTTCTTTTTTATTCTTTTAAAGATATTATGTTTGTCGTTACAACCTGTACCCTGTGCTGTGTATTTTTGCAACAGTGAGTGCTTTGAATTGGCTTCATTTTCATTAGATAATGAGTAACAATTCATTATTCTGAGGAGTCTCACTAACAGTTAATATTTTATAAATACTTGGCCATTATCTATTGCAGCATGCTATTTTAAAACCAGCTCTTTTTCTATCATTCTTACGGGAGAAAAGGGAGAATAAAAGGTAATTGTGTGATGCTTCACAAATCTATATTTAAAGTGATTAAAAATTGGGATGATGCTCCCATTGTGAATCTTCTTAGTGATGACAATTGATAATAAAAACACACAAAGAAATGGAATTAAGTATTCCACATTCTTTTGCATATCCTGGGGTTTTTTGTCTAAATAACAGCTTAGTTTTTCATTAATTTTTTTTATTTATTTCTTTTTCATGTTCCAGTTAATTACCTTTATATTGATCAAAGCAACTTGTGAGTCTTGAGTTACAAGTACTAAACTAGAGAGTTTGCTTCTCACAGTTCCAATTCTTCTATGATTATGGTCTATTAATGTTACCACATACTTAAAAGTGCTTGTGAGGCTGAGGCTTACTTTTGAACAGAACGGAAGCTGTGGGAAATATTGGAAAGACTGAGCATGAATAATTAAGTTATATCAGCATAAGCTGTGGTCCTATTGCTACTGTGTACTGCTCACAGTCTTCAGGACTCTGCACATAAGTACTTAAAAGTCAGATGTTAGGAAAAGGCTCCTGCCAACTCCCTACATCTTAGCACTGCCTGAGGGTGGGATTTGTTTGACCTAACTCCAGCTGTCAGAAAATTAGGTGCTTAAAAGATATCAGTCACCTATTCTGGCACAAAGGAGACAGATTCACATGCACAGAGATTTATCAGCAGGCTCTATAGCTGGTGGCATACATGGGCAGTCAAAGTAGCTTTTGGGCAAAGATAAAAACAAGAGAGAGAGAAAAGGGAAAATGAAAAGTTTCCCTGGTGGCCATCAGTGGGAGAGAAGTGACAAGATCCACAGCTGAGCACCCTCAGGTTCTGCTTCCATCAGCAGCAGGTGTTTTGCCAGCACACATGCACACAACTTCAGCAGTACCTGTATGGGTGTCTTCAAGATGTGCTCAAACTGACAGCTTTTACAGGCATAATGTTGTGAAGTGCTGCTGGAAGCACACTTTGGGAGGAGGTGCTGCAACCAGGTAGGCTGTCTGCATGCATGCCATTTGGTCCACTGAGTAACCAAAATGTGGGGAAAGGATGGAGAAGGGTGACTCTCACACTGCTGGTGGTCATTCCCGCAAGAACAAGAAAATATTATCATAAGAAATGGGAAAACACTTCTGTTGTGACTTCAATGAGAGAATTGACCTGCAAGTGAAAGACAGGCTATAGAACTGCAAGTAGAAAGCCCTTTGTGATAGAAAACACAAAGACACTGTGCACTACTACCTTGGGAAGGGATGGATCACCCCAGGGAAATGCGTGTCTCCAGTGGCTGCAGAGGGATTCCCATTGAATTTTGTTGTTTAACTTTTTGTTCATATGAGTTGAATCCTACTCCATATACAGACATCTGACAGCATGATACTTTTAATGGGAAGTTATTTATTTGCCTTCAGAAATCCTCATAGGCCGTGCTCTTGGTAATACTATATTTTTCTTGGTTATACTTATATCTATCTTTAGCTTAGCAGCTTTTAGTAGAATACTTTTATTTATATCAAAATGACATATTCTCTAAGGAACTGACACTCTTCTAAAATGATCTGAGAAAATGGTCTTGTTCACACTCAGCAGTTGCAGCACTTCAACTGTGCTAGGAAGCCAAAAAAGGCCAGTATGCAATAACTGAAATTATGCCTAAACATTTCAGCAGCATGTGTTGTTATGTCATCAGTTAAATCTAGCTTATCCAGGCTTATTCCCATAGGGTTTAATGAACTGCATAGAGTGGTAGTACTTCAGACCCATTAGCAGCTGGAGACGTAAAACAATTTCAGAGGAAGAAATCCCTTCCATCACAGAAATAGTTACACGGCACAATACGTCATGTAGAGCAGGGCTAAGAAACCATTGTAGAATGATTTACTGACTACAGCACTGGTTTTTTATTCTCTTTTCTGCTTTCTACCACCTGCTGTATCCAGTTTTTAAGTTAGATTCTTCTTTTGACAGAGCATCATTCATGCAGATCACTGTCCTGTTAAGGTTATTTTGATATATTTCCTTTGTGTGATTCCCTCTGTGAAGATCAGGCCCTTCACCCAAGTCTACAAGGTTGAAGAACTGCCTGCTGTTCAGGCTATGATCTCTAGTTCAGGAGTGAAAGGACTAGTAGGAATAAAACTAGTCCCCAGGCTCTTTAACATAGAGTACCTCAAGTACAGTGAACTGGCTTACCTGATCCCAGCTCTTGTACTGCTCATCTGTGCCTCATTCAAAGTGGCCACTCTCATCTTTTGATGGGTGCATTAATCTCTGGTTGATAGCACCCATCCCAAACCTACAAACACACAGATGCAATTGCAGCCAGGAGTTGAGTTCTGACACTCAGATTGACATAATCAGTGGTCCAAATACCAATCGTGGGATCCAGTGTCAGCTTCTCCTCCCAAGGAGTATAGATGCTATTTCTACCAACAGTGAGAGGTGTCTGATGACCAGCAGTGAGCTTGGCTGGTTTGTCTGAAATGTGTAGATAGTACCTTCATTGGTCATGTAGTAGCACCTTTTAAAAGATTTTTGTTAAATAGTTATCAGTTTTGCAGATATAAGCATTTAACAGAATACTAATTTCTGACAGTTTAACTAAGGTTGAAAGCATCAAGCACTGGCACTTAGATAACGACACTGGCAGGAAGGTTTTTACTGCATTAGATGCCAATTAAATTACTGATTTCATAATTATAAATCAGCATGTTACAGTGGATAATTAATGTTGTCACACTCAAGCTGAGATACTTTATATAAGCATAACCCTTTCCTCTGTTGATTTGCTTATTCAGGAAACAGAAAATATTGCATATAATTTTTTAATATTTGAATACATATCTTTTAGGATTCCTGCTCCTGCCTGCAGCCATAGCAGCATTCTGTGCTATATAATGGTTCAATTTAATAAGTGTGGACAGTGTTCAGAAGAGATGACCTCCAGGAAGAGAATTTCATATAAAATTAAGACTAGTATAGTGGGCAAAAGAAAAACAAAGCACTTAAAAATAATTTCCGGTATAGCATTTTACCAATGAGAAACCCTGTCAAAAGGAAGGTTGTTTGGAAACTCACAGTAACAAGGACTTGGTGCAGAAGGTTTGTTTGCTATTGTAGAGTTGCTCTAAATTATAAAAGAGGTGGTGGAGAGGTAGTCCTAGAATAAGGTCTTCAGTTTTTTAACACAACATAATATTCCTAATCTTTTAGGCTATTTGAAATTAGCTGTGGTCACAGTGATTGGTTTTAAATTGATAAGTCACAACAATAAATGTATAGAGAACCTGACCAAAAAACACAGGACAAACTATAGATTAAAACACTATAGGAGAAAATAGGGTCTGATTTTTTTTCCTCAGAAAGAAAAGCTAATGATAGTTGACCATGTATCACCACAATAATTCTACTTTTAACCATGGATGTATTCTACTGATTTGTGCTGTGAATTGGGAGGCCAAATCTCAAGGCCGTTCCCATCTTCAGGGAGTTTAAAAGCACAGCTCCCCTCACCAGGAGAGCAGGGCAGATTACTGGAACATTTTCCAGCTCTCTCTTCTAGTTGGGCCACATTGAAACCAGGAATGCAGAAGTGATGGGACCAGAAGAAAGACAAATACAAGACACCCATTTCTGGTTTAAAATGGAAGGCACTCTTGCTATTAACCAGACATGGGATTTCAGCTTCTGCTTTCAGAACTCTTTGTGCTTCTATTATATTGAAAAGAGACCACAGTTGCTTTCAGCCTGGTAAAAATGGTAACCCTGACATCTATGGAGATGCAAGTTCTGGTTTGTAAGGGGATCATGCATGGGAGATGAATATAATCAGAAGTTGCTTTATGATTGTCTTCAGCCTCTACATCTTCGAATGCCATCACTCTGCAGCATGCCTATCAACATGCTTTCCTTTTCCAGCTGTTTGGTTTCTTTAGTTTTATTTCTTTACCAAACCACAAAATTCTGGTCAAAAAAGCAGAACTGCTTTCCTGACTGCTTTATAGGATCTTGTGCCCTGCAAACATTAGGTTTGATTGTGGAGCCAAGAGACTGCCCAGTGTACGTGACAGTGGAAAGTGGCACCTGCTGACCCAAACATTCATATTTACACTAAAGAGAATTAAAGGAAGTACTTTATGATGATGTAGATCTAAAAAGACATGACTTTTTCAGCTTATGGCTTTCTGATAAAAGTGCATGAATTTAACAGGGTAAAAAGTGAAAACTAGTCTATTTTAATCTAATTGTTCCAGATTAAAGTAGAGAAAACGTTATATTGTTGTAAAATGTCTTTATCTTATAGTAGAAAGATAACTGTGATGCTTTTATGAGTAGAAAGGAGTGATACAATGACTGATTAATCCCAGTTTTCTACATACATATACATTCTCTATTTTTGACATCAATACAGTTTTCAAACATTTAGTTGAAAGAATTAGTCCTGGTTTGGGTTTTTTTGTGCCATTAATATTTTTGTAGTCCACAACTTTTAAAATTGAAAACTAAACCTATTTTTGATTATTGAGACAAAAGCAGCACTCTCTTTATAAATATGTATATACACCCGAAGTTAATCAGTTCACTGTTCTGGAATTAGCTGACTTGTTTGCCTTGGTGTGTCGCCAATTAGCAGGAACCTAGGGATACTGTCAACTGACAGCTGGAAAGAGATCCCAAGTTCTGCAACATACGGTTTGCTATGTTGTACAAAACCCTGAGCTCATGGTATTAATGCTTTAATGTTGCTTATTAGAATTTTCATCAACGATCTGTCTGCTACTTTCTAATGAGCAAAATCTACCTCTAGAACCCTGCAAGGAGCTGATTGCCTCAACATAATGCTCTTCTGATGTTTGAAAAAGCAGCTTTTGGGTTGGTATTCCTAAAAGGAGCTGGTGAATAGAAAAACAAAACAAGAAAAATCACAACAGATAAATAGAATGGGGAAAGAGGGGAGGAGACTGAAGGCAGTTCTTTGTCCAAGAAGTTGCATAATTCAGAATGATTTCCAAATAGAATGCCTTTAGAGGATAATTAGATGTTTTTTCATGGGACTCTAGCCTTAAAATAAAAATACACATTATAAGAACTAAATTATTATTATTTAATGGGTCCAACAAATAGCTGGATTCAAATAGTTTTTCAATAAATGAATGTGAATAGTTGACTTTTTTCTAGCATAGAATCCACATGCACAAATATAGTCTACTGACATAACAGGTACAATATAGGAAAACAGTTTACTTCTTTTAAGATTTAGAAGAAATCACAGTTGTTTTCTGGTTCTGTTTATTCATGAAAGGCTGGATGAATAAAACACAATCACCCAACAAGATCAGAAAGTTGTCCCCCAAACACTGAAGTTATTTGTTCTACATCTTTAATTTCATTCTTCTCCAGAAAAGAATGTATTTTAGAGAGTATATCCTATTTATCCTTAAATATATTTAGAGAGAGAGAATGCAATTCTTCTTACATTTCACATATGATCTGTAAGAGCAATGCTTATGTTACATACTCCTGAAGTCCCTGCTACAACTTGGGAATGAGCAGCCAGTCAGAACCTATGGCACAGGATGTGGCTGGAGTCATAAGAGTTCTGTGAGAATTACACATAAACAAGTCAAGATTAGTATTGATCTATTTTTGCATTATTTACAGTTACCCTTGAGTCCACGTGCATGGTTTTGATGGAGCTTAGCTGCATTAGGATTCAAGCTAAATATCACATTAGAAGGCCCCCCAGGGAGAAAAGCTTTCTGAGCACAGTATAATGGAAAACACATATCTACAGAGTGCTAAAGATGACTACATAACCCCCTGTGTTGGCTGTTATATAGATTAACACATGACTGTGCAAAGTAATACATATTTGCTGATAAGGTAGAAGTAATATATGTAGCTAAGGGACTAAAATGAAAATTGCCGCATTTCCTCCTTTGTCTGGAGAAGTTTCACCAGTGAATGAAAACATTAGGAGAATGATAATAGAAATGAAGAAAACTTTTTTCTACAGAGAAATTTGAAAACAAAACTTTGACAGGAGTGAATGACCTTGCTTGTTTCACAAGCTTAAGTAAGCTCCTGCTGGCAGTGCTCCTATCTGTTGAAGGACAGATAACAATCCTGCTGTTTATGTCAGGGTTTACAATCACTGTCACAGAGCTTGTCCTGTACTGTCTATGGGAGAAGTAGCAGAGAAGAGTGCAGACTAGAAATCACTGTTATTTATGAAGAAAGAGATTTCACTGTGAGTTAGAGCATTTGAAATGTACATATCCCTCCTTTGAGTTTTGGCAGTCTGAGCAGATCCACAAGTGGAACCTCTGAGTCAGCACTATCCCTGATAAAGCTACACAAAGACAGTTACACAGTGTTAGGAGAAATGTATCTGTCTTGTCCACGTGTGTGGGCACCAGCCAGTGCTCCACAGAGAAAGTAGAGTTGCGTGTAGCACCAGCTTAAGGCCTTAACAGCCAATTTTGATGGGGCAACAGGAGATGTGGGGCTGGTACCGCATTGTACCACTTTTTCCCAGATATGGTCTGTTTTCCTGTATGTGAGCTGGAAGGATAGCAGTCAGCAGAACAGCCATAATAATGTTCTCCCTTACCTGGGATAATTTTCTTTCTCAAGTTATGTTGGCTTTAGAAGGCAGTATCTGTTGCAGTATCTGTGAGAGCAGCTCCAGTTTCCTAGTGAGTCTAGTACCTTGAGTTATAGATACAGGAAAATGCCAAGTTCCCTACTGCATAAGAGCACAGGACTTGCTAGCATAGGACTCGTTAATATTTTTTGATTCTTCATCAGGAACCATAGCAATAGGACAAGGAATAATGGATTCACACTGAAAGAGGGAAAATTTAGGTAGATATGCAAACAGCTGGTGAGGCACTGGAACAGGCTGTCCAGAGAAGTTGTGGATGATGCATCCTTGGCAGCATTCAAGGCTTGGTTGGATGGGGCTCTGAGCAACCTGGTCAAGTAGGATGTGTGCCTGCCCATGGCAGGAGGCTTGGAACTAGATGATTTTTAAGGTCCCTCCCAATCCAAACCATTCTATGATCTTTTAATAATGGATTGTTTCTGAACAAATATACATAGTAGAAAAGAGTGAAATTGATAGCTGTCATGGTTTAAGAATAGTAGTATCCAATTTAGTGCTTCTGTAAAACCACACTTCTGCTTGTTCCTCCTTGCCCCCCCAGCTGGGGGCACTAAAGGCAAACATCACAGGTTCAGAAGTCCTAGAGAGCTACCAGTAGGAGTTTACAGGAGTCAAAAGCATCACCACTGGTGAAAAAATAACCCCTCCATTGTTGCTTAGCCTGTTGTTTTTTAAAGATTTCCTGCAAGACTTCATCTGGTATCAAAGCCCAGAGAAAGCAGCCCTTGTGTTTTAGGGATAAAAGGGTGGGGTTTTTTCCAGAGCCAAAAGAAATTACTAACAAAACTCAGCCTTCCTAAACAGAAGTTATTATATGTCAATTTCTGAGAAGTGCTATGTTATTGAGATACACTGCTGGAGGAAAAAATAAATCCATTAAGCATAAGGGCTCAAGAAAAATAATGTTTTATTCTAAATAAGCTTGTCTTGTACAAAAAAGCATTTTTGTCCATATTAATAATTCCCTAACTACTCATAAGGTTTCATCACATTTTATGAGGTTTGGGTATTCCCTGACCTGCAAATCTTCAGTGCTTAACTTTCAAAGAAGTTGGATGTCATGTCACCCAGGATTTAGGAAGCAAGAGTTTTGGGTAAAAAGCGGGCCTGGCGTCTGTATTCCTGGAGGGAGATAGAGGAAGGAAAAGAGAACCATGATAGGAAAGATGGTTGAAAGGTAAGAGTCTATTCTTCTTTCTATTTGGGTAAATTCTGATCCCAAGTGCCTAAGACCATGCTGAAGGATGGTAAAGGAGGAAAAATCTTCAGAAGTTGTGTATGGTGGTGATCTCCTTGATTTGACACAATGTGTTCACTTCCAGCAAATTGGAGGACACGAGGTGGAAGAGCACCTTTGTGCCTAAAGAGGTTCTGCTAAGGAAGCCTGAGAGGATGGCCAGGGCTATAATGGTCCTTCAGCCAGATCAAATGTTTCTACATCATGTTGTCCAACACATACAACTCCAAAATTCTCTTCAGCCAGAAAATAAAGCAAAGGAGATTTCTGTCAGTACCACCTGCTTAGACCAGTCCCTTTCTGCAGACTTTCTGCAGGTTTTCCTTCCTGGAAGTCACATCAGGGTTTTGCTGGTTGCTTCACCTTGAAGAGATATGACAACAGAATCAGTTAAAAGTCCTTAGAAAGTAAAAGCATGATGATGAAAGACTAATAAAAGTCCAACCATTACCAACACTGCCTGTGTAAGTCAAGAGAGTTGAGTCTGCTTTCGGCTGACCCAGCTGTTCTGCAAGGCAGTAAATTCTGTCAGATTTCACAGAATCGCCTTCTCCCACCTCCCAGGGCACATGTTCACCATCAGCATTGATTTCTGTATGCATTCCCTAAATGTAATGTGAAACCTCAGCTGAGGTTCAGCCTTCCCTCAGAAAGCAGAGCAGTCACACAGCCAAGAAATCAGAAAGGTCTAGCTGGACATGGTGGGAAAATGCGTCTCACAGATATAGGAGACTCATTCTTTAGATAGGAGAACCAAGAAAACTGTTTATAAGAGCTGATCCAATAGAGAGTTAATTTCAGTTCAAAATTATGCTATATTATACCACATTAGATCTGTGGCAGAAATTACTGTAAAATCAATCTTAGCACCCCAGCCTATGCAGATACCAGTTTCATTTTCTGTTTGTTTTTCTGATCTCAGTGCATTTTCCCAGACCCTTTTTTGTTTGATCACACCTTGTTGAGTTTTTTTCCTCTTCTTCCTTAGTGCTCACTCCCTTGTGGGTTCACTGTAGTTTATTTTTCATATGACTGAGCTATGCACACGTCTGTGCCAGTGCAGGAGCTTCTTGGTATGGTTGCTGGCCAAAGACTGTATTCACATGGTTAAATCTTTGACTCTTAAAAATTTTTGCATCAGTGGAGAGTGCTAAAGGTCTAGTCTGTTTTTTCTCTGCTTAGTCTTTGGAGCTTTGTATAAGAATTTTTTCAGATATTCTGAAAGTGGATGTCACAGATTTCAGTATTATTGGGAGAGCCTGTAGTTACTAGACAACAGTTAAAGGGTATTTTTCGTACCGAAACTAATTTACAATTACACACTCGTACAGAAACAGTATAAATTTTAGTAAGCGGTATTTCTTCTAGGAGTAGGTCAGAGATGCAAAACACCCAAAAAGTATACTTGTATCCCTTCAGAGCTGGCTTTCTATACTGTATTTTTTTGTTTTCTAAATATGCAATAACTCTTGCCAAGTATTGCATAAGAAGATATGAGGGATGCTAAAGATGTGTCAAAATCATCTTTCACTGAGGTATTTTTTAAATTAATCTTTAAGCTCTAAGTTTAAAGCTTGGTAAGGCAGCTCAGTTTAGGGAGGTGCCTTATTTAGGAGATGGACTCTCTTGTGTTAGATGATTAACTGTCATCATAGATTTTGAGGTTTTACACTTATCATATTCCAAGCTCCATGGAAATTCTTTGAAGAATTCATCTTAATATGTTTTCAGATTGCATTGAAAACCTATAATGTTATCTTCTGTCTTTAAAAGCCATTGGGTTATGAATTCCTTTCTATGAATTTTTGATAAAGTGGTCTAGAACAAGGAAAAGAAGTAGTTATTTGTCAACTAATCTCATGAAATCTGTTTTTGCTCTTTAAATGCTTGCTTTGTAGAGCTAACCAAGATCATGCAAAAACTCCCAGCAGATCCGTGATTAAGAAATAGTTTTGTCTTATATAGTATTTACTGCTGTTAAGCTTCTGCACTTTTTATGAGAAAATAGATCCCGTTTTATTCAAAGAAAAATTTAATAATGGAAACAATTTCATTGCTTAGTTTCATCATGCAGTTCTGTTCCCTATGCGAGTGTCATATTAGGAAAACCAAACTTGCAAAGCTGAGTGTTTCTAGCAGCTGGTCTTGGAACTGAGGTTTCCCTTGGGACAGTGGGGAAGAAATCCTTGGTGTCCTGCACACAGCTATAGATGCACCTGCTAAATCAGCTGTGCTCCCCTTCTCCATCAAGTGTATGTCTGTGCCACCATGCATCTCTGTTTCATGCCACCCAGCCTCTTTGGAACCTCGTCTCCATTTTAAAATATGTATAAATCTGTTTTGTGTTTGGTGCAGCCTGAGTGCTGGGCAAAGCAGAAGGTTGCACATGGGTTCAGAGCATACCATTTGTCTGATTTATCTACACCAGTTGCATTTCCTTCACCTCGGTAAGCCTGATGTGCTGTATCCCTGCAGCCTACCTATCCCACAAAAAAGTGTCCATTTTCTTCCTGATGACAAAAGCTGAAATAACTAGAATACTGTTTCCCTACTACTTATCCTCCTTCTGGAGATGTGAAAGCATGTTCTGAGAAAATGACAAAAAGGTAGATAAAATGCAAGTGATACTATGAAACTTAAAAAAAAAAAAAATAGAAACAATTCAGTGGATGCTAATCTTTCAATCAAATCAGTTCAGCAAGTGTGTTGAAAGAAATGGTGGGATGTTTTGAGTCTTGATATTTTCTCAAATATTCATAACTACCTTGAAGAAAAAGAGAGCAGTTATATTTCTTTTGAGGGCATGTACAATAGGGCACCAGAATGTGAAAATCAGTTTTCTGTGTTGTGCAATATTATTCTGATAAGGAAGAAAAAGTTAAAAGAAGTTAAATGGTTTGGGGTTTAGTTTTGGGATTTTTTAAACCTATGATTCACTAAAGAATGTCTTACAAAGTCTTGTATTACTTGTTACAGCAGTTTTTTATGATGATTCATAGCTGTGTCAATTCAGCCTTTTGATATCAAAACCACTTTGTGCAAATGCTCTCTGCTCCTTTGCTCCGCTGACAATATGCAAAACCCTTCTTATATCTCTTGGGATGTTCCACTATTTGAAATTTCTAACTTCAGTCAACTGTTTAATCAATATATTTTATAAAACAACAAAGCTTTAGGATTGTTTTCTGCTGTTCCAGGCAGCATCACTAGCATAACGGAAGAACAGTGGTTTTGTAGGTTTAAGTTTAAAACAGTGGTTTTACCAGCTGTTGGGGAAAACTGCAATTACATTTCCTTTGTGTTTACTTTCTGGATATGTTACAAAATTACTATAATTATGTAGAATATAAAGTGATGATTATAGGGTTGGCTTTTTGCATTTCAAAACTATAAAGATATTATAATAACGTCACGTGTCTGAGTTGCTCTCATGGAAAAGTGAAGGGTACAAGTTTCCTTCTGGCCTTAAAACAAACTGTTTGTGGTATATTTCAGGTCCACCTGTGCAGGTTGTAACCACTGCATTAAGCCCTCCAGAACAGCTTTGGAATATGTCATCCCCAAATAAAAGTTATTCAATTTGCAAACAACCTTTGAAACACTGAAATGACAGCGAATCTGTTTATCTGGCCTGGCAACCAACATCTCATTCAAATCTCGTTCCCAGCTAGATTTTGATCACTGAAAAATTCAAACCTTTTTTCTATTACTTGTTAAGAGAGAAAGGCATGTGAGCAAAATGGATATGTTTTTAACTGTTGCCTGGATAGGTAAATTATTTTCTTGAATAAATTACTTTTATAGGTTAATTTCTTGGATAATAAGAGTTTTGTATCTGTGATTCTGGTGAAAGAATATTTTTAATGAAAGAAACTCGATGAACTGATCATGATGTGGGTTCCAGTTCTATCGAGGTGCAAGAATAAAGTGGGTTTTTTTAAATAGTCATAGCCATGACTCTCATCTTTGGTATATTCCCAGCTTCTAAATCAAACAAAGCGAATACTTCTGACAAGTGGCAGGAAAGTACACTGGGTGCCTGGGGCTTTGCTCTCTTCTGTGGGGAGAATACATGTACTACTTAAAATTCCTGCAACCTAAGGAGCCTCACTGTGCAGAACTTTTGAGTTCTAGATGGGGGATAGCATCAAATAAGCCATCCAACATGTATTTTTTGAGGAGAGGGAAATGGAACCCAAACAGAAATTCCAGAAACATATTTCTTTAAAAGGGTTTGGTGTTTTTTTTAATGGAACTCTTGTTCGAAACCTTTTTTCTTCTCTCTTATCAGCTTAACTTTCCCTGTAAACATAGAGTCCAAAACTTAACTGGAAAAAATACAGTAAAGCTTCTTTACTAATGTCAAGATAATCTTTTAAACATAAAACCCAGAGGATAACAGTATGAATGCTACCTCTAAAACTGGGTCACTCGTCACTCTTCTTAAGGAAAGTTATACTTCTGTTCTTACTGTTTATCAGAAAAAACAGTGCTTTGATAGGACTAAAAAATACTGCTAAAACAGCAGGATATATTTTAAAATATTTTTATTATTCCAATCCATCTTGTTTCTCAGAAGTTTTCTTCTTTAAAATTTTTTGAGGGATAACCCAACTAAACTCTTTTCTACCATTTTTTCTTCCTAAATGCTACACCTTTATTTGTATCTGGAGTCCTACAACTACCTAACTTGTTTCCCAATTACTGCCATGGATTTTCTAGGCAACTGAAAACTTTTCCAGAACACCTTCTGTGTCACCCTTTCTTCACGTCTATGACAGTGATTATCTCAATCTATACTAAGACTGAGATACAATGGTGAATTTTTTATGCCCTGCTTGGGCTTACGGTCTGGTTAGCTCTGGGTGTGGATGCTGAATGTATTTAATGCTAATTCATCACTTCTGGTCCCCTGGAGAAAAGCTAAATAAAGTTTGAAAGTGGGGGAAAAAGAAACCTTTCTTAGGTAAATGAATGCAGCATTTTTTTAGGTCAGACACTCATTAGTGGAAATCAATGTATCATCATTGACTTCCATGGAGGTATGGCAAATGACATCATGATGGTATTTGCATTTGTTGAAGCTTTGAACGAGATCTATAAAGTTTTCATATGGAACAGATTTGTTGCACTGGGAGTTCTTAAGACTTTCTCTTTGGAGTGTTTGGAATTTGCTGGTTTTCAGACTTTTCATAGCACTATGAGGTAGCATATTTCTTGTTTTGCTGGGATTTCCTAATTAGCAATGCTGAGCAGGAATTGTTTGAAATGCAGTGTGAATTGCTACATCTCTCTGTCCATATTGCACATTTTAAAATTAATCTGTTTCATCAGAAATGTGTCTGTAGAAATTAAATGACCGCAGCTGCTACACCTGGGTTCTTGAACCTGAAAGTTTGTCTATGCAAGTTCTCATTTCAGAGGTATAGTTCATTTGCATATACATATTTGCAAATTGGATTACTCTTTTGACTTTCAGCAAAGCTAGTTTGAAAAGTCTAAAAATTTTTCCCCAAAAATGCAAGATAACATTATTCATTAATTGTTTTCCGGTTTTGTCTTTTTTTTTTTTTTTTTTTGGCTATTTATAATTTTAAGCTTATTTGATGACAAATTGTCCATGTCAGTCATCACGGGAGCTAGAACTGGTGGGCAAGCTGAGCTTCAGAAAAAAGAGAAGTGGAGGTTATATGCATGCTGCGACAGCAATAAACCCAAAGACAAAGCCTTCTATTCTGGAGAAATGAGGGTTAGGTCCTTTGAACCATCTGTCTCACAGGTCTCCAGAGAAGAGTATGAAAAAAGGAGTAAGCACTTACTGGACACAGATCTTCTCAGATATTGATTTAAGAACGATTCTTTCTTTGTACTCCTGAAAGCAGTCCTTCTAAATGGACTAAACTTGGTGAATTAAACCCCTTCCTCAGACATGCATTAGTCCCTACCTGTACTGAACTTGTAACTGCTTAGGGCAGGGTACAGAGAACATGGCTGAAAAAATGTCTGTATGTTTAATTCAGCTCTGCCTGTTGCCTTATTCATTGCCTTGATGTTGATCCCTTAAGAAAACCAGAGGTAAAACTGGAAGATTCATGGACATCAGAAGTGTCACTACAGCCTGAGCACAAGGAGGTGTAAGAACCTGAGCTGACATCAGCATTTTGGTAGACCCACACAGCTATTTGCATTGTCTGGCATCCAACTGCCTCTGACATCCATTTCAGTCTCTGCTGCTGTGTGCAGAGAACACCTTAGGTTTCAGAGAATGGCCCTTGAAGACCTTCTTGGGTCACATGACACATCCACCCAATCTGCCAATAAACCATGGAGGTTATGCAAAATTAAGTTAAGAAGGAATTGTCAGACAATAAGAGATCTTCCTCTCTATAAACACCTGCTTTGAAAAGGTGGTGCTTTGCTGATGGGTATCTCATTTTGTGGGTTTTTTTAGTGTTGCCAGTGTTCTTTAAGCACAATGATACTTTGCTGCAGTTTTGTAAAGTCCAGAGTCAAGGGAGCACATAAGAACCTCAGTTTTCATTGAGGAATGAATTAAAATAGACCTCAAGTTATAGGAAAAGTAAAACCTAGAATGCTCTAATTGCACATGGAAGATCACCATAAAATAATAGAAAATAATGCCTCTATTATCAGAGGAGGGAGGAAATTCTCTATTTATATTTTAATTAGAAGGATGTTTTTCAGCTGCAAAAGATTTTTGTGCTATAACACTGTGAGAACTCCTAAGAAAATTTTTTTCTTCATGTCTTCAAACCTCATGGGTTGAGTAATACACACATGGAGCTAAATCAATGTTCTTCATGTCCAGCTTGTTATGTCAGGATGAAGAGCTAACAGAGTCTCTGCTTAACTTTTTGAACCCCATTTGCAAGATGCCTGTGCAAAGTATTTGTATTAATGTTAGTGGAAGTCCTTAGTGAGAAAGGCCTAGGAGGATTGCCTTTAAGGCTTCTTGGCTGCATCATGTAACTCATAGTTTCATAGATTGATTAGGAGATTCTAGGGCTGCAAACTAGTGCTAAAGAGAAGACATATTGGCCAAGATTTGTGGCTAACCAAACTTTCTATGCATCCACAGAAGCTCTGTCACTCTTCCACACAGTCTGCTGAAACATTATCACATTATTAGCATTGTTTTAGTATGATTACAGTTTCTACTCATTTCAGGGTCTTGTGTTGTTCTTACCACTCTGATGCCTGAGCACCCTAAGGATGCACACTTAATTTCCAAAAATGATATGCATGAGAAGTGGTTATTCACTAATGCTAATTGGCTTCTAAAAAGCCAAAAAGTTTTTCAGATAGCCCTCATCTTGATATGTTAAACAGAAATATTGGAAGATATTCACCAGTGTGAAAAGAAAGTCTTTTGAAGCATTCATCTTCCTTTCTCAATGAAGCAGCTTCTGTCTCTTGCTTGCCTATCCTTGAAAATCTTCATTTATCAAATACCTCTTTTTTAGTTGTTTTTCCCAGCCTTCCTATCTGCTTACCTGATGAAACTCTAAAAACCAAAGACAGCAATTCTTGGTGGTCAGTTCTAGAGGATCTGCTGGTTTTGCCAGAGCTGGCAAACATATGAGTGTAGAAATAACATGAGCTTAAACTATTTTCATTTCAGTTGCTTTCTCAATTTTTAATGAAAGCTGTCTCCCTTTTTTTGAGGAAGGATTTTTTTTCAGGCCTGTTTTTTCTTAAGCAGCATTGGATAAAGAATATTGTGTACACAAGTAAAATGGAACATCAGAGATATTTAGCTGGATTGTTAAGAGTTCTCATTCTTCCAGGTAACCACAAAAAGCAGTAGGTCACCTTAGAGCAGTCTGTAATTACATTTTTCTTTTATTTTTTCCTATGAGAAAGGATGGTATATTGAAGCTGCCTGAGCAATACTTTTTTTTTGGTAGTCTTAAGTAAAGTAAATATGACCATGGGGAGGAACTGTCTTATCCCAACAGACATGATGCTGATTTCTTTTGTGCCAAAGTAAATCAAGAATGATTTTACCAATGTCAGTACTGCCACATCAGTAAAATTCTAGTGGGAATATGGAATATGGCACAGTATCTTTGTAAAGAATAATGAAAGATTGCAATGGGAATTGGTGTGCCTGTGTACCTCTGCAGGAAATCAGTGGAATTTGGTATTTTAGATGGCTGAATAAAAGAAACCTCTAGTTTAAGTTAATCAGGGCTAAATTAATTGATCTGACGTGTGACAGGAGAACACTGTGAAACTTTAACCATGTCATCTGAGACTGGACTGAATATCTCTGCTCTGTAAAGGAAAAATGGTTTTCAAATCTGCTGTAAATACGATAATTGCTGGCAGGATTTGGCTAGGGTGGGGACTGATATAAAAGCAAATTGGAAATAAAGACTGCTGCTCTATCTCAAATGCAGCTGTTACATGGTGCAGAGCAACTCTTTCTCTGTGTGTTTATGACAGAAACCAGGAAACAGCAAGATAACTTTGTTAGCACAGGCAAATTTTTGGATTCTTCATGGCTGACAGTGTCTTCACTCAAAGTACAGATCCAATTTCTGAAAAAGTGGCCATTTACATCGCTTAAACAACTGACTGGGTAGTGATAGGCTGCATTTATAGCCTGTACAGATATACAATGCATCCGTACCCAGAGTGCTGCCTCGTGCACCTGGCAGCTGTCCCTCTGCGTGCCTGTGGAAAACTCCCATTTCCCCACCAGTTGTAGGTGTCACATAAGGCTGCTGCTGCTGCAGTCAGGAGAGAGAAGGGGTCCAGGGGCAAGGTACTGAGATCAAAGGATGCTGCCTTTGAGGAGGGGGTTGAATCAGATACCAGGAGGTTCAGTGCAGCATTTCACTGCCTGCCTGGAAATGTACTAAAACCCTTCACATTGAGAAGATGTGAAGCTCCTATAAATGCAGATGTAATAAATAAGCTGTCCAGTCAGAAAAATTAGAATAAAAAGTAATAATTAATCTAATTTATATGTTCATCAGTTTAGGGAGTGAAGGAGATCAAGGAGAGACATTTAACTGATTTTACAATTGGCCTGTGCTTCATTCCCAAATGAGAAAAGGACTTTAATGGGCAAACTAACTGAAAAGATAAGTCAAAGTGATATCTGCATTCAGATTTTATTTACTGCTCTCTAAAATCTGTGCATCTTTGTAAGTCAGCTCAGGTCTGTGAAGTTACGTTTGCATGGGACTGTATTTCCTCTGGAAAGCTGACGAGGCTGAGACTCTTTGGGTCTCATGCATAAAATCTTATTTGGGATTCAGAGTACTGCTGTGTAGATTTCACTCAGAATGATAAGCTCTTTCCTTCAAGCAATGCCTAGCATCTTGTGGGAAGCAGCGTTTGATCTGTCAAGGGAGCCAGGACTTCTGCTCAGGAGAGTCACCTGGGGGCAAGGGGCCTCAGGGTGCTTCAGGTCCAATCTCTCACTAAAAACAGGCCAGTCACACAGCAGGTACCTCAACCTCTTCTCAGTGCTTGGCATCCTCCCACTGTGCACCTTTGAGGAGAGACTGTTTCCACCTTCTTCACATCCTCCTCTCAGGTGGCTGCAGACCACAGCAAGGTCTCTCATTAGCCTTCCTTTCTTAGGCTGAACAAACCCAGTTCCCTCATCTTCTCTTTGTCTCTCATAGGCTGCAGTAGTGGGTATTCTTGTGGGTTTTCTTGTCTCTGTTTAAAAATTTGGATAACCAGAATATTTGGAAGCTGCAGTTGAGAGGGCAGGAAACACAATCAAAAATGTAGCTATCCTCACACTACCTAACACTAAAATAAAGAAGAGCTTGCCTGTGAACTCATGGATTAGGAAAGACAGAGTACCCATGACAAAGGAGAGAAGAATCCCTTATGGTAGTTTTTCAACTGTTCACTTACAGATTGTATCAGATATTACATGCTAAGATGTAGTGAGTAGCTGTGAAGAGATGAAGCATCTGATACTAACATACAGAGATTTGGAAGGTAAAAAATCCATAGCAGTTATCATAATATATGCTGCTTTTCCCCTCTTCCTTTTACCAGAAAATAATTTGTGTCATGAATACATGTATTTAAATATATTTGAATGTAAAAATACATATATTATGAGAAATAAATTCATAACAAATGCTTTCTTTTTCAATATGGGTACCTTAACTGCATTCATGAAGTGTTTGGACAGGGTTGTCAGTTTATAATGTGCTGATGAGCATGTGTGAGTCCCACTAGCCCTCTTCACTTTCTCACTGTCACACAAAGCTGCCGAGGGTCACTATGTGTTGTAGCCTTCCCTTCCCAGTGAGCATAGTATACCACTGTTGCCAGGGCTGTGACATGAGTGCTGTCATAGCTCCATCCTCTCCTTGTACCCTTTTGCACTGTGTCTCGTGTAAGTGTGATGAAAGGCATCTCTCTGTGCCCAGGCAGGGACATTCTTCCTTTTTCTGACTCTCATAGAAAACAGGTTTCCTGCTAAGAATATTCACATTGGCCTCATGTCTGCAAGGGAGTCTCTCCCCAAGTGGAAATTCATTATTTATTTCCTCCAAGAACCAGTGATTTCCTTGTAAAGCTGACCTATTTCTGTAGATCATGCGACAGAGTTTCCACTGCTGTAGCTGTCTGTACAGTTGTGCTGAAGTGCTGAATTTACATCAGTAAAGCAGCTACTCTTGTCACAGGTACTAATTTGTACTGAATAAATGCTGCAGAACTGGTGCACAAGAACCCACGTAAAGTGTGTATTGTACATATTTATTGTACATATGAAATATGGTGGATTATAGGGATATACGTGCCCTTTTGTGGTACTTTGAACAGGGCTCAGGTATAAATGAGATTTTCTGTGCTGAACATACCCCTGTTCTAGGGTACTTTGAGAAAATTTGTTCATGATTATTTTATTCTTGCTTTTCTTATTAAATATTTATTGCAACACAGCCTTGTTATTTAAGACTACTGCCTCAAGAGATTTACTGCACATTTCACACCTTTTTTTAATGTAATTTTAGTTCAATAATTTTTTTGACTTGTTATAAATTTCTTAGTGTAGACTCACTACACTAGGTTTACACCATAGTAACACATTACTTAGTGTGGAATGCTGATCTCACCTTTTGCTTGACTGTTAAACAGAGGAAAAAAAGGAGGTTTGTGCGTATTTTGAAATGTGGACACACTGGCAGAGTGTTTACCAACTTCTACTACCTTGATGCAAATATTCTCAGCCATGTTTTATCACACTGAAATTTGGGTTCAAAAGGAAAAATATATCTTTTTAAAAGTACAGGTTGTTAGTATTTTTGGTGACAAATCATTGATCTGCTTGAAATTCATTCTATCATGCAACCGAAACTTACTTTGGAACTGAAAAGCTGATGGTGAACACAGTGGTGTGGTAGCCATTATGACCTGCCATGACTGCACAGGTCTCAAAAACATTTTGACTAACAGCTGAAAAGGTAATATGTAGCATGTCAAAATTTGCAAGAATGGAGGGTTGTTTCCCTGAGGGTAATTACGCTTCATATTTATGCAGCAGGTGGAAGAAACTATAGAAATTCCTCCCAGATTTCATCAATAGCTCCCGGACTATGTGTGGTCAGCTCTGAAGAACTGTGCTGGAGGGTTTCCCAATGCTTCTGCCCCAAGGCATTCTGTTAGAAAGGTTTATCCCAGAGACACAAACACTAGAAGCTCTGGCTTCTTAGAAGCTGAGGCAGTCTGATTAATAGGGTTGGACAGATGCCATAGGCTCAGAAGTTTGGGGGTTTTCTGAAAATGATTTTCATGGAGCAGAGGAAAGTCAGGGGAAGCCTGAAAATGAAGATCTGTGTAAGTGATTGATAAGTAATTTTATTTTTTTCTTTGTCCCCTGTCACACAGTTATGGCTCTCTGTATCTGTTTCCATGGCATTATGGCAAATTCATTGTTTTTGTAGGGACCAACTCTGACTGTGATTTGAACCTTCCAGTGTAACCTTGACACTTTGAAAGTTAATGCCTTCTGTCTCACTCTGTAGAAGTGTTAAGCATGATTCAGCTCTCATGGTTTAATCTAGCTCATTTTATTTTTCATTGAAATGGACAAGGTGTGTGCACATGACCAGATTTTGGTATTTTTTGAGGAAGAGTGACTTTCATGTGTGAATAAAGAGAAGGTCATTTACAATGTCCAAGTGTTTAGTTGCTTGCTATTTTCTAAACTAGGAAAATAAATCATTTAAAAAAACCAAACCAAAACAAAATAATTGAAAATTTCTTATTAAATTCTGTCTTTAGATGATCAGCAGACTCTCGTCATCTGTTTTTATAATATTTCTTGCAGGGTTCTTGTTCTTGAACTGTGCAAAAACCCCCTATGTCTAACTGATTCAGAAAGGGAAACCTGTAAACCAACTCAAGTCCATTATTTAAAATAAACAAACATGATCTTCAGCAAGTCTTACTTTTGGTGTGGACAAAGACTCTAGTCTTAGGTAGAGAGGATAAACACACACTGAAAATGGATAGTCACTAAACAAGAATCTCTAGTGTTCTCATTAGCACAAACAGAAACAGTTAAATTAGAAATCAAATAAGAAAAAGATTATTATGTTACTCCATTTAATTTGATTTTTCACTTCATATGTATTCATCTAAATTGCTTACAATAAATAAATTTATTATATTTGTGATCATTTATATATAATTACCTATATTGATATTTGCATATATTCCACGTTGAATTGTGGCTTTTATTGGTAGATCTGTCATTACTGAAACTTGTTGTATATCATTAATGAGTCTTCATCAGATAATAGAAGATAAATTCCATCTAAGTTTGAAAACAATCCATTCTTTGTAGAATATATGTGTTCATTTAAACTGAACAGTATCCATTTTATAAATGTCTACATATTGTCTCCTCAAGCCTGATGGGAAACCAGTCCATTCTGCAAATACAGAATGCCTATAAAATGATAGGACTTTTAACAACATTATTCTTAGGGAGCTTGAGTACTGCCTTAGAAAATTTTAAGTAATTTAATTCATGCAATACACCTAGGAAAGAGGGAAAATATTTATACGCAGCTTTTCTCCAAAAAGTGTTTTCAAATCTCCTTTCTTTTCTCTGAAACTTAAAAAGGTGGTGATGCTTGCCATAGCACAGCCCTTAGAATGCATTGTATTTTCCTTGTGAGCAACTCAGCTGAAAGTCCTGCAACTCAGAGCAGGACTTACTCGTGATACATTAGGAGCCCTTGAGAGCTCCCTCTTAAGGGACTGATCACATTTGCTTCCCTCACTCTCTGTGTCGCACAAAGGAGTGATAACAAGCACTGTTTGGATCTAATGCTACAATCTGTATCTCTAAGTATCACTGTCATCAAAGGAATCAGACCCTTATGATTATCAAAGTCCCATTCACACGACTGAGAGATGAGTTCATTGTCTTTTTCATGTGACTATTAATCTCCCCCCAGGGAGAGCTTGTATGTTCAGAGAGATGTTTTCTAGGGGTTTTTTGTTTGTTTGTTTGCTTTCTGGAGCCAACTTATTAGTTCTCAAAGATACTGTACATGATACTGGCACGATTTCTCAGAGCAATAGTTGAGATGTTTTACTAGTTATTTCAGCCGAACATTTACTCTGTGAAACTGATGTATCAAAAGAAGGCATTTGAGACACTATCAAGTCGATCTAATGTATGAGCTCGAATTATTGTATCATTATAATATGGTGCTTGGTGTCTTTTGCCATTGATTTGCCTACATTTTTTTAATTGTTCAATCAGAAGCCATTTATCTGATATATTATTAATGAATAAGTGCTTGTGATGGAAAAACAAAATATTCAGTGTTGCAAATCATGTATCCTACAGGCAACTGCAGTCAGAAGTAAACTGCTCTTGAGCCAAGTGGTTTATGTAATGCAGATGGAAATTATGTGTTGAAATAAACACTTCATTGAAAAAAAAAGGATGGCTGCTCTTCTCCTAGACTTTTACAAGATTCTACATTCTTTCATTGGTGCAAAGTTCAGTTTCAAGTGTGCAAAGGCATCTGCACTTGTTAGACTCCAACCATACTATAAGGTTCTCAAACTGGTCATTCTTTGCAATATTTTTGCAGAAACCTTTTGATTTAATGTTGCTCCTCTACTCACAAGTATTTTTTCCCAACTAAGAGAATAATTGCAGAGTTAATGTCTTTTGGCAGGTCACATTGGCATTGATGGTTTTGAGGGCTTAACTGTATTCCAAATTCCTTGGGACCTGATTTTCTTTGAATGAAAGTAGATATGTTCATGCCCGAAGCTAGATATTGTAGTCCAGGGTTTGCAGTTAAGTACCATATTCACATTTGTGTCTGTGACCCACTTCTTCAATATGGAGGCATAGTTTGATTATTAAAGAAAAAAACCAAGGAAACCAAAACCAGAAAATAGAAAAAAGACAAGATCAGCTAAACAATTCTCACTAAATGCTGTTACCATTTTCATCAGCTATGTCTGGCATTGTTCTCAGTATAAAAGTAGTTTTTCCAGTGATTTACAAAATGGTTGTAAAGTACATTTCTGGCCAATGTCAAGGGTGAAATGTAGCAGAGTAGCAGTAGTATGTGCAATATATTACCTCTTTCCATTAAATAAATATCTAGCATACCTTTTTCTGCAGCTCACTTAAAACAAGTGTAATTAGCTATTTTCTGTCATTAGGAATGACTTTTGTTTGGGGCTTATTATTGTGAAATGAATTTGTTGTAATTTTCCTTTCCCCTTCCCCATCCCCTCTAACCTGTGCTCCAGATTCCAGCTGCCAATGTTTACAAGATACTGACACAGTACTTCCAGAAACATGAGCTGACAAGTACTACCTCTAGGGCCCTACTACAAAAAATTTCTTTTCATTCTTAAACAGGGAAATTGAGAGTTTGGGTTCTTTCAGTTGTTTGGTTTGGCTTGTTGGTTGTTTTTTTTTTTCAAATATGCAGCAAGGGTCTTCTCTTTTTGTACAGGCTCAGTGAGTTGTACACCATTCCAGCAGAGATGTCTGATCTTTCCATCTGCATACCTGGAGATGCTTTATTCCCTGAATGGTCTTTTCAGTAACCACTAAAGACTTCTTGGGACTGAACACTGGAACAGATGAGTTAAATCCTTTTGGAATGATCTTCATCAAACGTAGATGTACTGGACTTTCTGGATGTGCCTAAGGACACAAAGGTTAGTGTCTTCCTTAAAAGCCTCAGGTTTCAGGACTGCTTCATTTAACATTTAGCACCAGGGATTATGTTTCAATTTGTTGCTTAAACAGATGAACAGATGAATAAAATGGTGATTAACATTGCACATATAGCTGAGATCATGCTTTTAACTACCACATAATAAATGTGCTTAGTGAGCTCGGGCAACCTAAAGCCTTCTAAATTACTTTCTGGCCAACAAGAGAAAGCTCTACCTATGCTCTGAGCTTGATTGCCACTAATCATTTTTGTGGTATTTTTTCTAAACTTGTGTTTAGTGCATTTCAATCACTCTCACCTGATTTACAACCAGTAAAAAGGGGACAAGAGTGTTCTGCTTACCTCTGTTCATGAGATGGTTCTTGTTTACAGTCAGTAGGGATCAGGGGTAGGTGTTTGTTCAGCTGTGTGCTTGATTGTTCTAGATGGCATATAGGCTTCAGGGGAATGCCAAAGACACACATAACATATTGGAAAAAATTAATTTCTTTTTAATGGCAGCTATTCACTTTCTGGAAACTCTTGAGATTTTAATAAAATGCCTTTCTACCCTTTGATTTCTCTTAAAATATTACATAATCCACTGATATCATTCTGACACTACTTTGCCATCTCAGGAAATCAACCTTGACCAGAACAAAACATTGACATTTTTCTATGGTATGACCGAAAACATAGAAGAAATAATTTTGTGAACAGATATATGCTCAGAAAGGTGGTAGAATGTGTGTGGGCATATGTGCGCATCAAGTCATGTCTCAGACACATAACTGACAAGGAAAGTAACAAGATCATAAAGATACATCAGGATTTTCAGCACTAATCATAACATTATAAAAAACCACCATGTTCATAATGATGTGGATAATGCTATGAGCAGTAGAGAAGAAAAGTGAACAATCATGTAACCTTGATTTTATTCTTTGATTGCCATCTGTTTTTCATCTTTTACAGAATATTCTTCAGGATTAATGCTCTATCTGGGTTTGGGGGAAGAGGGGGGGAAAGTTCTTTTCAGTTTTATTCTGTCAACTTCATCTTATTCATATGAACATTTTAAAAAAAATTTAGTTTTCAAATGCTATATTTTCTTATTAAACATCTCCACAATCTGTTAAAATAATTTCAGCAAACCTATTGGCTAAAGTAGATGGAGATCAAACTTGAGCTATAGAGCTATAGAGCTCAAGTTTGAGAATTAGAGCTATATGAATTGAGTTCTGCTTTTTCTTTTCTGTGGAGGGATTCTAGTAATGTCCGAATAATAGCTTTCTAGTCAATCTTCTTCTGTCTGGTATTGTAGCTAGCATTTTTGTTTGTTTTCTAAACACTTACTCCCAGTATAAAATATCAGAGGACAAAAATATCATTTCTCATCAAAAAGAATTTTTTGCCCATTGGCACCAAATGTCTACTCCAGACAGGAGAAGAGGAGAAAAAATCAAAATAAACACAAAAAACCCAATACGGTTCTATTTCATCTAAGTTCTATTGAAGTTACTGCGAATGTTTTGTAATAGAATTTAAGAGGAACAAGAATGTGGATATAAAAATACAGACTCCATTTAAAAGCAGAAGGTTAGAGGAGTTGCAAGATTGTGCAAAGTTTTCTGTGTGGAGGAGAGCTGTGTTTATTCTGTGGGGTGCCCTCAATGTGATACCTAAATATTTTCCAAGAAAGTGAAATTCATATAGAGCATACGTTGCAGCTTTAATATGTGGATTTTTTAAAATAATATTACACCTTTTATACTTCTCTGTGTGTTTGTGTGTGTGTATTGTGAGGTGAATGAATGTCTCAGTTTCAGAGTTAAAATGTCAAATGCGTTGCAAACACCATCTTCCTGCTCTGTGCCTATGTTTGTACTTCTTGGGAGATTTGTGCAATATGTCTGTGTGTGGACTGATAAACAAACATAAAGGATAGGATTATGGGTTTGGCTAGCTCAGTGTAGTTATTGGTAGAACCTTGCTGTTTTAGGACAGATAATGCTGGAAGATAGGATTGTAGAATGCTTTGGGTTGGAAGGGATCTTAAAGATCATCCAGTTACAACCCTTCTGCCATGGGCAGCGACACCTTCCACTAGACCAGGTTGCCAAAGCCTCATCCAGCCTGGTCTTGAGCACTGCCAGGGATGGGGCATCCACAACTTCTCTGGGCAACCTCTGGCACTACTTCACCATTCTCTGAGTAAAGAATTTCTTCCCAACATCTGATCTAAACCTGCCCTCTCTTGGGTTGAAACCATTGCCCCTTGTCCTGTCACTATATGCCAATACAAAAAGTCCCTCCCCCTCCTTTTTTTAAACCCTCTTAAGGTAGTGGAAAGCTGCTATAAGGTCTCCCAGAAGCTTTCTCTTCTCCAAGTTGAACAAGTTCTCTTAACCTGTCTTTATAGGGGAGGTGCTCCATCCTTCTAATCACCTTTGTGGCTCTCCTCTGGACCTACTCCAACAGGTCCATATCTTTCTTGTGCTGAGGACTCTGGACCTGGATGCAGCAATCAGGTGGGGCCTCACGAGGGCAGAGTTGAGGAGGAGAATCACCTCCCTTGACCTGCTGGACATTTCTCGGTTGAAGCAGTCCAGGATGTGTTTGGCTTTCTGAGTTGTGAGAGCACACTGTTGGCTCATGACCAGCTTTTCCTCCATGAGCATCGCCAAGTCCTTCTCCACAGGGCTACTTGCAATGAGTTCATCTCCCAGTACTCATATCTGGAATTGCCCCAACTGAGGTGCAACTTGCACTTGTCGAACTTCATGAGGTTGAGCATCCTCCATATCTTTTACTTTACTTACAGTATTGCTACTAAAGCATACATTCATTAACACCAATAAATAAATTTGGATGGAAAATCATGTTAAAAAATTTGCTTTGTTCTTCATTTTTGTGGATTTTGTAGTTAATATTACAAAAAATGTTACAACTATTTGATAGATTGGAGAACAAACTCTCCTTGACAGGTAATAGATATGTTCATTTAAACAGTGCAAATCAAAAAGAATAAGGTAAATTATCTGACTGGCTGCAAAACCAATGGAGTTCCACCTGTCCAAATTTTCCATGGTTAATTTTTGTTACTGGCTGAATTTTATCAAACATATGCAGCTAGATTTATACACAAGGCTTGCAAAAGCTTAGGTAGCAAAAGTAAGAAATTACCCAGATGTAAGTGAATGAATGATGGTTATACTTAATTGAGTACCTAATTTATTAGGTCAAAAGAAATGTTGTGCATTTAATGAAGAAAAAAAAATGGCTTGGGAACTGGGAACATTTGGCATAACCTGAGACTTAAAACTGACCCTGGAGATTTTATGTTAGGCCTACAGCATACAGGCTATATCCCGGAGGCTACAACTGCCTCCCACAGGTCGGGAGGAGAGTCCCCTGATACAGGAAAGACTGAATTCTGCCCTTCCATGCCCTAGGAGGTTGTATCAATGTGTGGAAATAAAAATGTCTTCTGTCAAATATATTCTGTGACCAAAAAAAACCCCAGAAGTGATCTATCCACCATTTCAGAAGTAGGTCAGAGCTGTGAATCCTAATCTAAAGCAACAAGACCGCAACTGAGCATAAGGTCCCTTAAGATACAGAAAAACAGGTTGTGTTTAAGATATGTCTATATCCTTGTCATCACCTTTGCCTGTCTCGTTGGTTCTCCTGGGAATCACCTTTCTCATAAGAGTAACCTCATCTTCCTCTCAACCATTATTTCCTATCAGAAAAAACAAAGCTATATACATCTATCTGTAACAGCAAAACAAGGCTTAGGCATGAGTTTGATCCCTGGCTCGTGCTCATCCATCCCATCTATTCACATATTTCCTCGGTTTTTCCCCACAGTCCCATTCAATGCATGGTAGATTTCAGGGAGCAGATAGGGAAGGGACAGTTTCCAGGAAGCATCTAAAATTAAGCACATATTTTTGGGGGGTAGAGTGACATTGTCACCCACACTCGGCAAGAGAATTAGTCCTGATTTTTTCAACTTAGAGACAAGCACACTGCCAAGTGTTGCAAAGCCAAGACCCCCACTGACTCCAGCTGTGGAGCACAGATGTCTTTTATAGTAAATCTTTCCACTGGTCACCAATTAAAGGAGAGAGAGTTTGAGAAGGATAAGCTGAGACGCCTCCTCTTCCATTTTGGACTCTTAGAGAGGATGTAATGAGAAGTATTTACGGTATTTATTGCTTTTACACGGTAGAAAACAATTTCTCAAACAACTACAGTGACTACAGAGATCCCAAATCCTTATGCCCAGGCCTGGGGTTTTTTTGGTTTTTTTGGTTTTGTTGGTTTTTTTTTTTTTTGGTGTCATTTCTGGCTTTAATGAGATAAAGAATTCATATGAATGAAATTATGTTTACCATGTTACTCTTGCGGCAGAAGTTTATCCCCTGTGTCATCTTCTAAGGTCATGGTGGTTTTGCTCACTTTTGTATAGTCTTTCCTGGAAACTTTCAATATGAGTTTACCTTAGTAGTATGTTAAACATCACATCTATTAGCTGATTCTGTTATCTGTCATATAATTTTCTCCTGTTCAAATTAAAGAACTTGTAAACATGGAATTATTTTTCAGTAAAAAATTGATGAGAGAGATATGATGATAAGCTTTAACAATATAATAATTAAATAATTTAAATATAAACCTATGAATTCTAGACACTTTGTCCCTTCTATTAAAAATGTGAATATCAAACAGTTTTTACAAGTGGTAGTAAAGGATTTATAAATTTCCCTGTCTCAATAATTTAATTCATGTAAGATTTAAAAAATATTTGATTTAAGAAAAGGTGGGTATTTTTACTTACTTGGGAAAAAAGGCATTTTAAACAGCAGGATGTAATTTCAGAGTATTTGCATTCGAGAGGCCTCTGCTGAGCAAAATACTCATTCAATTTAGGAATGCAGATTATAATAATTTTCCTATCTCGCTCGCAGCAGGATTCCTGCCATCGTTTTGCAAACCCACAGGTTGCAGTATTGAATGACTAGCTAACTTCAGTTTCAGGTAACACATGCTTTAAACGTATTCTCATTAGCTCAACTTAGTTATAATGCAAAGCTGCTTAGTTTCACCAAGTGAAATGGGATACACTTAAATTGCCTCATCTAATATAATACTCCTTAATACATGCAAAGTGGTTTATGATGGCAAAGCTTGTAGAGCATGAAAATCAGCAGGGAAAGTAAGGTTTTCTGGCTAAAATTGTCAAAAAGAAGTCCTATTTTATATAATTTCTTTTTAAAGAGGTTAAGAATGAGGAAAGAGAGATTGGAGTAAGAAATGATCAGTTTAGAAAAATGTAAAAGTACATTAACCTTTTAATATATCAGCTCTACCAAACAAGAAAATTATCAACTAAAGCTGTTCTTTCAGTAATATCCTTTGCACTGTAAACTTAAATGTAAAATACGCAGTGGCCTAAATGTATTGCAGTAAGAAACAATATTCATCATTCTATCTATTTTATGCAGGGCGTTTTATATTGTACAACATGTTTCCATTTGCTAGTATTATTAATCCAGTTTGGCGTGGCTGTATTAATTTGCAAGGACTTTTTTAATTTCAGACAGGGCCAAGGAATTACTTATCTCTCTTCTTCCTTTAAATGCTAAGTGAATATATCCCAATCTTGTATACCTTGCAGACACAAAAACTGGTTTCAGTAGGACCCCAGAACAACTGGTAACATGATTTGCTTTTTTCCCAATATCCTGCACCTGCAGTCTGTCCATTGGGTTATAAATCCTTTCCCTCCATCCCTTTCCAATACCTCCAGAAAGCTCCAGAGAGGGGCTAAGCTGCTAAAGGCTTTGCAGATGACACCCAAGTGTATATCTCACTTTCTACAGATGTAACCAGAGCCATCATAAAGATGTTGCACTGCCTAGAGGAAAATGGCTCCTGGAGAAGAGCATCTGGGTGAGGATGAATTTGGGTGAGATCCAGATGATACTGGTTGAAAGACAGAAATGATCCAGACAGCCAGTTGAGCAAGATTCCTACATTCATGCCTTAAGCATTAGTTTGCGATGAGGCTGTTCATATCCTTGGAAAAAGGCAGGATAAGCACATTGCTCAGCTGTGGCCCCAGAGAATGAACCAAGAACTCTTCACAGTCCAGTTAAAAGCATCTGCAATGCGGGTTTTTTTCTGTCCTTGTTAGTTTTCACTTTGTTTATAATATGAGGCAGCAAAACCAAAAAAAATCTAAAAACATTTGCATGCCTCTGCTTACTTTCTAAGGGGTTGATACAACTCAGTGTATCCAGGGCTGTTTCGCTCTTCACAGTAAGGGAACATTGCTCCCACAGTGCAATGTCTCCAAAGCTCCTATTCGCATCAGGATGAAAAGAACTAATCTTGTTCTCAAAGGTACAGCTGTTTTGGATCTCTTGATAGCCACGATTGCTTTTTCATTTTCTGCAAATGGACAGCTTCTACAAGAAACAATCTGAAACCTTCTGAGCAAAAAGGGTCCCTGAGAGAAGCATAATGCTTCTCATCTAGTTATACAGTGAGCTTGTATGGTCTGTACATACTGCAGAGGCCTTTCAACAAATAATTTGACTTCCAGAGGTTCTGTACATCTGCGAAAATTAACACTTCTACTCTTGATGGGAAAAAAGGTTAAAGGCAGGTAATTTAAAGTCTGGGAGGTCATACAAACATTCTTCATCTGTGAAGTTTCAGGATACAACAGCTCCTACAGTAATGAATAACTGGCAAGTAGAGGTGAAAGCATACATGAAAGCAAATATGGGGACAAATAATGTCCCATAAAAACACACAATGGGAGAAGTCACACACAATACTCCTGGGGAAGCTGGAGTCCAGTTTCAGGATGGAACAGGTCTTTGAACCTGTTCCCAAGCATTGATGAAAAATTATTAGTATCTTTATGGAGGAGAAATACCTGTAAAATTGTTGCTATTCGTTGTAAAAATCTGGAACCTTCTCCCTGGAAGCATTATCTTTGCTTTACTCAGTTTCCTCAACAGGGAGCAGAAGAAGTCATCCTGGGGTCTTGCTCCTGAGGATTTTGTTGGTATAAGCAGTCACCTACGGTTTAGTTCCCTAGGTTTTCTGAGGCCACAACATGACCCACGTAAGATGTGCTCCTCCAAACATTTCCCTTGTGTTTCCTCCAGTTCACATTCAGGAGTAAGCAAGAGTAAAATAACAATACAGCTCTTCAGCTTTTTTGCCTTTATTACTGGTGATTTCATGGTTTTGATTTTTGGTGGATACTTGTCAGAAATTTCTGTTCCAAAAGCAAAGGCGTATTCAGAGAGTACTCTAGTCATCCTGTTTATTTTCCTTTTATATTTTGCATATATGAACTGGTGCGTTGATCTTAATTGGTAAATCTTTGGGCCTCATAAGGGAAATACATTCCTAGAACATTTTCCTCCTGGTAATGCCTTCATTGTAGTCTCTTGTTGGCTCACCAGCTGTGCTGCTTATCACAGCCTCATTCACTTTATGAAAACTCTTTAAAATGTTATCCATTAAAAGCTGTGTAAAAACTCAGTCCATGCTTGTGAGACACTTGTAGGAACATGTAGTTATTGGGAGGAATAAAATAAAAAATGCAAAGCTATTATTCAATCGGTATGTGCACAGCCATGCTGTACTTACTGCCATCATGAATAAAGCATTTGTTTTTCTAAACTGTGTGTATATTCCTAGAGGGGTACTTAAAAGACAGAGCTTGTTAGAGAAGGCATGAAAATGTAGAATTCCTCCAGTTTCAGTGTTCAAATCATAAGGTATAATCATAAATCCTGACTGCAGTCTGACCAGCTAAAAGGGCACATGGGACTCCACTAGAAAGCTGGGAATTGCTTTTCCTTGACCATTTGTGTAACCCAGCTCCTCTAAGGAATGAACAGCCAACCAATCCATGTCATGGTCTAGTAGTGTTGTTTCCCCAAAATGCCCTGTCACTGCAGGAAGTCTCAGCAGACACAGGGCAGTGAACACTCCAAAACACTTTCCTGATCAGCCTCTGCCTCCTGGAGCCTTTGCAAATCAGAAGCTGCAGTGTGAACATTTTGCTCTCGAGGGGATATAATGAAAGCTGACATGCTTTGATCTGCTAGGAGACTCACAGGAAATACTGCCATAAAAATACTGGGTTCCCTGGGGAATTTATGCTTATTGATTTGGTTGGTGCTTTTTCCTATATTTTGAACTGTTACTTGAAAGTTTAAATCCTTCTTCCTTCCCTAAAAGAGAATTACCAACCCAATTGCAAGATGTGTATACTAAAGCTTGCCAATGCTTTCTGTGTCCTTCCTCATTGTTCTGATAGAGGGTGGCATTTTCTCTCCTTTTTTAGTATGCTGGTATCTTGATGAAGGTCAAGGAAACTTGATCTTCAAGTCTTAACCAGCTTGACAAAATGATCCCTGCTTTAACAGCTTTTGCTTGAAATACCTCTTAATATTTCAAAAATATCAAAACTATGTACACATTGTTTACAAAAATTTAATCACAAGTTTCTTTTAACTTACTAATGCAAAAGGGAAAAAATTAAATAGTTTTCCTTATTGTTTTTGATTTACTGTTCTAGCTAACTTTCATGTTTTGTAGCAGAAACATGATTATCTGATTTTTCCTCCTTGCAGAATTGTGTGCATTGAAACAAGGTAACAGTGGTATTTTCTTTCCATAAAGCACTTCCTTTTATACCTGTATATATTGTGTGATTCCATCACATGGTAATATATACATATTTCTATGTGAATATCTGTTGTAACTTCTTTGAAAGCATCAGCTACACCCTCATGAAGTCACAAGGCTTACCACAAACAAAGCTTGGATGTTTGTTATTTTAACATCTTGTGGATGTAGAATTTGCATTCTAAAAATATGCAAATTCATGCTATGGATAGAACTTTCTGATGTAATTTTGTTGTCTGATGTTTTGTAACACTAAGTTGCTCCTAAATTATGTCCTTAAGAACAAAAGTCAATGTTCTCATATATACTTCAGGATTATTGGCATGGTCCTAGAAGGATGTAAATACCTGAAGTATAATACAGGCAAATCAGAATAGAGAAACCTACCCTTTGAAGATTCACAAGTATCTTAGCTTGCAAGAACGCTTGTCACTTCAAATCCTGTGATCACCCAACCCAGAAGCATTGCTATATTGGGTGTGTTTTGTATCCAACTAATTCTTGCATTCCACAGGCAGTTCAGATTTCACAAGACAGGTACCTCCAAAAATTTGTGTTCTTCATTGTTTGGACAGTGAAAGTTTTTTAGTAACCTTGTGATTCTCACCTGAGAGCATGGGCAAGTTTTTCTTGGTTTGAGTACGTAGGTTTTAATAAGGAAAAATTTGAATAGAGACTGAATTCTAAAATTTGCATCTCATTTTCAGAGGTAATCCACACCCAAGTCTGCTTCCCAACACCAAGTCAGAAGAGATTGTGAAGCCATGGGATAAGTGTATTTACTAAAATACTTCAGTTTTCACTGGCTTGTGCTCATACATTTGCATTCTTGTGTTATCATGGATAGAAATGATATTCAGTGGTAAATGGAAGAAAAACATGGAAAATAAATGGGCCATGTACTTTATCCACTCCTACTTACTGTTCCATATCAAAAATGCTTATTTAATATTTCAGATGCTTGAACATCTTAAATATATGGATTTTTAGAAAAAAGGCTTTTCTACTTTTGCAAAATTCAAAATGTCACAGAAAAATCACCCCATTTGTAATTCAGATTAAAAGGTTTTGTACTTTTCAATTTCATGTTCTAAAAATGGCATGGATCTGAAGTTTATAGTCTTCATATCTTCTCTTAAAAAACCCTCCAAACAACTGGAAAAATTGCCCCACCTAAATAGCTATTCCTTTCCTCGCATATATCAGAGATTTTAAGTCATTTTCAGAAGTTATTTTAGCTTCCTCCAATCCTCTTATTCTCAGTAACTCTTGGAACCTGACAGCTCAATCAGGTGTGAAAAATAATCTAATTTTCATAAGCACACTAAATATGTTGGAAGTTGGGTTTTCAGTAAATAGATGACATCTACTATATTTTTTTTTTTAAATCATTGTTCATTCCAAGATAGTTGCACTACCTACAAATGACAGTAAACTAACATAGAGGATTGGAGGATTTTTGTGCTTATACAAACTGTGCTGGAGGCTTGAAGACATGCATTTGGAATCTTTGTCCCTGTTTCTGAATATCATGACTCTTTATTTAGAATATGACTATATCTCAAACTAAAAATAAAATAAGGAAACATTTTCCTATCTTTTTTCTTCCACCTCACAAACTGCATAGATCTCACAGGCCCAAACTTGAGTTGTACAATCTGTTCCTTGGCCTCATTGGAGGGACTGAGGAGTTTTCCTGCCTACAAGCGTAAGTATGTAGCAGAAGTCTCTAAATTGAGAACTTGCTCATTTTAAGCTGATTCTGTAATCAGAAGCCCAGATCTGAATCACATTCTGGAAACATTTGTCTCTTGGCACTGATTACAGGGAGAGTTTGAGGTGACTTCAGCTCCCAACTTAGGCATTTAACTGAGAAAGTCATCTTGATGGAGAGTGAATCCAGACCCTCACACTGCCACATTCCCAATCCAGATCCCACATGAAACCTGGTTGTAGCCAAAGAGGATGGGAGCTGTGTATTTGACCCAAAGGACATAGATGCTCTCCTCAGACCTTGATTCAAAACTTGCCAGAATGTTTAACCTTGGAAAATAAGGACATATGGAAATATTGACACAGCCTCGAAAGCTGTAGTTCAAACATATCTGCAGTAAAATGTATTAAGCTTGTAGCTTTGACAAAGGAATGGGATGATGCATAACTCAATGAATACAGGAGGTCTTTTCCTCTGAAACTCCAGACAGCAATACTCAATCTCAGCAAAGCTCAACAATGTATAAATAGCTCTTTGTCACTTTCATGAATGCTTGTTTACAAACCCCTCAATCCCACGGAGTGCAAATAAAAATTGACAGGTTACACTGTAATTGAAGGTGCATGTGTATGTGCTGCAGTACTTGTTTATCCATGCAATGTTGTGTTGGGCAGTGCCAAACACAATGGAAAGAATGGGACCACTGCAGTCATTTTAACAAGTTATTTGGCTGCATTCATGATGTGATCTACTTCTGGGTCTCGTGAATGCATTCAGCTTTACTTGTTAACCAGCAAAACATTATTTATTAATGACTTCTTCATGCTTTATTAAGCCTAATGTCAAAACACCTCTGTGGGACTCTAGGCATGTTCTCTCTTTGTATTAAATGCTTCTAAAGAAAATGAAAAATTATGCATCAAAGCTTCAGATAAAACCCAGTAGATATCAGTTCAATTTCTCTTTATCCTGGCAGACGATGTTTCTGAATATTTGTGAAAGCACAGCACTTGATTGTATGCTGGTTTATATTGAAGCATTCTGTAATCTCAGATGTGTCATTAGGGTGCCTTAGAAACCTAAAAAGGCTACTGTGGTCTCCAAAGCTGAGTGGAGTGCTCAGATGGCAAAAACTGACAAGTTCACTGTAGAAGTAGAATGCTCTCTTTTTTCTATGACCTGATGTTCCTTATCAGAGGAAAAGGCTACCTCATGTGAGCATTAAAATTACGCACAGTAGTAACAGGTTGAATTATCTGTGGCTTCCGTGGTTTGAGATGACTGGTTTGGCTCAGGAAACTAAAGCTGCAGTTCAACAGACTTTTTCACCCTTGATCTGACAGAACATCTTGTTCTCTAGCACTGGTGTGAGATTCAAATCCAGCAGTTCCGCATATCTTAACCTGTGACATTCTAGGACATATTTCATTGTTCTTCTACATGTGTTGATATTTAACATTAATTAAGCAACACCAGCTTTTAGACTACAGAAATATAGACAGAGTGGAATAAACTTATGATTTTATGTAGTTGAAAAAATGGTTATTCCAAGGAAGTCAGCATATTCATCAATTCTTACATGAAGGAGAAGCCTTCGGATAAAGCTCCTAGTTTGTTCTCATCTTACATTTGAAAAGGAACATTTTAGACACGTAGTTTTAAAAAATATTTTGGTTAACAGAATTAATAACAGCCAATCAGAATCAGCTGAGTTACAAAAATAAACAGAAGTCATATTAAAAACCCTCAATCTGTAAGAACTTTTAAAAATTAGAGGTCAGTTCCTTTAATGAAACACAATATTTAACATCTGAAGTGACAACACAACAGTTTAGCTGTTGAAATCTAAAGTTTTGCACAGTAGAGATGCCATTTTGTTTTTGCTGAAGACAGAGGTTCATTATAGGTTTTATTACGGACAGCAGAATTAAGGTGTAGAGCCTTACCTTTGCTCTCAACTCACCCCAGCCTGTGTTTATGTATCAGATAAAAAAAGTAGGAAAATCTGACCAAAGACAGAGGCCAAAAATATTTGGTCGCTTTCCAATTCTAGCAATAAAAATCCATGGAGAAAAATTCCTGGAGGGAGTTGTAGATAGATGATTTTGACACTGCATAATCACTACTGCTTTATTTCATACTTTCTCTTTGTAATTACTACCAGTTATGAATATTTCATATGAGCTTGTTTTGCTCTTTTCCTTTTACTTTCATCTTGCTACTTTCATCATCTTTCACAACATCTGAGAGATCAATGTAAGGCAATGGGATGGTTGGGGAATGTACCATATCGTTACCATATCACAGCAAACATAAATAATTGGGAGGACAGATCCACAGCTGGTGCCTGTGAACAGAGCTGACCCAATTTTGGTAGAAGCTGTCCAGTTACAGGCTGTCATGCAGAGACCTCTTGACATAGAGATTTCAGTAACATAAACTGAAGAGTGCCAGGCTTCTCTGCTGGGGTGCTTTGTCCCCTTTTCTGCCAAGTAAACACTGGAGCCTGGTTTGTCTCTTTTTCAAGTGGGTGCCTCATCATCAGAGAAAGAGTCCTGCCTGTCTGTTGCATGGTTTTTGTCTGGCACTAGCTATAAAGCTGTGAAATAAGCCAGGGATAGTAGAGTAGGGCTCTGCTCTTTCTCCTCTGGTTATCTTTTGTGTTAAATAATTGATCTTTCTACAGATGTTAGCCTGTTAATCCCAATGGGAAGGAAGCACCCCTGCTAGCCCAGGAAAAAATTCTGAAATGACACAGAGGCAGGATCAAAGTTAAAGTCACATCCTTCCCATTGGTGCTTCCTTATATTTAGCTTCGTTAACTGCAGAGGGTTTCTCTTTCAGGGTGTGGGTTTTTTTCCCCCATGTTATTCAGCTACCATTACAGATTTTCCTCTTCCCAGCCTTCCTAATGCATTGCCTATGGTACATACATAACACAAGTAGATCATGGAGGGGTGTAAAGTGTGGCATTGTAGTGCTGTGCCCAGCTTCCTGCTCTAGATCCAGCTCAAGAGCCTTGCACTGCCTAAAGGCCAAACAGATAATCTGGCTTTCTAGGAAGGGTAAGGCCATGCAGACTGGCCGCCACTACCATGGCACTTGGGCATGTTGCAGGTATTGTTTTAATGGCTACTATTTGCTGCTTTTACTCTGCTATTTGTGTATGCTCAGAGATTTATGCTAATAAGAAAGTGGAACTAGAAGATGTCACATTGAACCCTTTATGTATTGGGTTACTTTTTCTTTTAAAGTAAAAAAGATGTCAATAAAATTTCATTTGCTTCAGAACCGGGTAAATATTATTTGCCACTAAGACTTAACTAGGGTCCAGAAACTCAGCAGTAACTCATTTTAGACCAAGGGGAAGCTGCTGAGAGCTAGTCAGATCCCTCTAGATTACAAGGGAAGCAAGCGAGTCTGTAATGTACAGAATTCCCAGGAAGACACAATTAAAAATCATACTGTTCAGGAGCTACTTTATATGCTTTTGTTTTTAATAAAGCCCTTTGAGACCAGGAGTGGTGTAATATTCCTACTGCTTTTTGTATGTGTATGGTCTTCATGCTGCTCATTGTCAATCTACTGCACTTTCTTCTCAATTGTTCACTGTTTAATGAGAAACTCAGGATTAGATGGAAGGTCACTTGCTTCTTTCCACAGACTCAGTACAAACTCAGTTTCATTTATTTGATTTCCAGAAATGTAATTTCAGATGATTTTTGTGATATGGTGATATTACCATTCCTGTGAATGCATAATTTCTTCAAAACACAAGTTGTCTGTTTATAACTTACACTGGTTCACATTGTGACATTCACTCATCCCTGAGGATGGCAGAGCCATGACAAGCTTTACTGGCCTCACCCATGAGCTGACTTTGGTACAAACTGTCACTGACATTGATGTCACATCACCTGAGCCATGCATGTGGGAGAGCTCACGGGAGGCACGTTTCCCCCTCTAGTGTTGTTCAGAGGAACTTGGTATGGATGGAACCATGAGCTGGGACAGGATTCTGGTGAAACTGGGGTTCAGCCCACCCCTGTGAACTTATGAAGCCAAGGACACAAAAATCCTCATGTCTTAAATCAGTGCAGTTACTGGCAGGTTTGTTCTGAAAATTTAAAAGAGGGCAAATATGCTCAAAGAGATGGGTTCTGTGCATTGTTGTCACACCAATTTCACTTAGTCATATAATTTGTACCCTTTGTTTTACACATGTACCTCCCATCATTCTATATCACACAGTGAAAGATAACCTACTGCATATGAAGTAATGAGAAGAGAGAATCATGTAAAATTAATGCTTTAATGATTGGACTTTTGCTTTGCTTTGCTTTGCTTATGTTTGGGGGAAAAGCATGTGTGGAAAGCTCTTCTGTATCGTCAATTACTGCTGCTCCAGGCTATTTCTGCTGTTGTAGCAGTTCCGATAAACCTACAGAAGAGAACCACTTTTCTGTTGACAGCACATTTGCTGGTATTTCTGCAGCAGTTCAGTAATGTCTTTATTGTGTAATGTTGTATTTTAATAGTCAATTAAAATTCCCATTGAATTCACAAAATGGACCTAAGGACTTCTGAAGACTATTTGGCTAAAAGTACACATGAGACTGTTCTGATAATCACTGCTACGACACTATTCAAACTTACTCAAAAGCCTTATCTTATCACAATAGGAAAAGTACTGAGGCAAGAGAAAACAGAAATACATTCCTTCATAAAGGAGTATTGTTGTTCAATTCAACTGTTGTTGAATTGAATCTCATTTCTCTGTCATGACTATGTCTCCTGTCTTTTCCCTCCAACACCACCAGCAAGTCTCTTCTGCCTTTGTTCATTTTCCCAACTCCTTTCTGTGTTGCCTCTTTCTCTATTTTTTTTGTTGTTGTTTTTTTCCTTTCGTTCTCATGTTCTCTACTAATAATAAATAATGCAGCGCCTTTGTGATGAGGATAGGAAGGTGATGAATAGTCCAGTACTCAGGTTTCAGAGGCTTCACACAGTGTTTGTGTGAAGACTTCTTTTATTTTGTTTTCTTTATGCCTTTCATAACAAATGTGTTTACAGCCTCCAGGTTAAAATGAATGAAAGTAGCAAAGAATACTTAAGATAAACTCTGTATGAGTAAGTACACCACTAACGGGCAGCAAGGCTTGCAAACACGAGTCATTCCCACTCACTCATTGCTCACTTCTGCCATCCCCACAATGTTTTCTTCAGTCCCATGATACTTGAAAGGTTTCTTAACACCTCAGCTGCTGGAATCGCTTAGTGCACGAAGAACTGTTCTTCCATTCAGCATTTCTCAGTTCTCCCAGCTTCATTAGAGGATATTTTGTTTCCAGACATCATCAGTAGATATCCTTTTGACACTTTTAAGATGATTTCCTCAGGACCTTACCCCATACAAAGAGGTAACAAGCTTATGTAATGTAGTGCACTGCCAGATGTGTTGTGGGATTGTGTCCATAATATTTAGCAACTCCTGCAATTGCTCCACAGAGGAAGCTTGTTTCAGCTTCCACAGTCAGGCTCTGCAAACAAAGCAAATGACAAAACTTGTGAAAAGCCGTAAATAGGAAGCTCACAATTCAAGATACAAACAAATCCATAGGGTTACTGCTTGAGAGAATAGTAATAATTTTAGCCTTTTGGAAAGACAAGGACAGACAACAACATTTCATTGCAAACAACATTTCAGTCTTCCTCATTCTATTGCCTCTGGCCTTTTAGTTCTCCACTGTAGTGTGCAAATAAAAGTGAATTGGCACTTTCACATGTACTTCTGTGAAATAACACATCTACAAATGTGTTATTAATGTGGGTTTTTCAAGGCACAAAAGGACTGTGATTAAATTATAGGTAAAAAAATACAGTGGGCATCTGCTTGCAGGTTATTCCTCCTATTGTTTACTGCAGATGGTGAAGAATCATTTTGAACAAAGGTAAACATTTGGAGAGCACACAAACAAGCTTTTACAGGGAATAAAGTCTGGGGCATTATTGGCTGGGGAGGGTGAAAGGGGTAGATTTTAAAAATTACAAAAGTAGTAAAACCCATGAGAATTGTCACAGAGTGAGGCAAGCGCTTGCTGGAGGCAGGTGTAGGGGTCAGTAGCAGAAGGACAACCAGCAAGAACTAAAGCTGGCATTTTCTATTTCAGCATTTCTTTGGAATTAAATCATTCATTCCACCTATTGAAGTATTTGCTTGTTCTTCCCTGGTGGGACCTTCACAAAGGTCTGGTGTACAGTCTGGTTTCAGCTGTAGGCTTAGAGCAAGGAGAAAAGACTGATGCCACATGGAGACCTGGTCCTTGTCTGCAGTGGCCTAGAGATGTTGCTATGTGCTCCTGTGCGCCTCTTGGCTCTCCCACACAGAGAGAAGAACACTACAGCATGCTTTTTACCTAGAAGCCTGAGCTCTCTGCCATGAAAAACAAGGGTACATGGAGAAATGACAGGCTTTTGTCCTGAAATGTAGCCAAGGTAAGCACCCAGGGACTAGGGTAGCCTATTTCAGCACTCACTTCTCTTGTTTTCATATGTTATATCACAGTATTTAGTTCATGATTACATACTGATTTTTTCAGACCTCTGCTTCGTTCACTGCACAAGGAGGGACTATGCACTGAGAACAAACCAGCAACACACAGAAAAAATATGTTAATCTCTGTAGGATGCCAGTCTTGTGTAGTAAAAATGGAAGTCATGTCAGTTAAGGCACAAAAATGCACAGAGAAAAAATTAAAGCACCTGAGAATTCAAAAGTGGATATAGCAATTTTAGCAGTTACTGCCCACCAGCTGTTTGTTACTATGCTTTAGCTGGAGGTTTCTGCCTTCACAGCTGAGTTATATTCACAGTTAGCATCTTAAAACAAGCCCACTGGCTTTGTGCTGAAGCTGACTCAATCTCTTGGTGAGGTCATTAAAACAAGGTAGTTGTGGATGTTGTAAGAGCAAGGGAGGGCAACTTCTTGAATTGCTTCAACTCTATCCCAGAGAAGACATACCTAGAGAGAAAACTCTGCCTTGGGTTTCTCTTGGCCTCTGCCACAGGCTTCCTGGAAATCATGGGCACATGACTAAAATTTTTTCACTGTTGTCCCCTAAATGCATTTTACTCCCAATTCATTCCATTTGGCTAAGCAAAAGGAAATATTTGGGACCTATTGGCAGAAAAAGTGAAAAACTCTCAACTGCAGTTAAAGGTCCTGGGTAGCCTTCCCCCAAGCATGCCAGCAGACAGGGGTCGGGTTAAAGGCTTCTTGGACTGACTTTCAAGTTCACTGTTACATTTGGCATTTGAGCACCTGTTGGTCAGTTCCCTGTCTTGTGGGGCGGCACTAGCAATACTCTCATCTCACACAGGCATTGTTGAGATACATTTTTTAAGCTTTAAAAAGAACTTCACTGCAGAAAGTCTTCATTTAAGGAAGCTGTCATTCCTATTAGAGGTAGAAAGTGAAATTCAGCCCATCTGTTGTGTACCGCTGTCCGATTTCAGCTTTTTCTCTCATAGTTGTAAAATTCTTGAATGTGACAAAAAATACGACAATTTTTTTCAAAGTTGCTCTTCAGAGCATGTGGCAAATGATTCTTGGATATCCTTTTCACACTTTCAATGTGTGAGTGAAAGGATGTATGAAGAGACTTGTCTGCCTTTTCTTTCCTTTTCTTTTTCTTCATTCAAGCGTGTAATGCCTCCTTTCCCAATATTACCCAGCGCCTTTCTGCGTGTGCCCTGTTGTCTGCATTGGTTACCTTTACTCTGTCAACTCAAAGTAGTGTTGATTAGAATGCTGATATGGTTGCTAACAAGCTGTATCTAATGTGTTGATTTCAGTCCATGAGACAAGTTTTCTTGGTATTATTTAAGTTGATAATGTAATAAAATGCATGGTTGCTTTATGTTTTGGAAATTTACCTTACATCATCTCTAGATGTAAGAATTGTTTACATTCCCATGATCTGAACATCAAACAATGAACCAAGCAAGACCCACAAGCTCAGTTATCTTCTTGGGTGCTGCTTAATAGTGACACTGCATTTCTGATGAAGAAACAGCAGTTTGAAATATCCCCTACTGATAGCGCCAGAAGAAAGATGGAAAATGTCCAAAACTCTCTCATTTTAAAAACATTGCTGAATTCTTTGTGAATATATGAATATACATATCTTGCTTATTTGAGCAATGAGATTTTTTTTTTCCTCATTTGACTGTATTTTCCACTTGTAGTACATATTGGTTCAGAAAGAGATAAAAGCTTGCCTCGTATCAAGGACGGTGAGAGGTGGGAATTTCAGTTTTATGTGTATTAAAATTAGGAATTTATATTTTTTATCTACATTCTATTTTGCAAATAAGGGGGAAATTGGAGAAAGCATACACTCCATATTAAGTATGACTGAATTGTCACTGTGATGGAATTGTTCCAGAATTGAACTATACTGCTTAGAAACATCAGGACACTGATTAGAAAACAGAGTAACAAGTCACTAAAATCAAAAGGCCTGGTTTCTTCAAGAATTGCAGCCCCTTTTGTGTGAATAGAAACAGAACAATATAGGAAATGTGCTTTTGTATGCGGTCACACATGGAGGAACCACTATACCGCTCTTTATTTTAGGTGCCATTCTGTATCTTTTCTTCTGATGTTGGTGGACAAACCACAGAGATACCTCAGGCTTTGGGAAGGAAAGGTTAGCCTCTCAGGTCCTGCTGCCACCTTCCAACAAGCAGCCAAGGAGGCAGGTACCCACCAGAGCAGTGTCTGATCTGGCCTTACCCCTGCCAGCGACTTCTTTTCAACCTTTGTCATTGCTCGGAAAGGACAATCATAACCAAAATTACCGAAGGACTTAGAAGGAAATAAGTTTGAAGGCAATGATTGATTCATTGATGGATGAATGGAGAAAGGCTTCCTCTTTTTCCTCCACTGCTGAGTTGTCAGTCAGACAAAACAAATTAGAAAATGAAAGTTATGGCCCAGGTGAAGCCAAGAGAAGGCAGTACATTAGAAAAGCCCCCAGATGCAAACCCAGGTGAACTGGATGCAAATTTAACAATATTATTCTTGCTCGGTGAGGAGGATTTCTTGGGGAAAAAAGGCAATAAGCACAGAAATATCCTTGGGCAAGTGCTAGATTCTCTAGTGTGACCTGAAAAAACTCTGCTTTATTGTGAGCCATAACAAGGAGCTGAGCCTATAAGACTTGTAATAGTAACAAAAAAGCAATTTATGCAAAATGGGGGCAATCCTCATCTCATAGTATCTAGAGAATAGACAGTTTTATAGGTGATTAATTTAAAAAGAAAAAAGGACAAAAGAGAAAAAGGTTGGCATAAGTTATTTAAAAGCTTTCTAGTACACTGCGACTGGGAAAGTATTAAGAAAACTAGAAAGGGTATGGCACTTGAGGAAAAGGCAAGGCATTGTGGGAATATGGTATGAAATAAAGCAGGATTCATTAATGTAATTATTGCAGAGACACTGTAGTAATACAGTAGTTAAACATTATGCCATGATTCCCCAAAATAAACCTTCATGAAGACAAGTCTTTATCTTTTCTACTTGGTGCTTTTACTGAAATCATAATAACTCTAAACATACAAAGAAATTAATAACTATTTCTAAAATGCTGTAGCACTGTTCTGGGTTTGTTTTGTCTTGAGTTTGTTGTCTTTTTTTTTTTAGATTCATAACCTCTTCAAAATTATTTAATCTAGGCATTGCAAGCATAGCCACTCTGAACAGAATTGCATACTGCTACCTTTATGAGTATTAATCAAAATTGAAAGACATATAGCTTCAGACTTTGGAAAGTAGTCAGTAATTCACACTGAGTGGTCCTTTTAATATGCATAGAAAGAAAACACAAAGTATTAAATCAGCACTTATTATCAGATTTCTTTAAGTGTGTAAACTTAGCTACCTGACATCATGAATCAAATTTGGTATATTAGGTTATAAATATTTGTATTTCTTTTTAAAGTAATAAACAGCCATGTTTGCTGTTACTATACAAAATATTAATTATGGTAGAGACTTTCAAAAGAACGAAAGGAAAATGGACACCCTGGGTTAAATCAGCCTAGTTATGAAAGCTAGAAACAATAAAAGATTTTGAATGGATTTCAGAAAGTAGTCATGGGGAGTTCCACACCAATGTTTTTTAAGAAAGGATGTCCACATTCATATTTCCACTCCTGAGGTGCCAAATGTCTTTTATCACTTGCTGTTTTTTCAGTTTTTAAAATTCTTTATCCATTTGTTATGTTTCTGCAGAGACACCAAAGGATTTTGGCCTTAGGGAATTTAAAAATTTCCTCTAATCAGGAGGAAATACCAATCACTATTATTACTTTGCTGTAGCCATAATACAGTCAGCAAACTCTTAAAAACACTAAAATTAGAAAAGTAGACCTTTAAGTCTGCAATAAAGCAGTATCTTTCAAACTTATTATTAAGATCAGGCCTAATTGATACACACTGGTTATTGGTATGGATCTCGTTAACTCTAAATCATTTTCTTAGCTTTGGTTTCTCAGTCCCAGGGGCATGGAGGTACCTGTCCATGTCATGAGCCAGATCCCTAATCCAGGGCTGTGGCTGAGACTTTGTACCTACCCCCATATGTTTGGTGTTTCTTTCTGTTTTGCTTAAGCAAAAGTGGTATAAAGTGTGTGGTGTGAAGGGGAGAGGAAAATGGTGTGAAAAAGACCTGCAGGTATAGAGGTAAAAGTCTGCTGCCCTCAGCTCTACATCAGGATGTGGAAGTAGCTTTGGCCCCTGTAACAGTAGTGACTGGAGGATCATCTGCTGTATTTCAGCACTGAGAAAACAACTGCCATATTTTAACTAATCCCTCAGATTTATGCCTGATTAGCAAGACGTTGTTGATGATTAAATACTTTCAGAATACGTATGTAATCAACTTCTCACCCAAATTTTATAGTTTGCAGAGAGAAAGTGGTAATTGGATAATGTTAGAAATGTTCCTTCAAAACACTGCTATCATGAATTAAATAGTAGCAGCTTTTTTAAAGCCTGCTCCTGTTTTAAAGGCACTTTTTTTTTTTAATTCTAAAATATTTATTCCAGATTTCAGTTTTAGAACAGGAGCAAATTATTTCTGCAACTAAGTAGTTTGTCGTTTCCTTTATTATTCCATCTCTGTCACTATATTGTCCTTGAAACTATTTTCTGTCAGTGTCAAACACTATAGCCTTAGGACAGAAATGAAAGTGAGATAATATATCTCAATGAGCTTTTCTGGTGAAATGTTTTTAAAAGTTTTCAAATGCAGCCATTTGGATTTAAGCAGAAGATGAAAGAACAATGAAACTAGGAGATTAAAGGAACAAAAGCAATTATTTTAAATGTTATTATTCTAACATTCCAGTATTAATCTTTGAACACCATTTTAATTGTACCAAATGATTTATATAAGTAACAGAAAAATTATTTTATGTTGCTTCTTCTATTCCTCTGTGAAGAATAAAGTCTTCTATCAGTACCTTTTCTCATAATTAGGATTCCAAAAATGTGTCATTGTGACATTTTTCTAAATTTTATCTTAATAAAAGGCTTAACTTTAATGTTTCATAAGATTATCCAACCAGTTCCTAAAACCACACAATACATTCATTTCAGAAACCAATGTAAGTTCAATGTGTGCTGTTTTTCCATTTCAGAGATAACGTAAGTAAAACAAGAAAATACAAAAAGTAAGACTTTCGTTGTTGTTATAATGTGGGAGGAAGAGTGAGGGGCAGAGGTTAGAATATTTATGCTTTCATTGTATTATTGCATTGTGTGTTTTAGGATTTATAATTTGTTTCTCATATGCTAGCATTTTAAGAGTTTGGGGTTTTTTTTAATTCTGTTTAGCCACTATTACATTTTCTAGACTGGAATGCTTGTCATTGAAGCCTTGAATTTCCACAGACTGACCTCCTTAGAGGTAGATTGACTGCCTGACTCAGGGAAGCCACATCTTGCATTTCAGGAAATGTGATTCAGGCATCCTTGCATTGGTCTGAGAGTTGCAATGTTTTCCTTACACAAAATTACTCTTACATATTTGTTTGTCTTTTTATTTCCTCCTTCCTTAGAACTAGCTACTTCATCAACACTTTGCAAAAAAGCAAATAATCATATTTTCTCATTCAAAGAGACACAAAGAAGGACTGGTTCAATAAAGTTAGTGAGGATATTCAGAGGTTTTACTGCTTTAAGTCACTTCAAGTTAGCCATGGCCTCTCTTCATCACTGTTTTTATAACATTGCTGATGAGCCAGAAATTACTGAGTGAGAAATGGTTCACATAAGATTGGCACATTTTTGTGTAGGAGCTGAGAGCACAAGTCCTCATCTCCACCCCTGGGACACAGCAGTCATTTTGTGCAAACAGGATGGAAGACCCCATTTATTTTGTTGATCTTATCACAATGCATTTTCCTCATCCAAATGAAAGTTTTCTATGCAGTGCTTCTCTTAAATTACCACTTCAGCCACTTAACAATTTCCCTACCAGTGGCTGCTATCACTACAGAACAAGAACTCTGGTGGGTTTCAGTCTTTTCCTGAAGAATACCGGTTGGCTAACAGCAGAAAGCAGTTCAGCTTACCTGCTCTTCTACAGGTCACACATGGAGGGATATTATATGAGTGTGTGTGCATGCATGCATGTATGTTCATCCCTTTAAAACCGGGGAAATTCCAGTGGTGCTCAAAATTTTTCAGTCAGAGCTGGTTTACTTGCCTTACAGAAACACATGGACACACAAACACCCACATCTATCTTTATATAATTACATGCATTTCCATATTCATGTACAGATATGTGTTTTTTTAACATATTCACAAAAAAAAATTAACTACAAGTGGATACGTTTAAAATTGCAAATAATTGCCATATTAGTAAAGTGACTGAAAAAACCTAAAATGTGGTCTTGAAAGGAACTACCTGATGTTTTACATTATGTAGGCATGCTTTTTTCAACATTTCTTTACTGTCAAAATATTGCATAAACCATAAAATCATAGAATGGTTTGGATTGGAAGGGACCTTAAATACTAACTAGTTCCAAATGCCCTGCCATGAGCAGGGGCACTGGCATGAATCATGAACGTTTTCATATCAAAACCCCACACAGAGGGGTGTGTCTCATACTGAATCACATGGAAATAAAATATTTCTCATACAGGAACATGTAAATGCTAGCTAGTGTTTCTTAAATGCTTTTCCTAGTTAAACGAGAAGTAGTTATACCAGCTTTATCAATAAACATGCTTTAAAGAGAAAAAAAATCAGACAAAGGAATCTTTCTGGAAGTGCCTAGTAAATGTGGATAGTGCAGTATCTGGGCATCCCACTGGCGAGATGCTGTCTTTTAGGGACACGGGCAACTTGTACCTGACCTCAGCAGTACTGAGGATGCTTTGTGTTGCCGGGAGGAACAAGGGAGAGGCCACGAAACAGAAATGTGCTTACAAGAGGTTTAGAAAGTGCCAGCAGATGGCATGAACGAGTCCTCAGCAGTAGGGCTGGCAAGGCGGGGGGAGGAGAGCTTTGAAGCAACAAAACTTTCTTGAGTACCCCAGATGACTTACAGTGAACAGCTTTTGAACATGACTATAAACATTAAGATTTCTGAAGAGGTTATGCTAGGTAAGGAAAAAGCAAAAGAACCCCAAACTAATGAATATATTTAGGAAAGGATTTGTCTGAGTCATTAAAAAAATATATCTCTGTAATACACAGAAAGCTCAGTTCCTATTACAGATACAGATTAAGGATTCTATTTGTATGCACTTTTTGATCTGCACACTTGTCTTTGCTGTGGTTTTATAAAAACACATTAAAAACATCAGCATTGCAAAAAAAAAGTTTAAAAGGAACTTGTCTTCTGAAAGAAGTTTGTTTCATTGATGTTTGAGTTTGTACAGAAGAAGTAATAGAAACTGCATCTCTGATCACTGGAAAATGGATTCCTTTCAAAGGCACCAACTGTCCTGACAGTGCGATGCGATGTCTTGCTCTCTCTCACTGCCAGACTCAGCTACAGAAACAGCATAATTATATGAGTAGCAACAATTCCCCTTATCTAATATGAACACTTGCTACTGTTAAATGCATTTCAATGTGCTAAAAAAGAAACAGAATTAAAACTTATGCTGAGTTTGTTGGGTCATTTAATCCAAGGGAGGTTGTTTTCCTATTGGGTTTGTAGTGGATTGTTTTGTTTGTTTTGTTGGGTTTTTTAATTCTACACATTTCATAATGTGCCAGCCAGCCCAGGTGTAGGTGATGATGGCAGACCCAGGAGATCCTGCTGCCCAGGACATGCCTCCTGGCCTCCTCTGGGCACTCTTTGCTTCCCTGAAAGTGAAATTTCTGTTCTGCCTGACTCCTTGTGCTGCCGCCATTACCATGACCTTTTGACTGTGGCATTTGAGAACTAATTTTTTCAAATAAATTTGGCAGAAAATTCTCCATTTCTGTCTTTCACTGTCCCATAAATAGGTTTCCCAAGTGTAGACATTACCAGCAAATCAGTCCAGATATCCTCATGCTATTCGTAAAGACAATCAACTAACAGTCCAAAATTCCTGATCTTGATAAAGCTTATTAACATCAATGAAGGTTCTTCTAGAGAAAACTCTGAATGGTATATGAGGCAACCAGAATAATCGTTTTCTAAATGACCAAATCCATGAAACTGTATGGATATTCAAGTCACAAAAGTGAAGTAGTAGTAATGATATTAATAATTAGTGGACATTTGATATTAAAATAGCTAGCTGGTTCAGTATGACTCCAGTCATTTCCAAAGCATCTCACAGAATCACTGAAACAACAAAGACCTCTGGAGAAGATAAAAAAGAAATTTATTTGAGTCAGAGTAGGGGGAACTGGAGGAAATACAGCTAAGAATGATGAATCAAAATTTGTTGTATATTGAACAACCTAATTACAGTTATTATGGTTTTTGTCATTGCAGAGTTGATGAATATTTTCTGGACTAAATGGAAATTTCCATCCCACAGTCATTGTAGTTGTCTAATATTGCTGTACGTTAGTGTCTTAGCGGACGGTGCTAGTATCAAATCTAAACAGATTACTGTAGACAATCACCAGCCAAAAACAACAAAGAGGCCAGATTACATCTAGGCCTTTTGATCATCAAAGCTTTAATATGCTTTATACACCATTTCATAAATTATGGATGTGAAATGGTTGTGGCAATAACATCAAGGCTTACATATTGTTGTAGTAATTATTTCAAAATTAAATATAAGTAAACATATTTAAAATTAATGTATTTATTATATATAATGCCCAATGAGCCAAACACAAAGAAATAGCTAGGGGGAGATTTTTCATCTGTAGGTCACTTGTATCCTATTTGTAATGATTTCTTTCCTACAGTAAAGAGAAAAGCTAAAACAATTTCATGAAAGTGTCATCTAGTAAAAGATAACCCTTTCTTTGGAATTATTTCTAATTTGCTGCAGAACTTCAGAGGGAAATATAACAGCACCAGGATTTATTTTTCCCTTTTTGCTTCACACATGCTGATTTACATATTTTGCTGCTCTTGTTGAAATCGTGTACCATCTTCTGTGAAGAGGCTTCATTGCAGCAATGATACCAACAGTTCAAATTAGAATACATAAAATTCCTTTTTATTTCATATTATCACGAAATAGGCATCCTTATCTCTATAAATAAGTAAAAGGCATCAAGATTTGAACACTCATTTTATTATCTGTACCTGGACTTTTAAAGAAAAATAAGAAAATAGAGTTCAATTTTTAATGCCCTGCCAAAGAAATTCGGGTGAAGGTTCAATGAAGTTAATCATTCTTTCCGCAATAATGAGGAATTAATACTCAAATCATCTATATTTGATACACTTTATATTCAGCAATGTCAATTAAATGTTAAAACTGGAAGAATTATGGGACCTCTCAAGCTAATATTGATCTAATATCTTCAGCTCAATGACAGTGTCAATTACTTTATCTTTATATATATATATAATATGAGAAGTACTCATGCTGTTAGAAACTGTGGAAGACAGACAGATTCTCCTTGCAAAATAAAAAAAAAAAAAAAAAAAAGCCCAATTTCTTTCCATTGTAGCTGAATCAGGTTTTAGCACAAAACATTTACAGGCTTTTGTTACGTAAAATTGAGAAACAGCTTACCTGTGCAAACTTTAGACTATTTAAGAAAATTCATTTAAGTGTTATTTAAAAATCCACTATAATTTTCTTTCTGGTTTTGTGGTTGGAACTATCATTGCCTTCCCAGTTGTTTCCTTTTTAGGACACTGTAACTTGGCTGTCACCAGCAGTCCAATGTCTGCGTTGTTCCATTCAAACTCACCCCCTGAAAATGTTTATGCTTGTTATTCCTTCTCTCAGTCCTTGCAGAAAAGTGAAAGAAACACAGTATTTTTCTCACTGTTTACACTGTGCAATTTTATCTCTTCATTAAATACATCCTTACTATTTTATGACAGGCCTTTGCCGAACAAAATTACCTTTGGGTGTAGATCACACCCCAGTTTATCACTGGGTGGTGTTAGGGAATAGTCAGGCAGTGGGCCAGTAAACTCACACAGAGCGCTTCAGCTCCCCATATCTAAAGCTACACTGTAGGACTCTTGATGAAACCTGGGTCAGTGCAGCACTGGTAAAAGATGTACCAAGTGACTGCCAGAGCATCCCACTACTGCACTGGAGGTGTTTGTCTCCTGCTTTCTCAGCACCTTCCTGAATGCTCCACAAGGCAGGTCAGCTATTGTTCAGAGAGTGCCCAGCCTGTTATGCATACCAGAAAAAATCTGTAGCAGACCAGCTGCAGAAAACAGGGGTTTAATATCCAGATGTGCATTACAACAAAGCAAAAACATGTTGATTGACCCCAGGCTGTTCCCTCGGGGCCAAGAAAGTTCTCAACATTTTCTTATGAACACTCTGAGAGTAGTATCTAAAATAATCCTCTGGGCTGCAGCTGCTTTGAATTGAACACACATTTATTAGTAAAATACTTGTAATAGTAATGTCAAGCCTGAACCAAAGAACGGTTCAACTGAATCTTTTCCTATGAACCCAAATGGAATCTCAATCTTCCTCAACAAAAATCAGAACAGAAACAGAAATGTTGCCTTACTGGAATATGACAGATTTTTCACTGTGAAGGTCTGAAGAGTTTTCCATTGTAGGAGTGATTGGTGCAGTGGAGATGTGCCTTCATAACTCTGTGATGCTCTGGAGGATCTGTAGGGGTTTCTCACAGTGGTTCACAGAGTACCCTAACTATTATTCCCAGTGGTCCTTCATATCAATTTCTGACTTCTGTTGAGTTTCAATGTGCTCTGGGAGTGACTCCAGAGCTGATGTGTCTGCACCTTGGCTAAAACTTCTTCCTTCATGCCTGTCATTTGGCACCTTCATTTGGTTCAAAATGTTGCATTTTTTTATGAGAACCTCTATAGGGCAACACCCAGTCTGTCTTCACACCCTGGAAAATGATGATTGAAAAGAAACCACACATCAGTCTCTGAGATCCTTATGGACATTTAAAGATGTTATGCATGTGGTGCCTTTTTCTAGTCTTAAAATCAAGAATCAAACACTGTCAGAAGGGAAAAAGGGATTTTACCTTTGTATTTATTTTAAGGATCCTTAGGTGCACGAAGTCCAGGTTGAATGCTTCCCAATGCACACTGCAATGCACACCCACAATAGATCGAGTATAACATTATAGGTCTTACTAATTAGCATATCTATCAAAGATTCCCCAGTGAGAGGCTCGAGTGAACCCCCCTCCCCAAGGAACCTTCCCCTGGATGGTTCTATCTCAGTTTACAGAATGTGTTCTGGAGAGGACCTTGGGGTCTGGGGCATTCTGATCCCTAACTACAAAGCTTCTAAGATGTTTTGTCTCTCAGCTTGACAAATAAGTCTAAGAATGTAGGCTAAAAAAAAAATAGAATACAGAAGTTATAAAAAAGTATTAAAGGGTTATAAAAGAAAAGGCAAAAAATCATCATGGCATCACATGGAAATGTGGGCCCCTCTTGAGGTAAGGGGCTGTGCTGTCCCTTGTGCCTCATGTGCGGGAACATGCTGGATCTGTCTGACAGCAGGATGAAAGAAGGCGGCTCATCCTTTTTGCCTGTTCACTGGCAATATGGGGGACATATGGAACTGGCTTTGTGTTTCTGCTATCACTGACTCTCCTGTACACAGATGTGCATGTTTCTTTTAAAACCCCACAGGTCTTGTCTCCTGGTGATGCATTACCCTCTATTTTATCAGTACAGGGAAGAACAGTTCTACCCAATATGAAAATGCCAAGGCACTGAGAAATGTCACAAACAGGAGACCTTTCTCTATAGGACATATTCTAAAATTTTTTCCCAAAACATAGCAGGGCAACAAGAGCAGAAGATGCCTCACAAAATACAGTAAAGCAGAGCATACATGTGATGACACCTTTAAAAGGACAACTTAGCTACTTAAACACTGAAGTCCTTAAAATCGCAGGTAATAAGTATTGCTGCAAGGATGCAACTCTGTGTATTCCTACTAAGAGCCACAGCAATACCTTCTACTGCCAATTGCCAGTCAGCCCGACAAGTTGTCTCTCACCTTTCCCTCTGTCCCCCTGTATGAGTTAGGAGGAAACAAGAATTACTGCAGCTGGTCATTGCCTTCAGTCTTCTAATGACCTTTTAGTTCCTTTGAAAGACAGCTGCTGCATATGTTCCAATATTATGTTGAGATTCATAATTATGTCTTACTGTTGGAAAGAAAATCACGAGTAAATATATTAAATGCTGAATGAATTTAATGTGTCATATACAGCCCTACAAAAATTATGTCCTGGGAGATTCCCCTGTGAAAAAACTATCCTGAGAGATGTGATACAACAATAAGCATTAGTGAAGAAACCTAGCAGCTCTTAGATGAGAGATTAAGAGTTAAGTCTTCATTAAGGAGTGAGGGATCCTGGCTATATTGAATAATGTCCTTGTTACCTTGAAGAAAATAATATCATTGTAATCACTGCAGGTGAGGGAATGGACTTGCTTGGACATAAACTTTTCTCTAGCTGATGACTCAGATGATAACTTGAAGGTTTGCTGATGACTGGCAAGAGCCTGCCCTGAAGTCAGGGAGTAACGTACAACTAATAAATTATTTGATTTTGTCGTCAATTGGTATTCTAGGCTCAAGCCCATACACCAAGGATCAGGTTTCTTTAATCTAATTAAGGAAGGATTTAATAGATTTCTTTTCTTTCTAATATGCTACAGATGTCACTGTTTTAAAGCAAACATTTCCTAATATTCATTTATTTACTCATTAGGTTGTAAATAAGAGGAACTGTTATGCTGGAGTTCATAGTGAGAAGTGCCTCCTGAAAGCAATGTCTCAGGTACTGAGTGGTAGCTAATCTGTGCACCAGGGATTCAGCAACAAAGTCATCATTTTTCTTAAAAATTACTATAAGAGGGTTCAAGGCTTCTCGAAACCCAGTTTCTAGAGAATAACTGATAATTCAATACAATCCAAAGGGGGTTGTTCATCTATAATATAAAACCCAAAGAAATTGATGCTACCTTCAGTTACAAAGAAGTGTAGTCTTGACAAAATGACAAAGTAGAGGATGCTATGATCAACAAAGACAACCTATATACTCATTTTGATTTTTTTTTTTTTTTTTGTACAGACCAAACCAAAATAGTGAAGGAAAGGATGGAAATAATGATTTATAATTCTAGTGATCATGGTACCGTATCTTTCACCTATAAAATTAAATCACATATATTTGTTCCTTACAAGTAACTCAGACCCCATCGCTATGGCAAAGTATTTTTCATGGCAGACCAGCAATCTTACTTTCTGCTAGCACATGTAAGTTAGTATCTCCTCAGTTAGTTTTTTTTTTAGCTGAGTGAGTAATACATGAGGTATTTAAAGTGCATCAAGTGCTACCAAATCTGTAGTGATAGTCTGTGACAGTGATAATGTCTTCTACCAAGTCTTCTATAGCACATTACCCAAAATACTGCCTTAATCTATGGAATAAATATTTGTGTTCTTTTATTGTGCTGTTTTGCTTACTATGTCTTAGTGGAAATAGAACACATAAATCCATCTCTGACATTACCTGTTTAATGAGTTTATGATCTAGACACACTCAGAAATGGATTTATGATCCTGTCGTGGATTTTTATCCTATTTTCCTTAAGTGAAGCCTCTTACATGGGTAACAGGGGTATCTCACTTCAGCTTCTTCATAGAAAGTGTGGGTGAGTCTTTTCAGGAGTAGCACCAAGCGCAATGTGGCTGACCAGATGTGTGTCATGCATGCCATTTCCCATGGAAGGGTGTGGCTGCCCAGGCAAAACTCAGTACAGTTCACCTCCTTTTGCAGCAAATTTTTCCCCTTACCATTTTATCAGTCCTGAAAAATCTTGTCTAGCTGGTCTCGTTTTCATTGCCTTTATTACAAAATTCTGCCCAATCTTCATTTGCATTTGCCATATCCTACCTAATACCTCGTGCGTTCCTTGCAACAGACTGACCCTTCTATCAGATCTTGCTTTTCCACTGGGGATGTTACAGTGTTCCAGATGGGGCTTTTGTTAGTTCTTGTGTCAAACAATGCTGAGAATTTACTGCTTCATTGATAGTGTCTTCTTTACATCTATCTTGCACATTAGCTCACTAATTCATGGATATCAGAAACATGTACATCAGCCCTGCAGGAAGTTTTGGGTTCTCCCAAACACTGTGTTGCCCTGCATCATTCTTCTCACACCATTAAGTATATTGAATTTCTTTTATGCCTGAAAGCTGGTGTATTCCTTCTAGCTATATCAGCTGGTTAAAAAAGGAATCTTACACTCCCTAAAAGCCTCCTCTAGTCTTTAATCAGCAATGTTAACTATGCCAGGGATTGTTTGGATGAACCTTTTAAATGTAAAAGCTTCAGGAAGACATATGTACCAAACTTATTTAAATAGGGCCTTCATTTTTGCAGTTTACAAGTTGTGTATCTTCCCCTGCCTCTGAGACTAGCATTTTTCTTCCTATTTTTAGTGATAGTTTTGGAGAAGGAAGAGCCTTCAAAATGTCCATAATATTTTAACTTCTTCCTGTAGTCAGAGTAATGAGTGCTGGAAGAGATAAATTCCAGCAGAAGTGATCATTTTTATCAGTGGTGCAATTTCATCTCTCCTACACACGTTGGATTTTTTTTCCTGACATTTTCTCACTCTATCTTTTAATGTCCCATTATGTTTATCAGGAATTCCATGTTTTTTCAGTGTAATATATTAAATGCTGCAGAAAGAAAAAAATGTATATTCCATTATATTACAAATTTGTCCCCTTTCACTCTCAGGGAATATAATTTTCATAACTTTTCAACACTTTCAACCTACAAGTATGCTAAGTGTATTTTGTTTGGAAGATTTCTTATATATTTATTTATTTTTTAAATTTAAAAAAAAGAGGAGAGAGGGAAATGCTGCTTCATGCAATATGGCCTGTGAAGCTGAACTGTTGTCATAGCTGGTATCTCATTTTAACTTTGCAGGTCTTGATGAAAAAGGATCTGAGTTCAGGCAGTTATTGAGCGTATGCTCCAGTGACTGCCAGATTGATGCTTCTGTCATACAAGAATGTGACAATAGTTGCTATGGGTTCCCTGATTCGGTTAATTAGATTTTTCTCTGTATAATTAGCACATCTTTAGACTGAACTTCAAACTATGTCACCAATTTATTTTAAAATTAGAGGAAGTGTTGGAAAGGATTTTATTCCTCTCATTTCTTGTCAATGTTTCTGCTAAGACCCACTAGGAATATCACAGAGCAAAATTGTTAAGAGGTCAGTATGTGATGTGGAAACGGGCTGTTTGACCTAGTTTTGGCTGTGGCTCAGACATCTGAGCTCACTGAAGAGAGGCGTGAGGAAAATTTCTCTTTGTTTCATTTCTCAGGATTCAGGTGAAGCTACTGGGAAAGAGTGGGGTAGCTTTGCAATTATATGAAACAGCTATTCAGTTCCAGAGGTCATAGCAGACACAAAGGTATTATCATAGCACAAGGAGGACTGGCTCACTGTACAGGGAGGGAAGGAGGAAAGAAGCACTGCAGAGCAAAGAAAAGTACATACACGGTATGAAACTTTCTAAGTCATCTAATTCATGTGGGCAACCACAGGAGTTCAAAAACCTTGCTTTGTCCAGTAAAGTTTCTATCCTTTCATGGGCTCTTACAGAACTATTGTAAAACTATCAAAAGTTCAGTTTTAAAAAGCACTATTTTCATACTACACAATAAGACACAGTTATGACAGGAATGCTGTTGGGAATATTTGACTGAGGTGGCATAGTTCACTCCATAAATCCTCAAACTTCAAAATTATTTTTAACATGAGGTCTGTTGCTGCTTTAAGGTTAAAAAGTATAACGTATGCAAAGGGAAATTTCTCATTTTGAGAGGCTTCTGAAAAACATGTCAGCAGTTTGCATTAGCTGAAGCTTTGCTCTGTGCACTGCAGCAGCTCCTGAAAGATTTCCGATAGGCTGCAGCACACCAATACAGAATTGTTTAAAGCATATGGATGGATAGCATGAGGATACATTTCAGTGAGGTAGAAAGGGGGCAGTGCAAAGGGTTTTAATGGGATTGTGACAACCCCATGCATGACATGAACCAAAACACATCAAGGGTTGAAGCATCTTTCACATTTTCTGGAGCATGCTTGGAGAAGGGCAATGAAGCTGGTGAAGTGTCTGGAGCACAAGTCTTATGAGGAGCAGCTGAGGGAATGAGGATTGTTCAGCCTGGAGAAGAGGAGGCTCAGGAGAGACCTAACTTCCTGAAAATGAGTTGTAGGGAGTTGGAGTCAGCCTCTTCTCCCAGGTAACTAGCAACAGGACAGAGGAAATGGCCTCAAGTTGTACCAGGGAAGGTTTAAATTGGATATTAGAAACCATTATTTCACCAAAAGGGTGGTCAGTCATTGGAACAGGCTTTCTAGGGAAGTGGTGGAATCACCATCCTTGGAAATGTTGAAAAGTTGTGTGGATGTGGCACTTGGATATATGGTTTAGTGGTGAACCTGGCAGTGCTGGGTTAATGGTTGAACTCAACAACCCAAGAGGTGTTCTCCAGCCTAAACCATTCTACCATTCTATGATCCTCAGGGCTCCCTCTGGCTCCATGGCATCCATGGGCTTGCTGGTGTCCCTGCAGCAGGTGCTGTCTGCACTGTCCCACTCATTTAGCCTCCTCACACCCCCTTGCTTTCCCTGCCTTTCCAAAAACACAGGATATTGAGCATGACTTCTCTGCCTTTGTGGCAATAGAAGTTCAAGTAAGCAGCATTGAAGCTGGTGCTCCGTAACACACCATCAGTCCAGACCTTCCTGTGAGAGGTGACAGGGAGCTCTGCTTAAACGCAGATACCTCAAAAGAGGCCAGGTCATAAATCTTGCCTACACTTTTGTTTAATGTGAATTAATGTTTGTTACCGTTGGAACACAGCTGCCATATTGGATCAAAAGGGATGACAATAGAGACAATAAAGAACTTCCTGTCATTTCAAGACATCAGATTGTTTATAAGCATTCCTTCTCTCTCAGAGAAAAAAGCTTTTCTAAAATCACTTTTGTAGCAGAATTTTATGCCACTACTGGCTGCTTTTATAAACCCGACTGACTAAGCTTTTATTAATCCAAAATTATGACTTCAAAGAAGAGACACTGGAACTAACAATGCTTATGTAAACACAGATGGTCTTGAGAAAAAAATGACAAGAGATTTTGTGAAAGGCAAAAGGTAAAAGAAGTTGACAGAGTTAGGATGTCTTACTTTAAGAAGTTTTTTGCATGTGTGCTTTTAAACATATTGATATCTTCAATTCTTGCCTTATTAATTTAGTTTCATTGCACATACTGCTCTGTAATGGGGAGGAATTTGTGTTAGTCCTTATTCCTATGAACTACAACTTCCAATTATGTTCTTCTGTTATTTAGTTCCCAAGAACATCTTCAAAGTTTGATAATAATTTATGTTGTCTATGTATTAAGTCACTTTTACAGGATCCAACATAACCAACACCTGCTTATGTGAAGCCTGAAGACTACTTTGGGTGTCCATGAAGGCCATTTGATATCTGCCTTCTTTTATGGTTGACCTTGAAGGGGAGTTCAGTTTGGTAATTTATGGCAAACAGCATCCAGGAAGACCCATTTGCAAGATTCACTGTCACTTAGTGCTAAACGATCGCTCCTGACTCTGAAGACAATCTGAGTCCCTGACAGGGCAATCCCATAAAAAATATTGCTTGGCCACCCAGGTGTCTTTTCCAATTATCTGGAGTAGAAATTAATACTTTTAAAAGCTGCTAGTTTTTGAAAGGTTATTCCAATTTATTCCAGTAGTTTCTTTTACACATTATGATAAATTGGTTTATTACACCGTTATTTTCAATGTCAGCTTTTTAGAAGATTGAATCATAATGTTGAAACATTAGAGTGAATGGCAAACATATTATTTTACAGCTGAGTAATATATTCCCTCTAAAAAAATAGTGCTCTGTTTTTAATAACTGGTAATTTTAAGATTGTATTGCTTAATGCTGTTTCTCCACAATATTTATTTCTATGTAGTGAGGACTGGAGAGCTTTCTTTCCAGTTGACAGTGATAGCTTGGACAGGACACAAAATATATAGAAGTACAATAATCCAAATTGCGAGCTGTGCTTTTAAGTATAAGAATTCATGATTTCTCAGTATCAGTTTAATATATGGAGCAGCTCCAGGGAGAATAAATGGTTAGGCTCACTTTAGTGGGCTTCTAAATTTAGAAGCAAGTTTTTTTAATGCCATGTTTTCTTCTTTGATTTTTTTTTCTTTTGGTGATAATCTCTGGGTGCTATTTTTGTTCCCCAAATCCTCTCCAACGGATCTATAAAAGGACTGTAATTAGCATTTTAATGGGAATAGTTGAATCTCACTGTTTCCCTACAGCTAGCATATTCCTATTTATGCAGAGCTCAGCAATACTCAAAGACATAAGAAATTCATAGTTTATTTTTTTCTTTTTTTTCCTTTTTTTTTTTTTTTTTGTTTTGGAAGCTGGGAGAGCAGGAGACAGGGTGGGGGAGGAGAATAAACAAAGCTAAAACTCTCAGCCTTTTCAACTCTGTATCTGCTTGTAGAACAGTTTCTTTCTCCAGCATGAATTACAAATTTTTTGGCTCTCTATCATCAGTTCTGCAGGTGGCTGAATACTTTGAACTCCTATTGACTTCTTTCACAGCACAATAAAGTTTCCATCCTGAGGTGCACAGCAATGCCCCATGTATTTTTTAATTGGAGCAATTATCTCAGAATGGTTCAGTACAAAGTACTATTTCAAAAAGACAATTTCCTGTAGGTAAATGGTGTCAATTTCAAAAGTAGTAGGTTACTGCTAATGAGTGTCTGACACTATTTTTCAAGCAGGCACATGTACAGATAAAGATTTGGATCTCAGCCCAAATGTTTAGAGAGTAAGACACCTACAGCTCAAATAGTCAGATAGTGGCATCAAAAATAATCTTCCTTCAAGTCCAGAACTTCTCCCCCTTCACCACCAGGAACTTCTGTTATCTGTGAGAAGGGCAACCTCCCATACAACCTGAGTGCCTCAAAGATATTGCATCCTCTGTTTCCATAGGCTGATTTGCATGGCAGTGTGAAGGGTAAAGCCCTGATGAATTTATCTTCTGTGTGATGTGGAGAAATAGTTTACGTCTATAATAGCTAATGTTTGGATTCCTTCATCGCATCGTAGCCACAGGTCCTATATAAGCAATAGTTTACAAATGGAATGGTTTTATGGATAGGAAACAGGTTTTATTGCAGGAGAACAGGCATGGCTCCTCTTGTAGCTGGGACAAGTTGGTGGCACTGTTTGTGTGAAATTGTGGATCCCATGTGCCCCATAAGGAAGTGTATGTCTCAGCTTCATCCTGAGCCCTCCTCAGGGCTCCAGGGTGTGCTGCCCTCTTCACCCCCACAAGATTCACATGCAGCCTTCATGAATACTCTCAGGAGGCTGCTGAGCAGTGCTGAGCTGTGTCTTCAAGATTCCTGATTTTAGCAGACCACAAATCAGTAAATCTGTGGCTATGTTGACTAATCTCTTCATTTTTAAAAGTAAATGCTTTTTGACTTTATTCCCTAGAAATGCTGGTAGGCAAAGGTTAGGAAAGATGTTTTTTCCCAGTTCTATCAATATTTTTCCCCCTTTATCATATTAATATCAATGAAAAAGGTCATATACCTGAAATTCAAATCCATGGAGGAGTGATTTCCAGATATTTGTGGTTAAAGCACCAACAATAAATAACAGTATATACATATCAGCTTCTTGTTTTCCTGAATAAAGAGATTTATGTCCCCTCTATAGAAATATTGAAGTTGGCTTTAAATTGGCCAGAATCATTCTTTTTGGTCAATAAATCTTGATACTTCCCTCCACAGAGATCAATACCTGTTTAATATATCAGATTATTGAATAAGATTAATAAATGTAACTCTGCATGAAGGCTCTCATAAACAGTAAGCAGTCCAAGTTTAGGAGGCTTCACAAAGGCTCACAACATACTATATGGACTATTTCAGTTGAATGTTAAGAAACTGCTGAACTGTGCATTAAATAAATTACTGTATTGTTCAGAGAGTTACAGTAAGGTCTATTAAGTACTTATTTAAAGACTTGGCAACTGTGAACAACAATAAATAATTCAAGTAGCACCTCTAATCTTGTTTTCTTCCCTCTTAATTGGTTTTACAGCATTGTTTTGACATTTACCCTTGAATTAAAAAAAAAAATACTCAGAAAGAAGAAAATGCGTGCTGTGCACTAATCCAGCTGTCAATTGAGTACCTACATATTGATGCATCAGAACAGCCCAGGAGCTCCACTCTGTCTTCAGGGCTGGAAAAGCCCACTATTGGTGTGCAGTAGTATGGGCTTCTGAGCTTGTAGAAAAACTGGGTTTAAGAACTGTTTGTTTGTGCAAATGTGAATGTATAAATATAAAATTATTTTTAAAATATGATGATACTGCATCACCATCTCAGTGAGATTCCAGATGCATAAGAAACCATGTCTGATCTATCACCCAGGGAGGAATCTAAATGCCAAAATTTTGCCAAGAAGGACAGGTGGATCCAGAAGAGCTCAACAGCTGGAAAACTCAAGAAGTAAAGGACAGCAAACACTTTTGCTGTTCAGGTTTTCCCAGCCTATTGGGAGCTCTGGAGTGATTCTAGCGATCAAGTTTTGAATTCAAAAGGACTGTGTCAGGTCATATTTCAACTCAGCTTTTAGAACTGGAGAAATTGTTGTTGGTTTTGGTTTTAATTAAGTTTACAGGACATAGGACATAGTTTGGTTTCTGCAGAAATTTTCCAAAACCTTTTATCTAAAATAATTTGTATTGACTGGCAATTTCATTCAAAATTACTTAGTTTATAGACAGGATTTCTTTCTTTTTTTTTTTTTTTTTCTTTCTGAAAAGGGAATAGGGAAATAAAAGCCACATATTTTCCTTTTCATGAGTTTTAATTTGTCTATATAATTTTCTTCGAGAAGATATAAATTTGCACATGTGGGTGCAGGTAAATAAAAACATATATAGACATGAGAAATGAGATTATGCTGTCCTTTTTTGAGGAATGTATGAATATATTCAAAGAACACATTTAGTGAACCCCAAATTGGTAAAAATATGGCACACACTGCATGTAGATATCATATTGACACCTCTTGGAACTTCAGATGGAAGTATCAACACTTTTGTCATGTGCATATCACCTCCATGCATATTCATATTGAGACTTCTATGCATAGTAAATAATTTTTTTCTGTAAAAGACACAGTATGGTTTTGTATGTGCACCCACTGTTTAAAAATTACATTTTCCAACACATCCTTCTCTTTCTTTTCTTCTAAAAAATAAAGGGATTTTTTTGAAAAACAAAATCTTACTGTGTACTAAAATACAAAAGTTCAAAACAGAGCAACCATTAATCAATGTAAAACTGAAGAAGATATTTTTATTACTCAGAGAAATGTAGAAATACTCTTCTCACTTATCCCAGCCTTTCTTTTACAGGATGTAATTTAAAAAAAAAAAAAAAAAACAAACAATTTCCTTTGTACTTGGGCCATCAAGGTGTTCCCAGAGTGCAGAAACCCCACCATACCTCCCTATAAAGACATTCTACTGAGTGGTGGAAGACTGCAGTTAAAGTTAATAAAATCCCTTCTGACAGTAATGAATTTCCTCTCTTCATTGTGATACTTGTTTGAGGTGACTTGTATTGGCACCTCCCCAGTAAGTCCAGACAATAAAGGTAAAACCCACTGCTCCTATTTCCCACTCAATTTCCTGCATTTGTCTGTAATAAACATGCTTGTGAAGCTTAATGTTAATTCATTCACCTATATTAATTATATTTAATATTTGACTAACCACAAAACATGAAACAAACTTAATTAGCTTTATCTTTGTTTTGAGCCAGGTTACTAATCATTCAGTATTAGAATAAAGTAGCTTTTATATACCATCTTTAGCTGTTCTCAAGCAGAGACTGTATTGCTAACTCTGCTGATAGCCTGTCAAGTGTACTGGGTTAAGTCACTTCAGTCCCCTTACGCCATTCCCATATCAAGAAAGAGAAACATTTAAGTCCTTAGAGCTCGTTGTGAGCACAGGGAACAAAACTCCTTTACATGGTTAATATTTGCTTTGTGATAGTGTAATGGTCCCCCTGCAGGACTGACCTCTCTTGGAACTGGCTGAAGAAGAACTGGGAGTCAAGCCTGAATTAGTCAGTTACCCATTAAAATCTTCTCTCTGCAGAGAAAGGCAACCTTCCACAAGTGGCAGGTGTGACCTATGCGAAAATGATGCCACAGGCTGAGATGAACTGCCTTTGGAACATACCTGTTACTCTCCATTGGGAGAGCCCTTACAGCTTGCTTACATTTGAAACCTAGGGAAACAATCAAATATCTAAATATGTGTCATTAATACATTTTGAGGTGTCCTGGAGTATTGCAACTCTGTAAGGTGGGAGTCCTCCATCATTCCTGTGTCAAAGCTGTTAGCATCATGCATGTATCTTGTATTACCATAGAGTATCTCAATTGATATTAAATGGGCATGCTAGGTACCTGAATTGCTCTTCACATTTTTAGGGTACTGCAGTGGAAGGAATTGTTTCCTCTTCCCCACATAGCATACAGTGAATCTCAGACAGAAGTGCAATGTTACAGCCCTTGGATATGAGATGTCTTGAGAACATGCTTACATATGCAAAGTAACATTTCCTGGAAATTAAGAGTATCGTTCTTTCAAATAATAAATATTTTCATCAGACAATTATATGTTTATCCATGCTAGTACATCATCGGTATTTAATATGTCTTAGGTAAAAAATTTACTTATGGTAGTATGACTGAAGAAATAACTTTGTGGGTTACACTCTTAAAATAATTATTCTGGTCTGGTTTTATTTTCTTTCATTTTTAAGGACGTATTCCGTCTGCAGGTACATGACTTGTTTCCTAAAAGAGTTCTTCTTTCTCTAAAAGTAAAGAAAATCAAATAATATTGATCTAATGTGCACTTACTAATGAGGGTCTCAGGAAAGCAAATAATTCGGGAAAAGGAGGTGACATGTTTGTAGTTTGGCCATATCTATTATCATCTTAATTTCATAAAACTATAGGCTGACCTTGAATTGACCGTGCATTTTAGAAGCTCAGATGAGCAGTCATGCAAACAGATCAGCTACCACTCAAGAGAGCAAAAGCAGTCAGCTGACCAGTCACTTAAATTCAAGAATAGATCAATCATAAACTTAGAGATTTTGCATACAGTTTTAAAATGAATCCCCACAGTGGTCTCTCTTTGCAGCTGAATTCCAGGTGCTTAGTGGTTTGGACAACTGTTGTTTCCTTTGAATTTGCATTTACCAATCTAACAAGTTTAGCTTTCACATCCTTAGCAAAACATCAGATTGGAGGCTCATTCTGTCAGATGGCCTAATTCAGCTCCCATTAAAGTCAACGAAATTACCCTGTTGGCTTAAGTGAAATTTGAGTTATATACTACACACAGAACAGCTGTGCAGGATTAGCTCAAAAGTGCATTTACTCGAGCATCCCATTTCTGACAAGAATAAATAAAGTGTGCTTTTGGAAGAAGTCATGGAAACAGGGCAAATACAGAATGATACTTTACCTTGTACCCTTGCTACTCCCACCATTTTCATTTCAGAGACTTTGTGAGCTGTATGTTGTAATCACTTCACTGTGTTTAGTAGCTTTTGATGGATTTTTCACTGAAAGTCTTCAATCTGCCTTTGAATCCACTTATACTTTTGATATTCGCAAAGAGTTCCACAACTGAATTATGCCTTATTTGAAAAAGTACTTCCTTTTGTTTATTTTAAACCTCTTAATGATAATCTCATTTGGTTCTTCCTAGTTCTTACATGCTGAAAAATAATGAATAATCAGTCTCTTGTTCAGTATCTCCATGCAATTCTTAATTTTACAGACTTAAATCATATTTTCCTTCTACCAATATTTCTTTTTCAAACTGAAGAGTTGCAGTTTATATAATTACCTCTCATGGGAAGGGCATTGCCCATCTTCTTTGAAAAACTTGTAATTCTACTTGGTCCCATTTGAAGTGACACAACCTGAGCTATTTGCAGAATTTAAGATGTAGATACACCAGGAATACACACAGTGACGCACAGTTTCCTCTCTTTATTATCCCTTTCTTTTCTACCATTACTTTGTTATTTCAACTGACCTGAGCACTAAGATGACGCTGACATTTGGCACACAGCTATTTGCATCTATTTCTCTTGTTGGGCAAGAGCTGATTTTCATGACTATGCTTTGGTGTACACTACATGTATAAGGTTGTTTCTACCAGCATGTGTAAGTTTGCCTTTTTTGACATTAAATTTTTTCTGCCACCTCATTTTTCCTGTCATTTAGTACCAGGAAATACACAGAATTATAGAATGGTTTGGAAGGGACCTCAAAGACCACCTGGTTCCAACACACCTGCCATGGGCAGGGAGAGCTTCCATTAGACCAGCTTGATCAAAAATTCTTTCTGCAACTCCTCTTAATCAAAGGGTTTTTTGGAGTAACATGAAATTTTTGTGATACCAATACTTTCACTCTTCAACCTCACAATTCAACGCAGTTTCCAAGTCAGTTTTGTCCATGTATAAAGACAAATCACAATAAAAACTCCTCAGAGAGATTGATTGCTTATTAAACCACTTCTTTAGAAAGAACCGGATAGTCACTGAGCTGCAGTTTTACAGTGTTGTAGCTTCACACCTGACTGTGATGGGTTTCTGTGTGAATCCCAAATCCTCAAAGTTTCCTTTCTCTGATACATCCTCACCTGCTCCCTCACCCCTTGCAGGTGATGTCCTTCACATCATTAACTTGGGATTAAACCAGTGTTAATTTCTTTCAGTGGCAATAGTGAGCATTCAGGGGTGATGCCCTTCAGTCACTCCACCCAGCCTTATGCCAATCCTTCTGAGAAGTCACCCTCCCATGAAGCTGGACCGACCAAGAAAATTTTAGTGCCTCTGAGAGCCCTATTAGTACTGCCAACAGAGCTTGCCTGGGCAGGGCATTTGACACATTCTGGATAGGGTGGTACATTTTGGGGGTTGTGCTGTTTCTAGTTATATATTTGGACAAAAATAGAAAAAGATACATGAAAAAACAACAGCAAGAGAGTTAGTGTACCGTATACAGTACTTAGTGAAACAGCACAGCTGTATTAGGGGCATCCCTGCTGGGATCTGTGACAACAACAAAACCCTTGAAGTCAAAACACTATCTAGCATGCTTTAATCAAAAGCCATGTGGACTTTTTGGATGCTCTCTTCCATCATTGCTGTGATTAACATCATCTGTTCTTTCTGGCAAGCAAATAAATAGATAACTAAAACATGGTCAGATACTCTTGCCTGAAATGTGACAAACGTGCCTTGCCAGCAGATGAGAAACACCTCTTTCTCAGGGATCCACCAAAGTCAAAAAGTTGTGAGGCATTTTTTAGTTTACTTGGCATGTGAAATTTGGCAGGTACACTTCTACAGTAAAAAGCTGTTCTGTATGTGAGTATGTTCTTTTCCTGAAGAAGAACAGATACTAAACACATGAGGCTATGTATTTCTTAAGATAAAAGAAATCTGTTTTTTTAATCCCTTCCTTTCTGAAGACAAGGTGATTTACTTAAATATGCTGTTCGTATTTGTCTGTCAGGCTCTCATGCTTTCTTATTAATTTTTAAAATCCTTAACCAAACTTGACAGAAGGTAGAAGAATCAGTGATAGCTTCAAAGAGAAAATAATTTGGATATAGGAAGTGGCTATTTTTGTTATTAGAATATTTGCTGCTACTATATGGAAAGGTTGTGTGCCTGAATCAAAATGGAAAGTATTAGTTTAGGCATAAAATATCAAGGCTTGATTGAATTTTGTTACCTTCGTTAGAATGATACTTAGAGTGATGTATTAAAAAAAACCAAAACCAAACAAAAACAACTATGAATGAACAAAAATAAATGTTTAATTTTTTTTCAAACAAATCTCTCTATTTCTGGAGGTGAACATGGAAAGCACAATGCAGACTGAACTGATTCAGTTTCTGTGAAATTTTACGTCTAAAGAACACTTTATTGTCCCAGGTGTGTTGTATCATATCCTCTGGGTTAGATTTCTTTCTCTCCAACAGATTACAAGATTGAACTGTGTACTCCACCTTGTAGGTGCAAGCAGCAAAAATAATGAAAAGAAAAATGTTTCAAGAAGTTAAAACTGTAATGGAGCCTACATTTAGCAACAGCCTTTATTAAAGGCTTCCACATATTTTTTCCTGGTAGAAATACTGAATTGCTAAGAACTGAAAAGTAATTTTTCATGTAAATTTTCACGTAAAATATGAAACAAAACTAACATACTACATGCCAATGACAAGAGCTGTCGTTTTCTTGATAACATGAAGCATGATATCTGAGTTTGTGTTTAAAAAAGTAATACTTTCTTTCAAGAGGCTTTCATGTTTAAAAATTTGTACATAAGAATATCCTCCCCAAAAATATTGGTTGTTCACATATTGAGTGTCATTTCAAAAAAAGAGGTCACAGTTCTCATCCAGTTTGTTTTACAAGTTAGATCTCAGACATCAACTTTCCATGGAAGAATTGTTACCTAAAGATTGTAGATTATCTAATACCTTTTGCTGGCAATGAATTACGTAGGCCTCTGATTTAATCTACCTTGGCAATTTCTATGACCCCGTGTTTCTTCTAATCTCTTCAATGTACCTTCATATCAATAGAAATCCTGAGAGTGGTGTCAAGAAAAGCAAATTTATATTTGTAGGATGTCTAGCCAACACAGAAACAATGAAAGGTGAAGGAAAAGGGTTTCATATCTCAGGTGCATCGATGTGTTACCCACAATGAGAGAGGACATTAACAGCATAGTTAACAATAGTTGCTTAATTACTCTGCTTTCACACGTGTTTTTACAGCAATCCTTCCAGATATCCTTTCGGATAACCTTCATTCTTATAAAAAGCTTTTTCTTAAAAGCAAATATTTGGAATATTTTCTTTCTCAGAAATCCCACATTTAGTGAAATGACTTTGCTCGATGTCATGAGGGATTAAAAAAAAGGGGTTGATTCATGCTAAGAGAAAGGATTTTGTGCTAAGCGGTGAAGTCATGAAAATACTCCAATGTAAGTAAAATATGATGAACATAAACAAGAGAAATTTCCTCTGTAATGAAGGAAGGGACTCATCTCCACCCATACAAGTACAAACACCAATTAATATGTAGAACATACATAAAATATAATAGCAAAAGGGGGAAAGGAGATTTTATGAGAAAATACTAATATAAAATTGACAGTTGTCAATTTTGACAAATTGACAGTTGTCTAGATTATATTGTTGAATAAAATTTGGTAAGAGCTTTCATATTAAAATTTTGAGCTTAATATTTGAGATAATGTCAAATAATTAAAAAACTAACATAAGCTTTTTCAGTCAGGAAAAAGAAACTGATTTCTCTTCAATGCTTTCTCAACAGAATTTTTCAGTCTTCCATGTGATTGTTTCCTATTTTTTCAAATCTTGTAAGTGGTCTGCATATTGGAGTTATCCCTAAGATATCTGAAGTAATGCTAAAAACCAAATTAATAGTTTGCACACTTGTAATGATTTTTACCTTCAAAAAGCAGGTAGCCATTGCCACTTAAACAGACTTTAAAAATTGAATATATTTAGAGCAGAGATGTGTTTTACTAGCAAAAGAAACAATTATTTAATGTTCCATCAAATGCAATTAGGAAGAGATGATGATGAGACAATGCTCCTTTATTGCCTATCCCTTTGTGTCTGCAAGTCACCTTGCAAGAGTTTGATAAAAGACTGCATGAAATAACTCCTAGATGTATACTAGGAAACTGGCAACACAATTTATTTTCACTTTATGAGCATGCTAGCACTCAATTCAGATCCTATGCTATGTATCTGGGCATACATATTTCTTTCATACTCACTTTTCCACTTACTCTCCTTGCTGGCTCCTATACTTCTGCCCATTGCTTTGTATCATAACTTCCTCATGCCTTTTTCCAATTTTATTCTATTTTGAGGCTCAGTTCAATGCTGGTTCTCATTTTCCGAAACAGCTGAGTTATTTTGACTATGAAATTTCCATGCTCAAAACTGAGGCTGAGAGAGACACCAGAGAGAAATCTCAAGCCTGCTTATTCAAAATCTGGGAGAGTTTGAAGCCACAAAAAGCATTCTCTGCTGTTAGGAAACATCAGGAAATTTTTACTAGGGTCAGCAATTTCTACCTCACCTCTCTCTAAGTCCTTCCCTTCTAGGGGAGCAGGGCATGTGCCTAAAGAGGCGAGCAAAGAGAAGGATCCTGTTCAGGTGGTAAAATTATGTATCCATTGGACAAAAGACCCGATAACAACCCATTCATTTAATTGCCTGAAATATGCCAGGATTTCCCTCAAAATCATCTCAGGCTTGTGGTGCTAAATTATTTTTATTCATAGCGAGTTCAAAGGGAGCTAATGACTCTCAGCCCCTTCTACAAGTGAACACTAACAAACAAGCTGGCCAGGCAGAGATAGGACCAAAGGGAGAAATCCCTGTAGACAAGAGGTCCGGCTCCCTGGAGATAAAAGGTTTGTCTCAGGGTTGGCACCCTGGAAAACAGCTGTTTGGGAAAGCTGAAAACTCCTTTGTAAGCACATTTGGCTGGCTGTGGAACGTGAGGTAGCTTTACCTTTGCCAGCATTTCCCCAGCTGCTGAGGGCTGCCTTCAGGTCCTTTGGATCCTGCTGCACAACCCTCCAGCTCCCAAAACTGAAGAAAGGACAAAACCAATCCAGTCTCTTATCCCCAACACCTTCTTGGACCACTTGCTTTGAGAACCCACATCAGCAGGCAGGTGGAGAATAGACCAGGTCCCTCGCCTGGAGCCAGCCAGCATGTTTCCTCAGAAGACATCCCTAGTCTGTGCTAGAGAACCATCACCTCATCCCCTTCCACAGCACACAGCACACCCACCTGCAACAGACCTCCTATGTGACACCTGGACTGCGCTCTGCAGGTTTGTGTGACACAGCATGGGACAGAGACACCAGGCTTCACTCTCACGTGTCATGAGTGAGACCAATTCAACAGGTGTGACATTTTGTGCCAATAAAATTGGCTGGGTTCATTTCTCTGATTGATTCTGACTTTTTTTCCTGGTAACTGTCTCGATAGGGTAATTTTTGTTCCTGCAAACACCAAATCAATTTCTTTTGATGAACAAATAAACCCCTCAAATGACGTATTTCAGATTTGCATGTTTTCCATAAGCTGAAATGTTGAAAAATATTTAGAGGCTTAAATCCCCAAATGATCTGTCTTATCTCTCCACTGTAAAAGGCAGTTTGAAACAGAGTTTCATACATTATTTACAGCCTTGTAGATTTGTTATTTTCTGATGGTCATTCTAATTTCATGAAGCTGTTCTGTGTGCTAGAATTTTCTCAGCAGGGCTCTCTTGAAAATTTAGGTTAAAAACAACAAATAAATCATGAAAATAGTAAAAATGTAACAAATTGATTAAGGAAATTCAGAGAATTTTTGAATGTTAAAAGCAATGTGGAGGACTGGTGCAATAAAGCAGAGATGTTTTTATTTCCAGAGACTTCAAAAGTGGTTTTCACTGGTTTGGGTTACTAGCAATATTCTTGAAAGAGTACCTTGTCTATCAAGTGTTATTTTTTAAATCTTCCTTAGGTAGACCAGTAAAATGGTCCTTTAATTCTCCACGCAGCCTCTTTTTGCAAGAAATCTAATAAGAAGCATCACAGTTATACTCCAGATTTCCATGACTGCAATTGCTTTTCTGCTAACAAAGAGTCTTGGACCCTCTGGAAGAATGCTGTGGAAGCAGAGGAGGTTCTCCTTGGTCTTGCAGCACCACAGCACTCTGTGGGAGGACTCTCACACTTCACTGCTGCACTGAGGCAGTCCCTGACCGTGTCTAGTGGCACACTGTATGTAACGATGCAGATAACCACAGCTACAGGTTGCTTTGCCCAGTGTTGTTTCTGGTCTGAGATTCTGGTCCAATATATAGGGGATTTGTTTCATGGAAAGTCTCATGCTAGAGTCTTTATAGGAGCCAGGCTTGCCTTGTGTGAAACAACAGAATATATCCTCCCTTTATAACCAGGGCATCATATACCCCAAGTAACAATTACAGAAGTACCAGAGCCAGGGAAGGAATCTAGAAATCATGCTGCCTAATGTACCTCAACCTTACAGTTAAAAAAAAATTTGAAAATTAAAAGAAATGAACAAAAACTTTATCTTGATGCAAGACAAGTGAAAGACAATACCCCTCAGGCCACTGCTGGCCACAAGTGTCAAGGTCTTGGAAAACCAGAGGTGAAACCAGTGCTGCTACAATCCCCTCTGACATCAGAGAAGTGCAGCCAAGGACTCCCTGCAGAGATCCGGAATAGTCAATGATGTAAAGGGGAGCTTCCCAGCACGAGTTCCTGCAGCTGCTCACTATGCCAGTGCTCTTCCTTCCTTCACAGGCTTTCTTTCTGGTCTATATATAGAAGAAATGCAGATGTCTGCTGTGAGGGGGTGGAAGGCACTGTGGAATAGCTGCTTTCCAAAGCTACAGAAGTTAAGGCAACTGCAATAATGTATTTGACTCATCCTGTACTTGGCACTGAGTCAGCATCCTAGAGCAAAGGAGGGATTGCACGCTGCAAGGTCATACACAACTAGTGACAATCAGCCTTACAGGAATAAGAAGCACAAGCAGCTTATTTCAGTCACTTTAGTAAAATCATTATAGAAAACGATTACCAAGGACTAAAGGGATTCTAAACACTGCTCCATAACCAAATGGAAGTCATGCAGCAGGAAGAGGCTGAAAGCTGGGATGTGCTCCTCCACACTGTGCCTGACTCATGCTCTCACTGACATGACTTGCTTGAATGAAAAAATCAATGCTCTCCTGTGGATGCCATCCAGAGCTTCACCAGACAGATCCATGCTAGTGCTAATATCAGATGGTATCAGCTGCCTGTGGGTTAATGTAGGAGAGAAAGGGATCTCTCACCATTTGTTGCCATCATCCTACTCTCAGTCTTGCCTTTGTGAGGATGTTATTGTGTGGATGGGAGAAGTCTTATGGTTTTCCTCCTTTATTCCACCCAACCCTGCTATGGAAGTGGACATTAGCTAGGCAAGGGTCAGATGGGGACCGCCTGTTCCCACTATGGACTGAATGGAAAGCAAGGACACAAATTTTGTTTGTAAACATATTGGCTTTCTGTAAACCTGTTGTTGATTTTCGTAATTTATAGCTCTTAGAATTTTTCTCCCTTTGAGAATGTGTTCGCTTTTTCCTGAAAGCTGGTCTCCCTCTTCAGCTGTTACCTGGCAGGGTGGGGGTGAGGAAGAGTCATAAAATTGCCATTAAAGAAGGATTATTTTGCATTTCCTTCCTTTTTTGCTCATATCCATACCTGAACATTTGTTTGTCTTGTTGCCATACATGGGAAGACATTTTAAAAGGTCTGCCACTATTGAGGAATTTCATATACTAACCCCCAAGCTGACGCAGTAGCACACAACAAACATTCAGCTTAGTTTTATGCAAGGCAACTTGATTTCCACAAAACAGTTTCACCAGCCTATGGGGAGAATCAGGCCCTCAGCATTAGATTTAGAGTTTGCTGGAAATTTTTCAACTTAAAAGATTTTCAATATGAACCAGGAGCATTATTGATGAAAATGCGAATAGAAAATACATTATGAACTGCCTCTTGATATGATTGTTTATTTGGTTTTGCTGGTACCTGTCCAGCTGGCTAGAGAAATATAATTGTCTTCCAGGTTTTCTTTCTACTTTTTTAGTCAGTCTTCTGATGGAAAATGTTGAGGGGAAAAGTGGCAACAATGTGAAACAAAGCAACATTTTTCAAAATACTGTTTGTTTAGAAAAAATGGCCATTTCTCGCTCTTTGGAATTTTAACAGCTCTAATTCTTATGTATACATGAAAGGAAGAGAAGAATTGTTCCACTAACTTGTCCCCTTAAGCAGAAAAGCTTTGCCCATATGTCTTGCCTGCCTGTGGCTGCTAGCCATTTTTCATCATATTTTGCCCATTTACATCCTTTCTCCACCCCCTCCATTGCCCATGCCATTTGCAGAACACTTGCAGGTGCTGTTTTTCCCTGGCATTCCCTGGGCTGCTCCTGCACTGGGGTGACTGTTTAATGCAGCATGTTGGCAGAGCTCCACATGGAGCACTCGCCAAGATTTCCCCTCGCTCCCCCTTGGCGTATGAATGAGTGCAAAATAAACTCAGCAGAAATTTGCATTCAGGCTTACATGGACTGAGCATGGAGTTTTGATGGACTAACCAAACTTATCAGAAGTTTTCACTTCTCTTTCAGTCATGGGGAGAAGGGTTGTCACATCTTCAGTTTACTCTGTATATGAAAAGAGCTGCACACAGTTAATGAAAGTCACAGGAGCAGCTCAACTGTGCTGTTAGGTCCAGAGCATGAGAGATCATATATCACTGTAACCTACCTAACCTTCCCTGTACTAAATGACAAACTGCTGCAAATAGCCTTTGGGTCAGGTCTTGCATTCACTAAAATACTTGTCCTTCAGCTGAGGACTCTGTTGAACTCCTATATCACACAGCATCTTAAATCACACAGACTTGCATAAATGCTAAATATAATTAAGACTGAAAAAATTACTAAAAGATAAAGTCCATGACACAGGTCAAATCAAGGCTTAATTATATTTAGAATTTATCTTTTTAGATAACCTTAGAAAGATAGAAGACTGCCGTTTTCTATGTGTTTTTTAAATTGCTACTGTACTTCATGCTGCAACTTTTATCACCCTGAGAAGCCATTCAGACTACAGCTCGTGCTCAGCCAGAAAAGGATTTCCAGTTGGACACTTCAAGAAGCAGGATGTGGCAGCCTTGTTGAGCTCACAGGGGCTTGGTAGGTGCTAAGAAGCTTTTCAATTTGTCTTTACACAGGATATGTCCACTGATTAATGGATCCTAACAAGCAGTTCTTAAAAGGTTTTATTTGAAAGATTTTATTTCACAGAGCATTGTTTGTTGGGAAAATGTTGTTATTTGAGACCTTTCAAGGGCTGATGTAAAAAAGCATTTTGGAATAAAGCAGGAGCTATAACTGTTGGCTTTGTGCAGCCACACAATGAAGTTAGTAGTCATCACTTAAGCACTTCTCCATGCATGCTAAATGCTTTCTGTGCAGTGTTTCTGCCCTGAGGAACAAGCATGCTAAGAGAAAACAGCTAAATAATCAGCAGACACTGAAGAAAACGACAGACAACTTATATATCAAATCCGTCAATTCCTTGCAAGTACCATGGCAGCAGTGTTGGGGTTTTTTATGTGACAGAAGGCAGGAAGGTAGCAGATATGCTCAGGGAGGTCAGGCAGTGAATATAGAGCTTTTAGGTGATGGAGAAGCTGACAAACTGGCTGATTTGATGTGAATTGAATTGCACTGGGGTTTTCAGAACTGAGGAGCACGACTTTGTGTAGGGCACATGATATAAATAATGAAAAAGAGAAGGAGACATCGTACTGAGTCATATGTTTTGAGATAAGATATGTGTTGCTGGCAGGGAGAGGCAGGACCTATTCTGAGCACAGCTGCAGAGGAGAAGACTCAGAAGAGAGAGGTGACAAGGGAGGGGAGAAGGAGACACAGCGCAAGAGGTCAGGAGGAGTCACACATGACAAGCACTTGTCTTCTGCATTTCAAAATATGATGTTAGCAGAGTGGCTATATTTAATAATAACAGTATAAGCAAGTTTGTTCCAGCCCTCTCTCCATTCCTAGAAATCAGACACAAAGAGTGACATAGCACTACATCAATTTACAGTCTGTCATTTTCCCTTTTGCACCCGGGCTGCTGCAAGTGTGTTATTTCTGCTGGCCTCTCACTCAGCAGCCCCCGATGCAGAGGTGTGATCCCCTTCAGCAGCTGAGCTATGGCCTGTGTTCTACTCCCTGCAGTTGTGGGTTAGTCCCTAGAAAACTGTTACCAGCTGGTGGAATTTAGAGAAGGTCCAAAGCTGCTTTGAATTACACCCAGCTGTGATTAATGTAGGAATGTAGTGAGAACTGAGCTTCTGTGAAAACTGCATGGCAATGTTGTGCAAGGCAAGGAAGAAAAGAGCCCAGCATATTTGTTTCAAAAGTCACAATATATCTGCAGCTTTTTAAATGACATTTAAAAAGAACCCAGACAAAATTGTGATTGTTAGGTGTTTGATATATCTTCTGATTAGTCTTTGTTGGAATTATCTGTACTGCAGAATAATTATCTATACACAATTCCCTGTGTTAGCATTATAACCTAATCACATCTCTATAGCTTTCTGTATGACTTTTTTAATTGGTTCTGTAATAGCCTCAGTGTAAAAAACAGTAACCTGAAGTGATTAGTCATTCATTATTTCCCCTGTCCCCCACTCAAAAGAAAAGAGATGAGCTAATCAAATTCATACCACTACACAATCTTTTTCAGAAGTAGCTAGAAGTACCAGAAGCTGCTTTTAGGGGGCAGAAAATCACTTCAATTCTTTCCCCAAATGACTGCACAAAGTTCGATGTGGAGTTCTTACAACATCTTCCTTGAAACTGCTCTGGGTTTATTCATGTCAGAGAGAGAGAATTCTTATAACTGTGTGTAAGTCAATGACTTATTTAAAAAAAAGGAGAAACATATTCCTTTTATGTCCAGCACTATCTTGCTGACAGAAAAATTTTCACTAGATTAATAATATTAAACAGCAAAATACAATTCAAATCAAACCATACATATGAAGCTACCATATGTAGAAATTCTAACATGCAGTTAACTATCCTGGCTTACAGCCTGGAATGAGATTAACTGACACTGTCTTACAAATACTGAAAGCATAAGGGCTAAACAGCTAGTTCTGCATCTTGAGACAGAAAAAAAAGAGGTTGTATGTAAGGTGCATTGTTTCATATTCTTAATTTAGTATACAACTCTATACATATATATAATATGTAGTTGTATGCCAAAAAGTATAATTAAAACAAAAGTGTAACAAAAGTATAACAAAAGGGAAGAAAAAGTATTATGCTATACAGCCTTATGAAAATAGTACATCTTATATATGATTTCTGTGGACTGTGACAACATTGCTCTGTTAAGCATTATTTAAAGACACATGTGACCATTATTAGAAGATAATATCATTAAAGATATAGATGTCACTATTTAATTTACTAGTGCATTTACTATTTAATTTACTAGTGTAGCCAATGCACTCAGTACAACACATCTTTTCATGTAAATCGCTGTACATAGCTAAAGGAAGCCCCTCGCTTGAACAGTTTGAATCTAATTAGATGAAATTGAGACAGAACATATTTTAAGACATGGTGCTGGGGCACAGCTATTCTAAATCACTTCCCTGTCAGCAAATATTCATTAGGCAAAAGGGGAGCTCACTTGGGCATTCTGAGTCCTAACAAAGTATCTTAAATTCAGTGACAATCCTTCCCTGATAATGTCCATCCTATTCTGTTATTCCCCTTTTTATCCTATTTTATACTGCTCTGTACTTCTTTTTTTTCAGTCAGAGTATATAATGGTCAAAGATAATACTGGTGCCAGAGGATAGAACTTACATTAGCAAGCTGATAATGTCAGGTGCTGTTACCAATTTATTTACTTAAAACTGCAGATCTGGCAACAAAAAACTAAGAGGGAAATTATATTTCCCTGAGTCATCCTTAAAAGATGCAAGAAGCCCAAGACATCAAACTGGCTGACGTTACACAAAGGATAAGTGGTGCTGCTCGGCACTGCAATGACCCAAGTGCTCTGCAGGTTTGTGTTTTGTGGGATGCCTTCTAAAGGTCTGATATTTCTAAAGGCATCTCCTGTCCTGTGGTCTCTCAGACGTGCACTGGAAAGGTACCCTTGGGCACCCGCACCAAGGAAGAAGATTTAAAGCACCACCACAAGCCTTTCACAATCCTGCCTGGCTCAATATCTGCCTTCTGCCACTGGATTTGCTTGGACTCAGCACGGTCAGCCTGCATATGTAGTTAGGCCACAAAAAACATGGTTTGCTAAAAAATACTGGAAAAAAATTGGCTTTCTATCAGCTTTGAGCTTATCTTTTGGACACCACATCAATAATGTTTGCAAGCTGTTCTCCACGGCCATTAAAGCTGGTGAATTGGCTGCTGACACATTGAGTGGGGTGGGTTTTTTTCATTCTGTTTCTCCTCTTTAATCACATGGATCTAGGAAATTAGGATTTATAAAAGAAATTAGTCACTGAATATGTGCTGTAAAAAGATGAAGGTGGGATAGAGAGAGAAAAATCAGCTCTTACTGAGACAAACAGCAATTTTATGCTTGTATGGCCAGAAGGTGTAATTCAAACGGAGCCGAAACCTGAATATTTTTTATGAAAAATTTTTGAGAGAAGGACCTTATTTCCTATCTATGTTTTATCTAAATTCTCTGTTCCACCCAAATGGTCACAATTCTACCAGATCAGAACAAAGTTTCCTTGTCCTGTAATTAAAACACCTTTCTTTTCTCTCTTGTCTACACATCAATCATCATTTCAACTAGTGTCATTTCGTATTTTTGGAAGGTAGAGCCTACAGCATGTAAATTTTTACTGTGATTTAGATATTCAGTTAGTGTAAGCACAACTTGTGTCAGGCAGCACAGGGCAAAATGATGGGGGGGAGGGCAGAAGATAAAAGGTAAGCACTAAGTATGAACTGACTGATAGGAAAATAAAAATACCTGTCTTTTAATTGTGTTAGCAGAAGTTGACTCTGTGACTTTATTTCCTAATAATACATATATATTTTAATGATTTACTATTTTAAATGGTATGAGAGTTTAAGAGGAAAATAGAGCATATTGAAAAATTTGAGCAGTAATTCAGCAGAAATTTTCACATAAACCCAAATATAGGACCCTTTTCTTATGTTCCTAAGTACTGTTACCTGCTAAAAATGTTATATAGCCACATTGAATAATACTTTTGAAACAGATCTTGATATGAAATTGGAATAAGGTATCTCCAGAATTCAGTAGAAGCAGATATAATTTTTCAAGCAATTATTTTTAAAATATAAACACATTTTCTTCATGTATGTGTGTATATATGTACATATATGATTTCCTTTGTGACCTCTCGACTTTTCACAGAATAAAATCTGGGAATTTCATGCATTACAAATCCTAATATCACCCTCCCACCACGCACTAATTCATCAAAACATTTTTCTAGAAAATGGCTGTCTTCCAAAAATTCAAAGCTATGGGCTATATTCTGCACTCATATGAGCCTCAGCTTCCAGCTGCAAGGCCAGCACAGCCTGGCACTCACTGAGATCCTAGCAATAGCAGGATGGGGGATCATTTGCTTTCATGGAGAGAGACAGCACCTTAAGGAAAGGAAAGTAGAAACTGGACACCTGATTTCTTCAGAGCAAATTTCCAAATTCTGACCCTAGTTTCAGAACCTTGGAGGAAAACAGAAATTTGAGGCACTATTGTGGAAAAAAAGCATGGTAAACCTGCTTGGAAGAGTCGTTTTCCTTGTGACAGTTAAAAGAAAGGGGCACCCTTGTGCACCAAGGGAAAAGTAAAGCAGGAAAATAGCACAGGGTGCTGCTGCTGGTGGAGCTGCTTTTGCTGCCTCCAGCACCCATGCTCTGCTTGAGGGGAAGGCTGCCACCTGCTGTGGCAGTGCTGGCAGTGCCCTGGCCCTGCAGCTGGAGCACTTCTGGGCACCCGTGCAACCAGCCTTCACTCAGCAGCCTCTGCAGCAGATTGTCCTGACATGCCCACAGCCCCCAGCCTCTTCTACGTATCTCTGAAGTTACCAGTTATCTCTGGTAACTTCAGCATGATGAGCTCAGTTTGTAAGGTTTATTGTCGATATGAAGGGAATGATCCCTCACACATCATTCTACAGACAAGGATCATATCTTGTTAGGACAAGAGAAAATGACCTTAAGTTGTGCTGTGGGTGGTTATATTGGATATTACAGAAAATCCTTCATGGAAAGGGTTGTCAAGAATTGGAACAGGCTTCCCAGAGAATTGGCTGAGTCATCATCCCTGGAGGTATCTAAAAGATGTGTAGACTGGCACTTAGGGACATGGTTTAGTGGTAGACTTGGCAGTGCTGCACTGACAGCTGGACTCCATGATCCTAAGTCTCTTCCAACAAAAATGACTCAACAACTCTGTGATTCCTTGATTCTATATTTTCCACAACAAGGCTACATTCACACAAGTCTGTAAATAGCTAATCATAATATTGATGACAAAAAAATTGTTGCCTGAAGTGATCAGTGGCTGCATGAACAGTGACAATGCCAGATACAACAGTAATTGCACAAGAACTAGGACATACCTAGTAAAACAGCTTACTTTTTAAATTATCCATCTCAGGATTGAGACAGCAGCTAGAACTGAACAACAGCAGGTAATTCTGACACAAATGCACCTCCCTCTGGAACATCTAGGCAAATCTCCTGATTGGAGCTTTTCAAAACTAAATTGGACACTTCATCAAAAAGTGATAGGAGAAAGCCTGCATGGAAAAAAACACAAGCTAACATGTCACTTTAATTTTTCCCTCCTAGAATACGACTCAATAATTAAATTAAAATTACCCTTGACTTTCACAAATTTATTTGCTATAGGAATATATTTGATGATCTGCAACAAGTTTGTTCCTAGGCCTGCTAAAGACAGGAGAAATTTTATTTTGGTTTTGCAGTAGTGCTGCAAAACCATAGCCTTGTTTTTTTCAAAATGATCTGTTTTATGTATATTTATGCTTATATGATGAATATAAGTACTTGATGCCCATACACCAAGCAACCACCTGTGTAAAAGTTAGTGTCAGACAACGCAATATGAATCTTTCACTAGATCAATTTTGAAAAGTGATAAAAGTGTTGTGGTACCTGGTAATCATTACGTAACTTCTTCAGGAAAGAAATTAGTGGAGATTTGGATTAAGTGCCCATTTCTTTATCTTTCTTGCACCTGTCCCACCCCCTAGATAATCTGATCTCAGTACAGGTCCAAGAAGTTTAGCTCACTTTAAATCCTCTCTCAGGATCACAAGTGCCAAGGGCTGCACCCGCAGCAGTAAGACAGTGCCAGGATAGAGGTTAAAACACTGTCCTGTGGTTGTTCACTAACAGAGAGCATTCTCCCTGACATGCACTTGGGTTCATGCCACCTAGAATTCCCTAAGCCAACATTCCAGCACCATTCAGGAGGTTGTAAGCAAAACAGATTTGGTCACCCTGATTTAAAGGGTATTTAGCCTTCAGGTTTCAAACTTCTTTTAAGGCAGGCTCTTCTAGAGAGCAGGCTATGGACTTCTTAATTTACCAATCCCAATGTTGTGATGGATACTGCAATAGCAATGACACTTCATGGCTTTCACATTTCTTGGCATCATGTGCATTCTGCTTTGTAGTGTTACCACATGGTGGAATATTGGCCTTTAGCATGAAGAAATTGTGCCTCCAGTGACACATGAGGTTGTGCATGTGAGTGTTGTGGATATACCAGGAGAAATGCTTATGTAAAGACAAGTAAGCACGTGCAGCTTTTTGTGGAAAATCCATCTCCCTTAAATTTTATCTCCAGAGGACTATTTAAAATGTTTTTAAGCAGCATAAAGATGCAATATTGTGCTCAGTAATTCTTAATACTCTTTGTGGCAGGAAAATTGTTCTCCTAATCTCGTCCTCCTGAGAAGCATAAAAGAAATAAAGCTATTGATATTAGCTCCTGGACTCTGAAGAGATGCCATTGCAATTTTGTCACTGTACTACAGAGACTTGTTCATCAGCATTAGACTTTTAATTGTTGCAAATCAATGCAGAATTCAGTTAATTGTGTCTTTTAAAAACTCTTTCTACATAAAAGTAGGTTAAATATTACCCCAATATTTTCCACTTATAGATGTTTACATTGCTGGGCATGTATGCTGGGATGTTTGTTATCCTTATTTCACTTTCTAAGTTTTACTTGAGATCAAAGGACTTAGATATCACAGCAGACACAGGGTGTGCAACATTCACTGGTACCTTTGCATGTCCTTACCTATTTATGTCCCTGCCTGTAACACTCATGTGGCCCTGCTTGCCACTGTGTGCCTGGGCCAGGATTATCAATATAAATAGGCAGACACTTGCACGCTGGTGCTGTGCCAGCCTGGCTGGAGAGGAACAAGTGCCAGACACCAGTGATGAGAACCAGACACCCAGGCCAACAAAACTGTCCAATGTTGCCTAAGCCTTAAAGTGCCCATGGCTTCACACAAAGTGTTCCAGTTTCTAACACAAATACAAAGTAAAATTTGAAAGATGAGATTTGTTTAATGACAGTAAAGAATGGAAAAGAAGATGTTCCCCAAATACTTTTCTTCTAGCTGTATCTTGATTGCCCTTTCATTCTATGGTCTCAGGATCAGAGTTGTTGCAATTCTGAACTTCAGACAAAGCCAAAGCAGAGCATGAGTCATGAGCAGGATTTTGTCCTGGGTTCTGTGATGTTCCCACTGAGGCCAGAATTTCTCAGCTCTGTGGGGGTTTCATTTCAATCCACATTCACATTTGTGCTGGAATTAGTCTGGTTGAGGCAGGGGAATGCTTTTTCAGTTGCATTTCACCATTAATGAATACAAAACCTGATCTGATTAATAACCAGTGTGTTGCAATCCCCAACCAACTCAGGAATAAATGATTAGCCAATGGATCTTGCTGTCAGAAGAAATGATTGAGGACACAAACTGAATAGGATTAAATTTGACACCAGAATTTTAAATAATGCAAGCAGAAAAGTACCATATCCTGAGCACAACCCAATCACTGGCTGAGAGGATCAGGAAATAACTTCCCCATTAAGCAAGTTCATCTACAAATGAACATTTTGATTATATTTCACCGTGTTGTTTCTTACTCATTTTGTGCCAGTCAGTTCCAGGGAGTGGGAGAAGTAGGCAGAAGGAAAGAGCCGGCAGACTTTTGTCTCCCATGGAAACTTCTAGGAATAACTTTATGAGATTCTCTCAGTATAGGGGGAAAGAACAGTCCTGAGAAAAGGAGTCTTACCCTGTGTGCCTGGAAGCAGCAGAGTTAGCACTGGGCCAGGCACACCCTATGAAGGGGCAGTGGCATCAGGGAGAAGGATGTACCAGGGGCAGGTTTTATTGGGCACTTCGGACGCTGGTCCAGACTTGGGCTGAACTTTCCAACATGCCACAGCACAGCTCTACCCTGACCACAGAAAGTCAACCACTACCTAGGCAAGCTGTCATCTTGGCTTAGTCTGGTAATATCCCTGTTCCTAATGGCAATTTCTGGGATTTTTAACAGTGTAATTTTGATAATCCTAATTCAGGTACACCTGCACAGATTTGTTGCTTAAGAGTTATGAAACTCTTGTGCGTGTAAACAGGTGTAAAACAAATACTCAGAAAACCAGTTGATGATATTTATTTTGTGTCACATCAGCCTTTAATCTCTGATTTCAGAAAATGTAATATGAAAGAACTGGACAACCTATAGTGGAGTATCATATTGGAAATTAACTTAAGTATGGCATTGGATCTGGTCTTTTGCAAGTATTGGACCAAATACATTGTGCCAAATGTTTTACACCAATTAGCAACTCATTCAAGGAGTTGTGCCTTGCACAGAAATCATTTGCCTCCATGAATGATCATAAGGTGTTAAAAAAAAGTAATACTTGAATCCTGGAAGTAAATCCTGGAATTGCATCCCCAAAAGAGAATTATCTTTTGCAGATTGCATGCCAAGCTTTTTCTGAGTTATTATCACAGATGGTGAAAAATTCCCATGGCCTTATATTCATTTTATTTTTCATTCCAAATGGAGTCCTTTGTGAAATACCAGCATGACTGCATATGTTTGAACTCTGACTGTCCACTTAAATGTACGCTGCCCTTCAATGGTGTGGTCTCTAGGAAGGAGTGCTAGGCTCTGTTACAAGAGGTTTAGAACAATTTATTTTCACCCCAAGGCCACTGAAACCCTGCCTAGTGTTATCTCTGCTAGACTGTACAGTTAAACTGGAACAGTCAGAGCTGAAACACAGTCTGTCATGCTCTTCTTAATCCAATAGAGCTGCAGGATTCACAAAGGCAGTTCTAGTCTCTCTCTCTATCCTCTACACCCAGCTCCATGTATCCATCACTTCCCTCAGCTCTCCCAGTGATCTTTCAGATCCAGAGTTAGGGATTTTCTCACAGATCTAGTGGAAAATGAGGCATGGCTAGCTCTGTGATCTCTTTGTCATTGTTCTGATGGATGAACTCAGACAAGATGCTTCAAGTCAATCTCCCTCCCACCTGTGCCTCTATACAATGGGGAAATGATAATGGTAAGGTCCTCTATCCTGGTGTAATATCTTCACTGGCAGTCTCAGTAATTAGGATGAGACTATTTAATTGACAGGAAAGTCAGATTTAAGGTTATTCAAGTGACCTTTCATCTTAGACCTCAGATTTTCTTATGATTATATCAACTTCTATATATTGCCCATTTTTACTTGGTGTAGTAAGTATTCAGAATGAATTTTGAAAGTACATGGTATCAGAGATCTACAAAAGGAATCAGGAGCTGCAAGTATTCTTATGATGGGTGTGAAATTTTATATCTGTTACAAATTTGGGGATGAAGGTACTGCTCACATTTTGCAGCTAAGTAGTGGATGAATTTTAGAAGAGGTGTAGGGGCAGCTGGGCAGCCTGACTGCAGCCTTTCTGGTGTGCCCACTGTTTGTCATCTGATAGGGACAGAGCTGACTTCTCAGCAATCCTGCCCTCATCCTTCACCCCGCTGTGGCTCCATGGAGCTGCCTGCTGTGGCTGTGCACAGCCTACATTCATAGCCTCTGGGTGACAGCCCATCACACCATACAGGGGTAATTTACCTCAGTTCCCACTGGTGGAGCAGTATAGACCAGCTGGAGTGTGCTTGTGGACTTGGCATTTAATGGGCTTTTTGGTGAGTAGTAATACAAGCCTTATGTATTCGGTACTGGTACACGGAGTGCAAACCGTAATGAAATGGATCCGTTCCACAAGAAATACAATTTTATGCTTCCTAATTGAGCAATTAATTTAGTTTTGCCTACTCTTTTGCAAATGTCAGGGGATAAACTTGAGAACAAGTGGTTGCTGTATTTGCATCAGGAACTGAGGGCTAAAGTGTTGTGCAAAATTGGTAGTATACAGAATTGATTTCCAGATTAATGTTTGGATGCATTTGAATAGAGAGTTAATTTTATTCTTTCCTTTACTGATTTGATTTGAATCCCCTCCAAATAGAATAAGAATACAGAATTAAAGAAAGTCTTGTCTTGTTTGACTGATCTCTGTGAGTGTCCTTGAAAGTCCTTCTTTATTCTGACTATGACAGTACTCTTTTCCACTGGGAAACACATATTTTCCTGTAACTCTAATCTAGTAAGAGACAAGTGTCAAGAAAACTTGGATGTTTAAATCAAAATTTATTTGCACATCTAATTCTGACAGCTATTTCATGCAGCTCTGGTCCAGTCTATGGAAGTTTTTAAAAATTAATAACCAGCAAAATCTGTCTAAAATATCCTCTGTGTGTTTCATCCGAATGATACTAATTTTATCCACCAAAAACAGTCTTGGGTAAACTTTAGTTCATTCATAGAAAATAAACCAGTATTTTTGCTTAATAAAGTGATAGCAAACATATTTAGTATGAGCATGTACTCATTTACTATACATTATTTTAATATTACGTGTATCTATGTGCGTAAAAAGTTAGAGTCCTAATCCACAAAAGCCCAGAGAAGGGGAGACAACATTTTTCTTGGTGTTACATCAATTCCACACTACTGAGGAATCCATTTTATTTAAGGAGAATCCCCATTAAAGCAACGAAGGCAGCCAACGAGCTGCTTTGCACAAGTGGGAAGGCTCTGGTCATGCATGTCTAAATGTGCCATAGAAAAGATGTGATTTGCCCATTTTATGGTGTGTTGGACTTCACACAGAGCCTGCTTCTAGCAAAGAACATTTCTAAGGAATCGCATGCAATAAATGAATCCTCTAGGCTCTTGTTTTCAATGTTGCATGTACTTCTTTAGTGTGAAAACTTCTGTGGAGGTTTCATGAGCTAAAAATTCTCTGAGGTAGTGTGCTGAGACTCTAGGAAACAAAACTGATAATGTTGTACCTCCTGGGCATCTGTACTCCCTCTCTGATATATTCAAAAATCAATATGTGATGATGTGGTTTTAGAAGACCCACTGTAAGCAAGTGGCTATTAAAATGTCATTAATGGTGCCTTAGGCAAATTGGTATTTGTTTAGCATATGGGTAGTATTATTAACATGACATATGCCTGGCATTTGAATAACAGTCATCAGGATATCTGAGGCAGAAGGTGGCTACTTCATGGGTCAGTTCTCTGGTGAAATATATAGAGAGTTAAATTGAAACTAAATAGTTGCTGAATCCAGTGCAATTTGGAGAAACTACTTGGTCCCTACACCATCTGTGTAACCGTGAGTTTGAAGGAAAAGCTGTAGTTAGCTGAGGAGGCCTACTGAACAAAAGGTGGTGAGGATGCCTTCATCATGCAAATAAAAACATGCGACAGCAGCACACCTGCAGTGTGATGAAGTGCCTGATGTATGTGTGTCAGTGGCTCCACAGGCTGTGTTCTGTGTGTTTTGAAACTAAATCTTTCTTCTTTCTATTGACTTCTTGCCCTCTGGTACATCGAGTTGGCTGCTTGAGACGCTGTCACTAAGTACAAAGTCAATTGACTGTAAGTAGTGACGAAGAAAATGTTGTGTGATTAATATTACAGTTCAAGCTCTTCTGATCAGTCACAGAAAGAGCAGTCAAATAAACTTCATTTCGGAGAATCACACACTGTTCGTGGTGGAGAGACTGCCTGGAGCTCAAAGGGGAAAAACAAGCCACTTGAGGCAAATCTCTCTTCTTTTACATAGAACAAACTAGTTGAGCAGTGTTAAAAGCTGCTTATTGATTTGTGCCCAGACTGAAAGCCATGCAGTAATGTAAATGAAAATGTGTCAAGAGTCAATATTGATTTTTTTTCTTTTTCTTCTTCTCTTTTTTTTAAAGCAAGGCCACCCCACTTGGGAAATGGTGTTAGCTATACCACTAGGCTTGTCAGTAAGTGAAGTAAGATCTTTCTCCACAAGACTACATATGTCCAGACATCAAATTTACTTCTTCTACTGAGGTAATATGGACAGCATGCTGAGAGCAGCTGTGTTGACAAAATTTGGTTTTTTGAGAAAATTGTTAGGTGAAGTAAAAGAAATGACAGAGAAGAAATCAAATCTTAGAGAAGATAAATTTGCTGAGCTGAGCTTGCAGTCTAATACTTGTGGAGTAGACCAATTTTTTGTTTTTAAATCTTTGCTGCAATAGATCTGTGTAGCAATATAAATTATACTCAGTGAGAGACAAGGACAAAGAAAGGGTAGAAAGGGAATCCTGTTGTACCTCAAGGGGTGTGCACTCAGCTGGAGTAGACCTGGTAAGAGTTTCACTTTAGAAAGAGGGAGTTTGCAGATAGATGACCTACAAGAGTCTCTGTTTCAAGTGAAGGCTAGCAGAAGAGAAATGGGTGATCCCGAAGGGTAATCCAAATACATTATCTGTTGACTTCACACTGTGCTTAGTGAGGGATATACAAAGCAGTTTAGGAAAATACAGCCAGCAGTTGCCTATGTTTTCTCCCCTGAAGAATCAGATGCAAATGGTAATAATTGCTGTGCTCAAAATCAATGCTATAGCTTTTTCTATTAGGTTAGAGACTGCAACCAGGCTCTTTTAACTAAAATTTCTACCTTGTTAACTCTTAGCAAGTAATATCCTTTCAGGTCTTTGACAAAAACTCCTTCTCTGTAGCCAAGATAATCTTTTCTCAATCTGTGCCACCAAATCTGGCAGCTAATTGCTTACACCTCAATTAGAGGTGACAAGAGGATGTGGCAGACAGCCCATTGTGGCTCTGATCTTCTAGGGATGAGGAGCAATCCACAAGGGAGGGTTGTATTTAGCGTGGAGTCAGTTTGTGAGATGTTTTGTTACTTTATTGGCACTTTCAAGGTCTTTGAATAGTTCCACAGCTCCTAGCTTTACTTCCTGGGCAGAATAAACATTGCTCCATTTATGGCAGTGGCTCTCTTCATTCATCAATCTCTGCAAAGCCTCTCTCCATGAAAGAGAAACATTTCTCCCATCTCTATATCTACCCACAAGAAATCATCACCTCAACTGTGTCTTTCCTGGGTTGACAAAAGAACTATTTCAAACTGAAAATAAATAAACAGAGAAATTAAATTCTAACTTGGAGAGGGAACCAGACCAAGTATCACAGCAGCAAAATGGCAGTGTTCCAGCTACTGGCAAAAAAGGTGTCCCAAACTAGCAAAATGTGGTGGCAAATCAAAAGTGCAACTCCAAACGCATTAAGTGTGTGGAAATGCTCCTATCAATTTCATGTTGCTGAGGATCAGCTGATTAAAATAGACGTTAATTTTTAAGATTTAAGCAAATTGAATCTGACCTTCTTTTAAAGGCTGCAATTGAGTTATAAACGGATGCCTGGGCTGATGAACTGAAAGTTGTTCAGTGAGAGGTGTACACGCAGCTCACACTTTATTTTTCATCATCTCAGACAGGTTCGTGATCCTTTTATATTCTTTTTTTTTTTTAACATTTTCTTGCCAAACAGAATGAGAACCATAATGTAGTAATTTTTTTGTTGTTGTTTGAAGAAACACAAAGGTAATAACATCTTTTGTATAAATGAGATGTAATTTGTCACAAATCTGGAAAGTAAGGCAATACTGATGTTGTTCATGTGCTCTGCCTGGTTTGTCGGGCAGCTTGCTTTCAATTTTGTGTTATAACCATTCAGATTTATTATTATTATAATTCAGGCAGAGGGAAACAGAAGATATAAAACTATTCCACTGCTCTGCTATGTTCTGTACATAATGTGCAGAGATAGTCACTCAGTGGAATTCCATAATAGAAGAAACTAACAAGAAATATGAAAGGCAGAAAACTTAATGAAATGGATGCATTTTATAAATCTGTTTTAAAAATGTATGAATGGGAGCTATCTGACATTAACTACTTTCCAAACGTTTTACTTGTCTCACAATAATATTCTCTGTGTAAATGATTTTATTTTGTTGACACCACAATTTCCAGTGCTGTCTCACACTTCTCTGTTCTGGGCATGGCAACTGAATACAATGAGTGACCAGTGAACTTTGGAAACACCTACTTCTTCTGTACATCATAAGAATTAAACAGGAGAGGGGCTGTAAGTTACACCCACTTAGATGCTCGGGCATATGGAAGATAGATACTGACATGCAGAAGATTTAGCTATCATCTCCTGGACTCCCAATTCCCTAGTGGAGTGCTCCACCTTGGAATTGTGCAGGAGCCACCTGTACAAATTAAGAATGAAATTAATGGGAAAGGAGCTTCTGCCTCTGGCCAGACAAACATTCTGTTTCTCTTGACATCCTTGACTGTAAACCCTGCCCTACTGATTGGTGTCAAGCCTTCTTGCTGTATTTTAAGAATCAGACACAATGTTATTTTGCATTTTTCCTTGATATTTCTTTCATTCATTCATTCACCCAATGTGAATAGAGGCTTGTGATTAATTATTTGTTCTGGAGCAAGGACTTGAATCTTGATAACCTAACTGAGTGACCTACTTGTTAGCAATAATTAACCACAGCCTCAGACATGTTCTGAAGGCACGTCTGTGAACCAGCATGACTAGGAAAATGGGTGAAGAGTTGCCTTGTGTGAGAATTCAGCTTTAGGGACTGGGAATATTTGGGTTGCACTAGGACTCTGAGGTGCCACCACTTTTCTTTAAGCCTACCCAAAGAAAAGCACTGTCACAATTCTGGCATCTCCTCCAACCCAAGAGAAGCTAGTCTAACACCAGTACAGCATAAAAGCAACAGTTGTTGCTGAGTTCTGCCTGAGCTTTCTACGATGTTATTTGGCTTTTTGGGGTAATTGTCATGGCAGTGACCTGACCACATGATGACCTGGCAGAAGCTCAGTACCAGAAGCTGCCCCAATGCAGACACAGGCTGCAGCAAACAAGGGAAGATCTCTTCTCCTGGGAGTCCTGCTGATTCACCTGACCGGTCACCTGGAAGGTGAGGGCTCACACGCTTCACCAGGCACGGCAGACTGAAGAACTCAGAGCAGTCACTGGTTTAAATGACAAGCAGTCTTTGAAGCAAAGAGCAGAAAACAGGTCTCTTTCCCAGCTGAGTGCCCTAATTGCTGCCCTATGGTCATGCTCTGTCCTGCTCTCTGGTCCAAGGAATCCTTAATTATTTAATGTAAAACAAAAGAGCTTTCTCAGGAGCACTGTCCATCTCTCTGTCTCTGGATATTGGCGTATGCATGTGCATACATAAAGACACCAGCACACAGATGAAGAGGTTGCAATTCTCTTGGGAGGTGAGATATGTGAGTTTGAATCCTCTTAGGCTGGAGAGCAAGGGAGGATTAATTTTGTTTTGTTCATGGTCTTATACTAGAAGAGGATTTCAGTGGGGGTCTTGAAGGAGGGTTAGTAGAGTGACCTTGGGAATGCTCTATGCCTGGTAGTATTTTGTTAAACGCTAAATAGTTTAACGGGATAGAGGATGATAAGTAGGGGAAAAGAGGAAAATCAATTTATCTCAAAACTGTATTGGTTAAATTAATCATTTAAATGATCTCATCTAGGGGCTTTATAAGATGCACACTTTCATGTGTAAGTCACTTGTCTTTTTTACAGATTAAATGCTTTGAAGTCAGTATAATGATATGTTCTATTTCTCAGCACAGGACACAGGGTAGACATGATAATAGCTTATCTGTTTTTATTTTTAGATTAATCTATTTGAAATATTGCCAATATGCAAAAAAGAGGATGAAATAGTAGTTGTCCACTTTCTCTGAGAAATCTCTGTGACAAGCAACATAAATAAATCTGTTGTTTAATGTTTTCTTTGTTTCCTCAGGTGATACATTCAGGGGTGAATTCAGAGTGTAAAATAAGAGGCTTTGCATGAGTTTCAGAAAATAACATAATATGTGACTCACATTTTGGAGAAAAGAGAAAGAAAGGAAAAAACATTACTCATTTTCCTGTCTCTAACCCAACACTTGAACCTTCTTTAACACTTTCAAGGAGATGCTTCTGTCCTCTTGAATTCAGCACAAAATCCTTAGCCATATACCTGAAAGAGGGAAGAGTCTGAGTCCCATTGCTTCAGGGGTGTGACAGAGTGGGGAGAGGTAAAGCAGAGTTTTGTGTTTTGTTTAGAAGAAAAGGAGACAGATATATGGAAGGAAATATTGTGCGAACAGGAATATAGATCACGCATTCAAAAGCCTTTAGAAATCCAGCTTTCTTTCCTTTTCCCTCTACCCACCCCATGAAATTATTCTGGCTTTGATCCCATGTCTCTCCCTCTCTCTCCCTTTGTTCAGTGGCACAGAAGTATGTGACCCTGAAAGGTATCAATTGCCATTTTCTTTCTTGCTTAACTCAGATCAGGAGAAGGAACTGTTTGAAAAGCAATGGTTATGAAATGGATCTTTAATGTAAGCTCAGTACTTTTTGTGAGTGTTCATGCCAAAAGAATTTAACCTGCCTGATTACTTAGAAACAAGAGCAAATAAATGTAGGCTGGAAACAAGTTAAAATGTTATTTCTAATTTATTGTAGTGCTTAGGAGCATATTTTAACTCAATTTGCCACACTCTCCATGATTACTGTAGACTTGTCAGTGAGAAAAACTCTTTGCAGTGAAATATCTGGATCCTTGCCCTTAAATAAAACAGTATTTTTTATGTCTTCTAATCAAGGATATTGTTTACAGGGCAGATAATTGTTAAGTCTTCTTTCCATTATTGACTACATAATTCATTTCCTTTTGCAACAGCATTTAGATGTGCTAAAACCTCTCTTGACTCTCATCTTCTCAGTTCCACTATGTGAATGCAGCCCAGTTATAGCAAAAGAGCTGAGTATGGAGCAGAGTCCAAGCTACTGGTCACCTATTCCAAATAGCTGTGGCAGATGTTTTTGCTGTTTGTTTTCTGCTCTGTAACAGAGCATCTAAACACGCTCAGAGAATAGTGTATTATTGGATATGGGTATAAAGACTTCATCAGCCTAATGGAACAATTAACTTAACCATTCTGCTACTCTTGATCTGCAGAATTTTGCTTTAGGATTAGAGTGATAAGGTGAAGATTAATACCTCTGGGTCAGTGGGGCTGATGAGACATGATTTATTAATCCTCAAAGAAAACCTTAATTGGACACTGGAGCACTCTCTTCTTCATTGTTAAACTCTGTCAATTCCCTGGATAGTTAGGGGAGATTGTGAGTATGATAGACTTATTGTAATTAGATGCACCAAAACTAAAGTAATGATTTTTTTCCTGGGAACACCATGTGTTATTTTCTCCAAATAAATCAGTGCTGATATTTATGAACACCTGAGAAACATCCCCTACACATGGTCATTGACTACACAAACATAACTTATAGAAGGGAGCTGCAGAACAGGATTCATAAGAATCCTTTGATTTAGAGGAACTGTCTTAAATCCTGGCCTTCAGAGCACAGAGAATTTAGTATTCAAGCAGGTTAATGATCAGGTTGATTTATCCTTATTTTTTTTACCTACCATTACTCATTCTTTCATCATGTTCTTTCCATTAAGAGGCAGTGATTTATAGGAAGAAGCACTCCTCTAAGGAGTTTGGTAGGTTTTGAAACTAAGTCTCCGAAATACTTTTTTTTTTTTCAAATAAATGTCTTTTTGCAGGCAGTATAATAAATAGGTCCGTTATAATGCAGCATGCAGCTGAAGACAGGAGAAAAGTTCATAGGCATACAATTCTAGCTGCTGTACCTCAGGCTCAGGAAACAGAGCTCTGTGGCTTGGGGATTCATTAAGACGCTTGGTGTAGTGCAACCCTGATGAAATAAGTTAGCAGTCTCATTAGGGGGTTGGAGCAATCATTTGGAAAAAAGCCTCCTTTGCTACATTTGTTTACGGTGTCACAGGAAGCATGTCCTCAGTCAACTGGGATAATCATTGTCAGTGTTTTACATAGTTACAAAGAGAGCTAATAAGCCAGATTGTCGAATTATGTCAATCATGTCTATGCATCAACAAACAAATTGCTCTATGCAGATGGGAAATTTGTGAGAAAGCTTAAATATTCAGTTCAATGGGAAGAGTGCACACTGAGAGGTCATGGTTTAAGACTAATATCTGGAGCAAAGTGACTTTCCAGAATGTGGCCCTGAAGCAAGATTTCTGTCTCTGTGAAATTGTTTGGTGAGGCTTTTGACATTAAGGGCACTGACTGAGGTGATACTTGTATCATTATGCACTGCATCCTGCTTTTCCTACCCCAACACTGCTCTCACCACATTATCACTCTCGTATATTAGTTGTCTTCCTCTTGCCTCTGCTGAAAGTCCTCAGGTTTTGTTGCAGCTTCACGCTCAGACTGACTTCCCAAGGCTATAGCCAAAGCAGAGAGGAGAGCTAAGAAGAGTCAGAATTTTTTCTGCTAAAGAAAAAAGGAAAATTTTATGTATTCCTATTCAGCCCCATTGGGGTTTGGAGTCAACTTTTAGCCCAGGGATCCTGATGTCAGTTTTCTGAGTGACAAGAGCTTTTGGCACTTGTCATCTTTGCATCAGACACCCCTCTAGGGGGGGAAGAGGCTTGTTTGTGGCTGGTAGTTGCTGAGTGCTTGTGTGATTTCACCCCTGCCCAGGGTGATACATAAGGGACAAAAGAATGAAGAGTTTAAAAAATGCTATAAAGCTTTCAGAGTGCTTAAATAGACTGAAGTGAAGAATGCAAAAAAGTAAGATAAAAAGGTGTTAATCTGTAGAAGGAGCAAAAGATCTATTAAATTAATCAATAGGTCTTTTAGAGTGGCGAATATAATTTAGTTAAAGAAAACATAGAGAGTGCAAGAAGAATATAATGAGTTTTCCACTTTTCCTAAAAGAAAGGATTGAGAAGAGCAATTATTGACTGACAAGTATGCTCTTCAGAGAGGAAAATCACATTGTGGAGGGTCAGTCTCGGAGCTACACTGAAGCACTGAAGTTGCAGAATGTCTGTACTGTAGTGTCCCTCAGGAGCATGGCCTTCAACTCACAGAGAGACAGGTCAGCTGGTTAGGAACACTGGAACATAACACAACACAGCCAGTTTCTGCCCTTCCTCCTATTTAAAAGGAAATAGCAAGAAGGACATATACATTGATTCTCCAGCAGCTTTAACTGTGCTTTGGCAACATGAAAAATAATGATAGGAAAAAATAATGTACATTGTAGACAGGGACATCTGTCCCGGGTCCCAGGTAATGTGACCTCTCTGTTATTGTACACACCAGTGTAAGACACTCTTTCCATTAAAGTCCCAAAGGGTTTGATATTGGTTCTGCCCAAGACATAAATTTGATTTTTCAGTCTCAATGAAATGTAGACTTGTTTGTTTGGGGTTTCTTTACTAAATATAATGTGTCTTTAACCAAAATTTTTGTATTCTGATACTGAACCCCATCATTTTTATGGTTATTTCATATAGATGAAATATTGACTCAATACTGACCTGTTTTTCCAAAGGTTCACTCAGTGACATGTTTACCTGCATGGCTTTTGTATGTCACATTGTATTGACTTCCACTGATCCATGATCGTTATCATTTGGGATTCCTTCATTCATCCTTCATAGTACAGAGTGCTTAGTCCACATTACATTCTTTCCTTACTAACCTCCTTTTGAAATGCAGTCATGACCTACCCAGAGCCCAGGAATTTGGAGACTTAGACTTTTCTAACAGCTTTCCCCTGTAGCATCAAAGATTTAACTCCAATATCATTAGTTACACTATTGTAACTTCCCAAGAGTTTAAATGTCACAGTCTGAATCAAGGTGCTCCATAGAATGTCCCTCCTCCTAATTCTGATTGTTCATAGCCAATTGCAGATAACAGCTATTCAACAATTCTCTGAAAGATGGGCAAGAGGAAAGGCAGAAGCACTAAATTAAACTATTAATATAACACACAGAAGGTATGGGAATGAAAAAACTCAACTGTATCATGCCCCATTTGACTGGAGTGCGGATGTTATTGCTTTAAAACTTCACCGACCCTCTTGGCTCTTTAGCACCCATAAATGTTATGTTGGAGCCTGATTCTCAAAGAGGGGGAACCAGGGAAAACTTAATCTGCCATTATGAAGAGAGGTGATGATATTTTCTTTTCTCGGTGTGAAGCAGCCTTGGCTGAGCAGGAATTTAGGAGGCCCATGGGGTCTGTATATGCTAGCAGGCACAGAGGTTCATTTTAACTCCATCTGGCCTTTTGGGAGAGAGTAAGCACATAGAGCATCTTTTTTCCACATAGTTTCATAATAAACTTCCAGAGGAACATGATCTTGACAAACCTCACTGTAAAATTTTAATTAAAATGGATCTTCCATTTTAAAAGTCAATGCCATTTAAAAAAAAGAAAGCTGCACAGTCCTGCTTGAATTTCAGTCCCCCTAAAAAGACAAGCACTAGTAAGCTGTTGAATCTTGTGAAAAAAACATACACAACCCGACTGATTGATTTTAAAATGCAATCAATTAGAAATCACAGCTGACTTTTTTGATTGGAACTTAATTTGATCTGGAATGGGTTTTTGTCCTTGCCTACTATTAATTAACAATAATAATAGTATTGTTCTTCTATGGGAATTTGAAACAGATCTGCCTTCCTATAAGGCAGATATTTGGTACAGCTTAAAGCACTGTGAGTCACAGCAGAGGTCTCAGCTCCATTACTCCTGTTGACTGGCAAGGGAAGGCTTTGGTGGAAGAAAATGGTAATCCTGAACAAAGGAAGAAGTTGTCAGTGGAATGAGTTTGTCTTTTCAAAGTTGCAACCTGAGAGACATTTATAAGCAGGAGAGGCTGCAGCATTCTCACAGCATTGCAGCCATCAAGGCTTGGACGCTGGGGCACTGCAGGGAAATGTGTAGGAATGCAGAAAGATAGAGGCTAGAGCCTGCTCTAGAATTCTAGGTGTTAAATTGGTGTCAAACCTCTCATCCACATTTCTATCTAAAGCATTGAGCCAGACCTTCCTTGGCCAAGAGCAAACTCAATTGCATTATCTCCTGTATGTTCAAGGGATAAGGCCAGCAGCTGTCCTTGCTGTGTAACATTTATATCTTTACAGAGGCTGCAATAGCAGATAGAACATCTACAGAGGCTCCATGTGCCAGGGCTGGCCCCTTCAGTGACCTTGGAAGGAGTAGGATGCTTGGCCCTGTGCAGAGCAGTCTCTCACTGGGGGGATGGTTTAATTTTTCTTTGTTTCACATTTACACTGCAGACTAAATGCTAGCCATTTTTTAGTATTTAATTAATATTCAGCTCACAGACTTAATTTTAAAGCAAGTATTTGTTATGTTCATAGATGGACAGAAACTGTTAGCATTCCTAGAGATAAAAGAGATTTTTTTTTTTCTTTTTTTTTTTTTTTTTTGCCTGATGCATCAAAAGGTACAAACACATTCATGTATATGGTTTCTCCAACAGAGCTGTGAGCATTTAGGATGAGGACTGAGAATGTACATGGAGTGCCTGTTTCTTTTTAGTCTTCCCTGTTATTCACACAGCAGTGTGAATACAGCCTGAAGATGGGCACTGTGTAAACTGATGTGGAATGGCACCTTTTGGGGTAAACTAGCCAGAATGATGCTTAGTGCCAGTTTTTTTTTGCAGTACTAGCCTAAGGGTCCATGCACAAATCCACGACCTTCATATATAGGTAGCACAGGCCCTCAGGGTGGGCAGGTGAAGGGAAATGTCCTCTCACTGAGTCTTACCAGCGGTATGGCTTGTCCCTGGTAGCCCAGGAATGTGGGTGGATTGGGCAGGAGTCTCACACCTGCTCTACAGGACAGGCTTCCTATCAACAGGAAACTGGGTAGAAGGAGAGAGCAGCAGGGAGCAGCCACCCCATAGTAGGGAATCAGCAGGACACCTGTACTTGCCTAAATGCTTTGCTCCAGGAGTTACAGCAGGACCTTGAGAATGATATGGGGTAGTTTGATAAACCTGCTGCTGATGATACTATTTTGGCCTGTTTTCTGCAGGTAGGTTTAGCTGGGGAGGGCACTGAAACAGCACCTGTCAGAGGCAAAAAAAGTACTTCTACCAACTCAAAGGGGAAGGACGGAAGCATGTGTGACAGTGGAAAACAAGGTTCTCTGCATATATTAAACTTCAACTCCATGGTGCCTTTTTTACCTACTACATATATGTGTTTTATAAAACAGAATTTAGTGACTTCATTACGTCACCTAATACAACATAAAGACATGTCTACAAACACAGTCTGTTAGGCAACTATTAAATAGACAGCATTAGGACCATTAACTTGGAGGTAAGAGGTGCTTTATCTCATTCTGCACTCTCTAGAAGTCTGGTTCTGTTGATAATAACATGGACACGGACATCATCACACCTGCTTGGATTCTCAGTTGTGATCTGTACCACAGAACTACTAAATGCATTAAGTTTAATCAAACACAAAAGAGTAAAAGTGCCTGCCATTCTCAAGAATGAGAATTGCTCAAGAAAATAATACAGGACATTAGTATATTAATGCACACAAACCCCACAAATATAGTTAGAAAAAAATAAGGTGGCTAGTTAGCAGCAGGAATGTTTATAGCGTCATGAGAGAAGCATCCTCAAAGACTGAAGGATTAAAGTCAACCTGCAGATAGGACAGAAATTTGAAAAAAATCAGTGAATTAATCCATAGCTGACACTAGCAAAATAATTTTAGGTAATGCTGTAATGTTGTTTCCTTATTCTAGGCTGTGATCTTGGATTTGCAGAAAATGGAGCCTGTTGCAGAGAGGGCAGGAAAAAAATTTTTTGCCTGAGTGGCTGTCAGCACAGGGGAAGGAGTTGTGGCACAGTCATCCATCCTCCATCCTGACAGGGGCCTCAGGTGGGGATGTGCCACTGCCCTGAAGCAAAGGCAGCTCCATCACAGTGTCTCCCAGCCAGCTGTTCAGTGTGGTTACCACCTCACAGACTGGGACTATTAACCAGATATCACCAGGTCGTCTTTGCATAAGGTGAGCCACAGCTGGACAGAAATGACCATAAGCCCACTCCCACTAGAACACCCTCCTTTTTTTTGCTAGAGGACTTCAGTCACAGAGCCCTGAGGAGGAGCAGGAAAGGGGTGCACAGCAGTGGTTCTTTCCAGCAGAGGTAAAATTATTTTGAACCGGTGTAATGGAGTCTGCTTTGTATCGAACAGTGAGGATAAAGTTTTCCATCAGACTAAGCTATGATCTAGCTCCAGTCCATTATCACATTCTTTTATGTGTAAAGCTACCTGTATATATTGTTAAAGGGAAATCTTCCTGGTGAATTTATGATGTGGAAGAATTTATCTCCTATTCCTTCTTCCACGAGAGAGAGAGACAGAGAGACAGAGAGACAGAGAGACAGAGAGGAAAATAGAAATATTTCTTAAATTAACTTTATTTACAACTTCTTGTGAAATGGCAGGATGAAAACAGTAATTTGGATTCAAGGTCAAAATGAAATTCTGTCCACATCTTAGTCCTTCCCACATCATTTTGCAGAATGAGAGCTGAATAAAGGAAGAATGAACTGATTTCTTTTTAGTTTAGTCATTGCAAATGCAAAATGAATATCATTCTGCAGATATGGCGCCAGAGAACAACACAAGCTAACAAAATAATGGTAGTCCCGATAAATAATTTATGCACCATATCAAAAACTAAATGAGATAAAGACATGGAGAACACATTTGAAAATTTGGAAATTGCTCAAAGCTCTTCCTTCTGTGTCTCCCAAGAGAATGAGCAGGGAGCACTAATAAACTCTGTGACTGTGTATAATTCATAAACTTTCCCTCATTTTTTGATTTTCAGTGCTTACAGTTTATAGCTAACAAAGGAACAGAGTGGAAAAATCCTGGTGAGGGTTGAGAGGAGAACATAAACCAGCTGATTCCTCCACTTAGTCTATTCATAAAGGGCATCTGCTCTCATCCCAAACTGCATATATATCTGCCATTAAACTTAGTACATTGAAAACAGAAAAAAAACCCTTCTACTTCCTTATGTCTACTTTATATTTATATTTTTATGAAAGCTATTGCAATGTGAGATTATAACACAACAAAAGCCACTTCCAGATGATTTGTATTAAAATTATTCTGTTGTGGCTGTTGGTTAATGTTCAGACTGGATTTCTAAGGGATTTATTCAATGACAGCAGAGCAAACTCAGACCAAACTAGTGAATGCTATCGGAAGGTAGTGAGGTGTTTCTGGATGAATTATATAGAATGAAACCTCCCCCACCCACAGCCACATTGGAAAGATGTTTCTAAGTTAAAGAAATCTAAAAATTGCATTCAGATAAGATTTGCCTTGAAATTATTTTGATGGTCGCAGCCATGTGAAGTTGTATTCTAAAGAGACATGGTGAGCAAAAGGGTTATTTTCAACTCTGTATGTCAGCAATTTGTAACGTATTTTCTGGCACAGCACAGTTCAGTTACACAACCAAGATTTTTTTTTCTATAAAATGCCTTGGAGTTTTAATTTTTTGACTAAAAACAGAGAACAGTGTCCTGTGGCTTCCTGAGCGAAACCCTCTGTCTCTTACTCTGAGTACACAAGCAGAGCCCAGCACATTTCTCAGCTGCATGACAAGATTTGAGCTACTGGGAGGCTGAGAGGGCCCCCAGCCTCTGCTGCCATATGACAGAGCAAGCAGCGTCTGGCCTGAGCTGCCACAGCAGAAGCCGGTGGAACACCAGAGCAGGAATTTCCACACAGCTTCCCACCATCGTCAAAGACCTAAAGAAACCACACAGTGCTCCCAGGGCACCTCTGCAGATCTGCTGTCCTGGGTGGGTAAACGAGAAAGAAGGTCACTACTATCAGCAAGCTACAGAAGTGACTGAGGGGCAGCTGCCCTTTGATGATCCTCCGTGCTCTGAGTCTGACAGAAGGGATCCGTACTCCCAGTTCCTCCCTGCCTGTACTGCCTGCCTCTGATAGCCTGTTGAGTGTTATCTGAATATTTTTTACTTCATTAATTTCCTCCTGCCATCAATTGATGAATAAATTATTCATAAGTAAATTTATAAATTATTCTACCAGTTCTATTGATGATTGAATAATATTGACCAAATAAATTATTCACTCTGCTTTTCTTCCACCAAATGACAAATAAATTATTTGTGAGTATTGTTTTCTTCATTATTAGATCAACTCTTCCATCTGTTGAGACATTCATAAGATGTCACTCATTCTGATAGCTATACAATTTGTAAGCAGGACTCTGTAGGACCTATGTTTTCATGGACAAACAGGACTAGTTTAACTTTATTGTGTACTTATATGGCAGTTGCTTTAAATACAAGGTATTCTAGAGCACGGGGAAGTGTTTTGTATGTTTCACAGACAATTAAACAAAATTCTGGTATATTCTGTGTTTAATTGTCACCCAACCAAGACATTTTGAATTGTGCAGCATATTTTACAGTTTTCCATACTTGGACTAAATAGTTGGGGTTGGGGCTGCAGCCAGCCCTTGATCCTCAAAGGTATCAGGTTGTAGGTTCTGTAAATGAGCTTCAGGACAAAAGCCAGAACAAGAATACCTTAACTAATGACCATAACAAGCGCTAACTGCATAGGCCAGTTGTTTCAAGTTCCTGGATAAACTACATGAGTTTTCCATCTAGTTAGATCCATGTCTCTGTCTCTTTCACTGAGTCACCAGTAACTGTATGGGAAACAAGCGACAGCGTCTTCTAGTGGCAGCATTTCTAGCATATCTTACCATGCAGGCAAAGTATGTTTATATCCATAAATATGGCCAGTCCATGAGGTTACTGTCATTGTGATAGGTCAGGGAAAAAAGTTTAAATTAATTTTAAAAAGTTCATCTTTAGAAAAGTGATCCTAGGTCACAAGTGCCCACAGAGAAAGGATTAGAGCCTATTCAATGGAGCCCACGTTAGATTAAGTTCACCAAGCCAATCAAGCTGCATTAGCATGAAATCAGTATGAGGACCATGAATAGTACACTAAAAAGTATTCTCTAAAAAGTTGCTCAGAAAGAGACAGAGAGAGGAGGCATCTCATGCCAGCAGAGGAACAGCCCTTCAGTAATTTTCCAGGTGTGTCTGCCAGCAAGGATCAGGAACACACACCTCTCTGCTGGCATTTTCTTGACTCAGAGACCTACCAGTAAAACACATGCAAAGATGTTTCAGTTGAATTTTTATGTTCCTTTTTTTAGAATTTAAAACCATGAAGCAGGCATATTTGCCAGTCTGGGTACATGTAAGCGAGTGAACACAGACCCAAGACAGCAGTTATTTCTACAGCTCAGGCTGCCCAGGGGGAGCAAGGTGAATGAATGGGCTGTGCCAGGACAAGAGGACTGCTTAGTGACCAGGGAGCTCATTTATGGGAACCTCTCCAGCACTGGGCAGCTCTGTAACACCATAACACTGTAACAGCTGTGTCTCCTTGATTCCCCTTTCTTTTCCACCCAAATGGGGGCTGTGAGCTGTCACTCAGGTCAATACACCAGTGTAATGCTGGCCTTTAGAACACGTGCACAGCAGAAAATCCCAGCTCTTTCATTTTCAGAGGAAGCTGTTAATAGGTCTGCCTCTCTCACTGAGGCACACTAACAAGTTCTTGTCTAAGCTGTCATTAATGTTTTCACTTAGATTTCCACATTAAAATAGGCAGCACTTCTAAGGGAAGTGTCTTGACCAGGACTTACAGTGGAAGCACTGAGATTTTGCATTCTGAGAAATAACTTAAAGGTCTCTGGGGCCAAGTTCTTAAATTCCGTTTCTCCGTGTTCTCCCAGCAGAATCCCCATGGGATATGCAGACACAGAAATATACAGAAAGGTGTGACAGAGAAAACAGGAAGGTGGCAACATTGTGCCTAGACAGAAGTGGTGTATTCAGAGAGCTGGACTGGAAGACTGCCCTTTGCAGCATCGTTCAGAATGTATATAAATGAAGCACAATTGTTTTGGTCAAGGGCAGAGAAAAGACCACTGCAGTAGTTGGGATAAAGTGGTGAAGGGAACACATGGGAAAATGTTAAACTTACACAGGTGTGGAACAGACTGAATCTTTGGGGCATTTATGATAAAGAAGTTATGAAATTTAGCCGGCATACGAGATAACAGAGAGCAGTCTGAGCTGATCACGTTTCAGATTCAAGGTCTGAGTAAAAGAAAGAGATGCTACTGATCAGAACAAATGTAGGTGCTCCATATTAGACAGTGTGATGTCTATTCAGCAGCAACGGGATAGTTTAGAATGTGAGTTTGGATAAGAGAAAAGAGATGAGTAAGTGTACTATATAAAGATATGTAGGGCAAGAGAGAGCTGCACAGAGGGATGGGGGGGTGCTCCCATACGATGGTGTTTTTCTCAGTGGGGAGTAAAAACCAGGAGCAAAAATCTAGTCAGATAGATTTGCTGTAAATGCAGAGTACCATCAAAATATACTTGCAGCTCTAAGTTTTTGCTGTTCATTTTCTTGTTAATGATTTTGACTCCTAGTAACATTCTGCATTTAATTCAGTTTTTCTACTTTTCTGAAGGGAAGTCACAAGAAAACAGAGCTGCAAGCAGCTGCAGAAGGCCACATAGATTTTGCCTAATATCTAAGAGAAATTTAATTTAAATTATCTGCCAGTTTCAATTAATTAAGGAACCTCCAAACAGCCTTTCATATGTCTTATTTCAGACATGATATTATTTGAGAAAGGATAGTTTTTCCAAGAAAAAAAAAGGAGCAATAGTCTGTGGACATGATTCTAAGTAGTGGAGAAGAACATTTAAAAATTACTAGTATGTGAAAAAAGGTAATTTTATTTCACACTAAATCATATTAAGCAATACCACTCTGCCTTCTTATCCTGCTCAACGCAGTGAAACTGTTCATGACAAAGACTGGGCCCTAAATGAAGGACAAAAGAAGAAAGCTCTGGATATCTACCTGCTTACCTTTTGCTCAGAAGATTCATAATCTTCTTCTCTAAGTCTTTCCCAGAGCTGAAAAACAAACTGCTTATTCCTAATATGATCCTGCTGTTGGACTCCCTTTATGATTTCTCTTTTGACTTTTGCAGTCATTGTTTCCCTCTCTTCCATTTCACTGAATTTTGTTCCTCAACTTCCTTTTTCCTGTATTATTACTATTTTTGGTTGCAGTTATTGTAGTGCCAGCTTGAAGAAACAAGGCTGGTATTGTCTTTTGAAGACTCTGAAATTAGTATCTATTATAATCTCTCTACAACCAGAGTTGCATTTCCACAGGTTTTCTGTCTTAGTGTCACCAGCTCCACCATTCTTGAGAAATGGAGCAGACAAGGAAGGTGATAATTTCAAGAAGGTGATCATTTCAGAAGAAAAGGAGGGAAGTAGCTGGGGAAATACCATTAATCCACAGAAAAGGGCCAACCCTATCAGATTAATCTGATGCTCTATGAAGAGCAGTGCAGGGTAATATGCTCAGGATGCTGGCAAGGAGACAGGCATCTGTATTTTGGACTAATATAGTCCTATTAAGGTCTATGTGCTTGGAAATGTTCCTGGAGTGCTGTAGCTAAGCCTGGATCATGGCAACCCAGTCATCATTCAGCAGAACGTGGCCGCCTGCCTTGCCAGCTCAGATGCAATAAGGCAGTTTTCCTAAGCAGATGTGTCTGAGACCTCAAGGGCACCACAGCACCCAAGATTCCTAACAACTCTGACAATCTGGCAGCAGATCTGTTTGGCACAGGGCACTACAAAGTCAATAGCAAGCTTTTGAGTTGTTTCTCTCTCCCCAACACCATATTGCTCTATGTCTTTCAGTGAGAAGCAAAAAAAATTAAAAAAGGGTCAGGCTGAGAACGGAATGTGATAAAGAGCTGGTTGTGGCCTTCTGTACTGTTGTCACTTGACACAGCAGCTTCCTAGAGATAGCACAATTATGGGCAGATGAGTCTTTAGTGTGTCTGGAGTGAAATGTCCTGTGGGCAGTGGACTAAATAAATGGTCATTACCACTCTATAGACTCGAGAGAGCACAGATATCTGGCTATACACCCAAGCCAGTTCCAATGGAAGATTATGAGTCAAATACTCTTTCAGCACTGATAGAGTGCTAACTTCTGAAAAATGAACATGTTTTCTTACCTGGCATCCACATACAGATGCTGATTTTGTGGGTGGTCTCAGAGTCTAGCAGCTTTTCTGGAGAAAGACTTTTATGACTTCTTTACAAAGAACTGGCTTCAAGGGCAGGTTAAAGGTAGTCCTAAATCTCAAAACTCTACAATAGCAGGCAAAAAAACAGGGTATTTTTAGGTTATTGTCACAGCTGTGGTATAACACTATAGGAAATCTTTATGTTTGAGTTTATCTGCATTATTTATTGTTTTCTATCAGCTTTGCTGACATTTTCTTCTCCACTCTTTCAGTCGATATGAGGCATGAGGAGAAAACGACATGTCTGGTACACAGGACCACTTACATGAATCTGTGAACTTGTCCCGTGTTATATTTCCTTCTTTTCTTCCTTTGAAACCTGAACTGAGCAAGTGTCATGCATTAATCTTATTTCATCCCATCTCAGTCTTATGCTATAGAGAAAAAAATTGAAAACTGTGATTATTCATAAGAATTAAATTTCTTTTTTATATTGAAATATGAATCATTATGGAAAATAATAAAAAAAAAATCCAAGTTCCTTTTCTGCAGGGTCAGCACTTTACCATTCCCTAAAAATGATGTTATTTTCAAATCTTTCAGTTCCCATTACCCATTTCATTATACTGTGTCAAAAAAGAGAAGAATTTTGTCTCTTCTTAGACCATTCAATGCTATTAGGAATGAAAAATCCTCTCTCTAATGAAAAATCATGTTATGCTTTATCATGATCATTCTATTTCTTTAATACAGTTCATGTGGTGCAATAGTACTGTTGCAATTAAGGAAGCCACTGAAGCACAGACTGCTGGGGAAAAAGTACAGCAGCACTCTATCTTTTCCTTGCCACTAGCCCAGGCCTTCCTCAGCGGTGAGACAGAAAAAATGGAATCTGGCGGACCTGGAGGAGAAGCAGGAGCAGTAGCATGACTGGATATTCCAGGCAGACCATGACTAAGATCATGAACTGATGAGAATGCACACAATTTTGGGGATAGATTCCCTCCTTTCCCAAATACCATGTGATTTCATTGCCCAGAAAAAGTCTTAATTGCTTGATATGTATGAATTTTAGTGACAGTGAAAAATGGAAGAAACTGTAGTTACCATTCAAGAGACATAACGCAAATGTGCCCAGTGATAAGTTCCCTGACTTGTTTTCTATCGCTGTATTTAAATCCCGCATAAACTCAAAGATTTTTCTGCAGTGTATGACAACAAATATTTGTTGGTCAACAGATGACCCCTGCTGGTGTGAAAAATAAAAAAAGAAACATGTCAAACAATAAATTCCACTAATAAAAACCACCTCCTATTTATTCTTTTCCCAGCCTCCTTTGTGCATATTTCCTTTGTTTTGTACTTCATTTTGATTAATCACATCACTCTATCAGGACTGTGTCTCTTCAGCCTGTTTTCCAAGGAAAGGATATTGTTGTTGTTTCTTATGCTTCCATCCATAATCAACCACATGCTATTCATTTATCTATAGCATCTTCTCATCTCTGCTTCGTGTTCAAAAATTTCCCTCTGAGCATTTTCAAACAAGTTCCTGGCAATCTTCTTGTTTCATTGTCTGTTTATTTGGAATAAGTGATTATAGCAGCAGATTCTCTTTTCTGTGCTTCTGCATAATTCAGATTTTTATCAGTAATGCCATCATTATTAGTATGCTTCTTTTTCTGTTTTCTTCTACTCATTTGACTTTGACCTAACTTGAACCAAAAACTAACCTTTACAACAGTTCACAAACAATTTACGTTATTTGTCCAGCATACCCACTATCTACCTTTATCCGTAATCCCTTCATCTTGTCAGGAACAATCCATCTACTTTTCAGTTGGTGTTATCATCAGAATTCTACACAGTTGTACTATCTTCTCTTGGCAATTCACTCAATAACCCTAGTCCTCTCACCAGCAAAGATGGGAATGCAGAGAAAGGGGTTAAATGAGGTATTCACATCAATACACTGGTAAGGTTACTTTCTCATGCTTCTTTTTTGACCTGTACCATGTCAGTCTAACAATTCAGATCAGATGTACATCTGAAATCACAAAGCACATTTTACATTTAATTTACACAAATTACATTTTTTTAAACATACATGATGTTGCACACATTTCTAGAAATCATGCATTCAATTATGTGTATTGCTCTTTGTGCATTGTGACTCTCTTGGATAGCCAGAAACAAGCTCTCCTGTATGCATATTTAACTAAATTGTCCAAGACAGATATTCCTGATGTAAGCCTGCTGGAGCTCTGCAGCAGTGTGCTGTCATCTCTTTTGGTGGGAGGTTCCACATTCAGCATTCAGCTACTGGGAAAGTTCTGCCTGCGGCTTTATCCCAACCCTCCTCCTACTGGTCGGCAGGTTTTATGCCAGTTCAGCTCTTGTCCCTAAAAGAGAGAAAAAAAAATTTAAAACATCCTTATTTTCCTCAAATAACTGCTAAAAATCTTGTCACTTTGGATTTCATTTTATCTTGTCTTCCAGCTTCTTGTTAAGTTTAAAAGTATATGTTCCTTACAGAAAACTTTGTGCACCTTATGTCCCAGAATTTTAATTACTTCCTTTTCATTTCTTCTTTCCATTTCTTTTAAGTTTTGCCATGTTAGTCTCCAGCAACATTTTTGCCTTAGGGACCTTCATCTTAATCACATTCTGTTTGCACTAACCCTGTGTCTTAAATAGAAATGTTTTTTCAGTCCTCTCCTCTGGCACATCGAGCTATCTCAATACATCCATTGCAAGATGTAGCCTTTTCTGGAGTCAAGATATTATTTCTTCACATTTTTTTCCAGGACAAAATTAGGATCCAGGGAAAGTTTTATTGAGACCACCTCTCTGGAATAAAACTCCTTCATGGACTTTAAATTAGATCCTAAAAATGAGAACAAAAATGAAACAAACAAATAAATAATGTCATCCTTACATTTCTAGTGTATGCTTAATACTTGACATTCTGTGGAAAGTTTTCTGTACTTAGGTACACCCACACATAAAACTGGAACTGGTTTGGGTTTGGGCTTTTTTTTGATCGGTTGATTTGCTTGGTTTGTATTTGTTTTGTGGGTTGGTTGGTGGTTTTGTACTGAGTCTCATTTCAAACATTAATATTGAGGTCAGGAGGCCTTGTGGAATGTATTTCAGGAAACAGCTTGTCATTAATTTGGTTTTGTTTTGGCCTGATGACCTCCACAGCCTCACTAAGGCTTGCAGGCAGATATGAAGTGGGTCCAAGAGCCTGTGTAAAGGAGAACACATGGAAAGCACTTCAGTTTCAAGTGTAGAGGGCTGCATATGTATATGTTTTTTGAGAGATGAAGTTCAGAACCAATTGTTGTATCATTGAAGTGAAACTTTCATTTAGAGGGATTAAAACTGAAAGATTTAAAACTTGGAACCTATGAAAATTTATCGTCATCATCTTCACGTCCTTCCCTTTCATCTCTTTTAATCATCATTATCATCATTATCATCACCATCATCATGTCCTTCTCTTTCATCCTTTTTAATTAAATAGTTAAAAGAGTAGTTGACAGTAACATATCAATACAGATATAATACCTGTGCATTTTTCTTAATATTTCACCTTTGGCTACATCTTTTCTGCCTTGCTCAATGTAGAGAATTCCTCATTTATTCATGATTTTTATGGAAAAAGAAAAGTATATTGCAAAATGGCAAAAGTTTATCATGTAATTAAAGCTCTAGAAAGGAATTATTTCAGACTGAATCTCACTGGTGCTACAGGTTTTCTCTGTGACCTTGAGCAAATCACTTAATCTCTCTGTACTTCCTCTCCTCATTTATTTTTTAAAGGATAGTTATACTTCTTCTGTCTCTGTATTTACATTGCAAACTCCTTTTGCTCTGTGCTTTATATTATTCTTGTTGCAATAAAGATCTTATCTAGGAATTCTTATTATAGGGTTGCCCTTATCTGTTTAAAAAGCAATATATATTGTGTGAATAGTTATTCTGTATGATAGGTTATCCTGAGCTATGACCTGGCTGTATAAGGAGTTACTACTATTATTATCGTACCGGAAGTGTTTTAGAGACCAAGTCAGACTCAGACCTTCAGCACTGCATGGCTCTTTTATCAAGAGATGGTGGGCTGAAATTAGAAAGGCTTTCTCTACAGCAGTAAAATAAATGTGCTTCAGAATGGCTATTCAACAATGCTTGAAGAAAACCAGTATGGAGTGACCTGCATCTGCGCCTTTAAACCCAGTCAGCACTGGGGCAGGCAGGTTACATGACTGCTGCCTGCTGGGAATGGTTTCCAGCTTGTATTATCTCCCTGACTGCATCCTGGATTCTTAAGAGAGCTTTCTGGGCCAAAAGTTTAACAGCGTGGGCAGGACAAAGAAATATTTGCAGTCTCTGTTAGCAGTGGCCAGTCAAACCTTTCACTCTCCCAACAATTCTGCCTCTGTATATAGATACGTGCTTATAAATAATCTATCCCAGTCTTGTTGATGTAAATCCTAAGGCTGAAAAAGAATAAAATGTGCTGCAAAAGAAGCTTTGCTGTAGTTAAACATAAGAAACTTGACATCAAAAATTGTTCAAAATAAGTGCAGCCAAAATTTCAGAAAAAAAGTTGTTCAAACTTCTCCATAATCGAGTAAACATTCCTTGATAGAGGGAGTGAGACTCTGGATCAGTAGTTCAGGCAATTATACTTTATATTTATGATTTTTGTATCAAGAGAATCCGTTTGGTGATGAAAGCATTCTTTTAGTAGGTAGACGGTATGGCTTTACTTATCCTGAGCCGGTGAAAGGACTGGAACTTATTTCTCCTTATATCTACAAGAAAGTTCAGAACTGGTACAGAATGGAGAACCATGTAATCTTTGATTGTGCTCTGAAAGCAGGGACTGATCTTTCTTCTCAGTTCATGTAAGAATGTATTAGAAATCCAGCTCTGAGTCTCCTAAAACGATCTGTAGTCCAGACACAAATGTAATGTCTGAGGAAGGGTCAAACTAAAGACAAACAGTTTTACTCAGCATTCACTTCCACCTTCCCTAGGAACCTCCTGGTTAAGTTCTCTTGGCATAAGGTCATGTATTTACTTCTGTCTGCCTCATAACTATAATATTTGAAGCAATGTTCATTTATGGGATTTATATGGTCTCTGGAAAACATCAGATAAAGAAATTTAAATATATGCTTTGGTATTGCTAAAAACTGGGGATGTAGGCACGCTTGTTTCAAGGATGACAGTTTGTGTCCCATCAGTTCTTGAGGTGACAATCAAGGCTGGTGTCAGGCAGGTGAGGAGCTTAAGTGGTTCTCCAGAGAACAGACTAAACTGATGCCCAGCACAGACACAGCTTACAGAATACACTGATGCTAAAAAATCATTATTGTGCCCACCCCAGATACCTGCTTCTCAGGTCTGTCATAAATACTTGCTGGCATGGATCAGGACATCTTTTTTAGATTTCTCTCCAGCATGCACTCTAATAATCATAGAGACACAGTAAACGTGCCTCCATAAACTGTACACAGGACCTGCAAGTCTAGCTCCTGGTTATTGCTGCCTTACTTGACATCAGAGCATTTAAACCTCTGTTGAAATCTAGCTCTGTCTGATTGCAAAAGGCTTAAAATCTAAACATATTTACCTAACAAGGTATCCTATTACAATATGAGCTTCTACAAGACCTACATTTTGGCTATCCAACAGCCTTAGCAATGGTGGGTGCAGCTGAACTGTCACTTCCAAAATTAGTATCCTACCCCAGATACATTGCCATGTAGCAAACAAAAGAACTTTAACTACTTATTTTGCAGTTTTGCAAAAATTTTGCAAAAATTTTGCAAGTGTGGCTTAATCAGCTGCAACACCTGATTAAACATTACCCTGCATATTGCTTTCTGGTGAGTGTTTTATGTGTTCTTGTTTCTGCAGACTGAAGAAGTCCTGAAGATTGATGGAGGGCCATGCTATTCAAACAGCAGGCGTTGCTGAGACAGAAGCTCTTTGTGCTAGGCAGCCTTGCTATTGGAAGTCTCCTATATCTAGTTGCCAGAGTTGGGAGTTTGGATAGGTAAGTCATGAAGTAGCTACTCTCTTATTTACAATGGGCTAAGATTGTCTGAGTCTTTGCTTCAAGGGTCTGATTTCTTTAATTCTTTGGTTTTTGGTTTTGTTTTTTTTAGTGTCTACTCACATACAGAAAGACAGAAAGACTGCCATTTTAATAGTGGTTTTCATTACTTATTCCTACCCTTTGGAGAAGAGAGTAGGAAAACAGTCACAGTCATCTCTGTCAAAGTTCTTCTGTGTGTCCATTTGTATTCTGAGCACACTGACATTTGTTTTCAGTGAAGAAATAAACCAGCATCCAGTAAAAACGTCATTACAGTAGCTCATTTTGCCTGTGTACATCTGTGTTGACCTCTAGTTTCAGCAAAACAGTTATGATGTATTTATACATCTCCTTTTCTGAATTTGTGAGCAAGCAATTAATGTGCTACAGTGGTAGTTAAAATAAAGTATGAGCCTGCAGAGCAGCTCGTCAAGTTTTGAATACTATTTCATTTGAAAGATTGCTTCAGGGTTTGAGAATTTTAACTATGTTAATTAGCTGGTATTTTCTGTAGCCGAATGTGCTAAATAAGTGGGTTTTCTCTGTAAATGATTTCCTGGAGAGTGGTAGAAAGTACAGCAGAGAAAATCAAAGAACATTTGGCACTTCTGACCAGGCTGAGTTTTGACCAGTTTTTGACAGTGCTACAGTAGTGCTACCTGCACTGACACTGCTGTTTCTGTCAGCTTTGAAATGGCCGGGATTGCTGTGGAAGCTGCTCCACAAAGGCACAACACAGAAGAAAAAAAAAAAAAAAAAAAAAAGCTGTTTCAAATGAATGAATGAAAAAAAAAAGACTATAAGATTTCCAGAAGCTGGTAGACACTTGCAAGTTTTAATGGTATATTCATGTCCTTCATTTAAATTAAATTATGCAATGTATTAGTTGATTTCAAAATTGTAACACAATGCTGTGTGACTATACAGTGCTTGGAAAGTGAAGACCTACTGTCCATTGCTAGGTAATGGTGGGCTCCATCACTGGTCACTGGGTGCCTTCTTCAACTCCTCAAATCCACTCCAGAAGAAGAAGGAGACCATGCACTCAGCTAGGATGAAGTGCATTACAAATTAAGCCCTGGAACTCATATCTTCTTTCCCCTGGTGTTCAAATCATGTCTGATACTTCAGAAGTAGAAACTTCAGTGAAACTAATGTGATTCTGTAAATGGAGGCAGAAATCCTTACTAGTCCCTGCAAAAGTATATTTTATGCCTGGAGGCATGAAATCTAATTAACCTTCTGCTATTATCTATGCTTGCACATCTACAGAATTTACTGATGGCTATAAAATTATCTCGCCACAGTATTTGACTCGTTGACCTCCTGTGGCAGTGAATTCTGCTGGTTTCATACATAGTGTTGCCAATGGCAGTAAAATTCAGTTTTGTTCTCTTGCTTTACCCAGTGTGAAGCATACCACACTGCTAAAAAGTCCTGTGTAGGGACTTGTTATGAAATAAAGAGAGAAAGAGGTACCAGAAAGAACAAGACACAGATGAATTAACTTGAAATATTCTTCTGCCTCATTGTTGTTGAATCTGTCAGTAAAAGGATGCTGAGAGGCTTCAACAGATTTTGGAATAACTAATTGTTCAGGAAGAAATCCAGATTCATTTATGCTTAATTTATGCTGATTTAATATGAACAAGAGAGCTGGGGATGGCTCATGTTTAATAGCCTCAGATTAGGCGCCCCAATGGCAGTGTCTTGAGTTTTCCTAGGCCCAAAGGGAAATTACTACTAGCTTATCTGATTCATTGAGTCATAAAGTCTGATAGCATGAGCCCTTCCCTGCAGGGGAGGCCACCTTCCTTCAGCTCCTGAGTGCATGGATCTGCTTCACATGTGGAATCTCAAATAGACTCTGTGGCAATTTTGAGAATATCTGGATTAGTCTTTGAGTTACCTGACTCAGTACCAGGAGCATTACCAGGAGTCTCCACACCTGATTTCCATGCTACAAACTACTCCTGCTGGAACCAGACTTATAATCTTTTGCTGCTGTGGAAGAAAATTAGCAAGTATTGTGGATCTGGAGAGGCAGCTCATTAAGATTGCCCAGACCTACTTCAACTGTTTTGAAATTTTTCAGAAATACAGTTCCCAGAGATGAATTGTTTTATGGCAGGTTTTCTCAAGAGTAATTGTGGAGTTTTACTGTAGCAGCTTGAGAAATTACCTGTTTTGGGAGAGCAACTCAGTGATATAACAAGTGCCATATACTCTGTCTTAGCAAAGAATTGTTATTTAATGGGAAAATGACTCAGACAATAAAGAATATTAGCATGTTGCAACGTAAGAGTAAATAGTTACATCTAGGATTAAACTATGAGGATCTGCCTTTTACCCACCACTGCCAAGGTTTTTTAAAAGTTACTTTTTTATTGTTTAGAGAGAGTAGAAGCAGGGGGAAAGAGTAGAAAAAAACCTGAAATCTACAGGCTGAGGAAGAACTTCTAACAACATCCAATCTTTTCCCTTAGGCTAGAGGATATCTTGAGTATTTATTTACTTTTAAAGGAAACCACCCTGTTTGACAAGCTGTTGTGTTACACTGAAGGCAGTGCTAGCTGTCTTTTTGAGCAAGAGATAAAATTAGTTGAGATGGGTCTGGAACTGCTGTTGTGGAATCCTCATTGCTTGAAAACAAATAACAAATACACAGAAGGAGAGAGAAGAGAACAGAGACAGCAATTGCAACTTCTGTTTCCTATGCTTTTAACTGCCACCTTGCTGATGCATTAAGACTCTCACCAGCCACACCACAAGTTGTAGCAGTGTTAAGACATTTTTTCCTTTTTTTTTTTTTTCCTAATATGAGCAGGCTTGCATCAGCATTTCAATGATTCAGTCTTTGCCACCAAGTCAGGCTTATTCAGATGGCAGAGAGCAAAGGGATGGAAGAAGCTAGAAACCTGAGAACAGAAATAACAGGAACCCACTTCTCATCACACTTTCTAATTAGTCTTCAGGACTTAGCTAGAGCTCATTTGAACTAAGCAGTGTCATATGGATTGTTTCTTTGGCTCTGTCTGGACAGGTTATATCTCTCAGCATCTGGATAATCAAGGAAATAGCTAGCAGGTCAGCCAGGGGGATCAAACTTACTTTGTCCCAACCATCCATTGTCCTAGCATCAGTGTCAAATTAGAGACCCCAACAAGCAATGATGGATGGAAAACCCACAAAGAAATAAATAATTATGTCCTGAAAGTGGGGCTTGAATAATATACAGTAAATGAATGAGGGACCACATGCTGAGAAACCAGAATAAATACTGAATACCTAAACAGCTATTAATGAGCATTGCCCATCTGGTATACTGGCTAAGGCAGGGGTCCTGTGAAAAATAATAGCATGCGGCCGTGTAATTTAAGAACTGTATCATAATATATGTGCACAGTAAGCTCACACTAAAATTGCCTAGGCAACCTTTGTTCTTACATATCCTTAATTTTGGAGAGCACGGCTCCACAAAATGAGTAATAATATTTTTTAGGACCTTGGAAGCTCTCTGCACACACCAATTTAATCTTCAATGAAATATTGGCCTGTATAATGTCCAAAGTGCTGATTTGAGAGTGGAGATGAGAGTTTATTCAAGGTTCTGTAGGAGCAAAGTTTTAACATTTTTCTTACTGAACCACTTATTGGATCCAGTGGCATCAGATAAAAGAACAAAGAAGTAGAGAAGTGGAAAAGAAGGGAAATAATTGTAGCTGAATATAAAAGAATTGTAGAAAAAGGGGGTTGCGAAAGAAGAAATAATAAGGCACAAAACGAGGTTCGGTGGGAGGATACAAAATTGATTATAAGGAAATCATTGATGTAATGATGCAATAAATGTATTTTTAAAAACTCTTCTTGCCATTCTTTTTCTACCTTGCTAATCTTATCTGAATTAGAACCTTGGACTTTCTGGTTCTGACTGGCAGAGAAAACACTGGACATATTGCAAAGAGGAGGAGAAATATTGAAAGGTGATGCATAGAAAGCTGGTTTTCATTCCTTTTGTTCTTCACTCAAAAAATCCTCTCTGGATCAACACAATGGAAAGCACAGGAAAGACTTCAGGCTGGAATAGGAAAAGTGTGGGAAAGAGATTACTTAAATGAACTGGATTTTCAGATCAAACTGACCAAATATAATTCATCTTAGAATGCGATAAAAACTGCCAAACCCATCACAAAATAATGAGTTTTTAATTTAAAATGTTTAATGTCACGATCTGCTAATACGAGCGGGGATCGTGATGGTTCGTTTTATAGATCTCAGAGTGTAAAAGGACAAAAGAGATTTCAGTTTTAATCAGAACAGTGCACCTTTATTAAGTGCCCACAACACAGTAATGCGATAAAGGAGAGAAAGAGAGAAAGAAACACAAAGTAAAAGAGTAGAGAGGAAGAAAAAGGGGGGCAATAGCTACCAACAGAGGAGATGAAGTCCTCGTGGTCTGCTGCCAATAGATCCATCTTCTTTCCATGGGGAGATCTCGAGCTCAGTTATTTCAGAAAGTCCCTTTATAGTCCTTTTCAGAAGCGAGCGGCAGCTGGCCAAGAGGTGGGGAAATCTACAGCCGTTGTTATGGGGCCCGTTGCTTTGGGAAAACAGGTACAGGACAGACGTACAGGACAGGTCATTCCTTTCCACTTCAGCGCAGTCCTTCCCGCCTGGGCAGCAAGAACGGCGCAGTCCATTGCGACCTGCACTAATTTTCCTCAGGAATGCGTACCAGTTCCCAGTGGGCACACCCTCAGGCAACACTTGACAGACATCCCACCTCAGCCAGGCCAGGCCAGACTGTGTTCAGTCTGTCCTCGGCGATGATCGTGAGGCAGATGAGGGATCTTCAGACCATCTCTTACACCATCCTGTGACTCACAATTGTTGTCAAGCGAGCTCCATCAGCACGATTTTGTAGTGTTGTTGTGAAGTCTTCAGGACTCATCAATGCTGGTAGCATATCCCAGAAAAGGGTAGAGAAAATAAGAAAGGAAGAAAAAGAAAATAAAAGGAAAAAGAAGGAAGCAAAAGAAGGAATAAGTAATTTTTTAACCAGAATACACATGTAATTTTTTATTCAAAATACACCTCTAATTTCTTATCACATCTTATTTTAATACTCATGTAGTTCATCTCATGTCAATAACCTTGGGTGTGTCCACAGTGGATGGGATATTGACCAAATTGTGGACATCTATTATAGATGTCAATTGTGTTAACCGTTTCATCATTTTCCAATTCATGGTGTACAAGATTGTTGATAAAACAAAACCAATCAAAACTAAAATCAAGAGAACAATGATGGGATGACACAATTTGTTCAGGACACCTGTAGCAGTAGGTGACCACCCAAAAAGAGTATCCCACCACCAGTTTAGGTGAGGTTCAAGACCCAAGAACAGTAATCATACTTCCTATGCTGGCACAGAGCAGGGGGGTGAAGTTAGGATTTACCCAGTTAAATCAGAGCAAAATACCAGACTAAATAATAAAAAATTTGTGAATTATTTAACCACTTGCAGAATAAATAAAAGTTGAAAAACAGGCACATCACATTACATTCAAAAATGTTCCCAAGAGCATGATTCCCTTATACATAAAACTTTTGTTGAGAGATAGCCTCTTTTTACGAATACCTCTTATTTTACTTGCAGACTACAGCCCCTGTGCCCCATCGATGGTCGTTTTGGACCCCGCGGCCAGGACGAAATCCCATTGAGAGCCCTGCAGTTCAAACGAGGTCTGCTCCATGAATTTCGAAAGGGCAATGCCACCAAGGAACAAATCCGACTGCACAATCTGGTTCAGCAGCTTCCCAAGGCCATTATCATTGGGGTGCGGAAAGGAGGCACCCGAGCACTACTGGAGATGCTGAACCTTCACCCTGCAGTGGTCAAAGCTTCTCAAGAGATTCACTTCTTTGACAATGATGAAAACTATGCCAAGGGAATTGAGTGGTACCGGAAAAAAATGCCTTTTTCTTACCCTCATCAAATAACAATTGAGAAAAGCCCTGCGTATTTTATCACCGAGGAAGTACCTGAAAGGATTTACAAAATGAACTCATCTATCAAATTATTGATCATTGTCAGGGAACCTACCACAAGAGCTATTTCTGATTACACTCAGGTGCTGGAAGGCAAGGAAAGAAAGAACAAAACTTACTACAAATTTGAGAAGCTGGCTATTGATCCTAATACCTGCGAAGTGAACACTAAGTACAAGGCAGTGAGAACCAGCATCTACACAAAACATCTGGAGAGGTGGTTAAAATACTTCCCAATCGAGCAGTTTCACATCGTGGATGGAGACCGGCTCATCACAGACCCACTACCAGAACTCCAGCTGGTTGAGAAGTTCCTAAATCTTCCTCCGAGGATAAGTCAGTACAATTTATACTTCAATGCCACCAGAGGGTTTTACTGCTTGCGATTTAACATTGTCTTTAACAAGTGCCTGGCGGGTAGCAAGGGACGCATCCATCCAGAGGTGGATACCTCTGTCATTACCAAATTGCGCAAGTTCTTCCATCCTTTTAATCAGAAATTTTACCAGATCACCGGGAGGACATTTAACTGGCCCTAAACTAAACTTCATACACCACTTTCTGTTGCACCTGAGGCATGAGATAGATGTCTCTGCTGAAATATGCACTTTTCATAGACATGGCTAGCAAAGTAACTTTTTCATGCATACGTGTACATAATGCAGTGTGTGACCAAATATACAGTGGGATCGATTTTTTTTACAGAGTAGTAACTAACATAAATTTACTGTCAATATAGTTGCATCTTTTAAGATATAATAATAAAGGGAAAGGAGGTATTTAGGGAAACAAAGTCAGACACTGTTAAAAGGGTCAGTGTTCCTCTTGCTTAGTGAAGTGTTTATGTGAGATACTTATTGAACTAAGCAGAACATTAGTTTATGCCGTAAAAATTCTTGTCAAAAGTCTGTAAAGCTGTGAGAAAGCATAATCTTGAGGCTATATTTGGTATGTGTATTGCTAAAGGAATACTGACACTTTAAACACAGTGCTGAATTTTTACAATGAGAGTGAATAGTACTATTTTCTTATTATTTTAAATTAATATCTTATCTCATACAAACAACATTGTTTTAGAGTTCCTGTGGTGAGTTTGCACTATTGTTTTATGGTATGGACCATAGTGTCACTTGTAGCATGTCAATCATGTGTCAAGAAAAGGTCAAATAATTTTTTCTTCTATACTTGTGTGTCGACAAAGCTAAACATGGTGTACATAGTGTACAATGTTTGTAAATACTGGTTTCACACTAAGTAATTCTATTTTGTAAACTGAATATGGCTATTTAATTTATTGTGAAAATTAAATTTATTGTGGTATTTAAAAATGGAATGGATTAAAATTACCTATATGTGCAATGGTTTTTCATCTTTGCCTGATGTATGTCATTGTGGTCCCTTAGCTTAGACAGATCATATGCATGTGTGAGAGAGATTTGCTCAGGTAACCTTGCTTTATAGACAGTTGAGAAAACTGATACATGTGGCCAAGCAGGGTTTATTCAAAAGCTCATCCTTCTATGAATCTGGTGTAATGCTCAACTCAAAGAACGTTGTTGCTGTTTTGTTGTGGCACTTTGCTAAAATTAATTCTGTTGCCTGTGAGGCTAAGGCTTGACTGTAAAAGTCTGCTGTAACCAGGTATATCAAAAAAGCAGAGCCCTCATTAAAACCAAAATAACAGACAGACAGAAAAAATTAGCAGAAAGGTTTTGGAGATTTCATCAGCAAAAGCTGCTGATGCTTCAGAAGTCAAAGGAAGCAGTTGTGATACCTTTTCTTTCATCTGGCAATACACATATCTGCTCTGAAAAAAACAACCACAGTATTGTTATTACTGGGATAAACATATAGCTCATGTTTCCATTCAATAAATGACAAGAAATTAGTTCAGGAAATTAATATTTTCATGCATTATACATTGTATGGCTCTTAAAGATTCATAAGAAAAAACAGTGAAAGCAAATTCAAAAGTATTTTTAAAAAATTTTTAAAAAAGAAAGAAGTGAAGGGAAAAAAACCCCAACCACTTTAAAACCACCATCTAGAGATTGATGGGGACACAAATTTTGGAAGGTGTCCAGAACATTTGAATATTCTGGGCTACAGTAGCAGAGTGGCTGGTAGTTCAGATTATAATAAGATCAAGTGTTCCCCATGGGCTGTTTATTTTGTTCAGTGATTTGGAAGCATTGGTTTTTCTAAATAAGTGGTTTTTAAAACTCTTGTGAGAGATTGCTTCTTGTCTTGCTGTATCTTTAATCATATATGCTAGCACTGTGAGCAATGTGCCCTTTCTTCATGCTGCATCGGAGCCGTGCCAGCACAACACGGCGGAGCATATGTGAAATTCTCTGCAGTAGCTGCAATACAACTCACTGTTTTTCTGTATGACAGCCATTTATCTTGCCCACTTCCAGACAAAAAAGACAGCTATTTAACTTATCTGATAGTGTCCAACAGGGAGTTTTTATCCAATTTAACCTTTTCATGGTCTTCAGGTGGGCAGACAGATTCCAGGCAGCTTTGGGTGATACTTTGGGTGATACTTCATATAGTCCTGGCTGCAAACTGACTGAAGGCTGAGAAGTATTTTCAATGAAAGGGACAAATTAGTTAGGTCAAAGTTACCTACAAGCACAAAATATGGATTTGAAATGAATACCTCTCTGCATTGATCAGAAGAGTCACAAAGACTGTGATCTACCAGGCACAACTACGCACATTCCTGTTAAAGTCAGCTGGCTTAACTGCAGCTTATCATTTGCAATTTTGGAGAGACGTGGATAAATTTAGACTGTATCTTAGACAAATCTGGTTCAAAAATGCACAGAAGAATAGTTAGGAACTGCAGGGGAGAAAAGAGGATTCAAAGGCATTGTAATGTATATTAGGAAGACTAAAAGAGCAGGAGACTGATTCACTTTCACTGAGCCTTCAACGCAATGTCGTCAAGTCTATTTGACATAACGCAGTGAAGAGAAAATTTCAAAACTGATTCATAATACATAGACACAACACATCACCCAAAGCATACTCCTAGGTTAATGGAGATTTTGCCTCAGTGTTCATAACCAGTTTGTGAAGTCGTGACCTTATGGTACTTACCTCTTCAGGAGCAATTTCTGAATAATTCACTTCAATCTCCTTGCTTTGCTTCCCAAATTCTGAGCAAATCATTTCTATTCAAATTGACCATGAGTGTTCAGACTGGGAAGAGCATTCTTATCTTGAGATTATGATTGTAGAGTGATGCACAGCTATATGAAGTTGCAGCTGTTAACTTGTGGCATTTAAGTTCTTTAAAGACATTGCATCTTTCCTATTTTCTGTACTCTAAAATTATAGGCTCACAGCTCTGGTAAATGTTTGGATTAAAACAGTTAATATTTCTGTGCATTTTTATCAGATTATCCCAGCTGCTATTTAAACTACATAGGACAACAATTTGAAGTATAAAGGATTATTTGAGATGAATCGGAAACTGTATTTTCAGAAACTAGTATATAGGTAAATAAAGGATGGACATTTGGAGATCAGAGATTCATTTACCATTAACCCACTATACTGCATTTTCTTGAGGCAAGTGGAATAGATATGATGGAAATGTATATACCCTATTTCAATGGATTTTTCCTTTTTTTGTCCCAATGTCTAAGAATACAAGAGAGACACTATTTTTAGCAACGTGTTTCATTATAACAGTCCAAGATTTTTAAAAGGCAATGGCCACAAGCTGAAAACACAGGATTACCATCTGAACATCAGGAAACACTTTTTTACTGTGCAGGAGACTAAGCACTGGTATGGGTTATCCGGAGAAGTTGCAGATTTTCCATCATTGGAGATATTTAAAAGCCATCTGCACACTGTCCTGGGCAACTGCCTCTAGATATCCCTGTTTGAACCGGGGGTTGGACTTCCCTTCCAACCTCAGCTGTGCTGTGACCCTGTGAAGATCTCTCTATACTGTTTAGTTCTTACTAGGTACTGCCCATTGCTTCAGTGTTATACAGACCACAGAGAAAGTGGAAGCACATGTCACAAACCAGTCCAGCCACTGTTCAAACCCAGGGTATGGAAGCACTACAGGGCACATATTTACTCCCTGGGTAGCTGATCTAACTCATGCTGGAAGCCTGTTCAACTTACTGGAACCCTCTGATAGGAGAGATCTTTTGTTAATGACAGTCCTACAGATCACTGCTGCTAGTTTTGGTATGGACTGAGAAGGCTACAGAGATTAGGAAGTTCACAAAGGACCCTTCTTCATGAAGAAGAGATCAGGAGTTGAATGTTACAGGGAGTGGTATCTTTGCTTTCATTTAAAGTGGGATAAAATGCTATTTCTTTCCTGTGTAAAAATAACTTTAGAAAAAGGTGTGTAGAAGAAGTACACAATCCCATGGCAGTTTAAGTCAACCCAGCTCATGCCTGCCAAGCTCCCAGCCTCCCTCCTCTCACAATGTGCTCTTTCCTGCTCCTTTGCACTGACTTTCATGATTACCTGCGCCTTCCATGTGGAGCTGCTTCAGTTCACTAGGCAGGCAGAAGACTAACCTGTTAAAAAGATGAGTAACATCACTAAAACTGTTCTGGATCAGAGCAAACATCTTTTCAAACCAGGATCTGTCATTGGAAGCAGCCAGTAATTAATGCTTCAAGCAGGACATGAAGACAAAGAAAACATGAAGACATTTCCATGCTCCAGTGGTTGGCAGTCACTGGATGCCTCCAGTGGGAGAGGATAGTCTTCAGATGTAGCAGCCCTGAGTGCCTTCCTCTTCTTTGTACTTAGCCAGAAACCCCTTGAACCCACAGAACAGCTGTTCCCAAGCAGTCCTCTAAGCCCTCTTAAGTTATCATTTTGTTAGAATAGATGTGCAAAATGAATCAGAGATATTTGGGTAATACCTTTCAAACCAGATAATAATATATAATAAGTATAATATATGGTAATAGAAGTTGTCTCTTCCTTCCTAACTCACTTTGGAAATGCTACGGATTGTCTAATTCGTTTCTTGAAAAAAGACTTGCCACACTACTTTATACTTACTGAAGATCCCTGAGCAGGCTTGGTCATCAGATTTGTAAAAGACTGTAGAAGCAGAATAAATAATGATAAATTTTACTTTTGAAAGATCTTGTTTGCAGAGACAAGGACTTTAGGTAAATTATTAAAAGTGATTTTAATAATAATCTCAGACATTTTTTGTTATTGTACTCATCAGGTCCAAGGAGAACAACTAGCTATTTGGCTATCCTGCTGTTAGTGTTCTATTTAATTTAGAGTCTGGCATGTAAAATTTACTTCACAGAGAAAAAAACAATTTTAAACTTAATAACATAGATCCAGGGAGCCTCAGATTGCATTATAAAGACTGAATTTTGTTACTGAAGGCTCATGCTTGCTAGTGAAACAGGGATGTGCCCAGGCTAACCATCATCAGTACCTATAAGCTGATTTTTCCTTTGTTTATGAGTTTCTCTGGGGAGATACTTTACATGTAATATTCCATAGCACTCTTCTATCAGCTGATCAGCTGTAGCTAACCTGTTCTTTAAAGACTGACTTACCTTCTGACAACTTTGAGACAGACATAACAAACCATCTTCAGAACCACCAACCATCCCTCACTGCATTTACATTTACAGAGAAAGGATTTTCAGTCCTGTCTGCAATAGTGCGCTGATGAAAGAGTCAAGCCCTTAGAGAACATCCATGTGTTATCAATCTGGATACCAGCCTTTTTCCCAGGGCTTGAATTGACAAGTGCAAGGAAAGCACAGAAAAGACTAGAATGCCATCGTCCATCTGCTGCACCATGCCTAGCATATGGTAATAAGATTACCTGCTGTTCTGAGATTCTTATTAAAACTGGCAGTAGCGTGGCATGATTTTAGGAGCTGATGGTGACCAAGCTACTGGACTCTTTTTAGTTTATGCCTAGCTTACTTTCAGTTCAGCTTTGACTTCATTCAACTTCTTATCCCTTTCAAAGTTCTCTCTCATGGTGCACAGTGATCCACAGCTCTCCCTGGAATTTATATCTTGTGAAAATAGAAAAAGAAATATCAGCACAGGCTGTCATAGTCTTTGCCACTGTGACCACAGGGAAAGGTTGTGGTACGAGGAATTTAACTCTGCTGATGTCCTTGTGATTCCTACATGATTCCCTAGCAACTTCCAAAATAATTTCCCCTCAGCAGCAGTGGTCACTACTTTAGAAGGTTAATGCTTCTGTGAAAGTGTCCTGGTTGTTGATCAGGTTATGAAACATCTATATTTTGAACAGATTGCAGTCCTTTGATGCAGTATATATACAGTACACATAATATACAGCAAAACATAGGATATGACAAGGAAACAATGCTACTTCAAGCCATCTGATGTCATGCCTGAGGCTGATTAAATAGACAAAAGGAAACATGACAGAATCATGCACATCTTACTCCTGGCCTTAATTGCAAACAACTGTTTTGTAATGTATGAGGCCTTTGCCATCCAATTCCTTGGCTGATTTTCTTCTGATGAAAGACTTTCCACTTCATTGAACTGTGAAAGCTTCGTTTCTATTTCAAACCCAGGGAGACAGAAGAATTAATTTACAATCCCTACTATACGAAAAAAAAAGTGATACACATTTCATAAGAGGTGGGACAGCAGCACTAACTTCATCTTCAGAAAATTGCTCTAGTAGTTGCAAGCTCCTCAGTGAACCTCCATTAGTAATAGAGCTTTATAGGAAAAGAAAAAAAGCCTTTTTACTTTGGATGGCTGTGCAGCAGCACAGTGCCTTACAAAGATGCAGCCCAAACCTATAAGGTTGGTGAAGTGAAACCATCATTTGTCTTAAAAACTCCATATTTGGTATGCATTGAAACAGCCAGCCTGCATCAAGGAGCTGAAGGAACTAATAATCTCTTTTTCCTTTTTTTTCTTTTTTAAGTGAATGGTAAGGCTAGTCTTCCAAGAGGTAGCCACAAGTAATTATCATTCCATCAATAGTAATTAGTAATGCATATCCCATACAATGGGCAGCTACTGTTACACCTTCAGGCTCATTTAAATCAATTTGTTCTGAAGTGCCCTGAGGATTAACTGGAGAAAAAACTTGCACTCAGAGCTGATTAGGTAAAAAGTCTCTACTATGTTTCCATCCTGGGCTCTAAAATTGCCGCCTTTATGCATGTGGTCTGCCCTGGCACAGTGGCCTGCCATTCTATCCACTGGTAACAAAAGGGGAACAAGCAGACCTAGTTATACAGGTTCATTTATATTCAAGATCCAGCAAAATTTCCTTTGCAAAGCCACACAGGCTTTATTTTAAAATGTTGTCAATTGAAGATTGAAGTTGATTATTTCATAGCTGTCATTTTCATTTTCACTTTTGACACTTAGATATTAAAAGAAATTCAGAATATAGCTATGCAGACATCTCCTCAATGCTTGGAGCTACCTAAACAATTCAGATTTCTATTTTTAATCAATTTCAATGGATTAGAAAAACAATTGTGCAAAATACTAAGTTACTTGAGAAATAAAAGTAGTGGCAGTGCATTTTAATGTTGCATGAAATAGTAAAAATAATCACAGGAGTAGATTAAAATTGTATGTACCTTCCCTTCCTGGATGTTCCTATGTGTAAGCCTACAAGACTCTTCTTAACAGCTTTCTTGTTCAAGCCCAAAAGCACATTGAGTTACACCTAAAGGCTGTTGCTGCTCGCACCATAATTAGGATATTCTTTAAATATAGGAGACAAGCATTCAAATTCCACCAAGCTGAGGAAACTGGAAAGTAAGGTAGGCATTTTGTGGGACAAAGATAAAATGAAGTGGCAAATCAAGGTGATGTGCTATGACTCTTTGCTAGGCTTGCTTAGCACCAGCTGGTCTTGTACAGCCTCCTCAAGAAGGCTAACAGATGGATGCCACAAAGTCTTGGAGAGGTAAGGGGCTATACTCATATATCTGGCATGACTGATTGGTTGAATTGGTTGCTAAATCCTTAGAAGGCTCTATCCTTACTCTTGGTAGAAATAACCTAGCAGCTATTCCTGTGTTACAAAATCTGTGAGGTGATTAAAAAGTTTAGACATTGCAAAAATGATCCCCCCTTACCTCAAATGTCTTGGAGTGGCACCGTTGAACTTGCAAATCTCACGTGTGAAACCATGCCCTAGGTCTGCAAGTTAGCAGCCAGCTTAAAACCATCTAAGTCTGCACAGGGAAACCAACACTGCCACTGTGTCCTGCAGAGAGATGAGACCAGGTCCTCTGCAATATTTCATCCCTGAATAGTGAATTACAGGGCTGACATTGTTCACATGGCATAGGGAAACTTAAGCCCTGACTAGTCTGGTCAAAAGGTTGAGTGCTGGAATTGCTCTATTAGCCACCAAGCAATCTTCAAACCTAGTAATGCATTATGAAAACAGCATTACATTTCATTTGAGTAACACTGGTTATCTCATTTCATTTCCTTTATGTTGCTTTAATAGTTACAATTCAATAGCTCTGATGTCCTTTTAACTTGTACAGCTTTGTGCGTAATCAAGCTGAAGGTATAGTAGCACTCGATACTCAATTAATTCCTGTTTTTCTGCGGCAGATTTTGGAAGTGCATTCTGAGAACCTAGGAGTTAATTTTCCCCCACATAAATGAAAGTCAAACCCAGGACAGAGTCAGAGCTCACATAAATGAAATATGACTGCCTTTAATTTAAGAGACCATGTCAGCCACATGTATAGCCAAATCAATGGAGATAGCTCTGTTAAAGCAAATTTCATGATCCTGCTTCCTGAGGAAACTTTCAGATGTGGAAAAGAGGGGGCCTTTTGGCTGGAGCCACTGTTCAAAATAACATGTACTGAAAGGCAGACCAAGTCTATGTAGTAAATATACTTTTTCTGTATGGGTTTGAGTCCTAGCATATCCAGTGTATCCCAGCAAATCTTCTGCTTGCACCCAGATTGGGAAAACTCCTTTGGTGTTAAACTGCCATGCCCTGAGTATTGCCAGATAATCAACAGAAACCTCTCAGGGGGACCAACAGAGCACCTGTGAGAGCATGTGTGCAGCCATTCTTCTCCTCCTCTGTCTAAACTATCCAATCACCTTCCCACTTTGGGTCCCACACCATTAGGCTCCCCATAATCTCTACCAAAAGGAGACACAAATCCAGAATAATGACTAATCCAGTGTGTCTGCGTGGGTGGTTGTAGATGGCGCTGACTCGTACCAAACAGATGAAAGGAGGGAAGATCCTGAGCCAAGAAGCAGCCTCAGTGCAGCTCCCTGGGTTGGTCTACACTCCCCAGCTGGCAGAGAGGCTTGATTTTGCTGCAGGAACCAAAATCTGCCGTGGTGGGAGAGCAAGGGAAAGCGGGCTTGTTTGCTGATGCACTTTGGCCCACAGCTCAGTAAAGAACTGTGCTTCCTGGGGGGGCTGTTCTCATCTTCTTCTTAGGAATATAAGGCAGGTCTCTCCCTTGCTACATAACCTTTCTGTATATGTACATGCAGGGTAAGCCTCATTCTAAATCTTTCATATACACCTGGGAGACAGACACTGGCATGGGTCTTTTCTGTCTCACCTTAAGGCTGTTTAAAAAATCTCTTTCTTTGGTAAGAGCTTGTTTGTTCACATATATTGTTGTGGGTTTGCAGTACAGAAAGGACTCTGTGACTTTTGTGTGCTGGATTTATGTCTTTTTGTAAAGCAGTAGCTATGTACTTGCTAAGACTTCTCACAAGAGAGAAATCTTGCCCTTTTGCTGGGTTTCTTGCTTGATGACTTACCAAATTTCCAGGGGGGCAGAAAAGGCAGCTCTGTATGTCAAGCCAAAGGTACTATGAGCATGACTGACAAAGTTTATTACCCTCCTAATCAAAGCATAGGAGAAATTAACCACTTAAAAAGGAGCTTGTTCTAGTTGTCAGCTCAAGGTTTCAACTGAAGGAAGATGCCTGCATACATTTTGATCTACTCCAAAGCAGGGATCACCAAGCTGTGATTCCTGACCCACATGAATTTTACTCAGGTATAGTTCATGCATGCCTTTCAGGCAAGGATTATGTTATTTCTCCAACACAGGGAACTTGTCAGACTGCAGGAGGCAAGGGAGTCTGAAAAAGTTGTGGATGAGAAATTTTATGTGTGGATCTAACCAACCTGAATTGTCCAAATGAATCATTGCTATAATCCTTTAGCTTGTATCTTGGAAGGATAAATAGCTTCTGTCTCTCAGAATAAAAGCCACTTTAAAATAAAAAAAAAAGGGAACTTGGAGAAAAATAAAAGTAATAGAGAAAAAGCACTAGTTTCTTTGGAAGGAAAGAACACATAAAAGCAAGCACAGATGTAATTTAACAAGAAATAGGCATAAAAGCCTATGGCTGTAAATATGAAAAAAACATATTCAATATAGGAAGAGACGATAAAATAAATCAGTTTCCATATGTGAAGATACAATATATGAACTGGAAATACGCAAAACAAATAAATGACAGACAAAGTATTTAAGAGGAATCAAAAAGGCTTTTTACAGGTATATGGCAGAAATGAAACAACAGAGAAAATAACAGGATAGTAAATAAGTATGACTTACCTGAAGTGGATATGTTCTGTGCAATACTAGATTTTTTTTTTCAATTTTTCCTCTATAAATGATATAGGATCATTTCAAAGGATCCGCTTGCTCAGCTGAGTGCTTCAGTTCAGATGTGAGAGTTGGGCTTTCTACCTTGTTCCCAGGAATTTCCAAGCAATCCTGCCCTCAGCCTACTTCCAACAGAGAGACCAAAAAAGCACCTTCCACAGCAGCTGGATACTTAGGTTTGAACTTCATAGGAAAGGTAATTGTGGCCAAACTGAACAAGGGCCTCTCTGGAATAGCCTTTGCCTCTTGCTTCTCTGCTTTGAAAGTGCTGCTAAGCTGGGTTCATAGCTAGGTCATTTTAAGCTGTTACAAAGGCAAGTAGTCTTAATTCTGAAGAACTAATATGGCTGTAATTCTATAAAAACAACAAAAACAATAATAGCAATAATAATGAGAATGTAAGAGCTGGATTATCCAACAGAGCTGGTGGAGAGACCTCTCTGCTCATCACTCAGAAGCAGAGGCATCAGTTTTCTATTCAAAGGCCAGAGTCATAACTAAAATAACAATCTATACATATATATTATGAGTAGCACTGCAGCTCATAATTTTGTCCGAGGGCATTTCTGCTGTAAAGTTCATCAAATCGAATATAACTTCTGTGGTGCATCTTTTTAATATGATATCTTAAATACACTATTATTTAATAATTAATTTCATTTTTAAACACAAAAAAGTTCAATGGCTCAAAGATATTTAATATTTTATCAACATTGATGATTATAAAAGTCTTTCCCCAGCCATTTCCAGATAACATAAAAATTGGTGAGAGAATAAATAATCAGAAAGTCAGCTACTGCTACCCAATGATTGTGTTTTATTGTCTTTTTGACCAAAAATGACATCATTGGTTTATTGAACTTCACACAAAAAAAAAAGATCAGGATCAGCTTCTACGCAGAATTGCTCTATCAGTGTCAAAACCATTTGCATTATGTCTCCTTCGGTATCACCATCCCTCCTTCCAGTTTTGTTATCTGATACTGAGCAAGGCCCTTCTGTATCATCTGCACAATGAGTTATAAGGATGCAGGGTAGTTTTCATAGCAGTCTGGGGGTTACTATGTTTCTGATCTTTTGCAAATGTCTCCAGCACATGAGCTATTCCATTACGCACAGCAGTTAGGCTGACAAGGGTAGGGTTTCCAAACTTCTGGCAGCTCAGCTGGCTTAGCCTCAACAGCTTCACTTGAGACGCTGAATATCTGGAATGCCCAACCCGATGGCCAAGATCCTTAAATCATGGATGAGTCAAAATTGTTTGTAATTGAAATTTCTAGTGAAAAAAAGTGTACATGCTCTAGGAGATCAATATCACTTATTTCATGAAGAAGCCTCAGAACTTATCCCAGAGAGCAAACAAAGTGGTTTGTTTGACAGCCCTGTTGACTGCAAGCTTCTGTGAACAACATCAAATAGCCAACAGCAGCATTAATTTCTCTACCATAGGCTACAGTAAGTGCAGGACAAAGCAGAACAAGTGGAGAGAGGCTGATCGAGTCTTCACACCCCTTTCAAATCCTTTGGGTTTCAGCTGCTTCATGTGACGGGGTGTCCTGTTCATACAGAAGAATACTTTAGAACCTCAGACATTCTATTACAGTAAAATGAGTCAGGAATACAGGCATGTTCTGTCACAGACAAGGTTTCTGAAGGTAATAGTAGTAACTAACTGTTGTAAATTTTAGTGGTAGTTTTTAAAAAGAGATCACTGAATCAATGTTCAACAGAGACTTCTGATGTCTGAGAATGGACCAGTTTAATGTCATAATTAAGACAAAATCCTATGAGTATTACAAAGATTACAGAACAATTAGCCTAACTCCTTTTTCAGTAAAGCATTAGATACCATTTTTTAGAGATCAGATGGGAACACTTTAAAAAAAGGAAAATGTCTTGATTTAAATGTAGTAAACCTTCCTGAATGAAGCATAATCATGTCTCACTTAGAAAGGTAATAAGGCAGTTGACTTCCATTAATCTTCAGTAGATCAAAAGGACACAGATAGCATAATTAAAACATCAGTGACTGCGTAACAAAGTTTCACAATGGTTGTAAAGAGTAATGAGTTGTAAGAAAAATGGAGGAAATTTTTCTGGTATTTATATACCATAAGATTTTGACAACAATAATACTTCCATGAATATCCATATGGGTTTGCCGATTTAAGGTTAAAAAACTAACTGTTCCAAAAGGCTGATATTCGTGCCAGTTTATAAATTGCAAATTAAAACATAGGAAGATTATTTTTACAAGTGGTATTGCCACTTTCAAGAATATATTTTACAATGTAGAGAAAACTCCAACAAAAATCTCAAAAGAAATAGCAAGTCAGCAGATGAAGAAGTAGCTGAAAAGCAAATATTTATGAAAGAACTCACAAATACAGATTTTTGTTTCTAACCTTAGGCATTCCAGCTAGAAATTATTGACTTTAAAAAAACATACACGATCAGAAAAAAGGAAAAGCTCATCCTAATATTAAAACTCTCTCTGAAAATTCAGGCACTATGGGTTGAATTTCTGGCTCTGCCTCACTCTCCCTGTATGACCTTTGGCAGGTCACTTATGTCTCAGTTTCTTCTCAACAAAGTGGGAATCAAATTTCTGTGCTGTGTAGAGGTTATACAAGGCAAATTCATTAACATCTGAGCCTGACAATGTACAGCAGTAAGGAGCAAATAGATTAGATATGTATCAGAGAAGTTGGTGGCTACAAAAGTCTGTTAGTGCTACAGAAAAATGATTTCATACTTATGTTTTAATTTTTTTTCCCTTGACATTTAGAGTTGCTGGACTTTTACCAAACTACAAAATGTCTTCCAGCTTCAGTAGCTGAGCTTCAGCCTGATAAGGCAGCAGATGCCACATGAGAGAAGGCACCTGTTTTGCACCCTTGCTGCATTAGGTAATTATGTACATAACAACTTAGATGTGCAGTCCCTGAAATTCAAACTGTTGCAGCTATCAAAATCTTGAGCTACTCATAGAAGCAGTGAGAGTGTGCTGAATGAATTCACAGTGAAGTACGCCTTGCCTCCTCAATTAAATTGTGTATGTGTGTGTGTGTGTGTGTGTACAAGAGCGTTTGCATCCATTCCTGTGTGAATCTATAGATTTTTTTTATTATTATTCAAGAAAATGGTTGATAAAGCAGTGACAAAAAGCTAAAGTTTGTGTAAATGAATTGGAGCCAGCTGGTGAAATATTATAAATGAAAAAGTTCAAAAAGTCAAACAGACATATGGCTGGAATACCAAAATGTCACATTAGGTCAGAAAGTGTCAGCAGAAAAAGAAACACACCAGAGAATTTATACTTAACAAAAGGGGTAAGAAAGAGATAAAGATCCGTCACTGATGTGGATGGTGAATGGTGTTGCATCCAGTTGGCATCCAGTCACTAGTGGTGTCTCCCAGGGATCAGCCAGTCCTCTTCAATATCTTTACGGATGATCTGGATGAGGGGATTGAGTCTACCATCAGCAAATTCACAGATGACACCAACATGGGTTGGAGTGTTGGGTGGTAGGAAGGCTGTGCAGAGAGATATGGACAGGCTGAATTGATGGGCTGAGACCAACAGCATGAGGTTCAACAAGACCAGTTGCTGGGTCCTACACAACCCCAGCCAGTTCTACATGCTGGGGGAAGAGCAGCTGGAAAGCTGCCAAGTGGAAAAGGACCTGAGAATGTTGGTCAGCAGCTGGCTGAACATGAGCCCAGCAGTGTGCCCAGATGGCCAAGAAGGCCAATGACATCCAGGCCTGTGTCAAGAATAATGCAGTCAGCAGGACTAAGAAAGTGATTTTTCCCCTCTACTCAACACTGGTGAGGCCACACCTTGAATCCTGCGTTCAGTTCTGGGCCCTCACGACAAGAAGGACATTGAGGTGCTGAATTGTGTCCAGATAAGGGCAATGGAGCTGGTGAAGGCTCTGGAGCACAAGTCATATGAGGAGCAGCTGAGGAAGCTGGAGTTGTTTAGCCTAGAGAAAGGAAGCTCAGGGGTGACCTTATTACTCCCTAAAACTATGGAAGGAGGTTGTAGCCAGTTGGAGGTGGGTATCTTCTCCCAGGTAACAAGTGACAGGACAAGAGAACATTGCCTCAAGCTACATCAGGAAAGGTTTAGGCTGGACATTAGGAAGACTTTCTTCACAAAAAGGGTGATTGGGCATTGGAATGGGCTGTCCGGGAGGTGGTGGAGTCACTGTCCCTGGAGGTGTTTAAGAAAAGACTGAACGTGACACTTTATGCCATGGTCAGGGTGACATGGTGGTGTTCAGTCATAGGTTGGACTCGATTACCTCAGAGGTGTTTTCCAACCTAAGAGATTATGTGATTCTGTGATCTTTGAGCATCACATTAATAGCTAAATCTGAAGATTGGCAGTAAGACAAGGTATAAGACAAGGAAAAACAGCTCAAATATTTTTTAGAAGTTTTTTGCGATGTGACCAGTGCATACTACTCATCCACAGAAACAATATAAATTTATACTCAAAATTAACAAAATAAATATTTACATTTTTCATATTTGCACATTTAAAGTTTACTTGGACAATATGCCTGATGAACCATACACCTGCAGAGGTAAGGAACAACTCAGCTATGTTTGCTGCCTTCTGTTTCTGTTTGATTTATGTTTGTTTGCAAATGATACTAGATTCCCAATTTCTAGGTTTATGGTTTATCAGTTTTTACTATTATTGGATTATACATACATACAGGAATTCATGGTCCAGAGATTTTTTCTAACTGCACAGTGGGAATTGTTCACAAGGACCTTTTCCATTAAGGGCAGTGAAATGCAAGGAGGCAGGGCCAGATCCTAAGTACATCTAGAACTTTGTGACTGAAGGTGTTCAAAGTTGTCACAGGTGGAGTTATAAAGGTGTAATTATACAGAACCAAGGAAATGAAGCCAAAATCTTGTTCATGCTACATATGCACTGTAGGACAAAAGCTCGCAGATTTCTGAATGCAGCAGCCAGCCCTACCAGTGTGAGCACTTAGCATTAACATGCTATTCTATTCTCCTGCGTTCACTGCAGATTGCCAGGATCAGGCTAGATCTGGCTTTACATTGCAAGAGCTGTATGTAATGTCATCACAGAATCATTTCATGCTTTTACTTAGGGAGAGTTGTCAAGAAACTTTTTCATTCTGTTACAGTTGTGGAAAGAAATGTCCTAAGCAGGCCCAGTATAACTGCTCCCAAGGGCATGGTTGTCAAGATCTTTCATTAAAGCTGAATACTTCCAACAGAGCTCATGTTAAATTTCCAATAATCTGCACAAAAGACATTCAGGATTCTGAGGCTGGAGAAGACTAACTTGCCATTTTTTACAGCCCAGCAGTCAAATGAAAAGTCTCATTGGTTCATGGATGAGGAACACAAAAAGTTTAGGTTACTGATAAGAGATGGATCATGCAGCTACTTAAGATGTTAGTTACAGAGGAAACTGGGCATGCAATTCAACATTTCTGAGTTGTTTGTCAGAGAAATAACTGATGTCAGGAAATACTGATGAATGTAGAAGACCACCAGGTTTAGCAGAATATATTCTTTACAAGAAATACCCTATCCTTGTGGGACATAAAGGGCAGAAAACAGAAAAAGCTATATCAGAAAAAGGTGAAAAGCAGTCAATACAGACTAAGTACCTTTTAAATGTAGTTTAAGGAAATAATAAACCACTATATATTTATACTGAATTTTATTTCAATTCTAGAAGTCTAAAGAACAAGACAGGGGATCTAGAATACTTCATTTAAACAAGGGTATTGATAAAATAATAGGTGTATCAAGAATTTGTTACAAGGAAAGAAACCTGTTTAGCACCATGGCTGATCTATCTATCTAATTATATTTCTCTATCAGTAATTTAAACAGGGGCAGGTCATAGTCTAGAGCACTGCCTCACCATGGTCCATGCTACTAGAACTCCTTATGGCAAGAAAGTGATTTGTGGCAACAAGTGGTGTCTGGACACCTTCTTTATTGGTGTATATATATATACATATATATATATATATGTATAATACCAGGGTATGAAGCATACAGAAAAGCTACAGCGTGCTTAAGATAAGAAGTATGTCACATATAGAAATAAGAACAGGCAGATTTTTTTTCAGGTCTAAGCCAAATATATTCCTCCTTCACTATTGCTAGTTGTAATTTGGCTACTTTACATTCCCCAACAGATGAAGTAGGGAGGTCTCAGTCTTCTCCCACACTCCAAGAATGAAAGTGTCTGTTGGCCATGACCACAGGTAATATCAGAGGCACCATCATAATTAAGAATAGCTTAATATAAAACAGATTGCAGAGCTAATGAAAGGAGATGCTTTGGAGGTGGAAAACCAAAAATCCCTTGGGCGAGCCATCCTGTGGTGAAAAACTGGGATAAGCAGCAATAAGGCTACCTTTGTTCAGCACAAGGCATATTGACATTTGTACCAGATCATGAGCATCAACACTTTACTAAATCACAAAAAAGGCCTAGAAACATTCTTCTGTTTATTACTCAACACAAAACACTAAGCTGAGACACTTAAAGAAAAGACTGGACTTATAAAATCTACAGAAATCTGTTTCCAAGGTCTTCATTTCAATTAATGTTGTGCTGCCCCTCTTCTTGTTAACACTGCCAACACTCAGAGTGTATGCTGAGCCTTAGCTGCATAGGTACAGCTGACAGCATTGACTGTTACCAGGAGTCACTTTCTGAAAGGAAATGGCTGCATTCCAAGCACTTGCAGGACCTCAGCATTGACCACTGCCACCTCTGCAGCAGCAGATGATAAGCTCTTCCTCAGGCAGTAGCTTCTGCTCCTGCTGAGCAGTGGCTGACAGGAGGGAGTGCACTGCAGCAGTGCCCAGAGATTAAATTCTTGTTGTAGTAGGGGGCAGCTTGCTCTGCCATGAACTACATTAATCCAGTAGGAGCTGGAAACTACTACCCCAGCTATATGTGGTGAGCAACTTTTGATTTGTGAATGGCCCAATGTGCATTTTCCTTTTCTTTTGCTCCTAATTTTGTGCACATTTCCCTAAGAGGCAAGATTTAAAACCCAGAGTCATCCTGTAAGCCTGGTTTGTTTCAGCCCTACAACCTCCCTCTGCCCTTTGAGAGAAAGCTTTCCCCAGTCACGGTGAGCTGTGCCTGCATTGTCTACGTGCTGCACAATGGAAGAATGCTGGTAAAGTTCACCTTTACACTAATGGCTGCCTTATCACTGCACAACTCCCCTATGTTTGTATTTGGAAAACAAGCAAAAATGGATAAAATACAGCATATTCAGATTATCATAAGGTAAGTTAATCTTCTTGTTTTTCTTCATGTAGAAATAGTTATATCTTACAGAAGCAAAGATTCCTGTCTGTCCAGCTGTACTGAAGCTCATTGATGCTTAAGGCCTGCCTAAAAGAGCATTAGGGAAACCATGTGACTAACAAAGGCCATAAAATTATTTAAATACTTGCTGGTTTTGTTGTATTGCTCAGGATGTAGAGGCAAGTCAATGATATGTTGGTTCATGGCTTTCTCATCCAAATACTAGGATTTTTTTATATCTTGAAATACAGGGTAACAAGAACGGGAATCCTTGAGGTCTCAGTGTTTAGCAGCTTAGCCTGTTCCTAAGCATAATAGGCAAAATTGATGCCCAGGCACACTTGTGAGGGTAATCTATTTGCATTTCAAAGGCAGTAAGGTTTTAATCATGTAGCTGTTCACTCAGAGAGTGCAATTATAGTTCCATGTTAAAACGAACCTCTAAGTAGAAAACCAAAACAAAAAAAAAACCAACTAGGTGGAGGGGAGGGGGGAGGGGATGATCTGTTTCAGTAAAAGATAAATGTTCTATGTTGTAGGAAGAAAAATTACAGCTAGAAGATTCTACCTTACTATGAGAACCTCTGAACCTGCAGTTTACAATGCAGTTCATTCTACATTCAAAACAACTGGGGTTAGTAGTCCATACAAAATTTGTAGCGCTTTTGTATCTTTTTCTCAAAGGTTGGGATGAGGAACACATCTTAAAATACAAAAGATTTCATTCATTTCTCTTTGCATGTCATAAAATATTTTTTTTTCTTTTTTTTTTTTTCCTTTAACTTATTGGTAGCTTTTACTCCCCAGAGAGTAGCTAGGAACTCACTGAAAAGTAGTACATCCACTCTGGGCTGGGAGAGGCTGAGAAATTCTGTGCACGCAAGGAGCATGAGCTGTGAATACAGGAGACTCTTGTGTTCCCCTGAAGATGGCACAGAAATCTTGGTTACAAATCTTCACAGTGTAGTAATTGAAGGGGGATAGCTGGAAAAGCAGTGTATCAGCTAGAAAATTAAGCCTGCTATAAATGAGTGAGAGATTAATTCCTTCAATTGGCTTATTAGCATCTTTAGAAAATATTCCATTACTTTGTAGGGTTGGGGTTTTTTTCAGTGGCTTTCACCTTGAGTCGTTTTCATAAACTGGAGCTCCCCCTCAAGGAATACAATGGGAAACTAGTTTTGTGATAGAAGATACAGATTTCTCATTTTGACTAGAAGAATCCTTATATTTTAGCCTACAAAATCTTAGAGATTTTCTTCAGCATATTCCCTCACTTACTGCTGATATGTAGTTTGCAAAGCAATTTCATGTAGAAGTGAGACTGTTCTTAAATTAAGAAACCTAGGCGAGAAAAGATTTGAATATTGATTTTAGTGATTTTGGGGATATAAGTATGATTTTATTCAAGCTCCAATTCTTGTACCATAAAATAACTGATACCCACACTCCGCAGTAGTACAAAAAGCCTGTGTTTTGGGTCAGCCCCATCCCTCACACTTCATCACAGCTTAAATGAGACCTGCTAGATGGGTCATTGCAAGCAGCTCTTAGCAGACCACCTCTCCAGCAGCCCCACTGCCCACTGTCAGTCAAGGCAGTACATTCGGAAAAGATGATGGGCTAGAAAATTCCCAGTGTCAAAAAGAGGGGACACAGGAGGACAAATGGTCCACACCCTGTCAAGGAAGTCTAGGCCATGGTGTCCAAAAACTGTGGAAGGAACTCTTCCAAGACATGAAGACCCTCAGCCTTAAATTTTGCATTTCTTCAGCCTTACTTCTCTGATAGAGACATTTTTCAGTATAAATAAAGAAACCCAAATCCAATCAAAATAACAGTATATATCAAACAAAACACAGCACATCACTATTTTGGGGTGGAGAAGAATGAGTCATATATGACAAATGTCAGTCACCTGGCTGAATTCATACTGCAGCAGCATTAATAGTGTGCTGATACCCAAACAGGCAGGGAAGGAGTGAATATCCAGTACCAAACAGTTGTCACTAAGTAGGTGAGCATGAGTGATATCATCATCAGGAATGGGACTTGACTTTGTTCCCTTCTCACTGCCTCTAGTATCCCCAGTGTCCCTTCACCTTGACTTGTCATAGGACAAGTCAAAAAGCTATAAAATTATCCTAAACAGGAAAAGATGGCCTGAGATACTCTCTGCAATAGTTTCAGTGACATTAGGGCTTTCTCTGCCTGTCCACATTCAGTCACACTGAGACAGTATAAATATGATTATTAAATAAAATTTTGATCTGGCTAAGAAGTTTATCCTAACTAAAAGAACATTGTTGACTAAAACTAGCAGTCTGTGACTATTTCCACCTCCTTACACTGAGGAAAGACAATACTGGCTGTGCCACTCTTAGAGGCTCCACTTTCCATATTTTCACATTATTTACTGTTTGATTTCTTCTTCAATTTGTGGCAGTTAGAAAGATATTTAACAAGTCCAACCCTCCCAGGGATGGGTACCTGGAGTTTTTTTAACATTGAAATTATTGTTGTTCTTTGACTTTTTGGTTTTCCTTTTAATGCTGTACAGTAGATAGAAAGCAAAATGATACACGATTGGCCACAGCAATGTCACTCCACCCAAGTCCTTAAAAGCTACAGTTTCATGCTATTTTTCTTGGCACAGTAGTTAGATTTTGTATTTTGCAGGCCCTCACAGTTTTGCAGTAGACTGTGCACATACAGCCCTTGCCCTGCACTGGTTGCTCAGTCCTGAAAGTTTGGAGTTGGTACTGCCCCTTATTCCCCCTAAGCAGCCAGAGGGAATGCTCTGTCATTCAGGAGCCCAGCTGCCAGAGATCTAATAGCAAATCTTTGTAAATTATGTGTGTTTATTCAACAGAAACTGCAAGACAAACACAGGCAGTGAAACCAGTGAAACCAGGGAGTTTCCTAGAACCTACTATACCTACCTACCTGTAAGTATGGTACAGCTGTAGAATCTGCTGAGAGAGAAGAGTGGTTTTTGGTCAATTTAAAAAACCATAACACGAGTAGCAACTGTTTGAAAGTGAAATAAATTGCAGCTAAATGGACAGAAGGATTTAATTGACTTAATTATGTCAAATTTAGTTAATTATTGTTCAGCGGGTGCAAACAAAGCTACTCTTCTATGGTATACAACAAAATCTGTAGAACTTTAAGTAAATACTTAAAATTCCTTATTCTCTCAAGAATTGCCTTAATGTTAATAAGACTCTCCATCAGAACAAAGCCTCAGTCTACTTTTTAGTGGCACTTTCTTATGGCACCCCTTTTCTCTAATCAACTAGCACAAAACTTTTTCCCTAGTTCTCCAGTAGGTCAAGTAGCAAATATATGGCTTTGAGAGGAAAGCAGAAATTATACTGCTTCACAGTAGGTAGTCCTTTCCTGCCCATAGACATTTACTGAGAAAAAAAATCAATGTTGTCTGTCTTTTGTATATGCTGTGGCCTCTGGGCTATGACCTGGGAACTGCAAATGTTTCAATCTACACAAGGAGAGCTGGAGGGAAATGGTCAGCAGCCAGGCATGTCTCTACCCATAGCCACATGAAGCCATAGTTTATACTTTGAAACCGGTGCAATTGCAGAAGGATTTTTTTATTTTTAAGTGTAAACTAAATCCCTCAAGTAAAGGGATCCATGTCTGATCATAAAACTCTCTGACCTTAAAACTGTTAGAAGTACCCCACACACAGCAACACTCCTTATTATTTTGTTCTAGAGAACATTTGTTTTGATTCTTCTTACTGTCCTCTCAGCTGACTAAACCCTTTTCTTCCTCACCTACACCTTCATTTCCATGGACATGCAACATACAGACATTGCAAACACTTCAGTTACTTTATCATTACATTTATATCCCATCTCCTCATTACTGGTGGCCTCTCATCTGTCACAAACAATGTGCAAGTAAGCAAATGCAAGCTTGTAACATCCAGGCTGCATCACAAATTTCTATTCATGCAAGAAGGAACAATTCTGTGCCCTGTGTCAGCTGGCTTTGTGGTTTGCAAAGGCTGTAGTATCAGGGGCTGATTAGAAAGGAAACGAAGAATGCAGTAAATGCAATTGGTTTTGCTACTGCTACGCCCACCAAAGAAGGCACTTTTCATTTGTCTCTGTAATGAGAGAGCCTTTCCACTCACAGGTACATTAAGGAAGAGTGTATGCATGGGGGGGTCCCCACTGTGCAGTTACCCTGATGTTTTCAGGACTTTTCAGATGGCTTCTGCTGAATTAGATGCATAAAGGAAGAACTAATCCTGCTGAATCAGGAAATGAGACAATGGGGATACTCTGTACGATTCCCATTAACTTTATATTATAGTCTGCAAAGGCTACAGCTCTGAATATTTGATACTTGTCCAAGTCCTACTGAAATCAATGGGAATTTGGTGTACAAGTTCAAACAAACTGCATGGGGAATGTGGAGGACCCTGGTGACCAGAAAAAGAACATTTTCTACATTATTCAGGTATTTAGAGTCTGTATCTCAGTGCTCTGAGTCTCGTCTATAAAACAGGATTATTGAGGCTTCTGAATAAGGCTGAGAAACAATTTGCAACCTTATTTTCTTATACGCCTTAAGCTTTGGGTGTTGTACCATTAAAATTTAGAATCACAAGGAAACATTCTATTATAGAGCAAAAAAGTTCATTTTAACTGCAGCCCATATGCTCCAATATCACCTATCTTTCCATACCGTTAACCTAACTAGTGGCATCAGCTTGTTTGGTTGAATAAATAGATTAATTAATTTAAGACACGCATCCCCATTATCTTCCATTCTCTGCACAAAAAAAGACCAATCATGATGTGCACTTATATTAAATTTTGTCAGTAAAATATGCTCGCTTGATATTGTAGGCATTTGCATTTTATATACTTCAGTTACCATCTGCTAATGGTAATTTTATCATTCAATAAATAACACTAAAGAAATCAACATTAATGAAGATTGGAGAATTTTTTAATATAGTGGATAATTTTTGGTTTATTTCTGTGAACTGCAACTGCAGCCAACAATAAAAAGGATAATCCATTAAAACTAGAGCACAATAATGAAAGCTGTTGTCAAGGTTCTGGCATAGTGGACAACCAATGGGGATTGCAGGTTCCCAGAGCATTGACTTTGTCTACCCGTTACTAAGGAGTAATGTGTGATTCATTATGCTATAGACAGATGGGACTATTCCAGAGAGACTGAGATTGCATGCTAGCCTAGCAGAAGTTCCAGGAGGCATTCGTAGCTTGGATAACCACAGTGTCTCCAGCAGGGCAGAAGGAACCTGGGTATGACCAAACTCTTTTACAGAGTGAAGGCCTTAGATCCCAATTCAAGAAAGAGTGCTTCTTAGGGAGAGCATTTCAGGCTTGCTGAATAGTTAAGTCAGCTTGACTACCACTACCAGTTTAAATACAAACTTTTAATTACAGGCTTCTCTTAGCAAATGTATGCTGAGATATGCTTTTAGGTATTTTTTTGCTACCTAAGATTTTCCTTTGACTTTTTTCTCAACCTATCAAAGCACAAAAAAATCCACTTTACAGTTTAAAACATACACTGGGTTTGATCCTCTTTTCTGAGGTATAGCCCATATTTTTTCTTAAGTGAGATAAAAAACTATTCTCTTAGCAAGTTAGGAACTAGCTTAATCCCAAAATACAAAGCTCAGTTGTCCCCCAGTAAATTCCAGATTTCCAAGGTCAGTATTTCCATGCTCACATCTTCTGCACAGAACATCATTTGTAATTCAAATCCTGGATCCAGGAAATGTGAGAGAGACACAGAAGCGGTAGTGCTGTATCCAAACAATAAGTAAGAAGAATTAATGATAAAATGCTATGTCCTGTGGATCAGACCAGTTGTTCATTTGCCAAATATTTTCCCCTTGGCTGTGTCAACAGGACATACAACTTAGAGAGACATCATGAGCATAGTGTTATCCACTGCTCTTTTCGTTAATCCCTAGCATCCATCATCATTGGGGATGTTGGAGGGCACATCTTCTTTCTTTACTGTCTATTTATGGACACATTGTCAATGGATTTGTCAAATGTCTGTCTGAATTTGCTGATATGGTCTGTATTCCTCAACCACCTTCAGCAACAAAATCCAGTAGTATATCAACTATTGCAGGTTGGTCAGATTTCTAGAGGTCACCTAGTCCAACTTCCTGTGCATTTTATGGTTAACTTTAGTGTTAGACCAGGTTGCTTGCGCCCTCGTCCGCCTCAGCTTTGGAAATCTCCAAGGACAGAGATTCCACAACACCTCTGGGCAACGTGTTCCTGTATTTAACAATGTTCTTTGTGAAAAATATTTTCCTAATTGGAATTTGTCTTTGTTCCATTTCCTTGTCACATTTTGTCAACCTTTCTCTTATATCTTTTTCTATCCACTGTGTAGCAACAACTTGTTTTAATTGTTTTAAAAGAATCTCCTAGTTTCAGAAATTTTCCCTTGTAGTAGAGGCATGTGGTGAGAAGTGCCATGAGTCTATTTTTATACTATAAGTGAAATTTACACAAAAGCAAGAGGATTTTTTCCCTTGTGTCAAATGCAGTGAAGCAGTCTTTGCTTCTGTTGTAGTGGAAATGTGACTGTATTTCAGACTTTGGATTATCTATAATCTGAGATGAACTATGACAGGAAAATTAAATAGGTAGCCAGTGATTTACTATTGATTGGATGTGACTGATTACTGCAAAATAATTTATTCAAAATCAAATTTGCAGATTGAGCAATGTCTGGAAGCACAGGAATGTATAACACTAGCAAACCCTTTGTGTGAATGTCCTTCTTTTGTACAAATCCTGAACAACCTGTGGTTGGAGCAAGTACTGAATACTTAGAAAATATTTTGGATCTGGTTATTATGTGGTTCAGTACTTGATGGTCAGCTGTCTCAGACGAGGGTGGCAATTCCCATGACATGCGAGTCTAGATCAGCATCCTACCTGAGCCTTATTTTGCTTGAAATGTTTATAATATGAATAAGCTTCTTCCTGAGAAGAAATTTCCTATTAATTTTTCTCACTCATCCTGTAACTTTTTGTCTTTTAGTAAAAGATCTGCTAAGTAATTGCTCATCAATGAAGTGAGTTTTTTCCCATCATTGGATGATTGATGCCATCCTACTATAAACTGATAAAAACAATCCCTCATCCGTTCTGGAGTCTTCAGAGGTAAATAATTTCCCATGTCAACTACTGCTCTAAATAATCCTTGGTTTATGAGCTTCTAAACCCTGTGGACTGAGGCACCATTTCCTCACTATAATTCTAAAATAAAACATAATAAAATGTTTTGTCATTGTCTTGAGTAAATGATGACCTCTCAGGCATGTGTTTCTAAAACACAGCAGAGGAAAGATTAAACACAAACAATAAATACAGACAATTGTAAGTAGGTGCAACACTAATCCAAAATTCTGTTGAAGAGAAACTTGCCATTGTTTCTAGTGGCAAAGAACAAAGGAAAAAAATATGTATGGAATGATGTTCTGCAGGAAGTGTGCCTAGATTTTGGCTCACATGTCAAAGCAACATGGAAGAAGCATAATGGCAGTAATGGTCAAGCAATTCTGCCTGGATGCAAGTAGCACGAGAAGCTGAAGACCTGTGTACACCTGGGGCTGCTCAGGATTACTGTGCCTGTGGTGGGTGTTGAGGGAGAAGCAGCTCCAGCAGTTGCAGGTCTCCAGGAGCCATTGGTCTCTTGAGCCCCACACAACTGCCCACTGCAATCTGAGCTGGCAGCAAAGTCCAAGTCCATGACAGACAGGCTGGGCAGATGTGTGATGGCTATGGTGACACTGACTTCTCAGGGCTCAGTGCTGTGCTGTTCCAGCTCCTGTCCCTATGATCGCTGCTGTAGCTGCAGTGCCTGGCTTCTCCTTGGCTTCAGGTGATGCTCAGTACCTGACACCTAAAGCCTCCTGCTCAAGTGTTTGGCTATTGGCCAGTTCAGAGGGTGCTGCTGGTGCTGTGGACCCCCAGCCTAGTGTTGCTGTCCCATCCCTTTGGATGTCTCAGTCTGGCTCTCAACTCACAGCTGGCTGTATTCTATGTTTCCATTGCTTGCACTAACATACATGGGATGAACACAGGCATCTCCATCCAGTGTGATTTTTCTCCTGTACTAACATCTCGGTGAACGTAGAGGGCTGCACTCAGGATATCCTGCATTTCCTTCTTCTGAATTGATGTCAGAGTCATTTTGGGGATAAAAAGATCTCTACTGGACAATGCCTACCTCTTATTAATTCTCAGCTATTTCCCAGTCCTTTAGTCCCCACAGAATTATTTTGGCAGTGAATGGCCTCTGCAATTTTCACTAACCAAAAAGATTTAAAGTTTTTCTCAGTAGTCTGAAGACAAGATGGCTGTTGCCCTCAATGAGCTAATTTGCCTGAACCCAGCTGAAGGGTGCAGCCAGATATTCAGGCTCAGGTGAAAAGGAACAGAGCCACCCCCGCTATTTCTTACAGTTCATTTTAGTGAATTTAGTTCCCATTGGAGACATGAAAGTAGATGACAGCAGCTATTATCCTGCTTTGTTCTGATTATTTCTGGCTTGCTCTAAAAGTAATTTACTATAGAATAGCCCATGTTAGAAGCTGTGGCTCTGAAATTTTACACAAAGCAAGTATAGCTTGAGCATCCTTCCTACATTGTCCTCACAAAGAGTCCTCTCCTATGTTGAAGAGAGTGGATTTGTCCCAGTGCTCCTTCAGTACCCAGTCTGTCTGTTAAAACAGCCAATGAGGTTGCCACTGGTAACAGGGTTTTATTTTCAATACAGAACCGTATTTTTTTCTAGATCTAAATGTCTGGCAAGCCTATTAATTGTGCCCGTTCCAGCAAGAAGCTGAAGAGATGCAATTGTAACACTTAACAACCAAATAGTAATTCATTAAAAAAAACAACCAAAAATAAACAAAAACTTGGAAAATTAGTTTCATGTTTAGCACTAGGATAGCCCTTACTTCTTTCAAATCCATTAAAGTGGAATATTGTAGGCTGAGAAAATGCAATTTGTAGCTACACAGGCAGTTTCAAGGTAGGGTAACTGTTGGGCAATTTTTCACTCTACCATTATTTTACTAAAATCAAAGGGGCTGTGCCAGTTAAGGATGAATCAAGGATTTGCATCATTGCCCTATTAAAATGCCAAGCCACAAATCAAATAGAAAAGTATTGGTGCTGCTTGAGGTAATCAAATGGCCATGTGAAGCCTGAAGTCACCCGAAATAATCCAACAGGCTCCCTTAGTCCTGCGTAGCTGAATTCAGTCATCTCTAGCTGAATCCCAACGGTGTTGGAAGGTTAATCTATGCATAGGCTGCCCAAACCACTTACCAGGAAGAGAAAATGAGCTATTATATTTCAGCTACTTCAGGAGTTTATTTGGGTGGTGGAGAGTCGAGTGAACAACAATCAAAAGTAAATACATAACCTGAAACAACCTAAGGGACTATGTATTTTAAATTCTGAGGAAAAGGTGCATACTGTTGGGTGGATCACTTCACTCTTTTGAATTCAGCTCTGAGACATTTAACAGGCAGATGCATTCCTTTCATTCCCAAGGGAGTCAGTGAACATTTATTCCTCATGCCATCTCCATTGCAAACTGTTCAAACAACTGCAGCAGAACTCCATCACAGAGCTAGCTGAATCAAAATATAATAAAAAGCAATTTTTTCTAGAGATCCACCCAGAGACCCAAGAGTTCTGCTGGCAAAAATAGAAATATGTGGCATTTGGACTCTGCCAAGCTCATGCCGTGTGAAAGACGACAGACAACAAACTTGGAGCTATTGAACAATGAGGAGACAAGGCAGGAAAACAGCACTTGCTGCCTTCCTCAAAGCCAGAAATTATTGCCTTTACAATTTTTTGCTGTCTGTACTTTATGCTATTGGAGTTTTTTGTTCCTTAGTAATATATAGGCAGGTTTATCCTATATGGGGAAAAGTGTTAGGCTTAGGATTGCTGCCTCAGCCAGTGTAAATCAAATACTTGCTTCATCTTCTGACAATAAAGGAAAGTGTGTAGTGATAGGGAAGCTTTTAGGAGGCAAACTCATAAGGAGGCAAAACATAAGTAAGCAACTCACCAGCTCAGACTATTTTATGTGCACCTTAAGAAAGGGATTAAAATATGATCACATAAGATTTATTACAAAGTGTATTGGGTTGACCCTGAGTTGATGGACAGTCTTTAAGACCAATTACGCTTCTCACAATTTGCATATTTAAACTGCACAGAAAGGCGGGACTTCCCTTTGGTCGGAGCTCGCTTGCTGGGAGGTGGGGGCTCCGGAGCCTCCCGGCCCCGCCGGGCCGGGGCCACTGCCCCTTTCCCCCTTTCCCAATGCTGCGGCACGGACCCTGGGTGGCTGGGGGGGACTGCCTCAGAGCCACAGGCAGCTAAACCCAGCCATGGACTGCTCACAGCTAAACCCATCCAGCGCGGCTTCTGGGGACCGGCGGGTCCCTCTCCTCTCCATGCGGAGCCGGCGGAGTCAACGGGAGCCGGCAGAGCCTCCTGTCTGCAGCCAGCACACTTCGTGCTGAACTGAAGAAGACACCACGCAGCCAGCAGCACAAAGGGAGCGAGGCTTTCCCCACCGTAAAGGCCGAACAAGAACACCCTTCAGCATGGCGGCGTCAGAGTCAGAGAGAAAGAGAAGTGAGTCCCGTGGGATGGAGCTGGAAATGGCGGTGGGAGAAAAGAGGGCGGGGCCGCGATTCTGGCGCGCAGCTTAAAAGAAACCTTCTTGCATGCCGTGGTAAGAAATTGTAATACCACAAACTGTTTGTCTCTTTAATCCATTTGAAGAACATGGGGGGATGGAGTATCTTCGTGTGCCTGTGAAGATTGTGAAGAATGCCGATGCCAGGCTTTATAGTAGTAAGAGGCTGTTAGAGACTTGTGGCGAAGAAGAGCCTTTGTGTGCAGGCCAAAAGAACTTATCCTTAAAAAAGATGAATAACCCCATGTGATGGCCCATGTTTTGCAGTGTGAAGGAACTGTGAGATTTTTCATGGGAGAGATGTTCTACACACAGCAGATTGTTTGTTTCCGGGCGGATCTGCTGTTGGTGGCAGTTTGGGAACCACGTGCAACTGAAGAAAAAACCCTTTTTTCCCTTAAGCATAAGAGAGAGACTTTTCAAGAACTGGAACACTGACTAACATCCCATGTTCTGTTATCCCTTGTGTGAGCTGGGTAAAAGGAGAGAAGTGCTGGGGGGGGGGGGTGGGGATTTGCTTTAATTTTGTTTTGTTATTGTCTCTTTACTTTTAATTCTATTAGTAATAAAACTCTTTCATTGTACTGCAGCTGTTTAAGGTTTGTGCCTGCTTTGCTTTTCTCCTAATTCTTATCTCACAGAAAGAAAATGAGTAAGTAATGAATACTTTGAACCAAAACCACTACACAAAGTAATGATATAGTACTGGTATGGAATTGACTGGTTATGGATATTCAGCAATTTATCTTGTGGGTTCAAGGTTTGTCTTTGACAAAACTCAGTTCTCATGACAAAGAACATTCCACCTGGGATTAATGCAAACCAGTTTATTCCTATTTTCCTGGGTTTACAAATGTCCAGCTATATATTTGGGCACACTCATGCATTAAGGAACAGAGAATTCTTAAGAGGTCTAAGGTTTTATTTTTGTGTCATTGGAAGGTGGTGCTTGAAGAAATTCACAGAAAAGTCACAGATAAGGAGAAAAAACATCTCTTGGGAAACACGCAGGTAAACTGGAATATTACCCCACCTTCCTTCATAGAAAGTCTGTTAAAACATCATTTTATGTAATTATCCCTAATACTACTCAGTAAGATGGTCTTTGAACATCATTGCCTTTGAAGGGTAGTTGCTCTCCCTTCTGGGAGGATTGAGGTGGGACTGTCTGTACACACTTGTTGTGTCAGTGAATAGCTGGGTGATGGAGGACATTGCACATGCTTTACAGCTGCACAACATCAGCTCATGATTACGCTGGCAGAGAATCGCAATGATGTAGGTTGCAGAAAATGTAGCGATCAGTGCTACAGCCTCAGAATTAAGGATGGTACCTGAATTGCAGAGTCGCAGAGTCACTGAATCACAGAAAATTTTGGGTTGGAAGGGACCTTAGAGATCATCTAGTTCCAAGCTCCCTGCATGGGCAGTGACACCTTCCACTAGACCAGGTTGCTCAAAGCCCCATCATCCAACCTGTCCCTGAACATTTCCAGGGATGGGGCATCCACTGCTTCTCTGGGGAACCTGTTAGAGTGCCTCACCACCCTCATAGTAAAGAATTTCTTTGCAATGTCTGTTCTAAATATAATGCCTTTCAGCTTGAAGCCTTTCACCCTTGTCTTATCACTTCATACCCTTGTAAAAAGTCCCTCTCCAGCTCTCTTGTAGTCTCCCTTTAGGTACTGGAAGGCTGCTATTAGGTGTTGTGGGGTATGCCCAGCCCCTGCCCTGGAGGGATCTCTGCTGAGATAAGAGATTTCGCAATCGCCCAGCAGGACTCTGTGGAAAGGCAACCACTTCTTTGGTCAAGGTGAGAAAAGACAGACCCACAATCCTTTAGGAGACCCTATGCAGATCCTTTGGAACCCACTGGCCTTCACCCATCCCATGTATCCCTATAAAAGCAAGCCCTCTGCCCCTGTGGGACTCAGAGAGAGAGCTCTCGTCCCTGGCTCTCCTCTTCGCCAGAGGGGACCAACAATAAAGCTACCTTCGTGTGGAACCAGCCACGTCTGGTTTGGCCTGGAGGCTGTCCTGCAGAGCTGAGCTGGAATCACGAGCTGATAATCACTAAAGAGCTGACAGCCTCTGCAAGGGCCCTCCTGCCAGCAGCTGAGGGAAGACACCGGGCCTTGGGAAGGCGATTCCTTTCGGGACCATCTCCCCAGACCGGTCACCTCTTCCTGGGTGAGACCCATTGACCCCACCACCACCTGTAATAAGGTCTCCCTGGTATTTTCTCTTCCCCAGGCTGAACAACCCCAGGTCTCCCAGCCTGCCTTCATAGAAGAGGTGCTCAAGCCCTCTGATCATCTTTGTGGCCTTTTGCACCTGCTCCAGCAGGTCCATATCCTTATGCTGGGGGCTCCAGAGCTGGATGCATTACTCCAGATGGGGTCTCAGGAGAGCAGAATAGAGGGGCAGAATTACCTCCCTTGCCCTGCTGGCCACATTCCTTTTGATGCAGCCCAGGACACAGTTGACTTTCTTGGTTGCAAGTGCACATTGCCAGGTTGTGTTGAACTTCTCATCTAACAGTCCTTTTCTTCTCATGATGTAAAAAAAGTTTTTAGTCTGAGCTGATGAATTACTTCTATATATTTTCAAGAACCAGTAAATATATGTACTAGTATATATATTAGTATCAGAAGATGTCAGAATATCTCAGCCCACTTCCTCGGCCCCATTTCTCTTTGTGTAATTCTCACAGGGAAGAAGCCCAGACACCCAGACCAGGGAATGCTGCTGGCTGCTGCAAAGGAAAACGGGCCAGCAGTCTGTGCCATGCAACCACTGTTTAGGCAAAATGCAGGCATAATGATCCTTGTGCTTCTTTTCTTCACTAAAAGCTTGAGCTATCTCTATTTCTTGCTGAAATAACTTGAATGAGGCTCACCTTTCATGAAAAAATTGTTTGTGGGAATAAAGAATATAATCTTGATGTTGTCAGTGAAATTGCTGCAGACTTAGTTCAATGTAAGTGGGACCAGAAATTGGGATATAATAATTTGAAAACATTTTGAGGGTGTCATTTTCCCAAGAACTCTTTTATCAGTGTCACTTGGTGTGTTATTTATTCACCACACATTATGCTGCAGTTTCCTGATCAGACTGTGACATTTTGTAGCATCCTTTCAGCATTATTGTCAAAACTGTCTAAACTAAAAGCTAAAACTTTAAAATAATTGAGTTTTCCAGTTTGATTTAGTCCTATCTTTGCCTCTGGAATATTTCCAAAATCTATAACAGACTGAAATCAGTCCAAATTGCCTTCTCTAAATTTCAAAAGAAATGGAGAAGAAAAGAAAAAAAGCTTTTGGAGGAAAGCTTAGCAAGTCAATTAGAAAGAAGTACAGTCTAAAGAACTGGTTGCATGGTCTAGGGAAAAAAAATCACTAGCAAAATCTTATGGAAGACATTGACTTTAAGGTCAGAATTGACACTAAGGACAACAAAGAGAAAAAAAGAAAAAAGAAAAAGAATGTTCCCTCCTCCTAATGAAAAAGAAAGGAGAATTTTAGTATTTTCTGCCTTGAATTGCTTTAAAAAAAACCCCAACCAAACAAAATACATCACTGTGTGCCCCACTGGCATGAAATTTTTTGCTTAATTGTGTTGTCAAGTCAATTAAAAATTGTATTCTTGTAATGGATGGGAAAGCAACATAATAAACTCTCAGTATGAATTTTCTGAAGCAAACCTGCAAAGAGATAGACTTTATGCACAAGGGATTTTTATTTAGGCTTGAATCTGTCCAAAATAAGAACTAATACTAAACATTATGCACTAACACAGTAAGCCCTAAATACAATAAATTCTTTTTAAGTGCCTCTGCTAGTAATTTAATCAAGTTCAGGACAGCTCTGTGGCATTGAAGTCAACTGGAAGAGTGCAGTGTATGTTCATAACATAAAATTACCTTAGCCTTCCAAATCAGATGGCCGCATCCAAACTGCCTATTGGAAAAGATCCATAACCATACTCAAATCTGACCCATGGATCTGCTTGCATTTTTGGAACCTGCATAGCTTCCTTGCTAAGGAAAACTTTTATGTCTCAGGATTTAAGACAGCCACCCTCTTCAGTGACTTTTTGGTATATATCAGGTTGCATGATAAATGGGGGCTATCTGCAGGAACAGAGTTTGAGGGAAAGCCACCTACAGCTAGCTAATAAAAAAGCTCAGAAGGATCTCCAAGATAGGTTCTCTGTCTGGTTGGAACCCACAGCCTGCTCCTGAAAGCTGGTGCTGACTGTAGTTTCTTCTGAACCTTTCCTTTAAGGCATGTCTGGAGCTGCCTTTCTCCATCTGTATGGTAGCTTAACTGGTAAATTGTTCAGTGTATAACTATGAAATAAGTGTTCCTTTCCTCAGGCTCTGCCTTAACATGTGTCTAAACTACTGATATTTGACCCTTAAAAAACTGTCTGTAAACACTGTGCTCATTTTATTCCATTGGCTTCAACACAGTTAGTTCCATTGGAATTTACTGTAGTATAAATGCTACAGAAGTAAAAAAAGATAACCTGTCCAGCCATTGAAAATTATTGCCCTGATAGACAAAAATCAGAACAGGACTTAAATATTATTATGAGTTATGATTCACGGCCCTTGGACCCTAATGATGCATGTCCTAAGCATGTGATGTTGAGAACAATGCTAGTAATAGATATATAGAAATATTTCAAAGCCAGGAAAACTAATTCAACATGCTAAAAACCCACATATATGTAAATTATTGAATTACTTCTACAAAAGGGATAACAAACACTAATGACATTTATTGTTATGAATGATCTATAATTATTCCATAATTGCAAGAGGTATCATGAAGATATGCTGCTTCCTACTTAGCCACTTACAGCTTGTTTCCTTTGCTATTCTCTTTGTGAAAATGGCCATAATAGACCACATAATGCATTTTGTCCTGTATGTCTCTCACATTGGAGAAACATATTTCCTTAGATTCTAGTCTCACGTTGTTTTTAACACACACATTTTTAGCTATTTACGCAAAATTTATAAAAATAAGTTTCTTCTGCATCATATGCATAAATATTAATAGTAAACACATGCACAGTTTAGATTTGGCAAGTAAGCTGTAAAATACATTGGTATTTTTAAATGCTATTTCTTCTTTCTGCAGATCATAAAGACTTGGGAAGTGAGGGGAAATATCTGTGTTTGTTTAAATATCTGAGTCTGTCATACATGAAATCCCTATTTGTGCTTAGTCTTTGCATATTAAGTGCTTTAAATAATTAATTTTGAGTTAATTATTTTTAAATTGAATGTTACAATTAACCCATCAGCCCAGGTACAAAAATCCAATTCCATTATCAGTGTTTCTATTTGTTTAAAATTTATTAATAGAGTTGCACCCTTCCCAGTTAAAATTTTCCCAGTTAAAAATCACAAACTTGCCCCTTTTCAAGCTACAAACCACTGGTACACCATAAGAGTTACCTTTCCTGTGTTTACTGTATACTTTTACAAGTGTTCTGAGGTGTGTTGGATGTATTTTAATACTTTTTGTAGGTGTTTCACTTGCATTTTGATTCCAAGGCCAAAACCCCCCCACCCAGTCTTGATAGCCAGCAGCTATTTCTAGCTGCAGAGCCATTACTCTGCAGGCAAGTCCCATGGCAACCTGAATACCTGAATTTTAATGAAGGTATTGTTTTCCCTTATCTCTAACTGATACCACCCCCTTGACAACGATGAGCCATTGGTGGACAGAGATGATCCATCAAAGGGAAAGCACCAATCGCCTTGGACCGAAGGGGCGGGCTGGGGGCGGAGCAAAAACTATAAAAAGGATGAAGCCGAGAGGCGGGCCCCTTTTTTTTTCTCTCTTCTCCCTTCCCTCTTCCCTCTCTCTTCTTTCTTCTCTCTTCCCCTCTTGCTCTCTCCAGACTAGCTGTGGGAGACATCGGTGCTGGGCATTAAAAGCCTTACCCCTTTTAAGGGGCTTTTAGTAATTTTTTAAAGTCAACCCAGCACTGCAAGTTTTTTTCTCTACCTGAGGTCTAGTGCTGTCTCAGCCAGAAGATCTCAAATCCCTGCGCTCCTGGGGCATACCATCTACCGAGCCATAGGATCCCAAATTTTTATATTTTTCTGATTTCTGTAATTTTTCAATTTTTTCCTGTTTTCAATAAATTAATCTTTTTAAGAGTTGTCTCATTTCTCACAACTCTTTTGGGGGCTCGTCCGGGATCCTTCTTTTTGCCCTAAAATCCAGGTTTTTTGGTTAATTTTATTATTTTTGAATTTTTGCGATTTTTTTTTGGTTTTTTTCCCCTTGGATTTTCCGGGCTGCCACGAGGATTACTGCAGTGGAGAAAGGACACCTCCGGTGGAGAAGGACTTGGAGGTAAGGCTTGAACCCTTCTTAAAGGGGAATTTAGTTAGGACTTACCCTGTTTAAGGGCAACTAGCTTTTGGGGAAACCTCCGGGTGGAATTCCTTTTGTGAGAGTGAGTGTGGGTTTGGCCATCCCCAGTGTGTGTGTGAGTGTGCTTGAAAGGATTCATTTTTAAGGGGCACCACGAGGGATCACCCTTTAGAGACACAGAGGGTAAGATCGAGTGTGGTGGTCAGCCTTTTTGGGGGGAGGTTTCCACGTTTTAGGGGTGCGCGCAGCCCCAAATTCAGTTTTTTCAGTGTCTCAGTCTCCTCGGGTCTAGAACCGAGGAGAAACCTCATTTTAAACCCCTTCTTTTCTTTCTTTTCGGTGGGGGCGCCCGCCATTTTGTAATCTTTCTTTTCGGCGTGGGCGCCCGCCATTTTGTAATTTTGAATTTTGGCGCGAACGGCCGCCATTTTGCAATTTTGAATTTCGGCGCGAACGGCCGCCATTTTGTATTTTCAGCGGCAGCGGCCGCCATTTTGTGTCCTTGTAATCTGAACTGCACCTTTTGTTGTTCTGAACTTGTTTTAGTTTGACTCTTTTAGTCAGTGCTATCTAGCACCTTTATACTCTCTGTTAGTTCAGATTGTTTGAGTTATTGGATTATAGTTGTAATTTGCTTTATCTGCTTTAATAATAAGATACCACTTTGGTATTTTGGCTTATTATTTGTGTTATTCATTATAATCTTTTTCTTTAATTCGATTATAAATATTTTAAATTTACCTCTCCTTTGCTAATTAGGACAACTTTTGTCTCTTATATATATATATAAAGCTGTCTAAATTCCAATAATACTTTAAACAATTTAAATGCATATTAATTATTCTTATTTTAATTAAAATTAATTTTTTTGGTACACCATATTTGTTTTTCTCACAGCCTACCATATTCAATTTTCCCACAGATTCACCATCATTAATTCTCTTTTACATCTACTATCCCTACTTACTTTTCTCTACATTAGTTGTATTGTATTTTATGCTTATAAATCTACTACCGTTATTATTTTATATTGTGATAGTGTATTGATTTTAAGCTATTTCATAATATTATCTTATTTTACAGTATTTTGGTTGTTTTATACAATATAATACTTTGGTTTATTTAATATAATTTAAAAAAAAAAAAAAATCCTCTTCTGCACAAGCTACTTGTTTGTTCCCCAGTAACAAAATGGGACAAGCAAATAGCAAAAGAAAAGACCCAATGAAGAAATATAAAATCTTCCCAGAGAGTCCATTAGGACAAATGCTCCTAAAGTGGGAAGAAAATTTTTTAACTAAAGAAAAAGACCAATGCCAAATGATTAGATACTGTGTTTTTAAGTGGCCAAAACATAAAATTAACAAAGATGGGCTTAAATGGCCCAAGCATGGGTCTTCTGAAAAGTGGCTTTGTGAAGCTTTGCATTCTTATGTACATTACAAAGCTCCAAAACATTCTGATGAATTAGACTATGCTAAAATTTGGTTAAATTATTGGCAAAAACAAAATGAAGAACAAGACAAAAAAAGAGAATTGGAAGAGGAAACAAAATCTAATTCAATTGGACTGAATAAAAATTCAAACCAAATTTTTTCCATTGCAGAAGAACCAAAACAAAAAGAAAAACAAAAAACTATATTAAATCAACCAAAGTGGGACCCCCTAGACTACCTTCCTCCAGAAAGGAGGGTCCTTCCTTCATCAAGTCACCCAACTGAAAGGGACTCAGAAAGTGAGAATGAAATTGAAAAAGAGATTTCTGTTCCTTCCTGCTCTCACAAAAAGACAACCGGACAAAGGATTTCTTCTAGTCAGGATGGCCCAGCATCTGGCACTAGAAAGAAATCATTTAAAACACCTGACTGTCCCACCTGCCTTAGCACTCCCCATGAGTCTAAAATTTTACCTCTTAGAGAGGTACCCATGGGAAATGCTCAGGGAGGAATTGGTTATGTAGTTGTACCTCTTGCTTCATCTGAGGTACGAGAATTTAAAAAAGAAATGAAAAGTCTAATGACTGATCCCATTGGACTAGCTGATCAATTTGATCAATTCCTTGGCCCTAATATTTATAATTGGGGAGAAATACAATCCATCCTACATTCCTTATTTACCATTGAAGAACGAAAATTGATTAGAGCCGCAGGAGTGACAGTCTGGGACAGAGAAAATAATTCTAATCAGGGCCCAATTGGAGAACAAAAACTACCACTGACAGATCCTGACTGGAATCCAAATTCTGAAGAGGGTAGGAGGAACATGAAAGACTACAGAAATCTAATTGTAAAAGGTATCAGAGAAGCTGTTCCCCGAGTTAATAATATGAAAAAGGCATTTTGTGGGGAACAAGAAAAGGATGAGTCCCCAACAGCTTGGATGGCTCGGTTAAGGAACAACATCCAACTTTATTCTGTCATTGATTTAGACAGTGAAGGAGGCAAAACTATGCTAAAAGTACATTTTGTGCTTCACTCCTGGCCTGACATCAGGAGAAAATTGGAAAAATTAGAAAAATGGCCAGAGAGGGAACTGGATGAATTACTGGAGGAAGCCCAAAAGGTCTTTGTTAGAAGGGATGAAGAGAGGATGAAGGCCAAAAGCCGAATAATGAATAACAGCAGTAATATCCCAATCTACAACCCTCCTACACAAAGAACTTTCCAAGGGGGCATCCCACAACAGCAAACCCAAATTTGCTCTCACCAACAGCCACAAGTTTGCACCTGCAATATACAACCAACCCTACAATCTACCTCAATTGCTCAAGGACCTAAGAGGTTAATCTGCACATACTGTAATAAACAAGGCCACGGGCACTGGTACTGTTTTAAAAGGCAGAGAGACCAAGGAGTCCTCCAAATGGAGGGACAAATTTTGAACAATTGAAGGGGTCAGGGGCTCTATTCTCTGGGGCAAAAACATCTTAAAGAGCCCTTGATAAAATTAGAAGTTGGACCCCAGAGACAGCAAGTGGAGTTTTTGGTGGACACAGGTGCTGAAAGAACCTGTGTCACTAAAATACCTCCAGGATGTTTTATTTCTCAAGAAACATTAGACATATGTGGTGCTAATGGTGAAAGTTTCCCTGTTCCTGTAATTAAAAATGTAACCTTTTCCATACAAGGGCGCATCCATACAGGAGACATTCTATATCTACCTCAAGCTGGGATCAATCTTTTAGGACGTGACTTCCAAATACCTCTGAGAGTGGGGGTGGTACCGCAAGGTGGAAAAATGACTACTAAATTGTTTGTTTTGTCTTTAGTAGATGAGCAACACATTGACCCAGTAGTGTGGGCCAGACCTGGCAACCGGGGAAAAATGGACATCACACCTCTAACAATTGAGTTGCTCCCAAACAGCCAGCCAGTACGCATACCACAATATCCCCTCTCCAAGGACAAAAGAAAGGGCTTGAAGCCTGTTATCATGGACTTACTACGAGATGGAATTCTCGAGACCTGCAAGTCCACCTACAACACTCCAATTTTGGCTGTCCAGAAACCAGATAAGTCATTCCGGCTGGTACAAGATCTACGTGAGGTGAATAAGAGAGTCCAAACCAGGTATCCGTTGGTGCAGGACCCCTATACACTCCTGAGTCGGGTACCCCCAACACATGCCTGGTTCTCTGTTATTGACCTTAAAGATGCTTTCTGGTCATGTCCTCTAGATTCTCGTTGCAGAGACATCTTTGCATTTACCTGGGAGGATCCAGACACTGGACGGAAGCAACAGCTGCGCTGGACTCGCCTGCCTCAAGGTTACACTGAGGCACCCACCCTCTTTGGTCAAGCGCTAGAAGATTTGTTAAGTTCCTTTTCTCCACCCGAAGGGGTTCAGGTAACTCAGTATGTAGACGACCTGCTCCTCTCTGGGGAACAGGAGTCTATGATAAGAACTGCTACAATTCAGTTACTGAATTTTCTAGGGAGGAATGGGCTGAGGGTGTCAAAATCTAAATTACAATTCGTGCTACAGGAGGTAAAGTATTTGGGACACTTAATTGGCCATGGCACAAAAAAACTCAGTGCCGAAAGAGTAGAAGGGATCCTAAATCTACCACCTCCAACTTCAAAACGAGAAATTCGGCAATTATTAGGCCTATTTGGATACTGCAGACTGTGGATCGATCAGTATTCACAATCTGCCAAATTTTTATATGAGAAATTAATGGAAGAGGAACCTTTTAATTGGGATAACTCAGACACACAGAAATTACAAAATTTAAAAGAGAAATTAACAAAAGCACCCGTTCTAAGCCTCCCTTCGCTAGAAAAACCCTTCGATCTATTTGTTAATGTGGAGAAGGGAATTGCCTATGGCGTCTTGACCCAGGAGTGGGGTGGAGTCAGGAAGCCAGTTGCTTTCCTTTCCAAATTACTAGATCCAGTGACCAGAGGATGGCCAGTCTGCATCCAGTCCGTCGCCGCAGCAGCTGTTCTGGTTTCGGAGAGCCAAAAACTCATTTTTGGTGGAGATTTGACAGTACATACACCACACTCAATAAAAACCATCTTGGCACACAGGGCCGCAGAGTGGTTAACTGACCCGAGGATGGTCAAATATGAAGCCATTCTCATGCACTCAGACCACCTGAGGCTAGTTGTATGTGCACACCAAAATCCAGCCCAATTTCTTTATGGGACCCCTTCAGAAAATGAAATAGAACACAATTGCATTGATATAATTGACATCCAGACAAAAGTTAGAGAGGACCTAGTGGACTGTCCCCTCAATGAAGGGGAAATCCTCTTCATTGATGGGTCATCTCGAGTGGTGGATGGAAAACGGTGCTCTGGCTATTCAGTGGTTGATGGACACCAAATGTGCGTGCTAGAAAAAGGCAAATTACCATCAACCTGGTCAGCTCAAGCCTGTGAGCTCTATGCCCTAGAAAAAGCACTCCACCGACTAGCCGGAAGCATTGGGACCATTTACACCGACTCGAGATATGCCTATGGCGTAGTCCACACCTTTGGAAAAATCTGGTCCGAAAGGGGGTTCCTAAACACCAAAGGAAAAGATATCCTACATAAGGAATTGATTCTAAAAATTCTAAAAGCACTACAACTGCCTCAGGTGATCTCAGTGGTGCATATTCCAGGCCATCAATCAGGAACCACAAAAGAAGCCCGAGGAAACAGCCTAGCAGACTTGGCAGCAAAAGAAGCAGCAGTGGAAGAAGAGGTAAAAGTGATGGAAGCGAACCAACTTCCAACCAGCACCACCACAACTGACACTATTCCACAAACTAACACTTTACCCACGCCCATTTTTACTGATCAGGAAAAACAAAAATTAGTTTTAATTGGAGCTAATGAGGATTCTCAAGGCCGCTGGTATTTACCAGATAAACGCCAAATTCTAAACAAAAATTTAACCCGAGAAATTCTACAAAATATCCACCAAACCAATCACTGGGGTTCAAAGGCTCTGGCGGACCACTACCTCAGAACTTTTGGGTGCATTGGTGTTTATGAAATAGCCAACCAAATAACACGGGACTGTGTCATCTGTCAAAAAGTTAACAAAAAGGTAATGAAAAAGAACACTGGCGGAGGAATTGAATTAGCAATCAGGCCTTTCCAAAACATTCAAATTGACTTTACAGAAATGCCTCCTGTCCAGAGGTGGAAATACCTATTGGTAATTGTTGATCACCTTACTCACTGGGTGGAAGCTATTCCAACTGTCAACGCTACAGCCCAGACAGTGAGTAAGGTGATCCTCGAGCAAATTATCCCACGGTACGGGATAGTCCACCGCATAGACTCAGATCGAGGTACACATTTTACCTCCCAAATTGTACAACAATTAGCTCAGCAATTAGGAACAAATTGGAGATTACATACTCCATGGTATCCACAAAGCTCTGGGAGAGTGGAACGGATGAACCAGACAATCAAGAACACCCTCACAAAATTAATGCTGGAAACAAAATGGACCTGGGTAAAATGCCTTCCACTCGCTCTTCTTAGAATTAGAACGCAGCCAAGATCTGATTTGGGTTGTTCACCATACGAGATGTTGTATGGATTGCCCTACCTTGCTACACCACAAGAGCTGAACGCAAAAGAGTGTGGAAACACCAATGTACAACAATATGTACAGTTAATTGCCAAAAATCTGGGGTTGCTAAGGGAAAGAGGTTTTCTTCCACAAACAGCCCCACTTGATTTTAATTTACATCACATTAATCCAGGTGACTGGGTGTTAATAAAATCCTGGAAAGAAAAGTCATTAACCCCATCTTGGGAAGGTCCATTTCAAGTCCAGCTAACCACCGAAACAGCTGTCCGAACATTTGAAAAGGGCTGGACGCATGTCAAGAGAGTGAAGGGTCCGATAGCACCACCAATTGAAGAAAAGAAACCTCCGGACAAACCATCAAACTGAACACCCTGTTTAAAAGCTCCACTCAGCATCCCTCAGTCCAAGTTAATAAAACCCTGTACTCCCAGTTTATTCCCAGTTATACCCTGTTAATAAGTGCAGTTTATCCCCTGTTATACCTCGGTAATAAGTGCTAGCTACAAGTTGTTAAATTAAGTTGAAAATGTTTATCTGTTAATTTTGTTCCTTGTTATTCCCTTTTATAGAGTCTGCCTTCACACAACCATATTGTCACATCAGCTGTGTAGTAAGGCTCCATTTGAAGCCAGCATTCTCTTTCAATAACAGACCAATCAGACTCCAAATTTATGGGCATGATAACTCTAATCTTTGACAAGGCCAACCCCAAAATAACCATGAGTTTCCAGAAGCCTGAAATCACTGAAGAAGAACCATCTGAAGGTGAGAAGCCTAAAGAAAGGACAAAAGAAGCAAAGATGACAAGCCCCACCAGCAGAGGCAACCCAAATGCTAACAACTGCTTCCGGGTCTGCCTAAAGGGGAAAGTGAGCAACATCCTGCTACTAAATGTCATCTGTCTCTGGGTCCTCTGGCCTCCCTTCACACAAGCAGCTGACAGCCGTTGTAACAAATGTTACAAGACGGTGTATCAGGCAGAAGGAAGCTCATTCCAAATTCGACACTTTTTTCCGAGCACATACTTATGTTAATCCATCTTGTTACAACATAACAGAGCTAGGTATCTGCTCAGAAAAAGGTCACAAGTATTGGATTGGCAAAAACATTGGCACCCAAACACATAAGCAGAAGGGAGAGTGCCCCTCCCAAGACAATTGGCTCTGTTTCAGTTTTAAATACATAACCAGGACAGAAGATTTGTTAAAAAGAAAGACCTATGACACCAACCTGATCCAAGAGGTGGTCATAGAAGAAAAAGAAAAGCAAAAAGAAAACAATCCTTTGATGTCAAGGAAAAACTTATTTATTGACCTGGCAGAAAGGATTAGAAAACAGCTAAATTTAACAAATTGCTGGGTGTGCGGAGGAACTTTAGAATCGGAAAGTTGGCCTTGGCGGGGAGTCAGTCTTGGACCCCCCGATTTACTCCGACTGAGTAATCTTTCCCCCACAACCCGACATGATAATGAAACCTGGCTGCTAAGCAATTCTGTTATTGGAGAAGAATGCATCTGGAGGAAAGGAAGAAAATTCTTAGAAGAAGTTGGTGAGACAATATGCAAAAGGTACCTGGTAACTGATGGGCAAAAACACTGGTGGATACCCCAAGAACCAGATGTATTCTGGTCTGCAGAAAAGATTAAAAACAAAAATTGCATTTTTAATCCTGTTAAAAAACTCTGGCAATGTTGGGATCAAGGAAATCCATACTCTGTCCTGCCACAAATTTCCAAATACTAGATCACAGCAGCAAGTATACAACCCCACTTCTGGGAAGCACCACAAGACCTCTATTGGATCTGTGGTAACCGAGCTTACTCCAGCTTACCACCTCGCTGGAAAGGGAGCTGCACTCTTGGAGCCATCCAGCCAAACTTCTTCCTACTTGCTGAAAACGCTGGAGCCCACCTTGGAATCTCCCTTTATGACGAACTTTCCCGTACCAAAAGACATGTAATAGGGGGAACCCAGAGATGGGGAGAGGAAGAATGGCCAGCTGAGAGGATCCTAGAGACTTATGGACCTGCTACATGGGCACAGGATGGGAGCTGGGGGTACCGAACTCCCATCTACATGCTAAACCGGATCATCAGACTGCTGCATCCACATTGATGATCACGGTGAAGCCATCACCAAGATTACCCAAAACATCAGGAAACTAGCCCATGTTCCAGTGCAGAAATGGCAGCCCTTGATCACTTCTGAATGGTGGGAAAATATTTTCCAAGGACAATGGTGGAAGAAAGCTTTAATTATTGTTGGACTTTCCCTTACAGGACTTATTTTTCTCCCTTGTTTAATCCCTTGTTTCATCTGTTTAATTACCACTGTCATCCAAAGCATGCCACTGATCCAAGACCTCCAAGGACAACAGCAGCATCCACCATCCACTCAAAAGATTATGTATATCAATAATAATAAGAAAACCAAAAAGGAAAGAAAAATTGCCAAGCAAGTGTGGGACAGTTTTAAACAGCTTGAATCCATCCCTGAAGAAGCTACCCACCTTCACTTAAATGCAAAGACCAAAGATGCGAGCATAAGAGAAAAAGGGGGGACTTGTCATACATGAAATCCCTATTTGTGCTTAGTCTTTGCATATTAAGTGCTTTAAATAATTAATTTTGAGTTAATTATTTTTAAATTGAATGTTACAATTAACCCATCAGCCCAGGTACAAAAATCCAATTCCATTATCAGTGTTTCTATTTGTTTAAAATTTATTAATAGAGTTGCACCCTTCCCAGTTAAAATTTTCCCAGTTAAAAATCACAAACTTGCCCCTTTTCAAGCTACAAACCACTGGTACACCATAAGAGTTACCTTTCCTGTGTTTACTGTATACTTTTACAAGTGTTCTGAGGTGTGTTGGATGTATTTTAATACTTTTTGTAGGTGTTTCACTTGCATTTTGATTCCAAGGCCAAAACCCCCCCACCCAGTCTTGATAGCCAGCAGCTATTTCTAGCTGCAGAGCCATTACTCTGCAGGCAAGTCCCATGGCAACCTGAATACCTGAATTTTAATGAAGGTATTGTTTTCCCTTATCTCTAACTGATACCACCCCCTTGACAACGATGAGCCATTGGTGGACAGAGATGATCCATCAAAGGGAAAGCACCAATCGCCTTGGACCGAAGGGGCGGGCTGGGGGCGGAGCAAAAACTATAAAAAGGATGAAGCCGAGAGGCGGGCCCCTTTTTTTTTCTCTCTTCTCCCTTCCCTCTTCCCTCTCTCTTCTTTCTTCTCTCTTCCCCTCTTGCTCTCTCCAGACTAGCTGTGGGAGACATCGGTGCTGGGCATTAAAAGCCTTACCCCTTTTAAGGGGCTTTTAGTAATTTTTTAAAGTCAACCCAGCACTGCAAGTTTTTTTCTCTACCTGAGGTCTAGTGCTGTCTCAGCCAGAAGATCTCAAATCCCTGCGCTCCTGGGGCATACCATCTACCGAGCCATAGGATCCCAAATTTTTATATTTTTCTGATTTCTGTAATTTTTCAATTTTTTCCTGTTTTCAATAAATTAATCTTTTTAAGAGTTGTCTCATTTCTCACAAGTCTGTTTGCCTCAGAATGAAATCTCCAGCTAACATGGTGGGAGACAGGCACTCAAAACACAGGAAGAGGATGTAACAGACATAGTGGCATCTGCTTGCACTTTTGGAACCTTAACTAAAAATGTTCTGAGGAACAATTTCCCCCATCCTTCTCAGCAAGCATCAACTTAGCTACCCATTGATAATGTTTTAAATGTCAACATCCTTCTATGACTGCTTATCAGAGACGAAGAGGAATGACTGCAATATACCATCAAATTTCTCAAAACCCCAGGCTGAAAAGAACTTTAACCTACCAATGATATTCTGCTCTTGCAAGCTGAGGCTGAGCTGAGGACTCTTGAAGGTCAGAAGCAAGACTGGGTTCAGGAACCTCAACATTAGTTTGGAGGGTGGGGTACATATTCATGAGATCATGTATAAATTATCATTCATCTGATCATATGACAACACTGGGTCTGGGGGACAGCACTGGGTCTGGGGAAGTATTTTTTTTTAATTAAAGGCTTTTTTTATATATATTATGAACAGCAAATGCTCTCAATTACCAACATAGTTACTTCTCACATAAGGATGAGTTCCCTCAAGCAGACCTGTGGAGGCAAAAATTTTGCAACTATTGTTATGGACAGGAGAAAAAATACAAAAGTTGGGGTTTTATTGTTTTGGTTGGTTGGTTAGTTAGTTAGTTAGTTAGTTCGTTTGTTTTTGTTGGTTTTGTTTTTTTCTCTTTTGGGGGGGTCGGTGGTATTTTCTACTTACCTTCCTTTATTCCTCCCTCTTTCTCTAAGACGAACTAGGAATCCATTTGCAACCCTGGGATTTGTATGAAACACAAATGAAAGTCCTTCGTTTTTATTCTACATATCTGTTAACAGGAAAAGGACTGCTAGAAGTGTACTTGAAAGACTCTCTTGCAATAGCTTCTTTCACAGCTTTTCCTTCCTACTCCAAGGACATTATGTAAATCAAGGAACTGTGTCAGACAGGAGAATTGCAGCAGTTAACCGAATGACAAATACAGCTCTGTAGAGGTTCTCTTATGATGGCTTCCAGACTAAATGCCTAACTTTTGGGAAACTATGTGGGAACATCATATATCATACCATATCATACCAGTGTGCATGCTAAAAGATATTGATGCATTGAGATTGGGTGATGGAATTCTGCCATGATGGGGTGGTATTGAAGAAAGGGGCCACTGAGCACACATGATAAAAGAAAATAGGGCTGAGGAAAGTGTTTGCAGACACACTGATAGAGTTCCTCTCTCAGGATACTCCACACGTTGTTACCTACTCCTAAATGAAGTGCTTTGTATCATGCCTTGGTGCTACATAATGGATACAACAAGTGAGTTTTTATGGCCTGTAATCCTTGCATTTGAACACATCCCAGGCGCAATCTACAGAAGCAGCCCAAATGCGTCAGCATTTTCTCTGTCATGGTGATACAGTATTAAGTAGAAGGAAACCAGGGCAGTGATCATCCCCCTGAAGGGAAGTTGTAGCAGGGCCGGGTTGGTCTCTTCTCCCAGGTAACAAGTGACATAACTAGAGGAAATGGTTTTAAGTGGCATTAGGGGAAGTTTGGATCGGATACTAGAAAAAATTTCTTCACTGGTGGTCAGGCATTGGAATGGTTTGCCCAGGGAAGTGGTGGAATCATTATTGCTGGAAATCATAGAATCATATAATCATTAAGACTGGAAAAGACCTCCAAGATCATTGAGTCCAACCTTTGACCAAACACCACCATGCCAACTACATCATAGCACTAAGGGACATGTCCAGTAATTTCTTAAACACTTCTATGGATGGTGAGTCTACCACCTCCCTGGGCAACCCATTCCAATGTTCCTCTTCTTTGGAAAATTGTTGTCAGCTTGTTGTCTGTACTGCTTCAAGAGTCATCAAGGACAGATGCACAGTGAGTTCTTCCTGTATGCACACTGAACACTGAAACAAACTTCAAAATAGCTAAAAACACACAACACCTTAAAATTATATTGGACTTGTCTTCAGATGCAATGGAATTCAATATTTTTCTTCTAAAAAAGTGCCAAGTAACATGACTTAATGTGTTTCTCATGTCTTGAAAAATGTCAGGTTTTGACATAAGTCTTTATCAATCTTTGGAAACTCCTTGAACTCAAGACAGTGTAGAGAATCTGTCAGTTGTCCAAAATGCAGCAACTTCATTGGGTGGATTCTTCTAACTGGCAAATTTATTATCTCCTCTTTTCAAGTGCTGAGTCTGAAAACATTTGTATCCTTAGCTTTTTGTTAAAGAAATCTGTAGCTACTTCTTTCCTACACCTGGAACAGAAGGTAGGCAGATGGAGCTTCATGTGTCCATCTCATGGTTCAAAAATGGAGCTCACAACCTTGTGAATGTTGCATACTACATCTCAGTATGTTTAATCATTGCCACCTAAAAATCTGAACCAAGGGACACTTCGTAAGCAGTCTTAAATTCTGCTTTAATTCAGGACTCCATGAAGAATAAAGTAGTCAAGAACTAGGCCATCAGGTTATCTATGACAGAGTAACCTCAGGTTTTCATCTTGTCCATGACAGAGCATTAAATGTTTGAGTTGAAAAAAGATATGGTATCTAGTTCTCTTATTTGCTCTTCATGTAAGAACTAAAGTCTTTGGTTTCTACCATATTTTGCTATTAAAGCCTAGATCTCTTGGGAAACTCAAGATATATTGGGAACTGTTAAAACTTTTGATACAAATATACAGTAGCAGAAATAACTACTCAGTGCTCTCAAAATAGGTTTGGCTATTTAAGTAAACTGCAGTGAAACTAAGTTATTTGGGAATCATTTGGAATGTAGCTTGTCCAGATCTTCAGCTGGTATAATTAGCTGAGGTGCTAAACCAGCTGCTTGTGTAGACAGTTAGACTTAAGTAAACCATCGTTTGAAGAAAAGAAGAAAAAAGTTGCTTCATAGAATCTTGCTAAAGCTTAGAATTTAAGAATTCATTCTCAGACCCTGAACCAGCTTTCTTCCTCTGCCTCTCTCATCAGCTCAGTGCGTTTTTTGACTTGCCTTCTCTCCTCAGGCAGGAAGTATCACGGAAAACCTAAAATACAGACATGACTGCCTACCAGGAGACTTTGGAATTTGCGATGCTGGGAAGAGAGAGACATCACACTTGGGGCTGGAGATGTGAAAGAATCAGGAGAGATTTAGAGTCTGGCCATATGTAAAGCACAACTAGTCACAACCTCTCAGCTAAAGCACACTGCTTCCTTGTCACTCCTGATCATTTTAGAGGGCAACACTTCTATATGTCTTATTCCATTACATTTACTCTTTCTCTTTCTCTTAGCTGTCAGCCGAATGGACATTGACTCTTATTGTAATACCCTACAAGTACTCAGCAGATCTGACTCACCGTATTGCCCTTCTCTTTGGAGAACATGGGTCCCAACAGTCTTCTCGCTGGTGAAGCACTGAGGCACTTCCCACACACCTGTGCCTGATCTTTGTCCACAATGGCCTTCTGACGGATGTGTCAAGGGACACATGGACCTGCACAGAAACCAAGGAAGGAACTGAAGAGATGAGGATGGTGCATTAAGTAAACACTTTTCTTGATCCAGGTGGCCTGCTTTTGGGGTGTACAGTCAAATCTGGAAATAGGAAAGTGCTGTAGAGTCCAGTAAGATAGATTGTGGCCATGACAGCTGTCAGACAGCCTTCCAAGATGTCTGTTCTTTAACCCTGATATTGAATATATCATGGGCTAAAACTGATTAAAAGGCAAATAAAATGCCATGGGCAATTTAATGGGGAATAAAAATGTAACAGCGAGTTTCTCCTTTATTTTTTTTAGCTTGCTCCTTAATCACTCCAGTGACAAGAAACATGTTTCATCCTGCCCTTCAAATGCTTTGCTCTACCAGACACCACCTGCATGAATATGATATTCCTGAAGAAATCTGCTTACCAAGTGGGGCAAGGAAACAGGAATATTAACAGAGATGTGAGTGTTCAGCCAGCATATCAACACTGATGGTGCCAGGAAAAAGGATGGCAGAAAGGTGTAGAGAAGAATTTGCTTCCTTTACCAAAGGCAGCGTTGCATGTAAAAGGACAAAATATGCACAGTATATATAATGCAGTATTTGCATCTGGATAAAATATCATAGATTTTTACAAACTACCAATAAAGCATAGGCCCTAAAATGGGAAATTTATGTGGTTTCTAGAACATAATATTTACTAATTTTTTTTTTTAGTGGTATTCCTGGAAAAAAAAATCATAGATGCATAAAAACATCTAAACGATGACCTTTTTTTGACTAGATTTAAGAGAAGTAACTAGAAACCTTTGCTCATCTTTGTTTCTGTTCTTTGACACCCAGGTTTGCTGTGCTGCAAAGAAATGTTATGGTACATTGCACCTATGATATATCCACCCTAACAACTGATGAGGAGAGAAGGAACATTCATGACTTTGCAATAATGAGATTGCTGATCCACGACCTGCTAGCAATTCCTGTACCGAGGAAATAAAGTCAAATAGAATTGCCAAGGACCTCATCTCCATGCTGATAACTGCACATCTTCTCAGTCAGACACATCCATCCTCAGATCACTCTTTCTGTTACTAAAACTTTTATTGTTATGGCTGAAGTAGTGGTGAGTAGTCTTGTCCTCTGAGCAGTGAACTGTCTATAGACTCCATAAATCCATTTATTTTGTCTGGTTTTATTCATTGGCAAGCTTTTTATTGCCAAGACTCAGTCAGACAAGAAATCAAACTGATAGGTACCAATTCTAAGAGAAATTTTCCCATTTACCTTTAATTGTTTTCTAATTGATACAAATAACTATGTGGATGCTGCTTTATATCAATTAGTCTCCAAAGATTAGAATCAGTTTATATTGAAGCTAACCCACCACTGTCAAATTGAAATAGTGTTTATACAGTGCCTCATGACTAGATTTAAATTGGATTTTAAATAAATTGGTGCATTTTCCTTATGCAGACATATTTTTGTTTAATAACACTACACATGGTACACCAGATATGCAAAAAACTAGCACTGATGAATTGTTTGCATAGATGGTCAGTGCTCACTGGTTTTTGCTTGCTTGAGAGATCAAGGGTTAATCAAGGAAATGGGAGAAAGAGTGAATCGCAGGGACTAGAATATCTTATCAGCTGTGACCTGCTCAGCTCCTGAGACACAGAAGAAACAAGGAAGTGATTTCTAGGTTATAGCAGTTCAAGACTCACTCTTCAGAATTTTCTGGAGAACTATGGTACTCTTCACCATGCTCATCCATGTCCTGCAATGCTCCTCATTTGGGGACTTCCTACTGGCAGACTGTTTTCCACTAGCATGGACCAAGTTTCCCTCTATATACTGAAAACTAACCCTTACCTGTCTGTGTCCATGCCAATTTCTGTAAATTATACTGTTGCTAAGAACAAAAACATTTAACCCTAGCAATTTGCAAGCATACTAATACAGAGCTATTAAAACATCATTTATATGTTGAGAAGGCCTGTCTACATTTTACAAGTTTGCCTTCCACTCAACTTCAGTATTTAGCTTAGAAGTAGATAGGATAAAACAAAGTAAAGCAGACACAAGTAAAGTACAAGTACTGTGCTTGATATGGAAGTCTGTGGCTCTGGGAAACATATTGTGATGGATGGTTACATTTTTAATCTATATTTTTGAATGTCATTTGAATGTCATAAATATGTCAGATTTTCTCAAAAAAAAAAAAAAAAAAAGTCTATCTTTCTTCAGAAATTACCAGATACAGAGAATATCATTCAGTTGTCTCACTGAAAGCAAGCGTAATTTAAACTGATCTGTCTTTGCAAACAATGAGCACTGAAAGACTCTATACACCAGCACTGTAGCAGTCACCAATAAATGGTATTTAAAGTGAAAAAGCTAGTGTCAGACATCTAAGTTCTTCTAAAGGTGAATGCGTACCATTTTCTTTAGGTCTGTTAAAACCTTCAATACAAATAGGAAAAGTTAATTGCTTTGCTCTCATTATACTATACCTACCATTACAGTTTTCTTTTAATCCACCTTCCTACTCCTAACGACTGTTTCAAAAGTAAGAGTCTAGAAGAAAATATTTGAATATTGATGCTTCTAGCCATTTATTTTAAGACAAGCATTAGAACTATTGAATTATGCCACTTTCAATAAAAACTGCATCTGCATTTACATGCTGTGCACTGAGACAGACTTTTCCTGGCTATCAAATGGCCAGGCACAAAACTGCACAGGGAACAAGTTTCAGGCAATTGCAGCAGAGGTTCAGTGGGTGGGTACATCTGTCCCAGGCACAATATGATACAGATGAATTATGCTTACACACATGACATAGAGATGAAGATGCTGCACAGAAAAATGATAAGCATATAAGAAAATATACTGGCCTACTACTACTTAAAATGAAGTCATTGGTGTGTGTTACCATCAACATGAGGATTCAGGATCAAGGCAAGATCCCAGACTATTGTATAGCATTAAAACAAAACCACTATTAGTCTTAGCACTCTCCAGCAGCAATTAAGGAAGAATATTCAGCAGTCTACCCTCTTGAAATTCAAAAGCAGTTAGTAGATAGCAATATTGCCAGTGTTTATTGCACAAGTAAGCAAGGGAGCAAATTTGAACCTCACAGTTAATTTCCTATTTGGTTCTCTTTGTCTATTTGTTCTTTAATGATTTTGACATTCTGCATAAAGTGATCTCATTAGTAAGGTATCTGCATGATGAAACCTGTGTTTTCTTCTCAGGAAAGTGACTCCAAAACCTTATTTACTATTATGCTTTCTAGAACTTATGTAAGGTCTATCAACAGCATTAACAATAGGACAAGTCAAGAGCATTGTCTGTGATTTGGTCCTTGCATTTTTGTGTGTTTGATTACAACTTTGCAGCTGTGAATGCTGCTAATAGGTATCTCCTGAAAATGCTCACTTTCACAGATAAAAAGAGGATAGGAGGAGAAAGAACTATGGTTAGGGGTAAGGGAGGTGAGTGGGGTGTGCTGAATTGTACTTAGTGGTATAAGGGATAACTCTTCTATGAGGAGTTGAATTAGTAAAAGTATTTTATATGTTTTGTTAAGTTAGTTTGGAGGATTTTTTTGGTGTTTTTTTTTGTTGTTTTGTTTTTTTTTTGTTGTTTTGTTTTGGTTTGGTTTTTTTTGAGTGTATGGTCTGGAATGAGGAAGTTTTAAAGGTCCTTTCTGACCTTTGCTAATGCAGACACTCATCAATTCTTAGGTGAACAATTTCCTTTGTTTTTTAAGGAGAAGGTATGTTGCTTTTTAAAGGCTTTTTGGTTGATTTGTATTTTGGTTGGTTGTTTGGGGGGTTTCTTCTTTTTTGTTACAGATTTCATTTTTCTGTTTTGGTGTGGTTTTAATTTTAATCTTTTTTTCTGTTAACTTGATTTATTATTGAGTTCTGCTAAAGAGAATTGAGGTGGCTATACCTACATGTGTGTATGGGGTTGTAGAGTTTGGAAAAATAATGAGTTAGGTGATGCCAAGATTTCTAGCTGTATCTTTCTGCTTTTAGATTATGCAAGGAGACAGAAGGAAGGTGATTTGCTCATTATTTCTGCGGTATGTAAGGTAATGCCACTTTTCTACAGCAGCAGTTAAGAGAAAAAAATAGGTGCTCTAAATCCTCCATTCATGCTGTCGGTTTTAAAAATACCTAGGGGGAATAGGGTGAAGAGTGAAGGGGAGGATCTTCTGGATTTGAGAATTCTAGATCGATTTTTGATAAGAAAAATAAAGGGATAAATGTTTACTTATAGAGAATTTTTTGTTCACTATTTGCATAATCATTTAGTGAGTTTTCACAGTAGATGAGATTTCGAATAAATATCTAAGAAACAGTAATACCTTCTCTTGCAATGCTGGCTGTATTTGTTGAAGACTGAAGTTACTCTTCTGTTTAAAAGATCCTTATTGCTGCTTTCTTTTATGTCCCTTCCTAAAAAGAACCCCACTATACAAGGCAGAACATAAATTCTGTGTGAAATGACAAGCTAATGATGGTATCATTATGCAGGGAAAGTGTGAAATAAAGCTAGAATTCACTCAGTAACAGAAACAAGCGATTACAGGAAAGTATAAAAAATCGTCATTATGTTATAAAGTGTCTGTATGTTGCAACATAGTAAAAGGAATGGCAGACTTTCTCACTGATACTTTGTTATATAGTCTTTTCTGTTTTCCAGTGGGCCTGGGCCCTGACAGGATGATGCTCATGAGTGTTTACCCGGGGAAGTGATGCTCCAGATTTTCTGCCCTGTCATTAGCTTTTGTGTAGCATGGCTGCTATGCTGTTCCCTTAACAAGCAGGTTTGAATGTATCTGCAGAACTTGCATTCTAGAAGCAGGACTGGTGTAGGAAATCACCCCTGTATACACAACCTGTGAAATTTGATATTTAAGCTTTACTGACTGTTAAAGGCAATAGTGCCCTTACTGTCATACTGAGTTACTGTGAATTCAGTGAATGAATTCTTATCCCTTTGACTAAAGGAAAACTGTGTATGCTTGTTGACACTTGCTCAATTCAGGTATGAGTTAGTATTCAAGGAGCTTCTCTAAATGAGAACTGCACTTGCCTAAATTCAGATGTTAGAAGAACATGCATAGTCATTTTTGCCCTGAAAGCAACATAGCTTCTCTTGATTTAGCCCATTTGAACCAAAATAAGCTATTCCTGTAGGAAGTTGAGTACCCATTTGAAACTAATTGAAATTATGAACATTTTTCTTCACATAAGGTCCCTAATAAGAACTTTGACAATACCTCACTGCTTTTACTGAATTCTCTCTGTGGTGCAATAAAAGTATTCCTGATATTGAGCCAGCTGATGTGCTATTGTACTTTGTAGTTTGGATAGAAATGTTTATCAGGCAACTACACAATGTTGAGTAGCTTCCTAAACATATTGAATTTCAGTGGTCAAAGAAGCCTGTAATACAGTGATTGCCTAATACAGAATAGTGTCTGGAGCTTCTGGAGTCCAATCTAAGTCTGTTCAAGCAGTGACACCATCAAGCAGGCTGAGATAAAAAGAAATTTAGTGGTAAGTGAATAACATCATGCCTCTTACAGCTTATAATATCATGCAGATATTTTGCTGTGCTTTGCACCAAGAAACTCATATCAGCTGTATTATAAGCTGTAGAAATCAATTTTGTATGTTATTTCTAAGAGAGAAATTTCCAAATGGAATATGACAAAAGCTGTTTAAAAATGCTACACCACCTGGCTACATGACAATATAGTATCCTTTTGTTACAAGATGAAGGGGGTGGTGTGGGGAGTCTAGGACTCTTCTTAGCATGCCATAGGTTTATCCTTAGGGTGTGGTGCACATACATGTGGTTAACAAACTTATTTTACAGTTCTCTCTCTCTAACAATGTAAAATGATTTTTTTTTTTTTTAATCATCTACAAGGACCCAGACTCGAGATACCTCGAGGAGTGAAAACACCCTAATTCTGGGAACAAAGACCTAACCTGGTTTTGGGCATGTATTGGTTTTGTTGTCTGACATAGATTACACAAATGCCTTGTTATCAAATAGGTACATGTGGCAATAACCAGGGGTTTTAGGTACTTTTAGAGTCTCCAGCAAATAAACAAACCTTGGTCAAGACTTGAATGAGTGAAAGTCCCTAAATATAGGCCTTTCATGTCAGCTGAAGAAACAATAACCTTTAGTGTAACTGATGTGCACCCCCAGACATGGCTTATCAGGCCTCACAAGTGTGAACCCCTGTACAAATGCAAATACAAGCAAGGTGGCTAAGCATGAGTGTGATCATGTTTCTCCTTCCTGCGTTTGTACCTGAGCTTGAGTAAAGGAGAGAAAACGGCTGATAGATCTCAAAGAGAAATGATTCAGATGTTAAAGGCTTCTTGCATGGCATGCCTTGATTTTTTGGAAGAATTGCTATGTGTTACTGTGAAGCGTGTTTTGAACAACTTCTAGAACAGGGATACTGAGGTGCAACAATTGCCAATAGGGCAGAGTACTGATAGGGAGGAGTACTCAAAAATACAAAACCAAAACAAAAAAACAGATTTTTGTTGCGGAAAAGAGCACTCTTTCACTTGCGGAGGGGACAAGACGCAACGCCCCAGCCGGTCGAGCAGCCCCGTCGAGGGTGAGGTTCGGGCCCCAGCGCGGCGGAGAGCGCTGCGAGGTTACGGACGAGGCTCCCCGCGGTCCCGGCCGGTGCGGGGCGCGGCTGAGGGGCTTCGCCGCGGCCCCGGAGCCGAGCAGGGCCCGGGCCCGCTGCGGCCTCGAGCGCGGGGACTCCTCGTTCGCGCTCCCGCCGCAGCCGCGGCGAGAGACGGGGCGCCCTCACCGCTCATGCGCCCAGCCGCTCCGCTGGGGGGCGGGGACACAGCCCCGACGCCCGCGGCGGATCATACCACTGTGTGCCATAGGGGTGGCCTAGAAAAGAGCCTTCCCCAATAATTCGCTTATTAAGAATCCCCGCTGGCTTCTTCCCTGGATTGTGTGTGCAACTAAATGCAGTCGGCACAGAGAAGCAGGCGGGAGCATACGTCCGTTCGCGTGCGTCCTCGCCGCTTCCTTCTTTCCCTCTCCTTCCCTCCGTCGGCGGAGAATTGGACGCGTCCCGCTAGCTGCCCCTCCCGCAGCCGAGGGTCCGGCCCGCTCCCGCTGCTGGCGGTCCCGGCGTCGCGAGTTCCCGCTCTCCCGCCCCCTCCTTCCCACCCTCCGAGCCGGCTCCGCGCTCTCCTCGGTTTCCCGCTCCCTGCCCACGGCCCCGGCGCGGCAGCCCTATGGCGTACAGTCAGGGCGGCGGCAAGAAGAAAGTCTGCTACTATTACGACGGTGAGCAGGGCCGGCGCGGAAGCGCGCGTGCAAGAGCGGGGGGGCGCCCTTCTAATGGCCGCTCGGGGCGGGCTGCGTCCCCGGCCCCCGCCGGCACAGCCACCCCTCGCCCCGAGGGACGAGCTTCCCCCGGCCCGGCCCGGCCCCATGGCGGCCGGAGGGCCCCGCCGCCGCGCCCCGCTCCCGCCGTCGGCTCTGCTGATCCCCGCGGGCCGGCGGGCGTGGGGCAGCGGCGCCGGGGCCGGGGGTGGTGGAGTTGGGCGAGGTGCGGGTCGGGGAGCTGCCTGGCCTGCCGGGCCCGGCAGTAAGTGCTGTGTCTATTGTTTCCCCCCAACATACTCACCACCCACATTCCCCCCCCCCCCCCCCCCCGTCCAAAAAAAAAAGAAAAGAAAAAAGAAGAAAAAAAAGTTGAGACACTCCCCTCCATCCGCTGAGCACGGAGGCGTCGGAGTCACTGCTGTGTCTGGCTCCTCCCCTGCAAAGAAAGTCCAGGCCATGTGTACCTCCGGCACCTGGTGATTGTTGAGCTGAGGCCTTTCCCTGCCTCGAGCTTTCGTACCGAGGTCTGGGGTACGGAGGAACAGGGGCACTCTGCCCCCTCCTCCCCCATTCCCCAAACGGAGCAGGGATCAGAGCAGAGGTCTGGCTCCCATGAGCCTCCCTTCCTGCAAAACGCGGAAAGTTGTGTGCGTGGGTGTTTAATAATAGTGAAATTTGAGTTGCATGCAGGCCCTCTGAGTTTGCACACTTGCCTCGTGGGGACACAGGGGCTTGTGATCTGCGTTGTGTCATGGCGAAAAAGTATGTGGAGCCTGTGCTTGGTTTGACATATTTTCAGCAATTTGATTGCCGTTTTGTCTGGCCACAGCACCAAGAAGTTTTCGTTTTCTTCTTGAGCTTGAGTTTGTTTAGCCCTTTTTGTACTGGGAAGTGAGCTCGATAGACAGATTAGTTAAGAGATTTGATTAAATTGCCTCCTATTGTAACAATCTTGTACGGTTGCATCTGACGCTGGTCTTGGTAGTAGCCAGGAAACAGAGGTTGAGGATGTTCAGCTGTAGTCCTTTGGTGTTTTCACCATTTTGGAAGTGAAGATGAGTGGCTAAACCCACTCAAGATATCAAAGGGTGTGTTGCTAGAGCAAACCTGCCATTCTTTGTAAATTGCAGATCTTGTGGGGCCTGTCTTGGCTTTTTTTTTAACCACACTAAAGGAGGCAGAGTGGTGGTTGCCGCCCCCTTCTCTTTGTTGCTAGCACTGGTTCTTTGTTCAGCCTAAAGGGGAAAGGAGGCCCCTGTTAGGGATACTTTTGGTGAGGCTAGGATCTTAGTTTTCCTAGAGAAGAGGAATCACGTTTCGCCTTGTTGAAAGAAAGACAGCAGTGATAGTTTAGAAGCTTTCTCACTGCAAATATTTGGGTTTTTTTTTTTAATCATTTTGCTTTTTTTCTCTTTTTTCTTTTGGTTTTTTTTGTCTTTTTTTTTTTTTTTTTTTTTAATAAAGCCAAGTGGCTGCAGTTTACTAGATGTTGATATATTGTTTTTCTGTGATTACTGGATTTTGGTACTTGATGCTAGTATTAGATTCCCTTAACAGCAAAAAAGCTATACTTTTGAAGAGAGGGGAGAAACCAAAAGAGGTACAAGTTTGGAGGTGGCAGGATAATGACTTAAAGCAGTTGTAGCTCGTATGTAGACTAGGATAAATGAAGTTAATAATGTAGAGAAAATAGTATCTGTTGTGCCTTAAAATAAATGTTTTACATGTGACAGAAACATATTGGAATATTTTTGATGTCTCATTTATTTTTATTGCCAAATCCAACACTTATTTTACATGTCTTTTGGAAATAGAGTTATTAGAAGAAATTTTAAAGTTAATACCTAAAATAAATATCCTGATGCTACTGTGTGGTTCATCTGGTAATTCTGAATATTTTGTAACTGTTGTACGAGCAGAGCCTTTGAATCACAGCAAAGGGAGTGTTTGAAGTCTTAAGTAACCCAAACCAAAAAACTACTGAGGTAATGGTGTATCTCTAAAAGGATGTCATGTCTGAAGTAAATTACCCCTTTTTGAGGTCATAATTGGCTCTCCACACATACTTTTACTTTGTTTCTTGAAAGTTATAGACTAAAAAGTCTTGAATAGTTTTAGAAGCATGTACACTTATCTTCTGAGATGCAATAAACTTCCTCATGCAATAAACTTCCCCATGCTTTCTGTGAAACTTGTTGTAATTGTCATTTAAGGCTGATTTTTTTAATTAGCCTATCACTTTCTCAGAGTGTGTTGTTGTTAAGATTTTTTTGGAAATCAACAGTTTTAATAGCCTTCATACTGTACTTGGAACTACTAAACTTTGAGTAAACAAAGCTCAATTTCATTACCTTGAGTTTGCTTGTAATAGACAGTCAGCCACATCCAGTTTGCAGAATCGTCATTGCTTGCAATCATGCTCAGGTCAGGAATTTCGTTTAAATTCAAACCAGTATACTATGGGAACTAATTAAAATATGAATTAAAATACTTCCGTGATCTTATTTGAAATATTTTTCATAAATACTTCTAGTCTTAATACATGTATGGCCTTAGCTTAGCAAAGTGTGCTCCTCAACACTGTTTGGAACCATGCTAGATGTGGAAGGATGTCGTAGCTTTTATTTTAGTCTCTTACCATGTATCTTCAGGTTGTTGTCATGGTTTTGCAACATTGTGGCTCAGGTAGTTTAGCTCTTCCAAGGTGTTGTAGAGTTGCCCACAGCAATGAGAACAGGCCCCAGGTGGTCTTTCCAGCTCTGTGCTCCTGTACAGCCAAGCACAGTTCTAGAGAATCGCACAGCCACTAGCATGGTTACAGTGAATCCGTGTATTTGTGCCATGCCAGTGCACTAGCAGTATTGTTTATATTGCTGTTTGTGCATAATTTAGTGTGAGTGTTCAAAAGGCTCTACCTTAATGAAAAATTTGAGAGATCTGCATCAGAGTGTGGTTGGTTCCATCCATAAAGACGTGACTAAAACTGTTTTCGTAGGGCAGTGTGTTATTATAGTTGGCCACTGTTTAAGTAGTACTTCTAGTTAAAGCTTACATCTGCAGATAAAATGAACTTAAACTGAAGTGTTTTCTGGAAATTCATCAGTACTTTGTGCAGTGCCTTCCAAACATGATGATGGTGTCCAGCCTCTGCTCAGGGCTCAAAAGTCAGATCTTTGCAACTCTTCTGCTGTCTGCATAATTTTAAAACCAGAACAAAATGCCCAATCCTTCAGAAACTAGTGTAGTAATTTTAGGCCTGCTTGAATAGCTGTTTTTTGGACTCATCAGCCATTGATGATCTTTTCTTTTACATTCAACTTTACATGAGTTCACTCCTTAGTATTGCTGAAGTCAATTCAGTGTAACTACTGCTATTAAGATATATTTTTTTCATGTGGTTTCTATTGTAGCAATTAGGTTTCTTCACATAGTGCAGTTCTGAAACACCTCATCATTTCATGGTAACTATACTTTAAATAAGCAGGGATGTGGTCCATGTACATAACAGTTTATTTGTTCAAAGTTATAAAGTAATGTAATTTACAAGTTACAAAGTATCAAAAAACAAGTGTAGATGTCATCTCTTGTCTCTTTATTCAGTCGCTTAAGACTGTTTTGTAATAGGTAAATTTAATGGTGTTATTTTTCTGTATGTCATAGTAACTAGAGAGACTAATACTTTTTTGGGAACATAGCTTTTGTTAGTCGTGGGGTTTTGAGCAGAATTAAAGTTCCTTTAGGGGATGTAGCCTCTTGTATTTTTCTGTGCATTAGAATATTATCTATAGGCCTTGCTAAAGTCTCAGAGAAGTGGGTGTCTAAAACTTAGTCTCATCAAAAGAATCATGGGTTTAATTTTATTTGATAGTTCTCATCATTTTGGCATATAACTTATATGAATTAAGAAGAAATTTTTTTATATATACATATATATATATATTTGAACCCAGAACATGACAGAGTATGTAATAATTGTCAGGTAGGTCTTCTGTATCACATCTGTATCATATAACGAACAGTGCGGGACAGTAAACTCCTAGCATTAAATGGGCACTTGGCTTGTCCCTTTTTAATTAAGGACTCAACATTTCAGAGATTATATGTTGCTACTTCTTAATGGGAGCCATTTAGCTGACATTTTTACTGGTATAAAACAGTAAATTTCAGTTTTTGAAGCCTCACTATGAAAGATTAATAGATTTGCAAACTTTCTACACATACTACTTTGCATTTTTTCCCTCCTCTTCCTCCTTCAGTTACATTCTCTTTTTTTGCACTTTCCATGTGCTCCCACACTGGTAAGTGATGTAAATGTGCTCCTAATAATTCTGTATGATTTTTACTTTTATATTAGTAAGAATTTACGTTTTTATTAGTTAGTATAGAGTCAAGTACACATACTATCTGCAGTAATAGTATTGTGAGCTTGGCCTCACTGTACCTATTTCTCATCTATACACATCTTTTAGTCAGTTAGTCTGACAGAGGTTTGTGCAGAGGTTTTTAGCTCCATCAGTGAGTGAGGTGTCCTATCCTCACACATACTAGCTCTTGATACACCTTGCTTTTCTTCCCAAAGCACTCCAGTAAGTCTGTAACATATGAAAAAGAGATACAAAAACTTCAGGATCAGTGGATGAAGTGTTTGTACTAGGAAGTGCACCACCTTCTTCACTAGGTAAAGGAGGAGAGACTTTTGACAACTTTGCCTCCATCACAGTATGATGTCTCCGTGATGGGTCCCCTTTGTGATGTTGGTTGAAAATCAAGGTGCTAATGAAGAAAGAGGATCTTTCCTCTTTTCCTTCTTCACCCCTACCTACACAGGCATCACAAATACCTTGAAACTTAATGGACTTCTTGACCATATGCTTCAAGAATTTCTTTTATGAGGCTAATGCCAAAACCATTTTTTTGTGGGTGATGCTAAGACCAGAAAAATAAAATGGTATTCTGTTGCCTGTTGCTAAAGTGTATTATATTGATATCTCCTGTTAGTCACTACTGCTGGCCTCTAATACAGAAGGATCAATATTCTTATGCCAGATACTCATCTACAGATCTTCTACTTGACAGATAAACCCCCATGAAATTTACCAATGTGCCAATTCTTTTAAAATTCTCTTCTCTGGTAAAAAAAAAAAAAAAAAAAAAGAAAGCTAAGAAATATGCTTTATTTATATAACTCTATGCTGCAGTGTATGGTATATAGATTATGCATAAGTTAAAATTCGTTTAGTTGATTAATTGCAGTGTATTGAAGAATATGTTACAAGTGTATTTAGGAAACGTTAATTTTATTTTTTCTCTATTTCATATGGGAAAAATAGTAGACTTTACATTTTACATAAGATATAAAATAATTCTTAATTGTCTGCTTCCCCATATGTCAGCATTCTGAATAAAATGTCAGTGATGACTACAGAAGCCAAAGTAGGTAAAATTGAAATGACCTGGTAAAAACACCCATTTTTTAAGACACAAATGCATTTGTAATGAAGTTTCCTCAATAATACCATATTATTTATAGTCATTATTTTCTTAAAAATCTCAAAGTTTAAAGCTCTTACTAGCTAGAAGATTTTTTAAAATCTAGGACTTAACAGTAACTTCAAAATGTAAAGTAGAGCTAGTAAATGGTTGGTTTTCATCTTCTAGGCATTAGTTTCAAAGAGCTATGATAGATTTTTTCCCAACCATCAAATATATAAAGTAATCTTTTGTAAAGTGCTTGAAAATGTTTTTGCTGGAAGGAAGGAGTTTGTTTATACTCTTAATACCTTTTGCTCTTGACCTGAATGTGACCAAACCTGTAGGCTTGCAATAAGTAACTGAAAAAAAAGTGCTATTTTTCCACTTAAGTACCCAAGTTAGAAGGTCCAAACTCTTCAAAATTCTTAACTTAATGTTAAAACTTGGTATTTCTATTGTTATGGGATGTCTAAGAGCTAGGTTTGGAAGGGTAGTTTTTCTAAACATCTTCTTATGTTACATTAGGTTATATCTGTTTTCTTAAGTGTCTTTACTCTCCTGTCTCTTTGAAAACTGAAAGCTTGAAGGATTTTAGAATGCTTTGAAACTTTTAATCTTACTGTAATACTTGTTTTTCTTGGTAGTTGGTGATGCTACTGCAAGCTGACATTTACCCTTCCTCCATGAAGCTCATGTTGAAGAGGTGAAACTAAAGCTCTTTTGTAGTGGTGCTGCTTCTTACCTCTGACTGATAAAATTTACAAAATAGTATGACATTGTGAAAATAGTGTTTCTTTTGTTCCCAGTGGACAAGGCAGAGCATGTTGAAGGATGTGAAAGAAAAGTAAAAAGTTCAAGAAGGTAAAGTTCAGTAATCCTATTGGGAAATTGGGTCAAAAAGAAAAGAGGTGCTATTATGAAGAGTTGTTATAGAAATTTCCAGCTGAAAGCCATTGACAACTGAACATAACTTTTTGGCTTGTTTATGTTTCCAGAAACAGTTGTGTAAAATGGTTCATATGTCGGGAATGTCAGTGCTTAAAGTGGGGTTGTGTGTGTTCTGTCAATAACTGAGCTCAGCAGAAAATTTACTACTAGCCCATGATAGCAGCTGTTCCTTTCTTGCAAATGAGTGTCAAATTTGTTATCTTAATTGTGTGCCTAGTTGGTCTCTAATTTAACAGAGGCTAATCTGGATTATAAGGTTCTTGTTAAACTACTGTGGATTTCCAGCAGCAGGTGTCTGGGGAGTGTTTGTGCATGTGGTTGCCACAATGGATCTGGAGCTAACTTCTGGATGTAACAGTTAGGGTTAGTAGTTAAGGGCAGGCTGAGGATGGTAAAGTCAACTCATGCAAAATGGTAGGTTTTACTACAGCCTCTGTTGTGATACTATGTGGCAATGTCATCAGCAGTGTCTCCTCTTAATTCCAGTTGTTTCCCATTTTATTGTTCAGTTCTGGCCCATTGTTGGGCCAGAATTTCACTCTTGATTTGAAACCATGTCTTAAAATTATCTTAGCTCTCCCACTACTGTCTGCTTGTAGTAAAAGATTTGACTTCTTTTTTTTCCCCTCTGTTTCTGACATACAACATTTGTTTCCCTTGTATTCTTTTTGAAGTAGGCAGTATTCCCTTTGTGGGGTTTGTTTGTTTTCTGGAATCATACCTGTTTACTCATCTTCTGAGAATGATTAAGTGGCAATGAAACTTGTTTTGTAATATGAATAGCTATTCTTTTGTGTATTACTGACAGGTGATATTGGAAACTATTACTATGGACAAGGGCATCCAATGAAACCTCACAGGATCCGAATGACTCACAACTTGCTGCTAAACTATGGCTTATACAGAAAAATGGAAATTTATGTAAGTATAGGCAATAGAATATCCACTGAAGCATTTTAAGTTATTTTTAAGGATTTCAAGTATTGTCACACAAATATATGAAGAGAGGTGGAAGTGAAAATAGGGAATACTTAAATTTACTTTTACTTACTTTTACTTTTACTTCTTTATTTAGAACTGAAGCAGTATTTAATGCAGTTGTATATCACAACAGAGTAGCCCTTGCTTTATGTGAAACACCACTATTGCTTTCCTTTCACTATTTTCCCTTCAAAGTAGGTGGGATTTCTTTCAAGTTGTCTGTTTTAACACATTGTTAGCGGATTTTGCAAAGCACTTTGATTATTTCTTTAACTTGTTCTTGTTATCAGCGACCCCACAAAGCAACTGCTGAGGAAATGACCAAGTACCATAGTGATGAATACATCAAATTTCTCCGATCAATAAGGCCTGACAATATGTCTGAGTACAGCAAGCAAATGCAGAGATGTAAGTGCCAACGTCAGGCTAAGTCTGTGTGTACATGCTTTGATGGCTAGCATTGTTTGAAGCTCTGGATTCACCAATACAGAGGTTAGAGAAGTACTGTAACAAGAGTAGCATGTGCCTGCCTTTAGCTACGCTATTTTGGACTTCTCCATTAAAAGCAGTCATCTTGACAAAAGTGTTCTTCATGCATAAGTAAGGATTTTTGCCTTTTCTTTCACAGGGTGTATTCTAGATGTGAAATACTGCTGCTAATAATAAGGCTTTAGTGTGCAGATTGTGAAGTGTTAGTGAAAGTGCCTTGAAATCTTTGTAAAAAAAAGGCTTTTTTGAATACTAGATAAGTAAAAACCAATGTGTGAAAATGCATTTAAGTCAAGAAAAGAACTCGCTCATTCTTTTTGGAGGGAGATAGTAAAAATTGTACATTGTTCACCCTTTCTATTATTAATTTATTCCTTTAATTATAGGTATAAGCTCAAAGTACTGTTAGGAATGCAGTTTTACAGCTATTATATCAATTTTAAAGGCAGTATTGTAACCACTTTATGGTGCCTTATTGTCAGCAAATTATTTTTCTAAGTAATTCTACATTTCTTAACATGACCTATGTTAATCAGCAGTTCTTCAAAAATCTAGAAATGATTGAACTTCTTCAAATGAGGAGACAAATCTTCCAATGAAAACTAAAAAGAATTAAAAAAAGAAAAGAAAAAAAAAGATTAGGTTGGAATTATCTTATACTATTAGGACTCTACGTTGTTTTCAGTGTTTAAATTAGCCTGACAAATAAGATGAGGAATAAGTAGTTAAAATGCTGAATGAACTATGCATCTGTAAGTGTTATCCATGTGTGTATAGATGCTGTTGGAATGGTATTTTTAAAAAATAATATGTTTCTTATACAGTTAATGTTGGAGAAGATTGTCCTGTATTTGATGGCCTGTTTGAGTTTTGTCAGCTGTCAACTGGAGGTTCTGTTGGTAAGTATATGTTGTTTGCCAACTATTTTATAGCTTTAGTAGGTTTGTATCAGCAACTTAAAATTTTGATAGTGCATTTAAAAATGAAGTAAATATAAGGGGTTTTTATATATTTTAAAAAATAATCATATATCAGTTACAGACTAAAATATGAGATGTATAAAGTATCTCGGTATTGGTAAGAGATCTGTTCTAAATCAGCTTATTTAAAAAATAAAATATGATTTCATGTAACAGATTTAAAGGCCATCAGAAATTTCCGACTCCATTTGCTTTCATTCTTCTGTGTGTCTTTTTACAGCTGGGGCAGTAAAATTGAACAGACAGCAAACAGACATGGCTGTCAATTGGGCTGGAGGACTCCACCATGCCAAGAAATCGGAGGCATCTGGTTTCTGTTATGTCAATGATATCGTGCTTGCCATCCTTGAGTTACTTAAGTAAGTTTGTGACAGGCACAAGTTAAAATTACAGAAAGTGTCAAATTTAAGTATTTAAATGTTTGAAAATATGGATTGTAGTTACTATTTCAGTGAGTTTTCATAGCCCATGTTGAACTTTTACAGTTTCAATTAAGAAAGCTCCAAACTCTACCTAGTTTGGCTTCAGCAAGACATTCAAACTAAAATACAGGCAAGCTGAAAAGATAACTTAATAGGAGATAGATCCAAGCAACAATGCACCCCGTAAAACACTGTATGCTGTAATTCTAGATGGTGGGGAAGGACTAGAGTGGCAGACTTCAGAAAATGGACAGGCTTACTTGCTTTCCGTAAATATTTCTGTAATGTCTTCCTTTGCTATGCATGGGGACAGAACAGTGGGCTAGAATGATCGCTACCCTGACCCCTTAGGGCAGTCATTTTACTCATAATCTTACACCTATTTGGTTTCACTATATGCCTTCTTGTTTCCTATCATTTGACTTGTTACTGAACCAAACAGGAATATTCAGGGAAGATCATGCACTGAGCTTCCTTGGATTATTACAGGAGTTAATGTGGCTGGTTTTAATAAATAATGAAATAACAGCTGTGCTGCTGTGTCTGCAAAATAAAAAATGAGGAGTAATGAAAAAGTGATCATATAATTAACTTCAAACAGTAATGCTTCACTAAAATTTCAAGTCCCGAGTGTTGCTTTTACTGTTTCAGAGGACTGTATCCCTACTAACAGCACATTAATCTCATTTATTAGAAAAAATATTCTAGGTATTTGACTCTTATGAGGGGTCAGCTGATTTTGCTGGTGAGGAATGAGGGAAGTAGCTGTAATCTGGAAGTCTAGAGATAGAAAATGTTTCTAAAGACACTAGGAATAGTCAGTATTAACATATTAAGACGCTCATTTTAATGTGCACTGTATATTCGGGAGCTGTCTCTGTAGTCTACGACACATGACTTTCTGTGGTCCAATCTTGAAGTTTTTAGCTTAACGTGCGTGTGAAGGAAGGAGTCTTGCAAATTGTTACGGGTTGTGTAACTGAGAAACTGTCCCTGAAATTACGGCTGCTTACACTCAGTACTCCGTAAAGCATGACGAAAGTGCGTCTTCGATGGCGGACTTTGTTCTTTATGGGAAAACATAAAATTTAAGGGATACTTACTGTTTCTAGTGCTCTAAGACTTCAAATCACTGGTTTCTTTATTCATCTCAAACTGTCCTGAAATTTGCAGTATTTAAGAAAATAATAAACATTAGTGTAATAAATTGATGCAAATGTAAATTGCAATACGTTTGAAACCAACAATGTACCTTTCTTTACAAGCTGGAGAGGTGAAAAAGAAAAGTCGTGGAAAATAAGTTATTTATTTTTTGCAAACTAATGGAACACAGACCATGTTGGTAATTACTGAGAAGGCAGAAAGGAAGTCCTTGCGGTGAATGAAAGGGGTGAATTTAGAAGATGTGAACAACAAAGTGATGTGAGCAGAAGCACAAGGTATAGCTTCTACAGAGTGAGACAGTTTGGGGTAAATACTAAATAAATTACTTACTTTGATGAAGATAAATTTATTAATGTTATTCAAAGTGTACTGAGAATTTTAAGAGCATATGGTCGCATCAACCAAAATCATCGCAGTGTTCACAATCTTGAATTTTAGTGTGTGTTTGGGGTTTTTTTTGTTAGTGTTTTTCTTGTTTACTATCAGTATATTATGAATATAACATATAATGATAATTTATTATGTGTTCTTTCTAGGTATCACCAAAGAGTGTTGTATATTGATATTGATATCCATCATGGTGATGGTGTTGAAGAAGCGTTTTATACCACAGATCGTGTCATGACAGTATCATTCCATAAGTATGGTGAATATTTTCCAGGCACAGGGGACCTTAGGGTAAGGTTGAACATGAAATTTCATTAGGTGATAAATTCCCTCATACTGTCTTCCTTGTAGATATTGTTTTTGCACTAGGCTACAAGTCCAATATTGTACTATGTCCAATAATGGTATACAACAGTAAGTTTTCATTAAAAATATTAGCCTGGAGTGATAGATTAGTTGAAGAATCTTAGGAAAAAATAATACAGGATAGTGGGGAGCTAAATTATTCACTTCTACATGAAATTAACACCTTCACTTCTGGATAAATAGGCTGAAATCTTTGTTCAAATATAATTAGTTTAATTCACGCAGATTTTGGAGATGGCTCTAAGAAGACCGTATGGTATATTTATAATTATCTGTACATTTCAATTCTGCACTTACGGTGAACAGTAGCTCTTTGCAGATCACCCTTTAACAGTCACAAAGCTTAAGTTACAATTTGAATTTACTGTGTTCTATTTGCCTAGTAATACCGTTGACTCATTTTTGGAATATTTCTTATGTCATGAAGTGTGTTTTGAGTTCTCATGATGCTCACTGCCTAAGAACTTTAGCATGCCCCATAGGCAATTATGTACTGAGTGTTACAGCTGACCTGAGGCAGGGAGCATTTGCCCATAAGGAATTATCACTAAAGCTGTTGTGGAACCTCTGGCAAAGCTGAGAATAGAAACCAAGTTTCCTGGCCCTTCATATTAATTTTAAGTTAGTCATTCCTCATGTTAGACTCTTGTCTGTTAGAACAGGAAATTGTTCCACTTCACAGCTCGAAATAGTATTACAAGTATTAGGATTAATGTATTCCTAGCTTCAAACTCATAAATGAAACCTCTTTTATCAGAGACACTCCCAGGATATGTCATTCCTCTGGTGTTAGCAACTTTGCTCATTAGTCTGTGCATACAGTTAGAAACTTTTTTAAAAAATAGTAAACACTTCTAACAAGGTGGCCTACAAAAATGCGGTGCTGGGAAAAAGTTCACTGTTTTTCTAATATGTTTAAATTGATTCATGAGATACAAGTATTTGTGTTCAGGCTAATACTCCTGAAAAGCGTGTTTCCCAGTCTACTGATGATACCCAGAGGGCACAGGAGTAAGTGAAAGTTGAGCAGTGAGGTGCAAAGCATTCATTTCAGCGTGGCTGTTGGAGCTGAATGTTATTATGGTGGTTAGATTCTGTTAAACTGTGTTCTAAATTGATTTAGGAAGAAATCAGATTAGTTTTTATCCGTGTTATTTAACTTGACTGGCCACAAGGTGGTAGTGGTGCTTCAAACTAAAAGCAGCTCAGACGAGGATGTTTATCATGACGAGCTGTTGTTGCTGAATTTGGCTAGAATTTTTTTTTTTTTTTTTTTTTTTGAAAGGGTTAGATATCTTGGCCTTTTAGAAGCAGCACTTCCCGTTGACGGAGAAGTTTGTGGACTCTTCACCTCACCACACCCAGAACAAAGAACTAAAAGATAGCACAGTTGAAATAAATAGAAGAATATTTTATGGTTTTTGGGATTTTTTTTTTTTTTAATTGATGTCAGGGACAAACAGTATCTCAGGCATGGCAACTTTTTTTCTGAGCTGCTAGTTAGGATTTTGAAATGAGCATTATCTGCATACAGACTTTAGCAGGCTTTATTACAATTATTGCATCCCCATAGAGATTTTTCCTGTCTCCGGAGATTGCAAAGCTAATTGAACTAAATGAAGATCTAATTCTCTGAAAAGTCAGTGTTCCTTCTGGAGGCCAGTATTGTGCTGCTTCCTTCTGCCTAACTTGATCTGCCATTGATGGGTATTTTTCCAATTCAACAGCCAAATCTTCCCTTTGTTCTTGTCAGTGGGCTGTGTTACAGCTTGTTTCTGTAGTTCTTTAGTTAGTTGATCTAGTTTGCTGATCAGGTTACATTTATTTGATGCAGGAACAAATTATGTGTCAAATGATGATGTGATGGCAGCTCCATCAGTACAGCTGATCTGAGGTTTTCTAGTTTAGCAGCATTCTTCCATTGTCTACTGAATGTATTGTTCAGTCTAAGCTTCCAGTGTCCTCAATAAGTTATTTGACCTTCTATATATTTTAGATGATAGCATAAATTTCGTCATTTATACACCCAAATAGCTCAATTGAGACCATAGTTCCCTATAGTGGCTCAGGTTCTTTGAGGCAGCTTGATCTGTTGGTGAATGGGAGGCTACCAGAATGCTGTATTGTTTCTTTAGGTTTTATATCTAATGCAAGCATCAGTTCCAAAAAAGTTGCTTGAGTAGCTCAAGCAATTGCTCTGTTTAGGTGGAAATTGTGTGAACATTTGACTTTGCTGTGATTTAGGATAAGATAAATTTAATGGGTTTTTTTTGTTTTTCTTTTTAATCTGTAAAGCAAGACAAGGAGAGGAATGACCTCTTGAAGCAGTATAGGTTAGGTGTCGACCCGCTGGAAAGCAGCTCTGTGAGAAAGACCTAGGGGTCCTGGTGGGCAAGTTAACCATGAGCTAGCTGTGCCCTTGTGGTCAAGAAGGCCAATAGTATCCTGGGGTGCATTAGAAAGAGCATTGCCAGCGGGTTTAGGGAGGTGCTCCTGCTCCTCTACTCAGTTCTGGTAAAGCCAAATCTGGAGTGCTGTGTCCAGTTCTGGGCTCCCCAGTACAAGAGAGACATGAAGCTACTGGAGTGAGTCCAGTGGAGGGTAACAAAGATGATGAGGGAACTGGAGCATCTCTCTTACAAGTAAAGGTTAATGGAGTTGGCCCTATTTATCCTGGGGAAAAGACACAGAGTGGACCTCATCAGTGCTTACAAATATCTCAAGGGTGGGTGTCAAAAGAATAGGGCCTGATGAATAAGGAGCAATGGGCACAAACTGAAACGCAAGAAGTTCCATCTGAATATGAGGAAAAACTACTTTGAGGGTGACGAGCACTCAGCAAGGTTGTCAAGTCTCTTCTGGATATACTGAAAGCCCGCCTGAATGTGATCCTGTGCAGTCTGCTTTATCAGGGGGTTGGACTAGATGGTCTCCAGAGGTCCCTTCTTCCAGTACTGACCCTTCTGTGATTCTGTGATCGCCTCAGAAAATTCAGCATCTGAAAACCCAGATGATTCATTCTGGGAAATTCTGGATAACTTGTACTTCAAATCAGCCAGTTGAGTTCAGTAGGGATCTTCAGTGTCACTCATCTTGCAATACTATGAAATGTTAATAATGTGCTGTGGGCAAAAAATCTGTTAACATTGTGTCTATGCTTCACTGGGCCATTTTGCCCCTTCCCCATCTCCCTCCATTCCCCCTCACGCCCCCAGTAAAGGTTAGTTACTGGAAGTAACACATTACTGATGCATTCCCTGCTAAGGAGGCTTTGTTCAGGAAGAGGAAAAAAGTCAATGCCTTTCAGTAGGTAGCGTTGAGAAGTTTTAGTATTGGTGTTGCTGGGTTATGCTACTTATGACTCGTAGTTTTTCTAGGATGTTGGACCAAGTGTGTGCTCTTTCTGCAGTGCTGCTGTTTGATAATAGTTTACAGCCATACTGGACAGATTAATTCTCACTGTCTGCTCCACTGAACTGCATTGTTTTCTATCTGTGTTAGTGATGAAATAAAGGGAAGAAATGGGAATGTGTGTCAAGAAGAGATCTTTAGGTTTTACAGTGATCATCAAAATAGGAGTGGTTGCATTCAGGGTGTATTCACTTTATATATATATACATATACTTTTTTTTTGCAACAAACTTTTTGTCTTAATACATAGGTTGTCTAGGAAAGCTGGTAAGATAGACTACTACAGTTCCTGTCTTGACTCTTGATGGAACTGAGAATAATTTGCAAGTTTGTTGGGGGTTTTTTTGTACATTTAAAAAGTCTCAGTTTCTTCAAGGGCACCTGTAATTGGCCCCCCTTGGATTTTTCTTCTCTCCCTTTTGCTGCAACTACTTCCTCATCCTATGTTTAGGGAAATAATGTGGTTTTGAAAACCTTTTCAAGTTCAAATCTTCTATGCAACAGTGAAAACATGCATATCACCTTGCTCTTCTTGATTTTCATACTTTTTTTTTTGCTTGGCTATTTTTGCCAGACTAAACTGATTGGTTATGATTTGTCTTTTTGTCTTACATCTTTGAATTAAAAAATTGAGTGTACTTACTGCTGTTTTCATCTTGGTGTACAACTCCTACACTCTAAAATGATTTTATGGGAGAACAGGAATCAAGTAAATTCTGCCTCTTATTCCTCACAGATATGTATAATGGTACAGAATAGCTCAGCAGACTTGTGTAGACTTTTTTTCATGATACCATCCTATGTGCTTCTGTGTTTGTATTAAAACATTTTTCATCTTTGTTTGTAGGACATTGGTGCTGGAAAAGGAAAATACTATGCTGTCAACTTTCCAATGAGGGATGGTATAGATGATGAATCGTATGGACAGATATTCAAACCAGTGAGTGCTTTGTTTCTTGTTTTTAAGCTCTCTGAAAACTACTAGTTTCATATTTTCATTATGTCAATTAATGTCTTGTTGTTTTATATTGATTATAGATTATATCCAAAGTAATGGAGATGTACCAGCCCAGTGCTGTGGTATTGCAATGTGGAGCAGATTCACTGTCTGGGGACAGGCTGGGATGCTTTAATCTAACTGTTAAAGGTAAACAGAAAAGTGTCTGTTTGTTCTCTGTAACTTATTACTTATTAGAAACCTCTACCCTTCATACTGTTTTTCAAGACACTTGCATGATGAGGACTGGAGTCACAAAGATTTTGTTCATTACTATGATTAATCACATCTTTCTTTGCTATACAGGGATGGCCAAAAGAAACCCAGAAGTTGCCTCTTTCTTTCTGTCCATCTAAAAAAGTTAAGAAGCTTGGTTTTCCATGTGTTTCCTAGCCACTCAAGTGATTCCCTTTCTTCTATGTACAGGCTTTCTGCAGCTTTAAAGCAGTGTCCTGGAATGACAGGACAACAGACGTCTGCAACACTTACCATGATGGGCAAATAAAACCTAGTTAGCAGTCCACTTAATAGGACTACAGATGTTAAACATCAAACACCTTGTTGGGTGTAAAATAGGTATTATTGAAATGAGAATACTCACTGCATTGTTAAATTTATAGCGGTGTTTGTTATACTGAGCCATATGTTAACACTAATTTTTATTAATTTTCATAGAATTAATTAATTTCAGTATTACTTAAGTTGCTACCTGAATTTGTGATTCTCTAGTTTGGGATGTTAATTTAGCAAATAGCATAACTGCTACTGTTGCTATTATTATTATTTTATTATTATTTATTTAAATGGTAAAATATTAAATGTATAGCGAACTTTTGCTAAGTCTTCAATCCAGGCTGTTTGAATCATTAGTTTTCTGGATTTTCTTGGTTTTGCGTTTGGTTTTTTTTAATGCAACAATTAGAGTTTTGTAGGCAACAAAATGCAGTATAGTATCTGTTGGGTCTGCAGTATTTCAGGGTTCTTTTCTTGATTTGCACCAGGTGGCAAAGCTACTTCAGTTGCCCATACAGCTCAGATTTTTTTCCATCTTACATATCTTGGAAACCAAGAGAGCTGCTGCCTCCTACAGATGCCTTTCAGTATGCTGTATCTCCCTGGAGTGTGTACTGTCTTGGCACCAGTTCACTCTGTAAGCAAGACTTAGCAACCTCTAATACAGGTTCAAATTTAGAAGTAGAAAGGACCAAGTACTGATTTTGTTCTCCCTTCTTCCCCCATTGCATTTTACTGAGAAATTGTCCCTAAATTTGTCACTGTGTATGACATCAGTTATGAAGAGACAAAACACTAAACATTCTAAGATCATTTCAGAACAACAGCAGTAGACCATCATGCAAAGTCTCTGAAGACTGGGGTGGATGATGTTCATTGTGTTTTGTAAATTTCTAATCTATAGGTCTTGACTTCCTCTGAGGTTGTGCTTAGCTCTAGGGGGAGACAGTTCTGTTTGAATCAATTCAGTTCTTATTTGTTAAGTGTGACTGCATATGTCTGATTAAATAGTTTGTTATATATTCTATTTAATAGATATTTTGCTTATATTGTCAACTCTTTTTGTTTGACAGGTCATGCTAAATGTGTGGAAGTTGTAAAGACTTTTAACTTGCCATTGCTGATGCTAGGAGGAGGAGGCTACACAATTCGTAATGTTGCTCGATGCTGGACATATGAAACTGCTGTTGCCTTAGATTGTGAAATTCCTAATGGTAAATATTAATATTCAAATTAATATTTTATTAAGAAATAATCATGGGAGATTTTAAGTAAACAGCAGGAATTTGTATAGATAGCTGTAATGCATCAATTTAGACTATATTATGAAGAAAATTATTGCTAGGATTTAGCCAGTAAATTTTCAGTATCTTATGCACTAAATAAGTGTAAGTATTTAGGCCTTTTTTTATGCCTTAGCAAAAGCTTTAAATGACTGAATCACTTTTTGAAAATTCAAAAGGTAGAACTTATGGAACCTTACTTGTAATTATTTCTAATATGAATATCATCATTATGATAGAATATATACTGCAGTTTGATTGTGGCAGTGTCGATCTGTAAGTTGTACAACACAGACATGGTGTACATAAGAAATTATTGACTATGCAAGTGTCCACTTTACATAGCAAAACTACTGTTTCTTCATTTTATCTGACAAAAGTAGCTGTGAAAGTATATTGACTTCTCTTCCATTTCACTCCATTTTGGCTATACAAGCTATCTTAAAATTTAAAACCAGAAAAAACAATACTAGACTGCTTTTGAATAGTTGAGTACTGAAATAATTTTTCTGAGGAAGATCCCTAAAGATCCTGGACTCCTTTTACTTCTGGCCAGATATGCTCCTGGATATATTTTTGGAATGCCATTTATATAAAATTGCTGTTTGGACTGATTTGTTGCACACGAGCCACTGGCAGTTTGCACCTTGAACCACAGCTTTGCTGATAACCTTTTGCTATTCATGTATTTCTTGGTGGATTCAGTGTTTCCATCTGACTTCAGCAGAATCCTGCTGTCAGTGAGAAAACACTATTTAGAATGTGCCTTTCAAGATATATATTTTCCATTTTGCATGTCAACATATATTCTTTGTCAGCCAAAGCTTTTGAAGACACAGTAGCAGTTTCTTGGGACTTTTTTTTTTCTATTAGCATGCCTCTTTCAATGGGTTACATATATACATATACATATAAAGTTGTTTGGTTTTTTTTGATATTCCTCTCAACTTTTTGTGTCCCTGTCATCTTTAATCTGTTCTGAGAAATATCGATGTATTTCTAAATGCTGCAATAGCAACATCTTCCTGTCTGCCTTCTGTTTACCTTACTAGATCACTTATCCTTTAATAATCATAAATGAAGAAAGACAAAGGGCACAATTAAAAATGGATTTCAGTGTCTTATTTCTTAAAGGTTCTGTGGATGTTTTTTATATTTCTCTTAATTTATCTGGAAAGATACAGTCATATTCAGTGTAAAATACTGCTGTTGTCCTGGCAATGTATTGTTTATCAGCTTCATTTTGGTGGTTTAGTGTTCTAGTTAGGGGACCATTTCCTGTGAAAATGTAAAAAGTGGGGTAAGGAGGGAAACAGACAGACTGAACCAGTCAGCACCACTGAATCAATGTCCAGCACCTACCAAGGATATTGAACTAGCTGTGGTTTTCAGCCTAGTAACAAGTATTAAAACTTATCCTGAAGGAATATTTTGAATGCCTGCTTAAACCTTTTAAACTGGACTAACTTTGAAAACAGCTACAAGAGATCATCAGTTGATCTTCTCTTTCCTGAAGAAGCATATTTTAAAATTATTTTTCAAATTTGTTACTGTGTTGTTCAGTGTGTAATTGCAGTAGATCTTTCTCTTTGTATTTTGCCAGCAGATTTAAGTTCATTTATTGAATAGTTTAGAGGAAAACCACTGAACAGCCCAGATAATGAATAAGTATTGCTTGCTTGAATGCTTAAGGCTTGACGATTCTCTAAGTAAAATCCTGTCAAATCTACTGTTGTATTTAAAATGTTTAAAATCTTTTTTGGTTAACAAAGTTGTCTTGGCTTTTGGTTTATAGAGTTGCCATACAATGACTACTTTGAGTATTTTGGACCAGACTTCAAGCTTCATATTAGTCCTTCAAATATGACTAATCAGAATACACCAGAATATATGGAGAAGATCAAGTAAGTAGTGATTATCTTATTTATCAAGTGGGTCATGTGGATCATGTTTCTCCGGAGGTTTAATTGTTGGCAGTTTTGAAAACTGTATACCTTTCCCTGTTCATTAAAAATAAGTACTAGAATAGATTTGACATGTTTTCATTTCTGTCAGAAGAGGGGTTTTTTGGAAGTCTCTTCCTCCAACGGAATGCAAGCTTATGAAGTCCCATGACTATAACTATGAAGATTTATGACCCAGCTTGGATTTTTACTTTTTCCAGCATCTGAAAAGATGACTGTTTTAATTGGATTCCCATTCTAATTTTGCAGAAAGTTTATCCTGCCAGGAAAGAAGCTAGTGTGCCATGACGATTAGGATTTCTAATTCTCGGCTCTGTGTCTAAACATGGACTGGGAATGTCATTCTTTGTAGCTGTCAGCTGCAAAAATAAAAAATCATACATGAGCTTGAACATCCAAAACTGTGGAAAGACAGTGATGCGTGTGCAGGCAATTGAGTGGCTGTGATTTGGCAGATCCACAAGGTGTGAGCAGTACTCACTGGCAAGCTATGGTGGTTGTGTGTTTTTAGGCTGTGCTACTCTTGATACTTAGTCTATTCCTCCTCGCATCTTGACATTTTGCTTGGAAACAAATACTTTACTTCAGGGGTAAAGTAATGCATACACAATTGGTTAGCTTGAACTGTTAACAGGCTGTTAACGGTACACAGGAATTCTTTTGGTTACTAAAAATAGCTGAATAAAGATGTGAAATTGCATGTATAAGTTTGCCACTACTGTTATAACCTTTAAAACTGTCAAATTGCAAAATTCACCAAAGCTGTTAAAATATTAATTTTTAAGTGATTGGTATATAGACTGTGATGGGTGTTCATAGCACAACTGTATCAATCACAATTAAATTTAAGGGGTCTAGTTTTTAATAATATGCAGTGGGAGAAAAAGCCCACTTATTTTTTTGTAATGTAATTGTGCAAGATTTGTCAGTAGTAATGTAGTTCTCCAGCTGGTGGTCTGGCAGGCTGCTTGCTGTATGTTATATATATATTGTTGAGCTTTTGTGGTGCAAGTAGGCTGCAAAACTCGCTGCTGCAATCCAGGTACAGATTGCTCTCTGTCAATAGAAAACAATCTCACATTCTTATACTGGCACCCACAAGATCAATGACCCATCATTTTGGAGAATCCTCCTTCAGTTCATTGTGTGTTTTCACTGACACCTGGCTTTAGGGAGCTCCCTGGCATGGCAAAACTACTTTGCCAGGTCATGTGATTTAGACAGAGGCATAGACTCTTAAGGATTCCAAAAAAGCACCAGTTGCCCTTTAGCCCTTCAAGTTGTGCAGAAGGATGCTAAGATAATTGTTGCAAATGCTAATATTTGATGCTTGCCAAGCCTGCCTTTCTACTTACACTTTGGTATGATAGTTTTGAGTCCCAAAAGAAGCCTGCTATCCTTTCCTTTTCTTGCATATGGTGCTTTGAAGTGTGTCATCCACCGCATCAGGTTGCTTAGACAGGACAGAACTTGTCTCTGTTCTTCTGTTGGCTGAAATAGCCAATAAGGAAACTTACCCAGATGAATTACTTTTGTCATTGCTGCACACAGTTGGGAAGTCTTCATGCTTTTAAGTGTCTGACTTTCTAAGGAACCGGAGAACAGTGTATTATCTAACTTGATAATCTAGCTTTTATAAACAGAGCAGTACTGACACCAGTTTAGCCCAAGTGGGCAGTACCTGTGCTGATCCTGTGGGGAATTAAAGATTGAAGTTTATTGAAATAAGTATTTGTAAAGTACAAAGAAAATGATGTTCAAGTACACTGTGGATACTAATGATCTCATAGGGAGGGAATAATACTTCCTGAACTTGGCATGCTATTTTTTTTAATTGAAAAATGAAACTGACTCTAAAGCAAAGCCAGGTTAACTTTGTATGCAGAGTTCAGAACTTCATAAAAAATCCAAGGAAATGCTACTTCTGTGTAGTAATAACTTTTGTTGTCTGTTACTCGCAGGCAACGCTTATTTGAGAACTTGCGCATGTTACCTCACGCACCTGGTGTACAGATGCAGGCCATTCCTGAAGATGCTGTTCATGAAGACAGTGGAGATGAGGATGGAGAGGATCCAGACAAACGCATTTCTAGTAAGAAATACCTTGTCATGATAGAACATGTCCATAGTCGTATTGGATTTCATTGTTCACAACCTTAGTTGTAATAGTGAGCAGTATTAGAAGACTGGCACTTTTGTTTCCTGAATAAAAAATTTTACTTCTAGTCTGCCACTTGTGATGTTTTTAAGGTGGCATCTATGTGCACATTTGAGCCTCTTAAAGGGTCTAATGAAGTGCTGGAACAGCATGTGGTTTTGCATTTTATGGATCAGCCTGGCTGTTTCAAATCTATAATAGATACTTCAGAAGACTTAATGAATTTTAACCAAAGGAGCTTTACTTTTTTGGTGACTAACAAAAGACAGAAACTATGTTTCCCTTTGAGGTAAAGTGAGATACAGTGTTTAAGGGGGAAAAATGTCTTTTATTTGCTTTTTTGTTATGAGGCAGAGATTTTCTATACTTGTGACATTACCCTTAACTTTATAAACATAACCCTTCCATGAACTTTGAGGTGTTCTTCAGCTATAGCCAAGAGTTTCCCTGCTACCTTTAGTCTTTTTTTATGGTGATTAGAATAATTCCATAACCTCTTATTAGTGCACTATCCCTTTTCTGAACTGTTGAAACCATTCTTTTTTCTCCTGTAGTTTTCAGTATTTGATGTTTTACTTGATACATGGTTAAAATATTCCCACTCTCCCCCTGTGTTTCTGCAAAGCTATTCTTTGGAAGTTATTATGTACATCCCAGAATATCTTGAAAGATAAGTGTTTTTAACTGTAATTTAGTTTATCAGCATTAAATGATTATAGTATATTAGTACTCATTCTTAATTTGATAGTTCTTTTTTTATTAGGGCTATTGTAGTTGGACTTTTTGATTGATTAATATCTTAAATCTGAATCCTAGTTCGAGCATCTGATAAACGCATAGCCTGTGATGAAGAATTTTCAGATTCTGAAGATGAAGGGGAAGGTGGACGACGAAATGTTGCAGATCATAAGAAAGGAGCAAAGAAAGCCAGGATAGAGGAAGACAAAAAAGAGACTGAGGACAAAAAAGCAGGTAGGATTGTGGTGTGATTTCGTCCTATGTTTTAGAACTGCAAACGTCAGTCCCACCAGGAGACAGATGTTTTATCTGTTAACAGTTAATTAGTTGTTGAGATGATGTATTTATTTCCATCATATTCAAATAATCTGTTTTAAACTCAAGATACAGCTATTCAGACTAGTAAAATGTTTTCAGGCAAGGGTTATTGTTTCTTCCCCACAAGCTTGAAGTCTTAGAGCCAGGGATTTGTATGACTTAATGAAATAACGATGAAAAAATACACGTTGGGCAAAACTTTTGTTCCTGTTTGCTTTTGTGGGGTGAGCCAACTAGTTTTCTCTGAAACAGAAACCGGATAGGGTTCTGGGGACAGTGTAATTCCAAGGACTCTTGATTTTTCTAAGAACTGGATGCATCTCAAGCTTAGGGGAACTCCAGGTCTCATTGCTGCATGCCGTCATTATGGCCAGTCAAGAAGAGACCTTGCCTTGAGGCATTCTGAATCACTTGCCATTGTGCCCAGATTGCTCCTTTGGATGGATGCATGTAACATTGTACTTTAATATGTAACTAGTGACTTCTTCTAAAAGCCAGTTTCCCCTGGCTAGGAATACATACAAAAGAATAAACTTGGTTGTGCTCTTTACTTCCTAAGTATTTTAAGGCTTTTTTTCCATCTTTTGGTAAATGTAAAATCTTGTGATTTTTCAGATGTCAAGGAGGAGGATAAAGCCAAGGACAGCAGTGGTGAAAAGACAGACGCCAAAGGGTAAGCACTAATTAATTAATAATGTCATCTTTTTGGAGAGTGTTTGTTAAGTCAGTACTGTATAATACTTTTCTGTTCTGTGGAGATCATTTTCAGTTGCTCAGAATACTGAATATTTTAGAATCATGACTAGAAATTCAAACTTGCATTTCTAAACCAGTTAATAAAAAAAATAAAACAACTTACCAGTTTGTTTTTGCCTTTGTACAGAGCAAAATCAGAACAGCTCAGCAACCCTTGAACAAAAGATAGCCTCTCATCAGTTGCAGAACATAATACTAGAGTCGAAGAATACCTAAAAGGAGAAAAGTTTTCGTATGGAGAGAGACTGCTGATTTCATTTTGTACTATTTGGCATGGACTGTATTTATTTTCAAATGGCTTTGTTCTGTTTTTTGGCAAGTCGTATTGTGAGTTTTCTAATTATGAGGCAGAAATTCCTTTCTTCACCATGCTTTATGTAATAGTATTTAAAAATGGATGTGAGTTATTATGTTAAATGTCTAAACTGATCTATTAAAGTAATTCGCCTTTCCTGAGCTGATTTTACCTTTTTTGTAATTTTATCTTTATTAAAAAAAAAAAAAATTGTACTTGGTTGTCTTTTGTCCATCATTGAACTACAAAGAAGAAAAACTCTATATAAATTTGGCAGACTTGTACTTATCTATGAGTACCTAGTGAGTTTAAACGGACAGCTGGCAAACACGCAACCTGAACTGTGTTGCTTTCATTGACTCCACATGTTCCAGCAATTCCTGCATGAGATGCAAACAACATGTATGGGTATACATGTGAAATTTGAACAGGCTGAATAAATGGGTGAAGGGATTCTGGAATAACATGATCATATGAACTCACATTTTAATGTTTAAAACTCTGCAGTCACATGCCTTGTACTGTCCAAGAACCTTTCCCACCATCAGAATCTACCTAAAAAAATGATTCATTTGCTGTTCATGAAATCAGTACATGATTATTGCAAAGCTTGCAAGACAGCAAGTGAAAATTTGGATTTAACTTGTAAAAAAACTAGAATGCATTTTAACTGAGCAACATAAAACTTTCTCACCCTTGCAGAGAAAGGATTTTACTGCCTGCCTCCTTCATTGATTCATTAGTTAGTTCTGGTGCCTGAATTGAACAGAGACCTCAGTGCCCCCATTCCCCTTTTTCTTTCTCAGTCTACAATTGTCTTACAGGTTGATATTTAATGAAATATATAAGCTTTGAAATCAAGATTTCAGAGCAGTGAACACAGAAGTTTGCAGAACTGCACTGCTACTCAATCTTTTTTTCTTTTTTTCAAATACAAATTTTTCTTGCTACTTTTTTAACCTACTTTCTCTCTGGGGTGGTTGATATATGTTGATACTGTGCCTGAAGCACCCCAGGATGGCATTGGCCCTCCTGGCTGCCAGGGCACTGCTGACTCATGTTCAACTTGCCATTGACCAGGAGCCCCAGGTCCCTTTCCACAGCACTGCTTTCCAGCCTCTCATTCCCCAGTCTGTCCATACATCCAGCATTGTCCCATCCTGGATGCAGAATCCAGCACTTTCCCGTGTTGAATCTGACATGGTTGGTGATTGCCCAGTCCTCTAATTTGTCGAGGTCTCTCTGCAGGGCCTAACGCTGTCAGTGTTATTAATTGTTGTCTTCCTTGATGGAGTGGACATTCAGATTTTTGCCAGGAGAAAAAAGGAGGCGAATGGGACTTCATGCTTCTCAGTCTCCAGGTAGGTGTTTATTAATTCTTATCTAAGGAGTACAAGCCATTAGCATGGCCTAGACATAGCACAAAGCAGGGGTAAATCAACCAATGGTTACTAAAAACGTACATTATTTTTACTTTTCTACCATATTTAGTAACACAGCCAGGAACTGTGGAATTCTTTGTCCAGTCATCCCAAACTACTTTTACTGCAGAATATGGAGTAGTAGAAGAAGAATGTTTGGAGAACAACAACAATCCTCCATTTTGATGGTTTTTTGCTTTTATCTATTTACTACATTAACAAAACCAAAACCTCTAAATTTTTCACCCTGTGACAATCTTACATAGTATTCTAACATCTAATTCACACCATTGTAGATTCAAATTCTTTCCAGAGGCTAGGCAAATTTTCCCATGGACAAAGGCCAAAAACAGTGTTGTTCAGGAGGGTAAATCCCCCCAAAACAGGCAGAGAAACGCACTTTGCATTCTGGGCTCCCACAGGGCCTCTCAGCCCTCAAGGAAGTCAACAGCTCCTCCCAGGTTTGTATCATCTGTGACCTTTCTTAGTTTCCCTTCCAGTCCTATATCCAAGTCATTTATGGGGATGTTGAAGAGCACAGGGCCCAGAATGGAGCCCTGTGGGAACCCCATCAGTAACAGGTCACCAGTCCGATGTCACCCCATTCCCTATAACCCTTTGTGCCTGAGGCATGAGCCAGTTTGCTCCCCCATGGCATGATGTGTTTATCCAGCTGTGTGCTGGATATTTTGTCCAGAAGGATATTCTGAGAGTATCGAAAGCTTTACTGAAACCCAAAAAGATTACATCAACTGGATTCCCTTGATCAACCAGATGGGCTACTGTTATAAAAAGGAATCATTTTTGATAAACAGGATATTCCTCCCATAAAGCTGTGCTGGCTGTGACCAATCACTGTGTTGTCTTTCAGATGTTTTTCAATATTGTGTGAGGAGAAAAGTTTTGGTTTCTTAATGTCTTTTTAGCATACGCTTTGGTTTTGTATTTTTTTAGTCTTTAATCTTTCTGAACATTTAATTTGGATGCTTGGGTAAACTTTATAAGGGTTAGATTCTTAAACACGTAGGGAGAGATATAAGGGGTTTTTTCAACACCCATGTACTTGTGCTATGTTCTTTCTTCCAGGAAAGTACCCATAAGACTCCCATTAGGGTTTGTCTGATTCTGTATTGAAAAGTCACATTTAAATTTTTACTGCGGTTTGGTGTAGCTGACAGGTGATTCTCTGCTATTTTCATGATATTTCAAAGTACATTTGCCCAGTGTTTTAAGTATTATGCTAACTTGTTCTTACATGTGACTACAGAGAAGACTTACAATTCAGTTCTACAAAGAGTAGTATGAATTCTTAATTGCCTGCTTCAAATATTTGTTACCTTTTTGTCTGAAGTTAAGAAAAGACGGCAATTCTCTGTCATTTAAAGTGCTGTTAATTTTAAATAATTTGTGGATTAATTGCTGGTTCTGTTGGAAATGAGGACTAAGTATGAGAGTAGAATTAGTGGACTGAAATACAGTATTTAAGAGAACATAATGAAGGGGGGGTGGTTTGTATGAATTAGATTGTTGCTGGCAGTGGACTATGACATGTTTCTGCTAGACTGAGAACCTCTTCTAATACCCATGTGATGAAGTGTTGTGTCTTTGTTTCATTTGAATGGAGATAGGTAAGGTGCAAATGCTGTAGGACCATGCTCTGGCCAAATGGTCTGTTTGCCTTCCTCTAGTCTTAGCTACTTCTCAGCTCACTTTTTCCAAAAAAAAACCAAAACAAAGTAGCAAGCCAAAAAACCCAAAACACACACACACACACACACACACAAAACAAACAAAACCAAACACATTGCTCCCCCTCAAAAAAAACCCCAAATGCAACCAACCAAAAAAATCCAACCCACTCCAAGAAGAAAGGTGTTTCACTTAATATTTTGAACGTTCCCTCTGCAGCCTTTGTGTGCTGTAAAAGGGTCATGGTCTGTGCCTGACCTCTGTGAGGATTGGGGAAGAATGTTTGGGCATGAGATTGGATGGTTGCTGTGAAAATTGGCTAATTTAATCTTTCAGTGAATCATCTATGCCCTCTTAGAGCACCCAAAACTTCAGAGATGCTTTTTGTGACCTTAACAGTCTTAAGGAGGAATTGCTGCATTTTTCTTTTCATGACTGAACTATGGATTCAGAGACAAGTCCTTTTAATTTAGCAAATAATCTTCTTCAAAATGAACTTGGAATTGTGGCCAAAAAAATTGAATTTATAATATGGTTTGCTTTTATGTATTTGCAAGCCCCACAGAAAATACATTTCATGTGCTTGCAGCTTCCTGTTCCTTCAATTAGTTGCATTTTGGGAACACAAGTTCATGTGTGGGGAGGAAAAAGTCCAAAAGGAAATTCAGAATTTCGTTTGCTCAGAGCATAGAATTGCTTACTTCTGTACATATATATGCTAGTGGTTGAAGGTGGCTGATGTGGCTACTCTTAGCCAGGTTTTCTGTGTGATTTAGAAATCTGTAAATAGAACCATATGAGAAAGTATTATGGTTAATAGATGTTGCAAATGTACAGCCTGTAAGATGATATCACATGTGATGAACACAGCAGCAGAAATAGTACCTATTATCAATGTAGTTACCAACCATGGGATGTTTTTTGGTTTGTTTTTTTTTTAATTGTAATAATTATCTATTTGTGAGGTGAAGATTTAGAACATGGAGACTAATGTGTGACCATATTTGGTCACATTATAATTCACTCCAAATGTTTGAAAGTTGGCTTCAACAAATAGAATTGTAAATGCACATGTAAACATCTGTTCTTGGGTATGGTTGAAGCACTGGCATGAATGATGCATTTGCAGAGGGGGGGGATTTGGTGAACTGCAGACATCACCGTTGTTTCCTCAGCACCACCAAATATGTTCTTTGTTCCCCATCCCATGGCAAGAGAGTAGCTGCAGTCCCTTCCCCCTCTAGAGCTGTGTCTTGTTTTAACAAGCTCTCTAGTAATTTTTTAAGTGAGATAATTTTACACTTTTGAAAATCTTTCTTTAGCTAACTAAAAATATGAATGGATGCAGCCATTTGAAAATTTTGTCTTCTAAGTGATAGGTTTGCTACTTTGCTAGAAAAAAGAATCCTTCAAAATCTTTATCTCTTTTTCTGCCTCACTTGTGTCATTTTGTTTAGTCATATCACCTTTGTAAGAGTACACACAACAGGGAATTATATGAGTTTCTTTTAAAAAAAGGTTATACACCACACTCAACATTAAATTTAGTGAAGTGTTCAATTATTTCCAACTTATCTTAGAGAATACCATATCTTTGAAACAGCCATTTGTTTTAGGCAGATGACCTGGCAAGTTATTTAATCTGGATACCAGCAGGCAGAAATAAAGAATAACTTTCTAGGTTAGAAACTTGTATTAATAACAGTGTAGGCTTAATGTTTTCTATGGTTATGTTGCCAGAAGTAGAAATAAACAAAAAAACCTAACCAATCAACCAACCAAAAAAAAAAAAAATCACCAACAAAAAAGCCCCTCAAAAAAGGAAAGAAAAGAAAAAAAAGCTGTGGGCAAACTTTAAGTAATTCCATGTTGCATTTGCCAAACCATCTCCACATGGGTAATGCATATGTTGAATTGTTCTTTGTTTTTTAAGTCTATTTTTAAAACCTTCTTTATGCGATGCTCTTTTAGCAATATTTGATTTCATAAAATGCCCCAGAGACTTAGCTGGTGGAGGAAAAAAATCTATATCATTGCAGATTGTATCGTGCTGCTGTATTAAGCCTAGAAGAAAATTGACTCAGTATTTTAAAAGCAGTCTTTTTTTTTTCAGGCAATTGAAGACAGACAAATTGACATTTGGGCTTGAAGTGGAGGGAAGATCAGAGTGAGAAGGGTTATGAGTCAGAAAGCCATGCTGTTGTGTGGCTGACTGAGACCTCATTTGGTCGGGAAGGTTTTCAAACACAATAGCAACACACTTCTAAAGTTTCTACTTAGTACCTTTCTGTGGAAAATGAAATTATGAGGGAGACTTCTGACAGCTCAGATTGGAAGAACAATTCTTAAACACCATGGATTTTTAAATGGAACCTTTCTGTGCTAACAGTCTTCACGTTAACCTTTTCATTATGTAAGTGAAAGGGCCATGCCTCCCTACTTACTGTTCAGGGCTTTTGTGTTGTTTCCCTTCCCTCCTTCCTCCCCTTCCCCCACTATTTTTGGCAGTGTTTTTTCATTCCCTGTTCAGTGAGTGGTAACACTGAAGGAATCCATGAATAGCCAGTGCTTCTGTAACTGCAGATACATATGTTCCCAGTTCAAAAAATCCTGCTATGCACCTGAACAACAAAAACCTAGACACTCCCCTTTTTTCTTTTTTTTTTTCTAAAGAAAAAAGCAGAATGTTTCTAGAATTGCCCTGCAGAATTTTACATGCTTCTTCCACCTAGAGACAGACATTAAAACCAGTAAAGATGGTACATTTTCCTCAAACCAGGTGTTGGTCTAAACCATTGGCACCATGGGAATAATACATAAATGCTCAATATCCACAACCAGCAGGCATCCATGACAGCATGTGTACACAAAGCACAAACAAAACACTCAGAGCTTGGTGTTTTGCAGAAGTAAGGACTTGTGCTTGACTTATGGGATGAAGAAGAAGCACCTCAGCAAGACTGTGCTGCTCTGCAGCCCCCAGTGAAGGTCTCCTCTATGTGGTACCTTTAAAAGCACTTGCTCAGCTTTCAGAAGCAGTCCAAGGGGGGCAATCCAGGTCTCTGTTCAGCCTAATTTAGACTTTCTCTTGTTTACTCTTCACAGGCAAGTGTTGCTTAGCCTGGACTGCATTTGAGAGACATTTCTAAGGCTCATATAACCTCTGAAAATTATTTAGTTTGGAAACCATTCTACATGCTTCTGCCTAAAGCTATGTTAGTTGTATCAGAGGGAAATGGGCTTGGAGAAAGAAAAAATCCAACCCCTGGTATCTGTAAAGTCTGACGAAAGTGTTTTCTGTTCCGTTTACCTTTCTAGTATTTCCTGTTCTCAGATGGATGGTGCCTTAAGTCTTAAAACATGAGGTAAATTCAAGTTATGAGTTATTTTGAGTTCCTAAACTGAAAGAGCCGTTTGGGATTCGATGTTGAGAGGCAGATGAACAGCATTTCTTCAAATCAACAGCTCCAAATGAAAGTTACTATGGAGAGCCTGACATCTTGTAGTTTCTAAATTGATGAACTGAAATTTTTGAGCATGAGTTAAGCCGTTACGTGACAGCAACAATGATTACTTACTACATACATGCCTATCAAGGTTCCTCAACATGGTGACATGAAAAATTCCTTTACAAATTTCTATTTTTAATATTAAGAATGTTTCCAGTACTGTTACAAATCCGCTTCGGTAGGGGTTAGTTGTTTGTTTTCTTTCCTCAGATTGCTAAGTCGTCTCCTGAAGGCAGGCGAGGAGAACTTGCAAAGCAGGCCTTGGCATGTCCCCACTGGGTTCATTGTCAGTGTGTGCTGAGCATGCCTGGGCACGCCACAAAGGAGCAGCAGGGCATGATACCATGGCTGGTTTGGCTCTTTGAAGCCCACGGTGATACAAGCCTTGATGAATGGCTGGGGTAGCTCCTGCAGGGACAAGTGTTGAGAAGGACCGCAAATAAAGGTGTGTCTCTTCTAACACGCTGGCTTGAAACGACCTTGCTCAGCTTTCTTGCCAGGACAGAGTTCAGCTCAGGTTTAATTTAAAATTAGGTCTCAGGTAGGCTGAGCTTGTGTATAAGTGAAACTGCTGGCTGAATGCATTCCAGCAGCAGGGCATTGAACTCTAATGTTAAGACTGGAACTGTTAATCCAGTTAAGGCTGGGTTATACGTGATAGAAAGGAAATAGAGAGGAAATCTTGCTGTTGCTGGTCTTATCAGGTGGTGCAACAATAGAACTTTTTACTTTTAGTCCTGCAGACCTTGTTTCACCAGGGTTGCCTCCTTCTTCCCTACAGCAATCTTGTCTGTTCTTGCTTAAAAACAAGCAGGTCCTGCCTGTGCAAGCCCAACTGTGAGATTTCCTGGCTACCAGGAGTACAGAACCCTGCGAGAAGGGCCTTTTGGTAAAGGTATTTGCAGAGTTTCAGATGTTGCATATCGGTGAGGGTGCACTCCTCTGTTCCCGCTCTTTTGGGGGATCACTTCTCTTTATGGGGCAGAGAGCAGCTTAGTTCTGTGTGTAATCCACGTGCTGTTCGAGCTTGTGGACACGAGCAGTTTTTGTGCCCAACAAGAACCTGAAGTCATTTCTGGGAAGCATGAAACGCTGCTTCTGAGGGGGTGAGAGACAGCAAAAGAGGAATCAGGGGCTCCACCTCTTCCCTCCTCCCTGTGCAGGAAGTTATATGGGAGGCTGTCACCGTGGTGGGGACATTGCCCTCCAGGACAAACGGAGGAGGTATGACCTCAGTCAGCTCTGCTCCTTTGCAATGAAATGCTGTAAACAAGGGCTGCCTGTATGTGATAGTCCTTTGTTAATCTAAACACAGCTAATATAAAAGATGTGCAAGGCCCTAGAGAAACTGTTCAGCAAAACAACAGAGCTGAGAGCCTCATTACCAAGCACTTAACTAGCATGCTTCTGATTTCTTTGAAAAGAAGTTCAGAAAACACGGGGTGAAATCCTGCAGCCTTTTTCCTGAACTCGTGAATGGTCATTAAAATCACTGTTGCCCTGTTTAAGGAATTTGAAGTGTGTGTCTCAAGGCTAAAATGTGTTCAGAGTATCCCCATCTCACCCTGCTGGAATAAGACCCCAGTCCCAGAGACTGAGAGCATTGGATGATCTTTCGTCTCCATAGTGTCAGCTCAAGCTCTGTTTTCTTTATTTCGGCTTTTTTCTTGCCCCCACATTTCCTCAGCCTGTGCCAGTAGCCCACTCAAAGGTGACATAATAAGTTGCTTTGGGCAATTGTTCTGGGACTTGGAATGACCCAGCAAAGAGGTTCTGTGCACTCATTCTCTTGAAGGCTGGCACCACTGTAGTGTGGATGGTAGGTGGGAAGAGGCAGAGGTTACCTAATATGGTACCAGTACTGCAAGAAAGGCTTATCAATTTTTCTTTGGTATTCCTTCTTGTTACACATAGGGTCACTTTCCAGGGTACAAGTTACATCAGTTTAAAAGCAGCATTATGGAAGTATTCCATACTGAGGCTGGCCAGTCTTTCCAGTACTAGTGTTTAAATAGGGAGTAAATGAGCCCTTCTCAATAAGGCTGCTGGAAAATACTACCTGATTTTTAAAAGGATTTTCTCCTTTCCCATTTATTATTTCCATTATAAAGCAGACTTGAACATTTGATGTTTAACTCCCAATGAGTTCCTAGGCTGCTGCTCTAGCAAGGACATCTTGTCAAATCTGTGATTAAAACGTGACTACTTTGTCAGGGCAAAACCTTACCTACTTCATCAAAAAACAAAAGGTCTATCTGCAAAATAATTTCTCTTGTTTGACCTTTTCACTATTTCAGCTCTTTTCCCTTTTGCCTGTTCTTCAGCCCTAGGTGGTAAATCAGGGAAATGCTGCTGCATGTTACCTGTGAAGAACTGAAGAGCTGTTACAAACCTCTGTTGTGGTCCTGCTACTATGTGTAGTCCTATTTATTGTTTCACTTCTGCCTGAAGTTTTGTTGTGGATGAAGGGCTTGTTTGTAAATTCTGGAGTTTCTCAGCTTGGTGAGTTCTGTAAGGGGTGGGGTGTTCTGTGTATGATTGCCAAAAATACTTGGACACATCCTTCAAATTTTTATTGTCTTAGGCTTCTTGCAGCTGCTTTTATGGTTTTTTTTCTATCCCTACTTTTACTGCTCAGTTTTTCCTGATTCATCATAAAATCTGAATTTAACCATCATGGAGACTATGCAGAATTATTTACTTACCAATGTGAAGTCCCTTCTTAAATTGTTGCTTTACAGAACTTTCTGGGGTGAGCTGGCACTTTGTGTACTTCTGAATGAGCCCTTATGGGTTGACCCCTATTTCTTCCTCCTATTGACAAAATCAGAGGCAACAGTTAGCAAGTACCAAGCCAGTGCAAATGGAAGACATTCTTTTACTGTTTTATTTTCCTTTACATCCCAGCTCTTAAGTTTTCATACCACCGAGTGTCCTTTTCATGATCTGAAGCAGACGATAGATAAAGATCCAGTGAAAATAGCTGCAGACATGGCATGACAGACATTGAAAGAGCATGCATAGCACAGGGTAAAAAATATTAGCAACTCATACATTAATGTTGCCCTTTTCTTTTAATATCAGGTGCTTGTGCTACTCAAAAACAACATATTGAGAAATAAATCAGTTCTTGTTAATCTCACCCTCACATACACAAAAAAGAAAATCCCAAAAATCCCACTTGTAGCCCACTGTCTCTGTCTTGTAATGGAAATACATCATACACATGAGTAGGAATGCATTTTGGAGATTTTAAAAGGCCTGGTACAGGCAAACTGAACCCTTCTCTCCAAAACCCAAACTCTTCTGGAAAACTCATTCTGAAATAGCAGACCAAATAACCTAAAGTGGAATGGCAATCTATTTGTGTGGTTTGGATCCATCCTTTGGAATGCTCTACTGAAATAATCCCCTATGAAAATCTACAAAAAAGCATTATAAAGACTTTCCCTTTTAAACTATGTATATTTCTTTCAAGTCAACTTTTCCTTTCTGCTCAGCAGCCAAGAAATTGTGCTCTGCATGGGGTAGCTGAGGGCTACATGGGTAAACTGGATCTAAGTGTTGTGAATTTTAGCATGACTGTACCTAAATTTTGATTGCCCAGAGGAATGCAGATTCTGAAGTGCTGTTCCTAACATTTCTGTGATACAAGTGAGGCAATTCCACTAGAAGCCTACTGAACATATAGCTTTTTAAAGGAGGCCTGAATGAAACTGATGTTTGTTTTTGAACGATCTCTCAAGCTCCTCTTGGAAGACACTAAGAGGTATTCCATTTCCCTTCAATTTATTTACTTTGGACTTTCTGAAAGTAGGTACACAAGTTTTGAATTTTAAAAAAGCAAAAAACTAGATGTTGAGAAGGGATATAACTGGAAACCTGGAATTCTTAAAGAGTCTCAAGTTCAAGAAAAAAATTTAGGGCATGTCAGCATCTCATGCTAGAGTGAGGATGAGGCATTCCAGAGCTGTCTTTAGAGCTAGGCGCAGCATAATCATATTGGATAATGTTTCCCTGAATTAAGTTCTGCTGAACAAGAGACTTGTTTGATGCATCACTGTGTGGGCATGGCTGACCTGTATTTAGCTGAAAAAACAATGTCTCCATGCAGTGCTGTAGCTGCACATCTCTGTTGGCTCTCCATTGCACAGCTGGTAGGATCTTTCAGTTCATGTTTGAAAACAGAAAGATAAGTCTTAACAGGCTTAAACAGACACTTTCAAATATCTGTTTCTGAAAATCATTGTAGTAGCTCTGTTGATAAAGTCAGTAATCCCCTTTTCTCATCCCAGGAATGGCCATGCTGAAGAAAACACCTTTTTGGAAAGAAAAAAAAAAAAAATTCTAAACCTCATGTAGGATCAAGACAGAGGAACAATTCAGTTAAATTATCTGCACCAATCTGATGCCCAGGTTGAATTCACCCTAAGGCCATATGTATTATTTTAACATACAAGATTTTCTGCATTAACTGATCACACTATTTCTAAGTAACTATCCATAAAAGAAGGGACAAACCATTCAAAATTAAGTGTCTGTGTAATACAGAAATTACAGAGAAACATCTTTTAAAAGGTCAAACAGAGATGATGAGGAAATACCTCATTTGGGAAGTTGTGGTAAAAGTGCATTGAATGAAAGTCATTGTGGAAAATTCTCAGCTGATGTCTATGAACCGAGCCATACTGACATCAGGCCTGTTGAAACCTTGCTATTGCTATAGAGTGTTCAGAAAACAAAAAATATATATTGACATGTTTGCTCACTAAATATCTATTCACCACCCTCAAATACACAGGTCTTGGCTTTGATAGCAGAGTGTGTGTTGCTTTCCACAGAAGACAGCGAAGCTGCATTGTTCAGAACAGTCAAGGGGCAGAGAATACTCTGCCACATGCATGTTTCAAAGGTGGGTTGGGTGTCTTTGGTTCCCTCGCCCCCCACGCATTGTGCACTAATTCTGCTCCATCAGTCAGCAGATGCATTTCACTCTAGGTGTCAGCTCTGGGCTCTGTGTATTAGCTCAGGATTATTTTATAAAGACTTTTTCTTCCATGTGAAAATTGTGTGGGTGTCTGAGACCGCTTGATCTTGAATTCAGTGTGACTGTTTGTGCTCACAGTTTCTCTGAAGGCTACAGTAGGTCAGGGTTTTAAAAGCCTGGATAAAAGCTTTAATTATCTTATCAATCCACCATCAATGGTCTTGTTTAGCAGAATGTACAATAACCTGCATTTTTTTGTAGTGTGAAAGATTTTTCTTAACAAAAGACTGCAGCTGGATGAAAATGTCTTTTGAGATGCTCTCATGAGGCTGTTTTTTCCAAGAAGCACTCAGTGCCTGCAGCAGCTTATATGTACAGATAACTTTTTCTTGTTGTACTGAAACAAGGCTGTAAGGGTGCAAATGTGTGGTGGTTGTGAAGAACACCTCGAGCTCATCTTTGTTCTGTTTTACACACAAGCTTGATCTAGGCAAGTGCTGAAGAAATACTCCTCAGCCTAGAGAAAAACACACTCTCTGCTTAAAGAAGGAGTGATCCATCCATGTATGATTTTATGCTAGTGCTTCACATGGAAATCACCATATCTATGGACAACATAATTCTTTCCGTTACTGGTGGGTTCCCTTCTCATTCCAGGGGTTTTCCAAATAACTCAAGGCTTTGAAAATGCCAAAGTCCTACTTGTAACTTTCTCTTCTATTTGGAAAATGTGTTTCTCCCTCTTCAAAATCAATTTACGTTAGCAAATGCTAAGGTCCTGGCACAATACTGAAAAACACCCTTTCCTTCTTCATTTTTTTTTTCCTCCATTGGCTGGAGGTTGTGATTTTTCTAAACCTTTGGCATTCAGTGCTTTACCAATCTACCTGAGGCTCTCTGTTGTTCTGTGCCAAAAGCCCACATTTTTTTATATACATGTGCTTTTTTATAACCTGGTAACTTAGCACATGGTGTATATTACCTTCTACAGCCTTGCATGGGAAATGAGGATTTTGATTTTTGGAAGACACAAATTTTTCTGTAGCTTGATATGGTTCTATATATCTACACACACAAATATAGCTGTTCTGATAGTCATGCATTCCATGCATTACTGAAGCAGCACATCCTTGATCATGTTCATTTATTGAGTTTGGAATAAGAGATTTAGTGGAGAAGTTACACAGTTCTCTACCAAATCATCTATATTAGCAGGAGGAAGTTTGCTTTTGTGAAATAAAATGGTAGCCATAAAATGGAAGGCTTACTTTTTAGGCCAACTGATCATCTTCACAATTTTGTCTCTTTTTGTTGTTACGGTGTTTGCTCTTGAGAGGAAAAGTATTAGTGCTGTGAAACTGTTTAACATATGAAAGCATGTGTTCTTTACGTGATGATTTCTGCCTGATACCTGTTTGTAGAACACACCACAGGTTGCAAATGCAGCTTTCCACTATCTCTGTTGATAATTCTCAGCTAAAGAACAGAGTCCAGGATTCTGTGTCTTGCAAAGTTTTCTGTTCTCTTTCATTTTTCTTTGTAAAATCAAAAATGCTTTGCAGTCCCTTCCTGCTTTGGAGCCAATTCTCTTCAGGATTTCTGCAATCTCAGCAAACCTTTACTTGCTTTTTCAAGTGGGCTGGTTAGGCATGCAACAAGTTACAGCTTTCAGTCCTCTGTACACAGCAAAGCTGCTCCCCCTTTCTCATTGCTGAGACCACAACATGCTTGACATATCCACTCCCATAGACCTTGCTTAAGCTCTTAAACTTGTCAACTGTTTCCAGATTTTCAATTTTTTTTTAAATTTAAATCCTGGTTCCAGCTGTAAAGTAGGTCATTCAGAGTCAGAATAAGATTAAGTTTTTCAGATCTTACTCCCAAAATATGTCACTTAGTATCAACTGAAACCATTTTGAGCACTTGCAAAAGCTAAAACTATGCAGAATAATCAAATATTTAATTTGAAAAATCTTTTCTTTTTTAAAAATCTTTCCAACAACATAACTACCTTTAAGCAAATATTGAATCTAGAAGTAAACTTGAATTAGTGGTGAGCACTGTCTTTATAATTTCCTATTGTCAAGCAAAAATATGCTTTGAAGGTTTTAAAAAGACCAAAAAACAAAACCCAAAGAAAATCTGCACCACCTAGTTCTGGTGCTGGAGACTGTACACTTGTCTCCCATTCCCCTCCAGTTCTGGGATCACTCCTTTTTCTGTTCTCTCAGTCAAGAATTGGACACATTTGTCGTATGAGGATCTACACAAGGGTAAATATAATGCAGTATTATATGCAGGATGTGGGTATATGGGTAGTGGCTATAAGGGAATATCTGTGCAGCTGCATCTCATTTCCAGGTTGCTGTCTTGCTGTCTTTATTAACTGCATACAGACACACCAGCTCTCGGCCTGGCCTGCCTCTCCAGTGGAAGACAGGCATATGCATAAATAAGACATGATTTCTAGATGTTGTGTAATCTTGTGATTTGAGAACTGAAAATCTGTTCCAGTATAGGATCTTTCCTTGAAGGGGGAAAGGGATGTTTTTATGGATAGGCACGTAACTTTGCAGTTACACTTGAAATTAACCACCTTGAAGAAATAGATATGAATATCAGTGGAAGGGCAAAACTGCTTTGAAACTAGCTCTCTGGGAGAATTCTGAATAGTATTCCAAGATCTGCTTAAAGTGTGTTCGTTTATCCTAATGATAATTTATTGGATGGGTTTAATATTTCTTAGTGCAATGGGACTTTGGGGTTTATAACACCGAAATAGATCATTCCATTTTTCTAGCCAAAGAAAGGGGAAGAGGACAAATGTAAATCTCATCCTCCTCTTAGAGGCTGAAAAACAGTAACTGTAGAAGAAGTATTTGGTTCATTATCATGTTTTTCATAGGAGTGTAATAGTAGAGTGATACTTCTGGAAATAGCCTACCCTTTTGGGATGGGAGGGTAAATGGTACTTACAGTGAGGGGTGCTTCAGTAATACAAGTATCCAAAGCAGTACTGGCAGCCATCTGAATGTCCATTCTTACTAAATGTACTAACACAACGTTACTCTACCAAGAAATGGAAACACTTTAACTTCTTCCAGGAAGTAGCAAAAAAAGATGGATTTGAGCAGATGCCAGGGGATGTGTAAATAACTATGATTACATTGACCTTCTTGGATAATTAAGGCCAAATGAAAAACATGCTTTAGCAATCTGTTATGAGGATTTAACCCCTGAATATGTAGGGTTGCAGCTCTGTCAATTCAGGCACTTATGATGGGTGAATATTCTGAAACCCAACATATTAAAAAAGATGAAAAGTTTGGCAGCACGGTCTTTTCTAGTTCCCTCCCATTATGCTTTGTTTCCTTCCCTCAGGACAGAGTCTGGCACAGTGAATGAACACCTGACAGTGTGTTCTGCAGGAATACAGCTAATTGCTTAAACATGAGTAGCCTCATTTTTGAGCCTGAGCAGAGAACACTTATGGACCCATGTGCATTAAACTGCTGCATGTATTTCCGCAAGATGGGAAATGGAGATGAGTGTTTGCAAAAATTACCATTCTGCTTCTTTGTATATAAATAGTTGATTTAAGTCTCAATTCCTAAATTTATTCCAGAAAAAAAATTATAGCTACCCCATTTCTGCTGAGGCAGAATTGCCCAGCATTCAGCACTGCTGAGTAGCTTAATGATAACCATAAACCTGTACCTTGGAAAAGCCATTGCCCTATCTGGCTTCCAGTTTCTAGGAATGCTCAGAGTAAAATTATTCTCACAAAAAGGAGTGAGAAACAAGTGTCATCTTGCATGCATCATGCCAATATTTAGATGTTTCAAACCTTTACATTGGGCATGGTGGATGTTGATGTCAGCTCTCTCATTAGAGCTGGAATATATTTATTTCCTCCCTGGTGGAAGCTGGTCTACTAAACACAGAGTACTAAGTAGGGTGTTTTTGGCATAAGGCTGAAATCCAAGTTGTCCTGGTGAGTTCAGAAGCCACCAGGCTCTCACTGAGCTCTTGAAGTTCCCCTGTGCACGTGGCCACACAGACTGGACTGTCTCATCTGCTGAGCAGGGACTGTAATGGTGAGACATGTGCATTGACAAGGCTGAACATTTAACATCTACATGTTGAATTCAAAAGTAGGCTTTCACACCTCATAAAGGCAGCAATCAAAGTATGTATACAGATCTTTAAGCATAAACCAAGGGTATATGTACGACACTGGATGGGGAGCTACTGATTTATCGGTATTAAATTTAATAAACTAAATCCACTTCTTACACAGATTAAAATCTAGAACAGCTTTGAAGTCCAGTGCCTATTATATGACATTATAATGTGCTAGGGCATATAACTGCAAGGAAACAACTATTACCATTGACCAGCTTTCAAACTGATCCAAAGATGTAACAGAATTGAATCACTATTTTGTTTTCAAAAGCATAAAATGTAATAGATTATCACAGGTTCTCCCCTCAGGGACAAGAATGTCATCCTTAGCCTTTATGGAATAATACTGAGCTTGACAACTTCAATAGGTCTTTACAGCATCCCAGGAGTGTACAACATTCACACTTTAAAGAGCTTGTCACAGCTCTCCTTTTACTTATGTCAAAAAAAAGTTTACACTGTAGTTACAAATTCTGTTGTATGCAGATCCCAACAGAGGATTTATTTTTACTGCTTCTTTAGCTTTTTTTCCCCCTACATAAAAGCTGTCTACATGTAGGTGACAGGAAATGTTCCCTATCTCTGCAAAGACATGAGAAGAGAATTTTAAAGATAGCAGTAACTATGAAGTTTTACTTACTTTGGCATTTCAAACTGTGTGTGCCTCTGATTTAGCTGAAAATGAAGAAGTGTGAGGCAGACTATAGTTTCCTCCATTAAAGAGTCCTCATTCTGTTTTTCACAGAGAGATAGAGATAAGCTTCTGGATCAAAGCCCACCTACTTTTGAGCCTCAGGAACTGTGTATTGCAGATGACCAACCTCTGAAGTGCCAGTGCTTTTCCCTTAATCTCAGCCATACCCACACAGCCAAAGCCCACCCTATAAATTGAAGACACTCACTTGTTCAAGAATCGTCATTCACACAAGAGGCTCAGAAGCACCTGTTTGCTATGAAAAACTGCAGTTACATATATTGCACCCCATTTTCACATCTTTCTGCTTTTAATTTCATGAGGATGGGAATATTACCTGTGGCAATAACATCTGCAGAAGGTCCTGGTGCCACCCTTTTCCCTCAGGTGTTCCCTCAACATGCCCTGGTGGGCAGCAATCCCTTCTGCAAAACAACATGCATTCCCTGAACTGGTTTGTCCCCGGCAGAGTGCCAGGAGCTCAAAGAGAGAATTCAGAGTGACAAAAACAGTGTCAGCTTTCCAAAGTGCTCTCTAACTGAAACAAAATAAAACAAAACAAAACAAGGCAAAATAAGTACGTTTTTCTTTTACCCCAAGGATTCTGCCTGGATAAGGCTGGTCCCATGCACAGCTGAAACCATCCCCTGGCATTGGTGGGACTCCACGTGTCAAAACCTCCTTGCACCCTGCCAGGTGCCTCCAGGTGCTCTCAGACACACACAGGCAGTCCAACTGTAGGCAGCTTTAGGGCTATCAACACAGAGCACACTGGGCTCAGTCCTGCTCCTGCTCTCTCCCTTAGCTGCAGCGATGCCATAACCTGAGTGCAGGAACAGGAAGGTTAGTTTTTAAAGCATGCAATGGAGTTTTTGACTTTTACAGGAGTGTTTTGAGGTGGTTTGTCTGCACTGGTAACTTCTGGTTTAGTTTAGCACAGCAGCTTGGAGAAGCAAACCATAAATGTGTTGAAAGCAAACAACCTGCCTCTTTATAACTTTTGTGTTCTCCCAATTTCCTCTAGTGCTGTACCTACTTATTTTCCCCCTACATAAAAAAACCCCACAAGCATTGTCACCAGCCTTGTGACCTCACAGCATTCTCATGATAAGACCCAAGTGTTCCCAAGGCTGTCCCAGGACTATCACCCTGTCCTGCATCAGAGCACACTCTGCATTTGCCCAAAGCTGCTGCTTGTGCATCTCCACACACAAGCACAGCAGCCCCAGGAACTGCTCTGTGCTGTAAGCCAGTTTTGATGTGAGACAATCTGGTTCGCCTGGTGGGCAGCACCGGGGCATGGATACTGCAGTGAAGAAATATACAGAAACACAGCCACTATATCCTTTTCCAAAGTGGTTCAGTTAACCAAACCCTCTTGTCTGCCCAGAGGTATTAGAATGAATGACTGCTCCTATGCTGTGTAATGACCAGGCCTCAAGCTAGCAAACATTAACCCTATGAAATACAATTTTGCTTAATTCAGTTTTACTAAGGGTGCATCCAGTGGCCTGGTGGACTTGTAAAGCCCTGTTCTTTTAGTCTGAGGTAATACTGCTTCTTTGCAATGCATAAGTTGAATACCCCATAGTGAGAGAGACCAAAATTATGAGCATGAAAACATGCTCAAGAGAATCAGAAATTAATGTACATAGAAACAAAAGAGTAATGATTGTTCAACCACAGGAACTTGGGTTTCAGGGTAAAAATATCCAAGTCAGTGCTGGAGAATCGATGAAAACCCAAGCAGCTAAGATGGAGAGAGGAAGAAGAAATTAATTTAGCCAGACCTAATTATGTGGGAAGGTAAGGTACTTCCCTCAGATGTTCATCCTCCTGAAAGAAAACAACCCTGAAACTTCCAGAGCTTTAGATTTCTTCCAGCCGGACAGAAAGTGGTGTTTCACTGCTGAGGACAAACCACATTTGCAGGCAAGGGTGGAGAGACTGAAGGAAAACACCACATTGTTGCATTTGCCTTGTTTAATGGTCTAGAGGGACACTGGAGTTTTTTGTTATTCCCATCACAGCAATAGTAAAACCAGTATTATGAATGAGATTTTAGTCATCCATATACATGCATGTGCGTGCATACACAGATGCTGCTCTCCCAACACAATCAAATTGAAACTGGTTATTTCAGCCAGGACTGCATTGTTATAATAAGCCTTTTAGATGGACAACTTTACAGTTTAGTTTCCTATAAGCCCAGTAAAAGATCTGAGAGAGAAAGTACAAAACAGACAAAAGAAAATTGAAATGGAATAAGCCTGTTGATTACTCTCTTTTTAGCAGAACCCAGGATTGATGAGAAAATCACTTACTGATTGACAGCTTAACAGATCTGAACCTCCTCAACAGTGTCAGTGCCAGCATTTTATCCAGGTATATAGCAGTAATTATAGTAGCGGAACTGGAACTCAGGGGAGTCAATATTACTTGCAAATGTAAGAAACTGTACTTATACATGGTGTGAAGCTAGTAAGTCTGTGCCACTAGGATTGATATTTGTGCCGGCATTTCCCTGTTTGAATGAACGATGTGGTTTTAATGTTTGTGAAATTACAGTTTCTGTTCTCCATCTAGGAGGTACTTGATAGAAAACAAAAGATGTAAGTCCATATTGTGCATCAGTGTACCAGTGTTCTGCTTCCAACAGACTGCGCTCAACACCAGTTACCTTGAGGTGCTTCTGCTTATTTCATAAAGCTGCTGCTCCTCTGTAGGTTTGCATGTGAGCAACCAGCCCCCCTAGGCAGCCCAAGAACAGGATGACCCAACCATCATATTCCCAAACAGAAATCACAGCTGGAAGTAAAACCTTTCAGCTCCCCATCCCAGGGAGCTGCCCATCTGCCTTGAGCAAGGGAGGGAGAAGGAGCATGTGTTTCTCAAAGAAACACATTTCCCCTGGGAGTTACACTAAGCACATCCTACATATTTCACATAAGGTACTGAAGAGCCCTCATGTAGGATCAGGGCTCTGAGTGGCTTGCTGGAGGGTTAGGATTTTACTAGCCTGAGTGTAGGAAGGCATCACACCCCATTCCAACCTCCCTGGTCTTCCCCAGTCATCCAGACATTCACTTTTTAATGTGTCTAAAGAAGCATGTTAAACTGGATTCAGGGGTGTATCTTCAAAGGGCAATGTATCAAGACAAAAAGCCAAAAGAAGAAGGAAGGGGAAGTCTTCTAAATCTCCCTTCCACCCCAAAGGACCTCCTTCAGGCCCACCAACAGCAGCCTTCACAAAAACACAAACCCAGAACTAAACAATGATCACAATTATGTTTTATGCTTGAAAAAGCAATTAGATAAGTGATACTTCTAAGAAAGTAAACTTCTTCTACAAATGCTTGCTACAGACCTAAACACTTTCTGAAATACAGCAGCTTGCAGCTGGAGAAAGAGAACGCCACAGCATTTATGTGTAATCATTTAGGAATTATGTTAAACAGTTTGATGAGGAGAAAATGCAGTTTTCCTGAAGAAAAATTTCTAAAGAACTCACTCACAGATTTTGGAAACAGAACCCAGTGTACTAGATATCTCTAATAAGACTAAGTAATTTCAAAAGTTTCTTACTATTGCTACAACTTGTTCAGCTTCATGGAGTTTAGTAAAAGTCAGTGCTTCTGCTCAGACAACCTTCACATAGTCTTTTATTATCTCTGTTATAAGCTTGACCACAAATCCAATGAAACAAAAAAAAACCCAACCCTCTCCTCATTTTCCAGGGGGACTGAGTTGGATGGAACATTTTATGCAACTGGAATAAATAGCCAAGAAGGAAGCATAAGATTATTAAGAATTTCTTTGGAACAAACTGCAAGACACCATACAGGATTGATTCTTCACCACTGAGGAGTCAGCATAGTTTAGAAATCCAGGGTGCATTTTTTTTAAACCGGCTGTAACAATAACTACTCCAAGTTCTTGTACTAAGCCAAGTTCTTGTATCACTCTGATGTTATTACCCAGCCCAGTCCTTGGAGTGATGCTATCAGCTTCTCTTTTAGCTTTGTTTCCATTGCAAAGGACAGAGGAAGGAGGACAGAGATAGCAACAGAGAGTAAATAACATTAAATGATAATATTAGTAAATATATTTGTTTCCTGTCAATCTCAATACAAACTGGAGCAAGGTGATAAGAAGAACTACCACTCCTGACTCCTACCAGGGCCCTTGCTTCCAGTTGTGGCAGACAGAGGGAAAGAGCAGATGCCTGCTTGGGAACAGCAGAGATGGGACAATTGACAGTTGCTTCTTCTTATGATGCACTTAATTGAAAACAGAGCTTTTCTTTTGCAAAGCACATTGACCTACATTTCTCCTCTGACATAGGAGCTTCCTGCTCAGCCTTGAGGTTTGTCACACTTCACTTTTCCCAGCTTGGTAACTACAGCCAAAGACCCTAGTCAGCAGAGGTTTAAGGCAGACTGATACCAGATCCTGCAGATCCTGTTAGTTAATCCTGTAAGTAACCAGAGAAATCTTCCTTTGACCAAGGCTGCTTGCTGATAGCATGAGCACACCATATTCACTCTCTGTAGGAACTGACACACTGCTTTTTGCAAAAAAAACAGGAGGCAGACAGATGTTTGGACAGATGATCTGTCCGTATACCTTTAAGATTGTTTAAGTTTACTCTTTGGATTGCTTAGTCACAACTGCTCTTTGGGTGAGGGGGAAGGAAAAAAAGAAAACAAAAAGAAAACCTTGGGAAAAAAGTTCCTTGAAAAAGAAAACTTATTCAAGAAAGGATTGTCTTTCTCATTTAGAACAGAGCAGAATCTGATATGCAGAACATCAGTTATTAAAACAGTCAAAGTACAGTTTGGTCAAGACAAATTTCAAATACAGAATCATATTACATGGCATATTCTTTCAAAGGAAAATACAGTCAGGCTGTGATGAATAGATCAGCTGCATGAAACTTTCTGTTACCAAAATGCAGCAGTGAAATAGTTAACAGGTCTGGCTTCTACATTGTCATAAGGAGACTTCATTGCTAGCATCCCACTGAGATGAATGAAGGCAGCTTATGTCTAGTGTTATTGTTTCCATGTGTTTGGCTCCAGACTCAAGCCAGCATTCCTCTCAGTTTATACTTGAAAGGTTATCTTCACAACCAGAAGAGACAGAAACTTTCTGTAAATACATGTATGTGTAAAGAGGAGGGCAAATACAGGTTAACTCCACTTATTCAGTTCCAGCTTTCCTGAATTAATGTTTTGATAGTTATAGCAAAAAGAATTTTGTTTACAGAAGCTTCTGATTATCTGAGTGGCAGAGACATCCCTTATAGCACATTTGGTCTGTTTTAAATACACAGGGTGATCTGATCAATATTATCAAAATTTTATCTTGTGGTTGATAATTTTTAGTCTTTTAGGCTTGGCAATAAAGTACCAGCTAAAAAAAAAACACAGCAAAGTATGCAACAAGGAATTGCAAATGGAAGAAACAAAGTCTGAGCATAACTTTGAAAGGGAAAGGCAAATAATCTGCATTTTGGTAAATGAAAATATATTGCTTGTAACAATAGTGCTCCAGAAGGAAAATGTCTGAAAAGACTGGAATTATTTCAGTTGATTTGAGTTTTATCATGTGAGTCTTGCTAAAGCCTGTTTGGTTCTTTTTTCCCCACTTTCTCCACCAGTGATCTAACACTAAAATTTCAGCATGGAAGAGTACCTGTAATTGTGCATTACCTGTGCTTCTCTGGAGACAAGAAGGAATCAGAAACAGCTCGTGCAGATCAGTATTTTTACTCTACCTTCAAAATTATCCTTCTTTTCTGACTGACAGGATTTAGATAAAGCATAATTATTAAAGTATTTCTCTTTGGGAGCACTAAAAGTATTTCCAGCAATACTAATTTTGGGTATTTTTGTTGAATCCAGAATTCTTCTGATACAGAGTCTCATATATATGCCCTAGCTATAACACTGTGTGGTTCTTATTTTCTGCAGTACTAGCTAATAGATCAGCATTTTTCTTCTTTAGAACATGAGATTTTAATTTAATTTTAAAACTGATCTATGAGGATATCATTCTACAGACTATTTTATTAGACATCTGGCAAGAAAGAAGGTAACATACTGACAAGGGTGATGTAGTGCCTAACTTCTAGGCTTCCCCCCCTTCTCTTAAGGTAGTAAGAGCCTCTTACAGAGAGCCATCAGAGCCTTATGCAGGCAACCTCAATTCCAGCCTTGACCTGAGCTCTCAGTTTCTTGCCAAGAGGCCTCCCAGAGCTTAGGACTGCCATGAGAAAATATGGGTTTAGGTGGAATTTTGCATGTCTGAGCATGGTCCTTGGGAGCTCAGAGAACCACATCCACAAAAGCAAGTCTGAGACTGGGATGCAGACCTGTAAAGCAATTGGAATTGGGAGACAGGATTATGTCTTAAACTTGGTCATCTTTAGCAGCAGCTGCAGGACAGGACGTTAGTACTTCTGTTCTGTGGGAAGTCCTCCTTTAGGCACCTTAGTCCAAAGCTGAAGGCAAGACATCATTATTCATGTGCCCAACAGCAAAATCATAGGCTCCCCGAGGGGCTCTACAGCCCCCAATATTAATTACCCAGATAAATTAGCCTGGGGTAGATAATTTGAGAAATAAAACTTGCTGTAGGGACCAAATGTTCCCAGAAGAAGTAATAAATATCTTAAATATATAAAATAAGAAACCCTGACTAAGAATTAAGTGGGGTTTTTCCTGTAAAAATCTCTTTTTCATGGATTTCTAGTTTCCACCACAGAATTTGTTGAACAGCCAGAGACAAATTCTTAAATGTACAAATGTTCTAATAAACTTTTGCCAAAGGAAGAGTTTGGCCACCTAGTGAAAGCAGCAGGCCCATTACTCTTTCAGCCTGAAGTGGCCAGAGTGCTACACTGATCTACACTGCAATGCACAAATATGTTTTACAAGAAGCTGTGCCTCTATTCATCTTAATTCCATGGGATTTTAGTGGCACTAACCAACACAGGCACTCAGGTCCACTAGTAATGGCAGCCCTCTGGTGCCAGTAGGACAGGCTTTAGCAATAACCATTCCTATCCAAAACTTCACCAGTTTGTCATTACAGACAATGACATTTCCTGAAGTTGGAAAGCTCTTGCAGAAAGCCTCCAAGGTCCGAGCAGAGGTGCTCCAGAGAAAACGAGCCTACACCTATGGGGACAGGGCGACCTGGAAAGGTCCCTCCTTTCAGTTACTGTTACGGTGGCACATTGCTTGAGCAACTTTAATTGCCTCTTAATGAAGGTTCATTTTAATGCATGAAGCAGGAGTGAACATGATAGTTGACTTTTAAGAGATACTGAAAAAACAGAATACAATCAAATTCCTATCATTAGTTAATGAGAACAGGACAGAAGTGATGAGGTTAAAGCACAACAGAGAAAACAGCCTACATGGAACACTCATTTGCAGAGTTACACCGAGATGGATTTTGTCATAGTAACTCGTGCAAACATTTCAATCAAAAAATATTGAAATTTACACTAGATACATTTGCAATGAAGATGGTTCCCAGGACAACAAGTTTGAGATGCAGGTTGGACTGAATTATCTCCTCTTTTGTCTAGGTCTCTATCGATTTTTCCTTATGCACATCATCCTCTTGTCCTTGAATGACTCAAGAAAAACTACAGAAGTTTTCTTGACTATTTTATGACCCAGCTCTACTCTTTTGTTTCCATGATCAGGCCTTCTCAATCCTCTGGGATCGCAAACTGTCTCTCTTGACTGCAGAAATTTAATAAGAACCAAATTTTGATCTTAGTTGCATCTACTCAGCCCCAGTCTAATAAACAGCATTATATGAGTGAAATGGTAATTAGATAACACAGCTGAGGTTAAGTGTGAAGGGAATAGTTCAGTCCCTCTCACACTCTCAGGGCTCAGGATCTCCTTTATGGCTACATACCAAACAGTATTACACTCCCAGCGGAATGGAGAGGGCAGTAATCTTCGCTGGGATGCAGGGTTGGAGCTCTTTTGGCTGCTGGGTGGGGAATGCAGTGGCTTGGCAGCATGGAGCCAGCACAGCAACAGTTTAAGCCTCACAACATCCACAAATATCAGCAAATTTATCCCTTAAGCTCCCAAACTTGAGAGGATCTATTACAGCAGAAGTGCATGCAAGGATGAAAATAATATCTGGAGGGAGGAGAAGAGATTATGAGCAGGTAATGTTGCCTGAATATGTGAGAGTCTCTATTATGCTTTTCCTTGTATTCTTGTATTAGTTTGATCCTGTGCAGGGCTCACCAGAGAGGTGAGGTACAGTCACCAAAACCAGGGGAATTAGGACATTCTGTAGCACTGCCCCCTGAGAGACATCCACAGCAATGAAGTAAAGTGTAACAAAAGGCAGCAAATCAGGTTCCTTTGTCTCAGTGGACCAAGGAAGGGTGGACTGCTCGTAGGGTTTTACAGAGACGCAGGTTTTCCTTATGCACAGGACAACTGCAAAGACAGGATCCGTTCCCTCTTGAGGTGTTGGTTAGGCAGGAGAAACCAGAGAACCTCATTCCCATCATAGTGGGATTGCATAGCAAACACTGCGGAGGCCTCTCCTCCCCTTTGTCGTGTTAAAGCCATCCCCTTAACAGCTGCAGGGGACACACACGAAGGACAACCTCAAGCCACAGTTGCAGACAGACGCTCACCCCAGCCAACATGCTGCATTCATAAACCTACCAGCAGGAAACCAGCCCAGCAAACACTCCACCACGGGGACAGGAGACAACTTCCAACTTCCAGGGAGGGAGCAGGCAACAGACAGGTTTTGTCATACCTGCGTGCAACATTAGGCTCTGCAAAAATGCCCAAAAAACAATTCCAGATCCCCCTGATGCTGGAAAATCTCTACAAGGCAGCTACATCTATGTTTTCTTCTTTAGCCATACAAATTTTAGGGTATTACACTTCATCTTCCAAATCTTTCTCAGACACACCTCCATGTGAGAAGGCTTGCCCAGGGACCACACACACTTTATCCTCTCGGTACTACAGACTTACCAGTTCTTATATTATGGATGAACACCCACATGGTACATTATTTTTTTAGGCTTTCTTATGAAGACTGCAAGCAGTTGTCATGAAAGCCTAGTCTTCTTCCTTCTGGAAAGGCAGATTTAATTAGTGGCTGCTTCCTTTTAGTTAAAATGACAAAGACAGGATCCTGGTAGCAGCTGTGAATAAATACTTAAAGACTTAATTACTTTCCCTTTCTCTGACCAAATGACTACCTAAAAACAGCTGCAATGGAGGTAGTCCTGTGATAGCACGCTTCTTGGAGAAGTTTTCAGGTCAAGCAAAATTGTCTAAACTAATGAAAAGAAAACAACTAACAAGCTGGAAAATCAGAAAATAGAAATATATGGTCCTTTTCCTTCTTTTGATTGGGCTCCTGACTAGGAAGTTGTAGTGGAACTACAGTATATTGAAAAAAAAAAAAAAAAGAAGGAAAGTTTGTTTAGGTACAATTTAAATGTCTAGTTTACTATTTGAGATTTATGAATATTTCTATACAATTTTCCTGGACAAATCACAGCTGTGAAGAATGGTGCTCCTGACATGCAGGATTCGGGCAAACAGCATGCATGGGGACTCTGTGTATGTGCTGTTTGGAGAAAGCACTGTGGTTTTGTGTGTCAAATTCTGGCTAAAAATACAGTGGTGCCTACCAGACAGGGTCTAAGTGGCTGAGCTACTGCAGTTCTCCTTTCTGACTGTGCGTGGCCAGGATGGATGGTGATGCTATTGACATATTTTGTATTTTACGTGCTTTGAGGAAGGAACAGCAGGGAGCCAAACGATTGGAAGGCCCTATCCTTTCTCACTGTCCATTCTCTCCATGCAGGTTCTGTGGAGAAGGGGGAGATAAATCTTCAGGGACCAAAGAGGAGCTTGACCCCATGGGATGGTGGAGCAGGGCCAAGAGCAATGTTTACTTTGTACATTATGCATACGGTGAGGCAGGAAGAACTCCCCTACAGGCATCTTTTTGTCAGGAATATCAAGATTATAAAGCTCTTGCCTGGTCATTAAGAAAAGGTCAAGCTCAAAGTCTGTCATGTCATTAATTTAAAAGGTAGGTTGAACACTAAAAGAAAAGAGCTTTGGGAGGCCCTCAAACCGCACATATACGCTAATAACAAGATGCTAGTTTCAGCCAGAATGTTTCCAGTTGTTACATTTCAGCCCCCATTTTTTAAGAGCCTTTCGCCCTTACAAGGAAAACAGCCTGAGAGAGGATTCTGTGACTGCCTGATGAATTTTCTACACTGTTTTGGAAGGAAAAACTTAAATCTGCAGTTCCATTTTTTGTATGAAGAAAAACTGTATGCTGTGTTGACAACTGTCGGATTGTCTTCTCTTAAAATCATTGGAGTTTTTTTTCTTCCTTTAGGCTGAACTCAAAGAGACCCATTAATGTGACTTTTACAAAATGGAGCAGTTAAGGAAGAAAGGTAAAATGGATGCTTTTGGGCTCTTCCTTGGTATGGTCCACCGGAGGCAAGATCTGAGTGTGGCTGGCTGCTTTGAAGTGGCTGGCAGCAGCTCCTACCTGCCTTTGCCGCTGGCTCTGTGAGGGTGTGGTGAGGAAGGAGCAAGAGGACTCCTCCCTGATTTGAGGATGGGTCTGCAGAAGGCCAAGACATCTTGGCACTGGGCAGCAACAGAAATCTTGTATAATGCACAGTAACATCTGGCCCATGTCATTTTTCTGGTTCAGCTGATGCTTTTTTTTGTGTGAAAATAGTAAAAACAGATCCAAAGCCTCCATAATTGAGGCTGCAGCAGTTGTTTCTTCTATTATTATTATTATTTGAAAAAACCTTTATAGCTCCCTTTAGATTTTGCAGCTCATGGATCATAAATCTGCTCTTCAAAGTAGAGGAATGCAGCTTTCTGGCGCTGGGAGCTGTCACATCTCCTGCAGGAAGGTAGACAGCCTGACTGCTTCAAGCTATATAATTGCAACAGCCAAAGAAAGGATTCACTTCTCTTTCCTTTCTGGGTCACACAATATGAGGAGACGGACAAGCTGTCATTATACCGTCCCTCAAAAACATATTTCCATGCTATCCTTTCTAGCTATTCCCATTTCAGCTGAATGAACAGAGCAAGGGCAGGAGCAGCTCAGACCTTGCCTTGTTCACTTTCTTTCACACTGAGCACTTCACGCTTCCTCCAGAGCTCTTGTAGGTGTTACATGTGCCTACAATCACTTTCTCCAGGCCACTTGGAGGGCCGGGTTAAGTGGGAAGATTGTGACCCCTCTGTATCTAGGGGGTCCTCCGAAGGATGGGTATGCTGAGGGCAGAGCGCCATAGCTTTGCTACAAGGAGGGATCATCGTATCAGAGATTCCCAGCATGTCCCCTTTGCAGCTGGCAAGTGGTGGGAATGCCTGTAGTGCTGCAGGCACTGGTGGGAGAGGCTGCAGCTTCCTGAGTGCTGGTAGCGTGTGCCCCTGCTTTGAAGCAGATGAACCAGTAGCCCTAAGGAGCAAAGGAACTCATGGGTATGGTGGTCAAAAGAAGGGTGCTAGAGGACCACTGTGGGATATAAAGTTCTTTTCTTCCTGGGCTTCTTGGTTTTTCCTGCTTTCATCTCCAGGAGCAGAGTGCCCTGTCTGTGTTTTTATAGCCTGGAATAACAGATGCTTTTTAATGAGTGCACGGACAGACAGCCTATTGTCTGTGTTTGTGCCTCAGAACTGCATGGTGGGAAGGGCTATTGGCACTTGCTTTTGTTTACTCTGTTTCTAAGGATGTGTGGTCCTTAAAAGGATGGGGACCTTGCTGTCTTTCAGGTGTTTTTATGGGCCAGGCCAGAACATAGCCCGTTTGTGTTATGTTTACTTTTCCCAAAGTAACCCAACTATGCCATGGCCTGAGAAGGACCTCCATGTGCATTTAATCTGAATGGACTCCGAGGGTATCCAAATGGCCCCAATAAACAAGGGTGGCCTATCTCAAAATATTTCCTGGTTGTGCACATGGCAATGTAGGCTGAGATTAGCTAGAAAATCTGGCTTGTGAATACATATTTTCTCTTCTTTTAGTGTCCCAGTGGGGAAGACAGTCCCTGAAAGGCTATGAAGCATGGACTGACTAGCTTTCAGAGCTTACTCCTTGCCAGCAGCCTCTCTGTGTGAGGCCAATAAAATTTGTTTGCACTTGACAACAATAGAGTATTTTTGCCTTTCACAGTGTGTCTCCTCGGGACTAACTGCCGTTTGGGAAGGCCCTCAGGTCTATCCCTCCCTTTTATCCCATGCAGGATGAAGACACCACCCTTTCATGCCCTGCCTCTAGAACATGCTTACTTGCTGTAAACATTGGGGTGGGCTTACAGACTGGGTGGAGTGGAGTTGCTTCCAAGCACTGACCTAGGAGGGGCCAAAGGAGGGCTAAAAGCAAGGGATGTGGAACTTGTCTCTCAAGTCAAATAACTCATGGGTGAAGGGTGTTCTTTGAGGAGGCATTGAGATGTGGTAGGAGTGGGAGGCAGCTAGCTGTTCTTCCTGCAGGGCTAGGAACAGACCATCTGATATAATCCCCTCATGCTCACCCCTTTTCCCACCCAGCCTCTGTCATCTGTGCCGAGGGGCTGAACTAAGAAGGTTGATCACTTAGAGGGGAGGAAGGGCATAGGGGGACTTCCAAGGGGATGTGAAAGCCAACTCAGAGTACAGTTACATTCATGTTCTATCTCTCCTGATAAATGATGCTTGGGAAACTTTTTGAGTGGTGGAATGGGAATATGATGTGTTCCCCTGCAGCACAAGTGTTTCTCTTCTACTCCCCTACCTGCTAGAGGTTTTTTTAAGAATGGGCAAGCAGAGCATGAGTGTTTTCAGTTTGGCCAGTGTCGCTCTTTGAAGCACACTAGTTTCAAAGACACATGGGACATAAGCATATGACATATGCACGCATCAGAGTAAGAGTTGAACCGAGGCATTTGAGCACGCCATGTAGCCCTGCTGGGTCAGAAAGCAGTGCTCTCTTCTGCAGGGCTAGAGCTCACTTTGACACTGGGACATGCAGAGGCCTTTTGCTTTTTGAAATGGTCAGCCCCAGGTTGACCACCTCACATCTGGAGGGCACTGAGGTCCCAGGAGCAGTGCTAACCCCGAGTGCCCAGGAGGCTGGATCTGCCCTGTTCTTTAGTACAGCAAAAGCTTGTTCACCAATCCAGTGACCCTACTGAGAGGGGTCAGGCACTAAGCATTGCAAAAGTTTTTTCTCTCCAGCTCTGTGGATGTCAGGGAAACTTTTGGATCCTTCTTTCTCTCCAGCCTTATGAGATAAACGCAGATTCTAAAAAATCGGGGTAGTGGATCAGGGGTTGTGCATGGGATTGCCAGCCTACTGCAAATACAGAGAAGCAGAGCCTTTCTAAAGAATGATGTAATGAGCTGTGGGCAGATGTTTTTCCTAGGGCGACCCAAATACTCTGCAGGGGGGTCTTGTGTGGCAGTCTAAGTTGCCCAATGAATTTGTGAAAAAAGCTCATTCATGGAGATGTGACACCCTTGCTGCCACAGCAACCCATGGAGCAGCTGGGCAGACCCCACCGTGAGGGGGAAACAAGTCCTGCGCTAGCCAGGGATTGCTCACCTGATGGGTTGCTGACTGTGGCTCTTCTTTTGCTCACAGCATCTTTGAAACCTCTCACCAACTCTTTTTGTTGTGCTGAGCACGTCTGCTACAAAGCCCTTATGAAATAAAATACTGGTCCTGAGAAGAGTAATTATTACAGGTGTTATGATCCAGAAAAAGTTTTCTATTAACTCAGATCTACATTGCTTAAATTATTTTGAAAGAAAATGACAGTGTCTCTATTTCAAAAACGGTTAGAGAGTATTATATTTAATACAGTTGTCTAAAATATGACACAGTATATTTTACTGCTGTGCAATAAAAAAGAAATGATGTGAATAGTTATATCTTCTTCAAGCTTAGCAGCTGGATCTTTTTTTTTTTAAATCCTAGGAGCTTGATTTGCCCAGCTCTTGTAAGGGACAATTAAATTTAATGATCTACACTTCAAAAAATGACCTGTGATTCTGAGAATTTTAATTTAATGGTTTTCCTGCTTGAAATATGTCTGAAGTGCTTTATTGTTTAAAATAATGGTGTTTGGTGTTTCTTGAAAGTCAAAATGGAAACACCTCAAGGAGACAGAACCAGCTTTTCCCATATAAAAAGCTGACATACCACACTAGAGTAATGCTATTCTAACAGGCATTTGCCTATTGGTTTGAACACGTATAACTAATTGCAAAAGGTGCTTCATTGAATTTTTAAACATAAGAACACAAACTTTGGAGAAGGAATTATAAATTTTGTTAAAAGGCAACTAAAATATCTTTCTGATGATGCTTCCTAGTTTGTACAATAGCATGACGTGACATTTCCAATGCAGCTGTTTCACTTCCATGCTAGACAATTTGTATGGTCAGTTTGGTAAAAGTTAGAAGCTTTAGTGAGGTTTTCTGGATCATTTATAATCTGATGGGGTTTTTTTGAGATTCAAAATTGCTGACAGTGTAGAAAACCTGAAGGGGTAAAGGAGAAAAATCAGCAGAAACTATGACTTGTGGTTTTCTTTGTAGAGACATATTCCATAGCAGTTCATATACTTATTTAATTTTGTAAAGGAATATTTGTTTGAAAGGGATACAGAAAGCTTTGCCTGCCTGTCAGTGATAAATCAACTTTTCTGAATGCTCACTGACTCCTTTGGAGCCTGGAAATGTATTGTATTAGCCAAAGAAGTTAATGAAAAGTTAATGAAAAAAATTAATAAAAATGTCAATTAATTATACCATTACTTGCATTTAAGTCAGCATTTACGACACCACAGTGCTGTAGATGAGAAGTAGCTCTTGCTCCTGTCACATGCAGGAGATCCATGTACTGAAGTCACTTAGATGGGTCCCATAAAACAAACACACAAAATTTGGGTTTGGCAGTGGGCAAAACTGAAGCCTTGCTGTTTATTTCAGGCCATCACAGCAAAAGTGGAATAAAGCACAGCAAGATAAAATCAATTAGTACACAAAGTATTTTTATGCTACGGATTTAGTGTAATGTTCTCTGCATAAAAATTGTGATTCATTCCATTCTTCAATGTGTTTAAACCATGGGTGTTCCTTAGCAAGGGACATCCTTATACATGCTATTTTATGCAACTTGGTAAGTATAGGCAGCATTCGCTCTAGACAGCTGTAGATCAAATTACAAGTAAGCCACAGAGAATGGTTCTGCAGGGGGAACCCTGACTCCCCTACTGGGCTCCTCTGAAAGACTTGGCCAAAATCCAGCTGACTTTGCTCCCCAACTGCAAGCAGCCAGACTGCATTACACTGCTGGCAGCACTCAGCATCCCCAAGGAGGTTTTTCCGAGCAGAGTCCAAGAGCAGTCACCACCCAGGGCTGCACAGTCTGGTCTGCAGCTGGGGGAACTTTGTGCTGTAACTCATTGCTGGGGTGGTGGCCAGGAGAAGACCCATGCAGGGCAGCTGGAGCCTCACCTCCTCCAGCCACCAATGCAGCTCCTGCAGTGCATGGCGATGTTGGTGTGGCTGTGGCTGCCTCTGCATCCTTGCCTTTCTGCTCGTGACTGTCCCCATGGGCTGAGGAAACATTTGACACAGATGCTGCCTACAATGTTGTTCTCATGGTTACACAATATCAGAGGCACTGGTCTGCCCAGGGTGCAGGACCCTGGGCACTTGCATCCCCCTCAGCCCTTCCGGAGAGCATTGGCACTGATGCGAGGGTACGTCCCCATCTCACATTCTTCAACAGAGGAAAAATTTGCTTCACACAGGTAAAGCTCTGCTCTCACCATGGACTGTGTAACTCACATGGTAAACCTGGCAACCCAGCGATACAGCATACAGGGCAAATTTATAAATAAAACCTTTATTGTGTACAAATGATGAGGAGACTCTAGTGTTACATAAGGCCATGACTTTAATGGACTTTAATGGAGCAGTGGCAGGGGGAAGGCCTTTACCAGTTTCTGTTCTGACAGTTACCATATACAATTACCATCCTTCACCAAAATGTTTGCAGCCATGCTTAAGACTGGTTTTCAAAGTTGTGGCGGATGCTCATTTGTGCTGTATGCCAATAGTCATCTCCTGCAAGACAAATGGGGTTTTCTATAAATCTGTGAGAGACTGGACTGTTAATGGTTAACAACTCAAACAGTAGACCACCAAGGAGGTACCTGGGCATTCCCACCTGAATCTGAGCAGATAGAAACCCAGTGGGCCCTGTGCTTTGTGGGCTCCTTTCACTGGGTCTAGACTGAAACCATCATTTTTATAGAGCTGGGACCCCCACAGCGGAGAAGACCAGAAGAAGAGGACCAAATGGATGCTGTCAGGATCCATGGAGTGGTAATATTTTTTTCTACTTAATCCGTCTTTCTGTCACTCTCTTTCTTTTCCCCCCTAGACCCTTTTTCCTCTTTCTTTCTCTCTCTCCCTCTCTACATCTCATTTACTTTTAAATAAAAATCCATACTATTGAATTCAGCATATGGTCTTGTTTGCACCTTAATTTGGGCAGAGAAATCTCTCTAGTAATTTTAATAACTGGGCCTTAACAATATAGTAGAAGTTATATTTCTTTAAAGGCCTGGTGGAACATCTGAAATTCAAGCAGCAAGCCTGGTGAGACCTCCCTTTAAAAGATCCGTGGGTAACCAGGGAGGATTTTTGTGGGTTTGTTTGGTTTGGTGTTTTATACTTTCTTAACAAAGTACCCAAGATGACTGCTATTAAAAATCCCTCCTCATGACTGTTTAGGTAAAGTTCAGTGCCAACTTTCATTTTAGCTTCAACTTAGCACCTCTCATTAATTTCTCACATTCTTCTGGGACTTGGGATTTCCATATTTGGTTTTACTCTTGGATTATATCAGACAAGTTTGAACAAAATTCTTTCAGCTAAACGAATGTGAAAAAAATATCTTCCATATGTTGTTATCAAAATCTTCTGTAGCTGTTTAAGTCAAAAATGGCAAGCCAAAAATCTTTATGTTGGCTTGCAATATAGTCTCTTCAAGAAAACACTCTTAGGTTGAAGAAAATTGGTTAAGTAGTTTTAAATGAACTTGTCATTTTTTTTTCTGCATACTCTGTAGACCACTCTCATTTTCTCCTCTCCCTTTTTCTTAATTTAGTTTTGAAGTCCTTGTTTAAAATGAGTTTGCCAGGGATTCATTTGCTAAGAATATCTTTAATGACATCTCAGTTATGGATACATTTGTCAAGAACTCCAGCTGTTAAGACCAATGGAGTTGAAAAAGACAAAATACATGTCATTTCTTCAGTATATCTGTGTATTGTCAGCTTTCTTTTCCAGGTCTTAGCAGTTTAAACATCAGACCTGATGCCCTTACTTAGGTCAGTACAATGACAATTTTGCATGTGTACAGACAGACTGTTTCTTGCCCTTTTTTTATCCTAAAAAGAGAAATAACATACAAAACCTAGGCTAAAAAGACTAGTTGACAAATACCCGCTTAAAAATCAGAAAATCACAGAGGCTGAGGTTGCTACAACAGTACTAAGACTTCACACCCTCTTTATGTTCTTGTAAAGCTTACAACACACTTTGACAAAAGCCTGTGTTCAGAAAAAGATTAAGCCTTGAAACTCAACTACTTAAATCTAGAAAAAAGCAAGAATAAAGGTAGCTCATTCTCTGGTCCACTAAGTATTTAATAATTTGGAGCCCACTGGGATGGCCTCAGTGAGAGAGATACTAAATTCTCCCTTTCCGACTCCTTCCCTCCCGCAAGAATGAATACACTAGAGAGCAGCGGAAGGGCTTTTCTCTGAGATGGGTATTCAAATCTCTTCAGCCAGGCATGGAAGCTTGCCAGCAGTTCCCAGGAGCATGCTAGCTCTTAGCTATTGTGAAAATAAGTACGTAAAAACATATGTTGAAAATCCCTCACATCCTTCCTTTCCCCCCTTTGCTGTGTTTGCCCCTGGCCAGGGGAGCTAGGAGCAGGGCACTGGAAATGTCTTTCCCAGGCAGTTAACTTTCTACAGACATCATAAAGGGACCCTAGATATCAAATCCATGTGTGAAGTCAAGGAGTCCTGTTATTCCCCCTATTATAGGGAGAACTATGGTGCAGAGAGATTAAACTCCAAATTTCTAAACAGTTTGCTGCTGTATTCCTCATTCTTGTGTAAAAAAACTTAAATACCAAAGGACCAACTGTTGCCATTTGTTTTGGTTAGAGTGGTAAATATTCATACAATCTGAAAAAAAACCCCACAGAACACTTCTAAAACATTGGACTAATCATTTGCCTGAGGTTGTATGGCAAACCGGTGTTAGTGGCAGAGATAAAGCATATTTTCCTGGGACGCCAGAGATTTGAGCACACAAGAGTCCTGTCTCTTCCTCATTTCTACTTTGTTACCTGAATTACAGGGATGTAAGAGACATCAACCTCATTCTACTTTTTTCTGAGGAACACTGCATTACTCTTTTCTTTGCTGATCTACTTCATAAATAACCATGTCTCAGATGGTTACTGGCACTGGAGAGGTAGGTACTGCTGAAACCCGTGTGCTGGCTGTGGCAGGTACATTTACAGAGAGGCCTTCATGTTTAGGATGAAGTTCTTAAAGTTTCCATGAAAACTGTGTTTGTTAAAAGAACTCAAATTAAGTTTTCATGTATAACTTTATTTTTGACAGTTTCTCAACCTTAGCTTTGTATTTCATATTTCCTTGTTTTAAGATGAAACTGGGCTCATAACAGACATCCTTAAGTCAATTCCTGCATGTTACCTTACTGGATAAATGAGAAATTTTGATACTTTAAAAAGGAAAAAGGGGAAAAAACCAAGTTTGTTCTGAAGTGCTGATACAGACAGGAGTCTGAGATCAGGGAATCTCAGTCTCCATCTTGATCAGACCATAGTGATTATTACTCATGGAGAAATTTACCACTCTCCCTGCTGGCACTTCAGTGATTAATGAAAATACATGCATAAGAGAAGGTGCCTGAATTTCCCTTGAAATAAGCCCAGTTACACTCAGAGGAGAGTGTTAAAACATATACACTAGGAGGAAAATATAAAATGCAGTAGTGTGTCCTGTGTAGACATGATACAGAAAATAAAGTAGTGATGAGACACCTAATAGAATGTAGCCTGAAACCCACAGTCTTTTCAAATCTGGTTAGTACAGCGGGGTAAGCCAGCTGGTTTGCAGACTCCCTTTAAAAGTATATGTGTTTTATATATACACACTCTATTACATACTGTGTATATAGAAAAGTGGTTATAGGCTATGAAAATGTGGATCTGATTTTAGCACCTGAAGATCAGACCAAATAGGAAAACTCTGAAGATTGATGAGCATTTCTCTTTGTTTAAAAGTGTTATTTTCTTTTTAATCTGTGGTACTGGGCAGCATGTTAGGGACGTTTGCCACTGTGTACAGTAACACTCTACAATGCTATTTAGGTATATAACACATTTGCTGCAGGTCCACCATAGATTATAATATATATCTATACTTGCAGATATGTAAACTGCTAAATTTAGCACACTGTCCTTTTACCTTTGGTCACCACAAAAAAATTCCTATGGCTTACTGGTAGATACTAAAGGATAGGGACACTCCTACTGGAAAACTAGGTCCTTCTTAAGGAACCAGCATGGCAATACTTCAGTGGTGTTTTGCTTTCAGTTTGTTTTCTATATAGGCTATAGATTTTAAGAAAGGCATAGCATTCAGTTCTCTATATAGGCTATAGATTTTAAGAAAGGATTCACATAGCAAAGAGTTGGGTTTGTGTGCTACAAACAAGGAGAAGTTTGGAGGGTTAGGAATTTAGTTTGCTTTTTCATCACATGAAAGTTTATAATAAAGAGAAATCAGTTGTTCTCTCTGTCAACTGGAGGCAGCACCAAAAATAATTAGTATAGTTTGTAAGAAAGAAGATTTTACTTAGGTTTTAGGAAAGGATTTCTGACTACAAGTCTAATTCAATGACCTAACAGGTTACACGGTAAGAAAGTTGTGGAAAACTCTGTGGAGGTTTGAGGTTAGAACAGATAATCTGAAAGGTACAATCTGTCTTTGTCCTATCTTAATGCCAGTGGTGGTCCAAATGTTTAGCTCAAGCTCCCTTCCCTACCTATATATCTTTGCTTTATAATTTTGATTCAATGTAGTGATTTACAAAAGGTCTTGAAACATCAGGGAAAACTTTGTCTTGTGCTTCAGTAAAAGTTGTACAGGAAAGGGAGGGTACAATAACAGTTGTCCAGAATTTATCTCATGAGATACATATGTATAAACATCCAACTAAATAAAAATACACATGTACTAACAGAGCCATATATCAATGCAGTTATCAGTAAGGTCTCTAAGCAGAAACAGATTTTGGAAATAAATCAGTTGGTTTTAATATTTAATAATATGATATTTCATTACATGTTAACTATTCAGTCTAAGAGGTAGACTCTATTGAGTTGGGTATTATACACTCAGAGGAAAAATTAGAACTGCTCTTAAAGGGTATCTTTCTTAAAAGATGCTCAAAGCAACCCCGTTGGGCCTTTGCCATTGCACTCAAAAAGGACTAATGCTTGACTGATACTGTCTGTGAACCACATTGACCCTAAGCTCCTTTCCTGTTGCCCACATAGTCCCCCCATTTTCTGTTTCTGAATTAACTTCTTTTTCTGAAGCACAGTCCACTGCTGAACTTCTGCTCGATTTTTGGACTGTCTCTCTCATGTGTATTATGAGTGTTCTGAGTTCCCTTTTATGTGCATTTCCAATCCTCCCACTATATCAGCACCACTGACTGTTATACATAGAGGTTATTTTTTCAGCTGACTTTTCTCAACACCTATTTTCCTAGTTCTCATTTCCCTGACTGTGTTTATGAAAATGTTGCACAGGAGAGCATCAAAAACATTACTAAAGTCAAGATCTATTACAGCTCCGAACTCCCACTGAACTACTAGACTGGATAGACAGTCAGAAGAGAAAATAACATGGATTGACATGGTTTGTCCTTGTGAAGCTGACCTTGACTATTTCTAACCATTTTATACACCTAAAGATACATTTTCTCTAGTGTATTTTCAGTTATCTTTGTTAGCTGCTGCATCTGTAATTTCCCTGGTCCGTGTTTCATCGTGTTGTGGTTCCAGTCAATACCCACGTCTTTGTCCTTCTGCCAGTTCCTTTTTTTTTTTTACACTCCTCAACCTTTTTCTCCTCATTCCTTTATCTTTTTTTCCCCCAAATCTTTCGTGAAACCATACCTAAAGCAGGTATTGGATTTATTCTTCTCTTGTTTTCTAGATAATCCTATTTATTTTTGTTGTCAAAAGCTCTCACTAATGACTCAAAAATTGTTCAGCTAATTTCCTAAAGCTGTGTGAAATTCTTTGACTAGTATTTTTTAATGTTATTTTCTTAACTATTTTTCCCCCCTTGGCATGTTGTAGAGACAGTTTTCCAAGTTTAATACTCTTGGTAGCAACAAATGCTCAATGTCCTAGTGGTTATGCTAGCTAAAACAATTTTAGGGAAATTCCCCCCCATGGCTCTCCCATGTGGCTAGCAATACAGAGACTATAAATACAGCCAAACCACAAGCATTTTTACCACTTTAGCTGATTTATGCAACGCGATGGTGAAAATGTCATCAGGCAATCCCTGCACTACCATTCCTGTCTGTGTTAGAGGAAAACTGGTGAAGTTTTTAAACTTGTGATTTTCAGGTAAGTGCCTCTGACCAATTTGGCATAATGTGTTAGAAATCACAGAGAACACAATCAATTTTACGAACCAGTGAGGCCACTTCTTTCAGTGCCATGTGAAAATAAATATGAAATAATAAACATGTTTTTCTTCTATTTAATGCAAAATATACACATTCATTTCATCTTATAAGGCTGCTGGTTCATGAGGACTCACAGCATTCCAGATGATGGATCTGAACCAATTTTCCAGTAGCTCCATTCTAAGCCAACTGGAACACATACATTTTCTTCTGATACCTGTAGTTTTGAAATACAATTTGGATGGAGAACTTCTTATTAAAACTCTTGGGAATCACAAATTATAAAAATTCAGATTAAGGTACGTTCTTAATAGAAAAGAAAATCTATGAAGAATCTTCACATCTGTACTTTAAAATACCAATATTTGATAAAGCTGAGGATAGATTTTGACAAAGAATTAATAGCCCCCGAAAGAAAAGTCATCTCTCTAAATACAAATATTCTCCCTAAACTAGACACCTTTCCTCCTTTCCAAAAAACCACACTTTTCCCATGGTGGAAATTGCTGCCAGTGCTCAAAACAGCCACTTGAAAGAGTGGAAAGTATTTTCGTTTCAGTACATGAAAACGGCCTCAAAGTGTCACTAGAGAGCTATCGATAATCTGTTTCAAGCTATATTTCAAGGTTTTGGGGCTGCTTGATCTTTTCACTCAAGAGCCACTTCTAACTTAATCGTTGTTATTGCTTGCATTGCCCATCAATATGTGTGGCCATGAAAATGGCCTGGCTGCTTGTGCACGGATGGCAAGACTTTCAGCATCACATTTCCACTTTAATGAAGGCAAAGAGCATGAAGTGAGAAAAGAAACTTGCACATAACAGATCTTTAGGGGGGTGGGAAAAAAAAGGAAGTTGGTAATTTATTCCCTCTCCCTTCATAATCTTGACCAAGACAAATAGAAATGTGATTCTAACAATGGTAGGAAGTGAAGCAGCCTAACCTTTCTGCATTTAGCCTGGAAGCTCTTTCAGAGTAGAGACTGTCTCTCACAGATGTTTACACACAGTGCCTGGCATAAACAAGACTCATATTTAATCTTGGCCTTTTGAGCCCGTATCACAATATAAATATTTCCTAGCAGTAGTAGTCTTACAGAAATGAACCTTTGTTTATACTGCTGTTCAGAAGCCATCCCCAGCCATACTCCTCCTGTGGGATTCTTTACCAGCTGTCCATGTCACTGTCATTTGCAATTTGTTTGCCTTTAGTATGGCAGATTCATCCTGCAGTATTAAAAAATTTTAAATGTCCAGTTTCACTTGCAAATGGTGCATTTCTTACACGTATGTTGCTTCACTCAAGTGCTGCTGGGAACATCTGACGCTCAGCACCCTTTTATGGGCTCACTAGAAACTTGTGTGGCTTTCCTGAAAAGTTACAAGTGTCCTCATTCTCTCTTTGTCACAAAAGATGAAGAGCGTATAATCTCTCCTAAAATCCTCAGGAACAACTTAGCACTTCCATCCTCTGCCTCTCTGTGACAAAGCCACACAGAATGTTTTTGTAGTTAAACCTGGCATACCTGCCACGAAGCATATAGGAGTAGGGAAACTTCAGAAGTACTATTTTGTTTTTACTTATATATATCCACAGATTACTCAACTAATGACTATCATAACATGTATACAATAACAACAACAAGATGCAACTCAAGGCCCTAAAGCCAGATTAGATTAGACTAGATTAGATTAGCATTGGGATTTAAATAGAGAACAGTTGGCTTTGAATCTCTGTCTATTAAAGTTGATTGTCCTATTATAACATCACTTGAAAGGTATTTTCCCCTTCTTTGCTCTCTTTGGCCCAATTTATAATAACAGCAGAAGCTTCATGATCTTGAAATCACAATTTTTTATGCAAGCAACACAAAGGCAAAAAAATCACCAGATTAACACAGCATTCAGTGGACAGCAATGATGACCAAAAAGTATCATTTTTACATTGAAAATAGCAAACTTTTCTGATGACTTATCCAGAGGAGCTTGTAATCTATTTCTGCATCAACATTTCAATGTATAAACTTGTCAAGCATTAGATAGACTCTATGTGATGGAGGCAAAGACAGGACTAATGAACTTCCAGGGTATAAACTCTCACATACATAACAACAAGGCTAAGTTTCCAGTGGCATTTCATTTTTGTCATTTGTAACAGCAACACGTGAAAGTGCTCCTATCCATTTTGCCAGTATGGTCCTGTGGGTCTTCAGCCTCTTAATTCAGGCAAACACAGTACTTTCTTGTACCTTCATTGCACACCATTTCATGTGGATTTCATGTGGATCCTACATAGAAGAATCAAATGCATTTGTATTATTATTAGCAACATTTATGGGGGAATTTTATAAGTGCATTGCATAGCTTAAAAAATTTGGGAAGTGCTCATTCTGGCCTCATTCTAGTGTCACCAAGATCCAGAAAAGGGAAATTATCTAATTTAGCATACATATGACATTGTTTCTCTATGTGAACATTAACTTGCAAATTTGTTAAACAGCAGAATAAAATATTATAACAATTTTCAAATATACCTGTATAAAAACATACAGGAGGAAGAATTCAAAGAAATTTTGGAATTATTCTCACTTTACTGCTTTGAATTATCTTCCTGGATTTTTATTAGAAAGCAAAAACATACGTAGGATATGCAAAAATAATACTGGGGAAAAAAATAAAAAAGATCATGTTCCTTCCTGTATTGAGTATCAGTCCATGATTTCTGTCATTTTGTTTAATTACCAAGGTGGGAAATACTTGCTGCCCAGTCTCCTCAGAGGTGCTATATCTGGTAAGTTTGCTTTAACAGACCCCTAAACTGCAATGTGAGACTTGTGAGTGGCTTAATGGTTCATTCCTGAAAAATGTTACCTTCACCAATCCATTTTGGACTTTTATTGGTGTTGTTTGAAAGGAACATAGACCTGCACTCCAGTGGAAACAGTGTCTCTCACAAGTAAATGATATTTTCTTAAAGACAGAAAAGGGGTACTTTAAATCTATGACAGCTTTGCTTCAGAGAGCCAGAAAAAGCAGTTTCTTCCTTTAGTTCCTAAAGCTTGGGGGTTGGTTTCTTTTTTTCTCTTGGTCTCCTTCTGTAAAGGCCCTGCCTGTGCAGGGCTTAACTGGTTCAAAATGGTACTTTCCCAGTGAGAATGAATGGTTTTTGCTTCCCTAGAACAGCAGGTGACCCTTGTAAGCATGGCTTTTTTGTCATCAAATTAATTTTAAATACTCAGGTGGTTCTACATACCTAACTTCAGAGAAATAACTAGTATAGGCTAGCAAGGAATTTCTTGCAGCTATTGGAGCTACTCAGCAAGAACAATTTACCTAACCAACAGATCCATAGCTATTTTCTTTCTCTTTTTTTAGAAACTAAGGTGTGAACTTCAGGAGAAAGAGTCTAGCTTGGACCGTACCTAAAAATAAATCTCTAGACACTATGGTCTCGGCAAAGAGCAACTATCAAATACTTTATTACCAACAGTATCAGCTGTGGTGTTGGAAAAGACCTCAGAAGGTGGCATTGCTTGGCTCAAAGCATTCCCTTTCCAGCACGCTTCAAGTGCAGGTTATCACATACAGGGCCACAGGAACTAACCTAAGAATCCTAACTCCTGGAATATTTGCCTAGTTGGTGATAAAAATGCACACACCACCAGCAATAATTCCCTGTACTTGCAGTTCTAAAATCAGAATTGTGTTAGGTGCCAAAAAAGAAAAAAAAAAAAAAGACCCTCCCCCTCCCTTTAATTGAATAATGCCTTTGCTATTTCGTCTAAATTTATCATATCTTTGAAAACTAATATTCCATATGTCTTGTTTGTGTCTTTCCAACTGCAAATATTAATGTCTCGTTTCACTTGGTATCTTGATAGTCCTGTTTTGGATAAACATGACTTCCTGCAGCAAAGACTGAGGGCAAAGATGTGTAAATAATACTTGTAACCCTCCTCAAGACTTCAAAACATTCTAAAGTCATTAACTTAAGCTGTATGTCACTTCCATCAGATAACATTACTGATATCCTAAAAAAGGGGCATTCTGAATCGGAGTTTCTTGCTTTTGTATAAAAAGTGTACTCAACAATACAGCCCAAATTTACCTATTTCTAACTCTGTACTTCATTCACAGGGTGCTACTTTGGTCACTCTTCTGTTTAGGCATAAGTTGCCACTTTGATCCCATAGCTAACCCTCCTCTGATCTTCCCAATAGGCAACGTTTCCACTTCAGAGCAAGCTCCACAGTTGTCTCAGTAAACGCATCATGAAACACACTGCTACATCTTCCCTTTCTCAATCCCCAAACAAGCAACAGACCTTAAAAGCTCACCACCACACTGGCTCTCCCTGGGGCAAGCCAATACACAGGCTTTCAGCAACCCTGCACTTCTTTGTAGCACCACTTCTTACACTCCCTCACTCCAGTGACAGGATGCTGCCTGGCCTGCTTGCCTCTGCCCTGCCGGACTCATCATGGCAATGCCAACAGTTCCCACTAACTGACAGTTACCTGAGGATCTTGGATTTGTAAGGATAACAAATTAACCCCACTGTCTATACCATGTTATAAACGATATACCATTGTCATTTGCTCCTTCAGGAAGAAAAGTACCTGCTTTATTCTCTCTCAGTGATCTGAGCATGGTAAAAAAAAAAATTGTCCTAAGCTAGAATCAGGATGCTTTCAACTAAGCTACATCATCATGGAAAACACATCTCACCTTAGTCTCTCAAAACAAACAAACACTGAAACCAGTCCATATCACCAGTGATGACCTTTTACTACTCTTTCACTATACAAATAGCATGAAGACCAAATTCACAGGACTAATTTTGCAGGAAACCATTAACCAGCACTACAGTTTCAGACTATAACATGTATCATTCTAGATTTTTTTTAAAAAGGCAACATTAAAGGACTTGTAACTTAGAAAAACCCAATCAAAACAGATGAAAACATTCAACCTTTATCTAATCATCTGCAAGTGAAGTTCAAGAGTTAGCTGTTTCAAACAGTACTGTAGAACAACGAACATTCTTAAAACACAGATAACATCATAATAAAGGAGTGAAATACCCACATATGCAACACTTGGATCTAATACAACCAACAGGAGGTTTTAGATATGTGAGAAGTTGATACAAGGAGACTTGATTTGTATTCCAGGGATTGTGGACACAAGAAAGAAGATGATGGCACTCCAGCAGAAGCTAAAGCCTCAGCTCCACTTTCCCTCACCCACCTTTCCCTTTTCTTGCCTTGCTTCCTTGACTGAAGACAAAATCTCTAGAGTTTTACGTAAATAAGTATCAGGACCAGATACAAAACTCAAGTACTTGAGGTCAGACATTGTGATTTGGAAAGTCTGAAATTAAGTTTAGATATTACCAAGATAGGCATGATATCTGAAAGCACTTTTGTACAACCAGGTTATATTATTGAACGAGGAAAACTGTCGCCTCAGTTTAAGTAAATAAACAAAAGAAGTAAATCTCTAGAGCCCCTAGTCAGGCAAAATCAGATTTTAGTAAATCTAAATTTACTAAAAGTAAATTAGTAAATTTTACTAAATTAGTAAATTTTACCTAAAAAATATGACATTGTTTCACCACAACAGAAGTTACCTTGTTCATAGCAATAATAACATTCTGCTTAAAAAGAACCACGATATAGGAAAATTGGTTTGAAATCACACATTTTAAATTCACATATGCTGAGAGAATTTGTTGAACTTACAATACCTATAATTAGCATTTTCATTGAGTCAACCAATGCAATAAAGAAAAAAGTATAAAGCTTTCTCAGTAAGAAGATGAACCACCTGACCAGTCACTAACACCCAGCCCCTTCATTTTTCTTGTACATAAAAAAAAGGATATTCCACAATTCCACAGAAATGACTACTCAGTCCCTTGGGGACCCAGGGAGGAAAGATAATACTTCTGCACAGTTCTCTGGCAAGAGGTAGCAGTTCAAAACTCCTCCATTTCCATGATTCCAAGCCCTTTCTGACTTCCGTCTTCTTAAACCGCACAGTGTAAAACCGGCATCATCAAATCTCACCCAACTGCTGGGACCAGAAGAGCAGACCACGCAAGTGATGTTTTTAAGATGCACTTTTGAAACTCTACTAGTGTTAGGACTTGGAAATATATTTCAAGTCAAGCCAAGCCACAGAATGACAAAGCCCCAAGCCAGAAGTCCATCTGCCAGGGGCAGGAGCAACTCTGCACTCCCAGGAATAGGAAGCGCTTCAGAAACCACCAGCCGAGTGAGGAAAAAAACCATGAAAGTTTGAGAGGTTAAGAAAAATCTGAAAAAGAACTTTTACTAGTAATTATTTTTTTATATTTACATATACAGTTTGACAAAAAAAAAAAAAAAAGAAATTCAGACTTCTCTTTAAGAATCCTTGGATTTAAATATATATATATATTTATTAAAAAGAGACATTGAGTCTATGACCAAGACATTATGCGTCTCAGAACAGGTTTTTACAGCCATGTTATAAAAACCCCTTAGCAAAGCAGTTATGCACTAGACTTCAAACACATGTACTCCAAGAATGACACTGGTGTGGAGGATCTTGTTTTACATCCATTTATTTTTGTCCCTCAGCAATTATAGCATAATTTCCATACATTTCTAAAGTTAGAGAAATACCAGGGCAACTAGAGTACATACAAGCCAAAGTTAAAATGGTAGACAACTGAATTAAAAAACAAACAAAAAAAACCCCAAAAAAATCAAAAAACCAAACCAAAACAAAAACAAGTATGCATTCAGCAGAAAATCTACTATACTTCATTCAGTTTAGGCTTTGTTCTTTAGGGAACAAGGTGCTAACGTGCCATTTTCTCATAAAATGAATCATAATTGCTTCCAAAGAGTTTCTGCTGAAAATGGAGGAAGCAAATAAGTGTAACACTAAACTTTCTCCTATAAACTTAGAAGCAACACTTTCTTGAATCAATTTCCACCCTCGAAACACCACTGCTGCTTTTCTTACACGAACCCACTGTTTTATTAAGGCATAATATGCCCTGAGCAATATGCTGAAAATTAGCCAAAAAGCCTAACAATTAGAGGCAAGCACCAAGTAATTTTTTTTTGACAAATTTTGAAATCTGTTTTGAAACTCACCTGTACTTAGGAGTAGCACTTGAGGAAAAAAAGAGAATATTGCTTTTAATTACTTTAAGTAGAATGGCAGTGTTAGTTTCCCCCTTCTCCTTCCAGGTTAAAGTTTTCAAGCTAATCTCCTAGGTACCAAAGTAGGACTAGCATACCAGGACCTAAGTGGGACATCTGTTCAAGAGCTTAATTTTTAAGCAACTCAGCATAAAAATTTCAGTGCCCCACCCTAAGCAATTTAAGTTAAATCTTATTTTCCTCAAGTGGCAAGACCCTCATAAGCTGGATACCTCTGGTCTTAAAAGCAAGATGGAGTCTGGACAGGAGAATCATACACTGTACATGCTCAGACTGCCTTCCAGTCTTCTTTTTAAAGCCAGAAAAGCCTACAAATTACCTGGTGCACTGCACAGTTTCTCTGTAAATTTCACAGTATTACCGAGTCCAAGATCCAGGAAGGTAGTTTCCAAAGCTAGTGCTAACAGCTCACATGACTTTCTCTGTACAAATTTAGGCAATACTGGCTAGTCCCTTTAAGCTACCAGAGTATCCATAAAAGAAAGACAACCAAATTATACATTTTATTCACATTTATTTTTCGCTTTTAGTGTGCTCACAGAAAATTAGAACACCTTAAGCAGGAGTTTAATAGCAATTTTTGTAAGCAAAGTTACATTCCATCTCTAAGTCAAATTGGTCAAAGCTTCTCCAGTATTTACAAAAACATGATAGACAAGATGCTACACAAAAAAAAACCATTGCATCTGAAGAGTTTTCCTTTATTTTCAAAGACAACTGGAAAAGAAAGCATTGTCTGCTGTAATCAAAAACATACCACAGTATAAACAGTAACCATTCCACTTATCACAGCTTGGTTGAGTTTAAAATTTGTGTTTAAAAGGTCCAAGATGACTGCAGTTTTACAAAAATGGGCAGGGTGGAAAGAGTTGCAAACTTCATGTGCTTCTGGATATCAAGATTTGTTTTTTTTATACAATAGTCACAGTTAAAAACACCCTGCTGGTAATACATAATTACACTTTATTAAGGTCATAAACCAGCAATAAACAATAAAGCCTATACAACTTGTATTTCTACTTAATCACTGACTGATACAGCTAACATGAGATAAGTGAAAAGTTCCTATGGTTTAAATGAATTCCTAAGACTATGATCTCTTTATCTGGGTATTGATTTTTATTTTTTATTTTTTTTTCCTTTTTCCTTTCCTTCTTAATCAAGACTTGTAGTGTTGTAAACCTTATAGAACATCTGCCTCACAAAATACATCGTAATAACTTTCTTTTAAAAAAAAGACTAACCCCTTACATCATTTCTGGCGGGGCGCGCTCCCGGCAAGGGCTGCGCGCCCCGGGTTCCCCACTGCGGCCCCTGTCACTTCATTTGATATCCCTTATTGACCCACCCATCTCCTTCATATATGGGCATGTCCATAGACCGATCGGCACAAGTTTTATAATATGAAGAGAGTTGCAAAGTATGACATTAAAAAGTAAACGAATTAAAAAAAAAAACAAAAACAAACAAAACTAAACAAAAAAAAAAAAAACGAACCAACCAAAATAAAACATTAATACTGATGAAAAAAAAGCCCCAAAAAACCCAAAATATAGAGGATGGGAGAGGAGGGCGGAGGGGAGCCCCCCTCCGCCCGTTGGAATGGCGGCAACACACAACGATTTGAGATGGGAGCTGCGGGGGGAGAGAAAAAAAAGAAACGAGACATCTTTTAAATCAATCCCTGGTTGTAGACAAGTTCTCCGAGACCAGTACCTGGCACCACTCCAACAAACAAACAGGGGGGAAGAAAAGTCCGTCGGCGAGGGGCGGCGGCGGCGCTTACTACTCCGCCGACTCGGCGGCGGGTCCCTCCGGACTGCTCTCGGCGGGAGGCTCCTGCCGCGCCGGCTCCTCCGCGGGGGCCGCCTCCTGCTCGCCGCTGCCCGCCTCGCTCGTGGCGGCGCCGGCGCCCGCCGCCTCCTCCGCCGCCTTCGCCTTCCCCTCCGCTGCCTGCTGAGGCGGCTGCTGCTCCTCGGCCGCCGCTGATGCCGGGGCCTCTTCTCCCGCCGCCTTCTCGGGAGCGGCCTCGTCCGATTTGGCCTCCTGCGAGTCCCCCGCCTCCTCCTTCGCCGCCTCGGTGCTGCCGGCCGCGCACGCCTCCTCGGCGGCCGCCTTGCCCTCCTCGCTGCCCGCCGCCTCGGGGGCCGCCGCCTCCTCCTTCCCGCCCTCCGCTGCCGCGGCGGCGCCGCCGCCCTCGCCCTCGGCCCCCTCGCCGGCCTCCTTCTTGTTCTTCTTGAAGGAGAACCCGCTGAGCTTAAAGGACTTCTTGAAGGAAAAGCGCTTCTTTTTTTTTTTCGGGGTCTCGCTGCTGGACGAGGGGGTCGCGCCCTCCTCAGTCTTGGGGGAGGACTCGCCCTCCGCCGGAGAGGCCGGCTCGGTGCTCTCCGCCTCTCCCGCCTCCTTCTCGGAGGCGGGCTCCGACGAGGCCGCCTCCTCCTTGCCCGTCTCCTCGGCGGGCGCGCTGCCGTTCGCCTGTACCTCCTCCTTGCCCGCCTCCGCCGCCGCGGGGGAGGCGTCGCCGTTCACCTTCAAGTGGCCGTTCTCCTGCAAGACAGGGACCAGCGTTACCGGCGGTGTCCGGGGCAGTCTCGGGGCGCCGCCGCCGCCCTCCCCGCCCGCCGGCCTCCCCGCGCCGCTTCCCGCGGTTCGAAGCCCCGCGCTCTCGCCGGGCCGGGCGCCCCCAGCGGCGGGCGGAGTGCGCGGCGGCCGCCAGAGGGCGCCCCGGCTCCACGCAGCGGCGGCCGCGCCGCGCACCCCCGCCCCCGGCGCGCCCCGTCCAAGCCGCGGCGGCGGCGCGGGGCGGGGAAGGCGAACAAAGCTCGCCCGGCCCGGCCCCGGCCCCCCGCCCGCCGCGGCCCCTCTGCGTCCAGGCGGTGCGGCGAGGCGCCCCCGCCTTCCCCCCCCCTCCCCACTCACGCCGCATTTGCATCTTTCAGGCGCCCGGAGCGCGGCTGGCTGCCCCGGGCGGCAGCTGCGGGGGCGGCGGGGGGTGGTTGCCCGCAACGCCGCCGCCGCCGCGCGGGGCGGAGGGGACGCGGCCAGCCCGGCTCACGGGTGGGGAGGGAGCGCGGGTGGGTGACAGAATGCTGTGTCCCACGGCTGCCGATTCCCCGGCGGGGCGGCCGCGGACGGGGCGGGCGGCGCAGCCCCCGGCCCGCGCTCTCGCCCGAGGGGGCTGCCCGCGGAGCCCCCCGCCCGGCGGCTCCGGGCCCCGCTACTACACGGCCATCCGGCTCTGCCGCGAGAGGCGTTCCGCGCGAGGCACCGAGCGTCTTCGGGAGGAGGCTAAGCGGGCAGAAAAGCCAAGCGGTGTAAGATCCTTCCGTTTACGAGCCATTGGGACACTCCACCATAATACACGAGGGATTAAAAAAAAAAAAAAAAAAAGGGAAAAAAAGAGAGAAAGAACCGTGCCCCTTCCCCCCCGCCCCCCACGCAGGAAAGATAAAGGAACGAATCATTCAAAGCCGAGCCCGTTTAACCAAAATAAAGAAATTATTCCTTTGCCTCGAGTTGCAAAGATAAAAGGATCGACCGTGTTCTCCATTGAATGTGCCACTGGGGCATCAAAGGAAGAAGAATTAAACAGGATGCGAAAGAGAGTCCGTCGAAGTTGGCTTTAAAAAAGGAGTAGATTTAATATTTTTTTAAATTTCTTTTCGGTTTTTACCTGTCCATTCGCCTTGGATGGAGATGCAGCCACTGCTTCCCCAGGTTTCTCGGCGGAGGCTTCGCCCTTTGCAGCGGTCTTGGAGAACTGGGCACCCATGCTGTCTTATTCAACAAAGAAACTCAACAGATCCAAAAGGAGGGGAAACAAAGAGCGTTGGGTTGGTATAAATACTGGGCGACCAGCAGCAGCAGCAACACACACACACACCAGAGGGGAAAAAAAAAGAGAAGAGAGAACAGAACCGATTATAATGCACTCCTTTTAAAAAATTTAAAGTTGAAGAGATCAAAAAGCAGCAGCACAGGAGGGAGGGGGAAAAAAGGGAGGAAAAAGTCGAGCAAAAAAAAAAAAAAAAAGGAGCCCAAGTTTAGTAAAAAAGAAGTAATAAAAAATCCCAGATTTGTAGCCGTACTGTAGACAAGGAGAAAATGGAGAAATCTCCCTGGTTGCTAATAAGATGCGGAGTCCAACGCCCAAGTGCACAGATGAATGGGCTTCCCGAGCGGTGACGGCAGCGCTCCGCCCGGCGCCGGCCAATCGCGGCCGCCGCGCACAAAGGGGGGCGGGGCCCGCCCGCCCGGCGAACAATGGAGCCGCGATGGCAGCGGTTTGAAATCGGCCCCCGGCCGATAATGAATGTGCCGCTCCGCTCCGCCGCGGCGCGGGCGGGCGCGCCGGGCCCCGCGCCGGGCCGCCAACAAAACACCCCGAGCGAGCGAGAGAGAGAGCGGGGCGGGCGGGCAGGCAGGCAGGGACAATGGTGCGAGAGGGGCGTGCGGGTGAGTGCGAGTGCGAGTGTGAGTGAGAGCGTCCCGGCCCCGCCGCACGCCCCCGCCCGCTGCCGCCGTGAGAGAGCAACAGATAGTGTGTGCGAACCCCGGGCGGGGGAGAGCGGGAAGGAGGGGATTTGCTGCTTGCTTTTTTTTTTTTCCCCCTTTGTTTTTTTTTTTTTTTTTTCCTTCCCCGGGTTTAATTGGTCGCGATTGTTAAATCGCCCCCAATTTGGAAGGTATTTGAACCACGTAGATCGGGTTTCGCCGAACGAGATCACGAGTCGAAATTAGTAGGTCTGTAGGCCAGATGTTGCAAACGCTAAAGCAGCGGCAGCAGGAGCCGCTGCCGGAGCAGAAACGGACCCCTCCCCCATAGCGATATTGGCTTGGAATAAAATATTTTGTGATTAGCTTGCGGCTCTAATTAAATTCTGCTGTCTGATTATTCCTGATTTGTGTTTTTAAAGTATTTTCTGAGGCGGTGACCCACTTCACTATTACATTTCCATGCACTCAAGTAGTGGGGGAAGCGACGTTATCAGGGAAACATTCGCGCTTTCCCAAACCTCAGCCCCGAGTGTGTATTTACGTTGAATTTAAACCCTCGAATAAGATGTAACCCGAAACCAATGCACGCGAATTAACGGTGATCTGGAGCGCTTATCAGCGCTGGGGTGGGCGAAATATCACGGACCCGAGTGATTTCCTTTCTCGGGGGAGGGGGCGGCGTATGCGGGGAGCTGGCTGGCTCCCTCCCTCAGTGCTGCGATGCGGGGAAGGCTGGCCCAGACCCACCCCCCCTTCCCCCCCGGCACCCCAATCCCCTTTTAAGGAGCAGAAACGAGCGTCAGAACGATCGTTTCCCAAAGTCGGCTAATCTCCTCCGAACGCCTCTTGTTTATAAACAAGGATGTTAAAATGATTCCGATAATGAAGGGCTGCGGAGTGGGTAGGCTCGGCCCAGCCTCCCACCGCCCTCTCCCCGAGGATTGCCGGGGCTGGCGGGATCGGTGGGCTTCGTGCGGACGCCGAGAGCCGCCTCTCGGTAACCCCGGCGAGGGCAGCCGGTTGCTTTCAACCGCTCGAGGGAATATTTCGTTTCTTGGGGGGCAAAAAGGGGGTATTTGGTTGGTGTTTTTTACGGGGGGGATAAAACCTCTCCCTCCCTCCCGCCGCATTTCACGCACAGCCCCTCCGCAGCCGCTGCCGCCGCTCCCTTTGTCTCGGCCGCCGCCGCCCGCCCCGCCGAGCACGGCGCAGCAGCGTCCCGCTCCCCCGGGGGCAGCCCCCCACGCCCACCCGTGCGCCCCGCACCGGCAACACCCGCAGTCCCCGGGGCCGGCGCGGGGGGCGGCCGCCGGCCCTGCCGGGGTGACCGCCCACGGCAGGGCGGGGGTGCCGGGGGTGCCGCCGCCGCGCCCCGGGGCTCCCTCGGCCGCGCCGCGCCGCCGGGCGGTTTCCCTGGAGACGGCGGGGGGTGGCGGGGCCTCCATGGTGGGATCGGGAGCGGAGCAGGGCGGGGGCGGCTCTGCCCGCCCCGGCGTCACCTGCGGCCGCCGGCCTCGCTGCTGCGGGGCTGGGCTGGGCTGGGCTCGGCGGGGCCGGGTGGGACCGCGGCCGTGGCTTGGGGCGCCGCGGCGGCAGCTCCCGGGGGCCGCGGTGGCGGGAGCCGCTCTCCGGGGATGCGCCGGCTGCCGCCTCTCCCGGGCGTGCGGGCGGAGTGGTGTGCGGCAGCGGGCACCGGCGGCAGAAGGGATGGAGCGAGCTGCGGAGGGCTCACCTTATGGCGTGACGGCAACGCGACCGTGGGACACGGCCAGCCGGACAGCTTCCTTCTTCGGGATCCTTCCCCACTTCTCAGCTGCATGCGCTGTGTTTCCTCTGCTCCTTTTAATCTGGATATTAAGCAAATCGTGATTTTGCTGGTGGTGGTTTGGGTTTTTATCTTTTTAGACTGGTTGATGTAACAGATCACCTCAGAAGACCTGCTGGAAGATCTTGACAAGATTTCACAATCAGTATTAAAAGGCACCTGCCCATCTTGAACGGGTATATGCAATTTCATCGGCACGGGCAGATGCGTTTCTACTTTCCACCGCAGCTATGTCTGAATTTCATAGTGTCACTGAGAAATTTCACAGAGTGACTGGGAGTTTAGACAGTTGCTTTGCATTATGCTTTTGATATGTTTTTCAAACATTTCAATGTTTTACAACTTGAAAAGAAAAAGAGAAAGTAAAGAAGAAAAAGCTTTGACTGATCTTACTCTAGGTACTTAGTTCCACAAGTTCTTCTGTAGAGTCTCTGGACAAGCGGGAAATCTGGAATATATGTATGGTCCCTCTGTCAGTCCCAGTGCAATTAAAACCTGGACATCTATCTCTAAACCAAACCCTTGACCGTGAGGTGCAAATACGAGATTTAACTCCTCGAATGACCTCTTGAGTCCATCAGTTACCAGGCTGCTCCTTGTCGCACCACACCTTTATCCACCAAGCAACGAGATATGCTGGAGGGGAGATTCCTCTTTCTTAAACATGTACTTTACTTAACTTCCTGATCTTTTAATCTCCTTCCAAGAGGCAGGGAGTGGGGAAAGAGAAATACAAAGACAGACAGACAGAAAGAAAGCAAGAAAGGAAGAAAGAAAGAAAGAAAAAGAAAGACCTCAGTCTTTTGTAGCAGGACTAATCAGTTACGAATATGACAATACCAGTTTTCTACTGTGCCTTCCACATAAAAAGTTGTCATAGAACTTCTGTGGCAGGAACAAGGATGTACCAGTGTAAAGTTGCTTGTGTATAAGGTGGTGGAGATTTAGTGCCTGAGAAAAGCGGTACCATTGTAAAGTGTATTTGTGTTAAGGCTTTTATCACAATAGCTGTGTCAACAAAACACCCATATTCCCCCTGTGTCACGTGTAGTGTTATTTCTAAGAAACATGATAGCCATGACTGAGAGACAGCTCTGTGGAGCCCAAAAATGAAGAAGAGATGGGGCTGGGGAGCTGTTCTTGCAGGGGCATAAGGATTTGCTTCCCCTTGCTCCTCCAGAGGTTTAAGGGCCCCATCACTGCAATTTCCTGATTTCTAATAGTGTGTTGCACCCCCCAGATGAAGTTGTCTTTTTGCAGTACTTCCAAAATGTGACTCCTATCAGCACATTTTTCCTGAAGCATTTTCATCCTCAACCTTTTGGGAAGGCAGAAGACTGAGGTGTGGACTGATGAAATACTTTGTACAGTGCTACCCAGCAAATCAGCCTCTCAGCTGACTCAGTGTTACTGATTCTTGGCTGTGACTTCATGATCATTAATATTAAATCTGTGCCTTGCAGCTACAGCTTTGATTGGGCATAAACACAAACCTTCCTGTCAAGCTAGCCTGGTATAAGCATGGTGTAGTGCTTATGTCAACTTTGCACTAACTTTCTGTGGGGAGGCTAGGAAAAAAGCAGATAGCTTTTGGCCCAAGAGCAGCTGAGGCAAAGTTGCCCCGGCAAAGTGTTTGGCCACATGTAGAACGAAAGCTGAATGTGGTGCCACAAGCTGGGTTATGTGTCTGTGGAAATCCTGACCTTACATCAGGTCCTCTGAAGCTGCAGTTTACCACCCTGTGAAAGTATGGCTTCTGACTCCTGCAGCCACTGCCAAACCTCCCAACTCACTAGTATCCAGCTTTGTTTTCTTTTCCCAATACTGTCTAAAACATTCATGTTCATCCATTCCTGAAATACAGGTGAATGAAGTGGTATTTTCATTTACAGTTCAGGAAAAGGAGAAAGCTGCTCAGTAACAGCTCCCTGCCAGTACAGCAGCTGCTAACTGGAGTCCCAGAAAAACCCATCGGTGACACTCGTACTGTGCTAAGGTAAAAGCTCAATCATGAACATGTTTTAACTCCTATTAAAATTTGAAACTTTTAAAAACGTGTCCTAACTTGCCACTTGTAGTTGGGACACAAATGTATTTTAACTTGTTTGCTGGCAAATGCACTAAAATGCAACACACCCTGTCAACACTGAGAATCTGAAAACATGTTAATTAAAAGTTTTCACTGACACCTTTTTTTTTTTTTTTAAATGCACCTTTATTCTCGTCCAGACAAGCCTTTAAAGAAAGTGAATCTAAAAGCGGTTTTGGGAGCTGGAATCCAGTGTTTACAGAAATCCTGAAAGAGTATGTGCTTTCTAGTGTTCATGTTGTGACTGTCCCCTGGGTGATCTGAGATCTGAGGAGGTGCTGGGAAACCTCCTTGTGTCCTGGGGTGCACAGAGACCTTTCTTATGTGCAGAGAGAGCAGCAAGCAAACTAAAAAGTCGTAATCAAAGTTTACACCAAGAGATAATGTTCCCTATATTCTCATCTACCACAAGTCTTTTCTTCTCTTGTCCTGGTCCTTATGGAGAAACGATGTAAGACAAGCATAGGACAGAAAACATCTTGCTTTCACAGGAACTGTTGAACTGGGACAGTTCTGGGAACAGGGGAACAGGATAATATGAGGTAAACAATGTTAAAAGTTTCAAAAGTAAATTCAGATTTGCAGAATACCTGCATCTTTTCCAGTTTCCTAAAAATGAGTATCTCATGATGTCTGAATCAGTGCTCTGATTTCCTCCTGACACATCACATCAGTTTCTTCAAGCTTTACTCCGGTTTGGTGCAATGCTATCAAAAGCTTTTAACCTTTATGTCACTCACAACCATTACAAGCCCTTTACTAATATTTGCCAAGCTTTTATTAACTGAATACCTTCAACAATGTTTGTTAAATAGGATCCAGACTGTTTGAATGTCCAGTGTTCTGGGAAACTGAAAACAGAGCTTATATATTTTAAATGTATCATACAGCTGGTATCTCTCATAGCTAATAAAAAAATATCTGTCAACCAGCTGGATAAGTGGCCACCAGTAATGAGGCTGGTTACTTCTGGGAAGCAAAAAATCCACAAATTAAAATCAAGAATAAGAAAACAAACAATAAACCCAACTCAACCCCCCAAAAATTTTTCTTAGGTGATACAAAAGTAAAAACACTCCAGTAAAGCCCAAGCCCCTCCCTTAAGGGCAATCACAGCAAGACACAACAACTAACAGGGAAGGTGTTACTATACTGCTAAAGGACTGGTCCATTCTATATGCTGGTTCTGCTTTAAGGAACACCATTTCAGCAGCAAAGAAAGGGCATTTGGCTTCATTGTGTTAAGCAGGGTGTGGACAAAAAAACATAGAGATAGCAGAGAGTTGTAAACCCTTTACAACCTTCAGTTCTAAGGACAAATACTGACTGCTCCGCTGCAGTTCCCCAACAGCATTACTGGGGTAAGTCAATTGCAGCAGTAGTCCTTTGCTCCCTTCGTTCCTGTGCTCTGGCCCTACAGTTCCACTCCCTCCATTGTGTGTACCCTGGCTTCCCTCTGACCTCTTGATAAGCCATTTTGGAGAGTTAACACAGCAGAAAACTACTATTTCTCTCTTCCCCAATATGCCTCCTCCATTCTCCCCCTCCCTCCCTCCCTGGCTTTTTGAACAGGGAAGGGTAGTTTCCTGATGGTCTAGCTTCTGTAACCCTTGGTGTGGCCAGACAAGTTGCAGCGATGACAAGCAGGTGATAACCTGATTGAGCATGAAGTTAAGCTTCAGTTCTATTGACGTGTGCTTCAACAGCACCACTGCCTCACACAGTCCCCTTTTTCTGCAACTTGTTCTTGCTTCCAGTTTCCTGATTCTCCTTCAATTCTGCTGGGAAGAGTGATCTAAGTAAAAAATGCCTGATGAGCAGGTATCTTTTAGAATGGGATTGACAGGTGATATCTCATCATGTTTTATTGAAAGACCACGTGTGCTTTAATGATGACTACTTTGTGTCATGTGGCTACAGCCAGCCCAGCTTGTATGAATTCCAGCTACATTTGGAGGGGCCAGGAGTTACGTAAGAGTGGAATCATGCAAATTTATGCTGAAAAGTGTCACAGAGTGTGAAATGAAACTGATGGACCCAGCTAAACAGAAATCTATCTAAAATAGGAAATAGGAAGCATTTGAGCTTGACTCAGAGATTTGGATTCCAGACATGTAGTTATTGTGAATTGAAACTGATTTAGGGTTAAATTAGCAGCCTCCACATCAAGTGCCTAGGCTCTCTGTAGGGCTCAGGCTATGGGGAGAAAGCCAAGTGCCAAAGTCTGTAATTTGCCCAGCTGGCAGGTAGAGGCTGGTACCCTAAGTCTGGCTTTATGATTCTCAATGCCTGAAAAAAAATACACTGCAGCCACAAGGTGCAAAAGGCTAAGCCAGTACAAGTTGCTGTTGTTGTGTTGTTGTTTTTGTTTTTATACTCAGCTCACAAAGGCTGTTTGCTTCAGGTAGCTGGAATAAACATTATAGACTGCATCCCAGTCAGCTTGGCAGAAATGTATGTGACATGTACCATCTGGTGACCTAGTAGGGCACAGATTTTATATCAGTGGTCATGTAATCCCCAGCTATACAGACATACATCACAAATAGGAAATACAAAGCATTTGTGCCTGTCTCAGAGACTTGGATTCCTTATATTTGGTTGTGGAGAAGTATATCCCTTTACTTGGAAGCCAGCGCTCTGACCTCTTCCCTGCTGTGAGGTGCTTTTGCCCCTTTGAAAGCTTAAGAGGCAGTCCCCTTTCATCCAGGAAGCATGGCTTTAATTCCCACCTAAGAAAATTTGAATCCCTTCATTTACCTCCCTCTGCTTTTCCCATGAAGTTCTAGGATGAGGAAATGTGAGCACAAATGTTTCCATTTTCTCTTGCTGAAGCTGTTCGACAAAGGAATTAAGAGTTACTCTTTGGCATGGAGCATTAGATAATAATTGCTCCAAAACCCGAGCATGATTCTGCAGTCTAATTGCTTAGCAGGCCTGCCTGGGAGTGGGAGCAGCTTGCCGCTGGCCCTTGCTCTTCTGAAAGTGTTACTGTTTTCTAGTTTGTAGCTCTTGGGGCAAGCAAGGCCGGGCCCTCATGGTCCAGTGTTAGCAGTCTGACTCAGTGACTTCAATATACAGTTATGATCCTGTTTTGTCTCACTGTTCAGCCTTCAAATAATAATTTTTTTGCAAAGTGGAGCCCTGAGCAGAGAGCTGGTATGCCCTGGTACTGTCATGTTTCCAGCTAGGCAGGGCAGCTGCACAGCTTAGGGTAAGAGGGGTCTGCATGCTATGGCCCCTTCCCTCACATGTGACAGGACTTCCTTCACATGCAGGTAGATCAATGTCCACACAAACTTCAACTGGTCTGGACATCACCCATGCAGAGAGACCTCCTCTGTGTTTCCCCAGGGAAGGCCTTTGAGCAGCTGCTTCTGAAATGCTTTGGAGACAGAACTGCTGAGGTGAAACATGGTCTATTGGTTGGACACCTCTTGGGACACATCTTGCCTCTTGTGTCTTCCTGGCATTTTGAAAAGCAGAGGCAGAAAATACTTTAAAGCTTCCTGGGTCCAATCTGATGAATTCAACAACTTACTGATGGCTTTAAATTTTCAGTTTGTGTTTGGACAATCAAAATGCATATAGGTCCTTTTGTAGATTTAGCTGCAGTTTGTAACCTGTCAACAGAGAGATTCACTGACATTTCATATTAGGTACACCAGACTTTCAGATTTTTCATCTTTTTTTTTTCTTTTTTCCATTGTCACAATGAATGGTTTAGACTCTTCAGAATATCATTCTGATACTACATACCCCCCACAATTTTATTTTGGTTTATATTATGATTAAACATTTTCATATTAGAAAGTGTTTGTTCAATGTGTATTTTGTGTTTTAGCACCTTCTTTTTCGTTGTAATTGTGTGCAGTTCTGGGCACCAGACTATAAAAAGGATATAAAACTGTTAAAGAACATCAAAGGAGAACCACGAAGGTGGTGAAGGGCCTTGAGGGGAAGCCATAAAAGGAGTGGCTGAGATCACTTGGTCTGTTCAGCCTGGAGAAGAGGAGACTAAGGGGAGACTTCATGGCTGTCTACAGCTTCCTCACAAGGGGAAGTAGAGGGATAGACTCTGATCTCTTCTCTGTGGTGACCAGTGACAGGACCTGAAGGAATGGCCTGAAATTTTGTCAGGGGACATTTAGGTTGGATATTAGGAAATTACCTTGTGGGTAGTTGGGCGCTGCAGCAGTGTGATTCTTGGGGTGTCCTGTGGAGGCCTAGGACTTGGATTCTATGATCCTGGTGAGTCCCTTCCAACTCAGGATCTTCTATGACTATGATTCTGTGTAACCTGTGCAAAGGAATAAGTTCATACCCACTTTTACAAACCTGTAGAAGAGTTCACCTTACTTATACAGTGAGCTCACTTGTCTTTAGGAGAATGGATATGTAGGATGAGAGCCACCTTTTTAAGTGTAATGGGTAACAGAGACTACTGTCTGCATGTCGAGGGGGTTGATCCAGCCTCCTTGTGTAAGAAATGGGTAATAAAGGTCTTTTTCTTTTTTTTTTTTTAACAATGGCTTTAGAATTTTGTTGTATAAATGTTCCTGAAGCCATGTACTGATTTTTAAACGTGTAATGACTGAAAGGTCATTTTTTGTCACCACTATTGCAAGAAACCACAGTCCAGGCTGCAGGCTTCAGGGCAGTAAATTAATGATTGTTAAAACAAATGAATTAATGATTACAAATTCAGCTGTTTGATTTAGAAAATCACACACGTGTAATGAAAGAGACAGGAGGGGTTATTAGTGAAATAACTGGTTAAAGATTGGGGAACTTTTGTCCATATTTCTGCCCTGTGGCAGACTGCCTATAGGGGTAAGTCTCTGTAGGTACATCTGCCTGGCTGACTAGGGTGCTGGGTCGGGACTCTAGCTGTGGTAGATTTTGTTGTGCATGTTGGAAGCAGACATGGATATAAGCATAGATGAACTGGCTCCAAGTCTTGGTGAAGAATACTTTTCTGACTTGAACTCTCTGTGTCTATGCTGCCAAACACACACCCCTTGTACCCAAGCTGCTATAAAGACACTATCAAGCACAGGCAGCAGGAGGGCTGTGTGGATGAACAGGTAGCTCCTGACTAAGCTCAGACTGAAAAAGGCAGAATGCAAGAGGCAGAAGCAGGTGACCCAGGAACAATACAGACACAGCGTGCCATGATGTAATTAGGAAAGCCAAAGCCCACCTAGAGTTAAGTCTGGTGAGGGATGAGAAGGGCTACTACAAGCATACCAGCAGCAAAAGGAAGATCAGGAATAATGTGGACCTGCTGCTGAGCGAGGGCAGGGACCGTAGTGCCAAGGGATAGAGAAAAGATCAAGATACTGAATGCCTTCTTTACCTCTCCTGGTAAGGTAGGCATTGCTGGTCAGACCAGCCTTCAGGAACATCAAGACTCTGACATCAAAAGGAAAGTCTGGAAAAAGGAAAACTCACCCTTGGTGGAGAAGGAGTGCATTGAAAGGAACATTTAAACAAACTGAATGTATACAAGCCCATGGGATCCCCTGGGAGGCACCCACAGGTGTTAAGGGAGCTGCCTGATGTCACTGAAAGGATACTGTTGGTTATCTTTGAAAATGTTGTGGTGATTAGAGCAGAATCACAAGGACTGGAAGAAAGCAAATATCAATACTGTCACTGAGAAAGGCAAAAAGAAGGATCTGGTGAACTATAGGCTAGCCAGCATTCCCTTGGTTGCCAAAGAGAGGCCGTGAAGCCTCCATCCTTGGAGATCTTCAAAAGTCATCTGATCACAGTCCCGAACAGCTGGCAGCCCTGCTTGAGCAGGGGGATTGGACAAAATGATCTCCAGAAATGCCTACACTGTGATTCTATGTGATTCAGAGTGTGATATTGTTTTCAGTCCTGCCTCAGCTATGCCTATAATCACTTTAGTTTCAAGACATTGTATTTCTGAGATCTTGTGCCTCCATTAAATGGTTTATGGAATGTGGAAATTAATACACCTGCCTATGCACCTTGGAAGTATAAATACACCAAAGATTGTAAGGTGCTTTCAGTGAATGAGGCATACAAATGCCTTTTGTATACATTTATAAGAAAGAGAAACTTTACAATCTTTTCCCCCTGTACAGTACAAATTACATTAAAGTGTGAGAAAACAATATCTGTAATAACATTCTTGAAACTAGGAACTCAGAAACTGAGTAAATCACAGGTTTGATGTGAACCCCTGCCTTTATAATTTCCCATGCTTTCTGTGATACTGTGTTGGAGCCTACACAGAGCAGATGAAGTAGTGTCACAGTAATTTTTGTTTGTTCCTTTTAAATTATGCTTTCTCACACTTTTGTCAGGTCTCCCATTTCCCCCCATGCAGCTATAAAAGGCTGCCTTCAGTCTGTTTAGGCTCAAGGCACGCATGCGGTCTTTTATTGACAAAAGCAGATGGCGATTTCCCCTACAATCCGTTTCCTTTTCCCTGGCTGGCATGTGAAACACGGAGAGCATACTGGAGGACATGCCATCATACCACGCCAGCCTCAAAGTGCTCCTCTCGCAGGGGAGAGCCCAGGACCTGGCTGCCCATGAGGCGTCTGAATTACTGGAAACTATTTCACATTTGGCTTAGAGCTATTTTGACAATCTTCAGCTGTATCCTTTATTTCTTCCTTCTTAGCATGTAAATGTCCTTTTTATAGTAGCTATTCTTACAGAATTTATAGTTCTCTTTTCTTAAAGCTTCTCATTCCCAGTTCCTTGTTTTTATTTAAGTTAGTCCCTTGTCATTTCCTGGGCATACTATGCTAAGCAAAGCATACATTCAAGGGGTGACATTTTGTGTCTTCCTCAAATTATCTCATGATGCTGGCCGCTATTATTCCCTTTTTTGTCTTCAATGTGGCAGTTATGTCCTTTTTGCCATACTGCCTTTCATGCTTATGAGGAACTCTGCAAAATGTATTATTATCTTCTTTTGTATGCTTCTTTAAACCCCTTCTTTGCTTTTATACCTAGCAGTGCAAAGAAATGACTGGTTAATCCATTGATTTCTATTTTTTTTTCCTTGGATTTATTGGTAGTTATTTTGAGTTTGAAATCTATGTGGGATCAGGCCTATCTTTGTGGACTGACATTGCCTTATCGGTTAGCATAAGGACAGAAAAAGTGCCAATTTAAGCCTCTGAGGTGCTTTAATCTTGGCAGTCCCTGAGCAGAGTTCCCCTTTCTGCATCTTACTGAGATTTGCTAGGGAGGATGTGCAGCTCAGTCAGTGTGTGGGCATAAAGCCTGTAAAGAGCTTTGGAGCAACAACTGGCTTGACACAACACATGCAAGGAACGGTTTATCCTTCATCCTTAGCCCCACATATATCACAGGCACTTTAATTTCTTTTTCTTTACGCCTGTCAGAATTTTCAGATTGCTTTTCATATGGCTGTGTTCAGCACTATTTCTTTCAGAATCAATTCAGTTTAAATTTTTCATTCATGTACAAAGAAAAAATTCTGAAATCGACTAATAAAGCATCTGACTCATTTAAATGCTTATGAGCCTAATACTGCATTCATATTACTGAAAAAAAATGCTTTCCTCTAAATCTAAATTTTATGAAGCATAATCACAGGACTTTTTTGTATTCTTAAGCATTGCAAAGTTTGTACATACAATAGCATTTGCAATGCATTCATGGGTGGTCAGGAAATCTGTGAGCAGCAAGTATGAAGCACCTCCACAGTAGTAAAAGCAGGAAAAATTCCAAAAGAGAAATGGGAAAGACATAATTATCACTGAATGTGCAGCTGGACTTTCAGTGCCCAGAGAAAACAGGTAGCATCAAGCTTTTTGAGATCGTCTTTCCTTCTCTGCACATTTGCAGCAAACAGTAATGCAGTTCTTGTACAGGCTGCGACTTCTGTGGTGATGACAAACAGAAACATCCAGGAAGGTTCAAAATGGAGCTGAGCTTGGCTTAAGCAGGCAGACAGAGCTTTCAGACTGCAAAGTTCATTCTTTATGGAGAATATGATTTGAGTCTTCAATGATATTAATACTAAAAATGTCAAAAGCTATAAGCACATATTATAGTGACATCAAACTTTTTGAGTGAAGTGTTGGTGGGTTTCTTGGAAGATTCAGATAAGGAAGGTTTCTTTCTTTGTGAACACATCAATATACATGAGCATATAGAGCAGAGACCAGTCTTTGAAAGGTTTTTATATCTCACCTCTCATACCTCACACCTCATTTATAATCTCTTTATAGAGGGCAGAGTGTAGGGTGATTCCTGCTCTCCTCCCCTCTGAGTGCAGGACCCCATTTCCTGTCACCTAAAATTCCAAAAGTGATGTTACACACACAGAAACTCTACCCTTCTTTGGCGCTTGCTTGAGGAGAAAGAGGAGCATAGCTGCTGGGGGTGAAGAAAGGCTGAGGAGCTGAGGTGAGTTTGGACTTGGCCAGTGGAGCATAGGGGCAGGGCACTCACACCCCAGATGCTCAGCTTTGCGGTAGTGTCAGCAAACTGTAATGTCATTGTCCTTTGACACTGACATCAGCAAGCACAGCTCTCCTGCCCCTCACCATGCTGGTCATTGTCCCAGGAAAGGAAGCTTTCTCTGTTCTGTGCTGTCAGGTTGTGCTTCAAAGCAGATGACTGTATCTTGAAAAGGCATTGTGTAAGATTAGAAAAAGCCAGTCTGTCTGAAAGGTTTCAGGGGGGAGGTTTTGACACCACAGCACACGAGACTGAGGCATGATTATGTTATCTACCTGTTTGTCATCAGATATACACAGGGCACCTACTGCCTAGCCTGCAAAAGGGCGGAGAGAGGAGGAAGGCTGACCACAGCTTTCTCCAAGCCATGGGTTCCCATTATCTTTTTCTGCCAAGACCCAGCAGGAAACGCAGTTTGTGTTCGCCTGAGTTTTGGTGCAGACTGGTGACACAAGACAGTGGTTTCCAGCAATTTCTAGGATTGGAGAAGTGCTTGGGACAGAACATTACACTCTCTGTGTCAGAAGTGGACATCATGGAGGGGTTAGTTCCCTCCTGAGGTGTTTCTAGCAGTGCTGTTCTGAAACCCTGGCCGGGGTAACTCCAGCCCACTGCCAGTGAGTGTGTCCCTGTGCCCAAGGGGTGGGAGAACAAGAGTTGTCAAGTAAATGATTAGTGGAGCAGAAGGTCCTGAGCCTCAGAACAAAAAGTGGGCTTTTCACAAGTTGTGTCTTTGGATGTATCATAATGCAGTTATGTTTCTTCCCTTCTTATGCCTCAAGGTCTGGGGCAAATCATCCTGCTTCTTTCTTTTCCTCAAATCTTCATGGGGGGCCCCACTGAGATATCACCAAGTTTGATGACGGAATGAAGAAAATGTGGTGGTTTTATTTTTATATCTATATTTATTTTCTTTTTGGTCTGAGTTACTTGGAAGTCCCTCTATATAAAAATACTTTCAAATGTAATTATCTTCCGTGGGTGAAATTCATCTCCAGCTCTGCAGAAATGCTGTACAAATGTGGTGCTCTCACCATTGTTTTTGAGCAGTTATCAGTCTTCAGAAAAGGTAACAAAATATAAATCAAGAGAAGCATTCAGACTGGTATTTCTTAATTTTATTTTTAGTAACTGATCTGTTCACTGTGGGTTCAATTAGATTTGGAGGACATCTTCCAAACATAGTGGTTTTTCCTTTAAACTTTTTATTTCAAAACACAAATCTGCAAAAGTATATCTACACACAAATATATCTGTTATGCATTGGCTCACTATTCTATTCATCATACAAAAACCTTTACAAGTATCACAAACTTGCTGAAGTGAAACAGAGATAAGAGAAACTCAAGTTCTGATTTTAATTCTGCTTTACTCAGCACGTATGTTTACATATGTCAGCTGTATCTGAGATTTCTGAGAGGTGTCCTGGGTAAAATCAGCACACATTTTAAGTTATGCTTCATTACCAAAGTCATAGTTTGGTATTTACTAGATCTTAACCACTGAAGTAGCAGATGTGGAAGATTAGGAGAAAATGTGAGAGGTAAGGTGCTGTAGTACTTAAATCACTACTATATTTGGGGTTTTCTGAAAAAGAAAATCAAATCAGCTCTGGTTTCCAAAGAATTTATGGAAAACCTCATTGACAGCTGCACTTGCAGGTTGCAGTGTGCTTTTATTAGCTCTACTAATGATGTTAGGGAGATACATATTGTTCTCTTTTAAGCAGCTTTCACAGGGTTAGTAACTAAAGCACTTTGTTATTAATTATCACTAACATTAGGCAGAAAACAAAAAACACATGGAAATGGTATAGATCTGCTTTTCTGAAAACTGTTTTGTAACCAGGTCCTACAGAACTGTGGAAGATATGTCATCACCTGTGCTAGTCTCCTTATCTTGTTGCAAATATCAAGAAAAATAATAATTATGTTTATTAAAGTAGCAGGGCCAATGAGGTAGGGTTTTTCAGGGTGCTAGTCAAAAGCTGAGTAATAGTTAGCTCCTCCCAAGCCCAACGTTTACAGATAGAAAAGGAATGGGGAAGAAGGCATAACAGCAGAAGCAGAAACAACCAAGAAAAGCATTCCACTACTCAGTGGGTGAGGAAAAGGCAACTTGTCAGGGAGGAGAACACTCGAGGAGAACAGAAGAGCACTGCAGGGAAGGCTTGGAGCAAAATGACGTGCTCTGTGAAGCTGGGGAGATCAGCCAGGAGCCCAAGCCTCCAATCCACACAGAGTAAAAAATGGAAAACATCCAAAGGCTCAAATGTCCCGTGCCTCCTGATTTGGCTCCTGTTATTACTGTTATCTGTCAGCCACCTTCCCCTTTCTTTGCAACTCTTCCTCAAAGCCATATGGAAGCAGGATTAAGGTGGGTGGAAAGTACCACCTTTCTCCTCATAACCTCAAAGCTGGGGGATCTCCTTGGAGTGGCCTGGGGCCTGGCATTACAGCCACCATCTGTTAACTGCTCCTCTTCTCTACTGTGGCCACCGTGGTGGTGAATGGCCTCAGACAAGGTGCAGACAAGGTTCACTGTCTGCAAATGTAGTCAAGAGCAGCTAGGGGAGCTTGCTGTATCCTACTGGCAGATGGGACAAAGAAAGCATCCTCGTTCTGTTTTTGTGCATGGGTAAAAAAAGGGTCAAATTATTTCCCTGATGTCACACAAAACGTCAGCAGAAAGGGGCAAAAAAAATCTTAGTTTTCCTGACCCCAGCATTACACTTCAAATTTGAAACCCCTGCAGCTATGATAGAGGCAAAAGGGTAGGTAAGGAAACAGGAAAAAGGATTAGAGAAGTCAGGACATACTGGCTCATGACTGCGCATATGCAGTGCCTTAATTGAAGTTAAGCTTTTACACAGAACTACTGCAAATGGTTTGGAATTGAAATCTGAAATGAAAATATTGGCAGAAGCATAGTCTGGGACTATATTTTATGTTCTCTTTTTAGGGTCTGTATCATTCTATCTGGGAGCCTTGTGATCGTCAGCAGATTTTATTCTCACAGAATCATAGAGAGGATGAAACATTTTCTGCTCATGTTGGGAAGGCAGAATTTAGGCAGACAACTGACAAAATATATTATATTAGGTCCTCCAGGGAAACTGAGGCTGGTTTCAGCTGTAGAGCCAAAGCTTTATAAATTTCAATCTATATTCCTAAATCCATTAAATCACCTTTTCTAACTTAGATTTTTATGAATCTGAAGTCTACTTCACAGTCTGTGTTTATATTGCTCTCTGAGAGAGAAGTGCAGCTTTGTACCTGTGATGGGTCTTCCTTAGGGAGTTGGTTGGGAACCTTTTCAGTAAAATCGTGAGGAAAGGCGTTGGCCTGCTGCAGGGGTAGGGAGCCTGAGGACAGTGAAATTGAAAGAAGAATTTCGTTTCCTAACCAGCCTCGGGAGTATTTGGCCTTATGAGTAACCTTGGAAAGCTGTGAGGAGGTGGAGGAATGCACATTTGGTGCTGAAGGAATGAGCATTAGGAAGGGAAGATACAAGAAGCAGCTTCTTAAACTTTTCATTCTGAGCAGTGGATATGATTGCTCCCACTGACACCCCTGTCTCCCCTTTCTTCTGAGCAATACCCTGGATATCATCACAACATACGCTCTCTGTGGTTCTAGCAATCGCCCTTGGGACCCCTTGAATTGAGGAACCTTTACATCCCTTGATGTAAAGGTTAGGATCCTGGAATTTCTTCCCCAGTCCTCTCACAGGTCATTTGGAAGAAATTTCGAGCCTCTCCCACAGACTTACCTTGTGATTTGTTCCAAGAAAGAATTTAGGATGCATTTTCTGTATTTGAATGTAATGATTGTAATATGCTCTTTAAATCTTGTTTATTATTGTCTTTTCCACTCCTACTGAATCACAGAAGAGCTATTCAGTTTGCCCTCTGTCCATTTCCCCCTCCCTGACTCAAGAACAAAGCAAATCCCTGCATACAGGTCCTGCTGCTTATGAATGCGGTTTTCCTGAGGTCTCAGTCAGCGCAGCATTTCAAGGCTTAGATCTTCATTTTCCAAGTCAGGGCTCGGAATTCCAGATCGAATCTAGGTGGTTACTAATGCATCCATTAACCTGAAAGAAATTCATCTGAGTCCCTTCTATGTCTATTTTATGCCTAGTTTACATCTGATAGATCTGTAAGACAGCCTGGAGCTGATACTCATTTAAGCACTGTAGGTTTAGATGCCAGCAGAAATCTGTGACAGTCTGGAAAAAAGGACAGGATATTGTAAGGACATTAAATAGACCACTTATTTGTATTTTCTTAGTAATACTTTGAGCATTATATCCAGGTCTGAACTTCAATCATCAGTTGCTCAATGACCACGTAGTCAAGTATACATTGTGTTTATTGCCAAATTAGAAAGAGTATCCCATCATGCTAAACCGTGCAAATCCTATCTGTTTTATCACTGCAGGATCATGTTGTGTCCTGTTAGCTGGTATCACAACAGCGGCTTTGTTTCTGTAACGGCAGACTTGAGTGTTCAACATAATGAATACACTCCTACAGCTAGTTTACACAAGGATTGTTGATGTTTTTCACAATGCGTTTTTTTAGACATATGCCTGTGCATAAACAGTCAACATAACCTAGAAGAACTTGAAACTCCCATCTGGATGTTGTATTTAGGTCTCACATGCAGGATTCTTTTTTTTTCTAAGATACTCCATCAAAAAAAAGTGTTCTCTTGCGTTTTTAATTTTTATTTTCTCCTAGTTTATTAGTCTTTAAAGATCCTCCCAAATTACCAGTCACATTTCTCTGATTCTCTGTTCCATAAAGCACGATCCATGACAACCATGACAACCATGTTATAATATTTTGATTTCTTTTCTCATGTCACTGGTCTGATGATCTGATGATCCCTGGCAAGGGAATAAACATGGTAAGCTCTCAGATATTTTCTTCCATCATCAGAGAAGACAGGCTTTGGTATCAGTTACTTTTCAGGGTCATGTATTCATACTTGAAACTGATAGCATCTAATCACAACTATCTTCTCCTCTCAGAACAGTAGTTATCTTCAAACAACATCTATTAATAACCCTTCCTGCCACTATAACTGATGTAGTACACTCGAGTGTAATCAGTGTTGTTACCACAGAAAGTCATACACAGTAATACATTTGTGTCGCTACACTCTGGAATATAAATGTACAGAGGGAAGGGCATAAAGCAGTCGTGCCAGTGCTTGAATATACCAGCTGCAAAGCAAATGAGCAGGGCAGAGTCAGGGTTTACACTCAGAGTTTTGAGTCTCTAGTTGTGACAGCATTCACACAGAAGCTGCTTTACAGATTAGGGAATTGTTTTCAATTTAGTCTTTGTTCTCAGCACTGACTGCCTAACCCTGCTAACCTTGGGGTTAGAAAACACAGTAGTAGAATGGCAAGCCTGTATAAGTCTTGTCCAAAATTCATCTTCTGCCTCTTTGTGCCCAGTGGAGCTGAAATACCAAGAGCTGTAAGGAAGACAAGACTAATGCACCCAAGAAAAACAAGAAATACAAATCACCAATCCTTATGGATATATAGTGTACAATGTCACAGCATAGCTGTCATTAATAGCTACTACACTTGAAGAGGGATGCTTGCAGGTTTTGGGAAGAGTTATTTTTGCTTGAAAATGAAATTTTGAAACCAAATCTTTTCCCATTAATGTACTTGTTTTGACTTCAAATGGGGAAACTTTCCAGTTCAGGATGAAATTTATCATCAGAATGAAAGTGACAGAGAGGATGAGGATGGAAATTCATATAGATTTGGATGACTCTGTGGTACCAACCAAGGCAGATACTTTTGTCAGAAGAAAACTGTACCTTCTGTAGCCTGCAGCATCATAACTTAGAGACGTAGTGCTGAAAGATCAGATTTCTGCATGCCAAGCTATTGTGGGCTGCCTTCTAATTTCTCTCAGGCTTTCCTTTTGTATATTCCCCACTCTATAATGAATTTTGTATTTATAGGTAGAAAAAGACAAGTAACTGAAATATAAAAACTTTAACTGATGGTAAAACTTTTACCAATCTGAATGGCAACAATAATTTAGTGCTTAGTTTTTATGGAAAATATGTACAAAATTGCCTGTTATTGTGCTGTGAAAGGTCAGCATTTGTCAAACCGAGTTCAATGTGCACCAATATACTTCTAAAATCATCCTTTCCATTGTAGAGGCTGTTTGTCTATATGTTGTTCTTCCCTGGTTTTTTAGCATTTTCTCATGTGGTTTTTGCTCTTCTGTCACTAGTTCATTGCTGGTCTTTTGCTGGTACCCATTTTAGGAAGCAGGTAATATCAAGCAAACCTGCTGAAAGAATATGAGGTGGCCAGTGGACTTGCATCTGGTAGGAAAAGCCTTGAAGAAATGGATAAATAACTCGCTGCTTTTTTCATGAGGTCTTCATTGCCAACCTAGGGAACAAGTGGGATTTTAATATCTGATTGTACTGGCAGAAATGAATCCATCACCACACAGCCTAGTCCATCATCACTGTATTTTTCGGAAGATGCATCTTAAAACATGACAAACAATTATATTGTGGAGTTTCTTGTCCCTTTGTCTTCCCTAAGGGAAAGCATACTTTGGAGTGTGAGAGACATATCCAAGATCTAATGAGTGAAATGAAGACTTTTTTGAGTAACAAATTTTTATCATGCTTGAAAAACAGTTACCGGGACAAAAAGAAGTTTGACAAAAACTCCTAAGCATAAAGGAGGAACTGCAACATCATGCAAAGTCAATTGAAAATGCTGATAGCTGACTGTAGTCTTCCCTTTTCTCTCCAGCTGCTAAAGCTGAACTAGTAGTCACCATGGAGTTCTTTTCTTGCCAAAAAATGTCTGACAAAGATGAAACTTTGGATACACTGAAGGGACTGGGCGGGGGTGCTGAAATATGGCTGTGGGTGGAGATATCTGAAGAAATGTGTAACTATGTAGGCAATCTTTACATGTTAAAAAACCAATTGTAACCAAAGAAATGAATATTAGCGCAAGCTTAAAAAAAAAAAAAACAAACAGGAAAAAGAAGTACAAGAATGCTGTCAAGACCGTGGCAGCCAAAAAGAAAGGAAATGTTTATTCATAAGGGTCTATGTATTCAAAAAACCATAAAATGTTGTCCTCTGAGGATGGCAGCTTAGGTATAAACTGCAATAGGACTTGTGATGTGATTAAAGAAGAGTGCATACCTCTGAGGATAATAAAGAACTGATTCCCTTAAACAGTGTGCAAGCTTTACAATCAGTGTCCTGGACAGCATCCTAGGAAGATCTCCAGCTACAGTAAATCAGGAAAAAGTGGCTGAAGTGCCTGGGGACTTTTATTCCTAGTATAATTGTATTTGAAAAACTTACCCTGAAAGGCTTTCCACAGAAGACAGTGGCAGCAAAATGTTGTAGCTTAAAAAGAAAAAAAGTCAAGTATTTGCATAACCCAGAAAAGATCACATACTTCCTTGAAAGTACAGGATATGGACCTGCAGTCAATGGAATTGCTATTCAGGTGTTACTGTCCACAGCACTCTGATAAGACTTATTTGCAGTACCTGCTCCAGGGAGTATACCTGGTGGAGTTATTTTACAGTACCTCTAAAGGGTTAAAAAGAAATCCAAATGTCAGAAGAGGGAGCTCAGATGTAGTTGAAAAGACAGTGGTGGAGATTAATATTCAACCTCTGCCCTTGACAAGTCTCTAAGGCTTGGCAGTTTCTCACTAGAAGTCTATAAAATTCTTAGGCATGATTGCTACACTTTGGGAAGAGCCAAATTCCTGAATTCTCTGAAGGGGAAAAAATAAAGAAATTATGTTCATTGCATATACTTCACTCCCATGAGAAGGTTACCGAATTGTTTGTATATTTTTTATCAACCCATATCACTTCCTACAGTTGGCAATAAAGCCCTCACCAAAACTTTGGCAAGCAAATAAGAAAATGTCTGCCAGACACCATTAATACAGATCAATCTGGTTTTCCTTTGTGTGAACCAGAAGATTATTTTCTTGAGGCAAATCTCAAACAGTTTTTACCTCAAAGATTTGCTTTTTAAATCCCATTGCATGCCAACAAACCTAGGATAATTCATAGATGCATGGAAGTTAAGGCCAGAAGAGATGGTTAGATCATCTACTCTGACCTTCTGTGCATTTCAGAGCAGTAAATTCCACCCAGTTAGCTTTGTACTGTGCTTATTAACTGGCATTTGGTAAAAGCACTTCCTCAGAAAGTTAGTCAATCTTGATTTGGAGACATCAAGAAAAGAAAATCCCCTGTTTCCTTGGCAGATTCCCCTCACATCATTAATTAATTACTTTCACAGTGATTTTAAAAAAAAAGGTTTTTTCTTTACAGGTTGAATTTTTTTGGCTTTGGCTTTCAGCCACTGATTCTTGGTACACTTCTCTCCAACAGATTAAACATCTTCTTAGTATTATCTCCTCATGAAGGAACTTAATCATTGTACTTCTGTCTTTGTTGAACTAAATATATTGGATTTCTGAAGTCTCTCAGTACAAAACACTTTATCCAGCCCTCAAAAAAATTTTGTTTTCATTTTCAGAATCTTCTCCAATATTAACAATACCTATGAAGCTTTAAAAAATTATGATTCTCTTGAATACTGAACACAGAGTTAAAAATCATCTCCCTAGTCTCATTCACAGTACTTCTTTTGATCAAAGGTAGGATAGCTTTATACAGAGCGTTTTCTGACATCATCACAGTGCAAATCAATGGCCATGAAGCAGGCTGGAAGGGGAAACTGGAAATAGGACACAATTCTTCAGGTAGGGCCACCGACTACCAGAAGGCATAGTCAGAGAGAAGATGGCTTTCTGCTCAGTGATGTCTCACAGTCAAGCCTTGAGGTCTTTTTGGAAAAAAGATTCACTCAGGGAGTCATTTCAAAACCTAAATTTGAAGGATGTTGACCTCTGTGGGAGAGCAAAGAGGTTACTCTCTGCTTCAGTTCCTGAAGTGGGGGCTTGTGCAGGGTGAGACCAGTGCACGTGAAGGAGCAGGGCTACATCTCCAGGCTGGGCAGCACAGGAGTGAAATGTGTGTGACCACTGCTCACCCCCAGCATTTGGATCAGCTCTGCCAGGCTGTGAAAATCTAGTTTTGGTGACTGCAACCACTTCTTCCAACTTGTTACAGAATTTCAGTCTTTACTGTAAGTCAATTGCAATTTGAGTTTGAAAATTCAGCCTCCAGTGATCTAAACAGAACAGATGCTAAGGGCATATCTTGAAACTACCAACAGAACAAGACTCCTAGAATTTGAAGGACTATTCCAATTAAACTTGCTGGAAATACAGATTTCAGTCCAACTTTTCATGAAGTTCAGACACGTTCAGAGCTGAAGTTAACTTTTATTATTATCTCAGCTGCCAAGAATATAAAAAAGAGAGGAAGTTGTTCCACGCAACATTCTCTCAGGCAATAGAGCTAATATCAGAAATTCCCAGCTATAAGAACTCCCCAGCCCTATCTGCCTATCTGTATTCTCAGTCTGTATTTTCTTGCTGTTATGGTCCTGTTTGTAGGTCTGTGCAATAAACCACATTAGTGAAACGATCCCATTAATACAGAAGCAAACAAGCAACTGCTTTGTTGAAGGACAGGAGAAAGTGGGACTCTCTTAATGAAACAATTTAATTAACAAAAGGACAGAACACAACAACCACAGCAACAAAACTAACCTCTCTGAATGCTTAAAAAAAATAAATCTAATTCAGACTATTTCAAAGGATATTCTGTCAGTGTAGCTACTACAGAAGAAGGGACAGTAAGACATTGTATCGGGACAGACATCAATTCGGCAGGAAACTGAGAACTGAAGGAAATCAGAAAACACTTTTTCTACTTGAGAAACAGTAATGTGTAATAACATCTGATGTAAAGTGATGCCTTAGGCTTTAACTTTTATATTTTTCAAATCCTGTACTGCCTAGTGTGTAACTCTGAAGTTTCTTGTAGTTAACTTCTGTTTTCTCATTCTGGTTAGACATAACAAAGCCTCTCCAAACTTTCTCTCCAAGGACACCCAGATTGTCCTAGGCCAAAAATGTGTAAACTATCATCTTAAGAAGGGGGGGTAAACTTATGGTAGTTACATCATTAATTGGGGTTGTAGTTGGAGAATTGATCCTGATATGCAAATGGACAAAACTTATAAAAGTGTGAAGAACTCATGACCCAGGGTGTAACCTTTTAACTCCTCAGGGTATACCTTGAAGGCCCTTCAAATAAATACGTACCTTTATTCCCTTATTCTTGTCTAGTCTCTGTTTTTAAGTGGCCATCTCAAGCATCAAAAAGATCAGAAATAGATTCAAAACTCAGTAATCAGTAAAGTTTGTAAAACCTTTTTTTTCAAGGTAGACTTATTGTGCACAAAAAAGACTTATTTATATGCTAAAAAATTATATCTTATTTATACTAAAATTTACGGTGTGGTAGAATCAGTTTTAGTAATAAACTGTGACTTACTTTCTTCTCAAAGTACTAGCAAGTTTCCTTGGAAAAGGCTAGATTACAGAGAAGAAAATGTTCTGACTGACATTTCCCCAAGATGGCAAGTGGGGGTAGGAAAATATGAGTTCTTTATGGGAAGGGGAATATCTAATCTTAGATTACATATTAAGAAGAAAATCTTTACTGTGAGGACGGTGAGGCACTGGAACAGGCTGCCCAGAGAAGCTGTGGATGACCCATCCCTGGAAGCATTTAAAGACCAGATTAGATGGGGCTTTGAGCAGCCTGGTGTAGTGGAAGGTGTCCCTCCCTATGGTGAGGGGGCTGGAACAGGATGACCTTTAAGGTGCCTTCCAACCCAAACCATTCTATGAGTCTAAGTATCAAGTGCCTAAACAGATTCGTCTTACTTGTTCAAGGGCAAGACCTTGCCTTTCTTGTTATCTACTTGTTTGTTGCTCCTGATAAATTCCCTTACAACCTAAACAACACAGCATGAGTACCTGACACTACTTTGCCTGCTTTAATATATACATATAAGTATACAGAAACATATGTACACAGATACAGGTTTTTCTTTTTTGGGTCATGAAGCCTGAAGGTGGAAATGTTACAGTTTTTTCCTCCTTTGAACATGGTCCTTGAAGAAATTCCTCACTGCCTATTTTGTTCAAAGGTCTTTCTTTGTGGTGTGCTTCTGCAAGACAGGATGTGTTTGGTCTTCAGGTGATCGATTATGGGACAATTTTCCTCAACATGGCCCATGGGGTCACTCCTCTGTGATCAACCCTTATGCTTTATTCCTCCTTTTCTGGGGAATCCTCTGCACCCATTTCTGGCCTCCTGGAGTTCCCCAGCATGGAGGAGTATCCTGGTTTCTGTTGTCCCTTGCCGTGGTCACATGGTTTCCTCCACATTGGTGCATGCCCTCAACACCTCCTTCATTTCAGAGCATCTTCCCAAGGAAACAAATGGGATGGCTGAGACATGTTATTTCCAAATGGACCAAAGAGATCACATTTCCAAAGAGAGCGGACATGAAATAGGGTTAAAAATTGCTTCTGAGGCTTTGAAAATTTCATCTTACTTACTTGCATTTCCCAACTCCAGAAAGTTATTTACAATGACATTTTGTGGCTGAGCTTAATGTTAAATGATCCTTTTGTGGTATTACTTATCAACTGAGAAAAATAAGCTGGTTTTGAGTACAACTTTTCCCATCCTGTGGTACATATTTAAGATAAGTTACATGGATTACATCACAGAAATAGCTAATTCATAGCTCTAAATCTTTCACATACCTTCCCCATGCATCTAGCTTGGCCCATTTTAAAACTTTGGAAAAACTTTGTTCTGCTTTGTGTTATCCTGCACAAGTTGGGAGCTGTCAGGCTGCTGTGCCCAGCAGCTGAATACCCTGATCATCATCAAACCACTCTGCTTAACTCTGCTTTGTGCATCATAGCACCAACAAAGAGAGCAACACTTGTATTTTTTTCCCAGAAGTAGCTACAGAAGCTGAGATTAATGTGTCTGTACATAAATCATCCATCAGCCCTTCCTTTTTCCACCTCTGAAGTAGCTGGCTCTGGTCTGAGTGACAGTGACAGGCTGAGACACAAAGCCAGGGAGGTTGCTATGCCCAGGGCATACAGAGGGTGAGGGCTGCCACCACAGGCTGAAGCTTTAATCATTTTTTGAGTCATGCAATCTGCTTTCCTCTTCATGATATCATACACCAGGCACAGCTGGGAGACAGACCATAGTTTGGTTTCATACAAATGCTGGAGGGAGAAAGGGAGCCTGTAGTGAGGCCAGCCCCTCTCTCTGCTTGATTTCTTCCCTGCTCTCCAGCACTGTGGGAACTTCTGTCTCCAAGGGATAAGACAGTATGATAGGAGCTCTAAATCCTGCCCCCCCCCTTTTTTTTCAGGGGTAATGCATACACCAGAAAATTATTTCCATGAAGATTAATAAACTAAATGAAGAGGATTAAAGAAAATTAAAATTTACTTTATCCTCCTCCACTCTACATTTCCTCTACCTGATATCTGAAGTACCTTGTTAAATTTAACAGCAACTTAGAAATTCATGTAAAAGTGGAAAATACCTCTATTTGTAGGAAGCATTTTGACCCAGATTGATGTAGCTATCACTGCTATAAATCTGGGTACAGTTTGTTATCTCAACCAAATTGTACAAACTTCAAGACTAAATTATTTTTTTTTGCTAGTCCAGAATCTTCTTCCTAAGCCCCTTGGAACTTTACTGGAGTCAGCCAAAAGAATGGAATAAACTCTTCCACTTAGCACTTAAATCCCCCTTAAAAATTTCAGAGTTCTTTTTTCACAATCGAGTAGGTATAATTACTTCTGACTAAGATCAGGTGGGTAGAATATAAATCCTGAAATACAAGTGCAAGTCTTGAAAACTACAGCTTTACTTCACATCTCCTCCCCTTCCCTTCCGCTCTCCTTCTCTTCCTTTCGAGGCAGAAACAGCAGAGGAAGAGATGTTGCTCTTTTCATCAGCTCTTTTTAATGCAGCGTGATTTAGTGCACGTAGAAGTCATTTGTGCAGTAAGAATGAGCCATTTTGCAGCACTAGAATAATTCCATTGTACTGTATTTCTGAAGAGTCACAAAGCTCATGGCTATTACTGTTAAATAGATTTGAGCAGGAATCATAAGCTACAAAACCAGCTCAGTACATAACTCTAAATGAAAATAACATACTAATGTGTGAGTGATTTGCACCAACATCAGCTGTCTCTGCAAAAAGTTAGTGCTTGTTCTCATGCTTTCATTTTCCTGGGTGGAAGATTAACTACACATATTTTCTGATTTCTTTCTTGAAGTGGTTTCACATTAGCATAATATTTTTGTTCCCACAATTTCACTCTCACACAGATTAGTAAACTAGAATACACTGTTTCTTAAATAGAGTTCTTATTCATCAAATGTGCTATTCAGCCTTCTCATATTGACAGCATGCAAGTATAACTGTTGCAAACACGTTCTCCCCTTTGCTGTAAGCAATATGCAGTTTTTATTTTCTTTAGATAACTATGTAAGGCTGTTGCAGTGACTGCATTTCAGTGCTTAAGTACTAACACTGGTTTTATGGGCTGAAAGCTGTGTGTACAAACAGTACTTGTGAACCTAAGTGTGTGGATTACTGCTTTGGCCAGGGTCAGAATTTGGCCCTGCGTAAAGACTGATTTTTGTATGTGCCATTAGGAGAGCTGTTTTCAAAACTGTGAGTGCCTGAAGACAAAGTTCCATGAAGATGTTATTGTGGGGGAATGAGACACTAGTGGATCCAGGTGGCTGTGCATCTTGCCTGTAGCAAAGGAAAGCTGATTGCTCAACAGTGAAAAAGCATGTTCAGAGTTTTGCTCACAGGTTTCTAGGCAGCAAAGGGTTTTAAGCGTACTGCAGGTTCAGTGAGCTACTTATGCATTTTATACACACACTGTTTAATGCCTTTTGGAGTAGAAATTATCTGATGCCATATGCCTTAGGTAAGTGCCCTAATCACTTGCACAGAAGATCTCTCCTCTCCTCTCCTCTCCTCTCCTCTCCTCTCCTCTCCTCTCCTCTCCTCTCCTCTCCTCTCCTCTCCTCTCCTCTCCTCTCCTCTCCTCTCCTCTCCTCTCCTCTCCTCTCCTCTCCTCTCCTCTCCTCTCCTCTCCTCTCCTCTCCTCTCCTCTCCTCTCCTCTCCTCTCCTCTCCTCTCCTCTCCTCTCCTCTCCTCTCCTCTCCTCTCCTCTCCTCTCCTCTCCTCTCCTCTCCTCTCCTCTCCTCTCCTCTCCTCTCCTCTCCTTCTGTTTCTTTTCTTTTTCTTTTCAATGGCTACAGTTTTAACAGGAGTTAGCAACATTCCCCCATCTCCTCTGCTCAGCCCCACATTTAGGGAGCTACTACAAAAAGAGACATAAGTTTCTTCTTCACTCCTCTGTCCCCTGGGCTAAGATAGGCAGTATGCCCCATTTTAATGCACATCATATTTAAAAAAGGATAGTGCAGTGTTGTTAATTCCAGTCTTTCATGTGCCCTGGATCATGCTCAAGGCTAAGAATCTATAAAACACTCAGAAAGGCGGGATTTGGGATAAATTCATCCCATGTGTGAGTTCCTATTGAGTAGATTTGGAAGTTTCTTGCTCTGCTAACCAATGAACCTGAATATTCTTAGGCAGTTGATTTTCTCCTAAACTAGCTTTATGAGTCCTCTATTCAGAGCCTAATTGTCCTAGGAACTGACTGGAGGTATCTCTCAGATGAGGGTTAATGTATGCCATGCCTTGGGGGAACCAGCCTGTGTGAGATGATCTCATTGCTGCTACACCTGCTTTGAGTGTAAACAGGGCAGCAACCACTGATTGTGGGGCTTTCCAAGAAACTATAAAAATCTTATTGCAGGGTTAAAAAATTATCTTTTTCCTTCTAACCTCTTACTGCTTGGGATCCTTTACATCCTAAATGCAGAGAGAATTTGCAAGGACTTTTCTATGGCCTCATGTTCTACATCCTCCCAAAAGTTCTCACTGGTCTTTTCTTGCTGGCTGAAGCTTTCTGCAAAGACAACTGCTGCAGAAGAAGTCCTATTATGACTATTTTAGAGAACTTATTGACATTAGCATGATTCAATAGACCAAGATGCCAAGTCAGAGAGATGGAATTATTAAATGTATAGAGGAATACAAACTTTTGGCAGGAAAGGGCAGGATGGAAACTATAATACGATCTGAGATGGGTTTGTAGGTGAACAAGATTGGCAGAAGAATTATTATCAGGCTGAAAAATGGAATTCAATTCTCAGGTTTGTTTAAGGAGAGTTTTCCAGATGTTAACTGTTAATAGAAATAATGATGTGGGAAAATAGCAAGGACTTTAAACTGGAAATGTCAAAACCTTCAGTACTCATGTCATTGCTGGCATAAACATTAATAAGTAACACATTCACTCTAGTTCTGTTTTCTGAGAGCACAACAACCTTTTGAGTTTCTTAGAGACTTTCCCTTTAACAAGCATGCAGATGTCCAAAGTGTTACAGGAGCACTTTGCCACAGATATGTTACTGAATATGAACCAGGAAGGCTCAGGATGTCAACAGTCTTGCCCTCACTTTCACAAAAAGTTAAAAATCAGTCATCACTTCCCCTGCATGCAAATGGCAAAAGAACATTTCTACCTGAGATCACACTGCTGTTTTCAGAAATATATCCTGAAGTGTCAGGAGATTTAATCATTGCTTAAAGGATCTCCAAGAGTCAGTTAAGCCCATAATTTCTGTTCCAAATGAAAGAAAATGAAAAGCTGCTTAGGAGTTCAAATGATTAGGGGAGGCTCTGGGGAGTCTTTGCTGGGTGTGTCTGTGGGAATAAGAGCTTGCATGGAGAAACGAAAGGCAGCAAGTCATGAGAGATAGGTAAGGTAAGGGGGAATGGGGCAAATACTCTAAATAATACCTCATTATTAAAGGGGAACTTAGGGTAAGGCTCTGGCTAAAAGCATGAGGATACAGTACCATCATGTTCTGATCTGGCAGATTTTCCATACTGACAGACACGGAACATTGTGAATTTCTCCTAAACAAGGTTGCATCAAAGAAAACCACAGTTTACCAACAGTTTGTCTTCCCAGCTGGAAGCACCTAAAAATACATAGACCCTTGGATCAAAGGAGCAGCAGTACCATCAAAGCCTACGGAAATGGTGAACTGAATCTAGACAGAGCATTTATTTTACAGATCTGTTTTGGACCTAAGATAGTGCAACTGATTGGTCACTAAGCTTGTTATTATCAAGTGCCAAACTCTTTTGGGCCTTTCCTGAGGAATAGTTATCAGAGTAACAAAACTCACTGAGACCTTTGGCACCTGCTCATGACTCAAGGTGCAGGCAGCCCCTTGAAGGGCATGGTTCTACCTTCAGGTGAGGTCTGTAGCGTTTTGCTCAGTCCTGCTGAAGCACGAATCATGCTTGTTATTCTTCCTCTCAACTTCATCCTTTTTCTTTCTGCCTCTCTTAGTCCCTGCCCTATAACACTATATATTTTTGATAGGGTAGCTTCTCAGCACAGTTAGGTCATCTGACAGTAATGACCAGTGGGCAGCCAAGCCAGCACAAGGAAAGGGAGAGGAGCCAGTCTGTGGCTGGCTGTAATGTTTTTTTTCAGCTGTTGTTAGGTGACAGTGTTTGCTCACCCTATATAATGTAACTGTATGTGAAAATGCAAACACACTCCTCCTTCATGTTGGGTGTAAAGGGAGGAGTAATTCTTATCTAGCAGCTGCTCGGATTGTACCCATGGCGGAGAGGAGGGTTTGCTTTGGGTTTGTTGCTACATCTGTGCTTCCACAAGTAAACACGAATGAGCTCAGGAGAAGCTCTCACACCTCACTGTTGCAAGCTGGACAGCTGATTAGCAGCAGGCAGAGGCACACACAAGGCTGCACCAGGTCTGCTGGGAAGGTGCTGTGCTGCCAGTGTCTGTGTTCCAGCGAGGACAGGACAGAGGCTGCTTCAAGAATATATTTTTTTGACATTGAATTTTATTTGCTAGGAGTTTGTCGTCTAGATTTCCACTTTTTGAGCACAGACACTATCTGAGGAGACAGCTAGGTCCCGTCTGCACTGTGTAAGCAACTAAATGTAGCATAATTTTTTTTCATTTCTTCAGGTAGGATGTTGCTGCATTGTGTTTACACATCAACCAACCCTGTCTTTCTGGATGTAATAAAACAGTATTCAAAATGGTCTGCTAAAGCTTGCTCTGCTTTAAGCTACTAAAACAGTTTTATCCAAACTATAATGTAAGAGGCAAGATCTACAAAAGGGTTTTAACTAAGAACAATTGTTTCTCTTACAAGTATATTTGTTGTTAAAATACAGATAAAGGCAATTGACAGAAAAAGCTAAAATCTCAATGGTCATAGAGAGGTTCAGATTTAGTGGAATGGAAAGAATTACACTGATAGCAAGTAAGAATCTGGATCATATTCATGTTTCAGTAACTGAAATATATCATGAGAGGAGCTCCAAAGGTCCATGTAGTGAGTTCTCCTGCAGCTCCAAAAAGGTCACAAATGGCACTATGTGAATCTTTCCAGAAACTATTTAAATGCCATTTCAAAATTGTTGGGATGTTTTGCATCTGATACCCTTTTGGGGAGACTATTTAGGAAGCTCAGGCTGCCTGCGGTTGGAAACATAACTTTTTGCTTGATTTTGTTATCAGCCACTGCTTATCCATTTGCTTTTGTAACAACACTGTTCTTAAATTGCATAATAATTTGTCTCTTCCATTTGCTGTATTTATCGACATAAGCCACCATCACTCCCAGCCTTCCTTCACTGGACTAAGCAAGCCAAGCCTTTCAGGGCCTCTCAGCAGATGTGCTTTCTAGTCTTCTGTCTGTCCATGCAGACAGTTCTCACCATCATGCCCTTCTCATGAGCAAATCTGACCTGAGCTGTGCATAACGTGCCAGTGGACCATCTGTACACTGACGTGAGCATTTTTCTGACTGTTGCCATATGTAATAGGATTCATAATTTTTTTGTTCACAGCCCACAATGGCAGCTCTAGAGAAACCTTGTGTTTAGTGAGTGTGCTCAGGATCTCCCCCTCTTTTAGTATTTTCAGAAGGTAATCTTTCAATTTACAGTGTGTTTCTCTTAGCTGCTCTTAAATCCATGGCCTGGCATCTAATGACGTTTACATGTGTCCTGTTTTATTAGTGTAGTTCTCAAAATACAAAGTTATTAGTTCACCCTCTTCTGTCTTGTGCTTGTCCCTGACTTTGTGTTACTAACAAATTTCATCACCATCATCTTTCTTAGGATGTAGGACATATCAAATCTGTCTGGATTCTTGTCTGCATTTTTAGATACAGAGATGTGTTTCAAAATCTTGAAAGGGAATAAGTTGTCCCCAGGCAAATGCTAGATGAGGCAGTACCTGGGGCAGATACTGTAATCAAAAACTGGACAGCACAATTAAAGGAGAAAAAGGCTTGTAGAGAAAAAAGGAATTTGGCCACAGCAAGGAGAGCTGCTCCCAGAATACTAGAAAAATACTGTAGATACTCATTACTAAAGAAATCTGATTCTTATTAAAAAGATGGTTTGGGTTTCAGTGTGGTGGGTAAGACATGTTTCAATGAAAATTAACTGCACCAAGCAGGTGGAAATAGAAACTGTTTAGAAACACAAAATGTGCTATAATTAATTTCTTGAAGGAAGGCATTTTTCTCACAGTTGAAAAGGTTACTTGAAGCTACTATTTTCTATTCCACGTAATTCTTTGAAGTTAGCCTACAGAACATGTGGATGATATAACCGGCCACGGTGGAAGAATATTATTAAAATTCAAAAGTTAGGTCGTGTTACTACTGTGACTGCTTTGTTACTGGAGCCAGTTCCCTTACGTACAAACGTTATTGCAGAGTAATTAATGGCTTAAAGGCTCTGTTTTTTCCAAAGGGCTTCTTCGGCACTCCTGGAGCAGGATGGGCAGCGCTCACGGCTCAGGCAGGGAGCCCGTGGCTTGTTTTCGGCTGGCTGTTCTGTGTGTGGCTGCATGCCTTATAACCCTCCTTTAAAGGCAGAATTACTTGTTTCCATCTGGGCTTCCCTCACTGCTCTGTGAGACTGTTTTTTCAGCACAGGCTTGTGGATCTGGATGGTTTATTTTTGTTAAAGCACAGAAAAATAAAACTGAAGTATCCTCTGATTTTTTTTGGTACACAAATGGAATTCTGAAGGAACTGGTTTTTGACAGTACCTTACAAAACTTTATGTTCAAAGTGCAGCTCCCACTAACTTAATTCACAAGTCATGGCATTTTTTGAAATCTGATCCCCAGTACTTGTTTTGGACAGTTAGACTTCTAGCTGTCAGTGGGGCAACCCTCTTCCCTCAGAAGAGCCCAGGGTGGTGGGAGGACCACAGGAAACTCCGGGTTGGTTTTTTGCTGCCTTTCCCCATATGCTTTCATTAACACCAGCTTTATGCAAGGGTGGAGAGGAAATGTTTACTGCCTTTCTCTTCAGAGGTCTCCCTTTTTTCCTGGTGTGCACATAACAGGGTGTTTTGCAGATGTAAAAAAAAGTCTTAGAAAAGTAAAATGCTCCTTGGCCAGTTCTAGTCCTGATTTTTGTCTTCAGTACTAGCATCAAGGGGAGATCCAACGCATACATTAAAGTTTATTTCTAACTGCAATGGGCTGCTTCATTTGAATTGTCCTCCTTTTCCCTTTCTCTTTTCCTCCCTATTGAAAGCATGTTCTTTGCTTATGCATGGAAAGGAAAGTTTTCTTTTTTAAATACCAATTTGAAACTCTTTCAGGTTCTGTGTTTGAGGTATGTCATATCTGGAAGCTTTTCAGAATTCTCCATATTTCTGTACCTTGTATATTTTTTTTACTGCTAAGACACCATATATGAGTTAAAATTTTTACATTTCTCAGTATTATAAAGGAGATAATTTTGTCATTAATCCAAGAACTATGCAGCAGGCTATTTTTTATACCACATCACAATTCTCCTCCTACTCATTCTTAAAGGAAATCAAAAATTCCAGATGTTTTTCCTGCAACATCTGGCTCCCTGGCACAAGCTTCTGAAACAGTGTTTGCAGCCTTAAAGTCATGTCTTGGTTTTGTCATTTAGTTTACTGATGTGTTGTTGGAGCCACTGGTGACACAGGGACTGGTTTGCTTTGACAACTCTTTCACTCTGAAAGGAGATAGCCTGGCAGGCCCATTGGGATTCTGCTCAGAATTTTTTGGTGCTCAGGAATGTGACGAGCTCAGCCACCTTGGCTTCCTGTCTTGCAGAAATACGTGTAGCAGTTTAATGCACGTGGACTCAGAAGTGTTCCCTGCTCAGCCTCAAAAATGAGGGTACTCATGTCTAAGCAATTAACTGTATTCCTGCAGAACACACTGTCAGGTGTTCATTCACTGTGCCAGACTCTGTCCTGAGGGAAGGAGAAAAAACATAAAGGGAGCGAGCTAGAAAGGGCCATTCTGCCATGCTTTTCATCTTTTTCATATGTCTCTTTTTGGGATCTTTATGAATAAATCTTGCTTCTCTCACGTCCTCCACACTGTGCTTTGATCAACAAGTTATATCTTTCAACATGTCTCTTGTGGGATGCACATAATGCAACAGGCCCCATAGTATATCTGCTTTGCTCATATTGATTAATTGACTGATTGATAAGCTGAGTCTCATCTAGGATTTAAGTGTTGTATGTACTGGGAGCCATGACAACAAAGGTAGAATTCCAGATGAGTGTTCTAACTATTAACTTTTACCTGTTCCAGGAGAGGAGAAGATCTTTTTATTTCCTCCCTTAAATATCTATAAAAGTTCTGTGATCATGCCAAAAGGGAGAGAAACAAACATTGTGTTGGCTTTCCTGGTGTGGAAAAAACCCTTTCTCCCTACTTGAAGGGTAAAGCTGTTTTTATCAAATGCATATGCTACTGCCAGAAATATGTCTCAGCCAGGGGCACAAGCTGCTCACTTTTCATCAAAGAAGCAGAGGGAAATGGCTCCATGGAGCATGCTTTACAGTTGCCTGCTGAGACCTCTGAGACTGGATCTGAATTTCCTGCTTTGAAACATTTTGCTGCCCCAGCAGAGCGGCTCATGGAGCTGGCATGAGGCAACCACACCTCTCTTCTGGGTTCCAGCATGTTTTCCCATATGGGCAGGATGTGGCTCTCTATGTCCTGTCTCCTCCTAGTTGTTTGTTTGTGTAATTAAATCTTCCACACCGCCATAGAGTTTTTGCATGCTTTTATGTAAGACATGATTTATGGTCTGGAAATACCATCATCATCCCCTCATTTTGCAATGTGTACATGCTCCTCATGTCATTGTAGGTACTAACTGTGCAATATCATAAAACACTCAGAGAGGTGTTGTTCTGCTGCTTTTAACCTGCATGTGCAACTGGTGCTGGGCTACATCTTTTCCAAAGTACTTAACGAGGATCTTAGCTTACACACAGTGAGGGGTTATAAATGGGATGGCCAAAGCAACAACCTCATCTGCCCAGCGTATGTGTCAAAGCTCCCCTTTGCAGAGTTCTCTGAAGTACTCATGAAGCAGGCCTTGAAATTAGTTTGCTTTAATAAATTGGCTATAACCACTACAGCATCTCCAGGTCTGCTCCAAGAATTGCCCAGCTATCCCTGTGAGGGCAGCAGTCCCCTCCTCTAAGAAAGGGTGAGACAGATGACAGAACGTCATGCACCTTTCAACCATCTGACTTTAATCCCCTGCCACGTGTGAGTGAGAACCCTTAGATGTTTTACAGGGTCACTTAGTTTTAAGTCAAAAAGCACAAGACAATTTTTTAATGTACTAAATAAATTGTCACTAATAGGACTTCTGCTATCTTGAAATGGGAAAATGGTGTAGTGAAATGGGAAAGTATCAGCTTGAGAAAATGAATCTAGAGACCAACGTAAAAGAGCAGGGAATGAAAAAACAGGGAAAAATGAAGACAGTAAATGTAAATCAGAAGTAAGGCTGTAGCTATGAGGTCTGCTGCATGTAGGTGTAAACTTGTTCCATGTTCCTCATCCTCTGGGCAGGTGAGGCCCTACTAAACGTTGTTCGTTTTTAACCCAGACAAAAGCATTTGGATAAAAAACGGATGCATTTTTTCCAGCTCTGAACAAGTGTAAGCAGAATCCATCCTCTGACAACAGAAGTTAACTAAGTGTTTTGTCTTGAGGGATGGTTTAGTGTCCTACTTCTTGTTTAGAGTCAGAAGTCTAAAGCCAAGTCTCCACTGCCCTGCAAGTTTTTGTGTGCTGAACAAAATGGTGTGGGACACAGACTGGGACCCAAGCTGGGCTATTAAAAAAGGCACAGTAAAACATGCAGGGTACAAGTCTCTTTGCTAACATTTTCTAACAGCTCTGCCAATGAATGCATGCAAAAGAGTGGGAAGGATAGGAAGACCAAGGAGACGAGGAGTCTGTGCAAGTGAACACTGCAATGTAGATCTGAGCAAAGACTGTGAGTAATGTTTTGTGCTATTTCACAGAAGTTAGAGCTTTGGTAGAAGCATTTGTGCACTGTGGTATCTGTGTCATTGTGAGACGTGTGAAACAGACTGCTTGTTTTACTCCAGCACATAAATTCAATACTGAATACAGTTTTTTGTTCTGACCAGTACAGATAAGGAGCCTGCCACTGATATATCCTGGGATGAGTCAGGATGGTGGTGTGACAAATTCTTTATCTGCTCCACATACACTTAAAAATGTCCACTTCTTCTGACTCACAGTTAAGAGTATTGGGAGCCCTCCTTCATCCTTCACTCTCATTACTGTGCCAATGAGTAGAATCTCTTACTTTCAGCAGATTTAATTGTTATCTTGCTAAATATGATACTATGGCAACATGCCTACCCCAGGATTCCCTGTGCTGCTAGGCCTGGTGCAGCTGAACTAATAGAAAAGGCTAATGGGAAAGTCTAATGACCATTTTTAAAGCTTAAATACCAGTCATTTAATCTGACACTCTGCAGGCTGCCAGTTATTTCCTTTGGATGTTCACAGAGCAGTTAAATGCAAAATAAAATTTGCAGTCAGACGAGCTGTTTTATAATTGTTATGTAATGCTGGAAATCTTCAAAACTCCTTGAATACAATATTCAGCAAATGATATGTGACTGGCTTTTCCCCTCCCCCTCAAAAAATTCAATGTGCACATGCACTGCCACGATGCATAGGAAAAAAATCCTATGGAGAAGTCCAGCATACACAATCTGTCAGACCAAGAAGAAATAAAGGTCTGTTGTTAATTCAGACAAATGGTCAGCAGCTGCAAAATAGTTTCCACAAGAAACAGAGCAAAACCCTCTCAGTTAAGGATAGAATTTTTTATGATTTTCTGTTGCCTTTTCCAAGGCCAAAATCTACTGCATATGTTCCTACGTAGCATTTATTTGTATTTTCTTCTATTCCAGTTCTCTCAGCTATAGCAACAAAAAGTCCCTTTGAAAGTAAGAAAAGCCCAGTGATTTTTATACTGTTTTTCAATATTTTAAACAAATTAATTGCCTCAGTCATATCATTACAGAGAGTAAACCTGCTCCACCAACATCACTGAATGCTGGCATTCTGCATCATAAGGCTACAGCCATGGTGATGAGCATGGGTGCACTTGCCAGCTGAGGGTGCTTCTCTGATCACAGTGAGAATATGGTCACCAAATCAGGGCATCTCATCATTACACTCCAGGATACCTGTCACTCTTGTTGTAGCAGTGCTTTCCTTAGCTAAGTCACTTTTTGTGTGACTCATAAGGTTATCCTACATCTCTAATATTTTGCCACTAATGAGAACAGGGAGAATTTTAAGTGTTCCAATTCAAAATATGTAACAAAAAAAAACCCCTTAAACACACTGTTATTTAGAATTTGTGCTGCTGTGATGAACTTACAGCTTCTGATGCAGGTTTCTATACCTGAGGGATAGTAAGCAGGACTTCAGCAGTATCGCAACTTTAATGTCTCCTTGTGACTTTACAGATACTGGCAGAAGTGATTGCCTGGAAGATGGGCTAGATCAGATGGTCCTTTCCTAACCTGTTAAGGTCAGTCTTTGGGTCTGTGCTACTCAGTTCGGCATTTGTAGGTGATGTAGAAGCAAAATCCTCATAAATACCACTTAACTCCTATAGCTTAGTGAATGTTTGTAGGAATTTTGTCAGAACAGTGTCAGTGTTTCCCAGCACAAATTCCAGAGTGCAGTCTGGGCCTATGTTATTTAAATTACACACAGCGAGATGAGTTTTATTCTGCAAGGTACACTCAACCAAATCTATTTTGGGTATGTCTTCTCTTAAATCATGATTTAGCCAATAGGCCAGGAGGAACCTGAAGGACTACAAGCTTATGAGAGATTTAAATATTCATATTGTTCTTTGTAGTTTAACAAAGAATACTGTAATGTTTTCGCTCTTTTAAAAAAACCCAAAACCCAAGCAACAAGAAAATAGTCCTTATTTGTCCACCTGGGACATGTTCAGTAGAGCTCAGTTGTGAATTTGAATGTTGAATAGACATACATTCCCTCCAAGTTTAGAAGGTGTGGGATCTCACCCTTGTCCACTGCTGACTACAGTGCCTAGCAAATTTAAGAGTTTCTACATAAACTACAGGATGAAATGTTTTGCTCTCATCTGTGTCAAAACTTTACAGGAAAGTTCTCAGAGCTGAGTGTGTTGATTCAGCCTCAGAGACATGCAGTCTGTGAGAACTGCATGGAGAGATGAAGTAAGAGGATTTAGAGAGAGCTTAACATTTAATAGAGACAGAAGCCAGTAAGCTGCAAGCACAAAACATTTCCAGAACTGCATCTCTAGCATCCTAAAACTGGTTTACCAGTTATTATCAGCTAGTTTAAAGATCATAATTTCTATACAAATGAAATGACATCATACAAGGTACAAGAGTACCATAGACCTAATCACACATACATGTAGATACAGTGTATGGCTGTATTTTCATAGTCATATGATTTAAATACTTGAAACTAGTCCCCCAAGACCTGTGGGTGTGTGAGGATGTGTAGTCCCCTCAACTCAATAGGATTTATGTTGACATAAGCTCAGCCTTGTGGTCCGGTACCACTGAGCGGATGGGCACTTTGCTCCTGAAGCAGAGGTCTCTGACAGGTGATCTCATAAGGAGAGTGAACTTTGATATATGGAATTCTTGTTTAAGTGTATTGAAAGGTCTCAAGGTGTGAACTGTTTCAATGTCATTCTCAGGAAAGGGTCAGCCTCCTCCTCTGAAAGGTTTGAATTAAAGTGTGTTGTTAGATCCTCATGTCAAGAAAACCTTTAACGCCCCTGGACCTTTCCATGCATTTTAGTCTTGCTTGCTACAAATGCTTCTGCAGGATAGCAGCCTTTGATTCTTCATGGCTTCCACTGTATGTAGTCACTCACATCCTGGCAAAGAGAGAAAAAAGGAGCATAGAAGAGAACGCTGATGAAATAACACATACTCAAGTGCAAGATGAACTTCTGCGTAAAGCATTCATCCTGACTCCAAATCAGACATAGGGAGTGCCTTAGGTGGCTCAGAGGGTTATGTCAAGAACATGATTCGATTTCTTTCCCACAGTTATGTGTGTTCTCATTCTTGAAACATTAAAATATTCTGTTGCCTACATTTTAAAGGGAAAGAATATGTTACCGTTCTGATGGAAAAAATTATGAAATGCTTTTTCATGTGAGTGTAATGGGCTTGAGCAAAGTAATGATGACTAAACTTAAAAGTTGGATGTCTGGCTCCAAAGATGGGGTTTATATTGTTGGATTCCCTGCGCTTTGAATGCGGGAGAGCCTGTGGTTTGTAAGGAAGATTTGCAACAGATAGGACACTGTATGGAGGAAATGCTGGAGACAGCTCTGCCTCTGAAGGTCTGTTCCTCAGCGGTTTAACTCAGTGCTAATACAGGTATCCCTGTGAAAATGGATTCCCTGCCCAAAATCACTTTTGACACTTCAGTATCTATGGCAAATGGCCAACTGCTCCTTTTCAAGGTGGCAGTAGTGGAGTAAAGGTGTGCAAAAGTAATGAGCAACCTTTTATCTTTCTGGGAGCTGGGATGAACAGTCACCTTAATGGCAAATTGTGCTTTCCTGTGAATTATTACTTGGAGACATGCAAATATCACCTCCTGAAACTTGTGAGCAAATATTCTCTCCAGTTGTTGAAGTGGGCTGTGAGGCATTCCTTCCTCTCTCTGTAGGTGCTGCATGTTTAAACCACAGAATTTCCCAGGCATTTCTCAGCTGAGCACAAAAGTAGTTAAAAAAAAAAAGGTGGAAATGTTCATTTTTGTTTCTCTGCTGAGAAAATAGTAGCAATTATTCTTATTTCTTTACAGAAAAAAAATTAGAAATTAATCAACCTTGACTTGTTTCACGGGAAACTGCAGTTTTTAGGCAATTTCACGGCATCATTTGTTCCTTCTCTTTGACATGGTGTGTGGCTGTACAAGACAGAGTACAAAATTTTTCTCCCTCCTCTCCCAGCAGTAATATAAGAACATTTCAATTTTTAAACTACTGCTTCACATAGGTATTTCTGAATTTTGTAAGAGGGCAGAAAGGTTTTTCTGAGGTTATGACTTTACCCAGAAAGGACAGTGCACCTAATGCTGACATATGTGTGTTGTGTTGGGAAGATGTGTCCAGTGTGCTGTGTTTTTTCCTTCTGTCAAAGAATGAAGGCATCTGTTTGAAACCTTGAGTCAAATAAACAGCGATCCTGCATCAGGTCACATTGTGGCTTCTGTAAATCAGTCATAAAGCAATGGGACCTCACACAGTGGCTGTGCATCCAGGGCAGGACAATAGCAGGGATGCCATGTGGCAGGGCTGGTTTGGGACTTCCCACAGAACAGCTAGAAATAAAACAGGGAAATTCAGGATGGAATTCTATAAAGAAAATGAAGTAGATCCCTCTCTTAAGAGAAATTTCTTGAAAATTCTGAATTTATTGTTTCTCAAACACTTTTCCTGCCCTTGCTAAGTTCCAACTCATATAAGAAATCGGACTATGGAATTTAATCAGCTCTAGTTATAAAATATCATTGAAGACATAGTTGTAATATTTCTACAATGATATGTTTGGAACTGACAGACATAGATATTTTAGTCTGATGCTTTACCCTTCTAAGGAGTTTAGAATCACTTAATTTATTCCATTACAAGTGTTTTATAAACTGTCTATTTTAAAACAACCTGTGGGATTTTAAATGTACCTTCCTCCACCAGGCCCCAAATTCCTCAATCCTCAAGCTACAGGTTAAAATGAATAAATATTATAATTGCCCTACTGTATGAATGGCTTCTGGATTTAGTAAATAAATATTGCTGTAGTTTTCAGTATGGGTGAGCAATAGGCACAGTTATTTGGAGATAATTACATTAGACATCTTTCAGAATCTACTCCATCAAAAAACCGTCCAAGACCAGCATGAAATTAATTAAGCATAAACAATACTCTTAATTAAATCTATTGTGATTCTAAAATAGTTTTATAACATCTGCTATAGTGTGATTGGTGCCTTAGTACTGAGTATGAGAAGTGATTCTAGCTAGCAGCTACAGAGGAATTATGTCTGGAGTTAAATAAAGCCGGTCTCAAAGATGGGCAGGTTGTGAGCCACAGCAGCTCTAGCTCATCTCTAAGCATACCATCATTTGATGGTGGGATTTGCATGTTCATATGCATCTCTGCTTTACAGAACTCTGGCAGATGAACTCCCCATGGCAGTTTTGAACACTTTTTGCCCCTAGCTGCTTGGTTGGCCCCTGTGCTGGGTCCTGTTTCCTCACTGGGCATCCAGAAGCTGGGAACTCCAGAGACTCTACTGCCAGTCTCACAGTTTAAAGCTGCCCTCACAGTCCACCAAATATGGGCCAAACTTTTAAGAAAATGGCTGTGACACAGCCACAAAGTCTGTTTTTGTTGTCTGGGGGAAGTAGTCTTGGAGACTGGAGCAAAGTAAGCTTCTGGGAAGATGATAACTGATTAAAATCTATAGGTTTTCCAGAGCTGACCCCTTAATTACCTGATGGTGCTTTATACTTCTTTATGGATTTTATTTTCTGATAATTATTTTTCTGTTAATTATTTCTCCCTTATTTCTCAGCAGGCACATTAGACCTGAGCCTTCTCTTGCACAGAGTTGCACTGATGTGATTCATACCGTAGTATGTGATTCATACTATATACTGTTTCATAATATGAACTACTGAGTTCATATTATTATGAACTTATGAAAGTTAGAGAAAAGAGACTGGAAACAGAGTGGTTTCCTCCTCTATTTTTATCTTGGTAGTTTTAATTGGAGGAGAACGTTTCTTAAGTAAGACAAAATTCTCTTTAAAACAACTAAAATAGCAGCATCCTACATCACTGGCCTTTTCTATCTGAAACTGTACTTTCCATGAGGGTTTGACATATTAGTGTTTTCCCCATGACTGCATAAAGAAGTTGAAAAGTCCTGCTTACTTGTCCTTGCTAATTTGTGCTCTGCATTGTTTCCAAAAAAAAAAAAAAAAAAAGGGAGACGTGCTAAATGTTAATGGACCCTGAAGGAAAATGTATTTTTATTTGTGAGACCCCTTAGAAAGTTAGAAGTCAGCCTTAAAAAGCAGACCTTTTGAAATTCCTTATAAAAAGAAAACAAGATTCTTTTTTAGTCTTCATGGATATCAAAGGAATTTTGTACGTGATTGAGAGCATCTGGCTCTAATTGTGTTAAATAGCCTTAAGCATCTGACTTTAACTAGAGAAGCTGAGAAATTCCACTATGGGTACCACTTTTTCATATACCTTTCAGATGTAGAAGAAATCAGGATGCTGTTTGTATTTCATCAATCAGCCTTAAAAAAAAAATGACAGAAGCAGAACATTAGAGTAAGTTTTTATTTTGGAAAAACATACTCTGTTTGGAACAACAGGAAATTGGAGCCTCTTTTTAAAACAAATTGTTTGGGCCTAATTATTTTGCATTTTCAGTCTCAGACACTATGAATGCAGAGTATTATGTATATATTCACACTTTCTTATTAGCAGTATGAGCAGTATACGCTATATTGCACTTGTTTTAATTTTCAGTTCACACATATAACAACACTACCAAAGTGCTTTAGACAATAGCATTTCTTTAGAGCATACCTGCAGGTATTCCTGAAATTTTGTATGCTTAGAGAATTATATTTTAGAATCAGAATAGAGGACTCAGAGAAAAACAAGAAGAACATAAAATAAAACAAAAATTAATGACAGGCTGCCCTTTAAGACGAAGGCTTTCTTTCATTGCAGTGTTCATTCATTTCCATGGATGTGAGTAAACAGAAAGGAAATAGCTTTTGGCCTGATGAACACTGGGAGGATGTTTCTGTACAAAAATACTTTGTATGCTGTACATCCAGACAGTTTTCATTGCACTGGCTGGAAGAGATTGCCAGGCATCAATGTTATTAGTGAAAAATGCTGAAGCTGGAGAAGATAAATCCTCACCTAAATTTTATAGTTCAAGCAGTTAGGAAGTCCAGTGAAATTGAGATACAGTTTAAAAGTAAGAAGATCATGAAAAATCAGTGTGCAAGCAGAATCTGTCACTATATACAAATGACTTAAGCAGTCCAGAATCATATCTGCTGCAAATGTGATTCTACAAATCAGGAGTGTAGTGACCCTGATCCAGTGATGATATGATTTCATATCACCCAGGCCCCACTGATGCAATGGCTGTCAGTCCTGATGCACACAGGAAAAGCTGAACAGCACTGCTTCCTAGCCCCTGCTTAATCTGCCCTTGCCTTATGATTTTAGAAAAAAAGCCTGTGTTTGTTTACATGCAGACCAGGGCACACCAACTAAAGCAAGATGGAATTAAATGACAAAGTCAGAGGGCTGTCTGCTTACTACATTATTAAAGATTGCATTCACTGCATAATAGTTTAAACAAAAGCAATAAGACGTGACAGTATTTTTGCTATTACTTAGTTTCATATGGACAATCCTTTCTGTTTACAGTGAGTTGTGAGGATTCAGACAAGTCTGGTCTGAGCTGTTTGTCCTTGTGGTATTTCAGATTTCACACCTCATGCTGTAAAACTTTCCAGGACCAGCTCTGTTCTTTGAAGTATACAGTGTATGGCAGTAAACATTAACGAGTCATAAATATATTTCACCCAAAAAATGTTTTACAGATTATACTTGCCTGTGATACCTGTGAGTCTGTGGTAATACCATTCATTATTCTGCAATTTCAAGAATGTGTAGGATGGCCGCTCAAAATCTTGCTCTTTTGATGAAGCAATCAGACTTTATGGAAAACTTTTGTCTTAAAGCCTTAAAACAAACAAATAGATATTGAAACAAATTGTTGTGGCTGCATGTTTTTTAGGTCTAAATGATTAAAAGGTTTTTTGCTGCTGTTCAGCCATGAATGAATTACTACTCAAATTAAATTTTCATGACATCAAACTCCAAGGAATAAAACAGTTAAAAGTGTGATTTTCAAGAGTGAATATTTTAATAAAGATAATGCTCTTCAGCTTATACTGGCAAGGGCTAATCTAATGAGAGCAGTGTGTAATTATTTGCCCTGGATGCCAGCTGTCAGTGTATAGATACTGTATATTTAATTATAGTGAGCTGAAGATAAATGTGTGATACCTCTAATAGATATTTGCTGCATTTATGGGCCCATATCAGGCTATGCTGCTATAGACTGTGTGAGTACAGTTCAAAATCACAGCCACACTGAGTTTGGGAAGTCTGTCCTGAGAGTGTCTTGCATAACGCTGGCTGATTCTCATCACTGTGGTGAGAGGTTTCAGTGCAGGCAAGGAGTCTACACTGGGCTCAGAATTAAAGGTCACCATGGGGCTTGAGTGCTTGCTTTCTTTCAGTTTTCTCATAGCCTGTAAAGGCAGCAATGTCTTCTTCAGCTCACTCCACCCATGCATTCCTATTCCTTCTGTTTTTCACGTCACCCTGCGTTTCCTCCTGAGCCCCTGGGTAATACTAAACACTCTGTTTCCTGTCTTAATTGGTGTGGCCTCCTCACACTTATTTAAGGTTTCACTCCTGTGATTAGAGTCTTTGCAGGCTGGCTCTAGAGAGTTTTGTAGACTTGCTGGGAAATAGATTGTCCCTCTGCATGGCTCCATGTGCATAACTGTGCATTAAGTGCAAAGTCTTAGTAGTAAGAAACTAATAGTGAGTAATACCAGAAAACTGAATAAATGCACGTACAAGTACACATACTGAGGTTGGTATGTGAAGGAGCAATTCTTCCAACAGAACAATACCTATCACAAGAGATTTATTTTTAATTACAAAGAAAATATTCCAAAATTGTCTAATTGATGGATGAGAAGCTTCAACAAAACGCTGAACATAAGGGAACTTGACATTAAATGGTTGGTACACTGCCATGACATTTGCTGAATTTTATTTTTATGCTGAATTTAAACCATCAGTGCTGCTAAAATTGATTCTTAGAGGAATAATGAACAATAATGGAAACATAAAATATAAAAGAATGTAACTCTTGTGAGTGTGGTCAGATACCACATTTTATACTTCTGAAAATGATAAAAAAAGATTTATTTTGTTTTGCTTTGAAATTCCCCTATGCACAGAGTGGAATGTTCTCTAAGAATTTGTGGGTTACTTTAAAGAACAATCTTTAGCTCTCCTTCATTTTAAATCTAGGCTTCACAGGATATTCATTTTCTCTCTTTCATCTTTTCTCTTTGTGGAAGGAGAAAATAAATACCACTGATTGATGTGAACATTTATATTAATCTTAAAGATGCTGACATTCAGCAGGCGTGATCTGCTCATTTTGTTAAGTCAAAGTAGTGGTAAATTATTAGCATCCTTCAGAACATGCCTTTGCAGATGCATCTTAGGTAAGATAGGTATTTTTTGGCTTTTTTGGCCTTACCTGCATTAGGAAGATAACTTGTACTGGCCTTCGGTTTTCTCTCACACATGTCAAAAGTCTCTTGCAAAGTGAAAATAATTTGGGCGCTAGAGTATGCCATACTCTTAAAGAACCCATGTGGTAGGAAAAGTCATCACAAGAACAAACACTGAGCAAGTAAAATAGGAATTTTGCATGGATTACTGGGCAGCTTCCCTGGAAGGTAACCTAGTCAAAATGCCAAACATTTACCTAGGGCTGCCTAAGGTGTCTGACAAATCCAGTTCAAAAAATCCATTTAGGGGCCCCAGGATGTGATGCAGACTGGGTGAGTGTAATGCCTTTTTTAGCTAAACATAGGATCATAGAATTATAGAATGATTTGAGTTGGAAGGGACCTAAAAAGGTCATTTAGGGTCATTTAGTCCAATTGTCCCTGCAGGAGCAGAGGAATTTTCAATCATTGGATCAAGTGATGAATTATCATCATCACATCTCTTACATCCTTGAGTGTGAAATACAAGGAGTGGATAAATAAGAAAGCCATGAGTGAATCTGAGAGGACAATCCTTTGTCTCAGCTTTATTTCAGTGTTTTCTTCACCTCACCTCACTTTACCTTCCCAGAGTTTTCAATACTTTGTCACCTCATGGTATGGTTGTAGTTTAAAGATACACACTGAACAGTGTGGGGAGCAGTGTCTGAGCTACGCAGTGATTATTGATGATTTCCAATTGCCTCGAAAAAACACATTCAGTGAAGTATTCATACAAAAGGGGTAAATCAATTTGTGACTCTCGTTGATCAATTAAGCCCATTTGATCAGAGATTGCTAGAACCTGATCAGAGTTTAGGAAGGTAGTATTACAAATGGGACAGTGTTATAATCACAGTATTCAAGCACTTTCTCTAGTGAAAATGATTTATCAAAAAGAAACATTTCACGTTTGCACCATGTCTTCACTAGGGGAAGAAAAAAGATAATGGTTTTGAACTCATACATGTTCACAGTCCTAGAGCAAAAAAAACAACAAAAGCAAACAAACCCAGATCATTTTTAATATGGAGTGAAATAAAACAACAGAAAAGTATTTATCAGTTATGACTTTTTAAAACTTTAGCTTGTTTTGTCTGTATTAAAAATTTTACATACATTAGGTAGGAATTTGCCTAATTTGTGTGAAAAGATGCCAGGCTGTGAATCAGACAAGATGACCTAATGCTTTGATCTATAGTAGATTCATTGGGCCTCAGAACACAACTGGGAGGCCATCTTTCCTTTGGAAAAGTTTCTTCCTAAAGGACTTTGGGTGTTTGGAAAAATGTCGGTGTTTAACTAAATTAAAATTGAAGACCATGGCAAGAAGATAGGTCATCTGTCTGTGCCTTGACTCCAGGATGCCCTTTGTCAATATTATTCTTTTGGCGACATCAGTTCCCCAAAGAATCTATACACACTTATGTCCTGGTTTCCTTTTGAAGGATAAAATGGAAAGGATAAATGCTGACACTATTACACAAGTCCAGCAATGCTCAGGGAACTTCTGCTCACCTCTTGAAAGAGAGGTGGCCTCAGGAAGAAGAGTGCAATCCTCTTTCAACAGAGGGTCTCCTCTTTGCAATATCTGAAGATACTCTGTGGCACTTTGTTCTTCCCATACGTCTTTCCAAACACAGGAATCTCAGCTCTTTGCATACTCCTTTTTTAAAGAGATTTTTCTAGGCTCAGGTAGGAAAACTAGATTTTGCTCTCCCTTTCCTGCAACTACTCTCCTTCTTGCTTCCAATGAATAGTGACCAGAGAATCAAAGGTTTGCATCTTGGAGAGGGGCAGGATTTCATCCCAGTTCCTCTGTGTTTGCAGACCCTGGTATAATGCTGTAACAGAAGGCACTGGAGTGATCACGTGCTCACTTCTATAAACACAACAAAATCTGGAGTCTTTTTCCATGGGGAATGATATTCTCAAGATATGACCGAACCCCAAACCAGAACATATTTAATAAAAGTAAACTTTGGCTAAAGTAGCTTACATGGATTAAACTGTCAATGAATTGGTCTTTAACTCAGATTAGAAACTCAGATTCTGCTACATTCAGCTGCTCAGTTGACTGTTCTGCATTATTCCAGTGACACAAAGCATTAAGTGAATATGTCCCAGCACATTCCTTGTGAAATCATGGACTTGTTTAATAATTACACAGCTAGCTTGATTTTACAAGCCACCTCAGTGAGACAGCAATAATCTGGAGAGGTTTGCAGTATGACAGCTCTAAAAAGATTTTTGCCTACAGGAGCATCATGTATTACAGAAATCATGAGAAAAAAAAAAAAAAACAAACAAACCTCTGAATGCTTTCTTCAGTTTGATTGCAATTTCAATAATTTCTACTGCAAAACACACAAGTCTAACATTTCTCCAGTTTTCTATAGGGCTTACTTTCTCATTCTTTCTCACTGCTTTACTTCACATTTTAAATCTATAAGTACCCTCTCAAAGGTTGTGAAAATTCTCTCTAGAATAAGCACCCCATGGAGCCAATTATTGCATGATTCGAAAAGAGGAATTTGTCATACGTAACCCTTTCTTCCCATCCCTTGACAGACAAGCTCCCACAAATATGTTTGCAGCTTAAAATTGCCTGTCAGTGTAAAGAAAAGTCTTGTTAACAAGAACTACTGCAAAGAACCTTGTACTTTCTTAACATAACATTTTGGGGTGTCTAGGTTGTGTGCCATGTGTACTTTGAGTTCTGATACAAGTTCTGTCTTATTTCTGAGTCAAGCATTTCCCAGGACTTGCTCTCGCATGGCAAAATGGTTACTACAGTGCTATAAAAAGTGGCGGATGCAATAAAAATGACAATGCATAAAGGCAGCTTAGAGTAATATGGAACTAATTTATTGAACATAAATATAATTTTCCACACCACACATTTTATAATTCAGCAGATCTAGAAAATACATATACGGCATAAAAATAAGAAGGCAGATACCTGACTGGAATCAGAGCAAATTTGTCAGCGGCGTCAGTGGAAAGGTGCTGAGGCCAGGGATTGTTTTTTAAAGAACATTAATACACAGAAAAGCACATTCCAAAACGTGATGATTAAAAGTACTTGGCAAACTCAGTACATAACTTGCTGAGCATGGAGTTTGGAATATATGAATTGTGTTCACAGAATGGGAAGCTGTACTTCAGTCCAGATAAAACTGAAACCTTTAAAGGGAACAGATTTTAGATATCTTTTTGTTTTCTACTGTTTAAGACTAGTCCACATATTTTTTGTAAACTGCTTTAATTTTATGGCAGTTTATGAACATACGATAAGTTGGTCCGACCACTTTTTTTTTAAGAATTTTTTGAATTTTTTGAATAATATACAATTGTTTAAGTGAATCAAGTCCTATAGTGCTGTCATTAAATCTGCTAAAACCCCCAGTGTAGAAATAAGCTGTAGGCTGCTATTTGATCAATTGTCAGAATTGAGGATATGTTCCTCTGTTATTATTGGCAAAACATGAGCTGCATAATATAATCTCTTAAGATAAAGTAACTACATTCTTTTGCAATTAAGCTGAAAACCAAATCCAAATTATGAAGGATTTGTAGTATTATTTTGCCATAGAATGGTAAATACGGCAGGAAGAATTTACACTATGAAGAGAAATGCTCAGTGAAGCCTAAGGCATTTTGCACAGATGTTTATGGACTGAAAAAAGCCAGAATTTGCCAGTGCAGAAGATGCATTTGTCCAGTAACAGGTGATTGACATTGAATTTAAAATTACCAGACTGGAAGGTGGGTCTTAAATCTTGCATGAGCTAGTCTTCTCAGATTCACAAAGTACAAGGGATGAGAAGGGTGGGAGAGGGATTCTCCAAGTGCATCTTTAGAGAATGGTGTGCAATGCTGGAACCTCCAGGGGCAATGCATGCATTTCTGGGAAATATTTCATTGTAAGAATGAGGATCAGGTCTGACTTCAGCATAAGCTACAGGCTGTCAGCCCTCAATCTGAAACTCCCTGTTTGTTGTTTCACTTCAGGCACTTTAATTAGTCAGTTTTAGGCCAGCCCTAAAAACAATATTCATTTTGTGCTTATCCTTGTTAAATTTATTAAAAATGAAATGCACCCAGTTTCCCAGCTGTCAAAAAGGGGATTTGCATTAATAAAACATAAGTTATGTTTATCCTGATATTTGGCTTCTCTTCTGAAATTGAGAATTAGTATAATGAGGGATAGAGGCTGTTCTTTTTCAGAGCCAAGCCAGATCAGGACATAAGTATATGGACTTGTGATTACACATTTCAGTAGTTAGTTTCAGGTGATGATTTAGAAGCAGTCAAATAATGAAGGAAAAGTTCTTTATTGGGTGATGTCCCTGACATGTTCAAGAAATTGTCCACTTAGAGCCTGTGTTTGAAATGTTTTACTTCTCTGGAAGGAGACTGGTGTTTAAGCAAAGGTTATGCCTCCTTCAGCAAATAGCTAGAGAGAAATTATTAGAGCAGCTAAAAGAAATACCCTTCTGACTTTTTGGATAATGCCATCTTCCGTGATTACAGGGTTTCTTGGAATCAGTTTGAACTCTGCAGGTTGGAACAGTATTCCAGGTGTGCTCTATTACATCTAACTATTTTCATAATTCTCTCTGTTACCAGGTATTTTAGGGCAGTAGCAAACTATGTACTGTGAGGAACTGTTACCACAGTCTCTTCAATAAAGTTTCATAAGAAGAATTTCGTTTGTGCACAGTATGGCTGGAGCAAAGCAGCATCTATAAAACTGGGGGTTTTTATGTTGATTGTGTAAGACTGCATGTAATGGAGCTACATTCTTTATAAGAAAAGACCTGTTTCTCATATGCCTTTGTGTGAATGCCAAAAGCAGTTTCCCATTGTATTAAATACTATAAAAACTAAATCAGATGAGTTTTAATTTCATTAAATTCTGATGTATTAATTAAACCTCAGTGCCTTTCACTATTTAAAAATAATTGGAAATAATTGGTTTTCTTCTTTGGTGTTTTTTTGTTTTGTTTTGTTTTGTTTTGTTGGGGTTTTTTTGTTTTTGTTTTTGTTTTTGTTTTTGTTTTGCTTTCTTTAATATATATATATATATATTTCCTTTATTTTTAGGAGAAAACACCCTAAAAGACAAAAAAAAAAAAGAAATGGAAATCATGACAAAATTAGCATAACCTTTAAAATATTTAGCCTGTAAAATTCACACTCTCTTAAAGATCTGAAAATAATGTACAATTTAAGTTTCTTGGTTCCCGTACAATGAATCACTTGGTTTAATTATAGGAATGTTAGGGCCGAGAATAATCACAGCCTTGCTCTGTTACACTTTCCTGATCAGAAGTACTGCACATTTCCCTCTATCTATCTAAACCACACAAGGCATATTGTGTGTATACAATGCACCTGCAGCCTGTTGTGCATACACATGCACACAAAAATACAGAAGGTTAATCTCAACAAGCAGAAGGTGCAGAAACCACGGATGAGCAAAGGGGCAACCTAGGTGGCAAAGCAGGTGGCTAGAGGCAAGATAGCTTTGGCAGGCATAGTTCATGCTAGGCAAGGCCTAAAACTCATGCAATATTTTATTTTTATAAAAGCTCCCATACATTTGCTGCATTTTTGGTGGAGGATGTGTTTCAAGACACATTTATGGTGAGTGCAGAAACAGTGAAGACACATTTGTACAGAGCTTTGAAGTGGCTTTCAGACATGACTGAGAATCAGTTAACTCTGCACTTTAAACTGACAGTCTCATGAAAAGCATGAGTGTTGAAACAGACATTCTGAGGCATATTTGTTGTGGGGTGTGCTACAGGACTGTACTGGCTACTCAATCAGATTGGTGTAGAAGTGCCAGGAGTCAGCCAGTTGGTGTGACAGTGGCTGTGTGAGCCAGCCAAAAGACATCTGCTCCTAGTTTTCTGTAGCTTTTCACGGGTTGGTGAAGAGTCTTACTCTATTTCACTAATGTATTTTTCCACTTATAGTTGCTGCTGTTGTTTTCCTTTCAAAGTGGTCTGTACCGATCTAAACCTGACACAACCAAAGAAAATGGAATTTCCAATCTCCCTGGTAACATTACAAAGTCATTCAGTGTAATCAAGCCTTTTCCTTATTTTTTCAGGGGAATATTTAATAACTGTGTGTCTGCTTTAGGTTTTGGTGGTATCAATGCTGAACAAACAAAACTGGAGCCGGGATACAGAAAAATTCTCCCACATGAAATGCTGAGAATAAAAGTTGTTCCTATCAGACAGGAAACAACTATAGTGACAAGGCAGACAGAATATGTAAAACACATTTTGAAGTAACTTTCCATCCCTCTTCTATTCCTCAGCCCCTATGGCCATTCCGAGTTTTTAATGACAAGTCACTGCCTTCAGCTGCTGATCTCGTGTTGCTGTCAGGCTTGTGGGTGTTGTCTCTTTCCTTGTCTTGGTGTTGTTTCTCAAGGTGGCTAATGGAAATCAAAGTTGGCAGGTGTTTGTGGGTAGCTGTGGCTGCAAATGAGGGTGGCTGAGCAGTCAGCATATGTTGTGCTTACTGCTCCTGTGAGAAGGACAGAAATCTGGTATGGTCAGAAGTGAGATGAGCAGCAGGAACTGCCGCCTCCACATTCACCAGTTAAACCCAATGCAGGCTGCAAGTCAGGGTCATCAGTCTTATGATAGGTGAGCAATGAGTTCTCCCCTCACTTAATCATACGTAGTCAAAGTACTTTATAAAATTATTTTCTTAACAGAAGGTTTTACAATTACCAGAATCACGGAATATTCTGATTTGTAAGGGATCCACAAGGATCATGTGGTCCAACTCTTAAGTGAATGGCCCAAAGAGGGATGGAACCCACAACATTGGTATTATTAATATCCTGCTCTAACTAGCTGAGCTATGCCTAGTGGCACCAGGCAGCTTTAACAAAATCCTTCTCCAGAGTAAGCAGTACTTCGTAGACTCTAGGAGATTTAAATTCAAGTTTCACTTAGGTATGTTCCCATGAAATGCTTTTGTTCTAACAAAATAAACTGTTCCACTGAGAAATTTCTTACTAACTCTAGTCATAATCCATTCAATACAACTAAACTCATGTATAAAGAGGAATAATTTTGTAGACTGTGTTCCTGAATCTGTAATGCTTCAGAGGAGCTAGATTTACACAGTATTTCTTTAATTTCTAGGATAAAGCACAGCAATCCTGAATTATGATATACATGCAGCATTTAGACAATTATAAAACTGTGAGGCCAATGTCATATCACATGTAGTTTGAACTACTGAATCCTACAGTGTCTTCACAATCTTATTTCTCTCTTCCCCACCATTACCCACAAAAGCAGACAAGTCCTGCACCAGGAAGGGCTGCTAAGGTGTCTATGCACAGAAAATTCCTCATCCATGAAGTGAGTGACACAGACAGTTGTGTAGGATTTGAAAAGATGACTTGCAGAGCTCCTGATGAAAGCCATACAAATGCTGAGTTACCTGTCAGGTCAAGAGTGCATTGCAAAAGGCCTGCCTTTCATTTACCGAGTCAATTTTGCTGCATGGATACACATTCTGTCTCAATTTCTCTTTCTGTCTTGCATCCTATGGGGAGAGGTGTGAACAATTAGCTAATGAAGATCACACTATGTCTAGACAGAGCTAACTGTTAGCAGATGAACATTGTTTATATTTGTCAGTGATCTGACACAAGCCAGATAGATGTGCATCACATGCCATTGTACTTCAAATTACTGTCTTTTTTGAGGTGTTTTGTTCTCTTCATTGTCAGAAGACCAGATCATGCCAAGTTCCAGCCTCATCATGTCTTCAGTGATGGAGAGGCATGATGATAAAACCTTTGAACTACTTACCATCTGCACAGGGTTTCCTCTTCTAGTCTTGTATATTAGAAATAGAAATAATAATATGTACTTTTCATCCACTAGGGATTTAAATGATAAAGGCTTAAATATTGTATTGTCAACAGTGTGAGAAATCAGAATGAGATTTGAAGATAGGTGCTACCTTGGGAGTGAGGAATCTACAGATCAGTTCCTGGCTTTGTCACACATTTCCTGTTTGACCTTGGGCCGATCATTTTGATTCACTTTGCTGCGCTTTCTCATCTGTAAAGCATGGAAAAAGGTGCACCCTGCAAGGGCAATTATGTGAAAAGTATTGTGCTACTGCAATCGGGGGAAAGACTTGCAGATATTCCTGTCAATAAACTTGCATGTGAACTTTTGCAGTACATTTCTTTTACACAATGATTTTGTGGAAGGTAGACACTAGCAGGAGTGACAGCATAGGATATTTCACAGATATTGTTGTAGGCAGGTCTTGAGACCTAGACTGCTTTGTGGTCTCACAAGTGTAAAACAATGTTTTAGCAAACTTTCAAGAAATCATAAAACTGTAATCCTTAAATGGTACCAACTGATGGAAACCCTTAGGACAATTATCATCTAGGAGTAGAGTTTGAGGTATAAAGAAGAAATTTGTCGTTCTGTCTGGTTTAAAATGAAATGGGTATGTTTTTAAAGGGATTGGTATTAGGAAACATTCTGACTTTTCTTTCTAGCTATAAACAGATGCTTATTCATATTACACTAGATTTACTAGCTAAGGCTGCTTTTCATCAACAAGGCATAAATCCCTACTGACTGGCAAGCCACAATTAAGCTGGCATATCAAGGGCAAGCTTGCTTACTATCATTGCAGTGATTTTATAGTCTTATTCCTGCAATATTCCTACTGACTCTGTTGAACCCAACTCAGTTATCATCTGTTCACATGAAGAAACTCTGGAGGATTGAACTTTGTACTGAGAGCTGGATGCAAACTGCACCATATACAATACAAAGCAAACCTCTCAAAGACAAGGAGAGACTGAGCACACCCTGTCTCTTTTGTGGACAATGTTTCCTTGAATAAATTACACTGAGGATACAAAAGAAAAAGGAAATGTTATGACTTTGCTAATGTGACCCAGCATTCTCTGTGTAGGTTTTTGAGTGGCTGTCTATTCAGCCCTCCAGGCGATATCCTTGCCTGAGAGTGACCTGAAAAACGATGCAACAAACCAGCGCATCAGAGATCCCTGAAAGACTGATAATGACTGAAAGTGATCTCCTCTCTAAGGCTGATTTTGTTTATTGAACTGTCGGTTGTCTATAAGAAATGGTGGCATTGGTAGGTGTGGTAATGGAAACCAAACACCACAGAGCCTTTGGGGATAGGCCTTGGATATGGAGTTGCCAAATCCCTACCCCCTGGATTTCACCTAAGAGCTGACATGTTTCCATTCATTACTGGCACTTGTACTTTGGTGACAAAAAGCATAGATATGAAGTATACTGCTGGCCCAGAATGAAATCCAGACACAGTTTTGGGCTGAAAAAGTTAAGTTTGGATATTTACAGGTAGATGTCTAAATCTTAAGTCATCACCCTATGCTGGTTTTTATAGCTGTGTAAAGAAGAAATTACACTTTTTGGTCATAATCCTCATGATTTATTTCACTCCTCTGTTAAAATGAGACAAATACAGAACTAGAAGTACTATGTTCTCTCCATTGACTGTGATGAAAGCCAAAGGTGAGTCACTTAGATGCAGATGGTAACACTGAAACCCTCCTCTAGACTGCACTAATGTGACTCAAAATCTTATTCTGCAATTTGGGAATCATGAGGACTTTTTAAGATCGATGCAGCTTTCAGATACCTTCTACAAAGGTCACAGTGACAAATGAATTAAAAGACTTGTGCTCGACTGGGAGGATGTCTCTCCTGCTTGCCCTGCAAGGTGAGGAATTCCACTCTACATGCTCATTTTCCCTGCGAGAGCATCAGAGGACCTGAGACTAAAATCTGTTCTGTAGATCAGGCAGTTTGTTTGACATATCTCTGTTTTGACTTAGGGGAACTGGTTTTATTATTTTTTTTGAAGTTTGCCAATTTTGCACATTGCAAAGGAGTAGAAAGAGGTCAGATACAGTTCAGTAGGAAATGAGCCTAATGCCACTGGATTCGCTTTGCTAAGGATCACTTACCCACATTTAGTCAGAATGAATTTCTCTTCAGTGTCATCAAGGCTCATAAACTGTATAGGAAGACCAAGACATTTACCTCTGTTATTAAAAGCTTGAGATTTGGAGAGGGCTTAATCAAGGGAGCCCTCATTACTTGTATTTATACAGCATACACACTGAACTATTATTAGCTTTCATGTTGTATTCTTAACACATTTGAAGTATAGAAGTGGAAACTGGGAATAATTTGTCTGTGAACTACATGCCTGTGGGGTGTAACCTAAAATGCCTTCTTTGATCTAACAATGAAGTGAATTTCTGTCATGGACCACACACTTGAAACAGGGCAAACAGTGGAAAATGGAAGGAAGGGTACAAGAAGTAATGCTGAGGTCCATGTACAGTATGTCTTTTCCTCTCTACTCAGCCCTAAGATTACAAGGCAGTTCCTGGGGCATTTAGAAGAGTTCTGCACTGCTGTGGAGCACAGCAAGACTTTGAGCTTAGAACTAATGCACATTAGTAGAAAGTAAAATTATTCCGAATTGCTTTGATGTCTGGTGTCTGTGTTTCAGCAACTTTGTAGACTTTCTCTAAGTGCTCTTTGCTCAGAGGTGGGAGCAATCAGTTCATTAGGTACCCTCTTTAAGTGGGTTGCTTTTCATTTTTCTAGTTTACAGGGTAATGGATTTCAGGATTTTCAGTCAGTATAGGGTGAGTTTTCAGGCAGCCTCTTTGTGGTCATGGTGGGTTTGGTTGGGTTTTTTGGGTTTTGGGGGGTTTGGTGGGGTTTGTTTGTTTCTTTATTTGTTTGTGGGCTTTTTGGTTTTTTGTTTGCTTTTTGTTTTTAATATGCTAACCTTATTTGTCACAGACTAAAGTATAGGTCTATGGTTATTCAGTGTAGGCATAATCTGTAAATATGTTTGCATTAAGATACACAAAACCATCCTCAACCTAAGTCTATATGAGGGCTGAGTCTGCCTCTGTTTGAAAGTCAGCTGATAGTTTTCATCATGAGGAGGAGCCTGAATACATGTGTGTCACTTATTTGGGATATTCTGCCCTTCCCCTCCAGAAGAATCAAAAATGTTGCCTTAATAGTGATTTCATTGTGTTGCTTCCCACTAGATGCAAGCCCTATCTTGCCAGCTTGAAATGTTGGGTGTTTTTTCATCATAAATGAAGCATAAATAAAACAATGTCCTTATGCTAGAAGGCAAACAGAGCAGAATATTAAAAATGGTCTAACTGTGGTCACTGAAATTCTTAGCTGTTCCAAAGTCACTTAAGCTTACTAGTTTGATTAATTTTTTACAGTAGTTATGCTTCTGAACCACTTAGTGTTTTTGGAAATACAACTTACTCCCAAATGCAAGTACATGGCAATAAGAACTCTGCCCAACTCACTGCAGTAAATTAAAATCAGATTAGATGCTGGAAGACAGCCTCTAGCTGTGTGCCTTGCCTGTCTTGTAGATGGTATTGCCCACAATCTCCCGTAAAGGAGCCTTTGAATTGCCCCAGTGATTTCTGCAACACGCTGAGATAAACGGAAGTCAGAGCTGGTTTACCTTACATGACCAGCTGAAAACAGGAGGCGAGCTGTAAGCAGCTTAGTTGATGCTGTCCTTGATGATGCTGGGGTGGGGTGGGCAGCTCAGGGAGTGAACAGCTCAGCTATCCAACTTTAAAAGGCCACCACAAGTCCATCAGAAGCTCTAGTTGAAAAAACCTTAGTCATGCAACAATAACCATTCATAGAGGAAGTCACCATCTTAGCAGAAGGCTCAGTCCTGGTCTCTTGCTCCCTAACTGGAATTTTGCCCAAATAAGGGCATCATGGTTTTATCTGAGGAAGAGGACAAAGTTTCATATAGTTTTATAAGGGCAGAAGACTTCTTTAGTTGGCAACTTTTGAGCTTGAGTCTCATGTAAAGCAAAGAGGTAAACTAAAAGAATGAGCACAGACGATATCAAGTACCGACCTTCCCAACATAATAAAGTGATTAAGAGGGCATTAAAATTACCTCCAGCTCCCCACCCTGTCATTCTAGACCCTTCCCAATACAAGTGATCCTGAAAACTTTTGTGGCCAGTTAGTAAGTCTTTCCAGAATGACAGAGCCATAGGAAGGACAAGACCAGTGGTATGCCCATTTTGAGAGCTGCCTTATGGAAGCATAAACTTTTAAAATGTTCTGGGACCACCAGTCTGGGCCTCTGTGGACTGACACAAAATCTAGGGCTGACCATGACAGGGTGTGTCTCGACAGAAGTGTGCAGGTAAGAGAACAGCCCACTCTTCCCGCTCTGATAGAGACCCGTGTCCTCTGCCAAATGCAGGGAGCAAGGGCACTGACTCCAGAGACAAGGCTTCCACAAGGCTAAAGAGGACAAAGAAAGAAAATCTCCAAAATTTATCTATTTTTCTGGTTCCTTTGGGGTGAGGGAAGGAACATTGGAAAGAAGAGAGGAGAGTAGGAAAGAAGGAAAGCATGTTATTAGAATTTAATTACTAATGAAGATATATTTTTAGAGAGGCTGTTGGATAAGCTTCAGTAACCTATATCTAAACACCAAAAAGCATAAAGAGTGTATCAGGGCTAAGGAAACTGGAAGCTAATAACAAAGAGAAAATACAGTTTTAAAGATAAAAACATTTTCAGTTTTAATGCAGTTCTGTAGTGGTACTGATAGTCACTCTGCCCCTCTTTTTTTAGCTTTGTTGGATAGCAAGGTGACTTTTGAAAACTCTTTATCCTTTGAGGCAACAATTTCTATCACTTTTGACACTTAACACAGTATTTGGGCTCAATATCTAAAATAAGGGTCATCAAAAATTCACAGAGAAGTCAAAAGTCAGAAACACCTGCAGACATTTGCTTCTCTCTAGCTTGAGAGGCCATCAGCTGGGAAAAAATATTTTTTTGCTTCCTCAGTCAGCCTAGAGCCTAGAATCAGTCCAACCTCTGGAGTCAGCCTTAGAATTGACTTCTAGGTCTGAAAGGCTCTAAAAGACTGAAACGAAACATGAGATTTAAAATAAAAAGGTGGTAACACAGTGCTTTCATTGCTCTTTGTTAGTGTGATTTTCATATAATTAAAGCTGCAGGTGTACTTTTGAATATGCAGGTATTCTGGTGTGTGGTTCTGTGTAAATAATATATTTGCAGTGCTTGCTGGCAGATTGTTCATTATGAGCTCATTTATTTGGGTTCCCTAGTTCAAATAGGAAAACAGAAGCCAAATTTTGGCTTGGTTTTCCTTGTCTTTTGTGAAAACCTGCACAGAGGGACAAAGGAGGTGGTTTTTTTGGGTTTTTTTGTGCCCTGGGAAGGGCACAGTTTCCCTGCTTTCCCTTCAATATGTCAGAGAATCCAACTTTTCCAGCTAAGTAATACTTGAGAAGTGTTAAAGGAGACATGGACTTGCACGCCTTTAGTTCTCTATTTCCTGAAACTCAAGAAAGTGGCTTTGTTAGACCTACACAGCTAGGTTTTTCCTGTACAATGAGTCTGGTCATTTATGTTATGTAAATCCTGAATAATGGCAAAGTCTGTGAGTTTGATCTGAGATGGAAGCTGACCCCTTCAGTTTTCTTCTGCTTGATCAAAGATATCTCAGTACTTCAGATGTAAGAGGTGTGGGAAAAGGAGAAAACTTTAGGAGTACAGTGCCTGGTTAATCTGAATTATTTACATGTTCCTGCAAAGCTTCTACCTTGTTCTATATCAGGAACACAATCTCAGCCCCTAAACGTACATGTGCTTGAAGGCTTCATCATATGTTTTGTACCAGGACATGCTCTTTTGCCTAATAACCAGCACACATTGGTTAGTCCTTTGGGTCCTCTGACCTCTAATAGGATAAACTGTAGCAGCTCATCACTTCAGTGATCTGGATTCAAACATTGAAGACGTGCCTTAAAATTTCAAGGCTCCATATACCATCTTTAACTTCAGCAGAAGAGTATTTTTGCCCTCTACATTCTTCTCGTCTCTTCCCACCCCAAAAAGGCATATGTAAAGTGATGTGAGAAACAAAAGCACCTCTGTTATCTGGATTAAAATGTTTTGACTGCTCATTCTATTAGTCTACCTCAGAAGTGACACCTTTCAATGCAATTTTTAAGATTCAATTTTAAAGTAGCACACAATTCTGCTTCTGAAACACTGCTAAGAGATGACCCAATTAAAGAGCTGCATATCAAGACCACGAGTGCAAACCATCTTTTTGAATGCACTGATGAAATTACTTTCCCATTGTCATTAGATGCTTTCCTTCTGACAACCAGTTAATCATGGAAATAACCTTTTAAATATGCGTTAAACCAAAGCTATGCCTAATCATCCCATTAAACATCATCAGGTCATTCTTTGCAAAGATAAACAGCTTAAAGAGCATTCTTCCTTTGATCATGTTATCTCCTGATGCTTTTGATAGGAAGGCAAATGTATCCTTCAGATTTCATCAGTCCAAATCTTCAGTGAGCTGCTGCATTGTGCCTAAAGTTTCCTCAAGTGAGTGGGGCGTGCAGCTCTTCACCATCACAGAGTGAGACGTGTGTGTGAATTTTAATGTATTACAGCCTGAGCTAACAGGTGTCCAAATGCAGATCATTCATCAGTGTGGAGGGGATAGTAGAGCACAGGAGTGGGAAAGAGAACCCGTTATGGCAATAGGCATAGGGCTAATTTACTAAGAATTATCTTAGCCACTGCGTAAATAAAATGGACATTTTCCTCAGAAGTGTGTTAGAGTGAATCAAGTTACACCTTCAGTGCCTGAGGAGTTGGCCTGCCTTCTACCTCAGTAGGGTGATCTGCAGTCACCAACCTACTTCCCTCAAAACAAGGGGGTTTAGTCCTTCTCGGTCAGCCAACATAACAAAAGTGAGGCACTCAAACCCCTTGGTTTGGGCCAGTTGTCTACTTCTTAGGTACCACTGTGTATAAATTAGGCAGTGGAAAAGCCTTTCTCACATCATTCTGGGGTAGTGAGAGTTCAGGGAATGTTCTGTCTTGTAAATTGAAGAGTTTATAGAATCATATCATAGAACCATAGAACGGCCTGGGTTGGGAGGTATGCTAAAGATCATCTGGTTCCAAGCCCCCTGCTGTGGGCAGGGACGCCTTTCACCAGACCAGGTTGCTCAGAGCTGCATCATCTTAAGACCTTTTCTTTGAGACACATCCTGTCTCAAGGTCTCAAATGGGAGAAGGATTCAGCAAAGTGCCACTTTCTGTGAGATGATTATGCAAAGCTGGGGGGTTGTTTGCCAGCTGCTTTTGCATCGGAAGACAAACCTAATCTGGGCTGTGAAGAGAAATGGGGAAAATTACATTTTTGATTGGCACAGAAATAGATATAAAGGTAAACCCCACTGCCAACCTCAGTGAGAGGAATGTAAGCATGCATTCTTTATTGATAAGGTACAGAAGAGTGTGTGTGCCTGCGTTAAGGCTGTGAGGAAGAACGAAAAACAGAGCCAACATGATGACAGAAGTTATTGCAGCTTTGATAGCCCCACTTAGACTGTGCACTGTAAATGCAGGCACTTCCATACACTGATGTTGAAAGAATATTATTGCTGGCCACTGAAAGCCTGTCTTTGTTTCTGTGATGTATTTCCAGAAGAACAGTCCTGGCAGGGCACTGTGATACAGTCTGAGCACGCTATCAGAAGCAAAGCTCCAGGTGAAAGGCAAAGTCCACTCTGCCACACAGGCACCAGTTGCATATTGCTCAGTGATGGATGCCAAGCAGCTTGGCAGACAGGTGTGTCAGTGTGTCAAGGGGAGGTGATTACAGTGTTTTAGTGGTTTCAGAACTGACAGTACAGCTGCCCACCTGCTTTGCTTTGCAGTTATTTTATTGATATGTCTACATGAAATCAAAGATGCTTGCATCTTTTTACGTTATATTTATTATTTTATAGCCCAGCTTGGCAGATTGCAAGAGTAGGTGGAAGTAAGGTAATTTACCTCCTTGCTTCAGCACAGGTTTTGAAATAAGAGAATTTTCTTCAGTGTATCCCAAAGCATTAAATGTCAGTGGGTCATAATGAAAGCTGGAACTGGATCTTTAGGAATGCTTGATTAACACTGTGTGGGACAAAGAAGCTTTTTTCATTAGCTAACAGTTTTCCATTACTGTTCATTTAAACTTTTCAAGCACTGGGTTAAAAGGTGCTTGTTTGAATAATTTGAGTGGTAAAATGTCAAGTGTGCTTTCAACTAATACGCATTGGGAGAAGCATGGATTATGGCTAGCTGGGGCAGTAAAATCTAACCAGATGAGCTGTACTTGTCTGAGTTCATCCGGCTGTGTTCTTTGGAGAACACATATGACACAGCCTGTTATCTTGTAGCATTGTGTTGTGCAGGAAGATGACACTCTGCCTTTCAAAAAGCAGCTGTTTCCCTCTTGTTCCTGCAGCAGGAAGCCTTGCCTTTATGCCTGCCTTTTCAATACTGTTGTAGAAAGACATTATTAGAAAGGTGCAGGTTCTTTACTGCTTGGCACAGGGAAAAAACCACTTTGCTTATATTTTCCTGTTTTCCTATCAAAGATTTTTCAACCATCATTAAGTGGAGGTTGCTGCTTAAATGATGGCCCTTCCTCTACTTCCAGACCTGGCTTTGCATTTCTGCAAACATAGTTGCAGCAATGCTAATGAACATGTGGCTGGGCCATGATCTGGGTCAAGGAACTGACCCCAGCAGAAATTAATCTGTTTTAAAAAAAGGAAATGTTTTTGAAGCTTCAGCCTCAGGAGATATGAATTGGAACCCCTCACCTTATTGGATTCAGGAATGTGCAATTTCACAGTAAGGATGATTGCTTTTTCCCTTTCACTGCTAGGCATTTATTAAATTCCAGGTATGCAAAGTGATACTAGCAGCAGTTTAATTAAACAATATGTTGGGAGTGCCTCCAGCATAGGGGTGGACCCTCTTTATGTGAGATGAAATACATAAGGGTCTGAGGAGGAAGGAAGCTTGTTTCAGCAGCAGTAAATGGGAAGGTGCAATAGGTAGAATCACTGACTACAGTACTGTATCAATTTAGGAAAAATAATATTAACATAATTGCAAATCACGCTAAAGTTCTATCTGGTTCCATATCCACATGGTTGTCTTTAAGGTAATCTCAGAGAAATAATTTAGCAGTATATATTATATACAGATTATTTATTGCACACCATGCCTCATGACATTCTCCTATCTTCCTCTGACCCATGCTTTGGGCTCCCTGAGTAGTAAATAGCATCACATCTTCAAGTTAAATAAACTTCTTTTCCATTAATTTAATAACATTCAGTGCTTGTCTTAGATTACTGACATCTAAACACATCATAGCAACAGGTTCTATTATGTAAACTTCTAATATGTAAAAATAAAGGGCTTTTACTTGTTCAAACTTTCTGTCCAATTTCCCTGTGTTTCTCCTAGTTGATATTTTATGAAAAATTGTGAGTTATCATTCTGAATTTATTTTCATTAGACTGCTTGTATCTCCATGAAGCTCTGACAGTTCTTCCATCAATCATCTCTTTATAAAGCTGAGGATTTTCAGCCCGCGTAACTTTTCCTCAGCCAGAAGCCACATGCCACTTCAGTATCTTGTTTTCACGCTGACAGTTTTTGTACATGACCTACACAGAACAGAGTCTGGTTGCCATTCTGACTTCTGCTCACCACCTAACTGATGTTATGAAGAGCTTTCAATGGGGCCTTTTGGATTTCATCCTCCAGCAGGGGCAGAGAGCGTGGACGTGGACGCTGTGTCCAGGCAGTGTGCTTTTGTCCCCTGCCGGTCACAGCATTTGCAAACGCTGAATTTCCTTTGCTGTCTCGCTGCCTTGTCACACAGCAGTTCTGTATCACAGCTGTGCAGTGGTGAGGTACAGTTACAAAAATGCAGTTTTATTTTTAATGCCATGGATAACATTGTCATTAATGAGCTTTTCCACATCTGCTCTCGCCATTTCCACGTAGTTTATGAGCTACATGTACATATGTGAACACAGATTCCAGCACAGTCCCTGTGTGCAATCCACAACCCTGGCAGACCCCATCTGCTACAAAACCCCTCACCATTCACTATACCTGCTTCCCTTTCTCAGTAAGTTATCTTCATCTCATGATTTTTTTTTTTTTTTAAACCTGTGACACATGAAGCTGTTAAAGAGGATCCTTTAGGGAAACTTTAGTAGAGTTGCCCAGGCCCTGAGGGCATCCATGGGACTTGTTGTCCCTGCCTGGCCCCTGGGGCTGCCCGTTCCATCCAGGGCACAGGGCCCCATGTCAGCTGCTGGAACCTTCAGCCCATGCTCCACTGATTCCACAGTGGGCCTGATGTCCAGGGCCCCAGCCCTGCCTTGCCCTGCCATGGGCCATGCTCATCCTGGCCACACTCAGGACTGTGTCCAAGCCTGGCCCCAGCCTCAGCTGGTCTGTGTCCCCCAAAGCAGTGCCTGGTTCCCTGGGGTTGGAGCTGCCCCAGCCCCCCCAGTTTCCTTGCTCCTGGCTGGAGCAGTGGCATAGACCCCTGCCCCTGGGGCTCCCCTACACTGCTCTGCCCTGATAATACCACTTGTCACTTCTCAAAACTGCCCTGTATAATAACTTCCTCTTCCAAAGGCTGGATTGACTGCTCTTACGGTATTATGTAATTATCTACAAATGCTATTCTTATTATAAATGACCAATTTAGCCTGGTATGGAAATCAGTCTCATTTGTCAAGCTTTCTTCTCTAAAACCTCCTGCAAAATCTTGAAACAAAACTCTTAAATCTCTTAAAACAAAAGCTATTAAGCTCTAGGGCCAAGTTGAGTGACAATGCTATGCACTGCAGTTAATGGCCAGGGTATTCATAGCTGAGATTGTTTTAGGACAGCTGTGACAATGTTATCTGTGATTATTTTTTCTTAATTTTTTTTCTAAAGCTGTTGATATTTTAATTTTAAACACCTCCTCAAACTCCCCTCTAGCAGAACTTTTGCAAAGAGCTCAGTAGCAAATATTGATGCAAATGAATCATTTATCTTTTATTATACAACTCCTTAGAGTGCCCTTGTACTTCAGATCTAAGTGCTGAAGTCTCTGTTGCTACCTGGTTGGTGCTTTCAGAAAATATACAGCTTCTGTGTGAATAACAGGCTCTTTCTCAGAATAATTTTTGACACTGTGTTACACATTTACCAGCCTTTTTATTCTTCTCAGTTTTCTGTTTCGTTCACAGACTCCTATTTTTGAAGATGTCATGATGCCTTTCGTAGTTTCTTGTACCCTCCTTCTTAACTATACTAACTTAAGGTTTTTAAAGTCTTTTGATTGTGGTATGCATTTCTTCTGAACATCTCATTTTTATTTTATAAACTGTCTCCATGGCAACTGTAAGCATTTTTATCTTTTTAGCTGCTTCTTTTAATTTAACAAGCTTCCTAATTTCCTAATTTTTAGTGAAACCCCCCCTTTTTTTTTTTTTTTTTTTTTTTCTTCCCCAGAAGTACCCAGAAGTAAGCAACTACAGTTGCAAGGTTGGAAGTTGGTGGAGTTTTTGTGGTTTGTTTGGGTTTTTTTGGTTTTTTTGGGGGGATGGTTTGGTTTGGTTTTTTTTGTGTTCTACCACAACTGCTGAATCTGAACATAGTGAATTGTTGTACACAACAGAGCCTGGACAAAATTCACTACTAAAATATGGGTATTTTCTTTTTTTATGACTTCACCACGTAGTTACTTCAATAAGCAATTGGTTACAGAATCCAAATATTTTATTTTTGCATCACATCCTGTCGTAAGATCTGAAGTCTACCTCTGTTATCTCCCATCCTTCTTGGTCACTAGCATAACTCTGATGTATATATTTCAATGTCAATATAAAACTTCAATGTGCATGTATTCCTTATACTTCACAATGCATTGAATTTATTGACTTTTACCCCTTACAACACAACACTGCACATCTGCACAGTATTTTGTCAGTTGTGTATACTGTTATCCTTATTATCAGTGTTGCACAGATTGTCTTGCTTTCATTTGATTTCTGAATGCCTATTACATGGAAACAGATGTTTGAGTTTACTTTACTTTGCATTAGTTTAAAAACACTCACCTAGTGGTTTTTTTCAGCTGTTGCTGATAATCAGTTAACTTCTGCAAGATCATGCTTGAATAATGCTGCTGTATTATCATCTTCCCTTCTTCTGTAGTTTAAAAAACACCCTGAACAATTCACATTTATGGGAACTCTGGTTGCGGGTTTTGCAATCATATTTTATTTGAATCTGTGTTAAGGTGCCTTCCCATTTGCCCTTGTCCACAGCTTCAGCATTGTTTAGGTGAAGAGTTTGTGGAAAGTATCAGCACAAGTTTCCAAGTCATTTGGCCATGGAAGAATACTTCAGTGAAGACAGACTGCACTTAATAGCCACCTCAGCTCTTGTAATAGTGCTAAGCCTCTCTCTGCCTGTTGATGACAGCTTCAGCCTAATTGCTGGCTACGTTTTCTATGCACTGCTATTAAACAGGCACTGGTTTCTCTGCGGTTGCCTGGCATGTCAAATCATTTCTTTACAACAGAGCTTATCATTGTGACTTCTATACAGCCCCACTGATCCTTCCCAAAAGTCCTTTTAGCACATGTGCAGATTAAGTCCATTCCCTGATGTGCTGGGTGCAGTAATTGCTGGGGATGAGGGATAACTTGCTGTCCCCCATCTGCCTAGCACGCTCTGACAGGCATATCTGGCACTGGGTCACAGTATATGTAACTGAGGAAGGGCAGTTCCTGGGTGCTTTATTTATTTCATATTTGTGGTGGGGTATTAGAAATGGTTGAAGAAGTGACAAGGTGTCACTGTTTTCACTGCCTCAGCTGCTTCTGGGGGCTTATGCAGCTGCACAGCTGGATGTCCAGGGGATGAAATGGAAGCTGTACTCTTGGCTCCCTTCCAACTGGCTCCAAATGCACTTGAGAAACTTCCATGTGATAGTTAATGTAGCACCTGCTCAACAAACAAAACCCAAGTTTCCCCTCCTCTGCTATACTGTACATCTGTTATTTTGCTGACATGGAAACTAGCGTAACAATTCGATTCATTACTTGCCCTCTAAGTTGATTCCAGCTAAGCTGAAAAGACCTTAGTATGTTTTCTCAGTGATTGTTTAGGCTGCAGCACAAATTAAGTAGTTCTCCCTCCAATGAGATTTGTTCTACATTGCAATTGCACTTGCATGTGTATGTTCATGCTCAAGGTAAGACTGAGAGGAAATATTTTCTCCTGGCCAAATATAGACTCCAGCTCTCAGCAGAGGCGTGTTTACTTTTGGAGTTCTGGGTCCAGGTCTAGTTAGAGACCAGAGAGAGCAAATATGCAAATGCCTGAAGAGGACAGGCACAATCTCACCTGTCCTCTGCCCTTTATGCCTTCTCTGTTGGGACTTACTGGGATATTCCAAGTATCCCAGAAGTTTCAGACAGCTGCTATTAACAAAATAATCTGCCAGAGAATGTTTCCTTTTTCTCCACAAACTTGGAATTTCTCCCTTCAGAAAATCCCACTACTTCAAGGTCAGGACAGGGAACAATCATTCTTGAAGGAGTGACAAGGTTAAAGTCCAAGTTCTCTCCCACTCCTCAGGTCCCCCACAGCTGTTATTTACTACTGCTGTGTGACTTTTAATAACCTGCTCTCCAACGACTTGCATTCTATAGGGTTACTCACATGCTAAAGACAAAACTGGAAGCTAAGTGGTTAATTACTGGAAACTGTCTCTTCCTGACTTCACTTCAAGTAATTTCTTATTTTTTTGTAGGTTTTAAACCTTCTGCTATTCCAACCACTCCTTAGCTTTGGAACTAATGAGGATTAGACAATGCTCTGAAGCACAAATCTAAAGCATGTTGCATTTTGTGAGATTTTGTTTTGCAGTATAAGCACTTTGCTCTGCATGGTTGCCTAAAAGGTACATTGTTCTGAAGTTGTTATTTTGCCACAACCAAGTAGAGCACGGTGAGAAAGATGCAGTGTACAAGCAGTTTGCCTTTATTTTATTCTTTTGCATTATTTGGTTTAGCTTAGTACTAAATTACCATTTTATTCTGTTCCCTCATCAGGAAATTATCCCAGAGATACTTTCAGAAGGTAAACAAACCCATTACATGATCAATTTTTTGATATATCAAACAAAAAAAAAAAATTCTTGAAGACTCTTGTGGCTCTGGAAACTAACAGAATACCTTAATCTCAGTTACACCAAAATGAGAGTTCCTCATTAGGCATAAAAAATTTCTCTTTGTACACTCTGAATAATATAGAAAGGGGCTGAGCAAGAACAACTGTTTGCTTTACAGTAAACTTTCACTCAGATATCAGCATTGTTTTTCCTTCTTGCTTGTTTTTGGCATGGCTGCCCTGAACCAAAAGCCACACTGAGACTTTTCTTACTGCTCAGAAAACTGTCTCTGTGAAATCACTTACCTAGGATGTAAGAAAGTCTTAATGTAGTCCTAACAGCTGGCAAACAAAGAATGTAACTGCTTCCCTGCAAGCCTTCATCTGTAATGAACCAGCTCCAGATCATTTTGCATTCACTTTTGTTAGAAATCCTGAGGCCTGGTTGTTTACGACATTTGAGCACCCTATTTTGACATTTAAATTATTTTGGCTTTTTGGAAGGCAGGAATTCACTTAGAGCAAAGGCAAAGTTTATTTATTGTGCTTTTGTTAGAGAAGTTGTGGCATGACCACAGTGGCTCGGTATCAAGAAGGGTTCTGTGTTGTTCCCTGCTGTGCAATGAAATGCAGCAGGTGAAGCAGAGGACACTATTTGGAGCAAAGAGGAATGATCCTGGGGACAAGAAGCCTGGAAGGGGCCTGTCCAGGCACCTTCTGAGCAGCTGCTGAGGAAAGATACAGTGCCCACCATAAGCTTAGGCAGACACTAGGGAATTATGCAGCCCTGTCTAATCTTCAGGGCATCAGTCCAGCCCCAGTGGGACAGAAGAAAATCTTTGCAAGGGCTTTAGTTAGATCGCAGCACAAACCTGCAACTGGGTGACTCTTGCTAATTAGGATTCTGTGCTACTGTGTGGTTTATACCCTCCCTACCAATAATGCCAATCTATGCTAAAAGCAGAATTTGTTCCACAAAAAACTTCCTTTTGAAAGCTGGATGAAGAGGCACCCTTGCCATTTGTTCATGCTGCTTACACAGTGGTGTCCCACTAAGATAGAAACATTATTTTTCTTCCCATGGCTATTTTTTGCTACCAAGTGTAATAGCAGAGCACGAGCCATCTATCTTTCAGCAAGAACTTGGGGTTTTTTCAGCATATGGGGCTTAGTTATTCAAAAGAAAGCAAGATACAGCTTTGCATAACTATTGAGGTTCTTTTCAGAGGTTAATTTGTTACGTCACATAGATTATCTGCTCAAATACTGTACATTCCCTTACCCTGAGGCACAGAGGTTCATTAAACGAGCTATGCAGTGAAAAAAACCAGACTTTTTCTAATACGGTTTCTAAGCCTCCTGGCAGTTCTGTGCAAAACATCCTTCCCATGCTCTCAGTTATGCAGTCTTCCAAAGGGGACTCACTGTGCATCTGTCATAAGCTTTTTCCAGTGTCACTAGTAATAAGGATTAACCTCTCTATGCCTAGCTCCTGAGAGCTGGCTTTTTACAGATATGTAAAGAATGTCTGGGGCAGAAAGCAGGGCTACACTGGGGCAGGATCCTTGGCTTTAGCACCCAAATGCCCCAGTGGCTGGACAGACCCTGAATTAGTTGACCTTCAAGGTACAGTGAAATGCCAGTCTATTTACTCAACTTTGTGCCTAGGGGAGGTAATTGTAAGAATTGGAAATATATTAAATAGCAGTGCTCGAGGATGAGACACTATCTAAGTCGACATTTTGTCAATTAGCTATGCAAACTGTCTGAAAGTTTTTCATGAGTAGAGGGAGTGTGTGGGGTGGATTATGCACTACCACCCCCCCCCAATAAATAAATAAATAAATAAATAAGGCTGTATGTTCTAATGACAAAGTTGGTGTACTCCTGCTGAACTGTCAGGAAACCGCAGGTGCAGTATCACTTATTAATAGGTAGCACATAAAACTGGACTACTGAAGTTGCATTATCCTAGCTTACCCTAGCAGTATTTGTAGTGGGCCAAATTCACTCTCCTGGCACAGGAAGCAGCACAAAAAACTGCCAGAAATTGATGTTTCTGATGGTTCAGCACTGACCCTCCCAGCCTATGACCCTTCTCAAACCAGCAGCCTACTATTTTTCCCACCTGTGACAAAAAAAGCTACTCCTGCAATGGAGAAGGGAGTCTGAAAGTGCCAGAGGGTGAAGTCTACTCCTTGGTGAGTCTTGCTCAATAAAGATCAGAGCTTGAAGCCGATGTTTGTGAAGTGAATCAACTTGGTCAGCTTGTGTGCATTTTTTTTGTTTCTCCACTCTTCACTTTTGTTTCTACCATTCTCCTGAGCTATAGTCCAGAGTGGGAGGGAGTTAGCAACTTCTCTGTACCTCTGTAGCCCCAAAGCTGGGCATAGTTGCAAACATTTTGCTCATGGACTTGCTCTCCCTCTCTCCTACCTCCACGGTCCTCAGTTGCTCCAGAAGTCACCTGTTTGCTGTTCAGTCACACAGGACAGAGCAAGGTCAGTGCTTCATCCCCCAAAGTAGTTACGGGTGCCAGGGCCAGTGAGTAATGCTGCAGGCATTTGCCTGGACATCTTTGCTGGTTTGTAATGCATCCTCTAGGGACAATGTGCTTGTTAGAGCTCAGCTTTTCTTTTTAAAATTCATTTGGTTGAATCTCAAACAAATATTCTTTAAGAAATGGACTGCTTTGCTTTCTTGAAAATATCAGTTATGCAAGCAGGAGTAACTAGTAACTGTGACAGCAGAACTGTTTTGCACAAATGTGACCTAAATTTCTTTAACCTGAGGCTTTAGTTGGTTTCCATGCATGAACTGGAAGGCAAAAGGAAACTACAATATTTCTTGTTGTTTTATGAGGTATTTTCACCTCCTTAAAATCCCATCAGAAAAATCAGGCCTAATGTATGAATCTGTAACCGTGAAAAGCTAAAGTAGCCCAAAGGAAGATATATATAAATACCCAGTTACCAGTATATAACCTCCATATGAAAACTCTGATGGTGTCCTTATTTCTGATTAAGGAGGGGCTGGGCTGATCACAAATAGTCAGGGATTTGTAGGTTGATTCAATTAAACAGCATGTTATAAATTATGTTAATATTTTTCTGTCTTTCTGAAGGACCTATATAAATATAGCAGTGTTACTAGCTGTTGTACTCCTCACTGGCAGCTCATCTCTTATTCAAATGGGTGAGTAACAGTGGGTGGAATTCTCAATTCTTTATTCTTTCCTAGTTCACTGATTTATTCTTTACCTCTTTTTTTGGTTAAAATACTCTCATTATGTATTCAGTGATATGCATTTATAGCAAGATAGCCTCTGTGTTTTGATAAATTTACTAAAATGAAAGATAATTATTGACCATATTGAATAGCAGCTGTATGTAGACCATGAGTGAGATAGATTGATGCATGTCTCTTTGTTTTAAAGGAACACATACCTTCCAGATCAGAATCCACTGCCTGGGAGTTAATGCATACAAAAGCCTTCAGTTCTTAACACTACCTTGTCTGAGTAAATACATGTTCAGCCACCACTATGTTAATGGATTCAAGCACTCCTAATGATTTTGGAATTAGTTTATATACTGAGATGCCTGGACTGCTTTATTTACTGAAGTGGCTAGCTAACAGGCTTTGTTAGCCTAAAGGCTGTGCGCTTCTGTGTATGCGTGCGCTAGACATCCACTGCAGATTCTCAAATTGCATTGACTTTCTTGCCAAGATGGCAGGCAGCTGTCAATGTGGACACTAGCAAACACAGATGGAGCAAGCCATTCAGGAAGGGATGTGATATTTGACAATTCAGACTTCCAAGGGCCGTAGCAGGTCGGCAGCTACCACAGCCCCATGTTGTCTTATTCTCAGATCAGCATAACGAATCATGCCTGGGAGACCAAGTTAATCCCTTTCAGGTTCCCTGGACTGTAGATCTTTCTGAATTTTCCTTTCTTTAGCCCTTTGTTTTCTTCCTGCTTTGTACTGAAAGTTAGCTACAACAGCAAGAATGTATTAGGCTACTTGGAATACTGTCTTCAATTCATCCTGTCCTGCTGGCACACGGCACAAGCTGCACAATGAAGAAACTCCTGCCTCACTTCTGGAATGAGTCAACAAGAGGGTTTATAAAATGCGACGTCTACGTGTGCACACATGCACATAAACACACATGCAAAAAGCTGCAGTTGCTGTTGTCTGGGTTTGAGGGTAAATGCAAATCTAGTTTTTGAAGCCACCATTTGCCAAAAGGCAGCAAAATCTGGCCCTGCCAATTCAAGGAGTTATTAACTACTTCCCAAGTACTTCCACGTCTCCCAGCGTATGGCATGCAGGTGGCCTTCTCCAGCTGGTTAGATGCACCATTCATCACTTCAAAAGCAGTTACAATGCCCTCTTCTGCACTCAGTCAGAGGAAGGATCCCATCTCCTTCCTGGAAAATTCAGCTTGGGGCAGGAACTCTGCTCCTTGTATGAGCAACTCCCATTGTGTCTTATAGCAAGGGGGTATGAGATGTTTGAAGATTAATCCTGTCCTCACTAAGGCACATCTGTTGTCCATTAGATTAGAGAAAAGGGCCTCAAATACTCTCTGCACCTCAGGATTTTGTCTCTCAGTACAAATCTACCCTACCTTGACTCTGCAGTGATTTCTCCCAAGCATGTGGCCATTAGGTGGATTTTGGTTAGCAAAATGCACTGTATATACCCTGCTATGATTAAACAGTGTCTGAGTAAACTTTGATGGCTGGCAAAATACTGGCTTTATTACACCTTGCATGTGGTGGTATAAGCCATCAGCTGCAGAGAGCTGCTCCATGCTAAGTAGTCTTGAATCTCATCTTTAAAATAAAGAAATATAGAATTCCTAAATTAAAACCAGATTTGGATTACCCCATAAAGATTAAAGGTCATTTCAAGTCTTTTACCCTTCTCCAGCATAACTTCACCCATTAACATTAGGACTAGAATTCTCCAAAACCTGTCTCTTTTGTATCAAATTAAACTGTTCTCATTTACCCTGTGTTTGAATCTGACACAGAATATTCAACAGCCACAAAGCTCCTGTTTTTCCTACTAAAACAGGGGGTGGGTGTGTCATCTGCTTTAGGAACTATGTTCAGAAATGGTGCTATCTACTTTTGAAGTGGTTACTCCAAAACTGTCCCCCCATGAGATGGTACTGACTATAAAATCATATCAACTTTACAGTAATGCCAACCATAAAGTTAAGAGTTGATGGTCTCTGACATTCTGGTAACAGTGATAGTGCTCCAGTGCTTTGGGAACCCCTTCTTTGATAGGAGGCAGCAAAATCTTTTTAGATGAAACTAGGCCAACATGAGTAACTGATTTTATTGGTTCAGCAGTAGGATTTATAAATAAAAATAAAAGTAGAACAGATCAAAGGGAATTAAAAAAAAAACTTACTTGACAAAGCAAAACACCCAAAAATGTCATTTTGTGTTGCATGGGATGTTCTATTCCACTTGAAATGAATTACTTAATTTTGTCAGGAATATGAAAAAAAATAAGCAAAGAAGGATGTATTAGTGTTACAAAATGTTCAGAAAGAATTGCCCAGCTTCACTTAGATGGTTAGATGAAATACATCACTAGCAGAAGTGAAAAGCTGAGAATAGATGGCCAAATGACCTCTGGGAAGGAGCTTGGACCAGCATCTAATGCTAATACACTTGCATCTATCATTCTTTAATATATAACCAAGCAAAGTATGGGTCTTAATATGATGGAAAGTGTCTCCATGATGGTGTAAATCACAACAAATGAACAAACAAACAAGCAAAGAATAATCCTTAACAACTAATTTTCCTATGTTGTGTTTTGAGATTTCCTATCTCAAATTACCAGACAAAGCAGGTATTTTCAGTGTGGTTATACTTGGGCTTCTCAAAGGATTTGCACATTAAAAATAGAAAAAGTCTCATGTTTGAATCATCAGAAGAGTCAGGCTTAGTATCAATCTGAAGCCACATCTAGTTTCAGAGGGACACTGTCTGTTATGAACCTCAAAAAGGAAATTTGAACAAAGCTTGAAAAAAGATTTTGTGCTCGTTAAAACACATTGCAGTACTGCAAGTTGGGAGGAAGGGAATTGAAAGCCACATTATGATTATATACGAATGACCATACTCACAAAGTTACTCTTCTGCTATTCCTTGTTTAGCAATTTTTCCTAAGAGAAAGACTTCAGGCCTGTTTAATGTTGCTTGTTACTTGAATTTTATTTAGGTTTAAATTACAGAACCAGAGGGCAAGAAGAGACTTCAAGAAATCCCCCAGTGAACTCCATTGGCCCCAAATGGCCCATGTTTCTGAGATAATCAGTCTGTGGTGTAGGCAACAACAGACGCTTTTTTTCAGGGTTATTTGCTATGCTCATTTAGCTGGTTGACTGGTTCCACCTCTTTTCCTCTTTTGTCATTAGTTGCTATGTCAGAAAGTTTGTTTGTTTGTATTCCTTCATTGATTCTGTGCTGATTTTACCCTGCTCACTTTGACTATGGGATTCTGCCTCATATAAATATGATTATTGCCATCTGAGTGTTCTTGCAAGTATTAGGCCAGATTCATTATTAGATGTTTGCAGGGCGACAGCTAAACTATACATATGTATAATCTATTGTAAAAATACATGCTGGCATCACAGTTTTTAATTATTCAGTCCATTTGTAAAAGAGTGTATTTTCAAGTTTGAGATGATGTCAAAGTGGACAGGCTGAGGCTCAGTGTACTCAAATTAGAGGCTGGATTGGCTACAGGGGCTCACAAAATTATTATACCTGAAATCATGAATGTACTCCAATATTGCTTCCATGACTCAGGCCTTTCATTCAGTAGAAGTAGTAAATTAGGGAATGTAGTCAGAAAAAAAAATGCTGGGTAGAGGCAAGTTAAGAATATTGTCATGTTTCTTGCAAAAACTGTTCAGATACAGCAATATGGTACAAAAAGTGGCTACTTGTGACTACAGTGAATAACTCAAAGTGTCAGCAGAATGAAGGGAAATAGTTCTGCATTCATTCTCATCAGGCTTTGTCCTTTCTTAATGTCATAAGGATGTCAAGAATGTCAGAAATTGCAGTTTTATCAGTTTGTCTGTTACATAATTTATTTCTTCTTCTTCAGAAAAGGAAGAGAAAGATGAAGGTATCAAATCGACAGTAGTATCATTGCACTCTACCATTGTGTTAGACTTTGATAGCTTTATTTTCAAATGTGAGAGGAGTTAACCACCGTTTCTAATCTACTTTCAAGCCCACTTCATGTGGGTCTTGAAAGAGCTTGGTCCTCTTTCCGTATTGCCTTAGTCAGTAATTCTTATTTATCAAGGTATTTACATTTGTTGGGACAGATTTCTTGTGGAGTTTCCCTTCATTTACACATCTAGCAGAAACATCATTCTCACATATTCTTAATTATGCTATATGTCAAGTTGTAACACAAATATTTACTACTATGTATATAGGGTATTTACAAGTATTTGTTAATTTCAGTTAACACAGTGGGTTGGTTACAAAGAGTTGGTTATTCCTACTTCAAGCTATAGTGGTTAGCTATGATTCAGCAAATTAAATACATGCACTGTTGCACTTTGGTACCCCCTGAATGACAGTGTAAAGCAGTTCCAGCACAAATAATTGAATATCTGAAGTAAAATGAAAAAAGATTGTGAGTATTAGAACTGACCTTCTGGAAATAGGATGAAAGGTAGCCAGCTATTATCTGTATCAGTCTTCTCATCCAAGATAATAATTTACTTATCACTCACAGCTGAAAATATACTGTTTACATTTATTTGAAAGTTGGCTTCCATCTACATGTAGCTCTAACATATAATATGTAGGTCATCTAATGGAGTTTTCTGGTTCTTACAGGACATTTTTTTCAAGAAAGGGAAAATGCTACTTTGTTGAAATATAATCAGCTCATGAGAAGGGTTATGAAGATCTGCAGAGCTTAGTAGAAAAGAAGAAGAATGGCCATCTTTTCATATGGGCTTGAATGAATGGGCTTCAATGAAGTTTCAAGACCTACAGTTGGCAGTACGTAAGTTGTATAAAGATAAAATCAAGCTGTGAGCAGAATGTTACACGAGCCAAAAATAGGTCACATTTGAATCTTTTCTAAAGACCTTATCAAAGTTACACATTTCCAAGGATTTTGAAAAATTATTTACAATGTGTGCAGCTTGCCATAGTCAGACAATGCTGATTTCTAGTCGTGTGTAACAGTTGACATTGTAAACTCAGTAGAATTCTAAAATGATGTCAAAACTCAATTTATATTATATGGTGTTGAACGCTTCAAGGCTTTTTGGGAAATGTCTGTGAAGAAAGAGTAGTTGCTGAAAGCTGGCTGTGCAGCCCAAGTACTAACAGACAAAGGAAACATGTTGCACAAGGTATTAGGTGGGTTTTCCATTTAGTCACTTTTTTTAGCCAAAAATTCATTTGAGGCACAGCGCATGCTTCCTCCTTGTGCACATTCTCTTTCAGGACAGCAACAACAGATTGTAATTATGTTGCACGTGCCATTTCCCAGTTATTGCTGTCAGATGGAGGTAACAAAAGACTACACAGTGTCACTGGGACTGTTTTTTGTTGATGGTGTTTTTCCTGAAGACCAATATGGACTGCTGCATGGCTCTAGGAAAGAGCCTGAAACCCTTGGGACTTGTCCTGATCCCAAATAAGATCAGAATTCTGGGTTAGAGAAGTGGTGGCACACAGCCTGCATGGTCCTGCAGATGTGTACAGTGCTGCAGACCTCTTGTTCTTCACCCAGAGCTCTTTCCTTGTGGTTTCCAAGGAATTCTTATTTTGACAGTGATACTGCAGTAAGTGGGCCATATTAAGTTTGAAAGAGCTTAATCAACCAGCACTCGCAGATACAAAATCTATTTCCTGTATTTGCAAAATTCATTGCAACTCATTCATTTGAATAATGCTATTTGCTGATCAGGTATTCTCCAAGATGAGTAGTGATGACACAGAGCTGCTGTGTTCCTAGGCTGTGGTTAGTTTTATTTCACTCTTAGAAGCAGTGCCTTTCTTCGTTGAACTAATCCTTCTGACTTTTCACCTGTGACAACAGAAAGGTATTGATCATCCTTCACAGTAAATGGCCTGGGTCTGATTTTCTATTTCTGTTTTTAAGAAGCCATCTTCCAGTGCAGCATTGTGCCTGGCTCTCAGCTTCCTCTGGTAGACTCGTGGCCTTGGATGCAACAGCCTAATCTTTAGATCCTAATTTTTCTATCAAAGTCAGACACACTTTTCTGATTGCTGTTTCAAGAATTACCTCACCCAGTAAAACAAAAGTTAATTTGCATCAGTACCCAGTTATTGGGAGAATAGTCTGGTTTAGGTACACTGGGTAGGGTATTAACACTGTTAGAACTTTTACCTTGGATTTGTAACCCTGTCTCATGTTGACCTTTGAGATACAAGGAACTCTTTCTACAAAGCCTGCCTTGGAGAGCTGTAAATTATTAATTCAGCAATCATAGCTGAATGTTGTCTGCAGAGGACACACCTCAGTGAGTACACAACATATTGACTGAATGAAATGTAGACAGAAAGTCGCAATGCCATTGAATGAAGTAGGACCATAGTTTTCATCATATAAAATCATAGAATCTTTAGGGTTGGAAAAGACCTCCAGGATCACTGAGTCCTACCTTTGGCCAAACACCACTGTGCCAACCAAACCACTGCACTAAGTGCTGTACCCAGTCATTTCCAATGTTTAACCATCCTTTCAGTGAAAAATGCTTCCTGATGTCCAACCTGAACTTTCCCCAGGATAACTTGAGGCTATTTCCTCCTGTCATGGGTTGCCTGGGAGAAGAGGCCACCCCCCACCTTGACAAAACCTCCTTTCAGGTAGCTCTAGAGAGCAGTAAGATCTCCCCTGAGTCTCCTTTTCTCCAGGCTAAAAACACAAATATCAGAAGACTTGATGATAAACAAATTTAAAGCATAGTTTAGGCTCCATTAGGCTAACATTAGATTTCTAACAAAAATTCATAATCTTTCAGATAAAGATCCTGACTGTGCTTCTAGCTCATGACATGAGTTCTGATAGAGATGGCAAATACGGTTGGTATGAGTCAGGCTCTACAGGGATTTTGTTCATAAGCCTTGAGGAAACAAGTGTGAGAGCTGTAGCTCTATCATACTTTGAAATGCTCCTGGGCTGATTTAGATTTGCTGTCTGAGGTGGTGGTGAGGACACTGTTCTTACAATTGCTTTCTCACAAGGCAGTTCACGGTCCCTTGGGATTTTCACTTCCTCTCCTGCAGTGAAAAAGAGACAAACCACATCTCTCTGCTTTTTCAAAAAATGTATATATGAGGTTGAGACATTTGGCCATCCATAGAGGGGTACCACTGCTTACCGCATGTTTACTGTCTGAATTTTGATGGGAAAGCTATTTTGGGATGTAACTTTTCTTTCTAACACTTTCCAGAAAGTAGTTTAAGGTACAAAAGTACATTCTTTTCTCTTTCACTTCCAAAAGATCTTGGTCTAGCCTGGGAAGATTATCAACTGCCAAAACTAAAATTAAACCAGAGTACCAGAAAAATCTTTTTCATAATTAAATGTAGACAGCACTCATCATGTCACATATATCAGATTGAGTCATTAAAGTTCAAAGCCTGGAGAAAGCTCAACTAAGGTCTAGTAAACAGTAGCATCCTTACAGTGGTGTTATGGAGAGCAAATAATTTACATGCTTTAAATGCATCCAGGCTAGGAATTGAGCTGAACAGGGATGAGGCTGAAAGTTGTATGGTTAGGAAAAAGGCAGCAGTCCAACTCTAGCAGCTGGATTAAAACACCAACATGTTTTGCTTTTCGGTCATCCAAAGTTCATCTTGCAATTCACTGATGCAGCCGCTGACATGAGGGATTTCTTTGATAGGAGTTGGAGGGGGATTTCTGATGGGGTGGGTTCCTAGGGACAGCTGAGGACCAGCCACCTGCTCTCCAGGAACGTGCTCTGCCCTTTGTAAGTGAGGAAATCCGTCAATACATATTCCTTCTGCATAATACAATGCAAGTGTGTGGAGAAATAGCAATTTAATTAAAGTCCGCAGATGATACTATGCACTCTACTAACAAGCACAGGTCATTTTACCTGTGAGGAGATAATTTCTCTAAATCAAACATCCTGTATGTCCCCTAAGTGTTTTCATCATTTCATAATTGGATCTCAAACTGTTTTGAAGTACCTCTCATAACCAAGCCCTTGTGCCAGCTGGATGTTCCCCCTACAGGGGATGGAGTGCTTGCACTGGAAATCCTGCTCCAGTCATCACAATAATGTGGAGACTGGTTTTGACTGTAACACCTGTGAGTTAAACTCCTCTCCCTGTCAGAAAGCAGAGCTGGATTAGGTGAGTAAATCCCCACCTCCACTTTCATCTCCTTGTGGACATTTAAATAACTCAGCTCCAGTAATTACCCAGTATAAACCACAGCTCATAGCTGCCAAAAATTCCTGAAGACAAGAAGTGAATGTGCAGAGCAAGCATATGGGACAGAACAGAATTACACCCTAAGCAGGGACAAGAACCTGTGTGTATGAGGCTGTGGTTTAAAGTAGACACAAATACAGACTGTAGTTAAAAGGAATGGGTTTTTTCACTTCAATTCTTCCTTCTTGCTTTGCCAAGGCCCTAGACTTAGGTTTGTGCTGTACCCTTTGTGCTGCCACTAGTATTTGTGAGGACCTCCACACTGGTGAATGTGAGGAAAAGGATTCAGCTGAGGAAAAAAAGTTCCTTTTTGACACATTAGCTTTTATGTCTCTAAATGAGGCAATTTTTAATTGTCAAGTGAAAGAGGAATAAATCCATGTTCTAAATTTCAAACTAAAATTAATCTGGAATGTTTTTCCTTTTCTTATTGGTTTATCACTACAATACCCTGGTTACTAGCTATAATGCAGTGCTGCAATATTCACCACTGCAATGCAATGTCCTGTTTCATCTTAAGCAGTGCTTAACTTAAAATAAATGTATGTAATGGCTAAATGAAAGGGCAGTGCAAGCGCCAAAAAGATCTAATACCTTGTGTCTTTTCCTAAAATTTTTGTCTTTTCAACTGTGGCATCAGTTCTGAAGAAAAACAAAACCAGCCTTACGTCCTCTCTTCTCTGAGGAGTGAATCCTGGGATAGTGCCACTTTTGCAGTTCATAGGTGTGTCTTAATCAAAAACTACAAGCACAATGCATCTTCCCACAAAGGGCAAAATGAACTAGAGGCCTGCAATGCTTAAAGTGCACGGTCTAGCTCTTTATGACACCGCCAAAGGCATTTGATAAACCCGTCCTCAATTACTGAGCTCTATCTGATCATAACTCTGTAGACATATCACTGTACTTGCAAAACCTGTACTGTGGCTCAATAGCTCTCAGGAAGCCTACAAAGCTAATAATCCTGAGAGAAAATTTAAATAACTCCAACTATATCTTTGTTGGTGACTCACACCAGTTACAAAAGTTGTTAGCTGCCAACAACTTATAAAAATATTTTGGACACAGAAGAATGGTTTCTGTTATCCTAATTTCTCAAATTTGTCTTCCCTTTGAGGAACAGCTGGACTTTCCAGCACTTCACCTCTATTCTATTCTATTCTATTCTATTCTATTCTATTCTATTCTATTCTATTCTATTCTCATTGAGCTAATGAAATGGCACTTCGCTTCCCCTGTTGGTTACTGAATTAGATTTTGAGATATGACAAAAGGAAAAGGGACCTACATTGAGCATTTTGCTGCTGGGGGAAAAAGTCACGGTGGATTTGGCATTGGTATTTGGGCAGCTATGAAGGTGATGTTGCCATTCGGTGGTGAAAACATTTAAAATGACAGTACAAAATTAAATTTATTCAACTTAAAATTATAAGATCACATTTTAGTAGTGAAAATTATTAAACATTTGCAGAGATTTTCCCAGTAATTTTAAGGATTCTTTATCACTTAGGTTTCAAAATTTACAGCTCAAAAAAAAATGTTTAGTGCAAGAATTGCAAAGTGACATTCTGTGGCCTGTGCCACCTATGACTGTGATGACTGCTGTCCTTTATTGTTTTCATAACCAGGAGTTAATACTGTCCAAGCAAAGGAAGACCTGCACCTGTTATATTTTTGTGGCTATTTGGAATAATTTCAAATTTTTCTAGGAGGAAGGGGAGAGCAAGCAATGGTGTCCACTCCCCACACTTACACAGACCTTTCAGTGTGTATAAGTGTGTGCATGTATGGTCCTCCTCCTCCAGCTACCCTGGCTTTCCTGGACTCCTCTCCCATAGTCATGGGTTCCCTACACCACAAAAGTGTGTTGGGCTGGCCATCAATGGTCAGAGAAAAAAAAGGTATAGAATGTTTTTTTTATTTTTTATTTTAACTAGACGGAAAATTTAAGAAAAAATTTAAAACAGTGACTTTTTAAACTCCCGAAACTTCTTGAGATGAGTTATACTCCACCAGCATTTCAGTCAAACTTAAATCTTCTAATCCTTTCCCTCTGACAAAATCTCAGAAAGTGTCTCTGCTTAGTGGATTTAAAAGTGCTGGTGTTAAGTGGAATGCTATACATTTGCATAGAAATGCAGTTACAAAACAAATGCAAATGATTTCAGGGCTTTGCAAAGTTTAGCATCAGGCCTCTGTCAATGTCTAACACAACCCAAAAGTTGTGGGAAGATAATCAGTTGCTGCCCTGAACAAGAAAAACACCTTTCCCATAAAAATAGAACTGGTCTTTTCTTTCTGTAAATAATATCCTAAGTATACAGCCTCCTTTAACCACGGTGTTATTAAATCTGGGATTGATGTCATAAACACTTGGTAGGACTGTTAATTTTATGAGGTACCTTTAAACTATTTCAGACTAGAATTTTAAGATCTAATTTTAAGGATCTCTTTTTATGTATTGACATAACACCAAAATATTAAGGCACAAGTTTGTATTATACTGATTGTTTCCTTTGGTAATTTTTGATGTGCAGTATTTTTCTCACAGTTTTTATATAGAAAAGGGCATACCTCCTGAAGGTGCAGGGCAAACCCCGAGTGGAACAATTCTGGTTCCACTTCCTGGCTTGTGGTAGGAGGAAAAGATGTACACAATTTTTCTAGAGTTTTATAATGGTTCTAGACTCTGTGGCTGGTCTGTTCTGAAGCAGTTCACAGAGCACATCAACATGGACAGATGTGAATGATCTAATTAAGGGATGAGTTCCAATGCATCCTTAAAACTCTGGCTCTTGGGTGGCAAATGGGGATAGTGGAAATTTTAATGAAAGGTCAACTTCCTCTGGGAAATTTTACATAATTTTAAATCCTAAGGAAGCAAACTAATGTGGTACTCACATACTTGTGTATGTAGTTTAAAACTTGGTCACTCTTTAAGAGGTAATTTTATTTATATTTTTTTATAATGGCAATGCTTTCTCAATTCAAAGTAGGATTTCAACCTTATTTAGACAGGAATAAAATGCATGGAATCTTTAGCTCTGATTTCCCCCATTTATCCACACAACTGATTTTTAGTCCACTTCCAAGAGAAAAAAATGTGTCTGAAAATGTTGTAATCTAATAAAAAAAGCTCTAAAATAATCTATTAAAAACCAACTGTATTGGAACAACAGTGATGGAAATAAGTGTTAAGGCAGATGAAATGAATAAAACTTGAAAAACAAATAGTTATTACAGCTTCTGCTGGTTTTTAGGGTGTCCTTGAGCTTGTTCTGCATATGAACTTCATTTACAAGAGTGAAATAAACCCCTTCTTGGATACGCAATGGTGGTAGCATCTGCCATTCATACCTGAGCAGGTAACTCCTGAGTTACTCCTTATATGCCTGTTTCCCAAGAACTGATAAGAAATTAAGTGTAGAGATAGGAACTAGTGAGCCAGAATTTTGGGAAATGATTGAGAGCAATTCTTTACTTCAGCATGTAATGTAGTATTTTGTAAACTGATCATTTTTTAGGTGCAAATGAATTCCTTGGTATTACGTTCAAGTTATGTAAGTCATGAGTAGGTCTGCATTTGAGAAGTGACAAGAACACAGACTTTTACATCTCCTCTTTACCTTCTCATAATGTAAATCTTTAAATCATCTTTATATACACTGGCTATGTGCCAGTGTCAGATTGGTCCTCTGCATGTGTATGAAAATTTCAGTCCTTCATTTCTGTGAGTTTAAGAAGCTTATATAGTTCCTTTTATGACAGCTAAATGAAGTTTTGGTGTCAGGAACCTTATATAAAATTTTGCTTCTCTTCTGAATTTGACCTCATATGATTCCTCAGCAATACTGAAAACTATAAAGCAGCAAAGAGATTGAAAGCAAAACAGAAATAAGGAAGAAGTCCGGTTTTCCTTTTTCTCTCCTCTAAAAATTCCAATGCCCATAGAAACTCCTTGAATAAGGAGAAACGGTTTTGGTAGGGATTTCACTTCTTTTATGTATTGAAATCGACAGCTAGACACCCTACATGAATATGCACAATTAAAGCAATTACACCATTGGATATTTCTCCCGTTATTTTGTCTGCTTAAATCATCAGGTAGTACTGTGTACAGCAGTAATTTTTTTTCAAAAATAATTTAAGATGTCTTCATTATAAAAAAAAAATTAGTTGACATTCATCCTATTCTCTTTTCACTTCCCTATAACCTTCTCCAGCAGTAGCTATAATAATTTTCTAATTTTCTCCGAGGTAAAAATTATATAAAAATTTTTGTGACCAGTGATTTAAAAGGTAAAATATTCGACCTTTAGAGTACAATATGTATAAGGCCACTGAAAAAGTTGCAAAATCAAACATACCATTTGTAGATTGTCAAAGCTTCCCTTTTTTCACATTTGTTAAAGGAAGATTTTTTTTTTTTAATGATAATACACAATTCCTCTCTGCCACTCTTTGCTCAGCACCCCTGCCCAGGGCCTGGCCTGTCTCAGCTGATCATGTTCTGTCCAGGAGTAAGGTGCTAAAGGTATTGTGCTGCACCTGATTGCCACTGATCTGCACACTTAGCTCATACATAACTGCTCACTTCTCATACATAACAGAAATAACCCACTCCAGAAGTAGTTCTTAATTGGAAAGGAATTTTTATACTCAAATTCTGCAACACGTTTTATTACCAGCACTGTAAGCTGCTCAGGAACATTAGCAATTGCAGGCACACCAGGTATCAAAGCTAATGCTTAAAAAAGTACAGGAAATTCAGGAAAACCAGACCAATCTTTACTAAATTAGGTTCTAACTTTTGTGGATTTTATTGTCCATATACCTGATAGATTCAGAGGTTAAGTAATAACATATGGGCTTAGGCAAACACACAGATGTACATAAAAACATGTTCTTAAGGAAAGCACATTAAAAGGATTTGGTTCCATTTTCACAGCTGTAATTTATAGACTACTCAGGGCATTTTTAATGGTTTGTATCGGACATCACCAGGTTGCTATATGCGGCTGGATTCAGGTCTCAATTCCACCAGAAGAACTATTACCCAAAGCTTTCTGGTTTTCATTCTACTTGGTCTCCAGAACACGGGAATTAAAGGTAGAGTGGCAATCCTTATCAATACTGCCAAAATGCTGAAAAATTGGAATAACTTGAGAAAAAAGGAGGGGAAGGCACACATTTTCTATAAACTCATTGTTCACTTTATGTCGGCATTTCTCTAATTTTCAAGCTGCACTCCTCTGTAGGCCAATCTCTACTAAGGAATTATTTGGATCAGATTTCCATATTTTACAGAAAGTGAGTTACCTACTCCTTGGGTAACCTAGTTGGAATCCAGCAATCGTGACACGTTTCTCTATTGAGTTGCAAATGCCCGTTTAACTGTTAGGTAAAGACAGTCAAATGGGGCCCTGTTTGAATTAACTCCCGAATGCAGAGCTCTTTAAGCTCAAAGTGTTTTGTTATTCACTGCTTTTCCGATCCTTAAAAGGACTTAGGAAATACAAAGACATTATGAATCTCTGTCACAGAGCATGCAGGGAGCTCAAAACAAGCTGAAAATGCATTGCTTTAGAGCATTTCAGGCATGACCTTAAACAAACAAACAAACCTGCTCCGCTTGTTCACCTCAGCATTTCATGACTTGGTTTAGTGACGTCCAGACAGCATTTCCAAGGCAAAGGACAAGGGCCTACCCCCATCACTGCCTTTTCCATGTGGAAGGTCTCCAGGCTGCCCATCATGAAGTACATCGCTGGATGATGGGATGCAATCCCAGGGAAACACTGGGACCTAGCTGTGCCACTAACTAGATAGGAAGTTTAAGATATATGGGTTCCTGTAATGATGGTGATAATAATTAAGCTATGTTATTTTGGTACCAATTTTTCCACAAGGAGAGCTGTTAATTAGGCTACAGTTTTCTCATGTCTCTAGACCTTTACTTTTCTCCCCAGGCGAGAAATCTCATTGTCATCGCTGACCCTGAACTTTTTCTTCCACCAGCGTCTCCCTCAGGTTTATTACTATGGTTGGACTCTTGCCAGCATTTGCCCTCACCCCGACCTTGTCTCTGATGAAATACTTGTTTATACCTTACTCAGTTCTCCACACAGCTAATGCAATCCTCTTCTTTAAATTCCCTCCTGAATGGTCTCCTTGAGTTGTCTGGATTTAATTCAGTGTTGCCAGGAGAGCACAAGATGCATACTCCTGTTGTAATAAGCTTATTTGGTATGGGATAAAGAGCGGCAAGCTGAGGATATAGGATTGCAATACCTTTTCTTTTTTTTTTCCCCTCTAACATGCTCTCTTGTTTCTGCTGTCAGAGCCCTGCTTGGACAGATTGTTACTGAATGTGCCTGGGGTGGCAGGGACCCAGCCAGACAACGGAGCTGAAGCTTGGCTGCTTCAGGAGGAGGAAGGCAGGTGGGCAGGCTGGCTGAGCAACAGCAGCCTGTGAAAGAAAGGGCAGGGGGTGCTGGTGGCTGCTGGGACCGAGGGGCTGTCAGCTTGCACAGCCAATTCAGAGACCTTCAAGCTCAATGCTGGATGCTGTTTGGAGGGGAGAAGGGATCTACAAGAGGAGCCTGTCCTGGGGAATTTTGGCTGAGGATTCGTAGTAAGAGAGAGGAATGGGTGAAGTGGGAGGATCTGGAGTAGCTGGGTATTTACAATGAAAGCTTTCTGGGACAGGTAAGAGACAGTATGTCACTCATAGCAGTGTGCTTTTTGAGGATGTTAAGTCTTGCCTTTAATTTAAAAGGATTGCAATCACTTTTAAGTTTAATTGGCTTCCAGGAATAAGTCCAGCTCTGGGCTGAAAGAGAAAAAGGGGGGAGTTCTTGAAGTGAAGGGGAAGGAATAAGCAGGAATGAATTTGGAAAAATGAGAGGAAAGTCTGAAGACCTGAAGAATGTGTAAAGGATGATTCTGGGGCAGTGTCTATGGAATTGGGTAAGTGTGAGACCTAGGAAGCAAGGGCCAGTGAAATTAAAACTTTTTTTTTCAGAAGGGAGCTAGAAGAAAGCAAAAGGCATGAGGCCTTCTGCCCTAGAAAAGACTGCTTCTCTGCAGCAGTAATCATTTCTAATTGGAGAAGTATCTAATTTGTTTTCCACCCACAATTAGCTTGAACCCTGTAAAATGTTTTCTTTGTTCTTCTTATCTTAGCTACAATGAGAAACTGCCAGTGAAAAGGGTCTTGCAAAAGGAATAAATTTACTTGGTGTTTTTTCAAGCCCAATTTCTATGACAAGACTGTTTCAGGGACCAAGCCTAAATCAAAATATTCTTAGCAATGCTAAAAGGCAGAGAGTGCATCTCTCTTATTAATCCACTGTTCTATTGTCTCCAGCGTGCTCTACACAGCCCACTCTTTGATTCCTCTATCAGGACCCCATTTCTGATTTAATCCAGGCTTCTAGCCCTGGAGCAAAACTTTTCCAGAAGGAGACTAGACAAGATCAATGTCTGAACACATTGCTTTTGTTTTAGGGTTCAACAAAAATCTTAATTCAAACAGTTGCATTTTATAGAATTAGATCACCGTTCCTAAACATCTCTCATCTTGGGCTATGTTTAGATCTACTGTCCTTGATGTTTTAGTACCAGAGAGGTGTTTGATCAGATACTTTTCTTATTTCAGTTTACAAAAAATTATGAACTTCTGTTTTGGACAATCCAAAGCTTCTTCAGAATGACCCCAGTGCCTGCAGTGAGACAGGAAGACTACTGTTGTACAATCATGTCTCAGAGATGCCCCAGATTACAAATAATTGGGGGATATCTTATTAGCATTCTCTTTTTCCATAATATATTTCAAGTTCCAGTTATATTTATAGTGTACAATTATCTAAATAATTAAAGCCACCAATGAAGCTATTATCAATTACTGCTCTTAACTTTTGGCAGAAATTACAAGATCCTTGCTATGTTTCTTCTGTTGCTTAATGGTGGACATAGTTTCCGTGAGCTGTCAGTAAGTGTCTTCTTAGAAAAAGTCATAAATGTAGTTTTCCTCCTATAACATCAAAGTAATTGAAGAAGCCTTTAAAATTTATAGATTTATTTTACTGCTTTGATTCTTTGTGCTTCAAATCCAAGCTATATCTCAAAACATCTGGGCTCTAATTCATGTTATTCCACAAAAGTAAAAATAATATGGCCTCCTCCTACTGAATAGAGAGATTGCTCTTATAAATAATAACAACCCTAGAGTAGGCAATCAGCATTGTCCATGCATAAACCATTCTAGGACTGGAGAATCTTATTCCCCAGTTTCAAATTCTGCCCTGGACTTGCTTAGTGATCTTCATTGCATTACATTATATTTATGTACCTGTTTCTTCATTGTAAAAACATATCTGCTGTGAACTATTTTGGAGTCCAAGGACATGAACTTCACACACTACATGTAACTATTCTTACTTGAGGAAAAATTTTAACTGTGAAGGAATTATGCTGAGTGAATTATTCTCACTGATAAATGGTGACAATTATCTGTTTGGGTTTTGAATCAGTTTTCTGATATGTGGACATTTGAATACCTGAAAAAAATATAGATCAAAAGTCCATACTACTTAGAGCTGTAAAAAAACACAAACAAAACCAAGTTCAGAACACAGCTTAATATGACTCTATAATATTACTGTGATTAAATTTCAGTTAATTGCTGAAGCTTCATTAGGGATGTGATCAGATTGAAAAGATAGGTTTAGATATATGAAAATTGCTTTTTATAATAAACTAGAAATGCATGGATACCATATCCAGTTAATACCTTAACCTCATTTCAGTTTTGCCCACTGAAATAATAACCCAATTTAACAGCTTTGATCTAACTTTTTTTGTCTTTTGAAAAATTAGAATCTTACTGTGGATTTGACATTTGAAATCCAGAGCAATTTTGCTTACTTTAAATGTAGACCAAATTAAATAATTTACAACTTTAAATTACATTCAAGGAGTGCATTGTTGCCACCTATTTTCTTCAATCCATCCCTCCCTATCTAATGCTTAAGGAACCTATTACATTCCTGCACAGAAAATAAGTAGGGAAGCATGTAAGCATTCATTTAATGAAGTCCTCTTCAGCTCCTGGTTTTTTTTTTTTCCTACCTTGTTAACCTTTCTGTCTTGTACCTTGGTTTAAATATCGTACGAACATCATTTGACCTTTCTATCACCATCTTGTGGAATCCTATCCGAAAATGTGTATACATGGTGCTAGATATATACATCCTGGGGAATTTTGGCTAGCAAAATTTTTAAGTTTAAAAACATGTAAAAAGTAAGCTGAAAATGCATTTAAAAATCATTGAAATATGCTAAGTGGGCATATAAATACATGACATTTTAGATCTTCCACTCTCCAACTCAACTTCTACTGAATTCTAGGAACATCCAGTAAAACAAATATTCTTTTCTATAGCAGCTCCTTGAAAACTTAAAGTTTTGTGCCACAGAGTTCCCAGAAACACTTTAGGTTAGGAAAATCAAGTTTTTAACTCAGTGTCTTCATCAGCCCAAGCTTGTCTGGTACATTGAATGTCAGTGGAGATACTCAAAGCTCAGCTGGACAGGGCACAAAGCAACATGATCTCATATTCCTGCTCTGGAAAAGGCATGGACCCTTTGATATCCAGAGATGCCCTCCAAACTAAATTGTTCTATGATTTTATAACTGCTAGCTTGCATTAAATCTATAATTGCTCATTCCACCCCCAGATTTTACTCAGTGCCCATGGATATATTCCTGATTGATTAGCACTTAGAAAGAGAGTGAGCAGTCTGGCTCATGACATCTACTTCTCGGTATGAATTTTAGCCTGTCCAGTCTGTGAATTAAGATAAAACTGGTATGGGACACTCAAAAGCTGTATGGAAAAGCAGTGTCTGTTCAGGATGGTAACTGATTGCTGACCCCAAACCAAGGCATAGGTCACAGCTGAGCTGGCAAATGGATAAAGTGATGTAGGATTCACTTAATTCAGCCCTAGTTCCTTCCAGGGGAGACTTGCTTAGTCTCTTCTAGGCATTGCCAGGGCTAGCAATATATTAAATCAACCTAGTTGTCTGTAGCAATAACACCTTTTCCCATGAACATGTCAATTCATGGTATTAATCAGCAACATATGCACGAACTCTGAATTCCATTGTTCTCTCTTAAACATAATACACATGACTTTACAGAGTAAAGCATATGACTAGGAGTTAATGAGTTGGCCTAAAAGGATGTTTTCAGTATCCAGTTATAGGAATCAGCACAAGTGCAATCCTGTTTGACACATTTACTCTCTTGTTCTGATGGCCTTGGACATGTTTCCAGGTCTGGATATCTGACATAGGATATCACCCTATTTATTCTCATTCCCCAGTGGATCTACAAAATCCACTGAGGGGATCATAGAATGATAGAATGATTTAGGTTGGAAGGAACCTTAAGCATCATCCAGTTCCAACCCCTCTGCTATGGGCAGGGACAATTTCCACTAGACCAGGTTACTCAAAGACCCATCCAATCTGGCCTTGAACACTGCTAGGGATGGGGAATCCACAACTTCTCTGGACAACCTGTTCCAGTTCCTCACTACCTTCAGAGCAAAGAATTTCTTCCATATATCTACCTTAAATTTCCCCTCTTTCAGTTTGAACCTTTTACTCCTTGTCTTATCACTACAAGTCCTGAAAAAAAGTCCCTTTTTGTCTTCCTTGTGGGTCCCCTTCAGATACTGAAAGGTTTTTATAAAGTCTCCACAAAACGTTCTCTTGCTGAACAGTCTCAACTTCCTCAGCCTGTCTCCGTAGAGGAGATGCTCCAGTCCCCTTAGAAACTTTGTGGCCTCTTCTGAATTTGCTCCAACAGTTCCATGTTCTTTTTATACTGGGGGCACCAGAGCTAGGTTCAGTACTCCAGGTGGGGTCTCACAAGAGCAGAGTAGAGGGGCAGAATCATCTGCGTAAATTGACTCAGGAGTGGAGGAGGTAGGAAGGAAAATGAGAGTTCAAGATCCTCATTTCCTCTTTTCCTGACCAAGGTTGTATCCTCACATGGAAGACCTGCAGAATAAAACTTCTCAAGGTACCATTTTGATTCAAAGAGCAATCATAGGGCATTCTAAAGACTTATTTGAGGCAGTCTCCTGTATTACTGGACCTTTCCAGACTAATTGTCTAAACATCCTTGAAAAGGGTAGGGTTATTTATTCTTTTCATCTGAGGAACAGTTTCAGGATTGAGACCAATCCATAGGGTTGCAATGTCTATTTTCAAAGCATATCTTACGTGGGGTAATACAGTGAGAACCACTCTCTTGAGTACCAGATAAGATCCACCTAGGAACATGTCTTTACCTGTTTAAAAAGTATCAATTTCCAAAGAAGTGATAATGAGAAAGTACTTCAAGAAAATGTCTTCTTGGAAAGGTCCCCTGTATAATTCTACAGATTTCTCCAAATTGCCCCAAATTATAGATATATACAGACAAAATGCTGTACAAACTTACCCTTGCAAAAAGTAAAAAATAAAAACAAAACAAAATAATACCCCAAAAACCCAAACTCAAAACCAACAAAACAAAACAAAACAAAAAATCCGTCCCAAAAAAAAAAAAGCCTATAAACTCTTCACAAAAGCTGTGCTGGAAAAAAAACCCTCTGTCATCAAATTTACCACTTCACCTAATACTGAAATCTTAATGTTACATCTTTCCCATCTTTAGTATATATACATTTGTGTGCACACTGTATTAAAGACATGGGGCCATGACACTGTCATAAGTTTTTCTGATCTGATGATATTAAGTTCAGGTCTTTCAAGTCCTACATCCTGCAGACCTCAAATTAGTCTCAGATGTCTTGATGTGCCCTAATACTGCACTCATATATCTGTGAAGGCTCAGTGAATTGGTTACTACTTACACTTGGTTAAAATGTGTTTTAAAAATCTGTGATATGAGCAGTTTTTGATTTATTTGCAGCCAGTGTTTAGGAAGTTCTTCAGCAGGAAGATTGGTTTAGTTTTTGACATTATGAAGGGGGTTTTGCATTTTGTAATTTTTTGTTTTTGTTTTTACACCTCTGCTTTTGATTCTTTTAGGCCCTGGGGGTTGGTAGTCTAGTTGTTTACTTAGCTCTGGTCATTCTGAATGCCTATTCTTCCATTCTTCCTCTTATCTCTCAAGTGGTATCCTCTCCATCTGTTCAGTAAGCACTAACAATTTTCAGCCTTATCTTTTAAGACCATCTTCAGAGGCAGTTTTGCAATTGTTTTCTGAAAAGGACTTGGCACTTAGAAAGTCCAGGTGGAAAACAATTTAACTGAGATTTTGGGGGAGAGCACAGAGAAATGAGCAAAAGTATATAGTTGCTTTTTTTTTTCCTTGTGTAGAGATCTTGATATTTTACCTGAACTTTAATCCCATCCACCCACAAAAAGGCAACATATATTTATGCTTGCTTCAAATAAAGCTCACATCTGAATTTACTCCACTAATATCTAAACAGAACACTATTAAAGGAGGCATAAATGACCTTTGAGTATCTTTACAAGCAGCAGATGCAATTTACAATAAATATATATAATAAAGATGAATGAATATAGTTATTTCCCATTTTCAAATGGAATTCTGAAACTGAATTAACTCCTGTGGGATGGACTCTTTATTTGGTTTTCTGAATATACTTTCTAGCATGCTTAGCCCACCAACACGATGTGGGTTTGTCCTGTAAAGCTATTAATATACTGTAATTAACACACAGCATAATCAATCATCTGTCATATTGCTGGGTGTCTTACAAACTTTGACTTGTCTGAAGGAAGGAGACTGTAACAATAAAGGACACTGTTATCCAGATCACCATCTTTCAGGGATAGGTGCCATAAATTACAGAAAACAGGAGAAACAAGAGCTGCTCAAAATTCCTCTAAATATTATGAGAATTATAGCATTTCCAAATATGTCTATATCCTGAATTGGTAGGAAGAAAATCTAAAATTGCCTTGTAAAGGAGTTATATGTCATTTTAGACAAATGTCTAAAAGAGTGGCTCACCAAAATCCCATAAAGAAGTGGTAATGGGAATAAAAGGAAGTTTTCTTATGGATTAAAATGGTTAAATAAAGGAAATTCAGAATAGAAATATATGTTTGATTTTAAGTGGAATGAGATCACTGCTGAAGTTCCACAGAGATCTCTGCTTAGGCCTGTGTTGTTCAAGAAAGAAATAAATTATTAGAGAAAGGGGTTGAATGCTCATGGGAAAAAAAAATCCTTCTCTGTTGCAAAGTTATGGTCTCTAGGTTGACTATTGGTAAAGAATTAGATCCTAGGCCTAAATAGGAAACGTCATAAGAACATCAGCTCAAGACCTGGTCCTGGTGAAAAAGTCAAATTGAACATTTCAAGCTGCTTCGGAAAGTGAGGGCAGCAGAAGAACCACAACACTGCAGTTTGACTTCATCCAGAGCTCTGAATGGGACAGCAAGAGAGAAGGCAGCAGCTGACCACAGAGACTCCCACATCCTCCCAGCCACATGACACTCTTCAGAAATGCAATTTGTCTTCAGCCACTGACATTTGTAAACAACTCATGACATTCAGGAGAACAATCACAAAAGTTAAAATCTTGGCTTTCCTCATTCACCCAAATGAGTGAAGATCCATACTGATTGGGGAAAAGTCATACTGAGAAGTAAACAAGCAAACAAGGGCAGAGAGGCCCTGCGGAGAGACCTTGACAAATCAGAGAGATAGGCAATCAGCAGCTTTACGAAGTTTAACAAGGGCAAATTCCAGATTCTGCACCTGGGACAGGGCATAGAATGGAGTTTAGAGCAATAACTCGGGTAGGAGAAAACCTGAATACAGAAGGAGAAACTGGGGATTCAGCTAAAGTGTGCAGTGGAGACTTCATAGAGAAGGTTAAGTGAGTGTGCACCTCGGTAATACAGTCTGCTTTTGGGCCTGGACTGGTACCTAAATTTTGCTGCTTTGCACCACGGAGATACCAGTCACAGATGTTTTCAGAGTGTGTCCTGTTGCTGCTTTTGTAGTGAATTTGAGCTCCAGTCTAAAGATAGAGTCCTCTGTGTTGATTGTAATCCAGTCAGGTCTGTCATGGTCCTGTCCTTGAACTCTTTCAACTGATTTCCAGTTCTATCACCGGCTGAGTGTTTCCGCCTTGAGCACCAAAGCTCATCTGACTCCATGTTGCACTGGGTTTGGGAAGAAAAGGGAAAAGCACTGAAGTGAGTAGAAAAACAGAATGGTGGGGTTCTTTAATTTTTTTTTTTATTTCATCTCTTTTAACATTCTGAAACCATGGTGTTTTGCCAGACAAGCAACTTGTGGGTCAAGTCAAGGAGTGGGTCATGGAGAAAATCATTATAGAGTAGGAGTACAGCTCTTCTTTAGATGGGTTTGCATTGCCAGAGAGCTGCACCTTTACCTCTTACAGCTCAGGATGGGCTCACAGTAACACAAGTTCAGATCAGGATTTCCTTTGCCTTGCCCCCATTTACTCTGCTTTGGTTTGCTTTACTGAGAAGTCTTCATGCCCAAACCATACTCAGTTTAGATGAAATTGGTGTTGCACTCCCAATGCACGGCAGCCATGGAAGGACAGTCAGCTGACATAAGTGGACTAGACCTAGTCTAAAGACCTCCCACTAAACAAAACCAGAAACTCCCTCCCATCTGCATGCCACAGGCACCAGTTCTTCTGTACCAACTCTTTGGGTTTGCAGATCTGCTCCTCTTGTGCTATGTCATAGACTAACAGCTTCACCCTTTGGAGAACTTAGAGTGGACTGGGAGATCTTTATTTCTGATTTCATTCATCAGAATTCTGGAGGGGATCAGTCCTCTGAGGAAGAACTATCCCATACAAAGAGCTAGTAATTTTGTTAAGCCTGGAAGCTATTACTACATGGCTCGCACAAATATTCAGCAAAGATATGAGCCAGGCCATTTAAAATAATGAGGCTTAAACAATACTACAGATTGTGAGATTAAGACTTTATTTTTTAGTTGGATTTTAACTCTCCTTGATGTATGTTAAACTAAAAATAAACCGTTAAACAAAGGAAAAAAATGTAGAATACTTATTATTCATGTGTTTCTAGCTCCTCGTTTTCAAATTATTGTGAGGTTTGTGACAAAATGTCAAGATCTGGCAGTGCTGTTTTAAAAGAAAGTCAAGTTTCTAGAAAAATAAACAACAATGCTCACAGATATAACTTTCCTAAAAAGTACATAATAGTGAGAAGTTACGGTAGTTATAGTGATTAATAATTTTCCCCCATTCCACTGCCAGCACTGAAATAGCACTGAAGTCAATGGTTGCTCTCTCTGAAAAATGGACCTTGATTATTCAAAATACTTTTTTCTGAGTTTGTCTCATCTGTGTCTTCCAGCAGTCTGGACACTGCTACAACATACACACACACACACACATATATATATATATGTATGATAAGAAAACAGGACTAACTCTCATTATCTTTCTTCCAGTACCAGATAAGTGCTAACTTTTCCATTTTTCTTAATTGTATCTTCCTTACTCTCCAGCCTAGTAATGTAAGATTGCAGTCACATACACAGCACCTGAGTCTAATGAGTTTACTGGGTACTAACCAGCGGAACAGTAATTCAAAGCAGATGTTAACTGACACTGAATATATTGTTCTAACAGCATATGAAAAGGCACCTGATTATTTTAGATGTATTATCCATATCCTCCGATGTGCTCTTAGATGTTTAAAGTCTGTAGTATTCTAAAAGCTTGCCTTAAGTCAAACAGAGACTGTAAAAAAGCGTAAAAAGCCATGTTACTTCTTTATGTTGTAAGGGAGGACCTTTTAACTGATATAATCTTTGTATCTGCTGTCCTTTCTCTCTCCTGGGAAAAGAAACAAATTTTTATTCCTACCCCATGGTTTGTTTCAGTTCCCTGTATTGTCAACAAGTATTTGCTTTGCCTGCAAACACACTGTACTGACTCTCAGTCAGTTTTTAGGTTATTTTTCCAACATAAACACTTAGGGTATGACTCCTTGTTGCACTCTGTGTTTTGTTTATTGACTCATTTGCACTTGAAATATGTTCTTGGAGAGACTTCTGTTTTGGTATATTAGTTCAAAACTGTTCCAGTCACATCATTTTAACTTGTGCAGTAATTTCTACATATGTGTTCAAAGACAGGTATTGAGGATTTTCTTTTTTTCTTTTTTGTTGATGTAAGTTCACTGAGTAAACTAGAAGAGGTCATGGAGCTTTCTGGGATTTCTTTTTTTTTTTCTCTTTAAACATTTCTTAGAGTGTATATGTAAATGATTTTGATCTCCTCCTCTGGATGATCCCATATAAGTCTGAATTGTTATAAAAGGTTGATAGTGTATACCTCTGTTAAGACATGTAGAACTGATTTGCAAAAGAGAAGAGTTTGAACGGTTCACCAAAATATTTGATATTTCTGTTGCTTCCCAACCAAAGTTCTTAATCCCACCTAATTGTTCAGAGAAGAGCTGCCTGATTTTCCCAGCAGTACAATGTTAGAGAAGACATTAGACAGCTGCCCAGAGGTAATGTCTGTAAGTCTGTCTGCAGAAAAGCATCTTTAAAAACAAGACTATTTAGTGTTGAGAAATATTTCTAAGAGCATGTTTGTTTTTCTGAAGTTTTCCTTTTCAACATGAATCACTGGAGACCAGTCAGATAACTGAGAAGAGAGAGTCTTTTCATCTCTAGACAGCTCTTCAAAGAGGTGGATGGGAATTTGGCCACATGATGGGTTCCATTGAAGGAAGATTTACAATTAAGTCTGTGTGTTACTTTACCAGTGGTTTTTGACATTTGCCAGTCTGCGAAGCTGTAAACATTTTCTGTGGAAAATGCGGTCTCTTTAGAAATTTCACTAACATGGGTAGTTCCATGCCTATATGAAGGTGTTTTTCATCATCAACTTTCCCCTTTGTATTAGAGATGGTATGTGGGTGACTTTAGCTATCTACAGGCCATTTTCCAAAGGAATTTCATAAACATTTTCTCTGTATCATAATTCTGTGCGGCTTACAAACACAAAAGTGAAAAAATTAAAAAAAGTCTTGCTCATTTAACCCTAGATGTCAGTTTCCTGTAGCACTAAGCAAACATGAGTTATAAGCAAGGCAGAACATTTTTTTCTCTATTACTCAAGACCTGTGAAGGAAAAGAACCTGTGGGGCCTCAACTAAAATATGCTGAAACACCTGTGATATGTTTTGTCAAGAAAAACTTTCTTGGTACTCATGCTAAATAAAAATTGAATAAAAAGACAATACTTCACCTAGATTTATTTTTATTGAATATATGGTCTGGCCTTCTGGCTACAGATTCTACTGCTATAATAACTGTACCCTCTGTTCTCATCATGACAATTAGACTTCATGAAAACCTTTCAGACCCTGGTGAGGTCTTCTCACCAGAAGAGGAGAGCTTTAATATTTACTCAGGAATGCTGAGGAATTTTGCTTCTTGAACCACTCCATTAGGTGACTATCCTGGTTAATCAGCACTTGATGTACCTTAACTCACTGTGGCTTCCCAGCAAAGGTTTTTCAGAGGTACTTGTTCTACCGCAGAATAATGCAGACTTGTCTGTCACATTTCACATCTTGTGCTGTGCCTGTAAGGGCTAGTATAACACAGACCTGAACTGATTTTGTGTTTGGCAAAATGTGTTGGGAGTCTTCTTCATGAAAGCTGTTCTCCAACAGCAGCCCCAGTTACTGTACATAATTTTCTCTGCTTACTCTCATTAGAAGAACTTATCTAGTTGGAAGTACAGAGAGAATGAATTTAGGTCATTCAGAATGCCTGGGCTGGCATTTGGCCAGGACATGAGAGTTAACAACACAGAACTTGAAAAATACGTTAGTGATGTTCTTTTATTTCCTTTCATTGTTATAAAGAAATTGCTGTTTCAGTAGTGGCTGCTGCAGGTGACTGCACATCTGACATTTCCCTTATGATGCAATATAGCTTTGTCTGTATTCCTACATTGCTAGGGAGGAGATGGGTCACTCTGGGTTTTTTATCACTGATTGAAGAAGTTTAAAATGTGGATAGGCTATAGTTAAAGGTAAGAAAGGAAAGATTACTGAAATAAGAGCTCCAACTGTGACGAAGAAAAGAACTGTCAAATGAAGTATAGCTGCTTCATGTATGGATGGGTTTGCTCTGGGGTGACAGGGCTTAGCCATTTATCTGCACACAGCTAAGTGTAACATGAATTTAGAGAAGAAGTCAGTCAGCACCACTACATGCTAGCATGCTCCCTTTGAAAAGGAAACTCTAAAAACTTGGGTATTAGGATGTTTTCAGAGGTTAAGATCTGGAAGACCTAAATTCTGTCTTGCACCAGAAGCTCCCTGTGTGATTGTAGGCAAAGCACATTAAAACTTGAAGATGTGGATTTTGGACTGGAGCCAGACACCTAAGAGTGAATTTCTGTGCCATGGAGCTTTTGCAGTACTCTAGCACACTTTGTAGACTTGAACATCAATATCTCTGCTCCTTAGAGTCTGTTCCTTGCAAAACTGTAAGTAGTCCCTCCCTTCCAAGGAAGTGTGGTGAGAACAAGTGCCACAGATCAGAGCTACCCCTGGCACCTGTATAAATACTGTGTTTGAGACAAGTGGATTAAGACAATGATTCAAACAGAAAATCTGTTTAGCGTTGCAGACATTCCTTAACAACAAATATGTTTTGTACTTTCTGGTAGCTGATCCAAATACAGGATGAAAGCCTAGTCCTGCTTCCAGAAAACAGGATGACATCTGTCTTGTTTGACTCAGCTGACAATGCAAGTTTTCCTTTCTAAACTGCAGATTCTGTGTGCAGTCAGGGAAGGGGGAAAACTCCTTCAGGAGTCAGCTCATACCATCTTAAAATGGGTGTTTAAACCAGAGGGGGCTGAGGACAAGCCCTTTTGAGGAGCCTGTCTCTTTTTACAAGCCAAGGAGGAGGATATCTGGATATCTAGCTCAGCCAAGGCACCTACCTGTTTGATGGCTACATAAAATTAAATGAATCACACTGTGGACTCCCTTCAAGTGACAGAAGACCCTTGAGGAAGTTCAAGTGTTTAATCTTTCCTCAGGATCTACATAATATAATATAATATAATATTATATAATATAAATAAAAATTTGGTTCCATAGTAGCATTCCTTTTTATAAAACATTCTTACTAGGTAGTCTGTGATGAATCTTTCCTCCTTAGTTCTTGGAATTGTTTCTTTACATGCCATAAATAGAATGAATTCTGTTAAAATCCCAGTCACTAGTAAGGAGAGGCTAATGTGGTTGAACTTTCTTCATGTCCATGGACAGTGACAAATCATACCTGTCCTGTGTCAGCTAAATAATTAAAGTTTGATTGAAATGTTACTTACCTGAAATGAGTCATCTGTGGTTAAGAGAGGAAACATCAGCAACAAGAGGCAATGCATGGTTTAATTGGAAACTTGAGTCCTTTTACCTAAGCCAAAGAAAATCAAATGAAGCCACTGTAATGCAAACCACTCTCCAGTTCCAGAGTCATGCATACAGCCTTACATTGTCACTTCTGCTAATATCTGAAGCCAGAAAGGTGCATGTTGGTGCTGAACTCCTCAGGAACACAAGGCTTGATCATTTGTCTCAATTTTCATGCTGTAGCAAACATTCTAATCTGGGAAAACAAGTTTTTCCAAAGCAAAAATTTTAAACTGTATGTTACAGCTTGAATAGCCTGAAGAACACTTTTATACAGACTATAATTTGAACAGTTGATGAAGGCTTATTGGCTGTCAGTGGAATGAAGCATATCCAATGCTGCATTTCCAACCGTGGGAGAAATACTGCACTTGAAGTGTCTGCTGTAGCAGAAAGACTGGGACATATTTTATACACACTGCTACTCTTCCTTATATTTTGTAACTTTTTCAGATCTCTAGTGAAAATATATGTGAAATAACCATCTCATATTTAATGTTAAACTAATGAATTACTTTAATATCACAATAAAATTAATCACAGACAAGGACATCTGTAGGTCATTCAGAAAACTGAAAGTGATGCATGAAATTCCTCACCTCTTCAGTCCTTCTCTTCCATATTCTCTGCTATTACTTAAATCAGGGAATATATGTTTCTACTGTGGGGACATCTTGGTCCCCTTAAATGTAAGATGTGTGAAGCTTTTATCTATATTCCTTTAAGGAAAAAAAAAAAAAAGAAGGAAGAGGGAAGTGATGCAGATGGATCAATATAAACATATATGACAGTAGCTTGGAGCTGCATGCAGTAGCCTAAGTAAACAGAGTGACAGGATGGCTTTTCAAAACAAGCTTGTCATGTTTATGCTTGTTATCAGCTTTCCTGACAACGATTTTCCCATCAGCTAACTGCAGACTTAATTAGGGCATTAACACTGTCCTGCCCCCACACCTCCTGCCTTTCCCCAGCTAAGCACTGGGTCATTAATGGGAGGAGAGGACACAAGCAAGGAAATGGGAAAGAAAGAAAGAAAGGAAGGGAGAGAGAGAGAGAGGAAAGAAATAAGGAAAAAAATAGAAATAAATAGGGAGTGGGGGAACAAAAACAAAGCATAATTTTAATTACACTGCACAGGGTGAAAGGGGAACCAGCACTACTTTTTCATGCTTTTTACCAGGTTTTTCAAGACAGTTCATGGGAACATGCAGGCCAGGCTACTACTGCTGAGAGAAATGAGACTAATTTATGTGATTTCCATTTGTAAATGCTTACAAATGCAACAAATGAGAACTCCTCCATCGCTTGTTAAACTACATCTCTCACCCTCATGCAGAGCAGCTACTCTGTGTAATAAAGATTCTTCCTATGCAGAAGACACTACATCACAAGTTGTAAGATGCTTTTGGCAAGCTGTGCTTTTGGGGAATAGAGATGCTAATTGCTCACATGGAGCTTGTGCACTGGCTTCGCAGCAATTAAAAAAATGTGGGGCACTTTGAGGTATCCAGTCCCTGTGGATAAATCCCATGCCTGACACCCAGACTAGAGCTCCATGGCAGACACCAGTAGTGACTGGAGTGACCTTGAGCATTTCCATCACGGTGTCATTTTTCATAAAGACAGATTATCAAATAATACTACATTTAAGCATCTGTGATTTTGCAACTAGTAAAAAACCTGAATTTCCTGGTTTTCTTTATTATTTCAACAATTTCCTGTCATTTATCATCTCTAGTATATGTGCTAGGTCATATCTTGGCAGCAGGAAATTTTGCCTTGCTAGTCTTTCCCCCCATTCACTGACATGAGATGTTTCCAATTAAGCCAAATTAATTGTAGCTTATTGCTTCTGACCTGTCAGAATTACCTGGTCAGTGGAAGCACTCATCAATTCAGACCTCTTCTTCAGTTGTAGTGCTGAAGCACACGGCTGAAGGTCAATGATATGGCAACCTATTGAATGCAGTCTCAGGAGGAGCCCAGAGATGGTGGTACCCAAATCCAAGGCTGAACTGCAGCACAGATGTCTCTGCAATGCTTATTAAAAAAACAATATATCCACTGCATGGCTTTCAGGCAAATGAATACAGTGGTTTCCATTTGAGTAACCAGAAGGTGTTAAGCAGTAGCTATTAGAAACCCAAGACTTTTAAAATCCAAATATCCAATTGATTATTTTCTTCTAGAGGAGCTCTTGGAATAGTTGTTCATATTTGGTATGATTTTGGAAAATGCCCAGGAACCTTCTGAGAAAGAAGTGTGAAAGTCTTAAAAAAAGTAGAGGGAACATCTATAGTGCTCTAGACATTTGTCATTCTAGGTCAGAAAAATGAAATAGTCTCAATCACCATTAAGAAGGAGATAATGGAGAATAACTAAACTAGTTACAAACACATGGAATGAGGAAAATACAGCTTATTGTTTCTGCTCAGTCTAGTTCACTTGAAATAGATAATAGCATTGATGTAATAGATTTCTGTAAAATGCTGGACTGATGTTGCACTGCTTTTTGATTTAAAACCTAGATAAAATAAAATCAGTATCACAGAAACTAAAATTTGGAGGCATCTCAAATCTCAAAATATAACTGTAAACAGGGAACCATCAATGAACAACAGCTGCAGGGTTCTGAAGAGATCACTGTTTTTCCTATAATATTTAATGTTTTTATAAAGAAACTGGAAGTGAAAAAACAATTACTGACTGAGCTTACAAAAGTACCAAGATCAAGGGAAGAATGATAAAGTAAAAAAAGAACCAGCCACTGTCACAGAAAAAACAAGCCAGTATGTGATTTAGGTAGGTCAAATAGGAAAAAATATGGTAACAAGAAAGCAGATACATCATATCTATAAGAAGAACCTGAAACTAACAAGAAGGTTATGATGAGCAGAATAATATTTTCGGTTTTGGTAGTATCATGATTATAACTTTTGTTTGAGATAGTGTCTAGGAACACCTGCCTTCAGGAAGGACTCTGTGATGCTGCAGAGGTACAGAAAAAAGTGCAACTTCTATCTTACAGAAGGCGCCAGTAAAATTTTTCACCCAAAAGGTGTGTGCCATTTCTGTTTGTATAAAAGGGATGCTGTTGAACTGGAGTGGGGAAGCACCCAAACTGCATGCTACAGTGACAGATGAATGTATAGAAATGCATTGAAGCCATAGATGTGAGTAAAGGACTGGAAGAACTTCGATTCGATAAACACTCCTCTTTTCAACAGCACTGATATAACTCACAACATGTAAGGGGTGAATCAAGGCTAGCTGTTTTTTAAAGTATATGCTCTAGCTAAAAAAAAGACTAATTCAGAGAAGTCATTCGGCTTGTGTTGCTTAGGAGGTCAGGCCACATCATTTTTGGCTTTATTTATCTATGAATTTAGGAAATCTATTATCATATTCTTTAATCCTGTTCTCATTCTCTTTGCCAGAAGACCCAAAGAAGAAGAATAACAACATAAAGCTACTGTTATACTTAGGGAATTGAAATTTTAATGTGCTTTGATCTAAGCATCTTGCCTCTTAGGGTAAATTATATCCCCACCATGACAAAAGAGGTGACAGCATCCTGCGCTGTTTGCTCTTATTGGTTGCATATACTTAAGTCAAAAATGTGAGCTAATTCAACCAATTTCTTCCCACAGTGTACCTCAGAATGAATCCAGGTACCAGATATTTTTGACTATTGTCATTGGCTTTCACAGTACTCTCCCAGCTGAGAAGGCCCCAGTGAAATTACATGTTCTTTTAAGATGGGTCTTAGCTAAAAGAAGGTTGAAAATACCACATGGAGTTTCAGCTGCATAATTTCCAGTGATTGTTGTGGGACCCTGTGTTCCTGGGCCTTGGGCAATGCTTTGAAAATGAAGGGGCTATTGCCCAATCTTTATATCTCTGAAAAGAGATAAAATTAGAGCAGTTTTTAAAGTAAGCCCTGCAGGTTTACAGAGCAGCTGCCTTCAAAGGAAATTTCCTTGTCTCAATAAACAAGAAAACAGAAGCACCTGGGCCTGAACAAATCAGTCTTATTTTTGGGAATACTACCTTTTAAAAATCAGATGGCTGAAAACAAGAGTGTTATCATAAATGAGAAAATACTATTTATCTGTACGTGCTTTGTCCTGGAGTGATATCAAGTAGTTCTGCTTATATAATTCCATTAGCCCAAAGTAAAAGCATCAAGATTTTATGAGCAGCCAAGTTGCCTTGGACAAAGCATCTTAGTTTACAGCTCCAGTTTTACTCTGTGGATGTTCCAAAGACACTAAGCTCTCTGAAAATTACTTTATTTTTTTAAAATACTCTGGGAAATTCTCAGTAATTGGAATAAACTGTGCTGTAATCATAAATGATATACAATCCACTTGAAAATTTAGCATAGATTGATTTTGTTCAAACATAGTGTAGGTAGTGTCTACCATTCTAAATAGACAATTACAGTGGAAATGTGTCTTTTTCAGGAGTAATTAAATTGCAGACAATGTAGACTAATCTAACACAGTATGGTGTATCAGCTGAGTCAAGATGAAAGTGCATTTTATGCTGGTTGATTCACTTTTCTGTCACTCCAAAATTGCTTTTAGTATGCATTGTGCTTCTGAATGAAAGGTCTTGGTTTTTATTTACTGCCAATCAACCCAAGGAGGCCAGGTTTATATTTAGATAGGAATTCAAGTAAGGAAATGAAACAATTCCTTTCAAAAATTTGTTCCCTGGGAGTGGTTTAAAAAATGTCATTTATGGTATAAAAGATCAGGTTCTTTTGTGGATAGATCTTCTCTGTGCAGAACAATGGTCAATTTGTAATTGTTTTAATAGTGTCAGTCAGCAGCTCTAAGTGTTCTTTGCTGGTCATGGTGAGGATGCTTGTCAAGTCTGAAGCCAGAGGCAAATTAAGCAAATTGCTCATTTGCTCATTAGTTGCACTACACGAACTTGAATATTTCTTTGCTCTAGACATAACGAGCTTCGTGATTAATGAATAATTCCTCTTTCTGATTTTATTTAAGGTGTACTTACTGCCAGCTGCCTAGTGGGAATAGAGGGAATTAGGATAGAAGACTGTAGTGAGATTTCAATATATACATAAAAAGTAGTGTCCATGAGCATCTCTAAAGTCTAAGTCAGAAGAAATGAGCCAAACTTTTTGTCATGAAGACTGATACTTAAAGTCTGCGACATCCACATGACATTTGCTTTCTCTTCTTTCAGCTGTGATTTGGGAGCTAAAGTGATACAGCCAGGCAATTTTAACACTAAATTCCTCCAAACTACCAAATTAAATGTCTAACAGCTGACATGATGTGGGAAAATTGGCTATATCCATATGCAAGCATCTGTGATGATGCTTTCATCACAGACTTTTACTCTTCCTGATCTGGTCACCTGGGAAATACTAAATTGAACAGCAAGAAAGTGTTTTTATAAGGCATACGTATTTCAGCATATCCAACAGGAGTCTGAAGCCTGTTGTTCAATGTAATCCTCATGGCTTTATCAGTGTAACAGAATGATGCTGATTTATATCATCTGAAAGATGTCTGGAGGGACTGAAATGTCATCTAGCCAACACTATCACTCAAAAAAAGAAGAGTGATAACATCTCAGTACAACTTCTGTGAATGCTTGTTTTTTGCTCTCTTTATAGAAAGAACAAGCATGAGGAGTCAAAGCAAGCCAATGGCCACAGAGAATTAATGCTAAAAGCTAACTCCAGCTGACAATTATCTTTCTCCTCTGTATCACACCTCTTGGTTGGCAGTGAGTTTTCATGTCTTTAACCTCAAGTACTGCAAACTGGCCTGGGAATCAGGATTGGTAGTCCACTGATTCATTGTAGCTTTGCATAAACCACTGAGCTAAAATTTCAAAACTGTCACATATGTCTGGTGCTGCTTCAGCCATTGCAGACCCCTCTGGCCTTATGCTGAAGGCACCACGTCTCAGGGGTGGAGAGGTAATCCTAACAGCATTTGCTGACAAAGATTTCATGGGTGCTGCTCCTCTCTGTTGGAAGTGAAGCCTCTTCTCCTTTCTCTGTGTGAGTCAGGAGAATGAAGGGGGAGACAAATTCTGCCCTCTGCCCTTCTCCCTCTGCTGGTCCTTACAGCCTTGTTGAAAGTCTTGGGTCTGTGAAGCAATATCGTCAGAGACTGCCCTTAGGTGCCATGATCCAAACACTGATACCCAGTGTGCCTCTAGTTCTCCACACTGGAGTTAGTTGTCATGTCCCACACATGACTGGCACAATGTTACTGATTTCATTTCAAAACATAGGGATATAAATGACAATGAGTATAGAAATTATGACTATAATAAAATTGAAATAATAACAGCAATAAAAGTAACCATAATAATAACAATAGTAATAGTAGTTTGTCAGAGCCACACAGTGAATGATTTTACCATATTTAAATGGGGAGAAAATGAATCATCTCTACTATGTTAGTGAAACACCCGGTAACTGTGTGTACTTCCCTTTCCTTCTGCTGTTCCACTCTGAACACCCACTTTCTCTGAGCTATTGTCCAAGCATGTGCTACCTCTTTTCTCCCTTCTTCCAATGTTCCTGACTATCTCAGCCCAGTTGCTTCAGGTTGGTTGCTCAGCCCAGCACCACATTGCCCAAGCCCCCAGTAACCTGCCTGCTCCTGAGCAGCACCCGTGCTGCCAGTGAGAGTTCACTGGGGCTCTCAGGACGCTGGCTCCAGGGGCCTAAGAAAAATGAACACCAATCTGATTATTTAGGCAAGCTTATTTCTTGTGCAGAGGTAAGATGTGGATGAGTTCTAAGAGGTAGCTAGCTCTACAATATCTTTGGAAATCCAGACTGCCTTAGCTCTGAATGTATGAGAGCCTTACCAGTGAGTGATGTTCGATCTTGTTTACAAATGATAATTGGGCCGTGCCAGGATTGTCCTAGTGCCTCCTGGTAAAGTTATCTCTGCAATATTTTGGCAGCAACTTCAAATTGCAGACAAATCACAGTGCAAAAGTCTCTACCTCCATAAAAGTTGATTCCTAAATTCCAAAGAACTCTTTATTTTGGGAGGTCTTTTCCAAATTACCATAAAGCTAATTTATCTCTCCTTGGAGGCTAAATGGCTGAATCAAACCTGCAGTGATTGGTACCCAGATGTGTTCAGTGCAGGAGTAAGTAAACAGAGTTTTATCAAGAAGTCTGTCTTGCAAATGATTTAATCAAGTAAATGCTACAATGAGTAATAACATTATATTCTACCAAAACCTCCTTCTGCCTTTATTCAAGTAAGTTGATTCCTTTGATCAATGCTGTGGATAAGTAAAAAGAAAATAAAATTGCAAAGGAAAGTCTTATATTTAGGAATGTGCAACTCCAAAAAGACTTATGATCTTAAACTGGATCAGGCTAATCTCCAGTTTAGAAATAATTATGTTTGCAAATAGTAATGTCATGTGCTGGTGATAAATCATCTAAATTTTAACCTCTCAACAGAAGGAATGTTGTTAACAGTTACTTAAGAGGAGAAACAATCTGCCCCCTCCACCTCCATTAGCTAAAATGAATTAGCCCTCAATATTTCAAAGTATTAACTAAGTATGTGCCTTCAGTTTCTCAGGAAGAACTCACTTTTCTAAGTGTCTGGGGAGAACAGTTTTGGCCTTGTCTTTCTTTTGCATCTAGAAATTTTGCATAACTGGTTATTTGGTGCTTTGAAGGTAGTTTATGGCTGCAAGCCAACCTAACAGCTTGCTGCTGCCACAGGAGGTCTTACTCCCTTCTCCTCCCCACTCTGAGCCTTCCTTTCTTGCTCCATCCTCTCAGAGTCCTGTCCCCACTGCTTTGGCTCACCCTTTGCCTCTTTTCTTGAGTCAATTCAACCAGTTAACTCAGAGAATTATCCTCTTTCTGGTTGTTTTCTTCCAGGTCAGGGAGGTGAATTGAGTGACAGTGGCATCTGAAGGCCACTGTGGTCAGCAAAGAGTAGAGAAGCAGTACCACATAGGCAGGAACATACATGGCACACAAATGTGGGAGGAGGTGTGATCTACACTTTCTTTGGCAATGATCTGTTAGATCCATCTACCACATCTTGTAGAAGTCAACCATGGATTGTTCGCTGCCAGTGAAATGTATGTGGTTGTACAAAACCGTGGAAAAGTGCCAACAAGTTATGGCAACAATGTTTTACTCTCTTCCATTTGGATTCCCTCTATCTCCTTATGCAAACAATGGAAAGTCAGACCAGCTCTTCTGGACAGTTAACTCCATTTGAGAATCTTAGGTGGTGCTTGAAGGGATAAGTAATTTCAGAAGAGGACTAAAAGTTATAAATATACCAGCAATTATTACTGCCCAAGGTCTGGGGTATTTTTAAGTTTGGAGACACACACCCCCACCCCTAAAGTACAACAAATAACTGTAACCCATCATCAGTGGAAGGGATAAACACCTCGGACAGATGTGTCAAAGATGTTCACCATATATGAGTATATATAACTGAATCTTCTATATGTTTTACACCAGAAGTAGACAATCTTTGTCCTTGATTATGTTACATGTCTCTGCTTTCTCAGAACAGTAAAATGGCTAGAAAGAATTACAAAGTGTAGGGCAAGACAAAGAAAGACTGAGTAAATATAACATTTGTGGATGATGAGTGATTAAAAAGAGCCAATGTATGATAATCACTGAATATTTTTCCACATGAAGGTTATCCAAAACATTTTCTATGTTCTTTTTTTTACATCGTCTTGTTTTCCTGTTTCCCCGTTAAAGTTTTCTTCCTTATTTTTGTTCAGTTTTGAGTTCTTTTAAGTACATCCTCAAGTATAGAGAGAGCTGAGTATCTTTCTTGAGCTCTTTAATGTCATTATAGGAAAATTTTCCTCTGAGTATGGACCTCAATTTCCTGATAAATGTCCATGGGTCTGTAAAGGCCTTTGGAAAATAGTTTGTATTGTATTTGAAGGGTGTTGGGGGGGATTGGGGAAGTAAGATCTCTGATTCTGAGCTACTCTATTTGGTGCCCCTCAGTCTGAGATGGATTGAAACCACCAAGAATGCCTTTACTGTCCCAACGTTTGATGACAGAAATAAGCTTGAAAAGGAAAGACTAGATTTGGTGCTGAAGAATTCAAAATTATATTCTATGTACAGTTTATTGTTATAGTGCTTATTTTAAGGACGCTTTTGAACTCAATTCTGTTAACATAAAGTCTACAGAGTTAAGTCCATGCATAAAGTGTAACAGAAAAAAAAAATCAAGGTTCTTAATATCTATCTTGCTCTGCAATTTTCAGATATTTTTGCAATATTGCCTGACCAGAGGACATCTGAGGAAATTAAATGATTATTCTCTCTGTTTTCCTTACTATAATTTATTTTCCCACTGTTAATTCACTGAGAAAAAAAAAAAAAAAGGCTTTTTATAGTGTCTTTTGGAAGAAATCAGAAAATGGTTTTTAAATATCATACAAAACTGAATTGTGTATCAGCCATTGTTAATTCCTAAAATAGACTGCAGCAGCTTCATGAAATGACTTAAAAACACTACTAACCAATTTAAATTTAGCAATCATAGCCATAATTCTTTGGAAGCTAAGCGAACATCTAATTAGGTATTTTATAATTACCTTATTTGGAACCTGGCCAGGACACCATGGCTGATATTACACCTCTTATGAAAAACTCCAAGACATCTGTTTTTGTCACAAGTGAAAAAGACTGCTTCTTCCTAAGATTAAAATTTCTGTTTGTCTATGTTTTTAAAGCCTGTTCAAACTGCTGCTTAACCATAAACCTGCTGCTTTGAACAAACATCAAAGGACACTTCCTTTCTCCCAGGACATGTGTCCTGAAATGTTCTGTCATAGACCAGTGTCCAGGCAGCCCTTGTGAAATCCCTTTCAATTTGGAGGAAGGCTGGAAAACAGTACATAATGGGGAAAAAATACAGCATGTGTCGTTATCTTTGAAACAATGACTTCAAAACCATCCTCCTCAGTATTTTTCACTCTACCTAGTATGCACGTGTCCAAGTTCAAACTCAAGAGAGATTGAAGAGGCCTTTTTAAAAAAATTAAAGGCATTGTATGTGACAGAAACCTGTTTCCACTCTTCTCCAGGACAGAATTCTGCCTTTTTTGCTTCGTAGTCTCATGTTTGTTTTGCCAGTTCTGGAAACTCTGGTTGTAAAATGGAGCCCACTCTTGGCAGTACAACTGGATTAGCCACAAGGAAGAGTGCATAAAAGTCTTGGCTATATCACCAGCCCATGCAACTGGGAAGAGGGAAGATCTTCTTTCAACACAAAACACTGCTTTCTTTTTCTGAGGGAATATTTGCCAGCCTCATCAGTCTGGCAAAAAGTCATACCCTGCACAGAATCTCACATCCCCATAACAAAGAGATGGTTAATTCCAGCTTCTGTCTGGAGCCATAGTGTCATCATTGTTTTTAGGGGTGCCCTAGCTGGCACAGGGATCTCTGTGGATGATGCTTTGGCTGAGTTGGCTGCTCTAACCTTTATTTTCCTGGAAGAAGCCTCAAGCCCTGATGAAAATGGAAAGAAAAGAAGGAAAAAGGAGACCCTGGACCTGGTTTTTTGTCTTTTATGTAATGGCCATACTAAGCTTGATGGAACAGAATGAACTGACTTCCTGATTCATGAAGCAGAATTACCCATGGGTAACGTTCTGCTTGTCCTACCACAGACTGTGTGATGCACAGCCCATACCATTTTAACCACTGCTATTTCAAAGCTGTGCCAGGGTTTTACAGAGACCTACTCACCTTCTCTGACAAAGCTGAAGTATTAGGTATATTCTTAGAAATGGAATGATGCATGCTTTTAATAATCTGCTTTTTGTTTTTGTTCAGTGGCTTTTCTCACAAGTAGAATAGAGTTGACCTTATTCTGTGCAGATGAAATATTGAAACCTACACTGTAAAAAAGCACAGAGGGTTTCACTGGAAACTGCAGTATTGCCATTTGTGTGTATGACAGCACCAGAGATTTTGTCCAGTGATACTTATTTTACCAGGGAAACAATGCAGGGAAAGGTCAAAATGCTTCTTGGCACTTTCACAAAAATGTCCTGTGAATTTCTCTTTTTTGAATTTTCCACCTCTTGCATTCTGTGCGTTCTTCTGGATAGTTAGGTCTGAAAGCCGATGGTCTTTGTCACCCTTACTATTTAGTATTCGGTCCTCTCACTAATGCTTTCATGCTCGGGCTATTAGATCAACTGGAGCTGGTTCTAAGAATTCTCTGTCCACCCTACAATGAACAGTTTGTTTCCATTCAAACTAGTAGAAATAAGTATCTGAGGACATGGGAAGATTTTTCACTGGACAAAGCTTTAATTAACTATTGCATACATATAGACAGGCTTTAGGAGAAAAATACACTTAGCCAAGAGGAGATGTATTTAAAAAGAAAAGTAACAGACTTTGGGTACATGATACTGCCTATCTGTAATACAAAGTTAAAGAGAGCTACATTTGAGTCGAGTTTGCTAAGAATTTTAGGTATCTCTTCTACTATTGACAGGCTTCTGTTCTCTTACTGATGAGAAACTGTCTGCCAGCTTTTTCTACTATTTTATTGTTGAAAACACACCAGGAACTTCTCTGATGAAATAAACTAAAATGAAAAATATGGTATTTCTGCAGGTTTCTTTTCCTGTAAAAAAAGAGTGTTTAGCCACCTCTATACTAGTCAACAAACCAGTTAGGCTCTGATCAATTTCAAAGTCAATTGGCTTGACACATTTCAAATCACCATAGATAGTCACTCCCCAATCCCCGAAACAGGGTGATTGCATTTCAACTGCCTGTTGGGAATGTCCTGGCCTGTGTTACCTCCTGCTTCTCTACAAAGAGTGACCTGAGAGTTTTGCAGTTGACTCTGATCAAAACTGTGCTCAGGCATTATACTAGTGATTTAAAAGCTCCTGTAGTAGTGGTTGGCCTGTGTCCTGGCGATGCTTGGTTAGCTAGTAGAGATGTAGCCCAGGGTTTTTGTTTCCTCAGTCATGTACTGTCAAATGTATCCTCAGACACAGAGCCAGAACTACTGTGACTTTCAGCAAAGACTGAAAGCAAGCAGACAAATTTTCTTTTTGTGGCCATTGTCTTGTAGAGTTTGTTTAATTGTAGATGCCCTGGCTGATAAGAAGCATGAGCATACATGTCATACACAGTCTGCCTGAACAAACCTCTATTTTCATGGTAAATATAACTAAAGACCATCCTACTCTGTTAAAAATTGTTCAAAACCTTTTCAAAGGATATGAAAATTTAGGTCATTTTTATGACTGCTCTAAGCATCCATATTGAATACTTTTTAAGGAAATAAAAAGAGATTCACTCCTGCAAGAAAGTGCTAATATTTGCAATTATTTTCATTTAAAAAAACAAACCAAAACCAAAGCAATGCTTCTGTGAAAACACTCCTCTACTTCCATTTTGGACTATGATTGTTGTTTTGATAGTGAGATGTGCCTTTTGATTGTCCATAAAAGAAATTTACACAAAAAAGCCCCATGTGTGAAAAGAAGTATTTTTGTAATGGGAGTCTTGTGAAATTCAGCTGCAAGTGTTAGTAGATCAAAATACTTTCCAGAAGGGCTGGCTGCCTCAGTGGGCTGAGGTGTAGCAACAAGTGTGGGTCATAGGTGTTTCCCCCAACCCATTTGCAATCTGTCACCTTCTCCCAGGTGATAGGGAGAGGCAGTCTCCAGCTTCTGGGCCTAGACTGTATTTCAGAAGGGGTGTGCCAGCTGCTGATGCTCCTCAGCTGCCCACCTCCACATAGACATGGCCACCATAAAACTAGAAAAATTCCTGCCTCTGTTATGGATCTTGCCTTGTTTTATTAGGGACTTTTAAAATGCAGACACATCTCTTTATATTAACTTCTTTGGTCACAGGAGTGTTAAACTCAGGTACATAAAATCTTTTTCTGTTCAGGCTGACACACCAAATCCACTTGATTTTCATAAAAGTCCACTACAGCTAAGTGTTGAAAGGTCTTTCTTTCGTTTGAACCCATTAATACCTAATACTAAAGTAAAATAGCTCAGATAGCAGCAGAATTTGACAACAGTAATCACTTTCTCATTGTTTTCTTCTTATCTCTCACTACCATAAGACATTGATTTTTGCCCATGATGTAACCTTATTGACTGGTGATGAGATGATGAGAATGTGTGCCAAGTGAACTTTGTAACTAATCATGCCTTTTCTTTAGAAACATTCTTCTGGGGAAAAAAAAATGGTTTTGCTCACCATAGTCTGAATTTGCTTCACATTATCATTTCCAAAAGTTTGCTTTTCTTCATTAAAAAAGCGTGAAGAATTTCCTCTAATTAGTTTCTAACAGCAAACAACATCTTGACCTCATTTGTCAGAAAATGCAGAGCTGAACTGTATCATTTAACAAGGGAACACCACAAATTTATGATTAATGTATGGCACTTTCCATGACCCTATTTGACTCCCTTTGTGAATATTTAATGTATTTAGCATTGTATTTTCAATCTCAGATGACAAAAATTCAAGAGCTCATAGCATGCGGTGCTTTATCTTATCAAATGAGCAATAATAAATTAAAAGCAGAGCTTTGAGGTATTTTTATAATAATTACAAAACATAAAACACAATCAAGGGCTGCATAAAAGACGTTTTCCATTCCTTTCTGCTCTTCTTAAATGTAAACAGAAATACCCTGAGGCAAAGGGAAGGTGGGGATGCAGAGAGACATGCATGTAAAAAAGCTGACAGGCTATCCAGACTGGGAAGCTAAGGCATAGGAGAACACATCAAAATCCCACCAGCTGGCAGACTGAGATGGCCTATTACACCAGCAGCAACAGAAAGGCTGGCTTGACTGGGCTCAATGTAATTTATGTTCTCAAATCTATTACTAATTTTTCTGCAGATAGAGGATGGGAGCAGCCTCTCCAGAACACAAATCCTTGCTGGTGGAAAAACATGGTTACTGTAAGATCTGAATTTAAACCCTTCTGTCTTCCACAGAATCCACCATTCTGCAGAAGGGTGATATCACTTCATAGTCTTCACCTTTGTGCTCCCTGTCCTTCTTGGAACAATGCCGTGCACTCCAGTCAGACAAAACTCCCATTGAAAGCCTGTGAATTTTGTTTGAGTCTAACATTAAGAAACAGCTCTTGTTTTGTTTCAAGGACAAAAGGACAAGGAGGATTCCCACTGGTTTTTATTTAACTTGGGGCCACATTATAATGTTCAGAACTATCCATGTCCTTCTCTATGAAGCAGGAGGACTATGCAGTCTGTGTATATTTTTAGGGGTTCACTCCTCCCTCACTGTGAACCAGTGTTTTCCAAATGGCATACACACCTTTATAATCAAATAAATAATAATAAGGCTGGTATAGATTTTGTATGAGCAAAGAGGGGTCCATGTTGTAACTTCAGATTTGCTTTGGAATTTTCTTATCTGCTCCCTTCATTTACTTGGGTGGGTCACACTTTCACACAGTATGATTTTCTTCCATCTTAATTCATCATGGTTCAAATATGTGAGTTCACAATATTCAGACCCAGGTGTGGCTGAAGATTATACTGTGTCAGTGTAATTTGCTGCTAATCAGTAATTTGTGGCTGCATCAGTATAATTTGTCACTTTGTATTCGTATAAATTGACCCAAAATTAGCAGTTAATGATATGTAGTAAGTACAGTGCTTTGTTTGTTTTTATTGTCTGGTTTTGGTGAATACCATGGCAGTAGCAAACACAATATTAGGAAGAGGATTTGTGGTTTTGTAGGTGTCAATGACGAAATTCTCAACAATAAGAAAAATTCTTTTCCTTAAATATAAATTTAATAAGAATATCTGTTTGTGACAATAATGTTACTTGTCTACAGATGTGTCTACTTTTTTTTTTTTTTTAATTATTTTTCTCATTCCCATCTGATACTACTCATTTTCAGGATATGTATTACTCATTTTCAGGCTATCTTCCCAAAATGCAGGTTTATTTAAATTAAGTAGAATAGAAACACATGGATCAGAAACAAACCAATCAGCTAATGTAAGTCAAATGGTTTGAGAAGGCCACATAATAGCCATAGATTAAATTAATGGTCATTTTAACAATGTGGTGTGCTCCTGGCATAACATGTCCTTAATCACAGAGAAGAAAAACTAGCTGCATGCCGACATGGAGAAATGTGAAAGTGCTATTGCAGACTCATTTTCAGCAGCAGTTTGTTACATTTCCACACTTGACTTTGCATGACTCGTGTTCTGTATTCTGAGGTGTGAAATGTGGATTACAGATGCACTGAGAGACTGAATGATCCGTGAGCAAGCCCTGTGCAACTGGATCCTCACGGCCTTCAGCTGGATTCAGGGGACAGAGCCTCTGGAGGGTAGTGTGGAACACTGGGATCAGGTTACATGACAACTTTTACTATAAAATATATTTTTGGGGGAGTCATGATGATCCTATAGACTCTAGGTCTGGACAGACATAATACAATCCTTGTTAGAAAATGTGTGACACAAACATTTTATTTTTTTTAAAGACACAGACACAGTGAGCTTTCAAGGTGATATTGGCAGCTGTGTTTTTTGAGCCAGCTGTTGAAAAGTGATGCCTTTTACTCTATCTGCACTTATCATGCAGAGCTATTCACAAAAGTTTTTCTTAGCCCTGCACAGTGACTTACAGCTGTTTATAGGTAGCAATACTGCTGCCTCAGAGTTTGTATTGTAATGTAGTTTGTGTAATATGCTGAATTGCACAATGTAAATTTACAGTAAAGAACTATTGCCATGTAGACTCAACATTTAACTGATATCAACATAACAGAAATGAGTTGGCCCAAAGAATTCCTATTTTTCAAGACTCCTTAGATTAACTTGAGTTTAAATGGTTATAAGTCATTTTTGTGTTATGCTGCAGGAGGAATAACTCCACAGACACTTTCCTCTGAAATAATCTTTTTTCATCTTAGGACAATGCTAGCTGACAATTTTTATGATAGACGTGAAGAGAAAAATACCAGATCAATCTTCAGTTTAGGCCAAGGCTTCCTGGGTGAGGAATAGACTCTGCAATTATAGTTATACTGGAATGGTTACCCGTGAAGCCCCAGAGTGACAACAGTGTACTGCTGAAGACACGTTGCTCCAGAGTATTACATGACTAACACTTGACACAATATTTATTCACTTGTCCTTCACCATTCCTAAAATTTTTCAGGGAATATCTTGGCATTCAAGCATCTTGCAAGATTTTTAAGAGCTTTCTCACTGAAAGTGATTATTACCTGTTCATGTCTTTTTTTCCAGCTCTCTGAAGGTAATTACATGTGCTACACAAAAGTTCTTTGAGTATTTAAAGAGCTTCATGTTGCCTTTCTGCTCCTGGGATCCCATTAGCTCTCACAGGAGTGTTCTTATTCTGGATGCAGCTTCCATTGACAATAATTGTTGAGCTCAATGGCATGGTGTTACTCCACAATATCATTTAATATGACATGGTCTTCGTAAACACTAGTACTAAAGCAACTGAGAATTTCTTGAGGCTAATAGAGTTTTGGATTATTGCTTTGAAGTAGTGCCAGAGGCACTAATAAAAAAGTTTCTCATGCTATTTCTCTGTCTATGTAATGTGGCCTTGGTCCTACTCCTGATTACAATTTTTCTGTACACAAATACCAGCAAGACAGTACAGCATTATTAACCCTCCTTGTCAGATTTTTTTTCCCCTTAGAGAAGCTGCTGAGAGCCTCAAGGGTCTCAGCTTTTTGTGTCTGAGGGCTGTTGTGTAAGGGTACAGTGAGTTTGGGGTTTTTACCTGTCTTACATCCAAATAGCCTCTCTTAACCAGCAACCATTTGGGCTGGTACAATCACAGGACACAGTTGTCTGGCATTAGTTATAAAACCACCTATAAAGCTGATTTTCTGGTTTTCTTTTACTGTTTTATACTCTTCCTCATCTTCTTCATCTTCTTAACATAATTGAATTTCAATACTAACATATCTGTCTTATTTCAAATTATCAAGGCTTCTCTAAATACTGGTGTAAAAGCACAATAGCATAGTACAGAAGTACTAACCACAGAAAGCTGGTTCTGGAATGGAGAAGAAGGTGTAGGAGTGCAAAATAGATAGCAAAATGCACACAGACTGATCTTCCTGAAAAGCAGCCCAGATATTCACATCCCTTGGCTTTTTAGCATGCTGTGAGACTTGACTCAACTTTGGATTTTGTGTTCTGTGACAGCGTTATCATGAAACTGCACTGTTTGATACCAGTAGGACACCAAAAAAAGGTTTTGGAAGAACGCAGAATGAGGACTTGCTTCAACAGACATGTCTCACCATACAAATAGCCTCAAGAGAATAACAGCATCAGCTGTGCTGGGATTCCTTAGTGGGTTCCACTAGCATGACCGTGATGGATTATAGCATTGGTATTGTAACACTGTGTATAATAACTTCTTAGCACAGGATTTAGGATACCTGCCATGAGTAAAATAACTTGATTGTTATGAAGTTTAAGGATAACAGGAAAGCAAAACTTTCTTATCAGAGTTGCGGTGTTTGTTAATATGTTAATCACTGCAGGATTTTCAAATTGAAGATGTGTTAAGATAGTTAACAGCCACTTCCATTTCACTAGAGCATTTTAATAGGGAGCAGCGAGCTAAAGAGATGCCCTAAGGATTGTCATGTGTCACTACTGGGTATCTGGAAGAAAATAATGAAGTCTGAACACAGACAGATATTTTTGTGAAGAATGTTAGATTTTGTCAACCCATATTTTCAGACAAATTTTGTTTGAATATAATTGTGTGAGTTCTTACCCTTTTTTAATTGTACTTTCGGTTGCGGATAAAAGTGAGGTCAGAATCTCCAGGCCAAATGACATTTTTGTTTAATTTAATTTGCATAGAATTCATTAATCATTACTGTTCATGTTTTTGCTGAGGAGCTTCAGTGCGATTTTGGATTTACAACTGAACTGGAAGTCAAGTGAGTTTCATTTGCGGATTTAATGACAGTATGCTCAAGCCTCTTTAAAAATCCCTATTCTGGTACAATGTCACATACATAATGTCACATCTTAACATGATGCAATACCAGCTGCATGTTGTCATCTTTTGGATCAAATGTAATGTAAACACTATTATGTAAATGTGATAGAAACTGAATGCTAGCAATAAGGAAAATACCTCAGGGCACTTTTTTAATCAGAGCAGAATCATCCTGTTTTAACTCTAGTAGTTAAACACATGTTGCATTTTTTCAGGTTTTTTCCCTCAAAAGGTAAAATTGATGGTGGAACTAGACCCCACTGGTAGAGCTATATTTGCATTGAAAGCACATGTCTCTGCTTCTCCAGCTGCAAGGCATCACAGCATGCTGCTTATTGGCACACACTCCCACAGTCCTGTAAGACCACATTCAGGTGGTGCCTTCAGGACATTCCCACAGCCCAGCTCCACTCCATCTTCTGAGCTGGCATTTATACTCCTTTCTCCTTTATTTCACAGACAGTTGAACATACATAAAAGTAGTTACAGCAAAAGACCTGCTCTCATGTTGTCTTCCTTTTGGGCAGTGGCCCATTCCTGTTTCTTGGGGAATGTATGTGGGTATTTTAGCCATCTTTTTCCCCAAATGAATTTCAGTAGATTCTCACATTTATTCCTAAACAGGATGGCAGGTTTACCCACTGTTGTCAACATTTATTAAGTCAAAACATAGCAGTATTAAGCTTGCTTTCTTAAGGGACTGATCTAACAGTTCTTAGATGAGTAACTCTTCCAAAATATCTGTCTGACTCATGAGTTTCTTCCCACATAAACTCTCTTCTAGTTTCATTTGGCTTAGTGGCATTTTTCACTTCCTGTCCCAAACTATCAGACAGTGTTTCTGTGAACTGTAAACAGTGGCAGGGTTTCCACCTAAGAAACTTCTGCAACGGGTGATATGTACAGACAGTTTAGGCAAAATGTGCTGGGAAGCTTTGCAGTGTCAGACGAAGAATCCAGGTAGGGGGTCAAGTTAACTTCAAAATCCTGCAAAGTCTTTTTTACAGGAAACATTAAAACAGGCTTGTCACCCATCACAGACAGATGGTCATCCTGATTAGGAAGCATATTTCCCTGTTATTTTTACAATACAGTCAAGGCAGATATTTCATCCCCTTCCGCATTTGATTGCAGCCACTCTTTCTCTCCCTTTGTGCTCTGTTGCCTAGAGAGAGCTCCTCTCCCCGCTCTGCTGTCACAGGCTACTAGTCTGTGACAAAGCTCAGTCTCAATCTCCCACAAAGCTGAAAAAGAAAAAGTCACAAAAGAGCCCTTTTTTCTTCCTTTTGGGTTTTGCCTTTTTCCTCACCCTGGCTGCAACAGGGGCTGCACACAGCATGGAGATAGCTTGCAGCAGATGAGAGAGGGAGGCATGTCAGAGGCAGGAGCTGGCAGCAAAGCCCCTGCTCATGATGCACAGGTGGAAGGTCTCACACCAGAGATACTGCTGCTGTCTCTGCCTTTGCCATTTGTCACTTTTGCCTGCATTGCTGCCAGGTCACTTCCTCCTTCACACTTTGAGAATGGTTCTTTCACTAAACTGTCATGTAAGCAAGGCTCAAGTATTTTGGGACAATTCATTCAAATGGAAGTAGCATTCTTGTTCTAATTTTAGAAATATATAAATTAACTGAAATTATGTTTACAGGAATAATTAACAGAATATTACAGAATTTTATGCAGCTATTTGTAGTGGGCTGATAGTTCAAAGGTATGCTGATGTCACCATTAGAGATTAAAGGTGGCTAATGATAATTAATTGTTACTAATGACATAACCTGAATATCACAGAACAGTCTGATAGAGTAGAAAATCCACCTGAGAATCTGATGCTGGGGTTGTAGCTCACACTGATCTTCAAGTTCCTCAGAGAGTATTGCTTAGTGACTGATAGTTCCACTAAGCATACATAGATTGCTTAACGTACATCTGTTGGTACAGAATTTCACTGCAGTGGGGACACAGTCTAGACAAAGTCGGTTCTATAACCCTAAGAATCAGAGGCTTCCAAGCAGTCTCATCTCCTTTCATTTCTCCTATGAAATATCCACTGAGGTTCTTCAATGACAGGGAGGTGGGATTAAATATTAAAGGTTGAATCCAATTGTGAATGAGAATGCCTCAAAGTCTAGGCATCTTTATAACATTTTTCTGCAAGTGGATTTGCTGCACTTGCTCAGAACTGCCTCTCTCCCAGGGTGCCTGATTTGTGACACCAGTCTTCTCTTTGCATCTTACCACAGTCTCCTGCTGAGTTTTGCCTTGGAGCTTTTACTGGCAAACAGTCACAGAAACCATCCTCAAAAAGGGCAGAAATGATCATGAGCTTCAAATGATGTTTTCACATTTGTACTCCTTTTCTTAATTCAGTAGTATATCGTAGTTAGAGCACACAATAAGGAAGTGGGAAACAGGTAAACTTCCTTCTCTGTTTGATGGTCAGAATAGTATTGACACAAATTCAAATTACAGGATACCTTCTTCAGTTTGGTACTGCTGTTTTTCTCTGCCTTCCATAATCTTCCTGCCAGTCATCTTGAGACTTCTAGGCTAGGAGACCTCAGTGCATTTAAAGGGCTCAGTGTTGAAGATACTCAAGCTGATTTCACCTTCCTGCATAGGCATTTCCTTGTAATCAGAAAGATAGAAATGCTTTATTGCTTCACTCAATGAAGAAGAGAGAAGGCAGAAGGAGAAAAAGACTATTTTTATTCCAAATGATGTATTTGGCTGTGGAAAACTGGAATCTTATTCCCATTGATTTATTTGGCTGGGGAAAGCTGGAGTCTCGAGTTCTATTCCACACACCAACAACCTTCTGCAATGATTGTTTCATTCAAACATCAAGGGCAGCTGGAGACAGACATAAAGTCCATCTGTCTTTATCAAGGATTGATTTTTATTTTACTAGTTTGATTATTACCAATCTAGTTTCCTTATAAGGTAGAACTATGATCTAAATAAGATATTTATCTATATGATCCATGTTTAGGAGTTCGATATGCGCAGGAGCTTCATATATGATTAGTTGTCTTGGTTTTTGTATGCATTCACTTCTGTACTGCAGTTGTGTATGGAAAAATATGATCTGGATACACTGCAGTCTTTACCTAACCAAACAATATGTTTTTTTGGTTAAGTTCCATTATCACTCCATGTCACATAGCAGACAATGAAGCTTCGCTAAGCTTTTTTTTCTTTCATAGTTTTACAGAGTGAGCTGAAGTCAGTCCTGGAGTAGCTCCATTAAATCTAACTACATTTTTCTAGTGGTAGATGTCCCTGCCTGCAGGACAGGAGCTAGATGAACTTTAAGGCCCCTTCCAAACCAAATCATTATATGATTAAATTAACTCTAGCATTGGTTTGGCCCAGTGCATTTCTATTCCGAAGTGATAAATTGACCATGAGAAGCATAGTCTTTTACTTTGCATGTGGTTAATTTCACAAGAATGACAACTATCATTTCTGAGGCTAAACATCCTTGGCAGTATCTCTGTGAATCATGCTGAGAATGAAAAATATCATATATACATAGCATCAAAGGCACCAACATAAAGCTATAGTTTAAAAAGTCAGCATTCCTGTGGTATTGAAAGGAATTAATCTGAGGAAATGACAGAAATCATTCCTCTGAGAGGAGCAACACTGAGAAAACGCATGCATGTTAAAAATGTGTAAATGCTTTACTGTTTTCTAAAATTGAATTAGGTTCCAAGTGAATTAAGGGAAAATAAGACTGCTTGGAAAAGAGCAGTCAGTCATACCAATTGATGTAAGATCAAAAAAGGAATGAGACAAACTGTGGCCCTCGTTCACCCAAAAATAAGAGGACAATTGATCATGTTCAAATAAAGTCATCAAAGAAATTTTCTTCAAAACAACATCCAAGACATTTTCACATGTACCAATCATAGAATCCTAAGAATCAAAGAATATCTCAAGTTAGAAGGGTTCAGTATGGATCACTGAGTCCAACTCCTGATCCTCACGGGACTACCTACAACTAAACCATATGACCAAGAGCATTGTCCAGACACTCCTTGAACTCAGACAGGCTTAGAGCTGTGACTACCTCCCTGGGGAGCCTGTTCCAGTGACTGATTGCCCTGATGCACACCCTGACCAGAGAGATGTGCAAATACATCTTTGACAGGGAATTCTCTTTGCTATTTGTGAGGAGAGTGACATGAATTACCTCACTTCACACTGACTCCTCATGAAGTTTTCTTAGCAGAACAGGAAATTCTGTTTTGAAATCAGGACATACAATGAGATTCCTAATGACTAGATTCAGTTCAGAATTAAAATGCTTTAGTGAGTGCTTCTATGTACTGAATGAGTCATGAATTACATCTCTGTTCTCAACACTATTTCAAATCAAGAAAAAAAGGCAGAGAGCTGTTAAGCCCCTATCTTTCCCATTGAAATAACACAATATAGGCCCTAGAACTTAGATACTGTGATAAACTCATCCTGTAATTACCCTGGTCCAGAGATAGCATTGTTCCACTTTGTAAAATTCTTCAAAATCCAAACAAAAAGTAGCAAATCTAAAAGTAATAAAGTAATACCTGGCTAGTTTATTTTCTGATGCAACACCTGGGTTTCTGTTGTCCAAAATGCACTTATTGAAAGTGGAAAATTAAGAGAAAAGACCGAAATATTCTACAACTTGATGGCCAAGAGTCTTTCCTAAGAGAAAAGTTAATGGATAAGACCCAGATGCCATAAACTGTCTTCTACAGTCTTTCTGACTTGAGGCACTTTTTTTTTCTCCTTTTTTTCCCCTTTTTTCTTTCTTTTTTTTTTTTTTTAACTGAAATGTGGTGTATTAGCTTCCTTAGTTGGAAAGGTGAATAAAACATGTATTATAGAAACAAACTTTTTTTCTTTATTCTTTCCAAACTGTGTTAGTTTCACCTTCAATTTTCTTAAGATCAATGAGTTTAAAATCTCTTCTTTGAAAGTTCCCATTGCTCACAAAATCATTTGATCACAAAATAATTTAGGTCATAATTGACCTCTGGGGGCCATGTAGATTAATATCCTGCATGAAGCAGGACTAACTTCAAAGTTATGTCAGGGAGGTGAGGCCTTATAACATGTCAATATATCTGCTCAAGTTTTTAAAATTTCCAAGAAGAGAATTCTATCTGAATTGTTAGAAAAGACTATTAACTCATGTTTTCTTTATTCGCATATTTTTGGTTGACATGTAATGAAAAGCTGTAGTAAGAAGACAATCTGACTTAAATGTTAGTCATCAAGGATAATTATCTCTCGAAAAGGCTCACTTATCTAGACAATGAAGGAATGAGATATGTTTTCTGTCTTGTATTTCAGGATAGCAAACTCCATCAGCTTCTCTGGATCATCCTCTGAAGGAGGCCCCCTCTGAGGACCTAAAGAACTTTCTTAGGTTTGGGTTATCCTTTGATTTTCCATATTTGGAGACTGTTCTTCAAAAGAAGCTTGCAAGAAAAATCTTGTTTCATTATTCTGAGGTGTTTCAATTGTATTTATTCTTGTACAGGAGTGCTTGTATGAATTCACCACATGGGTTCATTTTATGCTTACTATGTAAATGAAGACTTGTTTTGATTTTGAGCCAGGCAAGTCGCTGTTTATTTGTGTGTCACCATATATTCGTGTGTGCTTCCAGAATTTACACTGTAATCAGTTCTACTGTTTATTTTGAAGTTCATTCTTCCTTCATTTGTTGTATTGCTAAGAAAAAATAAAACCAAAACTGAACAAATCTTACAGACTCCTGTGATCATTTGCAAGAGATAAGTAAGATAGTGGTTTGTCTCTGCCTCGCAACCAGAGCTTTATTCTCCAGTCTCTGTTCTTGGACAGATTGTAATTTTGATCTCTGTTATTTTTGCAGAAGATCATATGGAGTCTGCGAGACATTTGCTTTCTTTACAAGACATGTAACCCCACAGCCTGATGCCCTTGAGTTGTGACTGCCTCCACATTTATTGTGTTTGCTGTTGCTATCTCTACAGTTTATTTATCCTTGCATTCAGTCTTTCTGACCTTGCACATCCACTTTGTATCAATGTATCTCAGTCCTTTGACTGTTTGCAAGCACTATCATTTCTAGTTCCATTTCACTGAAAACATGCACTCATCATGTTAAAAAAATCAGGTAAATTTCAGTTGGTGGCATTTCCTTTGACACTGCTGCTCTCACAAAACTTTTGCCTCTAATTAAGCTCTTTGTTAACCATTTCGTTAACACTGCTTAGTTCAATTGGTTATATTTGCAATTTAATGGCCAACAGTAACAGCTTCCTGCTTTTTGCTTTTAGCAAAGATGTGTCTTTCATTTTTGATCTTCTATTTCTCCTCTTTCCTGGTACAGGGCACCCTAGATGCGAACTGTCTCTCAAAATTCGCTGTTATCTTTTCTGGCCAAGTGTATACTTAAATCTTCTTGTAGCTCCTGGTTAGAACAGCTGGGTTATGCTCCACATGATTTCTTCATGGTCTCTTGAATCAGTCAAGAAGACTAAATTGCAGGTATAATTTTTCTAGAGATTCCTATTTGGTGTCTGTCTTTTTAACTCAGAGCCCCACCCTAAAGACACTGAGACTTTCAGCTATGCCCTATGTATGATTTCTCATAGATTTCATTTAAATTCTTTTTAGGTTATCTCACATGTTATTTAAGTTCTTTGTGTTCCCACAATAATTTGCTTTTAAATGTATTCATTTTATTCCATGTTATTTTGTGTATTTGTCTTCTAATCTGTGACCAGTTCTCAAGTCTACATAGAATAATATACTTTTATTGTCTGAAATTTTCTATACCTTGGTCTTTCTCAGAGTATGGCTCCTGACAACAAAATCTAGAATTTCTCTTTACCTTCTCTGAATAGTCTGTGCCATCTGTTTCTAGTTTGTTACTTGATTAATGGATTCGACTTATTAAATAAGGTAAACCACCATATTTTTCCAGCTTAGTATTCTTTCATCTTAATGATTTGAATTGACTTGCTGAGTTACCAGATGAATACTGGATCCAGGGAAAAAGAGGAGGTAGAAAACGGCGTCAAATTAATTAGTCTACCACTGTAATAGTAGGAAATTATTGAGATGGATCAAATGTGCTCATGAAACTGCAAATTTCATAGCTTTTTTAAGTTAGGCACTCTCCCTATGAAAATGTAACAAGCTTTCCTGCTCTTTCCTGCACCTTAATATCTTGCTTCAAAAAAGTTATTATGTATTATCTAAGATTTCTTGATAGTCCCACTCATAATAGGTTGATATCTATGATGAGCATTTCATAGGTCTTCAAATTCCATAGAAACCTGTGCATTTTATTTTATACACATTCTGCAAAATCTTTATTTCTTGACACAGTGTTAGTGAACTTTGTTAAGTCTACAGCAGATCATTTTTTGTAGGTTACATTCATTTGATATTTGACAATCCTCTTCTCTCTGGAGTTTTTCCAGATCTCTTTTTCCTCCTGTAATTTAGTTTCTCAAGTCTTTGTGCTAGCTCATTCATTGTTTCCTTTCTTTGAATAAATATTCAAGAGCAGCATTAACAGTTCTTGATATGTTGTTGTTCTTGACCATTTGACTATATTCCAACTACTGTCATTTTCTGAGTCTTTCACAGATAAAACCTCTATCTGAAGATTGAGTGTGCTTTCATTTGTTTGGTTTTTTCCCTGTCTTACTCATTATATCACTCCATAATTATAACCTAAGAAACAAAAAGCTTTATTTTTATCCTTTCTTGCTGTCAATCTGATGCCTTTTTTCCCCACATAGTTGTCTTTCAAAAAGCATTTTCAACTATTAGATCTTTTATCTCCTCTACCATGACACATGAATAATTTTTTTTTAAGAGTCTTTTGGCTCTTTTTTAAATTTTGGGTTGGTTTAGTTTAGTTTTGTTTTGTTTTATCAAGTCTCTCAAGAGAAAATGGACTTAAATTCTGAAGGCATTTGGTCTTTGATGTATGTTCACTCTGGGTCATTTTCCCTATTGATCACATCACATTGTGAATGATATTTATAGTCTCTTCATCAGTTATCCTTATCTTATCTCTGAGAGTTGTCTCTCTGGTTTTAACACAATCTTCTAAAGTTTCAAGCTTGTTAGTCGGCTACTAGCCTTTATTTTTGCTATCTTTGATATCCCATGTTATAATTGACTCATGCCTCTTTTGTGTGGTTCTTTTATGTTGCAATTCTTGCTTTCTTGCACTTTCTTATTTTCTGTTATGAAAGAGTGGCTGAAGTCACTGTTGGCTTTTGGTAGTCAGATGTTAGCCCTGTCTCTTGAATCAATAAATACACAGGGCTGATTGCAGTACTTTCATTCATTTTCAGTGACTTTGTTTAGCACTTTCAGATCTTCAGTGAGCTTATTGACTCCAGCTTCTGATCAATAAAGTGTGCTTCCAGGAAATTCTGGAAGTGTTACAGACAACTCTATCACTCTCCACCACATTCCTCCCCCATAAAACTGTCAGATTTTTTTGCTATGATTGTTCTCTTTGAATGTTTAATTTTCTTAGGCACCACAGATATGGTGAAAAGGGCTATTGCTAGGAGACTGTTCTGTGTTTCTTGGCTGTGCTAACCTGACTTGTGCCAATAAGATTACCAAATGTCATATTCCCTCATCATATGACAGGACCTGGTAGTCACTTGAAACAAATGCTTACTAGCTGAATGTAGCTCTTGGCAGCATTTTATTTTGTAAGTGGAAAACCATTCCTTTTTCTTTCTTTTTTTTATTTATTGAAGTAGCATAGAAGATGAAGTGGTTGGTTGTTTTGTTTTTTTTTCTTTCGGTATCCGCTGAAGTTTTATGGAAGCCATTGGAATTTAGAATTAATTAATATTCACATATACCAAAGTGTTGACAATAACTTTCCAAAATTGTAAATTTGACATTTAGCAGCATCATTTAAGAGAGCAAGAGCTTTCCAAACTACAGTTGAAATTAAATTAACTGTGATATAAATGTTTGTAACTTTAGTCACCTACTGAGCAGCTAAGGAAGTTTGTGTTACGGCTGGAGACTTCCACATGGATGTTATGAGATACTTCCTCCCCAGTTACCTTGCCAGACATTATGTTTTACCTCAGGTATTTCTATTTAAAATGCTCATTATTTTATCTTTCACAATTCAAAGTAAAATTCTGCATGCCAGGACCAGTTTGCTTTAATGTTTTCTTATTTCAAATGCTTTAACAACAGGCTACTGCTTTAGTTGATACCCTGTGAAGGGTTCCAAAGCAAGATGTTTGAGGAGACTGGAAATCATACTCAAAAAACAGATACCTGCCTCCACCAGACCTTGTGTTCATTTACTACATCAAAATGACTCAGATGTCATACCCATAATTTACATATTTACCCAGTGAATTAATTAGTTTTTAATGTACTCAGAGAGAACCCTCTAGACTGTTTCCTGAAGAACCTCTTCAAATGTCATTTGCCTGAACTGTGAAGAGCTCTAAAGTTCCTCCAAAGCGGTCCTTTTTTAGGAAAGGGATTTAATCCCTTCTACTGACTGAGAGACAAATGCATCCCAGGGAGACAAGCGTGCATCAGATGTTTGGCTTTTTACACCCCCATTAGTATTTGAGAGAGGTATGAGGCAATAGTTGCTCTGTTAAGGCATTCCCTGATGTCAGTAAACAAGAGTCCACAGTTATACTGAGTGATTAAGTGGGAAGCTGCCAACACTTGTTTGATGAAATTCATAAGGCCATTGTTGAGGCAGTATATGTTGTACAGATGAGCAGTCATGAACTTCAGCCTGGAAAGTATTGATGCATGTGCTTGCATCCATCACAGAAGGAGTAATTAAAAAATTAACCTTTTTGTTATTTCATTCTGAGCAACAAGAGTGGAGGAATGTTTTATTTACTAAATGACCAGGACATGAACTCTTGAGTTTCCCTGTGCTTTACAGATGTTTGGAGTTTCTATTTTTCTTCCATTTAAGAAGACCACATATATGATATTGCTGTTATGATGATGATGTTTTGGCATAAAACGTGTGATTTCATCAGTACCTGAGCACTGCTAAAAGTGTTATCAATAGACGTTTATGCAAGTCCAATTTGTATTTTAAATAAAGCCTGAAAAAAACCTTTGCATAGGTAGTTACTTAGCCAGTTAGATAATTTCCTTCCTTCCTTCCTTCCTTCCTTCCTTCCTTCCTTCCTTCCTTCCTTCCTTCCTTCCTTCCTTCCTTCCTTCCTTCCTTCCTTCCTTCCTTCCTTCCTTCCTTCCTTCCTTCCTTCCTTCCTTTCTTCCTTCCCTCCTTCCTTCCTTCCTTCCTTCCTTCCTTCCTTCCTTCCTTCCTTCCTTCCTTCCTTCCTTCCTTCCTTCCTTCCTTCCTTCCTTCCTTCCTTCCTTCCTTCCTTCCTTCCTTCCTTCCTTCCTTCCTTCCTTCCTTCCTTCCTTCCTTCCTTCCTTCCTTCCTTCCTTCCTTCCTTCCTTCCTTCCCTCATTTAAAAACATTTTCCAAAATATAAAGTAGGAAAAAAAGAACCAGTTAAAAAGAGTAATTTTTATCAGATAGCCTTTTCTGCAGCCCTCTGTCAGCCAACACCCACTCCACCCTGCCCAGAGAAGGGATCATGACAAAAGTGTGTCAGGTACTTCAGATCCTTCACTATGTGGCAGAGTTAATTAGCTCTCTTCTGTGAATTGCTTGTTTGTCCAGGTGTAGGAAAACGACCCCTTATCGACAACTCACAGCCCTTTAGCAGTGGAATGTGCAGGCAGACTCTGCAACAGGGGATTTATCTGGCAGAGCTACTTCCATGGAATGTTTCTTTTCTGCCTATGAAGCAGTCCCTCCCTCCCCACACCCTGCCATCCCTCCACTTGGTACATGTCTCTGTAGTCCCCTGAGTCTGTGATTTACTACCTTTTCTGTAAATAGGAAGACTAAATCTATTTTCAAGTATAAAATTATATGCATGTCAGAGTTAGGAAATGAACTTTTTTTTCCTAGATCCTTTTATTTTGTTGTTTTGTTTTCCTCTGGTTTATGTGCAGTTTTTTGTAGACTTGCTGTTATAGGTAAGATACCTTCAGAACATATACAATCAAAGTCAAATGACAAATTTTATGCTGGGTTATACAATTCTGGTGTCAAAATCACAACCCTCTCGCTTCATGTCTGTCCAGGTAAGTCTCCAAGCCTCCCTGGTCTCCGTGCCTGTCATTCTGTAGCTAACTATTAAGGTATCAGTGGCATGAAAAGAATTTTATCAGCACAATAGCAGATCTTTATATCGCTAGGGATATCTCTAAATGAGTCTGCTCTGGTGGTCATTACACATAAAGCTTATATGCAGAATGTCTCACCAATGATGAATTTGACTGTCCCCTTTGAATGGAGAGGTATTTGTTTGCTTTACAGAGACAATGCCTGATAGACAAATATTTCTGTCTCCTGTCTGTATCAGATGAATTATTAGAACTATTCAAGAATCATTGAATAATCAAGGATAAGAATGCTGAAGGATTAAAGATAAGTTGCTGTGGAAATTAGAGAAGAGATGAACTATACATGATGGAATGAGTCAAGGCCTTTTTAATGTATACAGTCTTCATTATCGCTAAGAGAAGGGAATTTGTGAGAGACTATCGAGAGGACCATCCTTGAACCTCTCTAGACTTTTTTTTACTCTTTTTCTCTTGCTTTCTGCTACTCTTCTCTTCAAGGAATACGTCATATTGCTTGTGTATGATGTGCACCTCTACCTCCAGCATTTGCAAGCTAGGTGTGCTAGCTGCTCAGCAGAATGGGCATTTGCCCAGTGCTCTTGCATCACATTAGCTGTTCCGTATGAGGAAATGAGAGATTTCACTTCACTTACAAACTGACATTTGACATATGGTCCATTAATGCTTCATCGTGGTTTTTCAGACATCTGTAAAGGTGTGCACAGAAGCCATGCTCATGGCATGTCTGAGAGCTTGCAAATGCACACTGTCTGTGCCACAGTCTGGGCTGATTAGTTCCTCTGCCCATGTCCTTTGGGGTGTTTCTCACATGGGGGGCAGGCAGCTCACTCTGGTTCCCAGCTTCTTGTCAGATGCAGTTCAAAACATTGACCATCAGCTGTACACCTTCCTCCTGTAAAACAGCTGAAATGCCATCCCCAATAAAAATATGCATTGTTAATTTTTTCAAGAAAAACATAATTGATTTTAACTGTTTAGTTAATTGAATAAGCACTGGTGCTGCATCTGTCTTTGGATGCTGACCTTGTCATGGATTACTCCTGGCCTAAATTTTAAATTATTCCTAACACATTTCTAATCTCAGTCATCCATGTTAAAATGTCGGATTCAGAGGGCAGGAACTTCATTGTCATACATGATTTATGTAGGTGGACACTGATTCTCAGACTCCAAGTTATTGTTGTCCCTTGTCCTTCCTCTGCCATCACACTCACTGGAAATGGGCAAAATGTCATGACAGAGTATGAGAGATGTGACCTGAATAAAACCAAATGGTACTGAGGGATATTTTGTCCAGTGTAGCTGTCTCAAGTGTGTCATACATGAAATCCCTAATTAGCTTGGTCTTTGCATGTTAAGTGCTTTAATTAGTTAAGTTTGAGTAAAATATTTTTTAAATTGAATGTTAAAGTTAACCCATCAGCCCAGGTGCAAAAATCAAGTTCTATTACTAGTGCATTCACTTGTTCAAAGTAGTTTATCTTCACCAGTCCCAGCTAAAATCCCCCAGTTAAAAGTTTCCCAGTTAAAAATCCCCTTTCAAACTTTAAACCACTTGTACACTGTAAGAGTTGTTTCTCCCATGTTCATTGTCTACTTTTACAAATGTTTCAAGATGTATTAGATGTATTTTAATTTTTTTTTAAGGGTTTTACCTTGCACTTTAGACCCAGGACCAACTCTAAAACCCCAGTTTCTAACAGCCAACAGCTATTTTTAGCCCCATCCCCGTTATTCGGCAGGCAAGCTCCACGGCAACCTGAATCTTAATGAGGGCATGTTACCACCCTTGCTTCAGCTGATACTACCCCCCTGACATCGACGAGCTATTGGTAGACAGAGATGATCTGTCAAAGGCAAAGCACCAATCACTTTGGACCAAAGGGGGGCGGCTGTGGGCGGGCTGTGGGCGGACTGGGGCGGAGCAAAGGCACCATAAAATAACGGAGGCAAGCCTCAGAGCGGTGGAGACTTCTGCAGATTAGCTGTAGCGGGTGCCAGTGCTGGGTATTTAAGCCTTACTCCTATCAAGGAGCCTTTAATAATGATTTTTCTTGACTTTTGGATTAGCTAAAAGTCAGCCCAGCGCTGCAAGTTCTTCCACCAGAGGTCCAGTGCTGTCTAAGCCTGAAGATCTCAAATCCCTGCGCTCCTGGGGCATACCAACTCATGAGCCATAGGATCCCAAATTTTTATATTGCTCTAATTTTTGTAATTTTTCAATTTTTCTATTTAAATAAATTATTTTAATTTTTGCTAAGAGTTGTCTCATTCTTCACAAGTGGAAGTGTCTAAATTCTTGTGGTTGGGAGAAGGAAAATTCGTCTGTCCAATACTGTCCCGAATCCAAATGGAAAAGGTTCATATTTCATCATTTCATTAACATCTCTACCTTGTGTTACTATGTGCTTATGCCAGAATTCTGCACAAGGCAGACAAAATGTGACACGTGAGAATGATATATTTGTCATTCAGCGTGCCAGACCTTCAGCGTATATAGGATAAGAACTATCCAGCACATAAGCCTTCTGCCAGGGGGCTTCTGAGGAGCTTCAGACCCACTGTGTGCTTCTTACGAAGTCAATTACTACACACACAGTAGATCTGGTGTGGAGCTCTAAGCTTGTTCTGTGTGCACTGAAAGCTGATGCATCAGCGTGCAGGGGATGTATCCAGAATCTCTTCAGTATAATCTAGAATCCTAGGCAAATATAGGAAATTCTGCTGGGCAGAATTACTAAACATAAGAAAAAAAAGGCAGAAAAAACCAGTGTAGGCCTCATACTCCAAAGGGCTGCCAACTTCATCTCGTAGATGTTCATCCCCCTGTGGGCAAGGACCATGTCTGTATGTAGAACTAAACTCTGAGCTTGTGTAATTCCATCAACATCAGCAGGGGGTATGCTGATTTACTTCTACTCCTGATTTGGCCCCGTTCTTTGGCTTTTTATTAACTGATTGTTGGGGTTTTTTGGGGTTTTTTTGCAGGTTTTTTTTTGGGGGGTGGAGGGGGATTTGCTTGTTTTTTGTCACAGAATAGTAAATGGTAATAATAGATTGCTGCAAGGATGGATGTATCAACATATGTCTCTGTAGGGGGATGTGAGAGACTGAACCGTGGGACGACCTCCCTGACATTCTCCAAAGCCTTTTTTCTTTTCCCAGGCTTTTTGGGAGGGCGTTTGTCTGAGGGGGGGAATTCATTAGGTATGCTGGAGAAGAGATTTCTTATGTTTGCTTGCAGATCTTTATAGCCTTCATGGAGTGGGATGCACAGTTCCCATAAATACGTGATAATGATCATTTGGAGTGTGAATGTTAATTTGTGTAATGGGTTCCCAAAATATGGGCCATGTGCCTGCTGAGTATGTCTTATTTTAAAATAAATGTGCATACATAATATACACTCAGACACATGCTGCCTGCATATGCATCCATAATTTAAAATCTAAAATTATAATTTGTTTTTGAAGGAGACAAAGCAACAGCTCCCCCAGTACACCCGTAACCGTTGAGCAGGAGCCCAGCCGTCAGGATGGTTTTGTGAGCCCTGCCGGAGATCACAGTCCCACACGGACAGCTGCAGCTACAAAGCACCCCAGTGACCTAGATTCAGCTCTAGATTACTGTGTGCTTTGGCCTCTGCCTCCCATCACTGCACCAGGAGTCTGATTTTGTTGCACAAGCTAACTTGCTTACTGCTCTGACCCATTTTACCACTGCACCAGGAGTCTGATTTTGTTGCACAAGCTAACTTGCTTACTGCTCTGACCCATTTTACCATGGCAACCTGGTTTGCTGTACCAGAGGCTAGAAAAAGCACACAGGCTACTTTTTCAGGATTCCAAGATTAAGTTCACTCTCTGCTCTTCTTTTTTTTTCTTCACTGCCCTCCTTCTCCCCCAAGAATGTGTTTACCAGACATGATGGAGAAGAACTAATGTTTTCCAACAGCACTGGAAGCCAGGAAAAGATTTAGGTGAGGTATTACTTATGTACTTCTAATACATTGCTTATCCTGATGAATGTTTTTGACTTATTTTGCTTTCCTTGGCAAAAATACCCAGATGTTTCCCTTGCCCCAAATATCTCATTCCTGATTTTCCCTCATTCATTCCCAACCCCTTCTCCCAACATCCTGCCCCTTTTGGTTTCATAAGTATATTTCATTTTGTCCTATTATTTTGATTTTTTGATAGCACAGGAGTAAGTGCAATCACACGTGCAGGACTAAAGTTGCTCTCACTACAGCATCCTAGCTGATGTCCGTGTGTTTGTATGTTTACATGGGTCTATGTGTTAGAAACAGGAGGAGGTGGTTTAAAGGCAGCTCTTCTCAGACATTAACTTAGTCTTTTACAGATGTGATAATCTGGTGTACATCAGGCACAGCATCACCAGCCAGGCAAGGGAGGGCATTGTCCTGCTCTGCTCTGCACTGAAGCGGCTTCACCTCAAGTCCTGTGTGCAGTTTTGGGTGCCACAATATAAAAAAGATATAAATCTATTAGAGAGTATCCAAAGCAGGTCTACAAAGATGGTGAAGGGCTTGAGGGGAAGCTGTACAAGGAGCAGCTGAGGCTACTTGGTCTGTTCAGCCTGGAGAAGAGGAGACTGAGGGGAGACCTCATTGCAGTTACAACTTCCTTGTGAAGGGAAGAGGAGGAGCAGACACCGATCTCTGCGGTGACCAGTGACGGGACCTGAAGTTGTGCCAGGGGAGGTTTAGGTTGGATATTAGAAAAAGATTCTTCACCTAGACTGGTGGCTGGGCACTGGAACAGACTCCCCAGGGACATAGCCACAGCATCAGCCTGACAGAATTCACAAAGCATTTCAGGCACATGGTGTGACTCTTGGGGTGTCCTTCATTGGACTTGATCCTTGGGTCTCTTCCAACACAAAATACTCTGTGATTCTGATTATGGCTGACAAAAAAAAGAGAAAAAGATAACCTAGAACACTATGCATGATGGTGGTGAGATTTGAGAAAATCAGATGACTATGATTTTTAAAGATTTTGTCCTATTTTTTAATGCTGTTGAGGAAACACTTTATGTTTGCTAAGCTTGGACATGCACGTAGATAAAGGAATATGCAAGGAATAGGCAAATCTACAAGAAAGTCAAAAGGAGACAAGTGTTATGAAAGAAACTGGCTTTCCCCTCCATGTTTCACGTGTTTCTGAGATGCTCTTGAAGCACCTGAGCATTTTTGCTAGCCAGCCAAAGAAGCTTTGAATCACACCTTCCAAGCCCATCTGTGATTGTTCCTGTCCTCATGGTGCCCTCATGGGTGCTGGGAATGGTTCAGCCTGGCGTCCAGGGTGACAGCCATCAGAAATACATTTCATTTTCCAAAATAATTAGGGAATCTGTTTTGCAAATCTCACAGTGACTCCCAGATATTCACAAATCACAAAATTCTTGAGATTGCTTTTGGCAGTGCTGCTCTGGGTGAGGGTTTAATTTAGGTTTCTTTCTGCTGTAGACACATAACTCCTGGTTTTGTTGTCTCATTTATTTTTAGCTTCAAAAAACAGTTAAGTGTCTTCATCTTTTGCTAATCAGCACCAGTATTGTAAAAGGCTCAAGTTCCATATCTCTCCCAGCTGGCTAGTAAAACAAGGCACCAAAGTGGTACTATGTAAGGCTCTCAAAAAACAGTGCAAGGTGCCAAAGTGGTTCTGATGAAATTGAAAAGTACATCTCTCAACATTCCTCCTTCAAAAGAACCGTCCTTATCTCCAGGTACGTAGATATTTGAGCTGTTTGATCTGAGCACTCTTTCAAACATTTTGGCTTTCATACAACGGGAAAGTTTCTGAGACAGCTGATGGCCAATGGCTTGAACTGCATCTGGCAACAAGCTAGTAACCAGTGATCCTTCTAATCCCACATGTAAGAAGCATCTCTAAGGACATGGTCAGAAGAGCAAATCAGCACAAAGGGATATAGCATGTTCATGGAGTCTTGGATATGCCATGAATACTGCTTGTGTGCGTGCCTCCACTCCACAGTGAGTGGGATGATTTCTAGCAGTCCTGTCCATATAGTTCTCCTTGCCAGTGTGTTGTTACACCATATCTGGGCTTACTTCAGAGTTGTATGTTGTACCATATCCTCAGTAGGGGACAGAAATTGTATTCTGTGTAAATGTATTTCCTAAGAGGTTTCAAACTGTAATTGCAAGATTGTACATGGACAGACCACTCTGGAGAGGGGAGAGGGACAAAGAGGAATGCATCAAGGTCTGTTACATTCAGAAAGTTTCAGACTCCTTGTCAAAAGATTTTTAACAAATCACATCACTGGTGTCTTTTAACCCTGCAAAAACATCCAAGCACGTCAGACCTTCTACCTTATTGTCAACACCTCCCCAGAGAAAATAAAAAATTAAGGTGAAAAAAACCCATAATAGCTACTAATTACTCACCTCAGCATCTGGTTATCTGACATGATTTCTTCTCACTTGGACTGAAAGTCCTTTACTAGTCCCTATGCAGAGGTTGTAGATCTGGCTTTTGGTGCAGACAGGTCTGACAGGTGCCCAGGCCAGGACACTGCTCTTGGTGGGCAGCACTCCCATCACTTATGCCTAGACTGGCTGTACACCTTCTTCCTCTCCCATGCCCTTTGACAGACCTAATTGTGACTAGCCCTCTCACAATAGTGTAGTGCTTAGCTTTGAGGCAAGTAAATGTCTCTCTTCCTTTATTAGTGGAAAAAACCTTGAAATTCTCCAAATATAGCCTTAACTAAGTCAAATTAATGAAGTCAAATTGCAGCAGGGCTTCAATATAAGTGGAAAAGATGCTGTGCTGACAGCCATTGCTGTGTTCACAGTACTGTAATTCTAAGTTTTCCCTTGTCCTCCAGGCTGGCCTAACCTGTATGGTGAACATGGAAGTCAACAAGGAAGTAATTATAATGCACAAGGCATGACAACTTCAAAGACAAAACTACCCTTTCTCAAAGGTTTCAGAGGCCAACAAACCATAGTTTTCCTGATGAATTCTTTATTTTAAACATCGGTACTGAGCATCATTTTCTGGGCTTCCGGAAGAATTTAAAAACTGTTATCTGTAAAGGGAGAGAGAATCACTCTCACACATCCACTGCTATGTGCCCTTCAGTTATTTCATAGACTGCGTGGGATTCATTAATTTGTCTTGTGGATGGACTCACCTTAGTGAACTGATCATTTCTTATTGCTTCCTGAGGCTCTAATGTTCTTAATCATGGGGACTATTAGACTGCTTGCAAGATGAAGAACCATCAAAGGTGCAATTTACCAAATGTGGGGTTTAAAGAAAGAAATGGTATGTAGCCTGGAGAAAAATTACAGTGGTCCTTGGCACTGTGCAGAACCTTGAAAAGCACCCAAAAATTAGATTTTTTCAGGCCTAGGTGTTATCTTTTCTGTCATTTCTCATCTAACACAGTTACCAACTGACTGAAGGGATATTCCAGGCCATATGACATCATGCTCTATATACAAAGTAGGAGGAAGAAGGGAGGAATATTTGGAGTGACGGTGTTTGTCTTCCCAAGTCACTGTTACGCATGATGGGGCCCTGCTCTCCTGCACCGGCACATGGGAAGCAGTGAAGCAATTCCTTGGTTTGCTTTGCTTGTGTGTGCAGCTTTTGCTTTCCCTGTTAAACTGCCTTCATCTCAACCTGTGAGTTGAGATGAAAGTTTTACCCTCCTGATTCTGTCCCCAGTCCTGCTGGTGGGAGAGTGAATGCCTCTGTGGGGCTTGGCTGTTGACTGGGGTGAAACCATGGTAATCATAAACTGCAGGTGCTGTTTTGCAGATCCGAATTTTAGTGTTCTCACACACCACAGACAACAACTGCAATCTGCATTCACCAGTAAACATCACCTTTGATCTGGCAGAGTCTTTTAAATAACCTGCTTTATTCCTACTCATCATTCGAACTTATCTTTAGAAACCATTGTGTTTAATTTACTATTTTGCATGCTGCCAAAGCACCTAGAGGTTCTAGCTAAGGTTCAAGATATACAAATGAAGTTTTCCATTTCTCTGTCATATATGTGAAACATAGGCAGTTCTTTTGGTTTTGTTTTTGTTTTTTTTCTAAATGCATAGCTGCAGATAAGTTAAATGGTAGCTAGAAACTGAATGGAAACTGTTTAGTTAGTTAGAAAAATTCAGAAAGTACTAGAGGGCTGTGGAAAGAGATGGAAACATGTAAACGAGAATATAGCAACAGAAGTAATTAAACTGGCACAAGAGAACTTGCAAGAGAGGTGGGAGGGGATGGAAATACAGCTCTCAAGAGCATGGGTCGGAAGTTCCTCAGCTGGGAATAGTGAAGCCAGATTTGGAAAACAGTGCTAGTGTCCAGTGTTTATGAAGACATGCAGCTGCTTCTGCTTTGGATGAACCTTTTATGCAGCTGCTGGCTCTGCTTAGGAATGTCCTCTGCCTCTGGGGCCATATGATACACATCAGTGTTGGGAAGAGATAGAGCACTAGCAAGCCTTTAATTCCATCCTAAACTGTGCTGTCACACAGGATGAAGAGAAACATTTTGTGTTTGAATAATAATTTAAACTACATATTTTTTATGTTTGTTTAATTAATTAAAGATTCCTTGTTTTTTCTGTTCATGCCTACTCACTTTTCCAAAAATCTTTTAACAGTAGGTAGGACTGTAAACAGGTACAGTTAAAATCACATAGAAGCAATAGTTTCCTGGGTAAATATTAATCCAGCAGGAACTAAAAAAAAAAAAAAAAAAAAAGATTATTAAGGTCATTCTTAAAGCCAGTGCTCTTGGACGGGTGATATAAAATCACTTCATTTTTATGCCAGATATTAGTATTTGGGACCTGGATGGTCCTACCAAAGAAGAGAATGTGGTGGAAAAACAAGGGAGTCTGTAACACTGAGACTTAAAGCGCTGGGTTTGCTTTAGTTGCTGCTCCTGAGAGGATGTGAGAGATGGAGGTTGTGACATGCTCTGCTTTCCCCCCAGCTCTGAGTTGCTGATGGCAGTAAGATTGATGCAGCTTTGCTTAGAAGACGGAAGTTCACATCTCTTTTGAGCAGGTTTTGGTCTCTGCAGACACCCCAGTAATGTTTGGATTAAATCTCAGTAGCGCTTTTCTGAGTCCCTCTGTTCTTCGTGCAGTAGGTGCAACAGCAACAGGGGTACTTTGAGTGATGCCTCACATTGAATAAAAGAAGGATGGACCGGGCTTCGAAAAGGCAAGAGACAGAGGATACAGAAGGCAGGTGAAGTGAAAAGAAGAATGGCAGAAATGAACCAGGCTTTGTGCTCTACAAAGGCAGAAAGGACTTTTATTCTGTTGGAGTCAAGTTGGAGTTGATGAAGGAAATGCAACTGAATTTAAGATAAGAATGTCTGCTCACTGATTAGCCCTTTGTGGTGTGCATACTTTTCCAGATTCAACACCACTGAGTGTACTACTAAATGCTGAATACCTGTAAAAAATAAGTCTTGACATCTGTTTAGGAAGAAGATTCCCATTTTCCCAGTGTTGTGTCATATTATTCATAGGGTTGTAAACTATCAGCATAATGGGCTTTACATTTTACCTTTTGTGTTGTAGGAAATTATCTATGGTCAAACAAATGCTTCTGATTTTACAGGTGAAGGATATGATACCATTTAAAGCTTTTCAGACATTGTGATATGAACCTTGTATGCAAATTCTTATAGAGACAAAGCAAAAATAAAGATATTTTTAACTTTTAATGGCTCTGTACAGGTAGTGTAATAAACAGTGTAGTCAAACAAGACCAATATTGCAAGTATTAGACTCCTGTAAAGCAGATGGAGCTGTGATACCTGAAAAGTGAAAAAAATGTCAGTTTCATAGTTATAGTTCTGCCCAGTGCTTTCTAGTAGCAGAAATATTTCCAGGAAAAATAAAATATCAATATTTCACAGAAATACAAGAACATAAACATGCAAATTATATTCATATGCCTGCAGCCAAATATGCCAACATTTTGTGACAATACTATTTAACCACTATGGATATTTTTCCTCATCACACCATCTTTAGAGTTTTCAAACTCAAGCATATACAATTGTGATGCTTAAAACTTCATGAAGTTGTTCACTAATAAGTAGACATTTAGTTTTTATTAAAGCTTATGTCCCCATTAGCAAGTGTGCAGTCCTGGCAGAAAGGGTGTGTGGAATGAACAGAGAGCTGAACACCAGGTGTCTGTGCCACACATTTTTGTAGTGGGAGTTACTTAGAATTAGCTGTGTCTAATCCTGTGGATCAATTTGCATTGTAATTTAAAAAGAAGGAGAGGAAGTCCTGAAGAAAACATTTTGTCTTGGCTTCATCCAACCCCAAATTTAGTTCAGCTACTCTGAGTCTGCTGTGATACAAAAAAATGTTATTTATTGTCGCTCAGGATGGACAAGCTATGCCTTAAAAAATGCACTAATGTGCTAATGTAGATTCATCCTGTTTTACTGAGCATTTGAAAATTTGTTTCACATGACACAAGAGGCAAAGTTTAATTTCTGTCAGTTAAATCCTTAAAGCTCAGATAAGAAAATTCCATCCCACTGCAGGTGTAACAAAGCTGTCATGCATACAGGGCATGTAAGACAAGTTCCAGATAATAGTATTGATGGCTGCAGTCCCAAGAAAGCTAGGCATGCCTTCTAAAGGTGAAGATGTGCCATGCTCTGAATAATCTGGTCTCATTTACAGTGTTCTGGTTTGTTCTTCATGGTAATTACTCTGAGGTTAGAGGTCTGGTCTCTAGAGATGACTGCAGTTTAATGATGTTTGGTTGCCAGTGAGTTATCTTCTAAAACTCAGCACAGAAAAGAATACAAAAATACGATTTTTTTCCACTTCATGGGAAAGAAATCGTAGAATAATTTATGTTTGAATGGATCTCAGAAGGTCATCTGGACTAAACTTTTTCGAAGCAGGGCTAACTTCAACTGTCTTCAATGAGAACTAGCACATGTAGTCACAGGGCTTCCTCCAGTAGTTTAAAGAAGTATTTTCCCATTTACTTGTCTTTACTGAGCACTCTATAGCAGATGCCTACCCTCATATCCACTTGTTGACCTTGCCTCTGATCCGAGGTCATAAGCTTGCCCTCTGTCTCTCAGCCATTCCATAGTTTCGCCTTTTCAAATTACTTCTCTGTTCGTGTTTCATGGTTTTCACTGTGTCATTTTACGTTTCTTATAAAACATTTTGTCTCCAGCTCTTTACTACTGCAGGCAAAAGCAATGAGAGTTGGAGCAAAGAGCTTCTGACTTTGTGTGCTGGAGATGCACAGAGGCCAAGTCATTACCCTCTTTTTCTGCCATGCTCAGAGAGCAATAAACAGGCAAGACATTGAAATTATCAGCAGAGAAGAAAAAAAGTAATCAGAGACTACAAAATCTTGATATGTATGTGATTGGAATGCAATGGAACTTTCCATTTTTAGCCAGAAAGTAAAGTTTGTTTGTTGCTCTATACTTGTGGAATTATTTGAAGTAGTGTGAAAGGAATGAAACAAAGACATAAAATATAGCTTCAAGAGAAGAAAAGGATATTTAATGAAGTTTAGGGAACAAGATTATGTATTTTGGGTGCTTCTCTAAAGATAATTCCAGGGAGATTAAAATATATATATATGTATGGAATATCCACATTTGTGTATTATTAAATAGCTGTTCATCAGAGAAGTTCTGTCAGAAAAGTGTGAATTTTCTTAACAATTTTTCCTTATTCCCAATTTTCATCACCCTTCCCTGGGTAGACAATAGGGAAGAGGGTGCAAAAGTATTCTTGCATCCATGCTGTATACACATGGCAGTATCATATATGCTCAAAACAAGTTGCAGGGATATGGGGAACCATTCCACTTTCCTTATGAAAAATCCTGATCTTCCTGAAGTTAGTAGAATTCAAGGAATTAGAAATTCACTCATTTACATGATGATGCAGTGAGGTGTTTATATTATGTTGCCTTATAAGTTTTTGGAGGTATTCTTATAAATATACATCATGCGTGGTCTTTCAAAACAAAGCTTCTCTTTTTTATCAAAACCCCGAGATTAAAAAATTTCTTCTCTTTACATTTTTTATGATGAAGTAAACAAGGAAACAGCAGAAATTATTTTGTAGCTCCATTAATTGGAGTGTGATTTCTCCAGCACATTGCCTTCATAAATGGGGTTGGGGTTCATTGTTTAAATGACTATATGGGAAAATGTGTCTTTTTCCAGGGCATCTCATCCCCAATAACAAATACTTCCTCTATTTACAGCAAATTAACAGTTCTGTAATAAAAAGAAGTTTGTATACCAAGGACTATGTGTTTATTTTTCAGTTTTCAGTAGTTCTTCATGTCTGTTTTGAAGCCAGACTCTGGGAATTGGACACTGAAATCTTCAAGTCAAATGCATGCTAAAACAGGACAGCCTGCATAACAAATTAGGCAAGAAAAATACATGGCTATCCCTTGGCTTAAGAGGCAATTAAAACCACTTTCGTGGATAAATAGCCTGTAATTGTTATGGCAGTCAGGAAGATCCAGTAAGGAGTTTATGTAGCTAAAAGTTAAACAGGAATCAAGTCATCTCTAAGGAGAAAGACAGGAGGAGAGCTGAAGAAAACTTCTGTCTCAGAGACCATTTCACTTCCAGACAATTTTTTCCTTTTACTTGAAAATTAAAAAGTGTTCATGGCTTCAGCAACAGGCTTTTGGTTGTTTTGTGTGTGTGTGTGTGTCTGTGTGTGTGTCTTTTCATATGATAATGCAGAGATTCTATGGCAACCATTGAAAATGAAGGCCTGGAAACAAAAGCTGCAGCAGCAGAGGATCAGTACATATTCACTATGCCTGCAGGAATAACAGCAGAGACTCCCTCTTCAGAAAGGTACCTGATGGCAGCCTGCAAAAGGGATGGCTTTGTTTTAACTCAGGCACAGTTAACTCACTCTACAGTTAGTGCCAGGACTCCATTACTCCTAAGTTTCACTATAGGTTTCTGGGGTTTTTTTCCACACAAAACCATATCTGCAGTAGATGTGCAGTTAATAAGGGGTTAATCTCATCATACTTTGGGTGTGAACAACAGAAATGGGAGACAGAAAAGAAGAGGCTTAGCAGCCAAATGCTGCTAAATTCCTCATGACTGGTTACAGTCTCAAAAAGAATTCACATATAAATAATGTAAGGAGGATTAGGCCTATATAGGACTGTTGCCGTGTGAAATAAATGCTTAATTGCAGGTTATGAGTAATCACTCATCTGTTGGTCCAAAAAAGGGTTTGTCATCTGAGAAAATGGAGATATGAAATATCAAGCCTAGTTTTTTGCAGAACAGCAAATTACTGTTTTGGTGATTGTGCTTTCCAGCAAAGATGAAGCAGCAATCTATGTCGTGTCGCATAAAGTGATAATGCAGACATGAAAGAGCTTGTAGGACAAGCTACTATAAGTGTTCCTGTTATTGACTGCAGGAAGAAATGTAAGTTCATTCAAGCCTGACTTTGGAATAAAGCAAACCAGAAATTTTTAAAATGAGAACATAAAAAGTAGAAAATAAGTTTAAGAGCAAATGAAAAAAACAACCTTTCTATTTGCTCTGTAATGTCACCATTTTTGTACTACTTAGTTTAGAAACCATCAAAATGAAGTGATACACTGAACTGGTTATCACAGGTGGTCTTGTTATTCTTGTTTCAAACATTTTCTTTTTCCCTAACAATATTACAGTTTTTTAGTAAATGATTTTATTTAAGAAGTCTAGTGAATTTTTTTAAAAATTATGGCAAGGAAAAATTTTGCTAAAGAACATGATGAGATATTCTCTGTTTGAAGTAATACTGTGACATCATTAGTATGAGTTTCCAACAGAATGCTGTATTACCAGAACAGTACTACAAAGTGAACACTCACTTCATCATGTATTGCTCTCAGATGACTAAGAGTCATAAGATCTATGAGATTTAGAATTATATGCCAGTTGTTGAAAAGTATTGGTGTAGATAATTTTCCTGTCACTGTTTTGCAAAACTACTGTATTTACAAATAAGTGAATAAACTCCCAGTGGATGAGGCCCAGGCTTCCAAATCAAAGCCAGTGTAGGATTAGATACAGACTCATGGATAAATTCTTTTGAAAACTTCAGGCCCACTTACATAGAATCCAGGTGAAAAGAGACAAGAAAGAGTTGAAAGCTGAAATTGTAAAGAACAGTTGTGTAAATAACAAGGTTCCATTATCAAGGAAGGATGGTTCACACATGCAGATTTATTCCTCAAATCTTACCAGTTTATCTAAATATATATTTTGCTCATACTGATATGCTCTTAGACTTTCATATGAGTCCTGTAAATGGGTACAACGTACACTCTTTTGCTCTTGTTTGTGTGATTGTGTTTTTTGTTCTGGATGCAAGTTTGCTCCAGCCTGTTATCCCTTCACGGAAAGTTGATCACATAGCACTCTAAAAGCACAAGGGCTCCAACAACCCAGGCTTCTTTGCATGCCTCAATAACCTGAGCTCACCCTCTCCAAATACCTCCTTTCCACTCAAAATGTCTTTTGCTTTGCAAAGAATTGAAAACAAGCAAACAAACATGTATGTTTTATAAAGTTTCCAGAATAATTTCTAATTCTATTTTTAACAACAACAAAAAAATGTAGACTTAGTAAAACCATAAAACTTCCCATATTTCCCTGAGTAATTTTTCTGCTCACTCTCAATCTGTCTTTGAACTTAGGGAAAGTCTCTAGCTGTTTGATCTTCCTCTTCCCACAAACTGGCCTTCAGACACTGAAGACACTCCCTTTTCCTGACCCTTCCTAATGACAGGGGATCAGAAGGTGTTGAAGAATTCAATATAAAAGAATTGCACCAGACCGAAACTCAAGGTGCAAAAAACATTGAGACTGATGACTAGCTGTAAAATATTGTATGTTTTTCCTTCAAAGAAGTCAAGGTTTGAATAGCAGCTTGTGGAAATTCCACTTTTTCCCTCTTCCTTTTCTCATGTCAGATACTGGATTTCCCCAAATAACTTTCTGAAACACAAAAGCAGAAATGATGAGTGGGGATTTGTGAAGAATTCTGACACAAATATAAAAAAATATTGTTGCTCATTTATTAGCAAAGAGTATATTGTGTATTCCCCTGCCTGTGATTCCCCAACAGACTTGGACTTAAAACACTTAGTTAAACTGCTAAGTTAAAATAGAATGTCCAAAATATTTCACTGCAATTTAATAGAAGATTACTGCTCCTTTACCAGTAACAGCAGATATGAACACTGTCATGTCACAAAACATTTTAATTTCAGTCTTGCTCTTTATTCCATTGGAGTAGATTACATGTCTGCTGAGTTAAGTGGACCTTATGAAGCAATGTGGACTTGATATAATTTTCACGTAAATGTGATGAATATGGTAAAACCAGTCATGCCATGTCTGGTCTGTGGTAACTGGATATGAGCATAAAAGCCTCAGCTCAAGTCCCTGGACAGAGGAGGGTACCTACTGTCATTGGGGCTGCTCAAGGATGCATGGAATTATATTCTTCTTAGGTGCTGTTTCTTGGCCCAAAAGCATATGTTTTCTCTGGTCGTTGTGGGCAACTTGTGCCAGTCCACCTTTGAAATGGCATAGTGTGTCTCAGAGAGAACTAGATTACTTACTTTTCAGTACCTTATAATAAAACAGATCAAAGACCATCAGAGAACATTCCTGGGCACTGTAACTCAGTCCTCTATACTGCTAAAATCTTGCCACAGCAAAAGACATAGTTTGGGCTCACAACCATTAATATACCCAAAATAAAACCTGGGCATAATTTGGCAATTATTTGCAGCTGAAAGCAATTCCAACAAGTGTTTGGACATCACCACTTTATTTTGGTGGGTAATAGGGTTTAATTTAATTTTAAAAGGCATTTTGCTGGGCTAAGGAGAAGAGACAATATATGAAGCAGCTTATTGAATCCTGTGTTTAGTTTTGGTCCCCTCATTACAAGGAAGATATTGAGGTACTGCAGTGTGTCCAGAGATGGGCAGTGGAACTGGGGAAGAGTTAGGAGCATGTCTTATGTGAAGCATATTGTATGTCTGGAGAAAAAGCAGCTCTGGAGGAACTTCATTGCTCTCTCCCAAGTACCTGAGAAAGGCTGTAGTGAGATGGGGATCAGTGTCTTTTCCCTCATAACAAGAGATATGACAAGAACAAACAGAGTCAAATTGTGCCAAAGAAGGTTTAGATTGGATATTAGGAAAAATTTCTTCATGGAAAGGGGTGCCAAGAATTGAAACAGGCTGCCCAGAGAAGTGATGGAGTCATCATCCCCGTAAGTATTTAAAAGATGCAAAGCTGTAGCACTTAGGGACTTGGGAATGGTGGGCTTGTCAGTGCTGGGTTAATGCTTGGACTCAGTGTTCTTAAAGGTCTTTTCCAACCTCAGTGGTTCTATGATTCTACGAAGAGGAGAGAGAAGGGAAAATCCACCATACATGGAAACAACAAAGCTGAGAAGCACTTCTATTTAGCAAAAAGTGACGAAAGAATAATGAAGAGAAAGGGAGAAGTAAAACTACCCTATTCAAGTGTTATAATGGTTAGTCTCCACTTTATGTGAGATATTGCCATCAGGCATTCTGTCATATGAGGAAATTAAGACACTAACATTAAAGAAACAGGACCTGATACTCTTTAAGAGAGCAACATCCCTATTCAGAAGAGAAAATCCACTCTGTTCACATCAGAAGTTGAGAGGCCAACAGTTGATTCAAAGGGATGGTGTTCATGATGATAAAAATTATAAAAATATTTGATGATACATAAAAGTATTTTTTTCATGAAGCATTGCAAACAATACAAACCAACCACCATAAAAACAAGGAAAAAAATTGCTGAAAACCACACCCCTATTACACAAATGTGGCATAGTGTAACATGCTTTATGCTTTGTTTTTAAAACAGCAAAACAATACCTCTTGGACCAGATGAAAGATAAGGAGTGAAGGAGGTACTCATGGTGCTCTGGCATGACTGAGGAAGGTTGAAAACATTTTGGCTTTGACCCCGTCTGTATGAGTCATTTGAGAGTCTCTGTATCACTGCACCTTGGATACCAGGGCAAAGAGGCAGAAGGTCATAAAAATGCATTGTTACCTTTTTTACAGGCAATGTGGTTGGAAACACTATCCTGATCCATTACTGAATGAAAGCTTTCTAGCCAAAACTTGTCTACTGACCTAGAAATGTTAGTTTGAAAGACTTTAAAAAAAACCCTTTTAGATAATTATATCTTTTGGCTAATAGAAATAAAAACATATTCGCTTTTCCCCCTTAAGCTGTGTATTTTTGTTTAATGTATTAAATGTGTCATGTCTGTAGGCATCTTGGACTAGTATTCAAAATTCCCATCAGTTAAAGCAACATCTTTGGGAGGATTTATTGCTCAGGTAAATTAACCTGTTGTTTTGGGCTTTTTCCCCCCAATATTCAGAGGGATATACAGGCTGAAACCAATGTGCTGATGTCCATTTTGTGTGTATATCTAACTTTCATTGACACTGTATTCTGTGAAACTGTATTCTTTTATAAAAAGAAAAAAAATTTAAAAAAAGAGGGGTAAATGACAAAAACCCTGTGCCCATAGGTACAGGCTCAGATTTGTGTTTTCACAGGACTGGATGTTCTCTTCACATGATACTTCATTTGATAAAAATGTGTGCGTGTGCTTAACTTTAGGAATGAACATATTTCTCTTCAGGTAGGAATTTTCAGCCACTCAATGTTAAGCATGTGTTTAAATGCTCTACTGCATGAGGTCCATCATGATGTTTTCTTGAAAGCACCTTTTGGCACAGATTTAATTCTAGACATCTTATTCTAGAACCGGAATGGGGACATTTTCTCCTACAGTCAAATGGCACTGACTTTCTCATGATGAATCCCTGGCCTATTGAAAATTGCAGCTGATTCTACGAAGTTGCTTCAGCTTTTCACTTCATATTTTAAGGACCAAAATGGGTGAAAAGGCAAAGTAGAGAAAATAGAAATCTCATGGCTCTGTTTTAGCCCAGTTCTCTGTGCCTGTGAATTTAAGTTAATTCTATAATGGAAAGAAATAGAATTTGCATGGTAAATATTTGCAAGGTCTAAGTATGTTTCACTATTTCATTGGTGTTTCATTGGCTTCCCATCAGTAAGTAAAAACAATTGTCAAGTTACCTCGTGTACTTTCTTGACAAAAATCACATTACATTAATATCAGTATTAGGAGACATTCACGAAAATATGTAGGGAACACACCGGCAAGTGTGTCACAGTTAGAGGTGATAACAGTAAGTATCAGAAAAAAACAGGTTGAGTCTCAGGTCCCTTCTTGAGTTTGCTGTTCTGGTGGATAAAAAGTTCTTTGCCAGCAAATGTGGTGTGGCTGTTGCTGAGAATAAAATACAAATCTATGAAAGTAGCTGTGACTCCTCACAGCAATATTGTAACTCTGGCACTGTCCACAGAGCATATGAGAGAAAACTCGTTCCCTGTGAATGCTCATACGAGCAGAGTGTTTGGAAAAAGAGGCATGAGCATAAATGAGCCAATTAATTGTTTAAATTCAAATTAATACTTTGCAGACCCTTTTTCTTCCTGAGTTTTCACAGCTCTGAATAACACTGTTCTAATGACAAGGTTTCCCATTTTTATGCTATTGTAATTAATCTCTCCAGTACACATGTCATGACAGAAAAGATCCCTGTGGATTATTTTTTATCTCTTATGTTTATTTCTGGAACCTGAAAAAAAATGTACCAGCCATTACATATCTCTTTTAGAAATGGAAGCGTTGAATTTCGTCACTACCTTTTAATGATCAGCCCTTTGGAGAACGAGGTTTTGGAAGAGAGCCATTATAAAATATAGTACAAAATACAATTCTAGCTTGCTCTATAGATTGGAATGGGGGGTATTCTGTTAGAAGAAACAAGTTGCCAGATTTTACTGATCATCTCTTTTAATGTATATTCACATCTTTTCATATTCCCTGGCGCTGAAAATGTTATGCAGACAATGCAGGAGAAATTTTAGATTTGACGTGATCCATTATTCTGATTGCCGGTAAGTGGGGAGACACTGTGGAGACTGAAAACTCCTTTCTAGCAGAAAGCTGGAGACTCATATAAAGTAAAACAAAAAAAAAAAAAAAAGTGCTAGTTTTGTCTGGGGTAGAGTTAATTTTCTTTGTAGTAACTGGTATGAGTTTATGTTTTGGATTTGTGCTGAAGACACTGTTGATAATACAGAGATGTTTCTATTATTGCTAAGCAGGGCTTACACAGAGCCAAGGCCTTTTCAGACACCACCCCACCAGCGAGGGGGCTGGTGGTGTACAAGGAGTTGGGACAGACACAGCGGGGACAAGTGACCCCAACTGACCACAGAGACATTTCATTCCATATGGCATCATGCTGACCATTTAAAGCTGGGGGAAGAACAAGGAAGGGGGATGTGCAGAGTTATGGTGTTTGTCTTCCTAAGTCATGGTTACACGTGATAGAGCCCTGCTTTCCTGGGGATGGCTGAACACCTGCCTGCCCATGGGAAGTGGTGAATGAATTCTTTGTTTTGTTTTGCTTGTGTGTGTGTGGCTTTTACTTCACCTGTTAAACTGCCTTTATCTCAACACACAAATATTTTTCACTTTTACTATTCCAGTTCTCTCCCTGATTCCACTGCTGAGGGTGTGAGTGAGCAGCTGTGTGGTGCTTAGTTGCCAGCTGGGGTTAAACCACAACAAAATACAGTAACTGAACGTGGAAAGAAAGAAAAAAACCCTAAAGAACATGAAGAGAACTGTGAGAATATGGCCTTAACTAACTCAGTCTCCACTAACATCAGCGGCTTTCGGTGTTTTTAAATTTATTTTAATGAGATTTGGACTGGATGGCAGAGGGTAAATACATTGAACTATGAATTAAGTTGATACACAGTTGTGTAATAGGTAATTGTATGTAAAGGTTGGCTCTGTGTCTAGAAGACAGACAGGGACCAGTTACCAGACTAGCAGAAGTAGAAGCAAAACTTCAACTGCAAAGTATTTGCAGAGGTTTATTGAAGGTTTGCCTGGATAGAACAGGAGGTTTTTGAGAGGTTCCACTTTACCTGCACACCAACCAATTATAGAAAGCTTTACTCAAAGTGGACAAATCATGGTTTTGTACATCATGTTAATAAACAGCATTTGATACTGAATATGTCCTTAAGAGATTTACCTAGCTTATATCAAAGTGACTCCATTACCAGGCATTTCTAATATTCAGGAAAATTGTTCCTTGATAAGAAAGTATTGATTGCTCTGTCTTTTGTTACCTAGAGTGCTCCCTAAAATACAAAGTAATAGTGAGCAGAAAATGTAAATATAGTACTAGCTCTATTTTAACAAGGTGCATCTTTGGCCTGTTTAGCTCTCATGAATTGGAAGGCAGGTCTTTAAGAAATACCTTTTAAATTATTCTTTGAAACTTTTCCAAAATATTTTGTCTTATCTTGCAGTGACTTAATTTCTTTGGTTTACCTGGACATCAAGGATTGCTATAATCTGCTAGTTATAATCCACTGATTGCAACACAGAGTTTTGAGGTAAATTATATGTTATTTTTCATTAGTCACTTCTCAGGTACTATTAAATCATTTTATATTGGTAGTGAGGATATACAGAAAAATAACTTCAATCTTCCAGAAGGATTTTTATTATGAATGTTTTTTAATGGAAGATGTCATATTAGGAAATTTTTATTGACAGAATTCAGTCAACTAGTATTAGCCTAATTAATGTCTGCTGGTGCATGTCTGAGTATGTATGTGTACTTCGACTAACCTTTGCATGTCCAGGGAAGTTCCCATGAAGTCTAGACATGCTCACATTTCTGCAAAAGAGAGAAGTCTGGCAAAGAAGCCCTCATATTTGTCTTTTCAGCACTCCCTGGTCCCAATGCTAACCTTCACGGGCAGCTTATAAGAAGCCCATCCTCTTCACTGGGGACCTGGGATGACCACTTGCCCCTATCCCCCACAGGTGTAGTAACTCATAGGTGCTCTTTCAGCACTCTTCCTTTGCCCATCAGAGGCGCCGGACCTGTCAGAAGCGTAAAATGTCTTGACATTTGTTCCTTAATACAGCTCAGCCTCATAGAAGCCTGGCATGTGGCTTGCTGTGCTAAACAGATCACATTTCCTTCAAACACTTTCATTTCTGTAATCCTGGGTGTGTGATGTGCTGCCCTGAAGGAAGCTTACCACTGCTGCCTTGCTTCCAGTCGAGCTGCAGTGGCAAAACACCTTCCACAAGAGAGGCTTCAAGGGAGGGTTAGGTCAAAGGTGTGGGTTAGTGAAAGAGCCACTTTTTAAAGGATGTGCAGTCAGGCTGTTCAGACATTGCTTCAAAGCTGGGGAACTTTCTCAATAATGGGGAGATGGGAATACCATGCAGGAAAATTTGGGTGACCTGGGTAGCAAGTGAGATGGAAATTTACGTTATGGTAGACAAAGTCATGCACTGAAGAATTACCAAGGCTCTGGTGTGTCAGCAGTGGTAAATTAGGGAAGAAGAGAAAATGGGTGCTTGAGTCAGCTGCAGGATGGCTATAAAACAGCCCTGGAAAGAGTCAATGGCAATCCTAGAAAGAAAGTTGGAGAAAGCTTTTCCAGTCAAGGTAAGAAAGTATGACTGCACTGTGCAGGACCCCAAGGAAGTAATAGTCTAAATATTCTACATGGTTTTAGTCAGCCAAGCTCCAGCAGGATAAGCTGAAATGGGAATGTGTGTAAAGAGGAGATAATTTATCAGGCAAGTGGAATACCCATGTTACAATCAAAGTCTAAAATAACATGGTCTCACCAAGTGAAATCTTCCCATCAGTAGGTTCAAAGTGGGTAAAACACAGTGGGGAAAAAAGAACAATATAAGGTAAATGACAGTGCTGGCACAACACCAAATAATTATAAATGTGCAAGAATTCCTTTCATTGTAGTAGAGAAGCAGCTGAACTGACTCCAGCAGTGCTGCACACCAAAATGAGCTCAAACCAAACAACTTGAGCATTTCTTCACAACACATCAACAGGGTCTGTGGGAGTCCTTCCCATATTCTGCTCTGAAGAAACAGTTTTCATGAGCTCAAAAATCAATCAAATTTATACATGGGAGAAAAAAATCCCAGTGAGTTCTATTAAACAGCTTTTAGTGAGGAGATCACCAAGCTGGGAACAAACTAGGGAGTCCTTGATCTAAGAAGCTGTGAAAGTTTCAGGGGTTGTTGTTACATGCTTATCCCATTGTCATTTTCTTCCATGGACATTCATTTCTGATTGCAGTTTTCAGTGTGTTTTCAGTAGTTTCTCATAAAGCAAAAACTAATCAAAGAAAGAAACAATGGACTCAACATGACCCCTCTGTCAATCTTCCCAAAAAAAAAAAAAAACACCAAAAAGTCCATAATCCCCTGGGCTGTTTTCTTTGTACTAAATATAAATGCATGGGATTTTTGGCATGATCTTTCCTGCCTGTAGCCTCGAGAAAACAGAAATATCCATCAACATGGTAGACAGTGACTTCAGTGTGAAAGGACAGGCTGTTTTAAAGCATGTGATAAGAAGAGCAGAAAGCAGTAGGCTTTGTCATCTGAGAAAGTGTAGTTCAGAGGGCATCTGAGATGCAGTGGAATAAGACAAAATGAAGCAGTATATCATGAAATTGCCAGTTTTCAAGGACTGAAAATTGAGAGCTGTAGCAGAAATTGTTTTGGTGCCTTTGCTGCAGAAGTGACCACCACAACACCACAATTGAGTGTGCTCATGGATGAGATTTGTGCATGTGAAAGGGTAGCTGGAAGTCTGTTTGGTAATATGAGCAGGTGATAAGTCTCTGTAAGAAATGTCCCTTGTCCCTAGGGGATACCTATCCATTTCTGTATAACCTGTAGTTCTTGTTCAAGAACAGAGTACAAAATTGAATCTTTCAGGAGTTTTTGGGGTGTTGTTTTTTTTTTTTTCCTTCTCTATTTTCTTTTTTTTTTTCCCTCTGGTAAGGGGGGCTAATTATTTCTGTACTACATCAAAGTGGGATACTCCTATTTCTGTCTCCCAAGTACTCTGCCTCCAGCAGTGATTGGCTATTATTTTCAGCACCCCCAAAAAATAAAGAGAAAAGAAATTTTACATGAACAATTGGAGAATAACTTGCTTCTGGAAAAATGTTCCTCTTTTCTCTCTGTAATTGGAAAAATCTCTTGTGCAATTTATATATTACTGTTCTCTACTGTAATTTTAGATATTCTAGTTATTTATGCAATAACCATTCTTTCTTATTGGAAACTATTTGCTTTAACATTAGACAAAAATGTAGCAAGAGTATCCATGCTTGGCTCACTACTTACTAGTTATGAATGTTTTTCACTGTTCGTTGCAAGGACATATTCCACTGTATGAGTTGAGAAGAAAATTCTGATTGCCTCTCTGGTCTCCACTGCCTCAGCCTCTGTCCACTCTCATGAGGCTTTATCTTTTTATTTCTTCTCAGAGAGTCCTGACCTTCATGTCTTTGTTAATTTTTTTATACCTAAGCACTGATCATGTCTTGTCTACAGCTGCAGTAATTTCTGGAGTGAGTTACAGAATCAAGTCCAAGTGAAGTAGCACCACTTCCTTAATGCAGCAGCATCTGTTTTTCTCTTTGTTTTTGTCCTTTCTGTGCTTTGCAATACTTAAAGCTCTACGTGTTAAGCTGACTTTCACTACTGATAGAGAAAAAAATCTTCACTGAACTGCCTATTGTCAAGCCCAAGTCCATTTTAATAGCTCGAGGCAGCAGATGTGAAATTTTTGCCCACAATTAAACTGTGAGAACAAGGAGCATGCTGGCTGCATCCTGACTTCATGCCAGGATCCCTGTCCTCCCTAAAAAGGGATCCTGGAAGCCATGAAGCCAGATCTGAGGCTGGAAGGAAAGGGGACCTCAGGGAGTACACAACTCTTCCCAGCCTATGAGGTGTTCAAGCAGCACGAATGGTTTCAGCACTGGCATCAGGTGCCCTCTTCCCTTATGCTGAAAACTAAAACTGCCTGGGCTCCAACTGCCTCTAGAATGTTTCTTGTCATAGGACTTTGCAAGACTGAGGGGTAGAATAAGAAAGGAAAATGGAAACAGGAGGATACAAGTGTTAGCAGCAGAGCTGGCTGAAGAGTGCTGCGGCTGTCAGAGGAGATTTTGATCCCAATGATTGCATAAGGCTTGCAGCAGAATTTCTTGTCTTTGCTGTGGATGCCATCACTTGTTCCTCATGTCATTATCACAGGAATCATAAGATACATTTGAAAATGTACATTAACATATGTTGTTACATGGCTTTGGTTTTGAAAATTAACTCCTTTTAACTTTGCTTGATTCATTCTGTTTGGAGATTTTTTCATATGTAAACTTTAAGTAACAGATGTTCTTCAGATAGCATACTTTTTTATCAAGCTACTATGGTTACTGACTATTCTGATAATGACAGCATCCTGAGTGGGTAAACCTATTATTACTCTAAAAATTTCAAGGTACCATATTTTTTCTTAATTATAATGCAGATATATTTATTTATGAGTAATTGCTTAAAATTTTTAGTTTTTAAATTACGGCATTTGTTCTCTTAATAAATATTTTTAATAAAACTGCCCAGATTTCAGTAAATATTGGAGCTTTCATTTAAAGATATTCTCTGCTCCCGAGTTCTTTATTAAAAAATAATGTCCTTTTTTACAATTACTTTTGAATAAAAATATACTGCATACAGGTCCCATCCCATGTTTTCTGACCCATGTTTGTGTCTGCAAATCACAAAGTGGAAGGTCTTATGGATTTTTTTCTTCTTTTTTGTTTTTCAACATTTACAGTGATTTCCACTCATAGAGTATTGTGTATTCTCTCTGGAGTGCAATACAGGATGTTGTCTTTTACATCGTTTGCAATATCATTCATTATTAGACTCATATTCAATTAGCAGTTATTTTGCTTATGTAGGAATTATGTATATTACGTAATTATGCACAGTGTTCATAAAGAGCAAAATATTCTGAAAAGTCACACTATCTTTTTTTTTCTACAAATTTATTTCACCTGTGAAAAGCTAATTTCAGATTCAAATGTTTCTCTTTCCTTTGTTTGTTTTTTAGCTATTAATGTCTTCTTCCTCCTTTTACTTTTTTATAACAACATTGGCTCAAGAATGACTACTGAAATTTAATATAAATATGAGAAACATGCCTATTAGATTTAAACATAAATTACCTCATTCTATCCCTGGCCTGTGGTCCCTTTTCCTTTAGCCTGCTGTGTTTCTCTGAATGTATTCATTTTTGGAACAGCTAATTACCATACCAGATTCTCATTTAAAATGTAAAAGCTTTCAAACAAAATGAGTTCCATATTCAGACATGAACAGCAAAGCGCATCTGGATGGCAGAGCCAAATGAGAGATGTGCAACAGCACAAGTCTAGACCACAGGTTTTTGAGAAAAACTAATTGATTCTTCTCTCCTGTCTCCAATCTGAGCATGGCAGCTGTATTGTGCCCTGCACTGCGGATGTGTGACACAGTGCAAAGGTTGACACAATGCTGGGAAAGCAGAAGAAAAGTGAATGGACTGTAAAACTCCCTCTTTTGGCTCAGTGGGGAGTCTTCAGAGTTTACTTCAGCAGAGAGGAACTCATTTTGAGTTTTCCTTAAACAAAGCGACACAGTAAGAGGAGCAAAACTGCCTCCTCTCTCTTTGTGTGCATCTGTTTTTACTTTAATCACTCTTAGCATGAATATTGTAAGGTTTCTCATCCCATGAATATAAACAAATCTGGTACTCTCCTTTCTTCCTACAGGATTTTGAGCAGTTCTCCAATATTTTTGTATTAATATCTGCATGTGTCAATCCATTATTCAATTGCTCCCACAAACCACCCGTGTACACAGGCACACATACACTTTCAGCAAATAATCACAGAAGTAATTAAAAGCTACAGGAAACTCAGTTACTCTGTCCAAATAGCTGTAGGCACTTTCATAATTTTCACTTACAGCCTTTTATGCCAATGACATTTTATTTCACCATCACATCTCTAGTATCTATGGCCCTACATTGCCCTTCTACTAATCTGCAGTCCCCATTATCAAAGATAAAAGATCTTTTGTATCTTGATAAACATATAGCAGTCAGTCTCAAAGGATACCTATTATTTCAGTAGGACTTTTTATTAGTGTGCCTTTTTGTTAGTTTTTTAAAGCATCATGAGCAATTATAAAACAAATCTCTCATCTCTGGAAAATGTAGGTTTATCTTGGAAAACTATACTGAAAACAGTATACGAACAGTCATGTGTGTACTTTTTCAATGCAAAGAGCTACACATTATTTTTAGAATCCCTAGTCCAGTTTGCTAAGTCTTGTTAGATTAGCCAGGTGAAAGAATCATTTTGTCACTACAGAAGGTGTTGATTTGTTGACCCATTCAGTATTACCCAGCATCCTAGCCCTAGAATCACAGAAATTCAGATGAGAAGTAGTGTAGGCCCCCCAAAGCTTTAAGTTGCTCCTCAGTAAGCAAGGAAGTCACTACGTGTCTGCCACAGATCATTATTAGCCCTCAAACATGATTTCATTATCTACCTTCAGTGTAACTGCTAAGCTCACCACAAGTTGGAAGTCACCCAAAGAGCAATGATTCTAATAGGAATGAACTAAATTATAATCACCAGTTAATGTGACAGTGGTCTACAGAGATTATTTTGCTGTTACAAAAATAAAAACCAAACCAAACCAAAAAAAAACCAACCAACCAACCAAAAAAACCCCAAACAAATAAAACCCCCAAAGCAACAAAACAGACAAACAAACAAAAAAACACAAAAAAACCAAAAAAACAACAACAAAAAAACCCAAACAAACAAAACAAAACAAAACAAAACAAAAAAAAAGCCCCACCACATTTGTGAGAAATCAAATGCATGCACCAGGTATCTCTCAGGACTCCTCTTGCCCACTGTTACCCACATGCTCAAGTGCTTGGGTGTCTCAGCGCTAATGGTGACAAATCTTGCTACTGAAGTAACACTGAAAGACTTAGGGTAAAGCAAGAACCTCTTTGACAATTTTTGACATCAAAGAAGTGTTTTTTCTCACCAAAGTATTGCTCAGATTGTTTCTCTTTGTCTCTGAATAGCATCAGCTGTGGACTTTGTGGGGGCACAAATGATGTAAAGATACAGGGCTAAGGGCTTGATTGCCTGTGGTGTTTAATTGTTAGCGCCCTCCCCTGCAGTTTTGATCTGCATCAAGCAGCACTCTCACAGGCAGTGGTCAGGCATGAACAGGAAATAAATCAAGGGATATTTCCAATGGACAGTGGGATGCAGAGGAGACCAGGGCAACCGTACCCTGGCACCAAACCTATGGGCCAGCAGACAGTACCCCAGTCTCTTTTTTTGATAGTATAATTGCAGACAAAGCATACTCTGAGGGTGCAGATTTTAGTGTGAGCTAACCATCGGGTCATTTGAAGAGATTACCTTTTGTCCATCAAAGCAGCTGGGACATAGTGAAGCTGAAAGCCTTGGCATGGATCTGACTCTACTGCTGCCCTTGGTGCCCTACTCCCCACCTGCCCAGGCTCCCTGTCACTCTCAGCTCCTCTTCTCCACTCTGCAAATGGGCAGGAGACTAATTTGGCTGAAACTGGAGAGGCACAGATGGTACCAGGGTACTGTCTCCAAACATACCAGCTGTTGTAAACCTTGGAGTTTTTGTCAGCATCTCCAAAATGGCTCTGTTAATCGTCTGTGCAGTGGGAAGGGAAAGAGAGGTGGGAGACTCTGATTTCTCAAGTTCTTAGTATTATGTCAGTGAAACTTTTTTCCCCTTAGTATTTAAAAAATAGGTATTCAGTAGACTCCCAAGTTCCCAGCAGTTTTCCACTGAGCTACAGCAGCATGTTAAAAGGAACTTACTGAAAGGTAACCTTAGACTAAAAAAAGAACTGGCATTTTCTTGGTGTTAAAATGGGTGGAATGATTCATCAGGAAAGAAAATATGTGGCAAAAAGTGAGGTCTTTCTAAGACATCTGGTGTTTGTAAACAATGAGATAGAGTAATCAGAAAGCAAAGACAAAGTTTTTCCCAGCTTTGAAAGCCCATTTATTCCACTGGGTATGGTTACTGCTCCCTCCCCTATTCCTTGTATCCTCTGTTTTTGAGGAACAATAGTTTATATAACATTCAGAGTTCAGTCTGAGTAATGAAAAAATTAATTTTGTCCAAAATTAGTACTGATTTAAGAAGAAAACAAATTAAAAAGCATATACGTTTTGATTTTGACTCAATTAAGTAACAATTTTTTAATATTTTTACAGTTACCTCTTGTATATTAAGTATATAATAGAAGATCAGATTAAGGATTGTAGGTGTCTCAAGGCAAGGAAGTTTTATTTTTCGTCTCATACTGTCCAAGACTTTGCTCTTGTCTACATTCCTGAGGTATATCATGGGTCATAGATCCAAAAGTTGTTTCTACTGTTATTATAAGTAGATTACAAAACCTCATCTAGAAAGTAAAGAATGTATGATATGCGTTGTTAATTCCTACTACACATGCATCTAATCAGCTAAGCATATATTTCTATATATCCTGGTGTATTCACAGTTAAAATGTAACTTTATTGTAACAGAAAAAAACAAACAAACAGTAAAATTAATTCTCCATCCTGGTTATAAGCATATTTTACTTTCTTTCTGTGAAAATATAAGCAATAGGAAAATGTAGCATTTTAATATCTCATTTTTGTCATACTTGAATAGCAGAAATATTACTTTCCTCTCCCCTACTAATGATGGATCAGTCACTCATCTCATAAGTATGCAAAATTCCAAGAAATTCAGTATGTTCTTTGTAATAATTGATTTGCCAGTCCTTTTAAATACAAACTACTTTATCTGTCTAACCATGCATGCATGCATCCATCTTTTTGTTGTGTTTTATTCCTTAGTTGCTATATTTTGTGTAGCTTCTAAAAACGTAGAAGACGCAAAAGAACAAATTTGTTTACAAATCATCTCCAGGAAAACCTTCTACTAGGATTTCATATCAAGTGCCAATAAGAATCTATAAAAGTCAGAAGTTCACAGGCATTAGAATCTTTGTTATTGATGGGTCTTGGGGTCAGGTTCAGCTAGTGCTAAGGGATCCTTCTCCTGGGAATGAACTTCTTCAATTGTTTGGCCTTCTTCCCCAGCTAACAGATAGTTTCATGAGCAAATATTGTTGCATTATCTATCTCTGAAATTACACCCTGACAATGTTAAAAGATTATGATGATCTCAGGCCCTGTAAATCCCAGTGCTAACCTGCTACACTCACTGGTTGGCCTGGGACTGCTGTAGGATATAAAGAAAGCTGGCAGTTGGACTAAAAGGCAACTGGTAGGGCCTGAGCAGACTGAGAAATTTTGGCCTTGATTATCTGTTTTCTTGCCAATCTTCAATGAGCATAATGCTGTTGCTGTGTCCCAGAAACTTTTCTTTAGCCTTTTGTGAGAACAGTCAAGCAACTTTTTAGCCTCCTTTGAGGAAAACTGGAGGAGTGGATAAAGTGTATGGAAAAACAATGCTCAGACACTTTCAGAGAATATCAGGAGTGCTGTTAAAAATGCCTCTTTCCTGGAATCAGTATGTTTTATTCGGTAGATGCTGGAACACAGCAGTATAAATACTCACATTTTCCTCTGGGTAGATACCATCAGGAAAGCAAAATGTAAGTGGAAAAAAGTGAAAATAAAATTTATTTCTGAAACGGGTATCCTTGTCTTTGGTGGTCTGCCTGCATGTTGCAACTCCTGGCACGGAAAATTGAAAATTAACTAAACCATTCTATATGCACAAATAAATGGGGATGTATGGTAGAAAATGATACCAAGTTACATAAACCCCAAACTGAATGGCCTCTACACTCCCCAGAGATAAATAACCAAAGACCAAAACACAAAACAGCAAAAGCCAAAAGAAAACACAGGACAGTAATCACAAAATGTCTTCTAGAGGTTTTTATTTATTACACAGAAGTTGAAAGCACAGGACATTCCACTAGAAACTCTTGCTAAGAGATTTCTAGTGTGATTTCCTAAATCCATGAAGTATGGCTAAAATTCTACATGCCATAGGGCTTTCCTGTCTTAATGGTTTACATGAGTAGGTATTCTAACAGTCTGTGATAAGTACATGCTAACCACAGGGATGAGTCACACAGAGGAAATTAATTCATCATTAATGAATATGAACTCACTCGAGAGGCATCTTAGCCACTGAGATGGGTTAAAATGTGTCTGTGTTGCCAACGAGGAAATACACAAGAAGCAGGCATGGGAATATTGCCCATATTTTTCTGGCTCTAGAAACTTCTTACAGAAGACCTACACTTACTTCTGTGTTAAACATTTCAGATACAGCCAGTTGGGAATGACAACAACACTTCAAACCTTTCCTCACTATTGAAAGGTAAAATCCAAACAGAATTAATATCTGTAAATCCCCGGGCTTTTTAATGGGGCTTTCTATCTTTGATTTGAAATGCATTTTGTGCAGTTGATATAGAATGAAGGGGCCAGGATAGCTAGTCTATAAAAGCATTCATTAGTATGCCATAAAGATGAAGTTCAGCATTAGTCTCTAGCATTAAGCTGCACCATCCATTGGGGTTTTTTTTGCTCACAAGGCTGTGAAGTATACATTTCTGATTATGTCCTGAAACATTTTAAAGAATTATATTCCTTGAAGCATTAAAGCATACAAATCTTATGGAAAGCAAGGCCCTTCATAGCTCTACGCACAAGGAGAATTTAATTGTGGCAGAAAACATTGAAATATTTGTTGTAAGGAAAAAGAAAAAAAAAAAAAATACATGAACTATTTTAAGCTAAGCAAAACACTGTACTGTTCCCAAACGAAAACATGACTTTAGATTAGTCTGTTAATTGCTGCTCAGTTTAGGTAAGTGTGAATGGAGATGAGAGATCGTGGTGGAGAATGGAAGGTGAAGTTGGGGAGGATGTTATGATCACCAGTCAGGAAAGGGCCAACTGGGTCCACAATTCTGGTGACTCTAACAACTCTTTTCTTTAATTTAATTTTCAGTTTAGCTTTGTTCATAGCTAATGTAGATCCATTTGATCTTGGGTCAACTTCATCTCTTGGTTTAAAAAAATATTTGTTTCTAGGCCAGCTATTTGTCTAATCATAGATGTAACAGAAGAAAAATTTTCACTCAATAGGGCTTCCCATTTTATGACATGAGCTAAACCTTGCTACCTTCTTCACTTCTCATAACAAAGGTTTTTCCCTCACCTGATGGTATCCCAGGTCTACATCTGCTCCACTCTTGAGCACAGATGGACAGAAACAGTAAGATTTTTTTCTTCCTTAATATCCCAATGTTTATCCCCTCCATACAAGGTTCTTGTGGTTCAACCAGCATAGCAGAGGAGAACATTTTGCACCATTAAATGGTATAATTTATTATTTTTTAATGCTCCTTAAAATTGGTATAGACCCTTGAGCTGAACTCGCTGTATCAGTGCAATTTCAAACTGATCTCAAAGACTGGGGCTTGGAGCCACAGCTGAGTTGTAAGTGCACTGTTCTCCACAAGGCTAAGTTTGACCAACAGAAATTATGCACTCAGCCTTACATCTTCTGGCTAGCACACACAAAGAATAACCCATTTGGTCTTTTCGTTGTCTAATAGCATTTTTTTAACCAATTTTTTTGAGCCAACACTCAGACTGGAGTGACAACCAATTGTCAACGAGTTACTTTAAGCACTTTTTAAAAAATTACTTTCTTATTGCTTCATGGTGTGTGGGTTCACAATAGAGTGAATTTTATGTGTGCAAGTGTAGCCTAAATTTGGTGGTTAACCAGAGAGTGCTGGACTTCATGTTCCTGTTTAGATTTCGTATGATGCCCAAGCTGACCAGCTAACACAGCAGCCTCTGAATTATCCTGAAGTAATTTCTGTGATCGTGGTGGTGTCATGTCCAGCATTGTAAGGTCAAGGGCTTGGGACAACTTAAACAGAAAAGAGAGATCAGTACATTCCAGTTGCCTGCTTCCCAATAATTTTTTACCTACTAAACAGCATAGGGTGGTGCTCTAAACACCAAAAAGCACCTTAAACTGCCTTGTTTTGAGATATCAAGGTTTCTAGATGTGTGAAAGTCAGACTTCACATCATGAATTTCGGTGCAGTGCTCTGTGCTTCTGTTACTGTGTGAAGAATATAGGTAAGAAAGGAGCTGTGGCTCAAGATCGGAGCAAGTCTGAGACTTGGTTATCCTCTGCACAGAGAAATACAAAAAACCACTGCTGTGCAGGTGCCTGCAGACAGTGGCTTTTCAGGTACTTGAATATCTCAGATTCACAGAAAGTATCTGGATTTGGCTGGGTGGTGACATTCAGTTTCCACAGAGAATTTTATAGAGAAAGACATTTTTCTTTTTTAATTCAGGAAAGGTACACTTAGACTTTTATGTAAACCTGGAGTGAAAGAACACACTAGCTCACGTGTTTAGAACTACAGCAAGGAGAAATCCACAGTCAGCCTGAAGAAGTCCAGGAACCCTCTGCTGCTCCCACACCTAGGGGACAATAAGGTGAACCTGGTAGGAAATATAACAAGAGAGAAGTTGCACTACAGCAATTCTTTGCCTCTTCTTTACCCAGAGACTTCTACATTAAGGTCCAAAACATATCTGAGTTTTTGTGTACAGTAGAGAGCTCCTCACAGAAAAAGCTATTCACGGTTGAGATCTGATGAGGAGGGAATAGCAATTAGAGATGTCACTTATTTCAGAATACTCCAAAAGAATATTTCATATTTATTTGTAGCCAGACCAGTGACATAGGACTTAATGGAATGTGGAAAAGAAACTTTATTATTTCCTTTTAATTTCATTGTAGTCCATTGTGAGAATTTCTATGGCCAAATATACCCCCAAATGGAAGGTTAGTCCAGAATGTTATCCAGACTTTAGTGGGGCACGTGTACTGTGCCTATAGTTGGGCACTTCCTACAGCACCTGCCTACAGCAGCTCTGTTGAGCAATGTTAAGAAGGCTGTACAACACATTGACGTCTCTCCTCTGACTGCCAATACCCAAACACAGGCAGAAAAGACAGCCAAACTACCTTCTTTGTAAAAGGACATGAAATAAATAATAATTCATAATTTTAGAAAGTCCCTTAATTAAAAATAAAAAGGGCTACCCAAAAGAAATTGTGCCTAATCTTCATGAAGAGAGATTCTTACATTTCTTCTCCTTCAATAAGATTGAGGAATGTGGGTGTATAAACAGAGATGGAAGAGAGACATTAATTCTATCAATATTTGTAGCAATATCTTTGTTTGGTCTTTCTGTGATGAGAAGACTGCCTTGAATACCTTCGACTATGTTGCCTATGAAAAGACATCTACTGAGATTTTTGTGGCCACACAGAGTCTAAGCTCCCAGGGCAGACAGTTGTGTTGCTGCTCTGGGAGCATGCTGAGGGATGGCTTGTACCACCTCTTGTCCCGAAGGACAACATGGAAGAGATGATTTGGAGAAAGGCTGGATTGATCTACAGCCTCTTTGCTGTGATTTGCAGAGCCAGCATACAAAGACAGATGGATGAGGGAAGAAGTGAAAATAAAAGCTCCATAAAAAAGGGAAAGTGGAGGGAAGGGATGTGTAGTACAGTCTTTATAATGGGCCAGCACAGCTTCATAACAAGCAGAGATGTAATGCTAAACAAACCACAAAGCACTTACTTTTTTTCTTCTTCTTTTTACCCATTTTTAAAAGAGATGGAAAGAATTTCAGGCTTTAACAGTGATCTCTGAAAACACCTTGCTTCTCATGAGACTCTGTCACAGCCCTCCCACACCCTTTGCTGTCCAAATAAACTTTGCAAGGGAATGTTCTTTACATTCCCCGTTGAGCATGTATAGAAAAGATTGCTCTGGCACAGCCTGCTCTCTGTTGACAACAGTGTTTCCTGTTATTGTGAAGGAGTCACAGGCCTGCCTCCAGTCCAGATCTGGGGAGCAGTGGTGTCACAGATGTTTTTTCAGGTGTAAAATTCCTGTTGGCCACACAGGCTGTTCACACAGGATAAAATGGGTGTCTTCAGCTTGGTTCAGTGTGCCTGTTTGCTCAATGCTGAGATGAACCAGCTCCTCTTTTAGCAGCAGTGATGAAACTAGGGAATGTGGAAGGGAGTTTAAAACCCTTCCTGTTGCATATAGGAAATGTTCTGGAAACCTGAGATTTCACTTTTTGTGTTTATTGTGGGTCAACTAGGGCAGGGGGGAGAAGAACAGGGAATTGTGAGTTCAAGGACTGCATGATAGGAAAGACTTTCTTTTTGTTGGAAGAATGTGGTTGAACTTTCTCCCTGAAGAAGATTTATCCTGTTGTGATTTCAAGGACCCTTAAAAAAGCCAGCCTTAGAGAGCCACCCACACAAGACAGCAGCATAGCAGCTGCATAACAATGCTATCATGGTTAATGGCTGCAAATACAGTGCAGTATTATGAAAAGGTCACTGTGAGAGGGTATCCTGCTGTGCTAGAGCTTATGCAGGTGCTGTGGGTGTATCCATAATAGTATCATATCACTGGTGGCAGGGAATTGTTAGATACCAACCTTCTCTGTATTAACCTGGAGAGGACTCTGCATTCCATAAACTTATTTAACCCCAACATGAGCGGTTTTACAGTGCAGAAGTTACTTCACTGACTAGAAAACTCATTTCACTGTCATTTTGATACACTGTCAAATTGTGTTTTTCCTATTCTTTCCAGTACAAAATCATTCTTTGTAAACACTTTGTTTGTGTTAGATATGTAAGAATACTCCTCCTTAAAATGATTGTTTTGATGAAATGTAGACTTGCCTATTACTTTTCCAGTAAAATGTGGAAAGGAAAACCGAGGTCTTCTGTAAAAGTGAAAAACCATTGCTGAACTGTGTTTGTTTAAAAAGAAAGCTGCAAGGCCTGGGACCTGCTATTGCAATGAGGGCAGTCTGAGTTCAAATGATCCATTTCTTCATTCTTTCACTCAATTGTTTTTTCACAATGGTTCTTCAGTTTGTTGGAGAGATTCCTGAAGCTGACAGAACAGCCAATACTTTGTATTAAAAAGCAGTTTTTAAATATTGCACATGGGAAAATAAATGGTTATTTAGCATGTTTCTAAAATGTCATCAACTCTTCCTTGGTATTCAACATATTTGCATCATTCTTTGGTGAATTCATATGGGCAGAGGCCTAAAATCAGTGAGAAAACCAAGAAAAAATATGAAGCAGTGCTGAATAGAATTATAATATTTTCCAAATATTCCCCATGTTTATCTCTCATTTTGAATTTTCACCACGTTCTAAGAAATACTATAGCTTTGGAAAAGAGGTAATGATAACAGTGCAGTTGCACTTTTACCTTCTTTTTATTTTTTTTTTCACCCCAGAGAAAAGACAACTTTCACCCCAGAGAAGGAATAAATCTTTATCTGATGCATCAGGAAAGCCACCAATAAGTTATTCTGATAAAATATTTCTCAGCTCACACCTATGCACACATAGATACACACAAATGTATGTGAGTGTGTGTATACTTATTTATGAATAACTGCCACTAATAGGAGGCTTTTGTCTACTCCAGTGATAACAAGTGAAAATACTAGATCTGATTGAGTTGGTCAGACAATGAAACACTTTATTTTTATGCACCATCTTTCATGCAAGCATATAATGAAATTCTTCAAAGCCGGTTTATCTACACATTCCTGAATGGTGCAACTAAAGTCCTCAGCTTTACAGGAAGCATCTGTACATGTTGCAGGGCAAGGGTGAAGATGGAAACAATGGCCAAGTTTCAAGAGAATGATTGAGTGCTGGAAGACTGGGAAGTTCATGCAATGGGATGAACACTTTTTTTAGGCAGCTGGAGAGGCTCTGCCCACTGAGCAGATGACTCCTGGAAGGAATTTGAAGAGAATTAGTGGGAATGGCTATTTCAGATGGCAGAAAGAATCAAAATAGAAAGCCAGTTCCTTAGGCCTGGACTGTCTCCTTTCAAGTCTGAAACATATTTCCTTTCTGTCTTGGATCTTTTGTATCCAAGAGCTCTTTATCCTGCTCTGGTAATCACAGCCCAGAAGGAAGGCTCTAGGGGGAAGAAACTGGGGTGATCTCTGCTTGTGACCCCTTCATTACTCAGGCTGAGGTAGACAGGACTTGCAAACTTTCTGGCTATTGTGGATTCATATTGTTTGGATATTTCCTCAGCATACCCCAGCTTGGCCCCCAAACTCCCTGCCTGCTCTCTGGCAGCAGTATTCAACCTGGTAGAGGATCCTCCAGCTTGTAAACAGGCCCTGGCTGAGTACTGGCTATTAGCAACAAAAAAGACATGTGACAAACCTAAGATGATGGATTTTAGAGGTAGATCGGAGTGGACCTTGGACACTGACAAATTGATATTATGTCTATTTTTGGCACAAGAAGACACATATTCACATAATAAATATCAGAAAAATTGGCTTGATTTGACAAGATCATGATGTGGAACAGAATAAATTTAAATTATAGAAGTTTGTACTTCAGTTCTTTTCCTTATAAGGTCTCTTGCTATTAATAGGCAAAACTACATACACCAGTGTATGTTCATCAGATGTGATTTTAAGAAATTATAAAAATCTCTAGTTTCCACTTGAAAATAATAGCTACAGCAAGAGTTTGAGCTACTGATTTTAATAATGCTCTGAGAAGTTTAATCGTTCCATATAAAACTCAGCTGTGAATTATATGGTGGAAATCCCTTTGGTTTCACTCAGGCAAAATTCTTATAACAATCTTGCTCTTTCTTAATTTTTTTCTCTCTTTTGGCCTGTGATGCCCCTTGTTGTCTTGTCGCTTTTGTACAGTTTTTCTTCATCTTCAGCTTATTTTCTAATCTGTAGTAATGTGTTATTGTTAGTAATTCTTTTAGAGGATATGGGGCATAGCTGCTCCATTTGTAGCAAAAAACCACCCCAACACTTCGGTATACATGTAAAAAGAGGAATTTTCTGTTTTCACAAACAGAAGTTATGATACGAATCTTATAATAAGATATGAATCTTATAATCAGCACCAACAAAAATGAACATCTGTAATTAAGAACTTAAACACAGAAACATGTCTCAGCTTGGATCACCAGTGGTCTTCACGTCTTGCTGTGGGTCAAATATTAAAGACAAGGAAAGTTGAGTGAAGTTGGTATAGGGGCCTTCGGTCTGCTGTGCTTCCTTCTTGCTGGGTTAGGTGTTTAGGAACCCAGGTGGTAACTGGGACATTCTTTCAGAAGTTGTGCTTAGCTGCAGGCAAAAAACAGGGGACCTGACTGTATATAGCTTTATGATCTTAGAACAGGCAAGTAATGACTTACTGGTGCTTAATAAGTCAAGGAACTTGGGGCATGATAAATTGAATTTCCAGTTATCTATTCAAAAACAGATGGTCACATTTCAAAACACTTTGTTGCCAGCATGCTAACTTGAAAGGTCACACAGTGCTCTCAGCTGAGTTTTTCTATTGTTTGAGGTTTCTGCTTGCAGGCTGAGAGCAATATCCTGCACATTGTTTTAGCCTGTGGTGATACTAGTCACTTTAATCTGACATAAGTATGGACCACCACCCCCAACTGGATGCTTTCCTTACTCCTTTGGGTAGCCCTTAGATTTGTGCGGCTGCTTGGTGATCTGACTCATCCTACAAATACTAGTTCTGGTACAGCTGATGATGGTGGGAATAGGCAAGCTGGGCAAACATGGGACCATCCTTTCTGTCAACAGGCAACATTTACATCAGATCACAATGTCTGATAGAGAGCATTAAAATAAAATCATCTTCAGCTTCATGGATAAATTTGAAAGATTCTGTAGCTTGGGTGCAACTCCTATGCATTTTTTTGTATTACTGCCAAGTACAATTAAATCTGTAGAAGAAATTTCACAGCATGAAATGCTAAGTCAGACAAATTAAGCTGTGACATCCCCAACAAAACTATACCTGGGTCTCATGGCAAAGGCTCTTTACACTAGCAAATAATCACATGCTAAGTGGAAGAATTTGGAGAAGCTTCAATTTTATTGTTTGCCTTGGTTTGTCTGCCAAGACAGCAATGCAAGTAATTAACTGTTTGGTCACATCTAAACCCAAGTAGTAGGGAAGAAAGGATAATAGAGGGTACTAAATCCGTTTCTATGTCCTGTCTGATTGCAGCCTACCACATTTCTAATATCTTAAAATATTTATATAGTAACACATAAGTTAGAGATGCAGAGACTGTTTTGAAGTCATCTGTTTCAACCACCATTTCTCATAGCTCATTTACTTCACCACATCAGTTTTTACCTCTTAGATTCATCTAGTTTTGTTCTTCTTTCCTCTTTTTTTTTTTTTTATTTTTATATAACTATGCTGTCATTCTTTATCACCTGATTTTTCCAGTTCTCTCCAAAAGACCTAGGTTTGCACCACTGGCCAGCTTTTAAGGTTGCTTTTCAGTTAATGAAGGCTCAGGCACACAAAAGGGAAGAAGAGTCTCCTGGTGACACCAAGCTACGATTTCTGAGTCTGTCTTTTACCAGCCTTTCTCCACTTCCTCTCCAAGGGATATGCACACAGAGATTGTGAAGGAAAAGGTATTTATGCTGTAACCTCCAAAGAATTAACTGTCAGACTGTGATCTAAGAGAATTAGCTCATTTCAGCCAAAGGGCATTTTTGTTGCATGATCAGTGACACCTCTTTTCCTCTTTCACACACAGGCTTGCTAGATCATTTTTAGTAGGTACTGCTACATACACCCAAGCGGTAGCGAATACCACAAAAGTATCTGCGGCAACACCAATCACTTCAATTTTCTCCTGGCTCCTAATACAGGAGTTTTTTTTCTATTGTTTTTTTGTTTGGTTTGGTTTTGGTTTGTTGTCATTGTTGCTGGTTTTTGCTGTTGTTGTGGTTGGTTATTTTTGTTGTTGTTGTGGTCTTTTGTTTGTTTGTGGTTTTGTTTGTGTGTTTGTTTTTTGTTTTTTTTCTTTTTAAATGACCTCTTCCTATAGCAAGCATAGTATTGATTTCTCCTACTTGAGAGAGCATTGCCTATAATCAGCAGTTCTAGGAGTAATTGTTTAGCCGGGCTGAGCACTGTTGCAATGCTACTTGTCAACACATTCCTAGAGAGCAGGAGAGGCTTGCACCTCATGCCACCATGTACAAGCCTGCTCAGGCTCTGCTGCACTCTCCAGCACAGGGCTTCTGCTCCCCTCTGTGCTCTGTGACAGCACAGATGAAGCTGGTCTAGTTTTTTTGCAGCTAATGGACCTTCTTCAGGTGTCTGTCCAGAGCAGATTTGTGTCTGTGCACGCATGTATGATACAGCCTGAACCAGATGGTGTCTAAGAAGCTGCTGAAGAGAGTGACAAAAGCATCAATTTCCCCCTTTTTCTTCCTCACAGAAAACCTCAGAATCTTTGGAATGAACTCAGTGTGATGACATTTTTTCGCAAAGTAAGGTAGATCTCAGAAATTAGTCATCTCTTTATTGTCCACAAGACCAGGGATGAACACAGTAAAACAATTATGTCCACCGAGATACTTCTAACATCTTCCTAATTACTTCAGGGAATATTTCTGTTGTCTGATGATCCCCATAGTTTTCCTGGGAAACCTATGCCTCATAGATGTTACTTTTTTCATTCCTATATATTTCATTGCAATTATTTTTTAAATGTCTTGAACAAATTACTGAAAGTATAGATATGTGTTTCAGATTCCTTTAGAAATCAAATCTTGTAATTATTTTCCTTGTAATATACCTGAATTCTTTTTATGACCAATATTTTTGAAACCATCTTGTCTGTAGGGATAAAAGATAGAAGGAAGTAGCTTAGCTCTCTTGAAGAGGTGTCTTTTTGCATAAATTCTATGGCAATATCTTCTTTTTCTACAATGACTTTTGTGCTGTTTAAACAAACAAGTTACAATTTGGCAGTCTTTTTTTTCAGGTGTCTACTCATTAATCAGTGGTTAAAAAATACCTGTCAAGGCTGATGTCTGAAGACAGCTGTAGTAAGTAAGGATTTTGATTAACTTCCTTTGTTTTTTAGTTTGAACAATACATTCTCTTATCCCATTTGGGTTTTGCAATGCCTGGGGTTTAAAACTATTATTGAATGGGCTATTATTATCTTGGAAAACACCAGGAGCATGATTACCTCTTGTGAAGTTATTTATATTTGCGTATGGCACATGAAAAATGGAATTTTGATGTAAATGAATAGAGAATTATCATCTGTAATGGTAGTATTTTCCATGCTGCCTAGTTTTCACAATTGTGATGTCCTGAGGTGCAAAGGAATGCAAAATCCTGCTCTTGATTAGGAATTCTTTGCCTTTTCAAAAGAAATTTCAACTGGTAATTTATTTTTTGTTTCAATTATGGTATTCTCTAGTTGATGCAATTTAGTGTAGCCTGACCTGAGTCAGAAACATTAGAAAATCTTTGTCTTTGGAATTCCAGTTATCAGCTCTAACACTTTGGCAGTTATTTCCTGGAAGTTTGCTTGCTTTGGTCTGCAGTAAGTAGAGATTACATACGACAAACTGATGGTTGTAGAAATGCATGGTCAAGCTGCATGTTTATTGCAGATTTTGGAAAGGGAATCCTTTTGTGTACTTTGATTTACAGATGTTGTCTCTGAATAAAGCATTTCTGTCTTCATACTTATTTGTATCAGTATTTTCTACTTTCACCTAATGTGAAGATATTCAGTGGTAGAGAATATCTACTTGTTTAGAGCTAGCAGTATGCTCAGCTTTGTACAGTACTCAACAGCAGACCATCACTGCCCTGGAGAGCTTAAAGTCTAAAAATACCTCAGCTAGTGCTTCAGCTTTTTTCAGCCTTCATTCTCAAGATACACTTATTGTTTTGTCTCATCCTAATAAAACTCAATTTTAAACAGTCAGCTTGGTTCATCTCTGAAAATAATCTAGTAAAAGGTAAACTACTCAATTTTAGATATGAAAATGTGTGTGGGTTCAATCCAGGATTCACTGCAAAGCAGAATCCCATTGTTATGGACCCCTCTAGGTAACCTTAATCTTACCTGCCTGCTCCCAGCAGTGCCAGCAAAGCATTTGCAAGCCCTCTGGCTGTATTACCTGTCTTCTCTCTGGCTGTAGAGAGCAATTTAGTTGTAGCAAACTGCTGGAGCTCTGATTGCAAATGAGGTAATCTGGGTAAGACATCATGATTCTTTCATGAATATTTGTGAGTATTTTGGAGCAATGAGAGGTATGTTTCTCTAGTGAGTCTCATTTCAAGGCTGTGCTGTGGGTTTTTTTGACATGAGGACTGTCAGGAGCAAGGTGAAGATAAGTGTGATCTGCTGGTTTAATACTAGGCAAGGGAAGGATGGTAAGCGATTACATCATGTGCTAATGGAAAAGGACTGAAGAAGAGTGAGAAAAAGAAAACTTTAGCAGAAAGGCTTTGCAGTCCATTGGATACTGCCTCTTTTTGCTGTGTATATTTTTATAAGTGCTTCTGCCTCTGTGGTTTCTCCTTTCTAAGAACAACATCAGTCAGCTCTGAACTGCGGTATCTCAGATTCTTTCTAGGGATTAAGCTGCAGGTTTAATTTTTGGGCTGGCATAAGGACCATCTGTTCAGTGTAGTTTGCAGGCAGAGTGGAGATATGTGTGTTGTGAACATACAGAACACACTGTAAGAAAAGAAGGCAGAGAATAGACTTTAACATCTTGTTATTTTCAGTTTTGTTGTTAATTCTGTTGTGCTTGAAAGAGAGTGCTTCAAAAGGATGAAGCCATCAGGTCCTGTTCTATATGTGGTGAGTTAAGGGAGGACAGTTTCAGGTTCCTCTTCAGAGTGGTTGAACTGTATGATGGCTTACAGGTGAGAGATGGAGATATTATCTGTCTGAAAACTACTACTGTATTCTGGTGGTACGGTAGCTTAATGCTTTTGAGAAAGGGAGCATTTTAATCTCTACTCACACATTTAAATTTCCCAACTCCTTAGCACATACCTTGTACTGAGTTCTTCCTCTTCAGCTTCATTCTCATCCCATTAAGTCACTGCATATAAATCATTGCTCTTTGCTGTCCAATCTGGTATGAAAATTATGGCACAAACAACTGCAGGAGCCCTGCACACTTTTGTGTGTTTCAGATTAAGCCCTACACCCATATTACCCCACCTGACCTGGGCTACTTCTGTTTCATAAACCAAAGCCAGTTCTCTGCCTTGACATGATCCTGGATTACCAAACTAGTTCTCATGCCTTCTCCTACAGCTCAGCCTCCATCTCCTCCATCATACATAGGGATGGTCTTCACCTTAATTTATTATTCTTACTGTTTTCAAAGATCTCAAGTTGCTACTTTGAGTTAAAAAATGTATATCGTGTCTCTTTGCAGGAAGAAAGAAAGAACAGGAGAGCTCAAATCCGAGAGAGGATTGAAGAGGTAGAGACATAAGAAGGAGGTATAGAGTCACTAGTTACACAGAGGTAGCCTCTCTTCCCATTTCTGCTCCATCTGATGTTAACACCAAAGATAGGATATTGGAGATTCATAAGAGAGATTCTTCAGAGATTCATACCTTATGGTATACCTCATATTCCTTAGCTACTGACCTTAGTGATCTCCTAGCTGCAGTCCTTCACTCGTCATTTGGAGCCTTATTCTGTTATTTCTGTAAAAGGATTAGTAAATGTTAGGAACTAGCTGAATGAATGTTTATGGCTTGAAACACAGTGGAACTCACTGAGAAAGAAAAATATAGAAGTTTGTAAGAAATTGTCATCTGTTTTCAACATCAATTTGGTATGTTTAGGAGGAGGAGATGATGGAAATCCTTACCGGAAACAGCTATGCATTTGAATCACTAAGAGTCCTGATCCACAACCACGAGAAGGCTAAAATGAGACAACTATAAAACTGTGAAACTTTGCATATCTCTTTGTCACATACTACTTGCATGGCCCTTCCTCTGACTGCAGATTTAGCTTAGCTGATCTTGCTGTATCCCCTCACTCATGAATGATAAACTTTCTTCTGTGTGCCACTGCTGCTCATAAGGACCTGAGCCCTCCCTGTGAAGAGAAGCTGACAAGTGGGCATGGGAAGGCTTCACAGTGATCCCAAGCCATGACTGTGACTCATAAGTCAGAGCCTTGCCTCTAGTGAGCACATCAAAATACAAAGAAGCAGATGGATTTTAGAGCAGTTCAGGTAGAGAGAAATGAGAAAACATTTTGATACCATTTTCTCCCTGCTCCTGACAGCTCTCTGGCCCTGTTAGATCTGCTGTCTGAGCTTCCCAATGAGCAGGCTATAGTGTCTTTCAGTCAAATTAACTTGCTGAACAATCTGTGTTCCTTAATACATTTCACCACATTGTGCATTTTTAATCCAGATCAGGCATGGATGCATTATCCCAACTCTGCAAAGTTAACTGGAGAGTGTGATATACATGCTGTTTTATTCTTTTAGGCTGGTTTGCACTGGCTTCAAGACAGCAGACCATTTCTAACCCAGTATGAAAACAGAACAGCACATATAGACAGTACCCAAGGTAAGAACAGGTCTGCCAGGACAAAATTACCTACTTAGCATGCTTTGTCTGAACCAAGCTGAAGTTGCAGAGTGTTTGTTCTGGTGTAATGCTCTGTGCTATGCAGCCACACAGTCTTGAACTTGATAGTTTTCAGATGCTTTTAAAAACTGCTGTATGCTTACGCACTTGATTTACCATCTCATGGTGCTACAGCACTCAAAAGTACTGAAAGCAGGTATTTGCTAGCACTATGCTTTTTCACTGAAGCAGTGTAAAAGAATTTCTGCTTTGCAATCAGCATAACTGGATTTGCCTATTAAAAATCAGCCTGCAAGTAAAGGGGTCCAATACTCCTGGATCTTTCTATTTTTTTTCCAGGCAAATGTAACTGGGCCTAAGCAAATGCTAAAGAGGCATGAAATATGCTATTCCTTTGCATTTGTGTTAATAAAGTTTCAGATATGCTATGGATGTTTTCTTCTAGACACAAAGTGTAGGATTTGTAAGACACAAAGTGTAGGATTTGTTTTCAAATGTAACAATTTACATAAAGGATGACAGAATGAGAAACAAGGGACTGTAATCATGTTCCATTTCTACTTTTTTGGGGAAAATTTTATTTGAAATAGTCCTATTTTCCTCCAAACTCTCAATTTTTGAGGGGTGACAATCAAGTTATATCCCAGACATAAGAATATTACTACTTTCCACACCTTCTCTGTACTGCTTTTACATGAAAGGAGGGAAATGCAATATCTCAGGATGACAAAAGCCCAATGAACTACATGTGAGAACTTTTTATTTAGAATAATTAATTATAAGCATATTGCAGCTGCAATATGCTTATACTCTGCCTCTTAACTTTACCATTGCAATAAAAGCATTTGTTATCATGTGTTTTCATATTCATTCACCTTCTACTGTATTTCTCAGCTATACCACCATTTGTTCAATGTAAGAGGTCTCCAGGGTGAATATGGAATAACACATAGGCAAATAAATATCTTGTTCAGTAAAATTTAGGCACCTGAATAAAGGCAAACAATCCAGATTTTATGGAATAAGCCCCCTGGTCTGTAGAAAAAGCTTTTTATGTGCCTTGGGAAGGATTACTCTCTTTTACAAAAAGTAGAGTCTCATTGTCCGGACTAACCATTTAGGACCCTGTTCTTCTGTCCTTGGGGCACCTAGACCTGGACTTACATTTCTACTGCTGAACACAGATGAAATTTTATTTGTATAAGTTAGCAGTCAGCCCTGTACCACACGTGGCCCCCATAAACCTGAGGTGTCACGTGTTTGAATTTATTGTATCTGAAATAAAATATGTGGTCTTGCATCCCAGGAAAATGATGTATTTATAGCAAGAAACTGCTGTGCATCCACTCCCTGTCATGTGGGAGGATATGTAGGCTATGTGGGAGTACTGGGGAGAGCAAGCAGGTGAGAAGTCCATTGGGTTGGGGTTGCAGCAGAGGAGGAAGTCTGGCATGCATACTGGTCTTTCATTCTACAGGACTGGTGGCCCCTGCATTGTACTTGGGCACTATCTGGAAGACCTGTAGCTCATCCCTATGTCATACTACTCTCCCAGTTTGACAGTAACACAACATTTGGGGCTAGTGGTCAAGACTGTGTCAAAACCAGCAGTACTGGTCAAGCCCTGCTTAGTTTTCCAGAGTAGAGTTTATCTCTAGAGATTATGCCTAATCATAAATAGAGAAAGAACTTTATATCTCAACAAGTGAGATAGATATTAGACTAAGTAGGGTCTGGTGCCAGATTTAAGAAAAGCACTTAAGTGCTTCCTTAACGTTTACATCAAAGCTCATGTGTTTGAGAGACCTGGAGACTCACTTTCCCCAAATTTCTGTCTGGGTAGCTAATGCGTAACAGCACTCAGCATGCATTCTGCATGATAGAAATCACATTTTTAGATATCATTTTGCATCTAAAAAATTCCTTGGTAGTATGACTTTGGTCCATGAAAGCACTTTAATATAGGATGTGAACACCAGCAAATTGTAGCCTATCTTAGAAAGCTTAGGTAGGTTGTCCTAGATTACTCTTCAACCTTATCTCTTTTGGTATTGCAAAGAATGCTTTTAGGAATGTTTTTCTTCTGATGTTTCCATTCACAGCAATTAAAGCATTTCATGCTCTTTAAAGTTGTCTTGCAACTGTCTGTCTCTCGTGGATGTGTGAATGGAAGAAGAGAGAGTCTCAGAAAACTGAAGCTAGCCCTACCAATTAAATTAATTGAATTTTTCAGATATATAGGCTGCAGACAATTTGAATAGCTTTTTATCCAATCTGCCCACCTTATCATATACAGATTTTATATTTCAGTGGCACTGGGCGGGGGGGTGGGGGGCATAACTCCCATTTTTTTCCTTAATCCTCTATCACAGTGCAGCAAGGGACAGCAGTGGGAGTAGAAATCTACAGCCACTCGATCCATTTGTACCCAGAGAGAGATGGAGTTATTCTGCTGTTTCATCCAGAGGGGCTTTGTAAAGTCTTCTTTCCCCTAACAAGCCTTTCCATTTGACAACTTCTCACCTATACACTAATGCTTTTGGGAGCTAGGTGTGAAACCAAGAGGAGAAATACACCTGTTTGCATAGTGATTTTTTCTAATGTTAATAGTGGGAAGTATTATGTAACATGACTTTTGCAAACAACTGGAAGTTTAGCTTGGCATATGGCAAGCAGCCCTTGCACGATATTGTTCCCTGCATGTGGAAATTCCCAGTATGACTGATTCAAAAGTTTAACATAGCTGACACCTTGCTGGAAAAAAAGTAGCTCAGACAAACTGAAATGAAGTATTTCAAAAACTAGGTGCTCAGACATGAGTCTAACCATGCTGAGAAATTTAAGTTGCTCATTCAAAAAGGGGAGAATAAAAGAGAAAAAAATCTTTCCTTTTCATGTTCCTAGCATCTTCATTTCAGGAGAATGCTGCGGTGGTGGGTTTAACTCCTTTATAAATCAAAGGGTTACATGTAGCTGGTTCTGGAAGTGGGTTAAGATGTGATAATTAAGTGATTTTAAATATTAATCACCCTATTTAAAAGTAATATTGGCAAAGAAAGGCATCTCTAATAAGAGATAAAATTACACTATAAACATTATTCCATAAAAAATGGGGCTTTTTCAAGTGTTTCTTTGAAGCCAAATGAGAACCGATCCAGTGTCTGAGTACATTCCCAGGGTGCCATGAGGAAGCCGAATTCTTTTCATAATTGTTTGGCAAACTTCTTCCAAAACACATTGCACACACACTTAAAATGCATTTTTCCTGTTGTGTGTCTGTGTTTTTGGGTGAATACCATGTGGACTTTGGTCTGAGCTTCGCTCACCTGAAAAGCTCTGGGAGAGAACTCCATGTTTCAGTTACCTGTTTCCTGTTGAGCAGACAAAATATGTTCATCTTAAGGAAGCAAAAATGACAAAGTTATTTTAAGGTAAACAAGCCATTTTGTTTCCTCAGGGTGTGGAGTAATTTTGTTTTTGTTATTCACGTCTGGATAAAAAAGGACAGATTAGGTATCACTACTGTTAGCTTCAGCTTTTCTCAGGGAAATAAAGACAGGATTTGAATAGGAAGTATTTATATTATTTGCAGTCTAAGCTGACCCTGAAGGCAGTGATCAACTTAAAGATTTGTCCTATAGTAGCATACTGATGTGGATATTGAAATGAGGCAGATGTGCCTGATTGACACAAGGTCAGGCAGAGCTGTGTCCTGAGATGAGATTCTCAAAACTGATAAAACTGATAGAAAGCTATTATAAAATTGCTCTCTTTTACAGTTTAATTTACCAGTGGTTAAGGAAAAAAATGGGAACACTTATGTAGATTGTATTGCATGGATGTGACTCTGTACAGTGTTCTGTCTCATGCAGAGCAGTGACTGCAAATTTTCCCATAGGAAACTGACATCAGTAATACATTGTTTGGTTAGTATAGGAAATAGTGAATTCTGTTATTGAGGTTTTTTCAGGTCTTTTTTTTTCTGAAAATGTTGCTTAAGGCCCAATTCTGCTGTTCTTCAGCCAAAAGACATTTAACCAAATGAATGTTGAATTTAGTTCTCTGTCCTTATTCAATTGTTTTTTGAGTTAAATATTCATTGACTTCAACAACAGATTTTCTCTAAGAGCTGAATTAAACTAAGTAGAAACATCGGGACCCAACTAAGATACTGACTTCTCCCACATCCTTAGAGCTGAGTATACTGGAATTCATTAGCTCTCTTGAAATGCAATGCTAAAAGTTGATGTGTTATTGAGTAATGATAAATGCAGAGTTACATACATGCATTATGTTACTTGTTTCCATTTCTACAATACATAATAGGAGGCTGTTTCCCTGCATGGCTTTTGGACATCACTTATGATTCAAAACTGTGATGGTTAAAAACTATTGGCAGGGAATTTGTAAAACTTTCAGTGCTCTGAGTGTCTTGGTCTGGGCAGGCAGTGAAAGAACACGAAACTGACTGATCAATATGATTCTCAGAGTTGTGCTTTTTGCCTTGATGCAACTTGTAATTCATTGACTAAGTATGAGGAAGGAAATCAGGAAAAGGTTAGAGAGGGTTGTGTTTTAAATTCAGTAGGGAGTGAGTGAAATGGAAGAGAAATTCCAGTGCTAAGATTATCGACCCATTTCTATACTGAGATGGACTTAGCATAAGACTAGCTGTGGTAAAAAAACATGAGAAGCAAAATCTGAATGTCAGACTGCTTCAAAGTTTAAAGTAAGGCAATTTCAAGAATATTTTCCTCTGCTCCACATGCACATGTTCCCAGCTGATCAAATGGCTGCTGACAGCAATGAAGTCTGCTGTAGTACCTAACAAGCCACTTGTAGAAGTGTTGGGGCAGCAATAAAAGCATGGAAAGCAAGTTTTTACATCAAGAAAAGTCTCCTCATATATAGAAATGCTTCACTGGCTTGCAGAATTAGTTCCCCACATTATGCCTCTGTTACTTCTTAATTCTGATTGAGAGTAATGTGAAATCTGAGTTTCCTAAGGAGAAGAGTGTTAGAAGATATAGGGCCTCTTTGCCAAATTTTCTGCTGGTCTACGTGCCATCTATTTGTTGATGCCTGAGTAGACACTATTTGCACCAACAGAAAAGCATTGTTTCTTCACAATGAAAAAGTCATTTGAATTGCTCTCCACTCCAGTTGAAAAACTCTCAGAGATTTGGTCTCTTTCTGAAAACAGATTGTTAAGGCTACATAATTTGTATGAATATTTGACTTTTTTCCAAGAATGAATTCTAATAATTAAATAAGATTTCTGTTCTTTGTACTTTTTTTCATATGTTTGCGTACCTTTTCTGCTTGTTTTGCTTGAGACTGTTAGCTCATAGAGACCAGAAAAATAAGATTGTATATTGACCTAAGCAGATTCACTCCTAAACAAACTGTTCCTCAAAGATTTCCAGAAGGCACCAGCTTACTACTTTAAGAAGTAACAGCCTACAAAAATGTTATTTTTCACAGTTAAGCAGACTTTGGTCTAAAGCTGTACAAACAAGCCTCTGAATCCTTGTCGCTTCCAGGGACTGTTTTTGGGTGTGTGCTGATCTATAAATCAAAAGGATTTGAAACAATGTAGGAGAAAATGTTTAAAGAAAACAAATACAAAAGGAAACATTTTTCTCTTCTACCTCCTGCAGATCAGGGTACCTTCCAAAGAAGTCAAACGCATTACAGGGATCCAAAATTTGAGCATGAAAGAGGAAACTGAAGAGTGCCTGGTCCAAATCCCACTGAATTAGTGCCAAACTCATCCTTGACCACAGTGAGTTTTTGTTGAGATCCCATGCTCTGATTTTGGCAGTCAGGTTGGATACCACATCACAGTCCACTTCCTTTTGAAACAGGTAAGACCCAAACTGGAGCAAAAGAAAGTTAAAACTAAAAGAAGGCACCAGATCAATGTGGATCCTGCCAGGCTCTCTTATAAAGAGTATGTGACTCTTTGTGAAACCATAAGTAACATTGGCATTGTATATGGACCCCAAATGGCTTAAAGGCTTTGGAGTAGCATTGATGTGAAAGGCCCTGAAACAATGGGACACTTATTAATGCCCTGCCATTACTGCAAGATCCACAGGTGTTCTAAACCAGGCAGCTTATATTGGGTCTTACTCTGCTGCTCATGTCAGTGGCAAAAGCCCTGGAGACCTCAATGGTGAGAGAACCCAGGTGATGAAGGGAATTCATTTGCTCTGATGGGAGCAGAACTGACTCTGAACAGTCTCATTTCCTGATGTTGACTGTCGAAATCCACCCTCATGTTCCTGATGGCTGATATCAGAATGCAGTAGTAAAAGTACTGCTCACCCAAGCAACCTAAACACTAGAGTGCAGCTGGAGGTGAAATCTGTGTATATGAGAATACCTGTAACAAATAAAAGGGGTTTTTTTTTATGCCAGGAGCTACTTAGATAGAAAAATAAATAAGTGGCAAATTTGTTCTCACTGTTCTTTTTAAATAGAATGAAGGTGATCTAATAAAAAAACCACAATAGTAATTTATACAGCTCTAATTTTATTTGGTTTAAACAATAAAAATATAAGAAGAGATAAAAGATTAGGCTGGATCAGGTGGTGTTAATTGCTGATTCTAGATGGGGTTTTTTTGGTTTTTTCCCCTCCATGCGTGTACTGATACTTATAGTATTATCTAAAAGGAATATAAGAAGCATCTTAGTCCATTAGCAGCAGTTAATCATTGAATAGCCTGTCCATGAGGAAACTTGCTTCTATGAAAAATTGGTGCAAGCTTATTCTTTGCATTCAAGTCAATGACAGTGTTGTTCACAGAGAAGCTGTCCCAATGCAGCCATCCAGTATCCCTGAGATCTGTGACAGAACAGATTTTGTCCCTAAGGTTTTCCTTTGTAACTTTTTGATTAGCCTGCAAGAGCATAAACAGTACATAGCTTGGATGAGTGTTAAAAATTTCAGCCAGTATCAGGGCTTCAACAAATGTGTGTTTGTGTGCATTACTGCCAGGTGGTTCTTGGGTCTGCAATTTGTTCTCTAGTCCTCATCACTGCCTGCCTGCACTGCACAAATCTTACTCACTCTCGAGCTCCCACTTAGGGTCAGTCAGCTGTATCTCTTCTGAAACAAACCCCAGGTGCATCTCTGGGGGAATCTCACTCCAGGGATGGCTACAAATATGCTCTGTGGCTAAGACTACACAGTCCTGCCTTTGTAGTCTTCTAGGAGACTTTGAACTCGGTCATCTCCAGCACATGCAGGGCATGAAGGGCTTAACAGTATAAAACAGTAATGCTGATATGCTCCATCACAGCCCTCATACTGTTTCAGACCCTTTGAAGTGAACAAAATACACAGAAAATAATAACTGTCTAATGGCCTGAGGACCCAGGAGAGACCCAGGACCAAGTGCTGTGGAATGTGAATGTAGCCAATGGCCTTCACCTTTGGGTGAAAGAGCCTTTAACAGGGTAAATATTTACCTACTCCAAGTGTATGTCAGGCATGGCTAAAAGGAATTTGTGTATGAAAGATGATAATTGACATGATCAAGTCTTCAGTATGTTTTTCAGGGCTACTGATTATAGCAACTGATTCAAGCAGTCAGAAGAGTAACAGGCTGTGAGGTTCAGCAGACCTCAATCTCCTGGAAATTCCATATGGTAATGTCCCATTTACTAAGAACAAGGTGCCAGGTCACTGCTAGTTTAGACTGGGGCATTAAGTATGACACACTATCACCATTTCAAAAACTGCATCTCTCGGACAGTTTCTATTTTCATCTCCAAACTACAAGTGTGACACTGTGAATACTGAAAACATAGGAAATACATTTAATTTGGTTTCCCTGTAAGAGGAAAAGAGGCCTTTTGGAATTATGTTTGGAGTGAAAGAGGCCGTATGTTTTGTCCATCAGATCTCCTCAGAGGTTTCTTCCCCTGTAATATATTTATCCTGCTGGGTGGGTTATTTTTGGACTCATATTTTGGTATGATATAATTTTTAAGGCAGGACAGGGAAAGACAGAAATGTCCTGGTTCATTGGAACATTTCCATAGCAAGATGTCTGTAGTCCTGTCAAAATAAGACACTCTCATAAGTCCCATTCTGCAAGCAAGAACATGTTCTTATCGTATCCTGAACAGTGAAGTTGATCAACTCATTGGCTAGTGTTTGTAAATCTTACATCACTGCACTGCAATTCTAATAAATGTTCCCTCATCTTTCTCTCACATCTTATTGCTAAGATCCTGAGGTGCAGGAGAGTGTGTATTTTTTTCATTGGACTGCAGACATGCCCCTATGGAAATGCCTCTGCATAATGATTGGACTAGATGATCTTGAAGATCTTTTCCAACTGAAACAATTCTTTGATTCCAACACCTGCAGGGAAACTGTATATGAGATGTTTTGTCAAGTCATTGATAAACCAAAGGACTCTGATTTCCAGAAGTACTTCTGTGAGACATCTCTAGTCACTGAAAATGTGATTCCACAAAGCAAGGAAATCATCTCAGTCCTTTAATGTGATGGTGGATTTTCATAGGAAACTTTTAGGACCCCCTGAGGGTCTCTTCCACCACATTAATGATGCCATTTAGCTGCACCTGCAACCCATTAAGATTGCTCTTTCTAATCCGGATGGCAGGCCACCAAGGTTAAATCTGATCAAGGTTCCTCACCCCTGCAGAGCTCAATACATTTTAGAAATTGAACAGAACTCACTTTTTCATGGTATGTAATGAAAAGGAAGGACAAAGCTAAAAAAGTAGCTGTGGGGGATGTTCACCAGCCAGGCATATTCTTAAAAAAATTAAATACTGATAAATTATTTTTCTGGATTTTAGTATGTCATTTCATGATACACTTTCCCTGTTGTTATATTTACCTAATGAAAAGCTGAAGCAATCAAGAAGTTTTAGGCTGAAATATGTAAGTCTTTTTCAGAGCAGAAAAGGAAACCCAGTGACTTCCTCAGCTGTTTAAACTAAATCTTGTATCTTCAAAAGTTATTTACGTGCTTCATATCTGCAAGCCAGAAAGCATAACCCACAAAGCCAGACTTGTCCCCATGACCCACTGACTTTTTGACATCTTGAGGTCATGCATCCAAAGCATGCACAAGCAGGAAACGCAAGGCTTCTTCCAACCACATCCTGGTGTGTCTGTAGTGTAAATTAGAGCTGTGAGAGCTCTGTGAAAATTCATCTGGCAAGCATGCAATGTTTCTTTTCCTTTTTCTTATAAATTTTGCTAAAGGGTTTGAGCTTAGTCTAAGTCTAATTAAAATTAATGAGAATTAAATGTAAGGTGAAAAAACAGAGATCACCCATAAATAATTGGTGGTAGGGATGGAGAACCTGTATATTGAGAAGTCAATTAGCAGGAACCTCCTGTACCTCAGGACTGATGCAAGTGATAAGATGCAAGAGAAAGATGAAGGAACATTTATTAGAATTACAATGAGGTGATGTAAGAAGGATACATAGTAACAAATCAGCTGATCATCTTAATCATTCAGGATAAGATACACACACACTTCTGCTTGTGGAATGGAACTTATGAGAGTGTCGGGTGTTTTTTTGACTTTTCAATTTCCAGTCCAAAAAGAGACCATGTTCTCTTCTTTTACTTTAGTGATTTACTTATCTAGCAACTGCATTAGTTCTCTGCCAGTCCTGCATATCCCTGTCATGTCAGCCAAAGCTGGAAGGAATTACTCAGATGTCAGTGATCCCTGCTGAGAGCCTACTATTGAAGTGTCTCAGATCACTCTTAAAAATAATCATTTTTTATGAGGCCTATGTGAAGAAGAAAACAAGAAAAATGAGACTTAGAGGAAAAAGCAGAAAATGCAAAGAGATTCTGTCAGCATTTGCCTTCAGCATAGTCAGCTCAGCTTTAAAGAAAGGAAATTATCTTATCCTATATGATTCTTATCCCTGGTCCAGCTTAAAAATTAATAATATTAAGTTTCAAGGTGCTCATATAAAGATGAGGCTACTGAACATGATGCCACATGGCTGAATGTTGAATAAATAACATGGAAGGACAGGGGCAGTATAATATTTTAAAACAGGGAGATTGCTAGATCCATTCCCACTTAAATGAAACAAAATCAGATAGGACCATATTTCCTGCTCTGGCACCAATGATATGTGATAACATAAATATTTGATGGATATGTAAAAAGTTCTTCTCAAACTGTACAGTATATCCAGCTGCCTCCCTCCACCAAACCACAAACACTGAGAAATAAATGGTTGCTCTTTTCTGAATGGCACAAAAGAGTTGTTGGTACAGTTGAGATATCAATGAAATGGATTGAAAAAAGAATTATCTTACTTGTACCAAACAGGAAAGGAATTAATACACGGAGGCTGGAAGTTCAAAAATTCCTGCAAGAAACAGCTTGGGAAGAAGGACTTTTGCAACAGCATTTTTAGATTTATTTACAAAGCAAGAGCAGGTGCAAGTCCAGCTTGACAAAAACAACAAAAATTCTGCATGTTTGCAAGTTCTAAGTACTGCAGTACTGAAGCACCCAACTGCTCAGACCTTGAAGAATTCTGCGGGATAGAACATCACATTTATGATCTATCGATATGGAATGAAGGTTGTCAGCAATACACAAGACTCATACTTACATTCAATGGAGCATGAAATCTCCAACTGACAAGAGCAAGATGCCAAACTGGACAGAAAGAAGTCAGGTTCAGAGAACACAAGTTCAGTAATAATGGATAAGGCTGATGCATGGGATCAGAAGAATAAAGACTATCTCAGCCTTGGTACATTCCATCACAGCCAGCCTATACTTTGACCACACAGTAGCATAGCCAAAAGTTGTTGGAATCTACTTACCTTTTTCTGACTATTTAGAATGAAGGACTTCCACACATAACACAATGTTGCAAGCTCACATTCTGAGTTCATTGTCTGATCTGATGCAATACAGAAAAGTTCCATCAGCTGCGCATCAGCAATGCCATAACTAGCCCAAGATGTTGCTTTATGGCTCAGTTTTGTTACATTTTTCAAAAGATTAATGAGAGTGGTCTGACTGATGCCATTCAATACATGCTGCAAATACTGAAATTTTAATATTAAAATTCTATAATGCAGCTCTGCCCAGAGGTTATTTATTAGAAATAGACTGTTGTTTTCTTTATTTGTGTATTTTTATTTGGCAGCTCTTATAAGCATTCCTGTAAGTAAAAAGTAAAAATTCCATACCTTTAAATCATAGATGTCTGGGATTGCTGCACTCAGTGTTGTGCAGAGGGTTTACACAGTACATGAACGGGTGCCTGTAAGTGTGAGCTGAGCAAGAAGCCCTCCATGCACCTCCCAGGAGCAAGGCAGCAAGTGTGTCAGTGACAGTACAGAAAAAACCTTTCCATGCCTGTGTCTGGAGCTCTCACAAATCTAACATAACAGTACCAGCAGATTACAGCACTCAAGAAACGTGAAGGCAATAAAGAGGTCATGCAAATGGAAAGATATTTAAAGACTTCTGAATAAGATTTTTGTTTCTCCTTAACAGATGAATTCAAGCAACTTTATAGCAAGGCAGAAAGGCTTTGCCTGCAAGAAAGTTTTGCTTGTGACAGATAAAAGAATAATGAGGAAGGATTTGTTAGGTGATTTGTTTGATCTGTAGAGGTTATAAAGGGTATATCAAACTAATAATTCAAATTTCTAGTGATCACTGGTTTTATTTCTGTGTTTGTGTTAGAAAATAAGTCAGGAAGCTACTTCTCTAATAGCACATTTGAACTGGTATCAGTCACTGCTTGACTGGCCTGTGTATTTCACAAAAGGAGGCTCTGTGAGGTGCATATTTTTCCTACTCACTGTAAGCAGCTGAATATGAGACTTTTTAAAATGACATTGAAGAGACATAAACATCAAGCATGGTACTGAGGAATGCCAGGAAACAATAATTGAAGACTGACTGCCTATAAAACCTAAACAAATGTTTCCACCAGTAAAATGGGTAAAACAGTTTCAGAAACATGATGCAATTAACAGTTGCTTATGAATGTGCAATGGTTTACTACAGTTCTTCTCAAATCAGTGCCTTGAATTTTCTTGCAATTTTGGGAGTCTGGTCACATATCTTCTTGGCAGATAGTGTGTGGGTATCTTAGCAATGATTGCATTTCCTGGAGCATACCATACACTCACTGCAACATAGCACAAGTGTGAAAGAGGGTTATTATCAGGCTTAACTCAGTAACTCCTGTGGGTGGAACCTTTATAAAAATGAATCATTTAACACTCTGCAGCATTACTGCACATCCAGCTTCGCTGTCCAGTCAGTTTCACTACTACAATCCACCATTATCGCTGCTTTGGGCAGAAACTGTACTTCCAGTTGTTGAACATCTATGATTATGTGTACATTTTTGTCTTCTATAGTATGTTGCAAAATGCCTAGCCCTTCAGCTGTTACAACTGTGTGCAGTGCTGTCTTATCAGCCAGGTAAGAAATCTTCCCTTCCAAATGATTATTGATTTCAGGACAAAGCAAAATATATTAAAGCTCCCTACAATAGCTGCTTTACTGTTTTTTGTTGGATCAGCTGATTTTCTTTAATACTTTGTTTCCATTAGGGTCGAACTTTTATAGTTGATATCACTGTTTTCTGTCTCAAATATGATTTTAAAAAATAAATAAAAGGATTTATATTTCTGTGTCTTCCCACAGCTCATTTAGCTTGCATTTTTCTTCCCTGGCCTTTCCCTTTTCCTTTGAAAGTAGAGTTCTTTGTACTCCTGTATTGGCAGTTTTCTCCAGGGCCCTCATTCTCAGATTCAATGCCAAAAGTGTGTGTGATGTGTTTAAGGACGTATATGCATCCTTTCGTTGGCTGCACATACTGTCAGAGAAGGCAATCCTTGTAGTTATGGCCACAGGAGTAGTGCTTACCAGTTTGTACCCTTGGGCATGCCAGTCTTCCTCCAGCAGCTCAACCCAAATACTGGCGTGAGAAGGCTCAGCAGAATTGTCTTACTGCTGGTAAACCTGCTCACCTTGCTGAAAAATCTGTTATTCTCCAAAGGGGGTGTTGAGGTGCTTAATTTGTTTTGGTCCTCCTTTGTCATGCAAAAGGTAAGGTAACAAAGAAAAAGTCTGACAAAAGGGCCAGTTGAGACCTGTGTCAACTACCTACAAAGAAAATTAGGGTGTTTTCATCTTGGAAGTATCACTGTGAAAGGAGTATCTCTATGGAAGAATAGCAGTGATATTTTTCTCCACTTCATTAAGGACATGAAAGAAAGGGATGGGAGACTCTACTTCACAGCCGGACAATTAGTACAGCTGAGGATCTGCATCGGGCCTTGAAGAGGCATCAGGATCAAGAAGAACTAATACTCTTTTATTTTATCAAGTTAAAGCAATTTTTTAAAATCCTTGCTCCTGGATCCATGTGATTACAGATGCCTCAGGAAAGGCTGGGGGAGCTGGCCATGTTTAGCCTTGAGGAGACTGAGAAAGGACATCATCAGTGTCTGTCAGTATCTGATGGAGAGTGTCAACAGGATGGAACCAGCCTTTGCTTGGTGGTATCAAGTATTAGGACATGAGGCAATGGGCAGAAACTGATGCACAGGAAGTTCCACCTGAACATGAGTCAGAACTTCTTTACTGTACAGGTGACCGAGCACTGGAACATGTTGACCAAAGTGGTTGTGGAATCTCCCTCACTGGAGATATCCAAGAACTACCTGGACACAATCCTGTGCCGCGTGCTGTAGGATGACCCTGCTTGACCAGGGGGGTTGGATCAGATGACCCCCTGTGGTTCCTTCCAGACTGACCCATCCTGAGCTCTGTGATTCTCTTGCCAGTGAAATTTCTCTGTTAGTGGGTCACAAGAGCAAGTTTATCTCTCCCACTTCATACCCCCTCAGACACACTTCTGGTCACACAGATCTTAAGGATTAATGTCCTCCTTCACAATGGGGGAAAGGCGTCTGCAGCCACAGCACACCACACCTCTTCAAGATTTGCACTTGAACGGGAAAAGATAATGGTCCAGCAGGATCCTACCTGAGAGGTGTGAGGAACAGTGAAGTGTCCTAGTGGGAGAAGATTCCTGGACTGTGTACCTGCACTCAGCTCTGTGCCAGAGTCACAGTGGGGCTATTCCTGAGTTCAGAATTTCAACCTACATTAGAAACAAAGCATTTCAATTTTACTTTCAGTAAATCCTACCCTTAAATGAGTATGAATGTGACCCTTTTATGGAGAAAAAAGCTTTGACAACAACAGTATGTTGAGCTGAGGTTTCAAAGTGATCCAACTGAACTGTTTTTCTAAAAGTAAAAAAGCAAAAACAAAACCAAAGAAAAGAAAAAATTTTGAAAGCAGAAAAGATTCTGCCTTCAGAAATTAAAATGTCTCATAAATATATTTACAGACATTGATAAAGAATGCTCAATAGATGGAAGAGTCTTCTTCAACCTAAAGCTTTTTTTTTTTTTTTTTTTTTTTTTTTGACTTGATTAATATTTTCTCTAAGTGAATATTCTTTGGGGCCAAAAAAAAAAGTTACAAAATTCAGGCCCAAAATCAAAAAATAAGTTATTTATACTTTTTCATGGTTCCTTTCTTAAGTCTGACTGGCATGATATTTTGCACTCATAACATTACCAGGTGGGACAATATTGCAGTAGTATATATTATCTCTCAGATCATTCCTTCATTTTCTAGTATCCCCTCTTCCCCCACGACCCTTTTGCTCTTTCTTGGCCACCTCCCAAAATAATTCTCTTCTGTTTTCTTTTTTGCTGACAGTTTCCATTTAAAAGACCTTGGTTTCTGCCCCTTTGTATTCATTACAGAATATAAATCAGAAGATCTCTGATTAGCCTACTTCCTTGTTTTTTTCAGCCAGGATGATGTCAGTATAGCTTAGGGAATGAAGTTTACTAGTTACATTGTGGTCTCTCTGCTAGCCAAGTCAAGAGAAGCTCAGAGTTCAGAACAGTGGAAGCTTGATGTAAACAACTATAATTTATATTGCTTGGAATCATGGTGAGAAAGAAAATTTGCATGCTAGATGTGAATGTGTTTTGTAATCAGGCATGGGTCTAGCCCAAAGGAAGAAGTAAAACTTAGTTAAAATGTCACAGGTCCCCTTTTGTTCTGCAGGAACCAACCTCTGGTGTACATAGTGACTCATTTGTTGAAAGGTGTGTTTGGCAATACTCTCAGAACTATTACTTAAAACATTGACATGGAAAAGGTTCCGTCTCTTTCCTAATAAAAAAACTTATTTAAGATTCACAAGACTCACAAATCCTCATGAGGGTTCAGTGTTGCCACAAAGACTGGCTCTTTAGTGGAGTGCTTGGTGGCATTCAGGCTCCTACAAAAGATAGCTTGAGAGTATTCTTAATGCTTTTTCTTATCCATCTTGTACAGTTTGTTTTATGCAGCAGATATATTTAACATTAGCCAAAAGAGTGATAGTATTTAAAAGCAAGGCTAACCTTTATCATCTGACAAGTCCGATTTGCTGTTTAAAGTCAAAATCTCATTCCATTAGGAAAAGTCACATCAAGCCATATCCCCACTGCTCTGTTTATTTATTGAGAAAGCATGTTCTCACCTTATTTCTCAAACCATTCTGATCTGTTTATTTTAAAATTAAGTACTCTCGCAATGAAGAAACAGATTGCATTTCCCCAAATACGAAGTAAAATTTCTTTCCTCTCAGAGCAGCGCCAACTATTGGCACTACAAATCAGATTTAAATCAGCGAATCTTAGCCTTGCTTGTATCATTTCAGGCTCTTACCCAAGGTCCCGAGAAAGACAGTTTCTTTTCATGAGTATTTTCCCCAAATCTTGGTGCCAGCCCCTCACACTCAGGGAGGGGTGGTTTTTGCAGGGCTGGGGGCCAGATGGTCATGGTGCCTGAGAAGTGCCTCTGTCTAACCCACCAGATGGGGACCTCTGTGCAGCAGTGGGGTCTCCTCTTTATACTGTCCAGCCACAATGGACTGGTCGAACATCTGTGAACAGCCTTCTCTCTCCAAAAATGTTACTGTGGGCCCCACACCCATTTCCTGGTGAAAAACTAGCAAACTGCACAGACAGGCAAATAAACCAAAACAAACCTGTGGCAGTGAGTTACAGTAAACCTTCTGACACAAAGCAGTTTACTTAACTCACCTTGAAATGATGAGGTGTTGCAGTGAGCTTTCACACCTGCATTCAGAAAGGATCTCAAGCCCCCTTGTCAGGGCTGTGCTCTGTGCAGAGGTTTTATACTAAATGTGTTGGGGTCTGAAGGTGGATTGCTCATAGCTGAAGGTCTTCAAAGCTGCATTTCATCTCTAAATGGCTGAGATTCTGTGAACATTATGGTAAAGAGCCAACAATAAAATAATATTCAATAGCCTTGCTCTGTGCTGGTAGATATTGGAACTCTTGTTATTTGGAATCACAATGAAAAGCGATATTATACTATTTTTCCCCTGTTTGAATAAGGACAAATTGAAAGCTGACATCTTTTTTTCCTCCTGAAAACAATCATTCCAGTTTGGGACCTAAATCTGAAGATTTGTTAAAATGGCTTATTCTTCTGGGCCATGACAACACTATAAATGGAGTTTAATGTAGCTGATGTCTGACTGAGGTTCTTGAAAGTCTGGAGAAAACTTTGGGCTACAGGAATCTCTGCATGATTCACCTCAGAGAGCCATCAAGTATTTTCTTTTAGTTTAAGAGTACAAGAAATTAGAAGACTACTTTTACCGGAACTAATTACATAATCTGCACTGACTGGCTTCTCATTTTTGAGTCTCAAGTGGGCAGAATATGGCTTGTAGAATGCCACAGTTTTTGTCTGGCTTTTATTTTGTAAAAGCACAGTTAGAGTAATTGATCACTTTAATAAAGTTAGATTTTTTTTTCATTGGCCATAGACAAAATTAATGTTGAGGACCCTATTATATGATTAATAAATAGCAAAAGATTAAATTTAGAGAGACATGCATGGTTATTCATGGCCATGCATTGTTTGAAAATAAATAGTCATTGTTTTTTGTTCTCTAGCCTTACACACATTTCCAAAACACCACAAGTCTTTAATTCTTAGCACACAGAAGATAGGACATAGGACATGAACTAAATCCCAACTTACAGTGAGGATTTTGTAATCATTTCCTATCAGGCAACCAAGAATGTTAGCACCGAAGCAGTCAGGCCAAAAGAAAGAGAAACCACCTCTTACTCAAGCTCTGAATTTTAAAGCACATCTGTATAAGTATTCAAGGCCAGATTGCATGAGGCTTTGAGCAAGCTGGTCTAGTGCCCATGGCAGGGAGTTGGAACTAAATGGTCTTTAAGGTCCTTTCCAGCTCAAACCATTCTATAGTGTTATAATAATCACTCAAAAAAAAAAAAAAAAAAAAAAAAAAAAAAAAAAAAAAAAAAAAGTCATAAAATCCGTGGAAAATCTCTTAGATCATTGGGTCCAACCATTAGTTTAGCAGCTGACACATTCTGTGTGGTTATTCCTGCCTACAATTCATTTAAGGGCAGGAAAATGGCACTTTTTTTGTACGAGCTTTCATACAAACTCCTCAAATGATGAATGCAACTGAGAATTTGGGGTGTGAAGGGCTGAGGGGTTTCCCAGTTGGAGGATACCAGCTTCTCTAGGCTACTGTTTTGAAATGGCCTTACCTTGGTATGGAAATGGATATTGCTCACATACAGCTCAAAACCAATCACCTGCGGGAATATCTACATGACTGGCAGGGTGGGCAGTCTGAATTGCTCCTTGCAGGTAAGGAACTGACCAGTCCCTGAAGGGCAAGTTGTGCAGGCAGGCCAGAGGAAGGCAAACGTGCTCTGCCTCTGCCTCTGGCAGAAACCTATCCTGAAACCTTTGCTTTCCTCTGGCACCAGGCTGACATCTCCCCTGGGCACATGGACTTGCATGGAGAGAACTGTGTGGTTCTGGACATATAAACGGACACAAGGGCTCTTAAACCCCACCGTTTATAGGTTAGTCTGTTGAAAACATGCTTGTTGGAGGTTAAAGGCTTAAATTACCTTTGTTGCCAAAAAAGCTATCATGAGTCTGCCAAATTAAACATAAACATTCATCTTGCTGTAAATACTGTGATCAATTGTGCTAAATCCTGCAAATAGCTTTTCTGTAAACAAATATTTTGTTAGCAAGGTTAGAGGTCGTCACTGCTGATATACGGGGATAGCTCATTAGTTCTGATAAACGCAGAACTTAGCCAGAAGTTTCATTCTATCTTATTAAATTTTAAAATTAGAACTTGTGCAAACTGAAGCAACTCTTCTTTAGTAATATCTGGGTTTTCTCAGTCACTAAGATTTCTCCAAATTTTGATGTACCAAGACAAATCACTTAACTTAAGGGATGAGAAGACAATTAATCAAAGGAGAACATGATGCCCCATCAATAAATTAAAAACACATTATGAAAATGCATGATCACAAACTGGAGTGCAACTTTTCTTTCTTTTTCCATCTATATTTCCTTTCATAAAGGAAATAGAAAAATGGTGGCTGAAAAATGTAATTACAATATTTATTATATATCATCATACCAGCTGCAAAGTCTTACCAACACTGTGGTTTTCTGCCCCAGAGAGCTCAAATATACAGTGAAACACACACAGTAGAAATTACTATCTAGCACAGCGTTGGTCAAAACACTAAATTAAGCTTTGATTTTCAGTTAAATGTTGGAAATATTTTTTAAATGTTAAACAGGAGGGATAATTTCTCTGGTAACTGTGCAGTTTAGAGAAATTATGAAGCCACTGGTTCTTAAATGAAGGGCTCAAATTTCTGCATTAGGTTTCTCAGACTGGCACTCACTTAAGGATACAACTTTCTTTGTGATCTAACCATCTACTTATCAAATCCACCTCTCTCCAATGTGTAGAGAAGGATGCTGTGGGTGACCATGTCAGAGGCTTTATAGGAGTCCAGATACATAACATCTATAACTCTTACCCACTGATGGAGTCCCTCTAGCATAGAAAGCCACTAGATTGGCCAGGCAGGCCTTGCCTTGGTGAAGCCGTGATGGCTGTCCCAAATCCCTGTCCTTCACATGCCTTAACACAGTTTTTGGGAGAATCTGTTCCATGATCTTTCCAAGCAGAGAGGAGAGGCTGACAAGCTGGTAGTTCCCACGACTCTCCTTTCTGTCCTTTCCAGCAATGGATGCAATGTTTCCCCTTTTCCAGTCACCTGGGGTTTCCCCTGACTGCCATGACTTTTCAAATATCATGGAGAGTGAGTTGGTAACTACATCAGCCAATTCTTTCAAGACTGTGGGATGCATCTCATCAGGCCTCATAGACTTACGCACTGGACAATTTGAATATTGCAGTTGATTCTAAGTGATTTAGGAGTTCCCCAAAAATACCATTGTGTCAGTAGGTCTTTTTGCTAATTGGTGCCAAAAATAGTCTGGAGCCTAAACTGTGCACACCTCAGTCCATCTTCTCAAATGAAATTCTGAAGTAAAACCTTTCTGCCACTTTCTTTCTGGAGGTCCTGGTTTTATTTTTGTTAGGTCCTTGTGCTGTTGCCATTTGCTACGGTCCATGTTTCCACCTTTGCTGAATCTCTTCCATGTGCAGTATCTGCTGAGGAAAGGATAAGCATTCCAATCTAGTCCAAAGAGCTGGAGCAAATAAAAAAATAGTTAGCATTGTCACTAGCTTCTTGATGATCTTTTGACATGCTTGGAATAGTTTACTTAGGCCATGTAGATAAGCAAATAACCTACCACGTAGTGCATGGAGTTTGAGTGTGTAACAAACAGAAACAACTGATTGTACTTCTGATTAAAGGCAATGAGACAATATCATTGTGAAACAAGAGTGAGATTCAAAAAGGTGATTTCATGTGAAAAAAAGACCGTGTGTGCATTCCAGCAGAATTTTATATTTTGGATGTGAAAATATTAAATTTGTTTTGTATACTTACTAGATGTTGTCTATGCCTTGTTGTCATTGCTAAACCAAACAGCATAGCAATATGACATCTTTTCCATGCTGGGAGAGGAAGTAGATTAATTTATAAGAAATAAATTGCATGAAACTATAAGAGAAATTTTAAGGATTTCCAGCATGTAACACACTGTAGAGAGCTTGTTTTGTGTAGCTTCTAGGGTACATATGAGTGTACATAATGTGCTTTCTTAAGGATGCACATAATGCATTTTATTTGGTTTTCTCATAAATTGAAAAACAGGTCTCTAGTGCTATATATTGTAATCTTTCAGTTTGGAGTTTATTTGGTTGGGTTTGGGTTTTGGTTTTTTTTTTTAATAATCTTTCAACGGAGATATCTCTGCTCTTATAAAATATTCTAGCCTGTGCCTTCCCAGTGCTAATTGTTAATTATGTCTTTATGGGTTGTGTGCAGTTTTCTTCATAAAGCTTTCTTGTATGGTCCCAGTGAGCCACTTTACATACATTAAAAGAGACATATTAGGGGTGGATATGATATGATTCCAGTTTGCATTTGAAAACCTGTATGTGTGGTAAAATTTGTGTTGGGCTTTGAATGGAAGAGTCTGCTCTTATGAATCTGAGAAACATGGCAGGAGTTAAAAGGAGACTGACAGACATGTAGACTAAGCAATGACCTGAACTATAGTTTAATGACTTTTTTATGACTTTTTTTCATTTAATGTAAGCTGCATAGCCCAAGAGCTATCTGTAATCTGAGCTCAGTGAAAGTTTCTTTCACCTTTTTTTCTTTTTTTTTTTTTTTTTTTTAATTTTGGGTAAAGAGGCAGATTTAGTGAAATCAAAACATTTAAAGAATGTGTTTTTCCAAATCTTTCCTTAACAAATGTAAACATTCCAAAAATTCCCTGTGACTTACTTTGACACATTTTTAAAATTATATGTTGCCAGTTGAGAACTGGAATGATTTCACATTTCAGAAAAACATTTAATTTTATTTATTGTCATTATAGAAAAAATATAGCCTCAAACTCAGACCAAGATGCTCTGATTTTCTGGACTTCAAGGGATTTCACAAGAACTTTTCTTATTTGTTTAATGAAAAAAAAAAGATCCAAACAACAACACTTAAGCTTTTTTATGTGGGAACATCTAGTAAGCCAAAGGAATAATGTTTTCATCCTTCTTGACAACCAATTAACAGTTTCACTTCCCTTTCCTCCACGGGTAGGCATGAAATGTAGGTGTCAGACCAGAAGAGCTCCATCAGAGCTCTCTGCAACATGACCATGGGATAATTGACCTTGAAAGCAAGAGCCTTTGACTAAATGATGACATGGCTGTGAGAATCTCAAGCTGCTGAGACAGTTGCAGGCAAGGACAAGCAGATGTAGCAGCAGCTCCTTTTTTTTTTTCTGGGAAGCCCTTTACTAATGTGAAAATTGGTGACTGAAGATTGAAATGCTGTATTTTTTAAATTTTTTCTTCCTCTTGTGTTCAGTAACTGCTGCCTCTCCCCTCCACCACCTCCCCTGCCCCCCTCCCCAACCAAAAAAAAAAAGGGTTAAAGTTATGCTAGGATTCTGTGCCATGGATAAAATCCAGGCCCCTCCTCTGCAACTTCAAAGGGGCTATTTGCAGTGGAATGAGTGTCATTTGGTGGTGGAAGCAGGAAGCTATTTGAGCAAGAGGCACGGCATAAATGAGACAAGACGGGGGGAGCAGGACCTGAGGATTTGGCGCAGAAGGATTTCCACCTATGAGAGCATGCAGGTTGTTTCAGCTGCTGGGATACAGGAGGCAACTGCAGGGCACTTGCTGCCATCCTGGGAGGAGAGTTCGCTTCTCTTGGTTCTGTGCCCTCTTGCCCTGCAACCCCCACAAGTGCTGAGCCTGGGCACAAGGGCTGATGTTCCAGTTCAATAGCACACAGAGGACCAGCACACTGAAACTAGGAGTATCCCGAAGTTCCCTTTCTCTTGGGGAAATCTGACTTCACCTCCTGCCCTAGCTCATACAATTCTGAAATAAACCACAGAGCCTCACTTGTGCCCTATATAGTTTAATGAGCTGGAAAGAAAAATGCCTTTCCTTCCCCCTGTGAAGTGGAACTTTACTTTCAAAAAGACAAAGGGACCTAATCCTACCACATTCGTTGCTGTGTACAAAAAACCTCACTATATAACTTTTCTTCATCCTCACTCTTGTGTTCATGTGCAGTTTTTTTGGGTGTAACTTATCAAAGTTTTGTTTGCCTTATATTCCTGCAGGCCTCGTTTGGATACAATGCATACTTGCCTTACTTCAGTTCCTGTAGACAGTGATGTATTTGATCTGCTGGCCTGATACGCATTTCTTTCAGAAACCCCAATGTAAACACTGGAAGTAGTTTATAGCTGTGAATCAGCATCCAATCACCATGATGATTTAAGGCTATGAAGAAGTGACATTAAAAAAACCCCTTGCTCTCCACTCAAGAGTCTTAAGGTGGTTCTCTGCTCCATTCTTGAAGCTACGTTTGGAAATATTATAAAAAAATAACTTCTGGATTTCTTCTTTTATTTTTCTTCTCTTCTGCTTTCCTTTTTTTTTTCAGTTTCAAGCACAGGGAAGTATTTTTCTTCTGTGTTTTTTGTCTGCCTAGCATATTTGGAGCTGAAAAAGTGTCTTGCTGACAGGATTTAATATGAGGAAGTTTTGCAATATGCTTTACAGCTGGTGTAAAACTTCTTGGTGAATGTCAGAAGGTAACTGCTGTGATAATTTTTGGGCATATTATGTGAACAAGATGCTTTCCCCTCAAACAAACCCTTTATTTGGTACAGGGATCTCTCAAGACATCCACCCTAATTGTTAAAATCTACCATTTAACTAGCAAAGTTGGTTTACACGCACTTTAAAGAAGTGGCAGAGATAATCCTTGAGAATAACATTCTGTTTCCAGTGGTCACCTGCAAATAAAAGGTAATTAATTGTTTCTTTTTATTTTTCAAATGAATTTGTCCTAAAAGTCTGAAATAGTTAAGAGTGACACTGGGCAATTAGAGAAAAGGGTGTTGTGTTTTGCTTTGTTTTCAAAGGATTTGAAGAGCGCAACCTGCTTTTGAACATCTTGTTAGCACATTTCACTGTAGTTGGCAGTTTGTCAAAGATTAAAATATGTTTGTTTTAGCTGGCAAAGCTGCTTAGTGTATTGGCCTGAGCAGAGTTCTGAGCATCTGGATACCTGGAGTTTATTCCCAGCTGTGTCACTGCTTTGTTGAGTGACTCTGAGCAAGCACCTCTTTGCCTCTTTGCTGCCTGCTTCTCTCCCATGTAATTTCTTATGTCTAGTCAGCTGGTGAACACTTGGAGCAGACACTTTCTAGAGATTTTTATCTGTACAGCACCTAGCACAGCTGACTCCTATCTCATTTGGGATCTGCAGGTGCTTCAGTCATGCAAGCAGTAGCAGCAAAATTAATAATGTCTAATAAAGTCTTGTTTCACTGTGTTTATGAGAAGAGAATGAATAAAAGATAAATGGAAATGTTTCCTTTTTTCCTCCTCTTTTTTTCTTTTTTTCTTTTTTTTTTTTTTTTATATGTGTTCTCAGAGTCTTTCAAAGACTGGAAAAGGCAAATCTCTGGTTATCCAGGATGTAGTCAGGGAACACCTTTTCTGTGACTCTCACTGTGTGTCCTTGTAGTCACCAGAGTCAAAACAGAAGAAAGAGTTGTTTTCTCACCCTCAGACAGGGGTCGAGCAAAACCAGGGGCAGAACTGCAGAATAATTAGTAATAAACAGTAAATAGCCTAGTGATTGTTTTAGTTTCTCTGTAGCTCTTGGAAATCCTATAGCTGCTCCTGGATGTACATGACTAAGCAGTTCCTTGTGCACTTCTCAGCAGCAAACTGCTACTAGTATGGAAAAGTTAGACAAACCCCCAAACTCATGAGTCACTGCTAATATTATGCACATAATCAATAAGGTCCTTGCATGTTATAGCCAGCACATTATTTTCTTTACTTGCCTATCCTCAAATGGGTTTTGAGTTCTTCACATATGCTGTTTTGACAACAGTTTCACTGCATTGACCGAAGCCAATTTGTTCCTTCACATGGGTATGAAGGAAAGTCAAACCAGGCCAGGAGCTGAGCTTGTGGATGCAATGATAAGTGATCAGCAGTGTTTCCCTAATCTGCTTTTTTTTGTTGCTCTTTTGAGTACTACAAGCATTTGAGTCTCACTGCATGGTCAGTGCTGTCAGGTGAATGTGTTCAACTCCAGTGTGGTGTCCTTGTGGCAGTGCTAAGCCCAGGTTAGCACTTCCTACGACACGCTGACTTTGCTGGCCAGCAATTTTATACTTCTGCAGCTCAGAGTGAGGGTGAATGTGAAAAATGGATGGCCCTTCACAAAAATGAAAACTGTTTTATGACCTGAACTAAATCCTGAAAACTTGGAAGATTATTTCCTCAGTTCATCCTGAGCATGTGTTTTTCTGAGCTACAGACTTAATTCAGAAACCGAAATAAGCAATTAGTGCTTCAAAAGTGTTATGCTGTTAATGATTCCAACAGGATTTTCTGGTTCACTATTTCAAATTAAACTATAAGGGCTTGGAAAGCTAACTCTAGGTAATTATTCCAGAAAATTTTGGACAACATCCTGTAACAATATGAATTATTCAGAATTAACAATCAACTATTCAGTGCAAATTTGGACTATGTCTAGTAAATAAGATATGAGATCACACATGGAAAGAGTACCAAAGGATAGTATTTGTAAAAATATTCTTAAATGTTCCTAAATCTGTATTAACAGAAGTAAATGAAATCTGGACAGCTAATGTTTTCTTATGTTTGCTCCACTTTATTCTGCAGTTTTAGTATTTTTTCAGTTTCGGCTTTTTACAATAAAATGTACACTGGTCCTTTGTTATACTGCATTATAAATTAAATATTAAATTACAAAGTAAACTTAGAAAAAAAAAGTTAAAATCAAAATGCAGTAGTCAACCAACTGTAGTCCTCTGTGACATGTTAGCCTTGCTTTTACATGCTTGGTCACTTGCAGCCTATTTTACTAATTCAAAGAATTTACAACATGTTTCTCAGCCATTTCCAGGAATTTGAAAGAGCTTGTTTGTTTATTCTCACTTCCAACAGGCCTCTTCACAAAATTCTTCAAAATATACCAAAGACTTTTTCTCCCCTGAAACAAAACTTTAGGCACCTAAAAATAACAATCTTTTTTAATGGGCTAATTAGTGCATCAAATTATTGCTCAGGCCCTTTATCTGAGAGTTTGGGTAAAATCCAAATGGAAATGAGCTTGGCCGGTGCATTTTAACCTACATTTGTCCGCCTCACAAAGTCACCACGCGATTTAGCCCAGTTGGCAGCTCTGGTGCAGAGACAAGCAGGGCTGGCATAGCTGAGATGCTTCAAGAGGGGAGGACTGCAGCACTCTGACAGGACTGTGAACACACACTTTCTCTGCATTTCCTGCTCTGTGCATGCCTCTAGTCCCTACTCCCACTTCCACCCTGGCAGCAGCATCTGCTGGGATTTGGTTATTTGAGACTTGCAATAAAGCTGATTTTTAGGAAAACAATAAAAGCATCCTAAACACGGACTTGCTGCAAAATGAGTAACAGCCCACCTCCAAAGCAGAAGAGGGATTCCCGCCTTGGTCCCATTATTTACAGCTTGTGGTGTGCCAAGCCAAGCAGTGCTCAAGCACCTCTCTTGCCAGTGTGGCCACTCCAGGAGGCCATTCCCAGGATGTGCACTCACAGTGTGGCAGTGGTGTGAGCACAGTGACAGGTGTGTCCTGTTTGGACTCCTGGTTGTGGGCGTGGGCTCTACTGTGGGCACTGGAGTAAGGGTAGCGATGGTTTGAGTGCTTTGGCTGCTTCCCAGGACAGCCCTGATGAGGAGATACAGTATCTCAAGGAACCATCCTGTTACAAAACCATAAAATAAATAAAACAGGATATTTTAGGTCCTGTAGCTATTGCATCACAAAAATGGCTGGAGAAAAGGTTGTGTCTAGAGCCAGCCGTGAAAGAGGGGACTTATGTGAACAAACCAGCCTTTTAAAATTCTGCCCTAAGCCACAATTGCATAAACTCTGTGAAATATCAGAGACATTGTAGAAATTCCTCCTTCAGTTACAAATCACTGTGTTTTGTTCACTTTTTTCTGACACCTGATCTCAAGTTCCCTGGGATGTTGTGTCTCTCACTGACAGCACAGTCCTTGATAAGCTTGATAACTTGTAACACAATAAAATCAGTGAGAAAAAAATAACTGTCAATCTCTCAAGGCCAGGATAAACATCCCTAAACAATGAGGCGGTGAGGAGGGTAGACACAGCTTTGCAAAGCAGCAAATAAACTTTTGCAGAGCTTTGAAAACGGCTTTTTTTTTTTTTTTTTTTTTTTGAGGGATGGAGGTGAATAAAATCGAAGCCTAAAGGCATTAATAAATTATGTCTCATTACTCAAGGGAGGAAAACTGGTCTTGTGCAACTATATTTTCTCAGAAAAAAACTGTAGATAAGTATTAGCTCTTTTATGACTTGTAAAATATTTGATAGAAAAAAATTTTGCCTCATGTTTTTATTTGTCACTGAAGACCCATAAATATATTAGAATACCTTTTTTTTAGTCAAACCCTGCAGAATTTTGTCATGCTCCTAAAAATGTCTTGCAAAACACCCATGGAATATGCAGAAACATTTTCATTGACAAAAATCTAGTCAATCCTTCCTATTTATTTTTAATGGATCCATTTTTCTTCTCACTCTGGAAATGTGCTTCTGGAGGGATACTTAGTCTCATACAAGACAGTGAGAAGATATTCCCAAAAGCAAAATAAGGAGGGAAATATTTTAATTTACTATAATATAAAATCATTAGTGAGAAATTTTCCAAAGTTTCTTCTTTTTTCCATTAAAATCCCTCAAAAGAATTAAGTGCTCTGTCTTTATATGATAGAATTTGTCACTTCATACTTAGGGCCAGAATATTTGAATAAAAAGTTTATGCTGAAGTAAAAAAATAATACTGACTGATGTATTTCTTTTAATAGCTACCAAGATCATGTAGGTTTAGCAGATTTGGCATACACATTGGAGATGAAAGAAAATTTTAAAAATTATGATTTTAAAAGAACAAAAGTATTTATACCTTTATTTCAATCCAACGAAGGCATAGGAAAACTAATTTTTGAAGGAAGTATTTTCATTATTGTTTAAATTTTTTATTAAATTATATTTCAAAAAGCACCTGGAAAATGACATTTCTTGTTCATCAAATTACATCTTCTGGTCAGAAGTCTTGAATTTGGAATAAAACATATTTATCTCTCACTTATACCCAGCCCTTATTTTTCCCTCATGCAACACAGCCAAGACAGCTTGAATTGATATCCTTGTTCATTTTTCAGCTTCATTAAAAATGTCAGTGTAGGCATTGCAGGGTTTGCTTAGTTAACACCTCCCACCCAGGACCAACTACCTTTAAAAAGCTTTGTCAGCTACCTACCTTGTCAGTAGGGTGCTTGAAAAAGCTGGATTAAGACAAGGTAGATGTCACAGCTGAGGTGGTCAGGGAGCTGTTACATAAAACCAGGCATGTTTTTCCAGATCCTTGACTTTTTACAGTATTCCTCATTCCACACTCCTTACATTTTCTTTGCAGTCAGGATTGTGCAGCAGTGCAGGAGTTATCCCGAGGAAGTGGGGGATGCTTTGCTAGGGGCACAACGGGCTCCTTAGGACAACAGCTCTCAGTAAAAAAGGTGCCAGGAAGCTCTCTTGTGGCACCCCTTGCAGCCTTATTTTCTGACATTCTGGGACTGTCTCACTAGTATTGTGAATACCTACAAGCAATCACATGTATCCAACACAATTTTGCCTTGAGTGAGAGAATCGTTTGCAAAGCTGAGTCAAGTTATAGCGTAGGTGCATGTGAGAAGGTTACACATCCAGAGCTGAGAAAGTAGGCAAAGGTCTGCACCAGACTCAAGAAATGCAAATCTTATTAAACTGTGAGATACCTCTGTCTTTTAATAGCTAGGTGGCTGACTAGTGTATGAGCTAAAAGAAGACTTCTTGGTACATCTAGCCAAAAAATGACAGGACTATTCATGCAGCCTGCTGTGCTCTATGGAAATCCAGTATTTCCAGGGCTGTGAAAGTACTGAGAAATAGTTTGCGTAATCTGATGCATTATGGACGATGGCAGTTACCTGGATATTGGGAAGAGGTTCAAAAGTAGGTTGCAGAAATCCCATTAAGATAAAACCTGGAAGAAAGGAAGAGAAAGAAGTAAGACAAATTTCACTGTTTTCATGATGTCAGTCTCTAGGAATGTTAAGCTTCAAGCAAAAGTTAATTGTTTAAAAGACAAACATTTAGAGGAGACAACATAAGAACTGAACAAATAAGAAATTACTGATCTCCTCGTAGTAGCAGCAAGTTTTGTAAGCAGGTTTAATAAGGTTTGAGCAGTTATTTTCTATTTCAAAAATCAGACTTAAAGTAAAATGTACTTGAAGCATTTGCATTTTAGAAATTATAGGACTATTCACAATATTGCAAAGAACAAAACATTCCTGCTATGACTGTGACTGTGATTGTGCAAAACTTGCTACATTTTTATTGTCCTTGTTATAATCCACAGAACTTTACTAAGAGTTCTGCCCTGTTATACTTGTCTGTCAGCAGGGACAGTAAATAACATCTAAGTAGTTGATTAAATGCTGCTTTGTTTCCCTTAATAGATGCTTTCTGAAGTGACAGCTGTAATCAAGGAGAAGATTTCTGTCTGGACCGTCACTCTGATAAAATGAGTACTAATAAGGGTGTGGAAATAAGGATGTGATGCCCTTTCACTGGAGCAACATGGACCAGTTAATGTCACTGCATATCACACAGAATCATAGAATTAGTTAGGTTGGAGAAGACTTCAGGCATCTTCAAGTCCACCCTACCACCAAACCTTGTCAACTAGACATGTCACGAAGTGCCACATTGAGTCTTTCCATAAACACCACCTGGGATGGTCACTCCATCACCTCCCTGGTCAGCTCATTCCAATATCTAATCACCCTTTCTGTGAAGAAATTCCTCCTGATGTCCAAACTAAACCTTTTTTGATGCAGGTTGTAACAGGCCCTTTCAGTCTGTCACTTGTTGCCTGGGAGAAGAGGCTGAACCCCACTGGCATACAACGTCCTTTTGGGCACTTGCAGAGAGTAATAAGGACAACCCATAGCCTCTTTTTCTCCAAGATCCCTCAGACTGGTGAACTCATAGCCCCAATTCCCTCAGTAGCTTCTCATAGGACTTAGACTCCAGGCCCTTCACCAGATTTGTTGTATATGGTGCTTCATGGTATATGGTACCACTCCCTGCAAAGGCGTCAGCCAATGCAGAAAAGTTGTTAATTGCAGGAGGTACACACGGTGTCAATAGTAGTACCAGAGATTGAAGGGTCAATGGCCATGGTCAAGTATCTAGCAAATACTCGTAGAGAAAATTTCAAAGTTATGGTAAACCTCCACTTTTCATGCCAGACCCACAGTATCTTGTCTATGAGAATACTCCTTGTCTGGTGAGCAAAAAGACTGCAATGTAACCAGCAAATCCTATTTCATATGATGCATTGGCAACAAATCAATTCTATTTGTGACATCTCTTCTCTGCAAAATTTACATATCATCATTTGTCATTTGTGCTTTAAAAAAAATCAAAACTGATGCCAAACCAGAAAGTTATGGCTCCTTATCACCATCTCAGTTTTCTCAGTGCTGAGAAAAGTCATTTATGTTTCATCCACCTTAAATAGTGTTCCGTAATCATATTCTTTTAATAAGCCAGTGTTCTTTGTTGTCGTATTGCAAATCCTAATAAAATGGTTTAGCTGGGTTTATTAAAAAATGAATTTGCAACGATGCAAACAAATCTAGTTCACATGCTTCCTTATTATCCTCCTAAGTTCTGTACCTTATGATTTGTACTCCCTAGGGGGCAGATTCTCAGGTGATATACACGGGCAAACTGTTTACTTGAATATGATTTCAGTGACTGATATCAACAGAGGATCCTGCCTATATATTAAGTTGCATTTTCCTTTATTGGTTGCTTACCTGACTCATACTTCCAAGGCAAGGAAGTGATAGCATGTGGCTGAGTTAATTACGCAGCCAGAACAAATGAACTGAAAGTAAATTGATTTAGATTTGATATAAGGTAGAAGTTCTTCACTGTGAGGGTGGTGAGACAGTGTTCAAGGCCAGGTTGGATGGGGGTTTGAGCAGCCTGGTCTGGTGGAAGGTATCCCTGCCCAAGGCAAGGAGGTTGAACTAGACGAGGCCCTTTTCAACTTAAAGCATTCTCTGATTATATACAATTTAAGTTGTAAAGTCTGCGCTTTGGAAAAGAGCTGATCACAAAGAGTGCAGCAATGAAGAATGTGTCTGTTGGCAAAGTTTCTTTAGTAAGCCAGAAGGGCTGGATTCAAGTCAGGAATTGCTTTTCGGGGGAGGTCCTGTGGTGTCTATTAAGCAGGATACATGACCAAAATGGTCCCTTGTGCCCTCCAAGCCTATTCAACTGTAGTCTGTGAATTAATGATAATTGTGAATAATTTATGTAGAAGTATTCTTGCAAGAAGGAGAAAGCAGTAAGGAATAACTTCTGCAAAACAGAGCTGTAAGCAAGAGTACTGTACACTGAGCTTGCCTGCTCTTCGTCAAAATTGATGGGAGTGATGAAAATTTCCACCTTTTTGCAGGTGACTGTATGAGGCAGTGCCCTGTTAGGATCAGCACTGCAATTAAAAGACCCTGCCATATCCACCTTCAAGATTATTTTCAGTTTTGGTTTCCAGTAGCAATCTAAGCTACTGAGTTAAACTCACTTGAAGAAATCAGAATTCATAGTAGACGTTATGACTTTCTCAGTATATTCGAGTATTATCTTTGACTTTTTGAGTGGTATGGATTTGGGAGGGGTTTTTATTCTTTTCCTTCCCCCCCCTCCCCGAGTATTTGCTACTTGGCTTTGTTAGGAGATGTGGGAGGTTTAGAGGAAAAGAGAATATTCCAATGTTTGCTTCCCCTGAAGTGTTAATGAATGTTAGAAAATTTGCTATATTCTGTAAGATTTATATGTTCTCACCCTACTGAAATATAGCACAGAGGCCTTGATAATATCACTAATGATGAATTTGGTCTTAGATCATTATCTAAATGTGTTATTCTGCTGCTTTCCAGTCTTACTTGAATAGTAAGTAAGCTGGTTTCCCAACCCACCCAACCCTTCCTAAGTGACTTAGGAGAAAATAATCTTGCTGAGTTTGCTGCATTGCTTCAGGGAGGGTAAATTTTATAGAGCAAATTATTTTCTATTGGCCTAGAAAAATCCAGTCTGCAGTATCCAAAAGAGAAAAAACCCAAGCAAACAAGGACATCTAAAAGCCTGTGCAGGCATCTTTAACAATTTATTAAACCCATTCTAACTATATATGAATCTGATTTTAAGTCAAGCTCTACTAATTTGAAAATACAATTTTTTACTTTTAAAAATGATCTGACTCCCATCAATTCGGCATTTGATCTCATTAGCAAGCAATAAGAAGGAAAACTGAAGCTTGTGGGCTATCGTACAGTTAAGTTATTTCATTTTATTAAGAATGAAGTTACTTGCATATCACATGTCAATGTTTTTGTGATGGAAAGCATGGATTTTGGGGGACTGCAATATACAGATCAAGTCAGTTCCCTAAAAGTAGGAACTGAAACTTTTAAGAAAAAGTGGAAGAAAATCAGAAATTCCTGTGCTATTCAGTGTCATGAAGGCCATATTCTGATTCCTCAATGTTGCTGGCACCCTTTCGAAGGTTGGGATCCCCTCAGCCTCAATTTACAGTGAATCCAAACAGTGGGGATTGAAAAGAAAGGTGTTTGCAGCACTGTGAGGAGGCCCAGCCTTCTTCCTCTACTGTGGGAAGGAAGATCACTGGGGAGATAGTGCAGAGGATGAAGCAGTTTGTGGGGGAAGATGTGGATTCAGTGCATACCTCAGCAACCTCTTTCAACAGGAAATGAAAGCTACCCAGATAAGGTGTTGATTGCCTCACTGACACTGCCCTGGGCTGCAGTTATTGCAGCTCAGGCTATGTGCAGACTTGAAGAGGACTTAAAACAAATTAACTGGGAAAAAAATCCCACCGCACATGAAAATCAATCCCTCTTGTACCATTCCTGCCACAACTTGAATCTAGAGTTCACTGATTAATCTTAAAATGTTGATAGCATCACAAACAATCCCAACAACTTCAGGAATTCAGCAGCTTCATACTTTTAACTAGAGAACAGTTGTGGCAAAGACATGCAGAAAACCAGCACCAACTAGGTCCACACAGGGGAAAAAAATAAAGCTTAATTGGTCCTTTTTGAAGATGGAGTGTAGGGGTTTTTTACTTTTTATATATACCCCTTGTAATGCAGTACTACACTGACTTCACAAGCAATGCTTGAATACTTCAGTACTTTTGGAATTATGGCCCTAAGGAAAAATAAGGAAAAGAAAATCTGAATTTTACCAGCCCCATAACATGATACAGAGAGAAGAAAACCCCAAATAAGAATCAAAATTATGAAAAATATTCCCAGACAGAGCTGTGGTGGCAAAATGTAAGTAAAATGTTACAAAGTAAAATAGTGATGGAAAGACAGCTGAGTTCACACAGGCATATTAAACAGTGTTGAGTGATAGGTGATAAAAGATCAAGTTCATGTCTTTTTTATTGCTGCAAGCAGAGAACGTAAGATGATGAATCTGACCAAAAGCATCAAAGAGGGCAAAAAGTCACAGGATAGTGTGAGTCATTTGGAGAGTGAGCTTCAAGTGCCTCTCCCTCATCCCCCTTGAGAAAGCCAATTAATAAAACCAAATGAGTTTGTGGAGGTATATACAATATGGAAGATTCTATGCAGGTTGAACAAAATAAAGACAAAATATTTTATGTTGGAAGGAGATAATTTTATTTGTAATAAACTCATCATGAGTATGAGCCCAAGCTGGGAAAAGAATTTTTGTAGGATCACTATGATTATTAGTTTCTGTTATTGCAATGTTATGAAACAGCTCTGAGTCTTCAGTCTGTATTCTGGGTATAGTTAGAAAGTAAGAGCAATGGGCACATCTCTACTAATATTTTAGTTCAGAGAACATATGGACCTTGGAAGAGCATATTTTCTTTTTCCTCACCTATTGCACTTTGTCTCTCACCATGGAACTGCCTTGGAGACTGTGAAATAGATTCCTTTTGGGTGAAGTGAAACTAAAAGATGTGCTTCTCTAATGACTTTTATTTCTCACCTGAAGTAAAATCCCTGAAGCACCTTTAGCATGGATGTTGGACTCTCAGCAACAAGTGATACTCTTTCTGGCCCATACCACTTATTGCTATAGGACCCAACGGAGTGTAGCTCTTTTCACCTAGCTTTAGATGTCTTGATGCAGGCAGCTGCAACCATTAGAAGGAAATAATGATTCCAAAGGTGTGATTTATCAATTGGAAAGATATGGTCTCTGCTCAGATGAATCATACTCTAACAGCTACCATTTTCTCTGCACACACAATGAGAAGAGTCTAAATAATGAGGTTCTGGGTAGAGGTTCACTCAGTGAACCCTGGTTAGTTTGAAATGATGGAATTAGCAGAGAATAGGGGACAGATTCACAAAGAAATGGCTTGACATTTCTGAGACCACCTTAACTGACCTGTGCTGGAGATGGTACTTGGCCTCGTTATTTTTAAACGCCTAATCAAATAACCTCTCTTTATCCACAGTAATTATTAGAATTATTTAGTTGGCTGCTGTATTATGGTAACTTAGTCTTTATTTATGTTATACAAAAAGTTTTTTCCTTTGAATTGCAGGCCAGAACTATCACTGACACGTCTCTTTATTTTCCATTAAGAGGAATGTCTCAATTTTTCCCAGCATTGTACAATTTTGAAAATACTTGCTCTTTTGCATTCTCTTCATCACTGAACTTATTATGAACATATGTTATTCATTGAATTGCACTATCTGTACTCTATGATATCAATTTTTATTTGTCAAGCAGTATTTAGTGAGGTCTTTTATGAACAAAAAACAATCTAGTGACCTGGATGCAGTATCCTTGTAAATATAAATACAGACCTGAACTAGGAAAATAAAATTACACCTACAGTTTCTGAAATTGTTGATTTTAAGTTAATTAGAAAAAATATGAATGATGCAATTAATGACTTGTTTTCTGTTTCCATGTGTCAGAAATACTGTTAAAAAGTACAGAAATATTCATCATGTGTCACGTTAAGTGTGTTTTTTCAAACTATATGGAAACAATAACAGTAACACTTTTAGAGGTAGATATCTATTTGTTTGGTTTTTATTTGCAATGGGTCACTGACTGAGGAGTCTCATTTGCATTATATTAGTCATTCATATTTGTATTTTAAATACAAATTTCTGCAAAAGGTATCAAGAATTTTGGCACTTGTTTTGATCAATATTCTGAAGAGGAAATTTAGGCACAGATAAAAGTAAGCAAATCTCATGGACTCTACCTTAAATCCTTTCCGTCCACATAACTTGATTTTATAGAAAGGAATTGCAATTTACAGTGTGGCAGTAGGTACAATGACTAAATAAAACTGAAAAAACAACATTTTCATGCAGAGAGTTTCAAAAAACTGCACTGGGAAATCCAGCTGCCTATGATTTAACCTCTTCAAAGTTAAAGACCTATTTTAGTAAATCCATTTTATTAATATGCATCCCAATGCCTAGGCAACCTTTCTGTGGCACTGCAGAGGCAGAACATAATTTTAAGAAGTGCAGTCAATGTTTTTTGGAGGAGAATACCTGTAAAGAAACAAGGCATAGCTGGAAGGACTTTTTTTCAGATTCTGGGCTGAAGAAAGCTAAGAAAACTCACAGCAGATGGCTAAAGAAGATTGTAATCATACTTAGCATTTCTCACTTCACAACTTCAATAGCCGTTTTGTGCCAGAGAACCCGGATGTCCTTTTAATCCTGCTCATCTTTCTCTTTCTCTTTCTCTTTCTTACTCTTCCAGAGATTGCCAGCCTGATTCAGACAGTGTTGCAAAACTACAGTCCCAAACAGACTGTTGCTCTTTCTGGCTATCCCACCACAAAGAAATTGGAGAGACCTGTTTCTTCTGCCACGTCTGTTTCTATGCCACTTGATGTACTTTCCAAGATCTATTTTAAATTTAGAGCTTTGTAAAGGAACCACGAGTATTAAAAGCTTCCTTAATGCATGAAAATTTTAGAAAAGAACTTATGTTTGCTGATGAGTCTTTAAAAAAATGTCTCTTCAGGGATCCAGGTTTTATTTTGAACTAGATCTCAAGCTAACACTTTTATGTCACCTAAAGAAACAAGTCCAGCTTAACATATTTTCCACTTCAACAGTAATTTAATGATGAACAGCACAGTTTGTGTGGACTTTGCAAAGGTGTAGGATCTAGCAATGAGGAAGTAAATTCTTACTGTTAGGACTATGAAACTTAAACCATTATGAATATAACTCCTTGGGGCAGGCAACCAAGGAGGGGAGGGGAAACAGCTGAGAAGAACAATTTTTATGACTGATTCAAAGTCTGTTTTAAAGGGCATTTATTTTGAAAGAGGCATCTTTGAAAAGGTGTGCAAGGAATTCACACATTCCTGGTGCAATGTATTCTGAAAGTATGAGGTGCCAAATGCAAATCCAGATGGTGAAAGCGGTACTATAAACGGAGATACAATGGGGACACTTGAGCAGTACACAGACAGCATACACAGAAAATAAAGAAATTTATGTTCTAAGAAAAAGGAAGAAAAAGTCTTTCTTCCCCTCTCTCCACCAAAGCATGAGGTGGCATCCCTAGAACACCAAAATGTGGTCAACATGGGACATGACCCATGGTGTATGGTTCTGTAATGCAAGGTGAAATTCTCTGGCTCTGTCTCCTGTTTACTCCATTCCATGCAGAAAATAAAAAATAAAATAAAATAGATAATAAATAAAATGCATAATATAAACACTAAACTAATATTTGTCTGCCACCAGCTGAGGTACTCAATCTCCAATGTTTCACCTGAAGCCAACTGTGTTTGATTCTGGTTTATTTGCTCCCCAGTCAGAAGTGCTTAATACTGCAGCTTTCTACCTGTGTCAGACCTGTGTAAGAGTGTTCTAAGACTCAGAGTCTTTTCTTCCTGATGTCCTTCAGCACTGCAGCTGCATATTAGTATCTAAAGCAATCGCTTCACCTGTGCAATAACAGAGCCGATTCTACAAGCTTTTTAAGTACTTTAATCTAGCACCTTGGTGCTTGGATTTAGAGATACACTTCAGAAGATTGCTAAATTTCCTCAAAACACTCAATCTGAACGCAAGAAATGTCTTGGTCTTGAAGTGGGCTTTATCCTGAGAGTGATGACATTTACTTTAATGCAAAGCCTACCTTTGGGACTGTGGGTTGCTGCTTAGATGTCACCTAATGCTTTCTTCACTGCACATATTAGAGGACTTGAGGTCTTCTCTTTTGCCTTAAATGTGTCTTTACTGCTGTGTCCATGTGCAATGTCCCAGAAGTACACCAGAAACAGAGAAAGGTGAAAAACATCTTGCAATATTAATTATAGCAACTAACTTCGGTCTGGTCTGTGAATAATTTTCCTTTGGCTTGTGTGGCCCTTTTGCTCATGGGATGTCTGAGAATGTCACTGTTGTCAATGCATAAGGTGTAATAAAAATTAAACATTTAAGATGTCATTTTATTATAGGTATCCAGAGAAACTGTATTATTTGAAGACTTCACGGTTGCATAAAATTTTGATCTTTATATAAACACTATAAAAAAGAAGCACTTTTAAAAAATGCTTTGTAAAAGATTGACTTTTTTTAGTGATAAGCTTGTTCAATAGAGAAGAAGAAAGCTATATAAGCTCTGAATTGCTGGGTAAAATGCTCTGGAAACAAAACACATTTATCATAGGCAGTAAAATAATTTTGATTTAAATACTGCAGTTATATATAGCAAAATGTGATGTTTGTGTGTCAGATTTCCTCAGCAAAGTAAGAGGATTTCCTCACAAAATTTTAGAAAATTCTTTACTAACCCAGACATCTTTCTTTTATTTCTATTTCTTTTGTATCAAATTAAATTTACTTCCTTTATTTTGAGCAAGACAACCTTCAAATGAATTAAGAATAAAAGCAAAAATTAATTTTGGTTTTTGGATAATAGAGACCAGTTTCTTTGTTAATTTAATGTGTTTACAGGACATATTGTTAAATATGGTTCAACAGAATCAAAAGAAATTACCTCAAGAGTATATTTTTTCATATTTTAAAGTACATCTCTTTTGCACAAGCCTTGACACATTCTGATACATAAACCACACATTTTGTATCTTCTGAGTTGCATTTATTGTTTAGATTTAAGGGCTTAAGGTCTTCAGTTGTACTACATCCTGATACTCCTACTTTACAGAGCTAATACGGCATGGAGGACTTTAAGTACAAAAATCTCCTGGGTTATGCATGTCAAGACCCACAAATATATACCTCTAATTGACCATAAGTTTACAATCTGTAAGAGAAAAATTACTTAGTTGCACCTGGACATTCTTTTCATAGTTATAAAACCTGACCAATATTGACAAGTTGAAACACATAGAAATGAAGATATTAATGTATACTGATTTTGTGAAGTTGAAAATTCTCCTCTCCTCTCCTCTCCTCTCCTCTCCTCTCCTCTCCTCTCCTCTCCTCTCCTCTCCTCTCCTCTCCTCTCCTCTCCTCTCCTCTCCTCTCCTCTCCTCTCCTCTCCTCTCCTCTCCTCTCCTCTCCTCTCCTCTCCTCTCCTCTCCTCTCCTCTCCTCTCCTCTCCTCTCCTCTCCTCTCCTCTCCCTCTCACAACAAATAGACCCAGCTCTTCCAAAGATTCCTTCCCCTTCTCCTGGATCCCAACATCCAAATTCTACTACTTCTTTCCTGCTTGAACTTTGTTTCCAGGTCCTGCAATGTTGTCATAGGTCTCTGTGAAGTAGCTTACAATAAAAAAATTAACCCAAAAAATCCTTTCCATACTTCCAGAAACAAGCTTCAGGATATGAATCCCAGTGAGAATTGAATAAAATTGAATTCCCCTTGAGGCTTCTCATTGAGAAAATGGATCGCAGACATCTCAAACCTGCTCACAGCAGAAGGAAGTGGAAGGTGAAAGAACCTCTCATTTGTCATTTAAATGATAAAGAACTGGTTTCAAGTGATATTTGGGAAACTGGGAGCCTTATTCATGTTTGTTGAATGCTTGTGAAAGCAGTACTGAGCTCAACAAGTCTGCTTGCTCTGGTGACCCCCCTTTCCCAGCTCTGGTCATGCAGGACATGCTGAACGCCCACACTGAGATGCCCCCTGCCTGGGTAACCCAGGGCCCAGCCCAGTCAGCATCTGAATTCCTATTTGAGGGGCCTCTGCTTCTCACTCTGAATAAAAAATCTGGCACATCTGTAAAGTTTTTGTCAACACAGATCTTTGTGCTGTTTCCAGGAACCCAAAATACCCAAGACTGGCACTGGCATATCTCATGTGTTGTGTCAGCCAGTTTTGACTATCAAGGGATTGCAAAACAGACATGAAAATTAAACCCGAAACTGCTTCAGTAGGCAACTTGGAGAGAAATTCCTCTGCTGTTCCCTTTTTCATTTCTTTGCTTTGAACAGTTGTTCCAGTTAATGGTAAATTCCCAACCCCCAGCCTCTCCACCAGATATCTAATATTGGGTCTTTTTTCTTACAACAAAAAAGCCTTTATGCTTGTAAAGTTCTGTGTTCAGAGTGCTAAACACAAGACTGATCACTCAAATACATTCTCATATTTAACAACATGACTTTTGTCTTTTAACAATTTCTTTCTGAAACATATGTCTTATGTACCATTTTCCTGTCTTCTCTTATTTATTTCACTTTTTTTTTCTTTATTTTCAATTTCTCCTTTCTGATGAGAGTAAAGGGAAGGCAGGAGAGTCTGATCCACCATTTCAGATTCCACTGTAGGACAGAACCTGTCTGTAAACTGAGTCTTCACCATCCTCTTTCCCTTGCAGAGAAAAAGTTGTTGTCTAGTGCTTAAGTCTAGTCCTGTCTGTGGGAAGACCATTGCATTCTTTTCTATGAACCAGAGTCCATTGTGAAAGAGTTCAGGGAATGAAAAAAAAAGGCAGAGAAATATTTTTATTTTGTTATTTGAAATAACTCTAAAAAAACATATCCTAAATCACCAAAAGCATACCCTAGATTTAGAAAGAAAAAAAAAAAAAGATTCCAAAATAACAATTTATTGAAAATAAAATTTTAGAAACCTTAAGAATTAAAATACAGTGCCTTTTAATTTTTTTCAGCATTCCATTTGATTAAAAGGTGAAACATTATATTGAAAGGGAAATAAATATTTGGTGAAAAAATGGCTGATACAGAAGTTTGTGATGAAAGTAAGTGAACATTAGACCCTCTGGTGTGCAAACTGAAACTAGGATTTTAGCAGAATTCATTCATTAATTAGCCTCATTTCTGAGAAAACAGCAACCTTCAGCAGTCAGGTTACCTCTGTGAATGATGAGCATGTAGCCTATCCAGAAGTTATCTGAGTTAATTGAGATTAATTTCTCGTGAGCAGAGCATAAGTCTCCTGGGGTCTCATCAGAATGATGGTGCTTCTGATTTATACTCTTGTAGCAGTGTTATTTATAGAAGGAAGTTCCTCAAAACAAAATCAGAATATTCCTTACTTCCCCTGCCTGACAGATGTTCTACTCGGGAATATACGTGTAGTTTCTCTCTTTCTCAGAGCCTTAAAATACTTTACTTTATATGAATTCAGAATTATTAAGTGTAATGAATCATCACAGGATAGCTATCAGCAGATGATCTCTAAAAATGGAATTGAATGCTCCATTTTAAATATGAGATGTGAGTTATTGTTTTGGGGTTTTTTTTAAATTATTTTCCATTTGTTACAGAGTCACACAGAATCCATTAGGTTGGAAAAGACCTCTGAGATGATTGAGTGCAACCTATGACCAAACATCACCATGTCAACCTGACCATGGCACTAAGTGCCACATCCACTCTTAAACACCTCCACGGATGGTGACTTCACCACCTCCATGAGCAGTTCATTCCAATATTTAATCACCCTTTCTGTGAAGAAATTCTTCCTAATGTCCAACATAAACCTCCTATGGTGCAGGTTAAGACTGTGTCCTCTTGTCCTGTACTTGTCTGGGAGAAGAGGTTGACTCCCACCTGGCTATAGTCTCATTTTGGGTAGTTGAAGGGAGAGATAAGGGTCACTGCTGAGCCTCCTCTTCCCCAGGCTAAACACCCTTCAGCTGCTCCTTATAAGTGTTCCAGACCCTTCACCAGCGTCACTGCCCTTTACTGAACTTGCTCCAGAACCTTTTCATGTCCTTCTTGAAGTGAGGGGGCCACAACTGGACACAGACCTCGATGAAGATGGCAAAGGAAGACAGTTTGACTTAAATGAGAAAATCTGGCCAAAAAGGCATGGAGCAGAGCAAAGGTGATTCCTAGAGCAGCCATCATCACATGTTCTGTGCATCTCCCAAATGTTGTAGACCTTTGCATCTCCTTTCCTCCACGTTTATATCCAGACAGCTCCCTCTTTTATCTTGTCAGTTTCTCAGACAGTTTGTGGAAGGTCACTGGCCTAGTACAGTCCTCCTGCCTGTAAAGACAACTGTTCAGAAGTGCTACTGCGCTCCTGAATGTTTCAAGACATGACCTCAACTAGCTTTAAGTTGGGTATCTTGCAGCTTTTAGGTTTAGGAGAAGAAAGTGCTGTGGGAAGGCTATCAAACTTCTTTTGCCACAGGATGCATCTTCTGTCTCTGCCTCTTCTAGCTACTGGGAATTTAAAACATAATGTAGAGACTTTTAGAAGTGTGAAGGTTTGTCTCAAATTGGGAGACACTAGGCATTTATAGAAAAGGTAATAAACAGAAAAGAATCTGGATCTGGAGAAAAACAACAGCATCTGGTAAATTCCTCTTCTCAGAGATGTGAAATTCTGGCACTCAGTCTGAGGGGAATCTCTGGGACAATAGATGAAAAGAGGGCCTGTCATTAAAACATACCATGCTAATAAGTGGGTAATGCCTCCACTGTGACTCACTGAGACTGTGTTTGTGTGTGTGTGTACACCCACAACTCCTTGTCCCTGTATTTTTTAATCTCCCAAAGGAGTATAAATACCTTGAAAACTTGAAAATTTTTTATGGCACGACATATATTATAAAGAGGAAGAAGAAACCTTAAACAAATTAGTTATTTTCATAGACACATTGAATGATATATGGATGAATCTTTATTTTTAGCTGATCTAACCTCATGAGAGAGGAAATTCAGAAGAGAGCTAAATCCTCTATATTTAAAGTACTTTAAGGATTGGTTTTGGCACCACTATAAAGGACTAATCTCTGGTGTGCAAGTGTATGCTGGAGTTTTTTACTGGTATTTAAATCTGGAATAGGAATCTTAAAGGAGTTTCAATCTTCCTTCTGTTGAAGTCAAACCTTTCCCCCAGGGCTGTTCATCCATTCCAAGGTCTTCTGCAGCATGGGCATGGTGAAGTTTCCAGTTTTCTCAACCCTTTTCTAAAGCAATCTGTAGCACTGCCTACAAAAGAAGCACATGGAAATCACATGCAGACAGAGGAGAAGTTCTACTAAATGTCAGGGACCTGGTGCCTGCACCAGACTAAATACCATTATTTGCTGTCCTTCCTCTAAAAGGGACGAGTTCCCCATTGCTGGCAGCTTGCAGTATTCTTGCTTTTTTATTAAAATGTCTTTATGCAAGAGACCCTAGACCTCAATACCTGTGCACAATCTGAGCAGCAAGGTTTTGAATGGGATGGCAGCAGACATAGAGCAAAAAAAATATGAATGAGGCAATTAATGACTTGTTTTCTGTTTCCATGTGTCAGAAATACTGTTAAAAAGTACAGAAATATTCATCATGTGTCACGTTAAGTGTGTTTTTTCAAACTATATGGAAACAATAACAGTAACACTTTTAGAGGTAGATATCTATTTGTTTGGTTTTTATTTGCAATGGGTCACTGACTGAGGAGTCTCATTTGCATTATATTAGTCATTCATATTTGTATTTTAAATACAAATTTCTGCAAAAGGTATCAAGAATTTTGGCACTTGTTTTGATCAATATTCTGAAGAGGAAATTTAGGCACAGATAAAAGTAAGCAAATCTCATGGACTCTACCTTAAACCCTTTCCGTCCACATATTTTTTTGTGGTTGCTGTGATCTTCCTCCCTACCACTTGTTTTTGGAAAGAGCATTCACTCCTTTCCAGGACTATAAGTTAGCATCCCAGGCATCGTTCTGACACCAGAAAAATCTGTATACTCTGTATAAGGTTCCAAAAGGTGAGGTTTTGGCCTCTAATATTGAAAGTCTTCAATATGGAAAGGAAATTACAATTTCAACCATATTGGATGAAGAATTGCTGCAACTTGAGCAGGTATTTTCTAGATCCATGTGACCAGAAGTAAGGCCAGTTCTCAGGCAGAATTTACACAGATTGATTCTATTCAAATGTTTGGTTTGTTGGTAATTTTTCAGGAATGGCACAAGGCTCATGTGAATGCAATGTATCAACCCCTTTCAGGCCTAAAAGGAACTCCTTTGACGCTCAAAGTTTTTACCTTCATTTTGTGTATATAATATTTACTTATATTTTCCAAATATTTATTTCATTTTCACTTTACTCTACACTCTTGGAGCTACCAGTGTGACCTTTTGCAGTTGCCATAATTTTAAAATTCAGAGGGCTACTCATCTGGTGGTGACATAAGTGACCAGAGCTTCAAAGGAAATCAGCAGTTGAAAACCCAATACGTAGAAGTCTTTTTCCAGGAAGAAGTAAAAGACACTGGAAAGGTCTCACACACATCTCTACCGCTTGGATTTGGAAATGTCTGAAACTGGACATTTCACCTATATCTAAGATTTCAAGTGCTGCTCTACACTAAATTAAAAGTTTGATATTTCTCAGTCCATCACAACTATCTTTCTATCCTTAATTTTTATTCATGGAAATGAGACATATTTATCCAAATAAATGAATAGCATTCTTTGTCACCATAATGATAAAGCTGGCTAGATATTTATTCATATGAGTGAGGATGAGACATAATTTTCCCACAGTGGTAAGATAATGTTTCTCTTTTTGAGTATGGTGAGGTACCCACTGACATGCACCACAAAATGCCCCAGCTGCTTTCATAAATGTGAAAAAAAATTGCCAGACCTCCAAGTACAGGATAAATAAGCAGTATATATAAGGGAAGAAATAAGAAGCCATTACCAGGCCCTCAGTCTTAATGTGTGCTGTCTCCACAAAGTCCCATTTGCGGCCTCAGAAATTATTTCATCTATTTTAGTTTGTTTTTAAAATACAAGCCACAGAGAGAGGAGCTTTCCAGCACTCAAATTAATGTATAGAATACTGCAGTGGTTAAAGAAACTATGCTAGCAATGTGTATGTAAATTTATTTCTGCCTTTGAACTCTGTTTATACATTACTCTGGAACTCAGCTGCTAATATTTAGCACCAATATAGCCCTCACTTACAGCATTTTACTGCCAAGGAGAAAAAAAACAAAGGATTTCCTTTTCTTTGCAAGGGGTTTCAATAAGAGAGGGGGAAAAAGACTGCTTTTGTTGAACTTTCCTCACACATAACTTTTTTTCATTAGCTGTAAAATGTCCACATCTGCAGTTAGAAACAAAACTGATAGATTTCAGTGATCTGAGGTGATACATTATAAGGGAAATATCAGCAATTCTGTGATTCAACATGTACTTTCCTTGTAAAGGAAAACCAAAATGAAAATATTTCTGCATCTGAGCTCAATAAAAATCTCCTAATTTTCAAAGACATATTCTCTTGAACTTGTCAAGAGAAGCAGTACAAAACTGCATTGCTCAAATGTCATTGCTTTTTGGAGAACGGCAAATTTTTGTAACACCCAGATCAATGTAGTGTAGAGCCTTAATCAATTCATACTGAAATATTTTGAAGTTCTTACACAAAAGCCAGCTGGTGGAAGTGTGTTGTAGAAAGACTAGCTGAATTATTCATTGTGAATAATCCGTGTTACGAATTTACCCTCCCACCACCCCACCTCCTTTTCAGGAGTTGTCTGCAATGCAGTCCTCATCTCTGTGAGCATTTGGCAAGTGGTTTATATTAATGTATTTTTATATGTTCCAAGAGTTGCTGGATCTCTTGAACACCATTATTTAAGTTACTATATTTTCTGACTTACAGTGTGTGAATGCAACACCACATAGTAAATAATTTTATGGTAGTATTTCAGTACACTGATAGGCTGATTGACATTTCTAAACCTAGAGATTCATGAAAAACAGTGCTCAGCTCTTTGGTTGTCTCTGTAAAATGAACAGATATATGATTACACATTCTGGCCTGTACTTATCCCTTGCAACTTTAGGAAGTAAACCGAGGCTGAGATGTATATCACATATAGGCTCCTTCTTCAGCTGAGGGTGAACAGTCTCCCCTCACAGAGGTGGAGGCAGATCTGTGCGATTAGTGCTCTTTGGAAGTGCCTGTCTATTTATTATATTGGGAGCATAAAGGATCTATGGGATAACATCAGGTTGAAAGGATGGAATTCCCTTGTTTGAAGTCATCCTGATGTAATAGAGACAGAAGATTATCCAATGCAGCTAACATGGGATGACTTCTTTCCAAGGTTACCTTTACTGTCAGTAAGGAAACATAAGTCCTTCTAGGGAGCAAACCATTTCCTCCTGAGTAGACTTATGAAATAGATACATGACATAACCTAAAGGGCTTATTTCTCATGGGGGGCTGTGATGGGAACTTAAATAACCAGCCCATATTTATTTATCTGTACCAAGGACATCCACACCCATTCAAATAAATTTCTTCTACAGATCTTGCCCACTCAGATTAGCTCTGATAGATATTAGCAACACCAGCCCTTTTCCTGCTGCTGGAGAAGAATTTCTATGGATAACACAGAGTTTTCAGTGTTATCGGTATTTCCGAAGTGTGATGAAGTATTCAATGTCTCCTATTTCTTTTTCAGAGCTATCAGCCCAAAAAGCATAATGAAGAAATATAATGCTACCTACTTGCTCTGCAGGTGGATTACTACATCAGGGACCTACTTACACATTTCTTACTAAGTAAGTCCTCAAAAATAACCTTTATTCTCCTAAGAAAATTCAGGCTAAGTGGATGCTTCACAGCTCAATAGATGCAACAGAAGGGTGATAAAACATCTGAGTGATAAAATTTTTGTGCATTGAGTCACAAATAATTCAGTATGAGCTTCCTGCTAATAAATTTAATTGTGAAATGAAGATAATTCTAGCCATCAAAGTATTGAACGACCTTTGAAACAGCCTTCCAAGAGATTATCAGTGATAAAAAAGATGGAGTTTGACAGGTTTATGAACAAGACTACATAATGTTGTGTCTAAGAAGAAGCTGGACTTTAGATGCCCATTCTAATCCTGTGTTGCCACTAAAACCACTGTTAGCTCTTAGAATCATTGCCTGTCAGAAGTTTGAGCAGATTTAAGTAGCAGTTTAAGCATATGAAAACTCATGTTAATTGTATTTGGTGTATTCACCCTCAAGAGTGAGCTAGCTAGATAAAAGTGCCCAACTTATTGTCATGCAAAGGAGCCACTTTCCTATGAACACCTATCTGAGTCATTTATGTGCAATGATGCACACGTTTTACTACACATGCTCATTCCAGTTTTTCAGGAATTCAGGTCTTGCTTTGGCTTATCAGCATCTGCCTGTTCATTCCTTTTACTGTATATATATTCAGAGGCACAAAAATGCTCAGTAATCTACATGCATTTCAGAAAGACATATATATATAAAGATATATAGATCTGTACAAAGGCAGCTAATATATAATATTTATTATGTGCAGAATAAACAAAAAAATAATTTTAATGCTATTAGTTAAAAAAAAAAATTGTAGTTCATAGATATAGTTTCCAGGAAAATGATCATTCATTGTTTGGGGACAAGATCAAAGTATGACTTTAAGTGACTTCAGGTAGTTTTTTTATCTTTTCAAACTCTACTGTATTTGCTCAGCTACTACAGGAGTGATGGAAGGAAAAGAGGGGATGAGGAAATGTTACTTTATTTTTATATTCACTCTTTTATCCTGTGTTTGGCTGTTATATGACCTTACATTTTCATTTACCAAGTGCATCAAGTCCAAGAGTAAAAGTCACTGGCCTGAGATAATGAAAATATGTAATCACTCTGGCATAAAAAGTCTTGTAAGAAGCTGGAGTGGTGAGCACAGATTTTGCTGGCTTATGAGGTGTCAATCCTTTGCCATCAGGTGAATTTAATAGAGTTCAGCACTACTTTTGAGAGATTTGTGTCGGCATTTCCTTTGCGAATTAGTCATGATTAGGAATATGTCTTTCAATACATGATGCCTTATCCACAGTGAAGAATATATTCTACCTTTGGCTATGCCTTTTGTTTAAACTTGTTCCTTCACTTTCTCAAAATAAATGGAGCATATGAAAATTCACTAGGGATGTCTCGCTAAACACTCTGGCCAGCTGACACCTGCCAAAACTTAACCTCAGGCTGGGGGTTCCTAGCTATTGGGACAATAGTGTTGAGAGGGTGTTAAAAAGTACAAAATGTTCCTGCCCAGAATATGCTGAAGAAAATACAAAATAAATAGCTTTCCTAATATTCCAATCTCTATCTCTCTGACTTTTAATAATGTTTAACAGCTTCATTTTTCCATCAGTCTTTACTGATGCTAAGGTTAAATTAGTGTGTGCTATGGGTAGAATGCATCAGAATCCAAACAATTTAATTTTATGTCCACCTGATACTAGTAAAGAGTAAATTATTTTCAGATTAAGGTTTGACCAGCTATTCTTTAAATATTTGGACCATGCTTTTCTTTTGGGAATTTCCAAAAAAAGCACTTTCTACTGTATTTATCCTTTGGTAGTTTTAAGAAATAACAATAAAAAAGAGAAAATTTCCAATTTAGACAAGGCTGTTTTCAGAAATAAATTTTTCAGCATCATTATTTACAGCTGGATTGAAATAATGGGCATTGGGGGCCAGTACTGTCCTTGGGGAGTGTTTGCTTAGAGGATGATGCAGCAAAATGTGACTCTACCTTGCACAGGGACCTCTGATCTTCTGAGATCTGCTTTAGTTGATGAGGAGAGTATTTTTAACACTGTTCGTCCAGTGGTAAACGTATTCTCAGTAGCCTGGAAAATTTTGCTGCTGTAGCAGCCTGAGGCAAACTTGTTACTGTCTGGTGACTTGAGCTCTTCCTGGCAGCTTGTCTCCACCAAGGAAGACTTATTTATGTATTACCCTGCATTGAAGTCACAGTCGATATGTACTAGGCAATGACTTTCATATATCTGCTTTATAGAATAAATCCCTTTCACTTTCCAAGTACATATTTTCTGTAGCTGATATGACAGCTTTAACCACAGTTATTTTCATTTTTCCTTTAGAGACGTGGGAATGTGTACACAAATATTGCTACAGTACACTGGATACACATTCATAAAGCATCACAGAGAAAAGATGATTTAACAATGCTGGAAAAGAAAGTTACAAGAGACATTATGAAAGAAACTTCTAGAGACTAATGCAACTTCTAGGCATTAAAATTTTTTCAGTTTTCTGTATCTTAGAACATTATTTATCTTAATCTCAGACAGCAAAGCAGAGTAAAACATCCAACAACATTTTATTGCTAGAAACTCTTTCCTGTTTCATCAGGATGGAAACTGAGAAGGAGATGAGGACACTCCAGATCTTGCACATGCACTGCAGGCTCTATGGCACATATCTCTTGCAGCTCTGGGGTGTACAAGGCTCTCTGTAGGACTCAGGTATGCTTGGAATAGAAGGTCCTCCAGTCAGAAAGCTGTTGTAATACAGCTAAGCCTCTCTGCAGAGAATCTAAGTTCACAGAATCTTTTATATATTCCCCACTGGTGATACATATTCTACATTTGCACAGACAGCATGGCCAAAGCCACATGTTCTAAAATAATTTTGAAAAAGCCCGTAAGATTGCAGCAAAAGCCATGAGATTCAATCAGGAAACTTTCCTACATTTGCTTTTGAAGCATTTAAGAGAGAAACATTTTTATTTTTTCTTTTTTATGAGATTTTTCAGGTGTTCAAGGAAGACCAGGTTTAAGAAAAATGTTAATTATAATGGGATGTGTAACAAAGTTCAGTGAATTGGCAACAACCGCTGAAAATAAAACAGAGCTGAGGAGGATATGTGACATGAACACAAAACATATTAGATTTCCAGATAAACAACCTGACTATCTACATTCTGCTTCCAAAAGTCTCCAGCTGCAAACTAACCAATTAAAAGATATTTCTATTTTCCTAGATAGATTATAGGGTGTCTGCTGATACCTTTGTTAATTTATTTTTTTCATTAGATTTCTATGGTAGTTGTTTCCTTGCTACACTTTCTCTTTCATTAAAAACTCTTTTCTGTTCCACTCACAGTTTCTTACACAAGTTTATCAGCTTGCTCTTCTGTTGCATTTTCTGCTGAATATTTTATAGCACTCTGTTTTAACATATAAAAATAACCTGGATTAAGTCTATCAATCCTTCAAGGAGAACAGGGAAAATCAGAAATCCTCACTGATCTAGTTAAATATCACCTGCTGATCGTCCTGTTCTTAACACAACATGCTTTATTGAATTTAGGGTGTAAAACAGGCAAACCCAAAACTTCAGCACAATGAGCTACATTTTTTTCAGTATGTGAGACACACATACATAAAAGGCAAGACTACCATGGCCTTATTTGCATCCCTCTTCTTTACTTGAGTTTGAAGATATTAAAAATAGATCTCTAGATGTATATATTGTGCCTGCGTTATTCAGTGGTTTCATTTCATTTATTTATAATACAAATGTGTTTTGCAAAAAGATTTAACAAAAGAATGTAGTGTTAGACTTTAATTTGAGCAGCGCACTTGAGGAATCATTAGGAAATGAGGTAAAGAGAACAGAAAAGAGAAGAGAATTACTTGGCGCTAGGCTGGGCCAGTAAAAGATGCAATTTCATTGATTGGCCTACAGGGTACTATGAACAAAAAACCAAATTTAGCTAAAACTCTCCCTGTGTACACATTTTTATACCATTTCATCTCTTAGTGATATTGAACTGCATTATACTATCTGCCTTCCATTTTCTCTTTAATTTTAGTGAGAATATGAAGCACATCATGTCTCATAATAGTGATAATGACAGATAGAGCTCTGAAAGTAATTGCATCCTTGAGATGAGATACCCAAAAGTAGGATTTGAAGTGGTAAGAGCCTGAAACAAAGCTAATTCTGTGTCTTTTAAATTGTTCTCTCATGGCCCCAGATCTTGTTAATACAACAGGAAATATCTCACTATACGGTGGAAGCCTAACCCTCTGCTGTTGTGTTTAGTCCTTAATTTTCTTTCAACATGAATTGTAAAACAACTGTGCTGTCTCTGTCAACATGCTGTTGTGAATAGTTTAAGCATGAGTGTGAGACTGGGGTTCACAACAGTCAGTCCTGCTCTAGATGCACCTTCAGAGCACTGAAGACAGGATCCTCCTCTCTTTTAAGACCTTGAATCTTCAGCAGCACCATACAAAGATTTATTTGCAGAAAGGGCATCTGTAGCATTTCTAGGATTTCCAGCCTGCACAGGACAAGGTTTGTTTCCAGAATCACCTGTGCTTCTTCTGGTGGATTAAATGCAAGAGGAATTAGACCCTCACCTGGAAAACAGGATCCAGATCACTGAAACAGTTCTTGAAATATTTAACTCTAAACTTTATTTGCTTTCACCAAAAATGGGGCATAAGTCGCAATCAGGGCTTTCCAGAGTAGATGCACATGGGTTAGCAGGGTATTGCACAAACGAGAGTGCACATCTCTCCCTGGTACAGTGGTTTAAGCTCTCAGCGGGGAAAAAAAGAAATTGAACCACAAGAATCTGAACTAACTGGAACAGGTACTGGAAACTAAGCTAAAGAAAGGCTGCTCTGGCAATCCATATGTGTGTTAGGAGAGGGATTGTGAGAGTATTTTCCTTTATTCCCTTCCCTTAACTTTAATTATGCAATTAAAGGAACAGGACCAGGCACTCCACACATGGTCCCCCACAGCAGCCAAGGTGAGAAAGTGGGAACAGGCTCCATGCTATTGCACGCAGTGAGGAAAGAGCACATCACCATCTTACACAACTAAGCAAACCCAGATCCTGAACACTCCAGCCAGCCTCTCACATCCCACAGCCAAGCTGGCCCTGAGAACAAAAGCCTCCTGGCTCACACCCTGAGCTACCTGCTTTCTGCTGGATCCTCCTGAACACGCAGTGGGAACAGGCAGGTTTGTCTGTAGCAGACTGAAGTAGGTGGCAGACAGCAGCGTTTTTGGTTCTTGGCTCTGCTCTGGCCAGGAGAAACTGAGTTTCCTTCCCACAGCAGCATCTTCAGGCACTTTGTTGGGCCCTGTCTTCATCAGCAGAGTGAGCCTAATGAATTCTCATGGGTTTGGCAGCTCCTTAGCTAAGACTCTCTGCCTTGGGCACTGCCTGGAACAGGAGGGTGTGGATTTCCCCTTTATTCTGGCACAGTTCAAACCAACATCTTCCATTTAACAGGAGAATGAATAAGAAATCATGCAAATAAATAAGTCAGTTTCTTGTGCCTCTTGAAGTCAGTTCTGAAGGAGAAGATGGAGCTATTTCATTATCTGGCTTTTGTCACATTGAAGATGGTTTAAATTTGAAGTGTGGTTGGGGAGACTTGTTTGTTCTGAGTGCAGGGGTATCTGTGACACCACACTCAAATAGACTATTATTACATTATTCATCCAGATACTTTATGCTGATTTTTTGCTTTTTTTCTTTAGCTGTGCAAATTTTTTGAGCTGACTATCTAAAAAGAGTAAAACAAATGACAATTCTATTGAAAATACAAAGAGTTCTTAGTAAAACAGTGTTATGTTGTAGCAAACATAATTTTTGACAATTATACTATATAATAGAATCCCAGGGATTAAGAAAAATATCAGAAAGATGGTACAAGAAATTAAATATGTTTGTGCACTTAACTAATTAAATTTAATTAAAAGGAAACATTAATACCCTCAGGAGAAAAAAACTTTTAGATCTTTCACATAAACCAAAGATATTTGTAGTCCCCTCTAGTTCAGTTAAAGGCTAATCTCTTTTAAATCCTCACTCTTGTCCATTTTTTACTGAGGCAGTAAAATCTGATTATTAACAAAGGTGATGGAGTGCTTTGGCAACCAGCTGCTGTAGCTCTGTGTCAAGTAGAAAAGGAACTGACTGAAAAGGCTCTGAGGAATACAAGAAGAAACTCGTGCTAGCATGAACACCTGACAATATTCAAAGTACTTCTCAGAAGACAGATGGTTAAGGGAAATACTCCACCATAGTCATGTAACAACAAAGAGGAGACCTAATAAGAAAATGTCTGGAGTCATCCATATGGGTGGAGAAAATGAACTGCATTCAAATGGAAATATGGGGAGCAAGTAGTTTTCCAACAAAAAACCTAGCTGGAGCTAACGCAGCTGGAGTCAGCTGAGCTCTCCCGAGGAGAGAGAAGAATGAATCCCCTTCGTGAGGAGGGGCAAAACCTAAGAGTTCAGGCGAAGGTTATGGCAAGTCCTGGACACAGCGTCTCAGGATGCAGCCTGTGTTTGAGAAGTGTGCAGCTCAGCATGGGACACTGAGCTGCAAAAGATTCTGCCCTGCACTGCTCTGGTCTTCAGCTGACCAAGCAAACTCACCCTGCCTTTCATCGTATGGAGCTCTCCAGGACTGGATCCCGCAGGCTTTCATATTGGCTCTGGGTAAACTGAAAGCAGACAAAGGCTTTATCTAAGGACTACACCGACCGACACTTTGCCCCTTTGGGCTTGCCTCCTACTCCTCTGCCACAGTGGTCCTCTCCCTCTTGAGTCCAAGGGGATGACAGTGGCAGAAAGGAAAATAAGGGCATGTTAGACACCTGGTGACAGTATCAACCCCACAGCACGAGTGGAGGGAGGAGAACAAGCTGTGAGATGATCTCCCTTTGGTAAGCCACAGCAGAAACAAGAACCTCTAACAGAGGATACTGCATGCTTTGTTTCTGTGGTAGAGTAACTTACAGGTATTGTAAATGACAAGATTCCTTTGCTCCAAAATGAGGTTTCAATTCCCCCTCTACACGACCCAGACTGATGGGCTTGAAGGAGAAGACAAAATTTCCTCTAGCTCACTGATCCTCTGAGAGTTCTACCTGCCAAGGAATGAGAAAATCCAGTTATTCTTTCATAGGAATCTGCACCATTATGCTGTTTTGATATGAAACAGGTTGTAAGTATGCAAGACTGCCAGATTTACTACAGAAATACTCTTGATTTTTCTCAATGGAGACACTTTCCTAAATGGGAACCCTGCAATTACTATGATATGAGCAGAAACAATCAAATTCTGCTGTGGTTGCACATCACAAAATGTCACTGCAGTGGCAAAAAACATTGCAATGTAAGTAATTATTAATTTTCATCATTGCATTGGCTTCAATAGTCTGTATGTTACATTACATTTGCACAAATATTGCCAGAAAATTTAAATTTTAATCTTAACATCAAAGTACTATTTTCTTTTGTCTCTGTAATTTTTGGAGCACAGAGGTTGCTAATTCACACTGTTGTGCATCTCTTTTGATAGCAGAGAGGCTCATTTATGCCACTGTCTTGTCTTGAATTTAAATTTAGATTGCTTATATGTATTCATATTTTCAATTTATATTATTAGATCCACTCCTGCTCTATTCTTTGCTCATTAGGGACCTCTGAACACCAGCTCGAGGAAGTTCTGCTAAATGAATCTCATGTCCTTTGCAAGAGCTCTGTGAATGACATGTGTAATTATTGACAATTAACAAGATGCTAATTATACCTTCAAATTATAATCCCACTGAGCAAAATAAAAATCCTTTATGGAAGAAAAAATTGTTAAAGGAACAACATTATATTAAACCAAATGACAAAAAGTTTGGCAACTTCCAATGGTATAAATCAAACAAACTGCTGAACACATCGTGCAGCTTGCCAGAATGGCTCTCTGCCAATTAGCTTTTCCTTGCATATTCTATAAGCTGGGGGAGGGGAGTGGGGAGAAAGTGAAGGAGGAAGAGAATTTAACTGGTGTGTCACTGCTCTGTCAGTAACAAGATGTCAGAAAAGCTGTAACTAAACTTTGCAGTGTGTGTTGTCTTACAGTTCCATCAAATTGACAGAAGAGGTTTGTCTGAAAGGTTTGAAGCTACAGCCACTTTAGTAAATCCTACATTTGCAAGAAAAGCAGCAAGAAAAAGCTTCTCTGTGAACACATCTTGGATCCAGTCTTGTAAATGCACACAATGCATTTGGTTGTTTGGTTTTTTTCAGCAGTTGGCATAGGCAGTTTGGGTCTTTATCTGCACAGAAAGATAGAAAATTTTGCAAAAGTAATGCAGCTAGAATTAAAACTCTACATTCACATGCTCCAAATTTTCATTAGTTATGTTTACCTCTGGTACAATTTAGCCTAAGTCTTGTTCTTCAGTCATCCTGATTCAAGGCAGTCCTCAAGACTTGCTCAGTTCTGGTATCAGACTAAAGTGCTCACAGAAAAAAAAAAAAAAAAAAAAAAAAAAAAAGGTGTCCAATCTCTTGAAAACTTAAAAAAAAAAACCCAAAGCAACCAACCAAAATAACACCCCCCCCCCAAAAAAAAACCCCAACACTGATTTTCTCTTAAAAAAAGAATATCTCTACCACAGGGTAAAACACAGATTTCAGGTGCAGTTACAATTCTCTAAGATGCCTGGGTTTTGTAATACTTTTATGGTAAAAGATGTGATGTAACTTAAGAAGAAAAAAATTGACTTACAGAGTTTTCCCAACAGGGTAGAATTATCAGTGGTCTGCCCTGCAAGCATGACTGCAATTTTAGGCAATAAATGTCAGAGAGGAACAGGACAGATTTTTGCTGTCTATATTATTGTTCTTCTGCAAACACACAGTGGGGCACAGTTTGGGTTTTGTGGGTTTTCTTGTTTTGCTTTATTTTCCTATTGACAAATTCCAAAAAGCAGGAATTGTTTTCAGTCACTCACAGAGGTGTATGAGGTGCTCTGGTTGGCCATAGTAGTGGTTGGGATACATGCCATAAGGCTTCTGGAACTGTTTTCAGGTAATGAAGAGTGATCTGCAAACACTCCAAGTGAACCCTTTGCAAGCATCTGACAGGCTGGAATTCACACACAGCTGATTTGCCAGCCTCCACAAAAAGGCTCATTAAAAAGTCGATTTGTTTCCAACAAGTATCCGATCCAACTGAAATTTTGAAATTCAGAAATCCTTGAAAGTTTTTAACTCTATTCTTCTTTTTACTAGGAGGAGTTTCCAAGCCAATGCCTAATTTTTTTAGCTATTAAAGAAAAATCTGCCTCCTTTTCTACTGTGTAAAAAGTTGCAGCAAGATTTTTGTTTCTTAAGTGAAAGTAGAAACTACTCAGAAATTACTTCAGAAGACATGCCATCAGGCAAGCAATGGGAAATTGTATGACAGCATTTGTCATAGTCCATCTGTACTTAACTTTTTATAAGCTATCTTATCTAAACATGGGAAGGGAAGACATTGTTTAATTTAGGCCTCATACTACAACCATTTAATAGTCATTAATTACTTTCTTCTCTATGAGAACATGGGGAAAAGCAGACTCATAATTAATCTAGATTTAAATATCCAAGAAAAAAGACATCCTGATCTGCCAGGGCTGTATGCAGCACAGAAAAAAAGAATCTTGTTTCCCTGCAATCTTCCACTGGAAACTGAAGGGGCTGATGACGGATGGCTGGCAACCAGACTCTTTTCTGTACCACCCCACACAGGAACTTCTCTAAGACATCTTCAGTGTCTTAAATCACTGTATACATCAATGTAGCTTTCCAAAACATATTTAACTCTTCTGCTTTACTTATCTTTGTTTATTTTGTTTGTTTGTTCTTAGATGATCAGTCTGTTCTTAAGTGGTATGCCTGGATTGACAATGTAGAATACTCTGTTCCTACTGCTTGACAGCCCTGTACACTTTGAGTTTTCCATTCCGAGATTCTGGGGTTTTTTTTTCCTCCAAATCCTATAGCCTACTTGATTTTTGATAAGAGAAAGAAGTATCCTAGGTTCACTTGTGAGAATATGCCTCTAAACATTCGAGAAAGAGCAAATGCTCCTGCATCCTCTTGGTAGATAGAGAATGATTTTGCCTTTTAGACAGAACTGGTCAGTGTATGAAGATTCTGAGTTGTTTTTGCAAAGAAAAAATACTTTCCAGAAAGTTAAGTATTCCCAGATTGCCTGACAGCAAGCAAGTGCTGTGAGCTCCTTAATCTCTTCTTCAGGAATTACCTGAGGAAGACCTAACAAAACCAGGACATTTAGAGTAGTACATTCCATACACAGAAAGTCTGAAAGCTTTAAATAATCTTTCCAAAAGAGAAGGAGGAGGCACAGGAAAGTAAAAAATATGAATGAGTTAAAACATCAACAGAAAAATTACTAACATGAATTTTTAAACAGTTACTCAAATGAAACGAAATAAGTTTCTTCATAAGTTCTATTTGCAGAAAAAGGAAGCACACATTTTTTCCCCCCTAAAAAGGAAATAAAACTGATTTAAGAGCATAAAAAAACTTATTTGATTAATTTAAGGAACTCCAGAAGAACAAGAAGGAAGAATGAAAATATAGTTACATATAATATAATATAATATAATATAATAATTGGGCAAGACATAAATCAAATTAAAATATTAGGCAGAAAATTTAAGAAAATAAATTAGACATCATCCTGCTTAAAAACAACAAAAATGTCTCCCACTTCAACATATTCAATCGATTAACAGAATAAAAATTTTATTACCAGGAAGATTCATAGAAATAATGTGAAGTAATAGCATGAACCAACACAGCTCTGCTTATACTACATAAAACCACAGGCTACAATGCAACAAAGAACTTAAATATGTGCTGTGCAGCTTCCTATAATGATGTGTGGTGAGTTGGACGCATTTTCCTCCCTAACTTCTTGTTCTATTAGTAACTTGTACTTTACTAATCTACCAATAGATTTTCTCATAGCTTTATTACTGGTCCTACTATGAACAGCCGCCTTTTCTAAAATATTTGTGTATTTAACCACCTAGTGAAGAATCAGTAAGGAAATTTAAGGATTTATTTTTTCCAGAAGGAAGCGTACTAAAGTAAGCCACCCTCGTCCAGCTAATGTTATAAATAAAAGGATGAGTATAGGAGACAAGAAAACACTTTTACAGAGTCTGCCTAAATAGAGCAGTAAAGGAGCTATGTCAGATTTCCATCTGGAAAGCGTCTTTGCAGAAAGGGTCTGGGGGTTCTGTCAGCCCCTGAGGTGATCACTTGACAGTAGTGCAGTCTCATGGCAAACAGGCTCCTGGGCTGTGCTAGGTGCAGCCTTGCCAGCAGGTGAGGCAGGTATTCCTTCCCTTCTGCTCAGCACTGGTGAGACTCACCTGGAGCACTGGGCCCAGGTCTGGGCTTCCCAGTACAACAGAGGCATGGACATACAGAAGAGAGCTCAGCAAAGGGCCACTGCAGTCATGGAAGGACTGAAGCATCTCTCCTGCGAGGAAAGGCTGAGAAAACAGGGACTATTCATCCTGGAGAAGAGCCAGTGCAGGAAGGACCTCATGATGGAGTGATAGTGGGGAGTAAAGAGCAAAGAACCAGACTCCTCTTAGTGGCACCCATTGATGGGACAAGAGACAATGGGCATAAATTAAAGTACAGGAATATTTTTATTATTTTTTAACTAAAAGTCTGGTCAAATACTGGAAGAAGTTGCCAAAAGATATTTCGGAGCCCCCATCCTACGACATAGTAAAAACCTGTCTGGACATGGTTGTGAGCAACTTGCTCTAGGTGACCTTGCTTGAAGAGAAGGATTGGATTAGATGATCTCCAGGAGTGCCTTCCTACATCAGCCATGCTGTTATTCTGTGATTGTGAGTTGAAAATGAGAGAGACTTAAAGAGGACAAAGTCCTACTAGGTCAGTCTGTCTTTGCATGTGTATGTAGGTAAGTTTACCTAAGGGGTAATCAACTGTAAAGGACTTTAACAAGTTTCTTGCTTCTGTGGAGCCTTTCCATTTACAGAACTGTGAGCTAACAGACTAGAAATTAATTCAGCCATATTTCATAAGTCTGAAAAACCAGATACCTGCATGTGGTGGGTTGGGTAGACTGAATTTCTTTTCAGGTATTGTAATCACAAGCTATCATGAAAACTAACAGCATGCTATTGTTAATCTTGAAAAGACACAAGCGGCAGGAGAAAGGAAAAAAAAGAAACAAGAAAACATAGACTCATGGTGAATCCAAAAGGGCAGATGAATGATAGAAAGAATCATACCACTCTTTTTTGGCTCACAGTAACCCTTTATATTCATTTGAAAAAGGCTGGAGAAAGCATAGGTTTGTGATACTTCAAAGTCCATACAGATGACTAATCCACCTATCTCCCTTATCAAGACAGAAAAATAGGTGCACCCTCTTTAATGCCAGCTTGCAAGCACTGTATGCAAACAAGGAAAGCTTTATTTATGAAAGGCTGATATAGTCATAATTTAAGATAACCAAGTCTAATCCAGTAATTTTAGAAGCAATCTTTCTAACCTTTCTTCATCACTGTCAGAACCTATCTTCAAAACAGTTCTTTACCTGCCCAGTGAACATCTTTCACCAGCAGGAGAAGGACAAGGACATTTGGGTTTATTTTCAGTGTGGCTGATGTGAAACTGTTTGGTGAACCAGACTCACCAGACTCTACTCCATTCTCATCTACGATGTATCTAATTGGACATTTCTTTATTTTATCTGTTCTGTTTCTCACCATAAAACGGTACATTTGCAGTCATTTTGAGTAATTATTGACTGCTCTTTCCTCGTTTGTGGAAACTCAGTTCTTCCTACTTAACAGTAGCTCCTGAGGTTACATGCTAGGAACACTGGTTGGCAGCTTATGCAAAGTAAGCTGTCTGGCATCCCACTTCTCATTTGCAGCAGACAGCTTCGCCTTCTCTGGTTTGATCTGGAGTTTGGGGAATGCTTGGCTGGAATTTGCTTCAGCTCCTCCCTGCAATCTTGCAGAAGGATTAAGTATGTCATTCTCTTAGGCTCATTTCTGTAAACACTTATGCATCTGTTTAACACTTGTGAGCAGCTCCACTGAGACCCACAAGTAAAGTCAAAGCGACAGAGGATCAGGGTGTGATTTAGAAGAGGAGTGTATAAAATGCCTGTTTGGATCCCTCTCTAATCTAGCAGGGATAGATGTCGATTCACGCTTCTTCTGAGTGGTCTTGTGAATTCCTCTCCCCCTTCCAGCAGTTTAGGTGCTAAATTAAATACAGAATTTTTTCCTCTTTTACACTCAGAGCTATATTAGCTATACTAGCTTGCATAAACAACTAATTAAGATAACTGAACTCAGTAGCTAACTTTTCTATATAGGCAAGTAACTGGCAAATTCAAAATAGAAAGAGAGAGATCCTAATTTTCTAGTTTTTGAATGAATATTTCACCCTCAGACAAAGGAATGGTTCAGTGGAAAAAAACCAGACTACTTACTCAGTCATATGAACTTCTGCAGTGACTGCTGTGTAATCTAGTGCTAGCTGAACCAGGAAAATGTGTTGACCACTAAGAATCAGATATCAATTATCTCTATATGCAAGCACCACATGTAACATTCTTCTGTGTCGGTGTCTTTTTGTCTCCCTTTGCAAACAGTATTTCTCCTGACTGCTTATTCATTTCCACATGCACACACAGACCCACACATATTTTTCCACTAGCCAGACCTGCTTGAACATCTAGTTCAGCAGTGCCATCTTCATCTCGCAGCACTCACTGTGAAGCCTTCACCAGGGGACTATTCCGGCGTGATATTTAACTCACACAGAATCAACTGAGTACAGAAAGAAATGCGAGGTGTAGTAGCATAACAAAGAAATGTCATGTTATCTCCAAACATAAAAGAAATTCTAAATCTGCTAGTGCCTGAAGAGCTGAATTCAGTAAAAAAAAGTGAATAAAAAGTGGGAAAATAGTAATACATAGAGATTTTGCAAAGAATAACAAGGAAGATTAAGGGAAATACTTTGAGAATAGGAAAATACATAAATAACATAGGTAAGGGTAACATATTTCTTAGCATATGAATAATATCATATAGCGCCAAAGCTACTGGCATAATTTAAATTATTTCTGAAATGTCCAAGGTGATCAAGGAAGCTGAATATACTGGAATACTGAAAAAATAGAAGCAGACTGTTAAATAAACTTTGTAATGTACATATACACTCATAGTCTCATCTGTTCTACTTAAAAACATCCTTTCATCTCTAACAAGAAATACCTATGTAGTTTCTCAAATTTCTCAAAATGCTATTCAAAGACATCCACTTTGATGTTTGCCCTAGCCAAGTGAAGACAGCTAATAACTTAGCCACCAGAAAGATAAACATGAGGTCAGAACAAAGAGTGTACATTTTTTTAAAGGAAATGGATATGAGGCTTGCACAAGGTTATATGCTGAAATTAAAGGCTTTTTATTATCAAGTTGAGGGAGCTGAAAATAGCTATGGGTACTGTAATGTTTAGGTGGTAAGATGTGTAAACTGAGGTTGGTTAATGCTGGCTCCACAAGTGGTTTCCTTGATTTGAAATGATTGTGCTGATGGGAAGTACACTTGAGCAACCTAACTGTAAATGCATCATTTTGGGGGACTTGGGGGTTTTTTTAGGTCATTTTTCCCTCTTTTAAGTTTGGAGAAAGTATTTCTCTTGTCACAATTTTTAAGTTCCTGCTTTCCACACGAAGTCTTCCTGTACACCCACTGTGTTCCTTCCCCTTCTACTCGAAGTTATATCCCTTTTCCCTCTGCCTTGAGCAGTTTCCTTTCCTCATAAACTGCTCCTCAGACACCATCCCTCCCTATTGTCCTGCTTCATCTTTCTCTGAATAACTTCTATCCACTAAAAATATGCAGAGCTCCGCGTGGTCTTTCCTTGCTGTCTCTATTCCACCACTGCAGATTTCACAAAATGCAGAATTACAGGTAGAATTTGAGTATTAGAGAACCACAGGCTGAGAGAGAAAGAAGCCTGCAAAAGAGAGCAGCAGTGTGAAAAGTGGAAGGTGGTAATGGGAGCAGATGTTAGCCTGTAGGAAACTATAAGGCTGTAGAAAAGGTTTCTTCTGTGGGCAAAATACTCCTACCACAACCCAGTTATCAAAAATAATTTCTTCAAGAAATAGGAAAAAAATAAATTATTCCTGAATACTTAATTCCTCTACAACACCATCCACTTGAGGGCACGATCTAGGATGAAGAAAGATTAGGCATCTTTTATTAGAACACTGACCACAAACCACCCTTTCCAGCTTTCAAACCTTCAAAGAGTTCTAATATTTTACTTGTCAAAGTGATTTCCAAACTATACTTTAGTGCACTTATTTCAGTTACAGTCAATCCTAGTAACCTCACCCTGCCAAGGATTAATACTCAATTACTTACATATTGTTTACGTTGATAAAATGCCTGTTACTGTATTTCCTCAATAAACAATAAAAAATGGCTTTTGGGAGGTTGCCTTAGTCTGTCAAGTCAATATAAATGTGGGATATTTTAAGGCTGTTTATACTTGATATCATCTTTGCTATTAGAGATCTGTCTTAGTTCTATTTTTGAGTGAGGTTTACACTATAATCCTAAGTAATTTAAAAACATGCTACTGGAAGTTATCTGGCAGCTTGTACAACATAATCTACTATTAAAATATAATATAATTTGCCATTCAGAATAACATGTTTTCTTAGCAAAATGTCTCAAGAATGCTTATTCTCATTATTTCAAACATATAAAGTTATTATAGGAGTTTAGAGGCTTAACCAGTTCTCGCTGAGTCAAACATTTCTGGAAAGGAGGCTGATCCTGAAAACACATCCAATGTTTAAGCAGAGCTGCACCAGCAGGTACCTTCATAATTAAATCTCTTCATTCTTTAATCAGTATTCCTGTCAATCTCTGAAAACTCTTCTGTCACCATAAAAAATAGAAAAAACAGGCAAATGTTTAAAGATAGTTTTTCTTGAAGTGCAAAATAGGGCTATGATAAACCTGATTTAAAGTTGAATGCTACCAGCCTCATGGAATGTGAGGTGGGGAAGTCTACAATGTATTATTATCTTTGCTTTAGGACAGAAACATTTACAGAAATAGGTCAATATGATAAAAAACATGCTGTGATCCTCCCATAGAAACAGTCCACTCTGAAACATAAAAGAAAATAAAACAAGGTACCTGCTTTGTGCTCTGTACACACACACCCCATTTATAAGCCAGAACATTCTGGCTGAATTTTAGACATGAGCATTACAGCTGTCCTGATTATTTCTTTTTTTTTTGCTTTCTATAAGGAGAACATGTTCCAGCCTCAGTGCTTCCACAACACCTTTGATCAAAGATTTATACATGCAAAGAGAGCAAGAAATTAGAATTATTTCTGTTTGAGACCTTGGGGATATGCGACTGGAGAGGACATTTACATTCCAAGCCAAACACACCCAAATGCTGGTCAAGTTAGATGTACTTTGAATTCCACAAAACAGCCTGTTCAGCAATAAGTGGAGCAAAAAAGAGTGTCTCTGATGTAATTTGATATTGTTACTAAATACAGGCCCCCTCTCTGTGCTTAAGCACTGTTGATATTGTGACATGAATTGACAAAAGCCAGAAAATTCAGCATTACACTGACACTTCATACTTTGCTCATGGCTTTGTGAAGAAGAAAAGGGGAAATAGATACCACAGCATGAACTGAAGACAGTATCAATCAGCCCAAGTACTGAGTTTTCTGGGTCTTGGTCAGTTTGCATCACAAACATAATGTTATTTAAACACAAGCTTCACTGTAGTTTGACTTGAGGGAAAGAAGACATTATGAAACAAATATGTTCACATTGCCTGTAAGACTGAAATAATTTTGAAATCTGTTTCTACAATTACAAAATTAAGTCATTTAAAAAGAATGCTCATTTTCCAGTTCCACCCCCAAATAAATTAATTTGTTATTCAAATACTACTTTCTAGGTTTGCTTCTTATGCTCCCTTATTGTATAACAGGCAATTAAACATTTTGGTACAGGGTCAAAACTCTGTATATTTACATTATTTGTCAGTTTATGATCATTTCTGTGGACATGATATGGTTCATTTATAAAAATATTAGTTAGTTCTTGGCTTAATTGATTGTATTGATTGTATCTATTGTACTAATCCAGCTGTCTCATGTGCATATTAAGCCATAGAGAAGATGTGTACTATTAAAAGTAAACTAACTTGCTCATTCCCATTCTGTTACTCAACCAGCCCCCCCCTTCCAAATTCCTAGACATGTAACTCTAGGCTATAAATGAAATATGTGTAGTAAGCATGCATTTTATTTAGCTGTATGGGAAAAACTCATATCTCACATAACCTAAATGATGTTTTAACACATCCCAGATTTAAAAAAACCCAAGAAATTACTTTCACCCCTTTTATGAATATCAGCTAGAAAGTTACCTAGTTTGTAACCTAAATACACTGTGCACAAATTTAAGAGCTTCTTTCTGTCTCCCTAGCCAAGCCTCTGAGTGATACTACCATACATCCCTGCTCTATTTCTCTTCCCACAGTTGATTACCTGGGCCTTTACTAGATTAGAGGGGCAGGTGAAGGACTTGACCTCTGCTTTTGGCCTCACTCATACACCCTCATGTTCAGGCACAATTAGCACTCTGCCAGACACACCTATGCACCATTTGGGCAACAGAGGGGCCTGGGAATCATTCCCAGTGGGCATTTTTGGAGGGGACCACCCATTTTTTTGACAGAGAAGAATTCAACTTATACATGCCAACAATATTGTGAAATTTGGCTTAAAGACAGAAAGGTGCATTTCACTTTGTAGTACAGATGTAACTTAACCTATATATGATCCCTCCATATAATATTCTCTTTGTCTCAAACACCACACATGAAAAGGAAGGAAAGTATCATGGGTAATTTTCTGTGTTATCTCATTACAGAATTAATATACTCTAATCTCTCTCTCTGGTTCCATGAGTCTACATATTTGAAAAAATAGATAGGTTATATAGCTTCTGTAATATGATAATGGAGAAAATCACCTCAGGTTGGCCTCAGGAAGGCACTTTGAGACATCATCTGGCTCAAGGCAAGCTAACTTTGAAGCTACATCTTTCTCCTTGGGACGCAGCTATGATACTGTCTTTATTTATGGATTTAAAAAAGAAAGTTTTTATTCTGATTAAAAATATCCAAACAAATTTCACTACCAACGAGTAAATGTTACATGATGAATCCTTTTACATCAGGATGGACTAATTACTTCAAAGCAAGTATGTGCCTGAAACTCTAAGTTAGGGAGAGAAGTACAAAACCATCCAGCTCATAGACGGGCTCATAGAAGGGCCAGAAAAGCCCTCTGGGCCTGAATTTCCTTAGTGTAAAAATGTTCTGTCTGTGTTTTCCAAAAAAGCACTTTTCCTCAAGATGAAAAAGCATGGTAGGGGAGCAATATCTAAGGGAGTCACGTGAGGTGTGTTCCTTCATGCAGGCAGGACACAAGGTACTCTGAGGGAGAATACTTACAGGAGCTGTTCTTGGCTGATACTGAAAAGGTGCAATTATCCCTCAAACTGTCTAACACTATTCAAAATTCCAACAGGATATTGATGTAAAATATAGAACTAATAATTTTTCCTCAAAATCAAATACATGATCATGCAAGAAAATATGTATTTCAATGAGTAATGTGAATTTTGGTTCAAAAAGGTATTTTTCTCCTAAGGAAAAAAAAAATATTTGCCAACCAACAAAGATGTTGAATACGGTGGAAAAAGTGTTTACCTAATGTAGCTTCTTGGTATAATATTGAGAAACACAATTCCTGACACCTTTTATTTACAGAAACAGGTGCAAAGAAGTTAATGAAATAATTGAAGACCCAGTTATACACAGATCATAAAATTAGAAAGATGTGAAAGACATTTAAATCACAATTTTCAAAGTGGAATGACAGCACACATCTGAAGATGCAGGGCACTGTAGGTACTGCTAAATGCAATTACATTCAAATTATGTCTTTTTGCTTTCTTATGCTGCCTCCAGCATACTAACAGTAGAATCTTTCACATGCTTTTGTTTTTTTATTTCCACTTTGTTCCAAGAGAAACAGCTTGATCGGAATGTAGTCTGGGTATCTGTTGTTTCTTGTGAACAATTTATTGTTGAGCAATAAGGTTGAAAAAACTAGCTCTTAATTTGAATCAGAAAGAAGATTTGCAAGCACTTGTAGCTCTTAGAACTAGAGATTTCAAAGCCTATGAAAAGCCTGTGGAGACTTCACTGGCATCACAAAAATGTTCCAAATAATTCAGTGTATGTATGTATGTGTGTGAGTGTGTCTGCCTGTGTACAAGTTGGGGCATGAAACAATTTCCCAGAGCCAAAAATATTGAAGTAGCCGGTTGTGAATAAGCAGCATTCTTAGAGGCTTCTGGTATGTGACTGAAACAATATTGGAGTGATGGGTTGTTGTCTGATGCTGCTGTTCTGCTTTTTTTGCGATATGGCTAGCTGAACTTCCAAAGGTAGACGCAAAATAAAACAAATGTCAAAAGTACAGATGTTGAGAATCAGTCTAACAGTCTGAGGACAATGGCCCTTCATGGCAGAGGACACTGGAGAAGAGTTTGGACCGGTATTATCCAGCTGTTCTTCATCCAGCTGCCAATTTGGTTGAGTCAGTAAAATAGGAGTGACTGAATACTTACAGTAGAATTAAGTAATGCAAAGTGGCTTCTCTAGAGCTGCCTATTATCATGTTGACATTGGCTAAACATTCAGTGAGGCCAAAATGGGCCATATTTGATAGTCCTTAGGTGTTACACAATAGAAATTGGAACCAGCTGAAATACCTGCATTGCAGACTCTGCCCAGGAGCAATACTTTCCCAGCCATTCCAGCACTTACACAAGGAATAACAGTGATTAAGACTCCTGCCTTTTCTGGGAAATTAATTATGAAAAACTAATATGACCATTTTATCAAACTCACGAGATAGATCCTGGATGGTTGATGTGTTAAATTCATAAAGGACAAAGCTTTAAGTTTGTAAATGTTTCACTGGGTAAATGCAAAACAGTTCCAAATGTTTCTAGGAAATTCCTCATATTTCAATAATTTTCTTGATTATCTCACTTCTTTTATTTATTTAGCATAACACCATATAATTTATGGTCATGTTGGATTATATTTGGCAGCTATTTTCAGTGAAATTACATATTTTCTGATCATTAACAGATATTTTTTCCTGCACACCTAGAGAAAAAAAAAAACCAACCAATCAATTCATCCTGACAGTCTTTAGACAATTGAAAGTGAAAAGTTTAATCACATTGAGGCACAAAGGATCTCTCAACAGTCAGTGAAGATTTTCCCATTTCTAGATTCAGGCAGGCTCACCACAGTATATTTACAGCGGCCACAAAATCATTAAAATTATTAAATGATGGAAGAATTAGACTCAGACTACTAATGAAACAGCTCTCATGAAAAGTTCTGCTGACTAGGAACTTTTCTCTCTGCAGAAAAGGGAATAGATAAAGGAGAAGGAGGGTTTTGAACTGAATGGTCCTTAGAGCTATCCATTCTTGCCATGTAATGGAATTTTCTAGTCTCATGCTCAAAAGGCCCTCATCATTCTAGGGATTTCAAATAAAAATTCATCTGCCATTTAAACTAATGTTTTAAGCTAACTTAACCACCTTCTCCCACAACAAAAGGGATGGAAAGTAAAAGGAGTTCATAAATTATGACTCTAGGAAAAATCTCCTCCCAGACTCAGAATAAAAATATAACACTGCATTAAAAAGATGGAAAAAATTCTATAAGTATTCTAGTACATGATAATATTCTTCTGCTACCCCTGCTGCTGCCAGATTATGAATGGGTAAAGCAAACTTCAGCATGACGCATACCTTTGCCTCACTCATTACAAAGTCGGAAACAGCATGGAAAAATATGAGGAGAAAAAGAATTGTCTCCCATGCTTCAGTAAGAATAAGGAGAAGCCAAGTAATCTACAGGTAGATTTCCATTCAGCAAGGTACCTGAACATTAGCCATGGAGTTGCTCGTGTATTCCAAGCCAAGGTCTTGTTGTAGCTCCTTGCTGCATCAAACCTCCTATCGTCTGGAGTCTGTCTGGAGTTACTGTTCTTGCTGGTATATGGCTTCAATTCCTTCTTCAAAAATGAGAGGGAGAAACAAGTGGCTTCCAGTTGGATAAGTAACAGATCTATTCTGTCGGAAAGGCTGTCTCAGACCTCACAGACAGAGCCAGTCTGGGACATCTTGCAATCTTTCCTAGACACTATCCAAAATATAGGGTGCCCTGTTTTTCAAATATTACACCATTTATCTGGTGCTTTCTGGAAACGTATCAGACAGACACACAACATACCAAGATGATTGCTACAAAATAGAATATTTATTCCTATCTAAATGAAAAATGATGGCAGCTCTTTCTTTGGAGTAAAATTAATGTTCACCAGCACAGCACATGCGGAAAGATCAAGTCAAACTCAAATTACAAAGCGAGTGCAAACATAATGGGAGTTTGCATGAGGCGGAAAAAGGAGGATGGAAGTGATATTTGGCCAAAGTTTATATGAGCCTCACCATCAGTGTTAAACTGTAAAATTACATGCATATGTAATTTTTCACCTTGTTATATGTTTCAATTGTCAAGGCAATTTTTGAGATTACTTTTGGGAATCCTGAGCAAGAAGCATGACATAGCATAGGAAAGAGAAATTTTCATGTATTATTAGTCTAACTACTAGTTTCTTTACCACATTTGATTCTCATTTTTATGTATTAAAAACCAATACATTAATGCTGGGAAGAATTCAGTTAAAATGTTAACAGCTTTGCCTAATTAGGACACAATCAAATAAATAGGTTTAATTGCAGCTACTGATACCAAATACTTCATGCAAGTAGGACTTAGTAAAAGCCCTGTTATTAGTGAGTGCAACCATCACACAGTTCATTTTGGAAAAAATTCACAAGCCATCCAGCCTGTGGACAAACTCAGTAATGGAAAAAACCCTGTGTAAAAGCTCTGCAAACGCTTTCCCCTTATATGCAGTGTTTTTATTTCTTAGTGAAAGACATATCATACTGGAATTTTATCTTAACAAGTTATTTCTTACTCAGGACAAGAATAATAATTCTGTTCTTTAAAACAAATCAAGCTGTTGTGTTTAACTCTTGTGAACAAGAAATGAAAGGATGGTGCAGATCTTTCCCTGTGCTTAACTCAGGTGCATAAGTGGAGGGCCTTGATATCCTTAAACCTTTTTATGTTGTCAATGGAGAAAGAAAGAAGCTCCCACCAGGGAGTGCTTCAGAGCAAGGGTTAATTTTAGTGTTCTGAATTACTCCCTGGAAAAGACCCTTAGACAAATACAGAGAAGGTCACCAAGGGTGAGCAACGCTTTCTCTACAGGGAATGAGTAAATAAGCTCTTAAACACAGAGAGAACCAGCTAGGGCACAAATACAACACAGGCCCATAGAAACATAAAGGGCACTGAAAGCACTTCTTAGTCCTCTCTACTTTATAAGTTGGTGGGCATCACATAGCAGCTGGCAAGTTCGAAGTACAGACAAAAAGGCAATTCCTTAGCCTGTAGCTGGGGAGAAGTGGAACTCATTGTCATGAGGCATGAAGGCTGTGAGAAGTTTATATATATTAAAAAGTGGAGTGGACAAGCTGATGGTAGGGAATTACAGCGCAACTTGTGAGACTTCCTGCTATCTCTGTCTCAGGAAGTCCATAAATCAATCTACTGGCCCTTGGAGAATAATCCAGGACTGAAAAACTAACCTTCCTTTTCTCCTTCCCTTGCTACCTATGCTTGGTCATTGCCAAAACTGAGCAGCAGGATGAAGAATCTTCTGGTCAAATTCAGCTTGACTGCCCTGTTCCAACATCTTACACTATGTCCCTCACAAATTAACTTCCTGGTATAGACAGGAGTATTAAAGGCTGAAAGTAGACTTCAGGGTAAATGCTCTGCATAGGAACAGCTAAAACTCTTGAACATCTGAAGATGGAGAATAACTGCAATAAACTCCTAATGCTAAAATCTAAACCCTGAAATACTAAGGTGAATGCATTCAGTCACGCTTTCCTGACAGCAACGCCAGAGACAGACTGGTGTTCTCTTAGTGAGCTCTTTACTATTAATGGGGAAATATCTGACACCAGGTGTGTTTCAAACATCTCTTTGCTGAGTCAACATACACATGCTGGTTGATCTCTTCTGGAAGAACTGGGAGAGAGGATGGGATCATTTATCCCATCAGTCTCAATACTGGCAAACACACAGATGGGAAGTATTTACTCTCTGGAAATTACTTCTCTTGAGCTTAAACCTGAGATGCCTAGAGAATAAGGGGACAGTTTGTGACTCTCAATTTTCCTGTAAGTCCAGAAGCCAGGCTATGGTCTGGATCTAAGTTTAACACTGTCTTTTCTCAGATAAAGCCCAAACTTCTGAAGCCAGAATTTGTCACAGTAAGAATAACAGTAAATAAAACATTTCACATATTTAGATTTAAAACTAGATTGAGGGTGAAATTTTGAAAAGTGAGTTTGCATATTTTTTTTTCCTGAAAGGATAATGATAACATATTTTTTTTCTCCTGAGGCACTTAATTGATAAAAAAATCTCTGTTGTTTACTTTCTCTTTAGCAAATAGGTCACCGGTTTGAGACAGCCGGCAAGGCTGGATCACATCCTGAGCTCTCTAAGCGCTTTGCTACAACTTTGGCTAGTTAAGAGTCTATTGTGATTAATCTGAATTTAGGCACCTGTTTTCACAAATAACTACTGAAGTCCATCTCCAGCTGTGGTACCAGTTTCAGCTGCTTACAACTAAAAAGACATTTCTCCTAATTCTTAGAGAAATGGCAGCAATGATGATTTCTTGTCTTGTCAACCATGATGTTGTAGACTACATATTAGCACAATTTTTTCCATCTTAAAATTTTGGAATCTACGACTATTGTAAATTTCAAGATTTATTTTTGAGGCAAATGGATCCTGTAGTCAAGAGAAGGAAATACTCACTAATCCTCACCAACAAAATTATGGAAAAACAGGAATTCTTTTGGGTTAAATATGGAAAAAAGTACTTTCAAGAAATTACAATGTAGTTCTTTCTATAATCACCTATGCTTCAGAGAGATAAAATCTGATGCTAAAGAGACATTTACAAAACAGTGCATCTTAATTTAAAGTAGATGTCTAAGGCAGTTAAGATGATCCCTTCCAGGAGTGCTTGTATTTTTGTTCTGATTATGGGTGGAGCATAGGTATTTCAAATTAGACTTATAACTTTTGGGTGGCTGAAATCAGGGGATTTCCATTTAAATTTGCCTGTTGCATAGTTTCTTTTTTGGACTCTCTTCAGCTGTAATAGTAATAATAATAGTAATAGTGTCCCAAGGATTTCCTGAGCTCAGTGCTAAAGAAAAAGACACTGGATGCTTCCATGGACTTTTAGGAAAAAGTAAATGAGTGGCAGATGCTGAGGGCAGGGATAAGCAAGAATGGGCTTCTTGATGGTAAAAACAGACAGTAGCATAACGTGCTGGAGAAACTATGACAGTGTTTCCATGGTTAGCTGTGGGCAGACAGTTCATCAAGGATGTTTAATTACCAACAAATTTATTTTATCTCTCAGAGTAGCAGGGACTGAGGAACTCTTCCAGCTGTAGGGTGTGTTTGGTTTTGCATTTCTGTAAAGTGTTAGGCTTTCCTTGCCACAGTCCCTCGCCTGTGCCCATTAATGTGTAAATCCACAACTGTTTTACTCTTAATTCACAATAAAGTTTCAGTGAATACTGAGGGCATCCAGCAGCCATAAGCCAGATAACACCTGGTGTGAGTGGTACATGACATGTCCCATATCATCTAACTGGGACAAAATTAAACCAATTTCAACCAAGGTGAACAGGCCACCTATACTTAACCTGGAAAAGGAACATATAGATATTATATGGGTTCTATAAATAACCCCCTTCATGTAAAATGTGTAACCTCACCATCATTTAATGTGAAATCCTTGTTAAAATAACAAGATGGTTGTTTCTACCTTCCAGTTTACTGGAGCTTTAAAGAACAGTTTGAAAAATATTGACATCAAGAAACAAGCTGAGAGCAAGTGATGCATGTATCTCTGTGTGTTTACCATATATATATATATATATATATATATATATATATATATATAATGACAGACTTTTGCTTTATGGCATTCTGCGTTAAGAAAAAGTGTTAGCGGCATCGTTATACAATATAAGCCCTTTCTGGGACTCTCAGTATATATAAAAAAATTAAATCCTATAAAACCTTTGTTTTGGCCCAGTTCATTAATTTCTGGAATGATGTACTTCAAGAAACAATTTAAGCTTCTTTTTAATTACACAAGGTAAAAATGAAGTGATTCTAGCTCTGGGCTAACCATGAATGAGGTTAATGTATGGCAAACAATAATGTGAAGAAGGAACCAACAGTAGTACCATGTGGACTTTCTCCATGTAGCTCACTCATTGGAAGCCATAAAATCTGGTTGGTATAACAGAAGTGTTTGTAATTAGAGTTAATGGAGTTAGTTGAGACCACAGGCACAGAAAGTAGCTTTGATACCAGGTGGCCTCATAGCAAGAAGGCTCACAGCAAGGGAGCACTCTGAATCGGAAAATATCAGAGGCATTTGCTGCAAAACCAAGAACTCACTCCTGGAAAATGCCTAAGAATATAATTTACAAGCAGAACTAATTTGGTTTCCCACCTCCGCCACTTCAGCTTTCTCCCCAGTCACAACATTCAAATTAAGGATGAGGTTTTTTCTGTGATCTATTTTTCACTAAAAATGCTAATTGATTCTTACAGTTCATATTGTCTTGGCCACATTGTCTTCATCAGGAAAGAAAATGTAGGATGAAGAAAAATCTACACAATCACTCCAGAAAATGAAGCAACACATTCATTTTTATTAGTCATATAAAAGTATTGCTTCCTAATAGCTGAGTTATTAATTGTCAGAGCTTTTGGGGTTTCCTATTATCACTGATACTGAGCGGCCACTTTTGGAAAACCCATTATATAAATACTGTACTTAGTGAATGCCATAATGAGACTCCAGCTGACTAAAAAATAACATTTAGAGACTCTCTATAGTGTGATCATTCATTTGGGACAGAGCTTTGGAACATTACTTAAGAGATTTAAAATTACTCATTACTTAAAGCCGTTTGTGACTTACAGCAAGAAACTAAGCAATCACTTCAGATAAAGCAGATGAAGCAGATGGATTATTTGCAGAATATATTTTTTCATCAAAAATATTCTTCAAACTGTACTTGCACTTACCTTGGTTTTCATCCTTCCATACTCAATAAATAAATGAAATTAAAAGTCTATCCCAAATGTCTTGAGTAAAAAGAAAAATAATCAAAAGAAAGTACAAATTAATGAAAAAGTGGAGAGGGACTTTGTCTCTAGCTGAAGACTAGGATGGAATGGGAACTTCTGAGGGGGAGTGCCATGCTGTTATTCCAAATAACAGAATCTACAAAGACAATCTGTTTATCAGTTCCAGCAGTTTGCTGACATCATTACTTGAATATTAAAGAAAGAAAATTATGTTGAGATACTGCAGGGTGCCTCAGATTCATAGGAGTTTTTTAAAATGGGAAGGTGACTTTAAATCTGATATGGGGATATATGGGAGAAGAGCAGTAACTAGTCACACATCTCTGCATTTATGAAAAGGGAATTAGTGGGGCTGGGCCTTGAGGAACTCTTGGGAGCTTTTAAGGAAAGGATCCACAACAATCTTGCAGAGGAGACAAAAAGCACATACAAGGGTCTTAGCAGAGCTGGGGTGATGTACTGTGACTGAAGAAAGGCACAACAATTGTAAAAAAACTCTCAGGATCTAGAGGTTTCGGATGAACCCATGTGTATAGACATTTACCAGTGAAAACCACCTTAGGTTGTATGCTAACCAGGAACAATCATATAAATAGCAAAGGCACCTCTGGTAGCAGTTCAGCAGCACAAATGATGGCAGAATGAGGAGTCACTTGGCTCCATCAGCAGCTGTAGAGTACACGGTCTGTGAAGACACAGCAGAAAACGATTGTGCTGTGCCAAGAAAGGGTTTAATATACTTAGTAGAAACAGAAGTCAATTATTTATTTAATCTACAACACTGGTAAAAATTCCTAGTAAACAGCCAAACCTTAGAATGTAGTAATAATGATAATTTTCTCAGAACACTTTAAACCGAATTTGAGCCTTGGAGGTGTTCAGCATTTGAAGGGTGGATTATGCATAGACAAATAAAACGTTGGCTTTGGGAGGTAGAATGAAGGCAAAGGGAGTCTCAGTGCAATTAAATATAGAATCTTGAAGAAGCTTGTAAAATTTTTTACACAGCCCGTTGTCACTGTTCTCATGTTGATGACCTCAATATCCTGCATTAGCAATAGTCATTTAAGTATAAATATTTCAGCTTTACGTTGAGTGTCAGAAAGACAGAAGGAAAAAGACAACAAATAGGCTGACCTCAGATCTCTGCTAAATTCTCTAAGTTGTCCTCTGACATTTCATTACTTCTGTCACACACATACAAAGAGATTTATGTGTCCATCCAGTCCTGTAACTGGATTTATTAAAGATGGTATTTCCGGCTTAATGAAAGTGACTTCCAGCTCCATCCATTCCCACACTAGAGCAGCATTTGGCAAAGATAAAAAGGAATTTATCAGTAAACTTTTTGTTTTGTTTTCTGTGCACCTTTCACTCCCCCATCCCTTATTTTTTCACCAAATAGCAACATTGTGTATGGAAAACAGTCACTTCCTTTCTCGCTGATTAACATCACCCGTGAAGGAAGGGGAGGAGGGGGATGGAAGGGAATAAAGAAAGAACCACCCAGCTCACTGGGAAAAACCTGAGAGTAATCAATTAATCTGTTTCCAATTTGTGAGCTGTGCTGTCTTGAACTTCATTATCTTAATTACACAAATAAAATTTTAAAAATTGGATCAATTGAATGTGCTGGTAAAAAAGGGTGAGTCAAAAAAACAGTAGAAGTTTATCAGCAACAAAAAAATCCTCAGAGCCATTAGACAAATTCTTGAGACATCTGATACTTTCTAAACATTTTTTGTGCCTGGTGTTCTGATTCCAGCATGTTCTATGTACTATGGCTTTGATTACAGATGAACCATCTTTTCCTTGGGCTATGTCAAGTGCATTCCCAGCATTTAAAAAGGAAGGGTTTTCACATGCCAAACTCATCTGTGATTTATTGCCTCATGGGCTCATCTGGATTTAGTTTTGGAGTCTGGCAACAATTCCTTAATTGCTTTGGTCAGTTCATTCCATTTCTCCATTCTGAAGTTCCTCATCTGCAAAACCAGAGGAATGATAACAACATAAGCACACCAAAAGTCCTGTGAGTAACTTACTGGAGCCCCTATAAAAACAGTATGGACTTTAACCATGGTCTTAGAGAGTAACGGTGTTACCCTGCAGGATCTTGCCAAGCTGCCATCCCTTCCACTCCAAGTTCTGGAATGTCATCAGGGAAATAATGAGTAGGTGCTCTGACATACTGAGGACGGAACAATTTGCAGGTTCTTGCTTTTTTTGACTTTTGTTTAGAGTACAGAAAAGGGAATTCTACCATGTCACCACCTGTCTACCATGTCAATCTCCCCTCGAATAATGCACCTACCTTCACATAATTACTTTCTATTTGCTGACAAAGCATGTTTGCAGTGCCTGGGATTGAATGGGGATGACAGTAATAATGGCAAGCATAACTATTATTTTCCTAATATTTTAGGAAAATTTCATAGGTGACTATAAGCTGTTCTGTAATTTAAAATAAATTCTATTTACTTCTTCTCATTTTATGTTCACTGCAAGTAAGTGGAGAAAAAGAAAAGAACAAGCACAAATAGGGGTTGACCTTCTTCTCTGGCTTACCAATAACCTAAATTACTTCTCCAGAAGAAGACTGACTGATACTTCTTTGTTTTCCAAGGAAGATTTTCAGGCAGTGAATAAGACAGGAGATGACTCTCCTTGCAGGTGAGAATTTATTAATATGTGCTTGGCCAGACCAGGAACAGGCTTACACTTTTACTAGATGTCTTTCTGGATTTCCTGACTTTGGTCTTTCCCAGCCTCAACCATTCTGTGAGGATATGAAAAATGTAGCAGAAATGAGAGTCGATTTCTTGAATCAGCTGAGAAAAGGCATTAGCACTTGTCCCCAGTGTCATCCCCATTTTTTAGTATTTCTTCTTATTTTCAATATTTTTATTAGTCAGTACAGAAACACATGGAAGATTTTCCCACTGGCTTGGAAAAGAGAAGAATGTGATGGAAACATTATCAGGAAAAAAATCAACCACACAGGCCCCAGAACTGTAAAGCAGTGACACTAGCTTACAGATAGCATAGCCTAAATACAGATGGCTGTTCTGTATCTCTGATAGAAACAGAACTCCCTAATTTCTTTTACCCATGAAACAGTGTTTATCCTTGAGTAACATTTCCTCTGATCACACTTTCATGTATAAATATTATTTTGTATGCTGATAGTGGGCAGAAGGAAAAATTTCTTTTATTCTGAAAGATAAGAAAACAAGCAAGTATAACTGGAGGAACTTTTGTCCTGGATTCAGAAGAATGTAGCAGATGCTTTCTCTCAGTTATTCTTTATCAAGAATATTACATACAGATGTATTTTGGAAAGTTTATTTTTCTTTCAATTAAAAAAAGAAAAAGCTTCATGGGATGGGGAACACCTCTTTCAAAGTGGACATGCCAATATTTTAGTAGTCATGAGGGAATTTTAAAATATAAATTCTTTGCTAGGTAAGAAAAAAAACCCAACTTATATATTCTTTGTCCAAAAATGTGCAGAAAAATTCAGAAGGTATTTTCATAACTTTAACCATAGTGAGAATTTCTCTTGACAGCATGTGCCTGATTTCCAGGCTGCTTGCTTCTACCCATCTTGGGTTCTTCCTGCTGGTGCAAGATGCAGTTGTTCTCTCTGATGTATTCCTCTAAGGTTAAGATTATTCCATAATCAGTTTCCCCAGCCATGTCCTCCCTGTCCATTACAGAATGTTGCCTGGATGGCAGTTGTTGTTCCCGAACATTTGTCCATGACTTTGGTAGGTCCAGGTCAGCAGAAGATTCCGTACAAGTGGGAAATGCCATATGCATTCACTGCAGTCCTGCTGCCAGTGTGGGAGCAAGGGACAGGGCTCCTCAAGAGGAGCAGGGAAAGCATCAGACATGCCCTGCTTGACTGCACAGCACCCACATGAGATGCCAGTGCTTCTGCAAAGCATCACATGTGTTGTTCCCATCTTACCTCAGTCAGATTGGCCCAGTCCTGCCTGGGCATGTCAGATTTGCTTTACACATGCAATGCGTGTGTGCACATTCATTTCCAGCATGTCTTAGGTGCCTGAGGTGCCAAGGCAATGCATCTCAATTAAAAGTGACTGAACAGCGGGCACATTAACAGGTATGTCAAAACAGTCAAGGAAATGCCTGGCAGAGGCAGATGTAGGTTGCCCTCAACTTCCCATCTGCAACATATCACTCCTTGACTGCAGAGTCGTCACTCACCTGAGTCCTGTGGTTCTTGTGCCCTCTGTGGTGGTAGCACAGATCTGCCGTGTGCACACTTTGTTTCATGTGCTGTTGCACAGTTCTAATACACAGATATTTGGTGACTGGTTCTATTAGAGCTTAAAGAGCGGAGATTTATATCAGCTTGTATTTAGAAACACTCACCAGAGCCACAGAAAATAATTGACCCCTTTTGGACTTTCTGCATGAATGAAAGGAACTGCATTTGCAATTATAACAAGGAAATGACAATTTTCTAGTATGACATGAAAAAAATTCTTTTCCTTTGAAAACCATTTTAAAATGCACACTTCCCACTCAGGGTGTTCTCTTAGTCTCCTTCATGTGTGAAAATATCTGAGTATAATAAATTAGTGTTCTTCTTTAGGGAGTAGTTGTACCATCTCAAGGAAATAATTTATTTTAAACATGCTCCAAAGATGGAATATGCATTCTTTAGGACTTTAAAGAACAAATATATGCTAAAATTTTGTTTCAATTTGTCTGAACTATGATCTTTTTACTGAAAAGTAATCTAGTATTTTAATATGAGACGCTAGTGCTCAGTATTCCTTCTCAGTACTCCTTTCTTACTTCAAGGAGGTAAAACTGAATGTATTATGACTAGTTCACCTCCCCCCTCATCCCCCAACACACTCACAATACAATTCATTCAGTGAAAAGCCTTGAACTTACTTTTTTTTTTTTTTTTTAACACAAGGAAAGCAGAAAAAGCAAAGCATTGAATTCTCATCTCTCATCGCACACTAGGAGGTAAATCCTGTCTCAGTGCTGGCCAGCCTGCCCTGAACTTTGGTAGATAATTCTGGTAGTGGCACTCTGCACAGCCTCGTTTCCCTGCACAGAAAAAAAAAGCTGCTGCTTTTTATGCAGCTTGGCAAACCTTATTGAGAGGGCACCAGGGGAGAGCAAACCACAGTTTTTATTAGCTCCCACCTTGCAGCAGCCCGGGCCCATTCAGAGCTCTGCTAAGTCAACTAGAGGTCTTTTGACACCAAAGAGCTTTGAATCCAAGTGCCTGGAGAGAAATTATACATTGAATAAGAAAGAAATGGGGAGGGAGGATGAAAATAATTACTCCATAAAAATGTGCTGCTTGTTCTATGACATTTTCAAGTGACTTTCTTCAGAGGGAGAAGTGAGCAGCTTGATTTGAGGTCATTGTTTTGGTCAGCCTTGGCTCTTGAACTGAGAAACTGCAGGAACTAACTTTCAGGGAACTGTGAACGTTATAATTTTATTAACTGGTTTTACATGTGTTTCTTTTACATGTCTGTAAGCAAATGCAATTGAAGGTTGTGGTTTCTGTGGCATTCCTGAAAACAAATATTACTAACACTGATGACAAAACCTTAACAGAATATAGTGGGGAGGAGTAGCAGTTATACAAACAATAATTCTTTTAGACTGATTTACACATTTCTGAAAATGTGTAAAAAATTATTATTACAAGTACACTTTGAAATAAATTTTAGCCTTTATTGGATGGATATTGCAGCCTTTCAAATATATACTATAAATATTTTGATGTTGTGAAGAAAGTTAATAGACAGGAAATCACAGAGTTCTGTAGATCTTAAAATGCTGCTATAAAAAGTACTTTAAAATCTACATAGGAACACATTTCTCACTAACTTCCATCTATGTGTCACATGCAGAAGATGTCTCAAAATACAACAAAGCCAAGAAAAAGCCACAAATTACCAGAGAATTCTGTGCCTAGAAAATATATGTTATGGTCATTAAAGATATCTCACTTTTATCATATATGGACATCTTTTGAAAACATATTTGAATTGCTTTGTCACTTATCCTCTCTCTGGACTTTTCTCTGATTTTATGAGTCTGTCTGTGCTTTTTCACAGTCAGAAAACAATTAAGGAAAAAGAAACATCTTTCTTTTCTCATCTGTTCTCTAGTGAGAATTGTGGGCTAGTGAGTAGATACATGTTTCAGAAACAAAGGAGAAGATTGCCTAACAACAGCATGCTTTCTTTAGAAAAATCTGTGCTTCCTGATTTGTCTGCATCAGACATCAGAAATGTTGCAAAATAAGCTTTTTTTTTCTGATTCCACCGTATTTCTGCTTTCTAACTACTGCATCCTGGTCATTTCCCCAAACAGGGTGTGGACAATACACAATACACAATAAAGATTCACGTTAACACACAAATACCTTTAATATTTGAAAAAAGCAACTCCTGCACAGAGAATTAAAAGCAACTCTGAATAAATATTCAAGCAAGACTTGAGATATTAATAGAAGACTAGAAGTGTCACTGACTTGAAACTCAGTAGGCATGTGAATAAATTGTAACACGCAGAGACAGAAGAAATTACAGAAGAATTCCTTATGAGCAGGGACTGTCTTGTTTGTACAGCAGTCGGAATAGTTGAATATCGCTTTTACTGGGGGTTTTAAGTGCTGCAGCAACATCGGGGAGAATAATAAAAAGAATAACAAGAAGTATAGTGTGGGTATACTAAATCCAACAGTACCATGCAGTGATATTCAGCAGTGTTCATTCTTTCAAATGGCAGTGCTTAGTAAATAAGGAAGCAAAACTTTCTACTGAAAACAGAAGAAATAAACTCTTTAAAAAGCTGAGAATAAGAATGTTATTATATCTTGGGATATTTTAGCTACTAAATAGTGAAAACATCTCTGATATACAGACAGTGGTTATTAAGTGAAAGAGGGAGTATTTTAATAGGAGACTGCCATTTGCTATCCAATAAGGCAACTGCTGTCAGTGGGAATTGCCAGGCATTGCAGTCTCCCTCTCCAGCCCCCTGCCTTGGTGGAGGGTAGGCACACAGCCAGTGTATCCCAAATCTTGGTCTGGCTGTCTTAAGCTGACAACACAAACACAGCATGGCTAGAGAGCTTCACTAACTACATTTGCAAAAAGAAACCACTTTGCAGTTCTTCATGTGGGGTCCCTCAGCACAAACAGTGTGACAGCCCTGTGCCCATGTGTGCATCCTTTCAGAGTGTATGGATTCCTGTGTTTAGCCCCAGTGAAGAGTTCACTATTGAGCCTATTTCATTAAGATTAACAAAACAAGTCAGAGGCCCTGTTTTACATTACTGTGAGCAGTTCCTTATTCTGCTTTTCAGAGTGGAATTTTACTTGTACTCTTCTAAAAGGTACCCACCCTGCCTCCCCCCATTCTGCTTCTTCTCCATTCCTTCTTCTCTGCCTCCATGGCATTAAGAGATGAACCATTTTCTAGGGTTAAATCTAACTGAGCTAAGAAAAAAAAAAAGAAGAAAAGAGGTGGGATCATTTTCTGCTGGCTGTGCTTCGTGGATCAGCTCACCGTGTGGCCAGCTGGGAGCAGAGCTGGTGCGAGGGAAGGGCGGGCACACAGCCAAGGGCCTTGGTTTGGAGAGATTGCCAGTTTGGTGGCACAACCTGTCAACTCATCTGTAACATGAAACCTCACTTTGGCTTGAATGAAGCTACTCAGTAAATTGTGCAGCAGTACAGTGCGAGGAGGCAGAACTCAACTTTCATAAACAAAGAGATTCGCCTTTGAGGAAATTTCAAATACCTACTATTTAGCACTGAAGAATAAATACAAATTCCTGTAGTTCTGAATTTTTCCAGGACTAAGGTTCATTGAGCTGTTTTGGTTTCAAGAGGTTCTTTTGTACAAGAAAAGAGCATCACCCAGTATTGCTAAGGCAGATTTAATGTTGTTGTTCTTCCACCAAGTGATATCACTGTCTGAGAAAAAGCAGATATCTACAGTTCATAAATGCTATAAATCAAATTTTAAAAGCCATGCAAATATTGTAGCACTTTATAGAAATTTCAAAGCAGTACTAGAGAACAATACTTGATATTCTACATTTGTACATGAACAAGAGTAAAGAGTTATCACTACTTGGATATCATTCTCAAGACATGCTCTTATTCTGTATTTGTCCATATTCCTTAGCTTGGCTTTTACACCTTTTTTTCCTTTTGGGAACTCTTACTAGTTAGGACGTACAAGGGATTTAGTTTTTCAGAAGGAAACTTGCTTTGTATGGGTGAAAATGCAGGTAACTTCTAATGCATATCAATGCAGAGAAACTGACTCTTGTACTGCACTACTCCCAAGGTTACTACTGATACCATGAAATGTGATAGAGCAATAAGGCAAACTGTACCTCTAAATGAAGATTGAAAGGAGACAAAACATCTCTTTCTGTTGGAGCAGGAGTATAACTGAGAAGTGTAGGATGTAGATACACTACATTTGAAGATTTATTTCTGCTACTTTAGTCCATGTGAAACTTTTAGGACAGGAAACCATCATCTTGCCCCAAATTTTTTGATCTAGTTATGAACTTTATAACAAAATCAGAACTAAAGCTCTATGTGCTTCCAAGCTCAACAATTCAAAGTCTTGGTTTGCAGTCCAGTTTTTTAGTGTGATTACTTAGATTCAAGCCATCTATTATAGAACATTTCAAACAGATCAGCATGAGCCAAACCCCTAATCCTGTGCTTAGATTCAACTTTTTTGAGTTTATACTTGGTATTATATTGGTATTATTATTTTTGAGTTAATACTTTTGCCTCTTTCTCCTCTTATTTGTCACAAAGGACAAAATAATTTGATTTCTGCAAATGAAGGTTCATGCATAGCTAGTTCCCTTGTGTCTGCAACACACAGTATTTGAAAGCAGTTTCCTACCTGTATCTTTAACTGAGCTGGAGGTGATCATAGCTTACAGCTTTAGAGAAAATGGAGTGCACTTAACATAGTATGTTAACAATAGACTTAATTTTGGTTTTTTTTTAAAGAAATCATTGCATAGTCCCAAGAAGAACATTTCTTGAACTCTGGATGAATGACACTAGGCAAAAAATAAAACCCTTCCAAAAGCTGTTATATTTTGGTATAATGAAAAATAATATGCTTATGCAGTTACTGAATATAATTCTATGGTGCAGGATCATGGTGGAATGAAAAAGACCTCAGATCCACCTGAATTTAAACACCACGAAACAGTGCATCACAACTAATTTATCCTGTGCTTCACTCACAACCAGTTAGCATCTGCTTTGTGCCTCATCACAGCACATGCCTCATTTGTATTTCCATCCACTTCACTGAGAAAGGCACTCCTCACAGTTTGAGAAACAACACTATGAAATAAGTGCAATCTTTTAACACATTTAGCTTAACTGTTTCCATTCTTCTTGGCCATATCAGAGTTCTCTGGTTTAAATTAATTTCCCCAGTTACATACAGTACCTTGTAATCAAGTGTCTTAACTTTTCTTGGACTGAGAGTAAAATAAGAAAACAACCTATATCCCCATTCCAAATGTGTGGGCGGTGCAGGAAAAAATATCTTTATTTTCACTGGGACATGCTTTGCTTGTCCCAGACCCCTTTCTAATCAGCTTGTAAATGACAGTCTACACATGCAGCTGCAGTATGTTCGCTAAGCAAAGGCATGTTAGAAACTCGCCTGGTGAGAGATATAATGACCTGAATGAGTGGTCTAAAAGTGGTCTGCGTAAAAGGTTTCTATTTCCTTACTTTGCAATAATCTTTCTCTGTGAGGAAGAACCTTTTTGCATTGGTAACCCTGCAAAACTGCAGAGACTAAATCCAAAAAAAGGGCTAGAGTGTTGAGGGACAGGATTAAAAGAAAATTTCAGCCAAAGAAAGCTGACATTGCCCTGTAGCCTACATAAGCATGTTCCTCCTTGTGGGAGGAACACTGAAGTCAATGTCTTGGTGTGGAATGCTGTGGGGGAACCTGTCTCCAGCTGTTGGTCACAGAGGGAGACTCAGAAAACTCCCTTCACTATCTTTTGGAAGTTGCCTTGAATTAGTATTTCAATAAGCCAAGTTTAGTTACTTTTTAGGCTCATCTGAGTGGACTACTGAGCCATGCAGTAGTCTTCTGGTTTCCTGTACTGTGTTTGGGAGTATGCTGTGTGAACTGGAAAAAATGGCACGGGGCCAGCCCCTCTAAAAAAATGCTTGCTATCTGTAGTAACTTCCTTTTATAAAGGAGTGGAAGTTCTGACAAGAGTATTCTATAAACCAGTCTTTGCTCAAAATACTTTATGTAGCTCATATTAAACAGCCCTTAGGACACCTCACCTTGGCTTTAATGGAGATGGGAGATGAGATTTTTCTTTCTTCCAAGCAAGTTCTTCTAATTATTCAACTAGCATGTCCTGCTTCAACTTGTGCTCTTTACTCCTGCCCTAATTACTTCAGAATTATTTTCTGTGCAGTGTAAGAACTTGCAAATACCTTTATATTCTGGTATCAAGCCAGAATATACTTTAGTAGCTTTCATAGTCACCTGGAATATAGAAGATGTAAATTCTCAAATGCAGAACAGAGAATTTAACATGGATTTTTCAATTCCATGGGAAAGTGACCTGAACACTAGATTACTATATAAACATATGAAGAAGCAGTATTGTGAACTGTTTCTTTCTCTGTCCTGGTTTAAAAAGAAAGTGCCATCACAGTAACATTTGCTCAAGATCCTGTTCCTATGGATTCACATTTAATGTGTATTGACAGTGTGTTCTGACTGTGAAAATGATTTCGATGACTGCATGAAGAATGACTGCTTTGCCAGTTAATGCAATCAAGAATTTATCAAAGAAATGTGCAGCTCTGGGATGACTGGATTAAAACCATAATGAATTTTTGGAAAGCATCCTTGTATAATGCATTTTGGAAGGCCAAAGGAAAATTATGATTGTCTAGAGACTTCCAATTCTCACTAATTTACTTAAATCACACAAGCATTCCTCCTTAACACCCATAATGAATTGTTACAAATTAGAGGTCATTTCACCTTTGAGATTGGCTGTGATTAAAAAAAACAAAACACAACACTTAACCAATTTATGCGTCTAGGGATCGTAGCTAAACATTCATGGATATTTGTGCAATTTGGCTTATGTATTATTCAAAATGCATTGCTTAGGGATGTAACTAGAAGAAAAAGAAAACTAGACATAAGGGTGGGTTATAGACAAAAATTCTAGATTATTAATTGTTATTAAGTGGTTAAACAATAATATTAGTTTTACACTAGGAGTGAAAAAAAAATCTACACAATAGCCAGTCTTGGTCTCACTGTAATACAGTGTTTCTGAGAGCTAAGGCTTCCCTTGACATGTCCCTTTTTATACACAAAAATAAACAACCTGGGAAGAAAAGTAGGATTGTGTGACTTCTAGATGAACAAAACATAACATAAATGCTGGAACTCATTTCCTGGACATGAACACATACACAGCATATGCACATGTTTCAGAAACATAGAAGCTGTATTTGCAATTAGGATTCAACAGTACACTGAGGCACAACCTTGTCGCCTTTGTCCCTTGCTTTCAGAAGTGGCAGTAACATTGACTAAAGTGCTGCTTCTTCCTTCATCTTGCCGAGTAAGAACTCTGAGAAACATAAATGGGACCTCATTCTCCCATTTTTGTATTGGTTTAACACAGCCTGGTTTTCGGTGGGGGCGGGAGAAAATCCACTCAAAACTTCTATGTCTGGAACAGAGCCAATCGCTGAAGGTTCTGATGATAGGCAGGCTACTAGCCCAATTAGACAAGCTGGTAATGCCTCTGTGATGACATCTTTAAGAAAGGAAAAAGCATGGGAAGCTCTTTTTCTTCTCCCAAGAGGTGGTGAGGCGGTAGCCAGGACCCATCCTGGCGGGGGCTGCCGGGGGCCAGAGCCACCCGTGCAGTGCTGGCAAGGACCACACGGCCAGCGGCAAGAGACGTGGCAAGCAACTCCCCGATGCAGAGCCTGGATGAGATCAACCTCTCAACTGCAACTTGCAGACACCAGCTTTCTTCCACATCAGAGGAAAAGGAACAGTGAGGACACGTGAGGAGAACCAACATGGCAGCACTGAGGTCAGTGAAGAAAAAGGGGAGGGGTGAGGAGCTGAGATTCTCCTGCAAGCCCTGGTGAGGACTATAATACAACAAACTGCTTCCCTATAATTCATGAGGTGCATGAAGGGGTGCAGAGGTCCACGTGCAGCCTGTGAAGAAGAGTACTCACGCTGGAACACGTGGATGCTGAAAAGCTGTACTCTAGTGAGGAACTTGAAGACAGAGAGGTGACTCTTGCTTCCTGAGATAGAGGAAGAGAGCCTTCGCTTCCAAACTAGAAGAGCTCATCCTTAAAAGACTAAACCCCATGAAATAAAGCGACCCACGCTAGGCAGTTGTGGGAAGACTGCTTGGCCCATAGGAGGGACTCACATTGCAGCAGGTTTGAGCGGGACTGTTGCTTGTGGAAGTTAAAACCACACTAGAAAAGTTTGCAGAGAGCTATCTCCCATGGGAAGGATCCCACAGCACAGCAGAAGAAACTCTTTTCCTTAAGCAAACTGAAGAAAGTTTTTTAAGAAGTGAAATACTGACCAAAATCCATGTTTTGTTTCCTTGTGCGGTCAGTGGAAAGAGGGAGGGACTGGGAAAGAAAGGTATTCCGAAGGTTTGCTCTGGTTCTCATTACCTGTTTTACTTTTGATTCTGTTAATAATAAATCTTCTTTAGACTGTTTAAATTTTGAACCTGTTTTGCCTTAAAGTATTTTTCTTTTTTCAATAATCCTTATCTCAACTCATGAAAATGTAGTTTTCAATTCCCCCTCCTCTGCTCAGCTATAGCAGAGGAAAATAAGTAGACGGGTTTTTTGTGGGTGCCTAGCACTTAGCCAGCATCAAACCATGACATTTTTGAGTCAGATCCACACTGTCCTTGGATACTTTTTTTTTCAATTTAAAGACAAAAGTTTGAAACCCCCGAAATAGCTGGAACAGCCTGAAGAAATGGGATCTGAGAATCACAGGCATCTCCACACACACACACACACATACATACAATGTTTGTTTGCATGCTGATTTTTTTTTTTAAGGGGGAATCCCAGTGATAGACAAAATGTATCTTATGGGATGTTTTGTCTAGATGTGGTAGGCTGTAGGACTTCCACATTTTAGAAGAAGAATGGAACATACAGTTAGAACCATCGTGTTAGAGATGTGGAGAAATCACAGATACACACATCTGCCCGGCCTTTTTGAAACCCAGCTGTATGTCCATTGGAAAAAGGACCATAACTGGCTTCAGGGAAGACACATCGCCTCATAACTGTGAACAAGCTGCAACACGGTTGGTAAGAATAAAATTAGAGAAAATTTCTGCCTGGAGGTGGGTAGAGAAAGGAGGCAAGGTAAATTCAATATATAAGAACTCAAATGCATTCTGAAAACAGGAAAAACAAATCACAAAAGGAAGAAATTAGATTGCAAGGGAAGCCTAAATTGCTAAGGTGACTCTTCAGAACTCATCCACAAATTACTCCTGAGCAAGCAGGGGCAGGCTCAGACATTTTACATCAGATAGGGGACAGGACATGATAGTGACCCTATGGATACTGCTAAAACGGAGAAATCCTCAACTCAGAGAAGCAGACATGCTTAAGCATATAAGCAGACATGCTTATATGTGCATAAGAAGGCACATATGGACAGTCTCTTGAAAGAAACTGAAGCATTTCTTAGCAGACAAGGATCCCTGATGCATCCAGTCTGGCATCTCGCCTCTGGCAATAAATCATACTCAGCATTTCAGAAACAGCTTCCAAAATCCTATAGTGTTATCTGCCCATTTATGTAATGTGAAACATAAGTAAGCAAGAGGAAAATTCTTTTGTGGTCTTTTTTGTCAATCATTCATTGTGGATCATTAGATTTTTATTGCTCTTATCTTAGCATCTATAATCACTAATGTTTTTACTGGCTATAAAATTAGTCCACAGTTGAAAAAATCAAGTTATTGCAGTTCAGGCTGACCAAGTGGTGCCTGCAGTCCAATATTTATTTTTATTTATTCTATTTGTATCTGATATAAAAGCAACATGCTTGTGTAATTTAAAAAAATGACAGCTAGGGAAAAATCACTTAAAGAAGAATTGCTTTCATCTCAGGTTATAATATAGTTAATGTGAACCCAAATGTTGTATGCAGCAGATCCACAGGCAAAAAGAAGCATCACTTCTTTTCATCTGTATAATGATGCAGGTAAAAAAAAAGTGCTGGATCAACTTTTTGCATCACTCATAATCATCATACACTAATCCTTTTGAGTTAAGATTTTTAGATGATCCATTGTTACACATAACACAAACCAGAAAAAACTATGGGGACAATAACAAGTTCCAAGGCCAAAATAAAGCCTGAAATTGCTCTGGAAGAGGGTCTTTGTAATTCTCACACAAACAAAAGCTCCTGCTGTAAATAGATACATTATCTGTAAATAAAATATACAAAAATTGCCACTCTGTAATGACAAAGTTCCTCTTTTGTGTTGCTGTTCCTGACAGAAAATTGCGGATTTGTTGTCCTATATCTGATGCAAAATCCAGGCATGACTCTTTCTAATTTAGTTACGTTTCCAGTGGGAAAAGAGGCTATTCACTAATTCTATTGCACCAGTATACTACATATATAATATCCATATCACAGACACAATAATCCACATAGAAAACCAAGTGAATACATCCAAAGTGTCTTCAGTGCCTTCAGAAATTCATGGAACTACTGAAAAGAAACTGTATTGTGGAAAACACTATATAATGCACAGCACTGTGTATTCATTTTGTGCAGTTAAGGTGGGTAACTAGCAATTCCCTAGTCAAACAGACAATTCAAGTTTTCAAGAAAAATATAACCTGACGAATTTCATGTCAGCCAACAATAAGAACTTTGGTTTTGGCCCTTTTTCTTGTCCCACTCCTACGTAGTGTAGGCTGGTTTTAAATGAAAATGAAAGATACTTCAAAACCTGTACTTGTCAAATTGTATATTGAAAATAAGGGTGTCAGCATTTTCTAACTAAAACTGCTTGTTACCCTGTCAAGTTTCAACGCACTTAATGACCTTGTTTTCTTTCTCTCCTACTGCTAAAATTACCTATTAATTTGTCTTTCAAATATTATTCCAAACCAAAATTTTATTTTCAATTATACTTTTTGTTTGGCCCCAGAATAGCCTAGCTATGCAAATAAAACACCATGCTTCGGGTCAGGTTTTCCCACATGCGAAACAGGAAATTTCTTGCAACAAAGTACATACTTGTACTTTAAGTTGCACATATTTTGTTTTAATTGTTACTGGCCACCTGGAAAAAAGTTCTCAATTATAGAATATTGGAATTTGTGTGAGTGAAGTTGAGGAAAAGGATGCATCAGATCAAATGGTCACAAGTCTTTAATAGCATTCTATTGATTTAGTGGTAGATCAATCAAATCCTTTTACAGATGAATCTCATTTTGCATCTTTTGTAAAGAAATTATCTTCTTTCTTTAAACGTATTTATAACCCTTGTTTGGTACACGTCTGTCAGCAATATTTTATGTTGGTAAGGTGGCAGAAAGATGTGCAAGTGATAATATGAACAAGAAAAGCAAAAACTTTTAAAAATCCAAATTGCCTTTATCTATATATTTAAGGTGATTTGGAATATGGATCTGAACTGACTGCTCATGCATATTTTTTGATTTCAGAATAATTAAGAAACCCTGAACAAATAAGTATGTTTGATTAGTAGGGACTTATTAATATTTCAGCTTTGATAGCTGGTATGAAATAAAATCCCTTGTCCAGCATAACCAGTTTGTGGGAGTTGATTCTGCAGACTCCAGAATACCCACCCTGTCTATCAACCAGACATTTTGTAGTCTGTTTTCCATTCCCATTCTACAGCAACAGGTATGGCCTGTTTATGGCAGACATGAGGGAATATGAAGTTTGACAACAGACTTCTAGAAGACTAAAAGGTAAAGGAGAGGACACAGAAACTGAAAATGATTGTGTTGATTTAATACTGAAGAGCAACATGCAATCAGAACATTTTGTTCAAATACAGCATTAGGGTGAGGCATTTAACATTCTTTGCAAAGGGTCTGGGGAGTAGAAGCCTTTTTCAGAATAAAAGTATGACAATTAGCTATTCTCTCTGCTAGGCTTCTTTTGCTTTAAAAAAAAAGAGTATGCTGGAGATTTTCATTTGGGAAGATTTTCCATATGATTTATAGGAGATGAAGAGCTCAATAAAAGTTGTGGTGAATTGGATTCTTTGACCTGTCAGTGCCACTACCTGTGACCATGCAGCACTGCCTTGGTTCTCAGTGCAGTGAACTATGATATTTTGTTGCATACATAATTTCATAACCTGAAATGTGCAATTGAACTTCATACATCCAAAAAATTGCCCTGCACAGCATGGAACATGTGGTCTGATCTCTCATATTGTAGGATTGCTTAGTAAGGTAAGTGAAAAGTGAACAATGTGGGAAAAACTAGGTAGTGTCACTTCACTGCCCCGATCATAACAGCGAAAAAGGTTTGCAATCTACAACCCTTTTTTTTCCAGTCTCTGAACATGTACCTCTATGCTCTGCAGTCCCCAAAATTCACTGTAGCTGTGGTGCTTGTGGTGATTTCATTTGATTCCTTCTGCAAGATTACCTTAGAACATCTGGTAAAAATTAGACAAACATATTAGTTACAGTTCTGTTTTCAGTTAATTACTTGAAGCCTCTGCCCTCACTTATCTATTAAAGAGGAAAGGCAAAAAATTTCTGACAGGAATAGACGTTCTAGTTAGGGATTGTGCAGCCAGTGTCAAACCTAATAAGATTTCATAGACTCCAGGTCCATAATTTGTGATGATGGTAGTGCTGCTGCTGCACCTCAGCTGAGAACACTGCTTGTCCAATAAAGAGAAGCTCTCTAATCCAAAGAAACATGTCACACACTTGCAGTTTGAGTGGAAATGAAATCAGCCAGACCCCAGCTACATTTCCTCTGTATTATGCCATACAAAATTATTTGGTGGTCTATAAAGAGATCAATGGATTACTTAAAATGCTCAGGTATAAATAGCTTCCTGGTTTTTAAGTCATCAATGCTGTAATTTTTCCTCTTACTGTGAGACACCTGATAGCTGCAGTAGGGCTGCTTTAGGATAGCAGATCCTAAGAAAAATCCTAGACAGCAGATCCTAGAAAAGCAAACATGCTATTTTCTTTGACACCTCGCAGCTGTCAGACTGTACTCAATAGGGATGGGCAGACATTACTGTCACTGTGTCTAATGGACAATAGGAACCATGAAGTAAAATCCATGGCCAGGGCTGCCATCTGCATGGTCCTTTCACACTTCTGAGACTGTGCTACACCTGACTTCATGTAAGGAAATGACGCTATTGCTTTTTGGCAATTAATAAAAATTAATATCAAGAGTGGTAAGAAAAGCTTTAAACATCCAGCCTGGAAGTCAGGCGTTTTGAACGGGGGTACAACACTGATGATGAGTGAAAATGTTATCTCGAGCAAAGCCTTTTGTCACTCCCTTTGCTGCAGACCTTAAGGTAGGAGCTGTCAGGAGTTCCTGGTGCACACAGAGGGCAGCCTGTCTTTCGGGAGAGACTGCTCCCTCGGATTACTGTGGGCAGCACTTTCTGCCCCAATAACTTTTAGGTTTCACTTAATTCCATCGTCCTTGTCACTTGGGACTTCAGCTGGCTGCGGTCAGACTCCCTTTCTGACATTCAACTGCTAGGCTAAATGTACGTGTGTGTATATACATTTTCACACACACACATATATATAACAGCCCTACATTTAAGGTGCAGTTTCTGAGCATATGTATACAAAACATGAGGATATATTAGGTCTCACAGTTGCTTCCCTTGATTTTCACTTAATAAAGAAAGCTTTGTTTATGCTTTCAGCTATAAACTGTCTGTTGCCAAAATTGCAATGTCCTGCCTGTGTTTGCACAGAGCCTGTAATCAGAAATGAGTTCTGCTCACCTCCTCCAGATGTTCTTCACCTCTGAATGTACCCCGAGAAAAAGTGTAGCCAGAAAAGAAAAAAGTTCATCATTTTCTTTTCATTCAGTTGAAGAAAAAAAAACCAAAAAAAACTGAGTCTGGAATTCTAAGTACTAAGGCTGAGGAGGGTGCAGTTGACAAGATTTGAAGCTGGGTTTCAATTTCAAAACACTGGAAACTGAGAGCTTAAATGAAGATGATCAAGATCTGTCAGGAAATGGCCAGTTCCCTTCAGGAAGAAATTATAGCAGCTTCTAGGCTGACAGTGTTACCTGACATTCACAGCAGAGAATTTGACGTGTATTCATGACATGTAGACATGAGTGGGAATCCAGTAAAAAGCAAAGGTAAGAATTCTGAAATCCTCCATATACCTTCCTGTTCCTAGGAAATTTATTTACCAAAAGTATTACAATGCTAAGTACACTTATTTCTGTTCACTCATTCCATGTAAGTAAAACAAATGAGGCTCATAATAGGTGCTGAGCTTTCACCCATATTTTTTTCCTCTTGAACCTTTTTATACTTGCATGTATACTTTCTGTACGTAGTGATTGTACAATTCTATAGATACGTGCATATATATATATGCATGACTAGATGGGTGTTGACTTAAACATGCTTAGGCTCTTTGCTGCCACATTCTCCTGTTTCATTTCAGAATGATGAGCTGCATTTCAGAACTTCCTACTAATGTATACTGGCAAAGCATGAAAGCATTACACTATATGATAATTATAATCATTAGTAGTTCCCGGTTCCCTTAGATGGCTGATATTTTTTCTGATTTTAGAAAATATTGTGATTCATAAGCAGACCTCTTAGCACTCTTGGGGGTCAGATAGAAATGAATACAGGCATTTAATTAACTACTTTTTTAACAAAGAACAAAGGTTTTTTACTTTCTGTGTTACAGTGGACTTTAGTTCTCTTAAAATGTGTCATGCCATTTAATCAGATACTGGTTGGAAGGCATCCCACCTACAGCTATCAGGAACATTTTGAAACTGAACTACTTTGCAGCTTCAAACTGTGGACAATGAGTAAACCTCTACTGAAGGAATCATCTCCATTACAAGAACCTTTCTGGACTTTTTTACGTCTCTTTGATCATTTCTGTTCCTGTGTCAAAGCTGATCATGATGTTGCCATCTGAAAGTCATATGTCTGTGTTTTAATTAAATAAACAGCATATTTTCTGCCTTAACATAAGCATCTCATCTCCACCAAGATGAATGTTGTAGTGTCTGTGCTGGGTGTGCTATGGCTCAGCTGATCCATCTCCATTCTTGGACAGGAAATGAGAACAAGGAGAGAGAAAATAAGAAACATTTATTCACCTCCCTGTAGGTTTATAAATAACACATGATCTTTCTCTGAGACAACATGGAAACTAAGACACGTGATGATCTTTCTTGTGCCTTCCCCTTGAGATGCTCACAACTGTTTCTCACAGCACTCTTTGACTCCCTTTTCCCTACATAAAAAGCCAGTCATAGAAGTCATAAACCTTTCATCCCAGCTCATGTGGTAGTTAACCTAAACATCTAGCTAATTAGGGCCCTTTTTTTCCCTTTTTCCCTCTTTTTCTAGGAACAGTGGAGAGTTGATAAGCCTTTTCCAGGAGGGAACACAGATGTCTGGGGGAGATGACTTTTGTGCTCTGAGCATGTGCAAAGGCACTGACAGGGATGGAGCAGCCTCCCTGTCTGCCTGCTCATCGCTCGGCTCTGCCTGCGCCCAGGGTACTCAGCATCACGCTCTGCCAGGCTCTGCCAAGAGAGCAAGAAATCCAGCTCATGCAATGAAGGTGGCTAGGCTTGTGCTAGCGTGGAAGTAAAACATTGAATTTTGGGGGTACAACACCAGGCCCACCGATAGTGCATTGGATAACATGTAGTGTGCAGCCTTTTTGTGATTGTACAGTGTCATTTTTCTTCCTGGATCCTGTCTAGATGAGATTTACATCAGGTGTTGAAAAAGGCATAGTTTTATACCCTTTTGCAGGCAACTGATCAGCTGTATCACAGGCTGTATATGTTGAAAGCCTGGGAAATTCTGAGTGTCAGACTGTACCAATCCAGTCTGTTGACAGTTGAGAAAGGACCTTCCCATTTTACAAAGAGACTGGTAATTAAAGTAAAGCAGTAAGAGAGCAAAGGGAGGATGTATTCCAAGTGACACTGTTCTGGAGATGCAACAATTTGAAAAATGTAAACTGCCTAGGAGGAAAAAAAAAAAAACAGTAGAAAACTGACAGAGAATAGTCTGAGGGGGAAAAAAAATCAGCTTTGGAGAATAAGGGCCAGAGAATCTTCTAAGAAAAGATAAGATTTTAAGACAAACAGCCCTGCTTCCTTTTCACTCTACTGGTTCAGCCTGTTGGATGACATGCTGTCTTCCTCACCTGTCTACAATTTCATATGCTGACCACTGACTCACAAATATATGGTGTTGGTTCATTTGTGTTTATTGCCTTGTTTTCTTTCCAAGCCCTTGATGTAAATCTGATAATTTCACAATTACAGGGAAGATAAGGTTAACACAGAAGACAGATTCCTGCCTGTATGAGCTGGTGCTTCTTCACAGCAAGCCCTGTGTTCACTGGGTGTAGGTACTAACAAACTGTGCTGGTGTCCTTTTACCCAGAACATACCATTGGAGCAGCTTGTGTGGCATCTGTAATTCTAATTCAGTGCAGGTCCAGCAGAGAGGAGTTTGACCAATGGTGTGTGTATTCATTCAAAGAATGACATTCCCTCAAACTGTCTATGGAAAATATTTTAATCACCCTATCAACTTAATACTACTGGAAATTCATTTAAAGAGAGGAAATACCATGTAAAAATGTATTGGGTGAAGTTTTCTGGCTTGTGTCATTCAGGAAGTAAATTCTAGCCTTTAAAGTCTGTGACTCCATGAAGATGGAATGATTCTCTTTCATGACAGCACACATTCTTAAAGTCATCACAAATGCCTGGCTTTTATATTTACTATTTCCTGAGAACTTGCTCTTCAGTAGTGGAAGCTCTGCAGATAACCTCTAAGTCAACACAACTCAATTTTACTTTAGAGCTTATCAGATAGTTTTTTAAGGAACTTTCTACTTCTCATCATGCACAGCTTCTACTCACGGGATCTCACACGCCTCACAACAGGGCTTTGGAATTTTTAAAAGAAAGACAAAAAAATCAAACAACAGTCACAACAAATCCCAGCATTTCTTTCCTAATGAAATATTGCCCATAATTCTAAAGCTGTGGTACTTCCATCTCCATAGCAGAAAGCTGAACTTCTGGACCATTTTTATTTTTGGATAAAAGGTTTTGACCCCTTGAGGTGCTGGAATGTTCAAGGGACAAAATGTGTTATCACACTCTGTAGAAGCTGAGAGTAGTCGATGACTTTTGGAAAGTATTTTGTAGTGCGAAATATTGAGTGCATATTGTCAGCAAAAATGATGAAGACAAGATAGTAGAATCCTTCACTGCAGGCAGCTCCAGGGAACCTGCAGGGGCCCTGTTTGACTCCTTATCCTCACCACACTCATACAGTCAGACAAGGTTTCCTTACTGGTTTAACCCTTGGTTTCCCATAGCAGAGTCTCAGACATCTCAATACTTTAAATAATTTAATCATGGTGCAATAGCAGAACAACTCAAGCTGGGTGCAGGAAAGTTTCCTTAGCAGAGGTAGCATTTCCATCAGGTTGTTGAATCCTTCAATCCAACAATCTTCTAGGAGTACTCTTTATTGAGATGGGAAAGCAGGTTCAGATGCTTTTTGAAACAGCATGATCTACCAAGGCAGAAAAGTGAGATGATAACTGACTGTCACTGAGGGGCATGTAATTTCTTCATATATGACCACCATATAGAAAAAGTAATAAATTAAGATAACCTTTAGCATAAATTTTAGAAATCTGAAATGGCAGCGGCAACAGCGTACAGAGCTATTGAGTGACTGGTCTTTCCATTGCACCTGGCCAACCAGAGAGCCACGGCAGACATACGAGAGCTAGATCACTGGGAACAGCTTTGGCCTTTGGGATGCACAGACACCTCTAATAAAAAAATTACCACAGTCCTAAGCACTGAAGCACTATTTGAAACTCTGCCATTTTGTTTTGGTTGTGAATTTCTTCTGTGCTGATGTTAGCTAGATATTTTTTTTTTTCCTGAAGAAAATAGCAAGTTGCTCATAACACATTTCACTCTTGTGCAGGAAGTCACATGTTCCAGCACTTTTGCTCAGGTCATTTTTTATTCCTCTTTTCTACACAAAGGAAAGAGCGGCAGGGGGTGGGGGAGGGGGGGGTTGTTCCCACATTATATTAAAAGTTCAAGACCGTCCCTTGGTGGCATGTGGATTTCTCAATCTCTTCCTTCTACCCAGTTGCAATAAGAATGGAATGTCAGGATAGATGGCAGAACATGAATCAGAAAAAGTTCTGGGGAGACAGAGCAGGTTTTGCTACACTATTCTAAGCCATTGGAGAACAAGCTGAATCCCTGTTCCATCTATTCATCTACCTGGAGAATGCATTTCTTGTCAAGTTAATTGCATAAAGGTAATCAGCTCTGAAACCAGGCAATAAAATATTTTAAACATCAAGTACATTAATATGATCACTTTTGCTGAAGTCCTCTTTTCCTATCTGTTCATGCTCTATTAACATCCTATGCCCTTCCCTTCCAAAATCCTTTACTTTTCTGGAAAATACCCAGCCTCAGACAAATCTATTTAAACCCAAAATCCTTATTGTGAATTTCATCACTTTTATGGCTAGATGGGTGCCTGTTGATGAAAACACTGAAATTTCATTCTGGAATAAAGTTCTGAATTCTGGCAAGTATAAGATTTTTGTTAGCACTGACAAGGTTAAGCTTGGCAGTCTTGCAGAGCTCAAACTCAACACGTGAGTGTATTCTGGCATGTATGGAGGTGACAGACTGAATCCTTGCAGCCTAAATTTCCTGTGTTAAATGTGAGAAGAGAGAAGGAGAAGGATGGGGAGGGGAGGGAAGGAGAAGGATGGGAAGGGGAGGGGAGGGGAAAGGAAGGGAGGGAAGGGGAGGGAACATTCATTCACATTCATATGGCATAGAACTTGCCATAGGACCTATCAGGCCTGCTTTGGCAGTAGATAATCAAAGGACTAGTGTCTGAAACAAAACATTGATGCAAAATGCCAGCACAGACAACACCAGAATTGGCCAAATTTGCTTGTTGAATATGCATCTACTGGCTGGTCATCAAAATAATGTGACTGGGAATAATAAAGCATACTTGAGGTTCCAGTGCTTCCAGAACTATTGAGGGACTCTCTCTGTGTGAGGCTGATGGGAAGGAAAGTGACCTGGGTGGCTGCTATGTTACAAATGCCACCCTGCACACTGGGTTTTGGCTGCTTCTGCAGCAGCTGTTTCTGTGGTCTGGCCTCTGTCCCTCCCTCTCACATAAAATTAAGAGTATGCTGTAGCTAACACCTTCTGCATATTAACAGGTAATATCTGACAAGAAACACAGATTCTTACAATGTCAGACAGTTGTGCTGTAATTTTGTGGTCAAAAGCCAGACAGAGTGAAGCTAAAGCAGAAATGCATGTGATATTTTCTAATGCTCTGCTTCCCTTGATCTTGTTTGTCACATCTTACCATTTCCAAATATAACGTTGTATTTTCACCTTTTACACAGAATCTTCTTTATTAAAGGATGAAGTGAAATGTTCTTAAGAAGAGAAGAACTTAAGAAATCTCCACTGGAGCTGATCTGCATATCTCTAGCACAATACTGTCTCCAGCAGTGTTGTTGAACATTCCACAGGAGCCTGGTTGCTCCCTGCAATCTGCTGCCTGACACGACCTCAGCATCCGTGCCCGATATGTCAAGGAACATATTCTCCTGCCCATTCTTTTAATGTCCATGTTTGAAGGCACCTGTTTGAATCTGCTAGTCCTGCCTGTCTCCCTCACCCATCTGTGGCAGATGTCACTCCAAGAGGTTCCCTGCCCACAGTAGGAAGAGGAATTGCTCTTACTTCTTACAGCTCCCTTGTGCTGTGAAAGCACCTATCAGGTTTTAGACTCATCAACCACCTTCACAATTTCAAAGCATTTGTCATATCCTTCCTCATCTGTCTCTTCTCCAAACTTAAAAAATCCCTGTTTACTCTCAGAAAAAAACAAAAGCCAAGCAAAAAGAAAAATACAAACCCCAAACCCAACCCAAGCTCCTTGACAAAAACTAGAAACAATAGTCTTTTACTTGTTCTAGGTGGTACTTATCTCACAGTGGTTTTAGAAATGTGCAATTTCCTTGATTCCTTATAGCAACAGCTGGTTTTGTCTTGTCTAAAAGATAGAATTTCAGAGCTATTCTTTTCACCAAGATAATTAACTAAATAATTATATCTGTAATTCAGCAGCAATTTAAGTATCTTTTAGAAACATACAGTATCTCTTTGGGCATTCTCTTCATTTCATCCTAAAAAAGTTAATAGTGTCATGTTACATTAAGAAAAATATGGTGCAGTTATTGACAAAGACTTCATAAGAGAGAATGATAACAATAATACCTGGGGGAAATTTCTGTTTCTCTAAGGACAGAGACATAAGACAATAAAATCAGTGTGATATTCATTGGAATGAAATAGAAGAATTTGTTGCAACAGAGTCTGATCCTCATCAGAGTCTTCTTTCCTTTGTTTAAGATGGAAGACTGCTTAGAGGAAAAGCTCTATAAGATACTGGCTCTGGCCAGAATGTTTTTTTTAAAAAAAACCCAAACTTTTAATCAGCTACAGATTTTCTAGTCCATTCTCTGGAGATGAGTGGGGGATTATAGATTAAGCCTGTTGTGTCTCTATAGTTTCATGAAGAAGAATCTTTCCCCTTAGTGAATCTTTCCAACACAGATATGTATGAGTTATGCATGGGAGGGGTGGAAGTACAAATGCTTTTGCTGCTCTTAACAAATGTTAGGGGGAGAGTTTCCACTTGGACTGATTCAGCATTTAATGTCTTCACAGTTAAGTAATCCTCAGGAAAACTTGAGAAGGAGGGAGTTAAGTTTTGCAATACTCACTTTACAGATGGAGAAGCTCAGGACATAGGTAATCAAGGAAATTACTGCAGAGTAAACTTGGCTTTAAATTACACCATGCCCTACTACTTGATAACTTCTGGACGCCAGGCAAAAACTTTGACGATACTTAGCTGCACAATTCATTAGTTACTTCAGTCTCACTGTAGCAAATATCTGTTTCTGTTTCACAGATACTTTCCAATTTGTAATTTCAGTAAGAGCTAGGTAGTCAGCTCTTTCAAAAATTTTAACACAGCTTGCTTGTGCATGATTATACATATTACTGGTTCCTCCTCTGTATATTTGGCAGAAAAATTCCTTCACGTGCAGTGTATGTCTTGTCAGAGGACTGAGAAATCTGTGTCAGAGGCAGGAGTAGAATGGAGTATTCACTTTCTAGTCCATCCTTCATGCAGTCACCTACCACATGTATTGCACATATGTTCAGTAGTATTAGTATTATTAATCACAAATTTAAAATTCAATAGGTGAAGGAAATTGTGATGAATGTTTATGGCTGATGACAGATTGTCTTTTAACTTTCTCCCTTGCAAAACAGTAGGGCAGTCATATTTCTCATTTCATTCTCCATGTTAGCCATTAATTGAACAGACCACTAAATAACAAGCCAGGAACTTTAATGGGTTCAATGTAAACTGCCTTTTCCAGAAATCAAGTGTACTTCTGCTCTTTTTTTTCCTGGGTTTTGCACATATAAAAGCTATTTTTCTTAGCTACTATTCAGGCAAGGGAGTTTAATCTTGCATTTTCAGAAATGTACTCCTTTAAAAATTACCCTTTTAAGTGGCCTCCTGTCCAGTGGCCCATTTGGAACCATTTGAGGCAATTGATTATTTTCTGCTTTAGACTAATGTTTGTGTTTGTTCTCCGCCAACCCTTTTCCCAACAGCTTCTCAAGGCAGTAGCTAAATAGTTATTAACTATTCATGAGTTACTTGTATGACCTACTTCTAATCTCTATGTCTCAGGCACAGCTTCAACATGGAGAGGCAAGGGGCTGCAGTGAGCAGTCCAGCTCCACTGCTAATTACAGTGCTGCTTGTAGCTGATTTCACGTTTTTATTTCAAGCCTGCCTTCCTCTCACACCTAATTGAAAGAGACTTGTGTTAGGCCACATGCTTCAAAGATGGACATTAAATGGAGGAGAGCTCAAAATGATTAATTAACAGTTCAAAGGGAAAGGGAAACAGGAGAGAAAATGTGCTGTTAACAGAGTCTGGAGCTCTTAAAGTAATAACAACATTGTCATTGTGAAATTATATTTATCCGATGAAATTATTTGCTCTCCAACTTGGAATATATATTGGGAAATATCAATCTTCAGTTCATTCATTTTCCCTTTGAAATCTGCCATTCATTCTGTATAAGGATGGATTAGAAATAATAAAAAACAAGAACAAGGTCTGAACTTCTGACCTTTTGATGGCTGCCTGTCAGTCAGGCTTTTCTGCTTCCACTTCCTCCCTCAGACTCATTGGCAACATCTTTTTTTTTCATTTTTCTTTAAAAAAAAAAAATTAACCAGTCTTTCAACAGATGAGGTTGCAGAAGAAAAATGTTGCCATAATGGCATTTTAAAAATACCACTGGCAATTGCTGATATGACAGTACTTCTTTTCCTTCTCCTTCCCAGATGGGTAAAAACTTGCCACCTTTTATTGCCTAAAAGTTTCCTACCACATGATGCTGACACACATCACTTTTTTTTTTTTTTTTTTTTTGCTAAGAATATGATGAATCTGTTATTTTTAACCCTTTTCCTATTCTGAAATTAAAAAAAAAACAAAAACAAAAACAAACCAAATGACAGTCTGCAGTTGTTGCTCTTTCTATAACATACATCTTGCTCTTATTTTCCCATTATACAAGTTTAAGACCAAGAATGCTGGCACTGTCTTAGTAAATGTCCCTGCATCTGTAACAATGCTGATTATTCCTCCCAAAATACTCTAAGTCACCATGCCAACTTCTGCAGTGGAAAAAAAGCTATGTTTCAAGTGCTTTAGGGTGAGGAAGAAAATGGAAAGAGATACTCCACTTTCACTACAAGTGAACCAATAACTAGGCTATTGCCTGGCACTGCTCAGCCTGGCACCACAGGAGAGCATTCTGTGCCATGGGCCTTCTCACAGAATAACTCACCTAATGATTTGTCTGCCTAACACCTGTCAGGAGGAAGTCATTCAGATGCAGTCCTGCCTAAAGTTTCCTGTTGGAACTCTTAGCATATAAGCTTTCATATGTACAAATTTTCTCCAGCTTTCTAGAGAACCTACAGTCTTTGGGGTACGGTGATGGAGTCAGGTACTTCACTTTTATCTAACTAACTTTAGCTAGTATAACTAGCTAGGTGTTGCAGATTTTTTCTTCATGGGGTTTGGGTTCGTAAGTGCTGCTGTCACAACAAAACTAGTGTACGTAATTTAGGCAGCTAAATGTTACTTCAATTTTAGTGATGCTGTAAACATTCTGCTTTATAAAATATCAGACTTTTGCAAGACCACATTTTCTGTAATTAGGGCTCCTGTAAAATGGGGCTCCTGACTTAAGTCCTAAAATTAGACATTAATTCGTTATTTCTGAAAACCTGAGCAACAAACTTCATGCATTCATTGGGTAGCATTTGATAAAATAGTTGTCTCTTGGATTCACTGTTACTATAATAATCACAAATGTGTTAGGGTTAGTGTGAAGTAACCTCTGTGTCCTCAGACAGACAATCTGTCTGGATGGTGTGGAAAAGAAGAGACTAAGGGGGCAGGTCAAAGGAGAAAAGTAGCACTCAATAGATACTGAATAGAGATAGTGACTAATTTGTCAAAGATAATTTGATAAAATACACTTTCCAGAAAAGTTAAATTCTTCTATCAATCTGTTCAAAGTGCCTTGGTATTTCCTCAGAGATTCCCCTTTGGTCTGTATTTCTTTCATGCTAAGCTTATCATTCACTTCCCAACATCTAAAAGCTGTGATGGTTTATTAGCCTTAGCTATACAGAAATATTTCTGTCTTATGTCAGATATTTCATGGGCATAACATCTGACACAGGAATCCTGAAAAGAGAACAAAACTGAATTTATTTACTCAAGTTTCATTCTCAAAGGTCAAGGATCAGGGAAGAGGCATTATCATGTGTTTATCCCACTGTTAATTTTAAAGTTTACGGAGTTACAAACAACAACAATACGGTTTTATTGTACAAACATATGAAAAAAAATCAATTGAGCTGTCTGGCCAAGTTTAATTAAGTCTGCATTTTAAATAGTTCTTTCAAAAAATGCAAAAAGTGAACATTCCTTCTTTTTGCAGACACTAAGCTTGTTTCCTAGACTTGCCACAAAAAATGGGTAAACCCCCCCCCCTCCAAAACAATCCTGTGTGGATGAATGTGAAGCAAATGCATTAAAACAACTGGAACAGCTCTGTGTGGAAAATGTGTTGCTCAGCAATAAGGACAATTCATTAATATTTCCAAGCTGGGAAGATTTGGAGAAGAACCCACTTGGAAGTAAACCAAGTTAGAATACGCCCAATTACTGGGCCTTAGATGCTTCCAAGATTTTTTAGAAGGTCTCTCTGGTTCATGTCGACAAGTGTTCCCTTTTGGCATCCGAGCCCTTTCCTGGGCATACCAGCAGTGCATATGCAACAACCTAACCTCATCAGCCGAGGGCACCAGTCCAGCCTTCTCCTGGCAGCTCTGCTTCCCGATTGTCTTCACTATTTATTACTCGGCCAAGTGATAGCTCACAGAGAGGCATTGGTAGTGTTCATGCAGCTCTATGAACTGATTCTGAAATAAAGGTGTCCCGTAAGGTACAGGGGAAAGAGTGGGATTAAGGACAATGAAATCATACTGTTTTATAAACACGTTGTCATTACCTTTAACTTAGTGAACTAAATTGCAGCAATATGTCACTGTGAGGCATTTCGTTCCTATTACAGCACGTACAGCCTGTAGTAGGAATCTGATATCCAAACCAGAAACATGAAAGTTGGCTTGAAGCATCGCTGTTTTAAAGTGTATAGCAGCATTCTTTGTGCAGTGAGATGAATCTAACCCTAAAGTGAGCAAGTAGTGCCATGGAAAGACAACAGCTCTGACTGATAAACATGAACCTGCTTTTATGACCAGATATTTGCACAGACAGATTAGGGTCAGATCACCATCAATACTGTAAATATTGAAGGACCAATTTCTCAAACAATGCTGTAAGAGATGAACCAATTGCCCTTTACTGACGATGTGGCAGTTCACTCTCCCTCAACTTGGTTTATACTTGTGTAAGCTATCTCTACCCAGGTCAGTGATCTGAATGTGGAATCAAGCCCCTTACTGCATTTTTACTTTGATGTATTTGATTTTTTCATCTTTCTAGCTCTTATATCAAAATAGACATAGTCTCTGAGCTCAACCTATTTGACAAGGTGCTTTAAATGGTCAACAATTTTATGCAGGTCTCATTTATTGCCATTGTTTCAAGAATTTCTTCAAAGGTGTTAAAATCAAAACTCCCTTTTTCCTTGTTAGTCTCTCACTCTCAAATCAAAGAAGTCTTTCTTACAGTGACATTTACAGTGGACACCTTGCTGTCACCATATATTTCATATATCAAATATTTAACTAATTGTCTCAAGCCTCCTAATCCTTCTTTTTTTCTTTCCCTTATCATCAATAATTTTGCAAGATGTGAAAAGTCAGTGTTCTCTGTCACCTCTTTTTGAACACTGCATTTAAACACAAGATGTCTCCAACACATGCCTCTTCAGACCATTAAAAACTCCTTTGTCATCTTAATGTAATGGAAAGTATATTGATTTGCATTTCAATTCAGCTAAGAATATAATTATAAGCATATAACTTTTACAAACTGCAATTGTAAATTGAAGTTTCCATCTGAATGAACACTCTTATTTTAGGCAAATTTTAGAAAGACAGGGTCCTTGGCATGGTCAGAATTGAATTTGTGATCCAGTATGGATGAATATTCATGAAAAAGTTGCCAGCACTCCATCTAGTATAACACAGAGAGTTAAATTTCTTACAACCATTTCCCCATACACTACATGCAGACTGGTAAGGCCATCCATAGATTGCTATCTCCACTTCTGATGTGCACTACATAATTTTAAAAGAGATTTGATAAGCTGGAGAGGGCCTGGAAATGAAAATGTAATTATTCAAGTATTAGAAGTCTAGTTCAAAATGGATGAATAGACCAAATCTATGTATCAGAATAAGCAGAAAGTCTATGGTCTGAATGTGATTTCAAGCATGTTCATAAAGGAAATATCTCAACATATAAAATCATTAAAGGAGCAGAAATTACTATATTACCTGGAAATTGGATATTGTCACAGTTTCAGAGCTCTTTTCCTAAATAATGGGTTGATATTTTGATATTAAGTGTAAAGATCTGAAGTCTGTTCTAAAAAAATTTGAGAATGTTGAAAAATAAATCAATATATCATTATACACATTCGGTTTAGATACAGTTATTGATGCAATATTTTGTTCCCAGTATCAGGAATATGCCTCGTTCAAAAGTGACTACTCATTGTCTCAATTTTCATTTCTTATCTTGGGAGGTCTTGTTCCTTCTTTTTCTTTCTTTCTTTCTGTCAGAGGAAGTACACTGCAAGGTCAGACCGCAGCTTATTCTGACTTGTAATAACCCCAGCAAAAGAGCTGCAATTGGACAGACCCAAACCCATCATCAGTTTGGAGATGACATCCATGAACAAGGAAATTCCTCTGCTTGGAGGCATGGTTTCACAGGTGATAGGTTCTATCCATATAGGAAATTTAAGTGGTATAAGTCTCTCTAATATGTCTCCTAAGCAGCAAAGGTTACAGTCGACATAAAAGATCTGTCCTCCTTTGATTTCTCAAGAGTGTGAAGTGCAGTGCCAAGTCCCAGGTACTGTTCCACAGGGGTGCATAGATTCTTATTGGTCTTTGATTTCAGTAAGGCAAAAGCAACAAAATATTACAGGAGGTCTGATCCTAGCCCTTGTAAAGATAATGAATGGCTGATGTTCAGTATTTCTGAGGGTATTGTATAAAGATTAGATGCTTAGTAGTTCTGCAAACTTCCTGTAGAGTTAATGGGGACAGATCAATACCACTGTAAGATGCTTCATCCCAACTCTATGATTACTGTCTCAAATAGGGTGAAGAACTTGCCCTCTGCAAGGCCTTAATTCTGTGTAGAAGGAGCTTGGACAAATAATTTGGATCAAACTGTAAACCACCGTGAAAGAGCATGGAAAAAGCGATATAAGAGCAAAAGATCAAGCAATTACTTATTCTCACAGAGAAATTCTCTTTAATAACAGGTTTGACCTTACAGGGTATAACACGTCTGCAAAAGTGGTCACAAAATTTGTAAGGGTTTTTGGCAGGAAGTAAGCAAACACAACTATCTTACCTTCATCTTTTGCTCTAGTGGCAAGGAACATTTCTCCACTTTTTGTATCACAGGAAACAGCCAGACATGTGCAAGTGAAAAAAAACCCACAAAACCGTGTGTACATGTAGGCATATGTGTACCCATATATATGTGTGCATGTGTGTGTGTGTGTGTGTGTGTGTGTGTGTGTGTGTTTTACAATAAAGCATTTAACTCCAGTGATCACACTTTGTATCACTAGATAATGCATAAATAGTAGGTGATACATGCGAACTAAAATTCAGTGAATCGAATTGAAATATATCCCCTGAGATCTAATTTCAGGGAAAACTCATCTCCATTCAGCTTTCAAACCCGTGTCTCAGACCACATCTGTAGGAAAGGACTGAAATGGTCACAAGCTCTCAAAAGAACTCAAACCCATTTTCTCTATACTGAATGGCGATTCATGCATTTCTAACAAAATCAGGCAAATGTAGCGGTTTCAGATGGAGTGGTGCTCTGAGAATTTGAAGCGAAACTTGAGGATTAGCTGTAAGCAAAGTGTCACTATAGTCTCCTTCAACCAAGAGTCAAGGTTCTAAGCAGCTCTGGCGCTGGTGATGACAGGAATTCCACCTTGTAGAGGGCAGTATTTTTCACATTGACAACAATTACAATCTGACAATGGCTGGATTTACTACCTAGAGTAACAAAACTTCAGAAATGTTCATGGAAACTAGAAGGAATAGCAACAGTATCATTACTACTTTCATAAACTATGGCTGTGAATCTCTACTCATTTAAGTTGTATTGAATAAGGGCAATAAATATATTAATAACTAAATAAATTTTATGATGTGCAATAAATATATCTTTGAAATATTTACAAACCACTAATTTTATTGAAGAGTAGTATTTGTTAAGCTCTTGAATTATATAAGCTATAAAACTTATTTCTGGAGCTGATGTATTTGATGAAAAACAACAATAAAACCTTGAAAGAGTTTAACAACACCAGACCAAAGAAAAACAATGAAATCCAGCTCTTTCATTGCTAATGAATAGCTTGTTCCTTCCTTCCTCTCAGCTAAAGAGTGGATTTCAGTAACTAGAACCAGAGTGTCTTATTTCAATCCTAAGGTATCATGATCTGTAAGCAAAAGAAGTAAACTACATTTTAGGTGTAATTTTTCTATTAATCTGTATAGCATAAAGCTGAATATAAGTGGGAGTAAAACTAATGCTCTAATGAGCAAGAATAAAACTCACATCCTCCAGTGTTATATTTGAAGATGATAATATGACCCAGGTGCTCCTGTATTCATAGGTTTTACTAATTAGAGCCAAAAAATGGGAGAGCATAAATTTGCAGTCTTTGCTAACAGTCCCATGAACTTCTGTAGTTTACTGGTTTGCACATAAAAACGAAAAATGTCACTTCTACCTTTCCAATCTAAGCAGAGAGGTGTGATGTAGAAGACATTTTGAATTCATTGAGGTCAGTGGCAGAAATGGCTGCATTGAAAATATGCTTACATATATGCTGGAGAAATATCACACGTATGTATGGATACGTGCAGGTAAATAAATACATATTCATGAGCCAAGACTGACATGCTAAGTCAATTATTTAGTTTTGCCATTAGTTTGGTTATTCATGAATTTATATGACATATTCTGCCGTGACACACATTGTTTATACCACACTACATGCTGTAGCTTTTATTTAGCTAATGTCCTATAAAAAATTTTGCACAATGCCTAAAATCAATAGAAATCATGTTCTGTCTAAAATTAATTATGCAAAGTGCTTATGAATGAAAAGATGGGTCCATGACTTATCCTTAGCAAAACTGGAAACATTGAAACAAATTTCCATGTACAGATCAATGTTACACCTGTGCAGTCTTAGCACGCTTGCTGAGTCCCCAAGACACGCATTCACAGGTACGGGGCATTGGCACATAACCGCCCCACGCTTGTGTAAATGTGTGGCTCGAACCTGCTGAATGGGTGCATGCAATGGTGTTTATTGAATTGTTTCAAGTTTCCTATCAGGGCTTTGTTTCCTTCCCTCCTATCCAAGTGTTCAGATTTCTAGAAGATTTTCTTTGATGTGTGCTCATAAACACCGAGGGATTTCCCCTTTCCTTCTCCTTCCCTTCAATTCCCTCTTTGTGCTTAGAATGGCAATTCAACAACTGTCCTTTGTCTTTGACTAATTTATTTATTTATTTGTTTGTTTGTTTTGGCTTGGGGGGATGTGATCCACGCAGAAGAAGTGGTTTTGGCATCCTTGCAGTAGAGGAGAGCAACCCCTCCAATGGAGGATATTTTTTGGTCACTTTTACTGCTCCCCAGCAGCTGGTGCATCAGGACACAGCTATTTTCAATTTGCCAGCATGCCTTTACAAGTGAGTCTACAGCATTTATTGTAAAAAAGAGCCCTCCCTTTTATTTTGATAGTACTTATTCCCAGTCAGTTAAAAATAACTTCTACACTCCTGCATATGTGTAAAATGTTCTCTAGCAGTGGAAAACCTCTCTCCTCTCTTGTTGAAAGCTCTTATAAAGGATGAAACAAAATCACCTCTTTCCTCCTAAAAATACAGGGTCCTCTCTTCTCCCCAATCCAAAATTTTAGTAGAAGACCTTCACAAGTCTCACATTCCATCTTCTTTCTCACCCAATGTATTAGATAAAATAAGGATTTGTGAGAATGTGACACTTTGTATGTACTTTATCTTGAGAGAAGCACAGTGTCACTTTTTACTGTGTTTTTAACATTGAAAGTTTGAACTGCAAACTTCCTTATGTGGTTTCACTCCTTCAGCATGCAATACTCCAGCTGTCATGAAATTTATGGTGTTTTTTTAATCTAAAGCATTTACGGTGTCTGCCATTAAAAACATTTGCAAATCTGAAGTGATTGCAATCCCACATCATCTCCTACTCCATAAAAATGCTATGGCTACTGACATGGTGGATTGAATAGATATTCTTTAGTGAGATCTACCAAGTCTTCTTCTCTCTGCTGAAGAATTTACACCTTCTGTGAGTGATGGTGGTGAGTTCTAACCTAGTACAAAAGAAAAATACCCACAATAAAGAACAAAATTAACAGTAGGCAGTACTCCCAGCCCTTAAGTTACTGGTTTTTTTACGAATGGCATGTCATTAGAGAGATCATACTTAAATGTATCCAACTTGACTACCATACAGTTGGTTCTCCTCTTACACTGTTTTTACACTGTTATACTCTCGGGCTTATATCTAATTCAAAAATATGTAAGAGGGTCAGGGTTATGGTCTTTTGCCTAAAGCAAAACCAAATAAAGTTTCTTTGAGAATATGTCCTGATCCCCTAAGGCTATCATCCTCCATACAACCTAAAGAAGTAATGTCATGGGACTAAATGATGTAAAAATTTCAGATTGTTAATGTCAAATTCACCATTTAGAGTTTTAAGCCTTTCTATTTTCCCTGACGAACTTCCACACAAAAAAAGAAAGAAACCTTGAACAATGGGATATTCAATGCTAATTAGGACCCAGTTCAGAGTATTCATAAAGGAACCTATTTTTCCAAGGCAGCATGTCAGAGACTTTTTTGGGGAAAAAAAGCCACAGACAGACACAACATACTGTTATCCTAGTATTCCATTACTTTTGGATCAAAAAGACAAGTCTGAGGGATATTTTTGCTCACTTAATAGGATACTCAAAGGTTTTCTTCTCTCTTAGAAGCTTTCATCCCAGGTGCAGCTGACCTGTGTTGCTCTGGGATCATTCCCATCTCTTCTTCATGTGGCTCTTCTGGAAAAGCAATGGCTTAAAAAGTCTTTTTCTTTTCCTTTTCCCCTGGGAAAATATTTTTGAAGAAGATGGGGTCCACCAGTGTTGGTCACTTTTAAAGCACTACCTAGCAAGAGCAGATGAGCAGCTGGGCAAGAGAGGGGATTGTCCAGCTCTGCTCTGCACTGGGGCAGCCTCACCTTGAGTGCTGGGGGCAGTTTTGGGCACCACAATATAAGATATAAAGCTATTAGAGAGTGTACGAAGGAAGGCAACGAAGATGATGAAGAGCCTTGAAGGGAAGCTGTATGAGGAGTGGCTTAGGTCACTTGGTCTGTTCAGCTTGGAGGAGACTGAGGGGAGACCTCATTGAAGCCTAAAACTTCCTTGTGAGGGAAGGAAGAAGGGCAGGAACTGATCTCTTCATTCTTGTGACCAGCGACAGGTTCCAAGGGAACGGCCTGAAGTTGTGTCAGGGGAGGTTTAGGTTGGATATTAGGAAAAGGTTCTTCACCCAGAAGGTGTTTGGGCACCGGAACAGCTCCCCAGGGAAGTGGTCACAGCACCAACATGACAGAGTTCAAGAAGTATTCAGACAATGTTCTCAAGCACATGCTGTGGTTCTTGGGGTGATCCTGTGCAGGGCCAGGGCTTGGATTTCAATCGTCCTTGTGGGTCCCTTCCAAGGAGAATATTGTTCCTGTGGTTCTATGTTTCTTTTTTCGCTTGTTTGCTTTTCCTTTTCTTTTTCTCTGTAACTGATTTGTTTGATTTCTCCCTCATTTTCCCCTATTTGGTGAATATTTTTGAGCAGACAACAAGTGGTATATGTAGTTTTTTACATGGAAAAAGAATTACTGAATTCATAAAATATTCAATATATACAGAAATTGCAATGTATAAAGAACATTACTTGTCCCCGGAAAGAAACCCACCCTTATACTTTTCAAGGGATATAAAAAATGAATAATGTTTAAACATAAAAAAAGGTCATCTTTGCAACTTAGAAGATACGTGACCTCTGTGTTCTGGTATAATTTAACTTGCAAATTCACCAGTTTGTTAGAAAAAAAGTTGGTTGGCATTTCTTTAAAATGAGCTGCCATGACAGGGTGCTACCAAAACTACCTGAAGTATGTCTGACTTTGCACTGCTTGCCTTTGCAAGTGGCTGTAGGAGTGTACCCTGAAACTAAAGAGGGGTCTGGCATCACATTTGCTCCTAAAAGCTGAGGCAATGAAATGAAGTCTATCCAAGTTTATTACATGCATGCCATTGTCTGCCACTCAGCCAGGCAGCTGTGGGCTCTAGTTTTTATTACTACTACCAATACTACTATTATTTTTGTTATTACTATTACTACATTCTGTTTTCGTTCACATATTCTACCATGAATATATTTTTCCTGTGGCTGGTGCATGGACTCCAAGGCATGGGTGGATGTACAAGCATGGGAGCACTTAGCAGGACAAACTGGAGCCAAAGAGAGGGAGCCTGCTTTCTGTTTAGTTTCCTGAAACAAGCTAAGCTTGTAGCTCTGGAAATGACATGAATAGCTAATGCCTGCCACAAACACTGAAAGGCATGTGGGTCTCCTCTGACTGCCTCCTTCTCCCATCATCAGAGGGGACTCTGGGAGTGAAAGGTCAGGGGGATAATCCTGCACCTGCAGCCTACAGAGGGCCCGGCACACAGTTCCCGACCAGTCCTGCCGTAATTGATGCTAATTGTTATGGAGCCAAGGCGCCCTTCCACGGAGGAGCAGGTGGGAGCCTTTGTTGTGCTTGGGACCATTATACTAATAACAAGCTTGCAATTCTCTGCACAGGCTTAGGAGTACAAAGGCACAGGCAATACTTTGGAGAGCCCCTTAAAAGGTTTACTGAGCATCTCCTGACACAATGAAGTAAAAGTCCCTGAGAGTGAAAGAGCAAAACAAACTGAAGAATGAAAAGGGCAGTACCTGCTGGTTGATGAAGCACTGTGCAAACCTGGGAAATGTGACTTTGGGAGGTTTAAGCTGCACCTGACAGCTTCTGTGGAGACAGAGAATTTGCACCCTGTTGTCTGTGGGAAGAGTCAGGTGGAAGCAGCTACTTCAGGGACCTAGAGAGGTCCCAGGGAAATTTTCTTGGGAGCTGCCCATCTGTTTGCAAGTTTTAATGTGAAAGGAGAGGCTCAGCAAGGGGACTGAAAAATGACAAGAAAAAAAAAGGAAAGGAGTCCAGCTGCTAATATGATATTGGATTATGGTCAGACAAAAAGCTAGTGACTGCTTATAATGAAATTATGTGGGTTATTTCTTTTTCCCTTCATCTATTTTCAGGGTTTGTTCCCTCCACCTCCTGCAGACGACTAGCAGGAAGAAAGGTGTGTAGCTCCCATGAGTTTGAGAGAGTGAAAGCAGTACATACTGAAAGATACATCCCAGAGTGTTGATATCCTATTTCTGGCACTTCAGTAAATATCACAACATTATTGACAAAATAAGAACTGAAAGCACCATAAATGAAAATATCACCTTAAAATGGGAAAAAATACACTAAACTGATATATTTCTGTGTAAGATTTGTGTAGCCAGTATGATGTGAAAAAAGACTGCAGAAATAATAAAATACTTCTCAAAAGCCCACTGAAGCATTCTTTTATTCAAGCAAACAGACAAAATGAGGGAAAATAAAGGAAGAAAATAAACAAAGTGTAGGCTAATTTTAGCAGGTTTGTAAATAAGTCTGGAAACACCAAGCAAAATGGCCTGTGAATTTCTCAGAAACCAATTAGAGAGTCCTTTTAAAAATTCTGGAGTAGATGACCTTTTGGATAGCCTTTTCTCATCCCTGATACACAAATCTGTGATTTATAATGCAATCAGTGGATTGCATTAAAAAGTTAATGCGTGCTGCTTGAGGATGTCACATCCTGCATTGAGTGGTATAGATTGTATTGACCATTTTATGTAATTTACTGTTCCTTTTTTCAGAGCCTGACACTGAGGTGTAGTTAAGCTCCTAATTTAATCATGTGCCTCTTAGCTTTATGGGATACTTGTGCCTAGGGGAACTGACATGATGATCCACTAAAAAGTCTGTTACATCTCTAAAAACTAAAAAAATAGAAAAGAAAATAATAAAAAAAAGAAAAAAAATAGAAAATAAATATTCTTGCAGGAAATAAAATAGAAAAAGTAACAGGAGAAATCATTTATGGAAAAAGATAAATCCATTCAGACACTACATGGAGACACTTTTAGATGCAGATGTCAGGTTACTCACAAGTCAACAGTTACCTGCTCCTCCAAATCTGTTCTAAAAATCTTGGATGTGTGAGCAACCTTTGGAATTTTAGAAACAGAACCCAAGCCCTTGAATTTGGTCTGCAGAAATGATGAATTTATATTACGAATCATGGTAATTCAATACAAGTAAACAACAAACCCAAAAACACTAGCTGGACTTCCTTTTACTGCTCTCTTCAGTTCTTGAACCATAGAGGCTTGGCTTTCCCAGTAGCCCCAAGTATTAGCAATCTGGTTTTTTTCTTGAGAAAAATGCTTTTAAAATTTTTTTGAAGAATCACAGGGTTCCAGGAAGTGGAAAATCTGAGGTCCCATAGTGTTTTTGAAATACAGCAGAATTTGCTTCAGCATAAACTGAAGCCAAGCACACCTGGAAAATTCAGAACCAAGATTTAAATCACTAAGACATTGGAAGGGGCAAAAAAAAACCAACTGTAATAACTAGTATTCTGCCTGAATTATTATGTTGGCATCTTCGTGCTGCATCACACTAATTATTTATCAAGTTTTCTGGGAAATGAACGTACAGAAAGTATATGGTTCCTGGTGTTTGCATCTTGTCAGCTAGGAGGCAACAAAGTGATGTTGGGTGGCCTGGTCTGGACAACCAAACATAGCAGACCACTTTTTATTTTTTCCCCCAGCATGATTTAAGTCCCTAAGTCTTTGGGAGTGGAGTGGTGAAATTTAAGGCATATTCTTGGGTAGAAAAGATGGCTTCCTAAGCATCTCTGTAAGCTGTCCAGAGGTGAAAAAAATGTACAGACTGTTGCCCTGCTGTAGGTATGCAAGCAGCTGCAGACCACAGGAAGCTGCTCCTTGCAGAGACTTCAGCTGCAGCTTGATGCTTCACTGCAGAATTTCCCCCCCTTGTGCCTCAACTTCTAGGAAGACAGGCTTGGTGGACACCCTGCAAGGCTGGCAGCCTGGACCTGGCTTGTGAGTGACAGAGAAAGAGAGCAATGGGCCAAGCTGGAAGAATAAGTGTGAAAAAGCCCAGCTGAATGTTCTGAAAACTCAGAAATAAAGCTTTAACAGGTCTGTACGTGTCTCTGTACATAGGGACCAGCTGCATGATCACATTTAGTCCATGAGGCACAGATCTGTAGCCCGTTCCCCACCACCCAGAACTGAGAAAATTGCATCAGACACTCTGGAGGGCAAAGTTATACCTGGGATGTCCAGGATGATGCCTTTGAGCAAATGCAGAGTTGAGTTATGCTTGTAATGGTAATGGAGGTAGAAGGGTTAACCAAAGAGTAAGGAGATAATATATTCCTCTCCTTAAAAGCATCCCTGAGACACAATTATCTAGAACATACAGTTCCTCCCTTAGCAGTAGAATAGGAGTTGTAAAACTTATCATTTAGTGGCCTTGTTGGCTGCCCTTCACTACAAATTCAGGCAGGACATAATAGAAGTAACAGTGTAGTCACCAGCCAAGAAAATTAGAATAGTGGAAGCATTAAAGTGCACTAGTACGATTGCCTGAAAATTATAATGCTTTGCAAAGAGCTAATATTTGTATTCATTCTAAGTACTGAGGACCAATTTTCTGATGAGAATGGCAGCAATTGGGATGTTATTTGTCAGACATTCCTTCAGGACTCCATTTAAAATGAGAGACTATACAAATTGTTGGGGGTGGCAACTTTTCTGTGTTTGGTTTTTTATTTTTTGTGAAGATCCTTGAGTACATAAGAATTTACTGATTTTCAGGGAAGCCTTGATGTCAGGACTTCCATATTCTTATCCTACATTGATAGAGGGTGCAGCACTTACTCTAGAAGAGAATAAAAGGTAAACCCCATACCCAAATGGAATAATCCAAGAAGAAAAAGGTGACTATTTACAAACTTGGGTTTGCTGCACCCATTATATCTATCAGAATTTACCAACATACTGTCTGTTCTATGAGCAGAATGGACTAGGAGTAGCTTTGCTTTAGTCCAGAGTTTTGCATAGACATTTTGGGGATTTGCATGAACTCTCCTGCATTGCTTTGGAGGTAGAAAATAGACTGTGTCATAATTTGCACACTCTTTACAGATTGCTCAGCTGCAGTCTTCCACCCCCTACTTGCTAATATATAATTGTGAAGAAAACTCTTGCTCTTTGTTAAAACCCAAGGAAATATATTTGAGACAGACTTGCCATGCAAACAAGAAGTTTGCATGTTGCTTTCAATTTTTATGGATTCTCATGTGCTGGCAGGCAATTTTCACAGGGATAAAAGGTCTTTGATCTTAGTGAATGACTTCCTTCTATTTTCAATAATGCAATAAGCCATTTTATTTTCTGGCAAAGGTATTTCCATAGAAATGTTTTGGTCATATTGCTTTCACAAAAAAAATACTAGGAATTAGTCAAGAAGTCACATTGGTCAAAGGTCAGACAGATCAAATGGCTTTAATTTAGAAAAAAAACTAATGAGTAGCATGGGGCGGAGGGGGGGCATTACAATATGTTTTTAACAAAAAAATGTGGAAAAGAGCCACAGTTTTTGATTGGTTGTGAAACTGGAATTCACCTTAGCTTTACCCAAATTTGGAAAAAGTTCAACAATCTGCAGTTAAATTTCAAATAATTTTTTGACAGTTTCCATGCAAATGTACCTGTTCTTAAGCAATTTGAATGACTTTTGCTTTGAGAAAAATATCAGAAATGGTCTTTCAAGAAGAAGATTTCACATCTTACTTGCCAACCTTCACCATCTTAGAGTTCCCTAGCAATATTATTGCAAAGTAATTTATTGGTGCGGAGAAGGATTTCCTGTGCTACCCATCACGTATTCAATTCAGTGTTCCTGCAGAATTTTGTCTCAGGTAGTCAGCAGCTTGAAGGACTAGTTTGATCAACTTATTTCTTCTTGCTGCAACTTAATTCTACCATGATTTTTTCTTGAACAGCTACAGAAAAAGCCATGAATGCTATAGCACTGATTGTTTTATTTCTGCCTTTGCACATTACAGAATCTGTTAACTTGCTTCAAAAACTGTGAGAAGCAGCTTAAGCAATTTTGGGACTGCTTTGAAGACCAGTAGTTGCAAGTTATTAAATGCACGTTATTAATAATGGCTAAGACTGAGAAGTAGTGTAGTAGGCATTATTCCCATTGAAGATAGCAGCTCTTTGCCAATTGAGTTTGCAGTAATTATGCCAATTGTGAAATCTACTGAGCATAAACTGGAAAAAATAGTTCTTCAATATATTCAGTAATTATTCTCCTAACTACATTTTAAAAGTGCATCTGGACACTGGACAAAGTCTTCAGAATCTAAATGAGCCAAAGACAAGCTCTCCTCACAGCACAACAGGGGAATTCAACCAAATGCATTTATTATACTCTGAAATCACAGCTGACTTCTAGCAGTGCCAAAAAAGAGAGGTTTACACAAACTGCTCATAATTTTTTAAGCACTGATTACAGCTGAAGTGCTATTTTTGTGTGAACAAAATTTGTTACCAAGTGTCATATAATAAAATATAAACTTTGAAAAGTCCAAAGACTCACATGTTAATACAAATGAGGTCATAGGAGGAAAAAAAAAGAAAAAAAATGTTTTTATTAAGCCTTAAAAAAGCCAGGGGAAGCTGGGCTGAGCAATTCTCATAATCATTAGCTAACCTATCTTTGCAGAATTGAAACTTCTAAAGAATAGGAGACAGAAGTTTTCCTTTACAAAACTACTGCCAGTCCAGGCAAAAATAGCTGGTTTCCTTGATTTATTTTGTCTTCCCAGAGTTCACGAATCAAAAGTATCCAATACAAAAAAATTAATACCCTGACAAGAAGTCAAGGTGCAGTAAAGTTCAGTTTTTCTGAACACTGAAGTAGGGAAAGACAGAATGTCATTTCAAAAATGTCCCCTTGCATTTTTAGGAAGCCTCACGTGTATAACTGCTTGTGGAACAGACTAAGATAAGAAACATGAATTTGCTGGTAATTAAATTCTAAAGGTGAAAAAACCAAACTGACACCCTGAGAGAATAAGTGAGAAGTTTGTAAATCAAGCTCCTTTGGGGAAAATCACCCAAGATGGCTACACAGATAAGGAACATCTTTCAAAATGTTTTGCAGTGATTTGGCCATGTATGTTTCAATGGAATTATTTCATGAATGATTTTCTATGGCATCAATTATGTCATAGCCTCCTGGGACTGGTTTCTTTTTCTCTATCATCCATTACCACCTCACAAAATAAATACATTGCACAAAGCTTTGCTAAGTGTTAAGACTTGTATTCTATGAATCTGTATGCCTACCACAAGGAAAAGCCCCCAAAAATCTTTGATGTTTCACCCACAATTTCTGTTAACTTTGCTCTCTAGGATGTATTTTGCCTCCATTGCATTCACATTTTCAGTCCTTTATTGAGTGATAGAAATAGAGAACATGAAATAAATGTTTCCTTCCTAAACACACTTCTTCCAAACAGCTGGAGTACTGTGACCAGCTCTGGAGCTCTCAAAGTAGGAGGACATGGACCTGTTGGAGTGAGTCCAGAGGAGGGCCTCAAAGATGACCAGAAGTCTGGAGCACCTCTCTCCTATGAAGACAGTCTGAGAGAATTGGAGTTTTTCAGGCTGCAGAAGAGAAGGCTCCATGGAGATATTGCAGCACCTTCCAATACCTAAAAGGGGTCTGCAAGAGAGCTGGAGAGGGACTTTTTACAAGGGCAGGTAGTAATAAGACAAGGGGACATGGCTTTAAACTGGAAGAGTGTAGGTTGAGAATACATATTAGAAATAAATTCTTTACTGTGAGGGTGGTGAGGCACTGAAAAATGATGCACAATGTTGTGGCTGTCCTACCTCTGGAAGTGTTCAAGGACAGATTGGATGGGGCTTTGAGCAATTTGGTCTAGGGCAAGGTGTCCCTGCCCATGGTAAGGCATTGAAATTAGGAGATCTTTCATCCTTTCCAATCCAAACCATTCTGTGATTCTATAATTGAAAACATTTTTCATATTTGCTCAAGAAGTTTATTTTTTTAAAAATCAGGCTTATACCAGAGTTACATCAGTTTGAATAAGTAAATAAACACAGATTGTTCTAAGAATTTCCTGTCATTTTGCTTATATATTTGATTACAAGTTTTGATTACAAGTAAGAAGAATTTTAAAGTTTTCAGCTTTTAAAATTTAGTGTAATTTCTTTTCAGTATTTAAGTAGAGAGAAGGCATTCAGCAACAAAATTTCATGTTTATTATGATGTTCCTTGTACTTCATCTGGTTTGGTTTTTGTTGTGTTGACACACCTTTGGTTCAGAGATTGTGCAAAAGGCAACCACACACAAGACACTGATGATACGATGGTACTCAACAAACTCCAGGACACATGGTTCACTAAGGCATTGCTTTATCTTTCAATATTTTTAGAAATTCCTGGGATAACAAAGAATAGATCAGATACTATGGTCCAAGGCTCAGACTGGAACCCAGGGGATCTTAACAAGGAGATCAAGGAGGTAATTGGCAGCAGTTCCAAAATCCCTGGTTTATCCCTGAAAAAAAAAACAAAACCCTAGAATAAAGTTTGTGTACTCCTGAATTTGAAAGGTCCGGACCAAAACACTCATGTCCCAAAAAGGGAGAGTCTGAGAAGCGTCCTGGACTTTAAAACAATGATTGTACTTCAAGCTTGCCGGTTTGAATGGCAAATATGTCAAATGCCAAGGATGCCAAAAAACAGTCTTAGTGTGGGAAAACATCTATAGTGTCATGGAAGAAACGGCATGGCCCAAGCCTGACAGAGTCCAACAAGAATTTGGACAATGCTCTCAGGCACATGGTGTGACTCTTGCAGTGTCATGTGCAGGGCCAGGAGTTGGACTTGATGATCCTGATGGGTTCCTTCCAACCCAGCATATTCCGTGATTCTGTGATTTACGCTTCTAGAGAGTTTGGCCTTCTCACCCTGAAGGCCAACCCAGGACATTCTATGATTATTTTTCTTCTTTTTTTGGTCTATTTTCTTTCTTTTGGTTGGTTTGGCCATCTTTTTCCCATTGACCTTGATGCAACTTTCAGATGTAAAAATTTGACTCAGAAACACTTGCTTTCTTGGATGTTTGCAATCTCTTCCCTTCTTTGGAGAGTTTTTTGGCTGTGTAGCTCCCAAGCCAAGCAGGTCGACATTCTCCTGTTGCATCCCTCAACTCAAAGCACAAAACCAAAAAAAAACCCAAAAAAACTCCACAAACAAACAAACAGGCTAACACAAATATCTTTCATATATATTAATTATGGGTGTGAGTAAATATTCAATGTGATATACATCTCAGTCCTGAGAGAAATTATGTGCTGAAAAGACATTGCATGAGTGGGAGAACAAAATTATGGGGACAACTGTCCTTCAATGATTTAGCATTTGTTATGAAAGTGGCAGCAAAAAGATTCAGCCTGAGATCCAGTTTTGTAAGTTCTGCCAAAGTATTGGACTGGTAGAGATTTGTTCTTTCAGAAGGGAACTGATGGCTGGGATGCCACCTGTGCTGCTTGGTGTCTTTCATCATTGCAGAGTTAGTTCCACTCAAATTAGCGACCTAATTAGCAATCACAGGCAGTGAGTTTTGTTGACAGTCTCTCCAGCTGTGCTGCTCCTGTATGGGTCAATAAAGCACAAGGGGTGGCTGATGCATTCCTCTGCAGTTGTTCCTACTGCAGCATCCTTGGTGTAGAGGGTGCTGCTTGTCATCCTAAGTCATGCAAACGTTCACCAGCACTGCTACAACCCCAGCAATCACAACTCAGAGCACTGGGCTCATCTCAAGGGCGAGGGGTCTATCCACAAAAGGCTACTGTTGCTGGGTACTGTATTAGGAAGGGAGAACAGGTACCTCTGTGCTATACCACCAAAGAACCACCATCATTAACCCTGAATCTGTGCCTCAATGGGCCAACAAGGTCAAGTTAAAAGCCTTTCTTCTCTTTTTAAAGCCTCTCTGAATTGCTCAGAATAGGACTGAAGTGTCTGGAAACACTTTAGTTGTGGCTATCATGAACATTCCCATTCCCAGTTTGTAAGTTATTTTAGTTTAAACCTATTATCCAGTTTTGAGGAAACTTATTAGTACATGCACAATGAATTTAGCTAAAATGTAAGCACAGATTGTTTTCCAGCTTAGCTATTTTTTCCAGCGTTTTGAAGCTCATGAAAAAACTCCTCTGAATTGAGGAGCCAGAGTATAGTGTTCTCAGCTGAGACAAAAATGCATTGAATCCTTCAAATCTTATGAAGCCACTCAACTTTGGTATTATTTCTGGCTACTAGGTTTGATTTCTACTGGAATGTACATGGCTGACTAATGCCATGAATCACTGGTGCTCCACTAACCTAAATGAAACTGGAATGATTGTATTTCCACTCAGTAAAAAGTAGTTGGTAGGTGTTTTCAGGCTTTCAGGCTCAGTAGGTTCCTAAGGAAAATACTAATTTGTGACCTCACTCATAGGTTTTTGCTTTCCTTTTAGTTACTTTTTTTTAAATTAAAATTCCATTCAAGGGCAAGTCTGTTATGATTAAGACAAATCATTTGCCTCAGCTATACAGCCCTCCCTGTATTGTGAAGGACAAGGTGAAGGTGTGCTGCAGCTCCTCTGAGAGGTCAGTCAGAGGCAATGGGCTTACCAAAGGGTTGTTGGGCTCCTCGCATGTGCAGTCAATCTGGAGTTGTCTCCAACAGAGCTGCTAGCAACTTAATGTTTCTAGAACTCAGCATCATAACTTTGACCCTGACTTCAGTGTCTTTAAATAAGCTCAGTCCTTTCCTTGAAGCCATCAAACCTGCCTGCAGACCTCTACGTGGCACCCTGGTCTGCTCACTCTTTGATGCAGCTGCAGCTACAGTGCAGGGAGCTGAACTCATGTTTGATAGCTCAGTGTTGTCCAGCAATTCCCTGGGCCTATTGTCTACTCATTGTCTCCTGGGTTTTATGCCTCATAAATTGCTATTTAGTCTGCAGCTTTAATTTGCACACCCCTGGACAGCTATTAAATACTCATCTTTCACTTTTGACATAACTCCGCTCCATTGTTCACATTTCAAGGGTAAAATATGAGCAGGCCCTGACATTTCAGTATTCATTCAAGAGTGATACCAGCTAGAGGTAGGAAAACACATTACTCCTGCTCGTCTTCAATACAGTGTTACAGTGATTACAAAATTACAAATGTGAAATTACTTGAAATGGTGTATGCTGGTTTTGGATCTGCAAATCATTGGACAATTTTTAGGAAAAACAAAACAAAAAAACCCAGATTGCGCAATGAATAAAATGGGCAGGAAAAGAGGCTTACCATTCTTAAAACTATACAAATGTTGTGGTTATAGAGCAGTAAAACCAAGGGTGTTTTTTCTATAATGTAGTGTCTATTCTATTCTGTTTTACTCACATATCACCTTTACTATAATAATATTGTAGAACATTCCAGTAATGAGTACAGTGACAAAACTAACATCAAACATCCATGCTTTGTGCTTACTAAACTCATGTTTTAGTATCCAAAACACAAACAATATGCCAAGTGTGAGATTTGAAGGGGTTGTAGAAAGGATTTTGGCAGATTTTCCAAGACTCAAGTCTAAGAGTTTATACTAATCGCCAAGGTTTTAATATAAATATGAAATTATGTCCCTAGTTCATACATTGGAATAATTCCAGTAATCACAGTGGAGTTCCACTGGGAATGTGCTTATCTCTGGGTTTATTTTTTTCATACATCCGCTTATCTGGTTCCTAATCTGCAGTGTATTATTCTGTATTCTTTGAGGAAAGAGACAGAAATATAAAGGAAAGCCATGTAACTGAGATCTCCCACCTCATATCCATAGATATTGACACGTTATACACCCCTTTTTTCTTAAAATTGTTTACCAAACTCAGATCCAATTGTGCGACTATTTTACCAATTTTCTAGACACATCTGTAGTTTGTTTGTTTGTTTGCCTCCAGGTTTTACTCTTGTGCCACAGCCCAGTTGGAGTGCGTCTGCCAGGACTAAATACTCTCTTCCTTATCCTGTATTTGGCAAAACTACCTTGTCTGCAAAGGTTGTAAATGTAGCAACCAGGCTTGAAGGCTTCAGGCAGAAGCGTCTGCCACAGAGAAGTGCACCAGACTGGAATTTTGAGTGGCATCATCACCTGCTGCGCCTTTTTACCATTGCCTTTTATTCTATTTTCCCAGACTCCATGCCAAAATTTTGTAGACATTGCAATAACTCTGTCTGCAACACTGAGCCTTCTTGAAGTTTTGGATGTGCCAGAGTTCAAGAGAACAGATATGTTTCTGAAGTATTCAGCGCAACAGTTTCATTCTCTTAGTCTTGTGCGGTGTGCTTCCCCCAATATTTGCTGCTGTTTTAAAAGATTTTTATTAAGTTGGCTATAGAATACCAAGGACACTTTTGTGAGATTGCAGGGTGAAAGGGGAAGCATGACATAAATATTAAGAATCCAGTTCTTGATCTCGGATTGTATGACGTTTGGATAAGTTAGTAAGAACAAATCCGTAGAAGAAATAATATAACAAAGCAGTTCAAATACATATTAAATATAGTTCACATATGGATTTGTCTTATATGTTTGTACGAATAGTTATATATGTCTGACCATTATGAACTTTCACACGTTTCCAAGCAGTCCCTGTATATATACATATCCAAAACGTCATTAGAATCTAATCAAATAAATAGTATTGCAAACCAACGTTGAAACAAGATTGACATTAAAAGACATATCACAAGCTTTACATTGGAAGAAAATATTTATTCTTTTTAAGTTTGGTTTTTTGGGGGGTGTTTGTTTGTTTGTTTGTTTGTTTTTAATGAAGGTGACACAGTATTATTTTATCAGAATATCTATTGTCACCCTCCAGTTTTGCAGTTCATCTGCACAGGCAAGGAACAATGCTCCACTGAAAAAGAACAACTAGCATATTACAAAACTCATATTTTCTTTCCAGAAAATGAGAAAGCTTCAATTAATAGAAATGTTTTTATTGTGGGTTTTTGCCCTTGTGATTAATGCAGACACATGGGAGAATGGAGACAGATAGAGATTTTAATGCCAGGCGGCAGCAGCTGGTTTAATGTAGCAACAGCAGCAGTTTATTGCTCTGAGAGCATGGTAATCAGTTCGTGTAATGAACGACTTTGCTTCTCCCTGCAAGTACTGCCTTGCTTAATACAGCAACAGGGTCCAGAAGAGAATTTATATAGCATTAATCTCACAACAAGCTTTCTCAGCTAAATGTGTCTTGGCTTACAAATAGGGTTCAGTTTAGTCTCAAAAGTGAAATAAGGTGTTGAAGTGGGTTACTAAAAGTGCTTTAGGCCACTATTTCTGTGAACAACAATTTGTCTTTTAGTCTTTTACTTCTTTAATCTGAATTCAACACCTATTACAATCTATGATGGTCTAAATGTTCCTATCAACCAAAAATTACTAGTTTTTAAATCCAATATATAACATGTCAATACTGAACCTAATAGAAAAAACTTCTTACAGATACTGCTCTTCATATTTCAAAAACCAAGCCACCATTAACTAGCAATCAGTAACAGCTTTTGTGCAGCCACAGGGAGGTCAGGAAAGTCACAACAAATAAGAGATTTAAAAGATCTGCCTTTATTTTTTAAGGCAAATATACTGAGAAATCACAAGGGAGCAAATAAGTTTTCATCCTTTTTGACTTAATGTCAAGGTGAGACCTTCCTCTTTCCATGAGTATAATTCTCTTTGTTTGCACTCCCCAGAGCTGATGAATCTCAATTCACAGATGATGACAGTGTACGTACATGGCTAGCTCAGGGTCCCCAAGCCCAACACTTGTAGGGAGAGTCTGATCCAAGCAAAGATTGACTACGTAATCCTAATACAATAAATCTGCTGTTCCAAAGAGTGGGATTTACAGTGTGTGCTCATGCCAACTTGGATGCATGTGCCCGGAAAGCCTCAGAATTACAATGAATGAGTTGAAAATAGTTGCAATCTCTACAAGCAGTAAACGTCTCCATTTCTGGAGCTGCGACACCTCATGAAGGATGACCCAACATTCCTGCACTTAAGCAAAGTAAATAGACAATGAACAGCAACAGTAGAAATTTTCTTCAGGAATGGATCTGTGATGGGAAAGGCAGGTCTTGATAACAAGATAAAGAAAAATGGATAATAATGTAGGAATAGGTAGAAGACAGAAAAAAATGCCCTGGAAGAGCACATTTTGCCTCTACAATTCCTATCTTCTATGAAAACAGCTCAGTCCTGTGAGTTTGAACTAAGTTCTTGTCATATGAAAAAGACAGTAAGGTATCTTTAAATAAAAAAGCCCCAAAATTATAGCTAGGAGTTGAGGCCTTTTACTTGTTTATATGTTTCCTTTATATCTTAAAAAAAATTCAGAAAAGCAAATTTTCATTTTAACAACCAATATGCTTTAAGGTTGAGGTTTTAGTGGCATTTTGGGAAGTTCCCTCTGAAAAAATATATCAGACTGGAAATATTTGCAGCTTCTTCAAAACTTCCTGTAGTAAACAAATTATGTTTTCCTTAACCTGCTGTAGCCACCATTTAAAAAGTTCTGGAACTATATTTACCCTAGAAGCTATTGTTGTGCCCTGTTCTCCAGCTATAAACCAATCTCGCATTGAAAATAATGGGATGTTTCGAAATACCGCAAATAACTGCTTAAATTTCAAGTATTGCACAAATTTTTATCCTACATTCTTTTTGCAGAACCTTTGGGAAAAGGCATTATGCTTTTCTGCTTACGGCCCAGGCTCATGCCTACTGCTTCATTTAACCACCTTTGGGATTAGTATTTGTACTCCACTGTCACGGGCACGCCCAACAATTATTATTCCCAAAGGAGCTATTGCAGTCATCTCGTTCATAAGGCTTCAATTAAAAGTCCTGAGGGAGGGCATTGAAAGAGGTATTTTATTTTAAAAGCCTTTAAACACTGCACAACTGCTGCATTCTGAAGAGCTGCCTGCCATTTCCTCTCAGTTTTTTCTGCCTTATAGTCTATCTCAGTCATTAATTCTGGCATGCTCTGGCAAACCGCTTTTTATTGCAGTTCACGTGTGCAATCATTTTGGTGGAGTACATTCTGTGATGTATTTGTGCTACTAACATTAGGTACCTAACTTCTACACCTAGATTAGGGGTCCCATCTGACTAATACCTCTCTGTAGGCAATGGGAAAAAAGCAGGATAATCCAGACGGAAATGCAGGGCAGGAGGATGTTCTCAGTTCTGTGATTTCCGCTCTGGAGACAATTTTTGGTATTCAATGAGGGTAGCAGAGAGATGTCCGGCTCTTGGATCATCAAGCAGTCAGTCCATGACCAGCAGAGCCAGGCTGGCAGGGCAATTTGTTACATTAAATTCCCATCACAGGGGTCTGGTAGACAGTACAGGCAAATGAGAGCATCTTCTTTTCATTAAAGAGAAATTACTTCCTGTCCTTTTCCACTCACCAACTGTTCATAGTCCCTTTTTACCTCTGAGAAACCATACTGCGTGTACATCATGGTTCTAAGCCATGGGAATGTTTTGGTATTATGACTCCTAGACCCAGAATATGTCACCTGTCCTGATTTCAGCTAGGGTAATTGCTTTTCAGTAGCTGTTAGAGTGCTGTGTTCTGGCTTAGGAATGAGAATGGTGTTGATAACATGGTGATGTTTTGGTTTTTTGCTAAGTTGTGTTTATCCTAAGTCAAGGACTTCTTTTTTTTTTTATCTCATGCTCTGCCAGCAAGGGGGTACACAAAACACCAAACTGGGAGGGAGCATAGCTGGGACAGGTGACTGGAGCTGACCAAAGGGGTATTCCACCCCATAGAACACCATGTCTACTATATAAACTGGGAGCAGTCATCTGGAAGGGCAGCTGATCTGGGTTTAGGAAAGCGGGTCTGGTGTTGGTTAGCTGGTCGTGAGCAACTGCATTGTGCATCACTTGTTTTGATTATTATTATTTACCATTATTACTGTATTTTACTTTTTATCAATTATTAAATTCAACATACAAGTTTTATTTTGATTCTTCTTTCCATTCAACCAGAGTGTGGGGGAAGGGAAAGGGGGTTGAGCGAGCAGCTGTGTGGTGTTTCATTCCAGCTCAGCTTAACAACACAACAGACCTTAAAACCACAACCATCACCCCTGCTGGTAAAGAACGATGGAGATACCAACCTCCAAATTTAGGTTTTTCATTACCTAAATTTGGTATGTGAATATTATCTTCATATTACTGAACAGTTCAGTTCATACTTCACAGGAAATGATGTGAAGAGTTTTGAAACCAATTTCTAGTATACCAGGCCTTATTTTCTTTCTTTGTTATGATTTCTGCTTTGGTAGAGATCAGCAGAAGCTGACCATGCATTGCTATACCTACAAAATCTGGGTCTAAGGAATCATCTCCCATGGCAATCATGCATCACCAGAAGCTGAATGCAGAAACTGAAAATTTTGTGAGGGTCTGAAAGTTCACATTTTTGTTTTTTATTAAAGAATGTGAGTGTACTAAGCATCAGAAAGGAAGGAGCTTCAGCATCTTAGAGGAAAGTAGGTCCAGTCGTACAAAAAAATGATTTAACTGCTCTTGATGAAATGAAAATGCTGAATAAAAGGCTGGCTTACTTACTGATGCTCATAGATATGTCTCAGCCATACTTTAGGAGGCATATTTATGTCAATTGCAAAATGGTTGGGAGCAATCATATGTCATGTGTTGATAAAAAAAGAAGGAAAAAAGTAGGTAAAATCTACATTTTTTACATTTTTCAATAAAATTACTATTTCCTAGAGTATTTTAACAAACAACATTCCATCAGCATTATGTCAATATGGTCATATTACTCATCTCAGTTCTCTTGTGTTTTATTTATTATCCACAAAAAGAATTATCCCTATCCAAACTTATTTTAATTGAATTACAAAACAAAAGGAGCCTTTTCTAACTTTCTAACCTTCCTGACAAACCAGAATAGGGTCAAAGAGATTTGAAGAGTCATGGAAGAACATGTTTTAATTTACTTCAGATAGATTCAAGGGAACTTTGTTCCAGATGGTAACCTTAAACTTTTACAACAAACTCTCTATCTGTGGCAGTCCCTTATTACAATTAGATCCATATTGGTCTGATATTTTGGTGGTCAGGAATTTCCTGGTGTCATACCACCTATGATTATGTATGTGGCATAATTTATTGTGAATACATGTAATAACAGAGGAAAAGGTTTTAATTACAGTTTCATATGACTGTGAATAATTTTTGAAGTATACTCAGAGTAAACACTTCAGAAAACATAAAAAAAATCCTCATCCATAAGTGCTCTTTTTAGCATATTTTTTGTTAAAATAACCACTTAATTTCTACTTTTATTTGAAAGTTCTGATCATAAAGAGTATTTAGAGCAGTTTTATGCCAATGGCCAGTTTTAGATCTTAAAGCCACTTGTGTGTCTATGAACTGCGTACACAAAAAAGCACCAAAGTATTCCTGGGGCATTAGTTGTGCTTAGTATTATTATCTGTATTTCCTTTTAGGTTGGCACAAAAAAGCAAAAGAAATGCAATTTCTTTTGCACAGATCTTGAAAACAACAAGATTTTGTTTCTAACAGCACCAAAAATATAATATTTACCATATTTAGGCTATGTAATAATGATTTATTTTTTATTTCATAGAATACCTAATATGGTAGGAATCACAGCTGTTCACTGCTTATTACAGGTCACAACTCCCTGTATGGATGTCTTATCTAGATCATTACCCAAACCTATATTTCTACATGATACACATGAAACTGACCCATGTTCATACCTTATTATGCTATTGTACAGACTTTCTCCATTTAGAATGTAAAAAATAACTTTTTAAAAAATCTTGAGAGAAATTACCTCCTTCACCACCACCCCTACTAAATTAAATCAACTTACCTTGAATATTGAATAGCAATTTTTAGGCTGGGATCCATGGATACTTTGACGTTTGTGGTCTATTTCCAAGGGATTTGTGTAAGGTAACTAAGGAAAGTAAGAGGAGTGTCAATAAGCTTAAATTCTCTCCAGCAGGTTTAGCCTATCTGCTGGAAAATTTTCCATGCTTGTCAAATTAGAAAAAAAGGTTGAAAATCGCCTTATGGATGGATTTGATGAATTAAAGAAAGGCATTAACACTTCTGAAGAAGTTCTGCTGCAAATAGTATTATCAATCTTTTCCTCTCGTAGAAATATTCCATTCCAAGCTACAGCACGTTGCAAGCGCTGTTTTTACTTTAATTTCTTTTTTCTTACATTCAGATATTATTTTTCTGCAAATATTTTGCACACAGTATTTTCAGCTGCATGCTTAAGGTGCTTCCATTTCTCCCACTTGACTTAATTATTTTGTGAATTTGGTGAATATTTTATTTCCCATAAGTCATTACACCAGTGGATGTGCACATAATTTTAATTCAAGGATTACATTATTTCTTTATAACTAACATGCTACATTCAAAGTTTCTCATAGATTTTATACTGGTCTTTAGCTTACACATGGTTTACAGTAGCAAACATTCATTCTTTGCATGTTATACAAACTAAACTTCTCAATTTTTCAGGCACTAATATTTTCCTACAGATCCTGTCTTGATAAAGTACTCTTGGCCTGGAATAAACAAAATGCATTTTAACTGAAAATTCTGTGCTGATGGTAGTAGCTCTAACTTAGAAAATATAGGCTTTAAATCACACAAACAAAAAAATCTCATACCACACTCCCACTCTCCCACCCCCCTATTTTGCCACCATAATGAACACTTGCTGTTTCCTATTTTCAGTTATCAGGCTTAAGCCTCTCCTCAGACCAATTTATTCATTTTTTAAACTAGTTTGGCTTTATGGAATAGCTTTCACCACTGTTGGAATACCACTTGGATGTGTAATTTTCTGCTCTGTCAGGCAGAAATATCCCATTGTTTGGGGGTTTTTTTCTTACATATAATCCTTGTCAAATTATTGTTTTCCCCTGCAAATCAGAGAAGCTCTTGTACTTTAAAGTATGGAGTACTTTAAAATCATCCTCCTATCTCTCTCTTGTCTTCTGTTGATAGAAGCTTTGGAAGCACAATGAACACATACATACATGTGTGGGCACCAAGTGTCTGTGGATAAACAAGCAGTGCTTCTGTCTAGTACAGAGACAGGCAGTCTGGGAAGGTGCATCCCTAATCATGGGACACTGCTTCATCTTTCCTTGATGATATCTGTAAGGCTATGTCTTCTCGTTATGAAACATCCCGCTTTAGAGACTGCTGGAACAGATGAAATCCATTACATTGTGGCTGTTTGGAGTGTGGCATGGGAGGGAGGATTTCACAGCCCTCAATGCTTCCCTGTTACAGTCAACAGACAGATAATCTGTCTGATCTAATTAAAAAATTTACTTGAGAATGAGTTGAATTAGGCCCTAAATTTTGCTTTTTTTCTTAATTATTCCTCCAATTAGTCTATAATGATTTTCTAATACCATGGTTATCCAGAAGTCTGAGGGCTAAGGTCAGCTATCTACCGATTTAGCACTCCTCCAATAGCCTGTAAGAGATTATAGGATATGCTCAGGTATGCATGTAAACCTCTGAAAAGGCTGTGTGTCTCAAGCCACAGATGAAGTTTTGCTAATTGGGTACAACTTAAAAGCTGTGAACATCTTGGCCATGGGCTTGAGTCAAGCACCTCTAATTCCAAGTTCAAAATTCAACTGCAAACTGCAAACTGGAGTTACCTTTACATAGATCTTAACATGGAGCTAGAAAGAACATTAGGTTTTCACTTAAAAGCCTAGACCTAAAATTTTTCACTGGAGTTGTGTTTCTAGTGAGCCTTCTCCTGGTGATTTTCACACTCTACACGTGTTCAAGGGCTGGGACTGCTTCTGATCATGTTCAGCAGCGTGGTGCTTTGTGACAAACAAGGTTTTGCTGATCAGCCTGATGAGAGCACCTGGTTTTGTGACAAAGGCTGTTGTTCCCTTCCCACTGGCATGACTGATTTTCTTTTCAATGGAAACCAACATGAATGGAAATGGGAAGCTGATCATTTTTGAGCCTTGTTCAACATATATCCAAGAGATAGCTAGTGTATATATCTGAAACCTAAAACCTGGAAATCCTGGAGTTTATATGTAGCTTATGATGGCAGTGTAAAGATATTTTCAAGGGCTACAGTAATGAATATACTCTTTGTTTCATCCTGTTAGTTGCCTAAGTTAATTGATATGCAAGAAATACTACAACTTCATTTTTTAGCAACCTCTTCATTTAGAAAGTATTAGATGGTGCAGATATCTTAGCCTCTATTTTCCTTTGATATAAATTCCAACAAAATCAAGAAGTCTTATTATATTTTTCTTGATAGAAAATATGTAAAAGGGTAAAATGTGACTTAATGCTCTTATTAAATGCAGCATTCAACAGCAAATCAAGTCCAGTCACTTAGAACTCACCACAAACTGACCATTATGTCTCTTTCATCACAAGCAGGGAAAGAAAAGCTTTGAGAGTGATATTCACCAGACACAGAATCTTGATAATATTTCCTAGGGCACTTAATCAGGTATATTTTATTGTAGGACAGCTCCATTAAAAAGACAGTGAGAACTTTGCAGTGCTTTTCAAGTGTAATCCAGTGAATTTCTGAGAGGAATGTATGCTTATGAGTATCTCATTTTCTCCTGGATATTTCACAAAATCTCTTTGAAATCTTTGGAGTCATAGTAGGGATAAAATTAATCCAATTCCCTTTACACACTGATATAAATCAGGTAAAACTACTGAAAAACTGATGGCACAGATCTTTGGCTGGTTTCTGTCAGTTTAGCTCACTGAAGTTAATGGAGCCATATACCCACGTGGAGTCAATCCATTATTTGTTTTCATCACTGCATACATATGTATTTCTTCAACTGAATTGCCACTTAGTTATACATGTGCTATTTGTCCTGCATCATCCAACATATTGTATAACCTTTCTGCCCTTAATAATGCTAAAGGCATCTGGTAACAATGAGGCTATTCTTAAGGAAGAGCTAATGGGTTTTGAAAACATCTCTCTGAGTAATTTTCACTGTTGCATCTTTTATACCAAATAAGTCTTTATCATTCTAAACCACGTTTTGCACAATAATTGCTTTCTAGAGTGCATGTGACTTATTGTAGAGCTCCTGCTAGTCTCCAAGTGCACAGTGATAATATATGAGACCAAAGGTCATAGGCCCCAGTATTTCTTCTGTAAGATATAGCTCTTCAGCTACCAAAAGTGAATGCTTCAAGAATATAAAAAACAGGAAAAGGGCACATCCCCAATACTCTCCTCTTTTCAGCATCAAATAAAGCCAGGTCTGTTTCCCTGCAACAGCAACAACAAATCCTAAAGAACACTAAAAGCTGACTAAGATTTTTGTGAAGGATATGCTGGTCTGGTATCAGTTGTTTTCCTCTTTTTCCCTGTACTTGTTGAGAATCCAAATACTAAGCCTTTCAGCAGCAAAATAAGCTAAACTTGTCCAAAGGCCAGGGTGACTTGGTCTAGAAACATCACCCTGCCCCTGATTCCTCACACTCGCTCTAGACACAAGGGTATCAGGCCTGATACAGTGTTTCAAAGTTCACAGCAGCCTGTACTATCAGTCATTGACTGACACAAGATGAACTAAGTGAGTTTATAAATAGGTGAAGGACAGTGAAATTGTTCAGTTTGGTTTTATCAACTTTGACAGCTCCTTTTGTGAAGCTAAGCAGAGGAAGAAGATGGGATGCATTGTGTCTTGTATAGTAAGACTGTGACGCAGAAGAAAGTGCAAGTATGCATTTTGCTAGTCACCAGGGTACTCCAAAAGTGACTCATGTTGTCTTTTAGGCTAAAATATCCATCCATTTTAGATGAGAAAAAATAGCAGAAAAGCACACCTATTTTCAAGGTGAATATGCTTGCCATACTTGCTGCTGCTTTGAGAGTTTCATTGTATAAGAAATACATCACCTTTGATGGATGGCAAAGACTATTTCAGGAAAAGAGAAAGATACAGAATTTATTTATTAACTTGTTTTTCAGCTCTTACTCTGAACATGTGTGCAGGGTGTGAAGAAACACTAACATAGAAAATAGATCAAAAGAGGCAAAAAAAGATCAGAGGGAAAAGGAAAAGAAGCTCCTCGCCCAGCCTGTCATCTCCAAAACATCAAAAATTTTTCTGGGAAGACTGTATACCCCTATGTTTTATTAACCTTATAGTGCAACAGCCTGTGAGACAATGTAGTCAAACTCTTTTTATGTCAGTCCTAGCACAAGGGCAAAGAGGGCAATGTAAGGCAACTCTCTTGGACCAGGAGTTAGTGGGTTAACTTGTGCCTCACCACCTGTGTCGGGTCACTGCCCATCTGCACTGCCACTCTGCCTGTTTGTCCTGGCCCTTCTGTTCCTTGGTGGCTGCTGCCACCTGGGCATGGCTTGCAGGCTGCTGGGAGGGAGGAAGAGTGGAGCCTGGCAGCAAACAACACATAAAGAGGAGAAGAAGGAAAACAGCTGAGAGGAACAGCAGCAAGGACTACAGTTGCTTGCAGTCCTGGAACTCCTGGCACCCCGAGACACCTTATTACAAGGCAGTGCTCTCTTCATGGAGAGTGGATTTACTATACAGCTGTTAATTAAGCATGCAGCTACTCCCGTATTGTTTGCTTCCGAAAGCATTGGGAGGCTGTAAAATGTGATGTATGCGGTGTGTTAGGTTAGGATGGAGCAGAAATTGTGCTATGCTTAACATTCCTGTTGTCAAACAAACAAACCAGACCATGCCAAATGTGAAGCTTACCCTAAAACACAGACTGCTGTCATTTGATATTGTAGATGATAGGTTTTTAAAGCCACTAGTATTCAAGAATAAGATATAAATCTTGAAATAAATGTGTAAATATTTCTCTTTTTCTCTGGTAAAAGTGCTTGGAGATGGATGCATATGTAGTGAAAAATGCTGCAAATTCAGTGGAGAGCATGTTCAGCCTGCTTTGTTATTTCTATGGTTTGTATTATCAATATTTGCTGTAAAAAAGAGGACATTTGGAAGGTGTGCTTCAGAGACCTAGAGGGTGTTCAATGTTTGGTTCAAACGGGCTGGCACTCAGATGGCAGTTTTCTCTGGGCAGCCACCAGTGTTAAAGCAGGGGAAGCACAAAGAGTCTGTCTGTCTCCTTAGCTTTTCCCACCCACCCATAAACGCATTTTTACTGTAACTTGATAACATTCCTAACTAAACCAGACACCCAAAAGCCTGTTTAACTCTGATACAGCTTGATGCCCTATACTCCAAGTATATTGTTGCTCTACACTCCATGTAGCTGCATTTCATGGTGAAGTAAATAAAGTGTTGCTTATACAGGGTATTGTTACTCTTGTTGTTCTTACTAATGAAAAATTTGGTCTTATCCAGGCTCTAAAATCCAAGATCCATTTACTGAAATGGGAGTGTCTCACTATAAACCTCTCTTCAAAAATAAATGCCCTGGGGATAGGAAATGGGACTCTTATTTGTTTTTCCTTTAGGCTTCTAACACAAATGGGTGAAAATTTGGTTTTAATTAAATGCAGAGAATAAAATGCTTTAAAAGAGGATCTTTATAACAATACTGTTTAAGACAAAAAAAGGATAATCCCTGTGACATGTCTACACTCAGATGAAGTTTTTATATTTGCAATATCAGCGAAAACCAAATCCTGATGAGTAATGGTTTGGTAGAGCAGCTCATGACTTTAAAGTATCAAAATCCAGTTTTGCAGTATTTAAAAAAAAAGCACTTAATTTCTTTTTGGTCTAAATGAAAAATTTCTTTTAAAATTTTGTAATATTTTTTAGTTTAAAGTCAGGAGAAAATGCTATGCCACTCTCTAAAACACTGAATCAAAACCTGTACATTATTTCCAAATGTACAGATTTTTTACTGAAATATATTTCAATGTGAAATAATAGTAATGCTTTTCAATTTTCTAATCAGGAGTGGAATATTGACTTCCTAATTCTTAATGGAATTAAGCTTGAATAATTAAAATAAGACTAGGCCAGGTTGTTAATATCAGAAAAGTAATATTTTTTCAGTCTCTGAAAACCCACAAAAGGAGAGCCTTTCCTATGTCCTGTACACTTCTGGTTTAGTAGTGACCCCCTTGATGTTTGTGCTGCAACGTGTATTGTATTCACAGGATGAATTTCAATGCATGAGCTTGTGTATGTCACTGGCAAAAAATACAAAAAATAAAGCAATTCAAATAGCCTGGGTTTTGTAGGGGGAAGGGTAAGTTCATAGTATGGTATCATGTATTTTCATTTACATCAGTGAGTAATATATATGTTTCAGAGCTAACCCATACAAAAAATAACTGATGCAAAATGTGATGATAAAGGAGCATTATGGAAAAAATTCTTGGTTATTTTATAAGCCAGAGACAATCTTGTCTTTCTGTCCTTAGAGAAGACTAAGTGAGAGAAAGGGAATACTACAAGTTGTGAGGACTGTAATCTTAAACTGAGTCAGTAATTAAAAAAGGTTAAGTAAGTCCTAGCGCCAAGGACTCTCTTTTCATTATATCCTTGTATGGTGTCAGTCACAGCAGGGTTCCTCCTTCCCATTGGGAACTCAGGGTGTTGTTGTGATGCAAGGAGTAAAACCAAAACTAATAATAGTAGGGAGAAAAAAATAAAACAACAAAAACATGAACCACACTCAATATGCAGAGTGTCTTTCTCTCTTTGGTCCTAAATACACTGTAGAGTAGAGGAGAAAGCCCAGCCACAAAACCACAGAAATATAACACTTGATGGGTTTGAACTGTGAGGCAGGAATCTGTTGCTGCTTTAAATTCCATAAACCCATTTACCTCAACCAGGTGGAAAACCCTTCCATTACTAGAGGGTCAGCCTTGGTGTCTCTTAGTGTTTGCATCCATCACATCAAGAAATTACGTGCAGAATGATGCATTGTGGATGAGGGATTGTTTCATAGCTGGAAATTTTGTTGACCAGGTTAAACTACGGATCACTCTTCTGCAATATGTTCAAACAGAGATGTACAAAGTACATTACTATGCTATTAAACTATTAGAGAAACAGAGATATCAAAGAAAAGAAAAATAAAAAGAGAAAAAAAACGTCTAAAGGTAGGGAGAGGAAAGGAGCTGGAGATGATATTTTATAGAAGTTTTTCCCATATGAAATATGTAGGATCAGGTTTAATGTGGAATAGGCATTGTGTTCAGGACAGTTAAATTCCAGCAGCACTGAGAAACAGGTTTATAATTTGCATATGTATGAAGGGCCCTTAGACTCAGAATGAGAAAATAGGAAAATTTTCCATCATGGAAAGATATACTCTTCTCTTAGTTGCTTTAGTAGCCATCTGTAAATATTGTTCAGCGTGGGCGAATCACAAGGTAGGAGTGTGAAAAGTCTACCCAAGATCTGACAAAATGACTGTCCCCAAATTCTGCTAAGGAAGCAAGTGCAAACTCCTAAAGCCAGAATAAGTATTTTTCCTGCATGAGTTTGCAACCAATAGAATCAATGGTGATAACAAGACTTACCAATAAAATCCTAATTATTTTGTACATGGAAATCTGTAACACCTAAGAGTCTGGATAGAACATGGGGACTAATGATAAAAATGGTACACTAACATAAGGGATATTTTTTGAATATGCCATCAATGAAACCTTCAATGAAGGTCCTTTGGAATTCTCTGATACAATGTGGGTTGATGCCTTCTTCTATGGAAGAGAAAATCCCTGCTCCATGGAATGGTAGATTCTGATAGAGCAGAGTTGACAAGCTTGCTTCCTGTGTCCCAAACAGCACAGTCCTCTGAAATAGACAAGCATTCCTCAGTTACTTTTCACACAGTTTAATTCCTGCCTGCTCAATTTCGATCATTTATACCAAACCACAATAATTTATTTTCTTTCTTTCTTTTTTTCCCTGAGCCTTACTTGCAAAAACTTCTTGTCAAAACTTTTTCTTTACAAGTAATAAGAGAACAACATACATTTCTTTTTCTTGTTTTTCTTCCTAATATCTCCTTCTTACATTATTCCATTTATTTATTTTTGTTTTCTTGCTTGCCCTACTAATTGCAAATAAAAGTTTTGAAAATTCTGAATCTCTGACACCTATTGCTGTTGCTCACAAATATCCAGTATCAGATTTGGATATATGGCAAATAAGCTTTATATATCAACTAAACATTCTTGTCAATTGTATTAAATGAGTTAGCAAGCACACTGTAAGAATAATCTCAAAACAAATTGTTACTTTCTTCTCAAGTAAATAGAATTGGCTAACTTTTGCTGATTTTGCTGAAGATCTGTTTCTGCATAGCAGATGCAAACAGCATTGTCTAGATCCTTGTGTCTTCAGATGACAGTAGCAGCATTGTGCTCAGAGAAACCAGATCTGTACTTACAGTGATCCTCAGGGTATGTGTATTTTCATTGGCCTATGGTGATGGGGATGCAGTTACTTTGGACCTTATTCCCCCAAGATCTTATGCACTGCCACTGAAATAAACAGAAACTTTGTCCTAGATCTAAGAAAAAAAACAAGAATGTTCTCGCATTTTGGCTTTTAGAATTTGATCTCTGCATTACAGTCTGCATCCCTGAAATACCATTATGAGGGCTTCCTGTACAACACCCAGGGGTATTGCACACCCCTTAACAAGATGTTTAACAGCCAGTACACTGAGTGTGGAGCCACACAAGGGCACCTGCAAGAAAATGCACATGGGGGAGGGGCCATAAGCAGACAGCCCTTTGCCTGCATTAGATCCCCAACCCCTGAGCTATAGGGCTAACCAGATACCTGAAGCAGACACTGATAGAAAAACATCAGCCTTCCATTTAAAAAAAAACTGGGCTAACCACCACCAGCTTTCATCCAGTGTGCTTTTATTCAGTGGACTCCCAGCAGTTACTAGAACAAGCTGCCTAGATAAGTCTGGCAGCGAAATTACCTGTTTGTGCATATAAAGTAGTGGTTAAACATGAACTAGCCATTGGTATGCTCACCATGGAGCTGCTAAGGATCTGCAGAACTTGTGCTCTTGAGTGATTAAAGTATTAAATACTGATGGTATGTGTTGATCTTGGGTGCCTGATACATAAATGTCAGGCAGGGATAAAGGGATCATGGTTTTTAGACTAAGCTCCCTCAATTCTACTAGTATGGCCCTAAGAACTAGGATATATTCCTGAGTTTGTACTTTTGTCCTTTGTTTAGTGAAAGTTCATAAACATGGAATGATCAGCATCCTTTAAATGAGTTCACCTACTGTGTCTACGCCAAGCCCTGTTATTTACACAGGAATACTTGCATTATGCTGAGTGTGAGGTGAGTCATCATGAGAAGCTTTCAAATTAGATATTAATCAGCAAGCTCTACAGGCCCTAATTACTAGGTACCTGGGAAGCTGATACTGCATGTATGATGAAGGAGATAGCTGCACATCTTTCTCACCTATTCCAGTGAACACAGCCTGGGAATAGCTAAGTGAACAAGCTAACTCATTAACTTATATTAGAAAGCTAATATTGAGGTACCCAAGGTTCTGTACCCCAAAGGAAAAGCTTCTTTTAGCTTGGAGACATCATAACAGCTCAGGTGAAGACAAGTTAGCAGAGGCTTCATTGAGAAAGAGTATGTGTTCAGCAATGAATTTTTGATATGCAGGTGTCTCAGTAGTGTGCTGCACAATGGCTGCTTCTCCCCATGGAAATCATTAAATGTACTACACTAACCTGCTCTGGTTTCTTTTGACTCTTCCTTTTTTATGATACAGTCAAAGAGAAATAACTTAGCATCCTTTGTTGTCTGAATGTCTAAACTAATTACAAAGAGGCACTAAAACTTTATTTGCTGACTTGGCTTCTGTTGACTCATCTTGCTCAGTGTATAATGAACTGCTTTAAAATCAAGAGTACTTAGAGATAGTTTTGCATACAGATTATATCTGATGTAAGTGTGGAGATGTTGTTATCTAGTTGGTTCTCCTCTACTTGTACATGATTTAGAAAACAAAGGAGAAAATATCAGGCTTATCAATGGCCATAACCCCAGAAATGTCATCTGTAATTTATACAACAGGATTTAAATTTCAGTGGCCATATTCTGTCCACGGGCATAGTCACAGCTATAACAAAACCCAGAAGGCTAAATCATCTGTATAGAATACTTTGATCTTAATTTGCATTATTATTCTCATAATCTATTTTAAGAATTCATTTTTTTTAATTCCTTAGGGATGGAATTCTCACCAAATGTAATGCAGAGAGATATAAAGTTAGAGGGGAACCTAGATTATACCTGTCCCGTTCTGCGACCCAGAGGACATCAGCTGTGCAGCTAGAAGGATCTCTTAAAGAAATAATGCTAGCTTGTGCATTTCTCTCAGGATGAGAGGATTCCTTCTTCTAACACTCTTTTTTGTGTAGTTGAATGTGTTGAAGACTCTCACAGTTTGTGTGACTACAGCATGTGTATGTAGTGATGGAGCTAACTGCTGATATATTTCTTTTATTCTCATTTTAAAAATTATACTTCTGGAGACATCTGGATGACTTAGTAGATAATGTTTGTAATTATAAGAAAGATTCTGATATTAAAACTCCTTGGGTGAAATATCCAGGGGAACACTTTATAAAGTGCTTGACAAAGAAAAGAGAGAAGGAGTTTAAAAGGAAGCAATATTCATAATTACTCTATCTTTGCTTCACTCTAGCTTCTGAAAATGGCTGTGTTTTATTTGCAGAGTAGATTGCTAGAAAACCCTTCCTCTTTTCCTCCCCTGCTTCTGTCCTTCCATCCTTTCAACCTTTTCTCCCTTCTCCCTTCATCTCTTCCCTTCCTGTTCCTCCTGCCCTAAGCTACATGGGGAGCACAATAGGAAGACCTCCCTGGGGTCTTGGAGCAAGAGGAGACGTCCTGCACAGAGATGATGGGGTGCCTTCCAGCCAGGCGTCAGGATCGGACTCTGCCTCCTCCCTCACCAAACAGGAGGGACCTGAGCCAACGGAAGAATGCTGCAATTTTCTGCTGGCTCTATACATGGAAAAGTCTAACTTTTTTTCCCCAACTCAGATAAGAGGAGCTAAGAATCTGGCTGTACTTTTGTATTTTCTCCATAGAGTCAAAGGACTCTATGGAACCTTTTAGGTTCTTGGCTTTTAGGGCTACATAGCCGGCTCCTCCACAAAACTTTTGACAAGGCCACAACCATGTCCATTAAAAATATATTGGCTTGCCAAATACATGCATTTTTGCTTTAATCAGAGTTATCTGGGTTATAAAGAGTTCCTTAAATCAGCAGAGTTCCAGCTCTTGACGTGAATGTATTTTATTAGGAAATATATGAGATGTTTAAAACGGATTTTATAATGAAAATAAGCAAGCCGCTATAAATGCAGCGATACTAGGTGGTGTCATTGTAATGTCGTGCATTCCTATTCTTACGTGGCAGCCACAACCTGACATAATTTATGTGAGGGATTCATAATGTGCAGAAAAGAAATTGAAAGCACATTGCTTTTTGAAAACAAATCACAAAGTATTATTCTCCACTTAATCTATTCTGTACTTGCTGTAGCTCATTTAATTACCAAGAATTATTGTCAATCTCAGTTTTCACATCCTGAAAAGGGCAAGTGCAGTTTGAGAAAACAAATTAAATACTCCCAACATATTTAAATTCACCTAGATGCCTCTAAGTGTTAGCTTTGAAGGAATTTTTTCTAGAGTGAAGACTTAGAGAAGGTACATAATTGTGGGACTAATATTATGTGGCTTTCTGGAGAAGGTGGTTTGCTCAGTCATTTAGTCACTTCTGTGACTTATTATTATACAAGAAGTACTAGTTAAAATTGTCTGCTTCAATAGAATCATAAAATGAAATAACAATCCACTTTGCTGTAACAGCCTGAACACTTCCTCTGTACACATGCATATAATTTCACTTTTAAGTAACATAATTCCCATAAATGTCTCTAAGTATGAAGACTCAGGTAGCAAAAACATCTCTGTATGGCTTTGCAGGGTGAAATAATTACTACTTATTCTGTGTCTTTATTTGAGGCCTGATATAGCAAGGTACTGTTACACAAAATGGTGAAAAGCCTTTTTATGACAGTAATGTCGGCTGTCTTTCATACTAATCCTAGTTATATCAATATGGAACATGAAATACAGATGTAAGACATTCAGTATGCTACCAATTCAACCACTTGCTTTGAGTAGATCCTATTATACTCAGTTTGACCATTTGCATGAACTTCCTTATCACATCAAAATTATATTGTTTGTAAAGATTAGATGAGTTACCTGAATACATTTTCCTATTGTTCATCCATTTTTCATGACAGTTTCAGAAAGGCATTCCTGGATCTGTCTTGTCACAGGTTGTTTTTTAATCTACTTGTTCAACTGGGACATGTGGTCTCATTGTTGAATCTATGCCTTAACATTTAAAAAGTTTGGGAAATATGGGTCAGAAATCCCTCACTCACAGAATGAGCCCTGGAAACATGCTTGTGGATTGCGAGTATTTTCTCATAAATCTGTGGGGTATCACTTCCCCCATGGTTGCTTTAAAAGAAAACATTATTCCATTTGTTCTGTCCCCTTTTCCTTTTTTGCTTTCCTGTAGCCTATGGTGGCTTTTTTTGCAAATAAAATGTTCAGGTATTCTCTTTCAGGAGAAGGCATCCAACTACTTTGTGGACTAAGGCTCACACCCTGCAGTGGGGAGCAGGGTTCATGTCCTACCCATACCCAGGATTTTTTAACAGCCAAGCCACTCTGTGCCATGCCTTCTCAGACATGCCCAGGTCTGGGGAGACAAGTCACCTTGCTGGTTGTCACAGTGCACAGCACTGTAGCACTGACGCTTCTTTCAGCACCTCAGTTCACCATCTGCCAAGGGGCAATTATTGTCCAGCTGCAGCTGTGCACGGAAGAAAGTATTAATTGCACAAGTACCACAGCAACAAAGGCAAGATGGAAGAGTATTAGTTATAATGAAGACAGCAAGAAAAAAACTAAAAGAATAATCTGAGGGACTCCTGAATGAGGAAAAATGATGATTCCTCTCTTCTCATGCTTCATCATAAGTGCATCAACCCCAGAATAAATAAAGTTCACCATTTTCTTGAGAAAGCACTATCTAATTGATGTAAAAAGAGCTTCTTGGTTTGCTTTATGATCTTGAAGGCCAGCCATTTACATTCTACTTGCTGACTTTCTAGAGTTTTCCCAGTGTATTTGTGATTATACATAGGTCTCTGTCTGAAAAAAATGGTAGAATATCAAAAAGGAAAAAACATTTTTCTCTCTCCTTATATGTGCACCAAAACATAGATGTCTGGGGAAGTAAAAGAAGAATGTTTGTGAAAAACTGTGAACATTGATTGGCAAAAAAATGGATTTGTCTCTCTAATTGCTATTTCCAAAGTAATCTGCTTGTGTTCTACTTGTAGGATACTCAGTTATGACTGTCATCCAGAGTTGTAATTGAGCTGACTTAGCATAAGTGGATGTGAAACCTGCTTTGATTTCTAACAGCCAACAACACTGTGGCCCAAGGCTTTGGGAGAAAAAGTGACACTCCAGCTTTCTGACATGGTACTTCAGACTCTTGAAATATGAAATCTGAAAAGTGAAAAGATTTTATTTAAATTTTTCTTCTGTTTATTTTTTTCTTTGTTGCTCTATGGGCCTGGAGCTACATTCGTTCAAGCCTTAGAATCTTTATCACAGTCAAATAAGCCCTGACATATATTTGGTTTGGGTTTGGAGCTTTTTTGTTAAGACTAATTTTCATGTTAAAAAAGGAAAAACAGCCCATCTTAATGAAAGATCATTTCCAAAGCAGAGGACAACAAAGAGAAAGCAAGAAAACAGACAAATAAACAAATCATAGAGCAAGGATGGATTTGCCACAGCATGCTGCTTTTGTTTGGGATAGAGTTAATTTCCTTCAGAGTGGTGAGTATGGGGCTTTGCTTTGGATTTATGCTGGAAACTGTGTTGAAAAAAGGGGTGATTTAGATACTGCTGAGCATCAAGGTCTTTTCTGCCTCTTACCCCACCCACCAGCGAGAGCGCTGAGAGTGCACAAGGAGCTGGGAGGGGACACATCCAGGCCAGCTGACCCTTACTGATCACAGGGGTATTTCATACCATATGTCATCATGCAATACACATAGATGTATGCCATATGTATACATATATATATATATATACACAGATGTATGTATGTATGTATGTATGACACATCATGCCAGCACGTAAAGCTGGGAAAGAAGAAGGAACAGGTGGGTGTTCAGAGTGATGCCATTTTTCTTCCCAAGTCACTGTTGTGCACAAGGGATCTTTGCTTTCCTGGGAATGGCTGAACTCCTGCCTGCCTGTGGGAAGTGGTGAAAGAATTCCTTGCTTTGCTTTGTTTGTATGTATGGTATTGCTTTCCCTATTAAACTGTCTTGATCTCAACTCATGAGTTTTCTCACTTTTATTCTGATTCTCTTCCCCACTCCACTATGGGGAGAAGTGAGTGACCAGCCTTGTGTGGGTGAGTTGCCAGCTAGGCTTAAACCAGGACACATGGGAGGGAAGCATTGGGCTCTAAGTTCAGTCTAACCAGTACAAGCTGTGGAGTAGGTCATCTTCTGCTTAATTATTATGTTTTCAACTATGCAGATGCATTTTTGTTTTGCTTTCCCTCCATATTATTCTGATCTCTACTTATACTTACAGAAGAGAGGTTTGGGGGGGTACAGGTATATATTTGCCTAAAATACTTACTAAAAGACCACGCCTTCGAAAAATGAGCTGTGCCTGTGACAGATATACTGAACTGCTACACCTTAAACCCAAAGTTCTCAATTCAATTGGAGAAGAATCTGTCGAAAACCTGTGCAGCCAAAATTTGTTAATTTTCATCAATCATAATCATTTTTCATGGTAAAACAGTAATCCTTCAGCTTCCAACCCCTTCCAAACTTCCAAACAGATGTGTCAATTAAATATAGTGGTTTTAGAGATGTAAATGTCCGTCATTCATGTAAAACCCACAAAGCCACATAAATAAAGTAACATTAATTTACTTGGATTCTGGTTCAGAAGCAAAATAATGACTTGTGGGACATCATGCATGTCATAATCACTAGACCCATCAGCTTAAAAATGTTTCTAAAAAGTATCATCACTCTGGAGTATATTGTTTCTGTGAACAAACTCCAGTGATGAGGCAGTTCTCACTGTGGGCCATGAAAGCTAAACCAGAAATCTGTTCTTCAGAGAAAGAGCATCATCTTTCTAATGTTTGATGAAAAAAGAAGAGGCTGTCAGAAAGAAATAAAAAAGACCTGAAATCAGGAATCACTTAAAGAGAATCTGTGTCATAAGTGATGTGGAAAGAGAAGCTGAGTAGCCAGAAATTAACTTTGGTTTTGTATGTTTTGAATTTTAACAAGCAGTAGTAGAAGAGATTTGAGTGGATAATCAGGGACATAGGGGAAAACTTAATGAAATTAATTTATGCACTTACATTTTTTCCTTCCTCAGTCATTTGATTCACTACAAAATCAAGTGTAGAAAATTTTCTGAAACACACCAGCTTTGCTTCCTGAGAACAGACACCTGGGACAGTTGTCAAAGCTTTATCTGGCTCAGTTGGCCTGGTTGTGCAGACCTACTTCTGAGGTTAATGGTGGCCATCTCATAAACAATGACAGATACAGACAGCCAAAAGAATGTCATGAACTTAAGCAGCCAGAACCCCAACCATATTCAGGTGAAGGGCTGTTTCATATCCAGTGTGAGGGCTGTTTCAGCTGTTAACCTGAAAACACAAAAGAGAAAAAAATAATAACAAAATTGAAGATGTTTCATTTAAAATCTACCCACAAAAATCCACATTTCTGTTTCCCAAATACTTCTTATTTGCACAAACTCTGCCATTCAATTGGACTTTTAATGGGGAGTGAAGAGGAAAGGGAACAAGGGCAGACCTTGCATTTTAGGCTAAAGAAGGAACACTTTTTTTCATGCAGGGTTCCTAGTGGTGTTCCCATTTACTTAGAAATTCACAGGTTAGAGTGTGTGTTGAAGACACAGACATTTCACCCAGGTTCAGCCTGTCTGCCTGCCGTTAGCAGGCTTCCTGCCTGGAGTAGGTTGAGAACAGCTGTCCTCTTCCAGGCTCAGTTTTGCTGAGAGTTTTCCACTCCAGCTACTTGTCACTGCGTCCCCTGAGGCTACTGGCACCCTACACAGTCTAACTGACTACATTAGCTTTCTAAACCACTCTGAGGGCAAAACCCCACAACAGGTTAACTTCAAAAGTTTAAATAGGAAATAACTACTAATTTTACTTCAGCTTATTAAGGCATTTTCCCACAAGGAATTCAGTCGGTATACCGGAAAACAGGAAATTTTTTCAGCAGGTGACAAGAGAGCAGCTTTAGATGAGGGGTTTTTTTTCTCTGTCATAACAGCTTAAGGCATAATTTTGTTTGCTACACCAGAATCAAAACCAAACATTCAGGAAAACAAGCAGTATGTGTATCCCAGAGTATTTTGTTTTCATGGACAGGTTTTGGTAGTGGAGGGGGCTACAGGGATGACTTCTGTGAGAAGTTCCTAGAGGTTGCCTCCATGTCCAGCAGAGCCTATCCCTGGCAGCTCCAAGACAGAAGTGCCAAGGCTGTTCCAGTTAGACATAGTGGTAACGCCTTTGTGATAACTATTTAAGATGGTAAAAAAAAAAAAAAAGTCATTGCACAGTTTTAATTGCAGCCAGGGAAGAGTGGAGTGAGAATATGTGAGAGGAACAACCCTGCAGGCACCAAGGTCAGTGGAGAATGAGGGGTAGGAGGTGCTCCAGGCACCAGAGCTGAGATTCCTCTCCAGTCTTTGGTGCAGCCCATGGTGCAGGAGATCTGCCCCTGCAACCCATGGAGGATCACAGGGGTGCAAAGATCCATCCTCAGCCCCTGGAGGAGGCCCACACTGGAGCAGATGGATACCTGAGAGGAGGCTGTGACCTCATAGGACACCCATGTTAGGGCAGGGACCTGCAAACCCATGGAGAGGGGAGTCCATGCTGGACCAGGTGTCCTGGTAGGACTTGTGACCCTGTGGGAGACCCATGTTGAAGTAGCTTGTTCTTGAAGAACTGCACCCCATGGACAAGTGACCCACACTGCAGCAGTTTGTGAAGAAACACTGGCCATGGGATGGATCCATGTTCCAATAGTTCATGGAAGACTGTCTCCTGTGGGAGAGAATTCACACTGGAGCAGGGGAAGGACTGTTCTCCCTGAGTGGCAGCAGGAACAACATGTGATGAACTGACCTCATTCCCTGTCTCCCTGTGCTGCTGGGGAGAAAGATGTAGAGCCTAGAAAGGACTGAGGTGGGGGGGCAGTTTTAAGACTTGTTTTACTTCTCATTATCTTCCTCTAATTATGTTAGTAATAAATTCAATTAATATATTCAAGTCTTTTTACCCATGATGGTAATCAGTGAGTGATCTCTGCTGGTCCTCATCTCAATCCATGAACCCTTTGTTATATTTTCTCTCCCCTGTCCGCTTGTGGAGGGGAGTGATAGGGTGACTCTGGTGGGTACCTGGCATCCAGCAAGGGTGAACCCACACTTGAGATAAGTGATCCCAGCATTGCTCATCCAGCATCTCAAAGTCTTGCTAGAAGAACCCAGGCTACAGGTTGGCTGATACTCCTATAATGCCATAAGGTTTTCACTATATTTAACCAGAGTGACTGAAAGTATGTTTCACACACCCTCATTGTAGAGAGAGAATTACAGTAGGCTACATGGCGAAAAGATAACACAGTTTTTGGAGACATAGCAAGAGGATCCTCCTTGTGCACTTTATGTATTGCTTTGGCCTTATAAAAGATTGTTTTTCTGAACTTCATGCAATTTTTAGAAAGGCCACTTTTTGTTTGACTTTTGGAAGAAACAGATTTCAACATGTGTCAAGTACTTTTAAACAAAATTCATCAGAAAGGATAACCTTAGACCTCCATTCAATATCTTAACCTTCAGAGACCCTTTGATTCAAGTGATACCACTGTGAAATTGTATTTTGTATAATTTCCAGGAGAAAAGCATAAATATTTCCAGCAAAGCATTCTTAATCTAAGTTTTGTTTTCTAAGTGTGTTTCTTCCTTTCTGGATCTTGTTCCTGTCATAGGAAACCTTTTTTGTTTTAATGGAAAAAACAAAATGGATGGATTCCACAGCTTTTCGTTTCACCCACTCTGCAAACTCACAAAACCATAATATAAGGCATTTGTGACAAACTCTCAAGAATAATGTCTGAGAGCCCCTTGCTACAATGTCACCTCAGAATACTATTTCTGTCACTTCCTGTTTCTCACCATGCTGAAAAGAATTGAAAACATGACATTTCTCCTACTATTTGTGCACTTTTAAATTCTGATCTCAGCAGGAGCCAGGAAAAGCACAAGTCCACAAACTCAACTGCTGCACTCTAAGGGAAAATGAGATTCAGCACAAATGACCATTTCATTGATTTAGATTAATATTTCTGTACAAAATATTATTATTAAAGGCTTAGAAGAAATTTTCGGAACATGTGGCCTATTTCTGACATCTGTTTTACAATAGGGTGAAACAGATCCTTAGGTGTGTTTATTTCTTTCCACAGACTACAAAGTTGTGACCAGCTCTGCTGTACATGTTTACACTTCATATCTATCCATTTGGTCAGATAAATCCCTTCTTCTTTCCTTACCTACAGGCAGATACATCGGTCCCTTAATTGATGTTGCCTTTTTGCATCTTGCAATGACTATATTACATTGATCAAAAAAGACACCTCTATTTCATGTATATAATATTTTTCAAATACTGAAGAAGTTACAGCATCCTGCTTACTCAACAGCTGAGTAGAGCATCTAACCTCCACTAAACAATTTCCATCTTGCAAACCAATATATATATTAACTGTGCTATTTTTTCTGTACCACAGTCACAGTAAGATAATTATATTATTTTTCCATTCGGAAAGGACCTCTAATTAGGATCATTGAGTCCAATCATTAACCCAGCACTGAAAATCCACCAATAAACCTTGTCCTGAAGCATCATATCTACATGTATTTCAAACGCCTCCAGGGATAGCGGTTTCACCACTTCCCCAGGCAGCCCATTTCAATGACTGACCACACTTCCAGGGAAGAAATTTTTTCTAATATCCAATCTAAACCTCCACTGGCACAACTTGAGGCCATCTCATCTTGTCCTATCGCTCGTTACCGGGAGAAGAGATAGACCCCTACCTCGCCACAAACTCCTTTCAGGTAGTTGTAGAGAGGAGTAAGGTCTCCCCTGAGCCTCCTTTTCTCCAGGCTAAACAACCCCAGCTCCCTTAGACACTCCTTATAAGACTCATGCTGCAGACCCTTCACCAGCTTTGTTGCCCTTCTCTGGACTCAGTCCAGCAGCTCAGTGCCCTGCTTATAATGAGGGATCCAGAAATAAACACAGGATTCAAGATGTGGCCTCACCAGTGCCTAGTACAGAAGGATGATCACTACCATAGTTTTGCTGGCCACATTATTGCTGATAATATCTATGCTTCTTTTTGTAATTGTTATTTGCTTAGAAATAAAGACATTGTAGGTTTATCATCCTTGATTCTCTCTCTTTTCCATAGCTTCAATGCCAGATTCAATTCCACACTGTGAAGAAGAGTCCTAAATACTTTTGACATGCTATTTACTTTATGGTATAATTTCTAAATAAAAGCTTCTTCTCTCACTCATTTAAGTGAAGTCAGAAAAGTGACCCAAAGAAGAAAATATCGTTTATGACTGACAGAACAAAATTGCAAAAAATTGCCCCTTGTTGCAAAAGATGTTAGGAATGGCCAGACAGTGTTTGTTCAGTCATGTGGGTCTAATTCTGCAGCTCCTGGTTATCAAAGAAGAAATTTCTGGGTTTCTCCATTAGGAAGGACATTCCTCTGCACAGCCTGTCTACTGTGAGAGAAGAGTTTCCCTGTGCTTAATTGGTAGCAGCTTGTGAAAGCAGCTGTGTGATAAAGGTTTCGGAGGATAAAATCTGGGTAAAATGATCTTAAAAATCTTCATTGCTACTGAATGATTTATGCATAAAAATAAATGGTTCTATGCTATATTAAATAATAAAATATTGGCCAATGAGGAAAGGACTCTAGTATTCTTGGGAAGATTTGAATGTCATCCAAAGCCAATCCGTGGAGTTGACTATTGGCAACTTAATTGCAAAACACATTTCCGTAGTAGATCAGAAATAGAATGCTTGAATTTGTACAAGTTAATTCCTGGTAGAATTTACAGTACACTAGGACAGATGCTTCCTCCTGTTTTTGTAGCACGACTAAAATCCTGAGCTGGAAAAGGGATAAAAACAAAAAGTGCTTGTCTCCATCCTTTTAATTCGTTTGTTTGTTTAAAGGTAATGGTAAGTTTTTTAGAACGTTTTTTAATAAATAAGTAAAGCAACCATTCTGCAATGAAAAAGAACCAAGCTGCCGTGGTAATTTTAGACCTGGTGATATTACAACCACCAAATAAGTACAGAAAACTGTGACTGCATTTCTTAAACATGTGGAGGGAAGTCATATGCAGTTGGAATGTCTCTGCAATCTGGGTTTGTAGTCAATCATTTGACTTCAAATATAAGTTTTCCACTAATAAAAGTTAAAATGGTTCAGATTGGCTTCTTATACAAAGAATGTACTAAAATCTTGGCTGTGATGACATTCATGGGCATGGAAATATGCTTTATATTAACTTAAATTTCTAGAAAGTGAAAACACTTAGAAGCCTTTTCCCCTTACTGAAATTTTAAAATGTTGCTTGGGGTTTTTTTGTTAAAAGTGCCTGGATATCTTATATATATTGAAATAATAGAAGATATACAGTTTGGATAGAATATTTTAGCTTGAACTCCTATGTTGATATCAAATAGTGATTATTGTAAGAAAATTAGGACAAATTTTACTAACGTGAAAGTCTCAGATAATTTGTTCTTGAGTGATTTGTGACTTTGCAGCCTCAGTGTTGGAGTTAATACCACTTAATACCTATGGGAAGTTAATACCACTTAATACCTATGGGAAGGCCGACTGTGAAGAAATTCAATTAACATTTCTTAGTGTTTTCAAAAAATAATGTACATTTATGTGGAATTTATTCATTTAAATAGTGGAAACTAAGACTGAAATTACTGTTTCCTAAAAATTACACATTCAGCTTTTCAAATTTTCATCTCTTTACAAATTTCAGGAAATATATTTTTAATAGAAGAAATTTATGACTTTCAAGTGGTGAAGAAATCAATCTGGATGGGCTGTACTATGCCCCAGTTTGTGGTTTCTCTGATCAGTCCACTTGTTTTTATAGGATGATTATGATAGTTCTCAGTTGTTGAGGAAGCCTTTGAGTACAATATGACTACAAAAAGTACAAGGTATAAGACAGAAAGACATTACAATACAGTGTAAACAAGTGAGTCATACTCATCATAAATATAAACCAACCCAAACCAAACTGAACCAGAAAAACCCAACCAAACAACCCCTTCCCAGAAACTGCTTCCAAAAGCAATGAAACAACAAAAGCAACAACAATAACAGCAACAACAATAACAGCAACAAAATCCAGCAAAAACAAACAAGCAAACAAACCCCAAAACCAACCCAACAAACCTATTTAAATTTCTCCATCTTTTTCCAATTACAATCTGAAGATCTGTAAAGGTCCAGTAAAGGTCCTAATTATGTGTTGAATTGATAAATTCCATTAGATTATGTATATGATTAATTGCTTTGATGTATCCAAGACTTAATTCTTAATGGTTAATTTTCAGTGTGGTGTGTTTGTAGTAGGGCCAAAAGTACTTTAACTGTCGTATTTAATTTTGATATGCAATATGTAAACACGATGATTGCATTAAAAATCCTAAGAAAGTGTTACAGAAAGAATTTATTATCAAAACCTGTAGAATATTTTAAAGTAAGTTTTCAATTTGTGAATACAGAAGTATATAAGGTTACTGTAAGCCTATTGCTGAGCGTTTATTAATTGTTTTGTAAAATAAAAAAGATCTGCATAGATTCAAATACAAGAAACAGATTAAAAAAAAAGTAATAACAATTTTCCACTGTCTGATTAAAAAGCAGTCTTCCCAAGGTAATCAAGCATTGCTTATCTGGCTTGAACTGATTGCTTAAATCTCTACTTTATTGATTAATTATGTTGCTATCTTCATTACATCAAAAAGTGTCTGATATGGATTATTGCATTCTAACTCCAGAGAAGTATCACTTCCTACAGAAAGAAGTCCAATATGAAGCAATACTAAATAGTTAAAGAGAAAATCAAAGATCAGAAGTGAAAATCTGACTTGCAAAGTGAAAATGTAACTTTCAGGTAAGCTAACAAAATCAACCCTGTACCCACAGATGCCCAAAAATTCTTCCATATCTACCAGAAACTGATGTTCAGTCTTTGACCCAGTCCCTTTCTCATTGTTGCAAACACATCTGGAGTTTTATTGTTTTATCTTGTGGGTCCCTTCCAACTCAGAATATTCTGTGATTCTATCTTTTAATGCTATTTCTCTGACATTCCTGTCCTCTCCAATTCTTCAGCACTTTGGAATTTTATATGTTTGATACTTGAAAGTTGGAAAGAAAAAACAAATTGCAACCCAGTAGACTACAGTTCTCACACTTTCCTGGCATATGATTGTGATTTCATAAGTACTGCATGTGTATGTGAGCACTGTATATTTTCACAGTACTAATTTAAGGGCAAAATCCCAAAACATTGATATGAGAAATAACCTGAAGGTCGACATGGTGATCAAAAGAAGTAATGATGATCGGCAAAAACTGACTCCCATTGGGATTTATTACATATTGAGAAATTCTATCAGTTGTACTTTTAACTTTCAAACTCATGAAAGATCTAGAAGAAAAACTACAGATATATTAGTGAATTTGTACTGAATTTCCATACAATATTAATTTGCAAAAACCAGACAACACAGACGATTACAAAGAAGTTCCAGAGCTGTTAGCAAATGCATAGAGAACAACATTAGTAAAGTATAAGTTGACAGATATAAAAAAAAATAATTAAAAAGCCCTGCAGAACTGCAGAAGATAAATTGGAAAGCAGGAATGCCAAAAGTATCTCTGAGATTATATTAGACAGCAAACAAAACATAGTAGGATTTTACATCATGTTATGGAAGAAAACCACCAACGCAATTTTAAAATGTCTCCATTGAGAAATCATGCCATGAAGGACAATATAATACCTATTTATCTTATCCTGCAGGATATATACCTTGGATAGTTTGTTAAAATTTGAAGACTGTGTTATCAATTTAAAAAAAAAACAAAAAAAACCTGTAACTGAGCTGTTTAAGAGATTAAAAAAAAAGAAAGATCAAGGGAGTTAGAATAAAAACTAACTGATTAACTCAAAGCACACAATAAATGACATTGAACACAATGACACTATTCACTCTCTTTAAAAACTCTTAAAGTTCCAATACTTGTTTCTAGATGTGGATGAAATTTTGTGGCTGAGATTTTATTTTCTAGGAACATTTTTTAACAGAGAGTGATAGTATTTTTGAGAAATGTATGAAAAATGAAAATTTTAATTCATCATTATATGTTTGTAGTGAGAGAAATATGCCATAGGAACAGGAATGTGCAAACAAATAAACCCATATTTAGAAATTAGTCTTTTTAGTTGCCATCTTTAGTTTCTCTGCGTCTGTCCTCTGAACAAAAAAAAATAATTTCTCTGCTTAGTACCTTGAAGCAGAAAGTCCTGAGAGACTCCCATCAATTTACTTTATTGAGGCGATAATCCACTGCTCTGAAGGGAATAGGCATGATGACATACTGTAAGTACTAAGGATGCATCAACACCCAAAAATGAGATGATGCTGATTAAAAAAGAAGGTTAGAATTTGGATTCAAGAATAGATATGAAAACAGGGAAATTAGGTCAGAACATTAGGGGAAAATAGGCAGAAAAAACAAATTGGTGGTTTAATAGTGAAGGTGTAAGGACTATGATTAAGTGTATATGGATAAAGCCTAGCACACCCTACAGGAAAATGTAAATATAGTAATAATAGATTTCAGGAAATTTGCCTTGAAAACATTTAAAATTAAATTGTATGCAACACTGTTGTCTTTGTGGTGAATGGCAGGTTTTGCACTGGATAGGGAAGGAACAAATAGTCCTTTTTCATTATAGGTGTCTGGGTTTGTTTGAAGAAAAATCTTTTAAAAACTTGAGATTTCTCAAGAATGTGGTGTCTGATGTCAGTATTACAGGAGATTGTTTCCCTTCCTCACTTAGTACTCAGTCAGTGTAGCAAATAATCTAAATGTTTGTGTAATTGATGCAAGACTGTGTAGTGGATGCAGCCATAGATGGTTCTGCTGCAGAAAACAGGATGGGAAAAACACAAATGAAAACCAAATACCAAGTCTGGATTATGTTGTACACGTGGTAGTTTGTACATCTGAGAGGAGGAGGGAGAGAAATTGAGCCGGTGAGGGCAAATTCCTCCAATAAACAGGAAGAGGTTGTGGTTTCACCTGAGGGGGAAGGAAGTACTTTGGCTTCCCTGTGCTAAAAAATGTAATTCATCACTGCCCAGTATGCCCTGTGAGCATGCTACTTCATACAGCACTGCTGAAGAAACTTCAGGGACAAAACACATTACTGACTTCATTACAGTGTCATGTCCTTTCACTGTCCCTCTGTTCTTGGCACTGGTGAGGCCACACGTCAAATCCTGTGTTCAGTTCTGAGAAGAAAGACATTGAGGTGCTGGAATGAGTCCAGAGAAGGGCAACAAAGCTGGTGAAGGGTCTGGAGCACAAGTCCTGCGCAGCTGAGGAAGCTGAAGTTGCTTAGCCTGGAGAAAAGGAGTCTCAGAGGACACCATATTGCTCTGTACAGCTGGCTGAAAGGATGCTGTAGTAGGAAGGGATCAGTCTCTTCTCCCACATAGCAAGTGGCAGGATGACTGGAAATGGCTTCAATTTGTGCCAGTGGAGGTTTAGCTTGGATATTAGGAAAATTTTCTTCCTTGAAAGGGTGGTAAGGCATTAAAACGGGCTGCCCAGGGAAGTGGTGAAGTCACCATCCCTGGAAGTATACAAAAGGCATATGGATGTGGCACTTGGGGATCTGGTTTGGTGGTGAACAGAGTGGTGCTGGGATAATGGTTGGACTGGATGATCTTAGATGTTTTTTTCCAACCTTAACAATTCCATCATTCTGCTCGAGCAAGAACAATTAGAAGCACATGCACTTTTTTTTGTGAATTTGTTTGGATTTTAATTCTTAAAGCTGGTTCGTTTTGGATGTTCAGCTCCTGAATAAATATTTAGGCACCTTATCATAGACAGCAACACTGTTTAATGTGTTTGTTTTCAGTTTGCTCTGTAAACACTCTGTATGGGATATACAGCTCATGAAAGCAAGCAGCTGAGAGGAGAGCTACTCATGTGCCTTGGCCTGGCTGCTGCTGGAAGAGCCAGGGTGAGCATCTTGGAGGGGTGTAAGATACCCTGAGAAGAGAGAATAGGCTCATAGCTAAGCATTATTCATAGCAAAGAAGTTAGACTCTTGGAAAGTAGAAGGAAAAGAAAGGGTCTACCTTATAAAGATACTGTTACAAAGTAAGAGAGAGTCTCTCTTCAATAATTTGCTTTGCAAGGCAGGTTTACATGTGTTGGTGATTGTAGTGTTGATGATGACAGTTGTGCCTTGTATACTTCAGTGTGTATGATGAATGGTAGACAGAACTGTTAAGGAGGTTTTTGTCGTACAAGAGAATGATGTAGGTAAAAGGATCACAGAAAGTTCTCAGAATCTTACCCAGGCAGCTATAGATGAAGGCTTTGAATTAAGGCCTTGGAACAGACAAGACTTATTCGAACGACACAAAACAACTAACGCTGGATTTGACCTTTATTCTTGAAATACACCCAACCTTTCACAGCATTAAAATCGCTGTGGTGAAAAATAGCACTGCTTAGAGCAAGCAGAAGAAGTGCCTTTACATAGAAGAGCTATGAAACACAAGGCAGTCGATAAGCGACAAAGTTAAGAGAGTTTCTTTATGGTTGTACCAAGAGGGGGAATTGTGGGGAAACACAAAAGGTGGAAAGGATTTTAGGAGTGAGAAATAAAAGCAGGCTTCAGAAAATAAAGCAAAAGGATTTAGAATACAGCTTTGTCTGTGAAAAACTAGAAGAAGATACAGTTATGCAGCACCAAGGACATTGAAACAATGGTTAGGGTTTCTAGGTTTGGCCTAGATAGATGTTGGAGTTGCAAAAAATATGCTTAGCAAAATAGATAAGTTTAAGCCTTATAATGGGATATTGTATATTGTTATGTCAAGGCATAACAAACCAGTATTGTATTCAACAGCTGTACAGTGCTGTTTATGAATTGGTTAAGACAGCTGTCTGTAACTTTTAGGAGCATGCTGATTGGCTAAGAAGCTTTTAAGAAAGCTTTGCAACCAGGAAGTGTTTGGACGTCTCAGACACGTGAGCCTGGTACCATCTCTTGTGATACTGATGCTGGAATAAAACAATAAAAGGCTCCGGAAACGCTTGCTTGGGCTCCCCGTCCTGCTTGTTGATGAAGATGCTGACAGGTCAGCACCGGTATGCTGCAACCTTCCTAGAGAGAGCATCCTGCAAAGAACAACTCTTCCAGGGGCTGTGGCAGGCCTCTCTGGGCAGCAGGGGATTCCAGCAAGTGTAGCGATTTCTCTGCTATCTCTGAGTGATATCAGCTCTTGTGGTTCAGCTCTTTGTGAAATCACCCCAGGCAAACGCGGGGACAGAGAGACAGGAGCCTCGCTTGGCAGTTCCACAGAGGCAGCTTTTATTGTCCTGCAGCTCCTGTGAAGGAGAGGCCAGGGACAAGACTCCCTGCTGAGGGGCAGAAACAGGAGCTTTTTATGGGAAAGGCAGGGGCTGGAGTAGAAACCCACTAGCCAACTGGGTACTGGGTATTACCATATAGAAACAAGGCATGCTGGGGGTGGTTCACTTTGTCACCATGGCTCAGAGGAAGATTGTTTATCTCTGGGGAAAGTCTTTTTGGCCTCAGGCCTTTCTCCTCCAAGGGCTCACAGCCCTCCACAATTATCTCTCAGTATGTTCTGCTCTTCACCTGTCATCTTTCTTGGAAGAGGTAGCAGAAGGTGGCTTGTTTTGCTTTCAATTTCTGCACAATTAGTCTTCATGTTCATAATTACTCTGCTGCATAATTTCACAAGCAGCAAAGAAACTTCTCCAAAAGTTCTTTGATAGTGACTTTGTGTGAAAATTCACCATCTTTGTTCATGGTGCTTGATTAATCTCCTGGCTCACATAGTGGTGTTTGTATATCTCTCTTTTTGAAAAGACCATGACTATTAATACGTGTGAGCGACTATTATTTTAGCAAGTTATTTGCTTGAAAAATGAGCATTCATTCCAAAAATGCTCAAAATAAACTTCCTTAGAGAAGTACTTGTGAAGAGTGAATAAATAAGAAGGACACACGTGCAGTGAAATCACTGGTGGATCAAAATTTGCCTCAAAGGTTCTTCAGAAAAAAGCCTCAAGTGCTAGCAGATTTCCAGGTAGAAATAAGCATTCTTGATCCTCAGAGAGTAGCAGCTGCTCCAGTGAAACACAGCAATAAGTGTACACATATATATAAATATTCAAAGTCAAGGCGGTGAGTTAGCCATCTGAATCTCATTGAAAATAATGAGGAACATGTGGCCAAATCCCTGTTTGTAACATGGAAAATTTATCCTAGTAGTTCTACGTAACATGAAAAAAATGTTAAATGATGAAACATTGCAGCTTTTAAAGACTTTTTAAATGCAAAACACATCTTAGTCAAGTAACTAAAAAATTGTAAAAACCCCATAAACATCTTGGCTGTGCTTAAGGAAACTAACAAACATCAATCACTGTAATTTAGAAAGATAATCTCCATCTCATGTTAATGAACTAGACAAAGGATGCTTTACTATCTACTGGCAATACCTGCTGCTTGTGTCTTCTAGAAGGGATATAATGCAAAGTAGGATTACTCTAGGGAATTTTGCCTTTTGCAGAACCTGCATTTACAAGTGGATGAAAAAAAATGCCACCAAGTCAAGAATTCAGCAATGGTACCTAAGTAGCAACCATTTACCCCCAAAATTACAAACCAGTTATAAAATGAATGCTTAAATCACTAATGACATGCATATTTTTTAAGGCTGGCATAGGCACAGACACCAGCTGCAAGAGGAATTATTGTAAGTTAGAAAGGTCTGTTATGTAAATGGAAGTCTAAGGTGAAGACTCACCCTGTTGGAGAGATGCAGAGTTTGAAAAAGTAAAATGATGAAAGTGGTAAATTTTTGTTGCTCTTTGTGTGGTGTATACATTCTACCTCTTAAGTTTCATTCTTTCAAGACTTTGGAAGAGAAAGAAGCTGAAAACTCTTTCTCTTTGTTTTGCTTTTATTGCAGTATGAGGAGAAACCCAAATTTTGCAGGACAAAATGGATGATTATCTCAGCTTGGAACAAGATAAGTAAAAACATGCAGGAGAACAGTACATCTGTCTATGTCAATCAACAGATAGTCTTTAGAATGAGTCAAATGACAGAATATATGGAAAGTGAGAAAAGCCCCACAACGCTGGATAAAAATTCCATTGTGCTCGTTTCTATTACACTTCAAAACTCTTCAGTAGGGTTCATGACATATCAACTCATCTGAAATGAAGCATGAGTTTTCCAGCATTCAGTCTGGAATCTGTAAGGGCTTCTCAAAGAGAAACTGATTCCCAGAAGTTTTGGTCCTTAACCAGGCAATGCCTGTAGATTGTGATTGCCTTTAACTTCACCAGGAGGATCAGCTCATGCTTAAACAGAAAGACACGTGTGCTGTGCATGTAGAACCAAAACCATTTTAAAAATGCACAAAGTTTTAGGGATTTTCCCACAGAATTTTATGAGATATTTAAAAGTTTTCATTTATAAACTGATCCCTGGATAGATGTTCTTGTCCTCTGTATGCACTAAGAGTATATATATTCAAATAATGATTTTAATTTTAAATCCATCTAATCTCTGATATCATGACTCTGGTCATGCAAGCATGCAATCAGTTTATGGATGCAGTCTCGCTGATTTATATATACTGTACATTTCAGCCACAAGGAAGTTCAAACACAAGGGAAGTTCACTGCCATGGACTTTCTTCTTTCACTGCAAAACCCTTACAGTTTTGCCACTTTTATAGATAAGACCCACACTGTTTTCCTGGGTGGTACAAATTTTAGCCAGGGTTCACTCTGATGAGTGATATTTTGATGAACTATTTAACTTCTCTGAACATATGAAAAAGTTACATCAGACAGAAAGCTCTATTCGTGCATATAACAATGCCCTTCTGCTTGTACAATTCTTATTGGAGCATAGGTTTAATCCTATAAGCTATAAGCAATTCACTAGTTGTCTGACACCCTTTGGTTTTTAGTTAATAATTTTCATGCATCTGGTTCTACTCCTCTCTTACTCTCCATTTGTAAAAGAGAAGAACTTATTCTCTGTCTACAAAGTAAACTTTTTTTCTTTTTTTAATTTAACACTTTTTCCTTTAGCCTATGAGTTCAACATACTCAAAAAGAAAGAGTGTTGAGCTGAAGTTGTGAACTGTTTGTATACATGATTGTGGATTTGCTGGAAAACCTAACATTTTTCTTAGTCAGATGGACTATGATTTTTCCACTTTGCTTTGGCAGACGCCTCACACCACAGTGCACGTATGCTTTCCCATAATTACCCACTACCAGTTGTAAAGCGTTGGTCTTTGTTTTGAAATTAGGTTTCCATAATGCATGTAATATAAGATGTAAATTACAGAGTGCTGAAACTGATGTAAGAGTACATTTAATCTTTGACCTATACAATAAATTGTTGCTTTGAGGCTATAAAATTCATTTAAGGCCCCAGGTTGTTGTCAGGGAGGCATATCAGACAAATAAACTAATGAAATTTTTTATGCTGAGTGTTTACATAATTACTAGATAGCTTTGTTTCATGGAAATATGTAAAATCTTCCTCACCACCTTCAATTCTTCCAAACATAAGATTTTAAAAATCTCAGTCACTGAAACAGAAACATGCATGTGATTTCATACCACACTGACAAGGATTTGATTTCTTTCCCATAATAGAAGTTAAATCTGTCAACATCTTTTCTCTTGAAAAGTATCTCCAGTTAGAACATTACTCGCATGTTTTACAAAATCTCCTTTTCCATGCTATTCTTACTTTTCTAGGCATTCAGAAATCAATACTTCCCTTTAGTAATTGGGTACAATAGAAAAAGCCATAGGATGAGGAAGATGAGGAAGATGGTTTATGAAACAAAAAATAGGAGAAGTCTACTTAAACCATGAGAGAAACTCATCCTACAGATATCAAATAAGTGGGAATAAGCCCTTGTACATGTGTCAAGGCATACATATTGCACATACATATGTATTTAGTGTCTTTGACCATGCCCTAAGTTTCATGAATCCTAAAAAATCATGCTCCATCCTGGTGTGCTTGAGTTTTCCAGGCGAGTGATCTCAGTCCATACCATTGTCTAATTCAGTGATATCTAACTGAGTAACTGTCATTTGCTATCTTGGTTTTCTGAATGCATTTTACCAGATTTTTAAAGCCATAAGGCAACTCTGTGGTCTAATATTAACTTCAGCATAATATGGACACCAAAAAAAAAAAGTATTACTGTCTTGATCTTCTATGAACTGAGATATGAAAGCTGGGAAAAGTTCCTAGTTTGCAGATGGGAAATACTTTGGCTATTGCAGAAAAGGCTTTGTGGTGTATATGCAAAGTACATTCATCTTCAGATCCAGCAAATACCAGATGTATTTATGCACTGTTACATGGTTACTTAGTGATAAGACTCTCTGAACACAGCTCTAGTGCCTTTATGAGATTTCCTGCAGCTTTGATTTCTTCTGTCCTTCCTCTTTTTTTGCTGGTGGTTGGTTGTCTCAGTTTTTGTTGGATTTTTTTTTTTTTTTTGCCCATAAGAAATAAATATTGGCATATCTGTGTCGATCTGTATTTTGGGATTGTTCCACATCACACTGAAATGAGCCAAAAGACTTCCACTGAATTCTTCAAGTCCCTCATTAGGCTCTGTTTCTCTTCATCATATCATATCATATCATATCATATCATATCATATATCATATCATATCAGTTAATGTCTTTTATTACTCTGGACCTCTTTTTAATGCATGCTTACCATAGTTTCTCATAAAAGTAATATTTTCAAGCACTCTGCTTACCTGACTACCACTGCAATTCCAAATCTATCTATCTATCTATCAATCACACCCATGGCCAATGTACTCACAAATCTAGACACCTGTAGTCCTACTATCATCTGTGTGAATAACATATTTGAATATTTGAAAATATACAGAGTACTTTAAGGATATCAGGATACTTGGAGGACTGTTTTGATAGCTCAGAACAAGGTGAATCTTCTTGTAAGGACATTTAGGAGGAATAGACCCAACACAACTGATGGGGGACTGTAGAATCATAGAATGCTAAGGGATTGGAAGGGACCTTAAAGATCATTTGGTCTTAAGCCCCCCCCACTCCCCCAGCCATGGGTAAGGACACCTTCCACTCAGCCATGTTGCTCAAGGCCTTTTCCAACATGGCTTTGAACACTGCCAGGGTTAGGGTGTCCACAGCCTCCTTGGGCAACCTGTTCCTGTACTTCACCACCTTCACAAAAAGAATTTCTTCTGTATATCTAACCTAAATTTTGTTGGGGTCTCCTCCCCTGCCATGGAGCCCTGGGAGATGGGCCCTGGAGGGGAGGCACGGGGTTTCCCTGCCCCTGGTCAGCCTCATTTCCCATTCGTTGGTTTGTGTTCCCTGGTGTGGCCAAGGACCCTTGGGTCCCGTGACCGGGGAGTTCCTGAGCTGAGCCCCGGCCATGCGGCTGGAGAAATAAACATCTCTGAAACATCTACCACGAATCTGTCCATATATACTTCGGTTTCCACGGGACTCCTGGTTTGAAATATACTTGTTGCAGTAATCCCCGCTGCAACAAAATTTCACCTCTTTCAATTAGTACCCGTTACTCCTTGTCCTTTCACTACAATTTCTGAAAAAGAGTCTGTCTCTGGCTTCCCTGTAGGCCCTGTTCAGATACTGGAAAGTTGTTATGAGGTCTCCACATCACTTTCTCTTCTCCAGCCCCAACATACTCAGCCTGTCTTCGTAAGGGGGGTGCTCCAGTCCTCTTATTGGCCCCTCTGAACTTACTCCAACAGTTCCACGTCTTTCTTAGCTTAGTGGCTCCAGAGGGGGATGCAGTGTTCCAAGTGGGTTCTCATGAGAGCAGAGTAGAGGGGCAGAATCCCCTCCCTCACCCTGCTGGCCACGCTGCTTTGGATGAAGGCTAGGATTCTATACCAAGATATAACTACATGCACATTACTGTGGTTCCCCTACTTCATTCACTGTATCTGGGAAGAAAATGAGACTCTGCAGCTCTGAGCATCTACACCTTTGGGATGCACTGGTCTTCTTTTATGTGAACTGCATATTGAGCATAGCATTAATCACCTGCATTTTGTATATGTCTGGCTTATTCTAATCATATGGAGAGGGCGCATATGCTCTGAGCATACCCTGAGGCTGTTTGGCTGGGACCCACAGAAGATCAGCAGCTCTGAGCAGGTTGCACTGCTAATCAGGGGCTCTCACACATCTTGACTCTGTCACTAAATCTATACCAGATTATCCTAAAGGTGTTATACACATGCAAAGATCCCATCCAGAAAATGAGCAGGAGAGTCAACAGGTTAAAGGCAGAAGGGTCTGGTTTTAATTGTTTACCTCTTGTTATAGTCTTCCCACATATCTTTCCAAGTTCAGGTTTTGCAGTCTCACAACCCAAACAGTGGCTTGCTTTACCTTTTGGTGGAATTCTGGCTGAATGCATTCACCTTCATTCATCTGGATACTATAAAAGGAACACCCAAAAATGTTGCAATTAACTCCTCCATGATTTAAATGGTAGTGAGCAGAAGCAGACTTTTTTCAAGGGGGGAACCTGCAGGGCTTGGTATATTTTAATAAACATGGTTTCATTTCACACATTGAGTTAATTCAGTTTAGTTTTCCAGTGTCTCCTGGGAGACAAGTATTTTAACCACATACTGTTTCAGCAGAGACCATAATTCTGTTTGCAGAGTGTTTACTTTAGTGCAACTCAGATCTCCACAGTGCCTCTAGGACCACTGGATTACAGAAGCTAAGTAAAAATATGACAATACCATAGCAGCTAGATGCATTAAATGTCACAACAGCATTCTGTCTGATTTACAAGAGGTTGTAAAAAGTCAAGATTAAGCTCCTAGCCTGTAATAGATATCTGTTACAGACATCTATTGTTTCGAAACAGGAAAAATTGGCTGCAGGCTGTCCAAGAGGTTCTCTGCAATTTCTTCTGGATATTCACACAAATATGAGTTGAAGTGGCAAGTTGCGGACACCTCTAGTGCTGAAGCTAGCATGAGAAAAGTGTTATACATCAAAATCCCCCACTTCTTACCAATGAACAATGAGGAACATTGGCTGCCAGTGAGCAGAGAGCAACTATTTTATAGAGATCTTAAATTGCATCATTTTTGTCTGTTTTCTAATATTTTTTTACTTCACTAAAGAAACTGCTAAGGCACTAGGATTAGTAGCTTTTTCAGCAGCTTTAGAGGCTCAATGTTGTGCAGAAGCCTTCATGTTACTCAACTGACACATTTCCTTGCAGACTAAGCAAGCGAAGAATTGCTTATCATTCACCAATAGGAGCAGTTGAACCACACTTTTCACAAACAGTAAAATGATCCATCAAGTTATAAAAGTTGACTGAAGTTTACTTTTCTTAAAAATCGACTAGAGACGGTTCCTAGTTCCCTGGTGGCAAGTAAAGCCCAGCTTCAAGACAGAAATGCTGAAAACTCCTTTTAGTCTTTTGGTGGAGGAAGGAGCATGGAAATGTGATCTCCCACTCACTGGAAAAGGGCTTTCACTGCTGTTATGACTAAGAGGATGGCTATTGCCATGTTAGTAGGAAATAATACCTTGTAGAGACATGAAATAAGAAAGTGACTCAAATTCTAAATTTCAAGTTCATAGCAATACATCAGAGTAGTCCTGAGACAAATGCCTGTAGAACTTGTTCCTCAAACTTTTGTTTGTCTGCATTAAGACTCCCTTTAGGCTGACTATTCTGAACACTAGTGGTGCCTTATTTGCTTTTTTGCTTATATTGCTTATTTGCCTCAGCTACAGAGAGAGTCATTGATTTAGACACCTGATTTAAGACTTAGAAACTCATTTGAGGACCATGTGCATTTGACTATCTATATTTCTGTAGAGCAGAGCATCACCTAAGTCCTTTGACTCTGGACATTGATTATTCCTCGGGGTCTTTTTCAAGTCTCTCCTGAGAGATCTCTTTCACTCTACCTGCAACAGATGCAATGAACTCTCTCCAAATGAACTTTCACTTATTTTAAAAGAGTGGAATAGTCTTTACTTCCTATTTTCATCCCATTAAGCAGAAGATCTGTACACTAAAGGTGCTTTTAGTTCCGAATTCTACTCAGCTTTGGGCAGCTTCAGTGAAGTAGTTCACTGAGAGTTCAACAGAAAAAAGTTCAACCAGATGTATGACACAAGAAATATTTAGTGATAAAGGGTATGGTATTCTTTGAATTTCAGGAATAAAAAACACAGAGATGCACAGGCAGAGGTGAAATATCTACATATATCTACAAGGTCTGCTTCAAGGGTAGTTTTGTGGGATCTAAACAGTGGTATGAGATATTCCCTTTTATCTTTATTTTATCCATCTTTAGGGAATAAGTCAGAAAAAATGGTACTTGATTAACATATAGAGGCCATTTATGTCAAAGTATTCACCTGAGGAATAGGCTTGAAGAAGAGTAAGAGCCCATCTACTTACTGATTTGTACATGTAAGTTGCATGTCATCACATGCAAGATTGGTGTGCCTAATTCAGCAAGAGTTGGAATGAATTATGAGTCTTTGCCTAAGGCCCATCTTTCCTTATAGCATTGTCTCCCTTATAACATTATCTCCTTTATAACTTCAAACTTCTTGGTGAAATGGAGAACAGGTGTATTGATCTGAATTGTCCTACCAAAACAAAAGAGGGAAATACAGTCAGTTTTGACTTAGGAGTCATCCTCAGTAGTAATCAAAGGTAAGAAACTGGAGGTGTTTGAGCAACAGGGAAGCCTGCAGGAAAAAATAAAAAGAAAGGGAACAAGATGGTTGAATTCAATCTTTGGGAGCATGTAGACCTAGATCTGAAAACTATTTTTCTAATGCAATCCATAACTGAAAAAAAAGATTTGTTTATATTGAAATTGTGAGTTTTAAGCACAAACCCTCTATCCATGAAATGGATACAGTTCGTGCTTGAAATATTATATGAAAAAGTACAATGGTAATCTGATATCAAACTGTTATGGTGTCTTTGTAGTGACAGTGGCTGAGTACCAGCAAATGACAAGCCACAGCAGAAATAATAAGCTTCCCTTTTTGCCCTGCACCTTACTGAGAAATTTTTTTCCTTTTTTCAAAAGTGAATCATAAATAAAGGAGGAATATCTGTTTGCATTTGAATTTCTTAGCTTAATTAAAGACATGCCATAATAAATTCAGTACATTTCAAGGACAGGATATATTAGATATACATTATTAATAAGCTAATAGAGATAGAAGTAATTTTTGAATGTGTTTATCATATTTCCAATAAGATGTGCAATAATGCAAAATACTGCACAAAAATACCATGAAAATAAATGTACATTTGTAAATGTTTAAAAATGAAAGTGACAGTTATTGATTTAGCAGAGATGCAAGTTCCAATTTTCATTTCCTTCACAGAGAGGGAAAAAAAATCCAGTTGACAGAGTCATTTTGTCATGTCCCATGAAGATATCTATGATGTTTCTGTCATGTAATATAACACAGACTGGATTTGACTGTGCACTTGGAAAAGAGCTAGTTCATATGAAAAGAAGGATCAGTATCTAATAATATGAAATAACAGAACAATGTATTTCTAGTACACGTAATGTGAATTTCTAACTGTTTTTGTGCAGATTAACTACCATGATGAAAGACATGTGATATAGTCAGAATTTACAGTGAAGATGAAAGAGTGTGAAGCCATATTCTAAAGGTTAAACTTGGACAAACTTGCCTTTAAACTTTTAAAGACACTATATGGAGCCATGGAGAAATTGTCTCATTTCTTTTTCATCTCTGGAAGGATTGTTTTCCCTGTTTTTGAGTGCTATGCAGGGATTTAAGACTTATCATCACTGCTTTGTAAAACATGAAGGCAGTGCAGCCTCTACTATTGCACTAAGCCTAGGATCAGAAAAGAACAAAATAATGCATATCTGAGTATCCTTTCACTAATGCAAACAAATGCTAATATTTTTGCTTGTGGCAAGTGTTAGTAATTTCACAAATTATACTTTTCTCTTACGTGTGTGAATCACTTTAAAATTGTTAGTTATCATTTTAAAATTTCAGGTTATAATGGAGTCTCAAGATGTTATGAAGCAGTTCTGCAACATTGAAAAAATCTGGTTTTGTCTGATTGTACAATGCAAAGACATATCTCCTGTTTGACCTTTCTGTAGTCCATGCCAAGAAGCCATCAGCAAAAATAAGGTTCGACATGAGAATTAAATCACAAACAGCATTATCTTCATGTATATAATGGATCCTTTATAAAGAGACAGAATTTCTTTTTCTTAAGACTTAGAGAGATTAAGGTCACATCACAGTATGTTAAAATACACAAACCTTGATAATCTTTGGCAGATTTATTACCTACCACACACTCACAGATCCCTGTGAATCTTTGCAGTTCTTAACATGAACAGCTGGTAGTAAATAACCAAATACAGAGAGCTTGATGGAAAGAAAAAGATACCTACTTATACTCCCAGAGAGGTTCTTCACTGGAGAGCTAATCAAAGAATGATTCAGAAGAAAATCTAAAAACAATGTTGTTTGTTTTGCAGATGTTCCATCTTCTAAGCTTTAACTTATGGTGCAAATATTTCAGTAAAACAACAAATACTAAGGTCTAAGCTTGATGAAATTTACCAAGAACTTCCAGTTTGCATTTTTTAAATCCATCTGATTAGGAAAGTTTTCTCTTTGCAAATACTTCAGAGTCAGCTAGTTGCATAGGAGAAAGCATTTAACACATTACAAGGTTGAAGACAAAGAGTAAATTGTTAGCCAAGTATTAAGTAGCATTAACTAAATACGTGGGGTTTAGGGGTTTTTTTATTTATATACTTGCTATATTTAATTTGTGGAAGGTTTCTGTAGGAAGCTTGTTTATAGGGTCTTTCAAGAAAGGCTTTGAGAGTTTTTTTAATGCTTTCTAGAGCTGGGTTGTTGACAGACATAATGTCTTTGCCTTGTTTATCCACAACAATTGTTCACATGAACAGGGTGAATATTGTATTCCCAGCATGGTGCAGGGAACACATACTGTTCATAGACTGAACTCATGGCAGCCCTGTAGACAGGAATTGAACTGTATTTGCTATTTTTATCATTTTTGTCGTTGGCACAGGACAAATTGCAGCCAGGCCCACTGAAGGAGTGGGATTTGGAGGGAGACAATGAAGTGAAGGAAGCTGGAATCCAGATACTCTCAACAATCATGTTTTGCCTTCTTTCAGGTCTTCAGAGGGATGGGGAGTATGTGAAGTCCTGCAGAAGGAGTATGTAGCCACATTAAACTTCATTTGGTGAAAAATTCATATTCACATGTATTTTGCAGTGCTTTCTTGGTTCAGCAAAACTCTTTGCTTATGCAACTAATACTTTATATCATCTGCAGTTTTGCAAATGATGACTTCATTCCCAGCTCTCTTTATGATTCCTCATCTTAGCAAAAGCAAGACAGATCTGGGAACAAAGCTGTGTCACTATCAGAAATGCTAAGTAGCACAGAACACAGCGTGCATTTCTCAAGACTCAGAAGCAGTATTAGTTGCATCCTCTCTTGTTTATACTGGCTTCAAAGAAGGTACTGAATCAAGTTCAAAGTGCACATTGCTGTCTTTTAAGCATTCAAGAGGTCCAAGGCGTACCAAAATTAACTAAAATTATAAGACATAGATTTTCACTCTTTTGAAAGAGCAAAAGCCATTGTAAAATGCACTTTTCCAAGACAAAAAATTTTCTCAGAGACTAGAATATATTCCCTGGGGAGCATAAGGCTTTTAAAAACTGCTTTCAGTACCCTCCTTCTCCCTCTATCCTCTGTGTTTACTATAAACTCACATACCAAAACCAAAATGACCTTATCTGTCCTTGTTCCCTTGGGAAGACAAGAGGAATTACAGATATGGCTGTCATACAGAGCAGCTGGGTAAATTCAAGTATAAAGGTAAAAATCACAGAAAAAGATGGAGGTGAACAGAGTACAGCTGCATAGCAACCCCGTCCACAGGGAATGGTATATTTTTGGCTCACCTACAAAGTTTGGGAAAAGAACAGTTACACATCTTGCTACACCTCTGCATGCTTGAAATTAAACTTCATTCTGCACTCATGTCCAAGATCACTCTCAACCTAGCTAGCTGTAAATGAGTAGTTAATCAGTGGTCTAGAGTTTAAGACACTCGGCTATGTTGGCTGATTGCCTAGACACCCTGCCTGGGGAAATCATATAACTGTGTTGGTCAATGAATTATCTAAATACAGATGGACGTCTGAGCCTGAGCCTCAGACCTCAGCTCTGGTCTCAGTCCCTGTGTGACTTTTATATTTTTTGAGCTAGATACTTTCCTAAAATCAGCAGATTAAGTATCAGCACTGCTTTTCTTCTACCAAGAATCTGACCCATTTCTTTCTGCCTTATCACCTCTCACTAAGGTCCAGGAATCAATTTTCAAAAGCATATCCACATCATCATTAGCAATATGGGGTTATGAAATTATAGCCCATAAGGAGAGAAGTTAGACTAACATGAAGGACATTTCCATATTTGGATGTCTAAGAACTCATCAGACAAAACATAATATATCAAAAAAAGCCCCTATAAAGTTTTTTGTCTCACAAGATCTAGGAGTAGAGATGCAGATAATCTTCTTTGGATATTGAATGATTTGAAATCCTTTTTCAACAAGTGTTAAAGGAAAAAATGTCACTGCTTTATTGCAAGGGAACATGACAAAAAATACACATGCAGGTTATTCAGCTTTTAGCCCTGGATATGAGGATATTTAATCACCTGTACAGTTACTCTTCAGAGCAGATCAAAAGGAAATGGCTGATACTTTGAACGTAGTCAATTCAGCTGCCTGAGTGCAGGTGCCTGAGTGAATAACTGGACTACTGCAGAGTGAAATTGAAATGTTTCTATTACTACAGGCTAGTATTAACCTAGCACTCACACAAGCAAGGGCTTGTTCTGCTGGGCTCAAGTATGACTCAGTGTCCCAATATCTCAGTAACACTGTCACAATATCTCTGGATCTGGGGCTGTGTAGCACATATATCAGCCCTTGTTCAGGTCTCTGCTTAGTACCAAAGTCTGTCCTTATGAGTATAAAGTAATTAAGATAGAGGTAGAGGTTTATTCATTGAATGCTTTTACCATGCATTCTGTTTTTCACTACGTTCTTTGGTTTGTATTCTGTTATGCCATCTCCTCCCATATATGTGTCTCAGCTTTGTACAGTTTCCTGAGCACAGTAAGTTCTTGCATGCTAATTATTAGCTATTTCCTCTTACCTTAGGAATAGGAATGGAAGAAAGAAAAAGTTTGGCATCTGAACTTGTTTCACTTACTTCCTGCAAGATTTCATTGTTCAGTTCCAGTGTGGAAGTGTCTTTCTCTTCACACAGAGAGCATCCAATGTTGAGCCTTTTGGTTCCTCTCCCAAACAGGCTTTTAAACCACATATTTGCATTCATTCCAATAGTGTCATTTTAAGCTTTCCTTTCTTCTCTCTTTCCATTCTTCATCGTCCACTTGAGTTGCTGACTCCCTGGTCATTTTCTGTTGGCAACAATAAAAGTTATATGTGTATATAAGTTGCCAGAATGATTAATTCTTCATGACTGTTTCCTCTCATCTTCATTTTCATTTTCCCAAGCCTTTCCATACGTCCTTCAATATTTCATTTCAATAATTAAAGTTTCCAACTTGGCCTATAATGCAAAAACCATCAGCATAGTCTTTTTTCCTGTCTCTCTCTTCCTCTTTCTTTCTTTCTCCTTGGCATGGTGGCAGTCACTATTCCTACAAAATTCTGCCACAGACACTGGGCTCTGTGCCTTTGGGAGTGAAACAATATTGGGAGTCACTGAGAAGCTGTGTGTGCCAGGGAAACTCTCTATTTCAAGTGTTCCTGTTCCACTGTTATTTTTTCCCCTCTGGATTCTTTTGATGGTTTCCAGGTCTCTTTTCTGGCATTTGACTGTTTTATTTGCTGTTACCACTAGGAAGCATCATCAAAATGGAGAAGTAAAAGAATCTTCCAATCCTTTTGGTTCAGTTCAACAAAGATTACAAATGAGAAGGAGTAGCATAAACATCGATTAAATGTGAAGCTTAATTATATCTAGACTGTGGTTAAATTGGCATCAAAATCTTCTAATGCTGAAAATAAAAGGTGTAGGGGAGTATTTTTTAAATCATGAATTCATTACTAAAAGAGCAATTTTGATAATATATTGTCAACTAGTGCAATTATGTGATTCTTGTGTTGTTTTTCTCCAGTTTATTCTTCAATTACTAAGTACATTAGACGATGTGAATACAGGACTGTTAAAATGACAAGCAAGACTATATGATAATTTTCAATGCAGTCACTTTATTGTCCCACTCATTATGGTTTGAGGTTAATATTTTTCTGCTTGTGTTGTTTTTCACTGCAGGTGTCCTGTCTCATATAATTATTACACTCATAAGGTCAGAGGTCTTGGTGGAAACTGTGCTACATACAGCAGCACATCAGCAACATCACTTTCCATCAGAATCTGAAAATAAATGTTCTGACAAGGATAGGAACTGCAACCCACCTTTTCCACTTAACTGAGATGTCAGAAATTGTTCTGGACAAAAGAAATCAATACCAAATGCCTACGGTAAATCAAATCCTGAGATTTGATCCTGGGCAAGGGAACCAGGACATTCAACACATTTAAGTATATTATTAATTTGCCTTGAGGAACCAAATTCTAGATGCAGTGTTCTCATAGATCTCCGTGTTTTCAACAGGTGATAGGACAGTTCTGGTTTCATTCAACTTTGATGTCCAGGCTGAATAGTTTAACTGATATCCCCAAAAAGGAGCACTAAGATTGAAGAAGTCTCACAGCATTTATACAATCAGGGTCAGTTCTAGAAAATATAATATTTAATAATTTAATATTTAATTTTAATATTACAAAATATTGCAGACCACCTATTAGCCACAGCTCGCTTTAAAGGTTTACATTAATTCTGGCATTTTAATTCCTCTGCCAGTGAAAGTGTCAATGATTAGGGTTCGTCTGCTATGATCTTGCTGCTCCTTGTCCTCCCTCAAACACATTTGCATGCAGAGCCAATTCACACTTAAAAAAAGCAAATTCTTCTCACTTACAGGTAAGCTGCCATCTAACATCTTTTCCTGTATTTAAGGAACATTTATTTTCCCAGGAGTTGGTTACAGGAGATGTGTATGAAAGGCATAAGACAGATCCTCCACAACTTCTGCTTCATGTCCATGTGGACCCATGCCTTTCTTTGACATTTCTGGTCTTTTCCTTTGCAAGTGATCCGCTTCCTTCACAGAATCCCTGAATCACAGAATAAGCTGAGTTGGAAGGGCCCCACAAGGATATCTAGTCCAACTCCTGCCCCCGCACAGCACCATCATCAGGAGTCACACCACATGCTCAAGAGCATTGTCCAAACTCTGTCAGGCTGGTGCTGTGAGCACTTCCCTGGGGAGCCTCTTCCAGTGCCAAACCACCCTCTGGGGGAAGAATCTTATTATAATATCCAAACTAATCCTCCCCTGACACAGCTTCAGGCCATTCCCTTGGGTCCTGCCACTGATCACCACAGAGAAAAGATCAGTGTCTGCTCCTCCTCCTCCCCTCACAAGACTGCAATGAGGTTTCGCCTCAGTCTCCTCTTCTTCAGGCTGAACAGACCAAGTGCCCTCAGCTGCTCCTCGTACGGCTTCCCCTCAAGGCCCTTCACCTTTGGACACTCTCCAATAGCTTAATGTCTTTCTTACATTGTGGCACCCCAAACTGCCCCCAGCACTGGAGGTGAGGCCGCCCCAGTGCAGAGCAGAGCGGGACAATCCCCTCCCTTGCCTGGCTGGTGATGCTGTGCCTGATGCCCCCCAGGACATTGTTGGCCCTCCTGGCTGCCAGGGCACTGCTGACTCATGTTCAACTTGTCATCGACCAGGAGCCCCAGGTCCCTTTCCACAGCACTGCTTTCCAGCCTCTCATTCCCCAGTCTGTCCATACATCCAGGGTTGTCCCATCCCAGGAGCAGAATCCAGCACTTTCCCTCATTGAACTTCATTTGGTTGGTGATTGCCCAGTCCTCTAATTTGTCAAGGTCTCTCTGCAGGGCCTCTCTGCATGTAAAGGAGTTAACAGCCTCTCCCAATTTTGTATCATCTGTGACCTTGCTTAGTTTCCCTTCCAGTTCTTCATCCAAGTCATTTATAAAGATGTTGAAGCACACAGGGCCAAGGATGGAGCCCTGCAGAACCCCACTAGTGACATGTCACCAGTCTGATGTCACTACAACCCTTTTCCCCTGAACCATGCTTGGGTACCTGGATGCTGTTGTGCACTTGGCAGTGGAAGCCTATCAGGATGCAACATAATGGAAGCTCTCCAGGGTAATGACATCCTGCTTCATTCACTTCCCTTCTCTCCCAACATATTTTTAGCACAGTTCTAAATGTCCTGGTGCAAAAAGTGCCTCTAGGATTAGGGTTACCACTCTTCTGACTGTCCTGCTCACTCTAATTTTATTTTCTTCCCTTCCCTTCCCTTTCCTTCCCTTCCCTTTCCTTCCCTTCCCTTTCCTTCCCTTCCCTTCCCTTCCCTTCCCTTCCCTTCCCTTCCCTTCCCTTCCCTTCCCTTCCCTTCCCTTCCCTTCCCTTCCCTTCCCTTCCCTTCCCTTCCCTTCCCTTCCCTTCCCTTCCCTTCCCTTCCCTTCCCTTCCCTTCCCTTCCCTTCCCTTCCCTTCCCTTCCCTTCCTCTCCCACTGTCTATTGTTCTCCCATTTCCATTTCCTCCTCCTCCTCCTCTTTCTTCTCCTTCTCCTTCTCCTTCTCCTTCTCCTTCTCCTTCTTCTCCTTCTCCTTCTCCTTCTCCTTCTCCTTCTCCTTCTCCTTCTCTTCTTTCTCCTTCTCCTTCTCTTTTTTTCTTTTTCTCCATCTCCTTTCTTTTCCTGGTCCTCCTTCACATATAGGACTTAGGATGGCCAGAGAAAAAATCACAATTACTTTGGTCAATATTATGATTCATTATGGGATTTCTGACACTGAAAACATGATCCACCTCAGATTCTTTCACTAAACTAGGGTGCTGCTTGAATGAGAAAATCTTGTCTTAAATTGTGAATCACAGACTTGCCTGGAGGTGCAATTTCAGTTTCAAGCTTTTATGTTTCTGATTGAATTCAGTTGATAAACTGAAATAACAGTCCATGTGGGTTATATACTGGTTGAAGTGCAACTTTCTCACTCAGACAAGTCTATGAATATACAACTGACAGTTGTAGCTTTACATCCTCTGAGAAACAGATACAGAAAGAAATTTTGGCATAAAATACCCAAAACAAGGGAATTTTTTTTTTCATCAGTGTTATCATATATTTTTATTTCCTATAAATATTCAAAGAACAGAACTAGAACGTTAGGAAAGAATGTTCAGGAAATTTTGATGAAAAAAGAGAAAAAAAGCATCAGATTTCCATGTTTCATTTTCAAAAGTATGCATGAATCTTTACTTGGTGCCTTTTTCCCCAACTTCACTCCTGATGCAGCCAACTCTCTCACTGGAGTCAATGAGCTTCTGCCCCTCTGAGCAAAGGCAGGGTCAGAGACATCCAACATTGCACCTCAAGTCTTGTGACAGAGTGCCTTGAATGCTGTGTTTGCAGCCTGACCTCCTTCCCTCCTGATTCCTCAAAACCAGACCATCCAGAGTGTCTCCTGGGTATCCAGCCCCTCACCATCACCCTTCACAACTGACCCTGCCTTCGTTCCTGTTGCAGCCCAACATGGTGTGTGACAGAACCATAACTTTTCCCCCAGAGCTTTGCTTGCCCCCATGGCTGCAAAGCTTATTTAAAAAAAAAAAAAAAAAAGTGAAAAAGTCAAAAGAGCAGCCTGTTGCTGACTGGGATGGGGATGAATCGTGTCATAGTTCAGAACACTGTTGTTGCTCTGGCACCGAGTCACCGCGCTCAGTCTCTGCCAAGACGGGTGTCAGCTGGTGAATTATAACATTGGCAGACAGGACAGAGATAAGCAAAAAAACACAATGACAGCTGCTACACAGAACTATTCTTTCTGGCCTGCTGAATACAGTAATACATTGTGTAAATAAAGACAGACAGCTTCATTATGCAATTGTCTATTACTAGGTCTTTGCTGAAGAAGTACTATTGATTCAGGAAACTATACCCAAGCTCATCAGACTAATGTGTTCTTGCTTTTGGACTCCCAGTGTAGCAAGAAATACAGTAATGTAGCTCTCTAACAATACTTCCACAGAAATATGTTCTCAATGGCGAAAGAAGGTCCTGGTGATAAATCTAGTAATTTTGTTTCTGATAAATGCTTTTAACATCTATTTGAGTGCAGATCAAAACATGAAAACAGATACACTGACCTTGCATGGCAAGTGTAATATCTAGCAGGAGTTAACAAATAATCTCTATATAGAGATTTCAACCTATCGTTCCAGCAGTGCAAATCAGGAAGCCTTTTTTTTCTGTTATGTTTTAGCCCAAGTGGCAAAGAGGAACCACATGGCAAATTATAATAGACAAACCACAGAAATAAGCTGTAGTTTTCTTACTGTAATGTGTTTACTAAAGTGTTTTTTCTACTTTCTTTCACAAAATTATCTTTGCAAACAATGCAGAGGGTCACTTTAGAAAGAGAGATGCAAGAAGGCAGCATTTAAACAATCTTTCAAATGGCCCCATTCACCTTTTCTTTAACCTGAGATCACTGAGCCCCTTAGCTGAACAAAATGAAGTGAGAAATGACTGCAAAAATGTTCTCATGGGTGAAAAGCAGATGAAACTATTCATTTTGAAAATAAAGGAAGGGAAACTTAAATCAGAAGCATATTGTGCTGAATATTGCAGGGCATCTGTCTTTGGAAGTGTTAGGGAGTAGAAGACTCTTAAACTTAAAAAAAAGTGGGAGTATAAATAGACTGTAAAGAAAGGGTAAGCAGTGTTATTCTCAGCAGGAATTAGTCAACTATCCAAAGCTCATGAGAACGATTCCAGTTTTCAAGGGGCAATTGTGTCCGAACTGGCTCAGCTATACATTTGCTGGGATCCTGGAAGCAGTTGTGTGAACTGTGAACAGAATATTGAGAAGGCAGAAACTGTGTGGGAAGCTACTCCTGATTCCTAAACTGACTCTTTTTTAAGTGGGAAGAAGATGTGAGGAAGGCCACAGCTTATTTTATGCCCCTTTTAGGTTACCTTGCTCTAGCATAGGAGGTTATCAGCACTGTGCAGTTGTTTTAAAATGGTGATCTCCTGAAAAAGTCAAGTTAAATTGTTTGCATAGATGTATTGTTAACCAAAGAGTAGCACAGTGATGGGTAAAGGTCTTCCTGGATCTTTTTGCAAGCTCTGTTTGCACATGCACTCTGGTCTATGAACAAGCACTTACCTAGCCATCTCACAACCTGTGTAGGAAGTATGCAACCATCTGACTTCATCCAAACCCTAGGTGACCTCTGCTAGAAAAATGTTACCAGGTATTAACTGGCATGACTATTCTGGAGCTGAAGCTTCCTCAGAGGAGTTAAAGGGAAGGAGGAGACCTGGGCCAACATTAGGTGACAATTTTCAAAACACTTGTAAAATCACATAGTCTGTTCCATTTGGAGTTGAACACCATCAGTTTGTGGTTCAGTTACTCTACTGCTTCAGTGATGTGAGTAAATTCACACTGCAAGTAATGTTTTTGCTATGACTGTGATGTTTACTTGGTAATTAATTTTAATGACATTGCAACCATTAAATTAGGGATTGAAAGTTTTTTAAAAAATGCTATAGTTTTAAAAGCTGAAAAATCTATTACTGTTTTTCAGTGAGATCATTTCTGGAATAAGGTATTCTAAATCTAGGAGTACATAGGATATTATTAACATATTTGGGCAAATGGGTGAATTGATATGCTTAAAGATTTATGAATCAGATAATTTAAATATTTCTGTTTATCTTTTCCATTTCAGTGAGCTTGGCTAAACTATTTTTTAGGTCATGATTGCTCTGAAACATGGTCAAAAGTCTGCAAACTTTTAAACTCAAAGAGAACAAGGTTATTGGTAATACTATTTAACCTAAATTTTCATAATTTTTGAAAAATAACTACTCTGGGACCCAGACAAAGGGCATCTGATATGGCTATGCTCTCCACCTTTACTGCTCATTGTAAATGTAAAAATAGTGACAGCATTGAAAGAAAAAATAAGCACAGATTCAGCAAATAATATAGACAATATTTGCTCTCCAGAAAACCTGGGTTTTCTAACCCAAGGAGCAGGCTTAAAGGGCTTACAAGGGCTGAACATGGCTGCAGGATCTTGTGAGAAGCAGAAAGTTTCCTTCTTTTACCTATTCTTTGCCAAAAACACCACCTTTCTCCCACACCTGCTGCAGTGTTGCTAGAGACCCATATCTAGAATCCAGTGGGTGAGATCTGCATGCTTCCACCCACCTCCTCCTGCAATGGGAGCTGGAGTCCCATTTACATGACCATGGCAGGAAAAAAAGATGATGCAGAGACTGATTAGTGTGATAAAAAGTACTGTTTGAATGGCTGGACTCTGCCTTTCCTAGTGCAGGTGATGCCTTAGGTTTTAACTTTCATATTTTTCAAATCCTGTACTGCCTAGTGTGTAACTCTGAAGTTTCTTGTAGCCTGTTAACTTCTACTCTCTCATGCTAGGTAGACATAACAAAGCCTCTTCAGGCCTGCTCTGCAAGGACACTCAGACCATCCTAGGCCCAAAAAGTATAAAGCAAAAGCCTCTAAAGGGGGGAGGGGGCAAGCTGGGGGAGATTACATCATTAACTGAAGCTTTAATTGGAGAATTAACCCTGATATGCAAATGAACCAAACCTATGTATGTGTGAAGAACTCGTGACCTGACATCCATTTTGGGGTCCATCTTGGCAATGGCCTCTGGCTCCCCAGGGGTACCTTTGAAGGCCCTTCAAATAAATACCTTTATTCCCTTATTCCTGTCTAGTCTCTGGTTTTTTAGGTGGCCACTTCAGGCATCACAGGCAGAAGCAATTTAATGGCTGTAGTAATTCTGTTACTCCCACCATCCTCTGCTCTGAGTAGGTCATGCTTTCGCTAGTCTAACTAACTCTAACTACGTTTATTTAAACATACCCTGTATCATCACATTTTCATCCACATCATGAGCGCTTTTCATCCATACGCCTATGCAACCATAAATTGGACTTCTCAAATGAATTATTTCAAGATGTAAATAGCTTGGTTAAAAAATAAGTGAACGAAGACACGATAATGTTTCTGAAGAATATTGGTTTTGTCAATAACAGCTGTCTATATTTAGTGATTAAAACATGCAAGTGGGATAATATCTTCCAGTGTTACAAAACTTTATGCCCTTGTAACAACTATTTAGGCTAAACATGGTATTCTTTCATTGCTGTTGTTCATGTTTCTCCTGCTTACTCCCAAGGTGTGATATGCTTCCAATTAGCATTATACTGTAGTAACTTTGGACATGAACTCTAATCACTTCTGTGGTATTCCTAGATCTGTGAGTGGCTGGACCCTGATTACTTGGCTTGAATATCATAAAATTAAATACACACATATATATATATATTTTTTTTTTAATTATTTGTGCTAGCTGTACCTAGATGAGGCTTTAATAACCATACCAATCCTATTTCTTTTACTGTCACCCCATTGTGACTTTATATCTGCCATTTGAAGAGGATACAAATTTTGATATACTGTAAGCAAAGCTGTCCACAGGCATTTTCAACATTTCCAGAGGCTGGAAATCTCCAAAGAGTTTTCTCTGAAAGTTGTAAACCAAGCCATTTGAAGAGCATTCTGTACCCTAAGACCCAAGCCTGTGGCTTCACAATTGACTTTCCAAACTCTTTTCTGCATACTAATAAAGATAACTTGAAGAGCTTAGTGCAGCTTAAAGCTTGGGTTTCCCTCCCCACCCTGTCAATCCATATGCCCAGTACCCATTGTACTATTCTAGTGCAAAATTGAACAGCATAAATAAGCTGTTTAGTTTTCAGTACAGATAGTTCAAGTTACAGGAAAGGTTGAATACAACACAAATCTACCACAAAATGGCAAAACTGTTCAAAGTGCAGGGAGGCAGATGTTTGAGAGGTGGCCTGAGATGCTTTTCTCTTGAATCTGCTGTCTGACTACACACACTTCCTTGCCTCAGCTATAATACAGCCAGATCTAGCCAGACAGTTTCTTGCAAAAGGCAAAATACCTAATCAGACTCTAATTTTCCCAATCCACCCAAACACATTTTGTATGTTCTTCAAGCCAGATATTTTCTGAAAGTGATCACCACCTCAAAAGTGCTATTGCAGCATAGTCACAATGACTTCTGAGAAGTTCCTTCTCCTTTGCACTAGTACTCATGAAAAATAATGCAAACCCTTCCTTCTGCTCTCCCTCCCTTCCTTCCTTCCTTTCTTCCTTCCAGGAGGTATGCATCATGAGGTAAAGGGGAACTGGGAAAAAAAAAATGCTGTCTTAGAAAGAAAATAATAGCAAAAGAAACATCCTGGTTAACATTGTGAGGGTCCCAGTAGTGTTTAAGGCCATGTCTTGAATGTGTACAAACATCTTTTTTCCTCCTACAGATGTTGGGGTGAAATCCCTAAATGTATGCTCCCAGAAAATTAATTTTTTTTATTATTATTATTTTTCTTTTTTTTTTTTGTTCTTCACTCATTATTTACTACCCAAGCAAAATTCTGGTTTTCTACAACTAACTCACTAATCCATATAATACATTCATCATATTGTAACAATACAAACAGAAAATAAGAAAGGACACCAGCTTCCTGCCTGGCTTTTCTGAAAATAGATGCCTGTTTTCTAGAGCCTGAATATTTCAGGTAATCAAATCAAGAATTTTATATAACTTCAAATACAATGAGTAAAAGATTGAAGGTTATTTCAAGCTTTCTTTAGGATTTCTCAAACTATTGTGTGATGCCCGGGAGTCCACTGTAATAAATGCAATACAAGTTCATGCACATACAATTAAAATACACCCCATAAAATAAAGTACACATGTAAAAGCTTCACCTCTCTGTTTCCTACCAGATGCAGATGTCTAAAGAAGAGCTTTTTAAAGCATCTTAATCCTATTTTCCTCAGTATAAAAGCTATGTTTAAATGTATAGTTAATATTAAATATATCTGTAAAGTTTTTGAACTATACTAGTAGTCCATATAAAACATTATTATTGACTTGTGAAATAAATATAAGCATATGTAACTCTATTACTGCTTGGACATTTAAAATTCTATGCTGATGGCAAGTAATTGACCTTCAAAATATTCCAGTAAGCTACATAAATGTTAGTATTTCTGTTATACAAGGGAGGCAGGTGGTGCTTGTAGTGGCCATAATTTAAGCAAAGACCTTTAAAATGTCAGCAGCAAGGCTTTATTTGAAACCTTATGCACTTTTGAACTCCAGCTTTAAACAACTTTATGCCCCATAGCAAAGAAATCGTAAAAAAACCCCTTCTCTCTACCTCTTGCCATGGCTCTCCCTCCTCTATTCTCCCACTTTTGCCGTCCCTTTCCCTAGGAACCTTTCCTTACATCCCCTCTCACAACTAGTGTGAGATGCCCCACCACAGAAAACTGAAGCTATTTTGTCAGGGTATAATCTATTCTTCACTGAAACAATGTCTCCACACAAGTGAGTGAAAGTTGTTCCATTATAATTCTGCTTATTTTTGCTAGAGGACAATCTTCCCCAGTGTGTTTTGTCTTCTTGCTTGTTTAACATATGGCAAGAAAATCACTATGGAGACTGTAATTTAGTAACTCCAAAACCATTATCTTCCAACATCCTGAACTTCTTGGCTCTGTGCTAAATCCTTCAGTGCAAGAGGCTAAGATACACTCGGGACTAATTTGGCCAAATAATTTCTCATGTTTACTTGGAAAATCTTGACCAAGATGAAATTTGATTTAAAAAATGAAGAAAACATTTTTGACTAAACATAGTTCTAAAATGTGTTTTCCATTTTCTGCTCATCTCTGAAATTTAGAAAAAGAAAATTCTAACTGCAAACAGAAACAAAATTCATCCTGAGTCTAATTACTGAACTGATGAGATATCTGATATGATCTTATCTGCATTGGTTGTTCATGACTGGATCCTAAAGTGAATACTGCCAGTGATGCACAGTCCCATGTGCTAAATAAGAAAGGAGACATGAAGTCAGCCTCGGGGCTAATTTCTGATTTAAAAATAAATTGCTGGGTACAGCACAAAGTACTGATGTCAGGGATCTGGGTTCTTGAGCCCCCTCTGAGCCCACACAGGGTCAGAGGGATAGGGGACAGAAGACTTACACTGGACTTCTCCAGTTCCACAGCCGTTGGCTTGGTCTGTGAAGGGGTCCTACATGGATGAGCCCTTGTCCCAGACTCATCTGCCTTGTTTCCAGATGAGCAAATGTACCACTGCAGTGTGACCCTTCTGAGTTGTGTCAGGGATGGGTTACTCTATGCTAGGTCTTCTGTCCTAGCATTCAGCTTCTCTCCTGAAGAAATACAGACATGCTACATCACTTTGACAGAAACTTCTGGCAAATTTATGAAGATGCTGTCTAAAACAGATACACAACTTGGGACCTGAGCTGGCTGTGTTTGTCTAAACTTCCTGAATGCCTTTTTTCGACCTGAATGATCACCAATGCAGATTGGATTTTAAGTGACCTGAATTTAATGCTGGGCAGCTATAGATTGTACCTATATTGATACATGGGGAAGGATAAGTGCTCACTGTGATTTGGCCTAGCAAATATGACTTGTCAGGGCAAAAAAAGAGTGCAAGATCCCCACTTTAAAGGTTAAGAGTTTTGATCAGGTCTACACCCATTTTTATGAGTTCTTTCCACCCCAGAAGCTGCCCTGAGGCAAGTAGTCATTGTTTCTGAGTCCAGTGCCCTTGCTTCAATGTTAACAGAGACATTACAAGTTTTCTTCCTAGTGCTACTTGGCAGTGATTTCTAAAAGCTAGCTGTAGGCACAAGCAGCAATGGTGCTAATTTATTCCAGTCAACAATGTGTTTGGAGAGGTGCAACTAAGCTGAACCTCCATCAATTTCCCCAATAATTAATAGCAATTATGCAGCCAACTTACCCATCCAGTGCATTACTGGCTGTAAAACTGGCCTAAAATGCTGTATGACTGAGTATGATTGAGTATTTTTCTGATGTCATTACATTCACAGGTTTTTGTTGGTTTTGTAGTTTTGCAGACATTCAGTGTCTCCTGAGGCACTTAGTGCTTTAAACATCAGCTAGTCATTCTACTTACAAAGCTTGTGAATGTGCAGATTTACAAGCCATGGTGTTCCCATCTCTGCTAGCTTTGCTCTCACTTCTGAAACTGGTCTGTGCTTCTCCCTGACATCCAGCTGGTCTCCAATGCCTCTCTTGCTTCCTTCTCCTCACCAGGGAGCACGTTGTCTGAGACTGCATAAGGCCAGTGTTGGTACTGCTTTTCTGTCACCACAGGTCACTCCCTGTGAGTGTTACAGTGAGCTACACTGGTCCCCCAAGCTCACTGGAATCCTTTAGCCTTCACAGAAGTGACTTGAGTCTAGCTTAAAGTGTCTGTAGGAAGGGTGACTTGTCCAGTGAGCAGTGCAGTGGGGTGCAGATCACAGCTATATGGTCTTTTAAAGTTAGCAGAGCTTGTTGGCAAGCCAGCCAATAGTTTTGGAGGATGAAGATCGAGGGGAGTGAGGGAGGATGGTCAGTGTCCTGGACAAAATCTGTGAGGTAAAGATAGGTGATGACCTAGAGGAAAAATAGTTCATGGCTATAATAAATGATAAAAGTGAAGGAAAAGGAAAAGTTAAAGGACTGGAAAGAGAGAGAGAGAAAAAAAAAACGAAAGAGCAAAATATGTTAGGAAATTTGGAAACAGCAATATAAAAAAGGAAGACAGAGGAATTTTGAAAATTAAAGTGATAAAAAAATAAATTAATGAAAGAAAAGAAAATATGCATCCAACTTTGGGATTATGTTATTTATTAATGTATGTAATTTATTAATACACTTCTACTATACCAGTATTTTCCATCAGTAAATGAGACACTAAAAAAGCAGAGCCCATGTCAAAGGAAGAGGAATCTGCTACAGTCTTCTGAATTGAGATATGGAGATCTTCAGGACAACTGTAGCTCGAGAGTAGCCTAAGTGTCATTCATTGCATTCCTATTGCAACCATTGGTTCAATTGCTCCACAGTTTGCAGAGTTGATAGATAAAAAAAGGCATGGAGAATATTTATACATTCTTTATCTAGAGAAAGCTTGCCACCTCTGGCCAGAAGAATAGGACTTTGTAATTCTGTGTGAATGAGGATATGGTGTCAAGGTGTTGCCCAAAACCCAGAGAAACAGCTTGTCTACTCTCCTTTTCTTGCACATCAGCCACCTTTCTTTTATCAGCCACATCAGCCACAGAACACCACTTTTATAACGCCACATTTATTTCAAAAATACAAAATTCTTCTTGAATATGCTGTTTCTTCAGCTTCTCACCCCTGATACAAGCACTGGGATTGCCTCCCTTCCTTCTTTGCTTTGCTGGGGAGATCCTGCAACACAGTCATCATGTTTATGGGCAAGGAGAAAGAAGGAAAGTGAGAGCAACAGGACACTTGATTCCAGATATTACAAAGTACAGTTTGGACAGGCTAACAAATGCAAAATTTTAGAGATGTGACCTGCAGTTTTGGATAGGAACAGCCTACAGTTAATCCCTTCAGGATCTAAAGATACTCCTCTGTTCTCTGTATGCTCAGTGTCATTTAACCCATTGAATAGCTGTATATACACCATTAAAAGATGTATGTATTCTATGGAAATTATTACAATGCCCCGATTTTGTACCCCAAAAAAAGTCCTTCCTGTGTGTGGTGTTACACTGGTTTGATTGGATCTGCAGAGTGCTTTGAAGATGAAGATTGCAAAATATAATTACTATTATTACTATCATGTGAAAACTCAAACTGTGTATTAAGCTTGACATAAGGAGAGAGAGCTCAATGTTTTTATCTTTTTAAAAATATGTAAGTGCAAGGTTAAGAGCATTGGGATTAAAAGCAGTCAGAGACAGTGTATATTAAATGGGCATATTTGGCAGAAAGCAGGGAAAGGACCTGGGATCACAAACACAATAAACAGAGCCACAAAACTGTCAGCAAAATGTATTTCTGCAGTCAAACAGGAAAGTGCCAGAAAGTGTGTAGAGGGACACAGAAAATAAGACAGAGGAAATCATTCCAGACACATACATGTGGCATTGCAATCTAAAAAGTGGAACACTCATATCCAATTTTACACCCTATACTACAGAGGTAATCACATATTACAAAAAACAGGCACAGAAGTCTAGCAAAAGGAAAAGTCTAGAAGTGCTGAAATAGTGGCTGTACTAGATTTGCAGTCTCTGGAGAGAAAGTGAGTAAAAGCAACATAGAAATCAGCCTGTTACCTCTTTTCTGATTTGTGAATTTAAGCAAACCAGAAGCATGGTCAGCATTTTGTAGATTTTTAAAATGTATTGTTATAGTTAAGGGACAAATTATATGGCTTCAGTGTATGGCTGTTTTCTATCATCTATTTTGAGGTATTACTGATTTTAGAATATTTTAATTGTCACCCACCAACAAATTTTTTTGGCTGATGTTAATACTTACAGTTAGATATTAACGAAACCAAAAGAAAAAAAAAAACATTTCAATGTTTTAAATAAATAGCATTTATTTAAATAACTAAAATATTGAAAAATGTTGTGGGGTTTTTTCCTCCTCAAAAGACTTAATGTCTCTGTTATGTGTTGAAAGAGAGCAACATCCTGTATACACTTATTTTTTGTGCTCTTTCACACTTATCCCTCCCCATCATGTCTACATTGTCAGAATAATATAATGCTGTTTCACTTCTAGAAAATTTAAATATGTGTACATCTAGTATTGCTTGTAAATACAATCATGCTTTCTTTGTCCCACTAAATAAAGAATAGACTTTGTGCTCTCATAATTTGCTTCAGATATTCTGTGTTCTCTTTGCACCCTCTGATGTAAAACATACTCTTTCATTCCTTTGATTTCAGCAATAAAACCATAAAAGCTGCCAAAAAGTAACTACAGTTCCCTGTGTGGAGGGGTCTTTCTTCTCTACAGTCCCTGACACTCTACAGGAGTTGTGCAGAATGATAAACCTGCAAATACATCACTGCAGCATTTTTAAAGATACAACTTTATTTACAGCTTTACCAATATGTATCTTTATTTACCTGTGTTATAAACAGGGTATATATATTGAAGCTGCAGGACTTGTAGAAGAAATGCCAGTCATCATATTCATTTGGTGTCATCTTTCATGTAGAAAGACTTTTATTTTTCCCTTGTTTCACTTTATGAAGCTATAGATCACTTTCATGGTCCTGAATCATGTTTAGTCATTTCTTACAAATCAAGTTAGTAATACCTATAAAGCCCCATCATTTAGTGTCCATCTCAGTTCACTCATTTCAGACTGCTACTGGCCTCTGAGTTAATTATGGTACATGTTAAATCTTTATTGTCTAATTTATGCTGTAACAGGAAAGGTAAGGCTATGGGGAAATTTGCCTTTCTTCAGCTGAATTTAAAGCTGTAGGACTACAGCTGAACATGAATTCTGTAAGTATGAATGACATGTGTATAGCTCCATCCCTCTGAGACTTCAGGGATTTTTAGTTTTGGACAAACAGCCTGTCCACTAGCCACAGAGTCTCAGGATGCTTGTAAAGCTGTTGAGTTTCCTCATCAAATGTCCCTGTGAGATGACCTTGTTCACTGCAGTTCCATGCTGTCATTGTCAGTTACTAGGCAATATTTCATCCCTTCTCTCACTTCTTGTACTGACCCCTTGCCATCATCCCCTGCATAGCCTTACCTGTAAACTTGCACACCAAAGCTGCAGTGGCTTTGAAGAGGCTTTAGGTGTGACCTTAGGTCTGGCTTTACATAGAGATACATGCCAGATAATATTACACAGCCGATTGCATGCCCTCGTTTTCAATACGCACAGGTCTGCCTTCCCTCCCCTCACACCACCAAAACACATAGTGCCTGAATCACTGCTTGCAGAGAGCTATTATTAAAATTGTTTTATTTGAAGGGTAGAATTTAATTGCCATAGAATTCAGCTATTATTTATCTGCTAAAATAAAACTGTTAAAAATAAGCTATGCATAAAATTCAAAAGCAGTTTATCAGGTAATGCGACAAATGTTGTTCTAGTTTCTCATTCAGTAGCAAAACTTAAAGGCAAAAATGTGATACTGACTGTGATTTTAGCAATGGTTATGCTGGTCAACAAATGAAAATTGCAAAGCACTTGGTAGGTAGGAAGTCAGAACATAGGACACAGCTTTTCCTCATATGTAGACAAGAGATTTCCTTTTGCTCTAAATTAATTAAAATGAACATCTAGTAAGTATTATTCTGTGAATGTTTCAATTTCAAAATAGGAGCTATTTTAAATAAAATAGAACTGAACTTCAGACACAGCCTTTGGGTAGCCAGCTGTCTGCTTATGTCAGCATTTGACTTTGCTGACACTCTGTCCAAATGCTTTTGTATACAAGCTCAGCTTTCTTTAAACAGTTCGGCCAATTTAATCTTGGCTGAAAACACAACCACCAGGTCTATGATGACTGTTTGAGTTGGCTGCAGGGAAGAAGTCAGTTTCTGGCTAGGTAGCATTGACAGGAGGAAGATTACACTCCATGTGTGAGGGTGTTCCCTGTGTATTTTAGGCATGATCATTTTAAAAACATCATGCCTAAGTAATGATTGCTAGTTAAGAATGTCCTGGCCACTTCCAAAGGGAAATGAGGATTTTGGAAGATGATCTTATTTTGATTCCATGGCTTTTGAATATGTCTCCTGACAGAAAAGTGGGACCTCCTTGCTGAAGCTTGGAAAAGAGTGAAATTAAATATCCAGTCCGAGCTGGACTACCATAACTTTTTTCTGCAGTTTTGATGGATAAACTGATGTTTCATATATTTCGGCCACGGAAAAAGACCAGAAACTGCCTGTAGAGGCACAGGCAGAAGCTCCTGCTGCTCCTGTGATTCTGTTATTGTCAGCAGCAAATCAAAATCCAGTACAGAAGCAAAGCATAAACAGTACATATATTAAATATTCCTGCTATGTAATTAATTCTCCTGGGTAAAATGGACCTAATTCAAAACAAGCTGAAAATGGAGATAGCTACAAGTTGAAAAAAAAAAAAAAAAGCCTTGTTGCAATCTTCATTTCACTGTTTTCACTGTTAAAAGAATTAATACTAACATTAATACTACTACTAATAAACCCAACTGTTGAGACAAGCTCTTAAGTTCAGCCTTGACAACTCTTAAGTTGTGCCTTTGCACCGCACAAAGCACATGCCCAGCACATCTATGGTATTTTATAGTATAAAATTTAGCTATTTATGTCCAAGTACTCTGTCTGCACTCTGTTGTCACATTTTCTCAGATCAACAGATTGCCAGGAGCAAGATTGGCAGATGAGTTTACAAATGAAAGCAGTAGATTGATATAGTTGCTTGTTTTGTCTCAGTTCTGAGCATTATTGTACCAATTTATTGTTCAATAAGGAGAACTTACAGTTCATACCAGGATTTTATAGAGTTTCTTCCAAGGTAATTCAATACTTTTCTCATGCTGGATTGGACTTTGTAAAGGCTATTGATCTTAAATGATTTTTTTCTCTTCTAGATTCTCTTTACAGTGTTTTCACTTTCCAGCATTAGTAGGTGTTTTTTCACAGGTGTCAAGGGACCTTACTACATCTTTTACAAAGAGGTCACAAATTGGATTTCTTCCCTATTAAAAACCAGTAGAAAGCAAGTCTCAGTTTTAGACTAAAGGAGAAGTATACAATGAAATAATAAAAAATCCCAACAAAACAAACAAACCAAAAATAAAATAACAAGAACCAGAAACAAACAAAACCTCTCCCTCCTGATTTACTGTGTTTTCGCTATTACAAGCTACTCCTTTGGAATCATCCAACTCAGCTGATGACAAACTTCTATTCTGCCTTTTCTACCCCACCAAATATCTGCATATGTAACAGGTATTAATCCATGAGTGATGTATCACCTAAAAGAAAGCCAAGTTAGAACACTTGTTCAGTGGAATGACTCTACTCTCAGTTAAAAACAGGGGAGTGTAGAAGTCAAGAAATCATTGCTAGAAGTTCAGATGTACACACCATCTAATGTTGCTATAAAAATCTAGCAGTCCTGTAACTCTCATTTTCCTTTCAGAACTCTGTGGAAAAGAAATACTGTTTGCATGAATTTTTCGGAAATATGAAGTAGATTTTTTCCCTTAAGGGAGAGAAATGATGGGGGGTTGAGGGGGAAGAAGGGAGAGAAGTAGGACACCTGTCCTCCCACTCTTATTTCTCTTATTTCTCTTCTTCTCAGAAAAAAAATAAATCAGTCTTCTCTTTCCTACTAATACAGTCCAGACCAGTTACCTAGATGTCAGTAACTTGAAGACAAATAAAATAAGACAGAAAAATAAACCTGAATTATGGAGTCTCAGAAGAGCATGAACAGAAGTGATAAATATTGTTTTAAAGCACTGGAATATTACTGATAAGTCATGGTTCAATATTTCATATTAACACTTAGACTTTCTTGGAGATATGGTTTCTTTACACCTACTTCAACAGTTACATAACTATTTGACTGTCTGAGTAATAGTGGAGTTTTCCTTTTCACCTTCCTGAGATCAAGTATGTATTTACATAATTCTGAAATATGTAAAGAACTGATTTATTTTGTACACAGTACTGTAGATTCTTTATCCAAAGAACCTCAAAGCTTTCATTAAAACAGCATACAGCTGAGCATTAGGTTTGAACACACTGTACTAAAACAGCATGTACTGAACACAGCAGTCAATCTAAGGTAATGGATTAAGTCTTTCTTCTGAAAGACATCACTGAGCAAAAGCTAAGCTATAAGAAATGTATTTAACTCATGTGAAAAATGCTTATAAATGGGTCAAAACCTAATCTGGCATAACCAAAAAAAAAGTCCCAGTTGTAAAGGATACAAGCTCATATATTGGGATGACACAAAAAGAAGCTTTGGAAGAGCACAGCAAGTGACCATAATTCCAAAATTAATAAAGATGTCACAGTTAATGTTCACTGTCTGAAGCCCCCTATATACTATAATAACACTCAAATTATTCAGTAGGTTGTAGACCTTTTAAACTTTCATCAGATCTCAGAGACATGATTGGCCTAATATACATGAGTTTTTAATCCTGTGTGGAGCAAAACTAATCTGCCTAAATCTCAAGACTGGTCTACTGGCATTTTCAGCCAACACAGTTGAAACCTGAGATAGCCTGGAATATGGTAGGGAGAACATGGAAATGACTGCTTACCCCTCTGAACTTCTCATGTCCCATACAATTTCTATAGTAGTTCTGGTATTGCTTGTGAAGTGAAATATTTAGATGCTAAATTGCCTGGATTATTGGGGGGAAAAGTTTATTGCAAGTGCAAGCTGAAAGAACTGTATTTCAATCTCTCATTAAGCCTTTTATAAGATAATATGTTCCCAACTTTTATACTACTGCTAATATTTCTCTAGTATAAGAGTCATTTTTAGAAGTTATTTTCCCTGTAGCTAATCATACTTGAATCTGGTGAAGCCATGTCTAAAATACTGTACCCAGCTCTGGGTCTCCATGTCCAAGGTGTATTTGAGAGTTTGAGGAAGCTGGGACTTCACCTAGAAAAGAAAAACTAAAGGGCAATTATTTGGTTTTTTACAAATTCTTTCCTTTTATTTTTAGATAAGAGCATCCTTCACTACTTAGTTGTATTATTTGGACAAATATATATATACATATATGTTTTCAATTTTATTTACAGTTATCTGCTAGCAAATAGCTTCAGGACATTGTCTCCTTTCCTTAATAAAGCTTGAACACCATTTATCAGCTTGATTTTAGTCTCAGTACCAATAAAATACAAAATTGCAGTGATATCAGATATCAATGTTGATTTAATTTGTATATTGAAGAAATAATTTCTATTTACAAGCACATCATCTTAGCAGTGTATAGTATGAAACAACTTCAATCTACTTCTCAGGCAAATGTGCACAAGAAAATAGTTTATGGATACAGAAGAGATGGCTAAAGTCTGAAGAAGATAAAGAGAAACTTTGCATATGCCATTCTGACTATCAGAATATCATATGGAGCATAGAAGAAGACTGGGATTCAGGCAGAACTATTGCCTATTTCAACATTTTTTAGTTTCCCAATTGAGTTATGGCTCCCTGTAGAGATGAAATATATTGGTAATAAACCTGTTTTCTTTAGAAGCATTTCACAGACCCCTGAGAAGTAATCCAGCAACCCCAGGGAGCTGCCTAACGTAGTGTTGGAATAGGTCAATGCGCTTGAAGACACATATGAAAAATTTAGCCTGTAAATCCAAAAAGGTATCCTGACTTCACATGACATCTGGAAAAATAGCCAATTGATCCGTGATTATTTTTGAATGCCACTGCAATGAAAGTTAAGAAATTACATGTAAAGAATACATATGTTCATTATATAACTTTATAATGTATTTATAAAGACAACGGTGAGAAAATTAAATTGGCACATTCTATTTCTTGCCTATGAAATCTCAGGCCAAAATATATATAGGTCTGTAAATGCAAGCATAAGACATTATGTAATTGAGAGGTTTTAAGTTTGCAGATATTATTTTTATTTATATCATTATTATTATTATTAAGATTTAGAACTTTCATATACTAAATCATTCTGAACTTTCTGGTTATTTTGATGCCTGTAGTGCAACACATATGGATGATAGGGAAGTTCTTTTATTAGGTTTGTAAATATATCTTGATATCATCTAATAGAAAATTGCTGGAGAGATGGAGAGAAAAATATTGTTTTATCTCAAATCATTTATTGAAAAATAATGAAAGACACAAGAAGAGCAGATAATAACAAAGAACTTGCCAAAATTTTGTGAGAAATATGAGAGATGAACTGTACTGAATTGCTTTAGCCAGACACAGACAGAAACTTCAGTGTCTTTCTGTCTATGAGAAACAGATTCAAGACTAGCACAAATGGGTGTCTTGAGTCAGAATGTTTGAGCCAACTCAGCTATATAATGTGAAAGCAATTCATTTATACAGTAATCTTTGGAATAAAGGCAAATGGAAAGGAACTGTTAATTCTTGTCAGTATCAATTATGTTGAAGATACCACAATTTTCTCTTTTTAACTATGAGAACATAATCCATACTAAAGTACATGTTAGCTTAAACTGAATGGGGAATTATTAGGCTTCGTGTAAGTAGTCTATAAAATCAGCATTATTTTGTTACTGAAAGATTATGCAGTCTGCTTAATGGAAACAACCCAACCTGACTAAACACTGCATTGTATTGGCTCTTTAGTTAACAGTCTGCAGTGGACAGTCATATGTACCACATTTGAAATACAGCTGAATGGACCCCTAGCTAAATGAAAACCCACGTGCTAAAAAGTAAATATTGCAAAGCAGGGCACAGAGCAGTTAGTGCACTCAGCACCCACTGACTGTTTTATAAATTAGTTAAATAATGTCTGAAAATCAAAACAAACTAAAAATGCATTTCCTGTTTCTCAAACATGGAAATATTTGCTCCAACCCTCTGTGCTACAACATTTCTTTTCTATGATGGGCTCATCTGTGGGCACCTATATGTTCTACTGCAATTCTACTTCCTCTAACAGAGGAAAATCTCTCATATGTTTTTCTAGAGATCCAAAAAATCACTGAAAATCTACTTACCCTGCAACTCCATTGGACCCAAAGAGACAGGATGAGAATATCATATGGAGCATAGAAGAAGACTGGGATTCAGGCAGAAGTTAATAAACTGTAGCACATTTCATGTACCTACATGGTGTAGTACAGCATGAACAAGATGTTTTTGGTCAGCAGGTCTGTTAGATCTGCACTGCAACTTGCAAACATGGGGGGGTGGTTTGTTATTTTTTATTTCTTTTCTTCTTTTTTGTTATTGCCACTCCTGAGCTGGGGCATCCCTAGCCTGGCTCATTTCACCTGCAGCTCTCCACATGGCTCAACACCATTCCAGCTCTCTGACTCACAATTTAGACATGAATGAGCTGCTGAGATCCAGCCCAAGCACATCCGTGTTGATTAGACCAGGCAACCTGCTAGGCATCTGCGTACTAACTGTACACAGCCATATGTGCAGTCACATATAGAGTGTGGAACGTGCAGCACAAGAGGCCAAAGAGCTCAACCAGCTGTGGACCCTGTGGTCGAGAGCGTCACATTCTTGCCTTCACTCACAATAGATCCTCTGCATTTTTGAACTGTTCAGAGCCCTTCAAAAAGAAGAACGCTGTGTAGCAATAAAAATGTAGAAGTTTAACTTATTAGCTCTGGATAATAACAGTGGGGTTTGCTTCAGGTCTGCTGGTTGCTTTTTTCCTTTCAAAAGTTTGTGCACATCCTTTGGCAGTTTATGCTTTACACAACCTTGACAAATGTTCATCTGTGGCAAACAGCCTCTTAACATGACAGTAATGTTGACCTTGAACTAATTCCTCTCCAAGAATGCACATTGCAGAAGTTCTTGTGGAAGTGAAGGAAACAATTCTGTTTTACATTGTTTTCAATTGCCTCACACCTGTTGTTGGGTCTAGTAAAACAGATGAAAAACACTGTAAGATACAGCAGGAGAGACCTTAGGTCAGAGCTGTGAAAACAACTGATATTTGCTTGTTTTGCATAAAAAGAAATTTATCATTTCCTCCACTGAAGACTGTTGATAAGCACCCCAGGGGCTTTTGGTTGTATTCCAGGTAAAATTAATCTTTCTTGATGTCATATAAAAAAATTATCACCTGTCATTATTGATTTGCATATAAAGGCTAATTGAATGTGGCTTGGGTTTTTTCCCAACTTTTTTTTTATCAAGAGAATTTATTAGATTAGTATGGTAGAGTTTCCTTACATTTGTGTTCACTCTTTCTAAAAATAACAGAATGGCTGATAAAAGTATTTAAGAAAAAAGCAATGCAGATTTTCGTCATATTAGAAGTAAACAGAGGCAAGAAATCATCATGATATTTCTTTTCAAATCTATCATAATCAAATATGAATACAAATGAAGCAACAGGTATCTTGTCAAGAATTCTGTATCTGTTTTCTTCATAAGAATTGCTCTCCGTACCTCAGAGTGCATGTGTAGAAGTCAGCAAAGCCACTTTAGGCCAGCAGTGGAGAAACAGAAACATTCTGGGATATTTCTTTACTTTTTCTGAAAATATTAATTCACATTCTTAGTGATCATGAGAGTGGATTCTGGCTCCAGTTATCTTCTTTTGAGACGGACATAAAACATGAAAAACTGTAAAACAAAGATTGCTTTAAAAAATATTCTCACAACTCAAATCTCAGATATAGGAAACATTTTAGAGAAAATACTTTGTCTTTGTGGCATGTGCCACTTCTTCAAAGTCTCTCACAGAGTGTGTTTGGTATATGTTGATGGGATTAAATGTTAGAGTTTGAGAAAGTTAAAACATCTCTCTTTCAATGGGGCTCTAGTGTTATTTTACAAGTTTGTTTATAAAGGCAGTTACACGATCAGAGAGTCATATATCTCTTCTTTTAAGTCTTCCTTTAAGCCTCATGTAAGTTTCCATCCATTCTGATATCACAGCCTGCTGTGTACAGGTGTTCATACAAGCAAGAATAAAATACTGGAAACGTGACAGTAGGTTCAAGGGAAAATCTCTACATCTCCTTGAAAGCAGTCACTTTGATCAAAGCCACCTAAGGGTCATTTGTGCTTTTAAAGGTAATAATACACATATTTAATTGTAGACATTTTAATATAAAGCTCTAAGTGAAAAAACAAAAGTGCAAATAAGTTACTTGCCTCTTTGGAGGTCATGTGTAAAGGGTAAGATACCACTACAGTTCCATCTCACTAGCTGGATTTAATCCTCATCATGTCACAGTTCAAGGGTCTCAGCCAGAGTCATTCAACTGTTTTAGGAAACTTTGGGATGGTCATTCACAGGAAATCATAAACTGAAACAATGCTGCTGAGGTACCAAAAAATTATTTGTTTATAGTTTAGAAGTGGTATATATAAAGGTAATTCATTTGGTCTGCTCACATAATTTAATGCAATTGACCTCCAGCTTTTGGAGGAGATAGAGGGGTTGAGATGTTTTTTCAGAAATTCCTGACTTGGATAGGGTTATACCGTATAATTCTAGTGGCTGGTAGTTAAGCACACATTTTATTATTCTCCAGTGATTTGTTGCTTTCATTCTTTCATTCTTTCATTCAATTTTTAATCTCAGGAAAGGCAATACTAATAACTTCTGACTCAGTGTCTTATTAACATGTCTGTGCATCTTGTTTAAGCATGAATGAGGTAGCATTTTCTCGCCCTTCTAAACTTATGTAATCATGAAAATAAATTCTTCATTTAATATATGGGACAATATCATGACATAATTAAAGGGTATAAAAAACCCAAAAGCCACAAGAATGTAACCAACACAACCAAGGATGTGTGTTAATCAGTAAGTAATGCTGCCTTTCACTTCAACAGTAAAAAAGCTTTTAATTCATAAGCACTTTTGCAGCTGTATATACTGATAGACATTATAGCTATCATCACATCTACCAATCAGTTAATTGCAAATTCAAAGGATCTCAACTGGTAGAAACTGGTACTACTTTAATTTCTACTTATGTTAGTTATAATTACTAGTTTTCAAAAAGTAAATATTATGGTTTTTTTCTTCAACCGTTTTAAAATTCTTTACAAATCAAACTTTCCTCTGCTCTTTCCCCTTAAATAGTAAGGTCTCCAGGCCAATGGACCATTTCTCCTTTACAGTCAATCCCTGGGCTGATATCCAGAATTTGGTCTCTGGCCTCCTGCATAAAGCCTTGGGTTTGGTTGATTTTTTTTTTTTATTTTTTTTTTTCTTTCTGAATTAGCTGAATAGCACTGGTGACCAACTGCAAAGAAGATATGTTTCAAAATATGGCAACTTCACTGGCAAATCCTTGAAGCACATCTGAACAAGCATTGTACTTTCATTGCTACTAGCATCCACCTACTTTTGTTGTGATTACCTATGTCTCATATCTCAGTGTTTGGAAATCTGAAGGAACATATGCTGAAGGAAATAAAATCTCCTTGCTTTATTTTTCCCTCTGTGCTCTGTACTGGTATTTGGCATTAAATCCAGCTGAGGACTGCATTTCCAGCATAGCAGCATTTATATACAGTATATAAGGAGAATCACTTGCCTCAAGGCAAAATAGGAATGAAAAATGTAAGAGGAACGAGTGTGCAAAATTACAAAGATTTCCCTTTCTCAGCTCTTCAGAGTGTACCAATTCTGGACACTGTGATGAGGTTTAAGTGTCCAAGTCCCCTCCAGGAAAGAGGGAATCTGAGTAGATATTTCCTGCATCCCAGATGCTCCTGTCATGAGGCTATGGGGAAAAGGAGAACCATTACCATTGTGTTAAATATGCCTTAATTTTGCCAATTAAATGACTCTTGGAAAGCAAACTACACAACTGTTGGTTTGTGTCTCTGTAAGTTCACTACAGAGTGAATTAAAGCTGGACACATTGTGAAAAAAAACCAAACCACCCCAATAAACAACCCAGATTTGAATTTAAAAGTGTTCATTCAAGACAGAACAGCTGTACCAGACTGTTAAAAGTTCACCTAACTTCTGCTATCTCAGACAAGTTTAGGAGCAAAACCTTCCAATCTCCAGGCAGGTTGGGCTCTGTTCTGGGAACTTTTAAAGCTTTAGGTCCCCAGCCCTAACACAGCATGGTAAGGAGTCTCTGGGGTATCATTAGCTGCTTATATTAGTAGTGAAGGCTAAGAGTCAGTTCTTCTGAGCAGCTATCCAGGCCAAGGTTAATGTTCAAAAACATTAGAAAAAATTGCTATGATCTGGGGAGAGGAGAGGAGGAAAAGAGAAAAGAAAGAAGGAAAGGGAAAGGGAAAGAGAAAGAGAAAGGGAAAGGGAAAGGGAAAGGGAAAGGGAAAGGGAAAGGGAAAGGGAAAGGGAAAGGGAAAGGGAAAGGGAAAGGGAAGGGAAGGGAAGGGAAGGGAAGGGAAGGGAAGGGAAGGGAAGGGAAGGGAATGGAAGGGAATTCCCTTTTTTTGGTGACCACCAGAAATTTCTGTCTAAGTGGAGTGACTTACTGACCCAATAGATATTTAATGTAGACACAGCTTGCATTATATTCTCTGACAGTGTGATGAGTAAATGCCCATCAATCAGCCAACCAACTGGTACAGATCTCAGCTTCCTTCCTGTTGATGTGCCAACATCACTCATTCAACCTGGGCAGCTCCCTGGACACAACTGACAGCATCTCTCAACAGAAAATCAAGCCTGGAGCTTGGGCCTCTGTCCTTGCTTTGCAGCTAATTCTTTTTTTTCACTATGGAAATGGCTTACATTCTGCTGTTAAGTCTGGTTTACTGCCATCCTAGGAGGATGTATGGAAAATTCCTATGTATCCCCTATGGAAATATATTACCAGTTTATTACAGCATTTCCTCACACACATTTTATTTTCTTAGACCCTCAGGGGGAGAATTGCCTTACACTGTTCTCAGGAATTTAAAAACTCAGTTGGATCTGGTCGTATTGTGTTCCAGCACTAAGTTGATCATTCATTTGATTGTCATTTGGTTACTGGAAGTGATACATGGTGTCTGTCTACCTGCTAAAATTTGGTGAATAAAACTAATAAAAAGTAACATAACGATACTGACTGCAGATTTTTGCAACCCTTGATGAAAAATGTCAGACAATCTGGAAAAATAGTTAAGTATGTACTGGAAGAGCCAAATCTGGACATTTTTCAAGATAATGTGCTTAGGGCAAAGCAATGCACAAAAATCAAAGTGATTGAAAAGTGTTAAGGTAAATTATAATATCCCTCTTTCCATCATAGGATAATTATATCCATCTCACATTTCAAAGACTACTGAGCAATGTAAGGTCACTGTAAAAGACTATTCAGAACTGTGGGCACAAAAAATTTTGGAGAAACTGTTTCTGCAGGGCGTACTTCACTGCACGTTGATTTTCATGACAGTTTCCACACTGAGAGAAAATAAATCGTTGAGTTCATGGGCAAGTAGTGTCCTGCAACATCATGGGGCATTGTCTAGTCCATGTAGATTACCAGTTTAAGTAGGCTTCTTAGCCAGAATTTTCTAAATACATGCAAAATGCACCATGTCACTCAGGGTAGGAATTAATCCTAACAGTAAGGCCAGCTGGCAAAAATCAACTCCCACTGGTCCAGAACATGTTACCAGAGATAATTCTGTAATTCTGATTCAGTTAAGTACAATGTGCCCAGATTTATAGGGGCTAAATTTGGAGTACCAAGAAACAAAAAAGTAATTCAAATGTTTGATTAATTTGTGTGTATTTTGAGGGTCATCAAAAAATGAAACATCTTAACGCTTTCACATCTTTGGTGGGCATCATTAGTGTGTTTTTTAGTAGCTTGTATCAGTATCACTTTTCATGGTTGATGGGCATAGGGGTCAACTGATAATATTCAGTCTATCAGTCTAATAGACTTATGCAGTATGTTGAACTGCATAACTTGTATGTAGACAAGAAAATTTCTTCAGCCAAATTTCTATATTGTTTTTTATTTTCTGAAATGAAACAAACAGCTTTATAAGGCAAATTGTCCAGCAACCTTGAGATCAGGTAGTGCTGATAGGCTGCCAACTATAATATTTTCAGACTAGCAGCCTTTGTTAATTCCCAGTAGACTTACTGAGAAGATGATTTCAGGGAGTCATTATATTCTACTATCTTTCCAAAGTGACACTGAAGGTTAATTAAATCTGCAAAAGAGGTTCATGGTTATTTCTCAGAGAATATGCATAATTAGCATACTAGTTTGTTTTTCTTGATTTGCACCAAATGAATAAAATGATCTTTTGCAAAAAATTATAAGGAAGATAACTTTTCTGGTGATATAGTAGAATAATTTAATAGTATTTATGGAGTGGATTAATTTGGCTTATAAAATCTGGGAAATTTTGAGATGCAGACTTAAAATGTTTCATCGTGTGTTTGTTGGTCCACTGTCTTAGTATGAAATATATTGGATATCTGTGAAATCTATTCCTCTAGATAATTTATGTGATGACTAAGAGTCACAGAATGGTGAACTAGGTTGCATATGTCTGCATTTATCATGCTCTAGTGTGTTTGGTGCACCTTGACTAAACTAATGACCATTACCAATTTTTCACATAAAAGAAAACATCCTTACCATTCTTTTTTGTTATTTTCCTTATTGAGCAAGAATTATCTGTTCTTTTAATAAAATACTATTGGTTTCTAGAACAAAAAAAAGGTAAAAGAAAAGGGTAAAATAACAACACTGTGAAATGGATGTCTTCCCAATATAAAAATATAATCCAATGTCTGCTGAAGACTGATTTTAAACCTAGCTAAGTTGTTTTTAAAAACTGTCCTTGGTCATAATGAAACAACAATGAGGACAAAACTGGCTATGCCAGACACTCAGGTGTTTTCTGGCTGTTCATTGTCATTTTACATCACTAAGGAAACAGCAAGGTTACAAATTTGAAAAACAGATGGGTACTGTGGATCCACCAATTTCAACAACTTCATAGTTAAGTCAAAGTGCATAATAAATGTCTAACCTGATAATTGTGGTTCATTTCAGATGAAGCTCTTCTACCTGTGAAGAGTGCTTTAAACCCAGTGTAGTACCGTCTGATGTCAGTGGAATTGAAGCACATACTTTAGTGCTAGGCTGAACTGAGTGCTAACTCAGTGAATAGCCTCAGACCTGCCCTCAGCCTGGGTCTTTGCAGGCAGACTCTGTCTCACAAGTTCAACAATAATTTGCAGAACTGAGTTTCATTGTATTTTGAAGTTTTCGTAATTTCCAATGTTAAAAAAAGTCAACTAGAACCCAATGGCTTTTAAGACATGAAATTTCATAGTACTACCCTGTTTTGCTCATCTACTTGTGTGACATCTAAGATGTGAAGATGAGAAAAGGAACAGATAACTCTCAGACTTGCAGTGTTAATTTGTATGTGACAAGATAAAACTAGCTGGAAGGTATTTAGTAGCTATCGAGTCAAAGGGGAAGTCGATAACTTTGCTTTATTTCACAGAGAAAGTGGGAGACTATTCCAAAGTAGTTTCAAGTTAATAATCATCATTAGGTAACATTGTTCTCTAAAATTGCAGTAGATAGAGCACTAAAGAATATAGTAATTGTTCTTATTTATTGTATAAATGGACACTTTTACCTTATGCTGGACTTCTAAGGTTTAGATCTTTCGGGTACATTAATATCAATTGACAAGTAATTCCTCTGCTATCAGTAGTGTTTACACAGTAAATTGCATAGTGTAATTCATCTTACATTTGGGCTCTTGGCATCCACCTTTAAAAAATACCATTTTCAGAGCAACAAAGTAGAAATATTTGGCAATTTATTTAAATCAGTTTTTTAACAGGCGGTTTTCCAGTATAGTAAGGTAAGACCATCCAGGTTTGTGTCATCTTCAGTTCCTTGAGTGCCTTAGGAATCTGCCCTCACCAGGAGGTCATATTATAGATTTTGAATATTCCAATGATGAATGTGATAAATGCTGAGAAGGGATCCCTTTAATCATGAAAGAAATTGATTTTGCTCCGTAAGTCCATTAAGACATTTCTTGTGTTCCCAGATGGTCTCTTGGAATAACTGGTCTTAATTACAGCCTTTTTAGAAATAATGACTGTGTCACTTTCCCAAGTATGCTGGCAGATTAATATGAGCTATTCTGGGGTATAGACAATTCACCTTTTGGATCTCGGAGAACAAAAATTTTTGCAGTATAGGTTTAGGAGTCCCAGATCTGCTGCCCAAAAATTGAAGTTTAGTCTGAAACAGAGTAGGCACTTAGTACAGGACACTACAGGACCTGTTAGGGATAAGACTACATGCTTTCAGCAGCACATGAGCTTGTAGGATGGGAGCTAGGAAATCCCCTGACATCAGTTGAAAATTTTTTTGTGATCTCACTGGCCTTTCAGACTGGCATCAATGTCCCAATTCTGAAGACATTTACACTTGCTCTTCATTTTAGACAGATGAGCCCCACATATATTCACTGAAAATGTTCAACTTCTTGTCTGCCATTTGCTTAACTGTTTGTTCCTCTTTAGTCTCAATAAAAGTTTGACCTTACTAACAGTATTCAGAAACCTGCCCTTCCTTACACAGTCTCTGTTCTTGGTGTTTCTCCAGCACAAGAGCTTCTTGGGAAGAAGCTTGGGTTTCCTCAGAACACAGTGAACTTACGCATGTTTTCTGTTAACACTGCTGTGAACGAACATCCTCTTCCTTTTTCATTGCCTTACCTAACCAGGATTTTAGTGTGCAGGATTTGAAGTGTAAGCTTGTAAAATTCACAGACAGAAGTCAACTGCCTCCTTCCTTTTTTACAGTAAAAATCCACAAGTGATTGGAAGCAATTTTGCTCTTTTAAGTGTTTTTATGGCTGATTGTGGGACGAAAGAAGAAACATATGAATTGCCTACTTGTGGTATCTCCAGAGGAAGGTAGTTTCTCCTTTTGTTGTCCTGTTCTTGCACATCACTGACTGCTCCTAAGTGAGCTATAAAATGATGATACGATTAAGCATAGCAGTAAAAGAATCAAGATTAAATGTTTCTCAAGGGCCTCTCTGTGTTAAAGGTAGGGCTCCCCACTGTTTGAAGCCCTGTGAATGCTCCACATTGGGCAGTTATTGTTAGGAAAGTTAGCTGAGATTCTGCTCTGGCTGAAAAATGCTGCGTAGGCACATCCAGTGTAGGAGTGTAAGCCTGGGCCTTCCTTTATAGTTGAAAACAGATTGGAAGAGGAAAGGAACATTTCTTCCTGTGGACCCGCTCTGCCCTCCTGGCAGGAAGCTCTTTGCAGCTGCACTGCTGGCCACCTGTGACAGCAGCACTCAATAGCTGGATATCCTGTTGTATGGCTCGGCTGCTCAGTCATCCAGGACTCCTATGTGGAACGTAAATTGTGACTTTCCAGGGTTTTAAGCATGCCAGGATCAGGTATGAGAAAAGGATGCTGGAACTCGCCAAGCACCGATTCTTTCTGGCACACTGCAAATAATGCATTTGGTTTTCAAGACATGCTCATGTGAGTGGATGAGAGCATGTGTGTAGCAGCAAGAGACAAAGATATTTAATCTCGTCTGTGGTTCCAGATCCTCAGGAAGCTATTGAGCAGCTAACATTTGGGGAGAGCAACTGAAATGAGCAAACATCAAAACTAGCCTCAAAATTTCAACCTTCAGTTGTAAAATCCAAATTGGTTCAAACAAGAATGTCTATGAAAGAACCTCAGTTTGGCCCTTCTCCACTCCTTTGTGCAGTGAAAGTAAAATTGGAGCATGTGATTTCATCTCCCAGAAACATGTGCCAGAGGGAGAAATGGATACTAAAGTCTGGAAAATCTAAGTATTAATCACATCTTTTGATCATGTTAGATTTTTCTTTAGGGACTTTACACAGGTGAAGGCATTCCATGTATCCCAGGGTCTAAACAATTTGCCTGAAAGGAAGATAAGGGAACAGATTTCCTTCATGATATTATACATTTGGGTAAATGTTTTACATTCATTCTCTTTGTAGCACCGAATCTTGCCTTGCAAGAGACAGGTTGTCTTGCTTGTTTCTGTTGTAGTTCTATATTTTTATATACCTAAGTTAAATAAAACATAGGATTCCTGGGAGTTCAAAAGCTGAACGAATGGGCAGACTGTTACTTAGACTTAATTCCATCTGGTAATTAAATCAGCATGGACTAGTAAAACACCACTGTACTAGGGCTGGATTCACCTTTTCTACAGGAGGTTCCTTGGCACTGAATTTTAGTGAATCTTGCTAACTCATTTAGATGTTTCTGAAAGGATAGTGAAATTTGTTTAAATGATCATCAAATCTAAATTTAAATCTAGGAGAGAAAACTGTTCGTTTGATCACCTGCAATGCCTATGTTTTGGGGTGTTTGTTTTACAACTTTAAACATACAAACTTAACTTCCTTAAATGCATTTATTGTTGTGCACTGATGAAACTGCAGCAAATGTACACATGCAGTTTTTCCATCTTTCTGCCCATGAGAAATACTAACTATGAGGTTGTCTGGTGTCACTCAAGGCTGTCTTCAAGGACTTAACATAAATTAAGAAAAAAATTAGACAGTTTTTTCAGAACCAATAGCTCCTATAACAGGGGCCACAACTCATAGTACAGCAATATAGGAGATACACGGCTGTACCAGAGGTTTCCTTCAAGGCTGATGTAGCAGTTATAGGTGCTCAATTCCAGATTAGTGTGTTTGAGTGTGAGAGAGAAGGGACCTATTCATTCAAGCCGAATGAAACAAAGCTCATGTGTAGTAAATGTGTTCAGAGATAAAGGGACCCAGTAAAAGTGTTGACTCAGTGTCCTCTGATAAGAAATTCAGAGAAGTGAGCACAGAAATTAGCTCTTCTTGGGGCCCACCTTTGTCAATATCTTAGGACTAGGTACATCCTTTCTAAATAATGAAAGGGCATTGAAGAAACTATACTCACTCTTTCTAAAAGAAAAAGTCTCTAAGATTCACTAAAGCAGACAAGAAGTTGAATCTGAAAGAAGAAGGAATGGTGTATCTGAAAATTTTGCGATGAAAAGAAATTTTGAACCTAACTAATTTCGGAAATTTAACACTGAGTCGTCAGTCCTTTGTCTCGTCCATCTTTCACAAACCCCAAATTAACTAAAAGCAAATTAGTCCATCCTAATGGAACACATTTAAATTAACTGGACTTATGCCAGAGTTGCATTTGACCACAAAAGTGACAGAACAAACGAAAGGGCTAACAGATATCTCTAACATGATTTTATTAAAAAATTCAGATGAACTTTCATGGAAAATGTTGTGTGGTGGACCCAGAGTCCCACTTGGCCTGTTTCACTTTCTGCAGTAAAGTAGAAGTTTTGTTTTAAGTAACAACTGTCTTCTCCTATAATATGAAAAATATTAATTTTTCTAATATATATTAAAAAGTACTATTAATCGAAACAATTTGATGTCTAGATTTTTTCCAGATGAGCAAACATTGGACTGGGATTTCTCAGAATTTATGATCTCCCCTTTTAATTTCACTGAGAATGCCTTTGTTTTGTTTGCAGGAACTAATCTTTCTCCATATGAGTATGTAAAAGGTCATATGTTTCCACAGCATTTCTGCCAAACACAGTCAAAAGAAAGGGTCTTTTGAATCATGACATGCTCACGTACACAGTGGTTCAGAAGAATGCTTATTTTGTTTCTCCTTTTCTCTTTCCTTATTGGCTGTTAAAGCAAAAATTATAATCTTAGTCCTGTTGATTCACTTGCCTTTTATTGAAAAACTGATTTTCTTCTTTGAAGACCTGAAGTGTTAAGTCTACCCTGGAATTATATGTGCAAGCCCAGCTTTGCTGTGAACTTTACCTAGGTGCTAGTGCTGTTTCTTTTACAAGTCTTACAGCTGATAAGAATAATTGCTACCCTTATGTCTGATTACAGCACATACAAGAGAACAGGACACCAGTCCATGATGGTGACAAAGTACTCAGAGACAACCACAGATTAGAGATATCATTATTGTACATGCACTGGTAAGTAGGAGCTACAGTGCAACCCCTGGAGAATATGATGGCATTTTACTGTTTATTAATGTATTTGCTACTATTATTATTTTGTATTACTTTGCTAATTATATGTCAAAATATCTCAGAAGTGTCCATTGACTAGACTGAAGTCTTGTCCTTCATAAAAAGATAAACCAATGCTCTGGATTTTCTTTCAGTGCCCCAGTACCTCTCATTATCCATTTTTTTCCCCCCAAATCTGTTAGACAGCTGGAACACTTCTTTATTTTTTTTCTCTACATTTTAGAGTTGATGAGGTCCAGGCATAAGGCTGTTTCAGCTTCGAAGAAACTTGGTTCTTAACTATCATAAAGCTTTTGTTCCAAGCAAGTGTTCTGCAGAAAATTTCACAGGTTAAGAAAAAGAAATAGGCCAGATTTATTTATTTGAGCCTGAATAAAATGCAGCAGTTGCAGTAGATACACACACAAAGGTCAAACACATCTCATATAGATTTTTTCAAAATCACTGCTCATGCATAAGAGCAGATTTCCCTTCTCAATAGTGACATGTTCCAGCTACAAAAAATTGCTACGTAGTATTCCTGCTAAGCAGAAGACCAGAACATTCATGCACAGTCTATTATGGCTCCCACAGTTCCACCCCATGAATCTGACTTGGAAAAAAATTGGAGATCTATAGTATTATTGGATAGGCAGCCTGAAGTTAGGCTATGGGAAAACAACACTGACTGCATGGCTCTTGGAGCGGAGAAAATGTTAGCTTAAAATATTAATGCACAACAAAACATGTTCACTGCATGAGCATGTGAGCAAAACCTGGCAACAGTAGATCCCATTAAGTGATTCAATACACAGAGCAGGCCAGAAGAAGTTATCCCTTTGTGGTGAAAGTGTGACTTTTTATTTTCATGAAGTCTTCTCGCCTAGTTCAAGTGTGCATCCTGATGGAGCATTTTTAAGGAGGCCCTTGGAATCAAAGTAGTCACTTTTTTCTTTACAGTCTGGCACGAAAGTTCAAAGTAATCATAATAATATCAAATAGGATTGAAACTTGACTGTCCTGAAACGGACATTATTTAAGAGAATATACTTTAGAGCAGCATTAGCCTTTTTTAATCTATACTGGAACTAGAACTTGCATAAATCTCCCTAGTATCATGAAATTCCTCCTTTCAGAAATGTGAAGTTGTATCAATGTCCAGCAAAACATTTTAAACATATGTGTTCCTCTACATCCTGACATCTCTATTCAAGGACTGTTCACTCTGTCTATAAGCTTTTCATTGCCTTTTCTCTGGAACCAGTCTTGGTCCCCTGTGACTAGGAAGAAGCAGAAAATATGTGCAGAAGAGAAAAAAATATATGCAAAAATATCAGCTTGAATTAGAATGCAGTTTTCTAGACTTTTTGTGGTATTGGTGACCTTATTAATAGGAAAAGATAGGTATAGCTTTCCCACAGAGACTGGAAGAAAAGAGGAGGACAAAATCAAGACATTCATTTCCTGAAAATTTTAAAGGTTTCAAAATTCATTTTCATTACTGAATGGAATGACAAGGACTCATGTCCATATTTACGAAGAAAAAACAAAAAAAAACCACTCGATAAAAGGCAAGAAGTGTCCAAGAATTGTTGGCAACGACATATATCTGGTCCTGCTGTGACTGGAGCAATCATCTTAATCATCTGATTGCCGGTTATTAATTCCTCAGCTGAAACTCTTTTACTTCATGGGAATAGTCTATCATTTGTTTTCATATGGCACAGCACTACAGCTCTAGTACCTGAACTGTCCCATTCTAACAGACACAAATAAATAAATAAATAAATAAATAAATAATTACACTAGTAGACCTCATGAAAACATTTGTATTAGTTACATCAAGGGAATGAAATGATAATACTGGACAGAAATATGTTGAATCTTCAGGATGTCTGGCCCTTGAAGAGTTAAATTTACTCTACTGATGGCTTAGTCAAGGCAGACTAGAGTGCATTGAACCCAAGAACTCTAGTCTTCTGCTTCTGCATTTTATATAATCTCTCTGGTTCAGCACATTTTCCTTTAGGGCATGTCTGCACTGAGGTAGACATGCCACATCTCACTTAAGGAGCTTTCTGAATTGAGCTCTCTGCCAGAAGACACAAAGCCATGTCTGTATCTCTGTTTGGAGGTTCAAGCATCCACACAAGGTCTGTGGCAGTGGGTCTGTTTTGTGCGTGGTGCCAGTTTCAATGAACCTCTTAAGGGCAAAACCTGTTTTCATCAGTATTTCCACATGGTGCCAGGAAATCACAGAAGGATTCTCTTATACCAGCCTTCCTGGCTTCTTGGTTTCCAAAGTATTCACCTACCTTTTCCAAGCATGGTCAGGGAGCGAGATACAAAGTATTTTCTGCCAGGTCTGCCAAAACTGGACTGGAAACTCTCTTTAAGCTCAGAAGCTTAAGCAGTACAGCTCTGTAGGTAATCAGGGTTTGGGATAGATGGGAAAAATAGAAAAGCAAGAGTTTTCTTTTCCTGTTCTTCCTTGTAAAGAGGCTTGATGAAATATCTATTTATTTCAGGCCCAAAAATCTCTCTGATTTTACATTGTATGGCTGTTTAGTTTCAGAAAGGCCCCCAACACACTATGAGAGCTTTCCATCATCTTATAAACAAAATAATAATAGTTAAACCCCACAAAAGAGCAAGAAATTTGGCTGCAGCTGTGTGTCAAAATCTAAATATACCTGTTATGAGACTGCACATCTGCTGAGGAAAGCCAGCAGTGATAGCTCTAGCCTATTTAACATCTCTGAGATGTAGTTATGAGACTCACCCAATACAAAATCAATAATTTATACAAGAAATCCTGCGTATGTCTCCCCTAACTACCAAATAATAGATGAAAACTGACAGATAAAAGCTCAACTTCAACATCTCAGAGAAAGATACTGTGTACGTGCGGGGCGTCAGTTAAATTTGTTCTGAGTATGTACTATGTGATGATTGGAGCTGGAAATAAAGCACAGCTGAGAGAAAAAAAATAAAAACTTTAGCTTTGGGTAGCAATAAATTGGCTTGGATCTACTCCAGGTAATGGGCAAGAAAGTCATAGGACATTTAAAAGGCAGCCCTGATTCGCTCTTTCAACTTCATTTAATATCACATTGGAAACCTACAGGGGATGTTACCAAAAAAAACTGTCTAGACCACTCTGCAGTCAGACATGTAAGATTCATAGGGATACAGAGCAAGCTAGCAAAGTAAGCAGGGGCCTGTTTCTCGCTGTCTAGTGTAAAAGGCACTCTCCTGGGACTGCATCTTGGTCCCTGTTCCCATGGATTTTTCATTAAACTGTCTTTGGATACAATGCATTAGCAACACTCATTGCAGGGAGGTTGGACTAGATGACTTTTAAAATGTCCCTTCCAACTCAACCTATTCCATGATACTGTGAAATAGATGCTGAAGTGTGCAGTCAGAATGTGGGATGAACCTGGAGTACATGCACCTACCAGGCTCCCAAACCAACCTGTACTAGTCTTGTCCCCTTTGGCCCTTTAGGTGTTGCTTCTGGGAGGCATTCCTCTTAGATCCTGCAAATGGTGCTCTGTGGCTTTTTAATGATCCTGTTCAAACCCAGGCATCTGACCTGAAACTGAAGCTGTAAAATCAACAGTCTGTCTGGTCTACTCTTAAGGGGCATGAGTAGCCAGGCAATGTTTTTAACGATTCCCTTTCTTGAAATTAGAAAAGAAATTTCCCCTAAAGTGAGATTTGTCCCAGTTCCTTAGGAGACCAGAAACCCACAGGCAGTGGTCTTTCATCTGAAGCAAAGGAAGATACAATACATTTCAGAAACTTGTTTTATTTCACACTCTTAATGTTTTTATGCTGATATAGTGTCCTCTCTTCTTTTTTTTGTTTAGTTTTGTTATACTCCTCTTGAAATATGCTATTGACATAACAAAGAAGGTAGAAAATTAGATGACAAGTAGTCTGAAAAATAACATGTAGTTGGACAGATAGGGAGCATTTTACTCCATATAGGTACTAAGGAGCACACAACATTCTCCTCACAACCCTCTTCCCAGTTCCTTGGCTTTGACACTGATGGTGTCACCCAATGAATCACTGACCACAACAGAGAGAGAATCCAATCCTTTTCATGAATTCCCTTGGCCACAGATGTTGGAATGACACCTGAATCTTCAGAGGAGCATTTGCAATAACAGCCTGTGTACTGTACAACCAGACTTTGGGCAGTAAAGTTATTGGCAAATTTTATCATAATTTTTTTTTCCTGTGAAGTTAACTTGAATTTAGTTCACTCAGGCAATTTGCAAGCAGACTGTTGAAATTATTTGCTATCCCAAAAAGATTATTCCACTTTTTAAACAGGGTTGTTTTAACAAAGTCCATCTAAGTGAAAGAAAACCAAACCACACCAAAACACAAAAAAATTAAAAAAAAAAAAAGAAAGAAAAAAAAGCGGGTTGTAAATAAACTGTACAGGAACTAAGACCTCATACACTTAATTTGAGTTAGATGTGTCAAAAAAGAATTTATCCACCAAATGCCTTATGTAGCTGTTATTTAGCAGCTAGTTATTTAAGAGACCTGTGATTTTTTTTTAAATTCAAATTAAATTTTTAAAAAACCTTTTTTCACCAGAAAAATTTTCATCGCTTCTGAAGTACTTTTTTCTTGAAAGGACAAGAGATCATCTTTAATGAAGAACTGGAGTGGAAAACTGGGGTGGAAAAGTTGAGGGCTTTTTTAATCCCTATTAAAATCCCTATTATTTTATTGGGGGAAAAAAATGCTTTTCTGTCTAGCTAGGTCTTCTGTGATAACTTATATTTCATTTTGCTGCATGTAGCTGCCTGAGAAAGTTTTACTTTTGAAAGGTCTATAAAAGCTGAGAAATATAAAATATGAATTATCAGTCAGCACAGCCAATCACACTCTTCCAAAGAAATAAAGAGATCACACTGTCTTTAATAATTGGCTGTAAAAGTGGCACCTTCGAATGTAAGAGGTCTATCCTTTGCATATAATAAAACTGTGTATTAAAAATTGTATCTGGTTGGGATTATTAGCTGACAGAAACAAATTTACTGCCTTGTTAAAACCTTTTATCACAGGAGAAAGAATTTAACAGAGCTGTAGTCTTTGCCATCTTGTATGGAAACAACTGTAAACAAGTTACAAATTTTGAGCAATTACGTGCTGAGAAAGTCCACTTAAAACAACTGCATTTACTTTACTGTTGGAGAGATGAAGTGGTTTGTGTTTGGGGCTTTTTTTCCTTCCAATTCCAAGTGGATGATTAAGCGTTAGAAAACATGAGTTCATCCTCACTTTCAGGTTCTCAAATCTGAGTTTGCAGCACTAGCAGTTTCTACATTAACTTTCAGTTTGTCCCATTTGAGAGAAAATGGCCACAGACAGGTCTGCATTATAAAATGTTGCCAGTATAAATTTTTCACTTGCATTTGTGAACAAAATTAAACTGCAAAACACTTTTTTTAAGAAAAAAAGTTGTACTGGAAGTACAGTTTATTTCATAGCATGACTGAGGCAATTTAGGAAAATGTCTTAACACTACTATCAAAAAACAAGCCCATTGCAGTGTTTTGCCAAGTATAACTTTGCAGAAAATCTACAGTGATATAGACGAGACACAAGAACTTACCAAAGATAGGTCTTTCATGGGTGGCTCATATAGCTTTGTGATACTGTGCTGTGTTTTAACCCCAGACAGCAACCAAGCTCCACACAGCCACTCACTCACACACTCACCCACTCTCATCCTCACCTGCAGGATCAGGGGGAGAATCAGAAGCATAAAATGTGGAAAATTTGTGGGTTGAGATAAAGACACTTTAACAGGGAAAGCAAAAGCTGTGCCGAAACAAAGCAAAACAAGCGATTAATTTACTGCTTCCCATGGGCAGGCAGGTGTTCAGCCATCTCCAGGAGAGCAGGGTCCTATTACACATTGCAGTGGCTTGAGAAGGAGAAACCCATGGCTCCAAACATCCTCCACTTCCTCCTTCTTCCTCTCACTTTATATACTGAGCATGATGTCTCATGGTCTGGAATATCCCTGTGGTCAGTTGGGGTCACCTGTCCTGGCTGTGTCTCTCCCACCTCTCATGCCTCCCCAGCCTCTCTGACAACATGGCAGTATGAAAAGCAGAAAAGGCCTTGGCTCTGTGTAAGGCCTACTCAGCAATAACAGAAACATTTCTGTATTATCTATACTGTGCTCAGTACAAATCCAAAACACAGCCCCATACTAGCAAATGTGAAGAAAATTAACCCCACCCCAGCTAAAACAAGCACATAATAGAAAGGCAAACTTTTTTCTTTGGACAGTGAAGAAAAGTTCGATGGTGTGTTATATGCAGCCCAAGAAAAATGGGTCAGCAGAAAACTTGCTTATAAGTCTGAAGACCTCGTAGGTATAGACTGTGAAAACAAAGGTTCAAACCTTGGTCTTGTTCAACCTTTTGGTCTTGTCAAAGCTGGGGTACATATATTCCCTGGCTTCTTCCAGCCACTTCCAATCTTCAAGTAAAAAACAAATGAAAAGCCACTGAATCTAAACAAGCCAACAAAACACAGACATAATGCCAGCTTTCTCTGGATGTTAACCTCTATCCACTGATAGACCCTTCCCTCCCTTTCTGCAGCCAGAAAGGTTCTTTTCTCTGTCTGCCCATGAATAAAACTCAGCACAGCTGTGCCAGCCATGCTCCAGTGCACGTCTCTGCAGGGAGAGCCAGGCAGCTGTGGCCTCTCCCCGGTGAAGGCTGGCCATTTGGATAGGAGCTTTGGAAGGAGTTATATACATCACATCAGGAGAAATATGCCAGGCACATGTGATCGTTGGGAAAATCAGTCTGGAAAGAGAATTAAGAGAACACAACCTAACAATGATTCCTTTAATATGTTGTGGATTGGTAATGTTTTTGAACAAAGTAGAAGAGAATAGCCTAGAGTACCTGCAGAGGGGGAGGAGGAGGAGACAATGCCCTTATTGTCTTTTAACAAAAACAATTCTGAAGTGTACCTTAGCAAAACTCATAGCTTGAAATCGTTTTTCTTTCCAGTTCAGGCCTGATACGCAGCATGTTTCCCTAGTTTTGTCCTGTCCTTAATTGCATGTAGACCGAAGACTTTTGTGCTGAGCACAGTTTACTATTGAAAGGAGAAAAAATTATTGAATGTTTGAAAAGCTGATTGACATGGACCTTCTTTTCCCCGATCTTTTAAATGCTTCCACCAGCGCTTCCTTATAATCCTAGACAATGCCACTGACCCTTTTACAAATCACTGTACAAACTGAAGACTGAAATTTTATACACAGTTAAAGTCAAGCTTTTTGGCCAGGTTTTGACAGCTGTTATTCTAAAACAATGTTTTGGCTCTGATCAAAAATATGACTTTATTTCCTTTTGGGTTTCTACCAGGAACCATATGACTCTGTCTGATAGATGTGGAGGAGGGGTGGGAGCAAGAGAGCAAGAAGCTCTTTCAGCTGCTCTCCCAGTAGAGCTCAGACTGCAAAATGAAATGGACAAAGGAATCTCATTTATCCAGGGCATTGGGTGTGTGGTAGATGGTCCCTGAACTACTGTTTGAAGAGAGGTGAAAGTCATATTTATGTTGCATATTTATTATCAAAGATCAGGTCCTGAACCGCAGGATCAGTGCATGAGACAACACTTTGATTTTCTACTCTTCTCTGTGAACAATTAGAAGTTGCTTATGCACAGGTTGGTATTTAGCTTGCTTAAAGAGTCAGAAGTCAAACTACCAGTAGATCCATGAGAACCCTGGGTGGAACCAAGGCAGGTGGGGGTAACACATCCCCTCACCAGCACATTGCAATTACTTGCTCAAGTACCTAACATTCCTTAGCAGGGCCTCAGCTTGGCTTTTGACCATAGGAAATTGCTGTGGTTGCTTTTGCCAACCTATTCTGCTGAGAGATCGTATCAGTTTAAGAGGTGGTCTGAGCATATCTGTGCTGGGCAGCCTGAGCTGTCACTGCCTGAGTCTGTAACCCAGCAGTGTCTGAAAGGTGACATGAGCTGAGAGGGACTCTGAAATCCTGCCAGGTTTCACTGGAAAACCATTACTGGCTGCAGGAGGTGGTAACTTAGGAATAGAGAAATTATTTCTGTGGGGATTAAAACAGGGTGTTTAAGTACTAGTGTTGGCTGGGATTTCCTATTACCTGAACTAAACCACACAAGTTTGGAATTCCCTTTTAAAGGTCACTTTTAAATATTGAGCAAAAAGCTTTAAGTGGAAGCTTTCAGATGAACTCTGATCTAACTCCACCGAGCTTTGTGTATGTGTGCTAGTAACCATCCTAGCTAGCTGAATTCTGTCCATCTCGCCCAAATACTGCAGAGGGGAATATGGCCACAGCAGCATTAATTCAGGCATTCTCCACTGTCCTTTCAGCAAAATACATCTGTCCTGAAATTCTCCACATCTAGAATGAACGAGTAAATTCTGGATGTTGGAACTGGAATGTGTATAAACACAGATTCTTAGAAAATGGAAAAAGGAAATAAACCCTTTGTTTCTCTGCAGTAGGATGTCAGCAAGAAAAGGCAAAGTATCTAGTTCATAAAATAATGGGAGACCATTACTCTGGTTGAAAAGTATAGGTAAGCTCCAAAATGCGGAAAAAAAGTACTTAAATAATTGCTTTTCCTTTAATTTGGAAAGGCTATGGCTTAGGGTAAATGTCTGAAACTTAGGATGGGTTTGCTTTTCCTGTACTTATTCCACCAAGTCAGTTCTGATTATTTCATTCACTGTAAATATTTTTTTCACTGACATTTTAAGGAACAAAACCAAATATTGAGGTATTAAGTTGCAGATTCTTGCTGTAAGTTTTTGTTCTGCTCCCAGTTTTTGTGACCCTTAGAACACAGAAGACAAAATCTCTGCAAAGATGACAGGAGTTATTCAACCTTTTATAGAATCATAAGACTGGTTTGGAAGGAACCTTAGAGATCATCTCATTCAAACACCCCTGCCATGGGCAGGGACACCTTTCACTAATCCTGTCTGCCATTTAAATATTCAGCATGTGGGAATCAGGCTATTATGTCACAGATCTACGACTTGTCTCTATACTTAGTTTAGGGAACATATTTTACCATGAGAAAAAGCTAACAAGTAAACACACACACAGATAAACAACCAAAAAACCCACATTGACTGGGCTTTTAATAATGCATTGCTTTCTTTATAAAGTTTGAAAGGAAAAACATGACTTAGAGGTAAGATACAATTGTATTTTCTTGCCTAGCAAAGTTGTCCGATAACATTGCTTCAAAAGAGGCCTTAAGTGGACTCCAGGATAAAGTCTAGTACTCCTGAAAAGTGACTGACAATTATGACATCATCCTTGACATTTATCAAATTTTCCTTGTTTTTCATATGGATGTACTTTCTATTCTGTTCATGTGAGATCATTAGCAAACTACATTGACAAGAGATCTGAGTGCCAGTGGCTGGAGTGGGCCCTCAAGGACTCACAGGTCCATGGGCCAGCAACCAGACAGACTGGGCATTTAAGGTTAGTTGTAAAGAGACAAATATTTTTTGTTTATATATTCCATTATTGCAAGTTTCAGTCCTCTCCTGCAAGGAGAGAAGGAGCTGGAGGGGACCATCTGAGCCCTTCATGGCACTGGTACCAGCAGCGCGCTCTGACTGCAGAGGCTCCATGAGGACAAGCATGTCTGTACTCCGCATGTGCGCGTGTGTGTGTGCCCCTACCGGGAACACTTGCTCAGCCGGACGGATGGCTGGGAGCAGGGAAGGGACTTGTAGCATTCTCACCTCTGTGGGGCCAGAGCAGGGGATATCAGCTGGGACCTCCACCCTGCCAGGTTCAGCCATCCGAAACCAATGAAAAAGATTCAAGCTCTAGGAAATCTGATCCAGATCACTAATGTCTCTAATCTTAGAGCATTTTCTTGACAACTATCTTCAATTTAAGGTTACTGTTTCCTGTCCAACAGCTATAGAGATGAATATAGATAATTTCATCTCTACATTCTTCTTTTCTGGAGAACATCAAGGGATAACAGACCACGTTTGGAGACCAATGTAATTTAAGCAAGCATACAAAGACTGCTGTGGTTAACTGGAAAAATGCATAGTTCTCTCCAGAGTACTGCTGCCAGCTTGGTGACATTTAATGTTTCCCAATGAAGCTTCAGCTTCATATTCTGTATATTTAATAGACTTGGCCCATGTTACACCACTTAATACATCGAGCAGGCCTGGCCTGTGGCCTAAGGAAAACCTTAGTGAACTCCACCTGTTATATCCCTCCATCCTGGGAACCGGTCAATCCCAGATATTATTTGGGTACACTTTTCCAGCAAGATTGTATCAACAGTAGTTTCACCAAGACCATAGCTCCCTGGTGTGGCTATGAGAATGACACCTGAGAGAGTATCAAAAACCCCATTAAAGTCAGGATGTGATACTACTGCTTCTCTGCTGCTCTGTGCAGTTATCCTGTCATGGAACAGAATTAGGTTATTTTGACAAAACCTGTTCTTGGCAAACCCATGTTGGCTGCCACACAACTCCTTTTGTTATGCTAAGAGCTGTTGCACTGAGGGTGACCCCAAGTCAGGGAGATACTTCATAAGCCAGTCATCCAAACAGGGCTGGAAGGAAGCACTTGGTGATTCAATCTGCATCTTGACAAGCACTTTCAGACACTTTGTCAAAAAGTCCCTGGCATAACATCCAATTCACTCTGTAACTGAATCATTAGTATAATATTTCATGCATTTTGCAACTTCAGGACAATAGGACTTTGGTTAAGAGGAAGACATAACCTCTAGGAAAATGAAGATACATAGTACATTTGGATTGCTGCTAAATAAATCTAAAGAATCTCATTTAAGAGTATGACTGCCCCAATGGCACCAGCAGCTACTGAAGATTAGTATGTTAGATATATTGGGTTTCAGTAAGCTTTCTGGAAACACCCTCATCAATTGTGGTTTTTAATTCAGTATATTCCAGCTAAGAATTTTTTTATTGAAAATTTCACTAGTACCTCTTAATTTCTCTTCTATTGTTGTAATTTTAAATTCCCTCACAGTAAATGCACATTACAATTTTGGAAAATGATGCTAGCATGCAATCTGTTCAAAGCGTATAACATAAATTACAGTGCAACTTCATTGCTTTAGAAGAAGGTTTCTGTCATTTATTTGCTGATTGAGGCCTCAGAAATGGGTTTGTTTCTTCCTTCCACTACCAACTTCCTCTTGTAATTAATGCAAATAAACTGGCAGGGCCTCATGTTACTGTGATTTGCTATATTCAGAATATTTCATGCTAATGAAAGGTTGTACCCATATGCTTACCAACATGTGATGGAAATCTCTGTTTGCAAAAATATTTTGTCCGGAATAGACAGAGGTGTGTACTTCTGCAGAATTATGATTTTATTCATTTGTCCTCTAGTTTTCAATCATTTCCCCTTCAGATTCAGAATTATTGGCTGTGACTTATCCCCATTTTTAGTCTCATAACCATTTCCCCTTTATGGGAATTCCCATTTTATTCAAAAATAAAACCAGATTATTTATGCAGGTGGTTTTCTAGGAGGCCATCAATCCAGCTAACTCCAGAATCCTAACTTAAGCAGAGCTTCATTGACATCTTCTATGTCTGCCACAGTAGGGACTGCAGCTGGATCAGCATAACTGTCTTTGTTGAAAAACAAATCAAACCACACCTAATTTATTGTTCTATGTGTACTAGAAAAGTGACAGGCATGGAGACACATGTGCTTTTGACCATGGTTAGAATAGCATATCCTCAAACCTCTGTGTTCATAAGATGAATGGATGTGGCCCTGATATCTTCCTATACCTAAAAAGGAACCACAAAAGACAGAGCCAAGGATGTGCAGATGGATTTTATTTTTTTCTAAAAAAGAGCATGCAAGAAGTGTGGTTGACTGGCTCAAAGTGGACTTGGTTTTTGGAGGTGGTAACTTCATTTTTGTGAATGGTTTTGAGGTTTCTCAGTCTTGGTTGTCATTACTCTCCTTCTCCAGATTTTTTCAGTAGTCCAAAACCATTGACAACCATTGTCCCAGATTCACCCAGCACAGAGGACATACTGCAGAGTTGTTCCATTTGGCTCAAATTCAGAGGTACATGTACTGGCACCAAAATAAAGAAATCCACAGGCAAAATCATTCCTGCAACTTGATCGCTATCAAATGTGAAAAGAAAAAATAGGAAGCAGGAATGGAGAACCGTTGTTTAAACCTCTCTCATAACAGCCTAGTAACAACTATATGTCTTAGAAACTGCAGTCTTGTGATATCTTTATATGACTAAAACGGTAGCTAGGAATAATAATACTTTAAATGTTTAACAAAAAGTAAAAATCTGTGTCTAAATACTTTCTCTATGAGGAACAATAGAAATATTTTAAAAAGAAATCCCAAAAGTGTAATTACAAATTTTGAAACTCCTCAAGTCACCACTTTCCATATCATCCTGGAAGACAGTTCTAAAAGAATGGGAATATTATTGGTTGACTAAGTGATTGCAGGGGAATACTTACTAATAATTTATTTTTTTCTTAATTAGCAAAAAAAAGACCATTTATTCATTTTCAGTGACAAATATCTCTCATGAAGTTCGGATTTCACTGTGAAAGCAGAACCCTTCTTCCTGAATAACTCAATTTTCTAGCTATCAGGCTAATGTTTTCATAACTAAGAGAGTGATATTAGAGTTGTGAGACAGGGAAATAATAATAAAGAAATTCCATACATTAATATGTTCAACGGACGTATTGGAAATTTTCCTTTTGCACAGGTTCATTGTAAAAAGTGTTGGCCAGATCTGAAAGCACTCAAAGGCTTGAACAAATGTCGAAAGATGCAGAGGAGCACAGGTCATGAAGGATATACAGCCTGAAGAATTTTTCAGAGTATTACAAGACTTATATATGTTTAAGTTTGAGAAAACTAGAAATTGTCATTTATCTGATGAACAGTTTATTGTGAAATACTTTTGTACTTGATGCAAATTTCCAGATCTCATCATCTGCTAATACTTAGCTATTTGTCTTTCTTCTTTTATTGTTTGCCTCTCTAAGTCAATTCAACATGTTGTTTATAATTGCTGACAGTCTCTTTGTTAGACATACACTGCATCCCTCCCAAATCTGATTTTATCTTTTACACAAAATAAAGCTGTTCTTATTACAGCCATTAATGGCTGTTAGCCAATCTCAGAACCAGTACTTCTGCTGCATCTTCTTTGACCTACTTCTCTGTTTATCCTCCCTTGTGATTCATTTCTCTGCAACCTCATCACAAAACCAAATACAATCACTTTCTTACTGGCTCCCAGATGTGTATTCTAGACTGATCAGCTTCTCTCTAGATCAAGAGTCACTCAAGGAGATAGCTAAAGTATTTTCATCCTCTCCCTCCCCACACCTTCTTTGACAATATTTCTACTGCTTATTTTTTCTGATCCATATCTCTAGTCCCTTCTGACTCAGACCCTCCTGTAGGTCTCTCTGCCTAGGCTTTGCCCAAATATTAGTTTCTGTCAGACAAATATGCTTAAGAACATTCCTGTCTAAGCTAAATTAAGCTAAAGCATGCAACCTAAGAATGAAACTCCTTCAAATTCAAACCATCTTGCATCTTTTCTTCTTCTCCCTGATGTGTATTATCATGTCAGATCCGTTATGAATGCTGCAATAAAAGCCATTTTCTGCTATGATAATGTCACATGTCTCTGTACATTCCTCTGCTTGCTCACCATTCTTCCTTATCAAACTCAATCTGCTTGTCATCCTTGCAGAAACCTTACTTTTCATTTAAGACTCTGGGTGGAGATTCTATCTCTGTCTAGTCCTTCCAAAGATGCTGTTGCTCGGAGACTGGCTGGGCATCAGTCTGCTAGTAGGAGGTGTTGAATGCTTGCCTTTGCATCACTTGGGTTTTTTCCTCAGTTTTTCCTTCATGTATTCAAGTGTCTTTCTTGACCCATGAGTTTTTCTCACTTTTTCAATTCTCTCCTGCATCCCACTATGGGGAGGAACAAGTGACTGGTGGGTGCTTAGTTGCTGGCCAGTGTCAACACATCACATGTGAAGAAAAAGCTTGACTTTTTTTCCAAAAATTCCCCTGATATGATCTGATTAGGAATCCTGCAACTTCCACCATTTGATGGCAGTTGCGTAATTCCAGCTGTAGGAAAAGTTGACATAATTTGACCTAGCTTATCACGAAAGCTTCAGTATAGCAAACCAGGTCATGAAAAGCTTTTCTCCTATTTAATTTCAAACTCTTAGACTACAGTTTCACATTTCAATCCTTCCTAAGTCAGACTCTGAGAATGAACCAGTGTCCTCTTTGGAGTGCACTGGTAGGCAGGGCATAGCCCTGTTTCATTGCTTTTTCTTTTTCTTTTTTTCCCTTTTTGAGAATTTCTTTTGCTAGTAGAAATAAAGAGTATATAGAAGAAAATGTTGCAGATTATAGTGTTCTTTTCCAATCTTCATCACATGAATGCTAATGCCATCGAAGCACTAAAGAAGATATTTCCAAAGTATGCACATTTGCGAAGCTTTAAGAAGAAAAAATCTCTTGCTATTTGAGCAAGGTGGAGCATATTCAGTTTCATGAATGACTGTTTATCCTGCATTCCTAATTTTCAAGGTTAAGAAATCTGCTTGCAATTAAAAGCAGAAAAAAATTTATAGAAATAAGAGAAAAAGGAAATAACTGGCAGCGTGTTACGGTCTGGACTATCAAGCTGGTTAACCCCCTGAAAGGGGGTAACTTAATGTTAACTTACATTTTCTATATACTGTTATCAAGACAAAAAATAGAGTGAAAATGAACTGGGCTTGACCCAATCAGTAAGATAATGTTTCACCACTTGCATAACAAACAATTTCTGGCAGGTGGCAGGTACTACAGAATCAGTATTAAACTTTTGGCAAACCGAGCTTGTGAAGTGATTACCAGACGCAGATGCCTGGAGCAGATCTTCAAGAGACAAAGCATACTAAAATAAAAGTTAAACAGCAAAAATAAAAACCAAACACCAAACAAAAACCCAAAAAAACAAAAAAGCTTGCTTTATTGGACAAATATCACAGGCAACTTAAAGCACAATGTATGTCCAAAAGACACCTTGACCATTACTATCATTGTCATTAACACATCTCCTTGCATGTGTACAGCACAAGCAACTCCTTTCAAGTGTTATTGTGCTTCTCCAGATAATGCAGAATACAACAATTTCTACATCAGCTTGTGAGTGAACTGGTATAATAAACTTTTAATTTATGCAATAAATTAAAAGTGTTAATGATTTATTTAATTTTGCACGACATTAATTATCACATTGTCATATCTCAAACTACTGAAGCCATATAAACATAAGCCTAATACTTTGAATGGTGCATGTAAGAAAGTTTGTCGCTATTTTATTTCAAAAATATTAATACGTGTTACTTAAGTGCTGATATATACCATAAATTGGCAAAATAAAATCTTAAGTGTTTTGTTTAGCTTTTCTAGTTATAAAAGTCTTGTCTTTGAGATTGCACGTAAGTTCTCAAAACTTATTCTTTTTTGTTCCTGACAATTGTAGGATTTTCATGGAAGACACTTCCAGAAAAGAAGCTGTGGACTTTGTGCTCTGAACTTAAAGACAATTCCTGGACCAGTTTTTCAAGCAAGGTCTGTTGCTTTCATGTTGTAAATGCTGACTTTAGGAAGAGAAACTGAAATAAATGTGGGATTAAAAACAAAAGTACCTTGATCAGTTTTGACGTAAAAGACTTTCTGATTTATGTGCTTACTTAATAGCACTGGGAGAAATGTCACGAATGTAAGAAATACATGTTTTTTCTATCACCAAGACGTTCTAACTAGTCTGAGATATTTTTACCAACTATTTTGCTATACATACAAAATAGAAAATACAAAGAAAAATCTTTGCATGATGTCCAAAGAGTAGTAAGGACAAAACTGTTGGACTGTATCAAGGTCATGGCAGGCATGCTCTCTACTTTAGGAGATGTTTATATTTTTGGAATTAAAAAATCTTTGGCATAAGCCTGCATTGACAAGAGGAACTAAAATTCAGGACTTTTCATTCCAGGAGAATGTGCTCATTTCCAGAACCCAAATGCAGGGGTTTAGGTTTTCCATTAGGCCCCAAAATCTGTTCATTCTTTAGAAGAAGGAATAGAAAGAAAATGCAACTCCGTCATGCCACTGTGCATCCACCTCTGGGTGTATTATTGCTCAGGAAAGTAGAACTAAGGAGCCCAGTCACACACTGTCTACCACCAGGCTGTAATGACAAGCATGTGGCTTTTTTTCAAGCTCCTAAACACATAAAAGAATTTCTGTCTATCAATTCCAGTTCTAAAGAGTGACAAAGCCACAAGCCAGTGCTTTAGTCTGAGAAAGCAACCCGAAACATGCCTCTTGGCTGGCGTAGGCTTACCTCTCTTGGTATGCTGGGCATCAAGCAACCCATGGAAAAGTTCTATTCACGTAGGTGCCTTGCTCTGCTCTGTGAATTACAGAGGCCATCTGAGGTGTCTCGTTGTACTGACTGACACATTGGGGATCAGGACACATACATGCCTTTGTGAGTTCAACAGGATCGAGCATAAAATCTAAGTGCAAGGGGGATATACATATCTTTTTCTGTCTCCAAATATTTGAAGAACTTCCAGTCTAAGTCAAAGTTTTGTGGGAAAATTAGACTAGGTTTTGAAATCCATTGTGAGGGATTTTTTGAGGTGATAAGGATGATAAGCCTGACTCAGTAGGTCTGTGTTATACAAGGTGACACACACAACCATAGCACCACTTGGAATCTGCACTAAGGACCTGTTATACTTGCAAATGATGACAAGCACTGCTGTCTGTCATGTCAAGCCATATCATGTGAAACCTACTCTGCTTTGGAAAAGCTTTGGAAAAGCATATTTATTTCAAATTCAACCTTATATTTACAGTGGTTTCTTTTGCATCTTCAAGTTGAACTTTGTGTTTAATGTCTTTCCATCCTCTACAACTCAAGGCTTTCAGAGGCAAAATAGGTTTTTTGTTGTAATGCTAGGTTTAGTTTAGCAGGCTGCAGCTTTCCTAAGAGCTCAGTGGGGCTGCTTAGGGCAGTGCGACCATGGTCACCCTCCCGTAGTCCATTTCGGATGGCCCCGCGGTTTCGCTCTGGCAGCTGTCAGCCCTACAACCAGTGATGGCAAAGGAGGCGAGAAGAGTCTCTCCATGAGGGTTTGAGAGGACTTTTAATAGTTACACCTCGACCCAGCAATCCCCAGAAGCAGAGGGACCTCGTGATCCGGGTGCAGGGCGGTTTTGTCAGATTGCAGGGGCGGTACATGGGCGGGTTGGGATACAGAAACCAATAGAGAGAGCCTGAGGGAATGGCCAGGGCTAGGAGCAAGGGAAAGCTGGGGGCGGGGGGAGGAACAATATGGGATCAGAAAAGCAGTGGGTAAACAGATCACCACAGTTTTTCATTTATTCCTTTTTTAAATCTCTATTTTTAAAGCGTGGACAAGTGGCCAGGAGTTGAAGAGAGCTAAGACAAAGCAAAACAAATTTAAAACTGGTTGAAAGAAAAAGACAATGTATTGTCTGATATATTTAGTGGCCTGGAAGTCATTTGGCTCTTTCTGAATGCACAGGTAGCTGATTGTATAGTTGTACTGGTTTTGTCTAAGTTTCAGTATTTATTTTTACACATTTTTTGATTGTCTGACTGGCTGAGTAGGTACTAATTTCACTGCTAGGTAAAGCTCAGTTTAACAAAGAACTTAAGTGTTCACTTAGCAGTAAGCACTGGGTTAGTGCCATGGATGATATTAAAAGAATTATATGAATCTTTAAAACTTAAGTTGTTTTCTGCTCAGCTTTGCTGAATGGTTCCAAATTTTCCATGATTAAGCTTCAATTCAGTAGAATCACAGCAGAATTTGGCCTTTGTAAAACTAGATTTCACTGAAACATCTGAAAGTAATTTTTAGAAATAATTTTCTTAAAAGCCTATGGATTTCTGTATTTCTGTTCTGGACTGGTTTAAGTCTCCGTTATACTGACCAGCCTTATGACAAAGCAAAAAGTATTTTCAGATGTTAATATTGGAATTGTGCATTGAGTTTATGCAATACAGATGTCAGAATCAAGATTGGTTGAAACATTACTGAGAACAGAAAAGTCTATCTACTGATGAGGAATCATGAATTCTGAGCATTTTCCAAATCAGTACACTTGAAATATGATAGAGTTCAGCCAAATAAGTGGAAAATTTTCTTTTGATTTCAGTAGCTATTGCCACTTAAGAGCATAAAAATTCATTTTAAAGGATTTAAATCTTTTGCAGTCTGTTTTACAGCCAGTTTTATTTCAACAAATCTTCTCTGTCTTGATATTCATTGACTGCTCAAGACAATCTATGATTCTATAGAGTCATGGAATTTTTTGGTTGGAAGGGACCTTAAAGATCATCTAGTTCCCACTTCCTTGCCATTGAGACAAATGTCTTCTCCTAGACAGATTGCTCAAACCATAGAGTCATAGAATCATAGAATATGCTGAGTTTGAAGGGACCCATCAGGATCATCAAGTCCAGCTCCTGGCCCTCCACAGGTCATCCCAAGAATCACACCATGTGCCTCAGAGTGTTGTCCAAATGCTCCATCCAGTCTGGCCTTGAACACTGCCAGGGAGGGGGCATCCACAACTTCTCTGGGCAACCTGTTCCAGTGCCTCATCACCCTCAGAGCAAAGAATTTCTTCCCAAGATCTAATCTAAACCCACCTTCTTTCAGTTTAAAGCCAATCTCCTTTGTCCTACCACTACATGCTCTTGTAAAAAGTCCCTCTCCAGCTCTCTTGCAGCTCTCTTTAGGCACTGGAAGGTGCTGTAAGGTCTACCAGGAGCCTTTTCTTGTCCAGGCTGAACAACCTCAACTTTCAGCCCATCTTCATAAAAGAGGTGCTCTAGCCCTCTGATCAACTTTGTGGCCTGCTCTGGACTACTATAGTACCACATAATTTTTGCCAACCCCTAGTGCTGCTTTTATCCTTTCAGAAAACTTGGTGCAGTTTTGTTTCTTCTATATAAAATACTTCTGAAAACAGAATCAAGCAGAGCAGAAAGCATTTCTAGATTTAATTGTTATTTTTTTCTTTGTTTGGTTGTTTTGGTTTTTTTTTTCCTTTTTCTTCTCTATTTTCTCTTTTTTTCTCTCTCTCTGGCAGAATTCAATTATACTTTTGTATTTTGTAACATCAGGAAGAGCTACAAAACACACCAAATTGCTCTCAGGCTTATATATTAAATGAGTCAGAAGGGAGACTTAATTCCAAATACCAAATTGCTGGGATTTTTTTCATGTTCTGATAGAACAGATTATTTCAATATTGCAACACTAGATGTCATCACATCATGGTCCAACATGGTGAAATTATATTTAAGCTTTTACCAGGATACAGATGAGTGAATAATTCAAAATTAATGATTTATGTACTGGATTCTGCTGCCATTTTTCTTTTTCTTTTTTTTTCTGCATGAAATATTCAAAAGCAGATTACAAGACTCTCTTAAGTATTCCCTACTAGAAATTATTTGCAAGTTTCTTTCCATTTTGTGTCCCAAAAAATGAATTTTAACTGCTCATTTTGAAATTTAAACTCACAATTATTAGTTTTTTAGAATGTTGTTTCTGTTCCTGATTTATTGAACAACAATGTAATATGACAAGCTGAAAACACAAGTGAAAATCAGAACACAAATTCAGGTCTGTTGTTAAATCAGTATCTCCAGTAAAATAACAGTTAAAATTTTAAATTCTTCTAAAAAATATTCAAACAAAAGTAAATATGAAAAACATATTTATTTATGCTAATTATTAATCTTTCTGTAAAATGCTCTTTAAAAAAAAGAAGTGTTTTCCTTGACATCAGCTTCAAACATTATAGTAACAAATATAGATCTTGACCAATGAATGATGAGTTTTTAAAAATTTTTACTGCCCAATTATGCACTTCTCAATGCAATTTAATTGCATAATTAATACTGCATATATATATTTGTGGGACTTAGGCAGAAATGACCCTGCTTATACTGGGCCTTTTACTGAGCTGCTGTAAATTCAGATCTTTTCTTTGTAGTTTTAATTGTTGATAATGTGAAAAGGGCAATGTACTTTATAAATTATTTCTTGTTATGATCTCAGGTCATATCACGGATGTTCTCCAGTCCCCGAAACAGCTGCCATTAGGTCTACCAGCTCCCTTCTTTAGCAGCGTTACTCATGTCATTCTGTTTGATTCAGAAAATAGGATATCTGGTCTGTTTAATAATAGTAAAATTGTTATTATTTTTAATAATGTATGCGACTCAGTGCCATAATTTCCTGTACTCCAAAGCACAGGGAATCTCCAGGGCCTTTCAGCTACCTAATACTCTTCTTTACAGTTTTCCTGCCTTCTCTACTCTCTTGTGTTCTTGCATGTTACACCAAAAGGGAAAACCCCATATCTCCATAAATTTAGTCAAACACAAACAAAATCTTTTAATGCCAATAAAACAAAAATCAGAAGGAAAATGTACAAGATTGCTGCAACATCTACTTTTAAAGCAGCTACAAGTTCTTCATTTTTTTGTTATTCAGGTAATTGGGACTTCTGAAATGTATTTGTAAATACAAAAAGGGCCTTTGAATTCAATATCTTATCTGATGAGCCTTTAACACAAAATGTAATGCCAGTGTGAGTAAAGGAAACTGAACCTTTTACCAAACCCCCTCAGACTACAGAGCAAGGCTTACTTATGTTTTTCTACTGATAACCCAATTAGCATCAAATTTGATTCTGCAAAACAAAAGTGGAGAAATAATCCCTGTCTAGACCAGACCATGAGGACTCAGCTGCTCTCCAGTCAGGCCCCACATTTCCTGGATGACTGGTCTACCAACATCTCTGTTTTAAAAGAAAAAGCTAATTAATCTTTTTTTCCTGAGGATAGGAAGAAAAAGTTCAGATCACGAACCTCAGTTTCACTGATAATTTCACAGCAGCAAAATCAAGGCATCCTGTTCTTACTAGTCTTTCCCATTGGTCACTTTATTCTCATGTATTCCAACACTAAGGTGTGCCACCACATTTAAGACACTTAGATAAGGATGCATGGAAAAAATACAGCACACTCTGGATGTTTTGCCATTGTTTAGCATGCCCACCTCATGCATTTCCCTTACTAGACTGGAATTTTCTTCTTGCTTACTGGCATGAGCAATTTATTCTTTTTTTTCTTATTGTTGATGGCCAATATCCATTTAAACTGAAGCCATATCTTAGAATAGTCTAAATGGTTAAGTTAATCGTAATTTTAACCATTCACATTTATTGTGTTTACCTACACCAATTTATGTGATTCAAAATAGATAAATGTGGTTGACAAATTTTGATTTTTTTTTAAATTATATTATATGGATTTCTTTGCATTTTTTAAACTTTTTCCATTGCACCATCATTTCTCTGTCCCTAGTATGACAATTTGTGGTCTTGCACTTACTCCTAGACAGTGCAACCTGATTTCTTTTGATGGAACCACAGATGCAGGGAGCTATTCCCCAGAGCTCTTAGCTCTCAAGGCCTGTGTGCATTGGCTTATGATCTTGTTACCAGCCACTTCTTGGGCTGAAATCACTGCAAGAGCAAGTTAGTGCTCATTGCTGTTGACTGCTTTCTCTGCTGTGGTGATTCCTTAATGGATATGATCTGTGGGGGATGGCATGAAGAAGGCAGTCACCTTGAAGAACAAAAAGGCAGAGCCAGGGTTTCTTGAAACAGATTTTGACACATCTTTTTGCAGCCTAGGGAAGGGTAATAGAACAATTCACTGTGATTTGCTGAATAACCTGGAACAGTGTGCCAGAGAACTATAAGTAAGAAAGGCACACAGTTATATTTCAAAGAAGTATTACAGCATTAAATCCAACTTCCTGCTCCTTTCATGAAAAAAACCCTTCAGATTCTGCTTTATAAATATTCAGAAGATCTTGTAACAGCAACTAAGGTATGGTATATATTTAATGCTATTATTCTGATATTCTCAACTGACAAATGGGACTTAAGATATGAGGAAGTTCTCTGCCTCTTACTAACATCTCTTATCCATTTAATAGACAAAATGAGAAAGAATCTAGTTATTTACAGCAAGTCATTATATTCCTTTATATTTTGGTAGCACTTCAGTGCAAGAAGTACATTTTTATTAATTCTTTCGTTATTAGAAGTCACTTAATAAATATCTTATTCAAATATGAATAAAGAGCAAGTGTGCTAGCTGCTTAAAGCCTTGATGATTTGACACCTGATTGCCTAAATCCTGTAGATTTGTTACTGTTCCAGTAACTGATCATGCTTATAAATAGTTCAATAATTAAAGTGTTTCAGTTTCAGGGATGCAACATCATGCTCTTTATTGAGCTTCTAGACATAAACATTTGATCCTAATCCTCACATAGGAGCATGTTTTCCTATATGAGGATTGGGCGTAGAAGCTAATTCTCTCACTGCTACTATAAAAAAAAAAAAAGGGAAAGAGAGAGAAAGAGAAAGAGAAAGAAAGAGAAAGAGAAAGAGAAAGAAAGAGAAATGTTTTTTTTTTTAATCAGTCTGAAACTTAAACTCTACTGCAATAGCAATTCATAACTATCTGCCATTAAACTCTCCTGCCTTTGAGCTTTGACAGATTTCTGGAATGCTGGATGACAGTCATATGAACTCTTAAAATAGCTGAAGGATGAGGAAAAAAAGTAGAACCCAATCCTGTCATGGAAACTGAGTGGGTGCAAGGATCTAAGAGGCTATTACAAACCACCTCTGTCTGCAAGAGGCATTGATGACACAAGCACTGTCAGAGGGGAGAAAAGAACCAATTCATAGTAAGAAATTTTCACTCATGATAAAATTCAGAATGTCACTCAGATTTTATATGTACCTCATGTATGAAATACAAAAAAAAGCCCCATCTTTACAAATGCTTCTGCTCATGTTGGTATTGTATATACAGACCTAGCCCTCCAGGAGTTTCCAGTCTGATTGCATTTCATGCACTGTTTCAGCTTTACAGCCATTGTTTTAGTCAAGCAGAAAAATCCTTTTATTGTGTATTTAACTATTTTCATATTGCAGGATTGAAATATAGAATATTTTCATAACAACTGTTTTGTCTTCCTCCTTTCAGGGAGTTTAGCAGATGACAAAGTTATGGATGCAATTGTGCTGACTTTACTGTTATCATTTAATTCATGCCTGTGATTTCAACTATTACCTGCATATGAGGGCTACTCCTCCATATTTCTGTATTTTACCAGATCCCAAGTTAAAAATATTCTTTATTTTGAACATAGTGAGGAAGAGTTTACATTGATATGGTTATATTTTTATATAAGTTTCTCTGACATAAAAGTAGCCAGTTTATTTAGATGTGAAAGAAAGATTGAAGAAAGAAAAAGAAAAAAAAAGAAAAAGAAAAAGGAAAAGAAAAAGAAAAAAAAAGAAAAAGAAAAAGAAAAAGAAAAAGAAAAAGAAAAAGAAAAAGAAAAAGAAAAAGAAAAAGAAAAAGAAGAAAAGAAAAAGAAGAAAAAGAAAAAGAAAAAGAAAAAGAAAAAGAAAAAGAAGAAAAGAAAAAGAAGAAAAAGAAAAAGAAAAAGAAAAAGAAAAAGAAAAAGAAAAAGAAAAAGAAAAAAAAAGAAAAAGAAAAAGAAGAAAAGAAAAAGAAGAAAAAGAAAAAGAAAAAGAAAAAGAAAAAGAAAAAGAAAAAGAAAAAGAAAAAGAAAAAGAAAAAGAAAAAGAAAAAGAAAAAGAAGAAAAAGATCATTTGGTTCAAAATCCACACTCAGTTCACTTAGAACTGGTCCATGAATGAAAACTATTTTGTAAACAAATTTGAGGAAAAAATATCTTCAGCCATTTTTAATCTTTTAAATCAATTTTTAATGCCTATAAAACGTTTCACCCACATTGGAATTATTTTCAGCTCACCCTTTGTGGATTGAGTTCTCATTAACATATAAGTTATTCTACTTCCTTTCTATTAAATTCATTTTTGTCTTCACTTCAACAGTAAGGTGTGTAAACCTTTTGGGACTCCTTTGTTTGTATGAAACTTGCTCTCCAAGTCAAAAAGGCAGTACTGCTCATACATCACGTATACACCAGTCAGGCAGAAATATGTAAGGTGAACAGTTATAATTGCTTTACATAAAGTAGTACCATTTTTACCATGTATTTATATGCCTACATTAATCCATCTTTTTCTAGGCAATAAACCAATCAGTATTAAAATGCAATGGAAAAAAACTGTATCCTGCTATTTAAATGTCCCAGTGTTAAGAACCACAGGGAATTCATCATCATATCACACATGTGGGGTCCATGTAGAGGGTCCATCTCCCTTTTGACCTCATCAGGCACCACTGTGGCGGTTTTGAAGTGTCCTGACAGAGCTCAAGCACTGACCAGCCTTCAGGTAGCTATTCCTCTGAGTTCAGGACTGCTCATCCATGTAGACAGAGTGGAGCACACTGTTAGACCTCTTGGACAAAATAAATGCCTTACCTATTAAGACTGGATACATGTCAAGGGCTTGGAGAGAGTACAATTTTGGTACTTGTCTCAAAACATGTGTGACTCCTGTTTTAGTTACCTATATCCATTTTTTTAACCTGTTTTCACTGTGGTAATTGAGTCTGGTCCACTCTAATTACAACAGTACCAATAAACTTTCATAATTTTCCTCATTTCATTAAGATCTCTGGAAAACCTTTCATTACGTCTTTGAGAGTTAGCATACAGCTCATTTCATTGATGAGATTTCTACATATTTTCTACCAATAAGATGGGATGATATACACTAGAACAAGACATTATTGGCCATTATCCATATATTTAGCTCCATCTTTACAACTAGGCCGGCTGCCCAATGAGGTAGCAATAATGCCATCGCTTTAAAATGAAATTTACTGCTACATTAATGAGACTAAAAAAGATATCAACTAACTGTTTTTGTCCTTCTGTTTGCCAAATAATAGTAAGGCACAGTTTATGAACTCTGTGGGAGCTTACACTACAAAGCTGTGCCTTGCACAGCTCATACAGAGCCATGTTGTCTGTTGATGTAATCACCATGCCAGAACTAATTAAACTCAAAATGACATTTTCTGGTATTGCAAAGTTCTATAAAGAAGAGCAAACTGTATCTGATCAGAAAGACTTTTGCCCAAAATGTCTTCACATACATAAGGTCAGATCTGGCTCACTTTTCTGAAGCACAGTAAATGTAATTTTTCCTTTCAGCTGTTAAAAATAAATTTTAAAAAAATGCAATCTGTGCAAATCGAATTATAATACAAAGACAACTATAATTTAAGAATGTCATATTCTTAGTTTATCCTTTGTCCTTACACGATGGCAGATTATGGTATGGGCATTTCAAATGCACAGGGCTGGTGAGAGATTTTAATATTTTAAGACATAAAATCATTAATTTTGCAAAAAGTCAAGGCTGAAGGAAATTTATCAGTTAAAAAAACTTGTAGCAGTGTCTGTGTGAAAAAAACTACTGGGCATTTGCTCTTCCACCCTGTCAGTTTGATTGTTCATCAGTTGTCTGGGAAGCTTGCACTGGTGTAAGAAAGGGACTTTGTAAGAGCCTACAAAGGGAATGTGAGTAAGCAAAGCTTGGATTATAGACCGGGCTGGTAATGCATAGTAAAGTAGAAAATGCAATATTCACATATATACTCATGTATATACATGTGTTAATACAGGAGTAGAGAAAAAAACCCTCCTTGTCAGCTCACTACTTACCAATGTGTTATTCTACAGTGGAAATTGTATGGTTTAAAGTCTTAAAAATTCCTTACAATTTTCATTGAAATAAATGTTAGAGAAGACAGTAGGGAACTGAAGGGCAACATTCTTTTTGAAGAGCCAGCAGGCAAAAATTGGATCAATTTGTTTAGTACAACATTATCTTTAAGCTGATTATCCAGCATGCAAATATAGCAAACAAACTAACTAATAAATCTGGAACAAATTTAGTAATATATTAAGACTAAAAAAGTCTAAAATCCATTCAGTTTATCAAACCCTTACCAGACAATAGAAATGTTGATTCAAGTGAAATGGATTCTGCCCCTCTGCTGAGCAGTATGAGGTACATGGCTCTTGCAGCTGGCAAATGAAGAACAAATCAATGATGTTGAAATGAAACCTATCTTAAATATGTTATTGATACACACCAGTGTTCAAACAGGTCATAATGCAGTCATCTATCACACAGTATTTACTCTGTAGCAATGTTTTTTTCTGAAAAAAAATCTTTTCAGGGGATGATCTATAGATTTTGTCTCCTAATACCTGTAAGTGTTTCACTATCCAAAGTCATGGACAGTCATTTTGACAGTAAGTATTTTTAAAAATTATTATTTTATTTGCTCATAAGACAAACAAACAAACAAACCCATGGGAAATTGTATGTGTGTGACTTCCAGAAATTATTGGTTTTGCCATTATGTCCTGATGATTTCACAAGAGTGACTATTTCACAGGATGTGTTTTACAGAAAGAAATTGCTTCCTAAGCTGTGTAAGTTTCATATGTACCTTTTACATGGCGAACAGTCACAATCAAAAGATTTGATATTAGGTAAATAAAATGGGGGTAAAAAAGGAAAAAGTACCTACCAGGTGTGGGGGAGTTGTGTTTTTTTCCAGTGGAATGAGACTGACCCTTGAAACTTTCATAAGACACGGCAGAATTATCAAAGACTAAAACGTATTTTCAGCCCTACCCCTTTTATATAACTTATGCTTATTAGCTTGAACTAGAAGAATCCTTTTAATCAATCTTATTTCAAAACCATACAGATTTAAGACATATTAATCAGCATTGCAGATCAACTCTCAAAATGTCATTTTATGGAATTTGATTGTTATTAAGAAATAAAGATACTGTGATTTACTGTTTCATTTTTTGCAAATATCTACTCAGAAAACTTCTCCCATTATTTTAGGTGTCAGACTATTCATGAACAGTCTGACATACATTCTAATGTTTTTATTCAATATCTTTATTCACAATATGCACGCTAAATTTTTTTTGCTTTTTTTTTTGCATTTTGTTGGATATAACATGACACAATCCATGATGCTAGGTCAGCAAAGTTGTGTTCTTTCTCACTTCCTACATGAGGGAATAATTAAAAACCAGATACAGCCATCTTTAAAAGCTGATGTGCCTCACTGTAATTAGAAGCTGAGTCTTCTAGGTTGAAGGTACTTTCTTATTGGTGACATTTTACAAACAAGACAAGGGCTCCCAGCTTTTACCTAATCTAATATTCTATGGTCATTCTTTTTGTGTCATTTTTCCAGGTGCCTTTTTGCAGATTTCTGAGTCTGTATAAGCTTTTACTTCTACAAAAATTAGTAAAACTGCTGAAAATACATGGAACAGATGATTTACAAATGTATCTGAAGTTATGTAAATGCTAATTCATTTTTATAGTGTATGTAATGAATTCTACCAATAGCAAACTAAATTCTATATTTCTTCCTGTTCAGATGCTGTAGTGTAAGTCCTTTTGAACCACCTTTATGGACCTTTAAAATGATAAGTTGGTATCAAAAGAGTTTGTATATTTTTGTAACACAAGTTTATTGGTTTTCATGAAAACACATGTGGGCGACAGTTTTAAATAATATCAGTCAAGAGCTTTGCTCTTATTTTTGGGTCAGGATCAAGTGCAGAGTAGAACAGAGAGTTTTTTAGTGCATTTTAGTCAAGGACAGAGACTCCAAACAAGAAAAAAGCACCTGGTTGTGTCATTCTCTCACCTAAATTGTCTAAATGTATTCAGGAGAACATTTTGACACAAAACTTGCTTTTTAATATAATGGTATTTTGTTTTCACCTTACCCCAAATTTGCTTTCCTTCTGCAGCTGTTATGCTGCTGTTGTCAAAATAGAAAATGCCTAAAATAATAATAAAACCAGATATTATTTTTAAAGTGGAAATATATTTGATTGACATCTGAAATATTATATAGAGAGGTATCTCTATAAATACAAATAGATACAAGTCTTGAAAAATATGGTTCAGCTGTGTCATTTCTCTGTGTTTCTCTTCTCCCCTAGAGAATGAACTTTGGATTTACCCTCTGGAATACAGTGCTGGGAAAGCTCAGGAACTATCATCTTCCATCCTGAAGTCCAAAAAATCTGTAACATCCATGAAGCACAGGAGCAATGCTTCTAAAGAAAAATCTGTATTCTGGTGGAAAACTTATTTAATTATTTTTTTTTCAAACACCACATGTACACAGCTCCCATGCCCTAGTCTATTACATAGAGGCAAAGTTTTTGAAATGAAAATGTCTGACAGAGTAAAGATCTCTGATCAAGGGCTTATTTCAGGGATTTTAATGTGCTGAGAATTAAGAGGTTGCATTGGCTAAAAAGGCAGAGCTGCCACTCCCTCTCTTTGCAATATCAGACCATTCTTTAGGCATTTCTTAGACCATATGTGGCTTCAACAACCTTATCTTAGTATAAAAATCTGAGATCACTGAACAAAAATTAGAGTCCAAGCTTAGATAAGGGTAACACTTCCAGAGATCAATCAACTAGTCCATTATATAGTGTGTGAGGCTGAAGAAATCATAGTCATAGATCAAGGCTGGGAAAAAAAGTGTTAATGAATTTACAATCAGTGTGGTTGATAAGACCTTTTTAGAAGTGTTACCTAAACAAACACAGAAAAAGTCAACTGAAGCTTTTTATTTGAATATGAATTCAATATTTCATGTTGTGTTAACTGATACCAATATTTTGGTATGTGTTTAGGCATAACTCAGTAAAGAGATTCTGGGCTTATCCATCTCCTGTAGCCAAAGATATTATGCTCTTCAGGAGTCTTGGCTGTTACAGCATTTCTACCAATTCAGTACACATATCATTTCATTCTGCATATATACAACATGAGAAAAAAGTGGGAGAAAATTAATAGTGACTGAAAGAATCCTAAGTAGTCCATGAATAACTAAAGTGTGGAATTGGTGAAATTCTCATAGTCATCAGAGGGTAAAGCTCTAAATGGTTTTACAAGGAAAGCAGTGAGAGAATATGGCAACCAGTTTTAAAATGTAACCGCAAAAATTGCTGAACAGGGATGTTTGGAGTGATTGCTTAGATGAGATCACTCTGGAAAATCCTTTAACCATCTTAAGAAATAAAATTGCAAATAGTTTTTTTCTCTTTGTTTAAAGTCCTATAAAAAAAAATAGATAAAAATGCCCACCCAGCACACTGTTATGATTAAATAAAATTGGCAGACCTTTTTATATTGGACACTTTTTCTTACACAAAATGCAAATTCATGAACTGAACAGCTGCATGAAAAATATATTATTGTATATATTAACCCTATAATTATTAGTAAATGCATATTATACACATTTTATATATATATATATATGTGTGTGTGTTCCATCTATATGTGTAGAATATTATGGGCTTTATATACTAGATATATAGCTTGCATATGAAGCATGAATTTATATGTCAGGAGACATGGAACTGAGCAGTACAGATCAGGTAATACAAGAGAAAAGTTACCTTACTGTGGAGTCTCCTTGCTCATGATATTTTGCCATCTTTTGGTCCTCACAACCTATCAGCTCCCCACTCTAAATCTCTGGCTGTAGAGGTTAGGTGATAAGGCAGGCTATCCACTGCTTTTCTTCATCTACTTGTATTTTTAAGGCAGTGTCAGTAAGGGGAAATGTGGATTATGCACATGGAAACACAAAGGAGAGAATTTTGTGCATCATTTTAGCTTCTTGCTGCTTTATTTTTATTTTGTCCTTTTGTGTGTGTTCATATAAGACCACTAAAGGGATTTTAGGCTATGACTGTCAGAGAAATTTCTATTTCCAGAGAGGATGCCAGATATAAGAAATAATTAGAATGTAAGAAAACTAAATCGAAACAGATTCATTTGCAAAGAAGCAACCAAAGCTGTCAAACGACAGCCTTCACAGAGTCATCTGTGAAACATTCACTTTGAAGTTCACCAGCAAATGAAATAATAGTCTGTTAAGGGGATTGTGATTTAGCCAAGGGTGTGCTGGCCTGCTGGTGACTGACATCTGATAAGCAGTAAAATTGCACTACACTTCAAGTGCTGGGTTCTTGCTTTCAGTCTGATGAGGTTATCCTATAGCCAAGTCACTTCATATTTCTCTTTTCTGCTACTCTCAGACTGAAAAGCTGCAAGATTTGTTCTTACTCTCTTAATCCTGGAAATGAAATTTTTGGGGAGGATGTGTAGATGTAACACATAAGAAAGAGTTTTAATTTCATGTAATTTCTTGCATATTTTAGAAGAAATTTAAAGACCTGTCTGTTCTGCAATTACTCTTGACAGAGTATGACAATAAAAAGTTTCACCAGGCCTACCAGAGAGAAAGAAACTAAACTGAAAGGGGCTTAAGTTCTTCTAAACACTCACACACAAAAAAAACAAACAAACAAACAAAAAAACAAACAAACAAACAAACAAAACAGGAATACAGTGATTGTGTGGCTTTTTGTCAGGGTGAGGAAAAATGATTTATGTGTTTGCACTACAATCAAGAATGTTTTCATCACTTGTGTAATACAATGTTATCTCGATAAACTATTCTGTGAACTTAACAGAAGAACATACCTTTCAGTGAAAAAGTTAGTAACTTTAACCAAGATGTCACCTGAGATGTCAAAAAGAAAGTCGGGATGTGTCTCTTTTAAAATAGTGTCAATTTAATTTGTCTGTGAAGTTAGTTGGGAAAAAATGTATCATTCAGAATAAAAAGGGATTCAGTTCTATCCGTCAAGGGTCTAAAACCAAAATCTAACCCAATTTTGGCTTTTTACTTAGGAAAACAAAATTCAATTGAGGTTTTGTACCACTCAAAACATGGTACCATAAGTCTCATGTCTGAAGTTATCCAGAACGCTTTCACCGTAGCCTCTTTAGGTCAGCCCTGCAGGACATTTCTGCAGTGCTTGTATCCATGCAGAAATCTTTTCTTCTTTTCTGAGGTGGTAAAAGTATCAGACATGCTATCATTAAAAAATATTAATGCAAAAATGCAAGTGCTGAATTGAATATGAGTTGCTGCTATTGTACGACTCTTGAGACCAGATCATGCCCATCTACAGAGAAAACAAGTTTACCTGTGGGTAGATTTGTCAAATGTTTTAGGGATGTTCAATTCTTGAACACAGGGGTACTTTGGTATAGACAAAATCTTCATTTGACTAAACAACTTCAATCTTGTCGGTTATCATGGTAAGGATGAGAATTTTCTCATCCTGTGTTGTTTGCATAATAAGACTGAAAGGTGCATTTCAGGAGTCAGTGAACATTTCCTGGGAGATAGGTTATCACATAAGATGAGCTCTCTAACAATTTTGATACTAAAATTTCTATAAATTTTAACTAGCTTAGGCTTTTCCATCCTCCACTTATCTTCCTCTCAAACACATACCCTGTTGGTATACTTTATGGAGAAATACATGTTTATGCTAAGAAAAAAATTAAACCACCTGGTATAAAAATAATTGTTAAAAGACCTGACAATTTATTTCACACTGCATTCTAGTGAGACAAAAGTAAAGCACAGATAAAATAACACTTCCTTTTGCAGATATTTTATAATTTCACTGGGAATAGGTTCTGTCATAGCACTTGATAAAATCTTTCATATTGTGAAAAGTAAGCCCTTTTTCTCTTTATTTTTATTTTCTGGAATCCTGTTTCCAGGTAAAAAGATGCAAAGTTCTGCCAAATATAGTGGCTTATAATTTTGTTTAAAAAAAAAAAAAATGTTGGTTTGGGGTTTTGGCTTGGTTAGTTTGTTTTGGTGGTTGATTGGTTGGTTTGTTGGGTTTTTTTTTAATGTGGGCATTTTACAGCGTTTCAGGTGGTGTTTATCCAGCTTGAATCCAGCTTGTCTAGGATTTTTATCTTCAGCTTTAAAAATCTAGCATCAACACTGAAACTCGTAGATTTTTGGTCTGAGTTTTTCATCTTAGAACACAGATGATAATGCCATTGAAATTATGTGTTGTTTGTGTCCATTTTACATGAAAAATGTCATCTATAATTTAACATATTGATGAGACACAGCTTGTTCACTGGTCTAGTTCAGTTCCCGCTCTAGAAATTTCCTTAACAATAAACTAATTAATATAGATAACAAGTGTAAATATTTAGTCATATCTGCTAAGATATGCTTGAGTAATAAATTTATCCCAGGAAACAAACAAGTTAAATTTTAATAAATATGACAGTAGTTAATCAGTGCTTTCACAAATGGGAGCAAACATTGGAAAGTGAGTAGAGGGAAGTGCTTGGGGTATAGTCCATGTGTAAGTAACATGGGGAGAGTCACACCTTCCATACCAGTGGTCCTTCTTTTAAACCTGATTTCCTATTCCTGATCGTTTGCTGAAAAAGACTTTCTTCAAGTATCTGTTTTAAAAATTTAAATACCTTATAAACTTTATGAGCAATGATAAAAATAAACAGGATCTGTTACAAACCAATACTTGCCAATGTGAGTAGTAAAACTTGAATTAATAGTACTCTAAGTTTTATAATGATGAGCCAGAAGTGCTAGGTGGAATCCAGATTAATCCTTATTTCACTGTTTCTGAGTTTTTCTGGTTTGAAGAGAATGTTTTGTTATAAATACAATTGAACCATTATTTGGCCTCATTTAACTACTGCTGGAGTAATCAGAATTCAAAATGCTTACAATGACCAAAGGATTAAACAAAATCACCTTAAGAGTTCCTCAGAAATACTGCTTATTTTTTTTCCCGGGATGCTTTTAGATAACGGCTCTTTTTCCTTCTCTTTGTACATTTTGTAGTTTACTGGAGTCCAGAGCCTTGAACAAAAATTTTGGGAATACAGGGAACAAAGAGAAGATGAAGAACTTGTTGTTATCCAGGTGATATTTTCTGCGTGGTCTTGCATATTCCATTCAGTTTCTAATACGTGGCCTGTGCTCTCTTTATTGGATTTTAGGCTGCTTTTTTCAAAACTTGCATGTTCTAGGCTTTTTAGATCAGTGCAAGTGTTGAACAAGACATTGATAATGATGCATCAGCTTCACTTTTAAGGATGGTATTAAGGCCTGGAGGACCACTGACCTTCCCTATGTCACTTTTTGGGTTATTTTACTTCCAGAAGATGCATTACAAAACTCACTATTGTGTTGGGATCTTCCGCAAGCTGTTTAAGTAAGATATTTCCTTGGGTTTTAGATATTATTCCATTCACTCAGCACTCAACTACTTCATTGGTAGCAAGGAATTGTCAGGATGGCAAAGCTCACTTTCAATCCGTTCTTTAAAGCAGACCTTTATTTTTAACAGTACCTTCTCTGTTTATGCTAGTACTTGTACTTTGCATACTATTTATATTTACTACCCGGTTAGGGGGTATTAGGGGAGTTTATGAGCTTCTAAACAAATGTATTTAGTTCATGCTCTGCAGAACACTATAACACCTACTTAATGGTAAGTAGCATTACCTACATGGCCACACTTAAAGCCTCATAAAACTTGAGTATGTCTATAACTGTCCTGTAGTATCAGCACCTAAATTCAGTTTGGAATATGCATAACTACCCTCTATAGCAGTGTGTGGTTGGTGACACGTAGAGAAAACCAGGTCCTCAAATGACACCTCTTCAAATGGTCCAGCCTGTCAAACAGCACCAGAGAAATCAGGAAGCTACATGACTGACATCAGCTGAGAATTTGGTCCAGGAAAAATAGACAATAAAACTACAAAATTATAATTCATAAGTAACTTATTCTAGAAACTCAGGCCCGTAATAGCAATCACTGATATATGCACATCTGGCAATGAATAGGAAAGAAATAGAAAATCATCTGGAAACTTTTTTGTGGAAAGTGCTTACTAAGGAAAAATGAGGTTTACAGTAAGTCAAGTAAAAATTAATCCACATGAAAAGACACATGTGAGTAGGTAAAGCAAGCAGCCTATTTTGGGTCTAAATATTTTTAAGAACCAATCCTAAAACTGTGCAGTCCCTCTCAAGCCACTGATAATAAAAATGTTTAATTTTTTGATTCAGATGTATTTTATTTCACTATTTCCTTTGCTTTTCTTCTAACTTAAAAAAAAATATATGTGTGCTAAAAGTTGGAAGCATGTGCTGAAACACTTAAACCAAGTTATGAAAACTAGCTATCCCTACAGCTTCTCAAGTTATAACCCATCTTCCTCCTTTTGCCCCATCACAAAATTCATACCATTTTTATGGGATCAACTCTTCAGACTGAAAGGATAGCCAGCTATGACAGGGAGAAATCTGGGTGGCTACACATAGATGTCCAGTGGAATTTTAGGCATTTTAGGAAAGCCTGCTTGGGTTCCAGTTGCCATTTCAGAAGGAGGTAGCACTCCTCTGGGTCCTGTGCCATAACTTCCAGCAGTGTGATACCTCAAACAGCATCAGGAGTATACATATTAGGGCCTTGTTAGATAATAGTTAAAAATTAATCTCAAAGTTTAAGACCTTCCTGTAAAACTGGCCTACAGTTCATGATCATGCAAAGTGTCACTGAAAAAAAAAATAGCATAAAATCTGGCTCAACATCAGAGAAAATATTTGCTGGCTTCAAACTCTATAGGGGTTTCATATTAAAATTAATACTCAGCCATTATTGGTAGTCAGTCAAGATTATATTTAATAAAGAAATACATCCCTCCTACACAAAATGGACTGAGACCACTATAAAATTATCTGCATTTGGATAGAGTAGCAAACAGCTCTAAGTATTTATATATCTGAAACAAGAGATTGTAATGCACAAAGTACAGATAAAAAAGTATTAGTGCTCCTGAGCATCCCATCAGTGCATCCATGCAGTACTTGAATGTGTCAGCTTGCTTTGCTCTGAGAGACTGAATCAAGTTATATCTATAATATTAGAAGTGGGATTAGCATAATCTTCTGAAATATAGCAGTATTATAACACTCTCTTGTCTTTTTTTTTTTGTCTTTTTTTTTTCGTTTGGAAGTACAAGACAAGATACATGATTCATCAGAGTGGAATTTGCTTTTTCTCAGAATATCCAAACATATCATCAACATATGATACTACTAAAAGTGGGTTCAAAGGGCTAACTCTGATAATGAACTTGAAGAGAAAGTAATCTTGGCCACTAAGATAGGAAAAAAAATTGCATCTTGTGGGAATTTTAAAGTAGAATTTTCTACAATCTGTACAGTGGGGAATACACCTACAATGATCTTAGTAAGAAAGACTGAATAATTCATCATCTATTTCTTTCACAGGTGATGAACTTTTTTGTCAGAAGAGATTCATGTTTTTCAAACTGTACAATTAAAACAACAGAAGCTTTGACCACAAAGCCCTAATTTGCTGATACTGTGTTTAATAGCAATATGTTAAGAAATCTAAAAGAAATAAGGTATTTCAGTTTTATCTTTGTATATATATATACACACACATGCAAATAATGAAAGAACAACAGCAATTTTAGCAAAGTTAATAAAGGTTTACCTTGGAATAGGAGGTAATACCTAGAGTAATGATAAATATGAAAACTGCCAGTCAAGTAATATGTGAAAAGACGTTAATAGCAGCATAAAGGGACAGCAAGACCCTTAAAACTCAGAGGTTGTATAGGCTAATACTCCCATTTTAAGACACAGAAAAGTTCTATTCCAGGAGCTTCAGATGCAAGACCTGGAAATAGTGAATTAAAAATAAAATGTTATGTTATAGAATTAGTGCCGAAAATTAAATTAGTGGAAAAATGAATCTTTTTCCTGAGCTTGCTCTGTTTTGTAGTTACACTGGGTTTTTTTCTGGATGGAGCTGAACAAGCCATTACACTGCAAGAAAACAAGTGGGGCAGTTTCCTGGGAAAACAGTTCAACTAACAATTAAAATCGTACAGGATTTGTCTTTAATAGTGAAATGAGAGAAATACCTCCAAAGGACAATTATTTTTCATGTATCTTAAACATCTATCTTTATTTATCTTTAATGTGCTAAATTGCCATCCAGAGGTGTCTATCTCATCACTGACTTCACAGACAGGCCGACATAGCCTGAATGCTTCCCTGGGGATAGCCAAAGGGAAAAGAGGAAGTCCCACTATAGAGTCTCACTTGGGTGCCTTCAGATGCCTGAAACTAGTCATGAGATTCAATCCAACCCTCACTCAGAAGTCATCTTTATTCACCAGAACACAATGCTACTATTTTTATCATGCTGTTTCAGCGTAACACATTAATACCTTAGAAAATTAACTTAGTTCACAGAACTGTGGTGAATAGTTTTATTTTTGTCTTTCAGAGTAATTAGTTATGAGGCAAGTTGAAAAGACAAATTTCCTTCTGCGCTCAAACATTTATTTTAATGTCTCTAGGTTACTTTGCAAGGAAGCTGTGTAAAACTATAGTTTTTCCAACTTTCTCATGAACTCCAAAGTCTTTTGAATTTGCAAGATTAGAAGCTTGGATACGTTTACACTGAATAAATACAGGAACAGCTATTAAAAGTAAGTTAAAATAAAATGAAAATTAGGTCAACAATTTGTTATAGACTGAAAACTCTCACAGAAAAAGGGATATATTTTGATATGGCAGAGTGTATATAATATGTGTGTGAGTGTGTGTATACATATATATGAGACAAAAATTTGCAAGAGCTATTTAGGCAAAAAATAGAGAGAAGGGCTTTAATGTATTTCAATAGTCAGATGCATCCATCCTATTACAATGTATCAGCATCCTTTCAACAGTGGATACAGTTATTGAAAAAGAAAATACTGTGAAATGAAGGACCAGTGGAAGCTCGGCTCTTTCAATTCACTGTCAAAAAGATCATAAAATCAATTATATGTTTTACTTTTCTAATTTACAAACATTAATCTAGATGAAAAACATACCCAAATAAAACTCACCATGACATGACCTGTTGCTTGTAGGTATCAGAAAGGAATGTCTTATATAGTCATTAAAATTCAGCTCTTGGGATGAACATAAAAACATGCAATAATCAGCATAAGATGCTGTGAAGTGGTAGTAGCATTTTTCATATGTGTGGACAGCAAACTCCACTTTAAGGGACAAATTGTTAGCCACATGAGGACAAACATTAATGAGTTAAAAGGGTCACTGTTCTGAGTGGTACTGAGTAGTTATTAAAACTAGGAGCCACCAAAATAATGCTTGGAAAAGCTGACAAGAATGAGATAAAGCAAACCTTCTTTTTGCCTCTCTCATGTAGACTATTGCCATTAACATATAAATTAATAATATACCTTAGTAATTTTAGTCCATATTATCAATCACTGTAGACCCTGGTGGATGCTTGGCTTCCCTCCAAAAAGTCAGGAGAGTGAGTACACTTCATATCATACTCAATTGTCCAAACACAATTAAGACAGGAAAACTACTTCACCCCAGGTCCTGTGACAAAACTAAGTTTTTAAGGAGTTAATTCCCTAACAGGCAACCTCTTTCCTTCCAGCACTCCCGACTCCATACATTTGTGTGAGTAACCATACAACACTGAGAGCAACTAGAAATTGCCAGTGGAGATAAGGTAGTTCTGACAGTTCCCACTATGCTTTTAAAATTCATAAGTCTCCTAAACCATGACTCAGAAGAGCAGAAACTGTTTCTCCTCAGCCTCTGGAATCATCTGATAAAGCAGTGAAAGCAAAAGGCTTGGATATCATGATCCTTCTCAGGAGCCTTGCAAGTATCAACTGCTAGTGTTGTTTATGCATCCTCCTAATACATCTATTTCTTGGAATAATTAGTAAGCAAAAATACAGGGCAGACTTTCTTTACAGTATTTCTGCTTAATAGATGTCCATCATGTCTCAATAATCTGAATAGGTAAAGCTTCCTCCCATTTCTATCCTTTCCCATGAAAGCCAGGTTTGAGTAGGAAGGATTGGTATTGCTAGGCAGCGTTTCTGTGGGTGTCACTCAGGGGCACGCAGCCACGGCACTCTGGAAGTGCTTCACAATAAAAGATTTTTGTTGGTACACAATTCCAGCTATTGTTGCACTTCCAGAGATTATCAGAGATAACAGGATCCCATCAAAAAATGTGTCAGGCAAGCCTGAACATTCAGTCAGCATTCATATGAGATTATTCTCCACTTCTTGGTCTTTGCAAAGTACCTCTCTCATCATTTCAAAATGCTCCAGAGTGTTTGAAGAACAATAATTTAAAAGAAAAGTGCCAAGTTGCTGTAAAAATCTTACAAGTTAGTTTCATGGCAAGCATGCATCATATCTCAGCCATCCTCAAAAAAGAAAATATGAGTCCGCTGTGTCAGCAATCAGATGTATTTTTCTGTCAAGCAGATAAACGTCTGATATCTTTCTGTCACTCCTGACTCTCTGTCAATGTTCTTGGGCTCTGTTTATCTGCTCTGATCCTAAATTTCCTGCAGGCCAGTGTGGAAAATCACAGATCCTGCTGCTGCTTTAGGCTGACCTATATTCCCCAAAAGATTAGGCAGCCCAAAACACAGTCTTTAACTTTCTGGGACATGTCTGAACAACAATAAGCTTCATGAGGAGGAAAACATTAAGACAAGGTGCAATTCGCATCAGTTTTCTCTCCTGGCAGAGTCTCTGAAGTAGCAGTGTCACTGAGGGCCAGGCACAGCTCTCAGATCTTCTGCTGAATGGTGTTTGACTGGTGATCGCTTGCCTTTTAACTGCTGCAGAAAACAGTAGCAAAGCAATCCTGTTAATGCTGTTTTATTTACCCCAAAAAGGGGCCATGTGGCGTCTTGGAAAAAAAAAAGCAAACAAAAATCCTAATTAGATAATGATCAAAGTCTAGATGACACATCAGCTCCTTTGTGCAAAACAGACAGTGGGAAACAAAAGATTGTTGCAACGTAGGCTCTGCTTGCTTCAGTTCACCAAATACTGCATTCGTGTACATGATGTTCATCATCAATGTAGTTAAAGAAATTTTGGATGGGAGTCCCTGAACCTCATTTGTGGGAATAAACCGTGTCCTTCCTAGGGAGTACTTACTGAGAGGAAGGGCTGGGAAGTCTGCCCCAGACTCATAGGTATGTACATTATACATCATACAATGCAGGTCTACCACTGTACTGGGTGTCTAAGGTCCTTGCCTGGTCATGGAGATCTACTCAATCTGTTGGGGAAGGAACTAGACCACCTAGGTCCTCTGAACTCAGTTAAACACCTGCAGTAAGCCAGCTAAATATCTCTCCTTTAATCATATTACAAGCATACTTTACACTCATAATTGTTGAAATAAATTTTTTTTTCAAACAAAAAATCTTTGCTAAATGTGGCAAGTTTTTAGAAGCTTTGGTGATGAGGTGCAGACATGGTGATACAGTAAAGGAAAAAGAAGGAAAAATTATGAAGGAAACATATGGTATTTTGAAAATTATTTCTTGTCCGTGCAAGTTAAAGGGAACCAAGTGCAGCATGTGTTACAAGGAGACTGTTTCAGTATGTGGTACCTTTCCAAGGCTGTTGTGTAAAGAATTGTAACAAAAAGCAGAAAAAGATTGTGTTAATATGATTCACAATAATACTTAAGTTATCAAGTTTGCAGATCTTCTCCACAATATCCTAGTATGATTACTTCTGTGCAGAAATATAAATGAAAATGATACCAGTAGTGGAACGTGGCATAGAAACACTTTATAGGTGAGTGACAACAGGCAGGAATTTTGGAACACTGTGAGAGCTGCCCCACCTGAAAGAGGCTCTCCCTGCCCTCTTCATGAGCACCTTCAACAGCAAACCCCAAGCAGGGAACCAAGCCAAGCACAACATCAGGTCCTAATCAGTGGCAAAGCCTGTAACAGGGTGCTAGCCACAAAACTAGGCTGAAGTGTAAATTGCCAGGGATGATATTCATTCATGCTTCAGTGATGTCAGGTGTTAATGCCTACTTACCTTCTGTCCCAGTTTTATGCTTTTCACTTGATTTATGAATCCCAGTTTTGGCACACTGTTGCTTCAGCACAAAACAATCTGAAGTGTAAAAGGAATTGCCCAGAGAAACTCCAATGATCCTAGGTAATCCTGAAATGCTGTGGTGACTTCTCAAGATGCTTCGACCATTCCTATCTGAGCAGGTTTGAACAACTTTTAGGCTTTTCTCTCTGTCATGAATCAAATAAGCCCTAAAACAGTACTGTCATAATCTCCTAAATCTTTTTTTTTTTTTTTTTTACGGATACAGAGATTAGTGACAATGAAAGATCTCATCGTTTACCAAATCAAGAATGAAGAGGCTGTTAATATATTAATGGTATACAATTACTACCAACCAGTAAACTATACATCCAAAATTCAATAGCAGTAATACAAGTAAACCACAGTATTAGATGCTTAGAAAATGTTAATAAATAGCTACACATTTCTAGAAACCTTTCTGCAATTAACCCCAAGAGCCATACACACCCACACCCATGATTACAGAGGTACATGCCATCCAACCAAAATTGCCCACACCATTGTGTGTCACCCACATGCTCCAGTTTCTGTGGGAGATGTGCATTACTTTTTGATAAAATGTGTAAGCAGACAATGCAAAAGCCTGTGCAATACAGGTGTTTCAGCAAAGATCCATCAGCTTTTAAAGAGTGCTGAGAGTAGGAGGCTTTATAAATTTGTTAGAAGAGATTGAATTTGATCAGGGCCTGGAATTGTAATGTTAGAGTGGGGTACAGCAAAGGGGACTTCTAATTTGCTGGACAAGAAAACTTATATTGTTATTAAAGAAATTACTTAAAAACTCCTGTGTTAAATCAGAATGGTTCATAAAAGGATTCCTTTAGGCAAAATGCATTTCTCGCTACGAAACTCACTTTGGTATTTGATGTTCTATTGATTTCAAAAAAAGTAAAAGGGATTTCTGGGTTTGTTTCTTTTCATGCCACTCTTCTACTGGTACAGTCTCTTCTACACAATGGTGTTTTTCTTCCTGAAAACAGCTAATTTAACTCTACTGTATAATATGATGAATCCAGCTAAATTTTTTTTTGTTGCCCAAGATTTATTTTTAAACTGGCTGAGCCTTGCAATGTCTTGCTTTATACTCTATGTATTACTCTATGTATTACTCTATGTATTGAAAACCTGTGTAAGGATCAGCTGAAGAAAACAGAACGCAAAATTACCTTGACCATTATAAAATCCTGTTTTTATGAAGGTACCACATTGTCATCACAAAGGTCCAGTAGAAAAACAGTAGTCAGGGTTTCAGAAAAAGAGGTGATATAGACTTATAAAGATGGTGAATTACAATAGAACCTCAATTTACTTTGTAGAACTTATTAAACTTACACAAAATTTTTATTCTCTTTCTGTTCTGAAGATTCTTTGAAATCATTTTAATGATACAGGTCAGTGATAAGAATTGAACTAAAGCTGATGATGGAAAAAGTTTTGAACTATTTAACGTCGCTCCACGCTAAGCCACACTTTAGGAGCTCACTACTAGAGAATAAATCTACTTGTAGAAAATAGAACATGAGGTACTGTAGGAAAATCCAGTAACAAAAAGATAAGTAATTTCATAAAACTGGCAGCAAAAATCTGCCACTTGTGTGTTTATTGTCTTATAATATTTATTGTCAATATAGAGAGGCAGAGCAACAACAAGGTAAGCAACCGCCATGGGGTAGGATATGTTCTTATAAAGCAAAGAAACCTTGTCTTACTGTGTTCTGAGCAGGCAGTAAAGACTTGAAGTGGCATAAACTGTTCTTTGATTGCTTTTCATTTTGTAAGGCTTAGCATTTTCTGCTGTCTTTTGGAAAAACACTCAAATATTATGAAAAGAGGGAGTGAAAATAAATAAAGATCAAAATGTAATCTGAAATAGACTGTGACCATGGCATTTCTGTTCTGAGAAGCAAAATATAAAACAATAATAAAAAATAATGAAGAAGCATTGTACCCTATGGAAATTTCAATATCCAGATGAAAGAGGTCTACAGGTGGGTATCCAAACAAAACAAATCTTTTAAAGTTCACTAAGTGCAATGAATGAGTTCTTCTTATTAGATTGTATGAGTGCCTGTTTTTAAGTTATATAACTAATTTCACCACTGTGTTTGAAGTATGATCTTTTTTTTGAGCTTAGCCTCCTAAGAATTTTTTTTTTTTAGCAGAACTGCAATTCACTAGGCAGCAGTGCACATTCTGCAGACACATTACCTGTGTCCTATAATAAACAACTTCATATGATTCTAGGCCAAGCAATCAGTAAACACATGCATAAATTAAAAACAAGACAGTTTCTGGAAAAAGTTATTGAGGAAGGAATATGATTTTAAATTCCTCACTTCCTCTGGGCTCTGACTTGGCATTTTATTGCTCTTTGCATACCAAAGGCTGTAGGAAAACTGATGAGACCTCCTTGTTTCCTTGGAAAGGAAAGGAAAATGTCACCTCCATAGAATAGCTATGCCTAAAAATAGCTTCTATTGAAAGATTTGTCATGAAACATACAAAACATATCTCACATATATAGTATATATATCTACTAAAAATGTAGAAATAATTTGGATATCCTGTGGGGGCAAACCCCAACTTTTCTGAACATTTTTCAACATTTACTGAGTGAATAAAGCCTTGTACAAACGGGATCGAGAAATACGTACAGCACTGACCAAAATTCATATTTTCCCAGGCTTTGTTTCCCACTCTGGTAAGCCCTCATTAGAAATGCCTTTGCTCTGTATATGGCACCTTAAAAGTTTGCTGACCTTTTTCAAAAAAACCAGTAGCTCATTCTTGAAAATAGAATTGGTGTGCTAAGCCAGCTGTCCTAAATAAGGCTTTCCTCTAGCTTCCTAATGGGGACAATTTCTCTTGCTTGTTTTACAGAAACATGCAGAATAATTAATGCAGTTTTGTTTCACAAATTAATTGCAAAAACATTTCATAACATAAGCATTTACAAGTGGAATATTTAGGTTACAAAATATTTCACTGATAATGGCTACTTTATAATTAGAAATATTTAGCAGTTACTACTGACTTCCTCTCGTGAGGAAGGTGAATGTAAGGCATTTGTGAGATGAGACAACCTTTGGGATGCAAAGAACAATATTCTATCCCTAGCCATATACGAAAAGCCAATTTGCTACCTGGGTTCTCTATATTAGTGTTCAGATCATCCCTAAATGTCCTCCTTATAGCATTGCTAGGAGAGTTAAAATCATCACTTAGAAGATTGTCAGTGCAGTTATGAGGACAGGGCTTCTTATTACTTACTTTCCTGATTTTTTTAAAATCTTTCTTATAAATGCTATTGTCTGAGCTGCAGACTGGAAAACAATAAACCATGTCAAGCAGTGAGTAGAGATTTATTCTTTACTTTGGAAACAATTTTGGAGTTCTAAAATGTTGGCACAATGAAACCAATAAGCCATGTAATAAACAGGGGGCACTACAATGTGAAATTCCATTGCTCATAATATCCAAAATAGACTAGAAATAGTATTTAGTGCACCCAAGATTGTGGGCTATACTAAATGATACAAAAAATACTTTTTACTTAAATCTGAACCTAAATATTCCTGTTCCTCATTAATCTACAATACAGGTATTGAATAAATCTACTCATGCCAGTTCAGATTAGTTTAGATTAGTTCAGATTTCTGTAAGAAAACTTTCTCAACAAATTAGCATGCAGATTTGAACTTTCACAACAAATTAGCATGCACTCACACACACATAAAGTCAAGGAAAGGTCTGAAAGAATAATTCTGATCTAGTCCAACCTCCCTGCTAAGGCAGGGTACCCTAGAACATGTTGCTGAGGATTGATGGCGTCTGAATATCTCCAGAGAAGAACTTCACAACCACTCTTGGCAAGCTGTTCCAGTCCTCTGTCACTCCTCTGTCACTCTTGCAGTAAAGTTCTTCCTCATGTTCAGGTGGAATTTCCTGTGTTTCACTGTGGCCATTCAAGATGAGAAAAAAAATCCCCAAACAAATCCCAGTTGTTGCACAGCTAAGTCATGAGCTCCTAGAACTGCATTTTTCAAGGGCACCCCTGACTACACCAGCTGAGCTATTGCAGTCCTGGTGCTAGGCAGTCTGTATTGAAGCTCTCACTTCAGAAACCTCTTCAAACTTCATTCATTTAACAGACATATTTGGTGTTTCTTTGTTGCCCCACTGCTCATATTTAATGTACTTCCTTAAGGATGTCTGTGTGGCAACTGATAGCAATAGTTACTGCTTGGCAGCTATGATTTCTTAACTCTTTTAGAGACAAGCACAGATCTTTGGATCTACCGTTCCCTCTCACAAGATATCTTTTTGTAAACTCCCCTTCCTCTCCTCATTACTCCCAGCTCCAAATAATCCTGGAGGTTAGAGGCACGCTTCTCCATGACTTTTAGTCTCTAACAGGCTTTTTCTAAGCAAAGCACTCCCAGCTATTACTTCACTGCCATTCAAAGATGGAAATTGTAACCAGTGATTTTCACATGTTCTCCTAAAGGCCCCGTCGCAGTGCCTCTATACGCAGGCATCTTTAGGAAGCTGCTCAAAGGGCTGCTCCTCAGCAGGACATTGAGGACCTTTCTGTATTAGGGCTTCAGATCAGTTCTTCTGGGACCAAATTCAGCTGGAAAATACAGGAAAGGGTTGGATAAATATCAGTCCTCAAAGGCAAATCCTACTCCACCTCATCTTACTGTCTCCAGCAAATGCACTAGTGGTTTTCAAGACTTTGTGACTGGAAAAGTGTGGGAAGCCATAATTGTTCTAATGTTTTATGTGGGGAGATGCTCATATGTTTGAGCATATGTAGTTTGAAGGGTATGAAAATTAATCCATAGCTGGAGATAGCCTGCTTTCATTACTGCTTTCTGAGGTTTTCTAGAGACAAACATTTACTTAGAGTTTTAAAAGTCAGCAACTGAATTATCGTAACTGCTCTTTGGATTTGCTGTCCGTAATATGTTTGTCATTTGAGTAGTGGTTCAGCAAAATAAACAAAATTAAAATCCAAAGCCATTCTGTGTTGTTTCACATAGTAGTAACCCCACATCGCTTTGCTCATCCTATTCTTTCTGAAATAAACATGCTTATAGCACTACTAAAGCAGCAAAGTGTTCAGTGCAAACAAACAAAATCAATCAGCTGAAGTAGATAACTCCTGGTTTGCACTCAGAGAAGGACACAGAGCATTAGGTCACTTTACAAAGGAAAGACGAAAACAAATCATCACCAATCAGAAGAGAAAAGATCATAATAAATGAGAAATACTGCTGCTACTGTTGCACTACTATAATTTAATAAGTGAAACAAAACTGTTTAATTTTCTTACAGCAAGAGTATAGATCACTTGACATGAGGAGATGCCCATCTCTTTTAGATATGTCCAAACTCCTGTGAAACACAAAGATTGTCGGATATTGCTCATGGGGAGCACCTGGTAGCCCAAGTGCTGTGTTGAGAGGGAATGGGATGAGAGGAATGTGTTACAGTACATCAGCTGGAGGATGTACTATAGAGGACTCAAGTCTTGAACCAGCTATAGCATGCAGTGAAAGTAAGCAAGTAAAAAATGCTGCTAAGAAGCAATTAGATTTTCCACCAATGTTAAAAGTTGGTGTTTTCTAACATGAGTTGATTTCCTTTGAAATATTTATTTATACACTTATTAGATTTGTATATGGCTGTGGGAGACACTGCTTTGATCCTGTGTTTTCCCCGCTTTAAGACTCATGGGTCTGTCTTGGTTCATAGTAGTATGCTTGGGAAGAGATAATAGGAAATATGAAGCAAATAAGCATCTCCCACGTAGTCCCAGTTGTAATAGTATCTGAACTTATCTGAATCTTAGATACATTTGTCAAAGACCTTACCAATGACAGATCAAGGACTCCCTTCATCATGAACTTTCAAGGCTGTTGCTAGAGTGTTGTAGGTTATGTGGCTGATAGTCCACACCAGCAAGAAGCAGAGCAGATAAGACTGTGTAAAATTCTGTCATACATGCCAAGGTAAAATAAACGCACTTTACAGATAGTAGACGTGTACTGGATCACGTGGAAATTCTCCTCTGACCTTGGAGAGGTGGGGCTATCTATAGTAGTCAGTCAAGTTACAGAACAGGGTGCTAAGGAAAATAAATTATGGACAAGGACTGGTTGCAAACTTAAAACCAGGTAATCTGAAAAGCATCTGGTTTTAGGCAGAAAAATCCCATCCATCAACCAGCAGAGGTTTTTCTTAAGCCTTGTTTTAAAAGCAAATTCCAAAGAGTCAGTGGCTGGCAAAACCAACAACCTCTTAGAAATATCATCTGCATAAGAAATAAGGTTAAACAATATCCACAGATTTACTATGTAGACACTTCAGATCACTGAATAAAATTTTTGTTGATAATAAATGATTGGCCATTGCTAGAAAAACAATGTGGCAACCAGCCATGTTCTGTTGACATAGTACATATACCAAAGCATGATCTGGGCCCTGAAGCCATCCATGTCCTCTCTCTAGACACAGACCATCTAGGGATGATATTTCTGATTAAAATGGGGATTTGTGGATGAGTATATACAGAAGCATTGGCAGCAGTTAATCCAAAGAGGGTAAGAGAAAATGGTATCAAAATTCAAAAATGCCAAATTCAAAAATGCCAAATTTGTGTATCTGACATACCTACATAAAGTAGAACTAAACTCTTCCAGTTTGGATTTTAGTCTTTTGAGTTGCTCTAGAACTTGCTTGTCAAATTTGCGCCTGTATAAATAGATCATTTTTGCATTAATAAAATGGTCTTGCTTCATCTCTGCCTAACTGCAGGCTCAGGCATGTATTCAGTCCCTGTTGCCAGTGCTCCTGACAGGAGCTGAGCCATGAGGGGTATGAGCTGGGAGACAAGTGTGGCCCCAGGGCAGGCTGTGCCCTCTCCACCTCTCCACCAGAGCAAGACCAGGGCAATCATAGGCACAGCCTCTCCCAGGGATCCCAGGAACAATAATAGATGAGCCCAGTCCCAGACAGGAATCTCAGGAAATAATTAAAGGAGATGCCTGAAAACAGGAATGGAGTCAAGGGTACCTACATCAGGTCTAGGAACGGTCCCAGCAGAGCAGCCAGTGAGTCCAGCCAGTGAGACAGGACCAAGCACAAGTACTCTGAAACATAGGTTGGGCAAGGCAGAGGCACCAGCCTGGACCAAAACAGAGACCCCAGACCAATGCGCAGAATCTGTAAGGATGTTCAGGCTGATGCCAGCACCTACTGCTGTGTTCAGAGCTGTGAGAGTCTGAGTTTTCCTATTCAGCCATCACATGCCCATGTGACTAATCATACAATAACAGCCAAAAAAATTTCTCCTGCACATATAAAAATTGTTGATTGGAGTAAGTGGACCTGCTCCATCCATCTTGCCTGGACTCCCACAAGGGCACCATTTTCCCATTGTGCCAGAGGTCCATTTAGGCTCAAACCTGGGCACCTGGTGGGCTTCAGCACCTTGGTCTTTCTTGGGCACAGTGCCCCAGCCAGAGTAATCATTGTCCCTGCCCTGTTGCCAGCTCCAGAAGCAGCCCACTCCTGCTGCTTACAGACAGAAAATCACAGTGGTCTGCAGCATGATGTGTCTGACTGGGAGTGGTCCAGATGTCATCGCTGAGAAATATAAGAGTAGAGCTGATCCAGACACCAAGATCTCAGACAACACTGGTGGTTACAGAATGAGGCTCATTATAGAATGCAAACATAGAATTCACTTCTACAATAATTAGACCAGGTAAATCAGAGATCATGCTAGTCATCAGTTACAGAAAAGGCTCAAAATTAAAAAAATAAATTGATTGACTATAAGTTTTCACTATGCCCCAAAATTGTGGTTCTTTCTCTTTCCATTGCCTATAGAGAAAATTTGAGATGATTTCCACAGGTGTAAGGATATGTAATATAGGTATACTGCAGTATGTTAGAAAGTAATCTGGAGCAGGAGGAGAAGATCTGTGGAGTGAAGCACATGATGCTGAGAAACAGATATGTACTCTGTGTCTGTATGGGGATTTTATGTGGCTTGATCCTAGTCTCACTGCCAGGAGCATATATTGGCATGTCTATCATTAGCAGGTGTAGTACATTTTGTGCGTTCTTGGAATAATCTTTAGCTTTAGCTTAAAAAGTCCATTTGTGTGTTGTGAGGCTGCTCTGTGATATGAACCAATGCCCAATAAATTCTGGATAACTGGGAGATTTGTTCCAAACGAGCACTAATGGTCTGAATTTAGACCCTAGTATGGATGTTTCTGTAGTAGCATAAGGTGGATGAGATTTATCCCATGGTTACAGACACAGTGTCACATATTGTTTTTCTAGCTGATAGCAAAGTAGTCAAATTTCTGTTCTAGTGAAGTGTTACCTGCAGATGCAGGTAGATTAGATGTCAGTGCCTTTACAAAACCAAGTTTTCTAAACGATTGCATTTAGTTTAGTACTGCTGTCTGTGAACACCTGTACAATGGGAGCCAAAGTCTTATAAATAATAATAAAGAAAGCCCCCAGTCTCTTATTTTTTTCATACTGTTTCTTTAGTGTGAATGACTAAGATGACTAAGAAGAGATGAGACTCTCATCTTTGGGAAATCAGTTCTAAAAACTACTCATCCAATATCCTCCAAATATGCTTCCTTATTAATATTCCTAGATTTATTCCTTGTTTCCTGCATTTTCAGGAATGAACGTTTGTTCATTTATATTAAATCATTTCTTTTTACCATCACTCCCATGGTACATTATTAAAATGCCCTAATTGTATCATATCATATTATACTATTATTTTTATATTTAATTATATATATATCTCATATATATATATTTATATATATAAATAAAATATATATATAAATATAATTTATATTTAATGCAATTTCATCAAAGTCCCTGATGTACCAAAAACATACCAAAATAGTCACAGAAACACATCTACATATATGCAGTGAAACAAAACCAATTTGTCCACACAGTAAGGGGACTGATTTCAGAACATAAGTTGCCTGTGCTGCCATGTGGAAAGAGTCCTAATTTACTTGGTGTCTTTGAAGGCTTGTTCTTTTCCATTTGCCTTGCTATAATATAGAAACCCCATTATTGTCTGAACAGAGAAATCAATAAATTCTGCAGTGAAATTACCTTTGGTAGCATTCCCAGTTGTCTTCACCTGACAGTAGTTTTGATGGAGTGAGCACTTGACGAGGAACTCCCTTTTTGGCAGAAACCACCTTATATGACAGGGAATAACACAGCCAGGAAGAGGGGAAGGAAGTCATACTTTTCTGAACTAAGGAAAATGCAATTCTAGTTTTTTATGTCATCTCTTCATTCTTGCATTTCATTCTGCTCACACCTCAGATGCTTCTTGAAGGCTTGTTCTTAGGATTTCCATCTCTGTAAAAGAGGCCTTGAATATTGACATCCCAAACTTGAAACAACTCATATTATTTAGCCATTTTAAAATCACTACTGTCTTATGCAGTGAGTCTTTCTAGCAAACATGGGAAAGAATGCTGGAGTTCTCTTCCAGAAAGAGTGGTAGGAGTTTATTTAACTAAATAATGCTGATGGATGTGTCAGATTTTCTTAAAACAGGAAGATATTTAAGCTATGGATTGAAATATTTAGTATCGCCATTGTAAAGTCAGACTTGACATTGACATCAATGCAGACCAGACAATGCCCCCTTTCAAAATTCTGGCAATAATTATATTTAGTTTATGCTGACTATTTTGCACACAATTTGAAATCGTAAGTATAACCACAACTAATAACCAGCTCTTTAATTTTTTTTTCCCACTTAGCTAATATTTTATATTAAAAAGAGATTTAAGATTAAAAAATTTTTGCTTCCATGAAATAAAATGAAGACATTTTAGTGCAGCATCCAACTTAAGCAAAGCCAAGTCAAAAATTTGGAGATCTGTGAATATCTTCTCTTTGATATTCCTAGGATAAGAAATGGAAAAAAAAAAAAACCAGGAAAAGTAGTTCTAAAATTCTACGAGACAAGCAAATTCTGTGATATTAGATGTCTGATTTTGTTATTTTCCCAAGTTAAATGTTTGAAGGAATCAAGAAACTTCTCACTGAGCCATCTAAGTTCAAGGAAGTGTTTGTAACATTTGCAGTTAATTCTTATCATGCATATGTTTGTAGTGGAACTTCATCAGATAGCTAAAATTATTTATCTCAAAGAAGACAAAAGTGTGCGAAAAGCTTTAATACCATGATTTAAAACAGGGAATAAAAACTTCATAAGAGGCTTAATACAATATTGTGAAAAGATTAGTATTTGTTTTGAGATATGGTAAAGCACAGAACACCAGCCAAATACTTATCATCTTTACAGAGGAAATACGGAGCTGGAATTGTCCTTGTACAGGCGAATGTTGACGTAAGAATCATCTGGATACTTATTCTGCAAATATTCTTATGTGAAGAGGTAGGAAGATTCCACAGCTGTGAAGATGTATCCTCTCACTTTCAGCCTGGGTGATTGATCGCTTCCTCTGACAGCCCTAACTACAGCTTTGGAAAGGCTTAGATATTGGGAGCTGGTTTGCATCTAACCCGCTGACTCCTAGGAAAGGATCCCAGGAATATCCTGTTAAGAAATAGAGCTTTTCTGACGTATCATAAACCACAGCAATGAGAACCAGATATCTTGTTGGAGTTCCTTGGCTGTGATGCATGATAGTGAAGCGTGGTCTGTCCACAGCAGACTTACAGGTTAGATGGTATTAATCACCTCAGTTTAAGTGGCTGGTTACAAGCACTTTGTAATGTAGCTTGTGGATCTCTGTAATGCTCAAAATGAGAAAAGTCAAAGCATAAACTATAACACAGAAATTTTGTAAAAAGGAAATTCGTAACAAGTTGGAAAACAACTATTTTAATGGAATTATGACATGATTGAGTAACTGGAAGGAAAATTTTAAATTTTCATTTTTTATATAATTTTGTTTGTGCAATCTCTTGAACAAAAATAAATATACAATAAGACATTTCTCATACTTTCAATCTGCTTGTGCAAGTAAATAATATGTGCAATGTTCACATTTTCAGGTTTTCTATAATATTTTGCCTTTATCTTTTTGAGATTTCTTTTAAATATCTCTTCTTTCCCTTGCAGAGACAATATAAGCTGTCTGAGCAAACAAACTGGTTGAGTTAGCAACTGAAAGGAATGAAACACTTCTAGCACCTAGAGAGATGTGGTTCCAACAATCACCTTAATGAGGAGATTTCCCTTTGAAATCAGCCTGACCCGTGGGTAATAGTTTTATACCAACTCCAACACCAAGAGCAGCTTTCCAATATTCTTGTCCTTTAAGACTCACTGTAACAGCCATCTTCTGTGTTTTCAATTAAATAAATGTTCTACAGATATACAACTGCAATGATTCTCAGACAGAAGGAAATTCTTTTAATTGTTTTGACAATATAGGCCTTTTCCTCTTTATTTGAACATAAGTCAGGGGCTCAGATGTGTCCTTAGTAAAAGTTTGGACTGTGGGGCTAGTAAAGAATGAGTAGAAAAGTAGCACACCAGAGGCAGCGGGAGTCTGCAATCTGATTCTTCCGTTTATCCAATTGCCTGAAAAATAATAACAATTTATTTGAAGGTATTTTCTTTCTCCTCTGTCATGCCCATAGCTATTCTCTATCTCATTTCTTTATCTTATATACATAAATTTCACATCTCTGGTTATATAAGTAAATAAGATGTGACTTATAAGATCTGCAACACCAAGCCATTTACTACTGTGATGTCAAATGAAGTCTTACTCAAAAAAAATCTTTTTGTATGAGAAGTGCATTTTTTTTTCATTTTGTAATTTTCATTTTTATCTAGGAAATATCTTAGTGAAACATTTCAAAACAAATCAGTACAGGTAAGAATACTGCAGTCTGGTATTTTGATTTAAACTTTGATTAAACATATAAATAAAAATGAAACATTGGAAATTGTGGCACGATAAAAATGTTTGTGTTGGACTAAACCTTCAAGCAAGAAATTCCTTTAACTTTCATCCTTCTCCATGCTCTTTCACTCATACGTATTCTACAAATTCAAAAAGGAGCTCTGCACCCTGCAAATATTAAGGCCTAACACATGCCAGAGTCAGTGTCAATCTGAATTCAGCTGAACCAAGTGTTCAGGAAGTTAAAGATATGTATGCATGTGCTGGAGAGGGACATTATAGGAAATCTTACTGAGACAGAAATATTGGCAATTTTTCTTTCCAAAAAATGGCAAAAATTGCTTAGATAGGACTTAAGCTTAGAAGTGATGAGCACATTTTTGAAAGTACTTTTCAGTATTTTTGAAAAATGTGCTCCCTCTAAATGCCAGTCACAGCTTCTGAGCATTTAATTTGCTTAGTTTCAGTGTCCCTGCTGCTAGTGGGACTGCCTGGTGTGAGGCTGTGGCTGAGATTCTCACTGCTGCTTTGACAGGCTTCAGGCACAAGAAAGGTGTAATCAGTTCTCTGCAGACCATGCCACAGCAACTGTTGACCCAGCTGGAAAAGAAGGTGGGAAAAGGAAAAGGAAAAGGGAAAAGGAAAAGGAAAAGGGAAAAGGAAAAGGAAAAGGAAAAGGAAAAGGAAAAGGAAAAGGAAAAGGAAAAGGAAAAGGAAAAAAAGGAAAAGGAAAAGGAAAAGGTGGATGGAGACCTTTTAGAACTCAGTTACAAAAGAGAATAAATAAAGTGCATTTCAAAGATTTGCTTGAAAGCCTCTTATCAACCAATAAGTTTGTTAAGGAAAAAAAACAAATGGCTATACCATCTGAAAACTACCTTTTAAATATTTCTTATTGTTATTTTGTAGAATAATTCCAAAATCCATTTTGATTTCTTTTTTCTATCAACAAAAAAATTACGCTTTCTTTTTTCTTGTTTTCCTATTTGTTTGTTTTATATTTATTTATTAATTTATTTGGTTTGATTTGGTTTTTTTCCCAGCTCTTCCACTAGATTATTTCTAAAAAAGGATAATTCTCTCTATAAAAAAATCACTGTCAGAAACTTAAATATGCTGGACTTCAGTTCAAAGTCATTAGGAGCAGCTAAGATTTTAAAACATGTCTAGAGAAGATGGATGATAAAATGCCTTCAAAAATATTTTTAGTATTCTGGCCAGTTCCTATGAATCTTAGATATAGGACTATGTGTCATCAGGCAATATGATGCCAAGACAAAAATTAAATTTTCATGACTGCAGATACTTATACACAGAGCCAAAGTGCCAAGCAAAAAAAAAGAAAATATGTTGATCCTTCTTGTAGAAGCCTAGATTTCCAAGTCTGCTTACTGCAAGAATGTAGATGTGAATTATGATCTTTTTTTTCTCTCCAGAAGCCTTCACTTTTTTCTTTGAACACAAACAAATAAAAACAGATTAAATTTCCTAGGGCTTAAAAGAAGTGCTGGAAAATCTTCAGGCAATTTTTTTTTTTCATAGAAGACATTAGAAATGTAATTTCCCTTTCTTCATTGGAGTTTGGATTTTTGTAGCACCATTTCAGCTAAATTTGTTGAATAATCTCTAAAACTAGTAACTATACTTTCTTTTTTTACTATTCTTTTTGGTTTAGAATTTTCTTTTTATGCTTTCCTGAACTAGCACTAGCTGTCATATATGTGGTATCACATGGAAATAGCAATTGTTATTGTTCATCAATCACCACATCAGCCTGTTTCTGGATCAATAATAATGCACTGTACGAAGTTCTGCCAGGCTCCTCGGTGACTCTCTCTCTGTGAGAGAAAATTACAGTTCTCATGCATTTCAGCACTTACAGTATTCATACTCTCATCTCTTTGCAGAGAGGATGTATTCTGAATATTTCAAGGACATATGCATATATAATTAGATGTTAAAAGTCCCAGAAAAATTTTGAGCAGATGGGTCTTCTTGTGAATACTTGCTTGTCCAGACTTGGTGACTGTCAGAGAGCAGTAAAAAGGTGACAGGAGTCCACCAAACCCTACTACAGCTATGTTAAAGTCACTTACAAGCATGATCACAAACAGAATCTCTCGCTGTCTCAGTTAAAAGATGCAAGTCCTACATGTTTATATACTTTATTTCTCTGCCCCGTGTCTGACAGGGAAACAAAACATAGTTGTTCCTGAAAAACCATGTTAAACTAAAAGAATGATAAACTGTATGACAAAACTTAAAAAAATAACAGAGGAGATTGTGCTTAAATTTTCTTAAAAAACAAGTCACCCTTCAGAAAGACAGAGATGTTGAAAACTTCAGTGAGAAAGGTGAAAGTTTTGGATAACTGGTTAGGAAGTGAAGAGAGATTGTAATGGTACATGGTTTATAACATCAATGTTAAACTCTAGGGAACTGTGAATAATCCTTACCTACGTAAGTCATCCCATTTGTACGATGTAAATACTGAGAGCCATCTGAAATATATATAATGGTCTGTTCATACTTAGTACATTATTATACTGTGGTTTTTTTAGAAGAATTTAGCAAAAAGCAACTCAGCTGAAAACAAGTCAGCCTAAAATTCATGTTAAGAAAGGAGGGGTTTGAAGTAACAATTTTGCAATCATTGCAAGGGAAAAGTAACTGAGAGGGAAAAATGCAGAAGTCAAAGACAGTCTGACCTTGGGTCAGAGAAGATGAAAAAAGTTATTCAGAAATGCACTTTTTTTTAAGAAAAAAGAAAAGAGAAAGGCATTGAATGCAGAAAGCTGAAAGCAGAATCTTAAAACAATAAATGGGAATAATTGTGTGGACATGAGGAAACTGTCACGTTCCTGTTCAGATGTAGAAGTCAGCAACTAGAACAGCAAGAGGCATTTTCATGTAATATCCCCAACCAAGTCTTAAATATGTTACTGTTCTCCCTCTGGGTATTCTGCAGCTTCTGTTCTAGGTATATCCTTGTGATCATTTCTGATCGCCTCTGAATTAGCCTCTGGGCTCAGTTGTGGAGATAATGATGCAACTGATGATTTAGGTCAAATTAAAATGTGTTTAATGAGTCAAATTTTGTATAAGAAAAACCATGATTACTTCAGACAAGGGGTTTGACTGATATTAGTCTTCTAGTTTAGCCTGAACTCTAATGTTTGTGAGATGCTACAATAAGAATTCAATAGTAAAGTATTTTTTGAATTTGTATTCTCAACCTTACTCTAGTCGTGTTAGTTTGTGTCAATTTCTGCACCTCTGTCAAACTTGACTGTTCCACCTCTATATCCAAAGAGATATGATATATGACATTCACTCTTGTCCTGCCATGGGGGGCTATGAGAAAATCTAGCTTCATACTTTTTACTACTCCTGCATCAGGTATTTATCACATTGAAGGTACCTCTGAGTTTTTTCTTCTCCAAGCTGAACAAGCCCAACTGTCTCAGCTTCTCCTCATACGACAGATGCTCCAGTTCCTTGATCACCTCCATGGCACTTTTCTGGACTTGATTATGATGTCTTTTCTGTCCACATTACCCTGCACACTCTACTTGTCAGTCTTGTTACAGAATCATAGAATTAGAGTCACAGAGTCATAGAATCATAGAATATGCTGAGCTGGACTTTCTTACTTGATAGGGGCTCTTCATGTTTCTCCACCACTGTTCCTAGTTTAAAGCTTTCCTCATCAGTTTGGCCAGCCTGTTGGCAATGATGTTTTTCTACCATTTAACTGGGTGGGTCTTTTCCCAGCAGTCCTTATTTCTCAACAAATATATGATAGTCATATAAACCAAAGCCCTGCTGTTGGCATCAGCTGCACTAGCAGTTGTTGACCTAGAGGATATGCCCACTCCTTCTCAAGACCTTCTTTCCCCTTCCCCATCAGGATCAAGGAGACAGCACCTGCACTGCTGTGCTCTTGAGTGTCTCCTCCAGAGCCAAGTACTGATGCTTGATATTTTCCTGGAATTCGCTGGTACTATGGTTGGCATACACATGAAAAAGCAGATGAGGTCTGCTGTTGCCTGAGGGCTAGACAAACCTTGGTAGTTTTCCCACAATATCCCAAACCTACACCCCTAGGAAGAAGCAGACCTCCCCAAGCAGCAGGTCAGGTCAGCAACCGGAGCCTCTCTCCTGCAAGAAGAACACTGCTGTCACTTGTGGCTTCCTTCTGGTCCTACCGCCTGGCTCAGTCTCAGCTGGCTCCTATCATTCATTGGCAAGAGCTCCCAATGCCTCAATTGCCAATCTGCAGGTTGTGTGGGAGCCATCCTCTCCCAGGATAAGAAGTCATCATCTTCCAACCTCCCTCATCATTTCTTGGCCTAATCACAGACTATCTCCACCTTCTGTACAGTTGTGTATCCAGGGCCTCTGAGAAGATAGGGTCAAATTCATTCTCTTGATCCATGCCATTCTCATACTTAAGTCACAAATTTTAAACAACCCTCTTTAAAAAAAGGAAATTTAATCTAATCACACTAATTCTGAGCAGACATGATGAAGAAGTAAAGAAAAGGGACAGAAAGAGCAAGGAAGGGATTGACCCTTTGTCTTGCTTTCACCAAAATTCCAGCAGCATGCTATCATTAAGAAAGTCAGGATCAGTCAGAGATGATCAATCAAAAAAAAAGAAAACTCACAACTAGTTCATAGTGAAATCCATATGCAGTGAAAACTCAGTAACAATATTTCCTTGAGTCTGTAAAGCCATGTTTGAAGCCAGGATCTCTTCAGTGAGGGGGTCATGACCTCTCCAGAGGTCACCAAAAGTAATCATAAGGTTGTGAAGCACTGAAATTTTATTAGTTACAGTAAACAAAATCTTGCCTTTCTGCTCCCATTCTATCCTTCACCTTCAAGAACAAATGTCAATCTATCATCAAGACCACAAAATGTATGCCCAGATAATTCTTGCAGGCTTGTCACTCTTACTATGTGTATGTGTTTGCCTGCTGGCTTATAGGAAATTCAAAAGTTTCGTGGCGTCCTGCCTTCTTTTTACTTTGCGGAAGCTACACTGGGATTCTAATAACATGGATAACATGCTACACAAAAATCTCTGGAGGTTCAAGGGCACTGAGAAGGCATGATTTCAAAAGTAAATAAACATAAGATCATAGAATCATAGAATATCCTGTGTTGGAAGGGACCCAACTCCTGGCTCTGCAAGAGACAGACCCAAGAATCACACCATGTGCCTGAGAGCATTGTTCAAATGTTTCTTGAGCTCTGGCAGACTTGGTGCTGTGAGCACTTCCCTAAGAATCTTGTTCCAGTGTCCAACTCTCCTCTGGGTGAAAACCTCTTCTGAATATCCAACCTAAACCTCCCCTGACACAAGTTCATACCATTAACATGGTATGTTGGGATGTTCATATCAATGTGAAATACTGTGATAGGTGGACAGGCTATGGAAAGTAGTATTCCAAGGTGATCTTCAAGGTCCCATTCCAAGCCAGACCAACCTATGATTCCATAAAATAATATAAAGTAGACATACAACTTCATGAAATCCCAGAGTAAGGCAGGATGCAAAGAAGTTGAAGTCAACAAGGGATGGCAAGCTGCCTGCTCTGAGTATGCCTGAGGAAAGAAAAATGTGCCTTTCCAGGATGATCAGCAAATCCCCACCTCATCTTTGCAATAGGGTTTCTGTTGCTGCTGCCAAAGACAAGAGGGAGGACTGGAAAAATGTAAAGGAGGTATTTCCCAAAAACAATAGCTCTTCCTCTGAAACTCTTTTCTGGCTGTTTTCCCTGGCCTGGGCCTGAGATTCCCCCTCACTAGGAGCTGGACCTCATCCAGTTACCTGCAAATTCTTGGGAACCTGAGAAGAGAGTAGGGACACTTGGGTGTGAAACACTGGTGTTTAGTGGGGGCTATCACACCAAAGGGAAGAAACAGGAGTGGGAAGCAGGAACTGAGATGGGAATGTGGACGCTGTACTCCAGAGTTCCAGGAAAGAAAGAGGAGGCATGGCTTCACTCAGGTCCCTGGAAATTTCTGACCTCTTGGCATCTTTCTCCACTTACTATTGCTTTCTATTTGTTGGGGAAGATGAAACAGGAAAGCCTTATAAATGTGATTGCCTGACAAAAGATTTTGGGAATATGAAAACTATAAGCGACATCGAAATGAAAGCCACCTTTGAGATACCAAATCTTAGTTACTGAACAACTGGAAAACAATGGTATGGCCGACTGAAGGTAATCCCCTCTTGATTGAACAATACCCTCTGCTTGCAGGCAGGTCCAAGGGTCAGAGCAGACCCTACTAGCTCAGCAGAAGGGGTCCAAAGAGTAGTTTTTAGGAGTTAAGATGTAACACTCTACGGTAATATAAGAACTCTTATAGGCTGTATGTAAATGCTATAGGATTTGTATCTTGTATTAGATTGGTTAGTGACAATTAGAATATTCAGTACAGAAGATGATTTATTGTATTGTAACCAGGACTTCAGGGACTCTTACTATTCTCTCTTACTATTCACTCTTACTCTACACTCTCCTAATACACACTCTTATTATACACTCTCTCTTTGCTTACCCGCTTACTCTCTTGCTCTCTTGGGCCTGCTCAGAGCTGCCAGCTGCAGCTCTAAGCAGTGCCCCTGTACCCACGCCCTTTGCAATAAACCGCATGTTCCAAGATCTGACTACAGAGATCTCTCGTCTCCATCCGTCACCGTCCCGACCGTCCGAACCCGCACCGAGCTCCCCCCAGACAGAGTTCCCGCAGTCTGGCGCCCAACGTGATTGCCGAACCCCCCAAGCTCCTACAGTCTGGCGCCCAATGTGGGGCTCGAACCCACGACCCTGAGATTAAGAGTCTCACTATTAACCCATGCTTACTATTTCTGATGGCACCCGGGCAAAGCTGCAAACACCTTTTCTGAGTTTATCTGCCCAGACAAGTGAGGACAGTGGGAAAATGTTGCTCACCCCAAGCCCATGCAACTCTGTTCTTGATCCCATTGCTCCATGGACCAACACCTGCACTGGTTTCATTTCGATCTGTCTCACTTTCCCACGAACTATACCTCTTTTCCTGAAGGGCAACAAGAGATCTTTGCCTCATCAAAAAGTCATCTTAAGGAAGTATTACCTAGTTCCTCAAGCACATTAATTCTTTGCTTTCCTAATTGATTCTATTGTCTATCTTTTAATTGGTGCTTTCATCCAGTCAGTCACCCTGTTGCTTCGCCAGTACCCAAGGTAAGATACCTTGATGTTTAATCATTTGCTGCAGTGTACAATAGCTAATTGTCTCAGCAGAGGACATCAGCTTCGTGTTACCTTGCGAAACACATCTCCAGATACTTTGTCACAATTTGGTGTGCTCCAAACAGCCCACTCCAACATAACAGCAATCAGGAAACAGGCACAGCAAGATAGTACTCATCTGAAATGTCAGCATCAAAGAAACCAGCAAGGCGAGAACACAGCTAAAATACACCACTCTTGGTCTAACAATCAAATTCCAAGTTGACAGGTAAAAGAGATCTTAACGAGTTGGCATTGGACTCTCAGCAATCTTTGGGACTGAAATCAGAGACATTTATAGAGTATTAGGGGAAAGATCTCCTTCTGAACAGATAGGGCCAAGGTTTGTACAGGGATGACTTTTTATGCTCTGTTGTAAGGGAGTGGGATGAAGAGGTATGAAGAAAAGCAAAGATTGGGCTGAGTAGCTCATTTTGTCCCTTGCAAGTCTAGTAAGGACCAGGAAGTTTTCACACAACGTGTTGAAGTCAGAAAGAAGGTCGGAAAAAAGGCCTACAACAATGAACTCAATGAAGAGTCAATTAAGACCTGCTGCCCCACAATAGATTATATGAGATATATAGTATAGCAAATAAACAAGTATTTGTCCAAAGCTTATTGCCTAAAGGAACAAGAAAGTGCTGAAGGTGAAATCAGGGTGTGCCTTGAATGGTAGCTGCAGCTTTATCACTCTAAATATTCTTTAGGAAAAGTTAGACACAGTGTTTGACAGGTGGAACCATCTGAGTCCTGAGTAGGCAAAAGATGAACATTTGGCTCTTATGCACATCTCTGTGCTCATGTTCACACCTAAGTTATGCTCTTCCATGTTAGAATTCAAATTAAGATAGCATCAGAGCTGCTTCATACCTTACCGCAATAATTTGCGATGACTAGTTTCTTTCAGCCTCACTTTCCAGTGCGAGTTACATCCACACTGAATTAGGTGAAAATATCACTTGGTACTTTAAGTGCTATATCATTGTAACTTACAGTACCATAAAAAATAAGTCACACTTTAAAACACTTGCTTTAGTGGATATCAGACAGCTATAGACAGTAGGAACCATGTGTAAGAAACAGTTGAGAGGACTTCAAGGAAGTCACCTTAACTATAAAAACAATTTTTAGCAATGGTAATGGCTTCTTAAAACAATAAACACTGTCTGATTACGGACAAACCTGAAATGAAAAATTCAGATCTCATATTGTTTCGGATAGCAGTGAAAGCTAATGGGTTTTTTCAGTCTAAGCGTGGACTCCGATGCCTTTCTTTCAATGAGCTAAATTTTTAAGGTTTGGAATCTTAATTTCAAAATTAAAAAGAAGGAAAATCACACAAGATGAGCTTTTCAAACACTGGAATTCATATTCAAATCACTGAAATATGTATTTCTAAATCTCTTAGGATCAAAAGATAACTTGCCACATTCACATTTTAGTATTGCCTGGTAATGCACAGAATCTATGATTACAGTAATTAATATGGATTAATACAATATTAATTGAATTTCTAAAGCACTAGTTCCAGAAAAAAAGGTTCAATACAATCTCATATTTATCAGTAAACTTGCCATAAAGCAGACTAAACTAAAAGATAGAAGAACATCTTTTCAGCTAGAATGACTGAAATTAAGATGGCGATATATATCTGCTTTTTCCCCAAAATTAAGACTGACTATAAATTAGGATCAGTCTCACAAAATTTAGCCAATGAAAGTGCAGTACAGATGTGAGAGTGACCCACAGGTTCATAGGTTTTTAAGACCTGAAAAATCATTTTAATTATCTTGTATGACATCTGCTATAATATAGACCATAAACCCTCATCCTGTTTCTTTCCTTCATGCTATTAGCATGCCTTAAATTATTCCAATAAATAGTAGAACATTTCTATAAAACTCTTCAACCCCCTTTTTAAAATATCTTTTTATTTGCATGAAGTATGCTGTGGTTAAACATTGGACTGTGGAGAAACTTCAGGCTATTTATAGCCTTCACTGGAAGTGCTAAAACTGTACCTCTCATTCCAGACCTTGCCTGCAGGTTTGATGTAATTGTGTGGGTCTTTTGGTCATTAAACCAATGTGTTGGAGGTTTAAAAAAAAAGTTTTATGACAGGCAATGAGGCATCTCACCTGATTTCTTCATAAGAAAGTGTTATTTTTCTACTTGGGATTGCAAATCGCATTAGGATTTCAATATTAGGGCCAAGATAACATTTTACTCTGTAGTTTTACAGGACTTTAATATGAGGAAAAGACAGTTCCTTCCTAGTGGGGACTATCAAAACCTCTTTCCCCAGCTGGACCATCATAGATGTGAAAAGGAAAGCTACAGCTCCACTAATGCAATGTTTTCAAAAATTTAAGACCACCAAAACCTCATATAAAACTTGAAGGTTTAATACACAGTAATTGTTGGGATACTTGTATTTGCTTTCTTGAAAATTTTGACAGCCAAAGTTGACAAGTTGTATGGGTGGAAGTTGGTTTTGAGTGATGATCTAAATAGACCTGTCTACTTGATCTAGAGAACAAGCTAAGGTACTGCTAGGTCTAACTGTTCTTTCTACATCTGCTTTTACAGTGGATTTTAAGTCCAACAGGTGAGAACATCTTTTAAGATGCTTACATACAGTAATCCTAGTAACAGTCTTTGTTCAAAGGTGCTCAATGCTCTTCTGTTTCTGTGCAGTATATAAATTGGAAAAAAATTATGCTCTTCAATCCTGTTGTGATCTCACTTTCTCTTCAGAAAATGCTCAGAGATTGAGAAAGCCAAATGCAAAGAAAGTAAATCAGATGTTCCTATGCTGACATCTTTTTGTTTCTTTTTTCAGAGAAAAAACTTTAAATGCTTTAAAAAAATATTCTCATACTGAATAAGGAATTGATTTCTGAGGCACAACAGAAAAAAAAAACTCTAAATCTAGAACACAAAAAACTTGTTCAAACAAAAGTGGTAGCACTAACAGTAATATATTATTTCTTTTAGAGACTCTTTCTGGATGGATTTATCAGGAGCCTACTACAGCAGAAAAGCTCTTCAAAGAGTCCACAGCTCTATAAAGTTGACACAAAGTGTAGATGACCCTATCTGTAGCTGACACTACTGCTAACAATGATCTTGAGAGAGTCAACATTAAAAGATCTCTTTAGATTAGTGCCCACATATTTCATGTGTATCAATATGAATGCTACAGATTACACATGCTAATATATATTATTTTTATCACCATGGGAGGAGGACAGGCACTGTAGGAAGCAAGACCCCATACTGTTTTTTAGCTTTCTCAAAAGTCTCTAAACCTTTCATAATTACCAAAAGTTTTGATTTGCTCCTTTTTTTTTTATTCCACAGTCAAAGGACAGAAAGTTTCTAATGGAACCTCTTATCCCTGCTAGCTTTCTTGATGAAGCTTTTGTTACAAGCTCTCTTAAGCAAAATCCTCAGATAGCCTTAGTAAAAAATTTAACAGTGCTTTCTGCAGACACGAATTTTAAAGAGTTGTTATCTATAGTTTTCGTATGAAGGAGCATTACGAGACCCCTTCCTGATCCTACCAACTCTATTTAGTAGGTCTTCGTTCCTGTCATGGTTGTAGTTCTCTTTGGAAATTACAGGAGGGAGTAGTGAAGTTCCTATTCTAGCAGTCACATCCTGACAGCCGTTCTGTCTGTGGGGGGAACTCTTCTGAAATGTTGTCTGCTCTATATCAAGATGGATATGAAAACCTTCTGTCTTTTAGGCTAATTTGGAAAGTAATGAGAACGTTTAGATATTTGAATCCAGCTGTCACCACTCACTCAGGGTGACCTCACTGTGCTAAGGCAGAGTTATATTAAGAGCTATTCTGAGCTAGCTCCAAATGACATGATATGTCTACATGATACAAGTCAGAGTTCACAGAAAGAGAGAAAAAAATTCATTAGGGTAAGTGGAAAAAAATAGATACATTTTCAAGCAATCAAAAACTTACTGTTAATAAAGTCAGCATACTTCAAAGCTAAATACAGGATGAAAAAATTACTCTCAGCTTAATAATATATGTTTATGTTGTGAGACAAGGTACGTGCAAAGTAGTAGACATTTATTTAATTACAGTAGTGTTCAGGGATTTTGTAAATAGCTGAACATATATTAAAAGGTCAGTCAAACAAATTTTAAGTTCAGCTCAGGTGTGATCAAGTGCAATTTTTACTTTGCTTTTCTTAAGGGAATTGGTTGTCAGAGCTAGTCCATCCATTGAATATGGCTCTTTGCAATGATGAATCTGGTGGTTTTTTGTCAATTATTGCTTCTATGATATTCTATATCTTTAATAGAGTTGATAAATAAACTCATCTGCAGTGACAGTGAAGGATTATTTCTCTCTCAGATGACTAGGAAGATTCTTTATGCTTATACTGTCTTTTCTGTCAGTCACAGCTATATTTCTCTCTACCATATTTTCCATTTTTCCTTAATTAATAGAGAAGCCAATTCTCCACCAACTGGTAAGACCATTATTGCTGGGATCTTCAGTAAGAGGATACACCTGAGCCACCTGTTAGTATTTTTCACCTTTATGATCTGTTTCTGGCTCCAGCCACACAATTCATACCCTAGCTTATTGAGATGCACACTGAAAGCAGTGTGGCAAAAAAGACTGTACATTTCTAGCTGTGTTTTTGTATTTCCTATCACAGTGCTAAATTACTTAATATGATCTTTGCAACTTACCTATTAAAAATTTAAGTGGCTAGGAAAAAATATTACGCGTGGTGTTAGAGCTGCTTTGTAATGACAGACTGATGCAAACTGAAAAAAGAGGTGATGAATAAAATGGGATTTTTTGGTTTTGGTGCAGTCCAGCAGAGCTGCTGCTGTTAAGCCCCACACAAAATACGTCAGTATTCCCATTTCTATTTTCTGCTATTGAAAGATTTGGGTTACAGAACAAGCTTAGATGCCAGACACCTGCCTGCATTTCAGCTAGTTACCACACTTCATTATTTGCATTTAGCAACTGTTAATACAGCAGCTGTTGAAGCTACTAATGTTCTATCTTCCTCTATTATTAAGACACAATACTTTTCACGATAAAACTTTTTATGCAAGGCTTCCAGGCAGTCATGACATGAGATGCTACCATCTTTTGACAGGATTCCCTATGACCTATGTGAGTTACAAACGGTGCATGGACAACAAGATCGAATTTGACAAAGGTTATACTTCTATACTGCTTCTGAATACTCAAATTAGCTAGCCTAATTTGTGAGATCAATTTTCCATTTGTGGGCTTCTTATTGACATAGTACCTGATTTTGTAGTTAGGGCAGATCGAGGATGCCTTTTGTTACTGCAAGCAGATTGATCATTTAAAGTATTATCAATGTAAGCCTTCATGAAAGGCCTTTTATAGTTTTAGCAACTTGATTAATTTGTTTTACCTTTTTTTTACAGCAGTAGGCATGTATTAAAATTTGCAGATTTATTAAATTTTTCATAAACTTCATTGCAAACTGTCTCCAACAGTGACATTAGTGCTAATGTAAGAGCACTAATAAGACCCACTTTTCCTTCCTAAGCAACACCAAGGAACAAACTACTGTTTTAAAACTGCCTATACAATAGCTTTTTATGGTCTGATGATATTATGGCATCACTAGATGGAATTTTAAATTAAAACTGGGTGTTTTACCTTCTGGAACCTGTATTACTTCCTCTTTTATTGTGTTGATCTAGGAGCTGACTTACACGAGTGGGAAGAATAATGACACTTTCATAAGATGGCAAGTGAAGAAGTGCAAAATTGAACTGACAAGCTTTAAGGTGGTAATGTTCTTGTATGCACTGGTGACAGCTGTTTGGAAGATTTTTGCTTAAAAGAAGTGGTTCTCCAGCTAAAAAGTATTTGATAAAAGATAAAAAAATCTGGGTTTGGCATTTACCTTTGAAACTAATCGCATTCCCCAAGAGAATAAAAAAGATTGTTCTTCTCAATAAGACATGTGCCTGTGTTGCTAAAAATGTAGAGTAGGAAATTGCAGTCTAAGTGCTCTGAAAATCTACTTCATGGGTAAAGCCTGTGAAAAGCCTCCTAACAGAGGTAGAGGCAAGCGATAAATGAAATATTTACTATCTACACTAAGATAGATAAATATGACTCAAAAAGGGAAATCTGGAAAAAGCAGCATCTGCAAAGACTTCAGAATTCCAAGTAATTTCTGAAAAGATGATTGATATGGATTCATTATGCATATTTTTAATAAACATGGTCACTCATCTCTGTTTAGATTTTTTATTTTACTCAGATCCTTTTAGTATCTAGCTAAACAATATGTCTATCTTATACAATGCATGCACATAAAAACCCCAGCCATCTCTACATTTATGGCTGCTGCCCCAGGGATTTTGAGGGCCAGCTGTTGAAAAAGGAGAGCTAATCAGTGACTCATGGAAATGAAAGGGGTCAAACCTTACCTTTTTCCACTTCCATGAAGTCTGAAGACAACAAAGCAAGAACAAATCAATAAAATGAAAGGCTGCATGTTTTGCCAAGGCAAATTTTACTCTACAGTAAAGATGATCATACAATCAGTATTTTCAAGTCTTAAAACATCAAGTCTGTAGCCATAATTAAAAAAAAAAAAAAAACAAAAAAAAACACAGAAACAAAACCTAGCAAAAACCAAAGCACACCAAAAGATACCTTTATTAAATCTGGGGAAGTATGAAATTTTTTGATGAACAACTGCTATACAACAGTTAAATTATGTTATTCAAGATATTTGCGTGTTGCTCTAATTTAGATATGAACAATTTTTTTTAAAATCTTATGTGAATCTAATTAGCTCAGATATTTGGAGTTACAACTACTTCTATCAACTTAATTTTGTGAGACACCTTACTTCCTTGTCAGTGTGCCCTTTAGTTAAAGTTACCCCCCAGTTGAAAAGGATTATTTGTCTATCTAGTCCTCTACATCTTTACCAATCTATAGGTTTGTGCTGTAGAAAACCCCCAAAAGCTACTCATTCCCATGCTTTTGTATCTCATGTATATATTCTGGAGAAGAAGGACTTGTACCCCAGATCTGAGAGTGTGTTGATACTGCAATTAAGCTGTGTATTTATTAAAGTTCTGTGCTCTCTGTAGGCCATCACATTTTACAGGTACATTAGAGGTCAAGATACAGCATTGTCAAAGTGTAATCTCCTTCAAATGGCAGGAATTAACCTTGAAGTATCACAGAAATGATAACTGTGCTCTCCAAAGAGAAAATGGAATTTTTCTTTCTACCCTGAAAGTGTCAAAATAGCTTCTTTTTTGTTGCCTGGAAGGAAGATACTCTGTTCACACATTATACATTAAAGTGATTGAAAAGGAAGAGGAAAAAGACAAGTTGATAAAATTATCAGATCTGTTATTGAGGACTATTTGTGGATGACACTTTTAACTATGTATTCAAAAATAATCTATCACAAGGCTGAACATAACCAGTTATCTCAGGTTATTTCTGAACTGCCGCTTGCTTAATATTTTTGGAAGACAAGCCCCTTGGGGCAGACTCTATTTCTCAATACGTGTGACTACTGTGGAAATCACAATATGCAACAAGCATGATAAGAAGCTTTAATTGACTAATAAGACTGGAGTGTCTAAAACAAGGTGAAGGAATGACAGAAAAGTTCCCATGAAACATTCAGTTACCAAACAACGTATAGTTAAGAAACAAATATTTAAATACCTTCTTTTAGAATGGAAAATCATATAAAACTTGTTAAACAACTGAGATATTTTATGTAAGTGTTGTTATGGGACTTATTTTTCATTCTCGTCAAGCTCAGACAGAAACAGAATATATCTGCATGTCCACTGTGTCTATTTTTTACACATTCCATAAGACTGATGCTCACAATTATTTGGTATATTGAATTTCTTCAGGACATGCTTTATATTATTAGAATTTTCACTGAGCACAGAGATGAAAGTTTTTAGCAATGAAGTTTTTGAGCAAACTACTGTACATCAGATCAAACATTCCTCCATTGTGATGGATGACTTCCCTTCAGCTCTACACTTCTGAAGCTGTTCTGTTTATTTAATTTCAAGCTCACTTTAATCCACCGTTGAAGGAGCCAAATCTATATACAACATTGAAACTGCTCTGTGTTCCTGTCACATCTTTCCTTTTATTTTTTCACTAATGCTATTTAAAGATTCTCTGCTAGAAAGCTTAGGCTATAAAAATGTATACATGTCAATTTTACATTCTCTGTGCAATCTCTGTGATAAAATAGCAAGTGATTCAGTAACTTTTAACCACTTAGCATGTCTTGTTTCTCCATCTAAGGATTTCTTTTGCCTTTGGTAAATTGTTACATTGGGTCTTCACTTTATGTTAGCAGGAGAATCTTCTTTATTTGGTACTGTCCTGAAAATTAACAAGTAAGAGAGAGGTTGTATTTGTACTTACATCTTTTATTTTTTCCCCTCCAAATTCAAGATAATTGGCCTCTATATATTCAGAGATGTCTGCAGAGCTTTCAGCATTGATAGTAACTGGAAGTCTCTGGGTTTTAGTGTAAATCCTTTGAATCTTCTGCCAAGATGACATTAGGCCAGAAAGAAACACTCATTAACTGGCCATCCTACAACAAACACAAAGTCTTGAACACCAGCCAAAATGAAAATGTTTCCCTGTTGTGTTTACACTTGGTAGCATTTGTGTAAGACACGATTGTAAGATCATAGAATTCAGCTTTCACCATCTCACGGCTCCTGCCTGTAAGCTCATTGGTAAAAGCTGCACAAAGGGCTGTGCTCAGCAGCATGGTACAGATCCTAAGCCACTGGCCTGGTGTTTTGGTCTCATAAGCATATTAGTCAGTTTTATGGGATTTGCATTTAAAAGAACTGTAAGGAGATTAATTGCAGCTCCTTAAGCCACTGAAAAATAATGTAAAATCAATTACTATGTTATTGGCTAGGCCAGACCACGTGGTGGCAGGCAGGACAAAAGTCAAATGAGCACAGCACTTTCGCTCTCCATTTCAGATTTTTGTTAGCAAAGATTTTTCAGATATTTGAAGATGGCAATGAAATATGGGATAACATTAGCTAATTTTTAACAAGGGGATTGTTTTTTTAATGCTATGATGGCTATATATAAGGCCTTTGTGAGACTACAGCAGTCTTTTGTATTTTACTGAAGACTGCTGAAAAATTCTGCAGATAATGAATAGAGGTCCAATGTTTTCTTCCTGTAGATAAACAGCCATGGATTTATCATTTGATAATCAATGCATAGTTCAGTGGGAACAATTCCATTTGTCTGCATCTAGTACGGTACTTACACTGTACTGAATTCATGAGACATTTTGAACAGTTCATCATGCAGATTCAGATAAAATTTTACTTCTGGGGTTTTGAAAGCAGGATTGAAAATATTTGAGTTTTATTTAGGAATAAGATTGTAAAACAAAAGTACAAACACTGTTCCCACTTAGGTTTGTTTTTCTCATATGCCTGATGTTCTCCATCTTCTACAGTTTCTTTTGAACTTGGGATGTTTTATAGTGCTCCCATACACATTTAACACAGACTAAAGTCCTACTGGACACAAGTGCATGCAACCAAAGCAGGAGCAGGCTGAGCTAAACCTGTCTCTCTTCCCTCTCCTGGGTTCAGATAATATCCCACAGCAGAAGACCCACTCTGTGTGGTAAATCACACATAGCTGCCACACAGGATAGTGCAAATCTGTCTGCATGGGACAGAGACACACACTTCCAGCTGCTGCAAAGCAGTATAGTCTCATTAGCTGTGAAGGAAGGAGGGAGCAGCTAAAGTGCTGTGAAAGAGCCAATTTTGTGTGAATTGCTAGAGGGAAGATAATGGGGGGTGAATCTAATAAACCCAAGACTGCTATTAGTATAATGCCTATTAAATTCTTTAGTTTTTCATGTTCAGTAGTGACTCCAAATCCAGGTATTTTGTGACCCATCAGGGATCCTAATTCTTGGTGTAGAACATATATGCTAACTGGAAAGGGAGTCCTGCTGGGATTTATCTCATTTCATTATGACACAAAACATGTATTTGGAAAAGAACTCTTTCAACTAATATTTTTACTGAGGTGAACTATGAACAGTGAACTACGAACAATGTTCATCTATGAACATTGCTACCATGATTGTTCAAAGATGGTTGAGTTGTAATTGCCCTTGGTTCTGATCAATGAAATATTATTCTCAAAGCTTGCTTAGACATAGATGTCTTAAATCATTCCACACTGAATATTTTTTTCTACAAGGGAGGCAGGACAACATTAAAAAAGTTTAAAAATGCTGGGACTCAGTTCAGTAAGATGAGCTTGTATTTTCTGGATGCATTGGTGACACATGACGTTATTTCCTTGTACAGCATATTAGTATCACTTCATAACAGTGCATGGATAAAGTGAGATAATTGTTGGCAATGGGAATGTAAAGCATCTTCACAGCAGTGCAGTCATAACAGGATCTAAATATCCACTGCTAAAAGTCCCAACAGAAACAGTCTTTAGATTTAAAGGTGTACATATTAAGTAATTCTTGAACCTTATAGATATAGTGCACTGGGATTAATTCAGACTAAATTAAAATAAATGAGCAACAAACCAAAGGAAACTCATTGAATTAATTAACATAATTTTGTAATGCTCAGGGCCTTTAAATACATATTCTTTCAGGAAATCCACACACCTCACTGTCTATGTCAAAATAATTTTGTCTTCCTGTTTGAAAAAAAAAAAGATTCTTATAAAAGAGAACTGTCTGACCCCAAATCAGAATAGTTTTTGGTAGAAAAAGCAATAAACCACAAAAGTAAATTTTGACAAGCAAGAGTCCTGAAGAACAAACACTTTCTGGGAAGCTCATTACGAGAAAAGAGACTGGTCTCTGCTCTTCTACACAGCGATAAATTTTACCAGTTTGAAAAGCAGAGGAATTATTTGGTTCTGCTGCTTCCAAGCAGCTTGGAGAGCATCCCCCTGCAGACTATAGCTCTGTTGTGGATTAGAGAGGGATGGAGACTCTGGGAGATCTCATTTGGATGCCTCAGCTGTTCTCTCGTTTGGTCAGTGGAAAAAAGATGGGTGCGAACAATAATGTAAGATATTCTGGAAAAATAAACAAACCAGCTGGTGTTGCCTTCTACATTCCCTTAGGTCAAAATACTCAAGAAACAAGGCAGTGTTTAAGAGGAGACTGTTTCTCCTGTCATAGGTCAGGAATGTTACTATCTGCTTTTAAGATAAGGCTTGGCAAAATCATTTCTGGCCAGAGCCTTGGCACACTGAGCAAGATAGGAATCTAACTGTGTCCTTTTTACAGCTGGTTGTCAAATACTTATCTGATGAGAGAACTTGTTGAAATTTCCCATTCAAGCCACTAAGTGTCATAACAGTCTGAATACCTAAAAAGGCTTCTTGGATTTAATAAAACCCTTTCAGGGGAAAAAAAAATTTAAATGCTCTTAGGTTACTTAGGTTTTGGTCACCTGCTGATTAATCACCTCCTGTCTAATCCTCCATAAATTTGAAGCCTCAGTGATTTCCTCTTACCCCCTTCCTGACTGGAAAGTTATATTCTTTTAGAGAGGAAGCAGTAGCAATCTCATATGACATACACAATCATTAAAAATACTTGAAAAATGAGCAACAACAAAAGCACACTCTGAGGTCACTGTACATTTTTTCCTGTAAATTATTCCCTCATTTCTAGCATATTTGTATGAAGAACAACGCAGAAAGTGTTGAAAGAGATATATTGTGTCTGCTTAGATGAGAACATGCTAATAGGGAGTGGCACATCATGACAAGTATCTCTCCTTACCTCAATACCTCTCTTTCTTTCCAGTTTTTCCTCTTCACCAAAATGCTGAAATGTGACTAGAGCAGTAAAAGTGATTAAAATGTCAGATTGCTCTTTCACTTTTTATCTTATTTTTATCATCTACTCAGATAGGTACAGACAATTGTAGAGGGAAAATGGTAACTCAGTGAGGCTGAAGTTGTTACCCATTTAAAAGATGAGCATCGTGCTTTGCTGCTTACTCCATATGAGGGTCTGTAAGCACAAAAAGAAAGAGATTAGAGGGTGCATCAGTGTGTGTGTGTGCATGTGTGCACGTGTGGTATGAAGAACAATCTTGGAAGCATCAGAAGGTTTATTTTTCGTGGTACGGGTGACACCACATAAATTTGGCAGCACAGCTTGCCTCCTTAGAAAACTGTCTGCAATGCTATTATTGAGCAACATCAAGAACTGAATGATTCTGCCTACCTGCAATATAAAACATTCATGAAAATTTCATAGATCCCTTTTTGCAGTAGGCATGTTAAGTAGATTCTGTACAACTGCATTACGGCTGCATTTGCAATTTTACAGTTAAAAATATATTAATAATTTAATTCGTATAATGCACAGGGGTTCATAGCATTCTGATAAAAGTCTCCAGAGCAAGCAACTTCTCAGTGAGAAAAGGCAAAATACATCTGGAATAGAAATCAAGACACTCTTCCCCTTTGAAAAATATAAGTAATCCTCACTAAACTGAACTCATATAAATGTTATTCATTCTTTGGCTGGATATGGACTAGCTTGATGTCCATTCTTCCCCAAGACATACCTGCCTGGAGAAGGACACTCATCTATAGGAGATGTCAGACAAGGCCTGGTTACCTTGTGCCTTCACAGAAGAGATCTGCAGTCCGCTACTCTTTGGGAACAGTGGAGTTCCTCTGTGTCTTTGCCATTATGAGTGCTTCTGAGAAAGGGTAGAATACAGTGTGCCATAAATGAGTTGTTTAGATCCCCCAAAGCATCACAGGCAAAAGCAGGTTTAATACAAAAGTGAAAGCACGACAAAGTTCATTGTCAAGGTTCACTTCTACTACTTACTGGATGTCTAAAGCACACAGAGAAAACCCAGACTAAAAGCTATCAGTGTAAAAGTAAAATCAACCTTAAATTATCTACATGAATGTCGGGGATGAAAAAAAGGTAAGGATGGGAAATGGTAAGGATAAAAAGAAATCATTGTGGAACAGTATTCCAGCCTGAGTCTACTTAGATGCAACCACAGCACTGTGGAGTACTGAGATTTTGACTTCTTTAATGTGCAGTGAAAGTTTAGAGGTTTAGAAGAAGATCTGGTAAGCAAGTCAGAGGTTCTTGTTGCTTCATTGTTATGCTCTGTTTCAGGGCAAGAAAATGCCCCTATTGCGTGAAAGGCAAATCAAATTATCCAAGTTAATTTTCCCAGTGATTCCAAAGTCCTACAGTCCCTGAACAGTTTGTTGTACTTGTGTTACTGCTTTAACTTGACACTTAGGCTAGGCCTATATCTAGCTAGTCTATAATCACAGCTGTTTCTGGTCACATTTCTATTGAAGACAAGATAGATATATATCTTTCTTATTTTCTTAGTTTCCCATAGAAAAAATTCCTTGATTCAAACTGAATGCCAGACAGATAACTTAACATCTTCTTCCCTTTCTTATGGGTAGTCAATAAAACTCCATTGTCAAAATAGTACCCAGTTTTATGAATTTCTCTGACCTCTCTAAATCATGGAAGGCTAACTCTTCTGGATAATTCATATGAATGTGAAATTTGTGATCTTTATTCTATTTGAATCAAAAATCTCAGATACTCTATTCACTTGTCTTGGGTGAAATTTTATCCATGTCAAGGGAAAATGAAGCAGTTGCACAGCTCTTTATCTCCCAGCCATATTCTAGATAATAAGAAATAGAAAACTTATTTCCAAGAGCCATAACTTAAGGAGCAATTAAAGCAACTTGACAAACCTGGCAAAAGTTGAGATAAAGTCTCTTTCCCAATGACAGCCTGTAAACCAGGGTGGAGTTCTTTCCTTTTAAACACACATATTTGCTCAAACTGCAATATAGTGTTCTGATCAGTGCTAGGGAGTTCCAATCAAGATTGCAGTGATTTCTTACAGTTTTCTATTAATTTATTTGATTGGTTAAAATGCCAAAGTCTAAAAGTTATTATAAGAAGCTAGTTAATCAGTCCAAAAAATATCGGAGGTTCAATAATGCAAAGATTATACCTGTAAAATTTCACAAACATATACTGTTCATTAGAACTGAAAGATGGTGGGGTTTTCAGGTAAAAATTTGAATTTGTACAAAATTTTGATTCTCCATGGTTCTCATGCCATTTTGTTTATCCTATACATTTTAAAGTTCTTAATTTACTGACACAAAGTTGTGAAAAAAAGCAACAAGGCTGTATTCAGCAATTTTTGCTGAAACTCATTCTGCCATGCACTTTTGTACTCAGAAACACATGTTCTTCAAGTTCTTACACAATCTTTCCATGAAGGAAAAGAAACCCTGTGATTTATTGCCCAGTCAAAACTGAGTTGCACACCTAGCAAGATGAATATTTATGAACTTTTCACTGTCTAGATCCTTATCCTGTACTGCATGCAGTGAAAATGTACTGACTTACACTAGTCAAGAATCTTTGCTTAATACAGGAAGTCTTATCATTTTACCAGCAATAAAGAAATTAAAGACAAATTTTTCAATCTGAAATATTCAATTAGATCCACTAGTAATATCCCTATAAATGTTGTAGTAGTGTAAGTCTATTTTAAGTCTTTTAGGACCGCAGTTTTCACCATTTCCTACTCAAAAGTAATACCATATAAAACAAGGACTCTGTTTCTGAATAAAAATAAGACTGTACAGTGTGTTGAGGAAAGCTTCAAAAGATTGGAAATGGGGGGTAAGAATGTAAAATAATGTGCTTAGGAAATAAATAAATATTTCTATTTATTTGGTTTTGAAAATAGTTGACATGGTTTATGGCAGCTGGAGTTTAATGGCAATTTCCTTTGTTTAGTGTCAAAATATTCAGATGTTCATAATATTTTAACTAAATGAAATTGCTGTAATTATGCTTACTCGATTTTTAATCCATTTAACTTTAAACGAACAATTCAGATTTCATTATTTACTGCTGTGGATGTTAATAAACAAACTTGTAACTTTGAAATAGTGTCAAACTGAAGTTCTGTTGAAAACATGTTTTACTTCAGTCCTGAAATGCACCTTTAAAAATAAGAGGTTGAAAAAGAAGAGCAAGCACCAGTCTATCTCTATCTATTTCAAAGGATATTGCTGGACACAAAACCCCCTATGTAAAGAGCAAAGAACAATTTGCAGCAAAATATATCTGCTCCTAAAGAACCAGAGCAAAAAAAAAAAAAAAAAAAAAAGGCCATTGTAGTCAAAACTCTGTAACATTTGTATAAATTGCATAAACTCCTATTTCTAAAAAGCCCAGGAGACAAGGGGGAAATTGGATGAAATTCTGCCTCTTTCGAAAGGGGAAATTATGCCTGACATATGTCAAAATTCCATCCCAAGAAATATAACAGGATGGATTATGAGAGAAATGATCTCTTCACTTTTGCAGCCAATTGGTGTTGGCTCCAGCTCAGGTATGCGACAGAAGGTCACAAACTTGAATTGCCCTGCTAAAGTGCTGACTTGATAGAAAAACCTAAACTTCATTTGTTGCCATACAGTCTCCTCCAGGTAATAGCCATTTATCTATTTGCATAGTCTACACACCCTCTCTTCTGGAAAGCTCTGCACTTTTGTCAGTATTGCCATAAACTACAGCCAAGGGACACTGGTTAATGGATTGATTTATGTTGAAAGGCTCACCTCCTAAAGAATTGATATACTGCCTTCATAATTTTATTTTTCCAATCCATACTGCAGCATGCTAACCATAATTCCTCTGAAAATACTTTATTTACAATTCAGTTGTTATTTGGATAAAAAAAAATACACGGCACAAGAACTTTCCCTGGTCTTTTAAAAAATGCCTTGGGAGAACAATATCTGACCATAAGTTAAATACAGCTTCTTTAAACAATCCAACTTGTGAGACTTTGCTTTCATAACTGATTAAGTAATGAACAGTCTGGATGTTTTGCAGCTAAGAATGTACAATATTTTCTTTTGCTGGAAAGTATATTTTATAAAGATCAAATGTCTGGACTGGAAGCAAAAAAGAATGAAAGCAAAGTAAAGCAGAATGTCATCAGGAAGGGTCTAACTAAAGCATTTGATTTGCTTCCCTCTTCTATTTGTTTTTTTTAATATTAAATAAAGTCTGATACTCTGTGCTAAGTAGAGGTTTTTGTGAAACCAGGTATTAACAGGCTAATTGGTCACTCATTTCTTAATACATTAATGATATTAACACGACTGACTGAAAGATTTCTTATACGCATAAATTTTGGAAAAAAATGGGACATTTAATATCAAGCAAAATATCTTTAAGGGGAATTAGCTCAGAGGCTCTTCAAGATAAGTCTCATTAGTGTTCTGTTTATATAGAAACACTAGAAAGGATATTGCTTGTCATTGAACTAATGTTTGTGTCCAAGCCAGACGTACACAACACCTTCACCAAGTGTTTCTTTGATGGCGAAAGCTGGTCATGTTACTACACAACTGAGTCTGTGCTCAGTTTTACATTAACAATAGAAAACCCCTTTTAGACTAAGCATTTAAAGCTGCTGTACTTGGGGTACGGGTGCTCTGTTGATGGCTGGATACATGTTACATTGCTTAGTTCCTTGTAAGTAGGGATCTTCTTGAAGGCAGAAAGGAAAAGTGAAAGAAAAAAATAAAAGAAAAAGGAAAGGGGAAAGGAAAAAAACCAGAAAAAAAAAAAAAGAAAATTAAAGGAAGAGAAAGAGAAAAAGAAATTTAGTTGACTTTGATTTGCTTTTCATGCTAGCACATAATAAACACATAAAAATTGCTCACTTTCTTAATACAAACACCTCCACAGCTATTTTTCATGCAAGCCTCTGTGTAGACCCCAAAACATCTAAACTTAGTTTACGGTTGCTTTCAGCTTAGGCTGACTCACCTTTTCAGGGCCATGTATCACAGCTATAACAACACAGACCTTATGACTAACCTCTTTAACAATATTGGATTCTCTCTTATCAATTTCAGTTTGGACTCCTATCTTCTGTTACCTTCCAACAGTAGATGGGTGTTTCTGCCTCCTATCTGCTTTCTTCCCTTCAATTCATATCACTGATCTGCTTATATCCTTGTGTTGGCCATGCTGCTGCATTCACACAAGCCTCACCCCTGAAGTTAGAAAGCACCTGAGGGACCATGTTTCTGTATGTTGCAGACTGGTTCAAAACCCTCCCCTTTAAATCCTTAGGGAGCCTTAATTCAGAGACATCTGATTCAGCTCTTCAGGCATATCATGCCATCTCCAGAAAATTAGGGGGAGAATTGATCATCTAGATGACATCTCAGCATGCAAATGAAACCAAGTGGCATGAAGCTGAGCAGTTCTTCAGTCAGAAAACAAAACAAGGAAACAATGATTATCCTGTGATGTACTCCTCTCCCTCACCCTTCTTCAGCAGTCTTAGATGCTGTGTTGGATTCATACCATGTTTTGTAATATGCAATTACCTGCATTGCCGCATATCTGGAAAGCTGGAGTTATCAGTACAAGCCAAGCAATACAGTGAACACAGTTTGTCAGCAGTCATATATGTCACCAGGTGTGGTACCCCTTGAGGACAACCCTCACTTGTGGTTCATTTGTGCAAAGATTTTGAAATATTTTCCAGCAGAAGGTGAAATCCCTAGAAACGAAATTACAACTTTTTCTTAAAACTCGCACTAATAACAAAGAGTGTCCATTGAATGCTTTTCAGTAATGACTGCTAACAATCAAAACAAAACATCCCAATTACAATTACATATAAGAATGGGCTGAGTGAAAATGCACACTCTGAAAAAGCAGAAATAATTATAACTGAATTGAGGATATAACTCTATTTCAGCAAAAGGGCCCCGAAATGACCGATGTGTTCCCAGCAGCACAAAATGAAACAGCTTGCATGGAGCAGTTTACTGCAACATTGAAAGCTGGCAAATTGGCCTCTTGAACCTCTCAAGCTTCACATCAGTGAGTAGAGCACGTGCTTAAATTCAGCACCTGGCATGTGGCCATTCACACATAGCAAAGGGTAGAGCAGGTGCTGGGACCTCAGCACTGACACATCAGGTTATTTCTGCAAGAAAGGTAAAAATGGTGCTATTTCCTAAATAACTAAGGCATTTCTGAACCATAATGACTTTGATAAATCTAATAGCCAGCCTGTGCTGTGATTAATAGAAAATTAGGGAGAATCGTGGGATTCACAGTATGCAGTCACCCTTTCTTTGTCTCATTTTTCTATCACTTTATTTAATAATGCTGCAAATAAGAAGACTAAGACCAGTATTAAAAAATAGGGTAGGGAAACTACTGCTGCCTGAAAAAGTACAGCTGTGCAGCCTAGGTTCTGCTTCCAGGCATGTTTTGTGTAAAGCAAGTGAAACTGAAAGCTTATAATAAAAGACCAGTGATCTGCAAGATTTTGCAACTTGTTATGTAGTTCATAGGAGGTTTGCTAAGACCATGCTGGCACAGATGAGAAACAGAAGTGAAAGCAGGGAGGAATTTGCATACAGAGTGCAGATTTCATTGTTCAGGACAAAGCTGCCCTTGATTTGCTTCAGTCATTGTAATAATCAGCCCAGCCAACTGTTTACATGCTCTCCATTGTGCTGGTGTTGGCTAGGAAATGGCAGGCACAATGGGATTTGCTTTCTGCTGGCACTCTGGGGAGCAGCAGGAGCTCACACACTTGACAGACAGACAGGCAGACGGCCCTTTCTTTCCAAGAAACAAGAGTGGCTTGCTCGCTCTTTAGCTATGCTATTGTGACAATGAAGACAGGAGCATGTGCGGCTGAAAGCAGGGCACGCAGCAAGGTTTGGGTGCCAGGGAAGAAAGGGTGAAAATTAAAGCAAAGTTCTGAGAACTAAAACCTCAGAAGGCTTTAAACAACTACCCCTCCCTGCCCAAATACTTGCACCTCAGCTACTCTTAAGAAATTTTCCCAGTTTCTGGGAAAGAAAGACAGGTGAGGGGGACAGGCCAAGTGTATTCATTCATAACTCACAATGGTCTGTAAGAAAGGAATGAAACTCAAGCTGTATGAAGAGATATAGAAATAGTGGTCCTTTTACTGTAAAAGGGGCGGTAGTGCTGCTGCTGTCACAGCAACCTAGTCACAGCTGTAAATATAATAAGGTCTCAAATTTAAATATAATCACAATCAAACAGAAGGTCATGAAAGACAATCCCCCTATCCTCTCCACCACCCTTTCTTCATTCATGACAGTCTTAATGGGTTTAGGCTTATAGGCTTTTCCTTGGCCCACCCTGGTTTCATTTGAAATGCATGGATGAAAACACTTCTCTGAGCTATTTGAAAAACTTTCCAGAGCGTTTAAAACTGAGATTTCATAAGTTGTGCATTCTTTTTCTTAGAGTCACTTTCTAGAACAAGAAAAGACATCCCTGAAGAATAAAGGAAGGATTACAGTTGCATGATTGGGAAGTGTTTGTAAAACAATTTGGTTTTGCAATTTTCATTGTTTAAAAAATAATTTAAAAAAAATAATTCCATGGCTGAGGATCATGGGATTGGAAATGGGTTTGGAAGGGGTTTATATATACTTTTTTTTTTTTTTTTTTTTTTTTTATATTCTTGATCATAGCCACTTTCATTAAGGCAAACCCCAAACTTATTGCTGGGAGGACTCGCACAAACACATTACTGCAGGCAGCAATCAGCAGTGGGCCACATTCAAATATCTATATTTCTCTTTCAAAACAGAGATGAATTAAGCTCTAAATCTTCACTGGTTCTTGGTGAAAAAACCCTCAGTCAGCAGTAGTCCAACTCTTTCTCATCAGCCTACCTGCTAGATTTATATGATATGCACGCTGAAAAGCACATTCTGCTGTCCAAGTAATTGAGGAAATATGATGACTAACCTACAGGATAGAAGAGTGAGGGAAGGGTTCCTCAGCCAAGCAAAACACAAAGGAATGTATACTTGAAAACAGTGAAATAAGACCGGTGCTATCGAAAGGCCAATTCTGTGGAGAAACAAAATATCCAGGAATATAATTTAATAAGGTAGAAAGCAAAGTAAGCATTTTACACCTCTATTAAATTTTCCTTACAAGTTTTCTCTGCAAATACAGAAAAGACAAGAATGCCATTTCCTTTATATGGATTATTAACATTTTGCTAGTTGTGATTTATTCCTACAGGTCTGACTAATGACTTGAAATGAAATGGCTATAGCAGGGAAATGATAAATTATCTAGTGTATAACACTGCTTAAAACCTAAACATGTGTTTATAGTTGCTGTTCTGGGATAGCTGCCAAAGAGACATTTTACTTAGCAAGTTATATTAGCGTATTTTTTTCCTATCAACAACAATAAAAGGTCTCCAAAAATAATAAGATGAGGGGAGGGGAAGGAATCTCATTTGTTTGCTGCTAGGAAGCACCATGAATCAGATTCTCAAAGGAATTTTCATGTTTTCTTAATTAAAAAATTCATTTCTTGATAAAATTTGGGTAGAATTTTCAGTAAAAGTACATGTTACCTACTATAGACTCTATTTATATGATAAAGAAGCAAATTCCTCAGCAGGCAAGGCTTTCACAGTCTGTAGAGTCAGTTGTAGTACATGGAAGTAGGTGGTGTTTCACTTTGCGGAGTTAGTTGAAGAAGTAACTTACTACTGAGGACTAACAAACACAAACTATGTTCTCAACAATTCTTAGAGATAAATGAAAAGAACTGAAAATCCATAAATCTTATTCTTGAAGATTTATTCTCTAACAGTAACCATCATATACTTGAATGAAACAGTCTTAATAAATGAAGAAGGAAAAGAAAAATTCTGAAATGTACTATGTGACATTTATTTTTAAGAATCTTTACATCAAGAAGCTTTTTATGATATAAAGACAGATATTTTTACTTGGAAGGAGATAAGAAGAAAAAAGATGTAAAAGTTATCAAATTATAATCACAGTAAATATACACACCATGAAGCCACCAAAAAAGGCATGCCTCAAAATCAGAGGTAATATTTAACTGAAGAAAATGGAAAAGAGATTAAATGTAAACTATAATAAGGTCAGCCAGAAAATATTTTTCTGACCAAATTGCTAAAGGCATAAAAAGTATTGAGAAAAACATTTTTAAATTCTTATGAGTAGGTAGCTTGCTGAGAGCTAATATGGCCAATTCAGTTAAAAAGGAGAACTAAAGGAAAATAAGACAGAAAAATTAGGTGGACTCTTTATATGCACTATTGATGAGGGGTATAGGGGGTTCCCATACCATTTTCTGTCTATGCAGGGAAAAAATGTCAAAAATAAATACTAGAATCACAGAATCACAAAATGGCTGGGGTTGGAAAGGATCTCTGAGGTTATCTGATGCAAACACTACCCCCACCCCTCTGCCTTCCAATTATAGAAAGGATTTTGGGAAAAATGAACAGAAAGAATGCAATAATATCATGAGTACCAGACTTTATTTGCCCAAACAATTAAACAAAACTCTAATACAAAATAAATGATCTACCAATGGGTTTAGCATATTACTTTAATTTTCATGACAACAGATTTGATACAAAATTTTTCAGGGTAGTCAAACTTAGAAATGAACGTTGAAAATATTAAGTTGAATTCAGTATTCATGAGTGCAAAGCAATGTACATTGTAGACAAAATTACCCTACTTATATACACCTATGATGATATCCATTAAAGGAGGTAGAAGAGATTTCCAGGGAACACTGTGTACAGTTTGAGGGAAACATTTGTGCTAAAAAATGCCATATACAAAGTTCAGAACCATTTAAAAAGCAGTAAAGGAAAGTATTCAAGCAAGCAAACACTAGAAATGTTTTGCACCTGTTCTTGAATGCTGCATGCAATTCTACTTGCCTAATCTCAAAAATGATACAGTTAGATGCAAAAGAAACAACACCGGAAATAGGAATGATCAGGCACAGACTTCATCCAAGAAGAATAAAAAATAAGCAAAAAGTGCAAGGGTCTTAACTGACAGAGAACATCTAAAAGTAAGTATAGTACAGGTCAAGAAAATCACAATTCATAAAATCATGAATGAAGTTGTGGTATTTCTCACAGTGCCCAAGTATGAAGTCATCCAATTAAATTAACAAGTAGCACAATTGCAATCAAAATAAAAGGAAGAACTTCTTCACACACATTGTGCTAGTAGTGCCACAGGATGTTGTGTAGACTAAAAATAGATATAAACTAGAAAAATAATAGATGGAAGAGAGGCTGTGAGCAGGCTAATAAAGTCAATGGCCTGAACACAACCTACTGCAAAGGAAGTCCTTAAATTGCTGGCTGCTACAAGCCAGGAAGCCACGTAGAAAGAAGAACTCTTCCTTACCTGCTTTCTTTCATATTTACTACCGATGACTACCAAAGAAGGTAAATAAACATTTGATCAGAACTAATGCACTCATTTTCACTTATATTCTTAAGGAAATTAAGTGAAAAGGGATGAGCAGTTGGTAAAGGGAGAGAAACAAGAAATGAATGGAATATATAAAATCAGGAAGGCTGTGAAAAAATCTGGCCTAAAAGGATAGGGACTATTACAAAATGAGTTATTAAAGATGGGAAACTGGACCAAGCTGACCATTAAAAAAAACCCACAAGGCTATGATTTACCAAGTTGGACTGGTGACTACAGTACAGGGATCCAGTGGTGTCCTTGCTCACATAACCATCGAAAATACACCCGTCTTCTGTAAAAAAGGGGGCTGGATACAGTGGTTTTGTATAGCTGCACATACTGATACCAGATTTTCAAGACAGCCTTGAGGAAAGAGGCATGGGAAAAAAATTAAGAGCAAACCCATCACATGAACAAACAAAATACAGTACAATCATGTCTGAGATGCTAAGCATATATTCTCCCAGTAATTAAAAGTAGTCTCCTAAATAACACAGAAATATGCACCTAATTTTTATTTCCAGACAGTAACCCCAATTAAAGACGACACTTGCTGAAATTGCCAGCAGGTTGTGAGAAAGCTCTTTAGATGACATGACTCCAATACTTCAAGAGAATTATATAGGTGAGGATAAAAAGATAAGAGAGGATAGATCTTAAAAAACATTTGTTTTGGGGTCAGATTGTTGTCCTTTAACTCTTAATCGGTGTTTTTGTAGTGAATATTCACAGTCCATTTCTCTCAGCAAGACTTTCTTCAGTTACCAGACATGGGTCTGTTAGGCAGCTCCATTCATTCAGTCATGTCGTTTCCTTGTTTCATTAAAGACAGCTTTAATTTCACAGGCCCAGCATGGGTTTGTGTTTGGAAGGGAGAGAGGAATTCAGCTCACTATGTTAATAAAGCCATGCATGGTTCCAGCTTGTTATCTTTAAATTTCACCCTGCAAGGACAATTGCTTTACATTAAAAATGATAATAATAATAAATTCTAACTCTGTTACTGTTGAAATGCAATCATTCTGATCCCTTTCTGCCAACAAAGGGCTGCAGATAAAAATTAATGTTTTACTGCGGCTGTGGGTGATGCAGTTCTCTCTTTGATCAGTACACATGGGAGGAAGAACTCTGTGGATCTGTGCTTGCTTTTTCCCTGAGACTCAAAAGGGCCACTGAGATTGTAGAAAAGAGCAAGAGGTCCATATAATTTCTGCAGTTTAGCTGTGATGGTGTGTTTAGTGGCCCACTGTTCCTCCTAATGTGCTTCTTCAGTGTTACCCCTCATGAGGGAACAGACGCAGTTCCTCCAGTCCATGTAGGTGCAATGGACTTTTTTGAGAGTCATTCCTTCTGTACATTTTCTGAACTGTTGTGCCAAAAACATGCTTATATCCATTGATTTTCCAGGACAAAAGTTCCAGATCTCAAAAGAACTTGGGCATTGTGATGCACAGCTTGGTAATAACTAAAAATGTGAACAGGAAGACTTTTTGCTCTAGGGATGGTGAGAAATTGGAACAAGTTTCCGAGAGAAGTTGTGGTCACACCATCCCTAGATGTTTTCAAGGTGAGAGTGGATGGGGCTTTGAGCAACCTGGTCTAATAGAAGATGTCCCTGCCCATAGCAGAGGCATTGGAACCAGATGATCTTTAAGGTTCCTTCCAACCTAAACAATTCTATGATTCTGTGATTCCATGATTCCAAGCTTTGAGTGTGTGTGTATGGCAGCTTGGGCATGACCCAGGGCTGTGTCTCTGCTGCCTGCTCCTTGCTGGCTGATGCAGTCCAGGGTAGGCTTTTCCTTAGTATTTGGTGCCTGGCAGTCTAATCTCAGCTCTCAAGCGATCCAAAGTGTTTGAAAACTCCCCAGCTCCCTCCTAAATGTGTGCTGTGTAATGGGTGTCCCTTGTGATTGTTTTAATGCATCACTTTAATTAGGTTCATTACTACTAGAGATGTATGTGCCCTGGACTGACAGCTACTTCTGGGTTCATTTTTAATATCAGACAACTTAATGGAGAAAATGTGTTGGTTTTCTGTGGAAAAACAATAAGTGAATAACAAGTCAACTGAAAACTGTGAGATAGGGTCACAGAGAAGCAAACCAAATAAAATTTGGTCTATTTTATGCTGAAATGTATTTTTCACTCTTACCTACTCAAGATCTTTCTTTTAGAATTCCTCCCCAGAAAGCTCTACCCTGCAAGAAGATGGGTGAGGCAGAGGATGACAGCTTCTGTACTACTCTGGGCCTTAACTGGCGTTCCTTTCTATCCAATCTCCCTTGTCAATATTGAACCATCTCCTCTTCTCCTACCAATTTATCACTCTTAATTTCTTAATTCCGACTCCTTTCAAGTCACAAGGAACAGTAAGCAGGACTCTGCATAATGGACAGAGGTGCATTAAGTTTACTATTAAAGTAATTTCAGAGATGCCACGTATCCAGACTGCTATAACAGCATCCTGGTTCACATTACAGGGAGCATCACTGTACATACTTATTAAATGGCTCTCAGATTTCTCAGTTTTAATATGAATGGAAACAACAAAATACATCAGCAATGACAGTGGCAATCTGACATCAGCTCATCTGAAAACCTTGTTTCTCCACTTTTGCTTTCATCAGTGCCAAGAACATGACTTTTCCATTCAAGTGCCTCATACAAGCCATAGGGAAGCACAGTGATGGATATTCTGTGTGGTCCAGATGGCTTCTTCAGTGTAATGTGAATAGCTGTGTGCTCCCCTCAGCACTGATTTCTGTGCTAAGCGTGCATTCCATTTTTGGATCCTTCTCTTGAGCTTACTGCCTGCATACCACCTCACCAATATATGCCATCTGTGGCAATCCTTCCTTTGATGCCTTCCTTTTCTCCTGAAGAATGGGACTCTTTTGTACACTTCCCTTCTCTAGAGGTACCCTCTAGAGGTATCCTCTAAAGGTACCCTTGACTTCTTTTTCAGTATTTGATAGCATGATCCCATCCTGGGTAAGTTAGAGAAGTGAATGGAAACTAGATAGAATTAAGCTAGTATCACAACTAACACTAGCAAGCTGTGCCAGGAAGAAAAGAAACAACATCAAAAAAAAAAAAAAAAAAAAATCAAAACAAAACAAACAAACCAACCAACCACAGGGAAATGGAATAGATGAGAAAATTCAGTAGCAAAGCAGAAATGTGTGAAAAGAGCCTGAGAGATAAATGAAAAGAGAAACTCTAAAAACACTTTTTAAAAAGCAAAAAGAGAGAAATAATAATGTCAGCCCTTCCAGACAGATTAAGGAATGGGAACTCAGCCAACACAAGGAATAGAAGAACAATATTATAATTGATTCTTGAGAGATCTGGCAACGGGCCATTTAGCCTGCTTGTTTTTACCTTGGGTCATTGCCCAGACTGGACAATTAAAAGGATATTTTTGTCATAGAACCAGTCATTTTATTTCACTGCTGTTGAAAAAAGTGTTGCTACTAACTGTGCACATTGATTTAATCTGTAGTTCTAGGATTTTGTGGAACAAAAAGCACTTGCTATAGTTCAGAAATCTCAGAAGCACAACCCTTTCTTAAGGTCTTCTCAAATTAAAAGAATGACCTTGTAAAGGGTAGGTGAAATCTCACCTTCTCTACCTCCCCTTCCCCCCACTTTTCCCCACAGGGAAATTTTAAATACAAACTGACAGCCAAATTCTCCCTTTATGATCACCTACACTTTCCTCTCTCCCATCCTGACTGTTGACATTTGCCAGAAGCACAATGAATCTTTAAAAAGGAACTTCTGATGACTGGTGTCATTTATTTTCCATCCTAAGCTAGAGAATGGATGGTGGTGAATATATAGTGTTTTCCATTCAAGACTATTAGCACATCTGTTTTCCAAGGCTTTTTAAGGGTTGCTATGTTCAGCAACAAAGTTATTTTAGTTGCATCAGATCCCACAGGATTACAGCATTTCTGACACTGGAGTTTTCTTACAGGTAGAGTTTTAAGAATCTGAAAATTCAGATTGAGTAAATGTTTTCTAGTGGAATCAAACACTAAAAGTACCATAAAGGAAGAAGAGGAATTGAAGGGCTCGATTTGCAAACTCTCATGCTGCAGGAAGTGACTAAAGCCCCCTGTTCCACATGTACCCGAAGGAATTTAAGTCCAAAACTCCTAGCTTCCAAGGCAGCAGCTTGTTCATTTAACTGCGAGATCATCTGCTACAACTACAGTTCCATATTCCATAATCCTTCAGCTATTATTGTGCACAAGACTTAGAATGAGTCTTCTGCTTGGAGAATAAGAGTTAAATCTGGAGGTGAGACACCTGCATTCCAGGACACTTCTTGAACAGTCTAGTAAAAACAGCCTAAAAGTTCCATATCGCCGAGGGACTTAAGTGTGACACTTAAGTTACTGTTTGGGAGTCCTGCAACATGGTTTTAAACAGACTTGTATGGACACAGGAATGAGAATATGGCACAGAATTGAATAAAGGGATAAAATAATCCCCATATTTTTCCCAGATGAAAGGATTTGGTAAATTTGGGTTGAAGTCATCCAGGATTTTAAAAATCATAACATTGAAATGATGGGTTTTGGTAAATTATTATTTCTAATAGAGCATAAATGGAGAAAATTTTCCTTGCTGTTTGGTAAGAGTTCATAAGTGTCTAAATATACAAAAAAGGTAAAAAAACTGCAAAAAAGTAATAAAATAATTGTATTAGATTGTCTTTTCTCAAAATTATTTCTATCTCATACAAAGAGTTTTGAAGTGCTAGCACGTTCTTGTGGTTTATATTTTTATATTGCAGTTCTTGAAGCAACTGTATATGCCTAGTTAGCTGTTAGAAAAGAGATGAAGAAATTTATCTGTAAGATAAAACAAGTAATTAAAAATGTCATTGTCTATACAACTTGAAGTATAAAAAATAAATCATAAAGTAGGATGTCACAGTTGATTCTGCATGAAAAGGGGTGGGGAGATTGCTTCCTCATTCGTCCAAAGTTTAGTTAGATTTGATTAAATAAAAATATACAAAATCAGGCTCAGATCCAAGATCAACACATCTTGTTATCTTATTCTAACTGGTTTAATTTTCTGACCATATATTCAGGACACATATCAGCAGGTCAGCGACTACATTCCATGACTATTGTCAGTCAAGAGAAATGTAACTGGTTTATATATATATATATATGTATATATATATATATGTATGTCTGGGGGTTTTTTTTTACAAATTTATCTAGTCATCTTGTCAGGAAAACCATATGAAGAAAAAAACCCCATATTTGAAAATAATTATTTTTCACTCATCACCAATGGGACCATCGGAAAACACTGAGTACATTTAAGCCATCAAAACGGAGGCATGCAGAACAGTTTGCTATGCATCTTGGCACACTGGATCCTAGTACCCTCTGGCATTTAAAGCATGGAGTCCCAATTGTTTTCCCAATGCACTAGAAGCTCTGTGAGATTGTGGACTTCCCTTTGCCACAGGATCACAGAAACAGGTAACCTCTGGATATCTCTAGATCAACCAACCCCATACTCAAGGCAGGGAGAGTTAGAGCAAGTTTCCCATGGTGGTGTCCATTTCAGTTTTGTCTCCAGAGAGGAGAGAGTCCACCAATTCTGGGAAACCCTCACAGTGATACTTTTTCCCTTATGTCACTGCTTTCCCCTTACCTACACAGCCACCTGTGTCACCACCTGGGTTAGGCATGACGTGCCCTTGGTCAATCCATGCTTAAGTATCTTGAGAGGCCTGCAACAGTTTGTAGCATAATCCTCTCTCCATCATTTATGCTCTATTAGAGCTGTCTCAATTTCAAATCTGTTTGATATCAAATTGCAAGGGAAAGTGATTTGGAAGAGAAGTATCAATCACAGAACATCACCAGGTAGATTTCTTGTATGTGTGTGTATGTACTTGTGTGTATGTATAAATGTATGTATAGAATTTCATAAAACATGTTTATCTAAATCAAGGCATAAAAGAACCAAGGAAATAATCTTCATCTTTTCCCTCTTGGCCTTGTGAGTTTCCTAGTGCTGCACCTAGAACATGCAGAGTTAGAAATGATACAGGACAAAATGAGCTAGATGGGATCAAGCATTAATTTCCTTCTGACTTCTGATTTTTTTTTAATGCAAATGTCTTGATTTGTGTGAAAACGTTCAGGTGAGGTAGGCTGCACCTGTGTAGATGAAGGTAAATGTGGATCTTGAGTGAGAGATACTTGAGCTTATATTGCCCTATAAAACTTCTCCATTTTTTAATGGAATTTTTGAATAAAACTGCTGAAGTATGTGAGCTCTCCTCAGCTGTCATGTTAACTCCTAACCACTGGTGACTGGGAGGCTTTTCCATTCAGCACAGCCAAAGACAGATTAAATCAATAAAAGGGAGCAGGCTAGTGGTACAATCTGATGTACAGTAAAGCAGTCTGGTCTGGAAACCTCTGACTTTAAAATGAATTAAAATCTGAAAGTTTTTTCTAAACTTTCATTGCCTTCCTATGTTCCTGCAGAGATTGCAGTTTCATGTGTCACAGCACCAGCCCCAGAGTATTTTTCTTTTGTAGAAACTCTTCCCTACAGATTGTGAGCATGCTAAGACAATGTATATGACATAAGCACACATATACACACTGAAAGTGACATTCTACATCCAAACTGGAGGTTGAAGGGGAAAGGACAAGAGGAGGGGAAAAGCCTGCCTTTAACAAGCCAGAATGGTACCAAACATGAGGCTAACTGGGAGAGCACTCTGCTCTCTTAAAAGCAGGCAGCTCTGTGTAACAGCTTCCTTTTATTCCAAGTAATTGGATCTCTTAAAATATGTTTAAATACCAGTGAGTGAGTATCACAAGGTATGTCACTTGGCAACCTTTGAAATCTCTTTTCCCTCAGGGTCAGCAGCAGGGGCAGTGAACCTGGAAGATGCTAACAAGGCTTTTTAAAGCCCGAGTGGTCTCTCTCCAAATTGAAAATCTCTTAATCTACTCATTGGATTTTACAACACAAACTCTGTTTCTGCATGTATTTCTTTCTTCATACATCCTGAGAAGTAATAAGAAATAGCTTTTAAAATAGTTTCCAACTGCTACATGTTAGCTTGGACAGTATGGAAAAAAACCATGCAAATATATTTTCCTTTTCCAAAAGGTTCTAGTTAGTGCCAGAAAAGCCATAAGGGTATATACCAGTTCTGATTATGCAAAACTATTCGGGATTTTGGCTGCAATTTTCCCTCATATTCTTCCATTCCTCTACAACCCTACCCTAACTCTACTGTCTTTTGTGTGCTTTTACTTCTTTATTTCTTCAAATATGACCATCATATCCCCTTAGTTTTAAGACTTTTATCAGAGAGCTCAGTGATTGAAGCAGATTTTTAATTGAGACACTTAATGGACTTTGATTATGTGTGATGGGGGCACGTGCATTCCCAAATGATTGCACAACCACAGCACGGCTTTTCTCTGGGCAAACTGTGCTCAGTGGCACGAAGCTCTCTGTACAAACTGGCTGGAGTGGTGCTGTTGAGGTCATTTATAAAAATGACTCTGGAGCCTCTCTTTGCAAATTGTCAGTGTTTTGAGCCTTGCCGAGTCAAAGTCCTTGTCCCCAAGCCCTTCCTCCAAAAGGTCCATATCCTCCTTATCCTGGGTGCCCCAGAACTGATCACAGTACTTCAGATGATTACCTGAAGGTCCCTGAGGCATCTACATGGCTCTCTGCACCTCAGAAACCCTACATGGCTCTATAGCAGCATTTATGGAAGGCCTTTGATTTCATGTATACTTCACAAAACTTGCTGTTTACACAAGAACGATATCCACAATTAGGGGTTTTTTGCATATATTTGCAAATAGAAGGAGGAAAAAAGAGTTATTTTATCTTTTGCTTACAAAAATAATCATTGAGAGCAACCAAGAATTTGCACACAACTAGGCAAGGCTCACTCAGAGAGGGTTTCTGAAAATGAAAGAAATAGAGACAATCTGAATGCATGTGCAATTTTATTCTTACCACTGGCTGCTTTCCTTTCTGTGCTATTTTGATCTCTAGGCATATGCTCTTTTGCTTCTAACGTTTATGCAAATTTTCTCCAGTTCCTACCTGCAAGTGTTCGCAACATGACAAGTATTCTGACATATTTATATGACATACCTTTTGAGAAGATGATAAGGACATTACAGCACCACACTTGCAATGCTATAGATGAGGGCTGTCATGCTTTCCATTCTTAAACAATATTTTTAGAGAGTTTATAGTCCTGGAACAAAAATTATTTTTGGACCTTTATTTAATATACATGACTGGAATAACATATCTCTGGATGCAATGTGAGAAAATATAAGTTCAGTAGAATTTAAATATTCAATGCCAATGAATATACACAATTTGTGAGAAATGGGGTTTTGCCCGCATCAGTATTCTTTAAAATTCTGTTTTGCAGCTGGTTTCAACTCTGCCATAGCTACATAGATTTTAGGATACAAATATGTGCACATCTGTTGTAATTCATATAAAAATAAAACATTCCTGTAAGTGTGAAGAATGAATGCCCCTCTGATGCAGGTGGTTTTAGACAAAAGATGGTAACACTTCAAAAGACCTGTTAAAATGGTACTGATGTTTTATGGAAAAAAAAACAAAAGGAAAAATACATAAATCAATGGTTTGTTGCTGCAAGATCTCATATGTTTCCTCTGCCACTCGGGCACATGTTAAGGATGTTGCAGACAATTGCTATTTTTAAAGGGTTTTTGTTAATGTTCTTTAGGTATATGGAAGTGTTCTCTCCTGAAAAATACTCCTTAACTACTTCAAGAAGCAGTTTTAACAGACATTGTCTTTCTGCCATTTGAAAATACCATCAGATTTCCTTTGGATTCAAACATAGCATGGCACTGTTCTTGTACTGGTATCAAAGCTTGTGGTACTCAGTCATTCTTTTCCAGGTACCTAATAACTGGAGAAAATGGATGACAGCTAGCTAGAAGTAGTTCTCTTTAGCAATGTCATCAACTGAGGAAAAAAACATCTCCCAGCATCCTCTAAAATTTGTTTGAAAGGAAAAGCTAGAGTCTGCAAATACAGTGTTCTTCAGCTCACCTTGATCTTCTGCAAAACCTAGTTGTGTCAAATTCCAGTGAAAAGTTTCTGCTACTAGAAGAATCTAATCACCAGAAAAACTAGTAGTGTCTCAGTACCATGCTTCTGCCCAGAGCCTCATGGTATTGCACTGGACATTATTAGGCCACGTGTCAGCAGTTTCTGTGATATGACTGAGCCACTGCTGCCCTGTGTGCTCATTTAAGAAACCCAGAGTGGTGCCACAAGTGCCTCTGGCTTGGGCAAGTGATGCCATCCTGTAAAGCGTGGGATGCATGGAGCAGACTGACTGTGTTCCAGCATCAGTTCTTTGCTGAGATACCACACGTTCAAACAACCTACATGTAAACATCCAGCCACATCACTTTACATCCCAAGTGAGCCCCAAGCACCTTTGTTCAAGGTCAAGTCAGCTCAAAGTACAGGCAGATGAGGTACAGGCAGCTCCCCCATGGAGAGGAAGGATGAGAGTTATCTACCCAACCCTGCAAAAAAAAAGCTGTTTCTCTGCTGAGATTTTGAGCAGAGGACAAGGGTTCATTCCAGGTAACATCTTACACCCATGAAATTCTGTTCCTTTGCAGATGTCTTAACCCCCTAGGTGCTTGAACTCCTTAAACACTGCCTCTCCTCACCAGAAAGCCTCTGGAGCCAATAGCTTTAGGTGCTCATTCATGCCAAGGAACACACAGAAACTGGTTTCTACCTGCTAGAGAAGGAAACCTTTCACAAAACCAAGTGCTAGTGGGAGCACTGGGCCAGGAAGTATGGAATCACACTGAAGTCCTATTTACTCCCAGGAGTGCAAACCAGTGGGCCAGGAAAACTGACAGATCACTGTGCCCTGGCCACTCGCTCTCCCCAGTTATCCTGAAACCAACAACAGCAGAAATTGTGCATGTGGAAGGAAAATGAGAAAAGAAGGAAACCAAAACTATTTTAAAAGTTAGAGGACTTGGCTAGCAGAGGGGAAAGCTGCTTCTGTCTCCTTTCCCTCTTTACTTGTAGGATAGTGTGCAACTGCAGTAGAGAGCATAGGTGGGAGCCCACATCCTCCATGGGTCATGGGCTGCTCCGTGGCTTGTGTCCATGATGGTTCATGGGTCTAACTTCACCAGGAAGGTTGGAGCATAGCCATTCTTTTTTATTTCTAGCATTCAAAGGTTCATAAACTGTACTGCATGCACAGGATACACCATCTTCCCTCCCCCATTTATATGCAGATACACACAGATCAATGTATAACTTAAAGGCAGGTTTCTGCCCTGGAGTAAACAACATAACTGGAAGGTTACTAGGAGAACAGCAGGTGATAATGTTATTTCTTTCTTCAAAATAAAGCCAGGCCTGTTCCATTATGTGCTGCCTATATTTCAAAATGCATGTGGGTGCTTACCATTCCCAACTGGTAAGCTAGGCCTTCAGAAGGTTATGTACTAGCTAGAGCTTGTGTACTAGCCCTTCCTTTGAGATCTGCTTTCCTCCTTTGAATTTAAGAACTTTTTTCAGGGACACTAGAATTGCCCCTCTTTTTCCCTCTTGAAACAGATCTCAGCAATTTGCTATCTAACCCTGCGTTCTGTCCTGAATAGACTCCACAAAAAATGGAGTTTTATTTATATTATCCTTTTCAGGAAAATTATCCTTTTCAGGATAATATGACTTGAACAAATTTCTTCTATCTGACATTTCTTCTTTTAGCCTAAAACTTTATTTTAATTCTAGGAGAAAGCTAATAATAATTAGGTAAAAAATAATGAATTCCTCAGATTAAAAAAAAATAATAAAATAAAAACCATTCACGTGCATTAATGAATAAAGACTGCTACAAATCACATTCATTCAGAGAAAAATAATTTTAAAAAATCTGTGATTCGTAGATTTTTACGTGAATCATGTGAATCATTCCAACCTCAGGAAGGAGTAGGGTTGATGTACCTTGTACTTTATCCTATGTGGAGATTTTTCCACAAAGAATAAATCAACAGTCCTGCATGGAAAGACAGTCCTCCTCAGTTTTCACAACCCCACATGCCCACTGGTAAATTTATGCCCTAGTCCACCTGCTACCATGGCATCATGCCCACTCATACCAGGTGAGTACCTCACAGAAGCCAACCATCAAATCTCTGGACGGCTTGGGAAGGTTAATACAGAGAATACCAAGAGTCAGGTTTTTGAAGAGGCTCCTGGCACATCTTGTGTTTTTAATGATTAGGATCTCCCCCTCAGGGCTGTGTGTTACGAGCTCAGTCCTTGTAGCAGGGGACTGGAGCAGATGGCTTGGCAAAATCAAAAGGTTCTTGCCTTTACAAAAATTAAAGATTAATTTGTTGTTTTCTTCTAATAGGAAATTTCATGCTGACGAACAGTATTGAGCTGACAGGCCTATATTTCTCCATCCATCTTCGGTTCAGAGAAAAGCATAACCATCCTTATGTTAACTCCACAGACTGTCTACACCCTTCTATGCAGTGATGAGAGAATATTTCAGCACTCCCAGCTATTTTGCCTTTGGCATCTCTGCTGTGGTTTCCAACAAGGATGATATCACTATGTGTTTATAGATTTATTTGTTTGTTTTTCATGATGTGGGCAATAGTCTACTACAAGCTGGCTTGAGGTCCAACTATATCATGTAGACCAACCATCTGGCTCAGGATTAATTAATGGTAAGTACGTGGTGCTGAGTCCTAACAGACTTTGATGGTCTGATCAGCAGTGGTATGTAATAGAAATGCATTTCAGAATATTGGACAAGTGCAGAGGATGAAAGGGGATTAGTCTTTTCTGTACAGGGGTAATGGGAATTAACCATGGTCATAAGTTTTCTGTTGGAAATTTACATGTTCCTGTGTGAACACCATGTGTAACAACAAAGGATTTGTGAGATTCAATGTAATGGAATCTGGTTTTATATTTAGCTGGTTTAATCTATTTCAAAAGACAGAAGGATTGAAAAAGTGTTTTGCTGAAAATGACAATAGATATCCACACTGTTTATCCAATGCTAGTAGCTCTTTTTAAGGCATTTCTAAAGCCCACACTCCAAAATCTTTACCATTTTGAACCCCAAACCCTCATAGGAGGTCATTAAGCATACAGGCAGAGGAACTGCACAGCTGCTCCTCCAGTCATACTAATCTCTAGACAGATGCTCTTCTTGTTCATGGGCTGTGATGAATGCCAAAGAAACTATTAGAGAAGAGATTGACTTAGACTGGACCATGATCCTTGGAGAACTGGTTTCAGACTGCAAGAAGAACTGAAACATCACATAGTGAGTTGCAATGCAAATGACAATGTGATCAGACAGAGCTGCCTTTCAGCTGGCTTTTCTTCTCCAGCATTTCTGAATGCAGTCTTGCTTGAAGAGACAAAACCCAACACTAAAGCATGCTTCCATTATTTTCTCTACTTACTTGCTTGCTGAATTTGCTGCAGCTAACTTGGCTGTTCAACTTTGCCCAAGTCTGACTTACAAGAGATTCCCAGGCATTTCTGTATCGATCCTGTGTTCGTCCACTGGCTGCTGTGATCTGGTACCATATCTGTTAGAAATATTTAAAAGCAGTGAAAAGTAGGCTAGAGGCAGACAGCCATTCCCCAACATGATCTTCCCTGCCCTGCAGAGGAGGCCTGAACACAAACTAGTTATTACAAAACTCAGAGATCACACCTGCTCCCCTCCTCCAAGGCTCACAGAAAGATCACATGCCTTTATCAGGTCTGAGTCCAGGGACCTGTCTGTCCAAAGAGAGGTGTCATCTGTGGTACATCCCACCGCAGACCTTACTTTTCTGACCTTCATAGCTACAGCAGATGTTCTTGTTATGTTGTTATTCTAGAGAAGGGAGCCTCTCTGAGCTCCCGGGCTCTCATCCAGCTGCAGCTGTGGAAAAAGGATACATATAATAATAATGGAATCTTCTTTCTGTCGTTTCAGCTTACATCATCTTGGCACCAGCAGACAAGGTAGCATTAGTCAGTCAGTCATAGGGTTTCTGTGGACTTTTCTTCCAAACCACCACCCTTCTGTCTCCATTGCCACTCTGCCTTTGCTCTTATTCTCACTCCTTCCCAACTGGAGTGATTTCAGACCTAGGAAATACAGTGGCTTTTCTGCTGACCACTGCGCATTTCCTCAGCTCATACCTCCTACATGTGCTAACTGTGACATTTGGAAACACAGAAAGCTCAATCCACTTAGTAATGGTGTACCTATGTAAAAGTCTTGCAGTCCGTTGCTTGCAAAGTAGCAAGTACCTGTGTCAGCCTTTATTCTATGGACTAGTTCTCTGGTTTATGCCTTCTACAAGGAGTAAAATATAAGTTGCCCCCACTAAAGACTTACAGAGGATTTCGGGCAATATATTCCTTTACATGTATCTCAAGCAGCTACATCCCTGAAGGATCTCTACTGCTTGGGAAATACCCTGAAGGGTATCTTATCACATATAATTGCACCTTTTTTGAAAGATATACACAAAACCACTTCAAGTTGTTATGCAAACAATCCCTACTTATTTTGTATAGGGATTCACTGCAAGAAGGAGCAGAATCTGTGAGCATAAAGAATGATGAGGAGGCAGGGGGAACACTTGGGGAAAGGAAACTTGTTCACAGTATGCTATGCCATAATGATGGGAAAAGCTGTGTAGTCTGATTTGTCAAAAATAAGGAAATGTTACAATTTTTAGGCCTGCTATAGTTCTTATTTAATTTTGCAGAAGCTTGTAAGAGGCCATTTATTTTTAACATAAAACTCTTCCCTGAAACTACGGCTTGCCAGGAAAACCAATGCCACTGTTGTACATTGACTTAATCATAAAGAATGAAAATAAAATGCTCTTAACTGACATCCAGGAAAACTAGCTGAAATGAATTGCAGTTAAGCAGGTAAGGCACAGTCTTGACAAATGTGAGAAGACACAGAGGACAAGAATTTGTAATGACTTTTCCATATTAACAACATCTAAAAGTGTTACCCTCTATGTGTTTGTGCTAAGCCTGCTGATGGGCTAAAACCAAATAGAATTCCTGGACCAGAGTGAAAATCTCAGGAAAATGAGCACTGCCTTCCTATAAAAAATAGGGAATCCAGAATTATTGCCTCTGGCAGTGAATAAAATTTGAAAGCAGACTGTGTTCCTGCAATGCTCTCTATTCAACCTTAAAGATCCAGTATGCTTAAGCATTATTTCACATAGAGCATGGAGGCAGGTATCCAGTTTTCTTTTCTTGTTAACACCCCCTGAATTTCATCCTCTCTTTCTGTTTCCTCTACCTTTCAGATTCCTTAGGGAAGACATGTGCAGCTTGAACAACCCAAACCAGAGTTCTTTCTCCTTAAGAATTTTTTATGTTTGCTATTTCTTCCAATTCGCTTCCTATTTTTTCTGCCAAATAGCACTCACAAAAGCCCTCTTAAGAGAATAATAAGAAAAAGGCTGAACAGAAGGTGTTTAGTCTGAATGCTGGCTTCATTTCAGCAAATCAAGAAGTGAGTATGTTTCAGACAACTTTGTAAATCACAATCTGAACACAAACACTAGAGCCTCATCATATTTCACTTTTGGATACAAGCATGGGTTTCATACAGAAGAAGAGCTTTTTTTTTTGCAGATAGGAAATTTGCAGAGGGAACCTTAAGATCAAACACTAAGAAATACACAAGAGAAAAAGACAAGAAAAAGAAGGCATTTAACTTTTATGTGGTTGCATTTTATTGTGACCAGGGTTGAACCCTTCTATTTAGAGTTCTGGAGAAAGAAAATATTTTCCTGACCACAGTTGAAGAGAGACCCTGACAGGGCTTTCCTGCTTGCCATCTCCCATGTCATCAGTGTTTTCTGGGAGAAGAATTTGAGGTGGTTTTCCACCTAAGTGGTTACAGCTGTTTCCACAGGATCAGTCAGATGGAGTTTCTGCCTCTGTTTATTTTGGCTCTGATTTTCGGCTGGAGCCCAGCAGGATGACAGTGTTTGCTCAGGGTCTTGGGACTTTGGACAAACATTCCAGAATTTCTGACTTCTTAACATTAATGTTTGATGAATTCTGCTCTTAATTTCTTCTGGAAAAATGTCAAGCCCACTGGGGATTACCCTTAGTCCTGCAACAGACTTTTTTTTTTTTTTTTTTTTAAGGGAAAAGGAGAAAATCATTTGCTAAGCTGTGAAAATGAGCATGCTTTAAAAATTAGGGAATGCACTTTTCTAAAACTGCAGACTTCAGTTCTTTTGTAATTTTTTTTGTAATTTTTTAAAAGTTTTCTTTTTAAGAACACTGCTTGACAGGAAATATCTACAGCTAAATCTTCCACAAAAAACTGTTACACATAGGGCTTTAGCTGGGAAGGTTATTATGCAGAAGTTAAGTAGCTCTTTCTCCAAGTTGCTGTTTTGATAGCCTCAAAGCATACTGCGTCAATTCACCGTTGTCAAAGGCGACCTTCAGAAATCAAAATAAACACCCAGGTGAAATTCTGACCCCAGTGGAGAGAACAGCCTTTATCATTGACTTCAGCAAGGTCAGGACTTCCTCCTTAGTACCTTATCTCCTGAACAATGGAAAAGCACGAGTCACACAAGCCACATCTCGAGGAGCATTTACTAGCTCAAAGGGATGGATAGAGAAATTTATTTGCAAAAATATGCATAAATGCACAGAATTAAATCTATATTTAAGTTATATTCAATAAGCTCACTGTATTGCATGGAGTGGCTGCTGATTTTTGTACCTACATATCTTTAGTAGCTTGCAAGGAACATCTAAATGTTCTATATGTGTCTGAATGATACTTACACCATCATCAGCTGGCTTCAGGTTAGCTAGACAGCTGTACTTCAGAGGTCAGTGTCTGATTTACACAAAAATACCACTAAAAGCTAATGTTGTAGAGTCCCTATGGGTAACAGGGGTTCCCTCCAGAGACACATCAGAAGGAGGCAGATGGGGATTAGGCCCAGATAGATCTGGGAAGGGTTTTTTTGTTCCACGTCTGTGTTCTCTTTTTCTTCTCCATGCCTCTTCTCCCTCCATCAGTAAGAAAAAGGGAATCAGGGCCTCCTCAAGTGACACAAATGGTCTTAGCTTTGTTGATTTACACCAGCTAAAGAACTAGCTTCAAGAGTTATTATAAAGCTTTCAAAAACAAACAAAACAAAAAAAAAAAGGAAAAGGAAGGGACTCATGTAAATATATTTGTGTAAATATGACTAGACACAGGAAGGTGGTTTCCTAACGAATATACAAGCTTTCACAGCAGCAGTTTTATGCAAAATGCTTCACAACTTTTCACAGGCTGCAAGCAGTGTACATGGGCCATGGTGACAGCATCCACCCGTCTGGAGAAGTTAGATTGAGAGACAGATCTAGTTTATTATTTGGATCCTGATTACTGTCCTTTCCTTCTCAGTTGGTACTGTCAGTGGTCTAGATGAGGAATATATTTAATCTGTGCCCATACATTTGAATTTACTGTGCAAAAAAAGCAGAAAGAACTGGAGGAAAAAAAAAATTGTTGATGTGAAACATTGTGTTTGTACTTTTAAGTGCAAAAAGGACAGATCAAAGCATTTATTGAAGCTCACACCATTTCCCTGTGGAAAAAAAGGCAAAACAAAAACCAACAAAACACTCTGAAAATGTCTGCCTTGGGTATTTTCAATGGACAAAGAGCAATAGACCATCAGTTATGAACTTTTTGCTTTCTTTCTTGCTTTCTTTCTTTCTTTCATGTAAGTGAGGCTGGAAAGCTGGAAATGGCAAGGCTGGAATTCTTTATCTGGGGGCATAGAGAGAAAAGGTAAAACAAAAGCTAAATATACAACATAAAATTAAAAAGAGAGGTTCTCAGAACAAGAGTTTGGAAAATTTGGCTGCTCCACCCTATTGACACACAAGGCTTCCTTCCAAGTGACTACCAGAAAAGGAGGGATTACCATCCTAAAGCCACCTTTGATTAATTGTCACAGTGTACCCTCTATTTGGTGACCCACATTTCTATTAAAAATAGTAGCTAGCCTAGTAACAGTCTTGGGGTGTATTTTACCCAGGTAGCTAGGCCAGCCCTTTGCGTGGAAGCTGAGAGGTAATGCAATATCTGAAATATTTGGAAAATGTGCTCAATCTAGGCCAGATAGAAGTTTACAGTGGAAAAAACGATTTGAGCATCCAATTCACTTTTGTGAGATATTAAGCAGGAGGACGGAACAAAAACATTAAAAATGTATTGTCAACTATATAGATGTATAATATAAAAAAATCTTTTAAAATTGTCATTCTTTGGAGCATATTTACATAGAGACATGATCTTGTAATAGCAGGTAAATAGGGTATATTAACCAGCTGCCAAAGATACAGTGGAACACAATGCAAAACACTGAGTCCATTAGATGACTGACACCTGCATGTCACATCTCTTGATAAAATTCTGAACAGCTTCTGATGACACAAATAATTTGTCTTGCCAGGAGGGAGATACTTGTATCCTTAAAAAGTTAAGAGATAGTTATGGGGGGAAGGAAAATATCTTTAACAATATTATTGAAGATTTGTTCATGGTGTGTTTGCTGGTTGCATAATTACTAGGGGAAACATATTAAGTAGTGTGAGATCATAAATAATGCACTCATGAGGAATGTGGGTGTGATTCTTGTAAAAGGAGAACCAGAAGAATCTGTTACAAAGTTGACATTCCTCTGAATAAATCTGTCTAGCTATTGTTGCAACAGTCCATATTCCCAATGTATCAATCATAGAGGTTTACTATTTTTCATTTTTTGTTAGAAAAAAAAATACCTTCAAGCTATATTAAATCCATATGTCATTTGGAACACAGGGAATCCAGTTTTCTAAAACCATTAAGTGATTTACTGATATGTAATTTCAAATCTATCCTTTCGAGGCACTGAATTCATGAGCAGAGTTTGGAAATATAAAGACAACATAAAACTTAGTTCTGCTAAACCAAGTCCATAGCACATCATCATACAAAGCAACGCAGACCTAGAATATGAAAAACCACACTCAAAAATAATAAGAAGGATTCCTTGTTGGACTATAAATGCATGTAGATACATATGGATGTATGGATACAGATGGACTCACCAGAATAATTTTCTTTGTTAGTAATGGCTAATAGCAACTGTTGAAATTTTGCTAGAATATTTTTGCAACTGCTAGTTTATATAAAACGAAGGTAAGACACTCTAAAATGCAGACAGCACTTTATAACTTGGTTTAGAATAAATATCAGCATGGCCAGCAGAACTGAGCCATCCCTTAAGCATGCTGAGAAGGTAGGCATATGATAAGAAAGTCAATGAGAACCAGTTTACACATCAGCAGAAGATGGTTATATAAATAGAACTGCAGAGTGGAAATGAACTCTGAATAAACCAGGTTTTGCTCAGAGACAGGCAGCTGCAGCATTAAAGTTTGTCACAGGCTCCCCAGTGAATCGGTCACAGCACCAAACCTGCCAGAGTTCAAGAAGTGTTTGGACAATGCTCTGAGGCACGTGGTGTGACTCTTGGGGTGTCCTGTGCAGAGCCAGAAGTTGGACTTGGATGTTCCTTGTGGGTCCCTTACAGCTCAGGATATTCTATGATTCTATGATCCTATAATGCAGTGTTACAAGTATCACGTTATACCAGCAAGATACAGGAAGGCAAGAAAAATGTTTTCAGGTCTGAGGAATGATCTGTCTTCAGCAGTTGTGTAGCCATTTGCAGGAGATACACAATTAATCTGGAAGGATTACTTCTGGTACTGGAAGATACAGATGAGTTTACTATTGTCTTCATGAGGCTGATCGTTGTCATACCAATTCCACACTAGTATATAATATGCTAATAGAAGTACCCTCAACTAGAGCATGTATTACTTTTTCCCAAATATGCAAAAACTGTATGATAATCAGGAACACAGCTGATGTTTCAAAATAATGCAAATTGGAGGGAACAGAAATAAGGAAAATATTCTCAGTCACATATTATGAAACCTTCATGTTTGGCACAACCCTCTCTTGTCCAAGAATCTGGGACCAGCATGTTTTTATCATCAATGATTTTTAAAATTATATGTATAATATCTAGTTAATGTATAAATGTATAAATATATTTGTAATGCATAGGGATTCTTAGAAATTCAGGCCCTAATAAAACAAAATGTTTTAGTGCCTCAGGGCCTTTGGGAGCTCATAATAAATTGTCTCTGCAGGTCAGTCTTGTAGTGCACTAGCAGCAAAGTGTGAAAATGTTTCAGTGAGCAGTGGCTTTTAGCTGCCAGAACAGACACCTTTAAAAATCAAGAGATTGATTAAAACTTCTCAAAAAAATTGCAAGAAAATTATTTATTCTACTATTTAATACAAAGATTACTGTACTTGTGTCTTTCCTCAGCTACTGAAATAGCTGATGGGTACCAAATTAAGGTTATAGAGTGCAGCTAAAATTTCAGTCAAAGAAAAAGACAGGTTGTAAAAGGAAAGATAGAACAAAAGAGCTTCAGTTGCACTGAAAAATCAGTGGCACTAATCACTCTAGAAAAGCAATTTGGAAAATGCCCCCAACAGTCATTGTCACGAGGAGGTATTAAGGGCACCAGCACCTCTCTGACTCAGTAATTGCCAGTTATGTCTACAGCTAATTATTTACTGGCTCCTGGTAGCTCCTCTGGAGCTAGTTTTACTGAGTAGAAAGAATCAGCTTGTGGTTGAAAGGAACTGTAAAAATACCGGTAATTTGTTGTTGCAGACTGTTTTTCTTTTGCCTTTTCAGCAGCAGCCTGCAGCAAACACAAGGCTGTCTTGTCATTGTTGCGTGTCATTCATTGCACTGGTCTGTTTGTCTCAGAGCAGAAGAGGTAAGGCAAAGGCATGCTCTAAACAAGTGTGTTGTACTAGTGAAGACTGTAAATAGAGGCAGGGTATGAAAGTACCTCCCACTGAACCACGTAAATAGCTTTGTTGAAACACAAGCTTTCTCTAAGGAGAAAATTGTTTGCAGTGGAACTAAAGGTCTTTAAAAAGCAATTTTTCACTGATTTACACTATGTATTCTTAAAACAAAATAAGAATGCCCTCACATAAAGGAGGAGCTGCATGGATGAATTGTTTCTCTCGGTTAGACAGGCTTTCATGTCAAACTGATCTTGTTTTGAGCTGCTTTTAGCTTCAAATATTTATTTTAAAAGGCAGAAAATCATTGTTAATTTTATGTTGTCAAACAGCCAGCCCATGCTTCATTTGGGAGCTAGCAGAGAGAGACAAGCATAAGAAACATCCTGCTATCTAGTGGACTGGTAATTTTATTCTAATCAATTTAACAAATTGAGTGTAAAAGAAAAAGGCTTCACAAGGGAAATATTTCAACTCTAGTCTTGAATCTCTGTCACTGTCCCCTCACTCATTCTTATATCACACCTTCTCCAGCCAGGAACTGAACCCCATATGCTGCCAAATATGGAGAATTTTTTAACACTCTTCCTAACACCCCTCCTAACTCCCCCAGTTTCCTCTTGCGTACTCTCAATCTCTTTCCTTACAAAGGGGGGACCATTAGTTCATTACTTCTATTTTCTATGCGCTTTCTAATTCTTCCTCTAGTTTGTCCTCCCCAAAGTCTCCAAAGCCCAGCCATGCCCAACACATGTTATTTTTATCCTGTGATGCCGGTTATGTGAATCCCAGCCACCCTCTCCTATTTAAAAGTGAGCCACGGTATCTCATGCATGTCTGTGGAGAAAATCAATGCCAGAGGCAGGTGTAGGTGAACCTGAATAGGTGAACCACAGAAAACAGAAGGCAGAGTAGCTCAGGTGAGCCAGGCCAAGTGGATCACAAGAAACATGGACTCCAACCATCCCTTCAACAGTTTATACCTAATGCTAGTGGCAGCAACTAATCATACAGTACTGCCGCTCTCTTGGGAACAAAGAAGGGCTTTTTGCTTCATCTTTGGGAATGGCAAGAATAAAAAGGCTAAGACATTTCAGGGTTTGGGAGCATACCATATAGACTATTTTAGACATACTGATTTGGACTTCCATGTGTGTAGCTACCTGGGGTAATGCTAATGAAGAAATTACTTGATGCATGCTACCTGCCACAGGTTTTATGAGATAATCAGTGATCCCAAGCCCAGTGTTATCAAGACTAATATAACACTAATTTAGATACAGAGCAAGGGAGTGCAGATGGACATGAGCCACATATGGATTGCAAATCCAAAGTTTTCTTGCATCGCTGTTCACAGAATAGATCATGTTGGAAGGGACCACAGAGGGTCATCTGGTCCAACCTCACTGCTCAAGCAGGGTTATCCCAGAGCACATTGCTCAGAATTGTATCTAGATGGTTCTTGAATATCTCCACTGAGGGAGACCACAATTTCTCTGGGCAACCTGTCCCAGTGCATGGTCATCTGCACAATGAAGAAGTTCTTCCTAATGTTCAGGTAGAACTTCCTGTGAGTTGGTTTCTGCCCATTGCCTCTTGTCCTATTGCTTGGCACCATGAAGAGCCTGGTTGTTTGCTATATCCCTGCCATTGTTCTGTTACAGTTCTACCAAGAATAGACAAATTTATTTCTGCTTATATGTAATTATTTCTGAACATGTAGCTGTAGTTTTGGATTGCTGAATTCTATAGCTTTAACCTGATGTTCATGGCCACATCTTCTTGTGACAGCAGTAAAGACTCACTGACTATTCCTCACTTGACTTTCATTAAATCTGCACATCAAATTATATGGACTAGTGAAGGGTTTGAGCTTTCCTACATAAGCAGATACCTGCTTTCAATTCTTTTAGGTGTCCAGAATTCATTTCACTGAACAGAAGGGCCTAGTCAAATATTAAAGTCGTGTTCTGCAGAAGGAACCTGTTTGCCTTCAGCTTTCACTGAATTTGTCACAACTCTACTTGCAGCACATTTTGGAAGAACATATTTTAAGACATACTGCTGTACAACAACTAAATCTCAGTGCTGATAAATCACATATCTGGTCTGAAAAGGCAGGAAAAAGAGGAAGGAAAAAGGTCTCTAAAAACCTTTACAGCTGGCTAAGGGAGAAGCATATGGAACTTTCCTATGTATGGATATGGATATGGATATGGATACTTCTCCTAACAGTTAATAATAGCCTTCAATTACAGAGCAGTGTTTGTCAGGATAGACCCCAAAGCATTTTACAACATCCAGCTACTGCATGCACATCACTGAAATGCACTAAGCTATCCTCTGAGAGAAAAGGGCAGCTGGTATTGTGGAACAAAGGGTTCTGTGATACTGGATACGTATGAAAGTTTAGTTCTTATCAAGTGAGATACTAATTCACAGCAACAAAGATCTTGCTTGGGTTTGTAAAGGAAAGAGGCGCCTTGACAAACAATTGACCTGCATCACACTGAATGTGAAAGGAAGAGAGATTTCCTGACATGAACATAAAGAAAAAAATTGTTCAAGAGGAAGATAACTTCTTCTTGAATGGCTCATGGAAACATCATCTACTGTTCCCTGATTTCAGCTTACTAAAAGGACATGTCAATAGTCTAGTTTTGCCTGGTTCTTTATTGTGGTTACAAACAGTGCAATCCTCGCGTTTCGGCCACTAAGTCCCTTCTGTCAAGGTTTTGTCACAAGCCATGGTTGAGAACTGGAGGGTGATGCTACTGTCATGAAAAAAAAATAAGTTAACACAGAATTGTAAAAAATTATCAAGTCATAAAATGAAAACATGTTGCTTGGTACCCATGGCAACTGCAGAAACCAATGCTCTTTAACAGCCTTGCCTGAAATCATGTAAACTGCTTTGATAAAGCATGAATTGTGGCAGATGGATATGTGAAAATAAAAATAACTTTGCATACAATCTATTGCCCACATGGGACACCCTTGAAATAGTGTGAGTTATATAACCCTATCAGGAGTCATTTTGTTAGGAGACCAAGATAGAGGTAGCATTTTCTTCATACATCTAAACAGAGTTAAGAACAGGTTCTGCAGAAATGGTGTAATAACTAAACCTAGCAAGCAAATTCTCCCTTGCATCTCTGAGAAGTAAATCTAACCCTGAGCTCCACAGAAGACGAGCTGTGAGTCTCTTGTGCCAGAAAAGGGACTAGTTTTGGGCTGTGACCCAATTTCACGGTTAGAGCACCTGCTTCATGGCATAGGCTAGAGCCACAGATTGGCTTTCTGTAAGCAAGAATCATGAGGGGACCGTGGCAGAGGTGAAAACAGAGCCAGACACACGTTAGGCCAAAGTAGCCTCCCCCAAGCCACTTCAACACTGCTCCATGGATCCATGGTTGAATATAGTTCCACTGGTTGTTTTTCCTTCAGAAAAGAAAACCTACCTTCAGCTCAGTATAAGCCATCACTGAATGAACTGGATACCAGTTAGTGTCAGAGAAAATTAGAACCTGGGTCTGTTAGCACCAGATTGCAGATTAAACCTACTGCCCTGGTTTTAATAGCCTTTCCCTTAAAGGAGCTATGTCTTGCTTCTTGCTTTATATTTGGCTTTTGTACAACAGCTCTGGAACATGCAGTATCCATCACTTCAGGGAATGAGGGTGAGAAACATGTGGAAGAATTAGGAATTGCTCAAGAATATGAATCTACAGTTCTGGTAAGAAGAGCTCCTATTTATTCAGAGGTTGTGTGGCCTGAGCAACCAGGGTTCCCTCCTGGGCTAGGGGCATCCTCTGCTCAGTGCATGAAAAGGCAGCCTCAAGGTTGTTGATCTTTCCGAGGCAGGAACCATGTCCGTGGTCTTTATTTTTTCTCTCTCCTGGAAATTAAACTAAATCTATCAAATCCATTTTGTAGAACCTGATAAGTCATGAAACATAGACTACTCTTCGTCTTTACAGATCTGAACACATGAAGCTAAATACCCAAATTTCAGTAAATTTAAAACTTCACCATAAAGGCTCTGGATTAACATTGCCATCTCCAAGACTGGTGTCCTCTGCCCTTGCTGGAGCTGAAAGGCATCATTCGTGCTTTGTAAAAATATCACTTTTCCAAGGAGCACACATTGCTTTTTTTCTTTATCCTAGTAGTGTTATCAGATAGTAATATGTAAAGTCTGTCTTCACCTTAAGCTTATCATATAAACTAACAAAACCAAAGCAAACAAACACCTAAAATGTGCACTTTGCAAATAGGACCTCTTCCACTGGAAATGCCATGCCTACTTCTCATTTCCCTTCTTCTGGAAATCTCCTTGTCCCTTTCAAAAGATGCAGGTCACATGAACTCCAGGAAGAGTTGTTTTAAGTCAGAATGTGCTCCAGTCCAGAAATGAGGTCAAATGCAATTGTTATGTTAGTGAAAGAGAGTGACTTCAGAAATCGCCTATGTAAACACTGGAGGCAACTTCATGTTTCATGGTGGAAGTGCACTTGGGGTTGAGCTCACAAAGCCATACTGTCAATTAATCACAACTGGAGAATGGCAGTTTGTACTACCCCATACCTTGTTGAAGTCACAAATGAACTCAGCAAGTACATGAAGAGGCCCCAAGGTATTTTAGGTTAAAAGCTCTTTCCCTCATTTTGCTGGGTTCTAGCCTTTTGTCTTCTGAGTAAACACTTTTTCTCGGCAGTTTATTTAATAGGACTTAATTGTATTTTTTTTTATTTTCAAGATGGACTCCAAAATTTAATACTCTTTCTTGCAAATGCTAATAACCACACTGTTTTTCAGCACTATTTTATTTATTTGAAACTGTTTTGTCGAAGGGACATTGGAATTATTGCACTCCTGGAAAATAGCTCTTTGGAGACTTACACTTTTCATTCCAGTTCTTCTGTCAAGTCTCTTTGGCTCCATCTTGTGATACGCTCGAATTAAGAGTCTATACACTGTAATTGCCATCTCCTTTTTGCTGTCTCAGCACTTTTGCTGTGTTTTTCATAATCAGAAGATTCCATTTGAAGCAGCACAGAGCCTTGAAAAACAGTGGGAGCAGAGAAAGGTCTAGCAGTGTAGTCCTCTTGGATTTATTTCAACATAAGAAATGAACCTGGAGCTTTATGAACACTAATAGCACAATTTTTAATAATAGTGGATATTTTTAATAATAATTACAATGACAATAAAAATGTCAGTTCTTTACAGTGTTCTTATATGAAGCTTCGAAGCAGCTTAATATAACTAAATTTGTATAAATAATACTTTCAAGACATTAATAATGTCATATTCTCAATATAACATGTTTTTGCAAACTGTGTGTGAAGGAAGTGAGGCAAATGATGATGTCATATTTCTGCAGTAGTAAAGGTCCTGAAAACTACAAATGTCATATAATTCTAAAAATGTTTTGCTTTTTTTTGTCTCCCTTATGGAGATAGAATAATTAATGTTATCTACTAGTGACACTGGAAATAAACTGAAAGGAATAAATAGACTCCTGAGCTGCTTCAAACTCCAGAAATACAGCATAATATATGTCAAGATCCAGTCTACATCCCATCAAAGCTAAAGTGTGTCCCAGAAAAACAGTCTCAGAGACACTGGTACAATTTGGACGCAAAACTTGCTGAATTCACTGGTATGAGATAGAATCTTTCTTTTTATATTCAGAGTTTGTCACAGAAGGGATTTTATCATAAGAGGAAATTTGAGATTACTGTGTATTTAAAATGAACCTTTTGGAGCACATATAGATTTTATTATGCTTTGTATGCATACAGTTGTCATGAACACTGCATACAAACACACACAAGACTTTTATAACTTACAAGGCTTTCTGAAAGCCACTTCAAGACCTCACATCTAAGCTGCAAAGTTCTCCATGCTACATCAGTTTGGGAAGCACACCTCAGTTGTTTTGCCAAAGCTTTACTATTAGTCTGAACGAAAGCAAAACACAACAAAACCCCGACATCTTTTTCCACGTCATTTAGTTTTCGTTCCTTTCAACCATTTTCCTGTTTTACTTTGGAAATCTCTTTACTTGGCTTTCATGTTTCCTGCCTGCATCACTTCCTGTGCATCAGTCACATCCTGTCCATCTCTCCCTTGCAGGTGGCATAACCTTTACTAGAGAGTCTTTGCTTTGTGTATTGCAGCACATCCTGCTCTGCTCCTTGTCTCCCTCGGGTCCAGGAGCCATCCATTTCCTTGGGAACATTCTTGTATTGAAAAGGATTGGCGTCATTCTTCTTTGCAAGCACTCAGAGGCCTCTGCTATGCATAAGCACAAAGAGAGGAAACAAAGACAATGTTAAACTTTTGAGGAATATGGTAATTCGTAAGGGACCAGCCTTTGCAAGCAAAAGTCAGTGGTGGCATTAGAGTGTCAAGAATAATTTCCTCAAGAGAGATGGAGATGTTGACACCACCAGTCTTTTACCTTCAGAGAAGCTTATGAAAATAACTTTCTCCAGAGGGACTAAATGAAAAGAAATATTTCTATACTGCCTAATCACAGTTTGTCTCAAAAGCCGCAACTACTGTTGGTGTCACTGTATTTTCCAGTGTCTCGCTGTAAATATAGGTGACTGTCCTTTTCATTGCACTTTCTAAATGCAAGTGAATGTGATGTAAAAGAAAAACCATAAAAGTAGTGAAGAGAAACACATCTGAAAGAAGCTATCTTTTCAAAGATCACAGGTTTAATACACCCACCTCTGTATACAGTTGTCTAGATGTCAGCACTATTAAAATCACTCAACAATTTTTTAACCTATAATTTTGTCATCAACAGAAATGAAAAAAAAATTAAAACTCTGTCTTTTCTTTTAGAGTATGAAAGCAATGCTGTATTATGATAGTACTGCTCAAAGAAAGTCAGTGTGGGACCACCAACATCAGCAGTTCTTTACACTGCTACTCCCATCTCTAATTCTTGTTGAAAGCAATTTTATCTTAAATTAAAACCTTGATCCTCTTTCCCCCTTCATTGCTCCCATTTGAGCTAAAGAAAATGAAGCACCACCAGGAGAAAAACAATAGCACTATTCTATAATGAGAAATAATGTCCTTTGTGGAGAACCCCAGAGTACCACGGTGTTCACAAACACTGATGAACACTTTTAGCAGAATGATTACTAACAAGCCTCATGTGGTATCTGAACAGGTAACCTGCTTTTAATCCTATCAGGAAGTAAAAAACGAAAAGATTATTCCAGGTATGACATGATTCTGTGCATCTTAAATACTGAGTGTTGAGTGACTTCAGCTCCTGAATCAGTCCTTTATGGACAACTTTCAGATATGCTCCTTTTAGATACATGTTCTGACTTACAGCATCACAGAATGTTCCGGCTGGAAGGCACCACAGAGGGTCATCTGTTCCCACCTCCCTGCTCAAGCAAGGTCATCCCAGAGCACACTGCACACGTTTGTGTCAAGATGGTTCTTGAATATTTCCACTGAAGAAGACTCCACAACCTCTCTGGGCAACCTATTCTGGTGTATGGTCACTTGCACAGTAAAAAGTTCTTCCTCACGTCCAGGTGGGGACTTGCTGTGCATCAGGTTCTTCCCATTGCCTCTTGTCCTATTGCTTGTCACCACTGAGAAGAGCCTGGTTCCATTCCCTTGACACCTTCCCTTTAGATATTTATATACTAATGAGGTCCCCTCTCAGTCAGTACTCTTACAGTAAGTGTATATGTCATATCTCTTCAAAGAAAGAGGTGAAAGCATTCATGTTTTGGAGAGTAATTTATTTCCCTAACCCATTCTTCTGTTCATACATTTTCACGTGAGAGTTTTGGCTGAAGCTTGAATGGTGAGCATATGCAAGACGTGCTTTCATATGAGATACTGTTGATGTGACCTCAAACTCATATTTTTTGCTTCTTGTTTCTATAAGACTGTTTTTTTGGCTCCTTGCCCAACCTAGAGAGGCAGGAAATGGGAGTATCAAAGATCTGACATTCCTTCTTGTGAAAGGAAGGGAGAGAACACATTCTACTTAATTTTTCTGAGCACAACGTTCTCCCACTATTTTTCTACTACTTTTGTGCAATTCCACTCTATTTCAGCCACCTTCTTCAGTTGCCTTTTTGGCTCCTCTGATCATTTCTAATCAGAGAATGGTGAAGGGGTAGGAGACTTTTCTTCTGCATCAGGTCTGAAAGCATGGAGACAGTTTAATTGTGTCACAGTCCTTTCAGTGTCCTGCAAGAGAGACCAAGAGAGTCTCAGTTCTTTACAGATGGGATAATACAGCTTAAGTGCCCTAGTTATGCTTCAGCATAACCCTCTTTTATTTACCTAGCTTTTACCTCTCCTGCGATTGAGAGCCAAGTCTTGTTCTGACACCTCATGAAGTTGTCCCTACTTCCTTAAATGTTTCAGAAAAGTCTTTGCTACTGTTAAAAGCCCAAACACATGGGATTTACTAGCCTAAAAATCTCATGTTTTAGGTTATCATGCTCCCATGGCTCCAGTCAATCAAATATGTTGGAGATGGGCCTTTGCTGGAAGCGGAAATTACATTATTTAGGCTCCAGTAATGAGTTGTCCATGCAGATCAGCAGCCAAATTCGCATAAAGGAATGTAGCTACATCCAGCTGCTGCTCTTAAAAATGAAACACAACTTTGGAGACAGTAAAGTCCTCTTCCAGGTTCTTACCTGAGGTCAATGATAATGCACACAGCACAGAGGTGGCCTGAACCACAGGTTCTCCAAACACAGCTGTTCAAAATATGGCAGGTGATTTTAAGGTTTTTAGTCTCTTTGTCTCTCAAATCAGGTGGTTGGTTCCCAAATGATAACAAAGCTAATAAGTAAGGGATTAGTCCTAAAATCTGCAGTGTGAATTCTTTTGAGGACTGCACTGTCTGCTTTCTCTGTTCCTTTATGCCACGTAAGAAACTGGTTTCAGCCAATGCAAAGTTGCCTTAAACTTCACCTCTGAATCTTCCTCAAGTTTTTTTTCTGAAAGTCAGCAAGTCTGAATTAAGTAGAATATGCAAGTTTTTAGTAGTGTGTCCTTCTGGTATTAAGTTTTTCTACTTTCCCTTTAGATGAATGGCTTGGACCCTCGCTTCCATTTGAGCTTTTATTTTGCAGCATGTGGTCATTCTATTCTGGAACACAATGAAACTGTCATTATGAAAATTACTTTTGAAAATACAAATTTGTATAATTTTTCAGTGAGGCCATTGCTAATTTCTGGAGTCATATTCATGCCTTGGTCAACTCCAGCTGAGCTATATAGGGGCTGACTTGGCATATTTGGCTTACAGTTCCTTTATTAGTACTTATTTTTTTGTCCTGCTACTAATTATATGTTTATATTTTGCACGTATATAAAGGTCTCTTGCAGAAGCACTGCTAAACATTTTGAAAATGTCGCTTTACCTCTGGCCAGCATAAATGCAGTGGCTTGTATTTTTCAAACGTTTCTTACTGATTCCCTTGTGACAGATGTAATGCACATACTGGAGCCAAGTATTTACAGCCATCTCCTTTCCCTCCTTTTTGGCTTGTGCACACACCCCCGAGGAGTGTGCACACAAAGCTCAAGGAAGCCATTAGCTTAGGCTTTAGTGAATACAGAGAGCATGAGATTTACAGAAAGCATGAGATTTACAGAACTTACCAGAAAAATTCATTGCTCAGTTCCAGATTACAGTGTTCTGGTTGTAGTCTAGGGGTTAAAGCAGGAAAGTGGCATTCCAGAGGCCAGGCTTCTCTCCCAAAAAAAATGCCCTGTCTGAAAGTTTCTCTGCCTCAGTTTACACTTTGTAAAGTCTATAAGTATAATTCATCTCACCCCGTGTACTGCTTGTTCTTCTGGTACTCTATGGGAACCTAAAAAAATGTTAGGGAACTTTTTGTAGTAGCATACAGGCAGGAAAAGTAGTGAACTACAATGTACTGCACAACTGGGAAAACAAAGGGAAGGATACTCAAACACAATGGGAAAGCAAAGCTCTGTAAGAAAGATGAATGTTTATGAAGGGCATTAAGAGATAATATAAAAGCCATTCTTCTCATTTCTGTCACTGGTCAGAGCTCAGACTTTCCAAAACATGAACACGATACTCATCTCCTTTGGTCTCCCCTCTAGTCCCTAGACTGTAACTCAGAGTTAAATTCCCAAAAGACAGAGACACGACTTCCTCAGAAGATATGTATTTAAATGTATGCATATATATGTATAAATATTCTGTGGGTAGCAGGAGATGAATTCTTTTTATTCTCATTAGCCCCTTCTCCTGAGCCAGTGTGACCTTGTGTGAGCAGCTGGGATCTGCTCCCCTGGGACTTCAAGCTTCAGCACAAGGTGATGATCCTTTTCTCCACCTCTGCCCCTTTCACTGAAAGACTTCCTATTGTAGCACAAAAACAGTGCTCAGAGAGGCCCCACAGATGGGAGCAGAGCAAGGGGAAGGAGAGAAGGTGCTTTCTTCTAGCACCTTCTGTCCCTGCTTCTGGAGCATTGAGTCTACAAAAGGAGCATCATTCCACCCACTCCTAGAGGAGAAGAAGCAGGGCCAAGTTTGTTCGTGGTTAAGTGGTGTGGATACCATGAAATCACAACACAGTTTATGTCTCTTCTTGTTAACTTACTTTAACATGGCATGCATTTGAAAAAGTGGTAAAGCAAACAGCATATTTTACCTGATTGCAGCTGCTACAAGAAACATTTTTTATTTCAGTCATATCTTCATGATGGATTAATCAGACATGAAATCCAGACATCTTGTTGAATTCCAACCTTTCCATGCTCAGACTGTGGTTGGCTCAGCTCCTAGGTGATGGGCATGTGGAACTGCAAGACTGTTTGGCTTTAGTCAAAACCCCCTGTACCCTTTCAAAGACTACTATATCAAGTTTCCAAGAACTGTTGTTCTCTGCCTCTTCTCTAGATGCGTCTGAGACCTTTCATGGGTTCTGTTCTTTTCTCATGGGCACAGAGAAAGGCTTGCAAGAAGTCCATATCTTCCTTCTTTGTGCTCAGGAAGATCCCCAGCACTGAAGAATAAGCATGTAAGTTTATTCTGTGATTTATATTATCTCAAGAAGTTCATACCCGAGCAACATCCTGAAATTCATAGATAACAGGCATTGAATTCCAAGTAATAAGCAGAAGACTCTGCTTAGTGTATAAGGTCTGGCTCCTGAGCTCTGACTCTGCACTTAATGAATGATGTATTCTGCTCTGTTTTGCTGACCCCACACCCCTTACATTGAGTGGGACAAGAAGCAGTGAGGATTTCCTGAAGTTTCAGTAATAAATGTCATTCAGCCTTACTCACACAAATAATTTCTACAGCAGTGGATCTCTCTCACTCTCACTCTCCACACTTGCATGCAGACTAAAACTACAGATCAGATGCAAAATTATTTTGGCTAAATACACCTGTTTTTCCAGACGTGGAGAGTGTTAGTTAAAGTGCTGAGTACTCTGATGTCAGAGGAAAATGTTCTTCAACACAGTGACAGCTGAATGCAGGAAGAGCTACAAGCTGCAGCTCAGGACTGGCAGGAATCTGAGCCAGTGCCATGGAAACAGGCATCAGTACCTGTCAGGAGCTGGGAAGCCACAACATTCATGGCTTATGTTATTACTGCACATTTGTGCCACTGATGTTGAAGCCACCTTGCACTTTACATTACAAAGACATGCTCCTGGTACAGAAGTGCTCTTGAGCAGACTTCAACACTGAAGGTTGCATAAACAGGTTCCCCCTCTAAATATTCAAATTGTATTTAAAACATACCTATCAATGCCCCTGAATGTAAAATAAACCTGACTGCGGCTGCAAGGATTTGTGGAAGGAAAAAAATCACAATCACTGTTTCCTAACTGGTAAGCAATTAGCCAATTATGCTACAGGACTTCTGAAGCATGTTAAATTGACTAACAAACAAAGCTGATTTGTAAACAAAATGGCTGGATCCAGTTAGAAAAGGAAAATTGGCAGCAGCTGGAAGTCTGTCAGGAGACAGACTGGTGTCACGAGGAGGCTGTTTGGAGCAGTGATGGTTTAGCAGCTTGTCTTGTTAAGCATGAGCCAGCTATAATGATTTAAAAATATGAATATATATGTATATTTATTAAATGTACCTTGTCTGTTGAGTATATATTTTATAGAGTACTATAGAGAGAATAATACATATGCATACCATATATAATATTGTACATGTATATGAAATCTACATGCATAAGTATACATATACAACATACCTACAATATACAATACAAATACATATTTTTGCCTGGTATTTTAAATCAAATTTAATCAATTCTTTAATCCAAATTCTTGCCCAAATATCACATTTGAAAATACTGTGACATACAAGGTACTTTGAAAGCATTTCTCCAGTTTCAAATATGCTGTTACAATATGAGAGGAGCACCCTGCGACCCCATACTCTCATCCTCTCAGTGTGATGCAGAGTATAATTTGTCTGCATGCAGCTCTTCTTCTTGAGATAGGATTTGTAATTCTTCTGCAGGGGAATCTAAGCACATATGTTTTCAGTAAGAATATCTGGAGATAATCCCAATGACCAGCAAAACCATCCAATTAATGCAAAAGCAATGTGTATCTTAAGGGAATTTCAGAAAAGAGCCACTGTTACTTTAGCATTTTCAAATGTCACAGGGTCACATTCTTCTGCAGTACAAAACAAAAGTGATGTAAAGTGTTTAATGGTAAACCATGAGTCAGATCTGATAATCCAGACTACAGCAGTGGCCTCAGGATGGGAAACATCACAGAAAATCCATCACAAATTGTGAGCCTTTGCTGCAATTACTCAGGAGGGGAATCAAATCTGCTGAATTTAAGAAACGTCTCTTGTCTTTGCCCTTGTTGCAGCAAACAGCTTTTCACTCTGGTCTTCCCCTCAGTGAGAACCAGAACTAAAGGAAGAAATCTCTTTTGAAACAAGCTGGAAAGCAAAAGTATTGAGACAAAGCCTGAAAGCTCTCCTGAGCATTACTGAGGGAAAGCCATTTTCAACATCCCTAAAAGTCATCTGTATGTGAGGAGCTAGGTCCTCTTCTAGTTGTCATCATTCTTCTGCTAACTCCATGAAGAGGTGAAGTCACTCACTTCTGGTGAAGTCAAAGGAAACATTAGGAGAATAAAGAGGGTTGTTTGAAGGATGAATGAAGGATTCAAAGACTTTCTTAGTAAAATTGCTATTACCTTTCAGATTTACTCATTTCTGTAGAGACTAATTAATCTATGCAGGAAAACAAATAAATACATGTAAAAATATAAGTGCTGTAGGTGCATCTCAACACCCCGGGTAAAAAGATATAAAAGATGTAGATACTTATTACCCACATTTGTTCTGATGTTCTGATTGTTTCTTTTAAATTTTCCAACCAGAATTTTCTAGTGAAATCATTGCTTTGGCTGAGCAATCAATCACTAATCAAGGTTCCCTGACAACAGATCTTTCAACATAAATGTTTTCTCCTGTCTTATTTGTGGAATATGACCAAATCATCCCAGTCAAAATCCCGGTTTAGTTGCTTAACAGATTCACACCCATTTAAAGAACAGAGAGCCTTACAGGTCCACATCTACTTAATTCACTCAGTGCATAATTTCTGTCAAGATAATATTTTACCGTTTCCAAAGTTTTTGTTCATTCAGGAATCCCCTTTCAGTCCATCCATGAACACTCTCCAAATCACCTTCAAACTCTCATTCATCTGTAATAGAAAATGAATTGGGATCTCTGATTCCAAGTGGAACTGGTAGGAGGGACTGATGCTGGGAGGAAGAAAAGGGTGTAGTACAAGGCTGACTCTGAAGCAGTTTTTTTACCATGGGGGCTGGTAGGAGCTGCCTGGGCTGCCAGTTGGAGCACAGTCATCAGTGCCAGCTGCCCACAGCTTTACATGACACAGTTGGCACTGTTGATTTAAACAGACTGATGAACGTGACCTCCTGAATGAAATGTTAGTAATTATGCCATATAGACAGAGAAGGCTCACATAAAAGGCATCTCATAGCAGTTTTCTTTTTTATTTTTGTTTATCTGTTTGTTTTGAAAGGGAGAAGATTAGCTAATTTTCAAATGAGTTCTCATTTATTAACACAAATACTCTGTAGATGTTCCCTATTGAGTGACCTTGGCCCTGTATCTCCCGTGCTAGTCCTTTCTGAGGGAAAAAAATACAGTTTTCAGGAGGGTGTTAAAAGAATGAAGACCAAAGTGTGAGATATCAACAAGAATTTTCCTTTGTTAAACTGTGATCACTATGTGTTAAAATAAGGAGAAGACCTAGAGGGATACAGTTGTCCTTCATGGAGGATTTATTGTAGAATGATACTTCAGCAGCATCTCACTACTAAGCACACTTTTGAACTCTAGTTTTTAGTGGAATGAGATGCTGTCATGTAGCTGTTACTGGTGCTTAAAGAAACTATTTTTGCAGAACAGCCAAGGAAAAGACAGCTCAAAGACACAAGTCCTTCTGTCACTTCCACCCAAACAGTGACAAGACAAAAATACACCTATTGTAAGTGCAAGTGGAAAAGTCATTAAAGGAAATAAAGTACTGTCATGTTCTTATGAACAATAACCCTCTGAGGCACTGAAAAATAGCCACAAAGCATCTGCTGCATTGCTGAAAAGAGCTTGCATTAGCCATAGGAGCAAAAGATAAGAACATCCTCTTCTGAACATGTGATTTGCAGGAATTGTATCCAGGACATAAATTAGGTTATCATTTAGTGTTATTTACATTCATACAACAATAAAAATAGAACATGATAATTAAGTCCTTCTTCTATCTATACACTATAATTTATCATTAAGACAGTCTCCCACAGATCTTTAGAAAACTAGTAGCATAATAGGAAGTCATTAGAATGTATATTTCTAGCTTAGAGCTATTTTAGGCTCTCATTACCGTGGTATCTAGGAGCTTTTTGAGGTACTGAAAAAGGAGTTCCCCAGTGGACTTCATGTTGGCTCTTGCTCTCTCCCTCACTTGCCTTTGCTTTGGCTAAATAAGTCAGTTAAATAAAGCTGTGTGCAACTTAATGTGAAGTCTGCATGGTTCCTCTTTTCTTTCTGAGGAATTTCAGTTTGCAGAAAAAAAGTTATAACCACCTTTTTGCCTTCTCATTTGTAAAAAAGAAATGTAACTCTCAGAAGATGAATAGTTTAGTTAAAATGCCAGCAGTAGAATAGAGTCTGCGAGAGAACAGGGTGTTTCAGAAACTGCACATCGCTCTCCGGTAGCCCAAAAGAGAAAAAAGAAGTTGAAGGCTCAAAGAGGAGCAGCAGTTTAATCAAGATGCATCATGAGATTATTGCAATGAGACTAAAAAGCACCTGGAAAAGCCAGAATATTGCTATATACTCTGATAATTCTGCTTTCATGCTGCGAGATCAAATACTGAAGTGAAAGCAACAGGCAAATCATGGAAGAGTAAAAATAAGAGCAAACAACACAAAAATGGAGAAATAAGTTATTTCATTTAGCTGACTGTACAATTAAGTCTACTCATTCACAGAACCAAATGAAACAAAGAAAAATTTCTTTAAAAAAGAAAACAACTTAAAGTGATGTAAATTTTTTCATATTTGCTCTTTTCTTTGAATTTTGCCTTTTTCTTGCTGGCGATATGACTGAGCAATCTGACTAAAAGTAAAATATCTTTCTGGTATATTTTTATATCTGTACATCTGGTTATCTCAGAGATCATTTTTCATATAATGTTTATATTGTACCTAAAAATGTCTTGGTTTTTGTTTTCAAAACTTAATCTTTGCCTGATATAAAACAACAAAATTTCACTGGATATTTCTAGATCCATGGAGATCTAAATCAGTTAAAGATCTTTTTAAAGCAGAAACTTTATTTGCTCTGTATTGGCTAGGGGTTTTCCTGGGAATTTTTTGTATTTTTCCTGTTTTCAATCTCTCCCTTTAGACATATTTATAACAGGAAACTTGCCTAAGTGTGCAGAAAGTTTCTTATTGGTTGAAAATTACTGATTTCCTTATTATATCTCTTACTCTGAAATTTCTACCTGGTCTGAATCTATTTATTACAGGTTTACTTCATCACTCTTCCATGTGCTCGTCAGCTGTTTCGTCCAAGGGAATAGATGTATTTTTTCTGCACTGTGTGTTTGTATGCAATCACTGGTTCAGTTTGGCTCAAGTCACTGATGGCTTAAGCCACTGATGGCCTTGTGATCAGGAATGTGTCCTTGAAAGAAATTACTCCATATCTGTTGGGATTACAACACCAAAACACAAGTTCATGGCAGCTTCTTTATGTTCAGGTTGGTTTTCTACACATAATAAAGCTGCTGTAACTCCTGTCTCAGTGGCTTGGCTTAGAGTGAGAGATTAGATGGAGAGCAGTAGCTGGACTGGTGATATTTGGCAAACACAGAACTTTTCAGTACTGGCAAAAGAGCACTTTATTCCCATGGTCTGGCAGATTCACCTGTCTAAACTGTGGCTGATGCCTTCCGTTAGCAGCCGGCAGAATAATTATTTTCTTTGGATTTCAGAAGCCTAAAGTTGCAGGCGTCTTGGCAGAGCAGGTCGTTGTTCAGACTGCAGGTCAGAGCAGTTCATTCCAAAAGTTTCTGGCACACTATTGTTTCTCTTCAGCTTGGTTTGATTTCCTTCTTTTGTTGTCTTTCACTTTCCAGTCTCTATTTGCCAGCATATAGGCCAACCTACTTATCTTCAATCATCTCTTACAGACATTTCCTATAAGTATTTTCCTTATAATATTTCCTCCTATGACTGGAGGGGATATCATATTTAACTAGAATAAGAAAACCAGCCAGTTTTCAGTGATTATTTTGAATTTTTTACTGCGATTTTGTCAGAATAAAATAACTTTTTCTAATACTGATGGATAAATAAATATAAAAAATTTTTAGACTTCCACAAAATTTAAAATTGCTCCATTAAAAATATGGGAAATAAGGGAAGTAAATTTAAACATTTCAAATGATAATACTGTCTCTGCTGTGCTTTTCATGACAATGTGTCAGTAATATTGCAGTCAGTTTAGTATCTTGAAGCCCTGGTCACTCATTGCTCATATGGGGGACACACTGTATGTCTCCTCTACCCTGAAGGTTTGCTTGCCATGGAAACAGGAACTTGCAAGGCACTGTGAGGAGGGGGGTGTTATACACTCAAGCCTCATAAAACTGTATTTTTCCACAGTGAGTTCTTTGCCACTGCATCAGTGGAATGTGGATGTTCCCATGTGGCTAGCTGTAGTCAGCAAGAGAACAGCAGCCACTGGATTCCCACCCTGAGATGCCTTACAGCTGAGGGAGAAAAGGGCTTTTAGCCTACCACTTTTCCCTTAAATTGTTCCTGCACTGTCTCTCTGTGTCTATTATCAATTATCCAGACATACAGCTGTGCTTTACAAGAATGTTTTCTCCTTGATGGGGGGAAAATCAAATGCCTTCTCTAAAATCAGTTCACAGATATACCTGTCTCTAATGGTATAAAAAAACTACGTTTGTTAGCAAAACTGACGATATAGGAAGGAATCAAGTAAAAAAAAAAGTCTCTGCAAGAAAAAGTAAACTTCCACTTGTAGTATAAAGCTGTTTTCAGGTGGCTTTGAAATTCTTCTTTTTCTTGGTACCTCCCAACCTGTTTTAACTTTAAATTTGATACCCATGATAATTCTAAAGAATATAGTCCATCATAGTACACATCAACGTACTGTGAGGATAAAGAGTTTTTGGGGCGTCATTTCTCTTAAACAGATTATTCAAAGGGTCACTGGACTAGATTTTTTTTTTTTTTAATTAATCTGGGAGTAGAGAATGTATAAGATTGTACTTTATGTGTGTAGTGCTAGAAGCAAAAAAGCAAAGCCAGAGTTAGTAAAATACTTTTATTTGTCTTAATCAACCTTCACTAAGTGGAAAATATTAATTATATGTCAGCCAATAATTCTTGAGTTTATCTAACAGATCCACAGATAATTAGGGAGGTAAAGAAGAAAAGCATAAATAAACAAAATTTTTAAAGTTGGCACAATATTTTATAACACAATAAATCAAGCTATGTAGAAACCTTTAGCTATGCAAATTTTTTGCAAAGCCCAATGCATGCTCTGCTTTTTTTATCAAATGATTTAGTCTTTTCAATTGTGTAAAATGTTACATCAAATAAAGGACAGCAGAACTTTCATTCACAAATAATGAGAAACACAGTATTTAATACATATTTAAAAGCTTAGATCAGTCATGATATTATAGAGACATTGACCTTTGTTTCTTGCTTTCCTCAGTAGGTGCAATTTTCAATATCCCCTTCAATTTGGGAGTGCAAGGGCATATATTTTTAAAATGAATTCATGTAAAATTTGTTGAAATTAATTTTTTAAGTTAGCTACTTATTTTATCTCTGTGATTTATACTAGCTGAGGAGATAAATAATTACAAACACATACCAGCTGAGATGATCTGAAATTTTTGACCCCACTTAAGTGGAAATACTTTGACTGGTAATATTCAGATGTTTAAATATTCCTAGTGAGTTGATAGGCATAAGACTGTTCCTTCTAACAGGATGTTACATCATTAGGAGCTCAAACTTCTTTGAAAATCATTGACTCTAACTTTTGTAAGGGCCTTTGAAAGCTTTTTCTCCTGCTTCTCCTGCAACTATTTTTCTCTTCAGGAACTAAAACTCCAAAGTTCGGAACAGGTTTTAGAGGTGGGTGGTCACAGCCCAGTGGAGGAAGAGGGAAGTGGCAGAAGGCTAAGTTAGGTCACAGCATAAATCACACGTGGGGAGTGGAGAGGTAAATCACATTCTCAGCCTCAGGCCAAGGCTACCACTAGACTTTGAGTCTCACAAAGCAGCACAGACTGCTGGCTCACAACAAGCAGAGGTGTAGGTCCTCAGCCGTGCTCAGGCTGGGTGATTTGCCATCTCGTCTAATTTGGCATTTTTCTAAATATGCCTCTTAGAAAGCATAACATCATGGACACTTTGTGATTTACTTTTCACTGCATTTAAGAGATTTTACCTGTGTCATCTGTGCTGATCACTGTATCTGTTAGCAATATCCGGGAGTGTTTGTGTTATTGACAATGCACCAGTTTACACTCTTCATTCTCTAGTTCTGCTGACAGAAACCAGCCTATATCCAGTAACCCAGTTCTTCATGGGCCAATTTTGAGTACCTCCTGTTACTGTGCTAGCATTACTAGCAAAGAATAAGATCTTGTATGAGAGGGGTTGCACTGCTTACTTGAATAGAAGTTTAACTATTCATCTGTGCCTCAGATGACAATCATTGCATAATATGAGTTTCATGTAGATTATACATTAGTTATATATTCCCTAAATAAGCATTCTAAACTCTATTGTCAGGGTTCACAATGCTGAGTTTGCATTCATTTCTGCCCCTAATATCAATGAAAAGCTTTATCTTACTTCTGTATGAGAAGTATAAGACCCTTAGAAATGTAATGTCAGTCAAATGGAATGCCTAATTCTGTCTATTTCATTGAGTTATGTTATTCAGTCCCTCAGATTTCATATAAAATGAATAGACAGGAACAGGAATTAGCATCAGGTTAGACCAGAATGTACCTGTTGCTCATTTACTATGGGTGCTGACACACCTATTACAACAGTTGCAGTGTGGTTTAGAGGCATGACATTTCTTCAGCTGTCAGTAGGGGGGAAGGGAGAGAACTTTTTATGTTCTGGACTGAGTGCAGGATTAACCTTTCCTAAAGCTCTACTGACTGAAGTGGGGAGGAAGGCAAAGCTTTGCTTGAGGACGTCTTCCAGCCTATGCCTACACACTTCTGTGAGTAGCTCCCCTACATAATGTGATAGAAGTAGTATTGATATGGACCACTAAAAAATTGTTTCTTTTCCTTTTAAACCCAGGAACTTCAAAGTACGATACAAGCATGAATGGTGTTTGATTCATGTGCCCAGTGATGTAGATTATGTAAGAAAGAAAACTTCAATTTATTTTACATTTTCCTTTAGGTTGTCTTTGCTCATTTGAAGATCAATCTCTCGGGTGTGTCTGTAAAAACGTCCTTTGCAACTGTACTGTCTGATTTATTTACTAATTGTAGGAGAGAATTTATAGCTCCCCCTGTTCCCACCACAAACATACACGGGTAAAACTAGAACCTTCCTTGTGACACACACTGAATTTAATTTCTTGATTTTGTTCAGCTTAACTGCCATTACAAATATCTCCATTCCATGATTCTTAGTAGTTACTAGCACTCATCTAATGAAGTTGCATTTTCTTTTTCTCTTTTGGGAATTGACACATGGAAAAAAACCCAACTTTTTATCTAATTGGCCTTGACAGGATAACAGCAGACCTGTTATGCTGGCCTTAACAGTATTTCACTAGGCTCATGTCATTGGTAATGAAATTTGTCTTAGAACGTTGATGAATTTTAAACTACCACTGAAAAGGAAAAATAAAAAAAAGTAAATTAAAATTCTTACAGTTCAGACTGTACAATGGTCTGAGTTGTGCCTTGATCACCTGTCTTGTTACTTCATTTATTTACTGAGTTGAGGAAAGACAGGAGTCTGAAGTGACTGCGTGCATGTACGTGTGCCTCTGTGTGTTTGTGTGTGCAAGCATACAGATATTTATGAGTGCAACTCTCAGTCTCTCCCACGGCTGCCAGATACCTTCCTGCAAAATACTTCCCTTAGAAAGGAACAAAGATTTTCAGGCTCAATGTCTACTTTTACCCAACACAAATCCCTAATTTTTTCTCTTCTTTTACTTCACCACTGAAATTATGCCACCTTATAATATCACAGTTGGGAATGTGAGGACGTAAATGGAATCTCAGATGCCCACCCTTAGTCTCCTTCACTTTCATAGTAGAAACTAGATTTTATTTTAGGCAGGAACACAGGAACATGTAAATACCCCGGGTTTTTTTCCTGGGTTTTCTGAACTCAATGCCGTGAAATTCCCCATGACCAAAAATCATAAGGCATTGCACTGTCCGGACAGAAGTAGCTCATGATGAGGTTGTAACTCTTCAGGCATCTCATGTCTCCATGGCAATACACAAAGGGGAAGGGTTTGGAGCTGCCAAATGCTGTGAAACACAGACAAAACAGCCCACATAAAATAATTTCATTTTGCAGACATGGATTCAAATTGACCTGGAGAGTGGTTACATGATGAACATACAGCATAGGAGTGAGTTGAACATGTGAGAAACTCCACACAGCTCAGGAGCTGTTGTGTGACCCCTCCTGTCCTATGCAATAGACTGGACTAGTAACAAAAAATGTTTTAAAGCATGTGCCAAAGTAACTTCTATTAAAAGGAAGATACTAAAAAAATCCCAATATAATGAAATCAACCAACATAAAAAAAACCCTGGCCAAATAAAGCCAAACTATTGATCAAAATTTTTTTGTGGTTTTCATGCTTTAAAAAACCCTTTCTTTTAATTTTTTTTGTATAGTTTGTATTTTAGACATACTTCCTGAGCAGCATAGCTTTCTTTTCATAACTCTTAACCTTGCCAAGAAAAAGAAGAAATCCTAAGTATTCAACATGATTCAATCCTTCTGTGTATCTAAATTATTACTTTCATGGAAACAGAAGTATCCAATTTTTTCTGTTCCTGAGCACACATACCTAATTGGCTAAGAAGGTACATTGAAATTCCTTTGGGAGACTTTTATACAGAAAAAGAACATCCCTTCAACGTATGCAGAAACTAAATTGGAAGCAATCTATAGATGAATATTTAAACAGTTCCAAGCCTTTTTTTCTTGGCATAGAACTTTTTCAATGTGAATTCTGCTTATATCCAGTGTGGTTCCTCTGGACACAGCCATACAGCCATTTGAACCATATCTAAGAGCAAGTTTTTCCCTGAAATCGTTGACTATTCAAAAACTTAGTATCCCATGGCCTGCATTTTTTTTTTTTTCTCTCGACTCATAGCTTGAAACTAAGACATCCTACCATCAGAAGATAATAATGCTCCTTGGTGAACCTGGGGGAAGGTATGATGGCTCTGGCCGTGATAAAGACAATTTCCTTCATATGGATTGGATTTGTGATTAAAACAGTGCTGATTACACACCAGTGTCTTGTCAGTTTATGAGCAGTGCTTGCACAGCATTGAGGTTTTCCAACTTTTTGAGGGTGTTTTGTCCCCACTCAGCCTCTACAGCAGGTAAAGTACAGGGTCCACAAGAAGCCAGGAGGGGATGAAACAAGTACAACTGACCCTAACTGCCCAAAGGAATGCTTCATGCCATATGGCATTACTCTCAGCATTAAAAGCTTGGAGAAAAGATGGAGGAAGTGGGGATCTTCATGGTCATGGCATTTGTTTTTCCAAGTAATCACTGCATGTGCTGAGGCCTTGCTTCTGAGGGAAGAGGCTAGACATCTGCCTGCCAACAAGAAATAGTGAATAAATTCCTTATTTTGCTTTCCTTGCACACACAGCTTTACTTCACTTATTAAACTGTCTTTATCTTGATCCATCCTGTCTTTTCTTTTCTGATTCCCTCTCCTGTCTTGCTGGGAGCAAGCTGGGAGCAAGTAGCTGTGTGTGGGTGCCTGGCTGTTGTCTTGGTCAACCTACCACAGCAGGTTAAATTGAAGCAGCAGCAAGCCCTCAGAAGGTTAGGAATAAATTCACACCTGAGAGTAGGTGCATAAACTGCAATCCAGCTTTAGTAGTATATTTGAATCATTTTTTAGGGCAAAATTAAAAAGACACAGACTCTTGAGTTGTGTGTTACTGGGAGAGGAATGCTGAGGACCAGTACCAAAACTTCAGCCACCAGTGATTTAATTTCACCTGGCTGACTTCTCTTGGGAGAGGAAGGCAAGCACTCATGTTGCCAGGCACTGAGCAAACCTATACATTTCATCTGAGACATTAGGTTTTCTCTTTTCTCTGAAATGCATAAAAATGTGGACACAACACTGAAAGGATGGTAGTCTTGTCAGATCAAAACCTGAGGGGAAGATGTGGAACTAGCAAGGCACATAGGCTTCTAGTTATGCTGGTAAAATCAGTGCTGGAGAAAGAAAAGAAAAAAGTACTTTTTTACAGGGGGAGCAGGGCAAATAGAGAATCACTATGTGTAATGCTTCAAAGTCAGCCACCCTGAAAGGAGTACTGCTACAATAAACACTTTGACTTTTTTGGGTACATAAGAATAAACTCATACTCCATAGTTTAATGATGGGGTTTCGATAAACCACAAACCACACAAGATTTGCGTGCACAGGAATTTCAGGCATACAGTGCAAATCAGAGCAATCCCTGTTTGTTAATCAGTGCAGGACCATAAACTCTGTTCCTGTGGTGTAAAACGTCTCCTTGGCTCATGTAGGAAAGCCCCTACTTCTCACCCTTGCCACTGGTTTTTAAATGGGAGCAAAAACAACACTTACTGATAAGTGCAAATACTTGAAAGAATGCCACAGAGATTTAAATGTTAAAACAAATCTCCTCTATTGATGCAGGAAGACTAGGTGTTCATGGGCTGAGTGATTGAGCCAAGGGAATTGTATTTAAACCTAACAGCATAATTATTACTTTCCTAATTATTTTCCTCCCATGTAGATACAGACTAGAAGAGGGCAGGAACCAAACTGTCAAAAAGGGCTGGAGGTAATTAATACTACAAGTGAGAAATGTAGCCAGCAATATCATGCTTTCTCATGGCCCCTTCCTTGCAGACAGCAACAACAACATTGCACAAATGGCATTCCTGAAAGTGTTCCTGTAATGACCCTTTGAGGAGGAATACAGAAACGTTATGAGAACCTGGAAGGCTATTTCTTGACCCTTTTTTCTCTCAGAATTTCTGAGAAGCCCTATTCTAGCTTTAATTTCATGCATTTTATTTTTGTAGCAGTCCAGTCCAGCACAGATGTACCATGGCCATCGTTTGGGGCAATTTCAGCTGCAGATAGAAGGCAGAAGGAGAGAATAACACAAAAGCTTCCGCAACGCCCACGTTGATGGCATGTTAAGTAGAAACTCTCATGATTGGTCTTATAGCTGGTAAAGTCATGCTGCTCAGATCTGCCATACTCCCAACCAAAATTAAACTATTGTCCTTTACAAGGTTTTATTTTCTGTATGAAAGAAATTATGGCAACAGGCTTCTTGCTGGGAGGTCAGTCGTGGGTGGATGTAATGAAATAATACCTGTGCACGTTCAGTAATTACAGAGGATGGTCTGGCTGCTAACTGAAATGAGATCTAAATTTTACATCCTGTGTTGCTGCTGCCTGATGATTCTGGAAAAAATGTTTTACTCTCATTTCTCTATCAAGAGGATAAGCTTGTTCTTGCACCATGCAAAATCAGGTTTTGTTTTATGGTTATACAGCAAAAGCAAAAAAACACCTATTTCTTCCCCAAACCAAATTCCTCATCTTCCAAGCATAGTGTGGCCTGTGTACTGAGCCATTCAAGAGAGACAGGTGAGATTTCTGCTGAGAGAAAGGGCACAAAGAAGGCTCACATAGCATTAACCAGCACAGCAAGTGTCCCTGGCTTCTGCTTGAGCAAAGTGCTCAGCAAATGAGATACCAGCAGTTTTGTCACACAGACATAGTTGAAAAGGAGGTTGAATTGCTGGCTCGGTGCCTGCCTTTCCTGGAGTGGACATTTTCACTTAAAGTATAATTTTCTAAACTTTTAGAAGAGTACTTTTGCTATGGATGTTTGTAAGATGGAGAATTAGTGAGGAGTCACAGTTTAGTGATGCCTCAATCTATCACACACTTGCTAAGCACAGAAATGTTTGTTGTCATTGAGGGAACAACTAAACAGGTGAGATAAAGTTAAGTGATGCTTAAATGCCAGTAATGTACTGGCCATAGATGATGGGAAGAATTTCTGCTTGGAGCCGTATTACAGCAGCATGCTCACATCAGCAAAACCCAGTAGGTCACGTGTCAAGCTCATTCTGGACTCAGACAGATGCAGCAGACTGAAGAGGAGCTGCAGTTTTCCCATAGAGAAGTTCAGCATGATAATGCTAGAAAGGTTTATCCATAAATTGGTGATGTGGAGTTCTGATATGCCTCAGATAAAAAAATGGAGTCATGGCTTCGGCCATATTTAGCTAAAGACAATGCTGTATAAGAACTGGTCTCTTCTGCCAGACCTGCACACAGCTGCTGCCTTCTGAGTGCTAACCCTGCAGAACCAGTGCAGCTGAATTGCAAAAGCTGTAGTCAAATACACCAGATTTAATTCCTCGGTTATGTTTCAAGACAGGTTGAGGACCAGACACAAGAGGGATAGGGTGGAGTCAGATACACCATTCCAAGGAGTCCCACAAGTTAAAGGGGCTGTGACTCAGTCACCATCCCAGCATCTGTCTGAATGGCTGTGCTCCATCTTCTGCATCTCTGAAGTGTCCAGGCAGCATGTTACATCCATGCACCCCACACATATACATATATATATATATATATATATATACTGCAACATTTGATGGTACTTAAATGTCCAGTACCCTCACTACAAAGCACATCAAGGAATAATCTTACAATTTACTATAGGATCTGGTTTTGTACTTTACAAACTCCGTGGCAGGTGATAACAGAGTAAAGCAGGCTGCATATGGTAAGCCTCAAACTTCACCTCATTCAGTGCAACTTCCCAAAGACTTCCTGGACACCTCTCTTGTTCGCTTGGGATGCAAATAGGCCTCCAGAATGAGGGGAAAGGAAATTTGGAGCTAGTGAAGAACATAATCCTGACATGGAGGTGGAAAAAAGTGGTTTAAATCTCTGCAGTTTCTTTCTTGAACATTCATGGGGGGGGAAGGGGGGGGGGGGGGGGGGGGAAGTTAACCAAATACCTCTCAGTGTTTTGTACTGCAAGTGAAAAACTACTGTTATTCTGTTCCAGCACAGCTTCTTGAAAGCTAGCATGCCACACCTTAGGGCTATTTTTCAGATTTGCTAAAGAAAGGCTCTATTCACTCCTCTCCCCTGTGAAAATATAAGTTGTCTCTGCTTGAAAATCATCGATACTGTGCATCAAAGGATTCACCCCAGCTGCCTCAAATCCAACTCCAGTGAGAAGCCTGGTGCTGCTATGTTAACAAAAACGGAGCTGGAGTCTATTTAAGGCTTTTCAGCTGTGTAAGCAAAACTGAATACTGTTGCCTCAAAAGTGAGGACAAAATAACTTGCCAGGTCAGAGAGTCAACATGGTCCCTTCTCTTCCCTTCCTCCACTACCCTCCTATTCCCCAGTCTGAGGAGACCTCTCAAGAGCCCTGGCCGGATGAGTGAGCAGTGGTCTCTTGGCTGCATTTCCAGGCTGGGGCTGGACCTGGAGCTGGGGCTGGTCTCTGCAACCTAACAAAGTGCTGCTCTCAGCACTGGGGCTGCAGCCAGCACTGATGCTCGGGTCCCACCTGCCCAGGATGGGGCCATGGCTTCATCCTGCATTCTGCCAGCCCCAGGAGAGCACCAGCTATGCACTCCTAGCAGTAAAACAGGGAGCAAAGTCTGCACTGTCTCACTTAATGGGCGTTATGTAGAAGCTCCATCCAGACACACTATTTGCAGGGGGTTTAAAATAACAAGTGCTATGTGTTGCACACAGATTGGCCATATCAGACCTTTCTGTAGGAAAACAGCTGCCCTTTAGGACTTCTATATCTCAGAACTTATGTGAAGTAAAACAAGTTCATTTGTGATTCCTTGAGAATACAACATGCAATTCCTACTCCTCAGGGAAATAGATACAGTTCTCCTGGGAGATATTAGACAATATGGAAAACACTGTAGTTTTATTTTCCTAAACATATTTTTCGGAAATTTAGAAATTAAAAATATTGGAAAAATTACAGGAAAATTTTTTTTTTCCTGTTTTCCATGTTGCTAGCTAAACTGCATATTTTTTGCTTGTATGTGAATGTATGGGGGTGTGTGTGTCCCTGTGTATGAATAACATATATAGCAAATCCACACTTCCTGTTAAAATTTTCAAAGAAAAATACTAGTTAAATGCAATAAAAATGAAGCATCCTAAACTACATTAGATTATTCATTATTTTTTCAATAATCTAAGTGTTTTATTTGAAAAGTTTTGAAGTTGAGATATATTTTGTTATAATTTTTTATATAATCATAAGAATGAAAGGAGAATATTTTTTGTTATGTTTGGCTTTCAAAAATATATTCCTTTCTGTTTTCTAATTACATGCACATAGGAAAAAGGAAGAAGGAAATATGTTCTAATTATATAGAACAACTTTCTTTTTAATTGAGAGTGGAAGAGAAATTCATTCATGGTGCTACAAAATATATGTGAGGCAATTATATCATCAGGACTTCTTTTTGTGTATAACTTATGTGCTATGGAAGTGGAGCAATTATGATATCATGACTTTTTGTTGTTAATTAGAAAATTAGTCTGCTGTTTGCGTAATTGCAAATAGATTCTCTTTTATTCAATCTTTCTATAATAAGTATTAGAAGTAATTATAAGTAAGAGAAGGAAAAAATAGCTTATTTGCAAAATAAAAAAGGCAATAGTGCTGCTTTGCTACTATAACAGCTTGAATTGCACACCATATAAAATGCAGAAGATGCCTCTTATGTAATGGTTTCAAATTCAGATTATATTTGAAAAGCACAGGAAAAAAATCACTTTATGCTTGAATTGTAGAAAGGCTTGATAGTTTCAATTACACATGAGGTTCAGTACAAAACTAGAAAGGACATGATCTTTTGTTAATTATTCAGACCAAAGGCTAATATCCCCATTAACAGCAGACAAGGCACAAATTCAGAAAAGCCTTAAACATGATGTCGGTGTTCAAGCTTTTTGAAACTGGACAATACAGCTGTAAAATAGTTAAATGGGATGATGTGAGAGTTTGAAAGCAGGCAATGGATGTGTCAATCCCTTGCACTGCGTCTGAGCATGAGGAAAGTGGGACCCAGATACATCCACAGACTGACATGGCTCCTTGGACATCTGTAAGATCTGGACCCTGGCCTTTTAGTACTCACTCTCTGAGTAAGAAAAGGGAATAGATAAGAGCCAACCCCTATTTTGCAATGTGTCCCTGGTCAATGATTCTAGGTGGTTAAACCAGAAAGGAAAACAAAGGCTGCCTTTTAGATTTTCTAAGTCTATTGCTCCTTACATTGACACAGTCTTGTACAAAAATCTGCACATAATAAATTACCAGGGTATAATGTAGCAGTCTTTGCTCTCCTTGTTTCAGCATAATTTGCAAGTATCATCCAGACAAAATCCTTATTTATGGAGAGATACAACACTACTAAAAGTAGGAAAATTGTTGCTTTGCTACATTGTTTCTTTATAATTTGAAGGGAAAAAAACGAGTTTACTATGCTTATTTGCATTAAGTTTTGTATTAGATGAGCAGTTGATCCCTGAATAAAAAAAGAAATTAATTTAAGCTGAATATCTTTCACACTAGCCATTTTTCTTGTATTTTTGGTGTCATTAATGAATATTTGCAGATGTTCAGCCAAGAGTACATAGCCTGATGTTTATAGTCCTATTTTAAGATTTAACCTTGTAAAATCTTCCAAGTGGACATCCCACTTACTAAAGCCACCATTTCAAATTGATGTCTTATGGTAGTGAGAGCCATGGCCACTGCTTACATGGCTGCAGTTTAAGTCCTCAAACCAAAATAAGTCTTTAGTTGCCACAGTACATTCTTTTGATTAAGGTTTTGCTATATTTTGATACCAAATCAAGAGATTAAACTCTTATATGTACCTAAGGAAAAATGTTTCTTGTATAAAATGCGACAGTTGTGAGCAGTCTTTCCACATCAAAATATGAAAAATCAGTTAGTGCCACATTCAACAAAATTAGGTGTTTAAACAGCTGCATTAAATAAGAATCAGTTCCAGCTTACTGAGTCTTTGGTCTCACATTTCTTTTTCTTTGGGAGAAAACTACATCAGACTTTGTTATATCTCATTTAATTTTCCATTTAAAAAACATGTTTTCTTTTTCTATGTTGAAACTGCTCTATGAAATCATTGCACAGCATCCCTCTTCTCCTTGTTCTTATCTTGAAGCAGGATGTATTTGAATCACTTGCAGCCCATATAGCCCTCAGGGCAGGATTTCAGGAGTGAGCCAGTAGCTCAGAACAGGTGTGGAACATGGCTTAGTTTAACCTCTGTGCTCTCTGGCTGCTGCACTGCCGTTAGGTCCCTAAAGACACAAATGCTCCTCTTGACCTAAATGATCTTTCTTTTTGCAAGACATAATATGGCAACTATAGTTCATTGCCCTGGAGTAGAGGGCCCTGTCTGGTCTACTTTGGAGGCCATTTGGAAGATGAGAGACAGAAAGGTCAAGGCTATCTCTATTCTGAGGGATATTTTGGTAAACTCACTGAAAAATGAGGAAACATTGAAAAGTGTGTGTTTGGCTGCTAGAAAAGGGATCCTGGTTTTGGATCAACCTGTCTGCATAGTTTTAAACTGGAGAAGGTCTCTGATAACAGAAAGTGTGTCAATCCCCTTCAGCAGGTCACTGTGTCAGTGCTTAGAGCTCTCAAGTAGGACATAGCACCCAGAGACTGCAGTTCTCTGCTGGGGGAATCAACACCATCTGACCTTGAGGGGAGAACTCAGACACCAGGCAGCACTCCCAGTTCACCCTGTGCTGTTGTTGTACCGCACCATCGTGCCCAAACCTGCAGGAACACAAACACGTACATCGTGCTCCAGGAAGTTCCAGCCTCCAAGTCAAAAGGTGGTTTTGACCCTCTGGCTCACTGAGTGGGAGGATACAGACCAAGAAGGTGGGATTGCTATACTTGGAAGGGATTTCCTTAAAAACTTCTGAAATTTATGTTTGCTTTTCTTGCAAGTACTGAAACTCTTCCTCCAGGATGAACAGAAGTTTTATGCAGACCAGAAAGAAACTGGTTTTGTTTAAGTGAGAAACAATAGAAATATTAATTCTAAATTCTTCTTAAACAACACTGTCTTCAAACTGCTGACCTCTATTACATATCCTTAGATACAATTCAGCAAAGTCTTACACCCACAACAGATTTGCATATCTTTTGGTTCCAGATGAAGATATATGTCTATTTTTTGTGTGAAAGCTGCTATTATTTCTGTAATCTGGTTTTATAAAGCAGCTTAACTGTTGTTTGCCTTTTTTCCACATCTATTGGTAAAACAGAATTGCTCTTGGACCCACTGATTTAAATGATTCTCATACCATAGCAATACTGCTTCAAAAATATTAGAACTTTTTAGAACTATATGAATGTTTGTGAGTTTGGTCCAAATGTGTACAGATCTGTCAACATGTATTTAAGATGTTTTTGTCTTCCAGGAGAAAAAAAAAAAAAAAAAAGCCCCAGTTTAAAGCACAATTCCTCTTTGAAATTAAACCATTTATTAAAAAAAAACTGTAGGATTTAGTGTTTACTTTCAGTGATTCCATGGCACATATGTTCTCTTTATAAGCAATAAGATTTTCTTTTCCTAACTGCCACCAATGAGCTCAGTGTGTTCTCTGAGCTCTTTTCTTTTCTTGCACCGCTAACAATAAAGGGTCTCCAAACAAATTAGGCCAGTGCTACATCTGAATAAACCCCTGGTATTCAAATTACGCCCTCAGTGAAAGCCACTCAGTCTCATTGCTCTTAATGCTTTTGAACAGGTTTTCAAGAGAAAATTTTACTAAAGCAAACAAACAGACACAGCAAGCTGTTGGTGACCAAGATCTTCACCCTTTCCCATTACCCATTACCACGGTATTTAAGTCCAGCCCGGGATTGTAAGTGAGGAGTTCCAGTAATGCAAATCTGCAGTCACACTCACAAATAAGACAGGAAGGGTTTTCTTGCTTTTTTTCTGTACTGCATTTCTATTTCAGGGAAATAGTATTAGCATACAACACCAGGCTGGGTAAGTATTTTGGGCTGACACCTCTTTACTCATCAAAGTATTTAATTGTCTGTGCCCTTCCAGCTTCCCAAAGAAGTGCCCCAATATGTTGTGACTAGGAAAAAAAAAAAAAAAAACGAGAGGAAAGAAAAATTATTAGAAATATCTGATTGGGTGATCCATAGACAAAGGGTTCAGGTCATTTACTCCTTTCTTTAAATCACTTGAAAAAGTCATAGAATCATAGAAACATAGAATCATAGAAACATAGAATCATAGAAACATAGAATCATAGAATGGTTTGGGAGGGACCTTAAAAATAATCTAGTCCAACCCCCTGCCATGGGCAAGTTGCTCAAAGCCCCATGAAATCTAGCCTTGAACACTTTGAGGGATGGGGCACCCACATATTCTCTGGGTAACCTGTGCCAGTGCCTCACTACCCTCACAGGAAATACTTTCTTCCTAATACCTAGTCTAAACCTACCCTCTTTCAGTTTAAAGCCATATATGTCTTTTACATATATATATATTTAAAAAGTGGCCAGTATTTACAGAGGGTGTGTTTATAGACACCCATGAAAAAATCATTATCTTTTGTCAAATTGTGCCACAAATCCTTGTGCTTTCATTACACATAGACCGGCTATCTTCCATACACAGTGTATTCAGAATAAACCTCATGCCTCTTAAAACAAACAATAGAAATTAATTCCTCTCATGTCATGGAAATACTATGCTAAACTCTTGAAAAAACGAAACCTACTATCTCTCAGTGAAATTTATTTAAATCAGTAATTCATTTTTATAGGTCTGTCTTAAGGCATGAACACACAAATAAATATAACTGAGTTAGAGTAGCTAGCATTTGTTTTTTTCCACAGCATTGTGAACGTGCTGCTGTTTATCACAAAATGCTAATGGCCTCACTACCCCATCCACAGAAGCAATCTGAATAAGAAAAAGCTAAACAAACTTCAGCTGGTCAGCATCTGTTTTCAACGTACTTGATCAGATGCATGACTAGTCTGATTTCAAACAATCACTCTCTTTCTTCTTCGGGGAATTAAGGGTCAGTAAACCTTTTAAAATATTTAAATTACAGAGGTTTGGTTCTTAATCATACTAAGAATTCTATACAGCATATTATCTCTAGCTATTCTTTTATTTGCAGTTTGATTCTAATAGCATCTTTATTTGTCTTCTAAGTAACCTTCAGTGAAATAATAAATTCCCCATGAGTTCTCAGGCATTTTGTTGTTCTTGCAGAAGAGAAATAGGCACAACACTGGCAGTTACATCGGAATCTGTATCAAATGTGAGTTTGAGAACATTCCCCACAGATCTGAAACACAATCCTATTTTATTCTACATATAGCCTTCATATTGCTAAATTAATAGGTGCTTTATCTAAGTAAACATGAGAAAGAAGTCTCCCTAGAGGTATGCAAGGCAGCAATCCGGGTCAAATTTGCCTCTTGTATGTATTTACATGAATCCTATTAGCTAATGTAAGTGCAAGAAAACCACAAGTGCACATTGCATTTGAGCTTATGGATGCACAGCATCTTCGCAGAGATCGCGCAAACTGCCTGTGATAATATATTTTAAAAGTTTCTCCAATATGGAATATTTTTGAGGCTTTTTTTGGTTACTAATGGAGGTTTTATACAATTTAAGTATCTCTGTAGACTTCAGACTTGCTTTCCACACGCCCTTTAATTATAGTCTGTGAAGTGCAACTAAAGAGGGGGCAAGGTTGAGACTAAGTGAAGGGGACAAGCTGAACTAAAGACAATGCCTCATTTTAAAGACCAGCCATCCCTCTTGAGAGCTGCAGCTACTATGTGTCTGCTCCTCTCCACATTGCCTTTCCTGATTTTAATTGCATTTTACAGTTTTGAAGAGGGCTAAGTTCAGCTTTAAGACATTCCAGCTCTGGTTTTAAGGGTGGCATAAAGAGCAAAGGTGCTGTTGACAAGAATTACGTTGTTTCTATGGAAAACTAATTGATGGTTGCAGAGATGGCAGAGCACACATATTTTGGTACCCAGGTTATTCACTTATGCCCAGACAGAAATAGGCTGTGCCAGTGCAGGTTATTGCTAGTGTCATATCAGATCTGCTGTCAAGGCACTGCCCAGTTCTCACCTTTCTGCTAGAAATAAAGCAGGAGCAGGCTGTCTGTGCCCTCACACTGGTGCCTGGTTCAGTCAGCCCACATAAAGAGAAGAGGTGTGTAATACCATGCAGCACAAGGGAGTCTTCATTTAAACATCCATGTGCATCAATCCAGCTAATTCCAGCTCTTGTGCACTTGGGTTTTATTTCACATTTCCCATTTATTTTCTCTTCACCTGGTTGAATGAGGAGATTATTCTCAGTAAGTGAGGTGTCAGTTCTGACATCAGAACATGCTCAGAGACATGAAAGATTTATGTGCCCTATGGTGGGATCTAGAAAGGGAGGGTGGATGTTTGTTCACAAAAGATTTTGTAATCAGTAAATCTAGTCACTCTGAACTAATTGCTTTTTCATAATTATGTGTATAAAATGGAACAACTCCAGCTTTACACAAGCCTCAGTAAAATTTGCTGGATTGTATGGTATTTATTTAAAAAGTCTACTCAGGGTAAATGCTAAAAGTTCATGTTTACATAGGAGATATGAAGACTGAATTTTCCATTGGCAACCTGTGTATTTAATCCTTGTTCACAGAATACAAAGAATAAGTGATGTATATAATAGTTGGGATGAAGGAGAAAAGTATGTGTGTAGTTTTGTATGGAAAATATATGCAAGTTTTAGAGTTCTCAGCTGGTATTGATTCCATCATGCAATCAGAATCTGCACAAATTCTATAGTGTGTAAACTTATCTCCTTCCTGGAGCTTGCCTTTTAATGTTGATATAAACAACCTCAAAGTAACATAAACCAGAGCATAGTGTTTCTCCTGTGCATGGCTATTCTTCCAGTTTTTCCTTGCAAGGCCATATTTTTTTTCCTCTTTGGGCCAGGTTATGTCAGGGTCTTTGCTACTGCTTGTTTTGAGGTAACAGGAACCTTATTTCAAAGTGAGTCAGACAAAATGGCTTTGCATCTCTCCACAGGGAACTACCACTTGACATGTCAGACAGCTAGCAAAGAGCTCAGGGCTGAAAACTGGCAAGGGGGGTGAATGGAAAACACTCAAAAGAGTGGGGTATAAAATAAAGATAAAGGCTTTTTTTCAAAAACTCAAACCTATATCATTTACACAAGAACTCTGAATGAAGCCACCTTCTGCTTTGCCTTACATGTAAGCCATGCCATGTGGGACATTTCCCATTCCTTTGGCAGTCTGGAAAGCCAAGTCAATACAACCCATTTGTTCCAGCATGGAGCTGCCTCCCGCTTCAGGAAAGCCTGAGGGGAGGATGCTGTTGAAGCTGCCAAGTGGGCTTGATAGCCAGAGGGACACGAGGGCAAGGTCCAGGTCTGTAAGGAGGAGAAAGGGTCCAGGCTGTGTGCAGCCTCCCTCATCTCAAGGAGGAAGCCAGCTAGAGTTGAAGTGACGTGAATTATCACTACTGTTTTCTGTCTAGGTCTCCCTGTGCCTTTTTACAAATATTTTACCAACTAACCACTATGCTGAGTAAAGTTCATTACCATTCACTGAGCTTTTTTCCTGTTGTTCCTTAACACAAAATTGTCTATACACAGCAATCGCCACTGCTTACAGAATGAAAGCAAAATGCTGAAGGCTCTCAAGCTCAGCTGAAGAAGTATCCACAGCCATTTATTATCCCTCCCAAAATGGCACAGTTGAATGAATACCGCATTTAACAAAAGCAATTTATTTTGGGCTTGAATACAGCCTGCCTTACACTCCAGAATTCCAGGCACACCACAAATGCTTCTGTTGGTACCTGACACAAAGGTTATTCCTGTGGCACTGGCTGACACAGGCAGGGCAGTGAGGTGCCAGACAGAGTTGCACCAAGATCCCCTGCCCAAGGGACAATTTTAGCACCAGCAATCTCACCATGTTAGCCTTAAATAGTATGTCTTTCCTACAATTCTGAATAAAGTAGTTCTATAAATTGATTTATATCTTTGAGTGTCTTTAAAAACATGTTGTATTCTGCTAGAGTATAGAGAATGTGCTTCTCTCTAGTATGGAAATTCTCTTCTTGATGAGCATTACAAAACTTTGAATTTCTTTCATCCTTCAACAAAAATAATTTTGTACAATTAGCTAGGGAACAGAGAAATACATCCGAAGCCAGCTTTTCACACGTATTACCTTTTACAATGAACACACTTGTTTTACTACTCAACACTACTGGGAAACAAATACATTTCTTACAATATGGCATTTAGCATATGTCAAGTTCTTTCCTAGTTGATTAATTAGTTATATACTTTCATTTTTATTTTATTAATTATTAATAATATATGAATATATTTATTAATTATAAAATAATTATGCATTTCTAGATGTAATTTAAGATTTTCTAACTATTCATAGAATTCTAGCCTGAGGACCAATTATTTCATCAGCCTTCTGTTTAACACCAATAGCTAAGATCAGACAAAATGCAAAGGTGACAAGCCTCAGATTTACGTCACACCTTTAGAAGCATCCCTCCCCTAATTACGTATGTTTTTTATAGGATACATAACAGTATGTGTATATATATATTACATTCACCTTATATGTCCTCAAGCTTTTCATCTTCTCAGTTAAACTGTTCATGTCTCTGAGAGCTTTGAAAATTGACTGTCCTTTCTTTAAAAGATAGAGGTTTCTTTGGCTGGAGGGTTAGTTCTGCTCATAATACAGAGTGAAAAGCAAGAGCTCAAATTAAGTTATTTTTTAGCTATGCCTAGCAAACTGTTGGTATATGGATTTTTTCACTTCAGTCAGAATAAATGAATAACTTAACACTGAAATATTGATGTAGATGAAGATAACATTTAGAACTCATGATGTATTTCCAAAGCAATTTACAAACATGACATTAATTACTAATGAGATTATTTAGTTGCAAGTTATAATCATTAACTCATTATTTTTCAGAACAGTCATGTGGCACAGAGGAAATCACCCTAACAGAAAACATGGAGTCTTGAACCTTTTTTTCAGTAGTTTTCCTGAAAACTACTATGTCTATACAGCACTTTATCATTTGTTCCAATAACTACCAATAAGTTAGCTTTAATGCAATAACTCTTCCCCCATCTGAGAAGGATAATCCTTTCTTTCTTTTTCTACTTTCTTTCTTTTAAAATTGAAAGAATGGTGTTTGTAGTGTCCTTGGAACTTCCTTTATGTTTTAGGATTTTTTTCAGACCATTGCAAGTATTTCTGAAGAGGGGATTGTAGTGAAAAAGCTAATGTAATCCTATTAGTTCTTTTTACTTTGGTGTATCAGTACAATTATTGCACACTCAGTGTGGCACTTCTTTTCCCTGAAAAATCTTCTCATATCAAACATAATATGCACCGCAGTAGGTTTAAATAAGTGCATGGACTCATGTATTATGTGCACTGACTGGAACTGTCACTTGGTATAAAGGGTAATGCTGTCACAGTCAGGGCAGGGTAGTGTTACATTTCACTTCATGGGCAAACCTCAAGTGTCATCTCTGTAATGACGTCCTCACAGTTCATCTGTAATATGATGGACAAATAATACTAATAAAATAATGGTTATCATGTTGCACATATATACTTCTGCAGATCATAATACCCAGTAGGCTGTTAAAGGCTATAAACAGTGAATTTTTTTGGTGTCGCAAAAATGCTTACACCTGAAAAAGCATCTTTTTTCAGCTGTGCTAGAGAATGTGTTCCACTATTTTCTCTTTTCTATTTTTCCTGTTCCTATCATTGTAGGAATAATTTTTAAAAAACTGAATTGGAATATTTCAGAAGATTAACCCAAAGATGCATTGCCAAAAGGAACTTGATAGAACAGAATTCCACAGCTCAACAATAGAGTCAAGACTCGAGAATGGGAGACTCCTATCCACTGGCAAAAGATGGGAGATTTGCAGACATTAGTCTTAGGAGGTTTTTCCTGCATGTAAATCAAGCACAACGCATTTGTCATGGCAGAGACGGAGGCAGCCAGGAACGGAACTCGTTGGGGGTGGAATTTTTGCAGCTCCTCCTATTAGGAGTGACTGAAGAACCACCATTGTGGCCCGGGAGTAACCACATGGCTAAAGAGGCAGGCTGGAACCTGGAGTGGGAGTAAACATGAGTACCAGTATAGTCCAAGCACTGATATCATTGGTACTTCCCATCCTGCCTCCCCTGTGAGCATAAGAGGAGCCCAGTGCAGAGGAGCACTGTGTCCTGCAAAATGTTGTTCTCCCAAACTATCCAGTGCCTTGGCACTGTATCACACATCAGCCCCGAACATCCCTATGCCCATTCTTTTTTGCTATCATGTCAGGCATTAAGCCCTCTTCTTACTAGGAAAAGTCTCTGGGACCCGGCTCTGCACACTGGGCAGTGTCCCACTGTGGCTTTGGGGAAATGTACACAAAGGTTATTGGTTCTTGTTGGAAAGAACAGCTCTGGTGTGCACCCTACTAAAACAAAGGGATTACAACAACCCCGTGCAGGGCTACAGGCTGGGGGAAGAGTGGCTTGAGAGTTGCTCAGCAGAAAGGGATTTGTGAATGCTGGTTGACAGCCAGCTGGATATAAGTTAGCAGTTATACTTGAATTTAGAAAAGATCAAAATATGTTTCAAAAGCTCAAGACAGACTAAACTCAAGAACTAAGACACTCTCTTCTGCTCTTTCAGCTCCCACTAATACAGGGAAACATTAGGTGAGTGCCAGGAGTATCCCAGACATTGGTGACCCCAGATGCTCCAAGCCGTAGGAAAAGAAGAAGAGAACACTCCTCACAACAAGAGTGAAAGCCCACATTGACTGGTCAGCTAAGCATGAAACTCCAGAGCCTGAAAACTCAAAGTCTTCAGGATTCACCTGGTTTACTGAGTGGGGTGAGTTTTGATCCTAGAGGGGGGCTGGTAGAGGGAAGGCAAAATAAATAATTTCTCAGATATTTTCCCTGCAGCTCAGCAGCAGATCTTCAGCAAACAAACCAATTTTTTCAGTGGGAAAGGCAGAAGAATGTAAAGGTTAATGCACTCAGACTTTATTTAATATATGCCTTATTAAATACTGAGAAGGCTCTGGTGGCAGCAGCTATATTCTCAGAGGAGAAGCCTAGAAAATTATTAGTATCTAATCCAGCAACAGATCACAGGTCATCATAGTACAGATGGGTTGGTTGATGCAGAAGGGGACCTGTCATGCTGGAATGCAAAGGAGGTACAAAGTACCAAGCTAGACCCAGCTTTCTGCTCCAAAATCACAATGTGGATGCAGCCATCCTGACTTACTTGGCTGACAAACTTGAAATAAACCAAAAGCCATGTAATTGGAGTCACGGTTAAGAATACTATTGCAAAATATGTAAGTAAAGGAACGATGCCAGAATTTAAATAATTTAAGTGTATAATTTAAATTCTTTGCTGAATGACTGACAATGCTTATTCTATTATTATGATGCTGAATTCTATATATAAGTATTTGAAATTCATCATTTTTGTAAAGTCCTTAGAAATCTCTTAGAAACCAACTATCAACAGTGGAATGCCAACATCAGGCACTGATTGGCAGGGGGAGCTGGAATTTTTTTCTAATAATTATCCTGTGATTCAGAATATCTTTTTCTTTACTGAACATGTAAGTCAAATTTACAAGTCTATCAGCTATTTCTAGAATGCAAAAGCAGGCAGACTAGGCCAAATAAGGCCGATTTGTGCAAACATGTCAGACTGGTAGAACAAGGAAGATGAGTGGAAATTGAAGGACTATTATAAAGCCTATCCTGTCAATTCTGGTGGCACCATCCAGAAGAAGAGCAATAATCAACCATTGTGAATAGTAGTTTTTTAAAAGTATGACAGCTGTCTGCTTGGTGAATTGAAACAGAGCTACTAGGAGAGAGTATTAAGTTAAATTCAGCTGTAAATGATGAATTTTGAGGGTAGCTAAGAATAATTCTAAATATTATAATCTGGAAAAATTTCCTGTTATATTTGTATTTCAGGAATTATCTCTTGAACTAACATCTTTCAATTGTCCTTTCAATGTCCACATCCCAGTGTCAATGATCTATTGCTCATTCCAGTGCGAGCAGTTACAGATGTGTGTTTGACATTGTTTTCCAACCAGTGTTTCCTGATCAGTGCTTATAGGTTAAGGAGAACATGTGGATAGTGGGGTTGATAAACTTTCATTGCTTTGTTGTCACAGCCTGTATTTTTATGTATCAGTTAGTTTAATTTCTAATTCTTTGCAAAATGTGTTATCTGCAACTGGATTGAAGGAGGTTTTCCTTTTTGAATGTTTCTTACTATTTTGCCTGATTCAGTACAACTCTTTAGCTGAGTTCACATTTCTGTTTCCAGTGATTTTGTACCTGGAGAAGATTTTTGCAGTAAAAATAAGGAGAGATTCCTCTTTACAAGACAGAGGCCTCAGCACAGGATCACCAGAATGTTTTATCCTGAATCAAACATAAAAGAGCTAATTAGGCTTTGCAGTGACTCTTGTTTCCACAGTTCACTAGTTGCCCTTTCAACACATGCTGTGGATTTCCACTCAGTTTTAAGAGCCATCTGGTTTTTGCATCTCCCGCCTAGGGCATGATCAGCTACTTTCATTTTTTCCATGGTGTAAGTGGGCTAATATCCATGTATCCCTACCACACTTTAAAGTTCATTTCCACCCTACAGTACGTGTCTAGGTTTTCCTGCACATACTGTATTTGGCAATAACCTTTTTTTTCCCCAACTTTTTTTTTATTTTCTTTTTTATAGAAAATGTAGCTCTCATAAAAAGGTGGTGGACTGACAACTCTGTCAGATGAAACCTAGCTTATCTGTACAAGAGAAATAGCAAAAGGATATGGCAAAGCAATCTTCCTTTAGTGTTCCTAGTATCATGCATTATCCTTGAACATGACAGACATTCTTCAGGACTGAAGGCAAAAGTCCCTGTAATGGTTCAGCTATCATGGATATGTTATGGTGGTGATGGTTAAATATACAAGGCTTTGCTTGTAACCATTTATGCAATAGTATTCACAGACACAGGAACACTGTCAGATGCTAATGCTAACTTCTGGCCATTAAATCTACACGTGTGACTCCATGGTTCCCACTGTTAAATGTTTTCTTTCACTGATCTTAGAAAGATCAGGACAATCAGTATTGCCTGTTGAAAAAGTTCGACGACTTCGGCGGGGGAAGACATTGTAGACAACCAATGTGATTGATAAAGCAAGCTCCGTTTATTAGCAATCCAGAGGCACTTATATAGTATACCAGCTTGTTAATTGGCTTAAACCTATCAAAGTGCATTTCTGCTTCTACATAATTAGACTACATTGGCAAGCTTCTACTAGTTATGTTATGATTAAAGAATTCAGAGTTCACCCTCCCTTCTCATGGTCAGTACATCTTATCTGCACAGCTGCACATCCTCAAAACTCCCTTTTTGTTCTCAGGCCTGTTTCTCACACAGGTGCTTTCTCATGCAGGCAGTTTCTCACACAAGCCTTTGCTTGCAGGCCTTTTGCTTGTACAGTTCTTTTATTGATCCCATAATTCTATCAATGACCCATGCCCCTGATCCTCTAACCATTCTTCAACAATTGCCCAGAGAATTTATATTACTTTACAACTTTATATTATTCACACTATTTTAAATATGTCTCAGATTTAAAGAGGAGATTGACGGCTACTGTGCTTAGGAGCCAAAGTTCCTGACATAGTCAGAGGAAGGGAGACTCTAGAGAATGCTATGAAAGCACCTGAAATAGAGACTTACTGATGGAGTAAGTGGCCACAACTTGAGACATAACAAAAAGGGCTTTAGGGGTAAATTACTTCTTCTCCCATGTTAAGGGCATCAAACTGATTGCCACAATTTCCCCTAGATCATCATGAGTCTGGCTGGTTTTGGTAAGTTTTTTCTTCCCTTTACAGTATGAAACCTGTCTGGTCTGGGCATATCTCACTTCATTGCTGCTGAAGAGCTTTTGGCAGTGAAGGCACTTCTAAGTATCTGGCAATTCCATGACAAGGGGTTGATATGCAATAGAAAGAAAATAGATAGTATTTTATAGAATGACTGTTTTTAATATAGATTATAAGTTATTTTCTGAACAGTAGAATTAACAAAACACATTTATACTGTTATCCCTCACCCAGGTCCCCAAAGCCCCTTTCCCCTCTCAACCCCACCAAGCAATATAAAGCAGTATGTAATACATGTGTTATATGTGTACTGGCTAGGGAGCCATCTAGTTGCTTTCAACAAAGCAAGTCTGATTTCTGTCCAGCTTTTCCATCAGTCAGGAACTGATTTGAGTCTCTGTCTTCAATTCAGCCACTTATTTCTATGGAATTTGTTGGAAATTGTCATTGAGAAGTCTTCTGTTATTTCTACTTTGGCTTAAAATGTCCAAAAAGAATCCCTGTGAAAAGACAATGTGATATACAAAAATGTATTTGTAATTTATATTATAACAATATTGCTAAATAATACAGATATAAATGCATTTACTTGTAGCTAGATATTATATACATTAATAGATAAGTAAAATGAGATAATGTGATCTCATCATTTCATTTTGTTAGCAACAGTCCACGGGCCAGGAACTGGGATTCTTCTTCCTTCACTCTCCTTTCTACTCCCTTGAATTTCCTAGGTAAGGGTTTTAAAAACAATTCCATTTTTATTTATCTCAATGGCATTCGAAAATAGAATAATTTCTAAAAAAGGGACAGCTCAGACATCCACAGCCCTGAAGCCACATTCACACTTTTTTTCTTACAGACAGGTAGAAAAAAGTAGGAGAGAGAGAAACTTCTGCTGCTTTCCCCCCCCCCCATCAGTGAAGTTACACTCCCTGATTTGTCAGCATCTCAAGGTTAGGCAATTTAGGGTTGGGCAGCCTGTGCAAAGCAGGTTTGCTTAATAGTGTGAGAAGTGAGCATCGAATCAACCTCAGGCTCACCTGCATAAGGTAGAAGCCTTATCTGAGATTCTGTCTCAGCTCTGAACCACACAAAACCTGGTAATTTTTGCATGGGACATCTTGGATTTTAATCACAAAGACTCAAATCATTTTTTCTAGGTGTTTGGAAGGCCAGCCAGCAATCCAGTCCCATACTTTTCTTTCATCCTGAGAAAAGGGAAGAGATGTGGTGAGAAAATTGAAGAGAGACACAGCTACAAAAATAACAGGTGAATCTATTCACATATTGACCTCCATGTCAACAGGTGAGGACAAAGGATATTTTTTTCTTTCTTATTCCCCACACTTTACTTTAAGAAGCAGGATAGTATGTCATGCTATTACTGAGCTAGTAAAGTGATCCATCAGATTGCCACCTCCTGCAAAATCCATAGCTTCTTGACACTAAATTTGTACCTTTTCAGCTGCATCATTTGTACCAAAAAATTTCAGGATAGGTCATTTTTTCAAAAAGTAGCTATCAAACAGCCAAAACTTAAATCATCTTCTGTCCTATCCAATATCTACCTAATGTGTTAAAGGCAGGCAGCACTGGTCAGACAAATACCATGAGAGAGTACAGTACTGCTGGCTTGAGTGTGCCAGGAGCCTGATTATAAGTCTAGTCCTTCATCCCGTGTGCCCACCTCCCAAAAATAGCATGTTTCCCACCAGCAGGTGTAAATCAAAAATCAATCCTTCTTAATTTAGGAATCCAGTGTCATTAAAATATGATTAAATATAAAATAATTAAATAAACAATAAATGCACTCAGGAAGAACTAGTCTTGGCAGCAGCTTTGTCCTAGTAATTTGAAGTGATAAAGTGGTATCCCAGATATGGACTAGATGATTGGCCAAGCTGTTATCCACTACAGCTGCGTGCCAGGAGGTAGCAGCTTCCTCCTGAACCTGCTGCTGTCCTCAGTCTTGAACTTTGTACTGAGGGAAAGTGGACATGAAAGTAAAAGATTTATGAGGACTTGCAGAGTAAGTAGACAGTGAAAAGAGAGGCTACATGAAAGGTAAAATGCTTACACAAGAATTATCTTGATCTGTGGAAAGAAAGAGAAGCTTTCTTTAGAGCTGAAGCAAAAGAGCACAGATTTGAATGCTCCTGTTGCCAGGCAAACTAAGCAATTTTTTTATCTCTTTTTAAATTATAAACTAGTTTTATATCAGCGGCTAAGCAGTATACAGAAAAAAAATTAAAACAAAATCCTATCCTGAGAGTTCCCTGTCTTTGTAAGAGAATACCCATGGACACACAGAAAGCCACACCTGCAGAGTGCATGCGTGTGGTAGGGATAATGGAAGAAAGAAAATAATCTTGATACAAATTAAACTTCCCACATTTTTTTAAATCAAAGAGATTTAGGATATTCATAAACCCAAATCTGTTCCCTCAAATGATTTCAGCAGCTTGAGGTGAGTTCATTAAAACAATATATCTCCAGTCTTTCAGCAGAGACAAGTTCTCCATAGGACAGTGCTTTTGCTTATCTGGGAAGAGCTTCTTGCTGAGTTCCTGCTGGGTTATTCAAGACTGGCACTGGGCTCCTGTTACTCTTCTCCTGCTGAAAGTTAAACTGGTTTCAGCTAGTCAGTGCTGCCTGACAGATCTAAATAAGGCAATGTTGAGTTTACAGACCACACTCTGATATAGAATATGATTACCATGGGAAGCCTTCCAAATTTGAAACAGCCAGGAATTTTAACCTTGGAGCCAAAGCAGTCCTAATAAGGGGGGAAATTGCCTCCTGAATTTCATTTGCAATGTAACATTAATAGGAAAAGAAGTAACTTGTACATACTTCTCTTGTCTTCTAATAAGTATGGCAAAATATAAGGAAGATTCAAACCCCAGATTATCTAAACCAAAGATCCATATTTTAACCAGAAAAAACAAATGATAAAAATATATACACAAAGCAATGAAAAAGAATGTAAAGTCTGAACATATGTGTAGCATTTTGGTTTGGAAATTAAGGTATCTGGGTTCAGATAGAATTATATTTATGTGTCACATTTTTAAGCAGGGAGGACTTGTTCAAAAAAATGTGTGCTTTACCCAGCTCCACTACTTGGTCTGGCAAGATGTTTTGCTTCTCATCTTGCTTCATTCATTGTAGCTATGTATAATTTCCATTACTTTGGACTTCACTGCTTGTCTGTTAGTGCTCAGGACTGGATGTGAGAAATGTAGTTAAACACATTTAACTAAGCATTTCCCTATCCTTCGTACATAGAGTTCCAGTCTCTTACATCCCAGATATGTGTCTCACACTACAGTTCTTGGATATTCAAAAGGGATAGTGTCTCCTATTAATACTTACATCTCTGGTTTTGAATACCATACACGAAACCTGAAAAACATCATCTACCAAATCTCAGACATACATATATCTTCCTTTAAAAAATCAGGTGCTCACAGCACACCTCTTTCAGCAGAAATCTTGTCTTATAAGAAAAAACTTGGGAAGATCTAAACACAGATATAAGTTTAATTTCCATTTATTAGTGCTTCTTCATAATAACAGCAAAATCATAGTTATCCCTATCTCTGAATGGCTCTCAGTTTTTTAGTGTAAGATAGATGTTGCTGCTTTTGTGGATCAAAAATTAATGTTATTTCTATGAAAATGTGAGGGTAATGGTACAAATACATGGAAATTTGGAAAGCAAAGTTTTTTTTAAATATTACTTTTCTTATATACAAGTACAAACTCAGTAGAACAACTGTATTTTACAAGGAATTCCAAAGTCCAAACATGCATTTAAAAAGTTCCATGCATCAGGATTATCACATAGCTTCACATGATTTCCATACTTTCACAGCCCAAGAAATGTACTTAAACAAGTGAATGTAACTTGTGAAACAAGCAAAAAAGATTCTTCATATTCTATAAAACACTTTTCTGTATATAATGTATTAAAGATGCAGGACACACTCACAGAATGTACATATAGTTATTAACTTTGAATCTATATTTACCATGACTAATCACTCATAAAGCCTACTGATACAACAATAAAACAATTAATTCAGAAATTTTGTACCTAGAAGAGAAACACTGAATTTGCTTCTCTTTCCCATTTAAGACAAAGTATTGAGAAACAAAGCAGCATGGAAAAGACAGGCTGTGCTGTGTAGGGGGAGTAATTTATTAAAAGCCGAATGTCTTAACTCAGAATCAGTGTTCACTAATTCATTAATAGTGTTAGGCTCCCAGCAGAGCAACTCCTTCAGGAATGCTTTGCTTTGTAGGAAGTACTACTGGGATAAGTCTGAAACAGAATTTTTTCTCTAACATAACAGTATTTTCTGGCCATCTATCAATGTCTTTCTCTTTTTGCCTTTGTTTTTTGGTTGCTAATTAAACTTCTGGGGTTTTACTTCTAAAAAAGGTGGGGTTTTTTTTCTTTTAATCTTTAAGAAAACAAAAACTATCAAGCCTTGCAACTAAGAGATTTATTTTCCGCCTAAATATAGTTGCAAACTTGGTGAATGCTAATGGTTTGTGTAATCTCATTTTAAAATTTTATTTGCAAAGAAATCTTCCCAGTGAGAAATAACTCTGAGCCACCTTACTGAGTTGGTTAAAGGGAAATAAAAACAACAAATATTGAAAGCTGCTGTGTTCTAGGGATAGGTTAATTTCAAAGCCTAGTAACAACACCTAATATGAATACATTATTTTTTCTCATTTAATCAGTTTTGCAGACATATTAACTAATTTTTAGTGGTGCTTAAGCACCATGTCTCCAAATTCAGTTTAACCTCTGTCTAGAGATGAATGCAAAGTGATTTCCTCCCTCTGGTTGACAGTTCGTATGGCAGGGTTTCTTTATACCTTTCTATTTAGTTTAATCTACTTAGGGTCAGGGCTCCTGACCTTTACTTTGAGTTCTGAGTTCAGATGAAGCCCAAACATTGAGAGTGATCTCTCTTGCAGCTGCCATGCATCACGTGATACTACATGAAGAAAACAAAGCAAGTGAAGAGACAGTCTAGAGGTTTGCACACCATGTATCACCCTTCCTGCTTCTCCAGGTAAAGAATTTAAGCATTCTCTTCTTTTTCTACTGGCTGTTGCTTAGGATGAATGTCCATAGCAAGTGATGACAGCAGCAGGAGGCAGTGAAAGGGGTGGGTGGGGGTGGGACAGAAAAGGACATGACAATGATGACTGCTATTTTGGAAAGTCTAGGGGAAAAAAGTCAGCCAAACACCTAAGTGTTCCTGCTTCATAATGCCACATTCCAGAAAAATTAAAACAAAACACTCTTACCTTGAAAAATAAACTATCAAAACACATGCTAGTATCAACAGTAAAAGAATAAGGATCAAAATGGACCAAGCTATACCACTCTCAGTTTATGTCTATGCAAACATACTCTGAAATAATTTTTTACATCACAACTCTTCCTGAAGCCAAGCTCAGTGTGAAGCTAGTGTGAGGTTGGACTTGATATGTAGTTGAAACTGAGAAAGGGTTTTCTTTGGTGGGCAGTCTCTCAGCAGAAATTAGCAACCCAGGAAGAGGTGCTTCGCCCCAGAGTGTACAGTCCTCAACAACTAGCAGCACATTTCCTCATCTGTGTGTACACAGTTTCAAATGGCTGCACTGTTTCTTAAGGGATTTCTCTTTCCAGAAGGAAATTTTCATCTTTCACATGCATTTTTCATTCATTGTTGATTTCTGCTTCTGCAAGTTACATGGAAACCATGGCAAATATAGCCATTAGAAATGTGAAAAATCACACAGAGCTATTAAAAGATTTTAGAAACATCCATGGTATATAGTGATATTTTACAGAACTGCATCTTCTTTTCACTAAACAGGCCTGACCCTGTACAGTTAATTTGCTAACTCACAGACTAACGGTGTGACACAAGCAAGTAGTGCATGTACTTCCAGCTTTTGTGGCATCACTGTTAAAATGCCTGAAAGTGTCTGTCTACCTCTAGATGAAAGATCCTAAAAAACAGAAAAAAGCCCCTAATGGAGACACTCTTAGTGCAGAGTTTTCACAAGAAGCCTTTCCGAGAATGGAGCCATTTGTAACTAAGCCCCAGGAAACAAATGGGTACATGGTGGATGTGAACTGAGAGATGCCCCATAGCTTTGACAAGTTGCTGGAGCAGGAAGCTAACTGAGGAAGGGCTATTCTTATGAGAAGATACTGGAGACACTCTCTTGTTACACCTTTTACACCGTAACATAGAAGCCCGAGTCCTCCTCCAGCTGTTTTCCTCAATGGTAGCATCCTCTCCAACTTCTGGCTCAGGGGTACACAGAGTTCTGCTCCATGGGTCAAGTTTTTGGCCTCATGGTTGGTGCCATGGGGGCAGGTAGCAACATTTACGCTCACCAGGGTTTTCAATGAGAGGCCCTGGGGCTGCAGTGCCCTTTCAGTGGGTATTGTCTCTATCAGATGGCAGGGGCAGCTGGGATCTGTCCAGGTCACCCTGGAATCATGGTGTAGCATGGGTATGGATAGGTGCTAAGCATTAGAGACTCTGCATGTCTGCCAGCAAAGACCATCAACAAAAGGTATGGTAACCTCAAATGGGAGATCTATGGACCAGCCACCTGGGTTTTGTTTCCTAAATCCTTCCCATAGTCTCCCACCTAAGCAGTCTCTTCCTACCTTTTTTTCCCATTTTGCCCAACAAAACTTGAACAGAATATATTTGCTTGTGTCAATGTGAAGCAGCTGGTTCTTTTGTTTTAATATTTATTCATTTATTTTAGGGTACTCAAAATGATGGGACAATGTGGCCTCATTGTCATAGGGAAATCTCTGCTCCTTTGGAGACACTCAGATGTTTGCAGTAAATCTCAAAGCCAGGATCTCATCTCAAGAGTCCTCTCTGCAGAAACACAGTATGGATCTACAAGCTTTAATTCATGATTCTGATGCTGCACAGTATATAAGGGTGATTATAGTTCTTTCAATTCCATCATATCTGGCAAGAAATTTTCCCAGATCACTTGACAAGTTATTTACATTACCTGCTTTACCTCTCCAGGTGCTTAGAAGTGTTGCACAAAAAACTTTCCTGTTTAAGCATTTAATGCCTCATCTCTGCCTGGAAGTCTTCAAGGCCAGGTTGGATAGAATTCTGAAAAACCTGATTTAGTAAGTGGCATCCCTGGCCATGGCAAGGGGGATGGAACTAGATTATTTTTAAGGTCCCTTCCAATACAAACCATCTGTGACTCTATGATTCTATGATTACTGTATACATGACAACTACAAAGGAAGAAAAAATATATTCACTCTTTCTTTCTCATATTGAGAATAATAAAAAAAAAAAAAACTGAAAGGAAATTTAAATAAATCATCATATATTTTAGATGTTTAAAGCAGCAAAAGTAAGATCAGTCCTTCCTCCCCAGGAATAGGTCTGTCAACAAAGACTGATTAGATTACTAAAAAAACCACTATAATGAGCAATAGACAGAAACATTGGACTACTTACCTACACTTTTTTATAGCACTTTATAGTATCTTTTCCCCCTCAATACAGACATCTTTAATTAACCAAGATGCATTACTAATTAACAGCAGCTTGGTTGGCAAGAACTATGTTGATTTCATAGAAAGATCTGAGCACCATATAAGGTGCTGACCTTATCCATAAAGTCCTCATAAAAATTTAGATTCCATATACCTTAGAGATTTTCTTTTCCTTACCCTTTTTCCGTGACTGTTCAACTTAACAGATTGTCCCACTGTTTGAACATCTGGAATGAGTCATGTGTTCCTTTAACATGAGCTTCAATTCTAGTCTTTTATTTGATCCTTTTACCAAAAGAAGAATCTAGCAGGGTTTCTTAAGACATAATGTTGTCTTCGGCTAAAACACAGTGCAAAACTTTCTAAGTGGAAAGTTGATTCAGAAGGTTGTGTATGTTTGATTACCTTGTTCATTGTCATGGTTTAGCATAGTTTGGGTTTTTAGTTAAAGAGGGCTCCATCAGCCATGGAAGTGATTCTTTGCAAAGAGGTGCTTACAGCTTCCTCCAGACCCAACAGAACCAACTTCAACTGCTAGTTGAAGGCAACTTTTTTAAGCCACTTAAGAAGCTTGACATGCCTCTGTGATCTACATTTGAGAATGAGCAAACCCTGGGAAAGCTCTCTTGTTTCCGGCTTTTGGACAGGTAACTGGAGACCTGCGGCACGGCCCAGCGGGGCCCAGCCAGGCCCTGCTCTGCACGGCCCAGCCGGGTCAGCCTCAGCACGGCTTGGCTGAGATCTCAGCCGCTTCTGCTGGCTGGACACCTGGAGGGGGTGCAGCCCCCTCAGCGCGGGCCGGGCTGGCCAGGAGACAGCCACCCCAGAGCCGCTTGGCCCTGTTCCATCCACGGCCCTGCTCCATGCGGGCCAGCTCCCACAGCTCTGCTCCGTGCAGGCAGCCCCGTGGCTCGGCCAGCCCCTCCCAGTGCAGCTGCTGAAATAAAATGCTACACCGAAACAACCTCTGGCCACCACCCGGCAGAAATTAGGTGACCAACAGCAAAAGGCAAATTCCAGCTGCAAGGCCCGGGTGAGATTAACTCTCTTAGTGCTGTAAGATTCTCCAGAACAGATGAAGCCTGTAGAAACCAATCCTCTCCCAAGTCAAAAGAAAAGGAAATGCACGTGAAGAAAACACCATAAAGACACCGAAGTCAGTGAAGAAGGAAGAGCTGAAACCCCGAGAGAGGAGAAAGAGGAGATGCTTCAAACCTAGAAGCTGAAATTCTGTTGTAAAGCAATGGTGATGGACTATGATACATCAGAGTACCTGTTGTAATTTCATGAAAGCATGGGGGATGGAGCGTTCAAACTGCAATTTTGAGCAAAAGCCCCTGTGCTGAAATAAGCAAATATTGAAGTAGCTGTGATTTGATGAGAAGCGTGAACAGGGGGAGATGAAAGTGATGAAGACCCTTCCTCCCAGGGAAGAAGAAGACCTCTGTTCCTAGAGATGAAGATGATCCCAGACACAGGTGAAGAGGACCTTCTGAACAGCTCAACCTTAAAATGGTACCCCATTAGCTCAAGATTGAACCCTCAAAAACAGTCGTGGGGAAAGCTGTAAGTCAAGGGAAGGGACTTTCACATGGGAGCAGAGAACCAACCCGGGCGGCTGTCTTGCTGTGACATTGAAGCCATGAGAGAATTATTTCTTGTGGAGATGTCTCCATAGCATGAGCAAGAGAGACTCTTCTCCCTAAGTGAACTGAAGAAGATTATTATAGAGGTGGTAAACTGACTGAAAAAAAATCTCAAGGGCTGTCTTTTTATGTTGTCAGTGGGAGAAGGGAGAAAAGTGGGGGGAAGTGTTCTGAATGTTTAGTCTTTTTTTCTTTCTTTTAGGTCTGTTAATAAGCTTCTTTACATTCTTTTAAGTTTTGTGCCTGCTTTGCTTTCTCCTAATTCTTATCTCACAGAAGAAAAATAAGTAAGTAATGTATATTTCGAACCAAAGCACTACATTCATATTCAAATCAATGAGACCATCAGGGAGGAAGGCCAACATGAATGCAGATCCCTGAGACTTTCCCTTTGCAAAGGTCAGTCCTTCAGTAAAGATTAACCACTGTTATCATGTTCAGCTATTATTGTGTATTTCATATTTATGAAGACGTTTAATAAAATAATACTACAACTGAAAGAAATATATGTAGCAAAAAATAAGATATATTTTATATATTAAATTATATTTTAAAATGTAATATTCCAAAATATTAAAGGAATTTCATCCATTTAATTTAATTATCTTTTACATAGTACTGGGAAAATTTTCTATGGCCCTAGCAGCTATGAAACAAATGCATTTTAAAAATGTCTCAGTAGAAACTGTAAATATGAAAGACCAACCACTGACTCTATTTACAAAAGTGTTATGAATAAATGTTTTTGACATCAATGAAGCAAGTCTGTATTTATGTTGAGCGACCTGAGATCAGGATTCAATTATTTCTTAATTAATTACTGATGGCTCTCAGCTGGTGCATGTATTTTCAAAGTATGTATCTTTTTTATCTTGTTTACAAAATACTTTTATCTTGTTTACAAAATACTATGGGATATTACAACAATAATTTGAAATGTTTAACCTAATTGCAGTGACACTACAGAGTGCATGATTATTATGGCTTTTACCCTAAAGAATCTGTATAGGAAGCAATCTTGTATGAATGAACATACGTGAGTGAATTCCACAGCTAGTTTTTGTCACCTTTTCTTTCAAGAGCTGTTCAAGAAGCAGTAAGCATGAGAAATATAGTCTGGATTGTAAAGGGTTGTTTAAACATGCACAGGCCAAGAACTCTCCCAAGGCAACTAATGGTGGACAAAGCATCTTTAACCTTCCAGCCAACCCATGAAAACAGTGGTGAAAAGAAGATTCATATAACATAATCTCTCTGATCTCCTGCATGAAAACTTTTATCAATGCCAGGACAAAAGCTATCACTACATCAGGTTGTAAACCTGTTGGAGCTCCCCATGAAATCTGTAAGTCATCACTGACTAATTCAAATTTCTGGTTTTTTCAGAAAATAGATTTTACATTGTTTTATTTCTGTCTCATTAGTCATTCAGCTGAGGTCTTGGATAGACTAATTCTGCTGCTGAGGAAGAACCAAGTATTTCAGAGTAATTGACTTCAAATATTTTAGAGTAATTGAATTCACCCAGTGAAAATCTGTTGGATGAGATGGGACTGTAAGAATAATAGAGCTCTTTTGGGCTTCTTCCCCTTCCTGCCAAGTATACTGATCTTTAACCTAACAAAATTCAGAGGTATTGGTTGTACTATGCAGGCCAATGTGTAAATCCTTTTGTTCAGTTTTTCCAGTTTTAAGTATTAAATGTGCACAAACAGATGATCTGAGGCTGATCTTCGCCTCTGGGCTTCCCTTTGAGCCCAAAAAGCACAGCTGCAGTAACTATAATTCCTTCAGAAAAAAAAAAGTTTCAACATTCCTTTAATTGAGCTTTTGAAGGAAAAATCTGGTTTTGGACAAAGTAATGATAGTTCTTCCCATATGGCTGAATTAGCAATCAGACAGGCTACACAAAACTCTTCCTTTTGTACCAAGTATGGAAGTTGTATTTGGGTTCAAAGCAGTTCCAGCCTACCTGGTCTCCCATTCTGTGTAGTGCCTGCTAATCACCGATAAGGGAGTAAAACTTGGTACTGTTCACTTTTGATATTGGAGAAACAAAGCACCTGCCTTCCCTTTCTTCTTAATCAAGTCTTCCTCCTCTTCTTAGGGAAGAATCCTTACATTTTTTCTTAAATACTTCTGAAGATAGCAGGAAGGTAAATACAGCTACAACACAGAGTGGTAGTTAGTATTCAGGCTTTTTATGTTTTGGGGTTTTTTCCATTAGGGAAGAAATTGATCATTGAGTCAGATATTTCTCTTGCATTCTTCTATTATGTCCTGGATATAAGTGTCGTATACAAAATCTCAATTCCTATACACTGTAGAGCCTTAAGACCAGCAGTGGTTTTTTTATCTGTAGTACTAAGACTCATAACAGCAAATATGCTACCTAAGTGTGAATTCGTTTTCATTTAGATGCACAGAAATACTCCTGTGTTTCTGTGCGCTTCTTTAGTGATTTCATTACTCTGCACAGAAACAGTCCTGTCATCTGACACTCACTTCCCCAGCTGCACATTCAGATGACTGATAAATGACACTACTTATCTGAATCTTAACCAGTTTATCAGAAAAAATGTGCTTTGGGCAGTGACTCCTACTGTTTCTCCTGTCTATTCCACACAGGAGCTTAACAGCTTTTCCAGTTATCTTGACAGATGGGTAGATATCATAACCTTCAGATTTTTCTAAAGTTTCACCTAATCTGTTGTACAGAAAATATGGGTCTTCAATAGGAACTTTGAAAAGTGTTTTTAGAAAAAAAGAAAGAGTTCAGATCACTTTTTCTTCGCGTGATACCATAGTGATGAAACAGTTTTCACAGAGTGACTTCTCCAGTTGAACAGTCCCAGTCTGAGCACTTCCACTGATTTTCTGGATGGCATCAGACCCATCCTGGGTCAAATATAATCAAATTATAAACTATGTTAGGCAGAGAGCATATGTAGAAAAGGGGAAAATCCAAGCCACAATGAATTTTTATTGTGAATTGTGGAGTAATATCCAGCTGATTACTTCTGGGAAGTTCTTAAAGGTTTGTGATAACCGTGTACAAATGAACATGGAAATGAATGTGTTCTCTAAATCATAAAAATGCATTTCTGTTTCCTGGAAATCCTACAGCTTTCAATAACTAACAAAATGGTTAGCTTTGGTTTTGTAGCTGAAACCTGTTAGTATCGTCAAGCTTAGTTCTGTTGTAAAGTGTGAGAAAGTATCTACAGTATGTGTACAGTATCACTACATATATTGGCATACATTGGTTTTATTGACAGCTGGACCCAGAATGACATGGCCAGAGGTGGAAAGATGACTAATTATATACATTCAGTATGTCAACAAGACCAATGTAAAGGTTTCAGCTGATACCCTCCCTGCCATCATATTCTGAATTTAAAATGATTATTCCTGAGAACAGTTTAAAATAATCTTAAAGAAAACCAAAAATATTTTTAACAAATAAAAACTAATTTCCAAGCAACTAAACAAAACTAAAATATAAGCAGTTCAATGAATAGTTGAATAAATGCAGTGTGAATGGTTATCCCAATTTTTCTTTTTTCCCAGGCTTGGTTACTTGACTTCAGGAGAGGTTATATTCTAGCTTTGAGACAACCTTAGAAAATTTGTTTCTCTTTTTCAACTATCCATTCTCCATACTAAACAAAATATAAAAAGCATCATTAAGTGAACCCTGCTGCCTCAGGACGACAGCCTCTCACACAAGCAATTTCACTTAAAAGAAAGGGGGAAAATTTCTCTTTTTTGTCTATTTGACTTTACAGAGTCCCCTTGACAGATTGCTCCATACTATTGTGTTGCAGCGGGGATTACTGCAACAAGTATATTTCAAACCAGGAGTCCCGTGGAAACCGAAGTAGATATGGACAGATTCGTGGTAGATGTTTCAGAGATGTTTATTTCTCCAGCCGCATGGCCGGGGCTCCGCTCAGGAACTCGCCGGTCACGGGACCCGAGGGTCCTTGGCCACACAGGGGAACACAAACCAACCAATGGGAAATGGGACTGACCAGGGGCAGGGAAACCCCGTGCCTCCCCCCCAGGGCCCCTCTCCCAGGGCTCCATGGCAGGGGAGGGACCCCAACATCTCACCCGTTTTATTTTAATAAAAGGAGAATGAAAACAACTGGATAAACATAACAAGAACAGTTTCAAGACAAAACAAGCCACCCTCCTGAGTCTTTAAATGTCCAAACAGATTCTCTGGAACATCTTAGGGCTGACAGAAGGGAGACAGAACTCTCTGGGCATGCTTTGTGGGGAAACTGAGGCAGGAGAGGGTTTAATTTCTTGCCTCCCCTTTTCATCCCCCCCTCGGTAGCGGAGAGGAATTGTAGGGAAATGGAATTGTATAGGGAAGCCATGGGGTGAAAAACGGATTAGGAATAAACTGGGGATAGGGCAAACTTAGGAAGGGGTTCATATTGGGTATAGGGTAAAAGGGGGAAGTAGGCTGTGGGTAGGGAAATTGCTGGGATGGATATTGTTTATAATTTTGTGCATAACGGCTGCCTTTGACTGGAATACCTCCAGGCCCAGTAACATTTGCTGCTTGTAAACCCTTCTTTCCTTGCACTATATCAAACTGTACAACTTCTCCATCTCCTACACTTTGCAGGTAATTTTTAGGGTTATTCCTTTTAATGGCAGTTCTGTGGATGAATAAATCTTCGCCTGTATCATCTCGTGTTATAAATCCATAGTTGTTTTTGACATTGTACCATTTCACAGTTCCTGTGACTTTCGTGGCTATAACTCCTCCTATCACATGCTTGCGTGTTCGTCGTGGCTGCTGGTCCCGCGTGGCCGCCGCCTCGCCGGCTCCGACGTCTCGGCCGGGCCCCCATGCTGTGGCTGCTCTGGCGCGTGTCTGGGCTCTGCACGGCCCCGCGTTGCCATCGCCGCTGGCTCCGTGCCCTGTGAGCGGTTCTGCTCGGCCAACTCCACGCTGCTTTGGGTGCGGCCCCGTTCCGGCTCGGCGCTGCGCTGCGCGGCTTCTCGTGTCGCTGTGGAAAGCGCCGCTTCTCCCTCCGCAGGGCTCTCCGAGCCGTGTGCTCAGAGCGGGCTGCCACGCCGATGCCCGGTTCCTGGCTGCTCGTGGCCCACGGCACCCGCGGCGCCTGCGGCATCGCTCCCTCACTCGCGGCCGCGTGGCCGGGGACCCCGAGACAGGGATGGGGTCTGTGATAAGGAGCGCGTTCCCGAGGGGGCCGGGCGCATCCAGCACAGGCATCTCCACTGGCACGGCTGCAGTCATGTGCTCACGGGATGGCGGCCGCGCGGTCTCGGCCACGGGATTAGTATGATCCTCTGCTTTAGGGGTAATGGGACCGTTCAAATGCTCCTCAAGGGCTTCCCTGATTATAAGGTATGCACGGCAAGCTTCTCTTTGATCCCATACTTTATCCCAGATCTCATCCCAGAAACACCCCTCACAAGATACAGGAGGTTCGATATCAAAAAGTAAGTCTCGAGAAATACAGGGGAACCTTTTGAAAAGCCAGATGAAAAAGTGTTCTAGATCTCCCAGTTGCATTACTTTTTTGTTTTGTTGTTCAAGGATTTCTTTTACTTCTAGATACATTTTTCTCTGTGGCTCAGAGAGCCCCATTTCCCACGGTTCTTCCATAGTCCAGAGAGAATATCCAAACCAAGATGAGAAGAGAGAGGTCTAGAGTGGTTATTTTACTCACGAATCTTCCTCAGGGATCGGTATCCTGCCCGCATTCGTCCACCAGTTTGTTGCAGCGGGGATTACTGCAACAAGTATATTTCAAACCAGGAGTCCCGTGGAAACCGAAGTAGATATGGACAGATTCGTGGTAGATGTTTCAGAGATGTTTATTTCTCCAGCCGCATGGCCGGGGCTCCGCTCAGGAACTCGCCGGTCACGGGACCCGAGGGTCCTTGGCCACACAGGGGAACACAAACCAACCAATGGGAAATGGGACTGACCAGGGGCAGGGAAACCCCGTGCCTCCCCCCCAGGGCCCCTCTCCCAGGGCTCCATGGCAGGGGAGGGACCCCAACACTATTGTTAACTCCAGGAACTTAAATGCTTGGAAATATGCTGCTACTTCTCCACAGATCTGTAAGATGAAAACTATGTTGGCCATAAATTTGGAACATAGGGAAGAAGACACTGCAGGCCTCGAAGGAAAGCAGCGTGGATGACAGGAGGAAGGCAGGAGACCAGCATAGATGAGTAAGGACCTCCCGGTCAAACTGAAACGCAAGAAGGAAATACACAGGCGGTGGAAAAAGGTTATGCTTCCCAGAAAGAATTTAGGGATACTTCTCTGGAGTGTATGGTGGGATCAGAAAAGCTAAGGCCAAAGGATGTGAAGAATGATAAAAAAGACTTCTACAGGTACGTTACTCAGAAAAAGAAGACAAAATAAATTGTACCTGTCTCTGATAAATGAAACAAGGGTCTTGAAGAAACCAGCAAATACAGCTGCTAAGGCACTCTTCATCATATTTGAAAAATCACACCAGTTAGGCAAAATCACCAGTGACCAGAAAAGGAAAACATCACACCCATTCTTACAAAGGGTAAATTAAGGACCCTGAGAACTACCTGATAGTTACCTTCACTTCTGTGCTCAACAAGATTATTAAACAGATCTTCCTGGAAGATATGCAAGGCATACAGATTAGAGGGAGATTAGAGAGAGCCAACATGACTCCACAAAAGGCCTGACTAATCTGGTTGTCTTCTGTGATGGAGTGACTCCGTTGGTGGATAAGGGAAGACCAACTGATACCACCTACTGTCAGCCCTTTGCCATGGTCCCACAGAACAACCTTGTTGCCAAATTGAAGAGATACAGATTTGATGGGTGGACAGTTTTATGGATGAGGAATTGGCTGGAGTTGACTGGATGGCAGCATCCACAGAGTTGTAGTTAATGTCTCAATGTCCAAATGGAGATGAGTAAAAAGGGGTGACCCTTAGGGGCTTGTACAGTTCAATATATTTATTGGTGGTATAGGCAGTACGTGTACTAATAGGATGAAGGGCAACAGTCCTAACTAAAAGATCTTAGATTTTGCTTAGATATAAGGAACTATTTACAATCCAGGTGGTGAGACACTGGAACAAACTGCCCATAGAAGCTGTGGATGCCCCATCTTTGCTTTAAGCAACTTGGTTTAGTAGATGTCCCTGCCTGTCCCAGGAGAGACATAAGGAGATACTCTAAAGGTCCCTTACAACCCAAATCCTTCTGCGATTCTATGACCAAATCCTCCAGCCTCTTCTGGTTCTCAGCTGGTGGCCTGCCTCTGAGGGTCTTATGAATCTGAGCATTGGATTCATCCAACTGGACATTACTGGACACCAAGTTTCTGTAAAACTCCCAGTCTTTTCATGACAAGAGCGTTGGAAGACCTCTGTTGGTTTACCAGTGTTCACTGGATCTTCAGAAACACTGATGAAATATGTGAAACCAACCTTCAAACTACCTCTAAGACATATAAAAGTCCTATATGAAATAAAAAAGATTCATCTAAGGCTGCCGAATATAGTTACTTATCATGTAACTGCTATAAATACTGTATCATTTCAGCTTCACATCTCGATAGTCTTTAAATTTCCCTTTCCTTTCAGAATATTTGGGTCAAAGGGCAACACAGGCATTGACACTTCTCTTGGATTTATAATATTAAAATGTATCGTAGCAGATCTTGTTAAGTCCTGTTGAGAGGGACATTATACACACCCACATACATTTATAATTTAAATAACAAGGGTACCTGAAAGGTGAAATGAAAAAACAGAATACATGGACATGAGGTAGTTTTCTGACCAATACGCAGCTCTGCATTCATCAAATGAGGGTAAAATACCAGTTTTCAAAATTCCATAATTAATTAGACATTGTACTCTAGACTTCACCTTTTCCTTCACTTGTAACAGACTAGTGTAAAGAATGGGACTTAGATCTTGTAGAAAATTCAAGTGTTTAATAGTTTATGAATATAAGAGCTCCAACTTTGTTAACAGGAAATGAAAAATTCTATTTGGCTTAATGAAAGGACTGTGCTTAAAAGTTCCAATGGGATGTTTTCTTATCTTTCCTTCTGTCTTGCAACAAAGCCTTTTAGATACTTCAAGAGAATTTCTTTGCTCTGTTTTCCCCATAATTTTCCCAAAATTTCTGTGGAAAACCAAACATTGCTGACAAAGCAAGTATGACTCTTGTTTTATAAAACTGCACAGTCCTTATCCAATCCTCAGTTCATGTACTGATAGGCGTGTGGGAAAGCTGCAACTTATACATAGCTCTTTCCAATAATTATCCTCCTCAGCTTTCATTACTTCTTCTGACTACAAGGATTCCAGATGACATTTTGGCAATTCTTTTCATTCCCAATAAATAAAAAAGTCTATGCTTTTTGAGTACCCTGTAGTCTAGAAACAATGCCAGGACCTCAGCACTGCAAGACATGGCTGTTACTATAGAAATGCAGCAGATCTGCAACTTGATTTGCAGATCTGAAACTCAGGTCTACTTCACAATTAAACATGGCTAAAAAATTCTGACAAAGAATATTTATTCTTTCATTTAGTCATAATTCCTTAACACAGTCAATAGAACATAACCAAAAGCTTGAAAATTTCAAGACAGATAGGAAATGCAACAGCCAATTAATAGTATACTAAATCTAGAATCATGATCTCTAAAAATATAATAGCAGGAAAATTAGTAACACGGTTCTGGCACAAATCTTTGGATTACTTTTTTTTTTTCCTGCTAAATGTATGATATCTTCAGTATTCATTAACACTTTTGAATACTCATTTATCTGTGCCATGCATTACCTAAGAACAAACACTGGTTGAAACAGTAGATTGCTTATCATGTACATTTGATCACATTCAGTGGCCCAAAGGACTGCTGAAATAATAAAAAGATGTGCCTTTACCCACCAGAGAATGGGCTTTATACTGACAAAATATTTTTACAGTGTCTAATGTTTTTCATTGACTGAATGGTGTGTTATTCCTGTAATATCAATTCCACTGAGAATTAAAAATTTGAGACCCAGCATAAAAATAAATCTGATAAAACCACTTCGTTAATATGTTTATTTAGAGTATAAATATACCTTGCATTTTAAAATTTGTTAAAGTTCTCATTTTTTTAATGGTTTTACATAGTTGCTTTTTAAACCTCTAGCCATGCTTTGACTTCAGTGTCTCAAAACAGCAGGACACTTAGATCAATGACCACAGACAAATCCTAGAATAAAGCCAAATAACTCGCCACTATTGAAGACAATCCTGATATTGTCAGCAATTTCAAGAAAGAGATGCATTGAAATTCCATCCCACGAAGGGATGCAATTTCAAATCAGGGATGCATGGAAATCAGCAGCATGAACATATATACTCCACAGCATATACTATAATCCTTTGAAGTACTTATTGCCTCAGATGCTATCCCATTTATTGCAAAGTGATATCACAGAAAATAAAATACTGACCATAGTAAAACTATATTAGCCTCCATATTTTACTGAAAATTTCATGACTGAGTGATCTTGATGTTAAAATTATACTCAGGACATTTAAGCATTAATCCTTGATACATTTCATAAGAGCAAATAATAATATCTTTATAAAAAGGCAGCAAGCAGAAAATGGTCACACTTCATTATTAAGATAGGTGCAGCCAAAATTCCTGTAAGCTAAAGTCTAAACACTTGTTGAGTTCTTTTCACACTCCCTATTTCTGTCAAGTTGCAGTGACATTTGCTCAAATTATTTTCTTCACTTGTGATCTGCTATTGATTCATAGCCTTTTTTGTGTGTGATGAAATGGTAGCTCAGGTTGTATAAAGCAAAAGGAGGTTTACTAGAGCTGGGCAAAATTTGTGTTCGATCAAGTCATTGGTTGACCAATACTGTTACCATATGCTTGCTGAATAAGGGGGAAAAAAGGAAGGAAAGTCATGAGCTAAACCTAATGAAAGAAAAGGTGAACATTTTTAGTATTTCACTTTAAACTTCCCATTTTCTCTGTGTTTAAATCATTCTTTCTTTCAACATTGATCAGGTTTCACTACAAGTCCATAAAAAAACTAATATGAAGTAACATTTTTCATTTCTAAATGCAGTGAGGCAATTTTTTCTGAATTTTGCATTTCACCAGTGATAACAAAATTGCTTTCACTTCAAAGTGCCCTCAAAACTGTTTATTTATTTTTATAATTTCATTCAGTGGATCAAAGGACAGTTTTACACAACTTTGACAGCAACAGGTTTACTTTATCTGATTATTTCTTCATTTACTTAGCAAAGAAATCTATATATTTGTGTGACACATAAAAAATTATAATTTCTGGATAAGAAATTTTGCTGATAATAAAAAAGGTAATAGTCCATGTGGTTTTACACTGCATGCTCTCTAAGACGTCTATAGTTGCAGAAGTAACTCATCTTCACCATCTTCCAGACCTGTCAGTTTCTATAGCAGTGGGAGCTAACTCTTCAGTTTCAAAGAGAAAACTCTCTATTAAATAACATTAATGCCTCCTGAGCATGCTTCTGATATTATTTTCAAGTTATGAAAGCCACTAAACTCCTGTTTTGTTATAGTGGCTTTTAAGGCATACATCTGCTGACAGAGGAAATGCATTAATGATCAATGTGTATGCATATTCATATTTGCATTTTCTCCCTATAGTCCCCATTGCTGACTGCTCAAGAGTGACAAAGACACAGAGGTCTCCTGTTGTTGCCATCAGCAGTATTGTGTCTGGGAAATAATGCAGGAGAAACAAGGATTCATATGAAACATGGCCCAGGTTTTGCTCTCCTTCCCCAGGCTTCCAAACCAATTTTTTAGTTCAGGCTAGTAATATATGGAGAATAAAAATTTGCAGTTTTTTGGACTGTTCTGAAACGAAATAAGTCTTAGCAACAAAATGGTCATGCAGACAGACAGACCATATAACAGCTGGAAAAAATTGTTTAGAGAATACAATCTGACATAAGCAACAGGAATTCTCTACAAAAAAGTAAACATTGCTAAACTGCAATAGTCAGTGAAAAATTACTTTTTATTTTTTGCTTAAGTCAAATGAAAGAACATATTCATCTGTATGGACTAATTTTCAGTTAAATAAAAGTAGAAAGGTTTTTGTTACTGGAAAAAAAAACTGAGTGCAACTTACACTTCATGTTGCTAGCTCCTGAGATTTTATCACAAATCTTATGATATTCAGTGCTGGTCTGTAACATTTCTTGATCTTTAAACCAATCACAAAATTTCTAGGGACTTAGTTTTTTGGGTTTGATCATCTGTGGACTACAATACTAATGTATTAGCTGTCCACAGCACCAGAGCAGTACAGCCACTTCTTGCACAAAACTCTTCATAAATCTTCCATGTGCTATTCTAAACCAAGACCCCAGAATCCAGCATCTCACCCATACATAACTTACTTAACTCCACATCTTCTAAGAACCAAGATTTCACCTGTTTTACTTGTATAGAGAAGTAGATCATCCTTTAGCTTTGGTCGCAGCTGTTGATGTCTTTCAAATTTACTGTAGTCCTGCAAGATATGGGTAGTGTTTAATTTAGAAGGAATGTTTTCAGTCCTCACTTCAAATGTGAAACAGTGGGGTTGGAAGCCTTTGAATGAATGTCATTTGACATGTTCGGCTTGATTTTTTATAAGCAGTTTAAAATTTTCTCATGCACATTAGTGATTCAAAATTGCTGCCTATTTTGTGCAAATGCTTTGTAGTCTTTCAATTGTACTCTAGCAGATCCTTCCCAGCATATAAAATCGGAGCCACTCTAGATATTTCAGATGAGACAGTGCTCACAAAACATTACTTTTGCTCCCCAGCTTTTGACCACAGCTTTTAGAACCCAGATTTCCCCCTACAGAGATGCCTTACACAAAACCAAAATTAATTTTCCATTAATATCTCCTATGATTCAATGTTCCTGCAAAACCTATGATCAGTAATTTCATTCACTACAATATCCACAGACATTAATCACAAAAGGAGGAAAAGCAAACGAAGTAAACTACTGTGAACATATAGGCTTCTTTTGTAGATGAGAATAGGGGTTCTGACTCAGCACACCTTCTGGAGGAAGCTTAGACTTTATGTGCTTGATTAAACCCATGGAGGCTTTTCAAGCATATATAGGTGCTTAAAGAAAACTTTTGATATTTTGAAGTTTTAACATACATGGAAGAATGCCACACACCACAGAAAAACTAAAGCCGTCATGGTAGGATTATAGAATTCATAATTATCATAAATTACTATACCATCACTGAACTGCAGGGTTTTTTCCTTATTGTTGTTAAGATATCAACCTATTGAATGGAAAAGTTAATCCCACCTAGATTTAGCTAACTGCAAGTTGCTATCTAGACTAAAATCATCATCTTAGCCTCTGTGCAGTAAGTGTAGAGAACTCAGGCAACACACTCCCTGGAGGACACTACTCATAGTTGACCAGGAAGGCAGTTTACACCACTAGCTTCTCTTCCAGGCCCAATAGAAGGTGAAATCAGATCATGAACTTAGGAGAGATGGGTCAAAAGATCACAGACAATTTTCTAATGTTCTTACTTAATAAAATTCTGCTGGGCAGTAAAATCCTATGTGCTATGACACTTTGAAACAATTTGCAGAAGAAAACCTGCTAATGACCCCACATGAAAATCACCAAAAAGGTTGAATATGTGTGAGAACTGTAGTCAAGTCTCCAACTGATCAGGATTTGCATATAGAAAAAGACTATGTGTCTCAAATATGTTTCAAATGTTGGGAATGTATCCTTCCTTACACAAAATTTGTTCAAATTCCCACCTATTTCCAAACAGAATAAATATGGCTTTGATGTCAGGCAAAACCTTTTTTATTTTTGCTTCTAATGTGAAGAGATCCTCAAAAACAAACAGCTTGACCAACTCAAGGGTGTATCAACTTGACTCACATGAATGAACAGTACAAAGTAATAACATAATGTGCCACATTTCTTTTTACATCAAAAGAAAAGAGATTTCAAAGAGTATTGCCAAGAAAAATTGTGTGATTCAGAAAAGAGGGAGACCAAGAGTCAAGAAGACTGTGTTTCATTTTTTTTATATCCTTCTGCTTACCAGGTGACATAGGAAAAGTCACTACCTCTGGTTTTACCTTGACCACTTAGATCATAAGCTCTTTGGGATGGGATATGCTTTTCCTGGTGATTGTGTAATGCCTAGCAGAAAGAGGTGTCTAGAGGAACATAAAGGTTAGTAATAAGTAAAGAAAGATCTAGTCAGTGCATAAAACAGAAGTATGCCACTGAGTATTGTTTGACTTCTAACTGCAAAAAGAAATATCAGTGAACATTCTATTAAACACATGCATCTAATATAAGAAACTGAACTAAGTATTTTTCTACTTCCCTCCAGAAGTGGAACTGAAATCACTGACATGAACATACAGGTGAACATGTATGCATAACATCCACTGGTGTCTTCTCTCTCTATTAAGCCTCCTCTCTTGCTAGGAAGTTTTTTAGCTTTTACTATTGCAGAAATTATTATTCTCAGATTGAAAGGAATGGAAGAGATCAGGGTTATTTGATTCATAACCTAAGGCAACTGAAAAAGATGGTGAAGGGAAGAGATTTACCACCTGTGTGGCCGCTGAGCCACACAATAACAGTGGATCCAATAATAAGATTAGAAAGTGTAAAAGCCTTCTACATGAAGTGATTCAACTGCTTGGCAGATCAGAACTGTTCCCTAAAGCATACTCACTAATGCATTGTCCAGATAAGTTTTAAGCATCCCTCATAAATGTGTGTAGCATGCACAAATTTTTCCTGTACTGTAATATTCCTGCCGGGACCGGCCAAAGATCCAAACATCCTGCTTTAGCATCTGTACCACCTAGGAAGAAATTTATGAAATGTTTTGGTCCTGCTGCTTTCCGGTTGTTTGGGCATCAGGGAAATACAAAACTAAGTGAGTTGGATCCTGTAAGTCTTCTTTTCCTGTTGACTCTGGCACATAAGTACATATTTTGGAGCTGGAAAATTGAGATGTTCTCCCTGCACACAAAAGTGGGGAAAATTTCATAACAGAGAATCAGCCAGTAAGGCAAAAAATATTCCTTTACTGAAAATATTGGATAAATTTTACAGTGAGGGGGATGATATGGAATGGTCTCAGCATTCTGTCATTTTGAGAAACCATAAAGGAGAATGTGAGGAAAGCAAGAATAGCCATGTTTACCTGGAGTCTATGGACAAGGATGAGTATTTAACCATGTAGGCAAAATAGAAGTATGTATCTGAAGTACACAAAATCTGAGCTTTTTCCTCTGATTAAAACATTTCATCAGCCCTGGTGTTTCTGCAGCTTGCCTGCTTTCAAATGCAACTGCAGAAGGAATTTTAATTATAACATTATAAAATAAAAGATATACTACGTAATAGATTGCCATACTTCTTAATTTGTGGAACACATACTACTCCAAAGCACTAGTCACCAGTACAGGTCTAGAAGTTGTCATTGGTAACAGTAATATTGTTTACTGTTGCCAATGATGTAGGCGCTTAACAGTTACTATTAGGTAATACGCAATATATATAGTATCAAAACGTCATTCTTATGAATTATAATTATTCCAATACTTAACAGATGCCATTCAGAAGCTATCAAAAGTGGGAAATGTTCAGTTAGAGGCTGGTGTCTGGATAGGAAAAAGTCCAGATGGGAGGGGCAATATTTGGCAGAATTGTTTTCCTTGTAAATAAAATGAAAAATTGAGTAACTCCTGACAAGTGTTTCTTCCCAGAACAAAGATACCAGATGGAAAATTTCTTGTATGCATGCCCAAACAATACTGCTCGATTTCTAAAATCAGACAGGCTATCATCAATGTCCTTGAGAGGAACCCCCTGCAGGGGCTGCAAGTTGAGGGTAACAAAATGGCTACCTCTTCATGTGCAGCCTCCTCCAGATCTGCAACCCTGGAGCAGCTCTCTGCTGGTCAGCGTTGTGTGGTTTATCAGCCTGGAGTAATTTTTACTCAAGAATTCAATGGAAGGAGCTGGAAAGAGCTGCTCCAACAGGAAAGCTGGCCTTCACTGCTTGGGGCTCTGCCAGGCACCTCATAGTTTCACCGAAAGTTTTACCACTCATTCATCACTACAATGACATCTGTGTGCACACATGAAACAATTAGGACACTTAATTTTTCATTTAAAAAAAAAAAAAAATTTAATTTCCTAGCTCAAGATACTAATTTCTACTATTCATAGATTTTTTGCTTTAAAATATAAAATATAGAGACAAAAATACTGGTGAATTAATGAAAATGTATTCAATTGATTATTGTATGTAAGTTCTGGAGCTGGCCCTGGCTGTGTGTTTAAAAATACATCTCTTCAGCGGGCAGGAGACAGAATGCTTAACTAACAAAGCAAGAGAAACATTAAGACAAGCATGCTATTGGTTAAGCTGTCAACAATCGTTTGCTGAAGAATCTTTCATAGGATGAGATGGACCAATATTTAAAGAAACAGTGCATGGATTTGACCACTTTCAGTAGCTTAGATAAATACATTTATATGAACATAAGGTTAGTAAGGAATTAAAAACAGGATTATTTTTTATAGCAAATTTCCATCAGATTGAGCTTGAAAGAAAGAGAGATTCTGTGCTCTCAGGAATCCTTGCAGCTCAGCTCAGCTCAGCTTAGTTCTTCCTTCATGTCACAACCAGCTCACTACAATGACTAACAGGAAAAATTGAAAAACATCCTTTCTCCTTTGGTAAATCTATGCCTGATATTCCTCCACTTTTAGGAATATTGATATGCCAGTGAGAGAGTCACACAATGTTAGTAGTGGAGTATTCTATGTTTGCAGGTATAACACTGATGCACAATTTATTTCCAATAAAGCTATTCATTTTGAATAAAGTTTGATCAAATCTATTACTGCTCAAAAATCTACGTTAAGCAAAGCACTAAATGATGGGACCTTTGTCTAGTGTAATGTACCTGTGTTGGGTATCAATACAGGGGGAGGGGTGAAGGGCTTGAGAGCAACCTTGTGGAGAAGGACTTGGGGGTGCTGGTAGATGAGAGGCTGGACATGACCCAGCAATGAGTATCCACAGCCCAGAAAGCCAACCCCATGTTGGCTGTATCCAAAGCAGTGTGGGCAGCAGGGCAAGGGGGGAGATTGTGCCCCTCTGCTCTGCTCTCCTGAGGCCCCATCTGGAGCACTGCATCCAGCTCTGGGGCCTCCAGCACACTAAGGATGTGGACCTGTTGGAGCAAACCCAGAGGAGGCATACCAAAGTGACTAGAGGGATGGAGGACCTCTCCTACCAGAAAAGGCTGAGAGAATTGGGATTGTTCAGGTTGGAAAAGAGAAGGCTTTGAGTGACCTAATTGTGGGCCTTCCAGTACCTGAAGGGATCCTACAGGAAAGATGGAGAGAGACTACTTAAAAGAGAATGTAGTGACAGAACAAAGGGAAATTAACTCAAAGACAATAGATTTAGATTAGATGTTTGGAAGAAATTCTTTATGGTGACTCAAACAGTTTGCCCAAAGAAGTTATGGATGCCCCATACCTGGAAGTGCTGAAGGCCAGGTTGGTTGGGGCTCTGAGCAACCTGGTCTAGTGAAAGCTGTGCCTGACCATAAGAGGAGGGTTGGAGCTGACAGGCCTTTAAGGGCCCTTCAAATCCAAGCTATTCTATGATTCTATGACTAAATGTCACTAGACTCTTTAGAACATGAGCTAATTCCATTGTAAATTCCCTAGAGCAAAAGCCTCTCCTGTGGACACACTCTGTGCCTAATCAAGTGGGTAAAACTAATTAGTACTAAGGTTTAATAATAATAATAGCAACAGCAACAACAACTTGCAGACTTGCAGATAGATCTGAAAAGGGCCTATAGGTAATCACTATTAGAAAGTTTGAAAATTGATGAAAAATTGCTAAATATTTATGCAGATTGGCTCAGATCTTAAACTGTATCTCAGTTAATATCTCAAATAATTTGAGATTCAAATAAACAGCTCTTCAGTGTAACATAGTAATGCATGCATAAGCGTATTTTATTAGTTGTCAACAATAAAATTTCAAGAGGAGGTAATGATCCCATTAATTCAAAACTCATATATATTAATAAAGAAAAGCTCTGATGAGGCGGAAACCTTCTTCTCTCTCTTGAAATTATGTTATAAAGGCATTCTCCAAAAAGTTGAACTTGGGAGACTGCTTCCTTTACTTCTTGAGGGAGACAATAGCAAAACAGTTGAAGATTTCCCCAAGCAAACATGAGCCTTCATTCATGGAAATGAATAGGGCAAGTCATTTTGACTGGAACACCTCTCTCAGTTTCTCACTTTGGAGTTCCAATGAAGTAACCAAAGTCTTCACCCAGTAAATGCACAAGGCAAGCAACTCTCCTCAAATCTGTAGTAAATATCCAATAACAAAGAACAGGGCCACAGGCAAAACAAACAGGAGGACCCAGCCATCTGGGCATGCTAATGCTTCAGAAACTTCCTAATAGGCATGAAGTTATGAGTGGAACACAGATTGCAGCATGCCAGTAGTTCTTCTAAGGTCAACATGCTTACAGACTGGCACTTACATAGCAATGTTTTCAATCACATCAGTGTCTGATGAGTGTCTTAAATTTCCTCTTAATTGCTCAGTGCAGGGGCAGTTAACCATGAATTTGGAAACCTCTGCTTTGCGGAGATATTTACCTACTTTTTCAGAATGCTTTGCAAAATAAACCTTTTTGTCGCACAGAGCTGCTTTAAGATTGTTTGGATATGGAGAGATAATGCCTTCTTCATGCACAGTGGGAAAGGTCCACTTTGGGACCCTAATTTAAAGAGCTAATACTAACGGAATAAAGCACACACATATTTGCCTTTTTTAGTGCTTTTCCTTGGCTACGGTAGCACTGAACGGTCATGTTAAAAACATTGAGGTTGAAAATTAAATTATTTTGCCTATATGTTTTCACCGTTGCTTCTATACTGTTCCAACCCAGCCCATAGTCAGGAAACTAACAACTTTCAGAGAAAATAGCACCATTCTTTGCCGTTTGCAAGGACCTCTCCCCGTTAGCTAAAAACTGGACAAGCCTTAAACATTTCCCGGAGCTGCTGATAAGCACCCAATACCTCTGAATGGCTTGCATTTGCAAAGCTAGGAGGGAAGTCTTGTAAAAAGTCTTTCCTGTAATTCCAGACAATTCCTGTTTAAGGTCAAGCCAGAAATTCTTCACAAATAGTTTCTCTCGGGGTACAGAGGTATTTCCTTTTCAGGTTCTGGCTAGGACCCAAAGTGCAAAAGAATGAGGAAAAAAACCTAATGATAATCATAAAGTTAACCAAAAGCCTCCTATCTCAAAAATGCTCCCACTAATACTTGCACTACAGTTTGTCAGGCACTCATTAAAATCTGATATCAAACTGATCACAATCAAATGTGATATCTTAACATATTCCCCATCTCAACAGCCTTATAGGTATGGTGCCCTCTGACTTCCAGTTGCCTCATTTTTATCTGGTAGTTTTCTATCTCTGCTGATAAAGCGTTTTATTAAGAAATGAAAAATATTTTTTCACTTCAGTCCATATTTGTAAAAGATGTGCAGCTGCAGCTGGTGGAATTTGCTACTTACTCACTAATGTGTGGGGCATCTTCGTGCACTTTTCTTTTGGCTCCAAACACCAACACAAGCATCAGTAGATAAATGGGGATACTAAAGATCTGCAGTGAAAGCAGACATATTTGTTCTCACTTTCTGGCTTCTTTCATTAACTTATTTTATAAACCTCTTGACATTATTTTAGCTTTTTCCAATGTGGCAGTGAATGTATGTACCCTCTTCATTTTATTTACCAGAAAACAGTAATCAAAGGCAGATGGACCATCTGGATCAAATGTCAAGTCCTCTAATATGTAAGCCCAAGAAATCTGAGCTCTGAACTATACTTTGACTGCAGTTCTGGTTTGGATTTCAGGTAAATAATTTAAAATAGGAAAACTGTGCCAACACAAATCAATTTCCTGTGTTATTTTTGTGTTTAATGTAACAGCAAGTGCCTCATTCCTGAGTGACATGATGAGACCACAACATAGCAAGGGCAGAAATACCTCCCAATAAGGCTTTGGCTTGGCTTCCTGATTCCTTTCAAAATGAAGCTTGCCAAAAGGTTCGTGTATGGCTAAACCAGAACTCATCAGAGACCTCATCATGGGTTAAGTATTGTGATTTTCAGGTCATCTGTTTCTAGTTAGAGCAGGAGAGGAATGGAAAGTATGAGCTCAAGGCAACAAACCCTGACTCCACTTTTGTCACCAAAAATTTACTCTTACAGCCCCAAAGGTACATTGATTCAGGTTCATATTTTACTTCACTTCATCATACTTTGCTGTTTTGTATAGTCACAGGCAGTAAAAATTCTCAAGCAACATCTACCCAATTAGAGACCATTGTGTCGGGGCCCATTCCTTGGGTTTGGTTGTGTGGGGACTGGTCCACAGCCATGCTTTTACAGTCTCCTACCTTCCAAGGCAGGGTGGCTGCATCCAGATTATTTGTCAGGATTGGTTTATGCTCCCTAGAATATCCCTGGGAGAGCACCAGCTGGTTAAGGGCAAAATGATGCTAGTAATTAGGTAGTGTAAATGTGACGTGGCATTTTGAATTTATTAATGTAGGTGTAGACTAGAAAGCGTTGCATCCAGCTGGATCTTTTCCTTACTGAGAAGAAGGAAATTTCAAATGTAACACACTCCGAAGGCACATTTTTTCTGTTAGTGGTTGTATCATTATTGCTAACATTCATGCAATGTTCACTGGAAATGCATCCAGCAAGGAGAACTTTTTTCTGTAAATGCAGTTATTTACCTCAATGAGTATAAATTCCCTTCTTGAAGACCATGTGATTCTGCTCAGAGTGTTGAAATTCTTAAAAGAACCAATTTTCTCATAGCCTTTTTGAGATCTCCTTTCTCAGTAAACAAGAAAAAAAAAAAAAAGGTTTTTCTGAACTTCCACCTCTGTTCCTGACTGGGAAATGAAAATGCAAAGAAATATACATTAATGAAAAAGTTGATTAAAATAGAATGGATTCAGCTAAAATTTCTACTTTAATCGAAGCTGATTTTGTATTGCTTTAGATCAGCTCCTATGTTATCTGAAGGCTTTGCTGACAGCAGTGTTATCTGGTGAACTACTGGAGACTGTCATGTCACCCCTATGCAGTCAGAAAATAAAACAAGCTTATGGTTTGGATATTTCTAAATTACAGTCTGGGTTGGAAAATGATTCTCAGTTGATCATTTTAAGGGCTTCAGGAAAACACCTTTGACATAAGCAAAGCATGTAAGAAAATAAAAAATGCATTCAGATTTTGCAGCCTTCCCGTTAGACAGTTTATTTATTTTAATTTTTAGGAGGAGTAGGAGCAGACTATGCAAAAAGGCTGCGCATATTAAAATTTATTTCACAAGGCTTAATATGGCTTGGTCATAGTCTACATGGTGGAGAGGAGTTGTGCTATAACCCTGGGCTATTCCTTCAGAGCCTCATTGGTATGGCATATCACAGCTCTGGGATTTGCCTTTCCTCAATTAATTGGAAAAACGATGACACTCTTACAGGCTGTAGAAGAGAAAGCCAGAAATTACTGTGTGGCTAAGGGGGAAAGAGGCAGGAGGAATTAGTTAGACTGATCTTAGACTTCTGCTTTAGGATGAATCTACAGATACTATGGGAGCTGCCTACTTGTCTCCACATATTAATATGACTGTAGAGCACAACTTTTTAGATGGAGCCTACATTTTTGTTGTCCAGTGTTAACCAAGATCAATCCCACTTTGCATTTGGAATGAAGATATGCACACACACATGTGTATGCCTTTGTGTGGGCACATGTACAAATATATTTGCATATGCATCTTTCTTTTCTTTCTTTGGCTCCTTGAGTTTGTTTCTTCCCTTCACAGGTGCCATTTTGCACAGCAACATTACTTCCCTTTTTCCATTAATGAGGAAGTCATTTGTTTGTCTTTAACAGCTATTCACAGAAAGTTATTACAGGCACAAGCATAGTTTCCATTTCAGATTGACCAGGCAAATGTGATATATGTTTAATCACTTTTGACACTGAGGAAAAAAAATGCCAGTATTCCAGCCTGTTGTTCTGATATACCTTCTTGTCTGTTATTCTGCATATCATATGTCCCTAGTGTATGCAAACCATAGGCCAGAACCTTTCCTGCCACATGCAGAGGTGGAAGTGGACAGTGGATGCCTAGCAGCAGTCATACCACAGGCGCTCTCTACTCCTTCCATCCTGCCAGGAAGATCAACCAATATATTCTCACCCCCCATTCTGCTGACAAACTGGAAAACACTATAATCACCAGGACAAACCAGCATATATACTGCTTTCAGCAACCAGACAGTGGAGACAAATGGAGCAGGAGAGATCATAACCATGCTCATATTTCTGGATTTAATCCATAATTCCAGATTTAAACTTTTATGTTTTCATTGGTTTGGCTTTTTGTTTTATTAAAGGTCAAAATAACTTCGTGGGAAACAAATATTAATAATAAGCCAAATATTTATTTAAAAAAAACCCCTAAAATATATGCCTAATTAAAGATTTTTGTCAGCTCCCAGAATATGCTAAAGTTTGTAACTGCTGCTACACCAGTTCCCATCACATGTTAGAGAACTTAAAAAGCAACACTCCTACATAAAATTTCACAGTGAAGAAAAACACTGAATATTCCTTTAAAAAGCATTTTTCTGCCTTCATATCTCTGAGATATATTATTTGGAACCATTTCTGCACATCCAAAGCTCAGAATACTGCAAAGCCATTAGCAGTAGCTGCAAAGGAATGGCAAACAAAACACTGAAAATATACCAACCTTGTGTGTCAGATTTCAAATGTCAAAACTGATTTTTTTAGCTACTATTGATTTCTTTTCTACTACTTCAGAAAAATCTTAAAATTAAACATTAGGCAGATAAAATGAATTTCATCTATTCTTAGAACATTGTGTAACTAACAAGAAAAATTAATATAATGGTACTTTTTTTTTTACAGTTCTGGAGGAAAAAAATATAGAAGAAATGCAGGCATAATGCAAATTATAGTACCTACACTGCAACAGAAAGAAGTGTCGCCATCAGGCAGGGTAAATCCTGGCATTACACTGGCTGGTTTTGGGTTTGGTCTTCTGCTGACTGTTCCTCACATGCAGACATGAATGTTTATAATAGCAGCCTTCAAAATGGCACACTTCTTTCTGTCTCCCATCTGCTCACCTTGCTGGAAAGGCAAACAGTCAATTGGACATGCATAGCCAAATATTTCTCACTAGAAAATGCTCTTTGGTCAAGGCTCAATCTCTAATACCTTCACGGAATTTACCTCTACAGATTTTAATGGGGTAGAAACCTCAGCTTTTCATAGCATTTCTGTTCTGCACCTTTTTATTTAGAAACAGAATTATATATAAAGTGTAACAAAAACTTTTTTGTAAGAGAAATATTTTCATAAATTAAACACTTTGCAACTACTGCAATAACCCAGCCAGCACCGTTTTACCTAAGATAATTGCAATCAAAAAAATTGTAAAAAAAGAAATAAATAATGGCAGTAACTATTCATTGTGACTCAGAATGGAAATTTTGAACTCTTGGAAAACTACCTCAGTCAGGGATGGGTCCTTCTTCCCAACAGGATGCACAAGTGGCAATCCAGTCAACCCTCGAGTTACCTGCTGTGTGACCAGGTATATTGTTTCCTTACATTCAGGGATGTTTAACACAGAATAGAGAGCAAAATCTAGACTCCTGCTGCCATGCCTTTGAAGTGCTTTATCCTGCAATTTACAAACTAAAGCCATTCTTTACAAAAACTCGTGGGAGGGGAGCCATCTAATGTGTATAGAAATAAGAGGAAAAGGTTCCCTGCACTATAGGAAAATAAACATATATGTATGTTGTTTATCTTTCTCTTTGAGACAATGTAGCTGTAAATGCCTACCCAGAACAAACAATAATTGTGCTTTTGTGTGAAGCACTGCAGCCACCACTTTGCACAAGAATTATTATAATGTTTATATATGGCCAGAGCAACTGAGAGTAATTTCTGGCCACATGGTAAATACTGCATTTTCTTCTAATCTCTTTCTACTTTGTTCTCAATATTATTTGGTATATCAAGAAATGTGCCAAGTTGAAAGGCCAATTTACTCAGCTAATACATTCCTCTGCTCTATGATCAGTTCAGTTTGAATGTGGACATTTTGAACACTGCCTTTAGGCCCCTTCCAATTACCAACAGATAAACTGCAATTTAATAGAATTATTTAGCATCACAGTCTGTCCAAGCTAACAAGGAGCTGGTCTATGGGAAGGCTTCACATCTGTGGCTCACATATATAGTGAAGTTATGCTCTGTGGAAATCTTATAGGGTTATGGTGAAAGATGTGGTGGTTCGTGACTTCTCTTTTCACAGGGAATAGCGGTAAGAACTTTCTCAGTTTAGTAGATCAGTAAGGGAGAAGCATGGCTAAAACTTCTGCTTCTTTGCATCCATTCCTTTGCATCCTTTTCTATAGGCAAGACAATCTGGTTACGAACAAAAGCCCCTCAATTCAATCTGCAAGCTTCTTGCTTATGTAGTCTCACAATGATGTTAAATTAAACAAGTCTGATGATGGTTTCAAAGGGAAAAAAAGAAAATTCTGCTAACTTTCATATAGAAAGGAATTACAACTAGGTTTTTTATCAGCAGTTGAGCAAAATACTAATATAGAAATGGTTTCTCAGTTCCTTCAGGTTTATGTCAACAGACCGCCCAGCCGGGGGAAATTCTTTAGCAAATATGAAAAGCCTGTGGTTCTCTGATATAAGTAATGCCTTGCTCCTTCTGCCTCACTAGATTTTGTGGTTTTTTTCTGATGGTTTTTGGTAGATGTCTGTTATGTCAGTAACACATTTCCTGTTTAAAATTGGAATAGCCATTAAATCATAAGCTCCAGAAGTATCTTAAAGCAGCTTCCCCAAGGAGACAGCACAACCATTTCCTTCACAGGTAAAGATTAGGTTCACAGTAGGTTGTTTTCCAATCACTAAAAATTTACTCTGTAGTTCCAGTGTGTGAAGAAATCCAAATGCAGAGATTTTATTTTAGAAGAACATTATGCTCCTACAAAGCAGTAGTAGTAGTAGTAGTAGTAATAATAATAATAATGATAATAGGAGTGGTTTACAAGGTTTACAACCAGTAGCTGGTTGGCCTTCACTTAAGCTCTGTGATGACATTTACATGTCAGTGATAAAAATAACTATGGAGAGTAATGTTACATAATGCAGAAAAATAAATCCACAAAAAAGGCAATTTCCTCTAATGGTGACCTCAATGTTACATGACATATCTGAACCCAACATGGGCTTCATTCAAACTCCCTCAGTCAGTGGGACCTGAGTCTCTGTGTCCCTGTCTGGGAGGTCCCCTGTGTGCCTGTGCACATAAATCACTTCAATCTCCACAGCACTAAGCAGCTGAGTATGAGGTACCACATAAACCCCTTGGGCTCAGCTAACCAGGTGTCCCCCTCTAATCTTGCTTGTGCGGTGTGACCCATGCAGAGGACTGGGACTCATCCAAAGAAAGGCATAGAGCCATAAAATAGACCAGTCTAAGAGGAAGGGTCCCCCAGAGAGATCTGTGGCTAATGCAGAAATCCCTGGGGTGCTGAGTCCAGACTTGGTGTCATTCCTTTACTCTCAAGGACATAATGATGTGCTTCAAGAAAGCCATAAATAGCATCTGTATGAACAGTTCCCAAGGTTAGTGTCTCCAAAAATGAACTGATAGCACTCTAAGGCAAACCTTTCTTCCCAAGAGGGCAGAAGGTGTGCATGCACAGCCACTGAATCTTTCTGTTCACCTATTTTCATTAGAAATTCCTTCTGAAGGTTAGTCTTTTTCAAAGAAACCTCACAACATGTCTCTATGTTTCCTCCACGCATCTGATCTTTCAAGAAGACATGGTTGTTTAGTGATAGGTATTGTTTTTGTGTGTTTTAAAACCATATCTACACGCAGGGTTTCACCTCATGAAAAAAAATTAAAATTCTTTCATGCCAGTGCTAATATTACATTAAATAAGGAGTATCTTCTTGATCACAGTAGCACATTGCAAGGAAATAGATGTGTACAACACAATATCCTATTAGTTCAATTGATGAGTACTAATAGGCTTTCAATTTATAAGAAGCAACCTCTTCTCTAATTCTAAACAAAACGACTTGTTGTTGAACTGCTAATAGCCATGCCAACCCAGACATGTTATACCTCTCTGAGAATGAGAAATTGAAGAATAAATGGATATTGTACCTGTGCTGACTTTTCTTGTAATTCCACTGAGGAGCAAGATGTTATTGTCTCCAAATTGATGCCTCTCCCTGTAAATTCCCTGAGAAGTTTCAGGTGCTGTCCATTAGGAAGAGAAAAAATACAAAATCACACTGGAGCATAAGATTAAATCTTACCTGAAAGAAATATTTCATATATTGTCACTGCATTTTTAATTTAATTGCATCTGTTTCTTATAGAAGTGTTACTACTACATCATCATTCAGCCTCCATTTATTTTCTAATCTGACAGCCCTAGATGCATTTGTGTTGATGGCTTAATTGTTTCTTTCCCTGAGCAAATGCAAGTGGAGTAACTTCACAGGATGCCATGCCAGGTTATCTTAACTACAAGGATTGCAACAGTTTGTGACTAGCAAGCAGACACACTTAGAAACATATTTTCATAGAAAAAGGAAAAGAATGATTTATGCACATGTTTGGGATAAAAACTAAAATGGAAGGCAAAAGCAATAGCAAAGGATACTTAAAACCAAATTGTTTCATGTTTAATCAGTAAAGGTGTTTTGTCTTTTTTTCCCCTTTTTTACTTTTTGTGTTTTCCTTTTATTTCCTTTCACAACAACAAGTAAATCCATAAGCAGAAAAAAAAAATAAAGGAGAAACAAAATTTCAGCAGAAAAGAAAGAGGAAAAAGAAGACACTTTTAAAGACAAGAAAGTCTGTAGAACAACAATTTTCTTGTAAAGATCATTGAAATTACAAAGGTTTAAAACGGAAGTATTTTGATCCACAGGTTAACTTTTTTTCCTACATAATGGCTTCATTTTTTTGGGCTATCCAATGCCATTTAAAGGCAAAAAAAAAAAAAAGAATACTGGCTGTATCTATTCAGAGGTGGCCCATTAGACTAGTCTGGCTAAGTCAAGCTATTTTGCCCAGTCTGTGGAAAATTAGAGATTCATAAAATATGAAGGTTTTTTCTTTAGCAGACATTTAAGGTTTTTTCAACCATTTTTCCTCAGTTGTCTGTTTCTTGTACATTCCTACACTAATATGGGGTGTAAGATAGTAACCCATCTGTTACATGACATCTTACAACCTCATTTCGCACCATAATATTTAACTGCACAAGTCATTGGGCATGGTGAATAAGGCAACAATTCTTTTCAGAATTTGCAGGGGGAGAAGAAATGATTTTCTTAATATGTCACAACTGCTAGCTGTGCTGAGAAAGTGGAGTTGGGCTACTGAGAGTGGGTGAGGTCCAGGTCTCCAAGAAGCTTCACCTGTACATCTTCATTTGAAGCTAGTTTGAACTTGGCTTCCTATAATGAGCTACTTCCCACACAGAGATTTTCATTTGTTGTAAAGTGAGAGAAAACGATAATGGAGGCATTTCTTGTGCCCATTCTAATTAAAAATACTTGCAGCATTGTAGCACCACCTGCAGGAGGCCTTTTATTTTGCTAGGGTACTCAGTCTACCATGGGAAATCTTTTGTGGGAACATTATAACCCAAAACATTAGAAACCCAAAGATCTTACAGAGAAAATAAATAAATAAATAAATAAATAAGAGAAAGCCATTATAACACTGCTGCACACATGACAAAACCATGAAACATGCTGTTTCAGACAGATAATTTTTAGATCTTGATTTTTAATTTTTTTTTTTTTACTGAGTTGCTGCAAAAAAATTGCTTTTTAAATTACTTTCTCAATTGATTGCTTAAATTGTAGAGGGTAGTACTGCAAATTTTCAGGGTGATGTAAAACAGAAAGATTAGAGGTGTGTTTAATACCTGAGGTGCACACACTCTGACAAACAATGAATATCCTGGGGCCTGTGCTGTCCTGATAGTCCAAAGCCAGGGGGGACCTGCCCTACAAGGACAGGGGAAGATTTCCCATGCACAGGGAATCTGCCCAAGGACTTGGGTCCACATAGCTGAGCACAGGCCACCATCCTGGGCTGCCTCACAGCCATACATGGCATCCTTTTCATACATGGTGGAGGCACATGGTACCCTGGGACCATGGGACCAGCTACCCTTCCCCTGTGCAGCTGTGATTTTTAACATCCATCACAGCAAATGCAAGGAACCTCCGGGACCAGGTGCAGGCCGGAAACGGAATAGAAATTAATCTGTGTGGCTTTTTTTTTTTTTTTTTAATTAAGTACAAGAGCATAATTCCCACATATTTAAGAATTCAGACACCTGAGCTTATAAGCTTAAGCTTTCCATCCCACCCCTGAATGTCAAGGCTACTGTTGTAGGTAATTTAGTCACAGCAGCTCAGACACCGTTAACAGGGACAGACCCTGACTCAAGGCTGAGCTGTGGAAACAAACACTGAATTTCCATTGATTTTGCTGGCAGGACAGGAGTGCCTGGTGGGGGGAAGCCTCAATGACAGGATCAGGGATGTCTGTGACTTTCACCACCCACATCCAGAAGGCTCCAGCACAGAAAGAACTGAAGCCCCAGAGGGAAGGACTGGAGCCTCGAGGGAAGCACTGCTTGCTGCCAACTGCAGTGGGTGCAGATGGGGGAAAACACCACCACACAGCTCCAAGGCCCTGTCACTTCTGCAGTTTTCTGCATAGCACAGATATGAAGCAGTGTCCAAGCATCCCCGAACAGCCAACCACAGCATGTTAGACAAGATATCAGCGAGACCAGCAGACCGTGGAAAATTAGTGGGAAAAGGGAGGAACAAGGATCTGTGATTTGCAATAGTTGGTCATGCTGTGCATATTTCTAGGGCATTTCATGCATGTGTGACTGCAAATACAAAAGCACACATATGTAAAGCAGCTTTGCTCCTCTGCATGTGAGCTCTTGTAAGCAGTAAAATCTTCAGTTTGCTGCTGATTTGACATTTTTTCATTGTGTTCCCTCTCCTTACCCAGGGCACAGGATGTGTGCAGAAGACCAGGACCAGCAATTGAAGGAGCAAATACAAATTTATATCAGCTAAAACAGAAAGGCTCTGTGACACACAGCCATTTGGAGAAGAGGAAAAATGCTGAGGGTAGAGAAGGGACAAGAGCCTGTCTTGCTCTTTGCCCAGAAATCCTGCAACCCCAGCCCTGCTGATGGTGGAGCCACAAACCCCATCTGAGCAATGCTGCTCCTTCCTGGGCTGAGGACCTGAAGAAAGGTTTCAAGGAGACAGAAACAGAGCTGTCTGTGCAAATGTGAGAACAGCACCCCATGAGATTTTGCCTCCCCTCTGAGAATGTGACTAACAGCTGATGCTCTTTATGTCTTTGCTTTCTATTTTAGGTGATTTTTAATTGTGTCACTCACAACAGCCTGTTTAGTAATGCCAGAAGATACATGGGCACACTTGGCTGGCAAAGGGATTTTGCTTTTCAAATAGGTACTTAATTTTGTGAGAAAGAGTACTAACAGAACTATCTCTGTTTCCTGGCAGCAAATCGTGTGGGTGTTATTCTTCCAAAGTGTCTCAAAGAAAGGAAGATGGGGTTAAAAAGGTAGATTTTCCTGTGAAAGTGTGTCTTTCTTTATCACAATTTCTCTTGTTCTTTCTTTTCCATTTCCTCTGCCCTGGTTCACTCTCCTGCTTTCTCACTCTCTTACACTCTGTGTACATGTAAGTGTGTGCTCATGTACATATATGTTTTGCCTTTCCTTGATTTTTCTTTTTTTGTTTGTTTTATGGCAAGAAAGTCAATCCTCAGTGAATTACTGTATAGTCCTGTCTCCGATCTGCTTGCCTGTTCCCTCCTTTAGGCAATTTGTTGCCAACTGGATTACATCAGAGCAGTTGCTTTCCCCACAAGAACAGGGGAAGGTGCAGATTAAAATAAGGATCAGCCAACCCTGTAGCACAACAAATTAGCTCAGGCCATTAAGCATAATGGCCTTCCAGAGGCCAAAGGGGTCAGCTATTAGTTCAAAATAATGACCTTCAGCCCAGGCAGGAGGAAGTATATACACAGACGCCTGTCATTCTCCTGATTCAGTTTTCAAAAGATCTACCTCACCCCACATTTTGTACAGTTAAAATGTTTAACACATTTAATGGGACCTGATGTGTTTGGCTTTTTTTTTTTTCTTTCAGGCTGACATGGGAGTTTGAAGTTAACCATGTGGAGGCTGCTAAAAGGCCCAGGCACAGTGATTCCAATTAACAACATGAAAACACAGTTTGCTTAATTTTGAACCGACTTAAACATCAAAGGTTCAAAAGTTCAGTGCAAATGTTCCTGGATTAGATTATTTCAGAGAGGAAGGGAGAGTAAAAATAAATAAAGGAAGAATTTCCAAGACTATATGGTATGGAGTGCATATCATATGAAATATGAACTGGTTAAGGAAGATGTTGAAAGCCTGGACTGGGATTCAGGAGATGTAGATTAAATTCCCTGTCTCTGCTACAAACTTCCTGTGTGGCCTGGAGCTGGCTCTGTGTTTTAGTTTTTGACACATGCGTGGGGTGCAGCTAATGAATCCTTTCTCCTGCCCTTTGTCTCCTTTCTCTCCCTAGTGCTGCCCTTTGGAGAAAGGTCTGCAGATCTTCTCTTAATGGGTACATATACAGAGATGAATACTCAATATAGGATTCACCTCTACTTTGAATACTGCCAAAGAAGAACTAGAAAAACAATAATTGAAAACAGTAGGTTGGCTTTCAGGAAATTCTTGACTCTGTCACAAATTTCCTGTGTGACTTTCACGAAGTCATTTAATCTCTCTCTGATTCAGCTCCACAACTATAAAAGTATTGCTCACTAATATAGTGTGTGATACATCCATTCATGGTTGTAACGCATATGAAAATTACAAAAGGAGGCCCAAAATGCATCTAGGTAGGTTTTCTCTGATTGATAGAACCTGGAAAGCTCAGTATCTGTCTGTAACACAGGCAAGTCTTTTAGGGAGGCTGTCTTGAAATTCCTAACATGTGCAGTTCAGCCCAATGAGGGAGGTGAAGGACTGGTGGACCCAGATACACTGCACTGTGTATGCACTGTCTCCATATGTGTCAGTCTTGAATGTCAAGCCCAATTCTAATGTGAAACACACAAAAAAACCCAAGCATATTTGTTTGTTTAAATTTGGGTGAAAAGAGGATTAGAGGGGAAGGAAAAGTTTACAAACTCAACAAGTTTTGTGAACCCCAACTGTCAGGAAAGAAAATTCACAAATCTATGAACCCCATTGCTTTCTATCATATCTTGCTTCAACATGGAGAAGTCTGGCTCAGTTTGTGACTTTTATGGTACAAAAGCTACTTAGTATTTGTGGAAGTATGAAAGTTGTTGTTGAATATCACAAAAAGAATTAAATCACCAAACTGTTTTCACAGGAGGATAAAAGATCTGACGTAAATCTTCAAAGGGTGGGCAGAAACTCTGTCCTTAATCTGCCCTGTTGTGCTGAGGTACTGCAGGCAATGCATATGGTATATAACGTTTCCCAGTGCTATGAGACTTTCATAAAGCCTGTGGGCAAAAAGGAGCTGATAAGGGCAAAACTGCATCATTAGGCTAACATTGGATTTTTTCTGCTTTCATGAGCAGATATCGAATAAAAAAACCTTTTTATTTAAAACTAATATCAGCCTTTTTTAGACTGTGTGAATGTAACTGTGGACGTCTTGTGAGCATGTGTGTTTAAGAGAAAGAAAAAAACTGCATAAGGGGAGGGTTGGTGTGTGCACTGGTCTCTGCCTCACAGTGATGCCAATTAAGCCCACTCTGCTGGAGAGCTGAACTTCACTCAGTGAGCTTTCACCATCCATCACCTGGCAGCAGGACTGCAACAGCTGCATGGCAGGGCCAGGAGTCCCAACTACAAAACACTCCATAGCACTTCTGGGGACATAGCTAGAGAGCTTCCATGGGACTTTGTGGTTCCAGTTCCTACTTGGGATAATATTTTTTCCTAAATGCTATAGTAGGACATTGCAGAATATTACTTAATGGCTTACAAAATATAAAGCAGATCTTTGGAAATGTTTTTAAGTTGTGCAAGTGTAAAAAACAAACAGAAGTTCATTTATACACCAAGTAACTTGTTAGGATATAAGGTATGTTATGATTTAACAATGACTAAAGATGAAAGTATTCTTATTAATTAACATGAATCAAACATTGATAAGAGAAAACTAAATTTAAAAAATCATTAAGAAAACATCACTCCCAGGCCAACACCAATGCCAGTTTTTTCTTGCCTAGATTGAGTTTTGTATTGAAATTATAATATAAGCCTCTGAAAACAGGATTTACAATGGAAACACTGACAGACTCTTAACTGGAGCACGCTACGTGTGCCTTTATAAACATGCCAGGCATGATAGTCTTGAGCCAAAAAAGTGCTTCTTGAAAAATGTATTAAAAATTAATTTATTCCTTATGCAAGTCTAAGTTAAAACTTCTCAGCATGAGATTTATCAATTCCCTCAAGGCTCATCTCTATGCATTGCAGACAACAAAAATGTGCTCTATATAAGATAAATTGGAACAGCACAGCCCTCCCTGGGATAAGTGGAATACTTTGCTGGTAGATAGCATACTATGCACATTGTGTATGTAAGAAACCATATTCAGAATACAACTACGAATCAGCCAGCCTTGATGTAACCTGGTTTTGCCTTCTCTTCCAGCTTTACTGTGCAGCACAGGCAGCCACATGTGCACGGGAGAACATAAGATGGACGTGTCATATTGTGGAGTTTAGGTGGGGCACAGCATGGTCACAGTCCTGCTGGCCCTCTGCCCAGCCCTATGGGCACATGTGGGAATCCAGCCCTGGGGCAGCAAGGAAGGACATCCATCACAAAGGGATGGTGTGCACCCACAAGACTGGGCATGCTGTTCTCTCTCCTCTGTCACAAGACTGGGTGTGCTGTGCTCTCTCCTCTTTCCCCCTCTTCCTCCATCCTCTCTGTGGGGAGGCAAGAAAGAAACTTCTTTCCCGAGCAGGGTCCCCCTCCACCAGCCAGGGAGCATTGGGATTTGGCCACAGTTGCCGCCACTTCTGCAAATAAAAAAGAGAGAGTGCAATTTGAAAATTGGATATGGTCTGCAAATGAAATCCGACATGCAAACAGCTAAGAATGTGGGTTATGTGTGATACCCAGCCCCACATCTGCACACAATTTGCACAATGGATTCCTGTCATTTTCCAGGCTGAAACAAAACCCCACAAGTTCAGCAAGCCCCACAACTTTCAAGGGCTGAAATTTTTAGCAGAGTCTTGCAGTCTGGCTTCCCCTCAGATGGAAACATTTCTCACTCTAAGTCTCCAGCTCCTCTCTTCCAAATGCTGAGCATGTTCTCAGCCCCAGCCACACACAGCTGAAGATAAACCTAGGGCAACATCAAGAAGAAGTGCAACATTTCTTTAAGAAGCAAGTATTAATATATTTCCTGTTAGACACGGAAAATAAGATTAGAGGTGATATTACAAGAAAAGCTTTCTGTGAAATGAGGAATAAATGTCATTAATGGCCCCTAATGGATGAAGTGTCTCCCACCTGCATGAAAGTCTGTATCATGCCTGTATTAGATTGTCATACATGATTGATAGTGAAATAAGACCACTTTCCAACAAATGAGAAAAAAAGTCTCATGCTGTAAATTCATTTACAATGGATTCATTTGCAAAGAGATTGATCCGATCAACGACTGAGAAATTGAGTTCAAATTGATTTTATTACATGAAGACTAGGATCATGTTATAAATATCCACAATGTATACAGCGAGTAAAAACTAAACAAAGCCAATGAAAGAAAATCCTCCCTCACCCTGAAAGGAATATGTACCCTTTACTTCTTCTTACCAGTTGAAGGTGCAAGATAGTGCAACACAACTGGTCTCTCTTAACAGTGGTATCCTTTAAAGCGGTGTTCTCCATGTGACGTTTACTAAACAGTGACATCTATTGGGGATTAGTATTTCAAGAAATTGGAAAACAGGAGTCTGTTCAAACTTGACTAATGAAATCATTTGAAATTACCTGTTATAGGACACAATTCTGAATTAAAAGAGAGATGGATGAGACAAACTTTCCATCTCTAGGGCTAGACCATGTTATTAGGAGACACACTGAGGCAGTTGTGGGTGGAGAGGTATGGGGGTGTGAAATTTCTCTGTGGGTTTAAACAAAATACTGCCATTTTCCAGTGGGTATTTTCACCCTTCAGTGGAGTGTATGTGGCAGCAAAAATTTCTGCATCTTTCTAAAAAATGTAATACAGATATATGTCTTCCACCATGGGGCAGCTTCAAAGGCCAGGGGCCCAGGTAAGGGACTGTGGCTCCCCAGGCAGTACTCCTCCCTTTGCCAGGGGGAGGTGAAATATCTTATCTTTCCATGAACATTAAGTGGTCCCTTCTTTCTAGGACTGTCAGAATAAAGCTCTGACAAATCACACAACCGTTAGTGTGCAGTTTTATGAGAAATGGAGTACATAACAGCAAAATCAGCCCTGTTGTTCCATCTGTGAGAAACTGGGCCACTCTTCTCCAGCCTCCCTGGAGCTATCTCTGCCCCACACTTAGACAGCCCATTCTTCAACCTCTCCTCACAGGGAGCTGCTCCAGCCCTGAGCACCCTGGGGGCCCTTCACTGAACATACACCAGCTTGTCCATAATTGGTATTTAGGGAGCCCCAAAACCAGACACGGTATCGGGCCATGGTCTCATGAGTGCAGAGTAGAGGGGATTAATCTAATCCCCAGATGCATGGATGGACCATGTCTAGTGTCTGCTGGCTCCTGAATGGCTCATGATGCCCCACGGCACCAGCGACTCCCACAGAGCTGCTCCCCAGCCCAGCCACCCCCAGCCTCCATCCTTGCAGGATTTTTCCCTCAGAGGTCCAGGAGTTTGCATTGATCCTCCTTGAATTTCACAAGATTGCTGTTGGCTCACCCCTCCAGCCTGACTGGGCCCTGAGGTGGAGAGATCTGTTGTTGTTGCTCCTGAAATGATTTTGCTAATCTTGTACATGCCTTGGAATCTCTTCAGCACATTTCTGAAGGCAGCTCCAGAGCCAGATGACTTTCTGAAGTGAAGCTGGCAAGCAGCAGCTGAGAGGCAAGCCAGACCATTTCCCACAGAAGTTCAGTGGCTGTGCTTTTGATTTATATTGTTATTTTTTAAATGGCACATTTTAAAATTAAAAAAATAAACACCAGCTTAAGCTATGTACCCTAACACATGCTTACAAGAAAAGTGAAATGCATGCTGAGAACCTGCAGAACTTAATTTCTGTGCTATTGCCTCAACTTCAGGTTGACCCGGAGTTCTTCAAAAGAAAATACAAACACATTGCAATGAAATTTTTCTAATGAAAATATATTGGTTTTCCGTAATGACATCCAGAATGGAATTTCTAGTCTGAACCAGAACAAAGAAGCAGCAACCTCTGAATAGTCCCTGCCTAGGGCCCACTTTTGGGGGAGCAGAGACCAAGACCCATAATCCTGTTCTGCTCAGCTCCAAACAAGGAACTCCTACCACCCAGTGGGCTCCTAACAGATTGCTCTGCTCTGTTTCCAAAACAGTTTTTGGAAGACTTTGATTTTATTTCAACAGAGAACAAAAATAAATTTCCAAACCTCAACATTTTTTGTTAAACAGAATTTTCCCAGCCAAACCTTATTGTTGTTACAAATCCCCCAAGAGCTTCCAGAATAATCAGAAAGGAGTGTTGCATCCAGAAAAATCCCAGATCAAAACCAAAGGGTAGAAAGAAGTGATAAAGCACGTCGGGAGGTCACTGGTTGTGTGGCCACCCCATACTAGCAGAGTCATACAGGGAAGGAGATTGTTATCATCGTGCAAATGCCCACAGCAGTAATCCAGCCTGGACTGGGAAGGGGAAAGCAGCTCTGAGTTGTGCAACAGGCACTGCTCCCTGTGCACACAGCCATCTGTCTCCACATCCCCCTTTGTCTGCCTTGGCAGCTACCTCCTTCTCCACATTTCCCCACCACAAACACAGCAGCCCTCCTCAAACATTCCTGCAGCAGGAGCTGCCACTGCTGGTACTGTCCTTCTGATGGCTTGCCAGGAGGAGCAGGGGACAGGTCAGCAGGGGAGAGCAAGGCTCTTGTATGGGAAGGAGGAGACGGTGTAGATGTGAGCGTGCACAGCCCAGCCCTGCTCATCTGGGAGGAGAGAAGGGACCCAGGGTTTGTCATGAAGCACAGAGGAAATGGGCTCATTCCCTGCACAACTCTCCTTCCTTAACCTCCCAGGGATGACCAGGCACATCACACTACCAAAGGTCAGAACTATGCTAAGCCTGGCACTAAAGGCATTCTGCAGGCACGTGTCACCTAGATCCTTTCTCCAAGTACCCTCAAGCTATGCCTGTTTGGGTGTCACTGACAGGGTGGTGGTGGGAGCAGGAGCTCTGGGTCTACACAGACACTCACAAATGTGGGTGTTTGGCTGTCAGAGCATCACTTCCTCCATGTTTTGCAGCAGCTTGAGCATAGCTCCTAGCTCGGGTTCATGAACTTCGGTGTTGATCTTAGGGCTGCTGAGCTGGGCTCCAATCAGTGTATGGTGTTTAGTCCACTTCTGCCTTAATTATCCATCTGAAATATGGGAAAAATACACTATTTCCCTGTTTTCCAGGATAAACACATTGCAAGTTTGTGAAGGTCTGGATGGGGATCAGAAGCTAAAAGTTTCTCTTCTCCTATTAAAATGGGTGGAGTTTTTATGAAAAGGGAGACAAACCCTTTGCTTTCTGTAGCAGAATAATAGTTTCAGCCTGGAGAAAAAAAAAAAAAGGCCTCTGGTAGGAAGCTGTACCTTTTTGTCAAAGGGTTCAGACACCACTATAAGACATAATAGTTTCGCATTTTTCCTTAGAATCGCCTCTCACAAAAAAAAAGATAAGCTCTTGGTTGAATGTTCAGCACCAAACAGCAGATAGTGAAGCAGGGATTTCTCATGCCCTGATGACAGTGAAGAAACATCACCTTTGTGGAAAAAGAAAGCACTAAAAGAGCAGTTTCACAGCTAGATGATCTTCCTGCTCCTATTTGAACAACAGCTTTTCTGGCTCTGCAACCCTTCGCAGTCTACCTCTTCCCTCAGACCTCTCCTTGCTCTGTGCTGAAGCTTTTCCTCCAGTCAGATGTCCAGGAACACATAGGTCAGGGACAGGGTATGCACTTCCTCAGCTTCTTGTCTCTGAGATAAAAACGAAAAGAACAAAAACACTAACCAATCCAGAGCTGCTCTGTATTTATAGCAATCATAATTAACATCCTCTCAAGCTGACCTGGAAGCTCCTGGGGTTTCTCTGCCTCTTAAGAGACTGCGTGGGGATATAAGCAGCTCAGGGAAGAGATCCCTGTGGAATTAATTACTCCTACATGGGTCTGGGTCTTCATCTCAACATCCCCAAATATAAAAGGGAAACAACCAGCAAAGAGGAGGTGTGAAGAGGGTGCACATCTCATCTGTTCTCCACAACAGCTCTGCCTGGCACAAGTTCTGCCAACATTAGAGCACCAGGCTTTTTTCAGGATTTTCTCAGCAGGTTTCCACCAGACCCCATGTGCTTGGCCCAGCATGTGATAAAGTTACCAGCTATGCAAACACACGCTCTGCATGGTGTTTTAATAATTTGCAAAAAGAGATGTTTAATGCAAAATCTCCTGATCTGACTCATAGAATCAGTTTTACCCCAGGAAAGAAATGGGTGTTTCTCCACAAAGATCTGTGAAGGCAACTGTGCTCAGTAGCCCAAGCTGTGATTACAAGCATTCAGCCAGCAGTTACTCGTGACTATTTTCCCTCTATAGCAGGAAAATAAAAGCTGTTTAGTTTAGTCCTCTGCTCAGTACGACTTTAGGGTCCCTCCTAGCCCTGTTCCCCATGTCTCTGAGTTTACTTTCTCTTCCAACAGCTTGAGCATTACGAAGCACCCCAGTGCTTGAAGGTTGAATATGAAGGACCAGAACCCCTACACATTACACCCCCTGTCTCAGAGGGCAATTGGTAATTTTATTTTTCTTTAATATGAAAAGCATTTATCTAATTGCGTCATTACTTTTGTTTATATGATATTCGAAACCTCCCATTATTAATGTTGTCCAACACATCAGTATAATAGCGCTTCTATTTGTTTGTTTCTCTGCCAAATTCTCATGTTCTCACGCAAAGCGCTTTCCTCTGGCTGATTATATTTTTGAGTGGTTCTTTTTTCAAAATCAGCCCAAATCCCATTTCTTTGAACAAAGCTGAGAATAAGGTTTGTTATTTCCCGTATTAAAAAGTTATTTTCTGATACCTCTGTAGCATGCAACATCTTTCTATCTCCTAGCAGGGATTGGAAATTTTCTGGCATCGTAGCCTTAGCATTAATGCAAACCTTTTGCCAGTTAAAGGAAAATTATCTATTATAAGCCAAACTTCAGGAAAAAAAAAAGCATTTATTAAGGATAAGGATTAAGGATATCCATAAAAACATAATATTTTAGTGTCTCATTTGTAAGTCTCATTGATAATGTTTTCAGTATATTTTTTATATGTGCTATTTTATTAAATTACTTTAAAAATTATTTTCCAAATCACCTTTTACACCTTACTGAGTAGCTTCTTTAGCATTTTAAAATTCACAAGCTTATGCACACACAGAGAAAAAAGAGCTATAACTACAGCACTGATTAACAGTAAACTCATAAATTAAAGTTTATGGGCTAGAGTATCACAAATAATTATTACAATCAACATGAAGAGATTTTTAAAAATAACTTATAAAATAGGAACAGTTGCACTGTGTGTTGTTTCCTGTACTGAAAGCAACTATTATTTGCCACTTCTACCACATTGCTGAATGAAACATTAAAAATAGTGCCTTTCATTTTCCAGGCTCTGAAGCCACCCAGCTGGCAGGGCAAAGAAAAGAAGTGTTCACAAACCAAATGTTCCAGATCCTGATACCAATCCTAGCAGTGTAAGTCTGGAGTAAATCTACTCACTCTCTTCATGGATATTCTGGAACAGTATAAAACAATGTGGTTTGGTCCATTGGGTAATAACAAGACACAGAAGAAAATAAGATGATGAAATGGAAAGAAGATAGGCTGTGCCACAGTGATCACTGGTTTCTGGGCTGCTAGGGCAGAAAGAAGTATCAGCCTTTTGAGTCTTGCTGGCGGTGTATGTTGCACTTCGGCAAAATGAACAAAGTACGGCCTGCTCTAATCGGGTTTGACCATTCCTACATTCAGTCACACCAACTCCACAGATCACACCTTGCAGTCTTTTGTACAGCAGAAGTACTGGGATGGTCAGATACCTGCAGTGTCTGCAGTCCCTCACCACTGGCTGAACAACACCAGGAGAGAAGCCAACCCCCAGTAGTCCCACAAAAGACCATGCACTTTTCCACATCTTTCACCTCACGTTTTGGGTGCCTCCATGTTATGCCCCTGTGGCATGGTCCCACGTGAGCTGCTGATGCTGCCAATGTGGTGCATAACAAGCTGACTGCATACAGAAACATGGATTTATATCACATTGCATTTTTTTTGTGTTAAGTCTCCTCTCTCATGTGTTTGTGTAAAGGAGCTAATAAAATCAGAGGGGAGGTCTTGGGATGTTCATCGTGTGCAGTATAATGTTTTGTTTCAGTATGAAACAGCTGTATAAGGATTATAAAAATGTGATTTGCCAAAAATATTTCAAATATTTGAAAGATGACTTGGTGTCATTTTCCTTATAAAAATAACCAATTCCTTCTGTGTTGACTAATGTGATGTACATAAAGTGTTTTGGCAGCCATACAGATCGAGTTGTTTCAGCTGTTGTTCATATAGACAGGTCATTCTAGACATGTACAGATGCAATGCACATTAAAAATGTAGCACTACAAGCTTTTGTAACATTCATAGATGTTCTAAGAGGTGAAGAGCAAAACCTAGACATTCAGCTGGCATCATACTGTTTTCACTGGGGGAGGAATTGTGTTCATAAAGTCAGGAGCAAGACCTCAGGACCAGTCGTGTGCTAAACACCACAGCTGGAGCCCAGGGAGCGTGAGGAAGCTGCAGAGCACTGCATGGATGCTGCCACGCAAGAGAAGTGCACTGTTAATAAAGCTGCTGAACACTGATGCCAGGGCTCCATGTTGCACTCCTACTTTATACCCTATTTCAGGATGCCCATGGGGTCCTTCATGCCCCTGGGTGCCTAAACATCCTGGAGGTATTGGCTGAAACCAGATTCCTCTGTGCCTCCCACAACTCTGCTGAGCAGAAGTATACAATCTCCATGAGATGGGGCCATCCAGACCTGAGGATGCCTTTGCAGGACCAGCAGAATGATGAAGTCTGGAGCACATCTCCTGTGCCAGCTGCAGGGCAAGAGCCACTCACTGCTTGCTTGCTGACACAGTTTTGTAAGGGATTGCAGAAATCCTGGCAGTAGATCTGACCCAACTGCTTGATGTGCAGAAAAATAGACCCACACACAGCAAACCACATGCATAACACACTCCTCTTTGTGGAAATGAATCCTCTGAGCCTGCCCATTCTGCTATCCGTACACTGCAGAGCTGGATTTGTTAGATTCAATGTATATGAGCTGGAAAACTCATCTGCAGATGTGCTGGAAGTCTGACACATCCAGAGTATAAACAGGCTAACAGCACACATGCTCTGCACTACACACAGCCATTTTCTGTCTAGTATTTCAGAGAAAAAAATAGGAGCCCTAAGACACTTTATCATATAATTGGAGACCCCCCCCCCAGCTGTGTCCAACTAGCGCTCCCTTTGTGAATCAGGGCTCACTAAGCCCTGCGTGTATCACTGTGTGCTTGTTATATGTTCAGCGCTACACCAGGACAAAAATAGAGTCCTGACATTAAAAGAAAGTATAAACTCAAAGACAAAGAAAGGCAAGACTTACCAGAAACCTAGAAATGATTGATTCATACTCTTTAATAAGTAAAAGCATCCATCTGAGTATCCAGGCAAAGGAGGGATACCATTTGGAGCATCTTACATTAAGGCTTAAAATACAGAAAATAAAATTTATTTTGAGGGGAAAGGTAGGAATGTTAATCACAGGAAAGTCACAGGACTGTATGACAAGAGGATCCCAGTAGATGGATCTTGCACTGGCTCATTTTTTATTTTATGAAGTAGAATCCTGAGTAGTAAAATTCTACAGATCTTAAATTATAATCACTGAAAAGAGGCATGAACCTTCTGATTTTCAATACATATGTGAATCAATACATAGCTGTGGATGCCCTGCTGTCTTAGAGCTTTTTGCTATGCTGTAGTTTGAGTGGGAAGGGAAAGGTTGCACTATGAAAATGAACCAGCTTACATACTGAAGATAGGTTGTTTTGGTTTATTACATAAAAATGGCTGAAAAGAGAGAGAACTGAGGTCAGCATACACACCCCCTTGTGCTGTGAGACACACACTGCTGTTTCCTAAGTTGGGAGGGTAATGGATATGCATAATGCAAAGCTTGCTACTGCAAAATGTTCTACAATTTCACCTCTCATGGGTGAAAACACAAGCCCCCAAGCTGTGGATGCCAATCATCCTTAAAGGTGCACTTTGAATCATGCAGTGCTGAGCCTGAAAACACTAATACAGCAACTTGCTCCAAGCATCACTTTAGAGATATGAAAAGTCATACGTTCACTTTATTGCTTATGGATTATGCTGATAATGGGGCAATAAAACTCTGCCCCGAACAGGGGAAGAGCAGGTCTAGCCTGTGTTTCATTTCAGGTGTTAACAGAATATCAGAAAATAGTGAATTGCAAGTTTCCATTCTGAAGTATCAACTGCCTTCTCAAAACATATGTAAGTATGCAAAGGTAAGCAAGCAGATACAGATACCTTTGGTTTGTATCGGCAGAAACACAAAACTTTTTATATTGAAGACTGAATTTGTCCCATTGAAGAAAGCAGGGAATTAAAAGAACATTCCCTAAGCTGCGCAAATATATAAACAGATCTGTGATTTTAAGATGCAAACATGCAGACATCAGTAATCTGCATATATCAATATTTTGAGAGTAAACATACACGAGTCTTTACACCTGACCACAACTTGCTGTTTTCAGTTTGAATTTACACTAAATAGGGCAACCTTCTTCTAATTCCCCAGCTTAATTTCTCAATGCAGACAACTTTCACCTAGGACACATAAATTCCTTGTCTGTATTGCCTCCAAAGGCAAGTAGAAAGAACCTGTATTTTAATGGAAATTAGGAAGTTCATAAGGCTGACTCTTCTAGGGTTTAGCAAGTAATTATATCTACTCTATAAATACTAGCTGTTGCATATGCCTCCAGATATGCTGCCTGACACTAGCGCAGCAAGAATGCCGGGTCAAATGCAATTAGACTGGAAGTAATGCTGGAGTAAAACTCAAATCTGTAATAGGATGAGAAGCTGACAGCGAAAGCCCATTTTCCTCCTCATCACTGAGGTCATGAGTGCATTTCTGTACAACAGAACACACTTACTGCACTATGTCTCTCCATCACTGTAGCTAAGCAAAAACAAAACCAAAATGTATTTCTTATTTAACATCCAGCTACAGCTCAGGTATCAGCCTCTAGACTCTATTCAAACCCTAATGCTCACACAAAGCTGTAAGTCAAATACAAGAACGTTTTTCATTTCTTTTTTTTTCCCCCAAGACCAGAATTCCTTATGACATTTTGTGTGAACTTCCAATAAATTGTACCACAAAAAAGAGAAAAGGAAAATAAAATCCTTATTATTTTAACATATCAGTGTTGGTTGTAAGGAGCTGGTACATTTTTAAATCAGTGGTTGCTCTCTTGAATCATCACTGAGAAGAGAGAACTAACATGTACCTTGAAAAATCCTTATTGAAATCCTCTGGAATAAAAACAAAGCTCTATTTACATGCATTCTCTGAAGGAAGGATTTAACAAGGCTTGAAAGATGGCTTTTGCTTGCTATTCCTCCAGTAATCAACAAGCAAAATATTTGATATTTGGCAAAAATAGCACCTGTGAATTTATGCTTATTTCCAAGAGATATTTAATTTCATTTTATAAATCTCTTATGCAGAATAACAACTCTTTCATACTGCATTTGTTAACATATTGCAGGTCAGCAAAAAACAAATACTCCTACTGGTTACTCTACCAAGATTATTTTTGGCAGGTACTAATATTTGGGGTTTAATTGTTTAGTTGGCATTTAGTTAATTATGTTTTAATTTTTTTTTTGCTGAGAAGTGCTGAACAGTTGCAGATAGTACTGAAGGAACCTATAGTCCTTTCATGAATTTAAACAAAGCAAAAATGATGGGTTAGACAAAATTTGGCAGTTCTCAACAATAGCGGTGGTGTTTCACAAGGTTATTTAGAGTGGTCATTAGCTTTTGCAAATAGATTTCACACAGTGGATGAAAAATTAAGCAAACACGAAATCATTGTCACTTGGCTTTCATTTCATGTGTGAAGTTCTATGCATTTATGCTCCAGCAGCTTCCATGCTCAGGTCTGTGATCCCAGTGGTGCTACCAGCATTTACCAGTGATACTGTGAGGGCTGTAGAAGCAGCAAGTGAGGGGTTACTCACTTGAAAAAGGGATAGATATTTGGGTCCAGAACTCACAGTCTAATCTCGCTAGTGTTTTAAAAATGTATTGCATAGCGCAAAGTGTTCTTGTGCAAAGGGGAAAGCAGACAGCTCAGCCAGGAAACACTTCCTAGGCCTCTGTAGAAAAATGGACAGAGAAATGTTTCCACTGGAAAGGAGGCAAGGAAACCAGAAACAAGATCATTGGCATACTGCTTCTTTCAAAGAAACTGCAAAGCCTTTATTGTCCAGAAGGCAAAACCCAGGAACTTCTGTCCCCAACTAAGGTACCAAAGGGGGCCAATTACCTGGTGCTTGCTGCACTGGCGGGACAGACCCACCGTGCTCCTTCCCAGAAAGGACACCAAGCCTGTTGCCACAGTATTCCTCTTCCTGGAGCCAAAGAAGACTAAACAATTCTACTCCAGAACCATGCACAGAAATATTCCAGTAGATGGGAAGACAAACTTACATAGCATTTCACACAGAGCAAATCTGCATTGTACACTCTGAAGAGGCACCACCAAGGACGATGGATCCAGAACTAACAAACTGCAGTTTTGTGTGGATTTGGGCAATGTCATGTACCCTGTGATCTCCAGCTGACACTCCATTCATGACAGGGTGTATCACAAAAGTCTATCTCCTACGCAACTTTTCTGGTGTCTAATAGTACACAAACTGATGCTATAGCCTTTCCTTCAGCTACAGTATTTATAGAGGATTTTATAAGCTTTCCCTCCTCTGGTTTAGTTCCTCATTCCATAAAATTGATGGGAACACAGATAGGTCAGCCCTTTAGTTAGTTTGACTTAAAGCTGGCCAGCAGATTCAGAAGTAAATGGCAAGACAAACATAGTGGCAGAGTGCTATCATACACACCCTCTTTCTAATGGAAGTTGGGTTGAAAATTAGGTGAGTCCACTTCAAATGATGGAAGCTATTAGGAATTTATGGTTAAATGTGTGTTTAAATTATGGTCTGACTTCAGGGTAGAGTTGGGCGGGGGGAAGCTGCAAGGGTGCAACTTGATTCAAACTCATATTTCCATACAAATACTTTTTAAATTGTTTTGAAGTTTAACCCTAACTCTAAATTTTTGGCATTTATCGAGAGATTTTTGGAGATACCTACAAAAAGTGAATCCTTTTGACTACTAATATGTGTGTAACTTTGAATTAATATGGGGCTTATGCTAGCTGAATATAAAATCAACTATTTTGCTATTTCCCAGTACAAAAATACCCCAATAGTATTATTTAGGAGGACCATATTATCCCAGACCGTGTTCTGTTAAATTAATGGTACTCCATGAAACTTGAAAACCCAAAGAGCTTTTTCATTCGCTTTTTGTCAAGAAACTCTCTAATTTATTCAGACTTTATGGGTCCATGTTTTGTGGAAATGAATATATGATTTGAATACCACTTCCAAGTTTCATGGAAAATAGTCTCAACTAGAAACAGTTGTGAAGACTAAGGTGTATCATTACATTGCACTGAAACTGCTGTCTCGGGATACCAGCTACACTAACATTGCTCCATCGAGACATTTGCACTATGTTGGTGTGAAACTGGCTCAATAACTAGATGAATCACTCTCTGTGCTTTTACCTCCCTCATGCTGACTTGCTTTACTAATTGGTTCCTCTCTTGAAGTTTTCGAGGCATTTTCATTTTGCTGTAATTCCTCTTCTATCTTACACCACTTTCTTTTAACCACCTCTAAGTGATTCGCTGCAGGATGACCTAAGGTTTTGCCCAAATTGAACTATTGCTTTGTTTGCAGTGGAGAATAGCAAATTAAATCAGCCTCTGAGACAAAATGAACATTTGGCATAAAACTCACTCTGAAAGGTTAATGAATCTCAGAAATCCTCTAAAGTGAATGAATGAGGCTATACCTAACCAATATAACCAATATAAAACTCATGCAGCAAACACTGCACTCCTAATATAACCCCTCTGATTTCAGTGAGTCTCATATTTTCACAATGTTACATTAGACTTATACCATAATAAATACTACAAAACAAATGTAACCTAACAGACAGTTCAATCACTTATTATTGTTTGTGCTGCCTGTGGTGTCAGCTGAGGCTCCATCCTACACCTGAACACTGCACCGCAGAACTGGTTGTCCACTTCCTAAAACTCTCAAGAGCATGAAACACTGTCTGTGCCCAGACCCAAGCAGTGACAAAGCCAGCACCCACTCGAGAAGCAAACACTGGAACGGGAGGATGCCGCTGTCTTTCTTTTGTCACTGTCTTTACTCCTTGCTGGGTATCTCCCAGGAACATAGGATCTTGCATCAATTTTATGTTCTCTCTGTTCCACGGTTTTAAACAAAAAAAAAAAAAAAAAAAAAAATTTATGGATTGATTTATTTTAGTGGAATAAAAGCACCCAAATCTTCTCAGCTCATTTGAAAAAGTGCTTAATAGCAATTAGCAATGGTGATAAGGGATAGGGGGTATTCACACCTCGGTCACTTCTAAGGAAGTGGGGCAAGAAGGGCTAGAAACAGTGCTAGATCCAAGATTGCCATTTATAATATACTGACTCAGACATTGGTCCCTGAAGGATATCCCTTAGGTCAAGTCTTATAACCCTATGCCAGGACAGGTTTACATGATACTCTTCAAAGTTTCTTCACCAGTAATCTTAGTGCGTTTTAAGGGATGCAGAGTGAAGGGGATTTCCACAGCCGTCTGGAAAAGTCTGACACCACCCAGCAAACATTCCCACATTGCAGCTGGGATATCACTTTTCATGCCTTTATGCCTCTCAGTGTCCGAGGGTCGTGTGGGGGGAATCAGCAGCCAGTGAGGTCAGCTTCTTATGGAGAGGTTATGAATGTTATTTAGTCCCTAAAAGATAAAGCAGAGAAGCACTTTCTCAATATTGAATGGCAAGAGAATCCATGTGGGACTAGTATCAGTAATACAGAGCTGAGGATAAAGAATATAAAATTAGGTTAGTGTGGAGTTAACCCATTAAGCTGTAATTTAAACTACCTAAACGGACAGATCCCTGTCCCCCATTTCTGTACCATCTTTTATTATCAACTCAGAAATAAGATAGACAAGCCTGTAGCCTCTGTTTTATTATTCTGAATAGGAAGGGAGGGAAATGGAGTAAAATTATGAGTAACTGTTTCTTATCATGTTATTTGTATTCTGCCCTTTGCAGAGCATATTATAATGGAAGAGGGAACATTAAACCACCAGAGGCAGTTCATGGTTCATTGAAGATTACAGAGGCTGGAAAAGAAAAGCAAAATCAGTAAACTTACCTTTTTATTCATACAATATCGCAATAGCTGCAATGACTGGTGGGAAAATTTGCCCTCTAAACATTTTTATGTGTAAACATTTTGAAAGCTCCCTGAAAATTACAGTTAACTTGCAGAGCACAGTATTTCTGCAAGCCTTTTTATACTTGAATAACTTAAATGCATCTTCTTTAAAGGATTTCTACTAACATAAGTTTAATTATCAGCAAGGAATAAACAACTTATACAGACACAAACAACAACAAAAAATCAGAAACAATGCCTCCCCTATGCAAATTGCGTATCAGGGAAAACAGCACTGCTTCCTCCTCACCACAACTCAGTTACATGATATTTTTACATGAATGAATCAAAACACCAGCATTATTTCATATGGTTTTGAATGACACAGACATGGGAGAGTTGATTCCAGGTGAGTTAGAAATTGTATCCCTACATTTGTTCAGGGTGCCTGGGCAAAGCCAGTACTGCTATTGCAAGTTGGAGTCTTTCTTTTCAATCAAAGTAAAAGCACAACTTCCTTTTGTCAGACTGGCATTATTTCTGTTTTCTTTTTCTTTTCATTTAAAGAAAGAAAAGACCTCATGAATAAATCTCTAGCTAGATTAAGGAATTTATTTGTGTCATCTCATTAAAACTTTGTAGGAGTTAGGGTTAACACTATTTTCTTGCCTCTGTGCTAGTTACTAAGAATAAATTCCTGCTCACAGTTACAGCAGGGGTGGAGATCAAAGCATATTTGAAACCAGGTGGAAACTGGGAGAAGTAAAGGGAGATAAGATCTGGTCCACAGCTTATACCACCAGCCTTTGCAAGGAGTTCTCCAGGTCTCTCCACTTCAGAGAATTCCCTGGCAGCATACCTATGCAAATAACTGCTTCTTTCACCTCCTGAGCCAGGTTACCTGAAAAATGCTGCACTTTCCCATTAGGATCAATCTCTCTTTCGTGCTACCATTCTTAGTTAGGGTTGCTGGATAGGGCAAGCAGTTGTGTCTCCTGATGTAGAGGCCCCTTTTGCATCTTTGCAGCTACATGGGGTATACAAAAAACACAATCATAGATAATACTTGGATAGTGAAGTTAACCATGCATTAACTAGTCTGGTGCCTTTGTTTTACCTTTTTCTTTTTTTAAATTTTGGTACTGAGCTTCATGTGTTTTGCTGCTAATTTGACCTTTCATTGGAGTTCAGATTTGTGCTTAGTAACTACATGGCAAACCCTTTGCTGCAGGAGCAAAGGTCTGGTACAAAGACTGCAAAAATGGTGAAATGTTCACACTGACAATTTTAGGATTTCTTATCTCATATCTTTCAAATGGCTGTCTACGGCTGGTCAGTGTAAAACTGTTTACTAATCAATACAAAGAGCAGATTCTGGTCATTCACTGTGTTGTCATTTAAAACAGAGGAAAAGGTGAACTACTGACATTTTGGTAACAAATTACACCAAGCTGGAAATTGGATGAAAATTATTCAGACAGTGTTCTGGATGTATTTAACCTATGCCTAGGTCCTCCTGAACACCTGATTTGTTAAAGTAGGTATTTCAAAACTAAAAAATCTCTGACAAAGCTAAAAGAAAAGGTTGATTCATGCCAACAATATGGATTTGAATATCAAAATACTTTCTGATGTATAGGATAACTAAGATAAGTAACTTCAACCCTTTCTTTTACTGTTCCCTAGCTACCTGATGCATTAAGGGAGAAATGAGTTCATGCAAACCACAAAATCCTGGGCATCCAGCAGAGCAAGTGGTTATGAAGGAAGTAAGGACAGGAAGTAAGAACAACCACAACTTTAACTTTTGCAGCCAAAGCAAGTGTCATCAAACAGAAAAAACTGTGGCTTGATTTTTTTTTCCCTGAAGAAATGGTGGATTTGTTATTTCTGTCTTTGTTGAGGTATTTATGCAGTTTATCTATTTTGACATCTTGAAAATATTTACAAATATAAACAGTTATAATGCCTTGATGATGATGATGATGATTTATCACTCCATGTGACTCAGCCTATTAGTGAATTGGTTTTCAAGATCAAGAAGAAAGTTCTTACTTGGATTTCTCATACGTAAACCCAGGCAAGTGACCCAACACACCCAACCACATTCTTAGTGTCTCTACCTCTTTACTTTGGACATTCATTGCCAGCAATTCCTCTTCAGGAATATACACAAGCTGGCTCAAATTAGCTACTTTTTGTCTTTTCACCCAAGTTTCTGAAGTTTTGAACCTGTCCCGGTTAGAGTGAAACAGATAAGTACCTGTGATTTATATTGTCTGGCTTTGCATTTTCAAAGCTTAAAAGAAACAAATATTATATTTTCACTGCCCTCTGAATGATTTCTAATATTGATTGCAGTCTTCCATTTTATTACAAGTTGTACATGATTTGCTATGTTTCTGAGGAAGTATACAAAGTGTAATAGAATGCAGTATTACAGAGTAAAACGAGTTAAACAATCTAATTTCTTTTATTAGAAATCAACTTGGCACAGTTCAGTGTTGTCAATCTATTTTCAGGTAATTCTCTTTTGGAGAAAGTGCAGCTGCTTGAGTTAACTGGCAGACTGCTGAGATTTTGGTAGCGTAATCCAGCCAAGAATTATCTATGCTCGTTAAGATCTTCACTGCCAATGAAAACAGGATTATGCTTTGGACCCACAATCCAAAATAAAAATACCAAACTAGCTGCCAGTGTGCTTGGATCAGGCAAATATTCCTTCTCAGCCCTTTAGTGCTTCCTTCATGTCAGAAAAGCAATTTTGGTTTCAGTTTGCACCAGGCAACTTCTTGGCTGCTGTTCACGACAGTTTTCTGTTTCCTTAGAAAGGATGCAATCCCCCGAGACACACAGCAGTTTGTGACACTCTCTTTCCTGAATACAAGCGCTGCAACATACAGGAGTTTTTACCAGTGACCTATGGATGGGTAACCTATTAAAAATAACACCATGGTGAGAATTGAGCACGATGCTGTAGATGCATAGCATGCCTTTCTTTATCCAAGTGTCACTCTACGGGCTTCAGGAGGATATTAATGTGGAAAGGTTAGTCATGTGCATAAGTCTGTGTAGCTGAGCCAGGGCTCCAGATAAAGATGTGCAGGTCTAGTAACAGGAATGGAAACACACCAGTCTATACTGCAGTTATACTGAGATTATTTGTCATTAATACATATCATTAATATTAGACTGGAATGGATTAGTATCCAACCTTGAATCAAATATATGAAGATATTCAAATACTGTTTCTTCTTATTGTATCCATGGTGATCTTAATCATGAAAGGCTCCTGGAACTTTGGATTACCAAACAGATTCAAGAGACTCGCAGAAAATTTGTGACTGTCTTTCCTAGGTCCTTTGATATTTGTGCATTTGTTTTAAACATAATTATACAAAGTACAGAATAACAGTAGAATGATTTTAAAGACAACAATTATTTTCCTGTGGCCACCCTTTTAAAATAAACTATTAGCATAGTATCAGTACAAATAATCTCAGAATTATCTTAATTGAATCCAAATGGCTGTAATTCCACAGATTAACATGATTAAACCATAAAATCATAAAAAGTTCCAACCCCCTGCCATGGGCAGGGACACCTTCCACTGGACCAGGCTGCTCAGAACCCCATCCAGCCTGGCCTTGACTACTGCCAGGAATCCACAACTTCTCTGGGCAACTTGTTCCAGTGCCTCATATTAAAGAATTTCTTCCTAAAGTCTAATCTAAACCTACTCTCTTTCAATTTGAAACCTTTCCTCCTTCTCTTGTCACTACATGTTCTTGTAAAAAGTCCCTCTCCATCTTTCTTGTAGGCTTCATTCAGGTACTGAAAGGCAGCAAAAAGGTCACCCCAAAGCCAGGCTGGGCAAACCTAATTTTCTCAGCCTTTCCCCATAGGAGAGGTACTCCATCCCTCTAAACATGTTGGTGACCCTCTTTTGTATTTCTCCCAACAGGTCCATGTCCTTCCTGTGCTGGGGACCCCAGAGCAGTTTGTAGTGGTCCAGATGGGACCTCAGGAGAGCAGAGCAGAGGGGCAGAATCCCCTCCCTCACCCTGTGACCCACACCGCTCTGGATGCAGCCCAGGATACAGTTGGATTTCTGGGCTGTGACTCCACATGGCAAGCTCATGTCCAGCCTCTCATGCACCAGCATCCCCAAGCTCTTCTCAGCAGGGCCACTCTCGATCTGTTCATTCCTCAGCCTAACTTGAACTGACCCAAATATCATCAACTATAATGTACACTCCTCAATTTTTCTGTCTGTCTGTGGTTTATTTTCTTTTCCCATTATTCTCCAACATCTTGGTTCAGGTCTTCTTACAGAAATGCAATAAAATTTTCAAAGTGATATTGTCAAACATCAAAATTTTAACCATTTTCAATATGAAACAAAAGTAATGCAAAAGCATATTAAAATCTTGGCGATATTACAGGGTTTTTTTTCAATATGTGATGAATCAAAATTCTACTCTTTTTTTTTGCCAGCATTCTTTTTCTGCTAACAATAAAGAAGTTAATAAGCATCCCAGGGAGTTTATAGTCTACAAATTCCATATATAACTCCAAGTTAACATGCCCTGTCCATTATATACACATATTTGTGTTTGGAAACCTCTCTTTTCTCTCTGAGCAGGTAATGTGCACTTTGATCATCCATGCCAGGGATACAAAGCCTTACGTCCAGCAGGGTGTTTATTAATACATTACATTATTACATTACATTATTACATATTACATTACATTACAATACATTAATACATCAATACCATGAATACAGCTTTACTGCTTCCAGGGCTGGAAAAGACCCAGGACCATAATACCTACTTTCCCACAGCACTTTGAGGAAAAGACTGTGCTGGATCCGAGTTTTATCTGGGCACAAGCTTAAGCTGACAATCAAGAGTGTTAGAGAATAGCCAGAGTCCTGCCAGCCCAGCACAGAAACATGGTTTCTTGTGGCAGTATTTCTGTATCATCCACAACAGACCCTGACATACTTGTTTTATCCATTGTTTTCCATTGTACAACACACCTAAGCCTTCCCTTGCCCTGGATTATCAAGACGTAGGAAGCAGTATGAGCCCTACATACAGTTAGCATGATCATATTCCAGACACAGTACAGGACTGATGAGGTATAGTTTTCCCTGCTGTTTAGCACAGCAGCCAAAAACCTAATCCAAAGTCTTATAAATCAGTGGGTAACTTTTTGTTGACTTTAAACTGAGGTCTAATAACATAAAGCCAGAGAAATGCTTCTCTAACTTATTCATGAGAGGTATGTGCTCTGAGTCAGAGCAGATGTTTCTAAGAGATTAATTGCCCTGATCAGTAAATTCCACAGTAAATAGATACTATTTAATGACTGCAGAGGATGCTTTGGGAATCAACTCCTTCTGGATTAATTGGAGTGCTGTCTAAAAAGGAGTCTCATCAGTTTTGAGCTTGAATTTTATTGGCAATTGAACGTTTATCAATAGAAACAACTATTTGTATCATCTCTTTAGTACATATAACCTACAAATGAAGCAGATTAATAGTAGTCAATTCCAAAGTCATTTTAAAGTAAAATTGCAAGTAATGTCTTAGCTCCTAAGAGACCATCTCTAAGTTAACATGTGTTGAAAACATAATTACTTTATTTTGTCTTTCAGCATTAGCATCAATTTATCTCTCTGGAGAGAGTAATTCAAATATCTTACTTACAAGGAGGAGAGTAAGAGAAGTCACAAACACTTTGAAGTCAATGAAAAGTCTTCCCTTTTTTGTCTTTTTTAATGTCTTATCCTTAATTTACAGTCACAAATAAATACACTGCACTGAAATATAAATGTTCTGCATCTGGCATTTGTTGCCTATTTTTGCAGATTTTTCAGGAATATGCAACAATGCAATTCAGAATATTACTAAGGTGAATAATTAGGCAACAGAAACTGGTTAATTCAGTCAGACGTTCTGACTCTGGGGGCTCAGTTATCCCGAATTATGCACAGCCCTAAGTGACAGAGTAGCACAGCACCCCCTGAGGCACTCAGGACACAGACATACCCTTGGCTTCATCAGAAGTCCGTCTGGGTCTGCTTGGCTCGCTTGGTGCAATGCAGCATTGTTAATGCTTGGTGAGCCCCTTACTGGGGCTGCCAGTAACACCACCCCCTCTTCTCACCAGGGCTGGCCCCAGCACAGGACCCTTCTGACACCCAGAGGAAGAGAACAAGGGTGGTAGCTCTGCCTGGAATTAGTCTTGAGAAACTCGGCTAGGTGTGAAACTTTTAAAGGAAAATATCCCTTCATCCCCTTGATTTAGTGCATGCCAGTTAGCACCCCCTGCAACTGAGACATGTCTATGACCTCAGAGTAATAGCACAATGTTTCCAAAGGTCACCAGTCAGGACTGGCACCAGATCATACTGACAGCAGCCCGTGAGACACCACACTTTAGCTAACACACCTCTCTGAACCATTCCTGCTGTACAAATGTAGACCAGTAATCTGTGACCTATATGATCCCAAAACAGCCAAGTACAAGTTGATGGTACAACTCTAACATAAAAATTGTTCATGTTCAGTAAGAACATCAGAAGCATATGGCACTAGAAGCATATGGAATGAGAAGCAGAAGAAAAGAAAAATGAAATGGAACCCTGTCCAAGAATATTCTCAGGGTTGCCTCAGCATTTTAATATAAGTGCATAGAAGGTAAAAGGCTCACACTTCTTTACATTTGGGAAGTTAATCTGTAAGCTATAAATCTTTTCTAAACTTGTTTCTATTCCAGGCATAAAACCACTCACTGGTTTTGTATTTTTTGGTAAGGTTATATGCTTCATGATAAGCATGCCCTAAAGCTCAGATTTTTGAAGTTGAATTAAAGCCAGTTCAGCAAATTAATATCCTGTTACATTATTCTAAGGAGAAGTTGGACTGCTACAGACATGCAACATTTTATCCCTTTGTGCACCTCAGTCCCATTTCCTGCATGTAAACATCCCATGTATGTCTAGAGATCTGTTCTGTCAGCACCAGCAAAGCAAGGATTAAGGGCTTTATCTCAGTCTCCATGGCATCCTATATATTTTGAAGAAATTTTGTCATAGCAAGTGGAAACTGAGACCCACAAAGGTGATTTATGCATGATGTGATCTACTCTGCAACTGGGATATTCCTTTGCCTTGTGTAAATCTCTTTCCCATACATAGGAGATTTGGCCTTGTAACTGACATTAGATTTCCTAGATTAATTTGGCTGCACACTTCCTTTTGTTCCATAAGTTTGAGGCACACACCACGGTTGTACTGCAAAAGAAAATTTCCTAAATAATGTTAGTCCTCAAAACATTTATAGTCAGCAAACAGCTGAATTGACAATTCCCAAACCATTCTGTACAGAGGAACATCCTGTCATACTTTAGATATTCCATGAAATATCATTCGAAAGCTGATCAACATGAGATGATACAGTCCAGTTCATGAGACAGGTCATTATGCTACTTTTAAGAATTTCTTCTTCAAGGAATAAAAGCCCTATGAATTTTCTTGTCATGTTGAGATCACCTTTAGTGCAAGCAAGGTTAAGATGAAAGAAAAATAGAAAGTGTATTTATCAAATGCAAAAAATACCACTGAAAATCTCTAGAAAGAGATAGAAGCATGTACATACCTACTACTTAGAAAAGCTTCAAAGTTTCCTCTTCCTCTGCAGTGTGCAGCTGGCAAGCTTATGAGGTGCTCTGTGGCCTTGTCAGTATCATTCTCTGCAAACCCCATGTCCTTACCTTATCTCACAGAAGGCCAGATCTGCTGGCTTCTCTTCCTTTTCATGCCCCGACCTGGTTTTTGGGGTGAGCTGAAATGCAAGTCCAGCTCCTTCTTCTACTCTTCCAGGAGTTCTTATAGATAACTTCCAATAAGAGGTAGCTTCAAATTCTGTCCCCAAACTATTGCTTGACTCCTTCTGCTTTGGAAATACTAATATTCTTTGGGCATGCTCAGACAAGGTCATCTTTTGCCCCAAAACTGAATAGAATGTGCTAATGACTAAGCCCTGCAAAGAGAAGAACTTCATTATTCAAATGCCAAAGTGGAGCCTTTACCAAAACCTTGTATTTTTATATAAATATATAATTTGATAATTGTATCTTAGGCAGTTATATTACCAGAATTAACACAGGCAAATCATTATTTGGTTTCTTTTGTAGATATAATTGTAACTAATTGTTTCAGAATATTAATAGATTTTTAGGTTTATTAAATCCTAATCTTGTTATTGAATACTAAGACATGTTTGGTTTCTCCATATTGTGACAAGGAATCTCTGCCTTTTCCTCTTATCCTTTCTCTTGGGCAATCTCTGTGTTTATAGACTTTCTACAAATTAATATTTGTAGAGAGAAATGCAGTTCTTTGCCTCCTAATTCTGAGAATTCCCATACAAAAAATTTCAAAAGTATCTTGCTTATTAGGGTATCCAATATTTCTAAATACCTTACATGGGGCATTCAGAGGTTACTTAAATCTACAAGAGAATATAATTGTTTACCTAACTATGAGGAATGGTTAGGTAATGAGAGGAATATATGCTTTAAGGACAGCTGGAAAGAAATGGCAGCTATTGTACTCATGTGATATGTGTATAGGCTTGCAGTAAAACAGTGCTAAAGGAAATAATTAAAATTAGCACCACCCACTCAACTGAATGATGAAAACGCAGCTTCTGCCAACACTGGATCCAACAGACCTGTTGAAAGAGAAGTCAAGTTCATAATGAAGTCACCAGATTATAATCCCAATTAAATTTTGGGTAAGGTATTTAGGTGGATGTGTGGTGAGGTCATAGGAGGAAATGTAACACATTTTAAGAAAAAGTTTGGTTTCATGTGACACAGGGGAGACTGTGCTGACATTGGAAATGGAATATGCAGGAGAATTAACATCAGCAGAATGTGATGGGGATTGACTGCATATACCACCCTTTCTCTCTGTGTGGAAGAAATAAAAATGCAGCATGACTGACCAGCAAGCTGAACAAATAATGATGAAATTTCAGTGCTCTGCTTAGATATTCCACAGATCTGCTTCTATCAGACACAACGACGTAGATAAAGAAACATATGGGTTCATAGAAGATTTTAAAAACTTTAAAACAAAAATTGCCAGTATGGGTTTTGGGGTGGTTTTTTTGAATCAAGTCTTTGATGGATTAAGGTGGAAATGGAATCTGAATAATTTTGCTTTTGAAAAACATTAGCTACCTTCCAAGTTTCTCTTTCTCACATGTAAAATGCCAAATGAACTTGAATAGTTGCCTGTTCAGCACAAAGAATATTAAATCCTGCAGAAATCCTAGTATAGTTCCTATCCCTGCTCAGTGAAGTAATATTTTTAGAAAACGAAAAAAAATTTCCTTGTAATTGCAAATGTTTTGTCAGGAATGAAAATACTTCAATTAATATGTATAACAAAGTTTTGAAAGTCACCCTTTAAAAAAAATACAAGGTGCCATGAAGTGTCCAGGGATATTAAATCTACTTAAGTAACAAAGTAAACAAAAATGTAATTAGCTAAATCTTTCAGAAACACAGGTGATTTGTCAGGTCTGTTCGTACAAGGGGGCCTGTGTGAGGCTGGCTTTTGGGACATAGACTTTCAAGATTGCAAGCAGTTAAACTGGTGTGTACTTCAAGTTTCATTTGGGTTCAGGGAGAGGAAAAGCCCATAGGGAACCACAGAGACTCAGGACCCACCGCTGGAAATGGTGAACTGGCAACAAAGGAGTTGGTCATGGCTGGTAAGGAGTAAAAATAAGCATTTAATTTATACCAAGCATTATCATTAGCTTTTCACTTTATTTTCCTAAGTCAAGGACTAAGCTCACTTCTGGAAATAACTGTTGATAAAACACTTAGAAATGTTTTTAGAATCATAGAATTCCTAAGCTTGGAAAAGACCTCTAAGATCACAGAGTCCAAGCATTTTAATACTGGCAGTACCATGTGCATCACTGAACCATGTTCCCAAGCACAGTGAAGATGCCACTAGGAAATGTTATCCACTCTCCTTGCTTAAAGTAGCAGTGCACAGTTTATTTTCATATTGCAAATCTCTTGATGAGAACCTCTGACATTCACCTGCATTCTTTTTCAGGCAGCTAGCAGAGAGACATCCGGGTGGGAAGCTGGGGGGGGGGGGGGGACACTTGAAAAAGGGAAAAAAACCCCACTCCTGAAACTCATAAAGAAAAGTCTGTTCTTAAGTGTGCAAGATGTCAGTCACTAAATAGCCCCATCATCTCTATACTATTTCTCCAATGTTTTCTGCATTCAGAGAACAACAGTGTCAGGGAGAAAGGCAGCAGGAAGACCTAAGGGGGTTTTAAGTCCTCTCTCCCAAGCAGCCTTATGCTACATGCATTTCAGTTTCAGCCTTAAATATTAAATGTTTGCATTCCACCACATTTTGGTTAACTCATTAATTCTTATTGTCATTGAGAATTAGTCAAATAAACCATGTCTAGACAATTTCTCTTGATACGATCTTATAGTGCACTAAAAAGAAAAAAAGTCATGGCTTTATGTGTGGAATATTTTTCTTTCTAATAATTGACAGTTTACCTTTGGAAATTAGTATTTTAGAAACAAGATTTGAGGGCATCTAAGGGTTGTAAAATCTAGTGGTGACACACCACAATGTTTAACAGCTTTGTGTACTCTGTCTTACCTTTAAAGGCACCAAAGCATGTCATTGCAAGACCATAATGCACATCCTGTCATTTCTTATCTTTTAAGTAGGTCACCAAGTCTACCCACCTTTTAAAGTCAGTGGCTAAGATTATATTTCTACCATTTCTCCAGATTGCTTTTAAAATTCCCAAATGAAGGTTCTTCCACTAGTTTTTTTAGGAGGATTGTTTTATACTTCAATATAACTCACCTTTAAAATGGCTCCTTGACTAATTTTCTACTTATTTAATATCAGGCAACTAAAGTGTTGCTTTTCTGCATGATTGCAAGGATTTCACATCTCCTTATCACTTCCATATCTCCCATATAATTTATGTGTCTCTCTGGTTTTGGGAAATACCTACATATTTATACTGAAATTTAAAACCAAATGAAAAAATGTTCACTTCCTTTTTCATCTAGGACTTTATTTTAAATAAAAATTCTGGAAACTTTAAATATGCATGTCCTGGTCTTATTACAACTGTAATCTAAACATCCGCATGGATCACACGCCTTCTCTCACCCACAGCCTAACCCAAAGGGCACCTAAAGTTGTCACTTTTCAGTTACAGGAGACCTAAAGAGAATCACAATTTCTTCTTCAGGGGGCATTGGCCACAACTCAAACTTAAAAGCTCCAAAAAGACCTGTTGAAACCCACTTTGTGTGGATAGCCTTTACTTTAAAGAATGGTGAGAAGAAGACACATTTTGCACAGAGCTCAGTAGCTGAAATACATGCCTGGAAGTTCTGAGGAAGCTGGAATGCAAGCTTTCTAGAGGCTGAAGGAATTTTGATAGACATCTTCTATCCCCCCCGAGCTAATGTTTGATACCCAGCTGTATGGTAGTTTCTCCACCACTCCAGCAAAAGCTGTGTAACTGAGCAAAAAGGAGTTCAAGGTTTAGGAACCTAGAGAGAGAGGAAGGAGGAAATATCCTGGAGCCATAACCCAGTGGTAGATTATTACACAGAATGGAGCAGAAGAGGAATCCTGGGTTCTGATTTCAAAGACAGGGTTTCACCCAGTGTCTTTTCCACACACAAAATATAACTCATCTCCAAAATAGTACTGAAACTTAGTATTTCCCCTTTAGTGTGTTACAGACAGCAGCTCTAGGTGTAAATCGGCATTCCTTCCATTAGGAATAAGATTTCTGGTTTCTGTTCCCTGGACTATTTAAGTACTCTACCCATCCTTTCCTCTGCACAGGCTACAATGCAGAATAAAGGAATGCAAAATACAGTTCTGTTACAGGAGCTTTTTGTCTGAATAAATCAGGCTTGTAAGACAATTTGAGAGTCCTTCTCTTACGATTGTTTGTCAGGACAATCAAAAAGCTGCTTGGTTTAAATAGAAAATTATAACCCATGGTTACACTAGGTGTTTGGGAAACAAAAACTATAAACTGCCTGGTTAACTTTCTTTTCACTTCATAATGTAGTGTCAGGACTTATAAACAGTTTTATCTCTGATTTAAGGGCAGTAGTTCATGCATTCTCTAATCAGTATTTTCGATTAGTTATTTTCATTTAATATAATGTCATCTTGTGTCTCTTTTCCTTGCTTTAAGGTTTGCAATATCTAAGAAATTCAGTGTTCAGGGAAGATCTGGAGTCTACACAAGACTCCTTTACAGGCTGATACATAAGCATATAATACTCTCTGCTAAGTGCAAAGCCTTTCATTTCCACTCTGCAATGGGGTAGCACATACCTCATATTTGCTACAAATAGTCATGCAGGAAGGTGAAGCGATATAAAATTCATAAAGGAACCCAAATCTCACTGCACACTAACTTTTCTGTGTTGATAAAACCTGATGCAAAGTTTAAGGACAAGATAGAGAGGTGCACTGAATTTCTTCCAGGTAGGGCAAGTGTATCCAATGTATTAACTAGACAATATAAAGTCAAGTGTATACAGCAAAACAGAGCAATTTTCTTGTTTGGGTTCAAAAATTCAATGAAAACTTATTTCATTCTTTAACAACTATATTTCAGATCCAAACCCTTCATTATAGGAAATAGCATGGAGAAGTGTTTTGACTGAATAAATTTTCTGAGCATGTGAACTGAATCAATTTTTGCAATTTCAGGCCATTCACTGTGAACACAGTTTAAGACTCCAAGGGAGCACTACAGCAACACATTCATACTGAGCTGCTTTGAAATCGGTTAAAGGCTACTTCAACTTCATTTCTTCAGCTTCATTTTGGAAAGCATGTTTTCAAAGGGTAAATTCAATTTCAAATTGAACTGCTGAATTGATTAAATGTCTTATTGCATCATACAGTGACTTCATTGTAATTCCAAAGTTCCTAAAAGAATTATAACAGCAAATACAAAAAAAAACTACAATAATGGTACCTAGTCCACTTACAGTACATTTATGCAGTCTTGAAAATTTGACAAAGTACTCGTCTGTCTCAGACCTTTTGTCTTATTTAATTTGGTTCTATTAGTTGCTCTGTTATGAAAAGCAGTAAATATAATTTCCAGTTTACAATGTTGGTTTTTGCTTTCATCTCTCCCTTTGATAATTTTTTTCCATACTGAAAAATATTAGTGTATTTCTCTGTCCCCTTACGGAAGCCACCAGTCACCTCTCCCTGTACTTTCCTCCATTCCATTGCAGATTCTCTGTGAGAGGAAAACTGCAGAGCCAACATTTTGGGGCACAGAGCATGTATCAATTTTTATGAAGGTACAAAACTATTTTGTGCTTTGGTTTGATTCTTTTTTCCTTCCCTAGCTGTTTCCACCTTTCTGTAGCCTCTCTGGCTGGCACGGGATTTGGAGCTGGCATTGGCACAAAGCTGTCCACAGTAACTACTTATTCCTTCTTCCAGCTGGAAAAAGCCAAGTATTAAGTATGCAGAACTACAGTGTTTTCTTCCCATGCACCTAACTCTGACCATATCAATACTGATTTTCATCACCCATTTTGTTTGCCAGACACCTGATAATGAAAGCATCCTCTAACATTTTGTCAGCTTTAGTTTGGTCCATCCTAAGTCTTACTTTAAGAGAAGCCTGAAAGAAGATTAATAACATTTTGGAAGGCAATAATTTGGCAACCAATGCCTAGAATCTAGAGTAAGAGTAAATACAGAACAATTTTGATGTTCCAAAATGCAAACTGGGAAGATAAGAGCAGCAATTTCTGATTGCAAAATGTTTGAATCACAATGTTTCATTGCAAGGCTAGCTAAGCCAGTCCTTTCTGGTGAGTGTTCCTAGCAGTTCCCACCAAACAGCCTTTCCCAACAAAGAAAGATTTTTACCTAGAAGTTACTAACCAACTATTGTATGCAACATTAAGCTGCAAGAACTCCTACTCAGCAATGGTATTTCCTCTGAAGTCTCATACCATCAATCATCATCCACACTGTTTTGATTAGATTCACTGCACCATGTTGCCCAGTTTTGCAGGGCATTTTCTGAAAAATTACACAGATATTAGAAATGTGTATTTTTACTGCATGTCCTTCAGTGCAGAGAATGCACTGCCGTGGCACAATGCAAAACAAAAGGAAGGCTACAGCATTTTTGCAGAACCCTGGAGCCTCTGATCATGCTGGCTGTACCTACTCCTATGTACTCAAGGTAAAGGCCTTATAACACATTTATTTTATTCCTAAGTGTTTGCATGTAACTTCCATTCATGCGAGCATTCTGTGTTGAGTATATCCAAGGCTCAATAAAAAGTATATATCGCATCCCCAAAATAAAGCCTATAAATTCTGCAATTTTATTCTGCCACGACTGTTCAGTAAGGTATCGCAATATTACAACTACATTTTGCAGTACCTCCAACTGGACAACATATTATCTCTGTAAATGCATTCCTGTGCACTGAGTTATTTTCAAGTCCATTAAGTTTGGAAATACCACAAGGTTGTCCCAGTGTCAGCACTCTGCTTACGTAGTGAAGTATAACACATGGACTCTCGCAGAAGTAAATAAAATTATCTCAGGCTGTCACACAGCTGGGAAAAAACGTCACATTTCTTTCTGACACATCACTTTGGAACAGAACAGATCTCAGGAAGTAGTGCAACTGTGGGAAAAGTTATCTCTGGAATTAACTAACTCAGTAACCTTCTTGCTGCACTTATTGAGACCAAACTCAATGTGACTATCATTTCACTGCAATGGGACTCCTGCAGCAAGTGATATACAGTGAGGCCAAATAGAGATAGGGAACAATATAATTTTAATTTTATAATAAGTGTAAATACAACTGTAACTTAATTTCTTACCAGCCCTCTGTGAATACTCTGCAGAATGGTACTTTCTTTATTATCTTTATTTATTTATATATCCCTTTATTATAAAGGGATAGAAATTTTAAAGCCCAATCCCTTAAAGATGTCAGTGAATGATTTTCCATGAGGGAACTGATTCATGCCTCAGTGGAGACAGTCTGCTTCACACAGACACTAACATTTCTTTTAAGACAAAGTCTAACATTTCATTTAAGATGATGTCTCCTGTGGTTTTGGTTTCCAAAGAGGCTCTGCATTGTGTTGGGTCACTCTGTTACTACCTACTTGAAATCAGGATTTAGCCCTTGTGCTTTTGTTAGCTTCCTATCACAGAGATTCACACACCCTGCTGAATCCTAAACACAGCCGCAGCATTAATTACATATTTACAGGAGCAAAACACAGAAATAAATGACTTCTCAGAACACAAGACCATGTTGAAAGAACTGTCAAGCAGGGCATTCAATTTTAAATGCTTCTGATCTGGCAAGGAAGAGATTACTGCTTTCCATATTCATATTTTATATTTTGACTGACTCCAGACTAACCTCAGGGAGAGCCCAGAATATCAGCTTGTCTGTGCCTGGGAGCTGACACTGGAATATGCAATCAGGAGAGTCTGCTGTCTGATTAAACCTCTCCTGACACCACCCCAGCTTTGGTGAAATTTAAACTGCCTCTTCCCTCTTTCTCTGCCTTTGTGAGAGGCACAGCAAGTCATTACACCCCACTTGTTAATGACGGATGGCCCTGCTGGTTCAGCCCAGCACTCTCTCAAGGGGACAGGGCAGAGATGGGCTGACAGCAGGGCACAGGCACAGGCCAGCAGGGACCCCCAGTCTGACAACAGCAGCCGACTTTCCTCACATCCCTGAGGTTTTAATATTATGGTGCAGGGAAAGAGCCTTTTAGTACTTCATTGACCACGTTCATTGATGCTGCCTCTCTGAGCCATTTGGACCAGAGCAGGGGAGGTGGTGTGAAAGGCAGGGAGATGTAGCAGAAAAGGAGAAGCATCATGTTTTGACCGATGCTATCACCACAGGCTACTGCACTGATAGGAAAGTTAAATAAACCCTTTGGAAAGCTGTAAGATCTCTGAGTGCATTGAAATCCTTTGCTATCACAATTCACTTTGCAGTGTTGTGTCTCAAGGCGGGTTTCTCCATTTTTGTAGCGGGCACAAAAATTGTCCCTAAAAATGGCATAAATGGTCTTTCCCCTCCATACGTATAATGCACACAGACTTTATGCTCATTTACGGTATTGCAGTCCACAGATATGTCAGAGACACAATGCTCAATCACATTTCTGGTGTGAAGAGTTTTTGTGATTATGACAGAGAAGGTGTCTTGAAAGGAGGGTGCTCCTGAAGGGACAGATTATAAGCGAACACAGCGGGTGAAAGATAGAGAATATAACCTCAGTGTGCACTTACACCCTTAAGGTGAGTCAATAGAATATCTGAGACTATAATACTAATGTTGTAAAACAAGCAGTGTATTTACTGCAGGGATCATCCAAGAACTGGGTCCTTATATCTTAAAAAAAAAAAAAAAAAAAAGAGAGAGAGAGAGTTGCATCTCAAAGCATAAATTCATTTGTTAATACGAGCTACAAGAGAAGGTCCCATTTATCTCACCCATCTGTCTGTGAAATCATTTTCTCTCCTCATTCTAACACTGAATAGCTTTTCACGGCGACAGGGTCTCAGAAAAGAAATTGACCAGCGATCATCTACTTTTCCCAAAGCTGTCCAGTAAGAGCTGAAGCTGCCAGCTAGAATCCAAAAACATGAATATCACCTCACTGCTTTGAATCATATAGACAAGAGACTTGAATCTGAGGAATTCCAGCCTCTGAAACACATATTGGAACTCCTTACCTACGCTACAGAAAAGAAGACAGAAATTGCCTTTTCACACCTGCCTGACAATCACAATGCTGCATTTTAAAAATAGCTACAAATGATATAATTAATAATATAGTGTAGCTTTGTTGTTGTAATTTTGGTCCAATCTATCAATCGAGGTCCTGTATTTAAGTAGTTGCCACTAAAAATAGAGAGCTTTGGGTATTGACCTCATATATGAACTGTGTCTAAATGACAACATTTGCGTAGGATCAGCTACAGAGTACAAGGCTCTAACCCGTCAAGAACAAGGCATAAGCTATTTGCTTCTAAGTATCAGGTGGAGGGTTTTGGTGAAGTTGGAGTTTCTGACATACAAATGCAAGCACTTTCAGTTGATGTGGTTTAAATTCTTGACTGTAGTCAGAGGTGAAACAGCAATAAACACACAGTGCATTTGTCAATAAACAAAGGTGTTTGGAAGTGTTTCAATGGAGCAGTTTCAGCTAAAAGACTGAAATGTTATATGGAGGCATCTCAATTTTGGTAAAAGCCAGTGAACCACAGGCAGAGTAGTTTTGCTGGGAGAGAGCTTAAGGGAAACCAGGAGGCATAAGGCCTTTGTCCCAGCAGCAAGCCCATGGAGGACGGTTTTCTGGAGCTGGACATCCAAAGCACTTTGGTTCATGACTCAAGGTGCAAAAATGTTCCAGAACAAAGCAGACATAAGCTGGCACCAAAATAAGCTAAATTAGTCATAAGATTGTTCTTTTAAATTTTATTTGTAATCAGAACAAAAACTGATATTGAAATCAAGCATTTCCTTTGAATCAGTAATAGCCTGTTCCAGGCCAGCTGTATGAATACACTTTAACACCAACATACTTCTTTAGCAAACAAAGCTTTTATTTCATATTGCTTCTGATCAATGTCTTTTTCCCTAAAGGGAAGGCAATATAAATCCAACAAAGGCTGAGAGCTTACTGTGACATCAGTAGCTATTTTTATCACTACCATCATCATGAAATCCTGCAAACCTTTGTTACTACTTAACTGAAATGTTAATGTTTTAAAATAAAGAAGGGGCTCTGTGGTTCCGGGATGTAACTCCACCATAAAATGCAGACGCTTGTGTTTTATTTTGCTTCCAGACACGCAGTTGGTTGTCACCCTGCCACCTCAAGCACCAACATTCATAGCAACCTCAGGAAGAGCTTGTGAGGCTGAACTGAGTTTCATGCAGCTGATCTATCCAGGCCCCCTGAATAGGACCCTGAATCTACACAGAGGTGCTGAGTGTGCATATGCTCTCCTTCCCAGGACAATTCTGGTGTGGATGTACGTTCCCTTCTGCTGACCAAGCTGTGCAAGTAGAAATAACCAATAAAGGGATGAAGTGAGCCTCTGGCTGTGTTAACCTCTTGTGCTGCTGACCAAGTTTCTCCAGAGCTTGTTTGTCAGCATTGTGCTAGAAGACAAGGACTGCATTTGTTTACTCCTTCCTATAGAGAGGGTGAAAGGGGTAAACTCACGGAAACATTACTTTCTCTGCATTCCCACAGAAGTCAGTCACAGTCCTACCTTGTAAATTACACAAGTAAAACACTTCCATGAAGCAAAGTACATTGATTTTGAAAGCCGGCATTTAAGCACAGCAACTTCATGGTTGCATTAATTATTTAACACATTTGTTCACCATGTAGAAAAACAGCAAATTTTAGCTGAACCAGCTAAAGAAATTTTTCCTTTCACAGCCTGCTGGGAAGGAGCTTTGTATACGCAAGTAAAACATACAGTGTGCTGTTAAGAATCCAGCCCTCAAACTTCTGTTGTGTCCCAGTTATTAGCCACAGATGTCCAGTAATGATTGCTCTTTGTTCACTGAATTGACTTTTTTTTTCCCCTGTGGGGAGAAGGATGGACCAATTTGGCTAAAGAAAGTCTCTACCTCCACTTCTTGTTTCCTTAATGAAAAAAAATGAAATCTCTTGAAACATGGAGCAGGTTAATTGGAGCAACAACAGTCTTGTTCAGTTAATCAGCTCTGAATTCACCAATAGGTATCCCAGCTGGCACTGGAAGTAATCACTGGAAGTGTAGGAGTGCGGGTGTAAGCTAGCCAAAGCTCACAGAACAAAACTCTGCCTACGATGACTGAATAGACAGCATTATCCTGGTGAAGGATTTCTTACAAAATTATTTCAGTGGAACAAAATAGGATATGCACAGTACAAAAAAGGAAAAGCAGAACAATACTAAAATGAAAATGAGGAGATCATGAAAAAGGAACATTAAGACTTGAATCTACAGAGTCAATAGAATTCAGTTGAATAGCCCATTGTACCTATTCTGCTGTCCAAAAAAAAAAAAAAAAAAAAAAGGCAAGCTCTGTTTGGGAAAAGGATTTTATTTTAGCCTGAAGTGACAGTCCAAAAGGAAATTTTCTGACTAAAAATTAACCAGGACTGTGACAGTCACTACTAAAATGAGAAGAAACAATAACACAAACTCCCATTAAAAACACCTACTAGCACAAACAATCTAAATATATTCCCCTATTTAGAGATGCTAACATTTGTAACATCTGGAGCTTGCTCTAAACATGGCTCTGCAACAGTGGCACATCCATCAGATCCTGCCTCTCCTGAGTAACACCACTTTCCTCCCATACATTCAATGAGATGACAGAACTATCCCAAGCCAGTGAAAACCAACACAGCAATATCTTCTCATTATCTCTTTGCTAAGAGATACCTGTTTTTTTATTTTTCCAGCAACAGAGGGCCAGGTCCTGCTCTGGGCTATACCAGGTTTTTTTGCCAGTGTAATTTTAAAGGGATCAGTTGAATACTGGAGAGTAAAGTTGAATATCAATAGGGGTAGTCTTAGGGCATGGGTAGAAAATCATGTCCTGAATCAACATGGAAAAGGTTATGACTCTCTTATTTTCCTCTTGACAGCTTTTGATGATGCAACTTGACGTGGAAGTATTTGGCTACATCAACAAAAGGATTTGTGCTGTATTTAGGGTGTACACCCTTGAGATGTGCCTTTTATATGAACCTTCCCTAGACACAAAACCTTTCCTGATGCTTTAGGTTTTAACTTTCATATTTTTCCAAATCCCGTACTGCCTAGTGTGTAACTCTGAATTTTCTCGTAGCCTGTTAGCTACTGTTCTCTCATGATGGTTAGACATAACAAGCCTCTCAAAGCTTGTTCTCCAAGGACACCCAGATTTTCCTAGGGCCAAAACATGTAAACCAACATCTTTAGAAGGGGGGTGAGCTTAGAGAAATTACATCATTAACTGAGGCTTTAACTGGAGAATTAAATTGCTGATATGCAAATGAACCAAACATAAAAGTGTAAAGACCTTGTGACTCAGGGTCCATCTTGGGTGTCGTTTTTGGCCTGCCCAGGGTGTACCTTTGAAGGCCCTTTAAATAAATACCTACCTTTATTCCCTTATTCCTCTTTAGTCTCTGTTTTTTAGGTGGCCACATCAGGCGTCATTCCCTTCCACAGTAGCCTGTGAGTCCCTCCATCTTCACACCACTGGGGAGCTGTAGTCCAACTTACTTCTAGCCCCCAGCCCCACCCACAAACCTGCTCATGTCAGCTCCTCCCATTTGAAGCCCCCCGGCAATGATTGCTGCCCGAGGAGGTGTGCCTGGCTGAGTTTCCATAAAGCAGTGCCAGAGATCATGCTGGCAACCCACACTGTGTAGTAGTATCCATGCAGCACAGACAGCAGTACCTAATTTAGGTACCACAAACACTGCCAGCAGCCTTAACACTTAAATCCTTTTTGTGTAGGCAGTCCTGAGGTACAGCACTGCAAGTCAGCCTATATTCCCAGTGACAGCCGAAATAGTGGTCTTGTTTGTTTATGACTAAAATTTAGCAGTAATTCTGGTTAAATGGATACAGATTTATACCACAATAGTAGTACAAAGCTAATAATACTACTTCTCCAGAACCACAACAAAAATTCCATCTTTTTAAAGAATGAATTTGCCTAACCCTTCTGCACTACCATAGCATTTCATGACAATTGCAATAACCTGTTTTCTGCTGGCAGGGAGTAAGCTCCTTTCTATCAAGGTCATGCAGAAGAAACCCAGCTAATACAAAAAACGGAGCAAATTCTAAGAAGCACTTTGTATCAGCTGTTGGCATGCAAAGACATAATAATGGTACTTAGGCTGTTAAATTGAAGTGTGTCATCTAAGTAGCATAAAATATGACTCTGGCTAAGAGAAATGTAATATCAGGGGATAAAGCAAAAGGAAAATCCTCTAAATCCTCAAGAACTAAAGCAAATCTGTTCATTATAAGCCAATAAATTTGAACAAAATATCTAACTGCTCTATTAGAGAGACACCAGAGGTAATTCTTTGGCCACACAAGGTGGGATATCTGTGATTAAGGCCAACAGTGCCAAGATCAAAATAAACTGTCAGACATTTAATCATATCACGGACAATATCTGAAGGAGGCTCCTGTTTGCTGAGAGGATATGTCAGGCTGCTTGGGGAGGTGTCCAAAAGAGAAGTCATGCCTGTTACTGAACAGTGTCCCTGTTTACAGGATGAAGTTTGTGAGGAACAAAGCTGTCAGCAAAGAGAAATTCATAGTGGATGAAATCACACTTGCATTTGCCAGTTTTCTGAATGCAATCTTTGTGAAGAAGTCAAATTTTATTAACACAGATGTTACAGAGGAAGGACACTCTAGTTACATCCTATTTACAGCAATGTGACTAAGATCAGAGTCTGTCTTGAAACATCTAAAACTGGAACTTGAATAATTTGGATAAAAAGGATCAGAGGGTTTGACAAGAAACAATAAACACTTTTAAGGAGTACTTTGCTCTGGTCTTCACCATCATGTTCAATCAAATAATCCTCTCTTCTACTGAAATGGACTTAGTAATGGGCATTTGTTCATTCCCTGAAGTTTGAAGAGGTTTTTGTTGTTTTACAGTAAATGTTCTTTGTGGGTTGAGGCCACTGATATCTCTTCTGAAAATTACTTGTCTAGTAATTACTTGTCTAGATCCATCCTTAACATTTTTTAAGGTTTTTTTCCTAAGACAGGGTAAAAATAAATGGTCTTATCACAACAATCCTATTGATTTCTGCAGAGGAAGGGCACCATGATCCGCATGTATTACATTAAAGAATAAAATCCTAAATAATACTGCTTTTCTAGACATAATCAAGCAGTGTGATCCACATTCACGCTGAAGAAAGTCACAGCCAAAGTAGAAGAAATCGTGACTTAAGCAGGATCATAACCGGAAGCAATATGATTAAGGAAGGGAAAGAAGGATTGGAGAAACACAACTGCTATCTTCTTGATCTGTCATGTTATGTCTGTACATTGTCATCCATCAGCAATGTCACAAGGATATATTAAGTTGTATTTCATTGTTTAAAAGATCTGTCTTCCAGCACTAGAGGAACAGGAAGCATAAGATTATCTACAGGTTTTAAAATACAAGCTCAAATCCTTTTTGAACACTAGTCTAGTTAAAGACAGGCCATAAAGTTCTGTAATGACGGACCTATTGCTAATTAGCGAGTGCAGTTCCTAAGACAGTGCAGGATGCTTTTTTCTTTAATCTGTTACACTTGACACTTGTTTTTTCACAGAAAGAAAAGATTTGTTGTGATATCATAGCTCAGCCTGTGGTGGGTGATGTACTTGTGGCACAGAACCTGGGGGTTACTAACTCTACTCAGTTTTTACATATATCAGGCTCTATCACCTCTTTCAGTCAAAAACTTCTTGAGCTACAGAATGACTTCAAGAAAGGCATTTTTCTCTACCAAGGATGATTCAATACTGGGGACTGGTTGCTAATAGCTCATGCCATTACTTTTAATTGAATAAGGTCCATTTGCACAAGCAAATGTCCCTGTGACCATGCAAAGATTCTTGATTTTTCACAAAACTTATAAAAATTGAAAACTGCTCCCTGATGGAGGGAATATCTTGGTGAAGCCAGCAGCCTCTGCAGTCCCTGTTCATTCTAATTATGTGAAACAGAGAAACATGTTTATTAGCTGAGACATCACTGCCTTCCATCTGATGAACTGAAAAACATTCATCTCAGGCTAAGCCTGCAACTGCTTTAAAGCTGCCTGGTTATCTGTGAACCAGCATACATGTTATTCCTGAAATATTGATGTTTGAAAGCCTCAAGCTATTCTTCAAATAAATTAGAGGACAGAAGGAATATTTTTAACAAAATCAGCTTGCACAGACAGCATTTGAAAGGTTAGCACCCCATTCAGCAGCAGTGCACCATCCATAATTTAAACATGGAACACTTTATCTTCACAACATGTCTAATAACTAGGAAAATACATATATATCATTCTTCTTTAACCAACTTCAGAAAGTGAAGATCATAAAATGATCACAGAGTGGCTTGAGTGGAAAAGGACCTTAAAAACTGTCTAATTCTAACACTTCTGCAGTGGGCAGGGACAACTGCCACTAGATGACTAACTGCTAAATTTTTTGCTGGTAAGCCTGAAATCACAAAGATTGGTTGATGGAAAGGGAGGAGGCCTGAGGAGCCAGTGTGAGAAGGTAGTGCCTGCACTGGCTGTGCATACACTGCCACCAGACCCTGCTGAGGTTTGTGTAAGAGGTTCACAGACCCCAAAGACTGCCTCAGTGGAAGGTTTGCATAGGAAATTTCTGCTTTGTGCCTGAAAAAAGCTAGCAGAAGCCAACAAAGAGAGATAGCAAACACCTTTAGGTTTGTTTCTTCTCTGCAGAAATGAACCTGGCTTTGGGTCTGGGATGCAGGTAGATGGAAGGAAAAAAATATTATTCAAACCATTAAACAGAAATATAAGCTCCAGAGAGTACAGATTTCTACCTGGAATGAAAGACAGAAGGACATCACAAGGGTCATGTAACCTGGTGTCCTCAGGTGATATTCTTTGGTTTGCTGAGAGTGAGGCTCAAAATGTTCCACAATGCACACAAAGCTCAGAACTGCATCAGGGTGGAAGTGTCCCCACAGACTGTGGTGATCTGTTTACCCATTACCTTTCCTATCCCACATTGTTCCCGCCCTGTCCCTTGCTCCTAGCCCTGGCCATTCCCTCAGGCTCTTCCTATTGGTTTCTGTATCCCAACCCGCCCATGTACCGCCCCTGCAATCTGACAAAATGCCCTGCGGCCGGATGACAAGGTCTCTCTGCTTCTGGGGATTTCTGGGTCGAGGTGTAACTATTAAAAGTCCTCTCAAACCCTCATGTAGAGACTCTTCTCGCCTCCTTTGCCATCACTGGTTGTAGGGCTGACAGAGCAAAACCGCGGGGCCGTCCGAAATGGACTACGGGAGGGTGACCATGGTCGCACTGCCCTAAGCAGCCCCACTGAGCTCTTAGGAAAGCTGCAGCCTGCTAAACTAAACCTAGCATTACAACAGACGGACCTCACCTACTGTTTAGCTTTTGCCAAGGAGTGTTGGGACTGATTACCTTATACTTTCTACACAGATAAGATTTGTTATCAGTGAGTTCTACGAATTAATTCATCACAGCTTTAAAGCATTCCTCCTCATTCCTTACCACTTTCAATCACAGGCATTGCCTCCTCCTTCCCAGCTCCCCACACTGTGATTAACTGATGGCTACCGTCCAGTTCATGACTAGATTGATCACATTTTCATCCTGTCTTCATTTCCCATGCTTATTACTGTGTCAAATAATTGTGGTGTTTCCTGAATTAATATTTTGCCAACAGAAAAACCCGCAGAACACACATATCCCTAGACCTTTCCGCCCAGAGAGGTGCTGACTACTCAGAAACAGATGGGTTGGGGGGGGTAAATAAATACAGACATCCAGCTGAGCTTGCGGGTGACTGTATTTAGGTTATAGATTCAGTCTCTTAAATTCACATTTAGTTTCCTAGCTTTGGATATTATTAAATGTGTTTGCATGGGAGTGTTTCTCTGGAGCTTTTGCAAAACGGGTGCATAAGAGGTAAGATCACATAATGTTTCTTATACTTCTTCCTCATGCTTCTTCATCTGATGAACAACCACAATCCCCAGCTGCCAAGCTGAAGAATCTATCTTCGTTTCACACAGCATCTGCCCGTCTGACATGTTCTTGGGAGCTGCCATATGTACTTATCTCCTGATATTTTGTCTTGGATGCAGTGTTCACTAAAGTCTGCTATGGATTGCTCATCCAGTTTCAGTTCCCAAACCGAAAGCTCAGGATGCCTCTGAATAAGTCTTTTAATGGAGTGGTACATCATCTTAAATTGAAATCAGAGGGTGCCTCTGTGTTCAGATGCATTTGCTCATGTGTTCCAGCTGCTTCTCAAGCTGAAACACACTTGAAGCATATTTCTGACAGGTCCAGCCTCAGAAACATCTCAGACTAATGGGATTACACTAGCTGAAGTGATGGAGGTTTTTTTAACAGAAAGCAATTCCAAAACAACACCATTAAATACACCAGAAGAAATTCAGTTGTAGGATTATTGTGAAGTTGCCCTACAGAAATTTCAGATGGTTCCTTCTCCTAACCACTCCCTTCCTCACTTTGCTTGGCTAGTAACATCTCCTTGTCAGAGCAGGAAAGCTGGATGGCCTACAGGGGTGAAATGGCAGCAGCTCCCTCAGCATACCCACCTGACTTCATAAAATGAGCATTACTTAGGCGAATCAGGTTTTATTCCCCAGTCACTATGGGACTTGGTGAAATGTCTGCTACATGCATTGACTTTGCTACTGTAACCTGGTGATGGTCCAAATGTTGACAATTTGTAGATAAATAAAATATAAGGGGCAAATCCATGGGTCTTTTAATGTATATGTTTTATATTTAATGCAATTATATTGAATTAAAGCTCTTCTCTGGATCTTTTGTGGGTTTTTTTCCATATACTTCTAATTTGGGCTCATGGTGTTTTATTATTATGCAACAAGGGGGCAAACACTTCGGGCTTGCCTTATCTACGTTTTTAACTGAGATCTGATGACCAAAATGTTGGAGAACCTGCCCTGTGAGAAAGACTGAAGGAGTTAGGTCTTTTCTTCCTAAGAGAAGGTTCAGAGGGCACCTCACGGTATTCCAATACTTAGAGGGCAGGAACAAAGAGGACAGAGGATCTTTTCACAAGGAGCCATATGGAGAAGGGACAATGGGTACAAATTTCACTGGGAGAAGTTTTATCTTCACGTAAGAGAGATATTTTTTACAGTTTGCAAGAATAATCACTCACTGGAGCAACTTTTCTCGGGATGTGATAGAGACTGCATCTCTGGAAGTTTTTGAGATGTATTTGTTCAGAGTGCCTAGTAATGTCACCTAGTCTCCTTTTCCCCCAAAAGGTTAGATCAGTTCATCTTCCAAGGTCCTTTCCAACCTGGAAACAAGTTCTATGATCCTTATCATCTGTTCTGATAGAGTTTCACAGCTGAAGCTGCGGCAGTTTACTACAGATATTTTCAAAAATACCATGAGACTGGGAAGAAACAGTTTCCTCCCAGAACCCAGATAATGTCACACACCTGGGACTGTAAGAAAGACTAAATAAATTATACCTGCTGTTCAGAGGCAAGTTGAAGTACACCATTAGCTTGGTTTGTATTTTTTTTCCTAGCTGCTCTGAAAAAGTTGAACAAGAAAATAGTTGTTGGCATTTTCTGTTCAGGAGAATGGGAAAGTGTGACTCACATATTAGGACTCAAATCTCTTCTACAGTAAAGTGATAGATCATGACAGGGCATCTGCATTCCTTCAAAAGAAGAAGTGCATGTCATCCAATATAGAACAACTTTAAATTCCAGTTCTCTGGGGTCAAGGAAGAAGCTGGCAAGGAATTAAGACCTGAGAGTATGACTGAGCACAGTTGTTGGAACAGTGCTGTTTTAACATCAAGACATCTGCACAGCATATTTTGAAAGCATTCTAAAAGGTTCTTTCGCATTATTACTATTTTTTCTGGCTCTTGTCATGTGCAGAAATAAGTAATTATGGGACTACTTGCAACTCTTTGTCTCTAGCATGACTGGAAACAAAAAAATGGGTGATCAACATAAAAGACTTCTATTCTCCCCCCACCCTCCCAGGAGACTGACTTAGTAAATATGGTTCCTCGTATTTTTACAAGCCTGTTAGAACAGGATCTGTTTCTGAACTTTCCAGTCTTTCATATTCAGCTAAAAATTCCAAACAACCCAAATGTCTTGTAAGCTCAAAATGACATTGCTTATTGTTTTGATTTAAAGGCATTGAACTTTCAGCATTTGGCTGAAGCACATTAAGGTCAGGTTGAAGAAGGCCTCTGAAAGTTTGGAACACTTTTAATAAGCACCTACCAGCCATGCATACTTCTCATTGCTTTGCACCTGTTTTCAGTTGGAAGTGAAGGTCACTTCTATTACCAGACAGGATTAGCTAGCAGAGATGAAGGGGAAAAGAAATGTCCCAGAAGGAAAGTGGTTGTGCACATTTGCTGGAAAGTGGAATTCATTAGATGTGCTGCTGCTGGGAGCTTCTAAGAAACTGAACGAATCACTAAGCTCCCACTTTCTGTTTAGAAAGGTTTGTCTCAGACAAAAGTACAAGCAACATGTTTTTCAGCAAATGAAGACCAACTGGTTAAGGGCTACCTGGAGAATTAAGCTGTGTATAATTGAAACTAAAGATGGCATCAAAGTCTCCCCATATTTGTTTTAATTTGAAATTTTCATAGATTGTATATTGAGAATAAAATAGAACTCTCTCTGAAATCTCTAGAACTTTGGAAACTAATGTATCAGAAATACAGAACAGCACCATTCACAAGTGAGATTATTAATAAATTTATTTTCTAAAGCAGATTAAACCTCCTTTCATATCATGCAAAAATCCAAAGGCTAACTTCTGTCCTAAAGTTAAGGATGACTACTACAAGCCAAGTAATATCATGTAGACAGATATTCTGTATAATATTTCAAGTTCTCATCATTGTTTCACAAATCTCATTATATTTCTTACTCTATAAACCCAATCTCTTTGAGTCAGGATGACATAGAGTGATTTCATATTTCATTCAGTTCATTTTCTCTTAAAAGCACTAAACTTACACAAAAAAGAAATCATAAACATAATAAATAATAGTAGCACTTGCAGAAGTAATAGCTATATGAGCTCAATGGGATCAAGGTAAAGATCTCGCTATTCTCAGCAGATGATGGATAGTGAATTAATTATTTTTAAATATCTTTAGGTATTAGTATAAAAGTAATTACATTTTAAAATTTGCAGCGAGGTTAAAGAAGAATGTAAAGAATACAGTCCTTGAAGGAGGAATTCCTTAATGAACTTTGTAGAAATAAATTAGCTTTTCCTAGGAAAGGATTAAACAAAATAAATCCTTCTAATATAGTCTTCTCTCTACAGGCAGGAAGAACTGACATAAAAAATAAAGATTATTTGGAAAATGCTAATGTAGTAAACCCTTTTCCTCAAGTCAGGGAATGACAGAGGTTGCCTTAATTTGGACACCTTGACTACAAGCATTATGTTTTAGTCTTTGTTTACGCAGTTGCAAATCTTTACAGCATCCTGCCTTACTCAGTCAGTGCTTAGGGCAGAACACTGTTCACTGGAGGAGCTGCCAGATTGTCTTTTATCAGTTCTTCTGCCTCCCCTATGTCCTCTGACACTCACACTGCACAATGACAACTCTAACTCAGGTTCCCTCCACTCTGCCCTATGGAACAGATTCCATCAATGGAGGGCAAATCCTATGATGCAAAATTGTTTCTCTGCTGACTAAGTAAGAGAGGTAGCACCTACTGGGAATTATGGGACCACCAAAGCATCACTGGATGCAGAATCAGGTCTTGCAAGGCAGAGAGGGGACATCAACTCTTCAAAATCCTTGAAATTATTTATTTCCATAATGCTGAAATGATTCAACCTATGGCAATTTATCTGTAAAAGTATTTCAGTTTTAAACTTTATGTCCTGATTCAGGAATAAAAATATTTTTATGTGTTTGCAAAGCAAAAATTTTGATGTCTTCACAGTTCTAAATCTAACCCACCTTTTCCTCCTGTTCTTCTCAACATCAATGCGTATAAATCTATCACCAATTAATAACAGCCACAGAGATGCCCAAAGCTTCCATGAGCTTTCAAAAAGATAAGTTCTGAAGGGAAGAAAATAGTGTTATCTAAGGTGTGTATTTCCTGTTTGTTCAGAGAGTAGGGATTAAAAATAAATTCTCCTGTAAATGCTATGCTTACAAACTACATCAAGTCAGCATATGCCCCATGTCTGCATGGGCTCTTTCATTATTCAAAACAAAGCCACATATTCTGTAAAGGGAAATCAAGAAGAAGGAGTAGTATTTTTGGGGTCATTGGATTAAAACATACTTTTTGCAAAACTACTTTAGCACCACTGTCTTGAAATGGTCCCTTCTGGAAAGGCAGAAAGGAGATTCTTCAACCTGTAGGAACAAGTGATCACATTCCTTTCCTTAAAAGCAGCAGCAAGGGAATGCTCTCCTTTCCCATAGAGCAGGATGGATGCAGACAGTGAACTGGTTGCAGCTGCCTTATCCTCTCTGCCACATGTAAGCCCAAAGACAGGAGCTGAGCTGACCTGGGAGCAATATTCCTTTACTGCCCTTCTGCAATGATAATGATAATCCTCACCTAGCTGTCGTTCTTGGGTTCATGCAGCTTTACAAATGTACTGTTGGAGTTGCAACACATGCTCAGAGGGAAAAAATGCTTAATGAATATTAAAAGCGGGTAATTAATGTTTCCTCTATGTTACTCCCAAGCAGATTTTATGGAACATCCATGTAAATTATGCACAACAGCTTTATGAACTAACTTTCTATTTGTATGGCAGGCAATTTATCAGCCTGTGGGGATTCTGTTTATACTTTGGAGCAGATAGATAGAAATTTTGCAATATTTCTAGAAATGTTTTGTATTCCTTTCAAACTAGGAAACCTTTTCTTAGAGGTAAAAGGTTTGGGATAGATGATTTTATTAATCTTTAAATTATGCAGAGGCTGAAGTGGGAAAATCAAAGCCTGATTTGCTGGCTTGTACTCTTTGTTGAAAAGATTACCTATTACTCAGAAAACTTAATTTAAATATGGCACAGGGTTGTTATGGGTAGAGAATGTAACAAGGCAAAACAGAATTCTTGTTCCAAAAGAATCTTTTATTCATTTTATTTATCAGCTTCTCACTAAGGAAAAAGAGGGGACTATTTTTGATCATTTGTTCAACTTTTCATATAAAATTAACAAGTCAACTCTGCTCCTAAGAAGTAATAGATTTTTTTTTCTACAAGTTATTAATGTTAACATTGCATTTGTCTTTTTGTATGTGGCCACAAAAGCATTTTTATAGAAGACAGTACTTTGTTATTAGTCCTTCAGAAGGAGCAAAGCTAGTACACTGAAATCCCCCTTGGGACACCATGTCCAGTCTGCCTAGAAGCACTGTACTGGATCTTTTCTTCTCCCTGGGAGTCTGACAGACATATGGCATGTACCAGCATATTGTGAAGAAGAAACAAAACCTCCCTCTCATCAAAGTGCATGTCAAACTTGAGTGGAGTGTGCTTCCTGGAAAATGGGCTAAGCATAACAGAAGCCCATTTATCTTCCATTTGATCCTGACTGCAGCTGGGATCTATATCCATTACCACAATGCCTTAGTCACTTTGAGGCTCTGCTAATAGTGTAACTCATGTCACCTCCCAAATGACAGCACAAGGCACTCTGAATAGTTGAGGTGACACACTGTCAAAGTCCCCCACGTAAAAAGTACTGGAAATCTGTCCACTCCCACCTGGAAAGGGATGATGTCTACAGTTTGTTTCTAAGTCTCATATTATGTTCTACCTCCCATCTTCGATGAGAAGACTTTTTGGCTCTCCAGTGTGTGCTTTTTCAATACCATTTAACATTCTGAGAAATATAAATTAGTTTCAATTTTGAAACTTTTGAGACTACAAAATTGGCGCCAGCTCCAATACTTGTGTATAAGAGGGAGAGTGGGAAGGGAGCAATATCGTTTCAGTAACACCACACACATCATCCTGTCTTCTCAGCTTCTCCCATTTAGAGAATATAAACATAGTTTGATATTTAAATCATGAACAACACAAACATCACAATATTTTCTCCCTCTTTAAAAAATCCTAAGACAAATTTCTAAGGCTGTTTAGTTTGGGCAACTGAACTATAACAAGACGTGTACTTACAGGCTTTTTGCAGAAGAGTACTGAGTAATCAAGAAATCTCTGATTCTCACAGCACTGGGGGACAGGACAAGGTTGTGTCTATGTTGTTTTCATCTGATGACAGTGGTTATGCAAGGTTTTGTGCCAGGAATGGAACTCAAACACTCTCAAGACAGAGGGCAAGTTGCCACCTGCATAACCTGGGCTCCTTATGGACGCTCCACACAGATTCTCCTCCTGAGCTGGGTCAGACCATAAGTAAAGCTTATGCACAGCTGTGTTTTGTGTTTCTGCTCCCAGACAAATTCCCTTGACATGATTTTGGCAATGTGAAAAGACTTGAAAAGCCAGGAATGATTTGAGGATATAGCTGAAGCACTGAAAGAAGTTACAATCATCATAAAATCTTACCTATCCACATCCTTCCAGAAATTCAGTTTTAAGAAAGGTTTTCAGGTTAAAAATGAAAAGTTAGAAACAGTTGGAAGACCACTGAAGTTAGGATGTAAAATATCATTTGCTGGTTTTGCTCAGATCACTGCTAAATAACTTACCTACATAAAATATCTAGAATTTTCCTGCAAACTGAGTTTCTACAATTATTGGAGAAAAATAAACAAAATTATTATTTGTACTTTTAGCATGTCATTTTAAAGGTTAATTTGTTAGAAAAGTTATCCAAATGATACTTGTGAAAATTAGGTGCATGAATTGAGTTCATATCCATTGTAGGAATCATGTAAGAGATATTTATCAAAAATTTTCCCCAAAGGCTAAGTCTTTGTGTCAAGACCCTTGATTAGCTTGTAAGTGCCAAATTTTATATGCACAAACATAATATATAAACCTGAAGATGTGAGTAATATTTATAAGCAGACTTTCAAATGTGCTATTCAGAGATGTTCTCTCATGAAACAGTATGGATACTATACATAATGTAGAAAAAAAATACTTTGATGACATAAATTTGCAATTAAATGGAGCATTTCTGTGCTGATGAACATATTGGATATTTTTCCCCAAATATACTGGATTTTTCTGAGAAGAGCAGCTATATTACTCTCTAGAGAGTCATTGATTTCTGCTGCATGGAGCCCATGGCTTGAAATCACTTATATTCCTGAAGTAAATGCTGACCTGACTCACTCATACTGTTAAATTTAAATTCTGGCATTTGAGTCTAAATGTTCAAAGTAGGATACAATTCTAGAGGTGAGTGGCACTTTCCATTTGGGTGAATTTATCCTCCTCTTGTAGTGCTTATGTACATGAGCTCAGAGTGTCTCTGTATACTTCTTTTGACAAGCAGAAGTGGAGGCTGGGAAGTCTGTGGTTTCATTCTGTGCCTACAGAAAAAAATCAAATCTCAAAAAAAAAAAAAAGAAAGAAATATGTAAGGCACATTACTTAAAATATTTCTCATATTCTCTTCTTCTCCACAAATTTAGACTGTATTGCATTAATGGTATAGATGAAACAGCATGGTAGTTTTTCCTAAAAGTTTTGTGTGTAAAAATGCTTCTCACAGATACCAAAATTATACAGTTTAACCTAGTAGTAGGAGCCAAAAGGAAAATGGTGAAACTCCAGTCCTTCTGAGATAAACTGATTCAGTAATCCAGAAATATTTTATTTCTATTCCCTTGTAATAAGAGCTGAACAAATGAAGGGCTGCATTCACACATACTGCCAACGTAGACAGATTTATTTAGCCAAGAGCATTGTAGCTTGATCAGCCTGGATCTCTGAGCCCAAACTCAGGGTTTAACTCTGGCTGCAGAGCACTTTACTCAGGTTAGTTTCTCCTGCTAGATACTGTCAATGCCAGTGCCATAGTGCAGAGAACCCTGAGTTTTGTTGCCCTGTGTCTCCTTCTGTGGACTACTGCCATGTGTTCCAGTCAGTGACTCTAAAGGGTAAAATCACTGAAACATCATGGGAAATTGAAGTCCAACCTACTTACTCCATGAGCCACAGAAGGAAATGGAAAACTTTCCTGGACACAGGACCTCACTCACTTTTTGCAGAGGAAAATCTGAACTTATGTCTCTCCATAAGTGAATTAGCTAATCATAAAAGTAGTGCAGAATTTATAGACATTATGAATGTGGATCTTCATTTCTGTCATTTATTACCAGTTTCAAAAGAGAACATATATTTTTTTTATTTTTCTGAGGTAAAAAAAAAAATGACTGATGAAAATAACTAAAATGGTTTTATTTCTATTACAATCAAACATTCTTCTCCTTTTTTGCCACTGAAACAAAAAAATCATTTTCTCTCTTCTAGTTAATGAATCTCTTAGTGGATTATGCAAATTGCCAGCAAAATTAGCTGCTTTTCTCAGTGTATGATATGGACAGCATAGCATGTAAACAGAATTATTTCTTCCTCCTTGAGATGAGGTTTGAAGCATATTAGCAGATGCTGTGTGTAAGTTTGTATCATTATTTTGCATGTTATAACCATCTCTCCGTTGAAAAAAGCAAGATTTAATTTGGCAGAACTGCCAATCTAGCAGCTTTCATGAACGCTAAATTATTTTAATTTTAATTGATTCTTTGTTTTGGGGTTTTTCAGCATCTAAGATACTAGAAATTTCCAAGATTAAAGCAACCATGGCTCAATAGCGTATGACTTTCAACTGGACTACAGATCAGTTCTTATTTTACCTAAGTTAATTCATGCCTGACTGCTCAGTTTCCTAGTGGAAGTAACATGTAATAAAAAGGAATTAAACAAAAAGATAATGTCTTCTGATGGTAATAAGTATTAGAAAATAATATTCTTGATAGAAAAGGAAATCTATTTCTTCTTTGCTTCTACTGGCAGAAATAAGATTTCAATTAATATATAACTAGTTATCCATTAAGATAATCATATATTTGGCTTTTGAGTCTGTTTAAATGGAAGTAGAGTATGTCTCTAAAATTAAATTAAGCAAAACCAGCTTCACAAATAAATCCTGCAAAATATCTTCAAATTCTTATCTAATAACTGGTGTATGCAGACAGTAGAAATTTTTGGCTAGCTAATCACTGAATGGAGCAAGTACAAAAAGAGGCAATGTATCTTTTTCGTTCTTTAAAAAGAGATAAGGTCATGAAATACTAATTATTAGAACGTTTTAACAAGTTTCAACCAGAGAAATCACATCATGTGATTTCCACTATTCAGAAGTGCCATTTGTACATATTTAATGAGACTGTCACTATACATATAGCTTATTATTGAAACACTGGAGTCCACAGTAGATGCAAAACTGTTTTCTTAAATTAAAAAATAAAAATAAAAAAATACAACCTCTAGATGAAGAACATGAACATACAAATGATTTAGTACCAGAACTAATCCCCTCCACTTTCAACCATATCTAGCATGCAGCATGAAACTTGGTGCCCTTCAGTATAGAGCAGACATTCATGAATTGGCAGGAGCTAAGAGAGGGGCCCCCAAGCTGATTTGGGCTGGAGCAGTTGCCCTGCCAGGAGAGACTGAGAGATCCAGCCTGGCTCATCCTGGTGAAAGATGGATCTGTACAAATCCAAGAGCAGCCTCAAGTCCCTACAGGAAGGCAGCTGAGAAGGAGCCAGGCTCATCAGCTGTGCATAGCAATAGGGTGAGGAGCAACAAGCACGAGCTGAAATGAGACTATCAGACCAGGTATCAGAAAAGTCATTTTGCTCATGAGGACAGTAGGCACTGGAACAGGCTGCCCAGAGAGGTTGTCCAACCTCTGCCCTTCGATATTTTCCAGATCTGACTGTGCAAAGCCTCCTGGGATCCTTTCCTGCTTCTATTATTCGATAACCCTCTATGAACCTGGATAAAGCCACTTGGTGGTCAAATTCTACTAGAGACCAACAGCCAAAATAATTTTCAAATCAAATAATAAATCAACTAAGAAACAAACTTTTTTTCAGTGAAGGAATCCTTAATCCATTTACCTGCTAAGGCTTTGCCCTTAGCTTTTTATCATTTTGCTCTTACTCTAAATTTTAGTGGCATCATATAAATTGATAAACTTCCAGATGTCCTTTCCAGCCTGAATTTTCATGCAATTGTGACTATATTCTTTTGTCACTTATGGTCTATAAAATGCCTGCATGGTTGGAATCTGATGGAATCATAGCTGTGTGCACATAAAGGCTGAGTCTGGAACGCTTTCCAAAGTCCAGTTCACAGAAATCCTGTCAGAAACTTGTCACAAGACTTAATGAGCAAATTAGCAGGGCAGAAGCAGCAGTCAGCCATTAACCAGTGGCCATTCAGCAGTGAAACACAATATGCTTTCTTCCGATTTGCACCACCTATTTTCAGAACAGGTTTTTCAAGAGTGATGCCCCACAACATGTGAGTATATAAAGTCAATTTTATTCTCCAGGAGCTAGAACACGCTGAAGTTCTCCCTAATTTATATGAGGCTTTATGGCTATATTAAATAAATGGCTATATTATATAAATATATTTATAAATATAAAAATATGGGTATATTAAACATATTTAAATTGAAAAATTTATTTGACCCATATATGATCTGAGAGCCTTAACCTTAGACTCTCCTACCCTTTGTAACAAATTCAGTGATTCTATCAAGGAACTCACCCAGACAGCACATAAATGGGACAGTCAAGCAAATTTCACCTGATGGTGACTTAGGCATTAAGACTTTTTCCTCTAAACTATCATGGAAGAAATACGCTAACAGGCAGGTTTTCCACGTTTTCTGCCTCGTTAAGACACTTGAAAAAAAATTACCCTTTTGTACTATTATAACTCACTTCTTACCAGCTATTTAGAAGCTTTCCCTAACACATATGGAAAAAAATACACTAACTTGCTAACTGTAAAGGTACCTACTTTGTCTTTAGTATGCAAACAGTAATTTAGAACTACAGCCTTCAAAACACAGTTCAGGAAGAGATGTGTAGAGACACAGCTCCCAAGAGGTGTGAAAAAAATATATGCTCTCACTACAGTAGACCTATATTAAAAATGCATATGCCATTTATTATCAAGACTATCAAATAAGAATGGCCCAGTTGCAGACAGCTTGAAGATATAATCTCATACATAACAGAATCACATGGACAAATGCACTAGAGGAGACAAACCTTTTCAAAGACATCCGTGATGTCTGCTGCAGCCTTAGATGATCTGAAAGAGAGCACTCTGCATGCATAGTGTCCCAGAGGAACATGACCCATCTGCCCCAAGCAGTAACTCTCCCATATGTTCCTATATATGCACATAATGGGCAAACTAATGTGTGAAAATCAAGCCAACTATGGCCTTAATATGACATTTGCTGCCATCCCTACTCAAAAAAAAAAAAAAAAGAGCTGTTTTCCTCTATATCTTTCTCTGTACTCTCTTGCATATGATATTTTTTGTACAAGTTATGTGATAAAAGAAACAGGCAAGTGTTTCCTGTTATGCTCTAGTAAAGAATTGTAAAATCTTTTATCTTGTTTGTAAGTAATTTGCAGGGGGTTTTTGTATTCAGCTGCAGAAATACAAAATGGGAAAAAAAAAATTCCCATTTGTGTCATAAATACTAGCACAGAAGAATACACACAGAGTCCTAAACAGGAAATTCAATATTAAAGAGAAAAGAGCTATTAAAGAAAGTCCTACAGTATCTGCTGCTATCACTTTCTTTATCTCCACTGCCTTCTGCATCCTGAATAGTGATCTTATTTACCTACATCTTAATCCCTGATTTCTGAGAAATCCTGATCAAAATCGCTATCCATTTGACTGAAGAGAGATTTTAGGACTTTGTCACTACATCTCCTAAATTAGCATGGACGTTGCTATCTGAGCAAGAAGTTCCTCAACCACAGAAATCTAAGCACTTCATTTTGTCTCTGAAGTGTTTTCAAGCAGTCACCTACAACAAAGAATTCCCATGGATGTGCAAAAAATCCAGAAGATATGAAGAGTTTTGTGGAGAAAAAAAAAAGGACATTTCCAGGCCATATTCATTCCAAAGAGCTTAGAAATGTTTTCTAGATTCTAGGAAAAGAACAATGATTTTTTTCCTTTGCCTGGACTTAGTTTAACATCCAAGGCTGTTCTTTTCTGCACTGTTTAGATAGCACTGATCACGTTGGTGTTAAGAATGACAAAAAAATCCCAGTACAAAATGTCCATAATCCCACGATCTACTGGCACTATACCACTTGTGGTTTTCTTTTCATAAAATATTTTTACCTGAAAAGCACTTAATGAGAAAAACAGCACTTCATGAAAAAAACAACAGATGGTTTCTACATCCAGTTCATATTTTTGAACTGAATATTGAAAATATTATTTGGCATCTTAAATCAATGCTGAAGCTGTACTCCAATCATTTGCAAACTAGTATCAGTTGTGATGACCCAGATAATATGCTAATCCATGACCTCTGCAGAAATGGCATATAAAAAGCAGAAACAGGTAGAGATTTTTGCAGTCAGAATCAACTGAGGAAGTTACAGAGTTTGGTCACCAGATAACGTCTTTTGCAAGTAATTTTCAATACAATGCAAAGTAAGTCCAGGGCTTGGTGGTAAGGAGCTGTTACTGTTTACTTAAGGAGGTTCTTGTTGACTTTTCTGCTCCTCATGAGCTTTCTTGGACTAGAAAATTATTCTCCTACTCAAACTGCATGACATTTCTAAGAAACAACATATGGAATCCATTATTTTATCAAAGCTGTATGCTTGTGGCAGTGGCAAGGCCACCGGGCTGAGGCCCCAAGTTTCGCTTGTTTTAAAATATTGCTGCTATCAGCTCTGTGCTGTTAAGAATATTGGTATACTAGGATTTCCAGGTAATATCTTTTCAGACCTGGTAAGGCCTGTAAGAGGATGACGCAAAGTGGTTGGGGTACTGTAAAAAACTTTACAGTGCAAAACAACATGACATTCCCTTCTCTTTGTATTTTGCAATCTCCCATGACAGCCAGTACACTGGGAATCGAAGAATGAACAAATCCCACTCCGCCATTCTCCCCTTCCCTCATACTTGGACATCCAGCAGAGCTTTCTGGACATCTGGCAGTAGTTCTGACAAATTGCAACAACACATGCTGAGATCCATGGCATGACACATAATAATTCTGAAGCATTTTGAATAAACTTACAGTCACTTAACACACCACGTGAGTTGCAAAGTAAACTTTTCTATGTACGTCTAGGAAATTTTAAACAAAACATGGGCAGATGGTGCTGTCTAATATACAAAAGTGCAGTAAGGACCGATGCATTCTGGGTGGATCCAGGTATTTCTCCCTCCTAGTATCTCCCATGCCTTCCTATTTTTATCCAGGACTTCTCTCAGTCATCAAAACCAGACTCCACAATGGAATAGGTGCAGAGTAATATATGGGAGACAATACAGTGACCTCCCACAGCATAATCTTCCTTGAGAGTGATTTTTAAAGGGAAATTGTATCTTGTAGGTAAGAATTTTCCTCCCAGGCTGTTCCCAGGCAGTACAGTAATATGTTTGGCTCACCATGGGCAGAAGCAGAATGCCACAAAATGACCCCAATTTCAAAGGTTTTTTAGAATTCAAATACTGTACTTCTATAAGAGTGTTCTTATAAAATATTCTATGGGTTGCACTAACTGAATCCAACGGAAAAGTCGTTCCCAGGACTTATCTCTCACTAGCAGATACTTTTTGTTTCAGCCAAATGTGTTGCCAAACCATGGAAACCTCTGTAACATTATCTAAGTATTTTTAGATAATTGGGACAAAGGCAAACTTATTAATAACACATCATCTTGCATGTCAGAAGCATGTTCCCATGGAGAAGGCTGAGGCATCTGACAAAGTATTGCAGAAAGCCGTGGTCTGTCCCAACATGTTCAAGGTAGGATGCCTTGGGGAGGCAGGGGAGGCAAACATCTGCAGTCCACAGTAGGATGTTGTTTATTTTCCCAGAGGCAGCAGCAGCACCTGCTGAAGAACCAGCATCCTTCTCTCCTAGAGGCAAAACACAGGCCTGAGCGTGGCTGGAAAGGATTAGCATGGTGTCATGGTTTAACCCCAGCCAAGCAGGAGCTGAACCTACCTGGCATGTCAGGAGACTGGAGGACTCAGCCAAACCTATCCTCTAACTGCTGCTTGTTTTGAATTTCAGGGTAAAGAAAATTCCTTGCCTTATGTGAAGTGTTGATCTGAGCTGGCATCCATTGGAAAGCTACTGGATTTGTGAATATAAATAGAATACTTTTGCTCCTTCCCACTCACATTGCACAGATGAAGGTCAACAGATGTACCTCCCTCCAACCACACCCTTGTGGTGGATAAGAGTCCTGTTTCCCTATTCACGTAATTGCTTCCCCTCACTGGCTGGTGCTCTAAACTTTCCTCACCAATGATGAACAGTCATATTCCAAAGGAAACTGTGAAAAAAGGCGGGCACCAAGTGAACTTCTTCTGCAGTAACAGATAAAGAATACTAGACAATCTACGTGTGACAATAGCTAAGCACTGCATGTGCCACTGGAGAGTATATGAAAATGTATGGAATGCGTTTACTCGCCTGAGTAGGACAAGGGTAGTCTGCATTTCTGACTTCAGCATTAGACAGCCATGAGAAATGACCTTCCACTTTTCCACTCCCAGGAGGCTTAAATAGATTGTTACACTCTTTTTGCAAGAAAGTACATTTGGTTAAAGAGGTATCCTGCTGTGCATGGAATACTCCTTTAAGAAACCATCTATTTCCTTTTATGTAACAGGAACTAAGGATGAACTTTCAGAGACCCAGGGACTTCAAGCTATGTGGAACCAAGAGTTTGGTTAATCATAAATAGTTTTTGTTGGTACAGCCTTACCATGACAGGTTAAGTTATCAAGCAACACCGGATGATCTATTCCATATTTCATTGACTCCTTTTTCCCTCTAGCAGAGAAAGCCTTTTCTTTTTCCACTTGGTCTATTTAGGTATATTGTTCAGCCAGCATTCCACATCCCAAAATAAGCATGTTCCCACCACAAACTTTTTTTTTCAGAGTGGGTGCATAGGTTTGCAAATTTATCCCAGTCACAAGGGGCATTTACAGATTACTGCCAATACTTCTGCTGAACTAGAGACAATGTAGTCCAACCAATGCTCTCCTTTTAAGAACCATTCATGCCCTCGAGCAACCTAGACCAGGGTAATGCATTCCATGTGTTCCTAGGTTGCATCCAGACAGTCATATAAAATTTAGGAATGTAGGACTCTCTCTCTTTTTTTTTTTTTTAATAGGTCAAAACACAATACAGGGGAATATTTATACCTGTGTGTCTCCGTATTATTAGAATTAGGTAAAAGATTACTGTTTGAGCCTGCTAAGGTAACCTTGGCACATCTGAGCAAAGATTCCTATGATGTATCAACTGCTGACTCCTTATTTAGCAGACATAAAACATGGGCTTTGAAGGACTTTGTGCTCATCCTAAAGACACATGGGTTTAACAGATGAAAACATAGGGGTGTCATATTCTGTGGAGATCAAATTTAAATTAATTCAGTGTATCTCAGGCTTATGTCATTATATTATTACCTTGTTGTGATGTTTCAGATTAATATCTGTACTGGCATCATATTTTTGTTACAGCTCTGTGAGTACATGGGGATTCCTGACAAGATCTATTTCAATACCTCCTCCCTGTTTCCCAGTGTCAGCAGGAATAGGACACACATCTTTCACAGAGGCAAAAGCTCCTTCTACAGCTCTCAAGAGTGAATTGCTCACATCACCCACTTTCCTATCAGCAAATTAAGGGGGCCATGTGTGCGTTGGTTAATTCACAACACACACCAAATACCTGAAGCTCCCTGGCGAGAGTTTTCATGGATAGTGCTGGATATGTTCCTCTTATTTCCACGGCCCATTGCAATAAGTTTTATTCCAGTGTTGCAAATGTAGGTTGCTCTATTCCAAAACAAATATAGGTTGTTCCAATTTTCTACATATAAATTACCTCTTTCTATATGCAAGATATACAAGAATGCTAACTTTTCTTGGATACACAGCTGTGATGTCTCATTCAACCAAAGGCTGAAGCTCTTGCACTTAAAACAAAACAAGATAAACACACAAAACAAAATGTCTTTAAAAAGTTTTTCCACATTTGCATTTCTTAGAAATTTTGGAATCTAGGCAGAATAATATAAGGACTGTTTTTAATAAATTTTGGTGTCATAAATATCAGAAATCTCTCAGGAAACTCTTCAGGGCATTGCAAGAAATCAGAAAAAGCATACTGAATTGTGTCAGATTAGGTGTTCAAACTTTGCCAGGTTTGAGCTCTGAAATTTTTGAGGTGTGAGTAACCACTGATATCTGTCCTGATGTTATTTCATTGCATTTACTCAGCAATGACTTGTATCTTTCTGTAGCATCAGCAACAACAAAAAATACTCTTGACAGTATTTTGGAAGTCCCAGCAGCCAGGGTCATGCTGTTCAGTGAGAGACTCCATTGCTGTATTGGAAAGTACAATAACCATCTGCCTCCAAAGAAAACAGTGACCTTCAGAGTGCCAGCAACCTCATATTGTTACAGCTTGGAGCACTCCACCCTTATGGGATGCACCAGGTCGGAGCTGCAGAAGGGTGGGAGTGAGATCGCTGTCCACGAACCGAGGCTCTTGTCAACAAGAGGCCAAAGTGAGGCAGAGAATCTACACAGGAAAGCCAACAAAATGTATATGCTTCCTCCCTTCCAAAGGCCAAGCTATGGCAGATTTTTCTCATGAGTACTGCATCTCAACCATTAACGAGGCAAGCCTCTGGGAAAAGGGCCTCATGAGAAGGAGAAAGATTGCAATTGTTCTGGAAAGAATATGGAAAGAATTGTTCTGGAAAGAATATGTGGCCTGATTAAATAAAAAGCTGTGCTCCAACTTTTGGGCCAATACAAATGGCGGCTTGAGAAGTTCGTGATTAAATTGCGGCTTAGGAATTTGTTCCCAGCTATCAATTATTTAATACTCACAGCTTGGAGAAATATGAAACATTTCAATCATGCTTCTAGCTAGAAATAAGCAGCCCATTAAAGCAGATATTTTCAAAACAGGTGGAGTTCAAAGGAAACTCTTAAGGGAAAGTGTTATAATTACTATCAAAATGGCAACGGCACATCAACAGCAAAGGGGAAAAGGTTTCCTTAATATGCAGGAACTAATTTGAGCATGTGCAAAGCAGAGAGAGACAGATGGCTTCTATCACCACAAATAGAATAAACTGGCAAAAGTTATCACCTACAGAGACAGATGGATTCAAAATGAACTGATAGCTTTCACATATAGTAACTCTAAGAGTGAACAGATAGTCATTTCATGCAAAAATAAGTCTCCCAGACAGCAAGGCTAGTAGCTTTGTTAGCAGAGCACTGAGCAAGATTCCAGAGATGCCTCACAGTGTTACAGCGATCTTCTGTGTGATTTCATGTGTGATGCAATAAAGTGATACATTATCAGAGCCATTAAAGAGTAAAAAAATTGACTTTAAAATCTCCAGCTCCTGAACCACGTCATAAGGCCAGAAAGGAGATTGGGAGTTGGAGTCTTTTTGCCAATCATAGGTGTTGGCACATTATATACCCTTAAATGTTAAAAATATTCCACTGTAGTTGCATATTTTTTAGCTGGATGGATCATTAGACATTTTTACCTACACAATAAATGGACACAAAAGCAGAATAATTCTACTAGAATTTTTTTCTGACAAGGATAGTTTTCATATCACTTAGTAGAGATGCATTAATATACAGTAGAGAACCATATATTCCTCTAAATATTCCAGGAAAAAATGAGCAAAGCATTTTGCTAAACATCTAATGATAATGTTATTCACATAGAGAATGAAAAATTGACAACCTTTATCTATAATAACCACCCATTTCTGACAATAAGTAAGAAATAACCTAAAAAATAAAGAGATACATTTTAGCATCAGTATTTAGCAGCAGAGTATAAACATTTTCAAAACAAAATATCCTTAGGGGGTGATTTGAGCCAGTCTTTATCCAAGCCACCTGGAAGATATCACTATTGAACATCCAAACTTGCAATCATATTTTTAAAACCTTCAAGTCAATATGTTATTTGCTGTATTGAAAACATGCATACTGAGCAATAAATCACACTCAGCTTGTCACTTTAGCTTTTTATGGAGTTATGTAGCTAGTGTATGATAACTGGACTGCATCTATTCCCAGTTTAAACAAGGAAAGCGGGCAGAAGCTAAAATGCTGTTGGCTCCTTGTGCATTCCTCACTCTTCCTCTTTGCACACAAATGTGAGCAAGAGAAAATACCTGTGAGCTTGTCTAGTTTTGCCTATGCCTGTGGGAATACAATAAATGGAACAGGGAGTCATGGACCTCTGATGTGACATGTTGTTAAGCAAGGTATTTTGGAAAGGGTTTTTGGGGTTTTTTTAACAAATAAACTCAGCCCCTGAAGTAACATCACAACTTTCCCCATCCAATTGCAGCATTACAGTAAATTCCTTGGTCATAAGCAACCTTTCATATAGTAAATGACTTCCACATATTATAAAACATAATAGCTCTACCGAGGGCACAACTGCTGATGCCAAGAGAATTCTGCTTAAGACACTCAGATCACCAATTTCGCTATCTTATTAAAAACTCTACCAGGTGAAACCTTTGAAGTAAATCTTTCTTCTCCTCACATAAAATAGATAAGAAATTACTGTTCATGTGAACCTGTGGGTACCTCAACACATACAGTCTCTGCTGTAGCTCACTGCTAAGCACACAGCAATACGTAATGGAAACAAGAGAATGGAAAAAGTCACATCAACTAAAGATTCATTTTGTGTTGAAGCTTGCATTTTTGTGTGCAATGGGAACACTGAAAAATACTGGCATTGAGAGAGAAAATACCTCTGCCCGTAAGAACACAGATTTGAATGAAGTGTATTACTGGAGAGAGCAGGCTGGGTCACTGAAAAGCCTCCATGAGGAATTGAAACCTACACCTCTTTGAATCCATCCCCTGTCAGCTGCTGTCTGTATGCTTTAACAGTGCTACCTGTCTAAACTGACCGGGCAATACTCACGGCTCCACTCTGGGTCACATCATAAAAGAAAATGGTTGGATGGCAGTATCCAGAGGGTAGTGGTCAATGGCTCAGAGTCGTGATGGACATCAGTGACAAGTGGTGTCCCTCAGGGGTCTGTATTGGGACCAGTGTTATTTAATATCTTCATAAATTATATGGATGAAGGGATCCAGTGCACCCTCATCCCATTTGCTGATGACACCAACCTGTGTGGTGCAGCTGACACACCTGTGTTAGAGACTGGAGAGATTGATGTCTCAAGACCTTCTGAGTGCACGTGGGGGGAGGATGGACAGGTCGAGGCAAGGCAGTGCCCTTCTCTGCACACCCCACCCCTAGAGCCTGGCCTGGCCGGGCTGCCAATCACTGCCATGTCAGAGGCAATGCTCCACACCTGCCCCTTCAGCCCCTAACTCAGCTCCTAATTGGCCAAATGACTGGAAGTCCCACCTGGGGAGTAGGCCCAGGAAGGCCAAGGGGTATTTAAGGCTAAACAGGCACCAAGCATTTGTCTTGACCCTCCTCTTCTGGAAATTTCTATCAGCCGAACATTCCCTGAAGCCCTGGATTTGGTATCTATATGTGACCTTTTCTATATCTTTTTTGTCTTTCTTTTTCATCTAATTATCTCTTCTCTAAATTTTTGAGTAACTTAAAATTAAAGGGGCTTAGAGTTTGCTATGTTTAATGGCCCAAGTTAATGCTTTGAGAAATGTTTTATGTTGATTGAGTGTTGCACTAAACCTTTTGCCAAAGTTCTCTGATTTTTTTTTAAAGTTGCCAGTGAAGTCTTTTCTTCTTGTTTTCAACTCTTGAGAATATCTTGTTGGTGTTTCTCCCATATGTCTAGCTCAGAGTCCAAGAACAACCATAAGTCCTTTTAAAAGCCTTATTGGGCAAGTTTTTTGGGGCCTAACACACCTGAAAGACAGGATGCTATGTAGAGGGACCTGGACAAGCTGGAAAAGTGGGCCCATGGAAATCTCATGACATTTAACAAGACCAAGTGCAAGGTGCTGCATCTGTGTTATGGTAACTCTCGTATCAGTCCAGGCTGGGGAACGAACAGATTAAGAGCAGTCCTGAAAGGACTTTGGGCTGCTGGGGGACTTGAGCAGGCAATGGGTACTCACATCCCAGAAACCCAATCCTGTCCTGGGGTGCATCATAAACAGTCTGGCTAGCAGGGCAAGGGAGGGGATTCTGCCCCTCTACTCTTGTCTCGTAAGACCCCACCTGCAGTACTGCATCCAGCTCTGTGGTGCTCAGCAGAGGAAGGACTTTGACCTGTTGAAACAAGTCCAGAGAAGGGCTGCCAAGATGATTAGGGGGACAGAGCATCTCTCCTACAAGGAAATGCTAAAAGAGTTGGGTTTCCACCTGGAAAACAGGTGGTTTGGGGGATGACATGTTTACAGCCTTGTACCTGAAGGGAGCCTGCAAGAAAGATGGAGAAGGACTTTTTATGAAAGCATGAAGTTACAGGACAAAGGAGAAAAGGTTTAAAACTAACAGGGTAGGTTTAGATTAGATATTAGGAAGAAATTCTTTGCTGTGAGGGTGGTGAGGCACTGGAATAGGTTGCCCAGAGAAGTTGAGGATGCTTCCTATCCCTGGAAGCATGGATGGGCTTTGCACAACCTGGTGTAGTAGAAAGTGTCACTGCGTTGGAATTAGATGATCTTTAAGGTTCCTTCCAACACAAACTATTCTGTGATTACATGGGGGGCACTGCAAGAGGACACTGCATCAGACTGCTACTGCTGCTCTGGACAACCTAGCCTGTTTCATAGAGTGTCTTATAACCAAGTCATCAATCCCACACTTGCTGAGTACATGAGGCAGCATCTCTTTAACAAGCTCCCCAGCTTGGTCCAAAAAAAAGGAATTCCACGAAAAGCAATGCTTTCTTGGAAAATAATTTTGACAATGTAGCACTGAAAATCATATCAAGCAAGCACTATGTTAAGGAAGAAATAGAACCAGAAGATTCAATTGTGCTGTGTATTCTTTCACAAAGAAGTGAAATCAATTAATTCACACAAACACAGCATTTCACTCCCAGAGCTTCATGGAATCCAAAAGTTTGAATGCTGGTATAAATGTGTTAATCAGCTCAATAATCTACAGAATTTCTAGTAGGTTTATTGTACTCTGCTGAATATCAAGGTCAATGAAGAAAGCTTTGTGTTTGATGATGACTTAGGTATGCACCAGACAATTGCTCTGCCTCATCAGATTCAGAGTTCTTTTTAATCAAGACTTGAACCCTCAATTTAGCCAGGAAGAAAGTGGAAAGATAAGCTCCTTTTTCTCCACTCTGTTATCTGCCATGCAGTGCTGAAGCTTTTTCAACATCAGGAAATACAGATCGTGTCCTTTAGGAAACAACCTTTTTAAACCCTTTTGCACTTGAGATTTCTTTTCATCAGAAGGCTCTTAAAAAACAATTGCAAAAGTCATAGTTTATACTTCATGGAGGAGATCTGTCTAAAAGCTGCTGAGGACACTTAATGAAGACAAAAACACTAAAAAATCTGCTGAATTTTTCTTATTCTGGCACCCACATAAAGATTAAGTTGCAGGCCTACTAAAATGCTCAAACAAGGAGTTCTGAGTGCTTTGTTGGAACTTAGTTAATGCTCAGGTGCCAGTTATCAACAGACATATCCATTTGTTGTTTTCCAAATTGTTAACCAAGAGTGTTACTAGTGTTAGAAATCATGAAAGGCATACCATGACACCATTAAGTGTGTCATAATTCAGTTCACTTTCCCACTAAACAAAATTTTTGGGTTTTGTTTGTTCATTTTTGGGTTTTTTTTTTAGTGAGGCAGAAAATTTGCGTTTTTAATTAGAACCTCTAAACAAGAAGGTGATGATGTCTACTACCCCTTATACAATTAAAGGATGTTTCAGCTGCTGATCTTCTAGATGGTTTCAGCCCTCAGACAGAAAGGCAAGTCTTGCTGCTGTCCCTTGGCCTTTACATTGTCCATGCACCCTCAGAATTCAGGTCATCTTCTTAGCACACCCTTTTCAGGCACTTGGCTTTGCAATAGTCATAGGTCCCTTCCAACTGAAATGATTGATGTGTCTATGTGGTTTTATGCATTTAAACTCAGTGTCCAGATTAATGTTCCCTGGACTCACTGACTCCTCAGTTTGTTGGAAAACTTTTAACTAGCAAAGTCATCTTTTCATATTCCACAGAGCCTCTGAGATATCTCCTTCTATAGGTCCCATGGAGTTCTGTTTAAGAGAATTCCTGTGTGTGGTGAAGATGAGTAAATAGAGGATAGTGCATGGTGAGAGTTTTGCCCTGTTTACAGCTAGGGAAACATAGCTGAGAACACTTTGCACTGCTTTGCAATGGTGTTCAGGGGCTGGCTTGTTTGGGGACATTTCACAACGACACATCATCAGCTGAAACTCCTTTCTGCACTTCTCAACTACCTCTGTCCTCTCATTGCATCAGAGATTGCAGCAGTCTTAGTTTTCTGGTGATTGCTTTATGACCTCTAACAGACTCTATCTACTAATTAAATTGGAGCTTAGAGACAAAGCTCTAAGCTAAGATGCACAGTAAGCACAGGAGAACTGCTAGTGGTCTGCTAACAGCGCAACTCTCTATTCTTATGTATAGACTCTCTAACCAGGGAAAACAATTGTTTGGGGTTTTGTGAGTTTCAGAAATGAGGGAAATAGCAACACAAATGGAAAAGGTATTTTCTTTGTTAGCTTTGTATTGACTACCCTTTGAAAACTTTGAGTTGTAAACAGTCATAATGACTAACAAGTAATTAAAATCGATGATATGAGTTTTCTAGGAGAGTGAGCTTCTAGTTACTCTTCAAAGCTGATGTCATATGGTCTGAGAAGTCTTTATATCAGCATATGTAACATGCACTCTGCATGCTCTGAGACAAAACACTCACTGTTCTATCGAGGGCTTACCCAGCAGAGGTGTCAAATGCAAGAAATTTAACTAAAATATATCCTTCGGGATTGTTCAAATAAAGTTTTTCCTTCTCAGCCCTCTTTGGATCCTGTCCACATAGACACTTGAACTTTGTCTGGAAAAAATAAATAAATAAACAGCAACTGACTGGGGAGAAAAGTATATTTAAATTAGAATATCTTGTCTTAAAGGGAGACTTTTTTGGTTTGACAGCTGAATGGTCACAGGCCTGCATAGTCTTTTCTTTGAAGACTTGATCACTCCTAAATCTAAGGACACTTCTAAATTATTTTTGAACTGAAAACCTAGTTGATTTCTATGTTTGGGGGAAAAATAATACTTTCCAGGAATTTTTCTAAGCTACTTCCACAAAAAAAATTATTTTAAAAAAGTATATTTGCTCTGACTTTTTCTGTGATTATTTTTATAATTTCATTAACCTACACCTTAAAAATACTAATATTAAAAATATTTTTTCAAATCACTGGGTTTCAAATGTAACATTATTGTGTTTCACCTATTTGTGTATAATATGTCAGAAGTAGCAGAATGTTTTAAAGTGTCACTCAAATTAGCATACATTGAAAAAATATAAATAGAATTTTTTAAATTCTAAAGGAATAAAGCTTAAAAGTAAGGCATTTTCCAGTAAGGTTCAAAAGTTTGCGTTTGGAGTTTTTTTGTTTGTTTGTTTTGTGTTGCTTTTGTTGGTTTTTTTTAAATGAAATTGAAAACGTATCGCTTTTCTTTCTAAATATTCTAGGACAAATAGGTCATTTTACATTTGTAATTTTTTTGGGGGGGAGGTGGGGTCAAACCTTTTTACAACTCCACACTAGGAAGATTGGAGTGAAATAAATGTTACCATGTTACCAAAGAGAAACATTTTTTACATGTTATATAGTGAAAGATTATAATGACTGTCTCCTAGTTGGTTTTTGTTGTTGTAATGACAGCTTTTCTTAATGCAGCTTGATGTGTTCAAAAACCAAACCCCACAGCAATGGAAGATTCAAATACTCTCCATTCATAGAGAAGGATCACTAGAGAAAATGGCAACTGTTGTCCTTGGTGTGGGGTCACACTGATTTCTGGACAGAAGCTAAATCTGTGAAAGTACTTTCCCTGGGGAGCAAAGGGATTTGCTGTTTGGGGCAGCATGTGCCTCCACTGCTGTAAGAGACAAAAGTAATTACCAGGCAGGAATACACCAAGCTGCTGATGCTGAGCAGGTCCAGGAGAAACTAGAATCTGAGATCTTAGAAGAGCTAATACTTTGCTAGAGAAAAGTTAGATACCTGACAAAAGGAATTGCTTTGCTATTGATATTTTTCTTCCATGATGAGTGAAATAGGCACTTGTGTGCATTTCTGGTTTATAACCTGGATTTCACCCAAGACATACCTGACATATCTCATCAATGTCATCTGCTAAAGGATACAGCCCATGGTGCCCAGGATATTGATTGACTGTGCTGAGGAGCAAACAATAACTGTACTTTTCTCTAGCTTTTCCCACTTCATAAAAGAGATATAGGGAGGGAATGTGAAAGCAGAATTTTCCCTCTAAACCAAACAAAAAGCTTTTAAACATTTATGATAAATATGTAGAACTGTCAGTGAAACAGTGTTTTGTTTCTGTGAAATTATCACTGAAGATTACAAATACATTTTTCCAGGGCCCTATTGGTCACTTTTCCATTTGGAAACTACTTTTTTCATCATCACTGAAGTGATGATGAAAAACTTCTAGATTTCTTGCAAGTTTTTTCTACCTTTCAAGTCTTTACTGTATTTGTGCCAATGTTAAGAGGCGTTGTTCACAGGTAGTTGTTATATTCCTGCAATGAAATGTGACCACTTCCAACCACAAGTCTCTCAAAGTCAAATCTCACCTGTCAAAAAAAATTCAATTTTTCCACTTGTTTTCCAGTCACTGGGATTTCTCTGTCAGTTACATTCTTGTGACTCTGTCATAGCAGATGTCACAAGGTGACAGCAATTATCAGTATCACCAGATAAGAGCTTGCAACACCCAAAAGACTTTTGTAACCTATGGTTAACAGCAATGCACTCTCACAATTTGTGTCCAGCAAGTTCCTGTGAAACATATTTCAGGGTAAGTATTATCCTGGTGTTTTTCCAAAGATAATAATAGATCAAGAGGAACATATGGGTCCTGTTTCAGCAGTGTGTTTAAGCCAGGCACCCAAGTCTAGGATTAAATGTTACCTTGTGCGTAGGTACCTCACTGCCCTTCCTTGGGTCATCGTGAAGGAACTTATTACAAAGTTACAATAGACTCTTAACTCTGAATCTCCTGCCTTTTATAGTACAAAAGATCACCCTTAACCTTCCTGTAACAGGGGTTTTTCATTTAATTCGCCAGAGGGTTAAAAGACAGATGAGCTGGTGGTAAGAAGGATCATATAAATGCTTTTCACATTGAGAGCGCCTACCCTGGAATGTGGTTTGCAGAAAAAAAGTTGCCATATGCTGAAGAACGTCTTCATATCTGCTTTTATTTCTTTAATACCTTCCAGACAACAAAACAGGATGTGGTTCCTATCAGAGTGACAGTTTAAGTAGCCATACAATCACTGATGCTTGACTGTCATGCCTGCATCTAACCACTGCTGTAACTCAGGCTCCAACAAGCAGAAAACCTGAGACCTATTACCCTTACCTGTTGCTTTTATTATTGTGGTGCACTGCATGGAAACATCTAATCTAGGTGAACGTCCAATTCATTTCCAGTGTGTATGGAGCAACGCTAATCCCCCCTGCAAAAGCCACTGTCAAACTGAAACAAGTGGATTCTTGATCAGATGAAGTGTATTACTAAAAAATACTTGACATCAAAAATGGTTTGGGGTTGGTTTGGTTTGTTTTCCCGAAAAATAGGGTTTGTGAGTTACCTGTGGTAAAAATTACAGATTATGATTAGAAAAAAAAAAGGGAAGTATTTGATTAATTTGGATTCAGTTATTATTAGTAGATAAGAAAAATATACAAACAAGTTAGGCATATTTTTCATATTTTTCTAATTAACCAAAACTTAAATGAGGTAACATTTGCCAATTTTCTAAAGTGATGCGCTAAAATAGTGAAGTGTGAAGGACTTGCTTGAAGTCTAGAATTGTGAGGGGTAGCAGTATCCAAGGTGTTTTTAAATCCTTCATTGCAGGGGATGTTGTTTAGGGCTTGCAAGAGCACTCCTGGGTCATACCTACCACACACCATGGGTGTCTTTCACCCTGCATTTGAGTGCCCAGGTAAACATGCTGTCTCAAAATATTTGAAGCCAATTACGTTTAGGCTGCTCTTGTTACTGAGAGAGCCCTCCTGTCACCCGCTTAGGAACAACTTTGATGCAACATGAATGGTAGCTCAGCTCAAGTGTTGAACTCCTGATGGCTCTCATATTTATCACCCCAGGAATGTGCTGAGATGGCTGTTTCATCAAAATGAGTTTTTGTCATTTATTTATGCAAGTTATTAAACAAATAAATGAAGAGGTTTCAATTGCAGTTTGTTTCCTGAGATCAGCCATCTTTAACTTAACAAAAAATGAAAGTCACTTATTATAAATTCAGCTGATAGCTGTGTTCAATATTTAACAATCTGTAACAACATTTCAATCTTAGTGTAATAAATTATGATGTTTTAGTGTAAAATGTCATAATGCCTTTATCAGCCTTTATTATCTCTATTAGAGATGTTTTTTTTCAGTTCACAATTACAAGTGATTTTATCTGCATAGATTTCATACTGTTTTTAATGAGATTTGTATAACTGATTACTACCCTGACTGTTAAAAGCTGCAACATGAGGGCAACTGATATTCATAATCCCTAGAAATTATTCTTGTTGAATGCCAACAGTGAATGAATAGCACAGACTCTGTTGCACTGCTTTTTGCTGAATCTTGTGGGATAAGTGGATCGCTTTCTGCCAGTTCTGTCAACAGTTTCCACGGTGACATTATGAAAACCAACATCTCTCAGGCCGAAAGAAAACTTCACACTTTTTGAAATAAATCATTCTTGGCAGCTTGTACCAAATCATGATGGAAAATCTTGTGGGAGTTCAGCCCTTCCTGCATCTTTCTGGAGTCCTGTTGTCTGATTAAAAGCCCCACATAACTGGTCTGGAGGACTTCTCACTTTTTAAAACCAAAGGGCAAGATGGATGTCTGGAGCCAGGTTATACTTTTGGAGAATCAAACTGAAGTGCTCCTTTGACTTTCTGAAAGGCTGAAATTTTATTAAATTCATCTACTTGGGTTAACTAAGATATTTGATCCTCCTCTCATGCAGTAATTCATGTCATGGTAGCACCTAGGTGTTGTCACAGAGAACCATTACAGTGTAGTACAAGACAAAATCTAGGGTGAATCTTTTCCTATGAAAGCATAGAAAAGTTTAGTGCTATGTAAGACACAATTTTACTTACTCTTGTTGAATAATGATGCAAAGGGCCAAGTTTGAAATTGTTTGGGCCTCTGTGAAGACAGAATGGCCTGTGTTGCCTCTTGTGAAACAAGTCAGGTTTGGTGGTAGATTAACTGCTACTCCATCATGGCCTGTGATTTATATCACAGGGGCCTACATTTCTGGGTAGGAGCCATTTTTATTATTTCAGGAATTTATAGAGATAATCTCAGGACTACAGATACCTTTAGACAAGCATTTCAGATATGATTAAATGCCTTTACTGGAAACAAAATTCTCTACTTAGTGCAATGTGTTTCACATGGGCCCTAAAGCCATCTTTCTGCTCCCATTCTGCTGGCAGAGAGATATCCCATCACCTTCAAACATCTCTGCTAGTCTGTTGTTTTCCCCCAAAGCAGTACAAGATCCAGTTTTACTTCATGGATCTTTAACTATTTGGATCCCTAATGGAACATGCAGGCACAGAAGCCCAGGAAACTGGCAGATTTTTATTCTTCACTGCTAATGCCCTCTCCTAGTACTAGTCAAATTGAACAGTAACTGGGCTGCAGAATTGTTGTGTTCTCTGCTGCAATGGAATGGGAGAGAAATTCAAGAGATAAACATTGCCTTCCTTCACCAAAAAAAAAAAAAAAGTGGGAAGACTGTCTACATTGCTGACAAAAATCCCTGGTGGTTGGGCATTTTTAGTATGACAACTGACAAACTACAGCACAACTCCTCAAGGACTCACAAAAGTATCTGAGAAAAAGTTGGCATTCATGCTTCTCATCTGAATTTGCAGCTTTGCCCATTTCACAACTGCTCCCACTTGAAGAATGTTCTTCTGTAAACTGGAATTTCAAGTCCTTCATGTTTAGGACCTGGAGATATAAGACCTTAAAGACAGGGCTGACTCTGATGTGTTATCTGTGTCCTAAAGGGAAAGTGGTTTCAGGGAACTATCCAGGTAGGATCATACTGAACCAACTTGGTAAAATGCTGTGAGCAGTCAGAGGCAGCAAGCACTGACTTGCAATGATGAGTTACGTGGTGAACTTATGGCTGCATACCAACGTATTTCCCTGCACACTTCCCTGAGGGAAAGGAAAATTTTCCAACAGAAAGCTAATCATTGCCACCACTTCTGGCTTATTTCAAAAGCCAGCCAAGCTGCCTGAGTTTAACTGATAGCAAAATAGAACTCTCTGCATACAGCAGTTTTCATTTACTCTGTGTAACCACAAAATAATTGAAAGAAATGTGAGGAAAAAAAACCACAGTAAATTAAACAATTCATATTAAGCTTGGAGTGGAGTTGTCAATGAGTATAGGGAAAGTGTTCTGGTGCTCTATAGCATGCAGCAGTGTCAGGTCCTCTCTCAGCTTGTAGATTAGGTAGATCTGTGAGACTTGAGAAGTACTAGAGCAATGCTCTGTGTCAGGACCAGCCAGGAAACCAGAAGTGGAAGAGAAGGCACTCCACTCAGGCCATGCCTGAGAGCAGGAGGTCTGCACAACGCAGCAATGTGAGCAGCCATGGGCATAATGGCGAGGTGCAACCCCATGCAAAGATCCTTGGGCTTGCGCCTGGCAGTGTGCAGGGGAGAACCATCCTGTTACCTCCTGTAGCTGAGGCAGGTGCTCCAAGGTCTTGCTGGGTTCCTGCAGGCTAACCCTGACTGCAGCAGGCCTCTGCTCCCAGCTGCAGCAGCCACTGGAGGCTGCAATCAAACAAATGCAGGCAAAAAATCTGAAAACTGTCAGTCATAACACAGCCATTTCTTCAAAGAAATGAAGGTGTGAATGTTTTCCAAGCAAAACAAAAGCCATGCTGCCTACTCTGTCCCACTTGGAACACTGCAGTCAGGTTGAAAGAGAAGGGATTTGAGGAGGGATTTTAAGAGAAATGAATAAGCAACAAGAATGTTGGAGGCCAGACGGCAACATCTGGAGAGCAGGGCAGTGTTTTGGCTTTGGGTTATTTAACCTTTCTTGATCTACATCAGCTTCTCTTTTCAGTCAACAGCTGAGCAGAACTAAACTAATTTGAAAAAAATGCTGAAAAGCTTCTAGTGCATGGCAACACACCTGCTGGTATAAAGTAGTTCAACTTTTGTAAAAGCGCCTACTATTTGGAGCTGCCGTACCTATAAACATCTATCTCTTATGTAATCCATAAACATCTATATCTCTTCAGTAAAAATGCCTCATTGAAACAACTGTCACCTTTTTTTTTTTAGCTGTGCTGTCTGGGGAATAATCTGGGACTAGAATAGCTTATTTGAGGCAGCATAAGAAAGGCTGATGCAGGAATAAGCTCACTGTTTTTACACAGGAGCTTAAGGCATTGGCACTTCCAGGGCTACAGCAGTGTGAAGGTTTGAAGGCCAAATGTTCCTGCATAAAGTACTGAAAAATAAGAAACATTCACAGATTATAGGTGTCTCCAAAACAAGATAAAAAGGAAAAAAAAAGCTTGGAGTAAACAAATGAAAAACCTAACATTTGGACCCTACATTCTTACATGAAATAGGGCTTCATCATTGCAATTTTAAAGAGGGAGAGAAAAAGAACTCCCCAGTATCAAGTGGATGTTCGTGTGTGGTGTAACTCACCCAATGTAGTGGGTTAATTACAGAGTTTAACCTTTCCCATTTTAGGTGGGCTTAAGTCACATTCTTTAAACTAACAGTGCGTGATATAACCCTCAGGCCATCGGGGACAATAACAGATGTCCAGCTATGACATGAGTGTGCATGATGAAATAAAAATTATGGCAGTTTTCCAAAACTTAATATATGACAAATGTAATCATTTCTGACAGAAACGAGAATAAAATGATGCTTTGGTGATTCAGGAAAAAAAGAAAAAAAGGAAAAAAAACCCGCACAAATCACAATTAATGTTTCAGGTACAGCAAATTTCTTAGTGATATATGACAAGACACAGACTTGGGGTCAAACTCGCTAATTAAAAGGTACATTCGGCTTAAAAATAACAGTCTCTTGCCACTCTCTGTTAGTTTCTCTGGAAGATGTGCTGTAGGAATGTTTCTGTGCCACAGTCCTCTTTTTTATTTTCCACCAAATATGCCAGTTCAGCACCTTTCCTTAGAAAAACATAAAAGCTTGAGTCCTTCCTCAGACACCTTCAAGGCCCAAAGCTCTCTCCTCATGGTCAACATCCAATTTCTGTGTTGGTTCTTCCCCACTGTTTCTCATCCAAAGCCCTTGGGTCTGGTAGGGGACAGGAACAGAAATGATCACCAGGGATAACATGAGTGATCACATGGTTGGTTTGCTGATGAGGTCAGTTATTTGTTTTACTTCTCCATGTCAGAGTACAAATCAGACAAGAAGAGAACACACCATTCAAGCTGCAATATCTGTATAGACAAACATGCAAGCTAAGGGAGGGAAAATGGAGGGGAAGCCAGTGAACCCCATGAAAATACAAAGCAGTTGAGTTACTCTACTGGACTCTTTAGTTTTTGTTTAATAGCAGTCAAAAGGGGTGAATATAGAGATAAAATACCAGTTACATTGGTCTTCAGTGAAAAAAATCACAGAATCACAGAATGGGTCAGGTTGGAAGGGATCACAGTGGGACATCCAGTCCAACCTCCCTGCTCAAGCAGAGCCATCCCAAAGCACACAGCACAGGATTGTGTTAGGACAGTTCTTGAAAATCTCCAGTGAGGGAGACTCCACAGCCTCTCTGGGCAACCTGGTCCTGTGCTCGGTCACCTGTACAGTAAAGAAGTTCTTCCTCATGTTCAGGTGGAACTTCCTGTGCATCAGTTTCTGCCCATTGCCTCTTGTCCCATTGCTTGATACCACCGAGCAGAGCCTGGCTCCACCCTCGACACCCTCCCTTCAGATACTGACAGACATTGATATGGTCTCCAATACATTAAGGTCATGCCAGACCCACAGTTCCTATAACCCAAGCAGACAAGGGTCAGGCTGAATCACCAGTGGACATGACAGGTGTCTCACCTGATTATCTACAACACCACAGAGTTCAAAAACACATCAGATGTGACCTTTACAAACAGAAAATTGCTTCTTTCCTCTTCCACCCACCCCCACCTTTGCCCTCCAATACTGCATAAAACACTGCTTTTTTCTCGAAGGCTTTTATTAGTGTTGCAAATATGTCCTGACATTGGGGCAAATCTTCAGCACACACTGAGCAGAGATAGGGGGTAGGATTCCTATTAATAGTGATCAAAGTCATTCAATTCTCCTGCAAGCTGTGCTGAAAATGAGCCCTACTCTGCCAGGCCACATCAGTTAGGACACACTTCTGACCTGAAGCAACAGTTCAAATGCAAAAAAATTTAGTGTCAGTGTAAAAACAAGGCCCAGGAAAGTAATTGCAAAAGATTTTTTTTTAATTTAAAGATGTAGTGTCATCTTAAAAATCACATATCCTTCTTATATCTTACTTCTACTATAATTAATGAAAGTTTAAGATTATGCAAAGAAAGAGCATTGGTTTTTTACTCTTTTTGGCTTTGGTTTTCTAGTATGACTACTTCTTATATAGCCCTTTTCTCATATTATTGCTTGTATTATTTTTCATGTTATTCCAGCTCATTTTGGGTTGCATATCATGTCACTGTATTAGTGCTTTAAAACAACCCCTGTAAAGACTGTCCTCTGTCAGAAAGAAGCATTTGTTCTTTTGGATACAAGAGCAGTTTTAATTTCTAAATATTTTCTCAAATTTTTAGTTTTCTCTGTCAACTGTTAAAATTGCATTTCAGATATTTTGATACCTAAGTACAGCATAGTCAGGCTTTCACCAAAGTTTTCATGTTCTGATTTCTTGGGTTTTTTTCTTTCCACTGCACAGACAGCCAAAGAGTGGAAGTAGGTGAAAAATATCCTTTCCAGTATAAAGAATATACTTGTCACTGCATTTCCACCTTCCACGTAAACCCTGAAGGGAGTAATTGCTTTGGATGCATGTCAAAGCCACGTTTCAAACTCCTCCTTTGATAGCAATCGAATGAGAAGGCTGCATGGATTTGCGCAGTCATTTGAGATTTCGTTCTCTCTTAAGGTGATGATAAAGACTTGCGCTCTCCCCTTGTAGGTGGAAATATTTGTACCTTGCCTGCAGGAAACCAGCTGGCAAGATTTATTAGTACTCTAACCTCCTCTAGGCAGCAGGACCTTTGGCAGTTTTAACATTCTGGTCATTTTTACTGACATGTGTAACACACAGGAGTTATCCATCAATGTGCTTTCCATATGTGGCTGGGCTCAAGCTCGGACCAAACCAAAGCCCCACCTGGGAAGAGCCGCAAGTTTTAGACAAACTCAGTAGTCAGGATCACATCTTTGTCTCATTCATATCAGCACCTTTTACAAGCTGACTGAGCAATTGAACTTCACCCTATCTAGGCATTTAAAGGAGGAAAGTTGACACGGTCAGGAAATCCTGTTTGCTAGGAAAAAACAAGTATCAGAAGACATTTCACCATCCCCTAATCCTTAGATAGGAAGAAATGACATTAAAAACCAACAAAGATAAATATATCAACAAAGACTTTTTAGCCCTATCAAATCACACTTCACAAGACAACTAAATGAGATGAAAATCACAGAACAAACTATCCAATAAATAAAACCACCCAGAGAAAGAAAAGTATCACACAACAAATGGAGATATAACTGACCACTCTACACAGCAAATGAACACAAATTAAACTAAGCAACACTGAATGCTAAATTACATGCAACCAAGAGATCAGAAGAAAACAAAGGCTGGTCCTAAAAGTATGGTTGTCTTCTCTCCCTTTGTCTATCTGATAATGGCCTAAACCATTAAGCATCTCACCATCACTGAATTAAGTTCATCTGATTAGAGGAATTTCAGTATCTGGGAGGATGTACCTTATATTTCCAGGAGTGCTGTGCTTTAGTCTAAATGATCATTGGAAATAAAATGCCCCTGTCTTTTTGTGACTGACAAATGACATTTGATATCATAGATCTCTGTTAAGGATAATTTCAGTAATGGTTTTCCATTCCCTCTGACAGCCAGCAGCAAGAACACAAGAGAAAAGATAAACCTGAGAGGCTAAGGAAACACTATAAAAACAGAAAACACACAGGAAAACCAAATAGTGGAATCTAATTATAAATATTAAACTAATATCACTTTAAGTTATTATTTCAAATTAGATTTGAGTTGCATAAATTTACACTCATTCCCAAGAGTATGCATTCAGAATAAATACCAAAAGTCCTACTTCTGGAAAAGTGCCCAGATGAGCAGTTCAGCAACTTCGATAGAGATACTCATTTTTCTGAAAAGGAGCACATGCTTATGGAATGGGAGACTAGGAATATTTTCATCTTTCTTTACTCAGCTGGACTACATCCACTTTAACCTTGATCCAGAAAATGCCAGAGACAAAAAGCTGTGTCTTTCCATACGTGATCAAGTCTGGTGCTTCTGAAAACATTAATAAAAAAGAGCAATTAGACGATGTAAAATGGGGGTAGGAGCTCAGAGTGGAGAAATGGGAAACTTAACAACTTGTTATGGACTTCTGTAACGGACTTCCATTTCCTCAGCCTTGCTAGAGGGCTTTCAGTGATTTTTGCTCCTTGTCTCACCAAATTTGAGGATAATTCCTCCTGTGATTCCAAAGGATCATTTTCTGGGACATGTATGCTTTACAGGTGTGTCTGGTACATGCACTCATCTCTTCCTTGTGGGCTCTATCAAGACTAACAGGGTAGGAAGTACCATCTGCTTCACCATTTGCTACTTTATTTACTCCTAAAATGACCCTACATCTAGAATCTGCCAGCATGTGCTTCTTTCCTCAAATGTTTTGAGAGTTGACAGATTCCCACCAGATGCAACTCATACTAGCTTCTGGCTATTACAGGAAAAAGTAGAATAATCCTTGTAATAAAGTACTTGTGTCCATACCCATCAATATTTTTCTTATCTTCCACTCTTGGCTTTAGTTTAACAAGTTATAGGAGGTCAAAACATTTTCAAATTAGCATTTTCTACAACCAGAAAAAAAGGAGTCCCACAAAAAAACTGAAAGTTTCCATGTAAACGGATTGATATGGGGAAAGTGCTGGATTAGAAAATATCCTGCCTTAGGTCAGGCTGGCACTAACCTCTAGCTTGGCCTTGTATATTCTCTCTTAAACCAGTTTGTTTAAAGCAGGCTAATATAAATTGAGATTCAGATTGAGGAAATGTGAAAACTGTTGTGTATTGCATATGTCATTTAATTCCTTCAAACAGACCCTGGAACATATGTCATGCCCCACTGACTGCTTGCTTTGTTTCTTCAAGTCAGCAGAGCTTCACAGAGGAACTAGGATCCATCTGTGTAGATGCAAGGGCAGAAATGGAGCCATAGAGCTAAATCCTATGACTACTCGAACTTTTTATACACTTGCAGCCTTTCAATAGGTCTAAATTTTAAACCAATGAAAATATTCATGATAAAGCCATATACTGCTACTTTAGTTTGATATTCCCACATCACTGAAGTTCTTAAAACAGGAATGATATGATTTTCCATGTGTATTGTTCTACAAACACTCAAAATTCTACTTGGTCACTAATAAAAAAAACCAAACTATTGTGCAAAAGCAAAATGCCATTTCATTGTAGAGCACATCTGACATAAGTCAACACCAGGTCTTACTGCATAATTCTGTGGTTATACAAAGGTGTGCATAAAGACACAGAGAAGAATAAAGCAGTGATATTTATTTAGTAGCTTATAGAGAGAGACCAGTCAGAGAAAATGATCAAAGAAAAATATAAAAGAAAAAATATGTAGTCATTTTTTGCATAGTTTAACCAGAAATTAAAGCTTTCTACTTTGAATATGGTTTTTAAAAAGCTCAGAAGAGGTTTCGTGAGCCTCTCATAAGTCAGACAAGGGTTTAAAATATTTTGGTAACAATTCTGGGAAGGTAATATGGTAGCAAAAAGGCAGCAGTATGGGTTTGTGGTTTAATGTGGGTTGAAAGGCTCTTCTAGCTGTCAGATTAAGACAGTAATTCTCCAATGTTTATAGGAAAACATAACTACATTCTTGCCATTTAGAGGAGTATATAATTTAGGTTTGGTAAAATACTAGTTAAAGCACTTACAAAACCAAAGTCAGTGTTAATCTTAGATTAGTGTCATAAGCCTTGAAAGACTGACTGTAAAACCTGTGAATTAAAATAACATATGACAGAAAGTGGGAATGGTTTCTTCATCCCCTGCAGCAGAACAAAACAGACACTTGCTTCAGCATCACCTAATATTTCTCTTTATTAAAAAGAAAACAACAACCCCCCCCAACTATATATCATGTTCTATCCATGCTGGCATGTGTTTTGGCTTTTACACTTCGTGGTCTATAAACAATATGTAAATATAGTAATATTGATTTGTTTCCATAGCAATATAAAAGATCCTTTAGGGTTTCCAAGGCAATATGCAGCAGAGTAAGAAATCAGAAAGGCATGGGAAATGTTCAGCAAGCAATGGGTTTAGGCAGTGCCCCAGGCCTCCAAGAAATGTATTCTTCATTAAAGCAATCTGAAAAAACCACTTGAAATTAAAACAAAAAAATCTCATCTACCAGATTCATATTTTCTTTTGTCATTAGATACTTACTCTGTAGAAATATGCTTTTGTTTGTGACAATTCTCATTCAAGTTAGTTCCACTGACAAGAGCAAGGGATTTTCACTTTAATTTTTTTTAAATGTGAAGGGGTTTAGAGCCTCTGACACAAAACCTACTGGAGGAGGGGTAGTTGCAAGAGAAAGCCCCATTAAATGATTTGACAACTCTTTTTTTTTTTTTTTTAACCAAGTAGAGATGCCACTAATGATTTGGGTAAAAGAAGACCTGGTATAAACTTTTATCCTCATCTGTTTAAGCCATCTTGGAATATCCTTAAGATTGTTTTTTTATCTGCTGAAGAGATCTGTCACAAGGATGTGTACTTTACAAATGTACAAAAGCTGAAAGGAAAAAAACCTCTTAGTTATAAAACCATTGTTACATCCATAGCTCTACACTACATAAAACCTCAAAAGGTTTTTGTCCCCCTCTAAGTTAAGGCTATGAATCTGAGAAGACCCCATCCTGTCCTATGAGCCATCCCAAGTACAAACTAGGCCAACATAAATCATTTAAGCCTGTGAATACCTAAAGTATATTTGGACTTAAATTTCATGTTTGTTCAGACTAAATACATATTTTAGAAGGTCATTTATCACTTTTTACTTGATACTCAGAAAAAAATAGTCTCAAAATAGTTCTAGTTTCAGGCAAAGGAATGAACAGTTACACTAAAAGACCATTTCTGTTGTCACGTACCATTTCTAGAATTGAAATTAATTACTTTAATAAGTGACAAAGCTTTTAATTTGGAGTTACCAAATAACATTAGTGATCAAGAAAGATTTATGTCACATAAGATGAGATGCCTTACCTGCCCAGATACCTGCCCAATGCTAACAGCTGCATCCAACCTTGCATGAGTTAGAAACAAAAACAGTAAAGCATTTAGTGTCTAATTTCTCTAAACCTGCAGTATTTACTGCTCCCCTCATCCTATTCCTCTAAAGTGACTGGTCTTGCTTTAAGAAAGCCGTGCTTTTACTTTGTATGCAACAAATTATCATTCATATTTGGGTTATGAGTATGTAATTTTTCCATTAGTTTTTCACATGAATGAAGAAAGATGGAAACAAGTAAAAAAGTTTGCTAAGTAGCAATAGGCAGCATGATTGTTGATTGAATTTTCTTTTCAGAGCAGAATTCAGCCCGAAGAAAACTAATCATTTAGCAAAATCTGTCAAGCTCAAAGAGAAAAGTTTCCTTTTGCATTATTCAAAGATTGCTCTAAATTACACACCTGCTGTAAAAATCAGAAATGTGGCTTCCAGTTTGAGGGTTCTCTAATTAAAATATGATCTGACCCCCAGTTTGTTTTTTCACTCAAAAACAGCATTCAAGAAAGAAAACTTCTAAAATGCTTTATTAGAAATCTTGCTGTATAAAATGCATTGGTTTGGGGCATGGTTTTGCTGGTTGGTGGGATTTTAAGAAAGGATAGGGCTTTAAGATGTGGCAAAATTTGGAAGTTTTTAACTAGACATCTTCCTGGATATCTCTGGCAATTTTCATCTAACCTCACTTGCCTATGGCTCAAGTAAACCTGAAGCTTCAACCAAAGTCATGAAACAATCAAAAAACTGGGCTCCATTTGAGCTTAAGATGTGGCAGGACTTCTAAGGGAGACCTGTAACTTCCTTAGCACCCCTTATAACTAATGTTCCTGGGGGAAATTAAGTCAGATCTCCCAAATGGGCTGGAAAGTTTCCTTCTGAATGTGATGGGTGTCTCCAGTGCAAGTGATGCTTCAATTTAATTGTTATATCTCGCTTTTTAACTTGATTGCCATAGTTCTTGCCATGGATGGAGATCCCTCCAGGTCTTTTCTTTGCAAGTACTGTTTGAAGCATGAAGAGTTAAACCAAGAAGAAAGAAATCTGTGGGAAGGACTTTGAGAAGTCCTCTAATATCCACTACCATGAAAGGAACATTTACAATAAATAGAAAACATTTAAAAATATTTACATCCAATTAATTTCCTGTATCATATGCCAAATACAGAAAAATACGATAGTTAGGTCCTTATCTGTATAACAAATTTCTTCATTATCTTTCTTCACACAGGCAAAGCTTTCAGTCGTGTGGGTGATACTACATTTTCTCATCCTCAGAATCTGGAAATGTTGAATTCTGTTCCAAGAAGTTTGTCTCCCACTAAAGGGGATAAAGACCAAACTTTAAGAAGTCTTCCATAGCCAAATATCATTTCTCTTTCTTTCACAATTCAGCTAAGAATTTCTCTGATACCATCTTGTACTTGGAAAATCTGGCCTGAACATGCTGAATGTAATAACAAAATGGGTCTAGCAATGGTTAAATTAAAACAAATTTTTAACATTAATGTAGATTTTTAATAAAAGCACAAACAGCCTTAAGAGTTGCAGCATTTTTTCTAGAAGAGAGCAAAAATGAAACATATGTGTAGAAAATTAGAAATATAAAAAGCAGATATATGTATATATTGGTTTTGTACAACTACTATATAGAGTGATTCTCTGAAGCATCTGTATGTGCCATGTTAGTCTTATTAGAGCATATTATTTTTAAAGTTCACATTATTTTGTGCAGTATTTTTAAATAGATAGTTTATTCAGTCTCATTCAAACTTAATGATCTGCAGCAATTAAAATAACCATTTTCTTCATATTAAAAGATTTGGACAGATGCAAAGCAGTATTAACAGATACCTGTGCTAAAGCTAAGCTTCAAAGTATGTGTTAATTTCCATTGCAAACATAAAGATGCATTGAAATGTATGAAAGGTGCTATTTAAAAAATAAATGGAAGCTTTTAAAATTCAGGTGTATGTCAAATAATGGAGCAAATGTAGACTTGGAAAAAAATACATTATACAATTTTCCCCTAAACTGACCCTTTAAATAAATGTTGTCTCTATGTTTTAAGATAATTATCTCTTATTTTATTTCTATTTTCTCCTGTCCTATTTTTCAATAACACACCTCTGTATTTTTTATCTTGCCACCCTATTACCAGGCCATGTTATTATAGCTGCCACATTAACTGGTCTCCTTCTCTTTTCATCCATCATTTACTCATGGGAATCTTCCCAGTACTTGTTTTTTGTCTCAAGATAATGGCAGAAATCACCAAGAGGCCATAATTATTGCCTTAGACTCATGCACCAGAGTCCAGTCCAACTGAGTGCAGAGGACATATTTATTAACTATTACTTTGCCTATGTTCTTAGAACCACATTTCTACCATAAACGAGTCACACACAGGTTCAGGGCTGCTGGCTGGCATGACCTACACTCAGCAACTATATGACAATTTTGCACTGCCGATATTTGTTCATCACTTATAATAAACAGGAAGAAGTCCCCCTCACCCTGCTCATACTGATCCAAAATTCAAAGTCGGGGCTTAAGACCTCTCTCTTTAATACATTTCAGTCTATGCTTCAGTTGGCTCTTCATGCCTTCCTGTTTGGAAATATGGAATCTACTCTGCAGCATGAAACCTGGAAAGCTTAATTTAATTCTGTCTTATACAAAAATCATCATTTGAAAGCTGTGCACTGTTAAATTACTTGATCAAATTCTTTCAGGAACATTTGCGAATGCTAAGGAAAAGAATTTAAAGCACTGTCTGTGAGTTCTATCATGTGTGTTTGAAGAAATGACAAGGGGTTTTTAATGCAAAAAAATCTCACACTTCAGCAATCGAGGACATCTATCTCGTTATTTTTAAAACCCTTATTCTTCGCTCAAACTCCCAAGCCATTGTTTTTAACTTGACAAATAAACAAGGAAAACTCTTCTCATCCTGGAGAGATGTATACCTATTTATGTTAATTAATGACAACAAAATCTCTTTTGGTATTTTCTATTTGAAACTGACTAAGAATTAGCTCAAAGTTGCAGGGAAGTTGAAAGAGTTTTGCCAATGATATGTACATATTTTCAAATAGTTGGAGATCACAAGTTAGTACAGTGGATGTTAGAAACTGCTAATTATAGTAGGCAGAAATATCCATCTATGCCTGTTTACAAGCAAAGGCTTCTGAATATAATCTTACCATATCACAGCAGAATACCACTCAGTAGTGCAGCTCATGTGTATTGGCTATGGAGAGCTGCAGGGGAAAACATTATTATTAATTTCCATGTAGATTAATTTACAAGCTTGGGTATTTTGTGCAAAGAACGCCACTGGGTGTTGTTTGGTGAATTTCTACCACACGTGTTTGAAGACCAAGCCTTTTCTATTTTCTGTTTAAGAACTTAAATGTGCTCCCAGGCAGCAGGTCTACTGTAGAGCTGTGAGCTCACTCAGGCAGTTGGCACACTTTGAACACCAATGCAAATGATGCTTGCTCATCTCTTTTGCTGTTACTCTTAGTAGAGAAAGTTCCGACTTTGACTTGTAAATAGCCTACAGGCCTGGATTTATAGTGGGCTAAGAAGGCAAAACTATGACTACATCAAGAACAGTAATAAAACATGCTAATATATAGGATATCTGTCTGCACACCCATTGCCTCTGTCTCTGATATCAGTATATGATGTATGTCCAAAAAACTGTCTGTGACTTATTAGATAAATTCAATCACTTATGGAAAGTGCTAATGCTCTGCCCCAAGAAACCAATGTTATATGTCTCAGGCTAGGTTAAATTAGGGTAAGCTTTTTAGTCCACCACATAGTGCTTACCTAATTAGTTCCTATAGCTGCAGATGTGCAGGATTTGCTGCACCTGTACCTCTGGTCATGTGGCAGTGCAGGTGGCTGCAGCCATCCTGACCCCTGAAGATCCAACAGACATCAAGCTGTGGTGTCAGGCCCCCAGGTTTAATGTCTCACTCTCTAAATAGGGTGAAAGCCGATAAACCCCCAATTCTGCAGTTTACATATTTTGTATGATTGGTTCATGTTTTCCCCTCCCTGTTTTATGTATAAGTTTGTTAATATTCATTTCCTCTAAAGTTAATATGTATTAATTCTAGAAAGGTCTGTCGTACTCGACACCCCATTGGTTCCTTCCCTAAGTCCCTCCTTTGTGTTATTTCCATTGGTTCCCTTGCCCTCAACCCCACCTCTTGTCCAGTATCCCATTGGCTGTATCCCTTATCCCCGCCTTTCCCATCCCAATTATAAAATCCCTGGACACCCTCACATCTTTGGCTGTCTGCTTCCCCCATCGTTTTGCCTCGATAAACCTTCTTTGTGGAACTTCTACGGAGCATCCCCTCTCTCCCTTCTTCTCCTCTGCCTGCGTGCCTTCCCATCAGCTCAGGGACGGCTCCCTCGGGTGAGCAGCGCAGCCCCGTCTGCCTGCGCTTCTGTGTGTGGCTGTGCCTGCCCCAGTGCAGTGGGGTTGCGGCTACACCTCCGGCCTCTCCTTGAGCTAGCAGGCAAAAACCTGACGTGGTCAGGGCAGAAAACCCAACAGACTCAGAACATGTCATATACGTAGTATGAGCGTGCATATCCTCATGCAGCACACGCTGAAAGTACACACAGACTTCTGTGAGGAAATCTCAGATAAAAACATGGAAGCGTTTGTTCTTCCGTTGTGTTCAGTTAGAACTTCAGTTTTCAAAATGGCAGCTAAAGATATATATTCAAAATCTTTTGTGAACCAAAATTGAATGTACAAGATGCGATCTCCCCTCTCAACAGGCAAGTATCTGCGTCTGGAAAGACAATCTGCATTTGCTTTTCCTGGGCACATAAATAAATGAAGACTTCCTTCAACTTAACAATACTGTTCACAGTCTTTTATCTGATGGGTTAGACTACCTTTTTCTTCTGATCAGGATCTTTCTGCCTAAATCAATCTTTATTCCACTTAATTAGAGAAACTTGGAAAGGAACAAGAACTAAGAAAAGAGAATCTGGTAATGACACACGATAAGGTGAAAACAGAATGAATGAACATCCTTTTAAAGCTGCATATGGTATTTCACACAAAAATAAAGGTAAACTCTGAGCCTGCCCTTTCTTCATAGAAATAAACCAGACAGATGTTCATCCAGTTCTCAGAGTCACCCGCACTAGCTACAAGGCATGATGGAATTACGGTGCTGGTACTCTTCTCCACATGCAACTGACAGCTTTTTCAGCACATACAGAACAAAGAGGTGCCAAACTTGCAGGAACAAATCCCAACACATTCTGACAAGATGAAATAAACCTTAAGTATCCCTGACAGATTTTTGTCTAGGAAGGAAACTCCAGAACCTTCTGAAGAAGTTTCCTAACTCTCACAGGTGTAACCGTGGGTATCTCTTCCTGGTGGACAGCTACTTCCATTTGTTCTATCAACAGAAGAGATACATCTAGTACCCTATTCATTATGACTTTCGACACAGTATAAGAGTGTTGCCACATCTCCCACTTTTTATTTAGTCTTCTATTTCCTAGATACTAAAAAAATCTAATTCCTTCAATTATTCCTTGCAAACTGTCTCGCAAAGCTCTTATTCCCACCACTAGTCCATATATCTTTTCCAGCTGCAGTGGTAGCAGTTCCAGGAAGCAGTAGACAAGCGAGGCTTTCCAAGCACCATCTTGATTAATATATTTCCTCACCTTTTTTAATAGATTTTTAACAAAACATGACAAAACAAGTTTTGCTTTTGTTCATCAGTCTTGTACTACTAACTGCTATTTGTTCTCTGACCCACTGTTGATTTCTGATTATTCCTCCCATTTGTCAAGATCATTGTTAATCATGATCCTGTCTTGTGAAATGCTTGCCAAATCAGATCTTGCTGGTTGATTGGCCAGTTAGTTGAATTGCTCATTGATTTATTTACTGCCTTATTATCTGCTAAGTAGTTATAAATGCATTTATTACAGTTTGTTCTGGTGTCCTGCTGGCTATCAAAGTGAGACTGACTGATTTTATTGTTACCAGAATTCTCTTCATTTTGAAACACTGCATCCCTCCAAAGCAACAGTGCATAAACACTTGATTCTAGCATGAGTTCCAACTACAAGATTGGTCCATGAACAGAAGAGAGCTGCTTCTTTTCATGCAGGTATTCTTATCTTAAAACAAGCAACATCTACTCATATTTTAAGGGAATACAATCCTGTTGCTATTATTTCAGATATATTGCCTGTGTTGAGCATGACAAGATCCTGATGTCATGAGACATTTGGTTTCTGAAACTTGACTGGATCTATGCAGCAAAGGAATCACAGGATATGCAGGAATAATTGTGGGCAGGTACACAAGGAGATCAGGAAGATGTGCCATTCTTCCTAAAGTGCAGTGAGTAAGTTAACTACATACAAGATCTCAAAATTTCAGAATGCAAGCAATGAGAGAAAAAAAAAAAACCTACTTAAATAAATAAAAATGCCAAATGATCAAGTCTGAGATTTAAGAAAATAAATTTTCATAGTGGGAATTACAATAGTATGGGTAGCATATATTCTGGAGTTAACTTGCTTATATTCCTGAACCAGGTACTGTTGTTAGGAATATTTATTGAGGCCGAAAGCACCAAGAATGCAGAAAAAAAAAAATCTTGAAATGACATGTTTCATTTTATGAATTCATTTAATTGATTTAAGCAATCTGTTCTACAGAGTAGTATTTCTGTGCACACTTTGTAGATTCTTGTTTATAATATTCATGTGAAAAATGAAGAACACTGGAAAGCAGAAAAACTCCTTAATGATAAGTGTGAGATGGCAGTATGGTTGTTAAAATCACTAAAACCACTTTCACACTCTCCCCATAATTGGTACACAATTCAGATTACTGGGTTTTTAGCAAAATTCAATCAGCACTTTTATTGGTGTTAACGGCATGTTAATTTTAATCAGTTGATAATTAAAGGCTTAGATTATTGTTCTGTAACACCAAGCCATCATTCTTTCCTCACTTATGGAAGATAATTATTTCAAGTTTTCAAAACACTCCAAGATCCACACATAACATTACCACGAATTACTGTCCAAATTGAAAAGAATAACAAAAAAGTGAACTTAGAGGTGATCAAAAGGCCAGGCACAATACAATGATGAAAAGGAACCAGCACACTAGGCATTCCACAAAACTGTGGTACTCTGCTATCTGAAATATCCAATCTTGAAAAGACTAATAATCTAAATCATGGAAGGTACAATACTGATAGCTTGGTAAAATTTAGCCTAATGATATGTGGTTTAGTGCACAATCAAAAAAATATATCAGGGAAAGTTTTTCTGAGACAAGAATAGCAAGAGAGCAAAAGTGAGTTAGTATGAGAGTGACAGAGTACCCAGACACCAGGCAGCTCAAGGTCAAGCCAAGCAAGCACTTCAAGTGCTTTGTCTTCATGCCTGAAAGGAGTGATCCACAGGTCCCTCTCTTGGAGTAGACAACTGCTTAGCTACTGCCAGCCTAGGATAAGAACAACAGCAAAGCTGTCACCACATATCCCAACCAGACTTCCTTCCAGCTGGGGAAAGATGCTAGCCCTGCCTAGGACCACTTTCTTTGCCTCTCTGGTTCGCTGCCTTGCGTCAAAAGTCAGCATTTCTACTCAGTATGTTACTTGTGTTACATGAACAGAGAGACTTCTTTCCTACAGCTTGCTGGCCTCACATGCTCCCTTTGAATAATGTGGATATATCAGACTTCAAAATGCAGTTCTAAAAATCCATAACCTTTTTACACTTGAATTCTTTTATAGGAGTCTGTGTACAGTTTATTCAAATCACAGGTGTTGGAAACTGAGTTTACTTAGAGAGGAAGGAAGTGAGAGTATAATGCATTTTTCATACCAGATGATGACATGGAATGCAGTCATGCAGAAATCACTCAGCTTCTTCTTAGAGACTTCATTTCAAAGCACCATTAAGTAAAGCTGATTGTTTTGCCCAAACACGACCTCCATTACTTAAAAGTAATCTGCAAGGGAAATGCACGCGTTCTTTAATTCACTAAATGATTCGCCTTGTTGAAGTGTCAGATAAGACAAAGAACCTTTAAACTCCAGAAGAGCTTGCTCACAAAATGAGACAAGCCACTTCTTGTTTTACTGATTTATTTGATCAAGAATGCCTGAGTCGAGTTGCTTGTCTCTGTTATAAATTTCTATATAAAGCTTAAATTAAGCATTTGATTCTGATTTCACTGAATATTACAGTATCTTCAAAAATTGGTCAGATGTAAAGCAAAATTAAAGTGCACAGCCAGTATGATTCCTCAAAATAGTAGAACTAGACATAATTCACAGAGGCTTGTAGCAGTGCCACATGGAACTTGGGAGGAGCTCTACTTTCATATAAAGACTAACCGGCAAATCCTAGCTGCATATGTCACCTTCTATCTGTAAGTCAGACAGGAAATCTCAGCCAAAGAATTATCTGTGAAAATTCTTTCCTACTTACTGTCACAGAAAGCTTCAGCAAGTAACCCTATTTTCCCACCCAGCAAAAAACTTTGGGGTTTTTTTTTTCCCCTTTTCATAGTCTCCCATTAGCTTACAATTACTGAGATCATTATAAATAAAGCACCCATATTTTATGCATTTCATGCTAATTTTACAGGCTTGCATGATGTCAAATCCATCTTTATCCTGTGTAGACCACATAGGAATGTTGCCCAATAATAGTGCTGCTCTCTTGAGTGCGTAATCACGTGTGTGCACACAAATACGTTTTCTCATTCCAGGATAGGTATAAATTCACCACAGTCTATAGTAAGTATATGTAGAAAAAAAAGATAACGACTAATACTTGACTCCTGTGACCTCAGAAGCAATGAGACAGATGAAACTTTTGCTGCCCTTTTTACCCCTTTGACAAGCGTTTTGCTTCAGAGACCCTGATTACCTTCAATGCAGCATGGTTCTGCAGATAAAGATGATGCCCTCGTACAGTTTGCTTGGAGGTATTTCATATCACAGCTGTCTGGTTGGTGCCACTGTGTATGAGCTGTTGATCTCTCACCTTTAGCTTAAGTTCAGCCAGGCTTTTGTAAGCCAGAAAGTCGCCATGCGGATGCTGACACAAAGTAATGGCTTTCTGGGAAGAGCTGGTGATGGAGAAATCCAGATCATTGCAATAAACCTTTTGAATTCTGAGTAAGATTCTCAGCCAGCTCCTGTTTCTGGGGCCTCCTCTACTAAAGGTTTTCTCTTGCATGGATATAAGCAAGAATAATTCAGTAAAAACAAATGTAATCAACTGCCAACACAAAATGAGTAAAAGCTGACCAAACAGCAATTAGTACATTAAAGTCTGGGAATCACAGTTAATCAGAAATACAAAGTTTGTCCCAAACTATGCAGAATTAGGAAGTTCTCCGAAATACATCACCCAGTTTGCAGCACCAAGGAAGGCATAAGTGAACAGAAGAGACTCCATGGAGAAAAGGAAGGGTCCAAAGTCTAGAAAGTATGCTCTAATATACAACTGAAAAAAGAAGGTTTTTTCCTAAGATGACTGAGGGACAACTGGTATCAAAGATTACAAAGCAGGGTACAAATTAGAAGGGAAGAAACCATTTCCTGTGTCCACCAGGGAAAGAATAACCTACTGCATATATGCATTTAAAGTTTTAGTTTTGGAAAGAAAAAAAAAAAGCGCACTTTCTAAAAGTAGGCAAATATTCACATTGATTGACATTTTTTAAAACAAGTCGGAGAGACATCTATAAGGAAAGACTTTATTAGCTGATCTTACCTTGAAATAGGGAATGGAATGGATGATCTATCATGGCCTCACCCAGCTTGATTTTCCATTAGTCTAACATCTCAGTTCAACATCTTGAAAATATAGGATCAGACACTGCAAGGAAACAGAGAAAAAAGAGGGACCAGAAACATTCCAGTTTCCCTTGAGCACAGGGAAGATACAAAAAAGAAAAAAAAAGATGACACCCCACAGTAAGGATCAGGTGCAGTGGCAGACTGAGCATTCAGAGCCGGTGTCTGGAGGTGAAGCCTCCCACCGGTGGGTGGGGAGATCTCTGCCTGGTGCAGCTTGACTTGGAGCAAAGAGTGTCCTACATATACTGCTATTAAACAGATTTTATGAGGAAGTGAGCTTAGTGGAGAGGTTTCATGCCTGCTTCAGACACAGTGGTCTCAGAGGCAGCTGTCAGGTATTTTGGTGATACCCCTTACATGAGAGCCATCTCCAAGGCACAAGAGTATTAATTCACTGAAGTTAACAAAACAAAACAAGCAAACAAACAAAAAAAAAAAAAAAAACCAAACAAAAAAAAAAGCGAAACTTTGACTTCAAAGTGACTCGTAACATTTGCAGCATCCACTGGGTTTGTACATCCTGTATTTGCAGGAGAGAAAATACAAGTGCAGATCTTAAAATATTTAATATCAAATATACTGAGAAAGATACAGACACTGATACATGTTGCTCTATTTTAATACATCCAGTTACCACATGTCTAACAATTTAAATACATTTTTTTTCTCAGTGGTTAATTCTTAAGTCACCTGTTACTAATTAAATAAATTTCTCCAAAAAATGTACCTGAAAGTAACACTAAACTTATTTTTCTTTAGCTACCTTATTGTCAATACAGACAAAACAAGATTGTCTTAAAAATATTCAACCCAAGCTTTACCCTAATGTAAAAAAAACCCCTCTATTTATATGTATATAAAACACAGATGCTTTTAGGGAAGAACCATGCAGATGAAAATTAGGAGAAAATGAAGTTGCAAATAAATGTTTTACATTGTGTTTCTTATTTTTATTTTGACCAGTTGAATTTAGATGCAAAGTTACACATTGGGAAATTAACATTAAATGAACACTAAGTGCTGCATGCAAGCCTTGATTGGGAAAACTGAAAATGTGGTATGCAGGAAACTGTTTCATCATTAAATATAAAAACTGCATGTTCCACAAACAGCAAGTGGACAGATGGGTGGAAGGCTTGGATGAGTTGTTTGGTGGCCTCCCACCATTCGTTCTGGTATGCCAACTGGTAATTATTCTGCAGAAAACTATGTAGGTCCAGGCTGTGTTTTGTCACATAAAATCTATACGATGACACGGGTCATAAACAATCTGTAGGCGTATCTTCACTGGATTTACAGAAGAAATGATGTAATGATAATGCAATGTAATTTTGAAAATAACAGGCATAATTGTGTACCGTAGTGTGGTCACATCTGGACAAGCTGCCACACGTGCAAAATTGGAAGACTTACCAGGCCAGCTGAAAAAATAATGCTGAAATATATCTGTATTGACTGTATTACTTGGTCCCAACGGTTCCTGCAGTTATAGTTCCAGCCATGGCCCTTTTTTGTCACAGTGCTAAAATTCAGTCCTGATACCAGGCTATGTTTTTATCCAGTCAGTCATTTTTAGCTAGTTAGTAATCAATCAGTTAGCAATTTTTCTTCTGACATGAGAAAATTGGGTACAACAGTTGCATTTATCCACGGGTCAGCTGCAGTTCATTGCTACAGTCCTATCTATGCACTTTGTTGAATCATTATCATCTTTCCTTTTGCTGGTAGTGTATCCAGCTCATCTGAGATAGCTGGAAGGCTGGAGGTAGCGAAGAGCCCTGAGTACCAGTTCAGTGACGAACAAGTGATCTACACTGTCACTGGATTTGAGTATTTCTGCTGAAATAGGTGGGGATCCACCATGCACATTTTAAAGTGATAGTAGAGCTTTTAGGGTAAATTTGGATGATATGAGGATGCATCTTTCTGACAATAACAAATTATTGTTCTTATTACAAATTGGAATATTGAGTGATATATTTTTTCTGCTTATTATGGGCTCTTCTCATTTTAGTACTGGTGCCATTTTTCACTGAGCTATTACACATAATTAAGATGACATCTAAGGCTGATTGTTGACAGACTCCACCCACAGCTTACCTCCACTTTGCTCGTTCCACATACGCCCAACACCTACTTAGATGTTCATTGACATGGTATCTAAGCTTAAGAACAGAACTACTAGCCTCACATTAGTCTGGGAATAGTAAAGACATTTTTCTAATGCTCAGAAATGTACTTGGAGGGCTTTTAAAAAATTATTATTATTTAATATGCCATATATATATATAGAAGGAAATAATTTTATTTATTAGTCAGCCATTGATACACAATGGAGAATAGAAACTGGAAAACTTCACATGCTTTAAAGAAAAAATAAGGAAGTTGAAAAAAAATAGCTGGAATATCCTTCAGAATAAAAGACCAGGATTAATTTCTGTGTTATCCAGGATCCCTGCCTTGGTATTCATTTTCTCTAAAACTACATGAAAAACAATGTGTGGGAAAAAATGTTTGTGAGAAAACTCAATAGCAACAGAATAATTGTGTAAATAAAAGCCTGTCTTCAACCAAAATTCTTCAGTGGCCACCTTAACAGCTCTTTGTGGAAAATATTCACTGAAGAAGCAAGGGATACCCATGTATTCATCGTCATAATCACAGTCCTTGTTTAGCTTGTTTAAAAAGAGCACAGATAAATTGTCACGCTTTCAGATGCTAAATACCCAAACATGAGTGCTTATATCCATGTCTGTACACATAAACAAAGTGATTTGTCCAAAATATGGACGCGAAGTCAGAGTCACAGTGCAAAGCAAACTATTTCAGGCCTGATGCTGGAGATGCAAAAAGGCACAAATGGATTTAATTTTAATTAAATTAATTTTAATTTTAGAGTTTTATTAGACAGATAATAGTAGGAAGTATGCTGCTTTTCTGGTCTTCACCAGTTTTGAAATACTGATATTTCAATAGGGTATTTCATACAGATAGGTATCTGAGATTGGAGGATTGAGTCAGTCATAAAGCACATATTCTCTCTTTGGAAGAGAGAAGGAATTGATTATTAGTTTAGACTAGATATTCAATGATCAGACTGAAAAAATATTCTGCCGAGAAAGACTTAGCATTCCCAAATCCACTATAAGATCCCTCTGCCTACATAAACCAAAGTTTTTCTTCCCTTCTTTGTTACTGTATTGCATTTCAGCTGCTTATCTGTTTTCATTATCTACTGCACACCGGCATCTATTCTGGCACTCCAGTTGATGTCCAGGTTTTTACTGCTCATGACAAAATCACATTTCATTAACACTGTCCACATGAACATCTGTCATACTCCATCTCATCTTGTATGCAGAATTTCATACAGGGTTTGATGTGAAAAACATGTCCCCAGAGATTTGCTCAGGAGTTGAGAGACAAATAGATGTCTGGAATTTTTTAAAGAGGTTGGTTGGATAGTCTGGTTCTGACTCTGCAAAAAAAAACCAAAAACAAACCAAACAAACAAAAAAATCACAACCACCAATGTGTGTTGAAAGCAATCCCAAAGCTGTATTCTTTTCACAAATTAAAAAAGAATTGCAGATTGAATTATTCATATTCATTTGCTTATTGACTTTCACCTCCTCTTCAATTTAGGATCCAGCCATCACGCAGTCATTCCCGCCTTATGAAGTTTTCCACTAAATATATTTTTATTGGTTTGAGGCTTCAGCTGTCAAAAGTCCATCATAAAAAAATACATATTTTGAATTTCATCTGATCTGATTGTCTAAATGGTTCATCTTCTTGGTTTTCTTCCTTAGTGAACAATCTTAATTCTTAACTTAGAGTTTTCATAGTACAGTATTTTCAGGAAGTAGCTAAGCCATCACTATCAACTGTAAGAGCGTCCTATTGGATGGGCCATTTCCTAGGATACTTTTTGTCAGAAACTAAAAAGACATTTCATATCTGATTATTCCTGAGTCATGTTCTTTTCAGTACTAGCTATAGTTACCTGAAGAAGGACACTTGCAGTGAAAATTCTTCTGCAATATTAGGTACAGTTTATTAAAATCCAGTCTTTGAATAAGGAACTTGTAAAAGAGTTGTCTCCTGACACCAAATCAGTGCCAGAAGATATTTTAATCTATTAAAATACATTAAAGCAAAGAAGTTATAAGGTACGACATGATAGTGCACGATATAAATAATTAAAAATAAATCTACGGCAGTAGTATTTATGAGACTTGAAACATTTTTTAATAGTCAAGCCAAAAAAAGGTATTTATTTTTTCTGTCTCAAACATTAAAAACCTGTGGTTTAATGGTAATAACTACAAAATATATGAATAATATTTCTTCAAAGAGAAATTCAGTCCTTTACAAATATGCTACATAAAAAGTTTTGCCCATGGAATGGAAATTACAGTCATCACTGCCTTTATCTACAGCAAAGAAATTAGTATGAGAGAATCATATGAACACTGGAAGTGACCAAATACAGCTCTAAATTTTTTGGTTAAAGAAAGGGCAATTGAATGGCACAGAGGAATGATGAAATAGAGAACTATTTAAAATGATCAAAAACTTGTTTTAAACTTGTTTGGAAGGATTAAAATGGATAAGCTCTGCAATGTAAATGGAGTCATTCATGCACATTTGACATTTTAAACTGCAGCAGCACAAAACACAGATTATTGATACATCGATAAGACTAGTTTCTTTGTTGCTTGCCCAAGAATTGAGATTTGCATTAGCATTCCTTGGATTTTTGATATAATTGAATTATTTCAGACAATCAGAAGGCACAATTAATATTTCTAGGAGCTCCAAAGATAATTAGATATTTCAGTCTGTCAAGAATATTGTTAAAACACATTAGACCATCAAAAACTGCAGAGCTAATTCTTTTTAGAACTCAATTTTCCTTAAATTTTCTCAGAAGTCTTGCAACATTTTTATTTACGACTTATTCAGTTTCCTACAATTCACAGTGCTATGTTCAGCCACTTTGGCTAGCACACTGTTCATAATTCCATTATCAGTCAAAGAAATTCTTGAAATGCCTCAAAATATGTACAATGGTCAAAGGGTCAGTAGTTCAGATAGTCACTCACTCCTTTGTCCTTCTTACACTCATTTATATACTGGGTGTGCTGCTCCAGAGGCTACTGGAGGTCTTTTGGTGGCCTTCAAAGGGGACTGGCAGAAATGCCCTTCCAACAAAACAGACCCTCCCTGTTTGCCAGGGCATATTTTCCCCTCCACCCCTGCTGATCCACCCTGGGCTTTGCTGACCTCTACAAGACACACACATCTGGCTTACCCTTACTGTGTCTTTCTTCTCTCTGAATCATTATTGATGACAAGCTCACTATGAGGATTAGAAGGCTCAGCTGTAAAAGGCCTGTACACTAAGGAGTGTTTTCCTTGGACTGAATTCAAATATTATATATTTTTCCTCCCTGGTTATATGGGAAGCTGTAAAAGTTGCTCCAAACCTCAAAAAAAAAGAGCAGAAAAATCTTTGTGGAGGTAAATGGGAGCTGTGTCAGGTGTAATTCATTAATTAAGTGAAGTCAGTAGACAGCCCAGCTGAAACTTGTCATGGGATATGCAAGATAGGAACAGGAACATAGCAGTGTGAATAAGAAGCTTGCACTGACTTCACCTGGTCCCAATTTCTAATGACAGCTGCCACCTGTCCTTCTCTCTGAATGGAATTTGCAGCCCTCAGTACAATGCAAGAGAGATACTTTAGAGAAGGTTTTAAGAAGCAAATATTGCCGGAACAGCATTCTGGCTGCACTGGTACAATTTCTTTCAACAACTACTACAGAAGTGCATGGTAGGTACTGTTATCCCTCTAGGAAAAATAGTATGTCAGTGAAATAAAATTCTGATTCAAGAGAAATGCTCTTAAAGAACTGAAAGGAGGAAACTTCTGTTTGTGTCCTATATTTTTATTTATTGTGGAAACCTGAATTTTACGTATTTTCCTTTTCCATGTAACAGGGTGAATTAAGCTTCATTCCTTAAAGGAACAACTTTATGTAACTTAAGTCTGTGAAGATACCTGAGAAAGATGGGAAATCTTTTATAAAGTTGTTTTTCTTAACATTTACCAAAATTACAACTATTCTTACAGCTGTTCAAAATACTATTGCATAGCTAAGATCCACATGGGAAGAAATGCAAGAGCAGGAATCTCCTGCAAAAGTAGAACAAACTGAAAGGGACCCTTGAGCTCCTGGCCAGGCCCTTTGGATGACTCCTTGCATGTGCTTCACCCTCAGAGAACTAAGGAAATTTTCTTATCTCTGTTGCCTGTAGTTAGGTTTCTGTCTGCTGCCAGCCCCCCTGGAGCCATCTGAGCCCCTGGCTGAGCCAGTCCCATCTGGCTTGGAGCCCTTGGTGAACTCCCACCGGTTTGCCCCCATCTTACATTTCAGGGGGCCCAAACCCAGATACTGTAGCTCTCCATGGTCTCTTGAGTGTAGATAGGGATAATCCCACTCCTCTGTGGATGGATATGAGAAGCATCCTGCTGCCTCATATCTGCTGGTTCCTGCATGGCTTGTGATGCTCCAGGGCAGCAGTGCATCCCACAGAGCTGTGCCCTGGCCACCCCCACCCCACAGCCTGTCAGGGTTATTTACTTCCCCAGGGCAGGAACCTGCGTTGTGTGGGAGCTTAAGTCGTGTGATATATTGCAAAGCCAAGTTGCTCATAAGTGACAGCAACTAGCTATTTCCTTAGGGATTTCAAATGAGAGGAATGATTGATGGCAAGCATATGCTTTTAAAGGGTATATGCAATTGTGTAAAAATCAGATGGGGGGTCTTGGAGGAAATGTTTTTTCCTCACCACAGAAAGGTTCTCAGTAAAAGAACAATATGGTTCATGAAACTTTTCAATTAAAGGGTGCCTCCTCATGGTTGGATTAATCTCCAAACCAGCAAGCTCTTCTTGAGCAGAGCAGCTGAGTGAATGACAATACCCACATAATGCACTTTTTGTAGCTTAGACTTTCCTATTTAACATACAGTTAGTCTTCCACCCACTGTGTTTTCTATAAACACTAAACTGTTCCAGCAGGACTGAATTTTCATTTCATTGCTATTGATACCCTGATGGTTTTTGGTGGTTTAGAGGTGGTTTTGCATTCAAATGTGAGTCTATACCTGAGAAACTGTTTTTTCTACTATTTGTGTCATAGAGAAAGAACCTCAAAACATCATTGGGTTTAACTCAACATCTGCATTTCTTCTGGGACAGCAAATTGTGTGCTGTCCCCTTATACAGACTTCATTTTGAGTATGTATTAAAGTCCTAGAAGTAAACAGGCATGGGCAATGCCTATTACAGCTACTGGACAGAATGAGAACTTAAGGATCAAGTTCTGAATTCAATGGTCAAGAGCTCTCGTTACAGGGGAAAAAAGGATAGATCTGGGGTAAAGAAAAAGAAAAATAGTTATGTATGCTGTAATTCTCTCCTGGTCCTCATGCTGATCACATCTGATATTAATGTGATTAAAGGAGCAGAGACTTGCTAGAAGAACTGACGAGAAAGAAAAACTCCACTGTGATGTTTGCTTTTCACTTCCTTGAGATTTTGAATGCAGATGAAGAACCCTCGTTTTTAATAATTTCTCTGACACAGTGCAAAACCCTGGTGCTGTGCTGGAGAAGAAGGTTGCAAAACCAATCAGTTTTATTTCCTCATCAAAAGAACAAATGATTATGCAATGATTTTTCAAACCGGGCCATAGATCAGATTGTAGAAAATTAATACTGTAGTCAAGCATATACTATCACCACAGTTTCCATGGTGATCTACTAAGCAGCTCCCATTTGCCCTGAAAGTCATTGTCATTCACATGAAAAATGCCTTGACATCAGGTTCTAGAAATACTTCATATTGATCTACAGGCAATATTTTATTGTTAATTGAAAATACTTTGGTTACAAACACATAAAACATTATTTTTTATGGAAAAAAGCCCATATCAAAATGTGCAATGCTAGTGCACTGATGTGTGGGAAGCTGGTCTCTTTTTCACAGGTATCTATCTATAGGTTGCTTTGCAAGCATGAAAAATATTTGTCAGCCTGCATCTTTGCAGACTGAAAAGCCATAACATCGTGCTAACTTCTAGGTCAGGTATTACTGAGGTGACATTCAAAGCAGAAAAACAGACCTCATCACCATTTTAATTTTAAATTGGAGGTTGTGCCATTCCCTACTGGTTATCTGTACAGTTTAATTTAAAAATTAAATGTTTGAACTCCCCACTCAACATCACGCCACTCTGCTGTGCTACTTGAGGAAATCCTGTTTCTATGGTAACTGCAGGAGACTTATTCAAAACTACTGATGTCACCAACATACAATATATACAAACCACTGAACCACTTACATATTTCATTATATTATCTGGAATGGCAATAAAATAGTTATCAGTTATGATCACAGTGAGTATATTAGTAATTGAAATAAACATATATAGAGAAAAGGATATAGATATATTTCCTAAAATATATATATAAATAGAAAAGCTCTAGAGAGGTACAGATTTATTTACCAGTGCATTTTAATAACACTTTAGAAGGAAATGTAACTTCATTAGACATTTGCCAAATTCCACTGATGTCTCAGAAAGTGCTTGGGGACCACCCAGTCCAAGCCACTAACTACATCAGCTGAAGTTAAACCCACCATTTTTGATCTGTGGTGTGCGATGCCTTAGTACGATGCTTTCAGTTCTGCTGGGGATTTAAGTGTGTATGGGACACCTCACCTCTGCCCTCTGCAGAGCAAGGGTCTGCTGGTGGTTCCTGTCCACAACTGAGAGAGATCTGGATCTGAGGCCAGAGCAGGATTTATAGAACCGTAGAGTAGTTTTAAGTTGGAAAATATCTCTAAGAGTATCAAATCGAGCCATTAGCCCAGAACTGTCACCACATCTACACGTCTTTGAAATGCCTTCAGGGATGGTGGCTGCACCGCTTCCTTGGGAAGTCTGTTGCACTGCTTCACACTTTTGGTGAAGAAATTTTTCTTAATATCCAATCTATACCTCCCCTAGCACAGTTTAAGGCCATTTCCTCTTGTCATATCTCTTGTTATTTGGTAGAAGAGACTGACTCCTACCTTACTACAACCTACTTTCAGGTAGTAAAAAGTTCTCCTCTGAGCTTCCTTTTCTCCCCGGTAAATAACCCCAGCTCCCTTGGCTTTCCTTGTTAGACTTGTGCTCCCGTTTTGTTGCCCTTCCCTGGACTCATTCCATCACCTCAATGTCTTTCCTGTAGGGAGGGGTTCAAAACTGGATGCAGGATTTGAGGTGCAGCCTCACCAGCACCAAGTACAGGGAGACCATCACTGCTCTGGTCCTGCTGGCCACTCTACATCCACAGCCACTCTTCATCCACTGAATCACCCTGTCACAGAAGGAGATCAGGTTTATCAAGCAGGACCTGCTTTCACAAACCCATGCTGGCTGAGCCTGATCCCCTGGTTGTTGTACATGTGACACAGGATGGCACTCAGGATGATCTGCTCCATGACCTTCCCCAGCACTGAAGTCAGGCTGACAGGTCTGTAGTTGCCCAGATCCTTCTTCCTACCCTTCTTGTAGGTAAGCATCCCACTGACTGACCTCCAGTCATCTGGGACCTCTGGTTAGCCAGGACTGATGGTAAATGATTCATGACTAAGCCTTCAGCCATTGTGCACAAGGTGGTAAGAGACAGTCAGAAGGGAAGAGCTGATGTGTCATTAGGCTGTAGAAGCCAATGCAGAGCAATTCTCTGCCACTAGACCTGAGCCAGCAAAGAGATGGTGATGATGGGAACTTCAGAGACTGACAGACCTGTCATTTAGAGCAGCTCCCTTTATAACTCTCAACTACACAGCCTAGCTTAGAAAGGAATTGAGGATTATGAGAAACATTTTGACAATGAACTGGAAGAAATAAAGGCTTGCAACCTGTAAGAGTCAGGCCATAGAGCTGAGAGATTTTTCAAAGCTTTGGACTCTTTTAGTGTACTTGTGACAAGCAAGACACATCAGAGATCATTCCTCCTCCTGAAAATGAGAACCTAGAGGCTATTGATCTTCCTGTAAGACATTTTCCAGAGAAACTAGAAAAGGAAAAATTGTAAAGGCTTCACCTTTGATATATTTTCTCAGGTCTAGCTGTAGCCCATGAAGAATTTCCATCTTTTATGAGGAAACAGTGGCCTTAGCACATTCAGACTCTGGTGACTGAACCTGGGACATAAGTTCAAGCATTGCACTGAAATGATTTCTTTTAAAATTTTGACCATAGTCACACAGAGTCACAGAATAACAGAATAAGCTGAGTAGTCATAAGACAATAGATCAGACCTCTTTTTTCCATTTGCAGCAGATCCAAAGGTGTTGTTTTAGTACCTCACCACTACAACGTTTCCCAAATGAAAGTTTTGCAGTAATGATACAATTACAAATTTAATTTCAGACCACAATCTAGAAAAATGAATACAAGAAAAAAGGTGCATTTTCCATGTAATTATTTTCTGTTTCTTACGGTTGTTCATCCTGCTATTACAGGGAACAGTAGCATGTACAGCTTTTTTTGACAAGAGAGTAGGGAATTTCCTGCATCAACAAAAACTATATCTTGCCTAGCAAAAATAAATTGTTGAGTGAAGCTACAGTCACAAGAGGTGTTTAGAAATTCATCCACTAAACACTGGCTGTGGCTTCTTTGATTCCCTCTCTGGTCTTACAGAAACTTGTAAGAATCCTTGGACCATCGAAATACAATGAAAAAGAATTCTTTGCTGAAACAAATATATCAAATCCTAAAAATAAAATCTATCATCAGGTAATAATATTGAGTGGCCTAACTCTGCAAATGTGACCCTTGACCTCAAGCGTTTATGTTCAATTGCCCTCACTTTCTCTCCTATTTTATCTATTGGCATTCTTTTTTGGAAATATCTTCACTTTGCTGAATTCTGGATGTATCTTAAAAGATCTGTAGTACATAAAAGAGAACACGGTTTGCAGCATGGAACTGCTTTTGAGAAGGATCCCAGAAGTCAGGCTATGTGCAGTGCTACAACATTTGCTGAAGCACCATTTAATAAAGAGCAAATATTTATAAACACGCTCTCCTCTGCTATTGCACAGCATGAAGTATCTGCAATATCTCAAATGTGATATGAACTGTTAGAGTGACTCTCACTGAGGGATTAAAAGGTGTAAACATAGCAGAACCAGAGCAAACCAACCTGCAGAGACTGATTCCTGTGGAATCCACATGTGTATAAAATATTTTGCAGATTAGAAGTGCAAGAAAGTCTTAATTCTATATACACAGCTGACCATGAGAGATAATGACAAGATAATAAACATGGAGCTATTTTGTTGCTCTTGTACTGACTTGCAAAGAGGTTTGTTATTTCTTTTGCTGGCTGGTTTTCACTATCCTGTTTAGGGGGGGGGAAATGCCAAGGGAGTAAAATGTATTTTCCAGAACATGGCTAGTGTATTACATGGAAAATTTTGCCAGGGGAACAACTAATGGAACAATTCTCAGGACAGCATTAAAGAAAGTGAAGTTGTTGCTGTTACGCTAAATTCTTGTGCATTTCATTTTTAACAAGATAGAGATTCTCATAGCGTTAAAAAAAAAAAAAAAGGAGGAAAGGGATAATTATACAGAACAGCTTGAAACTCTGGAGCTCAAAATCTGTGGGGTTCCTATTACAGTGGTAGGATGTGTGATTTTAGCTTCTATGAGAGATAAGACATAGATGATTTGAAAATACCTCCAAGTAACAGAGAAAGGGTTAAAGCTACTGCAGCTTCTGAGACTGAGCAAATACATCAGATTATCCACACAGCAGGACAGAAACAGAATAGCCACTAATGCCCAGGCTGTGGTGCAAGGACACTCAAACCCTGTGAGCCCCAGTGCATCCATCTGTCTTTGGGACAGAGGCAACAGCAAGAAAACCAAAAATACAAATTTTAGTGAATTCAGTGGTACAGTTTAAGGATTAATAGCAAAGAGGAGGATACCTGTGTGACAACTTTATTATGAGTGCAGGTTCTCAACATGCACCCAGCAAGGGCACTGCCATCACTGCAGCTCTGTGTTAAATTAGTGACTCTTTGGATTTCACCTGCATTGTGGAGCCAGCTGCAATGTGATGTTAGCACTGTAGCAGGCTGAAGAAATGAATCCAGGTGCTAATGATACACAAAAAGCCATTTTAATGCAGTTGGGAAGAAACCAAACCAAATCAGCCAGATATATTGAGGCTTGGAGTTTGCATAGTATTGCTGCAACATGTATGAAAATTAAAAGCAAAACACTATTAACCTCAGGAACCAGAGGAAAGAATCCACTTTATAAGGAAAGAGCTGAAGGATGAAGCAGAAAGCACACATAGCTAGATAGATAAACATGTTTGCAGCACCACTGCAAACATTTTTGGCAGAGCAGCAAGTTAGCCTTTACAGCATGGAATTCACCTTCAGTTGCTGCCCAGCACACTGTTTTCACAGTATATATGTATATCTAGTGCAGGCAGCTGGGTATACAGCAAAAAAAGCCTTACTCCAACATTTGAATAATGTGAATCAAATCTGTGTTTTCAGCTACTTTGAAATAAATATGAAATAATATGACAAAAGACATTATAGTTATTCCAGGTTTGTGTAGCTATCAAACACTGGATGATGAATGAGACTTAGATAATTTTTCCTGTAATCAAAGACAAGCCCAAGCCTTTAGAAAGAGTTCACTTATCTTTTCTCCATTAGGTATGTAAAATAAAGATTATTTATATGCATAGATTCATCCTAGTCAGATCTGATTGAGTTCCAAGTTATTTCACTAATTTTGTAAAGAGTATGTCAAATTTACCTGCACTTTCAGGGGTCAAATGGGCATAACCAGGGACAGAAGCTAGCCCAGCAGGTAACATAGACTGATACTGATGACATCCTAATTTGGCCTGCTCACACTACAGCTACACTGCAGCTGCTTCAATGCTTTACCTCTTGAATAATTGCAGGCCCAGAAAGTCTCTACTCGGCTAATTCGCATGTTCTTTTTCCCATTGGCTTCAAAAGCACCAATAAAATCTTGTCTCCTCTGTGCAAAACAGCACAGCATAGAGCTTGGCCTGCTGCCAGGGCAGAGGAGACTCATTAGCTGGGCTGACAGCATCAACCCAGTACTGCTCTGCTGCTCCTGGCCCAGCCTCACCTCTCCAGAGATCAGTGCTCTGCACCCCACAGACAGCCCAACCTGCTTAGAGCAGCATGAGATCACCCCTGCTGGGGTTCCTGCTCCAAGCTCTCCAAGAGAAAGCTCAAGCTTGTTGCATTCATAGTATCCAGTTTCAGGCAGGGTGGTGCCTGCACTGATTTAAGCCTTGTAGATACTTGTTTTCATGTAATGGCATGTGTGCATTTTCTGTCTTCTATTAAGTATAATTGCCAGATGAATTCATGTATGACAATATGATTGTTTGGCTTTGCAGCCTAGGCTGTGGCAGTCCTCATATGCATTTAATCTTCAGCACTCTGTAAAGTACAATAGTAATAGTTAGGAATGGTTCATTTTGCCACAGAGGCCTGTCTTCAAGTGTCAGTTTTTATCTTAGTGTGGGATTGGAAAAAATCCAGGATGTTTTTTGTTAACTGTAACACTAACTTGTTTAAGGTTAGTGTTAGTCTTCCTTCCATGGCTATTTTTTTTTTGTGTTTCACAAATAGATCAAAATTTTGATGGACCCCTTTGCTGTCAGAAAACCAGGCTGTCCTCTCGGTGCACATGTGTCGGGGTCCCTTCCCCCCACCATGTAGCCATGGGAGAGGGGAGAGAGATGGGGTTTCCCTGCCCCTGGTCAGCCTCGTTCCCCATTGGTTGTTTTGTGTTCCCCTGCACAGGCAAGGACCCTCGGGTCCCGTGATTGTGACAGTTCCTCGGCAGAGCCCTGGCCATGCGGCTGGAGAAATAAACATCTCTCTGAAACATCTATCAAGAATCAGTCCATAGATATTTCTTTTCCACGGGACTCCTTGTTTGATATGCGTGTTACAGTATCCCCACTGTAACATAGTTGTGGAGAATGCGGGCAGAACGATCCCCGATCCCTAAGCGACTGATTTGTGTGAGTAAACCCTAGAAACTTTGGATTCCTCTTCTTGTTTTTGTTTTGCTGTTCCATCTCTAAACTATGGAGGAACTGTGGGAAGACTCTTGGCTCTCCGAGCTGCATATGGACATTTATCTTAACTTAAAATGATTCTTGAACAACGATTTGTAAATTTTAGCTTAATTCAAGCTCAAAAAGAACTGAAACACTTCCTGGCATGGTTGTTTAAGAATTTTTTCTACGTTTCTTGGGATTTAATTCTTACCAAAGACTTTTGGAAGACCGTTTGGACACAGTTAATTTCTGAGTCAAAATATATGCCGATGGAAGAATACTTTCATGAATATTATTTAATTACCGAGACTGTTGAGCAATGTCAGCTGTGTCTTGGCAAAGGGAAGCCTGCCTCAGGGACTGTGCGACCCAGGCCACATGGACCGAGCGCTCTCCAAGCAGCAGCGAGGCAGTTCCCACGCGCAGGTGGAGCCACGCGAGCCGCAGTGTTGGCAGCGGAGCGAGGCGTAGCGAGAGCAGGGAGACCCAGCGGTGCCCGCCCAGTCCCGCGCAGCGTGTGGTGGAGCGAGCCCCGGGAACGCCCGGCCGAGAGGGGCGGCGCGCGGGCAGTGGCTGGCGGCGGTGGCGGTGGAGCGGAGCCGCGCCCAGCCGAGACGCGCGCTGGAGCAGGGCGCGGGGGAGTCGTCGCTCGGGGGCCCGGCCGAGATGTGGGTGCAGCGCCTGGCAGCGGCAGCGAAGCTGAGACCAGAGGAGGCGACGCACGGAGAACTGAGCGGCGCGGCCCGGCCCGGCCCGCACAGCCCCGAACGCGACCCCAGGAAGAGTGCGCAGGCACGAGCAGCTCCAGCAGCCCTGGCAGCACTAACAGCCCTGGAAATTCCAACACAGGAGCTAGCGAAAGAGAAAGCAAGAACGCAGCGAGACAGAAAACAGCAGCCACTCGGAAAAAGGAAAAGATCACTGTAGCTAAGGTTTTAGGAATAGTAAAATGGTATAATGTTAAGCAAAATTATGGTTTTATAACGAGATGTGACAACCAGAAAGACATATTCGTTCATAGAATGCTATTAAAAAGAATAACCCTGAAAAATACATCCCAAGCTTGGGAGATGGAGAGGTGGTGGAATTCAAAATTGTACTAGGTAGAAAAGGGTTACAAGCAGCAGAGGTCACTGGGCCTGATGGTGTTCCTGTAAAAGGCAGTATATATGCTAAAAATCATAGTCATGTTAGACAATATCTCCATTGTAGGCTCCCCCTACAGTCTCCCTTTCCTAATCCCACCTTTCCCTTTTACCCTATATCCTATTACCCCCAGTGTATTCCCAATCCGTTTTTTCATCCATGGTTTCCCCCACAAAACCATACCTTTCCCAATTGTTTTCCCAAAAATCCCTTTCCAATGCCAAGTGGAGGATGAAAAGGGGAAGAAACCAAACCCTCTCCTGCTTCAGTTTCCCCACAAAGCATGCCCGGAGAGTCCTGTCTCCCTTCTGTCAGCCTTAAGATGTTCCAGAGAATCTGTTTGGACATTTAAAGACTCAGGAGGGTGGCTTATTTTGTTTTAAAACTGTTCTTGTTATGTTTATCCAGTTGTTTTCAATGTTAAGTTTTAAATCTCCTTTTCTTAAAAATAAACGGGTGAAATGTTGGGGTCCCTTCCCCTTGCTATGTAGCCCTGGGAGAGGGGCCCTGAGGGGAGAGAGATGGGGTTTCCCTGCCCCTGGTCAGCCTCGTTCCCCATTGGTTGGTTTGTGTTTCCCCTTGGTCCCGGTGACAGTTCCTCGGCAGAGCTCCGGCCATGCGGCTGGAGAAATAAACATCTCTGAAACATCTATCAAGAATCTGTCCTTATATATTTCTTTTCCACAGGACTCCTTGTTTGATATGCATGTTACAGTATCCCCACTGTAACACACATGTGGTCAAACTATGATGTGTTAGGAAAAGCACAGCACCACTGCCACTTGCTAGATTTTCAATGAAAACATTGAGTCCCTCACACCTACTTACGTGCATGGCTTTTATGCTCAGGGAATGGCCTCTGGCTCCAATCCCCATGTTGCATCAAACAGAGGTGGATCTCTGGTCTCTTACCGACTTTGGTGAGCCCAGTTGTAGCTAAGTGATGGCTCTATTTCATCCCACCAGAGGCTTTGAAATCAGAGCTGAAATTTCAGATCCAGAAAGAGATGCCAACCTTCCTTAGTGGGTGTGGACCCTTGTGCTTCTCAGGGGAGTTTGCTCTTACTATAGTTGCTATCTATTTGCATTTGTCACTCCAGAAAATGTTGAAATATATTGGGATTTCTTAATCCCCAAAGAAACCAGCACGCCCTAAAACAATACATTTTCCTTGCTTTAGCTGTATAAGACTATGAGACCCTGATGGAACAATAACACATTTGGCTACATAAAAAATGCAAGTGATTTCTTAAAGTCAGTAGAAACAGTGAAGACTAATACATTTACACAAGCATTTTGATTGACTTCACATGATTTGCCTCTGGTTTTTTCTTATATTGTCTAGAGGAACACAGCAAAAACAAGGAATAAAACTGGCTTTGTACTGCATTAGACCATGTCATGTGCAAGGGTTGAGTACCCACAATGGTGATTGTAAGACTAAAAGAGAAGTGACAAAGGTTGTCTTCATATTGCTTGAGATGCTATCTGGAGTGCAATTTAAATGGCAAAGAAAAAAAACCATAGCAAAGAACACCCTTTTCTCCTTCTAATCACACTATTTCCTATCCCTGAACTAGCTGGATTTAGCTACATGTTCTATTTTAACTGAGATGTCTTATAATTGAAACTCACATTCTTCTGTGTAATTTTTAAAGATGATGACTGCTATTGCAGTGAATGAGACATAGAGGTATATGCTCAAATTTTATAGCGCAGTAACACTAGACTTCGTTAATAAAAGAATTACTTTATTGGAAATAACTTCTGCAGTTACAATGAGACTGCAGATAATGGGATTCTGAGAGATTTGAATCAGCTATGCAGCAGCTACTGTCATTCATGAGGAGAGCCCCTAGAAGATGGGGAGGTGATCACATGTGCAGGTTAGAGTGGCAAAGAAGTTGCTACTGTGATATTAACTGTTTCACTGTCATGCCGGCTGTGTCATTCCGCTACAGCCAAGACAGATATGCTTTAGTCCATAACAGCTGGAAGAGTGGTTTCCCACACACATGAGGTTAGCGCTGTGGCTGAAAGAGATCTCCATCCATCCCAGCTGCATCAGAGCCCATGGATGGTGTTGACACAAAGATGTTTTGGGGAGCTCAGAAAATGCAGTCTACAGCTGGGTCATCCACCTACAGAGCATTTCAGTCCAGGATCCAAGAATGGCTGCAAACATAACTATGTGTTTGCTATGAGTAAAATCAGTATTTAAAGTATTTTCACTGGTTCTTTAGCCATGTATTACTGAGTGATTTATCAAAATGCTAAGTTGGCAGTTTTACAAACTTGCACTAAACATACTTTTTTTCAGTTCACTTTTCAAATTCCAGCTGGAATTTTGGCCACAGTGTCCCTGGAGGAAATGAAACTAAAGAGCCAGGGTTAAATAAACATCTCAGGTCTCAGATGTGCACACATTTGCAGGTGGGGACTTCTGAGGCACCACAGGGTATCCAAAACATCCATTTGGGGCTTGCAAAGATAGCACACGATTCATCAGAGACCCACACCCTCTTTGTGTGCAAGATGGACTTCAGGATATGCATCTCAAACAGCTTTGAACTGACCTCCAGTGACTATCAAAGGAGGTGAGTCGGTATGAAACAGCACTTGATACCTGTTTTCTTCCTCAGAGGAGGATCCCCAGCTTTAACAAGCAGAGCAGTAAAACTAGAACCAAATGCAGCTGGACAACCACAGAGGGAATACAGGGTTCTTGATGAGCTAGAAGAGGATAGAAATTAAAATCTCTAGATGTTCTTTTTCTTGAGGGTTGTAAGGAGAAGCTGAAGACCTCCTCATCTGCCACTTCACTCTGTGAGGAATTCAGCATCTTTCACTAGCAATAGTTTGGAGCTATCCTAAAATGCAGCAATTCCCATGTTATTCACTGAGTCATCACCAGGGTGGAGGCAGGAGATGCTGTGCCAAAGTAAACAGCAGTTAGGAGTGAGGTAGCCTCCAGGCAGGCATTCCCCTAGAAAGTCAGACCTTTGAGCTTTTCTGAAGCATATGCAGCAATTTCCTGTGCTGCTCAGTTTGTGCTTCACTTGTTTTTCTTAACAAGTGAGTGACAACTATTTACCCCATCCCCCTAATCCTGCTTTTTCAGCAGCTCATCCTTTCCAGCTGTAGTTCAGTTGCAGAGACTGAAGATGGAAGCTGCTAATTTGCTGGGCATCTTGTTTACAATTTCAGTGCAGAAATGCCATTCTACTGTAAATTGGTTCTGAGGGTGGTTTGTTGTTTTAACTATCACCCACGTGCAGTGATGCTTCAAGCCTTCAAGCCTTCTATTAGAACAGAAAAACACTGACATAGATAATTAGCTGTAGTCTGCACGGCTACTTTGTACAGCACTTGGGAAAAGAGCATCAAACAGCAGCCATCAGTGATTCGCTGTGATTATGAACTGTTTCTTACTAGGTGTGACTCTATTCCCTTTAAATATTTTTAGAGAAAAGTTATTGAGATAATGAAGATGTTTTGTCTTCTGTGTAAATGAAGAGTATTATTTTCTTTTTAAACCACTGTTGTCAGCCTGACTGGCTTCAATTTTGCAGCTAATGTGGGTCACAGTGTTTGTCTTTTCCTTTCAACAGTGCTGTCTTTATTTACACAGTTAATCTCTGTTTTCAAACTATTTAATTATTTTGGAAAGCTCACATTTTGCCATGCATGTATTTCCTACACTGCTTTAGATTTGAAGGAGGCACAAGAGAGGCATCAGGCTTGGCCTGCCAAAGCCAATGACTGGGTGTACTCCGGAAATCCTCTGGCATATGTCCCTCCTGCTGCCACATCCCCAAGTATGACAGCGCTGAGGTACCTGGAGACAAGGAATTCCGAGGGTCAGATCCAGCTCCAGATTCAGCTGCCAAAGTATAGACATTGACAATGCAGTTGTCTGCTACCTAGATATCAGAGTTTACTTTTGAAACACCTAGGGTTACCCGCAATGATTGCATAGTGTTAGATCTTATAAAGCAGGACTTATGGGTGACATTTAGAAGTAGCATTTAGAAGCCAGGTGGGACATCCCAGATCTCAAATGGCTCTAGATGCTTTAGACCTCCACCAGCTCCTTAATGAGGCTTAGATGTCTTACACCACATAGTGCCCTAGACCGTAAACATATTTAGATATTTTAAACTGAAAACCATTGAAATTTGCTAGTGAGGAAACAGATAAAAAAGACATTGAGAAAAGATCAGTGCAAAGATGACTCAAATTTACTGCTGGCCATTCTTTCCATTTTTATTGGGAAGGAAGGGGGGAAGGGGGGAAGGGAGGGAGGGAGGGAGGGAGGAAGGGAGGGAGGGAGGGAGGAAGGAAGGGAGGAAGGAAGGGAGGGAGGGAGGAAGGAAGGAAGGGAGGGAGGGAGGGAGGGAGGGAGGGAGGGAGGGAGGAAGGAAGGAAGGAAGGAAGGAAGGAAGGAAGGAAGGAAGGAAGGAAGGAAGGAAGGAAGGAAGGAAGGAAGGAAGGAAGGAAGGAAGGAAGGAAGGAAGGAAGGAAGGAAGGAAGGAAGGAAGGAAGGAAGGAAGGAAGGAAGGAAGGAAGGAAGGAAGGAAGGAAGGAAGGAAGGAAGGAAGGAAGGAAGGAAGGAAGGAAGGAAGGAAGGAAGGAAGGAAGGAAGGAAGGAAGGAAGGAAGGAAGGAAGGAAGGAAGGAAGGAAGGAAGGAAGGAAGGAAGGGAGGGAGGAAGGGAGGGAGGGAGGGAGGGAGGGAGGAAGGGAAGGAAGGGAGGGAGGAAGGGAAGGAAGGGAGGGAGGAAGGGAAGGAAGGGAGGGCAGATGGTTTTGAAAACTTGGCTGAAAGTTCTTGCATCAATTCTGCCCTTAAGCTCCATGAATTTTCAATTGCATTTGTGGAAATCCAGATAAACTTTGATGGGATAAAGATGAATAAGAATTCAGTACATACATCCCCTTATTTCTGCTTTACTACATTTTCCATTAATGTTCAAGTGCATGCATTAAAAAATCCTCTAGAATTTCAATGATTTCTACATAAGTTGGGGGATAAGAGAAGTAATTGTAAATTATAGCAAATATTATGGCAGATATAGAAAGTTCAGCCCCTTAGACAGAAGAGACAGATGGGAAAGAGAAGTCTTACACAGTATACCCAGGCCTGAGGCTGTGAGCTGACCAACAGTTTCAGTGTGGTCCATATCTAAAAATTCCCAGTAAGGAGGTTTCTATCTCCTGAGAACTTCAGCTTTTAAGTTCACAGCAATAACTAGCAGCCTTTGAAGTACGAGATATTTGTTTTCTGCTCTGATTTTTTTTTCCATGGATTGTAGAAGGAAGCCCTGACTGACCACTGTTAAAGACTTGGTCATTATGTGTGTAAATTGCTGGCTGCTCTTGCCACCACCCACAGAAGCACTTAAACACATGCTTAAGTTTTGCATTAATAATGTAATGTGCTCTGGTTACAGGGAACCTGCCCTAGAAAGAGTAAGACACTTTAAGCTCAAGTCCCTGAGCTGCAGCTAGAGAGAAATCATCACAGCTCCAGACAGGAGGTTATAAATGTAATTCAAGCATTTTTAATGACCCTGATTCCAAAGGTGATTCTCAAAGAAAACAAAAAAAGATACAGGGGTGGTACCATGGTAAACCCAGGTAAACTCCCTTTTTTCTATCAATCTCTTCAGCAACTGATAACAACTGAAGGACATGAATGCCCTGGGAGAACAGAAATGTTCTGTTCAACCCAAGCCTTCTTCTGTATTGCAAATGCCTGTCTAAAACCAGAATCTTTAAGTCTACTTCACAGCTACCTGACTAAATAGATTTCTCTTTCTTGAGCTCACTAGTCACCCACAGTCCACTTCAGCACTTGCAGTGTCCTTTAGGCAATGAGCTCCACAAGTCTTCTGCTCAACCCTTCCTCTGTCTTTAGACACAGCTCTTCACCGCTTGGCAGCTCAATCCCAACAGTATAGAGGACTCCCTATTGATTTCTGTGAAAGAAAGAATGATGCTGCAAGGCTGGAAACATATGCTAAGTCATACATGTACATCAGAGGAAAAATATTCATGCCTCAGCCCTCAGTTCAATTGAAATGAAAAAAAAATTATTTTCTTGCTTTCCCTGCTTTCCTATGAATCTCATCAACAATTTTATACAAGTACTGTCTAAATCACATACCAGCAGAAATTAAAAGGATTCTATGCATGAAAGAAGAGGATCATTCTTTTTTTAGTTTGAGGGAACTGTGTGATTCTAATTATTATTATTAGTTTTGAGCAACACAGAAAAAGCCTCATGGCCATACAGGTTGAAAAGCAATATTTTCAACTTCTTTGATGTTTTCCCAAGGAGAAGAAGGTGGCCAGAGGAGGAGAAATACATTTTACATTTCTAGGTAGTTTTCTTTTATTATTTGAAATTTTTTTTTAAAGCAGTATGTTCATGGTATGCTAATAGCCTGCTTCTCAGATACTCAGACTCTGAACAGTATTGTTTGTAAAGGCACAAGTGCACAGGCTGACCACATGAATAGTGAGAGTTTCACTATCCCCTTACATGCAAAATGTTTTTAGAAATTTCTCAGATGGACAGCATTTCAACATCTGTATCTACAAGGTCTTGTATCTACAAGACATGAAATCTGTACTGAGATGAAATAACCCATAAAAACAGTTTAATTTTGTAGGAAACACTAAGGTAAATTCACCATCCTTTTCTTACCCTAAGAGATCAGGTTGGTTCATAACTTAATACTCATTTTTATCCAAACTTTAGTTATGGATTCAGCTGGAACAAAGTTTTCAAAGGAGAATTGTGGCCTGCATCCATCATAGTTAAGTTCTGGATCTGATGTTTCTAACAGAGAGCTAAATTAGTACAGGAAACCAAATGTCTTCAGTGCCATCAATGCAGATACTGCATCAAGAACTGAGAGCAGATAAGCTAACCAAAACGCTCTCACAAACACTTAGGCTTCACCATGGTATGGCCACCAGCTTTAAAACACAGTATATGGGAAGGGGATGGGGAGGACAGGGTGGTAGTTAATTCCAAAAACCTCTTGATATGTGATAAAGACCTTGAAGAAGCAAATTTAATTCATTGTGGAAAACACAATTAAAAGAGATCTCTTGATTGAACTGAACTGCTTTTTCCAAGATACTAAAATAGGAAAAAGAATTGTAGATAAGCCATATCAGCTAGTCTGAGCCTCTGGCTTGAAAATTATGTAAAAAGTGAGGGGATAGAGACTCAAGGCAGATGAAAGAAGCAGAGCATGACCTCTTTGTTGAGGCTTAATAGAAGTAGCAGTAGATATACCCATCTTACCTACCAGAGAACATTTTCAGAGTTATCTTCAGATAAAAGTGCAAATTAGGTAACTGGGCCACACAAAATTCTGGTTTGTTAGTGTTTCTGTGTTGATACTTTTCACTTTTCTTTATGAAGATGATATAAAGTGAAGCAGATGCTTTGCTTGGTCATTGTCATTAATGAGCATTGGCAGACATACAGTCCAGTTCCTTTCCTTCAAGAAATATTCTTCAAAGTTTTCATTCATCAATATGGGTGACTGATGTTTGTATCAGTACTTTAATTCATTAATATGTTTTGGTAATGCAAATATATTTATTATTTTCTTAACACTTTAAAAGGACAACTGAAAAGTTGTCACTTCTCGAGTGTAAGGCAAGCTAGTTAGATATGATTTACCACCAGGTTCTTCTAGCAAAAGATGTATTTTGATAGGACCAACTGCTGAAGAAAAGAGTAACTAAAATTTGGTCTATATGCAGGTGTAAAAAGGCTGTGTAAATTACTTGATAGAGTAAATAGTGTTTGATGCTTGGCAGGAAATTAATTTCCACACAGACACATGCTATGACAGCATAATGATATGACAGCCCCTGGGGAGCATCCAGTTAATTACTGTATTGTTCTGTGCCTTGTAGGTTTTTTCTCTACTGTGAATCATGGCTACAAGGTGGAAATCTGTTACAGCGGGGATTACTGTAACAAGCATATATCAAACCAGGAGTCCCGTGGAAAGGAAGTATATATGGACAGATTCGTGGCAGATGTTTCAGAGATGTTTATTTCTCCAGCCGCATGGCCGGGGCAGTGCTCAGGAACTCCGCAGTCACGGGACCCAAGGGTCCTCGGCCACACCAGGGAACACAAACCAACGAATGGGGAATGAGGCTGACCAGGAGCAGGGAGACCCCGTGTCTCCCCCCCAGGGCCCATCTCCCAGGGCTCCATAGCAGGGGGGGAGACCCCAACAGAAATCCATGCTCCAGCTGCTGTGGGAATTATCCATGCAAAACAAATGTTAAAATCCTTCATACAGACATGAAAATGTTTGGGCACTGAAAAATGCAGAATTTCAAATCATGAACTCAGATCAGTACAATTATTAATATAAATTTCTTGATGTTAGCATAACAATTAAAAATTAGATTTTCAGGTTGGAAGCCTCTTTCCTTTGCAGCAATGTCAAACTGTAGTTCTTTTGTGCCAGCAGGCCACTATTTTGTTCAAGTGCAGTGTAAGAGGCAGCCTCTCCTCCCCCAGTTTTATGCATGTCCTGTGCAGAGCCAGGAGTTGGACTCCATGATCCTCCTTCAAGTCCCTTCCAGCTCAGGGTATTCTATGATTCTACTCTATGCACATTCAGAAAAAACACATTCAGGAGCTGGGCTTGTGAAAGCTGGGAGGTTTCAGCTGATGTCAGGAGTCAGCCCTGAGATGGGGAGAAAGAAGCTGAGTGGAGACAGGGACTTAAAAGTCTGCTCTGCCCCAGGAGGTAACAACTAATTCAGGAGACATGATGGGCATAATATTGGATTTGTGCATTCCTATCAAATGTGTATGGAGACACTCAAGATGGAGTCTCACCAGACATCTTTTCCAGCAAGCAGGAACAATATCTTTCTTCAACCAAACATCTTATTAAAACCACTCTTCACATGCAGCGACTTCAGGAAGTCAGTAGGCACTGCTGATTTGGGCTGGTTCCTTCCAGATCTCACAGCAGAAATGCACATCAAGGGGTCACAAAGAGGAAAGGCAAGAGCCCTGTGCAAGATATCTGATACAAATCAAAGCGCTCCGCATGGAGAGGCAACCGCAAAAGGAAGCACAAAGACAGTGAAGGTAAGAACAGAAGGGGAAATATGAGCCTGGATATATTTTCCTATCCTAACGAAGCTTCATTCTTCCTGATCAGTGCAAGTAATTTCATCAAATGAGATTTTGTTTGTCTAAGATTACCTTTTCCCCCTTGTATTGATTTTGCTTTCTTTCAGTTTTCTGTATGTAATACAATAGTTTTAGTATTGCAGATAATACTAAAAAAGGAAAGGAGAGTTTTCTGACAAAAGCTGGCATTTGGGGTGTGATAGAGTAGGTGCAGCACAGGGAATTCTTTAGAAAACAAATTTATTTATTGTTCAGTAAAATAGAAAACATTTTAAAAAGTAATTATGCCAAGACAGTCATAAAAGGAAATATGAGTAGTGGAGAATTCAGAGATATATAGAAAGAAAATAAAGAAAATCTTGCCTATACTTTTTTTTTTACATGAAGGGATGAGCAATCTATTAAAGTCTATCAGACAAATCAATGCAGATTCACATGTATCATATCTGAGTAAGAGATTCATCCTGATTGTTCTAGGCAGCTCTCAGCTGTCAGCCCAATGAAATGGGGCAAATCCCCACTGTTCCTGCAGCACTCAGGGATGCACAGCTGCAGCACTGCCTTGGAGGCAGCGGGAGGGTACCAGAGGGTAGTGTGTATGGGCTCTACCAGAGGGTAGTGTGTATGGGCACAGTGCAGGGCAGGCTCTCCCAGCACCCCCATTTCCACTCAACAACAACGTGCTCGGCTTTCTATGGAGCCTGAAATTCGGAGCTTTCCAGAGGTGTGCTCGACACATGGAAGCAAGTACAGCACCTTTTCTCTTTTATTTGGAGAGACTAATCTTGATGATGACAAGCATGCCAGGTGAACCAGCTTTGCCCGAAGGAACCTCAGATCCAATTCTCTGTGCTGATGTCACAAGCAATTGAAGGCAGAGCCAAGTAAAAAAAATTACACACATTCGCAGATCTATTCATTTCTTCTTTCTATCTACATCCTCTGTCATAATTCCACTTTCTTCTCCTTTTCTCCAGCATAAATTACTTTGGCAACTTCATTTCTACTCCCATCAAGTCAGATATTTAAATTGATTTCTGCACAAGGGACAGCTTTTGCAGGAAAATCACAATAGGAGATAGCCTCTGCTGCTGAATGTGGGCAAAAAGTCTCTGTAGGTGATTTTACAGCGATTCAAAAATGGAAAACCACATGAATTTCCCAAATTTTCTGCCTGAAATTTAAAAAGAAATCACAGACAAAACCAGCATGCTTGCTTAGGTTAACTGAAAAAGCTGAAATTCAGACCTAACAGTGATCTCAATCTATCAACTGCTAAGTCCAGGACTTTCAAAACAGTAACTCCATTACAGCTCTCTGGAGGGATCTCAACCATGGCTTCTCCTAACATTGTGTATCCTAACAGAGAGCTATGGGAGGCTCATCAAGCTTTCTTAGTCTTATGGCAAGGAGTCCATTTCCAAGCTTCTCAATTCCATGACATATTTATTCTGAAAGCTCAAAAGTCTAAAAAAAAAAAGAGAAATTAAATATTTGCTGTTAGATTGTTTAGTTGGTTCTTACAACTAGGTCAGCAGCTACCACTTGCTTTTACTGACATAACATACTGGTTTTTAAATCACTGCAGGAGAACTGTAGCACATAAGATTTTGTTATAGCTATGAATCAGTGTCTTTAAACCAAAAATAGAACATAGAACTAAAATAAAAGACAAGGGAGAATTTAAATTAATCTTGAGTTAAGAAAAACAGTTAATCTAAAAGGTACCTAAGGAGAATTGAAAGTAAGGCCCCCAGGTGGAAAACCTAGATCCAAATAAAAGTTCCCCATTCAAAAATATTCTTCCTCTTCTTTCCTTAGAGGGTTTTGCAGTCATTAGACATCTTGCCTCGTGATCCAAATTGTCTTTGCATCCTGCTTGACTAAAAATGTCCCAGAGTCTGCATCTGTCAGGCACTTAGCTCCTGCTAAACCCCTCAAGGAACCAGAAAAAAACCCTACTGTTCCTTGATGTCTGTGTTCCCATTTTCCCACAAGGCTTCTGCTGAGACGGGGATCTCCTTGACCTGGGCTGCACGCAAACCTGTAACAAGAACCTCACAGAACCTGATCCAGCAAGGACTGTGTCTGCTCCTGGGCTAATGCAGAAGAAATAATTCAACGTGTATGGGCTCTTAGAGCAGAGCAGGAGCACAGCAGTACCATCAGAGACTCTCTGTTTCTGAGACAGACCCTGGGTTTCCTCCAGCACAGGCTGCTTGCTGTCAGAGTTTCTTCTCTGGGATATGGTGTTTCAGGTATCCTAGTCCTTTTCTGAATCCAAGACAAGGTCTTTGCTGCAAAGATCATATGGCATAAAACAATAAATATCACATCAAAAAGAAAGGTAGAGTGACTCACACAATGCCACAGTGCAGGATAGTCATCAAACAAATACTAAAGCCCTTCTCACCTAACTCCCAGCCCAGATGCTTGGTGGGCATTTAGCAGAGAGTCAGGGTTCCCATAGATCAGCCATAGCACCATGGAAAGAACTTTATAGGCATAGTTCTACTTAATGTGACATATTCTGGTCCTCACAACATCCTCCAGCCTTCTCATCCACCCAGAAAACCAGCTACCCTGTATGTCCCAGGCTTTCTTAAGTAATCACCATAGCATCTTGATTGTTGATTTACAACATGGTAGTAAATGGACAATTTGACACCTGGCTTCAATGAATTCTTGAAATCTGCTCTTCACAGGTGTTGCCAATAAAGTAGCTTAAATCTTTAGTAGAAGAAATGAGCACAAAAGTGCTGATGAATAAAACCAATTTGGATTTAGTTTAAGTATCTTTGAATAGAATACTCATATAAGAGTTTTTGCTGATTTGTCCATTGTCAATACTTCACAGGTTGCTATTTCTTTAGGAAATCAATAGAGTGCAGGAAGGGATATAAACAGACTGTCAAACTTGATGCGTGCAGGCCCAAGGAGCATAAAAATATTTCTTTTTGCCACACTCACACAAATCCTTTCATTATTCTAAATGTCATTGATGCTGTACAGAGAAATTATTCAATACACTGGGACATCCTATTTCATGCTGTTTGATTTCTGCTGTGTGGTATTTTTACTATAGATTAGTAACTTGGAAAACTGACTGGAGTTGTGAGGTTTATTAGCTCAACTCCATTCAACACTGTGTGCTTAAAAAAGATCAGCTACTGCATTATCCAGCTATTGATTACTGGATGACCAGCCAAATCACCCTCTGTGTACATAACATTGGCAGATAAGTATATGATGGGCCACCAAGTAACAGGCCTCCGATCAATACACCAATCAAACAACAATTACTGCTCAACAGGAGAGGAGACCTTCAGAAGGTAAAGCGCTGTCGTAGCTGTACACCTCTGTACGTGAGCAGTAAGGACCAGGTTAGCAGCAGTGGCGATCACTGGTTCACTAAAACATCTTTTGCATCTGTCTTTTGGCTGATGAGGATTAGGGAGATCTGTGGACTCCTGACAATCCTTTTTTGGAGCACAATTCATCTTTTTTGAAGGACATATCACAGACTTGGTTGAAAGAAGCCACGCCTACTAATTGCTATTCTGAACTACCACAAATATGGCAAGATTGAATTTGGATACCCGTTTCTGCACAACTTTGGCTTATACAGGCACTCATCCAGGCCTCCTTTCCATTGAAACGGAAAGATTCCACAGTCCAAGTAAAGCAAATCAGTTGGCCTAGCTCACCACGGGCCTCCAGTTTGTCTCATTTTTCTGTTTTTCTGGCTACTTACACTATAGAGCTTCTAGATCTCATTTGGGCACTGTTGTGATTTCATGCCAGGCAGCAGCCAACCCCACACAGCCACTCTCTCATTCTGCCACCAGCAGGCTCAGGGAGAGAATCAGACAGGTAAAAGCCAGAAAAGTCATGGGTTGAGGTAAAGGCAGTTTAACAGGGAAAGCAAAATCTGTGCACACAAACAAAATAAAATAAGGAACAGATTAACTGCTTCCCATGGGCAGGCAGGTGTTCAGCCATCTCCAGAAGAGCAGGACCCCATCACCCATAACTGCTGCTTGGAAAAACCAATGCCATCACTCCAAATGTCCCCCCTTTTCTTCTAATTCCCCCCAATTAATATACTGAACATGATGTCGTATGGTCTAGAATATCCCTTTAGTCAGCTGGGGTCACCTGTCCCACCTGTGTCACCTCCCAGCCTCCTGTGCATCCCCAGCCTCCTCACAAATGTGGCAGCATGAAAAGCAGGAAATACCTTGACTCTGTGCAAGTCCTGCTCAGTAATAACAGAAGTATCTCTATATTATCAGCACAGATCCAAAACACAGCCCCAAACACTTTGCCACTGTGAAGAAAATTAACTGCACCCCAGCCAAAACCAGGGTAGCCACATTGTGATGTTACTCAGCTCTTGCCTCTGAGAGAGAGACTGGCCTCAGCTAATAGGAACTACTCTGGGCAGACATTATGGGGAGGGAGCGTCTCAATTAGAGACCAGCAATCCATGAAAGCCCCAAACAGTTTCCTAGAGAGACTTGTCCCTCCAACAACCTGACTTGTGATCATACTGGGTACCTCAGAACATGAGAAACATTTGCTGAAACAAACCCGCTCTACTTTGGTGGATTGCAACATGTTTTCTTGCTTTGAATACTTTGAATGAAAAAGAAAAACATTCAATTATTAAAAACTAATGGCCTCCCTATGGGTCCTGGCCCTCCAGAAGGGTAATGTGAATGTGGCCAATATGTATCAGAAGGAGCCACCTGTGGATGTGCAAGCCACCCTCCATACCTACACACCTACAAAGAAGTTCTCAGATATTCCTATTTCAAAAATACTAGTAAAAATGTTGGTAAAGTTCTTCCTTTGTCATCTGCAAGGACAATGCAGATGAAGCACTTGCACAGAGAGTAGGTAGGTCACTTTAGAAAAGCCTACACGATGATGCAGAAAATATATTTGAGCTACACTAGTTTTGGGATTGCTTGAGAAAGGTCCAGCTGGCATTTAAATTATGGAAACTGTTGCATTTTTAGATGGTAACAGACCATCACTTCTGGTCTCTAAAAATGGCTTCATTAAAAAAGTGTGCTTTGACTGGCTAACTTACAGATCAGAAGATCCAGTAGACAAGATGACTCTGTTTTATACTGGAAACAATATTCGTCTTGTTAACCAAACTCCTCTTCATCTGCAATAAATGTAAATTCACTTCAGGTCAAAATTTGATATTTACACTATATATTCCAGGTTTTGTCCTAGCTCCCTATTTCTGAACCAAGCAGAAAAACCCCACAGAGAAATGATTCCATATGGGTGTTTAAAAAATGTTATAAAACCAGACTAATGTCTTGGAAGGCTTGCAGAGTGCATGGCATAACCACTGTTACACAGCTGCCCCTTCGTGCTGCAGAGCAGATTCCGTATCATTCCCAGCACCTGCATTACAAACAGTCACGGTTACAGTGCTGCTCACAGTCCTCCCACACCCTTATCTGATGCATTTCCTCTGCGGGAGAGTTGTGGTGCTCATTACGGTACAATGGACACTTGTGGAGAGATCATCGTGCTGTAATGAGCATCTGGACAGTCGTGGGGAGAAGGATGCATTCTTGCTGCATGCGGGCAGCCATGGGGGAAGGTTGCACTTCAAGTTCTTGGCACTGCGCTGATACTGTTGATAGCAATTTCAATGGAAACACTGTTATTAGCAAAATATTTTCCCCACCCGTCTTCATTGCTTAAAACTTGAGAGCTGGCAGTGAAGCCGGGGAATTCCATTGCTCGCATATTTTAAATGGTTAGAGAGATGATGTTTTCAAAGGACCTTTTCGTAACACATTTTGAGAGGCTTGCCTTATGCTGCACTGGAGAGTTTGCATTTTTTTAAAGACTGTATCCAGTTACTCTGAATTGATAAGGAAATGTCTTCCTAGTGCAGTAGCTTTAAAAGACTTGTTTATGAGTCTGTGTACTGCTATCAGTCAATATTTTCCTCCAGTACTAAGAAGTTCAAATATGATTTAATATTAAGTAAAAGACACCGCAGCAAGAATTCTGAAATAAGAATAGTTCATGTGATGGGCAACTGCAGGTCTGCACAGTAGAAAATACCATTCGAAATGAGGGACATCTGTAGCCCAAGTTACCTTGCCAGCTCTAAGGTAGAAAAATATTTCTTACATCTGTCTCAGAAAAAACTCAATAAAAATTCAATAAGCCTAGTCCAATACTGATGAAAATACATATCTCAAGGAAGAAGAATAATTTATTTTTCCTAAGCTGTATATAGCTATCCTTTTAAAAATACATGCAACGCTCAGTTTTAAAAACCTGTGATACAACCTTTAAGATTCCTTTGTCAACTGGGTTGATGAAACAGATAAAAGTTAGGAGTGAATGTAGCAATGCCTCCTGTCCTTTTCTGATACAATGGTCTGTGGCATTTCTCACTGTTTTAGTGGTCTTTAGCAACAGGTCCGAGATGGAATTGCAGGGAAGATGCCCTATCACTGTTACACAGAGTCTTTGTTTATTCCAGAAGAGAGGTTGTGCATCCAAAACAGCTCACAATTCTTCTTGTAGAGGCTGTGCCACGATTGTCACATTGCACCCACAACCGTCATTAAAATTTCCTGTCAGATCTGCCATTAAATGAATGGCCAAATTGTTTCTCTGGTTAACTGTGCTTAGTGCATTTCCAGTAATCACACAACCCCTGCAGATGCTTGCAGCCTAATGCAGTATCAGGATGGGGTATAACTAAGTGGCTGGTAAACATACAAAGCCCTTAAAAAAAAAAATAGAAACAAAAAAAATCAGAGGTGTTTTAGAAGCTCATTAGCAACTCACCTGAATGCATTTGTTTTTAAATTCTTCTGTCACCTCCTGTGGAAAACAGGATATAAAAGTCTAATCTGGTACTGAAAGTATTTGAACACACACTTTTGGTTTCCAGTGGTTTAACAGAGCAACTAACAAGTAACTGTGCCCACAAAACTGAAATTAAATGTAGCTCACCACCAGCAGAACTCATTATACTGGAATTTCACCAGAAGTATGACTAGAGATACGTTATTTTATTTGATTTTTCTCATAAAAGAATGGAGGAGATTGGATTTTTTAAATTAACTTTACACTGAGATTTAACTGTTTTTATAGCAGAGCCCAAGCCAGGGGGAAAAAAGTCCCACACTGCCATACACAACCCAAAGTTTGGGTGGAAATGCTCTGATCCAGACACTAAACACTGTAGAAAAAGTAGTTCTAATGACACTTCAAAAGATTGTATTTTCTCAGCTCCCCACCTTCATTGTACAGTCTTGCCAGTTTAGGATACTAACAACTGATCCTGACCATGGTAATCTCACATTACAAATACCAGCATAAAGGGAAGTGGGGAATCTCTGGCATTTTGTTCCACTCTGATTGCAGTTTTGTGAGAACCTGTAATGGTTTTATTCCTCAAGAATCATATTACCACACTTAAAGTTGCTTGTGAAAAGCATTCTGCCTCTCCATTAGCCATCCTGGTTAACCGTGTGTGTATATATATGTATGCATCCAGGCATGTATGTACGTATGTATGTTTATATAAAACCCCTGCAGTAATATATATGTCAGAATCAGAAGTAGCCTATCACTTGTAATATTGTCAAGTTTTGTAATATTGTCAAAATCACAACCATTCAAACAGAAGTTTTTCAAACTAAGCTTCTAGCTCAAGTTTCTTTATTTGCAAGAAACGCTGTGGCCTTTGCTACAGGGATCTTTCTACACTGTTTTGGGGATAATTAAATATTGTGAATAAACAAATGAAAAACAGAACCTTCAAAATAATCAAAATGCTGACCTACTTAACATAATACAGGGAAGTTTGAATGCAGTCCCAGGATACTGTACTGCTATTGCTTTTTGTCAGGGAAGACAGCAGAGATGTCAGAGTACTGTGAGTAAAAATAAACTTCAGTTCTGGGCAGTGCATGCTATGGGGGCCAGAGCAAGAATCAAAGCTCACTGATTCTGCTGTCACTGGTGCAGGATCCACCACACGCTCCTTGAAAGGCAGCACCCACAGCAAACTGAGAGTTTCCAGATATCTGCAACTGGCAGCACAAGCTTGAGGGCAAGAGCAGCAATCTCATTCCCTTCAGCTTGGTGCCCTAGGCAGCTACCTGCTTTGCTTATTATCAGACCAGTCATGCAGTAGAAACAGGAGGAAGGAGCTGAAAATCCACTAGATCTGATGTGCTCAGCTATTGACAGTGCTGTATTGTGTTAGAAAGATAAAATAAGGTCATGCAAAGCTGATGGGTTTTTTTCTTATTGTGTACAGCTACTGAGTAACAAACATTAAAGTCATAAGATTGCAAGGTGGTGCTCCCAGTTCTACTAAAAGCTTGGGAAAGAAATATAGGACACATGCAGTCCAACAACTCAGCAATCCATTGGAATGCTTCACAGGCTTTTTAAAATTTGATTCTTGATGGGAGAGAGAAATCAGCTGAAAATGTAGATGGCAGAAGGCAACTTGCGTTCTAGGAGGCTCTCATCTCTCTTAGGAGGAGAAGGGGCAAGATAAGCACCACAGGCTTCAAACAAATAGCCTTTCCAGGAATGATGTGTGTGTTACCACTTGCTTACAAAGGAAAAGTGAGGCAGAGAGAAAGGAGCTCCCCATTTTCTGCCAGCTGCAAAGCAGTGAAGCAGCTCCATTGATGAAATCATCATCTTTAGCCTCTGCCTGCTGGGCAGAGTCTGCTGGGACTGAGCAATGAGGGTGGAGCCTTTCATGTGGAAACTGAGGTGCCTCATGCCATGTGACCCAGAAGACAGCCAAAAGCTGCCTCATATTCAAAGGCTTATGTGTAATTGCAAATGAGACCAAATCTAGTTTGTTGTCTTAGAAAATAAGTACATTTGCTCCTGTTCTGGAGAGCAAGTTTTGTTCAAAAAAAATGTACAGTCTTGTTTGAAGCTGAACTGGTCTTTCATTTGCAATAAGGGTAATTGAGTAGAAGAAACAAAGGCATTGATTTATTCTGATGCCTCCTGCTAGTTTGTTTTCTTTGACTAGTCAGTTGTCTAAGTGTTAATGACATAGAGGGTTCATGACTAATGCCAAGATTTTTTTTTAATATTGTTGACAAGCTGAAGGGCAACATGTTATGTGGACAGTGGGTCAGACAGAGAAATTTCAGCTCCAGGTTTCCAATGCATATCTATATGAGACCTATCAAGTTTGTTATCTATTTGCCATTTAAGAGCACAAAAAACACATACATGATTTATCAAAGAAACTACAAAAGGAATCAGTTTGGCTCTTGAATAAGGATGATGAAGTCATGGAAATTATACACCAAGAACAAAAATTGACCACTATTTTTGGCAGAGTTAAAAAAATAAGACATTTCTTTCAGCATTAAGGGGCAGGAGGTACAGGGCCATGGACCCAATGGCAGAAGAGGCTATGTATTTTAAATATGGCATACAAACAACCCTGCTTATAATCAAGACTATGCCAGCTTTTTTACCTTCAACTACAGCTTCCACAAATTAATCCTTCTTTCTCAAGTGGAAGTTGTCAGCAGTTGCAATAAGATAACCAGATAATGTAAATCATACATTACCTTGAGTGTAAAAAAATTTAAGTATTTTCCCTTCCCTCTTCTTGCCCCAAAGGAACCATTTATTTAAACTAAACTGTTGTTCCACAACACTGCATAAAATTCAGGGAAGGACATGACACCAACATACTTATCAACCAGGTGTGAAAAAAAACTGTTTAATTTTTTTGAGGGCACCCATTTCTGAATAGCTTCCTGTACATCTGTTAGCAGAGTTGCAAGGCTCTGTTATTTTGCCCATTAATTCACTGAGTTGTAAAATTTGAAACACAGATGTGAGACTGGTACCTACAGTTCATATAGTAACCTGTCAAAGCCCACCTTTTCATCAAAAGGTTTTTCCAGAGCCTGAACTGTGATCTGAGGCAAAATCAATCTGTCACAGAATATCCCTTGTGAAATACACTCCAAAGAATAGAAACAAACAATGATTCTCTCTTACCCCTCACTGATGGGGGGAAGAATCACCTTCCTTGGGGGCTGAGACAAAGAGGATAGCAAATGGTGTAACCTGAATATTGAGACAGTACCAGCAGAATGTTTAAAATAAGATACTGGGGAAATATGAGGAAGTCAGCACAATGCACTGATATTTGGTGAACAAAAACACAGAGGGAATTCAGTGCATGATGATGAATTTGAGTATCCAGGGAGAGAGGGAGATTCTGTAGCTTATAACAGGGTAGTAAATAACATAAAAAAAGAAAGAGGGAATGACTCACACCAGGTGAACATGATGAGATTGCAGTTTGTCAGAGCCACATCACTCAAAAGCAAGGCTGGTCATGTGAAACAGCTTTCCATGGCACAGTGTGTTTGTGCATATCACATCACCCATCCAGTCTCAGCAGATAAATGCGTTTTATGTTGCATTGGCACGGCTTTCACTCTTCCCATTTTGAAAATTCAGGTTGTCCCAGCACCATAGACTGCCTCTGTTTTCTCCAAGAAAAGACAAAATTAAAGAAATCTGAAAGTTATTAAAGGAGTGTTGGGACTTTATTGTCTGGGACCTCCAGTTTAGAAACAAAGGTTTGTCTATCCCACTTGGAAGAAGGAAGCAAACACATTTTGTAGGGCTATTTAAACAGAGTGCCTATGGCTGCCTTTATTGGGAAGGCTCATCATGTAACACACTGATGATCACAGTATCATTATATGTTCGTGTTCATTTAAAAAAATATGAAGGATTCCCTGGTCTCTTGATACTTCCAGACTCCCACAGTCTTAGGAAAAATTCTTCCTGTTTCAAGGGGAAAAAAAGGGGACTTCATTTCTTCCTTTTTAGACCATAATCTGTAGCTGTTTGAAGCTATTCAGGGATTTGATATGTTAGCAGTTCTAGCAGAACTAGTTCCCAGTGTGACACTAGAAAAAATAAGGAAAAAAATACCAAGCAGGTAAATCCTATCACTTAAATTTTTTCCACAAAATACAGGAGGCAGAAGTAGGCAGATATCTTTTACAATGTTCAAGAAATAAAGTAGTGAGTTCCTTCTGCTAGTTATATCTTACAAAAAAATATTCTTCTTTCTCCAGAAAAATAAATTCATCCAATTTGTCCATCAGCACTTGTATTATACTGTTTTCTTATTGTTGTAGCAGTAGAAGAGCTGGGCAAATAATGAACTGCTTGAATATCATTGCAGTTATTTGTCAAATAGGACAGTTGATCTGTAGTGCTTCTGCACTAAAATCAAAGTTCTGCAGTTGCAAAATTTAGTAGAAGCTATCTTAACCATGAAAAATAATGGTGGTATTATGCCTGTTAATATTTGGAGCATTGCAACATAAAAATGAAAAACCTTTGAAAAATCCACATTTGCAACACAAGCAGGCAGGAAAGATTATTTTGTTGTCCCCAAAACAACCTAATTAATGAGGCCAAGGCTGGTTTGGCAGCTTGCTTCATCACACAGTGACTATGACCAAAAAGTCCTCCAGGCTTTGGATTTTTTTGCACGCTTATATTTTCTAGACTCCAGTGTCTGTCTGCTTAGTGTCATAACCCAGAAAGATCCTCTGACTGGAAGAGGCATTGTGAGATATCTGCCATCTGCCACAGTTCATTTGGTGTGGACAGGACCAGACTGGATTCAGGCTGGACGTGGATTAACCTGCTGAAAATCCACTCACACCAGCGGTCACACCAAAAAACTTGCAGCCTCTTCTGTGTGACCATTCTGCCCTTGCACTAGTGCCATGTCAATGGCTCGAGGCTGCCCCACTGGAGTTACTGAGCTCCAGCTATGTCCTGAGAGCCATCCCCTAGAGCTTATGCACTGCCAACATCTAGTCTAGCTACCCATCCAGCTCTAAGTCTCTGAATATGTATCCTTCCAGAGGTGCACGCCAGGAGGTGGTCTTCCTAAAGGGCTGTAGCCACTGGAATCTAGCAAATGCACTAATCACTGCAGAAATGGTTATGTGAGTCCACTTCCACCAGCAGCAGGATAGGCACAGAGAGAGCTCTCTCCCGCTGAGGAATCCCACTGAAGCCAGACAAAGTGAGAGTGTGAAAAGCTTCTGGCAGGAGGGAGGCAGCTTTCAACGTCTTTTGTGAAGCCATCTGCTCTTTGCTGATATCTATCAGGGCGTTTATGTACCCAAAATGAAAGGTATCCTTGCAATAAATCAACAGGGTTCATATTACTGTACAACAGTGATGCAATCAAGCATGTCCTGTGTATTTTTATATTTTACATGCATTCACACAGAAAAACAAAATTATAAACTCTCTCAAAAATCCCCAAACAGTCTGGTAGCTCTTCCTTGATAAGATAATCCTCTGCAGCCATGCGTGATAAAATGGACTCACAATGCTTTCAAAAACACTCGTGCTTTTATCTTCAAAGACAAGATGCATTTATTCTAATTCTTTTCTTCTGGTTATTTACCTCATGTTTTCAAGGTCTTTAGGTTTCATGTTTTCAAACCAAAATATTTAAGTTTCTTTAAAAAAAATTTAAAACAGACATTTTCATGGGATCTCATGATTCCAGTAAACTGGCTTTAAATAAAAGTATCAAATGTCAAACAAAATTCAGATGAAATCATCTTGCTTAACATTAAAGCTATAAGATCTTGGCATGTTTTCCAGGGGAATCAGTGGAATTGGTCTTGATGAGCTGAACACATACAAGAAAAATCAGAATTTAATATCTTTTGCTGAAAAAGTCTTGGCAAAGGAGCTCCTAAGGAGGTCACTTCTATTGCAAGGCATACTCTTGGGTCAAAGGAGAGATAAGACGCTGAATTTTGCAGCCCACATGAACTTGTTCGCTTTCCTGCCCACAGCCTGGCAGGCTCAGAGCAGCCACCTTCAGCTTGGGAATAGCTGAGGAGCCATTTGGGCTGTTGTACCCTGAGCTTCATCTGTGCCTGGTTCTTCCAAACTCTGCAAGAATCCTGGATTCACACTGCCAGACCAAAGCCTCATCCTGGAAGGGTAGCAATAGTGGACTAGTAAACACTTCTGGCCTTCTGACTGGGTTTGGGCATATGCTTAACAGACAGTCTAAAATTAAATTCAGGAAGGTGTTTTGAGGATATTAGATAATTTTTATTTTTAAGGTGATTTTTCACAAATTGGTAGATTAATTATAAAATTAAGATACCGCTCTGAAAATAAGATAATTCTCCTTTAAAACATTTTAGGAACAAAGGCATTCATTAATTCTATATAAAAATACTTTTTTTATTATTTGTAAGGAACTTTGAAGTCTATGTTTATTAGCTTTCACTCTCGTAAGTGCGAATACGCTTCAAAGCCTCAGGACTAAGGCCCTGTTTGTATGGAGGGAAGCGATAAACCAAGGGGCAGAAGTCTTACAATCAGAGAATATGCACATCCCCTTGAAATGTATTATTGTTCAAGAAATTGTCTAAGACACTAAGAGGAGCTTTGTTTGCATTTAGATTTCTTCCTTTTCTTAAGATGTTTGTTTAGGAATGGGTCACTTAGCATAGCAGATATTTCCTCAACACAACATATTTGTGTCACAGATGAAGAAAACTTTCCAACCAACTCCCTCGTTTTAGTAATTATAATTTAATAATCCATTTTATTATTTTTAGAGCAGACAGAACAATTAGCTCAATATTCCAGTTGTTCATCTGTGTTTTCCCCACCACCTCAAATTCTTACTGATAAACTGCTGTGGGGAATTTCAGTTTTTCTGTAATAAAAAAATATAAACTCCCCATGAATGTGCAGTTTCAAGCCACCAGAAATTATTCAGGAAACATCACTTAGCTGATTTATGCACCAGAATGTAAATGAGGCCTCCTTTTTTTTCCCCTGCTACCAGTAAAGCTGAGGCATTCACCGCTTTCATTTCACTAAGTTCCCTTTTTTGCAGTTGCCATAGAAACCAGGGTGCCAGTCAGGCTGCCGAGAAGGCTGCCATTGCAGGTGCTTTGCAGATACTGTATTAATAAATAGAGAAATAAATAAATAAATAAGATCCCCATTTTCCTCAAAAAGACAGCAGCAAAAAGCACATCACTTTGCATTTGTGTTGTTGGCTTGTGTAATTTGGCTACTGAGACTTTATAGAAAACACCGCCTTAGAAAATAAGCATGCATGTATTTCTTGTACCTGGCAAGCCCATTGTGTATATTTACAGCCTTTTCTATAGCAATCAACTAAAATATTGAAACAACATAAACCGATTGAGTAGAAGAGAATGAATCCTAAAAAGAAAGGGAGAATGAGAGAGTTTGTGTGCACAAGCATGCAGCTACTGACTTATTCATGCACATGTTCGGGTTATGTGCCTGGGATTAATAACAACTTCAGGTCCTATTTGTACAACGATTCTGTTGTTCTGAAGAATTTAAAATAATATAACCTTGATCTAAGAAATTAGAATCAACCAACCGAATAATTATTTTAAAAAAACAAGATCCAGCTTGATTTTTAGCATGAGGAAAGTCAGCTCGGGGGATCATTTGATCAATCCACTGAGAAACCCCCCATAACCTCAGAAGCCTTTTGTCTAAGTTAAATTAAATCCATCTTGAGTCTTGTGTGCAGTTTTGGGAACTACAATAAAAAAAGACATTAAGCTATTGAAGAGCATCCAAAGGAGGGCCACGAGGATGGTGAAGGGTCTTGAGGGGAAGCCATATGAGGAGTGTCTGAGGTCACTTGGTCTGTTCAGCCTGGAGGGAACTGAGGGGAGACCTCAATGCAGTGTATGACTTCCTCATGAGGGGAAGAGGAGGGGCAGGCACTGATCTCCTCTCTGTGGTGACCAGTGACAGGACCCAAGAGAATGGCCTTAAGTTGTGTCAGGGGAGGTTTAGGTTGGACATTAGGAGAAGGTTCCTCACCCAGAGGGTGGCTGAGCACTGGAACAGGCTCCCCAGGGATGTGGTCACCAAGTGTGGCAGAGTTTAAGAAGCATTTGGACAATGTCCTCAGGCACACACAGTGAGTCTTGGGGTGGTACTGTTCAGGGCCCGGAGTTGCACTCAATGGGTCCAACTCAGATGGGTCCCTTCCAACTCAGCCTATTCTATGATTGCATGATTCTTTGATTCTAAAATGGATAGAAATAGCACAAGCAATTATTCATGTAAAATAATTTGCAAACATTAGCAACTGGAAGAGAGATCAGCACATCCAAAAAGGAAAGGCAAAGATGCCTCTGTTAGCTATTGCATTTTACACTTTTCATTAAGACAAAAATCAAGCACACAAGAGGTGTCACTTAATTTACTCCATAAAAAAAAAATCACATTTTACTAGATGTAGGAAGTGTATGGCTTACAATTGTACCTATGATATATCTTAACTCTTTCCTGTATAGAGAAAGCTCTATGATTATTGATAATTTACGTGTTCATAATATTTTAATAAAATTTAGACATTTTCTTTTCTGTCATGGTCCTGATTCCCCTCATATTTCTCAACAAAGTTAGTGTTAGTCTTTCAAGGAATGAATCATCTGTCAGAGTTCTCCAAATAGACTGTTTATCCAACACATAGCTTAAAATACAGTTTCCAGTTGAACAGATTTAAGATGTACAAAGAAAACACCAAAACATGAATGACCTGTGTTGCAGACCAACAGAAGTTTGAGGCTTTGCAAATACTTACATTCAAATGAAGAGGATGTCCTTGGGCTTCTCCAGTTCTGCTCTGGTGCCTACAACCTAGTTATTGTACAAACCACCATGGGAAGAGTTGCTTTTCACTGTGGTTATTTCTTACATGTCCTGGACACGGTGTGATGACAAGCAGCACAAAGCCTAGAAGGAGGCTGGCAACAAGCAGTGTACCCAAGGGCCAATATTCAGTCCAGTCCTGTTAAACATTTTCATTAACATGGACTGGATCTGGACTATGGAGTTTGCTGATGATACACAACTGGAAGGAGTGGCCAACACTAGAGGGATGCTGCTATCCAGACTCCAACAGGCTACGAAAGTGGTCTGACAGGAATTTCTTGAATTTCAACATGGAGAACTGAAAAGTCCTGAACCTGGAAAGGAGATACCCCATGCACCAGTGTATTCTAGGGACCACCCAATTTTCTGCAGAAAAGGATCTGGATGTCCTGGTGAACACCAAAGATAAGCCACAAACCTTGTGGCCAAAGAAGGCCACAAGGATGGTATCCTGGGCTGCATCAGGCAAAATTCTACCAGCAGAATGAGAGAGGTGATCCTTTCCCTCTCGTAAGTACTGGAGAGGCCACACCTGGGGTGCTGGGTTCAGCTCTGAGCTCCTCAGTGTGCACCAGAGAGAATCCTTAACAAAAGACCCCTAAGATAATGAAGGGACTGAAGTATTTCTCCTATAAGGAAAGGGTAAGAGAGAAGGACTGTTCATCCTGGAGAAGTCTCAGGAGGGATCATATAATGTGTGTAAATACCTGAAAAGATGGTGCACAGAGCACCGAGACAGGCTCTTTTCAGAGTGCCCAGTGATAGGACCAGAGGCACTGGGCACAAACTGAAACACAGGAGGTTTACTCTGAATGTCAGAAAGAACTTTTTTACTGTGAGGATGACTGACCTCTGGCGTAGCTTGTCTTAAGAGGTGGTGCAGTCTACATGGCTGAAGATCTTAAAATGACATCTGAATATGGTCCTTGCTGTCGCTAGGCATCCTTGCGTGAGGAGGCAGGTTGAATCAGATGGTCCTTTCCACCACCACCAATTCTGTGATTTTGGGACATAAAATCATCACTTTTCCCTGAAGAGTTTACCAGTTCAGGCTTCAATCCAACAAAGTGAAATAGCCATTGCCATTGGAATCAGCGGTACTCAGCATCTCCTTCAAAATCAGGTCTATGAGATGAAATGCAGGTTGAAAAAAAGTCTCTCAAGTTTTTATTGCTAGGATATGGAACATCTTTGTCATCTTCTGTCATTTAGTATATCATCAAGTTTATGAAATTGCATCAAATCATTTTTTTTTACTATTAAATCAGTAAAATTACAGTTTTAGGCCTCAGTCACTTCTTACCCATTATTATTCCAGAAATTCTCCTAGATTTTACTGTTCATTCTAGAAGGAAGGAAAGAAATCTTCTCTACTACACTGATGTGAAATGGTTTGAAATCCTACTTCAGCTGATGTAAACAAGCCAAATCATAGCTGGAAAATACTATCCTGTGTCATGATCTCAGCTTTTTGCTCAGAAAATGAATGGAAATTACAGCAGAAGTTTGATTGGAAAAGGCAACTTCTATTCCCCTTTCTTCACCTTCCAGCCTGTTCCATTTTAAGCACCTGAGTTTCCACTGAAAAAACATTAGGAGGGAAAGGTAATCAGAGGAAGGTTTGCTGCAAACATCCTCGTTCTCAAAATCAGCTCATATTTTACCAATGGCATATGCATTATATTTTCTTGTCCTGAAGGCCAGGGGGAAAAAAGAAAACAAAAAAAGAAAACAAGCAAACAAACTTACTTATCTGCATCCCTGGGGCAAAAAGCTGAATTTTGTGATGACATCAGAGTGATCAAAGATACATTGGTGAAGGAAGAAGTAAGGAATGGGAGAAACAGCATGAGTTTTGGAGATGGGAAGCTTCAGAAAGTAAAGAAAGACTGAGATGGATGGAAAGCTTGAGGAGTTCTGTTTCATGAAGGGTGTCAGCTGAGGTTGGGACATTGCAGGAAATTATAGGTGTCACAGCTATGCAGGGTTAGGGGCTCCCTTCATCTCTTACTCTCTCTTTCATTATTCCCGAAACCTCCCTAAGGAATTCTCTCCTGAATTAAAGGGTGATAACTCTCTTCCCTCACCATCATTCCCTTTGTAGTCTGCTTCCAGGAGCAACAGCTTATTTGGCTTATGAGTTCCTCATTTTTTACATTTGCTCCCTAAGTAATTAATTGACAACTGTTAACACAGGGTAATGAGCTTGATGAACTTCAGCTGTGACCTGGCATGGCTCTTCTCATGCCAATAACATATTCCCCAGAAAAAAAATTTTAAGAGACGTACTGGATTTAGCATGGGCATTTTGGGAACTTATCAACAGAAATTGAATTTCAGAGCACTAGTGTAACCTGCTTAGCAAAAGTAGAGCATATAGTAAAAGCAGTGGAAGCTATGGAGGTTTCTTCATCTATATGATTAACTGCACTCTGTAAGCTGTATCCATCCATGGGTTTTCTGCCATCTTATTCCAGCACTGATGCATTGTTCACTGCTTTTAAAGACATCTACAGATGCCTGTGCGGTTGGAGGAAGGCCACTCATGAGTGTCACATTCCTACCGAACCAGTTGAAAAAATGGAATTAACTATCCATAGATCATAGTCTTCTGTAACTCCCACCAACAGAGAACAGATTTGACACCACTAGTTGTAAAATACATTCTAAAATAGGCTTGTGTAAACAAATCTCCAGGAGTAATACTTACATTCTAATGAGGAAAAAGAAAATAATTCTGTAAAATGGATCAAATTACAGAAATCAAAATCTTGACCTTGTTATTACTTTTACATAAGACTCTTTTTAAAGCTCTGATTTGGAGCTGCCAGTGGAGGGTTTCTGGAAAAGGAAAACAAACTGTTGCTTCTGTTTTCGTTATTTATGTCTCGTTTCAGTCTCTAATGTCATTTGATGCCAAGATCATTCCACAGTACAGTTTGTACAAAAAAACCCCTCCTTTCTGTTAGATAAATGTGCTGTTATATTTTCAAGCAGGCAAGAACCTATAAAGCTTTTACATGTAAATGGAAAAATGCTTATATTGGTAAGGAAAATCTAAGCCACATCCTTTTGTACTGTAACCATCTGCCCCTTAACAAACAAGATTTGTCAGAGAAGTATTTTAATTCTGAGTGTGTCTGAAACAGGCTGTTCTTCTTCTCCTCTAGTGACCATATGTATAAACAGAATGTAGGAATTTCTGGGTTTAGGTTTCTCTTTCTGGGCAACAAAGAGAGAAACTTTTACTGTGTACCCCCATTTAGGCAAGAGGGATTATAGGAATGTCACCCTTACAAAAAGCAATGAGCCCCTGAAACATCTAGTAAAACTGCAGACAGCTCTGAGCATTTCTGAAACACATTCACCTCATCATCTACTATTACTTTTTAGATGCAAGAAAAGCTTGAGCACTTGCAGACAGGTAATCGAAACTTTGATTTAATTTAGATTTGGATTCTGTTTGAGTCCATCTGTACTTAATGTAAATGTTAAAGAGTTCAGAAACAAATATGGATTGGAACTGGCAACACTCATCTGGGCAAAGCTCCCCTGAAACCAGTGTAAATGTGCCTCAATTAAGTTTCCAGGTTGGAACTTCCTTGGAATTAGAGATCGTAAACATCTGCTCTATGTTCTGTAATATTTGTCCATAAAATTTTCTCAAGAAGCAATCTTAAATATGTAGTGCATGTCTTAATGAGAAGAGAGAAAAACTTGGTTTTGATTTGTTTTTATGATGGCAAGAATACTGATGTCATAGAGTAAAATGGAAAAATACAGCAAAGTATTGCATAATTTAACCTCTTGCTAAGATGGAGCAGAAGACACAAGGGGCCCTTGGTGGTAGTTACCACACTGTTATATTCTCATTACTTGTTTTCTAAGCCTGGTAGAACTCTGGAAAACAGATGGAAGGGGATCAACCATGGAGTCCTGCAAATTTCCAGGAAACCCTGATTATGTAATTTATGCTAGTCATTTCACCAAGGGGCCAATTGCTACTAAGACCAAAATAATACAGAAGAACCTTCTGAGCAGACAAACGCAGAGCAGATGCTCAAAGGGAGGCAACAGCTTGTCAGAAGTGGAGATAGTTATGGAGAAGTGAGAGTAGCAGCCACTGTGGGACTAGAGACTGCCCAGCTTCACTGCTACAAGCCTGGAAACTGTAAGAATTAGCTACAGCAGGGAGTCTGCTATTTTGGAAATTTTAACTGGAGATTTAGCAAGTGGAAAACACTGGGATTTCCACAAGGAAAATGTCTACTCTCTGAGCGAGACCAGCTAAGGAGGAGATAGAGCTCTGCCTACCCTCTGAGCCTGCCTTGGGTGTGGCACCATGGCTCAGCAAAGTGTGCCGTGGTTTGATTTCCCTTCAGAGCTAATGTTTGAAACTGTTGGCTTTGATTGATTTTCTATCAGTTCCTTGCCTGTGGTTTTTAGCGGGCATTTCCAAAAGCAACTTTGGGGCTAGTGGAGTAATTCCTACAGTCCCTGGGAAGAAAGAGGATTCTCCAGAGAAAGCACCAGATTCTACTACACTCACTCTGAATCACCCTCTGGAGAAATTTTATTTTCTCCAATGGGCTATCAGGAGACATCAGGGACATTTATCTCATTAGTAGTCTACAATGGCCTTTATGAGAGTTTCCCTTGTGTGTTTCCACAAGTCTCTCCTGCTTTTGTAAGTTAACCAGAAACTGAGGGATAGATTCACTCCTGCTCTAAGCTGACTGATGCCAGCAGGGTTTTCTTCCAGAGAGAAACTCAATCCCAACACTTCTATTTAGTCTAAATCTGTATTAAGTTGTATTTATTTGTTTCCATTGCCATGCCTTTTAATCAGCTGTATTCTTACAAAACAGTGTTTTCCTTTCCAAAAGAAAGAGGGGGTATGACTTTTTCAGAAATATCCAAGTGACTTAGGAGTTGAAGTCTTATTGAAAATCAGGCTTCTGAAGTAGAAAATAATCCTTCTACATTCAAAATGCAGAATGATGTCAGTCACCACATCACTGAACCTATCCCTGGGCAAGTAATATATTCAGGAGCCAATTGGGTCTGATATTTTAATTACAGATCATATCATTTTATTAAAGCTTAATGCTACTTTCCTTGAAGAGGCAGGGGGAAATGGCACCACAGCAAAACTGGAATACAGTAATCCCATTCGCTGTGCCTGCCACCTACTTTTACAGCCAACTGCATAATATATTTTTGGCAACCTAGATACATTATTTCCCTTACATTTGATGAATTTTAATATAAATGGTAAATTACTTCATCATTTCCTGGAAATGCAGAAGTGGTGAGCACGGATGGCTCCTCAGGTGCAGCAGATGGAACAGGACCATGAATATCAGTGGGAGTGTCTGTACAGCCTTTTGTACACTTTGGCTTGCACCCATAACGAGACCATAAGTTTGGAAAAACCTCTCCATGGCTACCTGGGAATCACATGAAACACAGCAGAAATGGAAATCAAAGCATGTCTCTGAGTACATGTTTGGTATTAGGATTGAGTGCCAGCCCTCTGTGTTGTGGTGGCCTGGGAAGTGTCCTTCACTCTTCCTTTGGGAATTCACCTCAAAGAAAGCAGGATGCTGAATTTGACTGTGTACCTAGAAAAGAAATCCTGAAAGAACGATTGAAAGAGCAACGAATCATTTGGATATTTTGAAAGGAAATAACAGGAATAAGTGTATTTTTTCCTTTCATGAATTCAATCATGAATGCCTTTTGCAATCTCTATTGGGAAACAACCCAAACTTATTAAGTCTTTTACCTTGAGCATGTACATAAGCAGCAGAGCTTTTCAGGTCCTCCTGCATCGCCCCTAGAAATATGCCTTTTTCTTAATAGCAAGTGGACAGCCACAGCTATACCAACCTTGACTTTTATTTATGTGCTGCTTACAGTGGTTTGACAACTTTGTTTCAATTATTCCTGGATTCCAAACTGAAATAATAATTTCCTCTTCTGAGGGAAGTAATTCTTACTCTGCTTGTACAGCTACAAATAGCGGGGGGAAAAAAAAAGAAATTAAAAACACATAAGTCCCAGTGTTGCACATAAAAATATGTTACCAAACAGCTTTGCCATAGCAGAACTATATGAAAAAAGGAATCATAGACAAATATAATCAAAAAAGATAGACACTGAAACATAGTGGTGGCTTCACATCTAAAAGTGATGCATTAGCCCAGGCTCATAAACTAGAGCCACATATGTTGCTTATATTTTGTCAAAGTTGGCAGGGATCTTTGCCTCCTGGACAGGATGATAAGGATGTGCATATTGCAGGATCTTAGAGAAGCACAGGGCACTGAACCAGGCTGGCTCGGGTTCATCTTCTGTTTATCAGAGATGTTAGGCACTTCTACAGCCACAAACACTTAACAAGTAAGAGAACAAAAAGGGTTTTAGTGGCTTGTTTAGACACATCCAACAAAGTCCTGCAGATCAGTTAGGTTCAGGGAATTCACAGAGAACATCCATGTTCTAGGTAAGCAACCAAACCAAAGCCCGTGGTTTTGTGAAGCGCAAACATTTTCTGCAATAGCTTTGCAACACCCCTTGTCACGTTTTCATTGTAAGTAGGTGTTGAAAGTTAATGAACTGTCTCCAAGTTTCAGGAGAAAACCTAACAATACACAAAATCACAGAATATTCTGAGTTTGAAGGGACACAACAAGGATCATTTAGTCCAACTCTTAAGCGAATGGCCCATACATGGAGCAACCCATGACCTTGGTGTTATTAGCACCATGGTCTGACCAACTGAGCTGATCTCAGGATCAGATGAAAGCAAAAAATCCAGAAATTTTCTTGTAAATGTTTCAGGTATCACCAAATGATTGTCATGCTCAGAAAGGCACAGAAGACAGGGAAAATCTGCCATTGCAATTGCCACTTATTCCATACTTAGTGAATACTTCAATGATTGGTTTCACCTAGAGTTAATGTCAAAGGCTTTCAGTTCTTATTTTACCATCTTAAAATTAAAGAATATATTAGGGATCTAGATTTCTTTTGACATTCCAGATGCAGCCAGCTCAAGGATATCTTTACAGTGCTTTTTCTTTTCAATGCTCTAAGTCTGAAATAATGAAAAATAAAATTTCTGTAAAGTGACATAAAAGTCTTTATTCTCTCAACACTGCGTATGTAAAATAGATTTCTATATAAAATGCCTGTTCATTAATGTGGCATTGTTGCTGTTATTAATCTCTTATTTAGATTTGTTGATCACAAAAACACAAATGACAAGTATATTACTTTGTACAATTAACCATGAACTCTAGAGTGTACAGTGAATATAGTTCCGAAAAGGTTTACTACAAAAGTTAATAAATTAATCATATTGAGTTAATAATGTATGTGGGCATTAATTTCAGTTGCACTTACAGAGTAATTGTCCACCTTGAGGAAAAATTAGCTTATTTTCAGTGTCATACAGCTAAAAAAAACCACTACTGAAAATACCTTTCCTTGCAAAAATAATATCAATATCTCTACATTTCAGTATTTATGAAACTACCTTTTGCATCCTGACAACTCTTCTGCAAAAGACTTCTAAATTTTCACCCCGCTTGCCATACAAAAACAAGTCATGGAGTTGTTGAGAAGAATTGTGTGTCTGCCTATCAGTCTATCCTGCTAATAACTTTTGAAACTTTTACGAAATCACAGAACAGTCTCCAGAGAAGGAACCTGTGGAGGTCATCTGGTCCAAGCCCCCATGCTCAAGCAGGGCCACCCAGAGATGATTTCCCAGGACTACGTACAGTTAGCTTTTGAATATCTCTAAGGATGGAGACTCCATCACTTCTCTGGTCAACCTGTGCCAGTGCTCTGTCACTTTTACAGTGAAAAAGCCATTCCTCATCTTCAGACAGAATGTCCAGCACTTCAGTTTGTGCCCATTTTAACTCCATCACACAGGTGGTGGAGAAGGGGAGAAGTCTGCAGGGCTCTTGAAGTGGTGTGAAAGTTACTAGCCAGCAGACAGGACAGCTCAGGTGAGTGAGGGCTGCCACCACGTGAACGTAAGACTGCTGTTGATATTAGATGGACAAGTAGGGTGTGCATAGGTGGCTGCCTACACTCATTCTGGCTCCTGATGTACGCATCATAGTACCCATCACAGGCATCGTGAGAAAGCAGGTTGATGCTATGAGGGGGTGGCTTAGAGGCCCTAGGACATTAACCTGTAAGAAAAATAATTTCTTCCAGTCCAATGCTCTTAGAAAGAAAATGCTTTCTGTGCCCAGCTAAGTCTCTTTCCTGCAGTAGATGAATTTTGCAAAAAAATCTTTGTTCTTAGTGGACTTGGAGGACCCAGTCCTGTAGGACAAAGCTACCTTCATCTATCAGTGAATCCAATGTTACCAAAATCTAGAGGTATGTATTTATTAATATAAATTTTGCTAGGACAAGGTTGATTTTTTCAGTGGAAGGCAAGTTTGTAATATAAACATCTTTATTCTTCACCAGAGTGGAAGATCTCCACTGTCTCCACAGCTCACAAGGAAACAACCCCTTTTCCAAGAACTACTATAAATGGTACAGGGCCAGGATCCCTCAGGTAATCATGCAGCAGACAGCCTTTCAGGTCCTGAGAAAGCAAGCTGGTCTGAGTCTTGAGAATTTGTGTTGTTCTCAGTTATGATTTGTGCAGGAGTTCACACAGAGGTAATTTTGACAGTTGAGCTGAAGGGAACTTTTTTCCTGTTATAGTTTCATCTCAGTGCAGCCTTGCTCCCTTGGAACTGGACAATGATAATGGGCTATGGTTGTTTATGTGAACCCTGGCCATCCCATTTCCGGGCTTTTATAAACTGAGAATGTTGTGTGAGCAGAGCTCCAATATCACTGATTACTACTTAGTGGAAATCAGAACGATATTTGCAATAGCTAAGCAGAGAAGCAAGGAAGGTCTCAGAGTACAAATTTGTCTCAAAAGTAAATAAATATCTGTACTTGTGAGCTGTTTCACTTGCACCTTTTGATGTTACTGAAGTTTGGACAGTAATCTGTATTCTGTTCCATTTATTATTTAGGCTTCACATTGCAGCATTTCAACACTTTCCATATGCATAGAGAACAGCATGACTACGAAACGTCAGATGCACTTTTCACTTTCTGTCATCCTCTCTCTGAATATTGGCACTCAGGCTGCACAGGCAGGCTGAGACTACCTCTTTACTTATTTGGCCAAAATAGTGCCTTGCTTTCTTGCTTAGGAATTAGAGCAGAAGGCAAGTTTGTGAGAGTCTCAAGTTTGTGCCTCTGGCCCAATGAATAACTACTTACTCAGGAAAGAAATTGAGAGAAAAAAACTAGAAATTACTATTGAATAGTTTCACATTATCAAATGGGTAGCATACTTGTCTGTGCTGTGAAGAAAATTGAGAGATTTTGAACCTGGATGTCTCCAGTTCAGAGGAAACTCCTATTGCCATGTTATTGTCTATTTGGGGCTGGTTTTCTGGTTTTTAAAGAAAAAAAAAAGGTGAAAATTCTTAAGTGTCGCAGTGGAGAGTGGTAATATTTTTTTTTAAATCACAGATTCTCAGATTCATGTCTCATGGAGACATAAAATTACTACCTGGGGCCATTAATTGGACAAACAGAATATCACTGTGGTTTTTAATCTCTTAATCATTCAGTCCAGCTTTCTGTGGAGACAACCTGGTGCTAATATACACTGATGGACTTTTCAGATGCTTCACTTGGAACACGTAATGTGAAAAAAAATTAAATCACCCATGATATTACTTTCCATTAAGGAAAGTTTACTGCTACATGGAGTGGAAAAGTCCAGAGGTAAGAAAGATCCCAGAGTTCCACAAAAGTGCTGCTCTTCTGTGACACAATCAGAATTAAAGGATCTATTAAATCAAAAGTGTATGTTTTTACTTATCCATTGGTCCATTCTGTCTTTGGACAGCAAAGAGCTCAAGACTGGGGGCATCTGATGATCTCCCTGGGAGCCACTGAGGAACACAGGCCAGCAGTGGGTTAGCTCTCTGCTAACAGCATCTCCACATAGATTTAGTGGAGACATCCAGTCTATGATGAATACAGCCTAGGGAAATACAGGCCTAGAACTGTCTACTGACTCATTATTAATACATTGGAGTAGTCTGGACCTGTGACCTCCTTACTGAATCTTCCCCCTTCCCTCCCACATCTTTTTCCTGTCTGTGCGCATGTCAGGAGCCCTCCTGGACTTTGCACGTTCACAAGCACAGCCACGGCATCTCTTTTCACACTCCTCTTGTCTCCTGTGCCACGGAGTCCCTTGCCCACAGAGAAAGCACCCTTTGACAGAACAGAGGCTCCAGGCAAAACCAGCTTTTGTCTGCCCAGCATGCAAACACCATCTCCCCAAACGGATCAGATATGATTTCACCTAGTAGTGCCTACTGTGTGTGGCTCAATAACAAACCAAAAATGCAAGACACAGCAGAGGAATAAAAAAAAAAGAAAAAAGAAAAGAAAAGAAAAAAAAGAAAAAAGAAAAGAAAAGAAAAGAAAAGAAAAGAAAAGAAAAGAAAAGAAAAGAAAAGAAAAGAAAAGAAAAGAAAAGAAAAGAAAAGAAAAGAAAAGAAAAGAAAAGAAAAGAGAAAAAAGAAAAGAGAAAAAGGAGAAAAAAGAAAAGATGTGTACATTAGATATTTTCATTATTCTTTTTTTTTTTTTTCCCCTGTTTCTTACAGCCACCAAGCAAAAGACTAGCAGATCTAAGTTCCACATAAAAATGAGTAACAAGACGGGTCCAGGGAACAATACATCTGAAGGAAAGGGACTTCCAGAAGCAGACCCAGGGGTTTTTTTGTTGTGTGAGGCCTGGAAGCAGCTAATCTCTGCTGAGTAAAGATAGCCTTTCAGCTCAGATCAGTCGACTACAGTGCCAGAGGAAGAAAACCAGGGAATCGTTTCATTGTCATTACTGGGGAGCCACCAGATGCTTGGGATTCCATATATTTGGGGGATAAACCTTTCAAAAGCTCCATTGACACTGGGGTATGTCAATAATTCCACGTATTAGTTGGATGCAAATACTACACAATAAGGTATGGAAAGAAAACTGTAATTGGGAATACCAGGGCGAAGGGGGCTCTATCTTCTGACTGAGCCCATTGTTGAACTCCAGGCTGAACCTCCGACCCTTTACTTTGGAGGGACACAATAGGCTTTGATATGAGATGGTGGGAAACGGGCTTGGAGGCTCATTTCACATTCAGCTGCAATTCATCAGCTTGGCTGGGACTTCTAGCAGCTTTAATGACCACTGCAATTGATGGTTAAATCAATTTGTGACGGTGACAGCATGGCTGGCCCCTAGACTGTAACAATTCGGGATTACAACAGGCAGAAAGGGCCCCGTTATTCAGACATGCGTGGTTTCTGCTCAGCTCAGAGTGGGAACAACAGCAGGACAAAGTCTCACAAAAACAAGACCTGGAGAATGCACACATTCACTCCAGTTGACTACACACCACCATGGCTTCTCTGTAGCATGATGAGGTGAGTTAAAAAAAAAAAAAAAAAAAAAAAAAAAAGAAGAAGTAGGGAAAAAAAGCATCGTTACAAATAAAAATATAAAGTAAGACACAAAAGATCCTGATATCTAACTATATCCTTAGGGAAAGTGGCAACCCAGAAAGAATTTCAGCTTTGTTCCTCCAGAGACTAAGTGGGTGGTCTGTCCCCCCTCCACCCTCGACCCCAAAATGTCTTGGCGCTTGCCCCCACAGCAAAACCCAGCCGTATCTGGATTATGATCAAGCAGGTTTGCATTTGGCAAGAGGGGCATGGGCAGGGGGGATGGGTGCCAAGTGGATCTCTGACAGTGCGAAGGAAGAACTGCTCCCTCTTCTGTCACTGAAGGATAAATGCACTTGGAACATGCTTACAATTTATTTTTCATGTTTACACGATTCTAATTACCTCTGATGCCAAAGAGGTATTAAAGGGAATGAGACAACCAGAGACCACTCTGGTGGCCTTGCACGTGACAATTTTGTTACAGGTGATTCGGTTGCTTTGGACCAGGGTCTGGAAGTCCAGCGCTTGCCTGATGACAAGAGAGAAATGCACCCTCAAATCATCTTAGCTTTTCCTTCTCCTGCATTTTGCTGGTGTAACATGATATTTGCGTCCAAAAGATAAGGTGATGTTGAAATCAGACAGGAAAATGTGTGATTGTGATTCTGCTTTTCAGTACAATATTTTATATAAACTAAAAATTATCATATGTATATATCTGTGTTAAATTGTAGATATAACCTAATGTGCACATGTGTTTTAAGTCAAATTACACTTAAAATATGTCAGTTGATTCAGTGCAAAGCTATGTTTTCAACATCATGTTAACTGAAATAAGGTATTCAGCCCAAATAGAACAGTTATAAAATAAATATATAACATTGTGTATCTAACTAAGCATAGATTCATTAAATAAACAATATGTTATGTAGTCAGAGAATTAAAATACTTAAAAATTTATATGAGGAAGCTGCTAATGCAAGGACTGCAAATTATGCCAATCAATAACTTGCAAATTATATCGTAATTAATTACGTCTCTCTTTGTGGTTAGGAAGCTGTTTGTGTGCATACTAAAGAAATGTGCTTAAAATGAGCTCTAAAAAAAATGAAAACGTGAGACACGTTCACTGATCTATTACATAAATCCATTCACATTCTGGGTTGAAGTCTACAATTAATAAGCAAATCTGGCATCTTCCTTACAAAAGGACATGGTCTAAATGTTGCAAAAGAAAGAGCTGTTTAGCTCTTTGAAGTATGTGAACAAATTGGCTGATGTTAGTACCTGAAAATTTGTATCCTGAAACAAAATACCACATCTTGAAAATATAAACAGATTTTTTTCTTTAAAAGAGCTGTCCAAATATTGAAAAAATATTATTCCTAACAGTGGAAAGGTCTGGCACTAGGTCCAAATTCTGACAGGAAGGAGGTTGGGAAAAAAAAGAAATCACTTGGTTTCTATGGTAACGGTGCTGGTAGAAATAGTTGTGTGAGCATACTGAACGTGCATAAAAGCCTTCCCAAGGGAGGTCAGAGGATTTGAAGAAAGAAGAAAAAAAAAAAAGATGGCAGCCATTGCAGAAAGCACAGACATTTTATGCTGAATAAGTGTTTCACATTTGTGATGTGATCAATAACAAAATGCTGTTGCTAAGAGAATATTAGAAAATGTTTAATATCTCTCTGTTTGTACTCAAAGCATGTGTTTGTGTGTGCTTGTTACTATATCAGACAGACGACATATGCAAATTTGCTGCTGCACACATGTACGTGGAAATCAGTGTGCGAATAAATAATACATCATCCTACACAATGGAAATATAATGTGAGACTATTAAAGACCCTTTAATATATGCATTATATATAATGCATCACATATGGACAACATCACTATATCAGATATATTAAATATATCTGTGCACATTTAAACTATAAAATGTATTATCAGTTCTAAAATGTCTGACACACTGATTGTTCTTGAGAAAATTAGCATACAAAGTAACTCATAAGGAACAGCAAAAAGCCCCCAGCATTATTTGGGGCCAGGTATTTAATTCTGGCAATCAAAACATTTTAATAACATTTTATTAGTGATGATCAAGAAGAAGTACAAGATCTGCCATTCAGCTTGCTTAGAAAACAGGTGATCACAGTTCATTGTTTTGAGCTAAAAATGCTCACCAGCCTTTTATTTGCATCTGTTTCAATCCTCTCCATTTATTGTTGGTTGCTATAAACTCACTCCACAGGGATGGATTGGCACAGAGTGAAAACGTGACGGAAGCTCCCATGCAGAAGATGAGCTGTTGTTGCAAGTGAAATCCTGCATCCATAAATCTAGGGAAAAGGGGGAGAATTCTCAGTTACACTTGAAAGCTTCATTTTTGGAACCATGAAGGAAAATATCTTTGGCAGTGCCTGGTTTAGAAAAATGTGTGTTGTTTTCATGGATTTTTCAGCGTGACATGATGCACCAAAATTTCCAAAGCTTGAGAGGTTACTTTCTGTAGTACAGTAAGAGAGGATTTTCACTCAGAAAAGATGGCTACTGAAAGCAGGAAGCAGGAAGATCTGCATCTTTAAAATTCCATTCCTGCATCTTTAAAATTCAAAAGCAACATCACATTATCTGGGACCAACGCTTGCAGACACAGAAGTAGCACATAAGCCTTTTCTTTTTTCTGCTCCCTCCCACCCCCTCCCGTGTGACTACACCTCACCCCACCAAAACCAGCCATCAAAGGGGTCCCAGCAACAAAAAGCAGCTTTCTCCTGCACCAGCCACAGGGCCATCACCATCTTCTCTTCTTCCCTGCATGCAGAAACTGCTGCTCTTCACTGGCAGCGTACAGGGTGTGGCATGGGCACACAGCCAGCAAGGGCCTTGCCCTTGGGACCTCCCCAGCAAGCTTGGAAGTATGACAAAAGATGCATTTCAGACACGGGCTGCCAACATGGGCTCAGCCAGTCTGATGCCGGGTGGAGGCAGGGCACTGTTGTGTGAGACAGTGGCATTTGTGAAAGGTGATTGTGTACTGGGGAGCTGTAACACCACCAGCTTCTTAGCTCATTTGGAAAACCACAACACTGGCTGTACTGGCCCATTTGAAAATCAGAGGAAGAACCACTATCAGTTTCAGTGAAAGTACGTTTTAAGTAAGGTATTTTTCATCTCCCTTGAATGAGGATTTTGCTGCTCACGTTAGAGATAAGTGGAAATTTAATCATACAATGATCATTCTTCACCCAGCTTCTTAAACTTCTCCTGCTAGCCAAAAGCACCTTGTTAGTCATTAATTTTCCTTAATTAGAACTCAGGTTAATATCTCCCTGAAATGTACAATGGCTCTCTGCACTTCTCAAAGCTGATATTTGTATCTGCCCTTGGAAAATCACACCACATTGGCGTCTAATTAGGAAATGTCATTGCTATTGCCAGAGCTGAGGATGTGGGTACACCAAACAAACAAAAAACCAAAAAACACCCACAAATCAAATAAACTATAAAAAATTAGAAAATCAATGTATGGCCCAGTCAAAATGGGGCAGAGCCTTTCAGTGTGCTCAGTGAGGACCTTACTGCTGGGTTCTCCAATGCTGGTGATCTAAAAGCATGAAGCTCTAGTAATTCTAATAATCCAGAAATGTCACAAAATCAGCCGGCCAAAGGGGTTGAACTCAAAATTGTCTATGGGCTTATTTTATTCCTGCTTGTATTGGGTTGACCCTGAGTTGATGGACAGTCTTTAAGACCAATTACGCTTCTCACAATTTACATATTTAAACCGCACAGAAAGGCGGGACTTCCCCTTTTGGTCGGAGCTCGCCTGCTGGGAGGTGGGGGCTCCGAGCCTCCCGGCCCCGCCGGGCCGGGCCGGGGCCACTGCCCCTTTCCCCCTTTCCCAACGCTGTGGCACGGACCCTGGGTGGCTGGGGGGGACTGCCTCAGAGCCACAGGCAGCTAAAACCAGCCATGGACTGCTCACAGCTAAACCCAGCCATGGACTACTCACAGCTAAACCCACCCAGCGCGGCTTCTGGGGACCGGCGGGTCCCTCTCCTCTCCATGCGGAGCCAGCGGAGTCAGCGGGAGCCGGCAGAGCCTCCTGTCTGCAGCCAGCACACTTCGTGCTGAACTGAAGAAGACACCACGCAGCCAGCAGCACAAAGGGAGCGAGGCTTTCCCCACCGTAAAGCCCGAACAAAAACACTCTTCAGCATGGCGGTGTCAGTCAGAGAGAAAGAGAAGTGAGTCCCGTGGGACGGAGCTGGAAATGGCGACGGGAGAAAAGAGGGCGGTGCCACGATTCTGGCGCGCAGCTTAAAAGAAACCTTCTTGCATGCCGTGGTAAGAAACTGTAATACCACAAACTGTTTGTCTCTTTAATCCATTTGAAGAACATGGGGGGATGGAGTATCTTCGTGTGCCTGTGAAGATTGTGAAGAATGCCAATGCCAGGCTATATAGTAGTAAGAGGCTGTTAGAGACTTGTGGCGAAGAAGAGCCTTTGTGTGCAGGCCAAAAGAACTTATCCTTAAAAAGATGAATAACCCCATGTGATGGCCCATGTTTTGCAGTGTGAAAGAACTGTGAGATTTTTCATGGGAGAGATGTTCTACACACAGCAGATTGTTTGTTTCCGGGCGGATCTGCTGTTAGTGGCAGTTTGGGAACCACGTGCAACTGAAGGAAAAACCCTTTTTTCCCTTAAGCATAAGAGAGAGACTTTTCAAGAACTGGAACACTGACTAACATCCCATGTTCTGTTAACCCTTGTGTGAGCTAGGTAAAAGGAGAGAAGTGCTGGCTGGAGGGGGGGGGGAGGGTGGGATTTGCTTTAATTTTGTTTTGTTATTGTCTCTTTACTTTTAATTCTATTAGTAATAAAGCTCTTTCATTGTACTGCAACTGTTTAAGGTTTGTGCCTGCTTTGCTTTTCTCCTAATTCTTATCTCACAGAAGGAAAACAAGTAAGTAATGAATATTTTGAACCAAAACCACTACATTTAATTGGTGTTTTCTGCCCGGTTTCGAACTCAACCCGCTACACTGCTCTCATCTTGTAGTCCCCCGCTTTTGAGAACTGACAGGATTAAAACATGCTCCCGGACTTTCTCACAAAATCTCCAGTTCTTTCCAGAACCCCGAGTGGACCTGACTCAATTTGCTACATTCTCCAGGATTTGGGTATCTTTATATCTTAATACATGAGTCACTTGCCATCTGGAAATGGACAGTCATGGTCCAACCTATTTTTCTCTTGTGCCCTGCAATGATTTAGACCTCAGCTGCTGAATCTTATCCTATTACAGCTGGTGATGGGGTCAGTGGCTATGACCCAGGAAGAGGTGACTGGTCCAGCAAGATGGTCCTGAAAGGAATCGCCTTCCTGAGGCCCGGGAAAGGGGCTGGGCATACCCCCCATTATCCCACACTCACAAACACATATCCTGCCCCTCCCAGCACTGCTGAGCAAATTCCTCTTTTGTCTTCTGCTGTGTGTGCTTTCATTTTCCGAGATCCATGAACCTTTATACCAAAACTCCTGTCCTCATTCTGCATGGGAACTTGTCCTCTAGCTTGAATTTGCTATGCAATAGAGCAATAACTCTGCTTTCCTATTCAGCAAGCTCTGTGAGGGAGATGTCTTCCATCTGGCTGAAGGTATTCAATGGCACAATTGTACCAATTTATTCTACTCATGGTATGTCCCTACCAATGTCCCCACTTGTCAGTATTGTTTAATCTCTTCATGAAAACCTTAGCAGGAATTCCCAGCTTAGAGGCGAGGTCTTGGCAACATGGAGGCAACACCAATGCGCTTTTGTACTGATGAACTGATATGAATGATTTCAGTATAAATGATGGCCAAACAGTTAAGACAATGACTACCTAACAATCAAAGAAGTGACAGCTGTATGAAGTACAGATACGCAAGGTATTCTGAATTCAACTTCTTGCCCGGGGTTTATATTGTGGAGGTTGATTTATCCATGGTATATCTAGACTAAAGCTAGCTCAGAAATCACTACACTGCACTAGCAAATTCTGTGATTGTAGATTGAACACACCCTAAATCAATGAGTAAAGGTTTTTTATAGAGCATATTTTTCAACATGTGTGTAAATTATAAAGGGGAAACAGATGTCTGAATTAGTTGTATTTGGTTGGGTGGGTGGTTGTTTGGTTGATTGTATCACCCTTATAAACCATGACTTTAAATTTCATTCAGTGTTGTACAAACTTTTATCAAACAAGCTGTCTTCTCAGAATCAGCGAGGTAATATTTGTCTTTGTTAGAAGAAAATGTCAAATTAGGTTTTAAAAACAAATAAACACACAAAAACAGCAGCAGCACATGGTGTGTCATGTTTTTATACATGTTTTGATACGGTTTTTTATGGTTTTGGGGGGTATGCGTTTGCCTTGTTTCTCTCAAGAGTGGCCAGCAGAATATTTAGTATTCCCAATATTTACGACGCTCTGGTCATTTGTGCTTCTTCATTGGCTGCAATTTGCAAGACATAGACTTTTGTCTTTGCTCTTTCATAGAAATTCACAAAATTCTCTGTTGTGATCCCTTTATGGTCTTAAAGGCCCATCCCACCCCTTCAGAAAATTTAACACATGACTGCGATGCCCCCATACATGTCCACTTGACTGTCCTCTGTGCCTCAAGCAAAGCTGGCCACCCACACACTCCACCTGGTGAACATGCTCTTCCTCTCATCAGAGTGGCTGGATAAGCTCAAAGTCAGGTGTAAGGATAGTAATGACTGCCTAAAAAAAATTAGTTTGATTAAGACAAACTGAAATACTTGCAAGTTTAGTACATTAGACAGTGTTTGTTGTCAGACTCAAACATCATGTAAAAACTTGTCCTCAACTATTGAATAATCATGTTTATAGGTATATGGTATCCCAGGAAGCAAATATACTGGCCAGGTGGAATTTACGGAACCCATACCAAGAGTCTGGGTTTATGGCACATGGCCAGAGGAATTATTTATACCAGCTGACTGTAAAGGGCCCATATTACAGTAGAGACCAATTAGTCTTTTAAACCTGTGTGAAAGAAAAACTTCACTGCATTGTCATTAGAGTTGTTTACAACATAAAGGAGAGTGTGATAGTCAAAATGAAAAATCTGTTAAAGATCCAGGTTTAGAAATTTACTTTCTTGCTACATGCAATCAATAAGAACACAAAACCATGAGTGCTTTAGATACAGTTAGGTCAATCTGTACTCTTATTGAAACAAAACCCTATGAGGGTTGAACATTGGAATAAAAATACTTGAGCCCCTACAATGGTGTAGCACATTCACATATTAGTTGTTGGCCTTTGTGGTGATGGCACTGTCAGTACTGCATCACTATCTTGGATATTAATGTGGTACAGCACTATCCATCTGGTGTCACAAGAACAATGTCCCAGAGGTTTTCTTGCTCTTTCTTACTGGTTTGTCTGCTCAAAAAGACATGCTAAAGATGTAAGTATGCATTCCTCTAGAGCTGAGACCACAAGCCAAAAAATGTGTAGAAATCACAAGAACTCAATAACTTCATTTCAGCCTGAGCAATTTATTGAAAAATTACCCATTCACTTATGCCAAACCTGATCAAAATACTAATGTAACAAGCATTACATCTTATCTATGTGAGCTGAGATTATTGCATAAACTTCCAAACAGTGAGTCCGTATGGAAAAAGAAAGAAAGTGAATTCTCAGAATTAGCATCTAACTTCAGAAACAGCTTTTTTTTCTTTCTTTTTGAATTGCAGCTGACTTTAGTTACTGTAAGTTGTTTAAATGCAGGCATAGTATGAGGTTTTTGTGGCTTTGCCATGAAAAAAGTTGTTTTCTCTGGGACATTTTCTGATACTTTTACTTAGAATAGTCGAATTCTATTTTCAAGTAACCAGGCTGAATTCAACACACCTGAATACAATAGGCCACTTTGCTCCTTGGCACTGGAAAATGAGATGTCCATTCCTGGAAAACAATGTTCATTCCATTTTTATCAGTTTTCAGACTACTTCTGCTTCATCAAAGTCTTAGGAAATCATTCATGAAAATTAAAATCTACTCTACAGGGATGCTTGCAAAGCTTTTGCCTAGCGCAAGCCAAGGGATCAGGCTTTGGTTCTTTGTGTAAGCCTAAAAAATCACAGTGGCCATAAAGCAACAATGTTTCTGTAATGAAAATTACATGGTGATTTTGTTACATGCAGTCTCCCATGGTGCTTAAGTGAATAAAAGGTTTTCTTTGCATATGATCATTAGAAATTGTAAATCTTAGATCATAAAAACAACGCCTAACAAATACAGTTTTGCACTAGCCAAGGAGTGCAGAAAATAGCATCTTATTAGCTGTAAATCTTGGCAGAAAAGAGAAACAGAGCTTATGAGTCCTAACAACAGCTTCTGTGCAGCAGCCATTAGATCATACTGTAAAGCACAACAGGACTAAAATTCAGTTGTATGCATGCCCATATAAACATTTTGGTATTATACGATCATTTAAGTACTCCAAAATCTATGGTTACAGGCTTATGCCAGCCTTTAAAAATTAGAGGTTGTATTTTAGACTAATGAATTCCACTTACTTTTACTTTTGAAAACTTCATTAATGTGCTTTAAAAGGTGTTATTCTGCTATTCAGCCTTTCATTGCTTCCATGTTTGGCATGTTCTTGGTATGATAGTGCTAAGTAGGCACAACAAACATTTTGTTATGTGACTAAAACCAAGTTTGAGGCTGGTCTATGAAATCTCCCACATACCCCAACCTGGACACCTGCAAGTGCATAAAGGCAGCCTTGTCTGGGTCATTAGGTTGCCTCACTCCTGCAAAGCCCTCTCATGACTGAGTGATGTGGTAGAGAAGGACCTTGTGCTTTTCTCATGGCCACTTCAAAGAAACACAAGCACAGCAGGCAAACACCTACCCTTCCATGAAACTCAGCACCCTGCACCCCATATGATGGGAATCATCCAATGCACAGCTCTGATTTGATCTCATGAGCTCCAGAGAGGTGCAGCTACCATGGCGCTGCTGTGTTCTGTCCCTCTGGTGAGCACACACATCAATCCTGAGTACTCATCCATCAAGGTTGAATGACTCCTATTCAGGAAGCAAGACATCTGAATTGAGCACATAAATTAAGCTGTCTGAACCTAGCCCTAAAAGGCAAACACTTTGGTGAAAAAAATCAGGTTTTGTCCTTGCATCTGTGTTTCGTGAAATGGAATATATGAGAAAATTAAAAGCAGACAGGCCAAAAATACTAGGGACACTTATTTTAATAAAATGGAGAAAGCTGAAAATAGCAAGCATTAAAGCCACAGTACGAGGCAGCTACGACTTGTTTTGTGTAAAAATACTCTGGCACTTAAAGCTCTAGAAAGTTCTCACCATGAGATTTCCTGCTCTTTGCTTATGTGGCACTAAGATCTCCTTCAGCTGCTGAAGATGTGCTATATAGCAGTCAAGATCTTCTTTATGAAGTGGTCTGGGCAAGAAAAGGGGGGTTTCTTTCATGTGTATAGTGAGAAAGATAAAGAAGCAGGACTTAGAGAAAACCACCAGAAAACAAGATGTTAAGTCCTCTCCAATCCCTGTGTTAGTGGTCTGCATTTGCCATACATCTTCATCTTAACCCATGGAATAACTTCAGCTGCTCTCATTTGGGGTGTTAACGTTCTGCTTTTTTTTCTTGTCTGGTTGCTTCCACGTTTGCCCATTTGGAAAGAACCACCAGTAGAATCGGCTGGAAAATGAGCAGACGAATAAGAAAGAACAACATGAGGAAGCAATGCCATCTGGGTCATATTTCCCAGAGTAAATCTTAGTAAATTCTGACTAAGTCTACCACACCACACAGCTTTACATTAGATTGGAAACTAGCCCAAGTTTTTAAATTTTTATACAGACTGTTCCTTATATATCTTTCTCACAAAACAGTTCTGAATAATCTGCTACTTTCTTGTTACCATTACTGAATATGCAAGCTATCCTTCCAAAGTGATTAAAGGTCTTTCCTTATCTAAGGGATACCAAAGCAGGGTCATGAACCTTAGCATCTATTCACCAAGATCACACACATATACACGGTATGGCATTCAAGATAGTTGTTAACTATTCCTTTCTGCCAAGAAATTAAAATAGTTGAGTGCATTTGCTAAAAGAAAAATATAATCTACCCTATAATTAGCTTCTTAAGTAGCATGTTTCAATAAACATGCCCCAGCAAGATGCTTTACCATCAACATAAAACAATTTAAAACATTTGGAAAAAAAAGCATATTGAGAAAGAGAATGCAAGAAAGATAATTAAAACCAATTGGGAATGTGGTAGATGTGATTCTGAAAGAGCAATAACCTAAAGAGAGGCATGGATTCAGTTTAATGAGAGAAATCAAACATGTCTGCTGTCTTTATAACAAATGATAGATAAGAGCCAACGTTTGGATTAGGTCGTATATTTTCTTAAAAACCCATATGGCACGATGATCCACTAAGAAAAATAGTGGTGGTAGTTTATTGCTGTGGTTTGTAGACAGGAAGATTTTCATTTACTTGAACATTTTCCATCATGTTCAGGACAAGAAAGTGTTTCTAACAATTTCCTTTTAGTCATTATTTTGGCATTATGATATTTGATTTTAAAAAAGCAGCTCAGTAGAGCTGAAGTAATGTAATTTAATAAGATGTGCTACTTGTTTGTTTTAGGATAGGCAATTCTGACTGCCTGTTATCTGCATGAGGTATCAGCATACCTCATATTGGACATTTGGAAAATATGACTGATTGTCCAATGTCAAGTCCAAACTCAAAGTAGTATCAGATGTGCTACTGTTCTGGGGCAATGTGGCAGCAAATGCACTGATTAGTTTATAAAGAATTTTCTTCTTCTTCTTTCGTTGGTACCGCTGGGATCTGTGCAAGAGGGACAAGAAAATCCATGTTCCCACACTGTCTGATGAGGAATGTGCAAGCTGCATGGGTATTAATGAGCATTAATGCATCTGTCCTTCATAGAGAAAGTTCATAGTGCTCTGGGGATGAAACCAAGCAAAGTTTACAGATCAGCAACTTGTCAGCCCCAACCTCCAGACGAAATTAAATGCAGATAAAACAAATAGAATGTTTTAAGGAAATGGAAATACCAAGTGCTGGAATTTCCCGGCTATATACAGCTGGATTTATTTCAAGCTCTCTGGACATGGAAAAAAGTATGAGCTCATAGTCCCCGTATGGGAAATGTGATGTTGGTAAGGGAAGAAAACAGAATTATAGTCCCTGATCTATGGCAACTGCATGATTATCCATGCCAAAGACAAGAAAACAGTCCCAACAAGAATAGCTGGTCAGTCACAGTTTTGAGGAGAACATGAGCAAGAGTATGTAACCAGTAAGTAATATGGATGAGGCTTTCTGGGGCTGCTGAGAAGGAAGGAGAAAGTAAAGCCGTGTGGAAGCAAGATGAGCTATGACCCTTGCCCTGTCGGTGTGTAATTTTCTAATATAGACGTAGGATATGTGACTTACTGATTTTAGTGTGCAGGGAGAGGTCAGCTTGAATTAAAACAGGGATGAAATACTAAGACAGGAAAATATCAGGTCCACAGGTCTGTGACTGCAGCAAGGCAATGTCAGAGAAGGGACAGAGAAGAGACAGAGAAGGGACTGCTCTAGGTCTGAAGCGACTGAATTTCTGTTATCTCACATTCATACCCAAAATTAGTTGATGCTTTTTGTTTTAACCTCTGTGCATGTGGTTCCTCTATCTGTAAAACAGATGGTCCTCTCACAGGATGTGCCTAACACAGCCTCTTAGGTCTGAGCTGCAGTGTGGTTTTGAAGAGGATCTCCCAATCATTCCCACTCGCTGTGTTTTGGTTTGCATTCCAGCTTTCTTCTACAGCACACTGGTCAGTTTTCTTTGGGTGAGATTAAACTGGAAGGTTGCTCTGCTGGTGCCTCCACCTAATGTCCCCCAGCTGCTCACAGGTATTCAAAATATGCTGACAAGAAGTAGCAAATCCTCCGCAGTGTGAGAGTTAGGTTATCAGCCCCCTCTCTGCCACGCAGACTCATTCACAGAGACACAGATTTCTACAAAAATGATGCTACAAAGTAATGAGTTGCAGCAGCGATGAGAAAGAGAAAACTGTATGGGAGGAAATGAACCATTTCTCCTTCAGAGCAAAGTTTGTGTGGTGCAGAGCAAAAGTATCACATGCCAGACACGAGAAGGAAAATAAGTATTGCATAGCTGTACCTTAAATGGGCAACTTACACTCTCTGTGCACTGACTGAGGTGGGTGTCTTGGAGAGAAATCACATACATTTGTGTAACTAAAGACTATCTGGAGGCATACACTGACGAGGTCAAATTAAAGTTGCACAGACCACCTTAATTCTGGCATTTCCTAAGTCTCAAGTGTTTGACTTTACAACCTTAATAATGTTCTTTTAACATAGTTTTTGTATGAGCAATAAATTATGTGCCCTTCTCACTTTCAGTGCTCTTCTCACAAGTAATGCCGTTGGGCTCTGGTCCTTCATTATGAAAACAAATATTGGAAATTATTGCTGTTGTTATTGAAACCAGATGTACTGCTCTCAGTGGCATTTATTTGTATAGTGTCAGACTCTGGAACATTTAATTTCAGGGTAGTTATTGAATAAAAATGAGCAATATAACTGCTAGTGAAATGTAAGTGCTTGAAAAGTCTAGAAGCTGTCTCTTTCCAGGAAAGCATTTAATTTTTATTTCATATGCAAGCATTCCCACAAATGACTGTGCAAAAATGACACAGTCACATATTTGTATCAGTATAGAGTAATAAAAAGTAAGAGAGTGTCAAGATTAAAGAATCTGGGCCCAAATATGTGAGGTACTAAATCTGCCCTGAAGAACATCCTTCTGCCTCACGGGGAAAAAAAGTGATGTTCACGGTAAACTCAAAATGATAAACGTAAAGCAAAGACCTTAATCTTGCTTCAATTTATTTCAGATCTCAGGCGTCAGGCACCTTGAAGGACAGCATTTCTCCCCGTTCTGCTGCCAAGGGATGTGCATGCTTCAGCTTTAGAGGTCTAATCTTTGAGCATCAAGTGGTAGGTGAGAAATATCCCACCTTGTCTGTTCTGTGCTGTCACTGTTCATCCTGACCTCACCAGAGATTAAATACAGTGCTTGGGGGAAAAAAGGGGAAAAAAAAAAAAAAGAGGAGGTAACCACTAACAAAGCCTTAAAGTAATATTACAGCTTCATATATAAGTAATCAAAAATTAGGAACTCCCAGAACTAAACAGGATACACTGCCATCAATTAAGTACTTTTTAAAGGTATTTTAGTAAGAACTTTCAGTTCATGATCGTCTAACAACTTTCCTAAAGGATTCCTACCTGAGTTAATGCACGTGGTGTGTCATGTCATGTGAGTCATCAGGGCTGTGCCACTAATTAAGCTATGTTAAAGGGTTAATCTGCAGCTAACTGCAGTCAGGGAATGCCTGTGTCCTGGGTGTGCAACACAAAAATCTGAAAGCTCAGTAAATTAGTCCATGGGCTTCTCAGGCTGGGTGACTTGTCTTGTAGAGTTTAGACTTTAAGTCACTGTCCTAGGTTGCTGGTCAGTTTTCTTTGGGTGAGATTAAACTGGAAGGTTGCTCTGCTGGTGCCTCCACCTAATGTCCCCCAGCTGCTCACAGGTATTCAAAATATGCTGACAAGAAGTAGCAAATCTAAAATGTAACCAATAGTAGGTATTCTATTATCTTCACAAGCCGTTAAAGCAGGTGGGGCAGTGTTCCTTATCTCCTACCTGACTCATCCTTGACAATTCCCTCTGGAACTATCTCTGTTAGTGGGCAATCAAGGACCCACCACATGACTCATAGAATTACATCAGCCCATTGTGAGATGCTCTGCCTAGGGGGAGGAGCCAAACATTCCCACCTGGATATAATCTGGGGTTTGGAACAGCAGTAGTAGTACTGCCTATTGGATGCCCAGAGGACAAGAGCTATTGTTGGCCCTTCACGTGAAGACCAGACCCTTCTACAGGATCACTGCTTTAATAGGACCTCTTCATCTGGACTGCTGCCACCACCCTGACTAACAGGGTGGCAGGTTGTATCCTGACTCTGTCAGCGTTCTTGTGCTATTGCATTTATTTAATTTTCCTATTGAATTATAATTCTGACTTGTGATCTCCCACTGGTTTGTTTTCACTTAGATGACATATCCACAAGCCTAGGTAACAGTATGCTTTCATCTCAGAGAGCTGTCAAGAAAATCCATTTATTAGCAGTTGTCTCCCCCTTATGCACTGTAGTAAGAAGGATGCAGTAAAACCATTTGGAAGATTAAACACTCTTGGAAGACGTGGAAAGGGAGATGCAGAGGAACATAATTCCATACTCTGCATGAAGAGCAAAAAACCCTGTTTACTGAGAGCTTCTGCCACTTAAACACTTCTCTTACATTAGTATTTTTTAGTGTAACTCCCTGTACAAGTCTCAGGCTCATGCAGCTCACTCGTGTGCTAAGAATCTGTTGGCTTCAATAAATAATATATGTAAGGGAAGACTGAACATTATATGTATGGATAAGCATCTTTTCAGTTAATGTATGTCAGCCATTACTACTAAATTAGTCCCAACTTCATTATTCTTGAAACCTTGAGTTCCTGAATAACTTCTATTCATTTTCACAGACTCTGCTGTTTCTGGCCAGGGCACTGCCAATCAGTCTAATCATCTAATACTTGCCTTAGTTTATCAGCCTTCCATCTCATTCAGGAGAGCAAGGGCAACCTATTGATTGTCTGATTTCATTTCCATCCTCCTGACATTCCTTGGATTTCTTGCAGCAAAGAGCAAACACCCCCCTCAGAAACCAATTTGGAATTTAAATAAGACTACAGAGAGAGACAAGCTCAAAACAGTGTGGACTTTTACTGGCAAGTTAATCCCTCAATACTTCTGACAACTGTAGAGAGGAGGCAACATCTGAAACAGGGAACTGTGACCAGTTATTTATTAAAGAAAAATGCAATCCATTTCAAAAAGCATTTTACTGTAGCCTAAAATGTCCATCTGTTGGAAGGTTTGAAAGAAGAAAGGGAAAAAAAGCTTTTTTGAGTGCAGCTGTAAGGAAAATACGCCCTGTTAATTTATAAAGTTTATTGTAATTAATCAGATTTATTCTGCATCTATAGTGTATGCTCTAAAATCACAATATGGGGGAAACTTTTTAATAAAAAACAGTTATTTTCGTGATTTTTTTTTAATTAATATTGCAAAAGGATACTATTTTTACTGCAATATGCAACCATGCCAATGGAAAATAGTGAGAAGAAAAAATATATTGTCTGGCACTGGTTGCCATAGTAACAAGCTGAAGTTCCAGGAGAAGTGGAGAATCTGAATTCTGTGGCAAGGTAATGAATTTAGCATCTACAGGAACAGAAATGGATTTTCTGTCACAGCCTGTAAATCAACCACAGGAAACCAACATGCAGGAGAAATTTTGGAATGCTTTATATCTACTTCAGATGTATGAAGAGTGTATCAAAATTAACTCTCAGGGCTTTGTCTTCCAGGGCCTTACCTTTCTTTCTGTTCAGACCAACAGACTTAAAAAGAAGCTGATGCTTGTTATTAAGGCAAAGGCAAAAGCCTTGCAATTTTCTCAGTAAACCCCCCAAAGTCAGCAAACAACACCCTCCCTGAGTGAGAGAGCTGCTTTAACACACACTCACTTTCCACAATGCACCCAACTCCCAAAGGTCAGACATGAGTCCAATTGTCCAAGCCAGCTTTTGAGATACTTTTCAAGATTTTTTTTTATACAAATGCACGATGCAGGTGAACAAAGGGAGCGAACATGAAAATACTTGAGGTACCAAGCAACCCGGCAAACAGCAGCTGTGTGGTGTGAGGAGCTGCCTCAGGGCGTCTGTCACACAAGGAAAGGGAGGGGTGGGCTTTGGACTCTGAGCTGGTGTCTCATGAGCACTGCCTGCAGAAAGGCTGCACATGGATTCAGGTTGCCTGCAGAAGTCTCAGAAGGGATTTGGAGCAATGATGTCTCAGTTAAATGTCTAATATGTTCTCATGCTTTCTCAGCCTCTTTCTAATGGCTTGTTGATCTCCAGGATGACCTTGTCTTTGGCCACTATAATTATGCCTCAGAAATCCAGACAGTATCAGGAAGAAATGTATAGGAGAAAAAAAAAGGTCTCACAACAGTGGGACCCAGCTAACCTTCTTCATGGTCTCTGTGCCTTTAAAAACATGAAAAATAAGTAGCTTCCCTTTCTACCTCCTATCCTGGAGCAGATGGAATATATCCTGGGGAAAGGGAGGAAAAAATCCTCTTAAATGAAAAGAATTATAACAATGTACTACAGTTAATTATCTGTAATGGTCTTCATTCCCAGTAAATAGCACCCATGTAACTGAGATGCAATTCTTCCAAAGTCGGTGGAGATAAAGCAGTGTGAAATCAACATGAGCAGAGAATACAGTTAAAAAAAAAAAGAAAAAGAAAATTAGAAAACCTACTCTGTAAAAAATACAGTAGTAGAAGATATTAGACAAAGAAAACGTGATATTTTATTTGGATGTCTTCTGCATAAAACAAAGGAATGCACTTCTTTTACTTTATCACAGTACACAGATCCTGTTACTGTAGAGGGTGCATATGGAAGATCAGTTATCTCTATATATTCTCTTTGACTACCAGCCATGCAACTGAGTACTAACTAAACATGAAATAATGGTTTAGGAGTTAAAATACTTCAGAGAATTTCATGTAACTTGCTATCTTGACTAATTCTTGTTAAAATCCTTCTTTGCTTCTACAAAAAAATCATAACCCATGGGCAGCATGAATTTCCCTGGATGTGCATTTGTAACTTTCTTGGAACAAAATAAAAATTTTAAATGTAATTGAAACTTGTAAATTAAAATATCTAATATCAGAGTTATTTTTTAAGATTGATTGTTATTACTTTTTTCACTTAGATATCAAATTCCAGAAGGTACGCCCAGCTTTGGCCATCTATTAGAAAACAAACAGTATTTTTGTTCTAACTGCCCCATGTTTTTTTCTCCAGATTCCTGTTCCACTACAATTGCAAAAATATTGGGCATTGGTTTAATGTAAGTGGGACTCCCAAGTCATGTCAAATCAATCAGTGAAAGTCTTGAACTCATATTTAAATATTGGGAGTCATGAGATTAATTGTAAATGGTTTCAAGACTTCTGGCAATCTGTGACCATTTGGGAAAGAAGAGAGGAAACGCAAAAATACACATTTTGAAAGCTCTTCTGTGCTGGATTGGACATCTGTAGAATTAAAGATGTGCTAAATCTCATAGCCACACAAACTTTTTTGCTCTTCTGGGAGAAATCTCTCACAAACTTCAGCCCCCTTGTCCTTTTATAAATATATCTGGTTTTAGGCAGTAATGGCATCCCACATTTCTGCAGATTGTTTCTGAAACTCTAAGTAAATACAAAGATAGTAGGAAATCATTATTTCAATTATCACTCCTGCTATGAGTATAAGGCTCTGTCTGGCAAACAGTGCATGACTTCTATTCACATAAACTTCTCTTGGAGTGGAAAATAATAAATCAATACATATAAAGGCACTTTTGATGGTAATTGAAGCAATAAAGTATTAATTACCAATTAAATCTGTTCAGTCTTTCTGTCTCCTCGCCTAGGTGTGCCATGAACCACAGTAATAATATATTGTATTAATATTTATATAATTATATAATATATAATTATATATAATTAATAATTATAAGTATAATTTACCCTAATAATTGTATTAGGGTAAAAATCAGGTAAATTTTTTTTTTGCCAAATGATTTTTCTGCAAGAGCCATTCTTGATTCCAGTAACAGTGTGGCTGTACAAATTGTCATGGATCAACTGCTGGAACAGTCAAAAGGATGGGAACATGTGCAGTATTGTCACCAAACCCACTCTCATGTCAAATCACAGCTTCAGGCAAAAAAGTGGGGACCCAGCTCTCTCTCATCATGGATGAGATTTCCAAGAAGTGTGGAGGAGGCTACATGACTTCCTCCAGTAGCTTTGTGAATTAAATCCAGGATATTCCTTTCATATATGTAATAATAAAAAAGAATGCATGATTAGCTGTTTCAGGCTGGGATTTTTTTTCTTTTTTTTTAAATTATGTACATTCTTGTCAGTCTTAGCAGATTATTTTCTCACTTTTTTTTGCTTCGGTCACCAAAAATCTTTGTATATAGTAGAAAAAATATATGTGAACCCCTCTCTGAAAAATCTTTCTTCAACTATCTCTCTGGCAGTTTCCACAGCTCATTAATTTTTCTGTGCAAATATATTTATGAGTACAAACTATTCTCCCTCCCCATAAGTTCTCTTCAGAAAGCAGGGGAGAAGAGACTTACATTGCATGAATGATTGGCCTCTATTTATAGTCTGCAGAAATATAAACTGCATGTTTGTGCTGTCCTCATTCACCTGAGAAATCTTCCTTTGTGCTAATAATACCATTGAAGTAATTACTGTTTGAGGAGCCAAAGTGTGTTATGTAGCCAATTCCCTTCACAAGCCATAATGCACAGCTGCAAAGCTCCAGGAGACCACTGAAAGGCATCCTGAAACTTCACGGTAGTGGCAGGAGGGAAAGGGAAGACACCTGGCCCTTCTGGCATTCACCTAGAACTGCATGGTTATGTGCAAAGAGTGGGGAAGGGGAGGAGAGACACAGTTATAGTCAGTCTGGTTATTCTTCCATTTAATCATTAATCACCTTGAAGGGATTTTTGTGATTTGGTAAGTTTTTAGCTGTTGGAGATGACAGGGTAGCCAGGAGTTATTAGTTCTCTGGGTTCTGTAATAGATGCCACCTGCAATTCTGCTTTCCTTGCTCCTTCCCAGGGCTCATTCCTGCCCCTTTGAAAGGAGTCTTCTCTGCAAAAGGACCAGTTTGTCTGACTTTCCATAAAGACTGTTCTCATTACCCAAACAAGTTCAGGCAGAGGTAGCTCAGCTGCACACAGCACACAACACTGTGATGTGCTGCAGGAGAAGTGGTGTTCCTGAAGACCTGAAAGCTATTCACATATCATCCTGGCATTCCAGAACTTTATCCCACAAATCCCTTCTAAAAGAGTCTGCCCACACCAAGGACTATACAGAGCTAGGGTAACCTAGCAGAGCAAGCAACATGCCTGCAGAGCTCATTACCAGCACTCCCAGCTCGTGACTAGGCAGGACTGCTTTACAGCTGCTCCTTAGTCTCTCAAGGACTGTCTGGGAGCATGGCATGCAAGCACGGGAAGGGTCCCTGCTGACACACCCATGGGTTCAGTGCTTCCCAGACATGCTGAAGATGATCCAAGAGCTGTGGTTCAGGCTGTAGAAGACCAGTGGTCACAGAGGACAGTCACAGACCTTCCAGTTGGAGAGTAAGGGAGGAAAAATATCTCCAGAGGCACAAAGCTAAACATGCAGCTTCAGTTCTGGCATTCCCTAGCATTTGAGTGCATGCCTTTTAAACATAACCATCCCTTTATCTAGTTCATGTACACTAGAAGAAAATGGTTGCAAATAACATGGCAGGGGGAAGAGGTGTTTAAGCATCTCCTGTCACAGTTTTAAGCAGCATCTTTAAGAAGAAAACATAACCAAATCTTACAGTGAGCTTTAACTTCCTAATTCCTGAAGTATCATCAGCTATATGTAACTCCATAAGAAAACAGATCTCTGACCAGGTTCTGTCTGTAGCACACACTTTATGGGGCAAACACTTGTAGAAAGGCCATTTGACACACTGTACCTAGGAGTATCAATAAACACCAGTCCATAGACCTCTGCTCAGAAAGCAGCACTGACAGAGTCTTTCACACAGAGGCAGAGGAAGCCACGTAGTGAACAGATTGTTTACATTGAATGATTTAACCATTGTCTCACTTGAGAAACAAGGCAGTATCCAGGATGTTTCAATCTCTGCTTGACATGAAAGGCGAGAGGTACTAGTTTAAATCTACCGGTGTAAATCTGGAGGGCTTCTGCTTGCCTACTGCTTTAGAGTCTAATGGAATACATCTGGTACCATGTTCCAGGGAGCCCAGGGCAGAGATCAGAGAGCATGTACAGTCCCACCAGTACAGATGTTGTGTGCAGTCAGTGGAAATTCAGTCAAATACTTGTAATTGCTAAAGTAATTAAAGCTCATTACTGAAAGTAAACCTAACTGCCAAAGTTAGTGCTCCTGAAGGAGTAAGTGGCATTCTTCATTTATTCACACTGGAACCAGAGGAGATCATTAGGACACAGATAAACTCTGGGCTGACAGGGGAGGAGTACTTTAATGAGGAAATAGTTACAAGAGATGTTAATATGTTTATATATGTAAATTGTGACAATTTAAAAAAATAATACTGGAAGTGGAATATATTCCTGGGAGAGGAGAGGAGAGGAGAGGAGAGGAGAGGAGAGGAGAGGAGAGGAGAGGAGAGGAGAGGAGAGGAGAGGAGAGGAGAGGAGAGGAGAGGAGAGGAGAGGAGAGGAGAGGAGAGGAGAGGAGAGGAGAGGAGAGGAGAGGAGAGGAGAGGAGAGGAGAGGAGAGGAGAGGAGAGGAGAGGAGAGGAGAGGAGAGGAGAGGAGAGGAGAGGAGAGGAGAGGAGAGGAGAGGAGAGGAGAGGAGAGGAGAGGAGAGGAGAGGAGAGGAGAGGAGAGGAGAGGACTTTCTTTCATGGCAGCAGAAATGAAATGATATTGTAAAGTAACATAAACAGTCCCACTGGACTGCCCACTCATTCCCCACATCTAACATACTAATGCAGAGTGAGGAAAGAAGTCTGATGGATCTATAAGGCACTGAGCAGCAGGGAACTGGACTGTGGATTTCAAAAATGTGAATTGATACAATCCAATATCACAGCTTCAGAAGTGACTTCAAAGTAGTTCATCTCAAAATCTTTTTACTGCTGAGCCACAACTTCTAGGTCTTTAGGCAGCCCCACTGCTACCAAATAAGAAAAGGGGGTATTAGATGGGATTTTTTCCATGTACCATTGGTTTAATTTGGGAAATTGTGCTTTCATGAAAGCAAAAGAAAACAGCTTTTTAGGTTCAGCATCTACTCTGGATCAAGAAGCAAAATTTAAGCAACACGTGTAGAGGAAAACCAGTATATGTACAGTATGTGTACACCTAAATATAGCCCCATATAGGTACACAAATAAGCACCTACAGGTTTGTATAAATGTATGTGATCAAATGACATACAGAGAAAGCCTCTGTAGATACACATACACCTCCACATATATCTATCTCTGCAATTATACCTATACAGGCCTAAATACACATCTACGCTTTATGTTACATGCACAGATGCCCGTGTGTGCAGGGATGTGCATAGTCATGCATACAATGTGAAGTACACTTCTCACTTCCTGTTGTGGTCACTGGAGCTAGGACAGGTGCCTGAACACAGCTGTCCATAACGACCTGAGATACCCTCTGCTCTCCAAGGGAGCCACACAGGTCTGGCAGATGTGACACAGGTCTGGGAGATTCATTTGTGAATTGATCCTTCTGGGGGTCGTGGATGGTGATTTTAACAAGTTCCAAATTGTATTACACGCCTGTGTTTAGACAAGTAAAAGCAGCTTCCAGCCAATGCCTTCTCCAAAGCTGCTCAGAGCATACATCATTTCTTCACCTGAAGAGCTCTCAAACCTCCTTTGACTGTCCTGACTTAATTGCCATTGACTGGTAAGGAATCTTAGGCAGCCAGCACACATATAGACACCTATATGAAAGCAGCAATGTTTAGCAGTCCTAACTTCAAACAGAATCCCAGCTGTTAATGCAGATGTTTGAATTCTCCATAAATTTAACTTGGAAAAAGTTGTAGTTGTTTGCCCAGCTCATGGCATTGAAAGCACATAGTGGAGTGCAGACCACTTCAGCTCTGCAAAAACTGTGCCTGCTGCAGCTGTAAGTGGAAAAACAATTTTAGGTGTTTTTACATGTTCAGTGATCGACCAGTTGTATACCTTGACTGATTTATGTTTACCTATTGCAACATGCAGGCAAAAGGCAATCATCTTGTCACAGCTAAATTCATCCTTCTATTGCCCTGTTCTGGATTACTACTTCTTTCACATCTGAGTACTTCTACTGTGCCTCAGAGAAAAGAACCATTTCCATTTCTGAGAGAAAATGAAGTGTTTTCTCAACACTTTGTTTATGGCAGTCTGTAACATTGTTGACATTTTTATACTGACTATTTTATTGTATTCAAATCCCTTCTCAACCTCAGAAAGCTCTCTTTAAAAATAAGGAAAATTCAGCTGAAATTGGTCCATTCAAACTATTCATCAAATGTACCACCTGGCATTCAGTGTTCTTAATGCTTTAACATAGTTCAGAGAATGTGCTGTCCCTACATAACCTGGAAATGCAGGGCCCGCTTTGGCAGCTGTTCCAGGAAGCAATCCCCAATGCACCAGGGGCTGGACTGACCACAGTGGCTGCATAACACACCTACACTGGGAAGCAGGAGTTCCCATTGCTACAATCTCTGTGTTGTATCTCTGCAATAGGTCCCACTGTCAGGCTCAGGGAATAAGAAATCTCCTTTCTGTGCACAGTCATTTTCCCACTTTCATGTAAAAAGAGCTACCATCACTACTTTATCCAAAAAGCAAACTTCAGAAATCACAGATTCTCCATGTGACTAAGATGAAACTGATTTCATGATTCAGTAATGTACGTTTTGCACTTGCTAGTAGACTTTGTCAAACATTTTCACAGGCTCGAGTTTACCTGTTAGTTGTTTCCTTTTGCACTGCCCTAAGAACAAAGCAGTTCATCAGTTCTCATGTTGATCCTGATTTGCTGGTGCTTTGAAAATGTATTTATAAGGACATAGACACAGTTAAGAATTAATAGTTTTTCAGGGGAAATAAAAGGAGCTCTAACATGCTATATTTTGCAAGGTAACATACTCAGGAGAAACGCTGTGTGCCTGTTGACAGCCTTGCAAGGCTAATGTCAGCATCAGAGTCACACCTGGAAGCCTGCCCAAATTTTCCACCAGGAGACCAGTCATTATCTCGATGGCACCTCTGGGTAACACATGCAGCAACACATGACCCATTAACTTAAAAAATCAGGATGTTTTTATTTACTCTTTCTCAGCTCTATAGTTTGGCATCACAGAGATGAGAACTAGGGATGAGATAATCTGAGTGAGGAGAGTGTCTACCCACACCAGCTCTCTAAAGTGCCTGCTCTAAGGTAGGAGAGATCTTTCAGAGGGAATGACAACAGATTAGTAGTTCTTGTTTCCCAGCCACTCTCTTAGCTGCAGGCTGAATTCCTTTGTATTCTGGTAACTGCAAACCAAATGAAATCTTCCACTGTAAAAGCAGACTGGAAACAGCTTGCTTGAAATACTGGATCACCTTAATGGCTGAGCAATAAAGAAAAGATTAAATAAGAGTATGAATAATGCATTATCCTTTTTTTGACATAAGAGGATAGGAGAATCATAGACTCATAGAACAGTTTGGGTTGGAAGGGGACCTTGAACATCATTTGTTTCCAGCCCCCCTGACATGAGCAGTGACATCTTCTACTAGACCAGGTTGCTCAGAGCCCCATCTAGCCTGGCCTTGAACACCTTCAGGGATGGGGTATCCACAGCTTCTCTGGGCAACCTTTTTCCATTGCCTCGCAACACCCAGAGCAAAGAATTTTTTTCCTAATATCTAAACTAAAACTTCTTAATTTCAATTTGAAGCCATTTCCCCTTGCAAGTGACCACCAAAGCACAAGGGGGAAGTGATTAAAAGCCATTTAATCAGTTCTTTCAGCATTTTTTCTAAGTGCACCGTTCCTCAGAAAACCACAATTTTCAGATGAATCATGCTGATATTCGCCAAGAAGAGCAGCAGATGTGAGGGAGGGTGACATAATCTTGTTTTACCACTCAGCCAGGGCCTCCGTGCCAAGTGCTGCAGACAAGGACTGATTGAAACCCAGGTTAGCAAAGGGCTTTGGGAATGTGAACTACCTAACACAACATATGCTGTACTCACAGATCCCGCAAAAACACTTTATGTATGAAAATAGTGTCTGCTCCCTGCCTGCCAGTCCAGCTATCTGGTCATTTTTCATTTATAACGAAGGATGGCCTTATGATCCAGTGAAATCAGGTCATAATTCAGATTTTAAAGCATTCAGGTTACTATGATCAAGAAACAGGCCTTGTTTTAAAAGGAAAAATATAGAAAAGGGGCAGGAAATGGTCTCACTCTTTATTTGGTCCCTGCCTTTTAGTTTGAGAGGACTTTTAAGAACCTCTCTAGTAAGGTGGCAGGTGTTGAAAGTACAGATAACTGCCCTTGCCAAGCCTGGTGCTCTCCCTCTCCTCTGGTGAGTTGCAGAACATCAACTTGCTTCTCCTTCACTGCTTCATTTGTTTTCTCTGCATCCACTGAGCAGCCTTAAAATACAAAGATCACACCTAATTATTTTTAAATTATTAGTTTTCTTTCCATCTTTCACAAAAAGTTATGAAAGCTATTTTTTTAGGTTTGGATTCTACTTTCAGCAATATAATAACTCTGTAAAAAGATTCTCATGCCCAAAATATGAAAGGGTTTTAAAGGATCATATCTCACTGACTTCAGTGGAAGTTCAGATACCAAATAGCTCCAAAGATTTGGGGCTTTTTTTTTTTGCAGTGCCTTTATATTTGTCTGCCTCTTCCCTGAAGCTGCTCTGGAGATAGGAGAAGCAGCACAAAACCTTGGAGCGCTTTCAAGAGAATGCACCATATCCTCAAATCACAGAGCCTCGGCACTGTCCCTGACCCATCTGCACATCCCTCCTCATAGTCCTGTTCCCAAGCATCTCCTCTGGGAACCATACTCCTGCTGGCTGACTTAGTTTGCAGCTGCAGAACCTCAGCCCTGGGAAGGGGTTTTGGTGAGTTACCAGCTGCTGGGCTTTCCTGTTGTTAATTCTCAGAGTAGCGAAGAGTCTGTGAACAATGACCTGAGTTGAATAGTGCATAAACATCATCTGTCCTCCATAGCAATGCCCTTCTCCAACCTGGAATAGCCAGGGAAGAACTGAGAGGATGGAGCTGTAGGATGGCTGCTCAAGGAAATCAAGTGGATGAGATAGGCTCAGTCCCAGGGTCAATTTGTAAAACTTAGATGGTTGAGTTCCATTCCACCTGCCCTGCAGGTAGGTCTGTGCCTCACACACAGCACAATCCTGGAGCTTCCCTCTGGATCAACACAGTGGATGTGATCCCCTGGCCCAATGCACTTTGAAGCTGGGGCTCACAGAGCCAGGGGGTCACTGATTTTCAGAGCTACTAAGGATGGCCCATCTCACATGTCTCCCCATCAGCTGAAATGTTCCACCCACTTCCACTCTCATATGCCCAGACCTCCTCCTGTCTTCCAAACCATATCCTGCCAGCACAGTGAGAGACATAGGAAAAAAGGCTTTGAGTGATCTGCCTGGGAGTTCAGATTTCTAATTTTTTTCACAGAAAGAGAGTAAAACAAGGATGGAAAATGCAGGGGATTTCTTGTTCCTCGTTGCAACACACTTAAGATATTTTTAGGTGGAACACAGGCCTCAGAGTCCTTGGTTGGTTCATTTGTTTAAAAACTAGCAATAAAAAATCTCATCTGAAAATAGCAATTTGGCATAAAAATCTCAGAAAACATAAGGAGAAGAAAATGCACCCAACCACTTGTTTCATTTTTGTCCATTGACTTTATTGATTGCAATAAGAGTATCTGATTATGATGTAGAGGTTTTTATCCACGAAGCTAAAGAGTTTAATGAAAATAGGGCCTTACATGAGATGAAAATACTTTTTCTTTTGGTGCTAGATGGCTTAAAACCCACTTAATTCCTATCCTAAGGCCCTATTCTCCAGGACACAGTCTAACAGAAGTACATTTCACCCCATGTCCATGAAGCTGAAAAGATTGCCTAGCAAATCCGTACTCAGTTTTCTACAAGGCTTGATTCACTCTGCCCCAAGCTGTCAGGCACTGTAGTTGCCTGTCATCATCTAACCAGGCAGGATGTGCTCAGTTATGCATTTGGAGCATCATATCTGAATTTTTCTGCATTGAAAACAGACTTTCTCATGATATGAGGGGAGGAGTGACCCTGAAAGAGTTGGATGATCTTCTTTATTTATATAGAAATGTAGTAAGCTGCTTACCAGATGGACTTGTTTGCAAGCTTGCCCATTTCTGACACGAATCAATTCATTTACAGGGAGATTTTCTGGAAACCAGCAAGCCCCCAAAAAAGAAAAGCAATGTGATACCAGTACTGCCACCTCATGTAGGCTCTGACCATTGCAGTTATTTTTCGTAGAGGAGCTTTACAGTTTAGTAGCACTGAGTAAGTTATTAACAGAGCAGATCCTTTAAATGGCTGCACACTGTACCAAGGGTACTATTACCCTGTTACCCTTTCAGATCCCATCCTTCAACATCAACGTGTGCAGCAATAAAAGCACTCTTGGACCTGATTTATAAGTGGAGTTCCATGTCTAATAGTCACTACTTGAATAGTTAATCAAAATTCCTTATTGGAAATAAATAAATAAAAGGAAATACTGCAGAAAAGTGGAAAAGAAACTGTGCTTTATGGAATGATTGGTTCCACCTGAGGAGAATGAGCAAGGCAAAAGGAGTCAAAAGCTAAAGCTAAAGCACCAGGTCAAAGTCAAAGTCAAAAGCTAAAGCACCAGGTAAATTTACACGAAAGATTGGCAAGTTAAAAAAAAAACAAAATATCATAGAAAAGGGAAATGAAAACAAGCTTGAAAATTGCTTTATGTTACTTTTTGTCAACTTGGCAGTCAATCCAGGCATGTTTTTCTGAAGTAACACCCCTAAATTTTTGTTGCATCGTCTCCAAAAGCAGAGATGGTGATCAACAGACAGTTGATCTTCCAAACAGAATGACTGCAGAGTTGTTTCTAGGGTTGAGTGCTGCCGAGGGAGACAAGAGGGCTGTGTCAGTGTGTGACCAAGGACACACACTCCACATCAGTGTAAAGGTCTGGAATATTCCCACCCTCTCCCTGCCCTCTTCGCCCACGTCACATACGCCCAAGGTGGGGATAATCATGAGCTCACTGAAGCAAGGCTTGCTGCCAGTGTGGAGCTCTCTGGAATGTAATCCTCTGTTTTGGATATATGACACCAAAAATAAAGCAAGAATAACCAATTCAAGAACCAGGGAACATCATTCCATGTTAGTAGGATCAGTGAAAAGAGTAACCAAGAAACAGGAGAGAAAAGAATCACACTGCCAAAGCATGTTCAAAGTTTACAGGGGCTCAAGGGCAGACTGGACAAATACGGCAAGAGAAATCCCCAGAAGTGACTAGAGACACACAAAACAAGCAGGACATATCTAACTCAGCAAAGCAAGTTATTCCACATTCTCCATGTCACCCAGTCAGACACCATGACTCCAACATTGTAAAGGTGTCTTAAAGAGAGCTCCCAGAAATCTTAGCAGAAACTGGAAAGCAGACTGAAGCTAGTCAGTCCTCCAAAAATTTAATATGAATTTAAATTTCATTTGTCTTAACACAGACATGCTTTGTTCATTTTGTTTTTCCATAAAAATCAGTATAACCCTAGTCTTAGATGGACTGGTTTTTTCACTATGCTGACAAATACTATGTTTGAATAGAAACTGTGATTTTTAATTTTTTTTTTTTTCATCACGCGAACCACTTTACCACAATTTCACAAATTTGGGTTTGGGTCAGGCTTCCCAAAATTTATAAGAATTGTGCCTGGAACTATCTCATTCTCCCTCCTCCCAGGAAAGTTCCATGCAGACAACAGCTCATTCTATCCACCAGTCAAACCAGAGTGACAGAGTTTGGGAAGGAATTGAGTTTCACTGCAGCTACACATGTAGCACAATTGTCCTGCTGGCTGTAAGAATGACAATGTAGAAAGGAAGAGTGAGACCCATGGCACCTGTGCTCATACACAATACTCAGACACTCAACAGTCACTATTTTGCATGTCCTTGGATAACAGAAAAAAAAGCTCAGGGAAGGTCTCCGTTATCACAGGCTCAGCTTTCAAACCTGCTTTTCATCCTGTCACTGTGGAACAAATTCCTTTCTCTTTCACATAGGGCCTTTTCTTTTTTTTTTTTTTTTCTTACTACATCTGGCATAATAATGATCCCCATCACTTCAGTTTTGATTGATTCATGTTTTTATATCACAATGAAGATATTCATTTAAGCAAAGTTGTCACATTTTGTTTGTCAGCATAACACATGGAGATGGCTAACTGCCTGGAAAACCTTAAAGCAGGCTTTTTCCAAAATTTTGTTTTGTTATATTTTTCTGTGGAAAGCAACAGAAATATTTTATCAGATAATTTATGGAAAATAAAATCTAGGATAGACAGCAAAAACAGAGACACTTACTAAATATCATATGGCTTTTACCACAGTCCTTGATTATGTTTTTCTACCTTATCAATACCCCTGTCATTTCTGTTTGAGAATAAAAGGAAAAACTCTTCTGGAAAATATGAAAAATCACGCTCCAAGCACAAACAAGTGTACTTGATAAAACATGAAAGTGCTGTCCTGGGATACATGTTTGAATGACTCTTTAAAATTAGAGAATTATGGAAATTGACATCTTTATTGCAAATGCTTATTTGTTGAGTGCTATTTGACATGTGGAATTACAGTTCACATCAATTTGTTCAGCATCACTAATGTGTCCTGCATATACATTACCTGCAGAGCTTTTAGATCCACATAACATGGGTGCATCGGTGGGCAGTGGATTAAGGAAATGAGATTAGCTTGATACTAATTCCTAGTGTCTAAATAAATGACTTCAGCTTCAAGACATCAGATGAGATAACATCCCAGACAAAATACATCACGGTAAAGTATCTGGCAAGATTTTTATGGTAGGACACAAAAGGAAACAGATGATTATAGTAAAGCAATCTAAAAATCTCTGAACATCTATTCTTTAAAAATTGAATTAGTGTCTCATTTTCCCATTAATCCATAAGCCATATGTCTTTCCGATCCTAGAAATCGGACGTACATAAGACACATTTCCAGATGTCTCTAGCACAAACACCTTATGCCTGTGGAAATTGCAGGAATACTTTTCTCTCCATTACATTCTCCCTTTAGAAATACCCTTGCACCATGTGGAGTTACTTTTGTTTAACTTAGATGTGCCAGTGCAGGGAAACACAAATACTACCAGCATCTGCTGTGTAGCAGCTAAATCTGATTGAACCATCATGATCGAAATGAGAAATGCATTCTCTACAGATCTCCATAATGTAAATCAAAAGCATCTTTAGGGGCATGACTTAAAGTGAGAGCTTCACACAGCCCATGCAGACTGAAGTATAATATATAGGATGGCTCCCATTCTTTGTTGTTTCATCTGAAGAGTTAAGGTCACTGAGAGAGGAGGGAAAATCCAATCGTTACATATTTTCATTATTCTTTCATCTCTCTGTCTCCAGTTCTCAGATGCCTTTTGTGCCTCCTGATGCAATTTAAAACCCTATTAACACAAACAATTTCTGCAGCTTTATCTGCGGGAAGGGGGTGATGTGTGCCTGTGAACCCGCTGCTGCACCTCTATAATAATCAGCAAGCCAGAGGGTTGTGTCTAAAGCTGGTCCCCTGAGAAAGGGGGTTGAATGCGGGTCCATAGCCCAGAGCTTCCAGCAGGAGCAGCTGGAGCTCTGTGCCTGTGCAGCCAGGGCTGGAAAACACCCTGAGTTCTCTTGCTTCTGCCTAATGTGTGTTGTTCTAAAGGGAGTCATTCAGACTGAAATTACATTCCCAGATCTCTTTTATAACCAGTGGAGAGCAGGCACCATCAAAGGATGCCTCACCTCATCCCACTGCAGTAGGTGTCATCAAAAGCTCTTCAGAGATTGCTAATCTGACGGCAGGAGAAGATGAAGTCATTGCCTCAGATCAAACCTCTAACTCCTAAGAGATGAGAGGATGAGATAAACTTTCTTTCCCCTGCTTAACTGCCCCCCCTCATGAACAGAAAAACAATCTACAAAGCAGTAAACTAAAAACAATGACAAATCTGCTAGAACTACAGAGCCATATAGCTTCCATCAGTAAGGTTTTACCAATTTCTTCCAGCTAAGCTTGGTGATCTGTGCCTCACTGAGTTATGGCACTGCATCACATGACTGCTTAAAAATTATCAAAGTATTTATCTGTCAATCTGCTTTTTGGTTCCCTTTGGAATTGTTCATTTATTTATGCACTGTAAAACCCTCTACAGTGGATGGAAATAAAAACTCCCAATTCCAACCCTTCAAAACATCCCAAGAGTTGTAATTGGTTCCCGAAGTATTGTAGCCACACCTGTGTGGTTCTACACCAAATAAACTTTCTCCATGGAAAACCAGGGTTTGTTAGTCGAGTTGTGGCTGTAGTCAGAAACAATGACTTTATATTTTGGATTGAGATAACATCTCATTGTCTTGCACTGGATGGTTGCACACATGGTTCATGTTAGGTCTGGTATATTTTGCTTTTTTTCTAACATATACATTTGTCCATTGAAAGACAATATTTCCTCAGAAAAAAACACCACAAATCAGGATTTGAGGCCAAGCACTGCCATATTTAAAGTCCTGCATCTCTATATATACATTCTTCACTAGGAACACAGACATGAGAACAACGAAATTGTGAAGAAGGGAACAGAAGAATTTTTGCACCTCATAGGAAAGAGTTTCTGGGTTCAGTCATCCCACTGTGCTTAAGCATGTGTTTTAATTTTTAACAGTTATGCAAGTTCTGCAAAAATAAATACAAATGTCAGGAGAACCAGATTAATGTTGCTACAAGAGGGCAGAGAGGCAAAGGAGAGGACAGGGAAGCAGTGTATGATGGCAGGTTGAAGGCACTGCTGCGTGAGCCAGCTGCCAGATGTTGCAGGGACAAAGCAAAGTGGGGATATGCTGCTTCTGACCCATCAAACCACCAAAAAAAGCATGCCTGTGTAACATGAGTGCAAAAATCTGATGCTATAGGTTTCTTGATAAGTGTTATTAACTATCATGGCAACTGTTAAATCCACATAATCTGAAAAGGGGAACAAAAACTCTATTTTGTCTCCTGTGAAGATAGCTAATGACAACTACAAAACACTCTCTCTCCTTATTCAGCCCTTTTCCATGCTGTACTGGATTTGCTGCTGTGACTGAGCAGGTGCAGGGCTAGTGGAAAATAAATATAATCAATAAGTGAAGTCTTGAAAAATCAACATCAGGAGTTGACATTTGGAGTTAGATCCTGTGTTTATGTGTGACAACCTTGTGAGAGTAACATCTATAGTTTAACTCAAAGGATTCAGCATAGACCTCCCAAGGCATTCAAGCAACTAAATCCTCCTATCATTCAAAATTCCAGATTCAACCCTCTGCTTATCTGCTGTAGCAAACCCAGCATCATCCTGGGCATCTTATTATGGGAGAGCAAAGGCTCAGGCTCCCTTTGCATAACATGGAACAGTTTATGAGAACACAGGATTTAAAAAATACTGGAGAAAGGTTTCAAGTGGTTATTTGGCTCACAGAGCAAATCTGTTTGGCTTCTGCACTATGTGTTTCACAAACTTGTCAGTCTGTCCACAAGATTTGAAAACACAGATGTTGATTTTGTAAGCTGCTTCTGGTACTTGAACAAATATTGGAGCAGCTTTTCAAAAAGTTAAGCATCATGTAGTCAGAAGAACAGTTTCTAAGTAAACTTATCTGCTCTTACTAAATCTGCTTCACTGAAATAATCATGGTTATTCCATGGATGGTAACTACATACTGATCTACTGAAGCAGGTCTTTCTGTTTGAGACTTAGGTAGGGATAGCACATGTTGCACTTTCATCAGCAAAGGATTGCCACAGAAATGGCGGCATGAAATTGTGTATGACCTGTTAATATTACTAATTGGTATAGGTAACATAGTAATACAGAGACTGTAAGTCATTGTATTAGGGCATAACCAAACCTTACAGAGTTGCCCGAGCCCCTGGCACGCATCATCTCACAGAACATCCTACATGATGTTGGTGCATCTAACAGATGTTAAGCTATTAAAGAGTTGACATGGTTAGTTACATGGCACAATATTCATAATTATTTCTTGCTCTGTCAGTGAAGCACAAGGGAGAGGAAATGACAAATTCAAATTCAGATATCACCAGACGTGCATTATACATGTCTGGGAAGGAGATGGAGCGAATTCCCCTTCAGGCAGGGATGCTGCTCTGGTTCTGTTATTCAGATTGTGTTGTCTCTTAATCATAGCAGCACAATCCTTCTGTGTCAGATTAAAATATTTTTAACTTCTTTTTCTCTTTACCCTCCTCTTCACCTTTTTTTCCATCTGTTATTGAACAGGCACGTCTGAGCTACAACTGCCCTGGAGATGGCAAGAGGGAGAAACACAGCAGACTGGAGAGATGCTTTCCCAGTGGGAATAGGGCTGTGCCAGCCTGAAGACGGCCACACATGGTTCTGGCTCTGTTTCTGGCTCTGACTGACAGGCATTACACAGTCACAGTTACACAGGTGTTAAAAAGGCACAGTTTTGGTCTCTAAATCCATAGGCTAAAATAAAACAGAAACACTTAGCCAGCAATATTCCAAGGACAAAGAACACTTGCTCCAGTGCATTTTGGGAAATGTTGAGAGAATTAAGATTCCAAAAGAGAGGTTAGAATCATAAATGAATTAACTCATGATAGTGATGCAGTCACTCATCACACCAAGGATACGTATGAAACTGTTATCTCAACATTATTTCACAGATATTGTGAGCAAAACCCAAATTCAGATCAACACCTTGTTCTCAACATCTTGTTTGACTATCCAAAGCCTACAAGAACATTTTGGAGGTCCAAGATTAGAGACCTAAATAACTTTGCAGGTTCAACTTTCAGTCTTGTTCTCTAACATTCCTTGTCCTTTGTACATTTTGATTGAGGATATCATATATGTATTTACTGTTGTTTCTTTCTTTGGTACAGAGAGTGTGTGTGTGTATCCAGATATCAAGAATATGTTTCTATGCTACTGTCCCTTGTGACAGTTTTCTTAGTACATAGTTTAGCTGTGGATTCTTCCTTATCTTCAAGTTTTCTCAGCCATCAATTTGAAATGCTTTCAAAAATATACAAAACAGATTCTCTCGCATAACTGCAGCAGTCTCATGCCTTCTGAAAGATCAAAGGTTATTTTACATTGTAGATTTGCAGCTCAATTACTTACTTTACAAATTTATACTTATGGCCTTCACAGTATTTTGATCATTGTTTAAATATGACAGATAAAAATTTGCTTTTGTTCCCACTACAGGACCAGAGTGAAAAAATGTCCTTGGAAGAGATGTAATTCCAGAAGCATTTAGACTGCTTTCCTAAAGCAACTAAAAATGCATGTATGGGCATCCTATAATTATAAATTAGTAATTATACATGAGTTGCTTTTTGTAGTAAGTCTAAAGACACACTATATTTACATCCATGAAATCTAGTAAAATGTATGTTCCTTGTCTGGATATCCATGCTGAAGAAATAATGAAGGGCTTTTACACAGCCTGTAGCATGCTGAATCTAAGTAATTCTTACTTTTTTCCTATAAGGAATGTATCTTGATTTGGATGAGAACAGGTGTCTTTCACACCTGCTCTGAAAAAGAGCCTATACACTGCACAGTTTAAAAGTAATTTCTCACCTTGAACTGCATGGCATTTCTTAAAAATTTACAGAAGGTCATCTTAGGTCTTTCTCCAGAGTTCAGCAGCTCACAGGTTTTCTACCAAGCCCATCCCGGAACCTACAGTTGTTTTTACCTCATTTTTTTTACCCTGTCTTAGTAGAAGCTATGGGTTTTAGGTCCTAAACAGCTTTCTCTGAACTTCCTGGTGAAAGGAAGTTCACACATGACTATACAGTTTGGGGGAGAATTATGCCATTGCTGGCATTGTAGAATATAGATAGTTACAGAATATAGATTGTTGTTGCATGAAGCTATCTTGTCCTCTCAAATGTGCCTTAGTTCTGTTGTTCAGGATGTAGAGAGTTCTCAGTCATCTTAAGGTGACAATAGGTAGAATCAGGTACTTGTAGTGGATATTTGTGAAGGAGTATTAGGTTAAGCAGCAAGATGAGAGAGTTCAGAGGGATTGCAGGGGATTTCTGTGGGTGCTAGCAACGTGCAAGTAGAAATGACTCCATGTGCATGCAGCAGCTCTCTCTCACCCATTTGTGCATGTCAAACTGTAGTACTGTGCAGAAAAGGCTTGCACAAGAGAAGAGGGAACTCATGAGTATCTCAGCTGAAGGAAACTTCAGATTGCCCTGGACCTGCATGACTGTGAGTAGGATGGTGATACTTTTGCCTGCTTAGTTTGTCTGGCATCACTTTGTGAATTACAGAGAGTTGATGAGCAGCTCAGTCAAGAAGAAACAAAGAACCATTAAAAAAGGAAAATGAATTTGCAAGCAATAAGAACAGAGTTTACTGAGTCTGGGTGCTAGTGGTATTTCTCAAGTTCATATTATGTTTGGAGTGTATTGTCCAAACCTATATAAATTACCTTTTTGTAGTGGTAATGGGAGAAAGACTGAATGAGTTTTGAATTAATGTCTCTGCGTATTAATTGCCAAATGTGTCAGGCTTCTAATTTCCCTAGCTATAATGTTTTTTATGGTTGAGAGTACAGACTAATTATTCTTCTTAGTGTTGTGTTGATGACTAAGATGGACTGGAAACATATCATTTTATATATGTATTTGTAGAATTAAAAAGAAATACTGATGCTTCTTTTGGCACATTTGTTTCCTTTAATGGTTTGAATTCTACTCAGAAATAGTTTAATTATGTGACCTTGTATCATGTTTCAATTACCTTCCCTCTGCTGATTAATCAAGTTCAATGATGAAAAATAGCCCAATACTATTCATATCTTTTGTTATCAAGGAAACAGAGAAGGATGGCAAATGAAATATCAGTTATTATCAGTCAGAGATTTATATTTTCCATCAATAGATCTGAATGCATCAGTCTACATGATGCTGTGAGTTTTTTCCTATGATTATATCCCCATGAATCTTGCCATTGATGGAAAAAAGGAATTCACAACCTGATTCACAGATAGTGATTTAACAGAGCCAGTAAACACGCTAGCAAATTGGATAAAGTCTCTTTTATGCATGGTCCATGGCTGGAAAGTAGGGGCTTAAACCATATGGTAAGCAGCAAGGCTGAATGTTCAAAATCAGATATTTTCAACAAAGTATAACCAAACTGATAAACTAGTGCCAAAGATTAGAGCCCTCCTTAATTTTTTTGCAGGTTTCCATGGCACAAGAAATTCGATACCCTAAATGATGGGGGAGAGTAATGGTACCTCACAACTGAATAGTTGCTCCAATCCATTTACAACAAACACTTAAATGTCAGTGTCATTTTTCAAACATAACTTATATTCATGTTCTTATTTTCATGTAGCATCGAGAGCTAAGATTTTGTCTAAAACATTTCTCTTTCTTCCACTCCCAAAAAACTTCTGTGAAAATAAGCATCACAGAAAGAGAAAATACTCTTCTTATGAAAATATTCAATCCCAACTTTTGTAGATGCAGGTATTGGTACTGCTACAAGATAATATAGTCTCTTCATTTTGTCTTCTGAAGTCCTATTCCTGAACCTGCTTTCCAAAGTTAAAGATGTCACTCATTTCTTAGAAATTTTAAGAGTGGTTGGAAGGCAGAACTGGAGGGAATGAGGATTATAGAGGGTGCACCGATTTTATGTAAGTATTGTAGTATGTGTTTCTACTGGAGAGATTAATCACTCCAGGTTGTAGATAGATTAAATATTACTGAAATACTACAAGCACCACGAGTTTTATTTTAGGAAATATAAATTGGTAACAGAATAGGCTAAAATTGCAAAGCTTCAAAATATTAATAAAAGAGAGGGTGATACCCACACTGGGAGGACTGAAAAGCCACTGAATTGAGATTTTTCCCAGTTCATGAATCATTCACAGATTATTTCTAGCTGAGGCACGTGTAGCCATTCACTAGGGAGATACCTGTTCACTGAGCTTGAGTGGTTGTTTGTCAGACAGCAGCACAGCAGGAGTGGTGGTGCTTATTTGGTCATGGGGAATGCTCTGTGCTACTCAGCTGGAAAACTGATGTAGAAATGGGAGAGATGAATGGCAGAGAAACTCATAAGTTTAGCCATTGCCCTTCAGTGGATCAAATGGGGACTTACAGGAATCAGTGCTGCTGAACTCAGTTCATTTGTGACCTTTTCAGTCTCACCTCCCTTGAGGTCATCTGTCATTCAGCCTGTTCTGATCTCATCAAATTATCTGAAGTAGGAAAATTAGTACAAGGAGAAAAATAATTTCTCATGCTGGATTCCACAAATGTAACAGACTGCAGACTAGTAATAAAAAATAGATATAGATATATATGTCACTGACATCCTAGGAAAACTTTGTCAGTAAAGTTGATGGAACATTTTGACTAATGAGAGAGTTATGACACAGGCTCACAGTAACTTGAAGGAGGGGTCAGATGAACACAATGAATCGAGCTCCACAGGGTCCTCCCCTGCTCAATGCAAGGGGCTGGATCTGAGTAGTACCTTGATCCTTTCAATCCCATCATCTATGATTTACCATTAAAAAGACTTCCTTGCAAAGAGCTGACAGAAGTCCAGTTTTGTATGCAGGGGGAGCTGCAGAGACTGAGGCGTTATTGTTCTGTCATTGTCTAAGAAGCCTCTGTGTGCCAGTAGATATTTATAATCTGGTATGCTTTTTAATAAGTGTGATATCTCCCAGAGAACAGCATGTTTGGTATAATTCTAGTGGGATATATGAAACACAAGTTTCATGTGAATGATGGAGCTGCCAGGGGAGGTATGTGACAAGCTGCATTGGCAAGGCTCTGTGTGTTCAGGAACACACTAGAAAAAACAACCAAGCTGCCACCTTGATTGGATCTCTTCCTGCTAACAAATTAAACAAATAAAAATGAGAACATTAAACAAAGATTTCTGGATGCCATGAATTGAGAGAGCACTAGTGTGCCTGCACATGAACATGAGTGTTTGCAGTAGAAAAATCAAGGCAGTTTAGTCAGGGCAGCACCACTTGCCCTATATAAATTTAATTTGGTCAGACTCACATAACACATAGAGCTACCAAACATAAAAAGGTCCCTTTGCAGTAATTTTCTTACAGCAGAAGATTCACTTTGGCTTTGCACATGCAGTGCCACATTCTCACTGGGTGTAAAATATCACAGAAAGGAGAGGATAAAATTATCTGAATGTTTCTAACAAAATCGAAGGAACTGTAAACCTTGTAAAGAGGAAATACTTCTCATTTTCTTCCTTACCCCTTCCCCCAAGTTCCTGGCTTTTCATGACATAATATATATGTAAGGCTTTTGTTTGAAAAGCCATATTTATATTTCCTCCAATAAACAAATATGAGATCATGCTGTGTTGCTGGAAACATGATAATTAGCTTTGCTGCAATATGAGAGCCTGAGGTGATGTAGTGATAGATTATGGCACACAAACCACATCCCTAAGCATTTTCCAGCAATCATATGAGGAAATTATGAGATTTACAACTGGACCAGCTACAGAAATAAAATACCTCTTCATAGCTCTCTCATTGCAACTAGGGCTCTGTGTGTTTTACTGTGTGGTGATGCTAGATTTCCTTGTTCATGTTGCTGAAACAACAATGAGGAGGTCACTGATGCTGCATTTGGAGAGTACTCTTGAAATGTTTCTGTTTCAGTTAAAGCACATAACACTTTCAGATAAAGAGAGATAGAGACAGCAGTGAGCATCCGCTGAATATTTGAGCTGGATGTCAAAGCAACAGAATTAAACCAGTATCAATTTTCTTGCACGTCAGCATAAGAACCAAAGACAAATACAGCACTGAATTTAAAGATATAGTTCAGACCAGCTGGATGATCATAAATTAAAACACAGAAATCTGCCAGATGAGCCATTTCTCCATTTAGCTTTGTTAGCGAAAGGTATTATCTGCCCTACCATAGTTTATTGGCTTCTGAAAAGCTGGTTTATTAAAACACACAGCAGTGAAGAGGTATTAGCTGATATTTTCTTTAAAGCTCTTGTAAGAGGCCCATTAAAATATAATTTAACATCAAAGAAACTTTTCAAAGGGGAGATGGAGTGAGTCAAATTTTACCCAACAAAACTAATGCTATCGTACTATAGTCCAGCTATTGGGACTGTAAATTGCATAGGTCTGTGATGATAATTCTGTTTTAAAATATCAGTATTTCCTAACAATCTTACATGGACATGCACAAAATTACCTTCAGTGAATACTAAGCTTCATGATAACCTTTTCATCTGGTGCCCAGGTAAGAGCAGAAGATAACAGCTTTGAAGGAGATACAGAAACTGTTGGCTAATGCAGAAGAGTTAAATACTTCAGATCAGATTCTCAGGATATATTACTCAGCTTCTAAGAGCAACTCTTGACTCTTCAATGTGCAAAACGCTTTGTACAGTGACACTCAAGTAAAATAGGAGCCAGCTGAGATAAAACCAGAGGTATAGTCATCACTATTCACTGGCTTCTTAAAACAAAATATTTTGCTCGACTACCTCATTCTTCTGTGGAAGTGTTTCCTCCTTCAAGAATGACTAATAATATTTTTCTGTTTGCTCCATGGAGATTTCACTGGTTGAGTGTAAGGTGAACACCAACTAAGCTTCGCTATTTTATTGTCTAAGGAATAGGCATGGTTTGACATCAATGGTTTTCAAAGTGCTGGTTTTATGCCCTTCAGAACAGTTATGTTAGAGGTCCACGACAAGCAAATGAAAAAAGTAGGCTCACTCTGAATGGGATCTATTTGGTCAGCATCTCCTGTAAAAAGTATCTCAACTAAATAAAAGGGAAAAAAATTAAATTCATCATTTTCTGTTTGTTTTTTTAAATAAATTTGTTAATATCACTAGCATCACATTATTTATCCAGAGCTATATAAAGACACGCCAACACACAGGAAACTTCAGCCCTGCCTCCCTGTATTTCCTTAGGAGATTTGGGCAATAGGACCCACCTGACCAACCACTCAAAGGAGCCCCCTCTCTCATGTGGGGCATTTCCTGCCACTGCTGTGGCCTGAAGGAGGAGAGGGGTTACAGGGGGCAGCCAGGCAGACCTTTTCTTCTGGGATGGGGGTACACATGATGGAGTATAGAATGGTGAGGAGAGCTCTGAAGCAACCTCCAATCTCTACCATGTCTGCACACAGCGGCAGAAAGAGGCAAGAAATGCACCCCTTCTATTCCCAGCCACCACCCCACAGGGTGACAGGGACGCTGGCATCCAGTTCCTGTTCCTGCTGACTTCTCCCTACCATGAGCTAGAGCACATACACTCACTGAACACATCACCATCTGCTCAAGGACAGGAATGTGACATATTTTTCAAACAATCTCCTTTGATGAGGCAATTTTCTCTCCTGCTTGCTTCATTTTTAAACAGGCTTTTTGGTGGTGAGGACTGGAAGAGATTGGAAATACTCATCATTTCTGATTTCACAAACCTGCAGGAACCAACAGTTAGTTGGCACCAAGAAGGCACCAAGACAACACAACATTACAACAAAGCATCTTCATAGCCCTTTCTCCATGTGCAGTATTCTTTCCCATCAAACCCTGTTCACTGCTCTCCCAGCCAGAGGCCCTATGGAAAGTTTTCTGTGCTAGTCAGCTGGAAGATGTGTTCAAAACCTTTTTCTTTCACTGCAGAGAAAGCACCCTGGGCACCAGCTTGGAGAGGGGAAGAGCTGACAGATGAGGCAGAAATAGATCAGCTGCTCTTCCATGGCCCACAAAGGAGAAATCCTTCCCCTTGTGCTGCAGAGATCCCTTCCTGATCTGAGTGAATGAAGGACAGCCCATTTTCCCTCAGGAAAAGGGAAAATGCTGGGCACTGTACATCTACACTTGTATTGATTGTAAACTTTGCTAATGCAGTTACTGCTGTGCTGCCAATCTCTGCAGCAATCTATGCTGGCCTAAAGAATGGATCACAGATACAAAACATATTTTCCAACTTCAGTGGTAAGAGGGAAAAATATTCACATGCAATAGATGTCCACATACGTAAAAAGCAACAACAGCAAAACTTTGGCCTGCAGGAAGGAAAGAGCCATAGCACCAGTATAGGAAACGGGTGGCTGTGTCTTGTATCCAAGCTTAGCCACTGTCATTTTCCTCGGCTTGCTACTTCAGTTGAACTGTGTTTGGGCTGGGTCTCTGTCAAGAGCTGAGGAAAATAAGGACAAAGTTTACCCATTTCAAAACATGAAAAATAAGAGGAGGTTAAAGTATGTATTTTTAATTGATTCAATTCCTATTAAACACCTTATATATACATACGTCTCATTTAAAGTAAGTCATGTAAACTTGGAAAGAAGCAATTTTGTTATAGAAAATAACCATAACCTAAAAGAGGAGTTTCATCCACCTTTTCTGTTTCAACTTCCTGTCAAAACCATTTCCTTGTATTCCTTATCTTACACTACTAAAATCTAAGCAGGGATGAAATACCTGGTTCTAGAGCTTGGAAGACACAAGGACAAGCACAGCCCACTCCACAGAGGTTTACCCAGCCTGGCTGCTCCTGGCTTCAGTCCAGGCTCAGCTGTGCGGGGCAGTTGAAGCAGTTGTGCCTTCCAATCACATGGCTGCATCCCAGGCTCTCACACTGAGGGACTGGCCCCTCATCTTTACTTGGATTGAAGGTTCACATCTCATTTATTTATTTCTCCTATCATAACTACTCTAGGACAAGACAGGTATCCCAAGCAGACTTCTTAACAGATGAAGAAAGGCCAAAAGTGCATTTTCTCATCTCTATCAGAAAATGGCTCACCTCTCCTCCATCTCCTCCCCACTCCTTCCCCATCCACTCAGTTGCTCCCACCTCCCTCCCATTTAATTTCCAACTGGAAAAGTGCTAGTCACTGTCTTTTCCAAAGAGGATCACACAACATCCCTTTGGCAATGGCACCGATGAGTGTGAAGGAAAGTAATACTAGGAACAAGGTAATGGAGCCTAAATTCTTCTAAGGTAATTTGGAGCTGGAAATGATGGAGTAAGCCTGATTGAAGTTTGCTGCCAGATGTCCATGAACCAGCAGCCAGCAGTCCCAGGAGCCTTGATCAGGAACTGGTGTCCCAAGGACAGGAGGTAGAAGGAGAGAGATGGCAAGGGCTTTGGAAAAGATTACAGCATGCACAGGAACTGACTTTCCAGCCCAAGAGCAACTTTAACTGGTGCCAGAGGAAGAAGTAATGAAAGGGATTTGTACCGACACAAAGAGGAAGGAGACGACAAAATGACATTCTGAGTCCAACCTCAAGGAAAGCATTTAATGAAAAGAACAAAAATATGTGCTGAGAGGCCAAAAGGCCAGGAAGCCAAAGTGGGAAAGCTGAATGGATCTATCATGTCCAAATCCTCAGTAGTCCCAGAGACTTTTGTAATCTTACTTACAAAAACAGGAGACATTAGAAGCTTACACAAGACCTCTATGAACATAAATGAATAGAACACAATTGGCTCTATACAGGGACAAGCATACAGCTGGAATTCAGATTAGTAAAAAATGTCAAGTTAGAAATAGCTGCATAAATACTGCTACAGTTAGCAGAAGAAGGTGCCTACAGAAAAAGGCAGCAGCCAGGATTCAGTATCAGATAATATATTGTATATAGTACAATATTAAAAAGTTAAGTGAGTCTGGACTTGGTCACTGAAAGACCCTCAGGTGAAGTAAGCTAGGCCTGGAGATTTGACATCAAAAATGGTGCTATTTTTATGTGCTTTTCCTTTAGGGTGCCATCAGAACAGTGTGCAGAGGATGTGTTGATCCACAGGAAAAATATTTTGGTAAACGCTTTGTTCCAGTCTCTGAAACCAGCAGAAGTCATGGGCACATATTTTCTCAGATGATCTTTAGGAAAAGACTTCTCTTCAATGGCAGTGTGTGGCTTTGGTCAGTAACTAAAAGTACTTGTAAAATCAGGTAATTCCCCCTAACAAAATTTTAATATCAGCCACTATTGCAAGGTTGCAACTATAAATGCAGCATTACTCATAATGGCTGTAACCATGACAAAAGTGATCATACCAGACAAATATCTTCTGTTGCAAGACAGGCTAAGGCATGGAGTTATTTCCTATGAAACATCACAGATTTCTGTGATAGATTATCTGTTGTTTCATAGCCAAGGCTTCTGCTTCCAACACTGAGCTGAAACATTAGAAGTAAAACTTTGAAAAAATAGTAGAAATAAATGTACAATTGGACTCAGTGAGCTTAAAGGTCCTTTCCAACCTAAATGTTTCTGTGATTCTATGACTGATTCTATGATTAGTTTTGCTTTTTATTTGTTTTCTGGTAGGCAGAGGAACTGAAAATGTTAATTTCTACACCTAAACATGTAATTAAGACACATGACAAGGCTAATCTCTGAGGTTTTACTGAGACAAATGAAGTCAGCTTCACTATGGCAGATTTTGAATTGGAAAAGATGAGTCAAGTCTACAGGTCCATTTGTATTTGTATTTTTTCTCTTTTCAAAGTTGGGAAAAAGGTTGAATTTTCATCTCTGTATGGGATGCTTTCATGGTACATTTAAGATCAGTAAAAAATGGTTAGTCAAGTCCAGGACAGAAGCCAGACCACATTGTCTCACTTACCCCAAAAAAAGTCTTTGTCCTTTTAAGTCTGTTCAGCTTCCTCACCTTGGCCCCATCCATGCACTTTAGCACCAGGCTGCTACTGCAGGTCATGCTGCTGCAGGAAACATGACACACAGTGATGAAAAAGCCCAAATTACAAGGTGTTTCTTGGTAGAAAATCCTGCTTGGTTTGCCTCTCTTGCCACTGCCCAAATTGCAGTCCCAAGGCGTCTCCTCTAAAAGAGCCCAGGGGATCAGCTAAAGAAGAAACCTAATTCATCACCAAAGTTTCTGTGCAACATTTACCTATTTTTTTTAAATAATTCCAATCTCCAGCTCACAATTTTGTAAATGTACTGATAAGCGGTACTAATTAATATGATCTTTTGGGACAGGGAATTCAGCATCAGATACACACTGACACAGCTCAGAAGCCACCTCAAGTGAATAAGGATTTTTTTTTTTCCTTTTCACAACCAATGACAATTACTTTAAATCTCTTTGACATTATTAATGTCTGATGCAACTCAGTTTCATAAATTCCTTGCAATAGGAACAACAACAACTTGACATTCATAAGTATCATTGCAAATATAGAGTGAACATTAATTTATTATCCTGAAGTAGTACAAATGTATGGTTGGAAGCAGGATGAGTTGTAATAACTTCTGAATGTATTCCATATTGTAACACTCAGTGTAGTCCATGTTTGTCAACTTACATTTGCTCTGCTGGAACTGGATTTTATTAAGGTAAATTAGCAGCAAGATGGGAAATCATACTTCAGAATTTTGTGCCATTCTCCCATGTGAAATCAGAACATAAGTGTATCATTGAGGCTGCTTATTCCCACCACTGCTTTTTGCAGTTTCACTGATTTCTCACCCAGCTGAGAAAACATTTTGCTGTGAGACATCTGGCTGTGGAATGCTCAGAGCTCTGAAAAGTCTGGTGCATCCTCTGAAGTAGACAGCTTTGAAGAAATGTAACATAGTTTTAAGCAATTCCAATAGACCAAAAAAAATATTTAACAAAAGCTCACCAATCACTATCCAAGATCCTGTAGCTGTTGTCATGGACTTCTCTGAGTATGTTGCCCTGGCACACACTGATGTAACTGAGACAGTGAAAATATTATGGGCATAGAAGTACAACCCCAGCAGAAAAGTTGTGAGGGAATGCACTCTGGAGCAAAGAAGGAATTGTAAAAATAGAGAGAAGTGGAAAATCAAAGGTAGAGAGAATCTGGTTTTTCCAGCTTTAAGTTTTTCTCTCATGAATGATTCTCAGGCGTGAGAGCTACCCAGCTCTACTGCAGTTACCCCTTCCAGCCCTGTGCATAGTTAGTTAGGCCTGACTCAAAGAGAGCACTCATATTTCTTTGAATTAAAAACTGTTATTCTGATTGTTACTCAGAAAAAATGGAGGTTTTCTGCCATCATTCTGACACAGCTCCCTTTAATAGAAAGGACCAACCATTATAGCAACTGATCACGCAGAAGCACTTGTGGTGCAGTGGAATGATGATACAGACAAACTCCAAAGTCAAGAAAAAATTCATAAAATTGTCTTGTGAGGGGTTATGAAAGAATAGGTAATGAAGAGAAGGGGTTGAAAAGCAGGGGGCTCCTGGAGAAGGGCACCAACATAAATTACATCACCATGAAAGGAAGACACAAAGCATTGCAAGGAATTACCTTTGCTAAATGAGGTGTCCATGTTTCTTAAACCTCACAGCAAAGTATACAGGCAGGAGAAATAGAATCAGATTACTAAGGACAAGCTTAGAAGTTCAATGTGTTGTGCCAAGAGTAGCAGGTAGGGACATAGATAATGTTCCACTAATGGCCAAATTTATAAAAATGTTTATAGAAAAGAGGCAATGAAAAAATTAATCCACGAGGCAGCTGAGATGAAAAGTATTGAGATATTGCTCAAAGAAAGTATGAAAGTCATATCTAAAATCAGAAAGATTTTTTCAAATTGACAAGTCTTGACACACTGTCATCATAAGTAATTTTAAAGAGCAGCTTCGTTGAATCACCAAGTCATTAGCTGTTACATTTTAAAGGGTATGGAAAAAGGTGAAATGTCTGAAGAGGGCGGATGTGGCATCTACTTTCAAGGAAGAGGAAAAAAAAGGCATCAGGGAACCAAAGACATATCTACTTCATTTCATTTTCAAGAAAAATACTGGAGCTAAATGAATAAATGATTTCAAGAACATAAGTGGAATCAAAGTGATGAATAATAATACATACAGATTTTTCAGGAGCATATTCTGTCAAGACAATATCGGCATTTTCTCTGACAGGACAGCAGGTCTGGCAAATAAAGGAGAAACAATAGATGGGATGCATCTTGACATTAGACATGATTTTGACTATTTTATACAATATTTCCCTAATCAGACTAGGAAAGTGTACCTGAAAAGCCACATTCTGATAATACTGCCGTGCACTGAAGACAAAAAAATACAGTCAGCCTCATTTCATCTATAAAAGTGGTCAAAGATAGAACCCCAGGAAAGAATGGTTAAAAAACAAATCAGATTATGGTTCAAGGAGTGTCTAAGCAGAGGGTGATCTCCTTATACTTTTCTTTGTGGAATGTTTTGTTGCCTTTCTAAACCAGCAATTTCTTTCCTCCACCCAAAACCAACTGTGGCAAGAAATACTAGGAACTTTACTTCACGGTACGTGACAAGCAACATCCAGTTATTTTGAATCTGATTCTTACTATTTAATTTTATTTCACTAGTTCTTACACTGGAAAAGAGAAAAATAAGTCTGTGTTCCCCTTTTCTATGGTACTTGTAATATGACAGACCTCAACTGTATGCCCTTCTTAGATACTTTTTTCCTATCTGAAGTTTCCTAATAGGATTAGTTGATTTTCACAGAGAAGCTACGTTTGATCATTTTTCCTCAAACTTTTGCAGTTGTGCTGTACCTTCATTCTGATGGGAGATTAAACTACTCTCAGTGCATAGAAGTATTATTAGAATGTGTGCTGTTCTAAGGATTTGTGTCATTGTTAGTCAGAATCTGAGCTTAAGTCAGAAAGGACTTGCTAGTGCAGAAAAACCAAACCCATACCAATATTGTATAAAGAGAGATGTTGCCCGAAAATCTTTTGAAGTGGTCTATCCACTTACTGATTATATTAGTGACGGAGAAAAGCAAGACAAAAATATGAACCCGTAGGACAAGATTGAGAAGAACTCACTAAGAATGATTAGGGGCTGCACAAGTAAACAATCTGGGAGCAAAGACTAGGGAAACTGGACTTCGTAATATTACTAAGCACAATGCAGAAGGTTAGCTGGACAAAAAGTCTTCAAATAGATGACAGAGTAAAGAAGTAATCTTGTGTCTATTTTTGTGGCAGGCAGGACAAGAGGTAGTCCCATTGCCTAAGAGCAAGGAGAAGCCCAGGGACACTGTAGGAAAACCTTGTGGGTTGCAAGGCAAACGAAGCACTTGTGCCTGAATTGGCTGGGGGACTCCACAAAGAAAGACTATAAAATGAGCTAGACAGATATCTGTGGGAACAGTAACACCTGGCTCTGCTCTAGGACTAGTGATGGAGAAAGAAAACCCTCTACAAATTCCTCCCATCTCTGGATTTTTCTGAAGCCGTGTACAGTAGTGAACTTGGAGAACACCTAATTCTTGAAAGTTCTTTTCTTTAAAATGTTGCTAGATTACCTCCATGTAAAATATGTCTGTTTTATTTATTTGTTGAGGGTTTGGTTTTACCTCCACAAAGGTCACTGAAAAACTCACTGACCTAAATGGACACTTTCCACATTTTGGATAGTAAAGTCAAATAGAATCTTTTAAGATAAGTGCTATTGCTTCACTTAACATTTTATTTCTTAAATCTTTAATCTGTGTTAGATTATGCCTTGCCCAGCACTATTTATGGGACTTCATGTGACTTGTAGTTTCTGCACATGACAATTGGGACTGATCCAACTCTGATAGCATGGCTTGCAAAGCCATCAGTCTTTGGGGACAAGGCTCAAAAGCTCATTCTCAGATTTCCAACTCATATTTCCAGCTCATGTCTGTCTCTATTAATGCAAAATTGTTTTGTTGTTTATCCGCCAAAGAGATAAAACAGTTTAGAGATGCTTAGTAAATCTGTTCATATTTTTATTTCTAACTTCCTCTACTGAATTTGATTTTTCCCTGAGGAAATCTGGTACAGGATATGCTTATGCTTGCTTTTCATTTTTCAGGCTGCTCAGCAAATGGATGTTCTTTTTCCTCTTCTACAGGATTTCCCACACAGTATATAATTCATTAATAAAACTTTTCGATAAACAGGAACGAAATCAAAAATTTTTCACTCCTAAATCCAGCAGTTTCTGTGGAGCAAGGGTAAAAATCAGAATGTGGTTTAGCATTTCTTTTTTTAGCACTTACACATCCCTGACTGGAGAAAATTACAGCTTTATCCAGAAAATAAAAATTATTCATGTTTATATAATATTTTAAACATCCAGAATGGAGTAGCGTGAAAAGGAAGCACTGGGGGAGGGCACAAAGGGTTAATGGCCTTTCTTGGGAAAAGCACTGCTTTGGGCTTTTCCCACAGCGTTTGCCAGCAGTGACAAATCTAGAGGAAGGGGCCTTCCCGCAGGATGAGGAGAGAGTGGAGAATGTAGACCAGAAGGCAGGAGAAGTGTTTTTTCTGGTTTAAGGGTCTACATGAAAGGCAGTGGGGCTGTAAGCAGAGCTGTTCGTGTGTCACACAGCCTTATCTCGGGCATACAGGAACAATAGCACTGAGCAGCAGTGGATGTGCCCTATCACACCTGCCAGATTAACCCACAGATAGCAAATCTCTGCTTTTAAGCCCCTTATCTGGTTCAGCGTTCACTTCCAAGACTTTCTAAAGCTAGTCATAGTCCCTCCGGGCATATTTTTATCTTCTGAAAGGCTGGTAGTGGGGGAGATATTTAACCTCCCTCTTGGGTTTATCATCCTGACAGGCATGTGTCAGTCAGGCATTTGACTGCACCAGCCTCCGCTTCTTCAGCAGCTGCCGCTGCTCTGGATGTGATCCTCCAAAGGGCTCGCTGTGCCTTCCTCCCCAGGGCCTTGTGCAGCAAGGCACTCAAGGTCAGCACAGACAAATGCCACCAACTCTCTTTGTCCTGTTTGTTTGTTTGATTTTTTTATTTGCTTGTTTTTCATTTAGGAATGCCTCTACCTCTCTCTCAGGAGTCAGAAGCTGATTTGCCTGTATTTATACATACCCCTCCCTACACCTGCCCCAAACTGCGGACTGGTCCAAATTGTGATGTCTATGCCGGTACACCCTTCATGAGATTTTCCCTAATATCTTTTCTTGACATATCCATTGTGCTTTGTGAGACAGGCTTAGCCTGCTCCACATCTAAGGGAGGCTTTTGAGGACATATATGTGCACGACTTTCACCCAGAAGCGAGGAAGCTCAAGGAGGAATGACCTGCCTATTATTGAATCACACCACATTATTGTGAAACTCACCCATTGCACAGCATCCATTCAAAGCATGATCAATTTTCATCGGCTATTCACTGAACTTCATAAATATTTGAGCAGTCAAACAGTCCTTAAAGGGAGGGATGAAGCCTATAAAACTAACACCCGGACTTTAAAAACAGCTTGCTATAGAATGTTCTTACAAGTACTAAAGGAAAAAAAGGGCAGTCTTCTGAAGTAGGAGATTTTATTTCTGCTTTTCATGGTTAAATTTGAAATGACTGGCTCCAAGTAAACATCTGTGTTTGAACTGAAAAAAAAGTGAGATGTGCTTTCATTTAGGTGATAAAGAACAAGTAAATTGTGCTCTTGCTAAAGGTTACAGGTTTGGATTAATGTCTGAATTTGAAATGATTAGCTTTCACACTGCAAATAATCTCTTTTGAAAAATTAGGGATATTTTTCTTTTGATTCTTTCAAGTCAGTTTAGTTCTGGTGAAAGCTGCTTGATTGACAGCCCTGGAAACCAACACTCTGAGCTCATAAGCAGTCTGGGCAGAGGGATGTAACATGCATAGAAACAGCATGAGTTTTCACAAACTGCTGGTACATCTCAAAATGGACTTCAAACATCTGGCTCCGTGGGACCCAGCCACACTACCCAGGCAGATGTTGGCTTTTCAGGCCTGAAAAGAATGGTGCCCTTCAGGAAAATCCCATTTTGAAGGATTTCTGTGAGAAGTCACATGAAAATATTGTGGAGAAATTTGTCCTCCCGGGGATCAGAGAAGAAAAAAAGCAAACCCAGTTCTGAAGAATTTTTCACAAGCTCTCCAAATTCCAGTTATTCAAACTAGTGACAACTTTCAGCTCGGTCCACCCACCACTATTTCCTGTTTGGCAGAAGAGTGGAGGGAAGGGTAAGAGAGGCAAAGTTCATTTCCCATTTGCATCACTAGTGAATAAATATTCCTGCAGCTTTTATTATTATCATATGTGCATGCTGTATAACTCAAAGGCAGATTCATCTCTCCTGAATAAATTTAATTTACAAAGTTGCACTGCATCAACACACAAATAGGAGCGGGTGGTCAGGAAGTCCCACTCTAAGGTATTATGTATAATTGCCAAACCTTTCTGAAGAAATCTGCAGTGTCCTGGAGCACCATTGTGCTGACAAAAGCAGAACAGGAAGGAGATTCTTTACATGTCCAAATTTCTATTGCTGTCCCAAAGGTGTAGTCACCTGCACTAGGGCCAGTGAATTAATCCATGGGAACTGGGAGCTGGTCTTCATGTCCACGAGGAGCCTTGCAAGTAATATCAGACACTGCTGTAGGAAAGAGCATGTGAGGGAGTCAAAAGATCTGAAAATGACCCTCTCTCGCCATGAGAGCAGTCACAACATGCTCACGCTATCAAAAATCCCCTGGTCTCCATCAGAAGAGGTTTTTACAGTGAAGTCCAAACCCTTTAAATGTTTAGTACTTGAAACACTATTCAGATGACAAGCAAAGTCATCCTACCGAACACAACTTTTAAGGTCAGAGGAAAAGCTAGGGCAGAGCCAGGCTCTGTATTCTCTGATCTCCTCCAGACATCCAGAAATTATATTACGATGTGAGCAACTCTTGTAATTCCCTAAACCCCTTACTTCAAGCCTATAAGGGTGTGGTTATAATAGTAATAAAACCAAGTATATATCTTTCAAGACTTCTTTTTTTGTGTGTGTATATATATATATATATATATCTACATAGGTAGATTTTGTTGCTGTTAAAACTAAATGTACCATTTTGTTCTCATATTAATTCACATTTAAAAACAATAAATGGGAGGAAAATTTCAGTATGGGATTATTAGTGTTACTCTTGATAGTCGGAGCATATTCTTCAAAAAGATCTGTACTCTGGCCCCATCAATGTCCACTTTTATACAAATGCTTTTGAGAAATTGCAAGTCAGGAATAACAAGATTCTTTGGTAAGAAATGTGGAGACCGATGAAAGTCTGACCCAATTAAATCAGTGCCAATGCTTTCATTAACTTCAACAGAATTAGAATTTCATCCATGACATTTCTCTCATTTCCAATGCATCAGTCCATGCTTTTATCATTACTCCCTTCTCATGTCACTCACTGCATTGTTTTTCTGCTTTTTACCTAGAGATGGGTTGTGTGCCAGTGATGTCTTTAGAGTCTTGCTTGAATGCTGAAGACACCAGGACAGATGCACTTACAGGATGCGTCTTTGACTTGAAAGCAGTCCAGAATAGCAAACTTTTCTTTGTTCCTGAGCAGCACTCAGCATTAAGGTTGTCAGACCTCATCAAAGCTTGGTTACCACATGAGAAATCATTTAGAAAAGCTAGTCTGAATAGATGAGCAGTGCATTACATAATGCACTTCACTATGCACCTCACTACCCTATTGGCAGTAGTGATGGGCAGTGTGTTCAAAGAGTAGGGACTCAATGAAAGTGAGTTTATGCCCCATACTTACTGGGAATTCCTCATTCTTGGGGAATAATTGCAATTCCCCAATCCAAATCACAAATGATTGTGGATGTGCCATGCATGATGCATTGAGCTTCATTTTATTCAAATGCCCTACAAATTAGACTCTTTGCAGCATAGTATCCAACTTTTTAGACCAGTGGCCTGAATTTTTTTTCAATTGCGTGCCTGATATCACTAGAATTTCCCTCTTTTAAAACTGTTCTTTGTATAATTAACCACTTTAATTGTCAGATCGAACAAGCAAAAGGAAAGAACAGTTCTAGATCAGATAATGTTTAATGCTTTTCTTGCTTCTTCTTGTAATACTTTGCAACTTTCAGCTCTTATTTTTCAATAGAAGCCTACTTAATGGATTTGTTTTCCTCTGCAATATTAAGCCTCAGTGTAAAATAACTTCCCATTACTTATGATTTCCACTTGATACCTCAGCTGGCTGCCAGCAAGGCTTGGGTGTCAGGCTGTGTACCAGAGTGTATTCCCAGGAGGACAGATGGGAGAGCAAGGGATCACCAAGTCTGATTTCAGAAATCATCCCTTGTTCCTTTTAAAACAAACTAAATCAATAGGGTCAGCCATCATTTCAGACTCACCCATCTGAGGCCTGAGGAGTTCTGCAGTGAGGAGGTACTTACCGCTCAGCAAGAAGACAGCTTCACATCTGTTGAACTCTGCTGAGGTTCAGTAGAGAGAAGCTTAATTAGTAGCAGCATCAGGTCATTCTAATTTGATCAAGAGCAAATCTTAACAGAAATACTTCACTGGTTTCGGTGGAATAATTTGTTTCAGTGAGGTGAAAAGGATTTGGCCCCGGAACTGCATAATAGACTTAGATTGACAGCCACTCCTGTATTTGCTTTCTGCCTTAATGAAAGCTAAAAGACACTTTAATGAGATCACAACGGAGCAGGTCCAGGGGGGTTGGCGTGTAGATAGTCAGCACAGTTTATTCATGAGGATACTTGCCTTCAGGTATCTAAATATCCACCACACATTGTGCAAAAAGCAGTGGGTGCATTTTCACATGCATTTCCATAGAAAATATTCTCAATTTTCCAATTCCAGGAGGGAAAACACATTACTTTGGCCAACAGCTATCCATCCTACACCCACTTTGTTGTAAAAGGCCTAGTGTAGTAACTTAATCTGACATGGTGATTTTCTGGGGCCAGAGCATAATGCAATAGGCAAACCTAGGCTATTATATGGGAAGGTCGGGCATTTTTAGTGAAAAATGAAGAAAGCAGAGGCCTGACTGAGGTCAGGGCAGACTGTGAAAACTTGGAGTGGCACATGGACCATAAAAAGCAACTGGACCCACTAATCATGCACTGGGGCATTTTGCTAAGGATCTCATTCAGAGTGTCTCTGTCTGAAAAGCAGACAGTGTCAGAAATAACGTCTTTAGAAGCCATCTGCCTCAGAATATTGATAATGCAGTGTAAAAAGCTGTGCTACTGCAAATTAACTGTTTCTTACTGAGCTTGTCATTGCCGTGTGATGTTCCTCAGATAGTGCTGTGGAAAAGAGAGTTTTCTATCTCAGTTTCACATACCAGCCTTAAATGTGTCATGAAAGCAACCACATTCCCTGATGTTCTTACATGGTTCATTTTCTCACTCGTACAAATGAATTGAAAAAATAAAATCTGTGAACCAGCAGAAAAAAATATGGTCTAAAAGATCAATGACTGACTAGATTTGAGGCCAAAGGTTGGTACTGCATGTTGGTTTGGAGGTTAACCAATGTCTCTTTCCACTATAGTCCTATTTTCCCTCTATCAATCCATGCCAGTGCAAGTTCTTACAGGTTCTCTCTCTCTGACAAGACAAACATTTTCTATAAAGAGAGTGACCCACCGTGGGTTATAGAAATGTCTTCAATTCTCTCTGACATCTACCTCACAGAATTTGTATTTGGGTCACAGAATGGGTCAGGTTGGAAGGGACCACAGTGGATCATCTGGTCCAACTTCCCTGCTCCAGCAGGGTCCTCCCAGAGCACAGGGCACAGGATTGTGTCTGGGCAGTTCTCAAATATCTCCAGTGAGGGAGACTCCATAACATGTCTGGGCAACCTGTTCCACAGGTCACTCACACAGTAAAATACTTCCTCATATTCAGGTAGAACGATTTTCTTTAGATATTCCATGACATGTCAGTCATAATGCTGAAAACACCTTCTGTCTTTCCAGTCCATAAAAAATATCAAGTTCACCACAACAGTTTACTTTCAGTACCTCACAAATAAGGCTCTTTCTCTGCCTACTCATTTTCCCATCAGCTACCATTTCCTTTCCACTACGTGACTGGCTTCAAACATGTAATTTGCCTCCACACAATTCTTTTTGCTTTCTGACATAACGGTGTGAAATATTTTTCTTGTAGATACAATAACACTTCTTTTTCTACAAAACCTTTTTCAGCCCTTCCAGTTTAAAACAGGAATTGCTTTCTCATTTTAGCAGATTTTTCATCAAAGAAAAATTTTGAAATTAAAAATTAACTGTTTGAAAACCATTGCAGGACAGTAGAAAAAACACATCTCATATTTTCTGTGGGAAAAGTGTTAAAAAAGAGAGATAAAGTGAAGGAAGCACACATATCTGCATTTTGTCTTTTCCTTCTTTATTACTTTTTTGTGATGGAAAAAGAATTTTAAAATTTCTGTGTCCTCAGAAAAAGGAAATAAATTTTCTGAAACTACCTTGAATATTCCAATAAATTAACTCTTACATTGTGTGGATTTAAAGACTTGATATTAGTCCATATCTTTTTAATAAAAGCAAAAAAATCTTGTATTGCCAAGCCACAGCCATCCCCATAATTGCTGTGGTGAGCAATGGGGTGACAGTCCCCTTATTCATACCTGCAAGTGCTGTTTATCTCCTCACAGCCATGGGTGGGAGAGGTCACACAACTGCACAGACATTTCTGCTCACGTTTATATTTTGCTTTTCCATCCTGAAGTACCAAAGCTCTTTACAGAAGAGGGAGTGTATTTCCCATGCATTTGAACAATGTTCAATCCCTCAAATAAAACACCGTTTGTTACATTTCATCAGATGATAGGTTAACAGAATAATGTTTGCACTATATATTTAACTCTCACCAAAAAAAAAATATTTCTTCTTTGCACAGATTGATTTTGTCCAAACTCCATGCCCCTTGAGACAGGCACAGACAAATGATGAACCTTGCCTCACATTTCACCCCTTCTCTCTCCTATTCTTATCACATTGAAATAGTGATGCAATTTTCCCTGCTGGATAGCCTTTCAAATTTGTACCTTTCTTACAAACAGAGGGCAAAGGTTCACAAAAAAATTTCTCAAGCTTTACAGAGTCAAAAATTACACTGGTGGGGTTCAGGAAATGCTGTGCACTCTCACAATGAGTAGAGATGTCTGTGGACCAGCTTAGGGTCTTGAACTTACATCTTAGTTTGAGGACAGAGCTCACCAACCACTTGAAACTGAGAAGATGGTTTTTGAAAGTTTGGGTGCTCTATCAGCCTCAAAGTCCCTTTGTCCCACTACCCAAAACTCACAGTTGAATTTTCCCATCTTCTGTGAGGAAAGCAGTGACCAAAAAAAAAGGCTGCTATTTCATTCAGAAAATCTGAATCCCATCTAAACTCCAGCAATGAGATTTATGGATTATTCTATCTCTGTGTTATGCTGTGTGCTAGCTAACACTCAAGTACACGGAGCTACAGAATCATTGGCTAATTTGCAAGGTTCAGAGCCTTAAGAAAAAGTAGTAAAATTTCCATTGATTATTCAAGCATAGTCTTTCCAAAACAGGACAAAAATTACTTGCAAGGAATTTCTATCAATAGATGGGACCAGAAATAGACAACATACTTCTGATTGTCTTCAGCTAAAACTGAAACCTAGTCCAGGAGAAACCACATCCTTACAAGTCTGTAGCACTATTTCACTTAAAACAAGTTTTAATAAGCTGAGTTAGCATTTGAGATTGACACGTGCTGAATGGTAGGAACATTTTTATATCATCACAGCTACACACAGCTGCAGTGTGGTCAGGGATGGGCAGTGGTTTGCTCTTCTGTGCTATTCTGTGCCCAGTGAGTATCGCGTTGTACAAAATGAAAACATCTGGGGTTTGCTTATGCACTCACTGTTAGCAGAGATACTGAAAAATTACCAACCTGCTTATATTTAAGACACTGTGTTGTGAGCCTTGTTAATTAAATAAACAAGCACGTGCTCTTTACAAGCCACAGTTGCACAAAATATTGATGTGCAGATAACAAAGTTTGTCTTGTTCAAAAATGCCAAACCCTTTTAGCCACCTTCTTTCTATCTGTGTACTTCGATTGCATTTGCTCTGACATATTCCAACTAATCATTGTGCCTGCACCTGAATGGAATATAAAGTTAAAATAACATTCGAAGATTTTTATAGGCATCACATGACTAATACTGTGTATTTGGTTTTAGCTAATATTTCAGAGAATTCTGCATCTACCTAATTTGTTAGCACTGATATCACTGCAATATCAATATATAAAAAAAAGAAAGTTCTCTAAAATTACATAGAGTTTGCAGCCACAATTGACAAGGCCTATCCTTCAGAGACAGACTGTATCTCTATTTAAAATATAACTGTTGTGATGTATGCTAGTAAATCAAGCTCACAAATGTGTGTGCTAAGATTTGAAATGCTTCCATGAGTAAATTTATATTCTGTCTGTCTCCACAGTCTAGCTGTTTAAAAAAAAAAAAAAAAAAAAGAACCAAAAAAACTTCAGTGAGCTGAACACATATTCTTAGGATCAGTTTGCTGAGGGGATAAAGGCTTTGGCCTGCACCTTGCTATACTGAAACAAATGGGTACATCCCACACATTCATGAGCAAGGAACAAATGTGTGGAGCTGCCTACTGAGAACACAAACCTGGAAAGTTTTCTTTCCGCATGATGCCATTGTTCCCCGATCCAATCCAGACAGAATAGGAGGTCTGGGAAACAAGAATTGATGGAGATTTCAAGATGTAGATTTCTGCTTTGTTGCCATGTTTGGCCCAGTATGCAAACTTTCACTAAGGTCAAAAGTTTCTGCACAGCAGGTTTTGAGTTTGACCAGAATATGCTTTTTGTTTCGTTCCATTTACTTAATTCTCATTAATAAATTACAGCTATGACTGCCTCGAGGATCATGCATGTTGAGAGAAATGCTGCTTCGCAGACTGTCACTGCAACTGGATCCCAAGTGCAGATTTCCAGGTAATGGTGTGATTTTGCTAAAACCAAAGCTGGAAGTGAGTTTAGTCCTGCAAGCAGAGGAAATGGTCCTCTAAGGGCTGGTGCAAGTTTGGGCATGGAACTGGCTGCTGGGAGCAGTGAAACAATGGTTGCTTATTCCTGCCAGTGCCTGAGCCCCAGGGGTCTGGCAGGGTCTGTCCCTGGCCAGGGCTCCTCCACAAGAAATAAAACAGTGTGAAACAAGCAGAAAACCTCTCAGCCTCAGCAGGGGCAGCCTCCTTGCCTCCTCCCCATGGTCTCTCGCCTACGCTTTGAAGAAACCTGGAGCCACGTTTGTGATGTGACAATGGCCATGACAGCAGCTGGTCATTTCGATCCATTTCGCTCTGAGGAAGCCCTAATGTCCCAAATAATATAGCTCTGTAGTCACTCCTGACTTCCATGTCAAGTCAGCCCAGTTTTCCCCTGGGAATAAATAATCTGTAGCAGTTCTCATCGGCAGGCAGCCAGCCTCCGTCTCAGGAAAAGTCCAATGGCTTTGAGGTTTTGTATCCTGTCAGGCACTAAGGTTGGTTACATTTTGTAGCAGCAGGGTTACAACAATCAGCATAGCTTCGTTAATTAAAGGGATTTGCAGAAAGACTATCCAGCAGCTGACTTTTAACAGAGCTGGGTTTTCTCTGCAAGGGCAAAAGAGGTTATTTTGAGTACAGTTCTCTAAATTCAGAGAGTAATGCCCTGTCTGCAGCTAAATAGGCTCACTGTAGTCATAAGCAGTGGCATAAGATTTAGGAATTGGTTTTGTATTTTCTTACATTAGTTAAACTTCATGACTTATGTACTCTGAAGGACAGATGTAGTCCTGGCTGCCACTGCCAGAGTTCCTGGAACTGTGTGCAGGGATCCTGTGTACATTTCCAATATGGGCTTAAACATGAGGCTGTGTAACCTCAGTTTCCAGATATGAACATACTCAAGAGGCACTTGAGTTACCTGAGAAGGATCTCCCTTCATATTTTTCAAACCAAAACACCCCAAGCCACTAGTCACCTAGGGAAATCCTGGACCTTCAGATGGATTGTTGGGCAAATGCCCAGGGAGTGGGGACAGTGTAAGCAATTGACTAGACAAATAAGCATTAAGGAAAATCTCTTAATGAGGCATCATCATTCACTTTAAATTCTAGAATGGTAAAGCATTTAGAAACTCAGCATGACAGCTCAGCAAGGCCCACAGTGAATCATGTCTGACAAATTTTATTTCTCTTTTTACATAGCTTTTCCATATAGATCTCAATTTTCTCCACTGCTTGTTACCTTGAATTGTTTATTTAGTGCCCAATACCTGATACTATAAGGAGAAATCTCTGCTTCATTGTCTTGCTGTGCTCTCTAGTTCAAAGGAAAACGTATTCATCCCTAGGTTTTTGGAAATATTGCATTTAATAAGTAAGCTCATTTTCCCCAAGTCACATAAGTCACATTTTCCCTATGATCATAGGAGCATAAAACATGCTTTCTCTGATCATTCATGCTCATAAAATTCAGTCACAAAATGTTTGAAAGCAGCAAATACTAAATGAGTGGAGAAAAAGGCCCTGCAAACTCTCATTTACTTGCAAGCAAATATTGGCAGATATGCTTTGTGTTACAACTTCCATTATGGTTAGAATATAAATTACTAGAATTGAACACAGTTGAATTGAATTTCCTTTTGACCATAAATGTGCCTTGTATATTATGCTTTCATGAACCTGTAAAATGAAAGTTTGTGTGAGCACAAAATTCTTCTGTGTGTCTTTCAGAAGTTGAAAGATAACATTAGCATATATGGTAATCATAGAATGGATTGGGTTGGAAGGGACCTTAAAGATCACCTAGTTCCAGCCCCCTTGCCATGGGCATGGACATCTTCCTGCTGGACCAGGTTTCTCAGAGTATCATCCAACCTGGCCTTGGACTCTGCCAGGGGTGGGGCATCCACAACTTCTCTGGGCAACCTGTTCGGGTGCCTCACCCACCACACAATAAAGAATTTCTTCCTAATATCCTGCATAATCCGACCCTGTTTAACTTTAAAGACATCACCCCTTGTCCTATCACCACGTGCCCTTGTAAAAAGTCCCCCTCCAGCTCTCTTGTAGGGTCCCCATAGGTACCAAAAGGTCTCTCCCTGGAGCCTTCTCTTGTCCAGGCTGAAGAGCCCCAGCTCTCCCAGTCTGTCCTCACAGCAGAGGTGCTGTGAGGACCATCTTCATGTCCTCCTCTGGACTCACTTCAGCAGGTCCATGTCCTTCCTGTGTCAGGGACCCCAGAGCTGGACAGAGTACTCCAGATGGAGTGTCATGAGGGCAGAGTAGAGGAGGATCACATCCCTCGCCCTGCTGGCCACATTTCTCTTGATGCAGCCCAGGACACGGTTCACTTTCTGGGCTGCAAGCACACATTGCAGGGTCACCTCAAGCTTAATGAACTTAAATAAACGTTTTCAGCTCTTACCTTTACTGACCTTTTCAACTACTTAGTCCCTGTAGAGATAGCAGACTCCCCAAGGCATTAGGCTGTAGTCAAATTCTCATTCATTCAATTGAAAATCATTAGACTCCTTAGCATTTTTCTGGGGATTGAAACAACACAATATCTGACAGCAAGATACACTGCTAATTCTTAAATGTGTATGTCAGAAATCTACTGCCATTCTGTACTTGTTAATTCAGTTCCTACTGAGAAAACAAGAAATCTGCCTCTCCAGCAAATCGCTGCAAGGAATAATCAAATACTTTTCTTATAAAAGAGTACCATTTATTGATTCCTCTCTGGCTTGGCTTGATCTTATTTCCTGTTCTGTATTCATGTCTAACTGCCTTCACACATTAAATATACTTTAAAAAAGAAGGCTACAGATTTTTTTTATCACTTGTTTGTATTAACTGCACATTAATATATAAAGAGGAAAATATCACCCACTTTGTGTGCATCTGAGGCAACAACCAATTGTGAGCTCCCTCTGGGCTCAGTGACCTAAAAACCAGGAATAAGACTCACAAAAATCAGATGCTGAAGAACAGCATCAGGGACAGCCTCAGAAAGAGGATGATAAATCATTTGACAAGACCATAAGATGTAAGTGCTTCTGAAATTTAAAAAAAAAAAAGGTAACACCTCAAAAATATTTTCCAGCTCTGTATTTTCTCTCATTTTTTGTCTCTTTGAACATTCTGAGAGACCCCATCCTGTGCACAACAACACACCGAATATCCCATTTTTTATTACAGAATTAGGCATTATTCTTTCCTTAACACTACATGAATGGTGGTTGTTAAGGCACAAAATCCATGAAAAAATCGAGACTGTGGAACTACACAGACAACACATAGCTGTTTTGATTCAAGACCCCATATGTGGCTCACAAGGCAGTTTTTAGTCAGTGAGAGATTCAAGCATGGAAATAAGCATACTCCTATCGAAATCCCTGGAAAACAGAGAAAGAAAGTCACAGAAGTCCAGGAGCAACTGGATTTTAGCTTTAACATGAAATCCTGCTGCTCTTAACTGGTTTCATCCTCTGAGGTGGTTCAATTATAGACATGGTGTCCATAGCACATAATCTGTAGCAGCCAAACAGTCATGAATGTCAACTAAACTAAAAGAGAAAAATTACACCACTTTGGTTCAAAATTCAAAAATAGGCATTTCTGCAAATACCCAGCAGACCTGAGGAGAGTGATTTGGAGTTGTGGGGTGGTTATAACTCTGATAAAGACTTACTTCTACTCTCAGCTGGTATTTTTGCAGGTGGAAGGTGTTTTGTGATTCCAAGATTTTACACAATTTTAGGTGATAGACAGAGAATGAGGTAAAGGCATTACGTCAATATGTTGTGTGGGTACTTACTGATAATGGATTATCTCTTTATTTTTAATTGCTTAGACCTATTGTGCATGGATCATTTCTAGTGCTATCAAAATCTAAAAAATGCTGGTAGAGAGGACACAGAAATGATGTGGTAATGACAACATTACTTTCCAAACAGAAAAGATAAGCAGACACACCTCATAGTGTTTTAGATGTTTCACGTGTGATGGTGGTGATGATACTCATTACCAGAAACCCCAGGCACAACTCAAGACCCCGCTGCACTGAGTGCTGCACAAGCAGAGAATAAAGTGAATCAAGACATTATCACACAGGAGGTGAAACATAGCAAAGACAGTTTTGTATCAGATCTTAGGCGTGCACTTTTTTTTTCAGATCTGTGAATGCAAAAATACAGGCAAGAAATATCCAAGGATTTGGTGCTTTCAGTTTTAACAGCTAAACAAGCCAATTAGGTGGAGCAAACCTTGGGCTTCTGGCACTTTCTCAGTGTGATTCGCATTTCTCACCAGCGTGTGCTGCCCGCCACCTGAAAGAACTGAGTGCACTAGACAATTTTTAAAATGCCTTCTTTCATGCCTGTTTTCCTGTGTGCTTTGTTTCCCTCCTACCCAGAACAAGCTCCGCACCACAGGAGGTAAGGAGATAAAGACTAAGGCAAGGTACTGGATAAAGGCTCCAGCTGTCCCAGGAGATTTGTTTTCCTCCTCACATACCACCTTCATCGCAAGGAAGGTCTCAAGAATAGAAACACAGCAAGTACGCCTCACCATTCCCTGCCATTTTTTATGATTCACACTTCCATCTGCTTAATAGCTAGATTTCCTTTTCCTGGAATTTTTTAATGTAAACACTACCGTCTGTGAAAAGGATGGAGTGGGAAGGGATCCCACACGTTGAACTTATGTCACCTTGCCTTGGCTACCTCAAATTCAAAATAAATAAATGCAAACAAGAGGAGATAGGTGCCAAGTGCAATACCTTCTCTTGTTCATTGAAATTTTTGAGTTGCAATTGTTCTATGACCCAGCCTGTCTGAGACCCAGTTCCATGCCAGTGGCTGAGAAGAATAATGAAAAAGATCCTGTCTGGCCTTCCCACCCAGTGAAGACAAGGAACAGGCCTCTGGAAAAAAACTCAATATTTCTCTGCTGATGTCTTGTCTTTGTAACTGGTAGTGACATGGATGAAAGAGGGGAAAGCAGCAGGAAGAACTGGAATAAAGGGTCTCTTCATTCTTCACTTCCTTTTGCAACTCCTGGCTGCTGTAATATCACATACAAAAGTGTTTGCATTTCATGGGTGGGGTTTTCATGTGTTAGTTCTGTCTTGACCAAAATCAGCAACTGTTCAGTTTTCAGAAGCAGATTGTTTCAGGTTTTTCAGCTTGTTTTGCAGACAAAAGAATCAAAACCATTTGAAAGGAGGTCAATAGGAGTTAAGTATATAATCCGTTTAGGATTTAGCAAATCCTACCCAGACCTTTTTGCATTTCTAGGCACCTAACTACCTCTGTATTCTGGACCCTGTATAAATTTCTGAATTTCTGATGCCTAAGAGAATGAAACCACTGACTTGTCCAAGTTTGTTTTAACACTCCTGCCACTGCAGACTGGTTTCTCTGGTGGGCCCTTGTGGAGAAGAGTCAGGGAGACAGAAAGGTTGAAGAGACCAGGTTGTTTTTAATGAAGAAGCTGAAGCACCTGTCTCGTTCTACAGATGTAGGATAGCACTGGCTACAGCAGAGTATCATAATGTAAATGAAAGAGGGGTTTTGTAAAACATCCTTGAGAAATAGGATGTTGCCATCATTTTTACTAATCTCAGACTGTCCTCAAGTTTTTTTTACAAGATATTGGACTTAGTTGATGTATTTGAAGAAAATGAACATCTGGTCAAAACAACAGCAGTTTGCTCCATATGAATTACCAAGGCACACTTCACACAGCTGTTAAATACAGACGGCACTTTTGTAATACCTATGACAGCATAACAATAAGTTGTGACAGTAGCTCAAAGTTACGACAGCACAAGTAGGCTGAATCACATTACAGTGTTGAATCACATTACAAGACATACAGGATGACAAAAGTAGTAATTCCAGGCCAAAATGAAAACATTTCCACATTTTCTAAAAATTAAAAGCACTTGTACCAAGAACTTAGTTAATACAGAGAGATTATTCTAGCTATGAAACAGCTGCACTGTCCAAGAGCTCTGAGGAAATCACACCCCCTGAACCAACACCATGCTGCTGCAGAGGGCTATTGGGTTCTGCTCTTGAAGCCATTGGCAGCTCTTTCATTTGGGTGAAAAAAGATTGGGATCATGTTCCCCATTCTGGGTAACCATAGCCCAGATTTCAAGGAGTAAGAGGAAGGCACCCATCTCCTCATAATCCAAGTGAGTAGGCAGGTGCCCAGCCAGCCCTTTCTTTTCTCTTAGGGCCATATTCATGCATACACTGAGTAGCCTCAAGCTGCTCCAAAATGAGAGAAGGGGCCCTTCCAGTAGGTAGAGGTGGAACAGAGGAGTAAAAGAGCTGTGGTTACTCCTGTCCTGCCCGTCCTCCTGTTCAAGCTTGACAGATACCTTCAGTCCTCCCACAAAGGCTCATGCTTTATCCCAGGATAACTAACAAAACCTCTGTAAAGGTTTTTTAGGATGGAGACTGAGTAGAGCCACAGGTCCAAGGCTTGAGTGGGTGAGACATGACAGCATGGTGAAGGCACATCAGTCCAACATCCTAGCCTGACTGCAGCCCTTGTCTCTCAGGAGAAGCTGCGGTTTATGGCATGGAAGAAATATGAGTAATTTGGTACTTTCAGATGCAGGTTACAAAATTATAATGTGCGACTCTTCTTCTTGAGTGAGATTAAAATGTGTAGATTCTGCTGGCCCTCCCATGCACACACAGTGGAACACCAATCAGAAGATGAAAATATTGCTAAAATGGTTATTTTTACTGTACACTGAAATTACCTTGAAGAGTGATTTATATTTTATTTCAACCTTCCTCCCTCAAAAAAAAAAAAAAAAATCAAGGTTCTGTTATTTAAAACTGCTTTTAACCTTGTGCATTTAATGTACACAGAAAAAGTTCACTCTGCTTGTTACTTGTACACTGATAAAGGCACATAACTCAACATACACATGACATTTTTGAATGATGAGAGACAACCCAGACAGCTGAGATGGGTCAGACAGGAATCACAGTAAATCGGAGCAGTGCCTCCATGGTATTTGACTAAATGAACATAGCTATATTGCTACCTTGCAATACTCTATCCAGAAAAACAATCCCAGCTCTTAGTTGGTCCCATAATACTCTATAATTGCTCTGGTCAATCAGCAAAAATTAGGACAAATGCAATATGAACAACAGTCTCCAATCTGGGTCCATTTGTTCTTTTTGCATAGTAACACTGAATGTAACTCTGTGAAACCTTCCTTGTTATTGCTGTCCTTCATTCTTAATTACTGCTCTGAAGTGAAAATATGAGCCACAGTGGAGCATGTACGAATGACAGGGAAAACATCTGCATGCCAGGGAAAACATCCCACATCTCTTAGCAATGCCGGGGGCTCCAGGCTTTGCTATGGACCCAGGAGCTTCACTATTTGCCGATTAAAATAACAGGATTTTCTCCTTGATAACAGTTGTATTGGGTTTGCATGTCAAGGTTTTGGGGGAGGGGGGTACAGGAGTGGATTCCGTAAGAAGCTGCTGGAAGCTTCCCATGTGTCCAACAGAGTCAATGCCAGTCAACTCCAAGACTGACCTGGTGCTGGCCAACGCAGAGCCCATCAGTGACTGTGGTAGTGCTTCTGGGATAACAGATTTAAGGGGGAAATTAAACACTGCGCAACATCAGCAGCTGTCAGAAGAGAGGAGTGAGAATATGTGAGGGAAACAACACTGTGAACACTAAGATCAGCAAAGGAAAGGAAGGAGGTGCTTCAGGTGCCAGAGCAGACACTCCCCTGAAGCCTCTGGAGGACCCCATGCCACAGCAGGTTGATGCACCCAAAGGAGGTTGTGACCACCAGGAGAGAGGAGCCCAAGTTGGAGTACATTTGCTGGCAGGACTTGTGATTCCACAGAGGACCCATGCTGGAACAGCCTGTTCCTGTAGGACTGTGCCCTATGGAAGGGACCCACACCAGAGCAGTTTGTTTAGATCTGCAGCCTGTGAGAAGGACACAGGTTGGAGAAATCCATGAAGGACTGCCTCCCATTGGAGGGACCCCACACTGGAGCAGAAGAGTGTGAGTAGTCCTCCCCCTGAAGAGGAAAGAGCAGCAGAGACAGCGTGTGATAAACAGACCACAATTCCCATTCCCATATCCTGCTACTACTGGGGGAAAGGAGGTAGAGAAATTAGGGTTAAAATTAGGCCCATGAAGAAGGGAGGGGTGGGAGAAAGTGTTTTTAAAGTATGGGTTTATTCCTTATTACCCTATTCTTGATTGGATTGGCAATAAATTAAATTCATTTCATTGAATTATAAAATGGTTTGGGTTAGAAGGGACCTTAAAGGTCATCTGTTTCCACCCCCCTGCCATGGGCAGACATGGCACCCACTAGAACGGGTTGTTCAAAGCCCCATTCAACCTGGCCTTGGACACTGCCAGTGATGGGGCATCCAAAACTTCTCTGGGCAACCTGTTCCAGTGTCTCACAATACGGAATTTCTTTCTAATATCTAATCTAAACCCATCCTCTCTCAGTTTAAAGCCATCCCCCCTTGTCCTATCACTACATGCCTAATCAAATGACTATTCTCCGGTCATGCTTTGTCAACATCCAGTCCCTCAGAAATAAGATCACTGAAATAAAGAAAGAGTTACAGCTCACATGCAACACGAGAGGTCCTGGTAGAGTGAAAGAAGTTTATCTTCAACAGAGAGAAGAGAGACATAAACACTTCTTTTGCTACCAACAACTAATCAGATAAACTTTCTAGTAACAATCTTTGAAAGACACTAAATTTGCCAGAAATCAAGGGCAAGCACAGCATCTTAATTTTCTATCCACCCACATCTTTGCATAAAATTTCTACTTGAACATTATTAATCATTCATGTCATTGTTAACTTCTCTATGGTGTGTTTGCTTTTTCCTTATCAATATATGCATAAATCTATCTAATTAATGCTAATATAAATGTTTACTATGGGAAGAGATTGCCTACACTGAATTTCTAATTCAGCTAAACCAAGTTGCAGACATCTTTCAAATAGAAAAAAAATCAAACATTAGTCCCTAAAATTATAGAAATGTTTTGAGCAAACCCGTTGTGGGATCTTGATTATATCATGGAGCTACCTAAGAGCTGTTTGACATGTTTGCAAAATATTGTTCCTTTTCAGGTGGATATCAGCAAATAAATTTGTTCAACAATATAAAACCTTGTAAATGTTTAATCAGTTCTTTTAAGTCTGAAATAGTATGAACAGGAGAGAACCTATCTGGGAGCTGAGTTCAGTATGTACTGCTTCTTTGAAAATAGCAGTAAAAGCATATTCCACTTACTCAGATCAGTAATACTGAAAGACATTTTGGTTTTTTATATAATATTAAAATTTTAGACCATTTAATGGCATAGGAACCCCTACTTAGATTCTAAAAGTGCAATGGAGAATGTGTGTCTTATTATGATTTTTGTCTGAAACGATAACTTACAGGTAAGCTGCTTTGGCTTGAGGCTACACACAGATATTGCTACTTACTAACTACTAGTTGCTTTCCTTCTGCATCCTGCCCTAAGGATCCTACTTCCCCTATAGGCAACCCAATGCAGCTCGCACTGTGACATGAATCCAAAAGGCAGTTTTGTACTCTTTGTAATGAAAAATTTATTGTTAAAATTTTATTGAAAGTTAAAAGTAATAATTTATAAAATCTCATAAGAAACATTTGTATCTTATCTGAAAGAAATAAATGAACTGCTGGCTTGATGGAAAGGAAAAGATCTGTTTATTCACTAAGAAGATATTCAACAAGCTTAAAGTATGAAAATGTTAATTTTAAACTAAATATTAAGCCAGTGTGCTCAGCATCTGGAGCATATTTCAAGGTTGCAATGAGGCTAACAGAGTGAAAAATCTAATTCTTTCTGATATATTTAATTTGATTATGGATTTAAGAGGCAATAAATATGTAGTTCACATTATCTCAGAAAAACTGTTCTTTTCAGCTAGAGAAGAAAGTAATAAAGTTCAGAGTTATTCAGCATAACAATAATGAATAAACATTTTTGCCCATATAACAGGACAGATGATTCATTATTCCCTAAAATGAACATTATGATCACTTTGAAACATTTCTGGTTTTACCTGAGATGTAACTATTGCCTGGGAAAGCACATATATTAGCTGCAAGCATCATTAGCTCTTTTCACTGTTCTCATAGAACCCATTAGCATCAAGTGCTTCTGTTGTTCCTCTAATGCTAGCATGAGAGAAAAGGTACTTTCCCTCCCCCTCTTCCCCACGTATGTGTAGAGGATTTATGCTGTGTCTGGATGTAGGATCCTCTCCATGGGTCACAGCAGAGCTGGGCTGTCCCCCATGCCCAGCTCTGCTCTGAAATCACTGTCGGTGTTTTCGGTGACAAACGGGACGGGGAGCCTGGACAGGTGCTCCAGGAGCCTTTTATTATTTTACAGAGGGGAGCTAGAGATGGCACAGAGCTCACACCACCAAGGGCATCCAAATACTTCCTGGTTACAGAGAATTCTTAAAAGCTTCTTAGCCAATAAGCATGCTTCTAAAAGTTACAGACAACTGTCTTAATCAATTCATAAACACCGCACGTACATCTGCTAAACACAATGTTGGCTTGTTATCCCTTAACATAACAATACACAATATTTCATAAGCTTATGCTTATCTATCTTGCTAAGCATATTTTTTGCAACTTCAAAATCTATCTAGGCCAAACCTAGAACTCTAACCATTGTTTTAAATGTCCTTGCTGATATATAATTGTATCTTCCTCTAGTTTTCACAGGCAAAGCTGAATCCTAAATCCTTTTGCTTTATTTTCTGAAACCTGCTTTTATTTCTCACACTTAAGAGCTTTCCACCTTTTGTGTTTCCCCACAATCACCACAGCACTCAGCTGCAGCGTTACCTGAATTTGGTTAATCTTCCATAACTTTGGTGTTCTCTATAGTTTCATGGCCCAAATGCACAGTTTGGGCTCTGTCTGTTGTCAAAAACAAGAGTAAGGACACAAGGGGGCAAATCCAAGCTCTGGATGTCAAACAACTCCTTTAGGCAATTGAGCAATACTCTTGAGGTACCTGTAAAGGACCCTGACAACCTGCACAGGGTGAACACACTTGTTTTGGCTTGCTAAAGCTTCCAGCAGCATTTAATCAGGCTGCTCTTCACTCCCTCCCGGCTGCCAGCTCCTACCTAATAGGGCCAGTGGAGCAGCCAGGTCATGTACATGTAAACAGTGTTAACCTAATTCTGTGTAAAGTAGCACAGCATTTGTGTATTTCTCTTATTTGCTGTCTGGTGGGGTTATATGCTGTGCTTCAAATGAGTGCAACTGAAAGGAAATAAGGCAGCATCTTGGTATTTTATAATCTTGAAAAATATCACTACACCACTGGCAATAATAGTAACAACAATATTCTGACAGTTCTAGTCATATCAGCCCTGTTAGATCACCATGTGTGGCCACCCAAAACCAAAGCTTCTCACTCTGCCAAAACCAGGCTGCTGGAGCAGAGAATCTGCTGTGGAGCCCCTTCTATTCTACTGACATCTCAGGGGTTGTTAATCAGCTCCCATCCTGCCTGGAAACTTCAAAATATATATGTGTAGACAGACCAATATTCAAAGACAGACCAATAAATGGGGTTCTATAAGTGAACAATTCTACACCAGATGTCGACTACCCAAGGAAGCTGAGTGCAGTCCAGCCAGTTGTTCAGAAAGACATTCCCTCTGATGCTGTATCAAAACCTGCAGGCTGGAGAAGCATCCAGACTGAGATGCACAACTTAACCACAGGATGACTGTAGGAACAGGAATGATCCAGGCAGAGATCAATCTTTTTTCCTCATTTTCTATCTCCCTAAACTGCTGCCATAGCAGGAACTTGGACACCCGGATTAGAAAGAAGCTATGGCAAGTGCCAGCCATACTCCCAGTTCAGGGCACCAGGACAGCAGGGTGAGCTGAGGAGGCTGTAGCCACACAGTCTAGGTGCAATCTCTTGGACACCTCTCAATCACCAGAAAATGACTCCTAAAATCTCCAGTAATAGAGCCACCATTCCTGTCCTCAAAATGAAGGTCAGTGAGGGCAGTAGCTTGCATTTTTGGGAGCACTAACAGCAAAGCAAAGCAACTGTTTTAACTGCCTTGAAGAGAATGTGATAAATTTTCCATCCCTTAACTCCTTAACTCAGGAACATGTGTTTTTCTGAATGGGCAGCTCTTGCTCTTGTTTCCAAGTAACATTTTGAGTGAAAATCTATGAAGCACACACTAGAAAAAAGTCATGTGCTGCCTGGTTCTACATTTATAAATGAAAATATAGTTCTAAGGGCTAATGTTCATCCTGAGGAGAAAGAGACTGCAGATTTTTTAAGATAAAATAACATTTTAAAGGTTTTGATTTTTTTAATCTGCTTTTTTCTTTCCTCTCCACCTTCTGAGGTATCCCAGACAGCTACATATGGTTCAAGCAGATTATACATTTCATCAGGACAGGTGACAAAAATGAAAAACACACCTAGACACTTCAGAGCCACAGGAAAAATGAAATCAAGGTCTTTCAATAAATTTCACTTCTAGAAGACACCTCTATTAAAATGCAGAAGTGAAGCCATGAAATATTGAGGAAAAGGCAATGAAATGTGGAAGTTGTCACAAACCAAGAGATAAAAATCTTGGAAATACATGGTAAGAACAAAGTTCAAACCTTATTAATCCTTCTGTTATGGTTTACTGCAGCCTAATTGGTAAAATATACAACTCCAAACCTTTTTATGTGAAGCTTTTGAAGGCTGTCCTGGTAAATAAGATTCTCTATAGCTATAAGATTCTCTATGCTATATACAAAATGATTTGCACAATAACAAATAAAACCTTACAAGTATTTAGGCGAATGCTGGAATACGTGTAAAGATAATAAACAACACGTTATGAATTCCTTTGGCTGAATATATAGAAGTAAATATTTGAAAGTAATTATTATTATTTTGATTCAGTCAGAATAATTCTTCCTTTCTAATATTCCAGTGAATGATAAATATCTGATGACAAATTCAATGTTTCAGGAAACATAGGTATCGATGGAAATACTTTTAATTTTGTCCAAATTCTAAGACATGAACACCAAGGACAAAAAAATAAACCCAAATAGATTGTAGAGCTTATGTTCACAAGTCCATCATCACAATTTCTTCTCTCCAGGTTGCCACTAAGGCTGCTTGCATGGTTACCACCCCTGCAAGACTTGTCCCTGTTTGACAGTAAAGCAGAGAGAAACTCCAGGGGCCAAAAGAGCCTATGGGAGCTCTACCACTCTTCTTGTCAGGTGTATGTGCTCTCCCACCAGCAATCTCATGGGACAATTAAACAGATTGATAACAGGTGCTATTACCAGAATGACAGCCACCCTCTCCTTTTTATAGTTACCTTCCATTTGCTTTTTGCACTACGTCTTTCCTTACATGAGCTTACATGATTTACCCGATAAAAACACGACAAGTCATTGTTCTGAATTAGCCATTGTGTTGTAAATCACAGATTTTATAATTTATGATATTTTTGACTACCTGAACCCTCCCTAAAAAAACATTTAAGATTTCTCATCTCCTGGTGACACATGCTTGTAAAATGCCAGTGTTTTCAGCATTTGATCATGTTCGTGAGAGGGGTTGTCTTGAAAAGTGCTGGAACTCGTCAGTCACCGAGGTTGTTGGTAAATGTCTCTCAGTATCATTATTTCTATTTCATCTGAAATTCCATGGTAATGAAGCTTTAAGCACTGGGAGCAGGGAGGTGGAATAATGTAATTTGTAATTTAAAAACTGTGTAAAATGGACCAAGTTGTAGAGTATTTGAGGGGATATTCTCATCTCAGTGCACTGGGCTAAAGCAGCTCCTGTGTTAGCACAGGGGAATGCAGAACACCCGGGGCTGAAAATGCAGCATTTGTATAAATGCAGCCATTCTCTACTGAAAGCGAAATGGCACCAGAAAGACTGGAAAGTAGAAGACAGCAACATCCTCGCTGGTGGCACGACTCTGTTACAGTGGTGCCAGATTGTCCTGTCATCAGGGCAAAGGCACAAGTTTACAGAGACCCCAAAGAGCATGTGTTGGTGGCCAGTGAGTTGGGCTGTCAAATCCCTCACTTCCACAGTCAGTTCACTACACTCCACTTCTGGAGGTGTTCAGTGAGGATGGACTACAAATCTGAAGTGATTTTAGTTACATCACAATGGCCAGTTTCAACAACAGTAAAACCTGAGCCCACCACAAACCTACTGTTTCCAAATTGTGAAAGTATTTACTGTCTGTTTTCATGTTCAACAGCTTGACAGTTGCAATGGTCCAAATAGTCATTGGTTGTTTGACATCAAATTAGTAAGGGAAGAAATGTGATCAAAAAGTTCTGGTTTTGATAAAAATGTCAAGACTGAAAAATGACAATTAATATTAGAAATTTCCCAGGCAAAACCACAGTTTCCAGCCTTAGCTGGTGGTGATTGTATGCATGCAGTATAAGTTGTATCATCTTTAACTGTAATTTAAAAAAATAAACTGAAAAATTTCTAATTAGCCCTGAATATATTCCAGAGATGTCCACATAGTTGCTGTAGTGATGAGGCTGGTAAACATTCTCTCATGGACTCCTTGATTCAAGACAGATTAAATACATTGGAGAAGTGTCTTTGTAAACTGAAATGCACTTTTCTGCAGTGCCTTTTTCTCCATATATTGTGAATATTAGAGGAAAAACTACATGTGAAATCTTCACCTAAGACTATGCAGCTAAGGAAATGTTTAATTGTGTGATGGTTTAGTTTGGACTTGTTTTGTTGTGTCATTGTTTAAAGCACCATACAACTTACTGCTCATTAGTATTCATGCATTGTTACCTCCTAAGGCTCATGAATATTTCAGCAATACTCTCTGAATGCCTGTTATGAACGAATTTGATTGTGGGAGAAACATCTGTTCAGTTTTGGATGCCCTTGCTCAAGAAAGACACAGTCAAGATTGAAAAACTCCAGATACACACTACTATAACAGTGATTTAAGTTATAATTACTTAGTCTAAAGAAAAAAAAAAGGCAAATCTGATCTATAAACAGGTGAATAGTTGACACTTCTCTTCTCCTGCAAATGGACCCTCAAAATTTAGCCAAAGACAAAAGCAGGGTAAAGGCACAAAATAAAAAAAGGCACAGTGCTTGAAAATAGGTCAGTGTAAGGAGGAATTGTAACAAGCAGTGGGTTGAACCTGCCAATTCATGTCCTTTTTGGTGCAAAATTACTCCCTCCCCTTAGGTTTTTTAAACCTATTCATGTTCTGTGTGGTAGGACCAGGCAAGAATTTCTTGGAGAGGTAACATAGGCTAGCAGATCTACTCTTCTGGCTAACAGTAAATCAACAGTGGAGAGGTGGGAGATTTACTTTCCCTGTTTATTTGCTTGTCTCCAGAATGACTACTTGTTATAATAACTAACCACTACCCAGAGTCCAGGAGCACTAGTGTCTACCAATCGTAGACAAATAGTAACCCATAGCAGCATGTTCCAGGAAAACCAGGGAAATTTCACATACTCTTCGGCTCAGTTTGGAAGGAAAAATCACAGCTTTCTGTGAGGGCTGCAATGGAAAAATGAGATTCTGAAATAATTTATCTGGCCTGGAGGTCACAAAGCAACACACTCAAAACAAACTGAATGGAAAGAGAAACAGGGCAGGAAAGAAAATGTAGCAGCTCAGCTAAGTGGGAGAAAAATTTGCATTTTCTACTGTTCCTTAGCTGTACTGCAAGGTTTCAGGCTCTCTGAAATAATAAACAGGAGTTCAGTTTGTCTCACTATAAGATATCCTGGTTTGTGGCACTATCAGTTCAGGTCTTTTCTTCTGGTTACCCTCTTTCCAAAGGAGACTAAGAAAGCAGCCTATCTTACTGGCAAAGAAAGTACACCTCGTTTCAAAACTTCCAGATGTAGTGTCAGGGGCATTAAACCCTATCGCTGCCCCGTGCCCAGAAATTAATTTTGTGCCTTTCTGTGCCTTTAAACTGAGCCTGAGAGGGGGGAGGGATGGTTGTAACCTGCCTTCTCTCAGAGGATATATTTCTAAATTTGGCCAAAGCGGCACAGTCAGACAAAGTCCAACCGTGTTGAAATTCTAAGTGGGATAATCTTGTGACTTCGCCGATATCTCTCACTGATACTGTTCTGTTTCTTCAGCTTGAGAACTAGTGATCATCTGTTGTGGAAAATTTACAAGGGTGGTGACTATTGGTGATATGAGGACAACTGAAAGTTAGCTGTTTTCTTTAATAGCTGCTTTTCTTCTGAGACAAGCAGTAGAAAGATTACTGTCAAAATTTGCCCTTAGTTTCTAAAAAAAGATGAGGGTCTCTGAAGTGCTAATGCTATACATTATAAAATCCTAAGCAAACTCTATAAAGAGAATTTGAAACAGGCATTAGCTGCAGTATCCTTGTTTCCCAAATCAGCTACCCCAACTGATGAGCTGCTTCACCGGTTGACAGATGTGCAAGTGTCCCCACAGTGCTTTTGACATTTTCGAGCATCCAAACCTCTTCTGGAGGAAAGGCATCGAGGGAAATAGACCTTTTGCTCATTAATCTTTTGGCCTTTCTGAGATGAAAGTCAGCGTCTCTCTCTAAGTGGATGGTCATGACATGGACATTTGTTCCCCAGGAATGTTGTCTCAACAACACCTTGAGGAGCACAGGCTAAGCCTTTGATGCACGCACCTCTTTCTGGAGTTATTCCTCACCTAATTCCCAATCAGTGCTCCCTGCAGAGACCTATTTGAAAACAGACTTTTCTCCTATTTAGTCATTCCTGACAGAGAACATATGCTTTAAGAAGTAGATCCTACATGAATCTTCTTGTCTTTAATTGAAAGATTCTAAAGCAATCATCTTGTCTTGTAATAGAAATAATCAAAATATTTTTCTGCACCTTCTTGTCCAAAATTATTCAGGATAGAGGGTAAATAATCCATGCTGAATAAGAGAACTGACAAAAAAGTTGCTCTAACTGGATAGTTCCACACACAAGTTTTTACATATTGATCATGTCTTTGCTTGAAAAAAAGTGATTCTTTCAAAAAGATTAATAAGACATTTGCAGATTTTTTTATTTTCTTAAATAGATTCTGTCAACATCTCAGGTTATTGAAAAGAAAGATTCTTTTTTTCACAGATTTGGTAATTATACTTGTTTCCATATTTTAGAGTTTTCTATTTTTGGTAATTAGAACTGCCATATCAACAAAATGTCTGTCTTTTATTTGAAGGGAGAGAATATTCAATCAAAACAAAGATAACAAGATAATTCCTTCATTTGAATTTCAGGTGATGCAAGGATGATGTTACCTGCTACTTGCCCAGGTGAAAAATTGGTAATAAACAGAACAGACAACCTCTTGTACTATCCCAGCATTTCTGTCACTTCATGATCCATTTCAAATATGTCATTCTGAAAAAAATAGCACATGGCATATTTGCTGAGGTGCTTTGGAAAGTAGCACTAGGATAATAAATTAGCAGATTCAGGAAATCCCTCGGAATTTGAATATTGAGACAATGTTTGGACATTGTCTAAGACTAGTTTTCCAATTGCAGCTTCAGGTATGCTCTTTATCTAATAATGCTCCAAGCAGTTTTCAATGAGACATTGGAAATTACCAGAATTGTGCAGGAGAGTACAGTTCAGGAATTGGCATCTCTTGAGGTTCACAGCATCACAAAACGGTTGAGTTAGAAGGGGCCTCAGGAAGTCATCTGGTCCAACCACCCTGCTCAAGCAGGGCCACTTAGGGCTGGTTACCCAGGACTGTGTCCAGACAGCTTTTGAAGATCTCCAGGGGTGGAGACTCCTCAACTTGTACCAGTGCTCAGTCACCCTCACACTGAAAAGTTGTTTCCTGATGTTCTGAGGGAATTTCCCATGTTTCAGTCTGTGCCCATTGCCTGGCCCATTGCCTCTGGGCACCACTGAAAAGAGTCTGGCTCCATCCTCTTCGTACCCTCCCTTTAGGTATTTGTATACATCAGTGATATTTCAGTCCCCTCCAGGCTGAACAGTCCCAGCTCTCTCAGTCTCTTCTCACAGGAGAGGTGATCCAATTCCTCCATCATCTTAGTGGCACTCCACTGGGCTCTCCCTAAAAGCTCCATAATTGAATATTTTGGTTAAAAACAATGTTTTTTACTTAAAACTCTCTAATTTGCAGACTTTCTTTCTTGTTTTCTCAGTCATTGTTATCAAAGCAGTCCTGTGTTAGCATTCAAGAAAATCCTGTTTCCTCCCTTTCGCCTTCATCTTCCCTTTTCTCCTATTTCATATGGTCCCTTGCACCAGATCAAATTGATGAAACACATCACAACATGGTAAGGGAATTTTTGTTTAATGCCATCATTATTTCTGTGCCAGATATTAGTTCAAAGACCAGAAAGCACCAAAAATGAGCACTCTAACATTCACCCAAAAACAGAACTATGAGGATAAATGAAGAAAAATTAATTTGACATGCAAATTGACTAGATTTTGAAGCAGCAAAGCAGTTAAGAACATGAATCACGTTGTGAAAGATGGGTGAAAACAGAAACACACTGGGACTGGCTTCTGCTGAAAGCTGCAATCTGTCTGTACATAGGAGGCCTTCGGAGTCTCCTGCCAGTGATAAAGCTGCTTAAATGTGGGGGGCGGGGGGGTTTGCTGATTCAGCAGTCTTGATCCACGAAGCAAAAGTGATGCCTCAGAGTGCACTGGTTCACAGAGGTGTCTTCCTTTCCCCCACATGGAGCCAGGGAGTGGGGGGTGCCCTCCGGTGTAATCTCACCGGCTCTGGACAATTACGGCTGGGAACAGGAGAGTGCAGCAGAGATAATTGATGTCATGCACTGCCATCTGCTGTGTCTCTTCTCACACTACCACACGAAACTCAAGCCTGGAAGAAATGGAGATTGAAACAAAACTATCACTGCATGTCATTTTCATTGAGCTTCAAGAAGGGATTGCATAAGGGTTTGGAGAACGGATACAATGCACAAATGAATACAAAAGGTATATGTCCACTGGAGGTCCCAAGTTTTGCTCAGAGAAGGAGACTGTCCATATTCTTTCCTTTTGAAAATAAGGATTTGATGTGTACTAGCACATTAATGAGAGAAAGCATATGTAAAGTAGAACAATCTTCAGTGTCATAAAATGCTTTTAGAATATTTGGATGTGCTGCTGACTTTTATCCTATCTGAAAATTTATGTTAACCCCCGAGAGTGAGCCTCAGAAAATCTGTCAAATATATTTGCATATATTCCAGCTCAGAATCTCCCCAGGACAGTAGCTACACCCTATTTATAGATAAAAAGCCAGTTGATAATGTGAGGGAGCAGCTGGCCTTTTGAAGTGCTAAGAGCAGACCACAAAGTATTACATGGCAATTGCAGATTGAGAAAAGACATAGACTCAGCAGAGTGCAGGACTTTCTGAAGGAAACAGGGGATTTGTCATGGAAACCTTGGGAATATTGGTATGCCTACCACACTCCTGCCAACTTCAATAGGACAAGTCCTGGCATCACATTCTTCTCCCTGTAAAACAGGTATAATTCAGTGGTATCTTGGTTCATTACATTGTAGCTCTCCTTTTTCCAAAAAAAGGCATAAGATTTGTTCATTTAAAACTCAGTCCTGCTTTCCATCCAGGTCCTCTAACCTCTCCATGCATACCACCACGGATCTATCCCATAACATGTTTTGTAGTCCCGCCCGTTTTTCGTCTTCATGGTATTTTTCTCTAACTATATATTGTAATGATATACAAAGCAGAATAATTCCTATTGGAAAAACAAAATTTCCTTACCCATACCACCCACTCTGCTTGGTTCTACCAGACCTCAATCGTATTTTGCATCAGGGCAGTGAAGGTTAAGTGATGCAAGTTGATTCAGCATGTGTTAAGAATGAGTGATAATTTTAAAATTGTCTTATTTTCATGTTTTTTTCTAATAGTTCTTCATTATGTCTTGGTACCTTAGTGCCTGAATTCTTCTACAGTCTAAAATTATTTGCCATTCTTACCAGGGAATAACTTTATACAGGTGGGCTTGTTTCTTCAGTCAAACACCAATGACCGTGTGTGCACAATAACAGCTCCTATGATGTTGATACTTTTTTCTGTTTGTCAGACATGGCATTATCACACTTAACCTAGATACATATGAACTACATGAAACTGCTATCCAAGGGTGTGGAATGGGCTTGCAAACCATACCAGGGGAGTTAAATGCAACTTTTAGAAGGATGGAGCTACGTATCATACGTAGTCCCACAAGGTATACCCAGAGTCCATTGCAACACAATATTGTCATGATTGCTCTGGGCTTATCACATTTGCAGACATGGGAACACATTGCAAGACTGATACAGAATTCAAAATTATCCTGATAAATCACAGGCACAGTCCAACAGAAATATAATATTCAAAGGAGACGTGCAGAATTTACGGTAGTTAAACTGTCAGCTGTTCAGGTGCTGGATGGCAGATGACTAATCAGTTCTGAAAAAAAGGAGCTGGCAGTTACTATGGATCACAAGCTGAACATGAGTCAACAACATCATGCTACTGCAAAAAAAGAGAAACATCACACTAGGGTGAAAAAATAGAAAATTAGTCTGCAGCACTGGCAGGATCATCTCTTCATCCTACACAGCACTGGCCTGACTTCAGCTGGGGTACTGCACTGAGTGCTGCTCATAAAGAAATCTTCCAACTTCTGGGCAAGAGTCCCCCAGGAGACTGATGATTGAATGAGGTCTGGAACATAATCTGTGAAGAAGAAAAGAGGATATTTGACCTGTTCATCCACAGCAAAAAAGAGTCAAAAGGAGCATGAGAACACTACAGCAGGTGCTCAGCAAAACTATGAAATTCCCATCTTTGAGGATTTGCAGCACCTGATTGAATGAGGTGTGAGTCAGCCTGCAGTCCTAGCAACTTGAAAATCCTGTAGGACTGGAGCACTTCTCCTGTGAAGACAAGCTGAGAAAGCAAGGGATATTCAGCCTCGAGAAAAGAAGGTTGTGAGACCTCATAGTAATCCCTCCAGTACCTTAAGGGGGCCTACAAGAGAACCAGAAAGGAGCATTTTATCAGCAACTGTAGTGATAAGACAAGGAGCAATGAGATCAAACTGAAATAGGGGAAATTTAGGTTAGGTATACAGGAGAAATTCTTTACTGTCAGGATGCTGGACACTAGAACACATTGCCCAGAGAAGTTGTGGATGTCCCATCCCTGGAAGTGTTGGATGGAGCTCTGAGCAACCAGGGCCAGCAGAGTGTGTCCCATCTCATAGCAGGGGGGTTGGAACTAGATCATCTGTTATGTCCCATCCAACCCAAACCATTTTATGATTCTATGGCATTGGGAGGAAGGGCTCCATGTCTTTGAGTTTGGGGGTTGGGAATGCTTGTTTTTGTTTGGTTTTGCAGGGTAGGGGTCTGCTTGGATTTTGATTGCTAAAAAAGGTCTCTGGTGGCAAGAACAACTCCCTTGCCATGCAGCAGTACTTGCAATAGAGATTTATACCAAATTGCACAGAGTGAAATCTACACAAACTGGCTGCAGACATCCCCCAGAGAGGAGTTTTATTCAAAGTGCTGACTGCAATGCACATTAAATACTCCCTTGGTTCTACCTGATGTAGTAACAAAACTTAGCAGCAATGGAATTTCTGCCCTGATCTGTAAGACTTAGCCCTAGAAAGAATTCACCACACTGGGTTTTTCATTCCTTTCACTTTTTATTTTCCCCCATGGTAAAAGCTCTATTTTGTCTTATTTAATGCTGATCACAATCTTTATCTTTAAAGAAATCTGTTTCTTATAGTCAGGGTATTTAGTTCTATTGTGTGTGTACTACATTCCTTGTTGTTAAAAGTTTCTTCTAAGGATCCAGTGGCTGGCATTGATTTCTTTTTTAAATCATTGCAAAAATATTTTTTGGGGGGCTGGGGAATGAACATATGTAAAAAATTAAACTTTAGAAAAATATCCAAGAGTAGTGGTCACCCAGTGCTGGCATAATGCCAGCCTTGACACTATCTCTAACTCACTGGCAAGCTGTTTGCAGAGAATTTCTGATATAATTTCCTTATATCCATTGCAAATTTCTTTTTTACAAGGTGTAAGGTTCTATACTACAGCTCTGGGAGCTATATTAAAGGATCTTATTATAGGACAGAAAAAACAAGATAGCTAGAAAGCTGGACTGGAAGTTAAATATTTATAGGGAATCCAAAGGGATTCCACAGAGATTGCGTTTCAGTGGTTTCATGTATTGTGTATGCTAAAAAAAGCCATCTGGAATCCTAATGAGCATACCAAATACTATAACAGAATTTGATTAAATAGGAAAATACCCAAACATAGGGGGTAGTCATGAGAAAGGCACATTCTTCTGTATAGAGTTCCCTCTTGACTACAAAAAGTCAACATCAAACTTGTGTGTGCCTAGATTCATCTCTCTTACTGAAGACAGGTATAGTACACAGTCACCCCAGACTTGCTTAATGTGGATGGAAAGAGAAAGGCAACATCACAGGGCAATTTATTCCAAACGGGATGAAGGTGTGCATTTTCCTAGGTCAGGTATAGAAAGATGTAAGAAAGACACTAAGCTCCTGCTCTAACTGTTGAATTCAATGCCTAGAGGTGGTGAGAATAAAGACAGCCAATAAATGCAGGCCTATCTGCAACATATGGAACAGCCTGTAAGAAGGGTGGAGGTTCATGCTTCAGTTAACACAGCCTCTTGCAAAAGCCAAGCTCTCACCTAGGTTTTAATGGAACCTGAAGGAAGCAGATTAAGTCTTTAAGACTGTGTAAATTAGTGACAGAGAAAGTGAGAAACACATATTTTGGTTAACGTAAGAAAAACAACCTTCCATACACCCACAAAATAAAACAGCCAGACATTGCTATACATTCAAAACAAAGTGCAAAGCAAAGTGTTTCCCTCTGGATTGTCAGCATCCTTTTTCAGCTGTCCAGTTGTTTCATATCTGAATAAGAAAGCCTCCATTTATTTATGTAGTCACGCTGACACCAGGGCTTTCTACAAAATCTCTCCTCGTGTTGCCTCTGTGCTCCACCTGGCTCCACTTAAGCTCATTAGTGAGGAATGATACTCCACAGGGTGGTTCCCAGCAGTGCTGGTCCTTTCCTCACAGACCAGGGCCAGCTGCTCTCTTGCATCCTGTCATGTCAGGACAGGCTGTGGCATGATGTTGTGGTGCTGAACTGTGACAATAGGCAGGAACTACAACTCACAGTTTTGTCACTAACCTAATTTCAAACATCCTCAGCATGGACACAGTAGCCTGGCTCTTTACCTCTCTGAGATAAAAAAGTTGCTTCCAACTTACCTAAACTTATTTGGTGATGTTGAACTAATAAAACAAACCCTGAATAGCCTATTTTTCAACACTGTTCATGTCTCTGTAAATACTGTGATGTTTGCTACAGGGAAACTAAAATTATGGAGACACCAACAGAGAAAATGAAAGGAAAATATCAAAGTATGCATTAAAAAATATCCACTTGACATGTTTGCAAATAGACTTTCAAAACTTTTCAAACTTTTTGTTGCTGAAATTATGGTTGTCGATTATTATTAGCCAGCACATGTTTATCATGAGCAATAAGATCAAAACAAAATAAGGCAGTTTCTAGAAAGGAAAATAAATGTGACAGCAAAATATGCCCAGAGAGGTTGATCCTGTTTTCAGAGAGTGGTTTCTAAAAGTAAGGGCACTAACTTGCAACTGATTTTCCTTGTACATGCTCATCACCAGTGGGAAACAGTTATTTGATGGTTGGTCTGCAATGGAAGAAGACCAAGGCAAGCCACAGATAAAGGGCACAGCTGGACAGGCATCAGCCTTGCTCAAGTCAAGGCATTAGCCTTGAGTCTGGGTCAGCAAGGTGCAAAACCAGGTACAGGCACAAGTTTAACCCAACTCAGGCAAGGACCAGCTTAAACACAGCTTCCAAGGCAAGGTGGGGGAATCTGCAAACAAGACTTGTCTTGAATGAAACTGGCAGCTGCTAGGCAGGATGCACACCATGAAAACCTGCTGCATCTGCTGAAACCACTGCTGTCGTGGCACACAGGGGTAGATTTTTAGGGTGGAGCACTGTGTATTGTAAGCATTGATGAGGCACCATGAGAGACAGCTCACAGCCTTCCCAGTGGTCAAATCTTCTCAACTTAAAGGTATTTTGCATATGTCTGAGCTAGCATTAGTTCTTTTCCCTAGTTTCTCATGCTTCAGCAAGAAACTCAAGCATTCTAAGATACTGCAAGGAAGACTGCTCTAGTGCTTTGACTTCTATGAAATATATCATGCTATTTTCACAAATGGCTTGGCATGGCCTCTGCTCAGAAGATTTCCCAACTAAATTTTGCAAACTCATGGATCTTTGACAAGTATCAAATTACATAAGAGCTTATCTCTAAGGAGCAGATGAGCCCTTTGATATCAGAGAGTTTATTACCTGATGCAGGATTTATTGAGTGCTTCCACAAGAGCTCTTCACCCCTCCTTGCTCTCAATGTGTTTATATACTTTTTAATATATAAAAGCTGGGATATACTGTATAGGAAGCATTTGGCTGCTCCATCCTAGAAGAAAATTTGTACTCTTCCAGGAATCCTGTCCATCCATCATCTCCATCAAAAGCAAACAAACTTTCATAGTGACTGCTGCCCACCAGGAATCACGTAGTTGCCTCCTTTCATATATAAACAACAATCAACTTTAATCAGCCTTTAATCTGTCAGTAGCCCTTTGATAAGAAAACTATCCACTTATACTTCATTAATCATGTTTCAGCAGAGCAGGCCAGGATCTGCTAGTTCTGTGAGCAGAAACAGACTCCCCTGGGGGTTTTGGTTTGGGGTGTTTTTTTAAAGCCACAGAAAGGGAAAAAACATGAGTAGGTGTATGTACTTGTGAGTGTGTGAATAGTTCCATAGGAGTTTGCCAGCTGGAGGAGAGGCATTAATCTGCATTGCATTACATCACTGAGCAGATATTAGAAAGCACCACAACCATTTTTCCTTAACCCTACATTATATCTCTTCAGGCTGCGCAGGACTTTACACTTTCAGAAAACCTCAAGACACAGAAATGGAACAAGAAAATAGAAAAGCTTTCAAAAATAAGGTTTGGAAAACAGAAACATTATCTATTCTCATGACTGTCCAGTTCATGCTTCTGCTTTGCTTTTGGGGGCCTTAACATCTTGAGAAAAAGGACACCCCACAAGCAATTTTGGTTGTTTCAAAAGACAGACATAATATTAGATAGATAAGTTAAAACTCTTATTTAAAAGACTAGGTGCCATTTTTCTGCTAGCCTCTGATCCATCTCAGTTTTTGTACATTCCTACCAAAAAAAAGCCTGATCCAATTGAACACACTTGCTGTAATCAGTGCAAAGCTACCATGATGGTCACATGTGTAATAACAAACCAGAAGAATCAGAAAGTGACCCAGAAAATTAATTAAGAAAAGCAAATCTGCTGAAAGTTTATCAAACAAACAAACAAAACAAAACAAAAAAAAAACACAACAAAACAACAACAACAAAAAAAATCAGTGCTTCTGTCTTTTGATGTTTCACAGCTTCCATGAGAGCAAAATGAAGACTTACATGTACTGATTTAGGTGACTCTGAAATTTTGGAAATACATTAAGCGATCCTCATGTTTTCAGCTTGGCTTTGTCAGAGTCACTGATGAGTCTTTCCTGAATTGCCACTCTTGTTTTGCTCTTGAAGCAAGTGCCACACAAGTCAGTGACCCTGTCTTTCTCTGTCTTTGACTACATAGTGCAGTAGCAGGCTGGGTAAATTGCAACAACCACCATGTTGTTTTTTAAGCTGCTGAGCGGTACCACTTTGGTGCCTGTGCCTGATTAACTATGGACTTGGAATCAACAGAGGAGAAAAATCTCATAAAAGAGAGTTATGTATTTCACCAGCATATCTGATAGTGCTACAGCAGCAGGATGCAGACAGACTCAATAGGTCGTGTCCACAGGCTACTGCTGGTGGGAGGCAGCTCCCCTCCCTCTGAACACAGAGAATACCAACATCAATGACAGAGGTGGTAAATAAGACTCATACCCTGAAAAATATCTGGGTGTCTGCAGAGAGGAATTCACCTGAACCAATTTGCATGCTGGCCTTAGGATGAGATGATTTTCTGCAGTTCAAGAAGAAAGATCCCACTTTACGCACCTGAAAATTTTCACTCATTCCCTTGCGGTACCCTGTGAGCTGGTGGAGGATCCCAAGAACCCTTGAACTACCCCAGCCAGATGCCAGATGGAATTTAGGCTTGACAAAGGAATGTCAGAAGCGGGATCATCTCTAACCATACCACCCCTGGCTATTAAAAGCATCCACCTCCCCTCTCCCTAGCAGCGAAGCCCTTCAAAACAAAGGTCCACTCACAGCCAACTCAATAGGCAGTCCTTTAAGTTGCAGGAATCATCAAAATCTCGTATTTCCAGAGGTCATCTCTCTGTGTTAGTTGCCCAGAGGGTCCCGTTCAGAGGCCCATTCTGGCGAGTCCCTTGCACGCAGCTTTGACAGCCCATCTCAGTGCAGTTTTCCTGCCAGCCCCAAAAGCTGTCAGCCCTCAGGGAGGTGAAGGATGGCAGCACTGGCAGGCTCAGGATGCACATGAGGAGCTCTCTTTCAGGCATGCAGGGCCTCATGTTTGGATGCCCCTGCTGCAGCATATCAATCTCTCATCCCCAGTGTCACACACCCCCAGCTCTTTTAATCTAAATGTTCACATCCTCACTCCCAAGAGTAAGAAACCGCTTATGCCTTGGAATCAGCAATTAAAATCACAGGCCATTCCTTAGCTGATGGTGGATGCTGTCCCCAGCAAGATCCCTTCTTTTCCCCAAGCCTCCTGCCCAGCCACCAGCTCAGCAGGCACCACTTGCCCATCCTTTTCCCCCAGATAGGCAGGATCAGATCTCAAGGCCCCACTGCCCTGGGCCTCCACCCCAAGGTCAGCCCTGGCCGCCCCTATCCCTGCTCAGGTGGCCCAGCCCCCTCCCTTGTGCTGCAGAGTACAGCCCAAACACCCCGCTGGAACCCAGGTCCATCCACATACTCTACTAGTGGCCTGGATCACTATCCAGCCCATCAGCACCTGCTAGTGCTTGCCACTCATTTTCAGGCATCATTTCACAATAATTACTATTCTCTTATTTCATTAACAGCAGTAAAACACTTTGATAGAAGTCACTTCACACGGTGTTTCCATTTAAGTTCACTGCTGGTACTTCTGAGAAGATGAGCAGCTCAGAGTTTGCAGCAATGGGTCAGCTGAAAGCTGCAGACCTACATAGTCACATATTAATTTTGCATTATGGGAAATAGTGAAAAAGCTCTGACATTTGCTACTACTACATCTAAGAAAAAATGTAAACTGATGCAAAGCCAAAGGAAACAGATGGGTTCTGTTTAATATGATGCCATATTGCAATTTAAAAAGGTCTTGCGCTGTGCTGTCTGACATGCTTCGCTTGGAAATGAAAACTTCTGGATTCCTCTCATTTCCTCTCCCTTAAGCTAATGGCAGCAAACATTTGAAGCAATTGCTCCCCCTAAGCCTCACTCACTATTAAATTACAGACAATTTGCAATGCAGGTCAGAGTCATGGAAGGCTGTTTCCATGTAGATGTTCGATCTGGCACCCTGCTGAAGCTAATGAATCAACAAAATTTTGTAAAATTTATTTTTTAATTTATTTATCTTTCTTTTTTTCCTGAGTTAAAAAGGCTAAGTCCCTGTAGACACTTTTCAAGGGGACTAAACCCTTGCTAAGGCATTCTGAACTGTGTGAAAAAGAATAGAACAAACTTTCTAATAGATATCTTGGAACTGGTGGAAATACAAGAGCATTTGCCTTGTTATATTCCTGTGCTCTGTGCAAACTGTGCACATTATTTCTCCTGACTTTTGGCAGGATTCACAAGGCAGATTAAAATCCTAATGATATTTTAGTTGCCCATATCCAAGACTTCATAGCTACACTTACATACTGCATAACCATCAAGTTATTGAAATTGTCTTCTCAAAAACTGCCTACTCAACACCTTCCCTTAAGTTTTTTTCATGGGGGATACATGCTTGGCTCTCACTGGTGCTGCTGTGTGTTGTACTTGAGCCCCAGAACCGTTTCCAGCGTTGGTGAACCCTCTTCTGTTTCCCGGGGTCCCACCTGCAGGGCACTTCCAGAGTGTGAGCAGTCTCTCCAGTCACCCACATCACACAGCAGGCCCTGTGGACCATTATTTCCTCTGAGCACTCCTGTTGACACAGTGCTGACACAAGTCAAGTAAAGCTCTAATGACTCTTTTGCAGTGGGGATTTTGATTAACAGCTCTGTCCCTTCATGGGATTTTTCACACAGCTAGTTATCTACCAGGTGTCTCACTGCCAGCCAGCCACCTGCACAATAGGCTAACACTGACATTGACTGTCCAGATTTGCTGATAGCTGCAGCACTGAGATAGGTACTGAGTCGGCAGAGCTGACTCTAAGTGAGAGGTCACTTTCTAACAAATTTTATTGAGACTGAGATCTCTCTGAAGGGCAACAATCACGTTTGTTAATTTTTGTAAGATACCCTGGAAAGTTGAGATGCTGGTGTATTGAGACATTTATAAAAGGTCACTAAGAATTTCCATGAGGAAAGTGAATTTCCAGTGAGGAAGTAATTTGATTGTAGAAGTTTGAGGGCATTTCATCAGAGGCAAATAAAGAAGGAATACTTAATATCAGATTAAATCATACAAGACCATTTTGCACCATGAGTGACATTTGACTGCACTCCTAAAGCACTGTTGTGGGCAGTTCACCTGAGAAGAATGTCCGTAAACCAAAATTCACTGAAAAAATCTCTACACTGCTAAAAGAAAAGAAAGGAATTTCACCTAGAAATGAGAATTATATGAGAGGCTCCTCACAATGAGGAAAAGATAGCCCAGCACAGAGCAAACAATAGTGTAAAATGAACACATTTGGAAAATATTCGAGGCAGAGAAGGGAAGGGTTACAATGGATTGCATATGATAAATCAGAACAAACTGAATGACTTGGTCCTTCACTAGATGGAAAAAAAAGCTGGTAGTAGATGGCTTTTGCAAAGGCAATTCATTTAGTACTTTTTTTCCTTCAATCTTACTTCTTCTATCTTCATTAAGAAAGTAAACTGGGCTCAGGTGCCTGACACAATTAACATCAGTGATAAAGTGGTAACAGTTTAGGCTAGAACAAAGACAAACTGGAGATTATTTATCTATGATACACAAACAGTCCCACTTCCACCAACTCTAGCAAACTCAGGGACGTGAATGAACTGATCTTTACAGCTTTTGAAATTCATGGGGAAAAAGAAAAGTACCAGAACAATGCAAAAGCCCATCATAGCACCCACATTTGAGAACAGAGAAAAGACAAAAAAGAGATATTGTAGAATGACCAGCCTAAGTGTCCTGCAGGGGTAAATACTGGAAAATATAAACAAGATTTTTGAGGCAAAAGGGAGATGATCATCAAGCTGATACAAATTTTTTCAAGACCAAACTGTGAAAAATAACAGAATACAAATTCTCAGTATGAAACTGGCAAAAGGAATGGATCTAATTCTTGTGATCCCTTTGTGTAAAGAGAGCAGTGAATAATGTAGTAAGTGATTTCATATTTGCATACAGCAATATGCACATAATGCTGGTATTTATATTTTTCAGAGAAAGAATAAGAAAGGAGATGTCTAAAAATGAAAATCTAAAAGAATAATCTAAGAAGTATTAAAAATTATTTCTTGTAGAAAACTTAAGATGTTGGATCTATGGAGCTCACAAAATTGCCCCAGAAGACTAAGCTGACTTAGTGACAGCAGACGTGTTCACTTTCATGATATTGATATCATGATATTTCAATAGCAAATTGAATGGATCTATGGATCAACTGAAAGGAAGGAATGGCAAGAATTAATAATGGGAAGTTAGACACAAAATGGTTTAGGAAAAACTTTCCATCTTTTCTTATCTTCAAATCAAGACTGGCTGCCCTCTGGAACTGACAAAATTTGAAAAAATATGAAAGTTTGCTGAGGCTCAGTAACCAGTACAAGGAAAATATATTCACTGTGTATTTTTTTTCTTTTTGACAGAGTCTCCACATAAGCTAAATAGGAATCTCACTGATACATGCAAACAAAAGCCTAATTAACTTAGGAAGCTCTCAAGGTAGCATTTACTTGGAGGTTAGAGAATTAAACACAATGGACTTACCAAGACATAAGCCAAAGCATCATTTTTTGGTAAAATAATGCCTTGATACAGGTTTCACAAATATCTCAAAAGACAACAAATAGTCTCATATGTCCCAAAACCAAAGAGGGTCATACAAGCTTCATTAAAGGTTACAGGTATAAACTGACATCATCATCCAGCTGATTCAGATAATGCTGTACTTGATTTGTAATACACTTGTACTGCTGGAGGTTGGGTGAAGTAGATAATTGCACAGAGACACATTATATTTCCACTGGTGCTTGTGTGTACATGAACACATGCCAGAAGATAAAACCATAATATGAACAAATCAGTGGACTTAAAATTATGCTCCTGATTTGTAAGTTACAATAGCATGGTTATATTTGGCATACTCTGACAAAAGATAATAAGAGCTGCTGTACTCTTTGGTTGTACAAGAACCTCCTGCAATCAGACAACAGAAAGAATGACCCTCCCTCTAACAATAAACTCCCTGTCTGCACAGAGGGGCTGAACATGAAACGTGCATCTGCCAAAAGAGAGGGCATTCTTCTGAACCCAGTGCCACCAGTGATGCAGGACTGTGCACCATGCCAGGGTGCCCTTGCCAGTGCCCACCTGCAACCAGCACCATGCTTGTGCTGCAGCCTTTAAAAGCAGTAGATAGTAATGTCAAACAGAAAGTCTCTGAGGAATCTTGGCAGAAACGAGGGTGTTAATGTTTATGCAATGTCCACAGGACAAACACGGAAAGGACAATGCTCCTCTCACTCTGTCTCCTTACCCTAGCAGACAATGGAGGAACCATCAAAGTACGTGGCAAATGTAGTCAAGCCTGCACAGTCACACACATGAATTTTCATTTCATGAAAGGAAACGAAATCTCAAAATCAGAGAATGAAGAGAAATTAAAAGACTGGACAGGACATATGATGAAATTAAATGCAATTGAAAAAAAAATAGAAAATTCAGAAATGGGGTGAATATCATTTAATATAATGGGATGACATGAGGTGCACTGAAATGGACCGAAACTTGCTGAAAGCTACTCCTTGGAACCACAAGATTTCATTTCCTGTCATGAAATCATGAAACAAAATCAAATCTCGAATTTAGGGGACCAAGTGAAATGGACATTACATATAATGAAATTAAATGCAATTGAAAAAAATAAAGAGAATTTTGAAATTGAGTGAATACAATTAATTGCAATGTGATGACATGAGTTGCAGTGAAAAGAACTGAAACAGGCTGAAATAATACTCATTGAAATCTCAACATCTTGATACTAAGTGAAACGAACACAAAGGAGAGGAATTATGATGAAACGAAATGCAATCCAAAAAATAAACTATTGAAATGGAGTGAATAGCATTAAATTTTAAATGGGATGACATGAGGTGCAGTGAAAAGGACCAAAACTTGCCGAAATGATACTCACTGAAATCGCAAGATTTCATTTCCTTTCATGAAATTAAGAATATTCATTAAAGGAAAAGAAATCTTGAAATCAGGGAATGAAGTGAAACAAACCCAGAGAAGAGGAATTATAATGAAATGAAATGTAATAAAAAAAAAAAAATTCTGGAGTGAAAACTATTCAATAGAATGGGATGCCCTCTTCAAGTCACATACAGTCCGCTCAGCCACTGTTAGCCTTAGTTGGCTTTGGATTGATAAATTGAATGTACAAGGTGTCAAAGCTCGTCACCAGTCTTCATTGTCCCTAAGAGAAACGCACAGTCTGAGAGTCATGAAGATGCCAAATGCAATGGATGGGGTTTGTAGGTTTGGGAGGTCCATGTTATATTCCTAGTTCAGACTTCACTGTGTGTAAAGACAAGTAATAAAGAAATAAAACAGACAAGAAATACAATGTGTACAGACAAGAAATAAAACACGGAGAAAGTAGCAAATTCTGAACCATATTAGTGATTTCCCCAGTTTTAATTAGTGTTAATAAGTTAATTATAATGCGTTAGAGTGAAATTATGCCATTTGCTTTAGGAATTATGTAATGTTAGCTTTATGACTGATGTAAAACAGTCAGAGAACCAACTCAAAGTTTTTCATGTGGAGGGACAATTGTTTTGCACTGTTGTTACTGGTTATCTCTATTAGCTATATGATCATTTACCCTGGAGTGATAGCACTTCAGCATGGAGAAAGGGATTCTTTTGCTAAATTCAAATTACAATTAGAAACTGTGAGTGGTTTTATTCCTTTTCCATCCTTTGTCACAACAATCTTATTTCTTGGTCCTTCACACAGCTGGAATATGTCTGTAGGTCAGCAGTGAGAGATTAGCTTCATAAATTACCCTCTCCAGGCCCACTGCCATTCCCAAAGCATCCTAGTATCTGACAATAGACATGATATTCAAGAAAAAGACAGTGTTTCATCACACCATAGAAAATAAATGAAGCATGCTGTTCATTTTTGGTACCTCTTTATAGATATTTTGATAAGCAACTATATTTGTAGACCACTGTGTCCTTTCTTCAGAGTTTAAGGAGAAGGACATAACCTGATCCAGTTTACAGGGCAATTCAGAGCCTTTGCTCTGAACTAGAGTAGGAGAAGCACACACCTCACCTCTGTAGAGATTACCACACGTCCGAATTTCCTCAGCAAGGTCAGAGACGATGGCATACCTGGGATTTCTCGACACCTTGCAGCTCCAGACATGTACAGCTTAGACTGGGCAGTTGGCCATCCAAAAAAATCAGGTGTTATGGCCTGTCCATAGCAGCCATGAGTTTTCTGCATGGTGCTGTGCAGTCACATCAACAGAATGGGTTGATATGCTTATATTGCATGACCTGTAAGTCTTGGAGTCTCCCAGAGTTCTGGGAGAGCTGACTGTACATTTGCCATAACACACAGCCCTCTGCCCAGCAACCCCAAAGCAGAGGTCACAGCAGTTGTGCCTCTCTCCCCTCAGTAAAGCTATGCTTTGGTGTGAGTTACTCTGCAAATGATAAATCACACACACGATGAAAACCTTCCCTCACTCTGGCCAGAAGGGATGTTCCCAAGAAGCTGAGGACCTCTCTCCAGCTGCCAGATAGACATCAGGCTGCAGTCTGTGTCTGGGTCTTCCACACAGACACACAATGTCTTATTTTCAGCAGGTTTCCCAGTCTGCACAGACTTCTCTAATGGGTCCTGCTAGCATGTTGTTGGACCCGTTGCTTTATCTCTTTATAAAGCTGTTAAGAGTCATACACGCTTCTAGCAAAGGGTTTCCACCGAGTCCCCCATGTAAAGTAATTTATTTTCATATTAGTACTGTTATATCTATCTAGCCAAAAGAGAAGGATACTTGTCAGACCTTATATGTGAGCTGGTGTGCAGCCCCATAACCTTGAACCAAGGAGAAGAGGTGGTGACAGTGAGGCCCCAGCTGAGCATTGTCCTGTTTTTTCTCTCCCCTCATTCATCCCTTTTGTGAAACCAATAAAATGCTTTAACCTGTCTTTCAAATTGCTTTTTCACACAGCTGAGAGGATGCTGTGGAAGCATTACTAATGATATGGTTTGCCTGAACAGATCATATATCATTTGGGGTAGTCTCAGATGAGCTAATATCAAAGACATGGGTGATTCATCAAATTGCAGTGAGAGAGAGCAATGTATTAACCCCTTGACACACTCCAGTAAACCTGGATTTTAAACAAGATTTTTTGTTTAAAAACAGAGAAGCAGATGTAAGGGTGAGAGAGCAGGTGGTAGGGCAGGAATATGAGACTAAATGGGATACAAGCAAAAAAACTCTGCAGGATTAATTCTGACCAGGGAAAGAACTACTAAAAGCCAATTGTAATAAGGAGAGCACCGCTAAGTAGAAAAGGGCACAAATTGAGAGTTAATAAAAATATTAAGAATAGTCATGCTACAAAAATCTCACATGACAGGGAAAGAGAGACAAAACTGTTTTTCTAACTCAACCGTTATCACTTGCATGTTTGCCTTGTCCAAAGCTGCCCATCTCCTCTTTCAAGGAGAATTTGTAGGTACAGATTCAGTAACACAGACAGAAAGATCAACTCAGCAGCAAGAAATGGTATTCTATTATTTGCTTGGTTGGGTTACTCACTCGATCAGAAAACAAAAGAGAAAATAATTTTTAAAAATTCCATGTAACAAATTAAACACATTAAAAATCCATAAATATTTGGTAGTTGTCAATTTAAATTCTTCACAATTACAGAAGAAATTTAAGGGGCTTAGAGAAGCTACAGTGCAAAGAAATTCTTGACAGGTCCATATCTGGGAGTTTTAAATAAAAATTCAACCCTCAATAGCATAGAAATTAAAACATGCCAGATGTTACAGGGATTTGACATAGTTCAACAAGGGTAAAGTTACAAGTTTATTAACTACAGCAGCTGGTATGGGAGGATTTGCAATTTTTTTATGTGACATAGAGTTGGTGCATGTAAGCACACAAGGGACATGAAAAAAATGTGAAAGACCAACAAAACGAGAACTCATTAAAAAAAATTGCAAGAATGTGAAGTGTAAGGGGGTGTAATAAATTAAACGAACAGCAGAGGTCCTTGTTAAACAGCCTGCAGCCATACAAAGATGAAGAGATGCAACAAAGGATCATTTATTGAGTTTGCCAGCAAGGATTTTTAAGAGCTTTCCTGAACTACAAAATCTTTTCAAGTTATAACGCTTGTAATTTAATCCATCTCCTTTAAACTGAATAGAATATGGGCTCTGTAGAGCTGCCCCCCCCTCCCCAGCTCACACCTCTCCACAGCAGAGGTCCTGCCGTGAGTCTGAGCTGGAAAGCGGCAACACTGGCAAAGGACTGCTCCCCAGACATGCTCGTGAGCCCATCCTGAAACCTATTAAGAAAACACTTACATGGGTGATTAACTTATATTTGAGCAATTTTATTAATTAACAGGGTGAATATAAAGAAGTTACGCCTTTAGATTTCACAACTATATTTATCTAAAATAATACCAAAACGCCTCATGACACCTATTAGTTTCCTTTTTTTTCCCTTGAGTACTTGAGAAAAGGGGTAAGTAGAATAGTTTTGTTTCAGAGTAGGCAGAGTTTTTCAATTAATAGCTTTTAGGAACAGCAGGCCTTGTTGAGCCATACTGCTGTGCAGATGTTGGCATTCAAAATGTAATCTAAGTTAAATGTAAAGGCAAAAGAGAAGAGCATGGGTTTGTGGATACTACATAAACTAGATTGTATTCCATCTGTCTGCATTGAATGTATATGCAGATAGATCACTTTTTCATGGAGAAGTATGTATAGGTAGATACATTCCTGGCATCTAAAAGCATCTAAGAGTAGCAAAGTACAGCAAATACAAGAAAATAGCTTGGTAGAAGTGTGTAACAAAATTATGTCAGCAGGCTAGAAGCCCAGCCTGCTACCAGCCTAAGGTTCACATTCTGCAGCCTGCATTTCGCTTTATGTCTTTCCCAAGCCATCACCATTTGAGGTTCAAATTTACACACTTTAGGATTTATCCCTCCCAGCCTTTACTATCCCAAGATGAGAAAAAAACAATAGTTCTGGTAAATTCTGGAAACATTTTCTTCAAAATCTGGAAGTTCAGAGCACACAAGTCAAAGATGGTAGCAACAGTACATCTTGTCTGTTAGTAATTGTTTTTCCTACCCAGTGAAAATCTGACCAAATTCAGTCAAGTTACAAACCTTTCAAAAGTACAGTTTGCGCATGTTCAATAGAAACCATGTTTACCTTTGCAGCTAAAGAATCTGAAGACCGCACAGTGGGGCATAAAACTGCACTATTGATCTGCTCTAGGGTTGGTTCAGGAACCTCACCTGAGAGGTAGATTTCTACATGTTTTCATTGGTCCTCCTGCTGGGTCTTAGTAGAGCAGAAGAAAATGGTTAACTCCATGATGCAAAGAGAGATTGGTACTATCCACATCTCACCAGCTGCTCAGAATCACAGACAATTCCATCTCAACCTCTGTAGCTGTTTCACATTTCCAGAGCTGGTTCATCTAGCCAAGTTGTTACAAAAACACAGTTACTAACTCTGAAAAACCCAGATTCTTGAGTAATGAGTGTTACAGAAAGCCCTGGAGAAATAAAATGCTTAACAAATCTACAGCATGCATTTCAATGGCGTGGGATTGCGTGCAGTGACTTCTATTATGGTGGTGCTCTTGAAGGGCTAAGTAGGTGCAGAGCTGCATTGTGCTGAGTTCTGTGGGTGAGGTTCCCCCTCCCAGCTGGAGTTATCAGTATGTCACTTTATAAACTGCTCATCAGCCTGATTCCCTAAGAAAATGCTGTCCCAGTCCATTCAGACACATTTATGCTTACTTAAGAAAGTGTGCATACCCAGTCCTGAGAAGTGCAGTTTCACATAAAAATTTGCCTACTCATGTTTTCAGGCACAGGTTGTATGATGAGGTGCTTCTGAATCACAGGCAATGATTACACCAAACTTTGCAACAGCTTTTGATAGTCAAACAAGCTCAGGAAACCATCTTTAGCAGAGATGCTTTGTGTACTAGAACATGAAATAGTTACAAATCAGTTTAGCTTTCTTTTTGTTTCATATCACTGTAGACAGAGAGAGAAGAGGCATGTAAAGAGTTGGAGTGATATTATACAGCTTTTAGAAAAAGTGCCAGTGACATTCTCAACACTCCCATCTACCATGCCTAAGTCTGCAGAGGGGTTTATATTCACCCACACTGTGTGCTTTCCAGCATAGGAGTTAAAATGTTCTGTCTCTCTGAAGCACCAGCCTCATTGATTACCCAGTCAAATGAGGTTTGATTCAGCACATCTCCAGTATAACCGCATCTCTAGTAAGCAAAAATATGTAATGATACTCCATCTTTCCACTCAGTTTGCATATGCCAAGTGCTGCCATTTTTTTCAGTCATTTTTATTTTCTGTTTCCAAAAATTCTGTCACTCTGCTTTTATATTAAAACCTTACTTAGAGGATTTCTCAAGTTTCAGAGTCCTCCCCTGACAATATGCAAACACAGAATTACCACATGAGAGCTCTGCCAGTGAGTTTAGCCAGGAACACTTCCAACAGGATGCAAAGCAAATACCTGAAAACAATCTCCCATCTATCAGTGCTTTATGTAACCAAAGGATCCACTGATTTTCCAGCAGGAAACCAAAGACCAGTGAGCAAAGTGATGACCTTTGCTTCACATGCCATACCTCTAGTAGTGACTTGCCACCCCCGTACCAATGCACGCTCTGCTAGCTAATCACATATGATTTATGATTGCTATACTTAAATCTTGGAAACTTGCCACATATGTTGGGAAATTATGAAGGAAATTACAAAGAGCTTCTCATACAGATTAGTGTCTGTTCTCCCAAATAGTTGGGATTCTTGAGTTTGGAGAAAGATGAAAATTCCCAATTTCTTCCATACACTAAGGTTTTGCAAAAAAATTTCATTTGCAAGAAATAGTTTGTCTTTTGGATTTTAATATTATCCAGCAGAGGTAGACCCATTTTTACACAACACCGTTTTCTATATCCTTATTTATTCCTTAATGTTAAACATCACCCTAGCACCTCCCTCACTTAATGCAGAGTCACTTTTCCTGTTTCCAGGATGACTGCTGGAGTTCTCCCCCAGCTGGACCAAGGGGAGGTGATGCAGCCACCCTTCCGGGAATTGAATTCTGTCCTCTGAAACATTCGCTGCTCTTTGCCCCATATGTACAGCATCCTCTGGCCACGGCCCTCTCCTGTAACTGTATAACTGCCTCACAAATCGAAGCATGAAGGTCTTCTTCATACAAGAGACTATATTTGTTGCCAAGGAGGATCCCACACAAAGGCAGAGAATTTAACTTGGCTTGTTTTGGTTTTGTTTTGCTTTTTAACCAGGTTTACTGCCTCAGACATCAACAGCAAGAGCTGGATCTGAATTTCTCCTCACTATGTCATTTTCACCCTTAAAAAATAATCATCTGATGCATGATTTCAACAAGAACAGAATTTGATTGCACCAGAGAAAGTATGGGAGACTATAATTTTTAACTAAAACTCAGATAATTAAGGGGGGAAACTTTACCAAATGGCACCTCTCTATTTCAAGCAACTATGCATTTATTGGTATGGCTGCTTTTTCTGAACTTAATTAAATCAACAAGATCCCATATAAGCTTGCACAGCTGTATTGCCTTCCTGCAGTTTCAAATATTTTTATAATCTTGGGTGGAGCGTGGGATACCAGGTGCTTCAGCAACTAACTCTGAAAACAGATGATTTTTTCTAAACTCTGCTATACTCCCAAAGTGGAAATAAACATCTCTGCATTCCCATGACTAAAGAATCCTCTTTTATTCTTTAGCAAGCAGCAATCAGAATACAGACTATTAACAAAATAAAACAAAACAAAATGCACTGCAGGGTAGGGTAAGGAATTTTTAATGTTTCCTGGAAATAAAAACAATAACATTTCTTCCTTTCTTTTCCCTATGTGAATAAAAAGAATGCTGAAATTAAAAATTTTATCATACAGCAGCTTCTCCCTCGATGTTAAGAAGTGACACAGGCCTTTTAAAGCAGGTAAATATGCTATCATTTCTAAGTAGATCACTCTTTGAAGTACTCAGTATTTTGGGAAGGGAGACAAGGAGAAAGAAATTAAAGATTGGGGAAATGTTAAATTATTTCCAAGCTGTTTAAACCTAAAAGTTAATCACATATACCCAGATGGGTTGTAAAACCAGATAATACAATGGTAAAACACGTCTAGAACTTTTTTCACTTCTTGTTATTTTCTCAGTGATCTAACATTAAATATAAATGAGTAGTCAGAAAGTAATGAAAATAACTGCTAGGTACCAAATAACTTTCTGCACAGTGTGTGGTAAAATGGGATTACTGTGATGATTGAAGAGCAGATGAAACCTTTAGTAACTACAACAAATCTGTTGTGAGTTAGCTCCTGTTTGCTACAGGTTTCATTTCCCCCTCAGTCAGGACCAAGTTGCCTGGGGCCCCCACAGTGCAACATGCAGACCTTGTGCCTAAGAATGCCCCTCCTGAGCAATTTTTCGCAAGTCAAATATGCCCAAAGCTCAGCTACCAAATGCTGCTCCTACAGTGTTGTGCTGGGACAACAAGAAAGTCATCCATAATTTCTTTTCATATTATTCTTACCACCTATCTTTGACATTTTTTCTCTCAATGTCAAGCAAGATCTCTCGTTGCAAGCATGCTCAGCATTGCAATCAGAAGCAGGCTGCAGGTGAAAAAGGAGACATTTCCTTCCTGTGAGGGAGCAGGAGAATGGACTGCTCCTGCAGGCTGGATTTGCTGGTCAGCAGCCTGTGCTGGGACCATGGCTTCACTCTCACACGTTGCAGAAAGCCAGACCAGTGGAACAAGTTATGGCTGTGCAGCCCCAGCATAAGAGGGTGTATAGTCTCATTTGAGGAAGCCACCAGTCACTGGTGATTCCAAGTTCCACAGTTGCCATCAGCCGTCCCTCTTCCTCCACCTCCAAATATCCGCAGAAAAATTAGTGCTAAAGAACTGCCAAAACCAAATCCTCACAGACTGCTGCCATCAAAGCCGAGCGGTGGAAACTGCTGAGGGAGGTAACATTCTACATGTTTTGATGCCAAAATCCAAGTGTGTAATAACTAGGATTGGGAATGTAGTCTCCATTTTCTGCCATCTCTTGGAATTGGGCGTCTCAGAAGGGCAACCCCAGTTGCCCATGTATGCCTGCCTGGAGAGGATGCCTACCCAAGGACTGTAGTTTGAATTCTACTGTCTAATTGTAGAGGAACAAAGAGATGAGGGGAAGGAGAAGATACGACCACATGGCAACCACACAGCAGATTTCCTTTCCCACCGGGCCCCCAAAGTTATACACTTCCAGGGATTTCTCCTTTTGGCTTCATGTGTCTTCCCTTGCCTTCTGCATAATCACACAGAGTATTGGATGTACAGCTCAGCTCCAGAATGCCATGTGTCGAAAATGCCACACGTCAGAAATGGCACAGCATGGATGTAGGACCTTACCTCTTACGCTGCACTTTGCTTCTGCCTCCTTCAGCATGAGCAGAAAATTGCACCTCCTGCAAGAAAGAGGCTGTGGGGCAATACCTATTTGTATTAACAGTTAAAAAAACAAACTCGTGAGACTTTGCTTTGGCTCAGATGGGGTTTTCCTCAGTGTGTTCCCTTGCTGCAGAAAAGGTCAGCTGCTGTCACTAAGAAACTAGCTATACCACATTTTCAGCTCCAGGTTGTGGCCTAAGAGTAACCACTGTAATTACTTTGGCTGTGATATCTCCTATTCTTCAGTTCTGCCGTTCTAGACATATGGCTGGCACATCTTTCTATGCCTGTGCTGGGAGGTAATGTTGAAAGATATTTTTATACCCAGAAAACTTGAAACAATTTAATTTTATCATCATTTATATTTACCTAAGCTTGCTTCACCCATTCACTTTTTATCTTTATATTGCCTTGGTTTTTAATTTGAAATTCAAAAATGGTTATTTCCCATAATTTTTTCAGCCTCACAGGAGACCATGATGGAGTATTGCCTGGCTGCCACAGGACTATTGAATTATATTATCGAATTATAGCACTATTGAATTTTTGGATAGGATTATTGAATTTTCATCTGCCTATGCATTTAGATTCCACCTTCACCAGTATTAACTTCCACTACTACTCTTTTGCCAGGTCCTGAGGACGCCTGTGGAACAGTAATACCTTGCTTTACCCAGAGGGAAGCAAGATTTGGGGAGAAAAAAGGCAATCATTCAAACATCACCAGGAGGCTTATGTCAGCTCTAAACCAGAAGTAAAACAGCTGACAGAACTAGGAGCGTTTATTTTAGAAATCTACTTAGATCTCTTCTGGATCTGTTCGCTTCTAGTTCTTTGCTAAAACAGCTGGCACCACTCTTTGACTCTTTCCTCAATATTTACAAATATACACATAAAAGTCAGAGGATGCTGCTTTCGGAGATGTTTCTAAATCCATTCCTTTTGCATTTACCAGCCTGGGACATCTTGCAAAAACATTTCCTTGTAAAAAACGCAGTTTGGTTGATATAGGAACTGCTAGCTATGAACAGCTTGGTGTGACTGAAGAGCAGCTGGTTTTCATTACCAGGAAAATCTGATAAACACTCTGGTTAAACCTAGCACATATGATCGCTACAGGTCACAGTAGTTATCAGTGGTCTTTTTCATTTAAAGAAATAATATTTGCACTGGCCTATCCATAACACAATGGGTAGGTTGGGAAATTAAATCCTCAGCAAAAAACAACTCAGCTGCTCAAAACTGAATCTCTTGTGTGTTCTAGAACTTAGAAAAGGAAAAGTACAATATCCATTTGTAATTAGCAGCTGTCTGACTTTAAGTGAAAGGTGTTATCTCAGAGATGGGACATGAAGATGCACAAGCTACACTGAAACAACCCTTTAAGATGGCAAAGTCAAATGTGAGTTACCTGAATTTGGCACATTTCTGCACATCAATTAGGACACTGCTTCTAATTACAGAAAAGGATAACAAGCTTGTCTATGCTCGTTCAGTACACTAGAGGATGGTGTTCATTTAATGAGCATCCCACTGATAATTTATTTTCTCCTCATTATTCGCTATCTGGGCCTCAGACTCATGTACAGCATGCTGTTCAGTTGTTCATTTTCCCAATGGGTTTTTCCACAGGCTTGGCACAGCATCTGAGTGATTCATAAGCGGCATCCTTACATGTTGTGAGAACGTGGCTGTATTTTACAAACAGGAATCTGAAACACAGAGATATCCACAGGAAAAGTGCCCACTGATTTTGCAACACTTGTGGTTGGAAACTAGTTGCATAAATAAATTCTTAGTTAAGAAATCCCTTAAGCATCAGGAGGCATCAAATATCCCTGGCTGGTGGCAGCAGTCCTTTGGAACAGGGCACTGGGGAAGCAAAAAATTGAGAGAAGTTCAGAATTTGACCAGAAAAACACAAGGAAGAAAAATCCATTGAGGAATATATGATATAAAGATGACAACACTGGCTCAGAAGACTGTTCAGCACTAACTTTTGGAGTCAAGAAAAATACCACAGAGAAGTATTACTATGTGACACTCTTGCTCCTGTATGCTTTCCAGCAAGCCTGCTCTTGGCCCTGCCAGAGACAGGATGCAGGGGGAGGTGGATTATTGGTCCTGGTCTGGCACAGGCATTTCTATCTCTGCTCTTAAAAAAAATCTGGCTAAACAACAGTTCTGAGTTTGGCCTAAGATTCTGCATGGCTCCATAGGGCATTATCAACTATTAGGAGGATTTTAGTATACCCAGTAGCAATATGTTTGGCAGAAAGTGTATGGTGTATTTTAAGATGTCACTGGAATTCAAAGAGGCAACCAAATATTTCTGGTTGATAAGGTCTTGGCCTAAATGGTAGGTGATTTTGGCTTTCAGAGCTCAGTTTCCTCACTGACACCTCTGCACTTGAAAATATTAGCCTTTGGCTTCCTACAAAGTCCCATAAAAATGCAGTAGCTTTGGATCACATAAGTGGAAAGTGAAACAAAAAAAGCTATACATTAAAATGTTGCACTTTTCATGCAATCTGACACGTCTATTCAGTACTCCTAATAACATAAAATTAGTGGATTTTACATACGTAGCTTCTTTTAGGTAGGCTATCCTTGTCTCAGATTTTTCCTGTCAGAAGTCACTAGATTATTTTTTATTATTATATTTTGTTTCTTCCCTGGTATGCAGCAAAGATTTGACATCTAGCTATCATCATGAATCACACAAAGAACTAAGAACCCGTCACCACATACTGGCAGAGTGATCTGTTGCCATTTTCTTGGAATGTCAGTGTGTCACCTTGTGTTTTGGGAGAGATGATTTTGATGCTACATATCTCTTGTTCCACTCTAAAGCATATTCACTTAGGAAAAGCATCTTCGCCTTCCTTTGTCATACAGCGTTAAGAGCCTTTGAAAAACAAGAACATCAGCAAAATTTTCTATGCATAGTTCCCCACTCCCTGCAGATCTGTAAGCACAATGCAATAAAAGTCCCTGACCTGAAGGGATTTTCTAATGAGTCAATGCTGTTTCTTTCATTGCAGAGAAACATCACTGTTAAAAACAAGTTGATGGAAGGATTTGCTTGGAAAAAAAAGGTAGTCAGAAAAGGTTTGTAAGACTCGGAATGGGATTTTAGGTCTGAGAAGTCTCTACCCCAGAATAATATTCTCCTGGGAGTGAGGAAAGGATGGTAAGGAGTAACACAAAGGGTCCCACAGCCTGGGTAGGACCTTGGATGTGATTACTGCCTGTGAACCCTTCTCTCCATACAGCAACTCCATATTGAAGAAATCATTAAATAAGCATGAGACTGAGGAGGCAAACAGACTTTACAGCTTGCTTGTCCCAACTTGGAGAACCCATAGCAAGTCCTAGTTCCTTATCACAAAGGGAAATCTAGCACAAGGTCCTAAACCCAGCATTTAGATGTTTCAGATGAGTGCCCTGACCAGCAATTTGTTGTTTGCTTGGGTTCATCTGGGTAGGGTAGAGAGGGTTTGTGGAATGGGGTTTGGGATGAGTTGATTTCTTCTAACTTTTGAAAACCTCTGAACTGTATCTGTTTCATTTTTCCTCTGAATGGCAGAAGTTCAGAAACCACAGCAAGTCCTGCAAGAAGAGAGAAGTGTCCCACTTCAGCCAAATTTCCCCTTCTCTCCTGGGGTCCAACAGGACATGGCAGCTCCATGCAGGTCTATACCTACAGAAACATCTTCTTGCCTGGAGTTCTAATGCATGAGTACACACACTGCTTTCAGGTCAAAGTTTGAAATAACACATAACCCAGCCCAGTGTCTTTCACACAACTGCCACGTGAAAGGACTGATTAAGACATGCCTTTCTCCACCAGTAGGAAGTCTCACCTTCCCATGTTACAGCCGGCAGCTGTTTCATTTAAGGGGCTTTGGGACAAAGGCAAGAAACCAGGTCTCCTCAGCTGGGGACACCAACCCCCAAAGACTCATCTGGACCAGTAAAGCATACAAGGCATGGACCCAGCCTCTGTAGCATGATCATACATTTTCTTAAATGATTATCATGGTTCATGGCCCAGTTTTGGTTCCTCTTGCCGTGGTTTGGAGAATAGCCCAAGATAAGCATTTATTTCAACTGGGTTTTATGCAATCTTCTTATTTAAAGGGAAAAGATAAGCCCATGAATACAACTTCTTTATTGTGCTACTTTGCTTTAGGGACAGAGCTAAGCCCAGAACTCTTGGGGTTTTTTTTGTTTTGGTTTGGTGGTGGTTTTTTGGGGGTCTTTTTTTTGGGTTTTTTTTTTTGCTAGATATAGACCTTGACCTGTGTGGTTTGGTGTGAGGACAACAGTTGACCTACAAGGCACTAAAAGGCCCTAAACTCTCTGCACCACCTGATATTTAAGGCATTCTCCTGCAAAATGAGACTTTCAGACATTAATCCTATCAGGCATGGGAAAGATTTAAGCTTGGATCTGCTGTAAAGATAAATTGCCTTACCAGGGAGCCTGGGCACATACAGACAGTGGCTTCATTTCAAATGTCCCGCAGGCACAACATTTGCATTGGATTGTGCATTGGATGTTGAGCCTGAATGCAAAGGGATTTGACAAGTGCTCCTTCCCAGGCAGCATGGGATCAGTGCACACAGAGCTGGCACAAAGACAAGTCTACGTCCAGGCACACTAGTCCCCAAGGACTCATCTGTACCAGTAAAGCAAACAGGGCAAGGACCCAACCTCTGGAGCTGGATCATTCATTCTCATTATTAATATAATTATATTGCTATAATGGTTACTGGTCCAATATAAATATGTTAATGCCACACTTTTACCGTCTAGAACAGTGAATATTTATTGCTGCTGGAGCCCAGTGCTGTACATTATGACCAGACACCGTCAGGAAACCATTTAATTTTCTGCCCACGTTAGAAACCAGAATGTATTCCTAAATTGGAGTAGTATGCTGCGGCTCTGCTTATGAGTCCTGTAGTCATTCTTGCTCAGCTTATTCTGACACTTGAATATAGACTGAATATTGCCATATTTCTGAAATATAACATTAATAAACTCTGAAGAGGCAAACTGTGGGCATAATTCCCACACCTACAATGCTTTCATACACGTTGGAGAAAAGCTTTCTTTGTGTTGGTACAATAATCCACTTCGCAATTACCAATAGCACAGCAGGCTTGCCTAATTGAAGAGATAATGTCAGTGGAATAGTTTCCTGCTGTAAAATATTGTAAACAGGACTGTGTAGAGAAAACAGTAATTCTGACTTTTTTTAGGGGCAACGTTTTATGTGAGTAACTCTGTTGTTGCTGTAAAGCATCAGCATAAAGAAACAAAGAGCAGATGATAGTTATTTCTTTTACAAATTAGAAACTTACTGAAATTATGAATCTCTAAAAATATATAATCAAATTGTGTCTCATGGTGTCCCTATGTCTCATATGTTTCATCTGGAGCAATACAAATTCAGCAAAAGAAGACCTTGATCCTGAAGAGCTTAAATATATGTCCTTATCTTACTTCTTTATTTCCAATAGTGCTATTGAAATCGATAGTCATTAAGCTGAATACAGGCATAAGCTTTCTCAGGGTCAAGAATAAAGTACAATTTGAGGTAGCTAGCAGTACCAGTCTGATTCTGAAAGAGCAAATGTCATCATTTTTTAAAAAGCTTCAGCAAATTGCCTCCCTGACATTTTTGGAAGTTATTTTGACAATCTTCTCCTTAATGTCTGAGTTATGTCAAGCTTGTGGAAACACACTGTAATGTCATCACTTTATGAAATTTTGTCTTCCTGTGAAATGTTTATGTAATCCTACTTTTACATGTTACTTACTGCATTCCAAAAATAAATCAAGTTAATTCTGCACCACAGAGGTGTGGATATAAGCATCTGAGGCAGCTTAGTGTTGGCAATTTTGTAAAAACACATTTATTTTATTGTTCACTCATTTTCCTTCTGCCATCTGTTTCCCCATCTATACATTTCTCTTTTTTTGTCAAACAACTTCAGTTGCAGGTTCTGTCAGCTACAGACATTTGCCTCACAGGGAAAACACCACTTAATGGTACACAAGCTTAAATTTAAAAGCTGATCTCTATGTCTTTGTCCCTCTTCTTACCATTGTACCCCACCAGTGGCAGAGACTTCTGCTTTTTACAAAAAAAAATGCATGTAGTGCAGCAGAGGACAAGAACTTACCTCTGAGTGGGCGATGCTCTGAATGAAGAGGGCGTTGCTGTTCAGAAGGGAGCAGGACTATCTGTCACCCAGGTACCTCCCATCAAGAGGAACAGTGGAAGGAAATGTTTACTTAAATGTAATTCTTTCTTGCTGTTCTGCACCTGTTACAGCCACTACTCTACAGGGACTGTACTTAAAGTCATATTACTATTTAAATTTCCTTTAACGAAACACCAGGTCAAATAGTGGAGGAGGGATAGCAGTTATTCCACTTAATCTAAAGTCTGTGGTAATGTAGTCCAAAATTAAGACAGCCTCATTGCTGCAAAGACTGACTCATGCTCAACTTTTTGTATACCAAAACCCCAAGGTCTTTCACTGCTGAGCTGCTTTCCAGACAATAAGCTCCAATCCCATCTCCTTGCAACTTCTTGAGGAGCTCAGCATTGCTTGGTGCTGATGGAGGTTTGAGTGACAGACTTGGGGAGCAGGGTTAAGCTGAAAGGTGTGTTCCCTTTCTTCCTGCACCATAAACAATGTCACAGGAGAAGCCTGGAAAATATCTTATTCTGTAGATCACATTAGTTTACAGGGAAAGGTGGAAATCCATGGGAAGAACTGGTAAAAAGATTTCCTAGATGAGGAAAGAGCTTAGAGGTCATCAGATCCATGCAGGAGGGACCTGCTTCCCAGAATCCAGAGGTGTTGGCAGTGGGATCTGACCAAATCCTTATAAGAAGCTGACACGTTTCAGCACTGATACCTCCAGCACTTTTAAGAAGCTGAGGATGGCAATGGACTATTATGTAGCAGATGTGTACACGTGTGACTGTCTGGTTTAAGAGAACAATATCAAAAAAACAAGAACAAACTAAGTTATTATCAATATACTACTAGCAAGATGAACATATATGTTTGCAACACATTGAAAAATAAAAAAAGTCATCACTTTGTAGAGGACTTATAACTTACCCTGATACTTCCTTTGGGGGCTCAGCCCAAGTTGTCACATGCCCATCTGTGCAATCTTGGGAATAGACAGGAAAATCCAATATGTGGATCTGTGGACTTGCTGCTAGCATGTGTAGTAACCATGTTAAACACAGGAGGAAAATAAAACTGAGAAAGATTTTACTGAGTTATCTGTTCTGCAGGGAAGGACCCTGCTATCCCCAAGGTAAGAGCCATACGAGTTTCCCAGCCTAAGGCATAATTCATTTCAATCTGCTTATACTTGCAATAATCAGAGAAATGTTACTGCACTAAAAAGGACAAAAGACACAACTGATATAACTCATCTGAAGACACACAAAACCAGAAAGGACAAAACCAGAACCAGTACAACCTCATGCACTAACAACATCACCGACTTTCCTCTCAAATCCTTTCACTTCTCTTCCACCAAGTTTCCTCTTCTCTGTTTCATCACTTTTGTCTCTCAGGTGAAAGGGTTGTATATGCTGATAGAAAGGTCAAGGAGATGATGCTTTTTCTTTTATTTCTTTTCTCACTAACATTCTTTGATCTTTTTCTCCAGAAATAAAAAAACTAGAAATCTCCTCTCATATCTGCCTCCAAACCTGGACAAGGTGAATTCAAACTGCAGCTTGTAATGTTCACAGCTTAATTCAGATCCTATTTCCATTCCTCTTTTCCTGTCTAAAATCAATCTCTTTATAGCTTTTGACTTCTGTGCAACGTGCATTATCATCACTAACCAATTACTGCAAAATTTTGGAGTTGAAAGGCAGACAAAATGCTTCACAATATTCACTTCATTGCAGCTTTGATATTATCTGAACCATTGATCACTCACTTTCCTCAACAGACTGTTAATACATAAAGTCCCCAAAGCCCCTTTCTAGACTTTTTAACAAAATAAATAAAGAAGGGGGGAAGTCTAACGAACAAACAAGTCAGCTATAGTATCTCTTAGAGCTTTTCTCTCTAAGTGTTGAATTCCCCTAGCAGATCACTTGACCAGAATTGTTGACCAATTATAACAATAACACCACCAGTTCAGAATCAACTGCTTCAAACTGCTTCAGAATGCTGCTATTCAGAGTAAGGGCTATTCCTCTGTAGTATCGTTGTACTTAAGCTTAGTTTGTACTTTCCAGAGAGTTTCCAAAGTAACAAATAAATCGTTAAAAAGCAATGTACTAAATTTATTTTCAAGTGCTAAATAGAGAGTTTCTGAGACATTCAAGAACTGAACCTATTTGGTTCCACATCTGTGCATACACACCCCTCGGTGTCAGAGATCAGAATGTCTAACACCTGGCTGCCACACAGCCAGGACTGAGCCCTTGGTGCTGTGGCAGAAGTCCTCTCAGGCTGTCAGGTGTGGTGGCAGGGTCAGCTTGTCTGCACACACTAAGCAGTAATGCAGGGAACGGATCCTGGTGATCATTCACAGAGGTGTGTTTGTCACAGGGACAGAGCAGGGTGTTTCAGAGGCAGCAGCTGCCCAGCTGCTGCACAGTGCTGTGACCCAAGCAGCAGTGGCATCCTTGGCCAGTCAGCCACCCTAGCTGTTGCGCTACCAAATGACCTTCACAGCACAAACATCTCACATGAGCACAAGCACCTTGGGCACCTCACAGCAGCTACCTGCAAGCACCCCTGCAAGACCAGTGCAATCCTTGACACAAGCAAAATCACAAAGTGAAAGCTTTCAGTTTTTTGGAAAGTATTTACCTTTTGACTAGGAGTACATCACATCTACAAAAAGAATGTACCCTTTGCCTGTCCGGGGCTGACCTCTGCCCACCCCCTTCATGGGTCTTCCCCACACCCTGCAGAGGCAGGCAGCCCTTCCTCTGGGGGCAGGAAGGCATCTCAGTGCTGAAGCCTCCTTGTTGTGTGAAGCTAATGAAGTCTCTGTGCGCGTAATCTCTGGGGTCTGAGTATCTGCCAAATGAGCAAGGAGCTCGCTACCAATGGATGAAAGAGAAGGGAAGAGCCTACTTAGAATCTGCTCACCTAAAAATAGGAGACATACATTTAATGTAAGAATACCTTTGTCACTACCTTTGGGGGACCAAGGGAAAGCGCAGATGCTTGGAATTCATCCTCATGCATTTCGCCAATTGAGAGTGTTAGAGAGGCAGCAGTGTGCTAGTTAAGTAAGTGACTCACCCTCCAAATATTTCATGGCAAGGCAGGAAGTAGTCTTTAGCCAAGGATACTGAAGGGAGAGCACTTTATACAGACTTCGTTTGTGCCAAGAGTTTTTTCCAAAGGTGATGCTCTGCTGCTTCTGTCTCCAAATAAAAGTCTTTTTTTTTTTTTTTTTTTTTTTTTTATAAATACAGCTTGGTTTTAACTTGCCAGTTAAAGGTAATCAGTAGCCATGGGGCCATTCTGGATAAAGACTAAAATGGATGTGGTTTTCATTGTCAGAGTGAATACAAAATACCTGTACCAAACTCCTGGTGCTGCTAGCACTTTCTACTGTCAGCGTTAACAAAGCAATGAGATCTGCATTACACAAGGAAATAAACTTGTGAGTACATGCTACCTTTGTGTGTGCGTGAGAGCTTCTTTCCTTCCCTGCCTGTTTACCTCAGGAATAAAACATTTAGTCAAAAGATGCCTACAGTCAGTATATTTGAGTTTAAAGACTCCAAAATTGGCTTCTTACATGGAAAAACAACCCCCTTTTGTATCCTTTATTAGGACATATAAACAAACAGAGAATACTATAAGAGATATGTTATACTATATTTTTGTATTAGAGAATACTAAAATATAAGTTTATATTGGTTTTTCTCTCCCTCAGAGTGCAAAGTAAATAATTAAGAAAATAGTTGTCAACACTGTCCTCATTTTTCTCTTCTTACTTCAGACCATTTGAAAGGGGGATCTTGTAAAGGATATTAAGAGACACTTGACAAGGAGAGACAAGAAAGAGGTAAACTACACTCGGTAATTAAAAGCCAATTTGGAATTGCGCCTTCTCCGAGGTCAAAAATATTTTCATTACCTGCAATGCAATCACTTACAGATTATTTTAGTATGCTGGTATCTCTGTGAATCTCTGTCTTTCCCATGATCCAGGGTGTGTGATGGAATTACTTTTGCTTGAAAAATGTAGGAAAGATGTTTCCAGTCAGTTACCGCTGCCCATTACTGCTGTAAAGCACTCCAGGTCCAGTGACTGCAGTGAAGTCCAAGTCCCATATCCCAGGATCCCACGCACATTTGATGATGGCCATTGAGGAGGAGACTGCCACTAAATGGTGGAAAATTCCAGTTTCTTGTCATACCTGCTTTCTCTGGATTCATCAGGAACCAGAGAGAAGTAGCAGGAAAAAACTTAACAATGAAGCTGTCACTGCACTTGAAAATGCATTCAAATTCTAAGCCATGACATGATCCCTCTTAAAAAACATTGGCGATTGTTTCAAAGGTCATCATACAAGGATAATTTTGGCCTTGAAAGAGCTATTGTGCTTCCAGACATGTGAAGTCTCTTTCTAGTCCAAATTAAACCCATAGCATTTTTACATGTTGACATTTTACTCTTCTTCTTCCTCCTCCTCAGTTCCACTCCTTCCTTTTCTGAGAGAATTAAGCTGCAATACTGCTGAAAGGAAATGAATGCATTCAGGTGGGGGGGTGAGGGGGCAAGAGATGTAATCCCAGTTCTCCATGATTCTGTACAAGAAAAACAGCTGCCAAACACTAGGCTTTTTAAAACAGCAGTGTTGTGTATTGGCACAGTCTCTGGAGTGGATTAATACAGGGTGAACACCAACAATACACTCTGCTAAGTACAGCCAGTGTTTAAAACCATCTTTTTCTTTTCTTTCTGTTGTTTTTCTTTTTAATAGAATCAATCACATTTGCTGAGGCTCAGTTGTGCTCTGGCTTTCAGTCTTGACTGCCAAACTGCTCTGCATCTTCCTCTTTTATTCCACGTTGAAGCTTTGACCTTTGAGAATTTTTCCCAGATTAAGTGCTGAGAAACATTACTCATATTCAAATTGACATAGTTGTGTTGAAAAGGTTGTTTTCCCTCTGCCCAAACAATCAGTGCTGTGTCAGACTAATAGTCTGACCTTGACAGTGTTCTATCAGAGAAAGGGATCAGCCACAATATCTGAGCTGTCTCTGTCAAACAGCAGATATTGTCTGTTGTCTTGTAATCTCTTATTTTTTCAAATAAATGTAAGAAAAAAGGAATGCAAATTCCAGGCTTAATCATCTGTATTGTATTGCATCTCAGCAAACCATCTGGTAAAGTCTTTCACTCACACAGACAATTGTTTTCGCAGGTAAGGAGTAACATTGGGTGTTTCAAGGTGTCACAACTGCAGATATCACACTATAGACTATGGTATGAAGGCACCGCTCTGAAAAATTAAGATTTATATTAAGATTTATTAAACTAAACTTATTAAGATATATTAAGATTAAATTAGAGTTTCCCAAAGCATTTCTTTCCACATGAAATTATTTTCTTAGACTACATGTTGCAATGATCAGCATAAATAAATATATATATTTAATATCTTCCGATTTGATTCTAGAGGTCTAGCCCATCTGCCCATCTTTTTTTTTTTTTAATCCACATTTTGTTTCTGCATTTGTGAGCCCCTTTTATACACATATCTTTTCATATTCAAATATGTGGCCACTGTAAATGCAGAGAGAGTAAATTCTGGTCTTCTGCTTTATGTTTTAAGAAAAAAACCTTTGCAGCCACATCCTGGTTCAAATAAATCAAAAAATTCCTATGGATTCCAGAAGGGTCAAGACATCACCTTATCTGTTCATTTGGCAGAACTATGAAATGACCCACATGACCTGGTTAAAAGATTGGAGTCTTGTTATATTTTCAAACATTTCACTTACATATTCTTCCTGACACGTGGTTATCCATTATGACAGTTCAACCATTTGGTTTGCATTTTATTTTATCAAAGTGTGTCTTAATGAGGAACAACAAACTCTGCATTTGGGAAAAAGACAAGGAAGATATTCAAGTAAAGAAATTGATGAATCCTGACTAATGTTTCTGAATGATCCCTTCATTCAGAAGCCAGGGATTGGGTAAGATTTAGGATACCCTGCTCCTGAAATATAGCTTTTTTTCCCAGAGTATTCATTAAACTTGCACTAGCTCTAGTGCTTGCTGATCTCTTAGCAACCAAGTTCAGGGAGCCACACGGACTGAAGACAATTTGCTTTGCTTTGCAGGGTTAGTTTTCTTCCTCTTCAGCTCCCTGAACTGGCTCAACACAGCATCAGAAAAAAGCCAGGGCTACCACAGGGAGTTAGATCAGCATAAATTCTCAGGGAGTTTGAAAATAAGGCTTAAAGGCAGTTAGGTAGAAGAGTGAGAGCAGCGCAGTAAGAATCTGACTAAATTGGCATTTGATGACTGCATTCAATGTATCCTGCTTATCACATTCATCATGTTGAGCAGCACTATTGCAATAAAACACCAAGAAATTGTCAGCAGACCTATGTAAATATGTAGTGAGTTTGTTCAGAAACTACGCATAAAAAGACCTGCCAGAGCAACTTCCTTTTGTTTTCAACAGTTTTGGGACTTCTATTATCCCATATAATTCTGTAAATGAGGAACAGTTCTATAAATCATTTTTAAAAAGGTTCTAAGGAAACCTATGGAAAGATTCTTCTTTTCTTTCACGACACAATTTTGTATTCTTGATAGCACCACTAAAACTGCATGGCAAATTTGTAATGAAAGTTTAAAACTCAGTTATTTGTAGTTTGCTTGTTTTCTCTTTTGCTTGCTTCTCTTTTTCTCTATTGCTCTGCAGTCTAGAGCAATAACTTCAGGTTACCACAAGCAAATCCAGGTTAGCCTAAATTCACCATTAACCAACAACAGGTGGGCAACAAGCTAGAGGTTCTGGAGCTGAACTTTCAGTGCTAATGCACAAGTCCAAAAACTGTGAAATCTAGCCTAAAGCATGTAGCCTCAAAATGTAACCCCAAAAATTGGACATATCATGCAAAATAATGGCAGTCAAAACTTCATGATCTTAAAATCTTTATTTAAAGTTTCTGGTTTTGTTGCATCAAAGAAAGATAACTAAGGGAGCATCTTAGCACGGAGTAACATCCTCAGATCAGAGCAGTCACATGGTGATCCAGGAGAGGGCAGGAAGCACTGACATAATAAGAAGGTAAAATAATCAGAAAGGAAAAGATATCTTGTATGAAGAACAATGCTAAAATCAACTGCTCTGAGAGAGGACTCAGTCTGAGGTATCTCATGAAAATTGGCAAACAAAAGACATGTAGATGTCTTGATTTGATCCACAGGAAAACCTGCTCTGCAAAGCACTCTGCAAAGGACTCAGAGCAACCACTGAGAAATCACAGTATGAGGCCCACAGCAATTATTTTTGTCTTTCTGCAGATGCAATCAAAAAGGGAAATTTCCTTTGTTAAATTTGATGGCCTGTGTGAACCAACCAGTCTTTCATGCAAATCATAGGATATGCATGAAAACACAGAGTCCATTTCCAAGGTACCCAAGTATGAGGTTGGCTGCTATGGATAAAATAAGTGCAGCCACTGCAGCAGCCATGAATACTCCTGTCACACCAGTAAAATTTAAGAAACCACTGTATTGTCTGGTTCAAGCACTTGCAAACCCTGATAAGGTCTGGAGCTAGAGAAAGATCATGAGAGATTGTCACAGAACAGAAAGTAATCTAAACTTCTGCCTGTGCTTATCAACTAAAGAAAACAGAGAATAGAAAATAGAAGCTTAAAGACAGATTTTTGCACCTGAAAGCAAGAATAAAACCCAAATGAGAAGGAAGAAAACTTTTTGGCAGCTAGAAGTAATTTCTCAGCTATGGAAACTAGTGCTAGTCACTAAAGAAAGTGTCGGTTTCCTTGAAAACCGCAATGGGAATAGCATCAAAGTGTTAGTGGTTTTACTGTTTTCTACATACCAGGAATTTTGACAGGTGTATTTTTTACTATTAGATTAGTCATAAGTAAAAATATATAGTGTTTTGTATTCTGCAGCTTTGTCAGGAGTTATCAGAATGATATTGGCTACACAAGTCTCATTTGGACTTCCCGTCAATTATGAGGAAAATGGCTGATGTTATGGAGACGCAGACTGTGTGGTGGAATGATCCAGTAGACTCTGAATCAGGAGGACTAGGACATCTCCACTCGTGTTGCTTTTGAAATAAATATAGAACCTGAAAAATCTGGCTATACCTCGTGGTGTAGAAGTCACTGGACGCTGTGTGGGTGAGTTTTCTGGTCCTGACTGCTTCCACACTACAGATGGTAGCTTGACTGGATTGCTCCATTCACACAGCACATGGCAAAGAGCTCTGTTGGAGCAGAAGGGGAGCACTGAAACTGGAATACAAGTGGCATCCATCCACACTCATCATAGGTTAAAGGCTCTTATTCCAGCTGGCCTGATAGCCTGAAGTTACAGACTGGTTTACAGTACAGACCCAGTACAGATGAGGATGACCCATTTATTAGGGTTGTTAAACACTTTCAGCTCAGAAAACAGGTCTTGTTACATCCTTCACCTTGATTATGAAGAGCAGTTTCTCAAAAAAGTGTTGTCAGCCCAGCCCAGGAAAACCATCTGAGCTCAGTGCAAAGCTTAGAGGAATCCAAAGAAACATTTCCAAAGCTATCTAAACAGTGCAGTATTTCTCAAAGTCAGGTATCTAGCTGTCAGACCTTCCCAGCAGGCCCAAACTTCCAATGCACAAGGAGACATCAAAAGGGCAGTTTTCAAAAAAAACCAATAGCTTGTACCCTCATCAGATTTGACTTTAAAACTCACCACATCATGTCTGTGATCATCCTGGTTTAAGTTAATAACTTTCTGCTACTTAGAAAAAGCCACCAAGTAAAGCATCTGATTCTTGTAAAAGGCAAATGACTCTTCCTGTTACAGATAAAGTCTGCCTAAGACACCAGAGGAGAATGGGCCGCCCCTGGCGATCCACACAGCCTGTGCACCTAAGGGCGGGTCCCTTGCAGCACTGATCTGCGTGGACATTTACACAATGCCTGTCCACATGCATACACATTCAGATCTCCGATAGCTTAATAAAAATGGACAAAACAACATGGATTTCCTCACAGCTATGAAAGCAAGTGTCTAAAATTGAAGGGACTTGCTTAATCTTGGAGCTGCCTGACTGCATAGCTAATAGCTTGGCAATTAGGGAGCTACGAGGATTCGTTTGTACGTGTAGATAAGCAACTAAATCAGCCAATTTTCAACATGCATGCACACTGCTCTGTCTGTTGGCTCCATCGTGGCTGGCTGCTGTCATAGCAAAACACTCTGTGCCAGCTGAAAGATGCCAGTGTCTCCTAAACTCTTCTTCATTCTGCTGTATGAGAAAACACAGCATGGTTGATTTGTGTTATGGCACCAGGTAAAGTCACTGCAGACAGAGCGTGACCCACACATTTGAAGAAACTTTCTGTGGTGCTGGGTCTCTCTCCAAACAGCCAACATCCCAAAGCTGCTGTTCTTTTTCCTCAGATCTGGATAGATCTGGGTAGCACTTACGCAATTCGTTAGCCATCAAAACTTGCTATGGAGCCAGTTAGCAGCTGAAATGGTGTAGCTGTTGCTGTCAGCATTTCCTGGCAGTGGGACAGGGGACAGCTGCTCAGCCAGCTCTGTTGCTAACAGACAAGTTGGGTGAGCCAGTATTGTGCCTCCTGTCAAAGGGAATTGTTTTGTAATTCTATCAAATCTGTCAGTTGGCCAGGGTGAAAATAACAATAAAATACAAAAAAAAAAAAATTAAAAATCTGAAAAACAGTATTTACTGTATGTGAAAATGACTTTCATCACCCTTGGGGTTAGGAGAAAATATTAAATTCCTGTAAAATTGTGTGAGAAAATTTTTTGGGGTTTATTATAGGCCTTAGTTTCAAAGAAATACTTTTGGCTTATTAGGCAAATTAAAACTGTTTTTGATTGCAGTAAAATCAGCAGTGCAGTTATGTTCATTCGTGGTCGAGACTTAAATGTCAAGGACAAATAGGAAGTATAATAAACACAACAATTTAAAAAAAAATCTAATTAACTGCCTTAGTTCATTGCCTTTCTCATGTAGAAAGCTTCTATTATTCTGATGTCTTTGATTAAGCTCTTTCAGAAAAACTCAGAGAGCTCCAGCTGTCCATCATAATCGATGAGCTCAGCTAATTGCATCATACTAGCCAGTGCCCTTCATCAGATAGTCAAGACTTTCATGAGCATTCATTTAGTGCCTGCAGACTCGACATTAACAAATTAAGCTGTCAGGAGTACAGGTGGCAGAGCACAATCAAAATTTATTCCTCCTCCTTGCTTACTGGGCCATTCAGGGAAAGTAATTTTAGCATCCAAAACCAATAATCTAAGACAAAGCACCTTCACAGGTCTCTCCACTTAAACAAAAAAGAAAAAAAAAAAAATCAGAACTAGAGACTAGAGAAACCAAGGATTTGAAAATATCCCCATCACGTCATACTTACAGGTAATAGGTGTGATACAATAATCAAGACATGTGAGTCTGGATCTGCCTTGCTGAACTGTTTTTGCTATAGGGAAACATTTCTTTTTCTCATCACAGTAGAAAAATATTTGACTGCATTTTAGGCTTGCTATGCAAGGCAACTAAGGCTGGTTTTCAAGCACTGCTGGCACAGAGCAGTTTTAAAACTGGTGCAATGCTTAAAAAGGGAATGACTGAACACACAGAGCTGGCCGGTGTCAGGATGCCTTCTTATGGGACATTCTGGGTTGGAAAAGAATGTTCTTGCAAGTCCGCTATCTCTCTGCTACATCTAGCACAAAGGGACATGTCAGGGGAAGTTCAGAGTTTAGTGGAGGCTTTAAAACCCACCAAATTTGCCAGAAAACAAGCTACAAGCAAACCGAGAGCTTTGCTGCCCTAGTTAAACTGTTGGTGATCTCAGTATTGGTTCAGTTCTCTCTGTTAGATTACATTTTTGCTGTCAGCTGCAGGCAACATATTCCTTTTTGGCCACCAGCATATCCTTGGAGTGCATAGGACAAACTTGCAGGGATCTGAGACAATTTCTTCTTTGTGTTGACCCAGGAGGATCCATGGGAAGCCTTTTGGCAGTGAGCCAGAATATGTACTTCTGTGTGACTTCATATCCAAGGCTAAGTTAAGCACTGTCGGATTTGGGAGAGTTTTTAGCAGTTTTCCAGGGTCTGGGCTTTTGGGTGGGGTTTTTTTTCAGTTTTGGAAAGCTGTTTTATGGGCACTTCTACAGGGGTTGTGAAGTTCAGCATGGATTTTTATGTAACTCATTTTCTTTAGCCAATGTTCCATTATTATGATCAAACAACTGATGAGGAAGGGTGGGGAAGCTTCCCAGGAGGGATAATGAATTAAAAAAATTAGCGATATGCAGCTTGAATTAGACAAACAATTTGGGAGAGAAAGCAAAATGTCTAAAGACTCCAGACAGAGGGGAAAGAGGCCAGTTTAGGTCAAAGCATGGGGAAAAGCTGCACTGTGAAGGGGTGTGCTAACTGTGTCGGTTAATCAGGGTGTGAGTACCATAAACAAATTGAGAATATCTGCTTAGAAATAAAGCAACCCTTAGAAATAAAGGGGATTTATTTTTACTTTAATCTTCTTTGGTTTTGTTGTTGTTAGAGTAACCCCTTCCTGTCTTGACCAGGAAGAGCAGCTAGCCCTTGTGCCCAAGGTTTCAGTGAAGAAGACAAGACACAGTCAACAGGAGGAACCGTTCAACTAAGAGTAGCCTCACAAAGGAACTGCTGTAGATTTGGGGGCTCTGCAATAAATTTGCAGAGGCAGTAAGAACACGAGTGACATCATGAAGGATTAACAAATTAAGAAATACCTTTCTGGAGATTTGGAGAATATTTACAAGGAGAAGAGCAAAAGGAAAAAATACAAGGAAATTTGAGTTTGGGACAGGTCTTCACTTTAAGAGGATTTATCTTAATGGGATCATTATTAGTCAGGGCCACCCATTCTCTTCTATATGATGGGATGTGTTGCTGTCATCTACAAGATCTGCAACAACCCAAATAAACTACATGCTATGCTAAAATCCCACTTCTTTCTCCATCAATGTATCCACTAAGTATTGTCATCATCTACAAGCAAAATAGGCTTGTCCTGTTCCTCCTAATCAGATTCCCTCCAGACTCACAAACCTACAGGTATATTTGATAAAATTAGGGACAATTCTATTATAAAAATAGCTTTAAAAAAAAAAATCTCACATAACATTTAGTTTTTTCTACCACAAGGTATCACTTTCCTGGCTATCACAGACTGAATTGAATTGTCTTGGCTAATTTTATCTTAACAGACAAGTAGACATGCCCAGAACTTATATGAAAGACCATCTGGAAATATTAGGTTCTGGATGTGCAAGCCAAGGTGTCAGAGCAAAACACTGGGTCACAAGAAACTGAATTATTGGAATATTACAATGGTTCTCTTGGCATGAGAATTTTAACAAGAAATGAAAAGATTTAACTGTTTATCCTCAAAAGACAAGAAACACAGCCTCCATCCCTGCAAATACTCTTCACCTTCATCTCACCAGCCCCACCTTTTCTAGTTCATTTTTTAACATCTATGAGTCTTTGCTATATGCAACACTACTTGTGATGGTGTTTTCCTTTCTCATGCACCCTTCTACACTTGAAGTTAGGCTAAAACCTCTTACTCACCTCTAAGCAATTTGTTAGAAAATCTGTCTCAGAAGCATACAGAATAGAATCCATAAGGACTGAAGTAGTTATTATCATTAATGGTAGCACAGCACATCTACAGGTCAGGCCATTCAGCAGGAATAATAATATAGCAAGAGTACCAGGAGGTTCAGATAAAAATGTTAAAAATGACCGGAAGTACTGAAATCCTTTCATATTGAAAAACTGCGAAAATGTTTTTATTACTTATTAGTTACCTCTGGGGAGAGGACATTGGACTGGGAAAACACTATCCTAAATCTGACTGACTTCTAGCAACCAGTGTAGGATGGGTTTTTCAAGTTATCCAGTATTACATATGTTGTGGTTCATTCCCACTCTTGCAAGGTCCATACAGTTCCCAAGGACAAGGCTTCTAGCAAGAGAGAGAGGCAGCTGTTTCCCTGTTGCACTCTGGAGGAGGAAACCTTCAGACATCTTTCTCAGTAAACAAGGTTGCCTTTAATCCTGTAGTACTAAGGCATTTAGTCCTATATTTCCATCAGATTTGCAAGATTTTGGCATGCTTAATTGAAGAGTTTTACGGTAGAAAAATTGGGCAATGAGAAGCATGATGGCACAGAAACACTCCTAGGCTGGTTGTAAGAACCTCGGAATGAGCCAGATCCCAGTGTTGCCAGTAACTAATAACATGAGGGATGAGAGCTGTTGGCTTTAAAGTGTCTTCATGTGGGAAAATAATTAGTTGATGCCCCTAAATAGTATGGCAAAGAAGGAAAGAACATGCTTATGTCTCCCTGCACCAGATCTACAACTTGAAGTCTGGCATTATGACATTCTTGAACCCTACAGCATAAATTTTACCTTCTACCTGCAAACTGAGACTGTTCCTAGAATGACATAATCCAAAACACACAAAGTAAGTTAACAAAAGTGATGGTTTTTTTGCACAGCTACGATTTTATTAGCATCTCTCTGTGACACAAACTGTGACAGAAAAATTCTTGTTTGATGACCCTCAATTGCAACAGGTTTCTGATTGTAGATAACCAATCCATTTGATGATGCATAGACATGCTGCCAGTGTCTTCTAACCTTTATAAAGGTACTTTGAACACCGGTTCCAAAATATTTTGGATGTCATACATCACTCAACTGTCAACATTTCCATTGGACCACCATACAACCTTATCCAATGTTCAGCTGGTAACATTTGTCACTAGAGCTCAACAGGCTGCTTGCAGATGTCCCACTGGGAACTGACAAATCACACACACAACAGCTTGAGATTGGTTAATTTGGAACATGTTATTTGTAATAAGACTTCCACTGGATTCTTCCTTTTGTCTTTCACCAGTCCTACTGTCTATTACAGTGAATCAAAACCAAATGTTAAAGACTGGGGAAAGAACTGGGCAAAAGGAACAGAAGATGATACAGTGAAAACAGAAGGAGAAACTCCTGTCTCTGCACCCTGCCATATTGAAGAAGTCCTGTTCCAAATCTCAGGCTGCTTACGTAACACAGCCATATCATCTCTGCCAAAGATAAGGAAACTGGAAGTCTATCCCAGCATAAATTTATATTTAAAGGTTTATATTTCATAAGCACTCTATGCATATTTTTAATTTTTTGAATTTTTACACAAATCTGCAGTTTTTGAAAAGGAATACAGTATTTTAAAGTATTTAAAATTAAATGCAGAAAACTGCTTTTGTAAGCAGGTTTTTTTTAGCAAGCTATTCCACTGTATAGTGATATTCAGGGAAACACATAATATTTTCTGCTGAAAAGACTTTGGTTATATTTTTTCTTGTATGGGACTAATATATTTGGGGAGACAGATCTTGTGAGCTGTGTTCCATTTTTTTATATTTCTTTAGAGTAAATTATTCAGTACTTCCTAATTCTACCATTTGAAGTTATCAGGATTTTCTTTGTTATATGGAATCATGACATGAAACTTTTTTCGATTTTTAAAGCCTTAGGCCAGTCTGGGATTTTCCAAAGACATTAAGCAGACATCTTCCTCCTTTTAGGGCTTTGATCCTGAGAATAATTACAATATTTCCTCTCTCAAACTGCTGTAAATTAGCATGGTGAACTCTTTTACAGGGATACGAATAACTTTGTTCTGATTTTACATAAAGAAATACAATGGGTAACAATGTTTTTTTCACTTGGTAACTTTTGACCATTTCAAGAATGATATTTTCTGTTTTCTGTAAGTGTGTTTCAGGCATTTTTCATTATTAATAACCTAGTAGGTGAGATACCTTAATCGTACACTGAAGTCCTTTGGTTACCTGCTGCCTATGTGCAATAAATACCAGGCTTTGCTTAAAGAACTTGTAGTCTTAGCATGCTTAATGACATTTCTAATGGTATTTCTTGCTCTGATGAAGCAGATGAATACTTGAAGAAAGTCCCTCAATGGAATGTGCAGGGTGCAGATGGTCAGTTGTCTGCACTGAGCAAGGCCCATGATGTTTCTTCTTCCTGACCAGGTGGCCTGTAGTAAACACCCACAACAGTTCCACTGAAGTTAATTCTTACTCATAAGCTCTTGATTCATTCTTCATCCACTCCTAGGCAGAATTCCATCCATTTAATTTGCTGTCCCACATAAAGAGCAACTCCACCACCTCACCTTGCTGGTCTGTCTTTCTTAAAAATACATGGACAGCCATGACAGCACTCCAGTCATGGGAGCTATCCCACCATGTCTCTAACTGAAATGAAGTCATGGCCCTGTGACTGCTCACAGATCTCTTATTCCTCCTGTTTATTCCCCATGCTGCGTGCCTTGGTGCACAGGCATTTCAGAGGGGTAATGGAACGTGCCGTTTTGCCAGGAGGGTTACAAGAGGTATACACACCCTTCAGGTGGTTGGCCTTCTGGTTCTCAGCTTGAGAGGCAACTAAGGAACATTTGCCACTGCTGTGGCTGGCCTGCTTATTCCCCACCTGGACGTGATGCTGTGAGCACTGCCAATTTGGACACCATCCCCCGAGTCCTTCAGTTTAAATCCTGCCTCATCAAGATGTCAAATGCCTGGGAGAAGACATAGAAGATTGGGTGATAGTTGGTTTTCCAAAAAACAAAAAATATCCAAAAAGTTGTCTCACATATATTATGGTAATTTGCTGCACAATTCATCGGGTAGTTAAAAATCTCCACTGCCACCATGGGAATTGTGATTCTGTCACTTACTGTCAAGATGTTTTGTTCTCTTTCTTGCCCCTGATCTTTACACCTCAAAGTTGTCCCTGTAGCAGAAGGCCTAATGGGGTGCTCATGGAGACCCTGCCTGGGGCCTCCCTGGTCTTCTGGTTCCTGACCCCCAGAAAGAATTAGAAAAGCCCTGGCAGCCATGACATCTCACCCTCAGGCTTCAGGAGGACCGTGTGCTTGCCACCGCATCAGGTTCAGCTAACAGAGAGATGCTTCTCTTCCTCTCAGGATGGAATTACCCACAACTGCCATTTATATATTTTATTTCCTCCTCCTAATCTTGGTCTTGAACCTCATATCCTTGTGTCACACAGCATTTTCTTTTCTGCTGGGGGTTATACTTTGTCCCACAAGCTTGAGTGGCCTTGCCTGCTCAGCTACACCATTTCTGAATCAGGCAGAGTTTCTTCACAGTGAACTATCATACATCCCTCTGTACAGCATTTATGGACACAAAACTGTGCCTACAGGTGTGTGGAAGTTAACTGCTCCCCAAAAAACTATTTTACCCTCAAATGTCTACTGGCTGCTTCCTTGGTTGATAATACCTTCAACCAGAAAGGAAAGGGTGAAGGAAGGGAAGAAGAAGGAATCCACTCTCAGAATAAAGCCCGGTAAGCCAATTTCTGTGAAGATTTAAGAACGTAGCCTGACAGGCCAGAGGTGCTACCACTCCCTTCACACAGGACCACTGAGGGACAGGGTGCTGACCCCTTGGCTGGAGCAGTGCACATTAGTATAATTATACCCTGACTTCATCCCAAAACCTAGCAAGGATTACTGTCTTGTCTTTTTGAGATCGTAGTCACAAAATGAAGTGAGCTGTGGGCAACATATTCAGCTCACTTTCATATACACACTGCAAGCCTTGTTACCAGGGCCTCACAAAGCATCTCTTGAAAAAGGAATACAAGATGCTCTTTGTAAATAAAAGTTCATGAGCCTGAGGAATGAAGTCATTTTCCAAAATCGCAGTGAACAATATTCTTTTTCACGAGCCAACGAGAAGCAGAGAGGTGGGCTTGAGGGGAAGGACCTGAATGAAGCATGTTAGAAAAACCACTTAGCCCTATTAGCCCATGGCACAGCCAGGCTGTCTCCCTCCTCCTCTTCCTCCTCCTCCTCCCGCCCACAGCCTCCCCTCCCCCATGACACAAGGAATGGCTAGTCTAGCGGGGTTTTTTTAAATAAATTTGGCACCTTTCTTCTTTCTGCTGAATAAACTGGAGATGTTAAAAAATAAACAGCCAGGAGAGTCAATGATTTGTTTGGAGCAGTCAGATGGAGTTGTGGGGAGCTGGCGTGGATGGGGAGGAAAGGGTGACCTCACTTTCTGAACAGTAAAGTTTGAGTGGGAGGGTCTCCACACGAAAGGTAAAAAAGGGAATGATGTGAACATGTGAAGGAAGCCAGAGCACTGAACAGAGCGTCAGTCTGTATCCTGACAGGGGAAGATAAGGTGGCTGGAGAGCTAGCGGTGCTTTCCTGGAATACAATCTCTGTTTGACACTCTCTGCTTAAGCACTGCCCATCTGTATGTTATTGTGCTGGAGCCTCTGGGGAAAAAGAGGAGCCACAGGCACGGAGAGTGAACGAGGGAGGCAGCAAAAGCGTTTTTCTTCCCTTCTTTTCCTTTTTTTTCCTTTTTTTTCCCCCCTCTTTTAAATCGGGATCCGGTTAGACTGCCTTGAAGTGCCACATCTGGAAACTGAATGCTGAAAGAAAGTTAAAATAACTGAGGCACCACTAAGCCAAGGGGGGCTGATTGCAGAAGAGGGTAAACAATTACTGAGACGCTAGAAGACCACTGCTGGATGTAAGGGGAGGAAATGGCTTTGATCTCCGCCTGGCCCCTCGTTTCTCCTGTATTATTCTTTTTGAGATGCTTCTCCTCCAGCACAGCCTCGAGTGAGGGAAGCGTTTTTCAGTTTGACATTGAAGGTAGCTCAGCGGTCAGCACGCAAGAAGCCACTGTTATCAGAGGGCAGCAGCAGGCAGTAGCTACTGGAAGTTGGGTGCCTTTTGCTGAGGTACAGTAATTCCCTTCTCTCTCTAGTGTCTGCAATTTTCTGCTTTCACCTGTCTGTGTCAAAGCTCCCATCTGGTTAATGTTATCTTAATCATTCGATCCTTAAAGTGATACAGGAGGATTTTGTTGGGAGGGGGGGGGGGGGAGGTGGTCTGAGACGTTGCATTTTGGGACTGGAGAGATACAGTTCAGACTTCAAAATGCACACATGTCCTGCCTGCTGTGAGCAGACAGCTGCTGTACTTTGCACTGAAGCTGGCTTAGCGTGTCTCTGACTTTCCTGCCAACATAACTAAACAGGCCTGTCCAAACAGAGCTATTTTACAAGAGTTAATTGTCACAACACTTTTCTGCTTGCCTTGTAATTTCTGGAATTGTAATTCACTGAAATTTTCCAAAAAAGTCTGTCATTTGATGGCAAACTCTGTACTGTAAAAGTTTGTGCTTTTGCCTCTGAATGCCATCTGCCTCCAAAATTGGAAGTTTGTTTTCACAGCGAAAGCGGGGGATGATAAATCAAATGAATCTAGAAAACTACCTGCAGAGAGCACACCTGCAGAGATTTTAAGACTTCCAAAAATTATGTGGTTGGGATTAGTGACAAACGAAATTAGAGAGATCTGGGAAGCAATTTGACAATGGAAAATTTTCCCACAAGCCCTGTATTTTGGGATTGATTTATACTTCTCATTTCAGCAACACTACATCAGGAATGGTCTACACAAAAACACATCTTGAGGAAAAAATAAATCACTCCAGCATACATGGCATGGGGGCAGGGGGGCAAGGTTGGAAGTGGAACAGTGGACACAACACAGTAATATCTCATGCGTGGTAGATGCAAAGTAGGAGGCTAATTGAGTTCCATAAGGTCATGGGAAGGGAAAGAGTAGTTCTTCTAGCATAACATTCAAAAATGAGGTGAGATTTAACACAGCTGTGTCACTGTGACAATATCAAGATCGCAATCTCCAATATCACATGGCTGATTTTCCACCTACAGTCCACTTGCCAGAATTAACAGCCATGGAAATAATGTGCATAAAGCCTTCAGACAGCCAGGGCTGCTGCAGGGCTGGGCAGAGCTCATTCCCCTGCTCCAAGCAGCTGGACAGCCTCAGGAAACGCCTGCCCACCCTGCTGGAGACTCAGCACGAAACATGACCTGTGTGAGAAAACTGAAGGTTAAACCCCGCTTTGCTCGGCATAAGGACTCTTAGGAGCTAGCCCAGTTTTTGGACAGACTCCATGGTGTGGGATGTACAGATTTTCTCCTCTGGCCTTGGATCAGCCCCGAGAAGCTGCATTGCCACCTGTTGCTTACAACATGGAAAGTCCCTGAATGAAATGCCTGACTTAAAAGCTGAATGAGTTTTGTAGCTGTTTTTCACGGATAATGAGCATCAGTGATTATTAGTCTTTCTTGATAAGACAGTCTAGTATGGTTTTCCCAAAGACACAGTTTACATTTCTTCATGTAAGTATATTAGATTTTACATTGGGAAAGCGCTGTGAGATACATTGGACACTGCAGGGAAAGGACACTTCAGTTTCCTTCAACCGTTTCAATCCTTCCTAAATTTTTCTTTGGGCCAACATAATAGATTCAATAACTGGTGTTTCTTCTGGCAGTTTACTTCAGCCCATGCAATGGCAGCACTTAGACTCTGGATCCCATGTTACAACTGGATGACAGTGCCTGGTATCATCACACCAAGGCCCTTGGCTGCAGAATGCTATAGCTTCCTGAGGAAGAAGCAGGGACTTCAGGCCTTTTGCTGCATATTTCAGGACCCACCTCCATGGCAATTTCCAAGGAGGCCCAGTAGGATGCTTTTTGGGGAGAGGACTGATGGCTCTATAACAGTGAAAACCCACTTACCCATGGATGCATGTGTGTGGCTGGTAGCAGGATTTGAGGAACAGGCTTTAAGCCTGGAGGTTGATGTAGTGGCCGGAGAGTGATGGTTTGGCAGTCTCTCATCCAAGGAAGGAACATTACTTCTGGTCCTCAAAGAGCTTCTCCCTCCCACAGCTCGCCTCCCCTCCCTGAGCCTCAGGAACAGGGTCATCCCAGCAGGTTTGAATTAACCTCTTTTGAAGCGTGAGTTCTTAACCCACAGCTCACAGCGAACCGCAGAGTAAACTCCTTTACACAGTGTGGTTTGATTCAGCTCCTTCTTCTAAATATTGACTCAGGCCTACAGCTCTCCCGAGCAGACAGAGGCTGTTAGTCACGTCAAACAGTGCCAAATGATACAAAGGGGGCAGTTTCACAAGGCAGAGTTACAAAGCCACAGATGGGGCTTCGTTGTGGTCTGTGGTGACCGTCAGCTGCAACATGAAACATGCCAGTGGGAGTTTCCAAGATGTAACTGGTGGAATGCTCTTGAATCCTGGTAAGAGTTTAATGTTATGAACCTATAGAAGAACAGGAGATCTCAATTAATGTAAATACATATTAGTGACTATTTCTCAGTTTTCCAGTCCTCTTCCTTTACCATGTGTGGCAACCCTAAACTGGGAAGAACTGGCAGAAGTGGTTTAAAAATCAGAATTAAAGTTAATGTGGACCTTTGTCTTCTTTTTTTTTTTTTTTTTTTTTTTTTTTTTTTTTTTTTTTTGTGTGGCTGGAATTTGAATGAAAACCTCTTAAGAGAAGGAAACTAACTGCATTTTTAATGCTATGCTAATATGCTGTATCCATGCACAGAGAGGACCATGAGTTGGACTTCAGGCAATGTTGGTTACCTTGGTGTCCTGGTTCTTAAACAGTTTGTGATCCAGTATATGTGATCCAGTACACCTAAATTAGGCACATAAATTGTTCATAGATGTTTCAATCAGAATCATGGACTCTCTTCAGGTACAAACCCAAATTCCCCATACAATAGTGGAGACACTAGGTTTTCTAATCCTCAAATTCCTAGCAGTCTTGCCTGAAAATGCTCAAAGGAGTCTCTTCCTCTGTAAGGACGTTTTTGGATGCTTGCTTCAGGACAGCTTTATTAATCAGCTAAATCAGATGTTTAAATTAACTGGACTAGATTCCACACAATGAAATGTTGCATTATCTATATAAGGAACATTGTTAGTGACCACCAGGCAGTAAAATATCTGCTTCTTGTTTCAAAAAAAAATTGCTTATAAATTGATTAAAATTATTCAGAAAAGTATTATGAGAAGGATTACAGTGTTAGGAATTTGAAGATAGCTGAGAGGTTCTGCAATCCAATTTGCCAACTCAGTGGGAGGTTAAGAAAAAAATTCGAACTTATTGTGTAAGTACATACACAGGCAAAAAAAATTACCTAAGGACTTGATAGTCTAATAAATTAAGGTCTTGGCATATGCGACAACAACTGAAGGTGACTATGTTGAGACTACAAGTTAGTTAAAAATTTTATTTTCAAAAGTGATTAAGCACTGGAGATTTTATTCACTTGTGTTGGTTTGTCCATGAAGAGGCAGATCAATATGAAAAGCACTCTTAAGTATTCAGTTTCTTGTGCACTATTTAGGAAAATTAAGTTTCTTGGCTCACAAAGACAATAAGGGGAGGTGGGGGAGATGTTACAGTGCTGAATCCTGATGTCTGTGGGGAGACAGAGGGAAAAAGAATGAGCGCAGAGCAGTGGATCCAGCTGATCAGTGCAGCCCAACAGCAGTTGGTGGCATGAAGTCAGAGATTGTTTTTTCCAAACAAGGATAGATTTAAATATTTTATAAGGAGGATTCGTAAGAGATGGAAGCAAAGCATTTAAAACTGACAGACAGATATCAAATAAAAGCAAACAAGCAAGTGGCAAACATCAGAGATCTTTGTTTTAGTGTTCCACTCACCAGCTTGGATGCAGCAGAAGGAAAGTGAGACACTTCCAGGTTTGGTGAGGCACAGAGGTAAAACTGAAAACCAGAAGTTCTGAAACAGTTATATCCCACTGTCAAACACATGCCTCTAAAATAAGAGGCAGGTCATACATTACCATTTGGGTCTGAAGCCTGCCACTGTCAACATCTGTGTTTGTAAATTCCACTGATATCATGGGTTTAATTATATAGGTGTAGATTTTGTCTCCCATTAGGAAGAAAGTTCCTTACAGAGTCTAAGGTGAGAATAAACAATGGTGCAAGACTTCAAATACCAGAGAGTATGGCAAATGATTCCCTGTGATCCACATTGTGCAGTCACTCTTCTTAATGTAAAATGAATGTAGGGTGACACCCACTAAAATACTCATTTCATTCTGATGTAAATGACTACAAGAGGCCAGAGACCAGTATAAGAGATGAGTGTGGGAAGAATTAGGGGAAGAATTAGGGGAAGAAAGGGAAGACAGACATTCTGGGGAGACATCTCCCAAACCAAAAAAGACCATCTCAAATGTCCGGCATGGAAAGAAGAAGTGAAGTAAATAGTGGGAAAGGAAGTAAACTAAAGCAGGAAGAAGACAAAGGAGGGGGGAAAATTAGAGCAAGAATGAGATAATCAAGAGTCTTAAGAGTAAAGAAAAAAATGAAGTTGGGACAGGGCGGGAAGCCAATCCACAGAGTGAAGGAAGACATGATATTATTGGACAGATGGAAGAGGAAAACTGTTTCCAGCATCAGTGTTTTTGGCTCAGGGGAAAGGCAGAGAGGCAAAAGTCCTTTAAAGGAAACAATTATCATAGTCAAGTCAAAATTAGCCATTTACTATAAGAAAAAGTAAGAGGCAGAAGTTATGTGACGGAGTTTGTGTGTTAAAATGACATGTTTGACAATCATTTTTTCCCACCTGACTTTTACCAGCAGCTGCTGATAAATAGCAAGAAGCAGTTTGAGGTGCTTGCTTTCTAGTTCTCTAAAGTGATAAGCAATAATTAGCATAGGACCTATGACAAACTCACCTCTCTAAAACGGCTCACATTAAATATATAAAATGACAGCAATCATAAGTCCCAGCCACTTGTTAACAAAGACTCAAATTATCATCAAATCTTCTTCACTCCTTTTCCCCAAAAAGGTTGAAACAGAAAATCTTGCAAACTGTTGAGAGAAACCACAATTTGATCCTTACTTGTAGCATTAATCTGTTCAAAACAAACTAGTACTACAAGAAGCAGCAGAAGGCCTAATCCTGAGGTGTGAGCCAAAAAGGGTTTTAGCTTGACAGGAACCTTTATATTCTTTTAAGCTAATGTGAACTGCATCTACTTTAAAAAAGCAGATCTTTAAATTAATTCACTTCAGATCCTTGAGGTTATGTTAGGTTAACTTCTATAATGGGCAATTTGGATTTCTAGCTGCTGTTTTTTTCTGATACAACAAGGTTATGTTCTGAGAAACATCTATTAGTGGGGAGGAAGTTTTACTGCAGATGTTTGTGATTCCAACTTAAGTTTCTCATCAAAACTTTAATGAAAATCAGCTGCTTGGATTAGCGCCACCAATCCCCAAACCTTTTAAATCATAGGAAGCTGAAGCAAATGGAAGCACAAGACACAGCAGATGGATAGTTGGAAATTTTCTCCATTTCAAGAAGATGTATAAAACACCCACCACAAAACACAGTTTAAACTCTACTGCAGTGAATTCCCACAAAGTTTTGGGCAAGTACCAGCAAAGTGCCCCAAAGCTTATTCAGGGCTGTGAAAACCAATAAAAGGCATTTTATGCCCGCTCTTATTCACAACATGGGAAGCAAGGAAGGAATTAAAAGTCCAGTTTTTCCAGGGGGCATGAGAAGAAATAAAAGAATTGCTTTCTGAAGGAAAACCTGGCCTGATTTAAACTGATAACAATTAGAGCTTCTAGTGCTCAAGAGCTGTGTAAAAGAGGCCTAGTTTCTGAGTAACATATAACCAGCCACTGATAATTTACAACTTGCTTCTGGACTTAGATTTCAAACACCAAAATATAGACACCCTTTGGGTTTTATATTTTAATTGGTCCTCTTGAATGTTTGGATGTGATCCCAGTCCATTTTCACACACCACCATGAGCTGGGGATGTTTGGGTTATGCATCCTAATGCAAGATTCAACAATTGCTGAATAGAATTATATACAAAGCTGTTAGAGTTCCAAAGTTTTTGAAATCTATTTCTTTGCCATTAAATGATCTCAAAGAGATTTTCCTAACTGTCAGTCAGGATACATAAAGTGTGTATTTGACAATGAAAACAGATTGACTAAAATGCAGTAAATAAGATCTGGCTTTGTGGTTCCTGTTTAGCTGTATTGTGTATTTCTTTATACAGTTATCTTGAAATAAACACTTCATAAATACTAGAACCCTTTTTTTTTTTCTTTTATGACAAACCAGCAAGAAACAGTGCTAAACCCACAGCATTCAAGAGCCAAAGAATGAGAGAGGGCTGTGAAAAATATTTTAGAAATGACTATTCCAATTTTACAAGACGTTGTTCGTAAGAACAACTAAAATGTTATTGTTTAAGTCATGGCATATAGAAGCCAGGGTGTATGAGACAAACTGGCACACCTGAATGTTAGTTTGAAACATAATAATTACTGAACAAAAAGACTACCTGGATGAACAACTTCCAATATGTTCTGCAAAAATAGACTTTTTAACTAAAACTGTAAGACTCAGAATCATTGTTTGACTCTGTCTACCCAACAAAAATGAAGAAAATTAGCTCATTCAGCCTTTGACCATTGTTGAATGGTGGAAAAGTAGCTACATAGAACCAGCACCTAAACCAGATACTTTCTGAGCTGTGTAGCACCCTTTTACCACCCTACAATGCATCCTTTTACTCTTTTATGAAAGACCTTCTAAGTGCCAAGAGATTAGCAGAGTTTTCTGCCAAGGCTAATGCAAGGCCAGCATGTCCTAGGGTTTCCTACTGTGGTTTTCCACCTCTGAGCCTGGATGGTAGCCTATGGAGAGCTACAGAGGGCCTGCCATTCATTACTGCCTTAGGCTGTGCTTCCCACTCCTAGCTCCAGGGACCCTTCCTCAACAGCATTTTGTGGAAGCAAGCATTTGTCCAGATCCAGTATCCAAAAAAGAAAACAATAAAAAAAAAACCTGGCAGAACAAAATATAACATAGCCCTCCCTACCCTGGCTATTAGAGTCCTTCATGCCCCAGAAAGGCTAACACAGCCTGGCCCATTGAGGGTTGGCAAGGTCTCCAGAGCACGATTTCCTGGCAAAGTTCCATTCAGGGGGAGGTGGATAGGTATTGGAAGTCTAGACATGGTGTAAGGTCAGGGGGAATTTGCGTACCCTGCTCAGCCTATTGCAAGTTTGTGGTTTTCTGTTGCTCTCTCTTTCCAGACAATGGCAAGGATAGTCTGAAGAGGTTCAACAGGGTCTCTAAGGCACCAGCTAATTACTTTTAAGTCAGCTGGAAACAGGCTGTTTGGTGATGGATTTCTGTGAGGGAGAAGAAAAGAAGTTGTTGGGTTTTTCTCTTGATGCATTGATTCTTCCCTCTCTTTGAGCCAACAAAAAATGTATTTTTTTCAATATTAGACTATGCCAATGATGAAAGAAGCCCAGAGGCATTGAGAGAAGAAGGCAGGTTACCCTTCTCCCCAGCCCTGGCATTTCCTCTCTCCTTTCAGAGCACAGCCTCTGCTCAGCTTCATCCTGAACATAAGGCAAGCAGTATAAAGTTAACCATGCTGAGCTGTCTTACTCTCTTCCCACACACTTGCAAAGTGCTCAGATGATCCAGGGGAAAAGCCCTTTTTCTGAGAGCTGCCCAGAAACACAGGATCTTCCCATCAGCCTTCCCCAGCAGCTGTCTGTCTTGTCCATAGCTGGGCCACCCTTGGGAGGCAGAGACAGATGAAAGCTCTCTCTCTTCATCTTTCAAGATTTTCACATTGGCCTGGGTTTCTTTCTAACAGACTTTTAAATTGATGCTATGGCTATTGGCCAAGCAGATCACTGTTCTTCTCTGCTGTGATTCCAACATTTCAAAGAGCTGCAAAATCAAACCAGGAAACACTAGAAATCTGGAAGGGGGGAAAATAATGCTAAAGGAAAATCAAAAGAAGCTTGAGATTTACCCTCTCAGTCTTAACAGTGTTCCACAAACACAGTCATACCTGCTTTAAAACCCACTTTTCTTTTTCATCCCTTGAAAATTTTTGTCTCTATCTGGAAATCTCTCAGGAAGTACTGTAGTTTGTTAATTGATTATGTCTCACTTATCTGAGAGACTCAATGACTTAGAATGTACATTTCATGTAAGTGGGGACTGGGTGGAGGGTGGTTAATGAGGAAACAATGTAGATTTATCCCTTTTCCTGTAAATTGAATACATTTGGCTTTTTTTTTTCTTTTTTGAAAGAGGAAAATTAACCAGCTACTCCTTCAACTGCATATTTTCTATTTCCAACAGTGAGCATCTGTAAGAGCAAGTTTTTCACTCAGTTGCAGTACTAATAAGTAAATTAGAGACTGGTATTAATCTCAGATTCTTAGCCAGCTTCCAGACAGCTAAAACACTTTAGCCCTCCCCATTTTTAAAGAAGAATGCCTTTTAAGCAGAGGCTTTGTCTTTCCCACTGTATATGGAAAAAATGACTGTGCAGTTCTATGGAGAATGCCTAGTTGAGATATGTTTATGTTGGATCCAACCCCATCTCTGTTGCTGAATGGCAGTTTGTTTTCCACTTGAACTGGGGAAGGGATAACAGTCTGGGAACTCTTTCAACACAGGAAATTTTTAAAAAATTTAATACAATTACTAAGTCAAGGTAATAGATAATGTTGTTGTTCTGCATAAAGCCATCTGGCTTTCAGCTATTTCTTGGTTTTGTGGGAGTCCCCATCAGCCTGTCACTGCTGCACTGGAGGCATGCACAAGCCCACCCAAGGAATCAGAACACAGAGTAACAGTGGGCTGGGGAGAAGGTTCCTTGTAATTTTTTCCTGCACACCATGCCGGCTTTGCTTATTGGTTTGGAGGCTACCCATGTGCAATTATCCATATTCACTCTCTCTCCCTGCTACCTCTACCATGCCATAGGGAGAAATAGAGGTAACGTTTTTTTCTGTGTCTCCCTGCCAGCCAGATTTTATCTAGAATTGTAGCAATTAATTTCAGTCTTGCTAGTTTTAGTTTTAGCAGTCCCTGAGCTTTGCGCCTAAAACCTTGAGAAGAAGGTTTCCACCAGCTTCATAATCTGTGCTTTTTTATCATCAAAAATAAACTTCTGTTTTGGAGGCTGATGAGTTGATAGCTCATCAGGTAATACATAAATAATCCCAGTTGTCATGGATAAGTCAGAACATGAAGTTTGCAAGTTAAAAAGTTATGAAGTTAGTGTCTTGTCCTGTGTCCCTTAAGGCAATCACAACTTTTCCAGTAAATTCTGAGGAGAGCTCAACCCCTCTGTATATATAAACGATGGAGAACTTCTAGTGTTTAGTCGTTGCTTAACACAGCAGCAGTTGGAAAACAAGACTAAATTCAATCATCAGATACACTCTTCAGCAGCTGCAGACTGGCCAGACATGGTGTGCCTGGCTCCAGATCAGCCCTGTGCTCTCAGGTGGGACCATCACTGGGAATGCAGGCATAAAGGAACAATATTGAGATCCATGCACAGGGAATAACAGAAAGGACACTGGTAACAGAAAACAACATTTGTTTCATCACTTATTAAGCAGTTCATTTACTGAAAAAGATTAGAGGTTCACAACCAGTGTCACTGCTTTATTTATCATTGTTTTGGTGTTTGAAGATTCAAATTACTGAGCTTCACAAAAACACACTGCTGCAGATTTAATGAGCATTTCATATCACTTATCTAGAACACCCTATTATTACATTAATTTGCCCAGATCTATGGCAAATGCACTCACTGAGGTTTTTTAATCGAACCTATCTCAGCTTAGAATTTCATTCAAAAAATAGGAATATGCAAAAATATTGGAGGATTCCACTGAATGACTATTTAAGCAGGAAATAATTTGCTTTTACATTTGCAAATTAAATAACAAAACAGAAAGCTTGTTAGTGTGCAATTCGCATAATTACTTCAGTTTGCAGTCTCATTAAATGCAATTAGAACTGAGATACCTGTCAAGATAAGTGGATAAAAAAAGATTACCAGCAGTGTTCCCAAATTTCTTCACCAACTTCTGGTTAATTTCTAATTTATAACATCAGTGGAACACTCAAAGTAATAAATATTTCACAGTTAACAATGTCAGAAATTTAGAAGAACAATATAGGGATTTAATGTACTACACCAGGGTGCTTATAATAAAACTATCATGAACATTGGTTTGAAGACTAAACTAAAAAATGTGTTCCTCTCAGGAATATTTACAGTTTGAAAAATAAATTTGAAATTGCAAATGGCTAATTTTCATGAGCTTTCTGCATTTGAACTGGTAAATACTACAGAGTGGCTTTTTGCATGCAGACAGTTACCTAACAGCTGTAGTGTCCTATTAAATGGGTAATTAACTGTCTAGCTATGATGTCACACATTGAATTACTTTCTCCAGTAATAATAGTTAGAATGTGACCTTTCTAGTTCAGAAGAATTTGATACTGTAGACCAGAGGTAATGAAGGCTTATAGAAATTATAAATAGAGCTTGGAGGCCTAGGGGAAGCTGGTGAGCAAGTCTGTTTGTTTTTAATTCTCTAGTTTGTAAGGCTTCAAAGCTCAGACAAATTTAGCAAAAATCAACAGAGAATAAATAAAATTGCAGAGCAGATGTTCACTTCTGCCTGCACATTGTGGAGTACCTCATGGTGGGGAGCAGAACTTCTGTCCATCTCTCTCTATGATTACTTTGATGGTAGAGCATGTCTGACCAACAGGTCAGTAATTAACTTCTGAGGGCCTCATTCTCCAAGAGGAAGACAAATATCCTTCTGAAATGTCACTTCATAGGGGTTTATAGGTTCAAGTACAAAGACAATCTTGAATTTATTACTCACTGTCTGGGAATTTAAAGTCCATTTATTTCTTCAAATGATAACTTAAGAGCAAAGGATGACAGCTCTGTGAAAGGGCACCACCAGGGAATTTTATTTTTTAAATTAGTTATAGTTTACCTCAGTGGTTTGAAGAACTCATAGAACTCTCCTCCTTAGCCAAGACTTGGTCTAGGAAGATACACATAGTAAATTAAGAGAGAATAGTAGGACAGATAAGGGGGAAGTTACCAGCAGAATGAATGTTCTTTGTACCTTGAGTATGAGCTTCTGGTCTTAATTTGTTTTCTCAAGAAGATAAAAATGCTTTCATCGTTGTATCTAACAAAAACAAATGCCACAGAATATATTTTTTAGAAACAACTTCTGTATCAAATAGATTTTTCCATATTCATGCTTCCTTCCTTGTATGAAAAAAACGGATTTTCCTTAAATATCTTAAAAGCTCCCTTACAAAGTTAGTTTGAAGCTTTCATGGGAAATGTTATCACTGAACTGTAATTCTTTCTCTGGACATGCTTTGACTAATCCTTTTCATATATCTGGTATGCTTTGGCAGTAAATCTTTGCAGGTCACTCATAAAAGCTACCCTCAAATACAAGAGTGAGGTCTAACCCTAAGAAAGAATGGTGGGAAAAATGGGGAAGGCAGATATGTGCTGTGCACATATCAAATGTCTTCAAACCATGACTGTTTAGCTGAAAGACAAAATGTTCTTTCAGCACTGCATTAAGAAAAGTCTTGGGCCCCGAAACAGCTTTATATTCACTGCAGGCATCTGGAACAAGCAAAACACGACTATGCCACGTCTGGCCCCGTGGGGATATTCAGTATCCCTGGTGGTTCTGACTAGTTCTCTTAAAAGACGTGAAGGTGTTGAGGAGTCTCCCTGCTGGGTACATTGGGTACATCTGGGACACTGGAATTACGTTGTGTGCTCTGCCATGGATTACACTGCGTGCATTTGGATACAGTCACAGGTAATCGGCTCTAGGTAGCCCTGCTTGGACCAGTCAACCTCCAGAGGTCCCTTTCAGCTTCAGCTATTCTGTGATTCTGAGTGGCTGTGGTCAGTATTCCATTTTACTGATCGAGAAACTGAGTGGAAGAGTAATGTTCATCATCACACGAGACATGAGCAGAAGAATGTATTTTCTTGAGTCCCAGTATCCTTATGAATATAATTAGGGATAGAGCAGCTTGTGCACAGAAACAAGGTGATGAGTTTCTTTGATGTTCAGCAAGAAGGAATATATTTGGTATGTTCATTTCAAACATTATAATGAAACTATTTCTGTGGAGGTGTTTGTAGATTAGAGGTAAAACATATGTAATAAAGTGGGTGAGTGGCTGGAACCAGGTGCAGGCATAGGCAGGGGCAGCAAAGACAGGAGAAGAGGAGTAGGAAGACAAACGGAAAGCAGAACAGGGAGAACACAAGCATGAGTAGAGAACAGGACAGCAACAGAACGGCTGTGGGAGCCAGTGGGGGCAGGTGGAGATCCAAACCCCTCAGTGTAATGTTCAGTTGCTCCATTAATAGATACAGCCCAGGAGAAGCACCGAGGCCTCCCCCAAGAAGGGCCAATGAGCAATCATCTCATCTGGTTGGCATTTACTGTAAGACTGTTTAAATGACATTCAAGCCTCGTTGCCAACAAGAGAGATATATAATATAGACAGGACTAAAAGGTAACCTATAAATAAAAGCTAGAGTGAGCTATAAATACAAACTGAGAAGCCATGGATTTGATCAATGTCTCTCAATATACAAATGGACTTAATGGAACACACTCTGTGCAGCAAGCCCCTCATTGCTACAAGTACTCACTGTGCTTTTGAGGCAATTGTAACTGCAAAAATCTCTATCCATAGCAGTATTCTTTCTCCTTTGGCAAATTCAAATCCATACAAATTTTGGGAACACAAGGTCTAGAAGAAATTAAACAAATGATTAGCAGCTACATAGTTACTATTGTAAAAATGTGGCAGCAGTATGAATGACAGTCAGGACAGTATCAGAGCTGTCATCAAGTACTTGTATATAAAGAGGCCAAGGACGCCTTCTAGAAATATTTTCTCCTTTGTGTCTCAAAAAAACAGAACAAAACAAAGCAGAGAAAATTTAATTAGACAAACTCTACCCCAAGTCATACACTTCAGGATCCATCAGATCATAGAGTCATGGAATGTTAAGATTTGGAAGGGACCTTAAAGATCATGTAATCCCAGGCCCCCCTGCCATGGTTGGCATTGTTGGAGGAGCAAAAAAATCAAAGTGTTTCAATACAGCCATCTGTTATCTCAGCCATTTCAGCTGTTGAGAGGCAAAGACCACCCTCCCAAGCTTCCTTCATAGCAGGTATTATGTGAAAAAATGCACAGTTTTGCTTTGCATTTTTTGATTTCACTTTGCTGATGATCTTCAGAACAGTCCAGTGTTTGTGTGTCAAGCTGATGAAGATAAAAAGTGTGAAGAAGAGGAGCAATGCCAAATAATATTCAAAACAGAATGGTGGGCTGACTCTTTTGGAAAACGGGAATCAGGAACCGTACAAAGGCATCTGGCAGCATCTGGTGCTGGGTTTAGTGATTTGTTATCTCCTAGTTAAGAAATGTGGCAAGTCAGCCTTTCATGGTTAGTTAGGCTGAATTAGAAAGATGGATTATCTGCTGATGCACATTGCCCAGATATTGTACACATACCTTTAAAATATGTACTGTCTCCTGGGCACACATAAAAACAGCATAGTTCTAACTTTAAATGCATCTCAAAATTTTCTTAACAGGGTTTCTCAGCCATACTCAATATTTGGTCCCAAAGCATTTTCAGCAAGAACTGGTGAGCCACTAAGTTCCTCATCCAAAAATGTGGAAAAGTCTAGGTGTGAAGAGCACCAGAACCCATTAATTAATAAACACCTTATCAGTCTGGTAAACTCAGTCTCTGATGGGCTCAGAGCAGCTGCCTACACATTCAGAAAAGGGGGTGCAGGTTTTCCTCTCTGCTGACCCTATGCAGCAAGTGCAATTCATATGTTTTCTAGTGAACATGCAAGTCCATCCAGTCCTCTGGGACGAGTGCAAGAACCAGCATGGCTCAGTCAGCATCAGGGCCCTGCAGAGCAAATATAGGTATACCCTTTTCCCCCACTTAACCCTTGTCTATCCCCTTGTACATGCACACTTCTAAACCCCCATGCAGTCAAAAGATACTCCTAAAAACTACACATATTGAATTCTCAACCCGAAATTTAACCTCCAGCAGTTAAGCACCTTTTCTGTGATCAATAAAGTGCATGTTGGCTGTGTAAGATGGCAAAGACCCCAGGAGACCCCAGGGCTCCTGAGTGTGCTGCACACCAGTAGAGGGGCTGACACCAAGCTGGAGTTGCACACAGTGTTTACTGTACAACTGCTGGATTTTATATTTTGGCAACAAATGGAGAGAGGTTTCTCCTGCAGGTCACCAAAGGCAGGGGGGTCAGGAGAGTGGGATGCAGTGTTATCACAGCTATTTTTGTTTGCATAAAGTTTCCCAGCAGGCTGAAGAAGAACTAAATCTTTGCGTCTATGCTTATGGATAACATGTCTTTGACCTGAGGAATTTGAATGTCTGTTAGTTTGCTCCCAGGGAACAAGAAGTAGTCAAATGACCATCAGTCTACAACTGGAAGTCAGGATTTTAAAAATCCATGTTTAAATTCACTGGAAGTCAATTATGTCCTGAGCTGAAAAGCAGATGTAAAAGTCACGCTGCTGTCCTCAGTACCTTTTGATGAATGAATTACCAGAAGTATATTTGTATATCTGTCAAGGTAAAGAAGACAGTTTTGTAGTTAATGATTTCCAAACATGATAAGCTATAGATTTTGTGCCTGCCCACAGCGGTTTTAAGACAGGATGTTCATGGATTCAAATGCTTTGTTTATTTACATCCCAATTTGGTAAAGCAGTATTTTTAGTGTGCGTTTTGGAAGGAAACAGAAGATGTCCTTAGAATGGGGTCATTCCTCTTTCTAGGCTCGATCTTTCCTGCGTGTAGGGAGAGAATTGGTTGGGCCTGTCAGACATCAAGATTTCCTTTGTATGCATCCACTTTCTCTACCTGAACATACTGACTTGTGGAACATACTCTAAGGAGCCTTTGCTCTTCTCCAAGGATACGGGGTCCAGCAGTTTGGCCAGATCTATGGCATAGCTATTGCAGCTTGGACACTTTTACAAGGCACAGCACATCTGACATGTGCAATAGGTTACATCTCACAGTCTTTGTTTACAGAGCTGGCACCTACACGAGAGCTACCCCTCCACGTCCCTGTGTGCAGTCAGGAGAGAGCAGCAGGGACAGCTGACCTAATTTAGATGCATTTCCATATACAAGGAATCAAACCATACAGCGGGTGTCCAGCTGGCTTTTGGCCACATGGCATCCCATGTAGAGGTCTCCATGTGGATGACTCCCAGCTTGCTGTGGTTTGGTCTTCCTACACAGGCAGTCCCGCCACGCAGCTGCCAAGGCCAGCTTGCCCTCACACCAGCACGGCCACAGCTGTGTTAGCTCAGCGCTGCACCTGGGGCACAGAGCTCCTCGGGGCTTCAGCCCGGGACTCTCTCCAGGGCTCACACAGACATGCTGGGTGAGACCTGCTGAATGCTGCATGTTTGGCAAGATTTCTGTGAGCTCTTGGCTGGGGATTGAAAGTGAAGTCCCTATTATAGGTGACCAAAACCAGGAATCTCTTTGGAAGAGTCCTACGTATTCTGAGGGAGCCAGAGAAACTGAAATAACATCAAATGTTCAGTAGAGGACTGCTTTCTCAGACTTGTTTCTCTAATGTTCTTATTTCTAATAAACAATTACATAAATGAAAGTACTGGAAGATATTCAAGCAGGAAGATGTCTTTTTTTTTAGGTAGGGCAATAGGCTATTTATCTCAAGTTGGCCTAAGCAAACAATCTTCAAAAATGCCTCAGAACTGTAGCTGCCAATTTCAAATACTGCTTATAAAGACAAATAAATAAAAGCAAGCATGCTTGGGTTGGGTTTGGAAATGTCTTCAAGGAGCAGAGGGCTGATGTTTCCATGGTAATGCTGTGCACTTCCAGCAGACTGGTCTCTGCTTTAGACACAAGGATTTTAAAATGGATGGAGGTGGTTTAGAGTATTCACTCATCTCTGTATGGCAAAAGATGCAGAGTTTCAGAGATTTGATATAATTTTGAGTCCCAAACTTCTGTTTGTCTAAACTGTTCCTTCCAGATGGATAAACATTACATATTGATGTGAAGTTGTCAAGAAGAGACATTGCTCTACTCAATTTGTTTGATTTTTTCATCAATGCATTGAAAACTTGGACTTGAATTATCCATGTGTCCTACTTTTACAGGTATCTACGGCTGATATGATGCCTGCTATTTCAGAGGAGCAACATTTTTGTATTTTCTTTTCCCTGTGTTCTGAAGCAAAGCTCCATAATGTTCAAGTAGAGTTTATTTTCTTTTCTCCTTCTTTTTTTTCTTTCATTCCATAAGAGACAATGGGAACTTCTAAGGGTCCTACAGTTCCAAAAATGGTAATCAATCTATGTCAACTGATAAACATTATTATGCAAATAATTCACAATATGTGTCACAGTTCTCCATAAATGTTTTGATTGAGAGATAGCCTCTCAGGCCAGATTTCACACTTCTCGAACTATGACTCCCTTAGGTTTATATCTTTTGACAATATTTTTACCACCTTTACAGAGCAGATCAGACTGCAGAAAAATGGAAACTAGAATGCACAAATATATCTTCAAAATTAAACTATAAGGCAAATTAATTTGCAGCACCATCAAGATAAAGCAGGTAAACAAACGGTGGTGTGTCAGCTTAACCAGAGATAGCTCCCTGTGTATGTACTTGGCTAACACCAGGTGACAGGTGATGAGAATTAATTATATTCTCTTCACTGAAGGCTAAAAGAACATGATCAGGAACAGTTTCTAAGACTTGAATAGCATACCATAAATTATGATAGAGTAATTTATCCAACCTCTTGGCATAAGTAATGTGTGGAGGCTGACAGAAACTAAGAAAATGTGCATTTTTGCCTCTTGCCATCAAATATCACCTTTCTACAAAAAATACAGGTGTTTGCAGTATGGGATAGAACTTCTTTCTATTTTTTCAGATAGATTTGGCATGTTATGTTTATTAAGTGAATTTTCATTTCATCACAAGCCCATGGGTTTATCAGGTTCAGCTATGCCCAGACTGCATTCACTTTTACTATCCTGAACAGACCTTTGAAGTGAGAATCTACTAAGTAATATCATAATGTTTGACCTTTGCCCCCGTGCCTGAACATCCATGTAGCTCCCTGAGGATCTTTCTCAGATCCAGAAGGAAGCACACCTTTGGACTCCCGCTCTAGCAGCAAAGACCATAACAGTGCTAGGAGCTACAACCAAAGCTCTACTGGCACTAAACTTACCAGTGACCTGGCAGCTGATGCACCATGACTACTGCTTTGAGTGCTGTTCCTCACACTCAGTTCCCCATGGGCACCAGCTGTTTCCTCTTTTACAATGGTCCTGGAGGAAAACACTGTCTTTCTCTTCTGGGTTTGTTTTGGACCAGATGTAATGGGATTGCTGGTCCAAGACTATAAATAGTATAATGGATGTCACAAAGGCTGAGATGTCCTTATACAGATCATTTCACCCTGAATACACATGCTTTTGTGTACCCCTGAACTTGGGAGGAAACTCTGGAAATAACAAGCACTGGTGTGGATCCAAGGGAGCCTTTTATCTTGGAAGAAAATCTTTGTGTTTATATATTCACAAGAAAGTCACAAGTTCCAGTACTAACTAAAGCTACGTGCCATTCTTTCTCACCATTAGATGGGAGAGTCAATGGCTATGTCTGAAATACTGAATAAAGCAGTGTGGGGACCTCCTAGTCGAACAGGATAACCCAGCCCATCTCCATGTGCTGAAGCACTCTCTGTGTTTGGCCAGAGAAGGGCAGTCCTATACAAACTGCTTCTTGGCAGCACATCCTAACAGATGCCATGCCCTGAGCTGGGCCTGGTCATTGTGAGGAAAATTGCAGTCTGTCAAGGAGCCAAGACCAAGACCTGAAACCACACATTGCCTTTCTTCAGCTGGCCAATGAAGATGTGGCCACAGAGCACTCTGTGTTACCAGCACAGCACTCTTCCTTTGATGAAAGCAAGCCAGAAGAGGCAGGTTCACAGCAAGCACCCACCCCAGCACTGCTGCACCACTCCTGTGAGCTGGCAGCAGGGAAGGAATGGGGACCTGGTTCTGCCCTCAGTTTGCAGACACAGATAGAGAACAGCTACAATGAAATTGGTGGAACTGATTGAATATAATATGGGAAAAAATTCATACTCTGTGTATGTGAATTGTCTTCCATCTTCAGGCCCATCTTCCACTCAGACTAGCAAAAAGGTCTGAAGAAACAGAAAATTACTACAGGCTCCCCAGCACTTTCAGCATGCAGCTGGTTCTTGTTTTTAAGAAATGTAATCATTAAATCCAGATGCAGTGTGGGAGTGGGGGGAATAAATGCCCCATGGGTGCAAAGATTTTCAGGAGATCAGCAAGGCCAACATTTGATTGGACTTTTCAACTTGAACTGGAACAAACTTTGTCCCTTGGGGAAAAAAAAATCTAATAATTGTGAAGACATAATTGCTAATACAGACCTAACATTTTGGCCTTCTAATTGTCTTCACCATTCAGAAACAGACAGTGGATGGAAATGTTCCTCGCTCAATTGCCTACATAACAATTTTGCAGGAAGGGTATTTCCATTTTGTTCCAGACCTTTTTCTGCTTTGTGTGCAACAATTTTGTACTCCCAGAACATTCAGAAATTTGAATCCCTCAATTAGCTCAGCATTCTGACACTTCTTTTTATAAATATGATATTGGCTCAAGCTCTGGAACAACCAACCAATCGCTCTATTATCGCTAGTAGGGCAAGGAGCAACAAAAATATATCAAAATAATTGAGAATGCCTGAGAAAACTTCAGAGCCCAAAGGAAACAATCTGGATCCCATTTTCCCTTCATTCCCTCTTCCCTCATAGCACTGACTGTCAATACCTCATTTCTGGTTTACATTGATGCAACCCATGGTTTAAAGTAGTGTTTTAAAATAGCAGGCATCAGCACCTTCCAAGCTTTTGGTGATTAATTGAATAACATAGAGGGAAAAAGTTGGAAAAAAACATACCCATATGACTTCCCCACATCTCGTTTTGAAGAGGGGCTCTGACAATGAAAACAGAGGGACCCAGAATTGAGGCAGATGCCTTGAGGAACTGAGAGGTGTGTCTGCTAATAATAGGAGGTAAACTGGTTCCCAGTGGACTTCAGCAAAGACTGTGCAGCCCTCACCCGTATGCTCAAACCAAGGATGTAGCACTGACCTGCACTAATTTATTACTGCTGGCTGTGCAGACTAGATGAAAGCTCACGGCTGCAGTGCAGGCATACCATCAGTTGAAGTATAAATGAGATTATCTTTATGGCTGACTGAAGGATTTTCATAGACACCTTTACAAGCATTCCTACATTTCCATTGTCCATATTCACCATCATAAATGAAAAATTATTCTGCTTAGACCTGCAAAACCAATAAAGCTTTTGGGCAGACACTAAAGGAACACAGCTAGGACCACCCACCAGCTCTGAGGCATCAGAGAATATAACAAGCTTTAGATCTGTATGGGTGGAAAGGAATATTGCAAAGGCAGACATTGGGACAAGAATCTGTTTTCAATTTAGAAACTAACTGTCTCCCTTCCACAGTGTGTGGTGTAATCATTCAGCTGCAATCCTTAGTCTGGCAGGAGCCAGTCCTACCACTAAGACTAAACCATAAAGACTAAACAACTGAAAGAAACAAGCAGTACAAATAGACAGTATTTCTGCTGTCCCAAAGAGTCTGTGGTCTGAAGACTTTGCCTCCCAGGAGCTATTATCAAAGAAAGTGTTTCCAAAGCAAACCAGATAAAATTCTGTGCACAAGAATGGTAAAGGCAACTGAGTTTTCCATTTATGTTCATCTCAACTTCTCAGAGTTCTCTGGGTTAAGGGTGGACTAATGATTCATTTCTAAACCTCATTTTTAAAGTTTGTTATTAGTCATCTCCTAAGATACACCGTCTTCTAAGTGAGCAGCTTGTCTGGCTGGTTAGAAGGACCTGCCAACACTTGGGAATGGAAGCTAACATGCAGATGAGACTCGGGATTGCTGGCTCTTGCTACCCAGTGCTCCACAGTGGTAGCTACAGCACCATGCAGGCATGTGAGTGCAGGTCCCAGGAAAGACAGGGCCATAGCATTGTGCCAGGGCTGGCTAGCCCCAGCCACCAGCAGGGACCTTTGACACTACTGCTCACAGGCCAGGTTCTGCAGCCAGGGAGGTACTGTGCGGGTACTGTAGACCTGCTGCTCCTGCCATAGCTTATGCTGGGCATGAGAAGCTATGGGTACCACAGTGCAGAAAAAACCCTCATCCCTGATTTCAGGGCAACCCAGGAAAATAAGGAATAGGAAGATACAAAGGAAAGCTAATCCTGATTCGATCAGTGCAATACAATAATAAGCCTCTTAGCTCATACAAATGCAAGAAGACACACACCCTTCTGAGTCACTTGAACTTTACACTTTTCCCACTTTTTTCAAGGGTAGGTCACCTCAAGAGCCACAGCATACAAAAAGTGTTGTAGAGAGAGCCACAAAAAGTATTGCAGGAAATCTGGTGTACCTCAAGCTCTGACAGCCATCTCAGGGTTGTTGTTTGTTAATGATAGCAGAAACAGGGTGTGGCAAATAATTCTTGGAGAGCTAAATGACAAGCCAGTGTCTTCGCATCAGCTCTGCAATAGTATCGCAAGAGTTAGACAAGGGTAAGATATTTAGGATCCAAAAATTCATAAGTCTGCATGGATCTAACATAATACATGTGACACAAGGAGACTGGACAGGATGAGCAGGGTGACACAGGTTAACAGAGTGACCACAGGTTGCTCCTGTGGTCAGCCTGTGCATGTCTCACCAGCTTTGCATAATGAGGGATAAGATCCTCAATGAAGAACAAGAATTTATACATAACATATCACACAAAAACTATCCTCTTTAATTTTCTTTCTATTTTTCAGTCTTTGAAGGGCATCTTAATAGCTTTGTGTTTCTGATTCCTTATATTATTGCTGTAATTACTATTCAAAAGAAGGTGATCCAGATATTTACAATTTCTCTTTAATTTTGGTAAGCTTTGGTAAATTATCAAAATTACTAAACTATATACAACAGGCACAGCCACACATTTATTCAAAAGGGCATTGATCTTTGTAGGTATGTTTCTGTTTCCTGTAGGTTATTCATTCAAATCTCATCAAGGCTTTGATGTAAATTTTCTAAAGCTTTTCTTTTTTATTTTTTTCTTAAGTAAAAGCTATTCCTTTCCTATAAACACACCTTCTTTACCGAATAAGGATTATGATTTCTGGTTAACTTATCTTCTAGTACAACATGCAGTAAGAATCTGCCAGCTCCACACCCATAGCTTGTCAGGGACAAGCAGCAGGCAGGAATGCTGACAGCTTTAAGACTCTAAGGCAGAAAAGCAAGCACCAGGACAGAGAGTGAAAGAACAAGTTCAGCATTGTGTGTGTGGTCTGCCACGATGGGGTTATACAATGTGCTCTGAGGAGATCTGATGGTTGTAGTCTTGCTTTCCCCTCCTCTCACCAAACCCAATTCTCCAACTATATATGCATAGGAAATACTTTCTTTTTCATTGCAGGGATGCCAAGAAGGATTTTATCGTACCAGCTCAGGAAAATGCTCTCCTTGCAACTGTAATGGTAATGCAAACAGATGCCTTGATGGATCTGGAATCTGTGTGGTAAGGAATTCCTGTCTTCTCTGACTGTCTGGCTTTTGACACCAATGCTCAGTTTCAATACACAGCAAAAGCAGTGCCTGTACCACAGGAGCTTTTTCCTGAAGAATGATCATAAGTAGGGCCAAGATCAATACATTAATGGATTACCCTGGCCAAAATTCATTCTCACTTAAATTATCTCTGCAGATTCAAAACACTTCCCTCATGCAGTATTTGTGAGAGTTAGTATGCTGGGGAAAAACTTTAGTCCATCAGAAATATGGAAAGAGTTTTGTATACCTCTAGAGAAAAAAAATGTATAAATTCAAACACATTTCATTCTCCCCTTTATGAATACAGTGCTGGGTATAATATAAACAATTTACAATGGTGAGTGACCCCTGTGAGAGTATATACATGTGTTATCCATAGCAATTCTGCTGCATGGCAGTTTCCTGCTGTGAAGGAACGACATGAGAAGGTTGAAATAATACACCAAGGGAAGAGTGTTGAATTCCAAGGTACTGTTACAATTTCCCATATGTTCAATCTGACTCAGAATCACCTTATACAGAAAGCTGTGTGTTAGTAATAGTCTTCAAACATTTGTAGCTCCAGAGCAAAAATCAATCCAGTAAAACTAATCCAAACTACTAGTGGGCAATCAGGACACTAATACACTAAAAAAATGATGGAAGTTAGTACTGTATTTAAACCACATAGCAAGAGCTAGGCACTAGTATACTCTTTGCAGGCTTGTAAAGCAGGAGTAGAGCCCAGAACCACTTGCTCTGCAATGTGTTACTTTTGACAAGTCATAAACCTTTGCCCTCAGTTTATCTCTTCATAAAATGGACTCATAATATTCACATACTTTGCATCATTGCAACCACTATCAAGTTTTCAGTTATGTGAATACATAAAGTCAAGTTCCATGGCATATTTCCTACCATTTTTATTTCTGTGGGAAGAAGACAGTGCAGCTGTTCAGAGCAGGAGCAATTAGTATGGCTTGGCCACTGTAAAGTGCTTAGAATTGGCTGGTTTCTGCAGAGCACATATTGACTTAGTCTTTAAAAACTAAATTTTCAAAAGTGGTTTTAGACCACCAGGCATTCCCAGCTATTCTATTTCACATACACAAGGCTCTTGCTCATGGGATGATTGTCCCCTTAGTGCCAAGTGACAATGATGCCAAAGGGAAACTTTTGATGGAAGACTTGGGGCCAAGACAGAGAGCTTGTCAAATGTCTGCTTCTGATCACTCTGGTCACCAGAGAGCTTCTGGAATAGACTATATGATTTAGGAAGTGATTATATCCTCAGGTTACAAAGACAACAGAAGACCTGTTTCCTATCTTCTACAAAAATAAGGCTGAAGTCAAGGGTTCAGGACAAACAAACAAACAAAAAAAACCCAGGAAATTTACAGTATCAGGAAGAAATTATCTGGAAGTAAATGCGCATTCCTGACTGGTGTTTCTTCAGGATACTAAACTCTTGAAACCAGCTAGGTAGTAAGTAAAACTAAAAGCTAAACCCTAGTTTACTGTTTGGATTCAAATAGCTATTTGATAGCTTATCTGAAGGATTTAAAAAGCCATTAAGCTCAGGTCATTTACTTCTGTATAAAAAGGAACAGTGAAAAGGCTTAAGTGAAATAAAAGTGAAAGGTAGAGGGAAAGAGCAGAATGAAAGGGAGGTTTAAAGGTTTGATAGCATAAAACAGAACCAGAGATGCCCATGGGGGCAGCAGTAACAGGACCTTCCTGAAGATTCGGAAATTTCCAGAGAAGTTTGGAAGACTAATGAAACTGGTAAACAGCAAAATGTGACTGAGAAAGCAAGGGAGAAGAAAAGCTTAGAGAAAGAAAGATGGGACTTGAATTACAGCAGGAAGAAGCATGTCAAATGAATGAATTCATTCTGTTTAGGAAAAGGTGACTTGATGGTTGGTAATGTGACTTGTATTTGTATCAGCGGACAAAGGAGCCTTCCCTAAGGGCTGTTCTGGAGAAGGGCATGTGTGGGTTTGGCCAAAGCCTGATGGGGCAGAAACGAGTCAGTACCTCTAGAGCTGGGAGTTCCTGTGAAGAGATAAGACCACATGGTATGGAGAGCTCATCATTCTCTCTGTTCTCAAATTTTTAGGCAAACTACTCCAATAACTCTTGCAGTGGTAACCACCACACCTGATAGTAAGACAAGATTTTCTTCATTCAGTTACCTTTTAATGGGCTGTTAAAAATTAAACATGTATTTATCCCACATTATTATTGTTGTCATCCTCTATTTCCATGAGTATGAACTTGCTATCTCCCTGCTTCCAAGATGCAACAGCATTCTAAAGTTTTATCACTCATGGACTCTCCACCATAACCACATCTTACCTTAACCTTGAGCCATAGATACAGAATGTCTTTAGTAGAGGATCTTTAGAAGGACTGATCTTCCCCAAAGTTAAGGTTTTCTTTATCTGCATGTTTATCAACATAATGGAATGATTTAAACATTAAAAAAACCCATCACTTTTTAAAGTTAGCTCTGCTAACAATGCTGGAAGCAATAATAACATCAAAGTAATCATAACACTATGGTTGGTTGGTAGGTATTTTTTTATAGTAATAACTAAGCTGTAAGACCTGAATAAATGGACAAGACAGTACAAAAAGGAAAAAGTACTCTGTTTCAGAAGGGATGAAATTAAAGGGTTGGGCCCCTTATGATGCTCTGAGGCCATCACATTATGCAAATCCCTCAAATCAATTTGGCAAATGAAGTTCCCACAGCATACAAATTAATGAAATTTTCATTGGCCTGTGCCTGGAATTCAAAATCAAATAAAATTAAACCCTTTTTAATGATGCCTTAAGGTAGAGTGCTCATATCTTTAATTTCTGCTGACATATATATCTTGAGGTTCTGTTTCAAAACTTCTCTCAGCTTATTCATAGAGTGCAAATCAAACCTACAAGTCATTAAAAGCTTATTGAATGACACAATCAATGAATCAACAATCTCTTTAGGTAACCAGACAGAAGAAATTATTGCAGACAGAGACTTTCTTGCATAGATGTCCTCATAAAACCAGTGCAGGAATCAGTCACGTAGTCCTGTAACTAAAACTGAGGACACACGATCCATTTTGTTAAGATAGAAAATCACCCAAGTGTTAGAAGAAGAATAGCCAGCACAGCATAAGCTCTACTAGTGATACATTAAAAGAGAGATGTCAAATACTGCTTCGTTTCAAAGACACCATCTGGTGATGCATGCAAGGCTGGTAGGGGAAGAAACACCAATTCTTTGTGCTATCTTGGACTTTGGATTTTTAACATAATTTTCTCAGTTCTGGCTAAGAGAAGAAAATTAAGTCTCTTTTCAGGCTCTAGCTTTTGATTTTAGAAACATGCATATATATGATATTAAGTGGGTAAAACTGCAAGAGCTTCAAGTGGTCATCTGCAGACCCAGGGAGGTGCATTTGTCCTGCATAAAGCCCATCAGGTTTTGCTACTAATAAGAGAGGAAGATATTAAGGGAATGTTTTGCCTCCTTCACCATCCCCCAGACCGCACCCCACCAGCAATCTACAGCTGACCTATTTCTTTAGAGCACCTCCACTGAGGGTTGGACAGCAGAAAATTCAGACATGGGAGTGGCCTTCAAATGACTGGTCATCAGAGGGGCTGTGATGGTCAGCTCTGGAAAGAGTAACTTATGGAGGTGGAACAGGTTTTCTAAAGCTGTCATATCCTGTGCAAGTAGTACAATTGTCAGGGCTTCACCATACTAAAAAATTTGATTGCACAGTCTGAGGAAGGAAGTTGCTTGAGGTGACTGCAATGTGCTATGACAATGACTCCAAATGAACACAACAAAATGGATCAAAACGTTGGAAGTTTTAAAAAAATACCAAGCTGTTTATCCAGGCAAAATTTTTGTTAGACTGAGTTATCAGTGCCCTACATGAGGTTTCTAATCTAATGGAGATTAGATCTTCCTAAATGCATGAAAACACAGAACAGAAGAAGTGAGTCAGGAGGAAGCATTCTAGCAGAAGGTGAAGTGTAAATTTCTTGTTGTCTCCCTAAAAATCTCTAAGTGGTTTGTTATGATTTCAGTCCCACATATTTGATCAGTCTTTATATAGGGCATCCAAATACCCATAAGTAAATAAATAAATAAATAAATGTGACCGTTTTGGAAAAGAAAGACCAAATGATCCTTTCCCCCCTTTTATGGAATTTTTTTACAATAGAGCATATTGTTGTGGAAGTGATTTGTGTTTAAGCATTTGGGTTTACAGCTGAGTGGAAAGGTTGGAACAGATTTGGCAGTTCTGCCCAAGAGGATAATATGTTCCACATGGTTGCCAAGGCTGGTTTGGAGAGCTGCCAGTGGATCTACAACCATCCATCAAGCACGAACAAAAAGCAGTAGGGAGCTAGCAAAACTCCCCAGCTCATTAGGTACTTTTGCCTACACAAGGAGCCTTGCTGCTTATAGCTCACTGCTTCTTTCTGCAAAGATGGGCTACAGATATCTAAACAGCACTGGTGATATAAGTTTGAAAATCTAGCCAGAACTGCAACAATCTCATGCTAAAATGCAGCCTTTCTCTTCTCCAGAGCATTTTAGAATGCAGAAGTTGACAAAAGCATTAGTATTAGTCAACTCATTTCCTCAGGTATAGCTATTTCCCTCCCTCTTAGCTATGTTTAAACTTAGTATTTGTTGTCCTATCCAGTTCACTGTTGAAAACATGCACCAGTGACCCCCAACACTTTGTTTCCACTCCTGCACAGCCATGTAGGAGGCACAGAGGAAATCAGGACAGGACTGTGAGGAGAGGCTGCTGCTGCTCTCCCACCTGCTCAGCCACATTTGTCACAGCTAGCTGCCACGAGTGATGGGTTGAGAAACTAGCAGGCCAGGTGCATTTGGCAAGGCATCAGCTCCCACTGTACTCACACAGGACAAGGCCCACAAATCAAAACTTTGACATAGATAGAAGGGGTATTTTGACCCAAACCATACCAGGAAATTAGTTTTGTAGCTATCCTCTTTTTTTTTTTTACTTAGACCGGTGTTTTTACTTCAGTAAAAATTGCACAGTACTTTGTACTTACTTTAAGTGCTTCATCTCCTCCTTCCATATGAAATTCTAAAAACTAACACTGCATCTCACAATGGCTGGAGAGACAAAGCTTGAAATCCTAAACCTCATAGATGGAAAACATAAAACATGTACAACTCTTGGCTTTCAAGTCATTATGCTGCACTCTTTTTTTTATTATTATTTTGGTATAGCAACAAATTCTGGTGTGCTGGCATGCGCAATGCTATGCAGCTCTGTAACCTCAGATATGAGAGCGTATGTGAGGGGATGTCTAAATCTACCTCCAAATACAGACTGCACAGCAATGTAAACCACCTGCATCTATTTATTTTTCCTTGTGCAATCTTCTGCATTAACAATTGTTAAAAGACTGTCTCTCAGAAGGACAAGTAATAAGGGAGAAAAAAGGTAAACAAACCGACAATTCCTGATATATTGTAACAATGACTGTTTTCATCTCCAAAGTAATAAGATCATCAAGGTTTGAGGACACTTCCAGATTTCATAGGCAATATTTAAGACCCTGTTCTTTTGGGAGGTTTTATTTGTGGTTTTAGGGCGGATTTGTTGATATACTGACTTCAGGAGAGGCCAGGCTAAGTATTAACTTTTGATTGCCCCTGGAGTGGATGGTATGGAGACACTGGTCTAACTGGTGCTCTGCACCACTCTGTGGCAGGTCCTGTCTTTCTTTATGTTTAGAGGGTACACAGAAAACCAGTCTGCTACCTGTTTCCTATGGAGAAGGTCCAGACCAGCTAAATTGCACTTTTTTATCCCTCAGATGAAATAACTTCCCTAAAACTGCAAAAATGGCAGATTTAATGAAGCTGGTGCCTTTGAAGACCATTTGAATGAGCTCTTCTCTTGCGAGTTCAGGTTCTTAAATGAAGGTGGGGTAGATTCCCACCTCAGTTTTTCAGTTATTTTAATTTACACAAGCATGTTTGTCTTGTGGGGGGAAACTTGTCCTAGTACTATTGCCTGAAGAGAATAAACAAGCTTTTCACTATTATTTGTGCACAAGTGTATCTGTTGAAAAGAACTGCATCACTGTGTTCTCAGAACAGTGGTTCCAGCTTTACTTTCCCATCAAATATGTCTAGGAGCTCAGTGCTGACAATCTTTTCCAAGTAACACCCCACACTCCTCCACAGCACCATTTCATGTTCTTTTCATGTGTGCACAGATAGTTACAGTAAGAGCCAGGTAGAAATGCTCACACAGATTGTTGGCCTCAGTGAGACCAGAGTAGTAAGACCAGCTAAGACATTTTCTTACACCAGCAAATACAATCCAGCCACTCGGTCATCAGACAAGCCGCTGCTGGATGAATGATTACACGCTGTAGATCCATACAGAAGCTTTTAGAAGCCAGGCTGCTATTGATGATCCACTGAAAATTATCCACTGAGAAGCAAAACACTTTTCTCAAACTACCACGCCAGTGTCACCCAGTGCTGGGAATCACCCATGAGCTGCAGGGAGGATGTTTTCCCTGCCTTCAGATATGTCTCTTGGGCTTAATGCACTCAGCAGTTTACTTGGAGATGCAAAATAATGGAACATAAAATATAAGGACACTTTTTCTATCACTGTAAAAATATGGTTCTAAATACCCACAGAAGTTCTGTCTTGCTGAATAAGATAAAGTTACTTTTATATAATCACTAACCAGAGAAAAACTACAAAGTGCTCTCAGTTAATGGGGTAGCTGGGTAAAAGAGCCCTTTTTCACTTCCGTTCAGTTTAGAAGATGAAAAACTGTAGATTTGAGAAGCAACATTTGCTGTCCGGCTCTGTTCATCGCAATAGTATTTGAGCTTTGGAAACCAGCAACAGATTGACTCTCTTAATACCCATGTGTTGTTTGGAGAGCTGAGGACAAACAAGGTGAAGTGAACTGATCAAACACAGTGCAGGCTACAATCAAACAGAGCCCATCCAAGACCTCTGCCAGTGCTTCAGACACAGGGTGGCTCAGTGTCTGAGCACTCAGTGCCCACGGTCTCATGCCTCACTGGTGGTACATTAACATCACTTTTTCAGTGGATAATGACAAATGTAAAATATTTTTTAAACTGTATTAGCCTTCCATTAGCCTTCTGGCTCTCACCACATGCGCTGTGATCAGTGCACTTCTTTCCCCCTCCTCCTTCTCCTCCTTCTCTTCCTCATATTCAAACTTCCTCCCAGTATTCCCTCATTTTAGAGGCTCTTAGTTAAAATAACCCTCCGGTTTTCCATATACTAAGTATTTTATCCCTTACAGCAAATATGACTAAGAAAAAACACCTTTAGCTCTAAAACCATTGATGGCTAATCTATTTAAAGACCTATGAAATAAAAATTGGCTTTTTTTCCTTTTTCTCATCTCGTTCTACTTGCTGTAGAGTTCTCTGGCCAAATGACAGCCTTGTACAAAGAAATAATTTCTGTGCAACAGGTTCTCTCTGACTATAAAGCATGCAGCAAGACAAGCAAAGTTTTCTAGAATCAAAAAGGATCTGAGATAAAATAATGAGTCCTAATGGGGGAGCCTTTAAGGAATTCAAAGAAGAAATATTGATTTAAAAAAATCAGATGTGTTTTTACGAGCAAAACCAAAAATATCAATGTTGCCAGGACAAAATTCTGCTGCTAAATAGAAGTCACAACACTTGGATACAAAACTAATTTAGGAATGCCTGTGCAAGTGAAGCTTGACTATTTATTTTCATTATGTCTTCCCTAATCTCATTCCTCTCATACTCTTTTCTTCAAAGAACGCACCATGATTGGAGAAGAGAGTGAGTTTCAAATCTGCGGGGGCTGCCACAGGTGGAAAATTGATTAGCTGAGCTCACCCATCCCCACTCCAGCACTGCTGAGGAATTTCCAGCCACAGAGACACCAAGGCGCCCTCGCCCCAGGCTAGGGAGCTCCCTCCCATTTTGAGCACTCCTGAAATCCTACACACAGCTCTCCTGTCGGTTCCTGGCTCCTGGGCCAGGTAGCAGAAGAGGTCCCATGCAGGGCCTGACTGAACATCTCTGCAGCCCATGTATGATCTCCAGCAGAGGCAATGGGAGGTCCAGGCTACAAGGGCACCTAGACTGGCCCATTTCTGAAGTCTCTGCTTCGTACTCCACCATCACCCACAACTGCTCTATTAGAGTATGTCACAGGGTACATACCTCCTGAGTCCTTGGAATATCCATTTATAAATCTGTTGCTCATTAATTTGTCTAAGGAACCCCTTTCTAACCCTGCAAGTACACTTGCCTCCTGGCAACAAGTAGCAGAAGACTATGCTCAGTGTAGGGAAGTACCTCTTCAAGTCAGTGGCCCTCAGTTCTTGTATTACAGAATTTGGGTGAACTATTGTATTGCATTCAGCTTAGTCACAAACTTTCAAATTATTCATAACCCAAACACACCTCCTGCCTTTCTGTCTAAGCTGAGCAGCCCCACATTTTCTGTTTCTGTAAGACACTGGTGAATACTGAACAAAACTCATATCAGCACCAAGGCTTAGGTGTTCCGAATAGTGACTCTTCCCACTCCGAAAAGTTACTGTTATATCCTACCCTTAACTTCCTACCCTTTATCAGTTTTCAGGTTGCAAAAGAAAACTTTTTCAAGTTTCCTTTCAACTTAGTTGGTTTTTCGTGGAAGGCCAGATAGGTAATATACTCTGGTTCCGCTTCATACCCTTCCTATTTGCACCATTATGCAGCAGTGAAGCAGGAGTTCCTGAATCAGATGCTATTCATGTACTCAGAGATCCTTATTTATTACAGACACTGTCATCTTCCCAGGCATGGAAATCACATCTGTCAGTCTGCAGTTTCCATGGTCCATGCTTTTAGCTCAGAAAAGGAAAGAATCAAGGAAGCTAACCCAAACCTACAGCAAACATGCACAGATAGAGTACTTCTCCACATATGTCTGCCATGGATCTGCTTCCTTGCTGCCTCAAGTCTGGCACAGCTGTTTGTGTCTGCACTGTATCCATACAAAGTTCTGTAACTGGAGAGTTCTGGTTCAGGGACACTGCAAAACTTCACAGTTGCAAGAGTGGAAACCTTTTTTGCATCCTTCCTACTCTTTCAAAGTACCTTGGTGAGAGACCTCCCAATGCTCCTTTCCAGTCACTAAGTCCCAGAAGCAGTCTTGCTGAAACCTGTATCTGGGCTCAAGTCTGTTGGCAGTATTTACCAGCAGATACCTCTTTTTTTGTTGTTTTGGAGTCATTAAAAGGGATTTTTCCCTTCTGGCACATGCAGTTCAAAACAGGGCTGGCAGCTACACCTGAAGAGCTCTGACACTTCTGCTCCAGCACCTGCCAGCCACATATGTCTGTTTTGTCCTGTGCTGCACCTTGTCAACACTTCCTGCTGGTCATTGTAATAATTTATAGTATTTTTATTCAAAGCTGTGTCAGCTTGTTTGCCTGAATCTGTCAATACCTTGAAAGGTTGTGCCGGTTTAGCCAAAATTAGAAATATATCCTCTGAGAGAAGGCAGATTACAAATCACCCCTCCCCCCTACCAGGTTTGGGAAAAAAAACCCACTTTTTCCTCGAAGGAAAGTGAAAGAGGTAAAACTATTTATTTAACAAACACACGGGAAAAGGAAAATAATGCTAAATAATAAAATCTCTCGCTGTGGAGAAAAACCTGGGAAAATTTCAGAGTCCTCCCTTTGGTCTCCCTCCTCCTCAGAGCTGGGACTTGGCCCAGGGCCAGGCCCTTTGTGCTCGGTGGAAAGTCCTCCCAACGTGTCCTGATATTGAAGCAGTCCAGCAGAAAAAGGGAAAAAATCTGAAAGTCCAGGAAAAATGAAGTTCAATTCTCTGGAGGAAAAAAAAATGAAAAACTGCTGAACAAGCAAGCAGAGTGCCTCTCTGCTCCTCTCCCCACAGCCCAGCAGCAGCAGAAGGAAAAGAAAATGCAGAGAATGAGAGTGTGTTATCTCTGTCTCTGTCCTTGAAAAGCACTGCTTTGAGAAGCTTGCTCAGTTTTCTCTCTCTCTGCTCAGGCTCAGTTTAAAAGCATAGAAAGGCATAAAACTAATTTCTGGGCATAGGGAATACATCAAGACACCCCAAGACAAAGGTCAAGGGTGATCTTGGCCATTCTTCTTCTTGGCCAAGTCTTCAGCTAAGTGATGTCTTTCTGAATCAGGCAGGACCTCCATTTAACTTTCACCATTCTGTCTCTTTCCACTGCAGGACTGCCAGAGAAACACAACAGGACAGCACTGCGAGCAGTGCCTGGATGGCTTCATTGGTGACGTTGTCAGAGGAGTGCCCACCTTCTGCCAGCCCTGCCCCTGTCCCCTGCCAGCACTTGCCAAGTATGTAAAGAGTCTTTGCTTCTCTTTGATTTGGGTTGGCTTGGGCCCTCTCCAAGGTGGGGTCAGCATCCCTTCCTGAATGCAGGAGACAAAGGCTGCTGCCTTCGACAAACACAGGGGAAAATAAGAAGACTACCAGCTGCTCATGTTTATAATCACAGGAAACAGCATTTCACATTTAGAATGTGTAAAATATCTTTAAATGCTCATACCAATTCTTACCAAGAGGGAGGAGAATGAGCTAGTTCAAGTTCATCCTTTTATGTAGAAGAGATTATTCAGTTATCTGGTTGCTTTTAAAAATCCATTACAGTACAATTCTCAAGAAGGTGGCATGAGAGATTTACATGGCTGAGACAGAGAGGAAAAAAAGACAGACAGAAAGTTCAATCCATGTCACCTGAAGGGTAAACCCAAAGACAAAAAAAGCATGGCTTTGCAGTCCCCTGAGTGTACAGCAGCTGGATCTGGTTAGCACAGTAACAGTTCAAAGGAAATTGTTGGAGGACCCTGTGACAGGTACAGTACCCTTTCAGCTGATGCCCAGGTATTTTTGGGTAAGAAAGTCTGAAGCCTGACAGAAAACCCAGACCAAGTCAGGGAACTCCAAATGTTGTGTGCCTCGTGCCTTCAGAAAAAAAAGAAAAAACAAGAAAAAACAAAGAAAACACAAAAATACAAGCCACAACCAGCCATTAGAAACAATTAGTGGCATGTCAGTAATGCAGCTGAAAGAAATTATCAACTCCCTCTCGCTCAGATTCATGCTCTGGGAGAGAGGTATCTATGCAAATCCCACCACAGGCAGATGATAGTAAGTAGTTGCCAACAGGCTGAAGCTATTTTTCAGGGAGCTAGATATTCCTCTCTTGTTGTTTCCCATTCTGCTTTCAGCAGGACTTCATAGCAAAGGGAATTTTGTCCCTACTGTATTTGTTTGCTGTTGCTATAGGATTACTCACACAACCTTAAGGTGGAATGAGCTGTGTTTTGCTCATCTGCTCAGGGCTCAAACTGGCAAAGGAACAAAATCACCCTGGACAAATTCCCACATATTCCTTCTTGGCTTTTGCAGTGAGCTGCAGACATGTGAGAAGGGCCATGGGGTGAAGAACAGCTATTGTTGAAAAGCTTCAGCTCTGCCTGGATTACAGAGAAAATCCTTCAGAGACAGCGGAAGAACCTGGTTTTGCTCACATGTAGAAAGGCTTAGGAGTGAGCAAGCTCTCAGATGAAGCAGACTATTTCTTCCAGTTTCAGTAGCATCTGTGATGCTTGAAAAAGTAGAAATACAACAATCAGGAGGGTTTTTTTTCCTTAGCAAACTGGTTTTTTTAACCTGTTGGGCACAAAGCAGCCACTTTGGTGTAAGAAGCTGTTCTCTGAGCCACAGCCTGGGCTGCACATGCCCGAGGCACTAGTGCATGAGCCTCAAGCTCTGCCAAGCAAGGTCGGTCAGGCAAGGTCTGGTCTGTGCTCCCTACAGCTCAATTTGACACAGTGTGACTGGGTCTGCATTCACCCAGACCCTGCCTCATCCTGCAGCCCAACAGGCTCTGCAGCAGTGCTCCCTGAGAGCTGGGAGCTGGCTGGTCCACCAGGCCACTGAGCACGGCTCAGTGCAGTGGGACCTGCAGGGACTTGGGCTACAGCCTTTCTTTGCCAGTGCTATGGGAGATGGAAGCCGAGGCCCCGTTTCAACACACTCCTTAGCTAGAGACATTATGTCTCTGCTATTCCAGACCACTAGAGAGAAGGAAATCCCAAACCCAAAACTCAGCAGCATAGGATTGGGAAGGGAGAAAAAAAGTTGCAAGGAGCCTGAATGCAAATGCCTCAACATTAGCAGCAATACATGGCTTGGACTTGATGAGCCTCAGGGGACCCTTCCATCTCAGGATATTCTATGTTCTATGACGTTGTCCCCCCTTTGAAAATATCTCAGTAAAAATCCACTTCACTTCTTTGGTTTTCCATCAGAAAAGTCCTGAAGGTAATAATTAAAGGAACATTCCATCCCAATTTGCCTCATACCACTATTTAAATAACATGCAGAAATTGCCTGTTCAGCTTCTTGCATGAGAGAGACCTGACCACTGAAACAGTCTTCAGCTGGGGCTGGAACAGGCAAAAAATAATTGAGCAACATTAAGCTTTACTAAATCTTAACTAAATTCAAAGAAAAAATGCTCTTTATTAGTTGGGGGTTTTTTTTCAATTTTCCTGCATTAATCCTACTACATATAAAGAGTAAGGCAAAATAATAACTCTACCAGAAGCAGAGAAGCATTAAATGGCTTTAAAAAAGAACATCCAAAGGATGTTGTTTTGTACTCTGTCTTACTTCGGAAATAGAATACCAAATCTGTGAACAGACAGACTCATCAGATAGATATTTTTTCCAGGAATTCAGCAGTGTCTCTAGATTTTCTTAGCAGACTATCTTCCTATCTTCTATCCTGGGAACTTCTGGAGTAACTTTTGGACATTACACATAAAGTATAATGTCATCTCTTTGGAATAAAAAAAAAAGGAGGATGGAGGTTGTTTCACAGTCCAGCAGATGTTGTTTCTTTTCAAACCCAAGGGAATTATAAAGCCTTTTTTTCCCTCTAGAAGTTCACAAAAAGTATAAAACACGAGGAAGATTTTAGTCTTACTTTATAACTTAAATCCACAATGCGGTTTTTGCAACTACGTGAAGGAATTACACTTTGTGAAAGAAGAGGAAGCCTGCCAAACTATTATGACTTTCTCAACATGTTCTTGTAAAAGTCACACAGAAGTTAATTTGTAAATTCTGTGAGAAGAATCTCATTTTATGTTCTCTCTGGTTATATGAAATGTTTTGAAACAGCAAATATCCAGACAGCTTTTTTTGTCTCTGGTTGTCCAACCAATTGAGAAATGCTGGCAGGAACTGAAATTATGCGGGAATTCTCGTCACCTTTCAATGTTGTTTGTTCCTGGAACAAGCATGGATCCTGCACTTTCCCATTGCTCTGAGTCTTTTGGCCTGTGTGAAATGGATGCAACCCAGCCACAGCTGTCCAGCACCGTACAGCTCAGGAGCTGTGCTTTAGCAACCAAGGGCCTGCAGCTGGAAACTGCTGCCACTCTCTACTCTGGTTGCATTCTAGTGCTGGCAGAAATTTATTCACACATGTTGCAAACTAACTAGAAACATCTTAGACCATATCTCTTTCTTCCTGCAAATGTATTTAAGCCATGTCCATCACTGTGTTTGAAATGCATATAAAATTTGCAATTTCCACATCTGGCCACTGCTGTTCCTTGGGTCTCATATTTAGTTAAGCATTTGTTAAATCCTGAAAACATAAGAAAACAAAGGAATCCATGATTTAGAATCATGGCAGTAGAAATTACAGCCCAAGCCATTACTGCAATCAGCATACTTGGCATGTTGGTCTCAGAAGAGGCCACAGACTCTTTCCAGCTTACTTGGAAAAGATGGTAGAGCAGCCTCGGTTACTCAGTTACTGAGAGCATTACTGAGGTCAGTTTTCACCACTAAGAACTTCAAGATTGGAATTTGAGGAAAACTATAGGACTTGCATAGGAAACTGCTGCATCCATTCCAGAATCTCAGTTCCTGAAGTGCTCATTGCAGTGTCCTTCACAAACAATATTTTACCCCTTGGGATAATAGACAGGAAGGAATTAGGTTCATGTGACACACATATTTATCATAAGTTCCTTAGCTAAAGTGTGTGTATCAAAACCTGCAGATGTGTCTGATCTGCACTGCAAGACAAGAACTTTCATACATATACATCTGTATTTATACGGCTCCATAGTGCTATACACTAATTAGTGCTTCCTAAACTAATTTAAAGACTAAAGAAGGGGTATAATGTAAATTACACAAATAGCTTAACACCTATTCAGCTATGAATAACCAAGAGCCAGAGTTCACATTGACAACAAATGTCCATACTGTAACAAAGAAACATTCCCAAGTGTTTGTCATTGCCTGGTATTCTAACTATTCATCCTAATAAAATTCCAGCTTTGCAGTCTCCTGTTACAGAAAAAGTGGAAGTGTGCGTTGTGTCTGCAAGGAAAACTATGCAGGACCCAACTGTGAAAGGTAAGAAACTCATGGGATGACTTGTTGGTCAGCAATATAGAAGTCCAGAATTTTTTCAGAGAATTTTCCCATATTGGGCAGAAATCTTATGCATTGTTTTCATCAGGTAGAATCATGTCTGTTGAATGATCTCATTCAGTTCCTACTGAAAAGCACTAAAATTTGCTGTGCATGTCAGCATATGACAGACATTTACATATGATGTATTTTGATCTAGTTCTTGCACTTTGTCTACCTTCGTGTGGCAATCTTCCTAAAAGGAATGCAATTTAATACTATAAAATGCAAATCAGAAACAACAGCTGAAGTGAAAAATATCCACCATGTCAATGCCTCTTGCAATTCACCCCTCTAAAATATGTAGCAGGTTTCTACCAAATAACTTTTACAAAAGCAAAGGAGAAAATCCACTATCAAGTCAAATTCTTAAAGCGGATGCAGCTTTTTTTTAGTTACATTTTAAATACACTTCACAGGCATAATTCAATAAAGTCGAGCAAACAACCATAGGCCAGTGTTGCTTTTCAACTTTCCCTTATGTCCATAAAGAATTTCCAGTAAATATTCTCTGAATAACAAAGAATACAAATAAATGGAACTATACAGCAGAAATATAACTTCATGTGCTGTAAGATGCTGTCTTACTTGTTATGAACACATATGGATTATGTTTCAATGAATGTCAGGGACCTGATTATAATTCAGAAATTGTTCTTGAACAGCCAATGAATTAAAAACCTCTCACACAAAGACTGAGGGATATGGGATGGCTCAGACAACGGCTTCCTGAACATCTCCTTTTGTTTTCCCTTAAAGCCCCTGAAGTGTTTAAGTCTTTAGTCAACTGTCATTAATGGGCAAGCCTTGAATTCAAATGATACTTAATGTAACAGTCAGAGAAGGGAAAAAAAGGATGCTTAAGATGCAAAGAGGAATCAATATGAAAAGGTAAGATGAACAATGAGTAAAGGCTTTTCCCCTTACAGATCATGCAAAAACATCAATTACCTCCACATCACTAAAATGATGACAGCAACAGTGAAAGCAGATGGCACAAAAATAAAAACCCACCCTTGTTTACAGGCCCACGACTGTATTCTTTTGTTCTTTCAAAATGTCAGGTTTATACACAAAGGATAATGCAGACAATTAAAAGGTCGTTGAGGTTTCTTAATGGTTATTAAAATGTCAACCCAGACTACAAGCAACACAAATCCCAAGAAATGGGTAGCAGCAGCATAGAAACAGCAGAAAATAGCATCAGCTTTGTTTTCTAATGGCCACTACCCAGCCTGACACAGTGCATGTCTCAAGGAAGGCAAAGCTGTGCAGAAAAAGCTACAGAAAGAAATCAGCCTGTCCTCATCACCACAGTAAAACTTCGGCTAATTGCTGGGGTAAGCTGCAAGCAGCGACAAACAGGACTTGCCTTCTGGTAGGCTCCTGGTCCTACTCCCATTTGTATCAGAAAAGTCAAAAAGTGTTTCAAAGCTGGATGATGAATTGCTTGTCCCTGCCCACTCACCAAAGAGCGAGTCTCTACTTGGCACACTGTGCTATTGGGCACTATCACCACTCCCTTCTCCCACTGCAGCTGTTGTGCCATCAGCTTGCTGGCACGGGATCCTGAGAGAGAAGGGTCATTGCCCCAGGCCCTTCCCGAAGCCCAAAGAACAACTCGTGTCCCCAGGGACAGGAAGAGGAAGGCTGCATCCTGCTCCCTGCTCTCCCTCCCAGCACTCCACAGCACTCGGTGACAGGCACTGCAGTGCAGTGAGCTGCAGGACACCGCTCCTCAGGCAGCATGTAGGATCTCCAGAGCAGCTCACCAGGAGGCAATCTGCTCCATTTCCCCTGGCATTTGTGTAGGAGGCTTTCTTGCGCTGCTCTGGGGGCTTGGCACAAACCTATCCACTTCATGTTTGCCAGCAAAAGGTGGCGTGAAATCACAGAGGCCCTTGCAAGGAACTGAGAAAACCAGCTTCCCAAAGTGAAATTTAGGAATTAATCGTTTTTCTCCTGGACTTCAGGAGTAAAGCATCAGGGTGGTAACTGATGAAATCCAGGTTTTGTTAATGCATAACTGTTAAAAAAAGATAACCGAACAAATGACACTTTAGAGTCCAAAGCAAATAGATGGAAAAGGTTCTTTTGGCATTGCCAGAGAAGAGGAAGTTAAGAGGAATTTCTTACTCACTGATAGTTACAGGAAGATGCTAGGGCTGCAAAATGAAATAAAGATAACTTTGCAGTTTTATTATGGGAGAGGAAGTATTCCTTTTTAGCCAAAAAGGGTCATTTATTGATACAATATAGGAAAAGACATTTACTGCAGACCTCTTAACTTTTTCAGGCCATAAAGTGCAGAGATGGAGCAGTATATTTCCAGCCAGTGGCCTCTGCTCTTCTCACATTCTATCCAGTATTCAAAACAAGTTAAGTGCCTCAGCACTATGAGATACACTGAGAGGCAAAGGGAAGGGGAAAGTGAAGGTAACACATTTATTTTCAGCTCCAAAAGTTTCTTTTTGCTTTAAACAGCTGCTCCAGATGAGAAGTTATGGCTAATAAAAGTGAGTCATGGAGTCATTGAATAGTTTGGGTTGGGAGGGACCTTAAAGATTATCTAGTTCCAACCCCCTGCCATGGCAGGGACACCTTCTACTAGACCAGGTTGCTCAGAGCTCCACCCAGCCTGGCCTTGAACACTTTCAGGGATGAGGCATCCACAGCTTCTCTGGGCAACCTGTTCTGGTGCCTCAGATGGCCATAAAAAGCAGCACTTACAAAATACCTGAGGGGGTGCGAGGAAATGTCCTCTACATTCCTGGCAAGTGAACTGAACAGTATATTTCAGAAAAGAAGGGAAAGAAGTGGCCTTGTCCTGATGAGACAGGACAGATATTGCAGGCCTGGTGGGGGTAGCACGCTGTTGTTGGTAGATGTGGGCAACACTGAGCAAAAGGCTGGTCTGACCCCAGCCCTACTCAGTGGCCTCTGTGAACTTGGTGGCCACATTAGATGATCATTTGGAAAATACCTCACTACAGAAAAACAATAAACTGAAATCTTAGAAAACCACAGCAAGACTTCTGGCATGACTGAAAAGTAGCTTTACCCATCACTGCCTGCTCTAACTCCCATGGGAATGGGGAATGATTCCACCAAATCATAATCATAAATGACATAAATGCATTCAGTGTTGCATTCACAGATCTTCAAGGGTTGCACAGAACTCCCGGTCACACTTTAATTCTTTACATCTGGGTCACTCAAATGATAAAATCTGCATCAAAGACTCTGGCAATGCTGCAAAGAGACAAAAAGAGTGTTTGTCATTGACAAAAGCAGTATTTGAGGCAGCCAAGTGGTTTATATTAAGATGCTTAAAATTTTATGTGTTTCTACTGTGAGGATTCAGGACTGGAACATGAACAAAGCACTGTTGAGGAAATTACTCTCTGTATGAAAAAAAATATATAAAACAGAAAATGTAGGAACAGATCAAAACTCAAAGCTTTTATCAGATCCCCTACATTTTCATGGCTCAGACATGGCAGAACCTGCATTTGTCTGTGTTCAGATTGTAGAAGACAACAGACCATGGTTTAGGTATCCAGCTAGAATCTGGGAAAATTAATCTGAACTGCCTGAGTGCTCACCTTCCCTGCTTACCAACAACAGACATAAAAAACAGCATCTTAAACAGGAATTTGGATGGGAGACAAGGACAACGTGGTGACAAACCAGAATGAACTATAATAAATACTCCTTACCTAAATCATCGCAGCAACTATTCCATCCTCCAATTCCTTCAGCCAGCAATTGTTACACCAGCCAGTTATTCCCCTGCTGGCAGGAATTCTTCATTTCCAGTTTTGGGGTATGAGTCCCCTGATCTCTGCGCTCCAGACTTCTGCTTCATGGGCCCTCCTGCCACCACACAGTGACACTGTGAACAGTGTGGGTTGCCCCTGTCCTACCAGGTGATCCCTCCAGTCCATCAGACACTGCTCCTTGCTGCTCCAGATGCCAACTCCTCCAGAAAATCCCTCGCTCAAGGATTCACTTTCATTAGCGCTCCATGCCCACCCCAGTACCAAATCTCCTTGTCTTAATGGTTGTTTTGCAAAAGCTCCCCTTGCTTGTAGGATTAAGCACATTCCCTGATATCAGCAGAAACATCTTTAACTGAGACACTTTCTTTCCAAATAACCAAATCTATTACTACCTCTTAGCTTAGGGCCACTGATCAGCCAGGAATGTTACACATCACCAGTGTGTCTGTACTCTGAAAAACCACTATAGTATCAACATCTCTCTCAATGTAAGATGTAGAAAGTTCTCAGCTGAAATGCTTCCCAGAAATGACAAGACATGATAAGAAATTTGGACCCATTTCAGGCCTTCGCTGTGGTGCTTGGTACCCACCTCCCTCTCTCCTGATGCAAACCAAGAGAGGAATCCTCCCTTCCTGGTGACCACTCTCAGCCTTTTACCCTCATCCAACAGGCTAACATCAAACAGATCTGAAAAACAGAGTCTGGTTCAGGCCCTATTCTATTTGCAAAAACCAGAAACCACCCCAATACCTCACCACAGAAGTATTTCTATAAACCTTTCCTGGTCAGTACTTTTTATGTACATTTATAATAGAAATAAGGCCCGGACTTCCTCTGAGTTTCAGCATCCTGAAATGCAGTCTCTTACCCCAGTTTCCTATATAACACAATATAGTTGGTGAGATACAGAGCTGAAAGAGACCAAAATAAACACTGTAGAGCTGCCTTGCTGCCAAAGTAATTCTGTCACAGATTTTAAAACAATAGGGAGCAAATTATTTCACTGCTAAAGACACGCACAAAAAATAAATTAATGCAGACTGGTGTGCTTGAGATAGCAGGGGTGTTCAAGAAGGGAAAAATATATAACAGTACAGATTGAGATTAGAGCACAAAATAGCCTCAGTAGGAGTAAAGCTCCTAATTAGCTTTCTGTCCATTAGAAGCTGCAGACAGTGATCAATTCCTGGTAACATAAATAAGGTCAGAGAAAAAAAGGTGTTGCAGATTGGAATGTCATTGCTCGTCATTGCCTGTGTTGCTCTTCCTTTCAGGTGCGCCCCTGGTTACTATGGGAACCCTTTGCTAATTGGAAGCACTTGTAAAAAATGTGACTGCAATGGCAACTCGGACCCAAATCTGATTTTTGAAGACTGTGATGAAGTGACCGGCCAGTGCCGCAACTGCCTGCACCACACCAGCGGGTTCAAGTGCGAACGATGTGCTCCGGGCTACTATGGGGACGCCAGAGTAGCTAAAAACTGCACAGGTATTCTCTACAGCTTTGTAAAGCAGAGCTGAGCAACAGGCAGCACAGCGTGGTCTGTGGATGATCTCCCAGAAATTAGAGATGCCTGAACCAGTTGTCAGACACCTGTGGCTCTGGGAGGCAGGTGATGGGATAATTTGGATGACTGTTCAGTTGAATCATCCCAGGCACCAGGGAAATATCTCTTTCCATGTCCCATGAGCAAGTCTCAGACCCCAGAGTCCAACATCTCCAGTACCTGGGCAGGTTTAATGTGAGCACTGTTGTGTTCTCCTGAATCTTGTTTTAAATAAGAGTCCCTAAGAGTTCTTTGGGCAGAGTCTTCACCTTTGTGGTTGTCCACACTGTGACCATTCAAACTGATGGTGCTTAGAGACTTGAAAGTATGTTTTATGGGAACAGGATCATGTCCTAACCCAATATCCACTCACTTTCTGCTAGTTTCCACACTGGTAATATATTCTGCATTTCCTAAAATTCCTGTGTAATGCTGGTTACTGTATTTTCACACAAGAGATGACTGTACTTTCAGGGTCTGGTAAAGTGCTACCCAGAGCACCTTAGCAAAACATTCCTGCACAGAGGGGTCACAAAGCTTTATCTCCTCTAATATAATTATTCTCCTAATTTACATGTAGTTTGATCCAAACAGGGCTTTGACCTCATACCTTTCTTCCTTGCTTTGGCTCTGGGAGACAAGTTTACATCCTCTTTGAAAGCATTTAGGAACAGCCACTGCTAAAGGCAAAATGCAGGTGCTCCGAGCAAGGGCCTGGGGCTCCCTCCCAGCCTCTTTGGCAGGGGTCCCTCAAGGACCAGAACACAAAGGAGGGAGACAGATCATTCCTACCTCAGCCTGACTCAAAGGTAAGACAGTCAAAGCATACACTCAACTTGGCCCTCAGAAGTGCTCCAGGACCTACAGGTACAGAGCTACAGGCCTCAAGGACTTAGCAATGTCTTGATCCTTCTTGCAACTCTCAGTACACTTGGACTTTGCTTTTCACTACCTTATTATAAAGCGTTTTGCGTCACACAGAATGGAGGCTGTGAGGATGTTCTGTTATCAAGTGCCCTTTGTGCTGCTATTTTCATTTGTAGGGGGCCACATATGATGCCACTACTGGTCCTTTCTGGTTTTATGTTCTGGTGACAGCTAGAATTTGAGTATCCATCTCCAGGGTGTAACTCACATTGCTAAATCACGTGCTTGAATTCCATTTATGCTGAACAGGAAGAGATGGTGCTCATGCACAGTGATCCCAAAAGCCAAAGCCAAAACCAGCTAAAAAGACATCAGCTGCGGGGAATGGTGTGCCCCAAAACTCACCTCCTGCCTGGATTTAGGTAGCCAAGACATGCATGAAATTCAGCATGTCTGTGATTTTGAGGTTGCAAAAGGGAAACCTCGTTTATGAGCTTCATTGCCTAATTCACTTCACCTGAGATGACTTAACTGCAGTTTTCCAGGAAGGAATGATAGGACCCAGTCTGTGGCTCCTGAATTCCATGAGGCAGGAGAAACACACCCAGCACTTCAACTCTGCAAACCGCAGCAATCGAGCCCTGGCCATGGCCAAAAGCTTCAAGCACCTAAGAGTAACTTTGCCAGAAGTCTGAGAGTTACAGGGCATTCCAAGTGTCTGAGCAGGTTACGCAATAAGCGATTTTGGAAGGCATCTCTGAGCGTATAGTTTCGAAACTCAAATCAAACTTTCATCGCCTCAGTACAGTTTTTTGCTGGCACCCTTAAGGAGGTACACAGGTCTTCTCTCTACAGGCTGTTTACGCAGACTTCAAATCAGCGTGGTAATTCTCTTCGTTAGCAGATTTCCTTGCAGTGTTTGATCTTTGCTAAAAATAGAAAGTGCTTGGGCACTTGAATATGTTGTGAGAGGTACAGCTTTTCTCTTTTCAGAAGTGAATTTAATCTTGGAGTTCACTCTAGCAAATCCTGATTTTGCAGTATTATGTTTCAGAGAATTACACACTTCTCATTTCATCTTCATTTCTGCTGAGCACCACAATGTGCTGTGCTTGACAGTACTGTGTCGATTGCAGTACATCAATACATCCATGATATTCAAACTATTTGTGTAGCTCACAGGGAAAGCTTATACTTTGTTTGGCTCTGTGGAACAATTAGAAATGATTCTGAAATAAGACATATATCTTCTTTAAACTGAAAATACAGAAACAAAACTAGTGTAAGAATCAAGACAGTCTGCATACATGGTTTCCACAGAGTGCCTCAAAGGGTATATAAAACAAAAAAAGGCAAGAAAACTAAATGAACAAACAGCTCTATCAATCTAAAATAATCTTTTTTTCTTTTGAACGGAAGACAAAACCTGGGTAGCTGTGAATGGTAGTCTTCAGCTGCTTTTAATTTTGTTTTTTTCTAACCACATATCCTTTAGCCACACACCAAAGCTCTCCACAAATGTCCCTCAGAAATAAAGGTAAATTTAGAAGCTTTCCCCACCAGCAAACCATGGCAACATTGAAAGTCTTAATTCCTTACTAAAAATGTGTTACCTCTTAAACCAGTAGTTGAAAAATGGCCCAGACTGCTTTTGAAATTAATTTGCTGTAAGATTTTGTGGAACAAACTCACAGGTGTTCATTTAAATGAGAATACACAATTTTATTTTCTTGGACACCGATCTCATCAAAATTTTAAGCTTTTAACTTTAGTCTTGCTACCTGGGGATAGCCTAGTCCCCACGATACAGGTAAAAAGAAATCTCTATTTTCAACTGCTACTTTTCTTTCACTTCTTAAAAAAAAGAAATAACAAATTTAAAATAATCATAGATCCAAAAACTGGAAGGCACAGATTGTGATAAGGCCAAAACACCAACTGTATCAGAAAATTCATAACCAATTTCTGTCTTACATTAGTACATAAACAGATTAGTTCTGCTAACACTGGTCCACTTACACAAAATTATTCTGACATTAGTGCATGATGTTGTGTTTGAAGTTGTATTACAAATTTTCACTTGACAAATCCTTAAATGTGCAATGGGAAATGTAAATACAAGGACAATTCATAGATAACAATGAACAGGCTGCAATAAAAAGGCCATAAAATATTTTGTTATATGAGGTTCTGCTGAAACCATGAATCACAAGAGCAAAATAAATTTCAGATTGCTGCTGTTCGTATGTTCTGCTTGAGCTTTTGTTATTGTATTGAAGTGTTCCAAGAATATTTTAATCTTTAAAATGATATCTTTTAAAAAGCCAATTAAACCTTGAAAGAGGTTTAGAGATGTTAGATTAAAAAGTGGACTTTTTAAAAAGCCACTTGTGCTGGCAATAAAAATGTTGCTTTCTTAAGTTTTAAAAAATGTAAAACGTCATTTATTCTTCATTGTAAGTGGTAGGAGATATTTACTTTTTGATATGTTCAGGCTGACGATGCAACTGGAATCCACTATCAATCCCTGATAGCTGATTTTAGTGACAGGCTGACACAGTGCTGATAAATTCCACAGGGCTGTGGAGAGATTTGTAGCTAATAATTAACTTTAGTTGTCCCACTTTTCTTAATACATGAATGAATGTATGTAATGAATGAAATGTCACCCTCTCTAGACACTGATGCACAATAGCCCTTCTGGGCAACTCTGGCCTCCCTGACTCTACTTGTAACCAGGCTTTGAACAAGTAATTTCAGCAGAGGTGTTCTCATTTTTTTTTCCACTTCATATTTCATTCGTTCAAATTTGACCAGGGTAAAAAACACCTTTTTCTATGTATTGAAGGGAAAATCAGTCCAAGAAGTTCTTGATATTGGTTTGAATATCCACGCATAATCCTAAGTACAATAATTTCACTAGTCTTTGGAGGGGAAGTTGTACATTTTTAATATTCTTCTTTCAAATGCCTTTTCCTTTTCCCCCAGCATGTAACTGTGGAGGGAGAATGTGTGACAGCCAAACTGGAGAATGCCTCGCAGACAGTCCTGAAGTTTCTACTGACACAGACTGCCCAACCATCAGTAAGAACTTTATCATGAAAACACCAAAAATTAATATTGCTCTTCAATTTAGAAGCTTACAAATACTAACTTAAGAGCTTGGTACTCCAGTGGGCTCAGAAGTTTGACCGTGGTCCCACAGGGCACTTAAGTGTGTGAATGTACACAATGTCCTGCTGACTGAGTACTTAAGCATGTTCTCACACACTTGTCTGAGTACAGGCATATTTCCAACTCTGTGACACAGACTGCACGTTCCAGTACAAGCTGCAGAGCAGTAGGGAAGTCTCACCAAAGCCACTTCCATAGACTTTGAGACACACTGCCTGCAAAACAATATTCTGGCCCTAAAATCTGCCCTCACAACTTTACCTGTGACATCTTGCATATAATTTATTGTTCTCTAGTTGTGGTTTAACCCCAGCCACCAACCATGTACCACGCAGCTGCTTGCTCACTCCAGCAGAAACAGGGAGAGAATCAGAAGGGTAAAAGCCAGAAAACTTGTGCACACACAAGCCACACACACTTTCGCAAACAGAGCAAAACTGAATTAATTCACTGCTTCCCAAGGGCAGGCAGGTGTTCAGCAATCTCCAGCAGAGCAGCACCCCACCACGCACAATGTTTACTTAGGAAGACAAATGCCATCGCTCCAAATGTCCTCCCCTTCCTCCTTCTTCCCCCCGAGTGTATTTACTGAGCATGATGTCGCATGGTCTGGAATATCCCTTTGATCAGCTGGGGTTGCCTGTCCCAGCTGTGTCTCCTCCCACCTTCCAGCACACCCCTAGTCTCATCACCAGCATGGCAGTACAAAAAGCAGAAAGGGTCTTGGCTCTGTGCAAGCCCTGCTCAGCAACAAAAAAATATCTCTACATTATCAACCCTGTGTTCAGCACAAATCCAAAACACAGCCACATACTAGCCACTGAAATTAACTGTGCAGAAAATTAACTCTACCCCAGTCAAAGCCAGCACAACATCTCATACAGATTGTTGCTGTTGACAATTTGGCATATATCCAACAGCCAGTTCCTTTCCCACTGTCTCCCATACTCTAATGATAGGAAGCCTGGGGACTTTCCAGGAGTACTATGTTGTAGCTATTGTACCACAGGTATTTTTTAAATGTTAGTGTATTTATACCCGTATATAATGCAGAGCATGTAGCACACATGGGTTTCTAAACCAACTCCCAGGAAGAGGGGTCATGTGCCTGAAGAGCAACCAGAAGGAAAACATCTGGGACCTGCTAAAATATCAAGCAAAAGTGTCTGTAGGAATCTGTGTTTCACATTCACCCAAGTCACTTGCATTTAGTGATGGCACCAGTGTCACTAAAAACAAGGTGGCAGGTGGCATTGCAATTACTAGCAGGAGTAAGGATAGAGTTCAGCACAAGCACTTTCCAAGCACATTATAACTGTGTTTTTAGAAGTTGCCCTCGTAATCAAGTAGCCGGCCAAGAGCCCATGTGCTGGACATCCTTATTTTTCATACCACTAAATTTTAAATACCAAGCTTGGGGTTCTGACAAAATGCAGTTGGTTTTTTTTAACTCTCATCTGTTGTCTTTCGGGCCACAGACATGTAGAGCCTAGGGAATAGCCAGGATATACCTCTCCCTCTCTCCCAACTGATTACAGAATCCCTGTGGCAGCCTCTTTGAGCAGTCCCATCTGGTGCTGCTCAGCTGGAAATTTCATAACTGTACTGTGGGACCTTGGAAGTGGGAGAATGAAAGAAAAATGGGTTCCATCAGGAACCATCAATGACAAAGAGAGGGAACATCATGGGACAAGAGCACTATTACATGAATTTAAGATATTTGCTGTTAACATGCTCTCTTATTTTCTTATCAGGCTGCGATAAATGTATTTGGGATTTGACAGATGACATCCGATTGTCAGTTCTGGCTATCGATGAAAGCAAAGCCACTTTACTGAGCATTTCTACAGGTGTTGCAGCTCAGAGGCGTTTGAATGACCTGAACCTCACTACCACTCATCTCCAGGTACAAACATTGATGACGTTTTGGTTTTCCCACGTAGTTTGAATCTTTGAATTTCCACTCCATTCCTGTAAATTTCAATTCCTGCCCTCACTAGAGAAGGAGTTTGTTTTCAGATGCTTGACTTGTTTTTCCCCACACACAGGAGGCAATGTCCAAAAAAAAGAACCATGCTGTGCTTTGGACCATCCAGGTTGATGATGCTGCAGATGAGATGAATGATCTCCTCAGAGAAGCAGAAACACTTGATGAACAGGTTTGTTTACAGCCTTCTGCCAAAGCTCTGAGGGTTTGCACTTTGTCATATTCACCTGTTTGCATAAGAGGCGAGTATAGAATAATTCCAGTTGGAAGGGACCTAAAATGATCATCTGGTCCAGCTGTCTGAGCAATTCAGGGCTGACCAACAGTTAAAGCACGTTATTAAGGACATTGTTCAAATGCCTCTTAAACTCTGACTGATATTGGGCATCAATCACCTCTGTAGGAAACCCATTCCAGTGTTTGACCCCTCTTCATAGAAAACATTTCTTAACATCTAGTCTGACTCCTTAAGTTCACCAAACAAGAGTGGGTGTGCCCTGGAAGATGGAAGAACTCTCTATTTTTTAACTTTCTACTTTAAATCTGAATTAAAAGCATGAATGACTTATCATGTCTTCTTCACAGAAAAGGAAGGAGCTAAAAAGTGTGTACAGTGTGGTTGGAGGTTTGTCACCAGTCACAAAAAGCTTCCCCTCAGGATCTGAGGTCCCACCTACCCCCTACACAATCTGTTTGATCTGGGATAGACACACTGCCTTTCTCATTCACATTTTGATTTCTAATTAAGTGAAGTAAGCAACACTAAACTAATGCGGATTGACTTTAAGAACATTTTTACTATATCTATTTTATATGTATGCTCTCCTAAAATTAAATTAATCCCAATTAGACATTTCAAAATATATTTCAAAACTGCCAGTTTAAAAGGTTTTTCATGTACCCACAGAGATGGGAGCTGGATCAGATATTTAGATATCAGATATTTTTAACACGATTGTAATCATAAATGTTGCATCCACATCCAAACACCAGGCTATAAAATTAAGGTTATCAGCTCTCAACTCCCACAACACTTTCATTGCACCCTAGAATACTGCTATGATATATGTTAAGAGAAGAAATAGGGTTAAAAATTGCTTATCCTCTATTTCAAAAAGATAATATTAAACATCTTTCTGTTGCTACAATGTACATATACCAGTAAAATACATTGTTCTATGCTATTACCAAAGATAGCCACAGCTGTCATCAAACTAGATAATATTTCATGCTTATTACAAAATGCCAGACCTTATATTCACTTTACCAATTCCTTCACAAGACAAATTAAAATTATACCTTAAACTAAAACTCAAATACAGGAGCAAGTAGGGGGCAAAAAAAGCAACACAAAGGAAAGTGGAAGAGAAAATTTATGTTTGTGTGTTTTTAATCAACACTTACTTAGCAGAAAGGGCATGCAAGAATTATACAGACTATGCCTGCATTCAAGAGAACTTTGATTAAATCAGCGCACACACGCAGCTCCATACCTGTGGATATCTGTCAGAGCTCACACGCCTCAGTGTCCCTCTCTGTAGTTGGTGGGCAGGCCGATTAAGGCATTAGGTTTTCTATGAATATTTAGTGAGTTTGGATAATAACATTTCATTTGCAGTACTATCTGGGGATTTCTTACCCCATTCCTCAATTTCACTGTCCCTGAACAAATAAATTCAGCGTTTCCTCTGGTCTTTTCTTCCTGGCTACTTCTAATGCTAGTTCCACATCAATACTTGTGGTTGCTTCTAAAGGCAGGGAAATAATGACCCCAGACTCTGACAGTGGAAGACCACAATCATAACTCTGAATATATTGAGCTCTTTGCTATTTCAAGGGACATTTATGGAAAATGGGTGCCAGGGCCTTGAGTGTTTTTTGCAGAGACATGCAGCATTTTCTGTTCAGAGCATTTTATGTGCACATCCCCACATCTCAGAGGTGCAGATTCTGATCTAAACCACAAAGGCAGGGTGAGTGTACCAACTGTAGGCAAATCTTCCTGCTAAATATAATTCCTGTAACTACCTGTAACTCCCCACATCTGCATGGGGTGAGTTTTGAGTAAAACAGCATGTAGCTTGATCCTGAATATTTAGAAGATGGGAACAAGAAACCTTTCTACTAACTCTTACACTTGGTTTATCACTCTACTAACCCTTACATTTGTTTTACCAGTATGCCCATCCCTTTTAGTGGTGCTACCCACCCTGGCCCTGCCTTCAAATGCCACCTGGGGCTTCCACAAACTCTAAGTAAGGGAACACAATGCAGAGTGCAGCCTCCAACACAATGTAGTACAGGACTGTGTCTGTGCTTTTCAGAGTATTTTCAAGCCTTGAGCTTTTTCTTATTTTTAACAAGTTGCAGAGCTGGGGACCTCATTTGAGGGCAACACAGATCTGAAAATGGTTGGGAGCTTGACACCTTTTGCTTTATTCTATTTGCTTCCTCAGGAAATGCCATACCCAGCAAAATGAGCCAGCCCCACTGAATGTACAACTGTACATAATTTATGAAAATTTGATTGCAGGAGATGATGGATAAATATGGGACAGATTTTAATCTCTCACTCTGCAATTCTGAAAACACCGACAAGACAGATCTTTACTTTCAACACCTTTAAATACCACTTTATATGATAAAAAGGATTTTCACGTGCTCATCAGGAGAAAGCAAAGTGTGTGTTTATACTGCTCATCCTCACATCTGAAAAGAAATCTAATGTTTACCTCTCATGGTTTATTCATAGGGAAATGAAGCATCCAGCAAAGGCCGACTGGTACAGAAGGAAACTACGGAGATCAACAACCGTGCTTCTCAGCTTGTGCAGCAGCTCAATAATATAAGAGATAACATTGAAGGTAAATAGATTCATTTCTGGTTCATCTCAGTGTCAAGAATGTATTAATGAAACCTTCATGTATTAATGGATCATCAAGAATTTTTACTGTCCTATAAATCAAAGGAAAATCTTTTGATATATAGGGCAGCATGTAATTTATGGCAACAGTGAACACCTTCTCAAGCACAACTGCACTTAAAAAACGTTTCCTACTCAGAGATAATCATCTTCATCTGGAATATCTATTACATACCATTATCATCCCGAAATATAAAAGTGAGATTAAACCAATTGCAGCCTCTTCTACAGTACCTGCAGAAAGCAATGACACCCCAAATCAATGTACTCAAAAACATCCCTGTGCCCTGTACACCTGTGGCAGGAAAGCCTCCATCCTGCTGCGGAACACACTGGTTTCCCCCAGTCTTCAGCAAAGTCAACAGTATGCAAAAGCTGTGTATGGCACCAGAACAGAAATGCTGACTGGTAGTTGATGTTAAATAGCCCTTTTCCAATGGAAATATTTGATTAATAGACCTCAGTAGTTCTATCTTGGCAGTTATTGCAAGCCATGTGGAAACTTGTGTAAGGAAGAGTGGTTACATATCAACTGTTATCTTTGCTTATCCTTATCTCCACAGGTGCTCCATTGCTTTATCTCAGGAAACATGGTTAATATGTCCCATCTCACAAAGGAGGCAGGCTAAGACCAGACTCATAGGATGTTACATTTGTACTGTCTTTTTACACATGGGATGCTAAAAAATCTTTGATGGTCTGGCCATCCATCACATTTTATTTCTAAAATTATTGAGTAAAAGAGTCAGCATGAGACTCCTTTTAAGTCACTAACAATCATGGTTGATGTCTGTGGATCATCATTTTGTGCCATTAATTGGTTTGGAGCAGGACAGGAGCCACATAAGGCAGATATGCATCTAATTTGGCACACAAATAGCACAATCAGGTTAAGCTGTTATAGAAGAAGTGACATCCATAGCTGTGAATAAAGACAGTGAAAGCAGCTGGAAACAAGTAGATGAAAATTATTTCCACCATGTTCAAAATTGTTCTTCTACTGAGGCATCACCCCTGTAAAAGCCATCCACTCTTTACTGAAGAGAAGGTGTACATGCACACACACACACGTACCAACATAAGGAAAAAGAAATCCATGGAGCCCTGGTCGTGATCAGTTACTGCTCAGTATGAGCCTTTAAAGCTTCACTAATGAGCTCAGAGCCCAGCAAGAGCAGGCATACAGAGACACTCTGCCAAAGGATCAGTGGTGCCACAATTACACATCTATTTTTTACAAAAATCTTCCAGAAGAATAGTGCTGGTTTTGCCAGCTTTGGTTATCCACAAAAGTAGTGACAAACACTAGCCAAAGGCACACACATCACAGGGCATAAAAGGGGGGGTGATTGGTATTCAAGGCCAGGGAGTGAGAAGTGAGTAAACTTTGTAATGATTACACTGGGAATGGGTAAACTCAATTTCAGCTGCAGGGATACAACAATGTTTTTTGAACTGAGACCAAAACCTTGAAATAGTATCTATCTCCAAACCAGCTAGACAGTATCAGGCCAGGAGCCATATGTTACCTCCTTAGGGTGCCTCAAACTTCTGCAGATGGAAAATGAGGTTATTTCAGTCTCCTTAGCATTGTTATTATTTAATAAACAGCAGCACTTAAAAACCATGATCCTAGATGAAACCCCAGCCTGCTACATGCCACAGAACCTAAAATAAAATTATTATTCACAGCCTATAAGAAATGTCAAGCCAAATAATGCACACGACCCCCATCCTCTTCTGATGAGACCTCCACATATGCCAGAAAGTGTGATTTATTTACAGGTTTAATTATAAGACTGGATTAAACATAATAATTATCCACTATGGAGTTGAAGATAATTAAGACTTCCTTTTGCCATCAGTATTATCACTATTCACAAAAGTAAAAGCAGTCCACGGTGTTTATTTCTCTGTAGTCACACTGAATCGACCATCTGTTCCCTTTTCCCCCTAGAAATCAGCAGCAAGTCAAAATACTACGCAATTCAACAAGAGCTGAGCCCTGAAGAAATTGCCCAGAAGTGGAGTGTGGCTGAGGAGATGCTGAAGGAGATCAAACAACGAAAGCCTTTCACTAATCAGAGGCAACTTGCAGACGAGGAGGAAAATGCAGCAGAGGAGTGTGAGTTTTAAGTCAACTTTCAGTGACATGTTGATGCTCAGCTGGCAGGTTATGGGCAGCTCTGGGTGTACTGCTGAGCCCCTGGGGAGGACCAGCAGGCACTTGGCAAGCACCAGCCGGTGTGCTGGAGATGCTGCTGCTTCCAAATTCCTGCTCCAAGTCCCTGCTGGTGCTTGGTGCTCTGCTCCCCATGGCAGAATGGGGAGAAAAAGGTCTGTGTGTCTGTGTGTGCCTGTGCACTGCAGCACCTCAACAATAGCTGCTTAGGAAGTTTCATGGCAGGGCTGGAATTGCTCATGTGAACATCTTCCCCCCTGCTAGCTGGGCTATGGGGACAGCAAACACCAGCAGACAGAGAAAAACTGCTGGTATGGGAAAGAGTAGCAGCCTAATTGTCACAGCTTAGTCAACATGAGTCAGAACATGAGGCATAAGGACTGTCTTCTCCAGAACAGGCTGCCAATGAAAAACAAATGAAAAGCAGGGAAAGACAGATCTAGTTTCTTTTAATAAAATATATTTCAGAGGGGGAATTAATAGGATTAAACGAAATAATAAAATAAGAAGTATCTTTCCTTCTCAAATGAGGAGGGAAAATTAAAATCTAGGTATACGATCTCTCAAGTGAGCTTTACAAAATGTGGTTTACTGTCACCTGAGTAACAGCTACAGAAATTGCTGTATAGGTAAGTTTTGTCAGAAATCCAAGCTTTGGATTTATTGGCCTCTTATTTTTCTCCCAGTGCTACAGCAAATTGAAGCATTTCACGAGAAGTACAATGACACCAGATCCCTGATAACTGATGTGCTGGAGCAGCTCAGCGAACAGGATGTGAAGCTGTCAGACCTGGAGGAGGCATTAGACGAGGCACTTGACCATGTTAAGCAAACAGAGGATATAAATAGGGAAAACACAGCCAGGCTCCAAAGGCAGGAGGTACTGTGCACTACATTTATCATAAGCACTGACTGTGAACACTCCATCTCTGCCATTGCTTAAACTGTAGATTGCACACAATTTAGATTCAGGAACCACCACACCAAAAAAGAATTTCTTGGATCACTCAGCAGGATGAGTTTGACTCTTCAGTTCTAAGAAACAACATGTGGAAGTGCAAGGTACTATTACCTATTTGTGGAGTGACAATGAATGAGAAGTTTCAGCATGTCATGCCTCATCAGACCAAGGAAGAGGTGGATACCTATGCCTAGACTAGCAAGGCATGTTGCAGTAAAACCCAAGAAGCTTGAAATTTCATGTAGCATGGCTGCTATAAGTATTGTGGTGGGATTATTTCATCCTATTATATACTGACTTACAATGTGGGAGGGCCTCACAAAACTAATTATATTCTAAGAAAACAATTACTTATAAAGATTCTGCACTGCATTTGTGTCCTGGGCTGAGTTCACTCATACTGTCTGATCCAAACTTTCTCTGAACCACTTTAAACAAAATGCATCCCCATTTTTTCAGGAGTAGACAGTTGTCCTTGAATCTTCAAGCACAAATCCATTGTCTAACCGCTCCACAATAGATACCTTGAAATTGGGTTTCCTACTTGCTAGGTGACCTTGCTAGCCTAGCGATAAGGTTGCACCAATTTTCTCCTGTGCCCTGTTCAAATGAATAGATTCAGAATTTTGAACAAAGTAACCACTCTAGAGGAGACCTCAGAGGTGACCTGTCCCCTATAGCATGGAAGTGGGGCACCTTTGCCTGTAAGGGGTGGCATTAGGTTCAAATCCACATGCCTGATGAGAAAACTGAATTTTCAGGTTTCATATCCCAGAAGAGTACCCAACCCATCAGCCAAACAAAAGAAACTATTTCTTCTCTTCACAGCAGTTCTGTGACTCTTTCCCTGTTTTCATAAGTTTCTTTTAAGGAGCGCAAAACCAGAATAGCCCACCTAAAACTTTTCATTTTTTTTTTCAGCAGGGAATAAAATTACAAAGAGAAAAATTTGGGGCCATTTGAAGCAAATTGTTTTAATTTCAATGGCTGAAATTGTTTGGATTCTGGAGGAGAGGGTGTTAGCGAGCAATTTTGTGATTTGAAGAATGGTCTTGCAAATTCAGGCCAACCTCTGGGTTTCATAGCATCAGTGGCTGAGTTTTGAGTCCTTGAAATTTGCAGTGCTAGAAGTTCATGCTGATGTGGAAGGTCTAAGAATCCAACAGAGAGATCAGGCATGCTCCTCTAGGGAATCCTTTCCCAAGAGCTTGAGATCCTCAAGTACAAAGCCTCTTCTGTTGTTCCATTGTTCCATAATAACAGTGCCAAGCTGCAGCTTGTCTCACAGTTATGGAGCAAAGCCTGAAGTGTGTAGTTGCATTTGTTCACTGTTTTTAACCATTTGGATTTCCATTATTCCTCACAATAGAGGCAGATGCTGTACAAAAGAGATTGTTCACATTGGCTTTGCTACTGACAAGGAAAAGAGATCTGTGTACTGTAGATTTTAAAAATCTCCAGAAAAATATAATCTCCAGATGACTATGAAAAATCCATGTTTAATTTGTCTCTGCTGTGGACTGAATAGTGCTTCATTCCAATAGCTTCTTATGCTGTAATATAAAATTAAATTAATATTTTTTTTTAATCATCCAACATTTTTTTTACCAAAACAAAAACAAAAAAATGCAAAGAATTCACATCATAATATGTAGCAATTAAAGATGTCTGGGAAAATCAGACTTCAGGTATGTCTAAAGTCCATTTAGTTCACCTTCTGAATTTACTTTAGCAAATTTAACAAAACTGAAAACACTGTATTTTTCAAAGCACAAATAGTATTGGATGTGATTTATATTTCAAGCTTTCCTTTTAGAAACAACATGAGAAGATAAAAGAGCAAATAGATGAAGTGAACAGCATTCTGCTCAGTGCCACAACCATTTTGGAAGGACCACAAAAGGTCAACTCTGAGTTAAGCGAAGTAATAAAGGTAGGTGCCTCAGTGGCTTGTTTAAATTATACATCCTGATTTTTTGAAGTCATGTGTTTAGATCACTAACAGAAAAACTCTCCTTCTTTATACTGCTTCAGTGAAATACTAGTTCATATTCCCTGAAAAAGTAAATGGTTTCTTGGATGAAAAGCTCTGTAACTACAATTTACTGCCTAAAAAAAATAATTCTATTATAAGGACACCTTACTGTAGGCAAAGCTTAATGAAAGATTTTGCTGTAGAGTTCTCAATTATTTCATTACAAGCAGCTGCCAAAACATGTTCTGGTAAAAGACTGCATTTTATGCTAAATTCCTTTTCTAGTGCCTACAAGTGAACACAGAAGAATACTAAAGATCCCAGATATCAGCATTAAAACCAGGCACCATGTCAAACATATGTGAACAGATTGTTGTATAGAAATCCTCTTCTGGAACTGTAGACCACTATCCAGTGTTCTGAATCAGACATGGTGCTGGAGGAAATTTTTAGAAATTTTAGGGGTTGGTTTTTCTATGAAAAGATGAAGAAAATAAAACAGGGATTTTGCTAACTAAAATATTTAGCAAAGCTGCTTTCTTTATTTATGCTTTATTTTAAAATTTTGAAATAATGGAAGAAAAAATGAAAATTTCCACAAGGATTCATTTTGGTCACAGTTGCCCACTTCTTGACACAAAAGCAAATGTCAGAAGTCATTAATTGTTCTTTGAAAAAGGAATTTGACAAAACAGAAAGACAGCTTACTTTGTAACCATCCCCATGATCAAGCAGTATGCTGGGGCTTTTCTCTGGTGTTTTGTGCAACACCAATTGCTGCCGTTTATGATTTCGGGTTCCCCAGTGCTGTGACTTAGTTCACACATGGAGGATGTTCACACTGCAGGGAAGGAAGTACTATGCAAACATCACACATTGTCCATCCTCATCAGCAATAAGTATTTTCACATTTCGCTCATTCATCCTTTTTCCCTCCCTCCATTTCATCCTCTTTCTTGTACTTTGAAATATAAGATTTACATTAATAATATACATAAAATATACATACATTATAATCACATTTTACCACATTTATAATCTTCAAACACATCAGCAAGCTTGTGTACTGGGGAGAAGGTGAATGCAGGTCCATTTTGTCTTCCCCCAAGTATTTCATGTAAGGAAGAAACATGGCTAAGGCAAAGGGATACTATTTCTCCTTGCCAATACATACACATGGGTAGTATTTAGGTGGACTGATTTACAAATCAGACTAATCCAAGATTAGCATGAGGGATCTCTTTGTGCAAGGAGGCAGAAAGGGGACTTCACTCTGAAAGACTTGTCATTGGCACAAGACATAAAGTAAGACTTTTATCATCTTTCTTTTTTATTTTATGCTTTTCTCTCTAACACCTTCTTAAGTGATTTCTGGACTTTTTGTTGATTTTTATCTTCCTGCATGTGTCTTTCCATGTGGGCATTCACCATCAGATCTTTACTCTTTTTCTCTTAAAAATGTAAAATAAAACAACTATAACAGAAATAAAGGATCATTATAATAATATAAAGGGTAAAATAAAACTTAATAATCAAAATACAGACTTGATTTTTTGCAATCTTCATCTTCTTTCCTTCCTTCCCTGCTTTGTTCAGAATGCATCAGGGTTCTACGCAGAAATAGATGGAGCAAAAAAGGAATTGCAAGAAAAAATAGCCAATCTGTCCCTGTTTGATGATGATTTGGTAGAAAAAGCTATGAATCATGCACACGACCTAAGAAGACTTGCTGATGAGCTGGACGGGTAAAATTTAACTTCAGCAGACTCTGTTCATACAAGTGCCACTTGCTGAACAGCTTGAAAAGATAAGCAGGAACACAGTGATGATAAATAGGCAGGAAACAAATCAGTATTAAGTCAGGTATAGAAGGACTTGTCATGGTCCAGAGAGAACAGCTGAAGTTGAGCTAAGAAAAATCTATGAAACTTTTTAAAGAACAAACATATCCTGTTTGCATGACTTTCTCTGTAGTCTAACTGGGCTTGTTCTCCTCTTCCTATAGCAAAAGAATAGGAAAGATAGATTAGTGAAAATTAAAACAATACAGGCAAGATTAAATGGGGTTTGCAGAAACTGCTCATGTCAGTAAGTTCATCCACATTAAAAAATGTTAGCATTACAGGGGACAAAATGAGCTTTGAGAGAATTTTATTCCAAGAACACTTTAACAGATGGAGTAGTTCTGGTGCTCAATAGGTTGTGTCCTAATGAAACTGGCTAACAATAACATCAAAAACTTATTGCAAGTTTTCTATTTTGCTGGAAGATACTAAATGCATCAACATTGCACCAATTTACTAAAAAGTCACTTCTAGATAAATTTAATGATTTTATTTGCAATTGGGACTATCCATGGAAAAATCACTGCTGTAAATGAATTCTTAAATAAAATATGTCACCAAATTCTACCTTAAGTAACATCATGGGCATATGCTTTTGGAAGATAAGCTTAAAACTACTCTTCAAGTATATTATCTAAATACCAGTTGTTTCTTAATATTCATATGCCCTAAATAGGAGATTAAAATGGAGAAAAAAAAATAACAGATGGTTTTCTTTTATGCAGTTGTATAAAGGTGACATCTGAAACTGTTCTATAATGCCACACAAACCACACAAACATAAAAACCAAACAATATGTTCTGTCTGAGATCAGCTAACTGGGGGCAGCAGACTAACTTGAAAAAAAATAGCCCATATGGCTTGCCTTCCTCCCTTACCAAAATAATTTAAAAATTATTACCAAGTCCAACACATTAGGAATTTCACAAAAAGCAAACAAAAGTAATTACAAAATATCCAGATGGAAATGTGCTGACTCTGTATTTGTTGAGAAGACTGTCCTGCAGTGAGACTTTAATCCTTTGAAACATTTAGCGTGTCTTCAAAACATCTTGGTTTTATAAGTTTGCTTTATTAGCCTGTTAGGCTTTTAGTTGATAGAGTTTATTGTTTTACCTTAGGGGCATTTAGCAGAAAATTCTTGCAATAATGCTGAATCTGGAAATTAAATTATCCCTCAGTGTGCAAACACTTTGAAGTGAATGCACATAATGTGCAAATATATCTATATTTAGAATCTATATCTAACATATACTTTGAAATCTGCTTATCACCAGAACACTAAAAAATAGTATTTATTCAAAATTGTTAACAGATGAATGTTGAGCCCTGAACCATCTTCTATTTGGAATCTCCCCTGAAGACCAGTTATCATTTAATAAGCAGATCAAAACCGTGCCATCAAAGGTTTCTTTTGGTTTTTAAATCCAACTTCTTGCAAAGTTTCATGACTAAGGGTAGTTCTTCATCTGATTCTCCCCCTTTTTCCTCCTACCTTTGGAAAATATAAACAGTTCAGTGACACAGCTATCCTGGTCACATAGATCTTTCCATTTATGGATAGGAATTATTCCTGACGAAGGTTATTGTGTTAATTTATGGAATATCTAATCTAGATTTTTAAAAAAGGTAAAAGCTCAGTAGTCATTTGTTGCTGCTCACACAAATGTTAAGGGCAAAATTCTCAGATTTAAATGACTGGGAAGTGCCTTCTATCCACACAGTTTTCACCTGCTTCAGATTGGTCAAACACAATGAAGAGAATAACACTTAGGCCAAGTACATTTATGTGTGTGATTATGTAGCCAGAAACTACAGTGTTTCAGTTTGGTTTCTTTCACCTTTTGCTCTCTTTTTAACAGGAATTTGTATGGTGTTGATTCAAATGGTTTGGTACAAAGGGCAATCAATGCTTCAAATGCGTATGAAAACATTGCTGGTTATATCGAAGAAGCCAATAAAGTTGCATTGCTGGCACTGAACACAACAAACCGGGTCAAGGACGTAAGTAATATTCATAATATCAGCTTTTACTTTACAATGCTTCAGGGATTTCAGGCAACTAAATGTAAAGAAAAAAACTAATTTAGGTTAACTAGCAGCAATGAACTTCTCACTGCATATTTTTTCCTTTATTATTTCCTGAATTAAATCCCATATAGTTAACTATTCTTCCAGTCTGAAGTCCCCTGGTATTTGAAAAGACACAAGAGGTTCTTCTGTCCCTATCCCATAGGGTGATGCTGTTCTGTGTTGTCACTCACATTGAGACATTTCTGTGAAATTGCAAACTCCCTACTCCTGTAGGAACCTGAGATGGCATTTAGTGTTGAGTCCTCCTGCTTCACTCTGTGCCATGTGGCAGGAAAGATGGTCAAGACATCACTACTTCTCATAGCAAACCAGGCTGAAATGGGACAAAGCCCACTCATAAAATCAGTGTAAGGATAAGGATGCTAATTTTTTTCTCTGGCCTTACTGTTCTAAAATACTTTACACGTATTTTTTGTATGCCTATAGTTACCAATCTGTATACATGCTATTCACCAGCAACTTATTAGTGGGATAGCAAGAGGACTTGGGTAGATTAAAGGGGTCTGAACCCCACAGGGCTGTGGGATTTCAAGTTCAGCCCTCTGTTGACTGCAAGGCAGCTCCCCATGAAGTGAAAGCATTCACCACCTATCTGAGATGACAGTAGAAATGAACAGTCACAGTACCTAAATAACATGCAGCATTCAGTCACATTGACTAAACTGGAGCTGATAAATTAAGAGGATTATCTCTATCTTTGTTATTCAGTGGTGTTGATTGGAAAACCATACATTTCTTTAACTTTCTTAAAACAGAAAGTTTTGCTTTTCAGACTTTTTTTCCAATCCAACTTCCAATCTTAAATGTTAAAAAAGCAAATGAAGCTGCAGTGACTTTGCAGTTGCATTTATATGCAGGTAAAAGGTAGTCCACAATTAAACACAATAAAGCAGAACATTTGATAAACATTACTCTGACTTTCTCTTTTGGAACATGCTTGTAGGCTGCAGTTGGAATTGATACTCAGGTCGTTTACCATAAAGGTAAAAGTGAAGAACTTCTCATCCGAGCCATGCAGCTACAACGGACAGCACATGACAGTAAATATACATCCTTTCTACTTTCCAATTCAGCTTATAGCCATGCACATTGACATAAATTTCAAAAGCACATCACTAAGCAGAACTACTGCTGTAACAGAATAGGTTATTGATTGAATTTACCACACAAAGCACTTGAAACAGCCATTAGCACAGTTTGAGTAGCTCATGTTTTGTCATCCTGCTAGATACTGATAGTTTATTTCATTCATGAAAAGTCCATTTCAGATACAACTACTGCTTAAATATGTGACCCTGCAAAATGTTGCTCACTAATAAATATACTCAATTAAGTAGTACAATTAAAATCAAATCACAGCAGTTTAAATGTTCAGAAAGCTGGATTTCACCAGTGGAGGATAATAATAAACGTTAAAGTATTTTGGCCTTTCTTCGCTATAAATGAAAGAAAGGTCTAGAATTACAAATTACCTTTCAAAGTTTTCAGGGCCTTTTGAGTTCCTTAAAACTTTTCCTGTGTGCTAGTTGCAGCTATTCTCAGCACTTCTGGTAAAACAAGGAGAAAGTGTACTAACTGAAATACAGCTCTCCAGGTTTTTGTAAGACACCCTGTGGTAAGCAGGGGTGCTGCAGGGCTGCTTTTTTCTTTAGATTTTGTAAAGTCAAGAGTGCAAGTACATCCTAAATTAAAAGAGACCACGGTATCCTGTCTATGGTATGTTCAATGCCTAACAACATACATCCCCAGGATTGAATTTACCTTTTCAGAAGCCAGTTTGACGCCCCTCAGCTGTACCTCCCCTTTTCTCCCCACAGGTAGTGGTTACACCATTGCAGACACCAGCTGGCAAGTCAATGGCACTTTTGCCAGAATGAGTGCCCTGCGGAGCCAACTGATGAGAGCCATTGCAAAAATGCAATCAGCAGAGACAGGTTGGAAGAGGAACTTCACCTTTATGATGCTTTATCTTCATACATTCAAGAGCACGATTTATCTTTGATTATGGATATGAAGTTGCTATTAAGAGTTCAGCACTATGGACACTTAAAAGAATTTGACTGAAACTACTAGACCTAGACAGCAAATATCCTGCTTTAGCACTTTCATAATGAAATTAAATGTTTTGCCACTGAAATTATTAACATTTTTCTTGAACCTTGTGCTGGTTTTGGCTGGGGTAGAGTTTATTTTCTTCCCAGTGGCTAGTATGGGGCTGTGTTTTGGATTTGTGTTGAACATGCAGTTGATAATACAGAGATGTTTCTGTTACTGCTGAGCAGGATTTACACAGAGCCAAGGCCTTTTCAGCTTTTCATACTGCCACTCCAGTGAGGAGACTGGGGATGCATGGGAAGTTAGGAAGAAGTACAGCCAGGACAGCTGACCCCAACTGTCTGAAAGGATATTCCATTCCATATGACATCATGCTCAGTGTATATAAACTGGAGGGAAGAAGGGAAAAAGGAGGGGGAAGACAGAGAGCAGGGAGGGATGGGACACACAACATGCTTGATTATTTGCAGGAGTTAATTTCTTATCATTCCCTGTTTATTCTGTAGCTGAGGCCAGAGAGCGTTTGGAGCAAGCTCAGATGAAGACTGCAGAGGCTGTAGGTGCTACCACGACAGTAACGCAGGCTACAACGCCCATGGATGAGAACGTGAGGCTGTGGTCCCAAAACCTGCAAGACTTTCAGCACAATTCAGAGGCATATGATAGTGCTGTGCATTCAGCTGGGGATGCAGGTATGGTGACCTGAATTTTGCCATTCCTTAGCATTAGTAAATCAGGGAATCATAGCAACATCATGTTGTATGAATTGTTTACAAAGCATATTCATTGCATATAATCTTCTAGCTTTTTACCTCTATGAAAAATTTCAAAAATTAGCTGTTGTCTAGAGTCTTGACTAAATTTTAAAACCACTGCATACTCAGGCATTTCCAAAAATTACTTAAACGCTTAAGTGCTGAAGCATTACTGACTTCAAATTCATTTTTATCAGGGTACCAAGGTCACACTGAATGGTAAACAGCTTGTTTAAACACTTCTGGCTATTATGATTGGTGATTTAGTTTTGGGGTTTTTTTGGTTTTTGACATTGAGAGGCATTTGAAAACAGAGCCCTTTTGTCCTCAGTAATACAAACATGGAGGAGAAATGGTCCCTCACTTGATGATCTTGTAGTCTAAACAAAGGGGTCAAAGAGGATTAAGGAGGAAATAAAATATTTAAGCAGGGTGATTCCTGGAGAAGCTTGTAAACATCACACTAATTCCACTTTTATTGTTGGAAACACTGGAAACATCAGAAAACTTATTATGAAAATTTTCAGGTAAGTTAAAGACAAAAGAAAAGCTAAGGCAGGATACAAAATTGAAATGAAGATGATAGGCAAGAGTAGAAAAAGAAGCGGGAAGATGAAGCTGAAATGAAGTGACTGTAGAAAGAAGGAAAAGAACAACTGGGGAAGAAAAGAACCAATCTGGAAATGAAAATATTTTGAATAAAAAATTGATTACAGCATCACTATTTATTGCTCCATGTATTCTTGACTCTGCTCAGGAGGCTCACTCATCCTAAGGTATTTATGGCTAGGGAGGTTGGAAATCCAGAAAAAGTAACTTCCTTCACACGTTTGATGATACCATCACCTGCAAACCTGTTCAGTGATGTCTTGCCTCGTAAAAGTGCCTCAGAGAAAGTCCATAACTCCACTGACTCTGTCTCCAGAAAGTCTGAATCTCAGATCTACTGCCCTAAATCCCTTCTCCTTCGTCAGGAAGTTTGCAACTCAAGTGTCATTTTACAGTAAATGGTGTTATGAGTACCAAACCCAACATTGCTTCTAGTGTTCCAAAGTCACAGTCTTCCCTCTCAGCTGGGGAATCCCAAGAGTCATGTTATTTTCAGAATTCCATTATCAATAAGACACTTAACCTAGTATTTTTGGTTAAGTGCGTGCTCCCAAGAACTAGAATAGAAGTGGTTCCCTTCACAAGAAGAAATTCCATGCTATTCAACATCCCAGTTTCTGGGTCCGGAGGAAACTCAGATTTTTCTGAGCTTTTCATCAAAAGGGAACAGTGAACCTCTCCCTCTGGGAATGGTAAGCTCACTGTTAGTCACTGCACAGAGCTCCATAAGAGTATAGTTAATACAACAGCACTTGTATTGCACTGCATTGCTGTAAAATATTTTTGATCACCACAGGTACAATTTGGGCTATGGGCTCTAATTCCCATGTAAAATAATGTAAATGTGGATATGATTGGCCTCCCAGGAGTGAATGGTATGATGAAAAACATCCAAGAGAAGCAGTGTGCTATAGCTTACACGTGGAGGTTCTTGTTTTAATTCACCTTTACACTTGATTTACATTTAACATTTACCAGTGACAGCTTAGTAGATGGAGCAGCAACACAGACTGCACTCAGCTCTTCATGCTCAAAATACCAGCAGACATTCAGGATTCAAAGAAATCTGCTCATACTAGCTGTTGTACTGGAAGAAATATTTCCAGCAGCACTTGAGGTGCTCTGTAAGAGTGAATAGAGTTTAAATGGCCCAGGTCTCCCTTGGTATTGTTCCCAAAAAGGAACAAGAAGAGCTCCTGTGAGATGTGCCTGGAAAAAATGTCTTCTCTGTGACAGGGGGTTTGCAGGTAGGGAGTCACCTTGAAAATACTGTGTTCATATCCAAATGTCTGGAGGGGCTGCTGACCACAAACTAACTGTTGGAGAGATGCTAGTGTGCAACCTACAGCAAAGTGTGCCCTACTACATTTGTGGAGGAAGCTTTCCTGTGGCATTTTTTTCTGAAGGCATTTGATTCGTTTGTTTTAAGGTATGATGAGGGTTTTTTTGCCAGAAAGATGAGGTGGAAATAGCTGAGAAGAGAGATCAGTGCTACACAGGAGGCTGGCACAGGTAGTGCTCCAGACAGATGTGACTGTGATTCACAGCCCAGGAAGACAGATGTAAACATGCCAGGCACGGTGGAGTGTTCCCACATCAGCTGTGTATTATGCCAGGAGAGGTTGATCTGACAGGAAGAATGTCCACCAGAGCCCAAAGGAAAGTCACAACAAATGTTCAGACAAGTGCCTGGAACACCAAAACAACTGATCTTCATGCCAATAACACTACCAGAGCAGCCGAAGCCTCTAAGCTGGCATGTCTGCACTGCCCTTGAATAAAGCTTGCACTTGGTGTTTGGAAGGGTGAGAGCATGTCTTGGCTGTGCAGTTTGTCTGAGAACAGCCCATGTTGCCATTGTGCAGGGAACTGGTGGGCCTCAGCAGAGAGGGTGACACTTTGGGAAGGAAAACATGGAAGGGGAAAGTGTCTGGAAGGTTATAGTCAAGATATTTCCTCCTTACAGTTTCCTTTCTTTTTTATGTTTTATCACTGGATAGGAATAGCTTTCCTTTCCATTCTCACCTTCCTCCCAAAGACTAAAATCAAAATCAATGTTCTTCTGTGTTGAAGAATGCCATATAAAGGACAAGGAAAAGAGATTTATAATGAGATTTCACAATAGTTCTGGTGGTTACAGATGTTATTTTTGTGTTTTCATGTTATAGTAGCATTTCCAGTTTAATAAATCAAGTTTCAAACAGAAAACCCAGGTTTTAAGATATCAAATCAAACACAATTCCAACTCAGTTGCAGATTATTTTTTTTAAGTGGTTGAAATTTACTAAATCATTTTCTGAGCTTGCAGTATTCTTGCCTTAAAAAAATGGAAAAAGGTAAAGAAAACTTCCTATAAGTTGACTGGGGTTTTGTTGGGGTTTTTTAAGTAGAAAATTTAATGCATTCTGGAAACACCATTTTACCCAAAATTTACTATAATTCTTTGACAAGTCACTAAAATAATGATATTTTAATGTACAGTAAGCTTTATACAGAACAGCTGATTACTAACTCCCAGCACATAAGGCCTTTTAGGACTAACTGGAGAGTTTAAGTTCTATATGGGCCACTCCTAGACTGAACTTGGAAAGTAAAACACAAACGAAAACAGCCAAGCAGAGACAGGACAGGACTGGCAAGTACAGATCTTTCACTCTATCCAAAAACAAGCACACTTGTAGGACTCCATGCGGTCTTCTCATACTCTGGGTTGATATGAATGAGGCTGAGAGCTGCTTCAGTCTTTACTCAACAGAGACTAGAAGCACAGAAATGTGATTGCTCCTCCCTTCCTGCTTTCTATACAGTCTCCTATATCTGATGATTAGCCCCTTTACCTGCCTCTCTGCAGTCTTCACCCGGGAATGTTCAAGGCCAGGTTGGGTGGGGGGCCCTCAGCAATGTGGTCCAGTGGAAGGTGCCCCTGCCCACAGCAGGGGGTTGGAACTAGGTGATCTTTAAGGTCTCTTCCAACACAAGCCATTCTAAGATTCTCAGACAAAGGTAAAAATATGATGGGAAGAACACAAGAGCAGGTGGATGTAAGTTGACAATGCCTAAAGTATAACTGCAAACCCTACAAATCTGGTCTTAACTTTTATAGTGAATCCATGTCATTAAAAATTAACTGGGAATGCTGGATCTTTCTTATATGCATGTAGCTTGCAGCTAAAATCACATTTCATTATATTCAGCTACTTGTACATACATTTAATTAAAGATGAAAAATGATGTGATGTGTAAACATCCTTCAAAGGGCAACATGTCGTTGGAATCTGATGTGATGAAATTGGATTATAATTAAGGGTAGTTATTTTTCTTTCTTGATAATTTTTCTGCTCATCTTTCTGGGAAAGGACTTCTCTCACATTGAACACAACAGAGCCCCTGCATTTCCCTTTGCTAACAATGACACTTGCACATGTACCAGCAGAAGGCACAGCAGCAAAAGACCAAAGGTCCAGGACTCTAATTCATGACCCCTGGCAGATGCAGGCAGGAAAGCTGATGAGGTTACCAACCACAAGGGCTGGGGCAGGTACTAAGCACAGTTTAGGTACACACACATCATCATCATCATCATCATCATCATCATCATCATCATCATCTAAGGCCGCCTATTGTTGAAGACTACAGGCCGGTTGCCACAGCATGAAAGTGGCAGTGTTTCTGACATGAGAGTGGACTATGAGCCACAAGCAAACACATCTCCTCTGCAGCCATTGCTGCTATCTGGGTGATGACCTCTGAGAGACGCTCACAGCTGAAAAATGAGGAAAATAACCTATACATCTCCCCTACTGTGAATTTGAAGAGCTCATGAACCATAACTCTTAGATGCAGTTCCAGGTCAGCCACAGATATCCAGTGAGATGCTGAACAAAAAATCCTTCTGCTTCAGTTGCCATATCTGTAAAATTAGGCTTAACATTTATTTGTCTTGAAGGAAGATTAAAAGGTTAAAACTATTAATGTTTGCAGAGCTCCTTGAGGAAAATATTACAAAGATAACACACCAGAGTATTACCTATGAGTCCTAAGTAAACAGTCTCCTTTGTGCAAACTTATTTCCAAAAACTTTAGCAATACTAGATTGTTAGAAATCACTACCATTTCTGAATTCACTGCCTCTCACACATCATAGTTATGACTTGTTTGGAAAGCAGAAGGGGACAGGTGAGTTAACCTAAGAGGATAGGGTGGGATTTTCCTGGTGCAAAACCAGTGTTTCAAGGAGGAAAATAAAAGCTGTGTCTTCTTTTCTAACTGCAGTGAAGAAACTTACAGAAGTTTTCCCTCAACTCCTGGACAAACTGCGCAGAGTAGAACAGAAGGCACCAGCAAACAATATTTCTTCCAGCATTCAGCGGATCAGAGAGTTAATTGCTCAAACCAGGAGTGTAGCAAGCAAGGTAAAACTTTTGGATGGGATTTTTGGTTACTAGTACTAATGATCAAATCTTACTATAACCTCCATTTTCTTGGGCTATGCTAGAAGCCCAAACCTGGACATTGTCACCTCTCCAAAACTGGATGAACAAAGCACCATGAAGGTCATTGAAACCTTTACAGGTACTATTTGCAAGCAGTCAATGTTATCATAGTATTCATGGTAGACTACTGTTACTGCAGCAGCAACTTGATAATAAAGATTTGGGCACAATGTATAAGATGGCCAGAGCAACAAAACCTAATTACCTACAATTTGTAGGCAAATTAATTACAGCAATTTAATGTAAGCTTTTCTGAGCTTACATTACAATTTTTACATTACAATTTCTTTCGAATTATTTTCTGCAGGGTAAGAGAATCTTTGGCTTACACATATTTAATAGAGAAAAGAACACTTTCATTACCATACATAAATAATGAGTGTGTTTTCTATGACAAAAAAAAACAAGGTCAAAAATTAAAACAGTATATTTGAATTCATTCAGAGAAATAAAAAATTAAGTGCATTATTGTATGTTCACAGTGCTGGAATATAACTTAGAAAAGGAAAAATTCATTCGTTTGTAGAGCTTGACTGTCCTTTAAAATGTATTTTGTGATTCAGGTACACTGTGTTTAAGCTTGAAAACATTGCATCAGTTATGTTGAAAGCATTTTGAACTAAAATGAACAGTTTTACAATTTTATTAACATCACATAAATATCACTGTAGATTCAGTGATATAACAGGATTACTCATGAAGAGAAAATGGTCATACTACTTCCAAAGCAAAGAAATAAATTATGGGCAGAAGTTTTATAGCTGCGTAAGAATTTCATTATGTGCCGTATATGATGATGTAGCCCTGATTCAACTAAGCACACATCTATCTCCCTCTGAAATGCAATTTACTTTATGAATATGCTTAAACAGAGTTAATTAGGACCTTTAATTAATTTTAAAATTAATTGCTTCCATATTCTTTACAGTATCTTCCAGAAAAGATTGTTACAAACATACAATTTTACATGCCAATAGGTGCCAACTCCACTCTTGCAGTAAGCAAGGCTGCTGGCTCAGTATTGTTGCCCACTTACCTTAAGTAATGACTCCAGGCAACAAAAATGTGTCTCATCTTCTACATTTGCAACTGCAGGTCCAAGTTTCCATGATGTTTGAAGGCCAATCAGCTGTTGAAGTCAATCCAAAGATCAACGTGGAAGAACTGAAATCTTTCACTTCCATGAGCTTGTACATAAAGCTTCACAAAGACAACCCACAACTGGCAGCATCACCAGACAGATTCATTTTGTACCTTGGAAACAAAAATGTAAGAGAACAACCCGGTTTATTTTTATACATCTATTAAAGAAAAAAACTGAAAGAGGTTTGAAATTTATTTGCCCTCAGGTTTTCCTCTCACTGTTTCTTCATGTTTCAAAATTAGAGGTGTCTACTATAGGACCATCATTGATTTTGTAACAAGCAAAGAGCAAGGGTTCCTGAGACCCCTGTCCTTGAGACTTGTCAGCCCAAACAATGAGGCATTCTCTCTAAAAAGCAAATTGGAGTGCCTTGAGTGTACTGCTTTGATTGTCACTGCTGCAAGCCACACTTGCTATCTCCTCTGCCACTACCAAGGTGCTGTGAAGCAGTTAATGTCACCTGCCTGGCTTCTGTGAGATACGCTTTAATCAGTTTATGCTGCTGACAGTGTCAATTCCAAATCTCTGAGGTCACAGGCCCACAAGATAAGCAGGCTTCTTTATCTGTGGTTTGTGGTGCTGTTGTACACTCTGTTGATCACTACTTTGAAATAGCTATTCTTTAAACTGTGGTTCTGAAAAGAAAAAAATCACAACTCACAAGCCAGGTATCATCCTGGCAGTCTATTACTTGGGAAGGTAAAGAGTCAGGCTTTCATTTTTAAGCTTTTCTAAAAAGAATGTCTACTGAATATGAATCAAATTAAATCCCTCCTGGCAGAATATTTAATTGCAGCATAATACCCGGGCTTTAGACTATTTCCTGCATATGGCACTGCACACTAAACAGTAATGAACAGCTTCCCATTGAACATGACTAATTAATGGTCAGCAGAGATCTCATGACCTTGAATTTACCTCAGTCAAAAGGGATATAAAGTAAAATATCAGAGACTTTTTTTCTGTACAGTTTTATGTGGTGAAAGCAACCAGTTAGAGAATTAAGTTTTTGCTTCTATTTAAATAGCTTTTAGTAATATTTAAAGGTGTCATTCAGTTGATCCAAGCTCACACTTTACTAATGTTCTGCATTAAATCTCTTTCAGTGTTGTATCTCTAATGTCCCTCTCCATTTGTGTTTTAGGCAAAACATTATATTGGTCTTGCAATTAAAAATGACAACCTTGTGTACATTTATAATCTGGGGGGCCAAGACGTGGAGATACCTCTGGATGCCAAGCCAGTCAGCACCTGGCCTTCCTACTTCAGCATCATCAAAATTGAGAGGTAAAGTGATAACATGTATTTCCCCAAAATCAAACAGTTAATAGGAAAAATCAAGCAGAAAAGGCTGTGTCAGAATTGCCCATCAGGAATTTTCAGTGCCTGGTTCTACTCCTGCTGAAATAAATGGAAATTCTCTCTGCTTTTGAAGAGCCGAGACCCAAGGGGCCACAAGGAGGAAGGAATAGTGTCTGTGGTCCCTCCCTTTTTTTCCCTCCTGACTACTAGTCTTTTATAAAGGAAATAAAAACCCTTCCTGGAGTTGGAGGCTTGCTTGTTCTTTTGTACGTCTTGCCAACACTAAATTCTCTTCTTTTACAATTCTCTTCTGCAGGATTGGAAGACACGGCAAAATGTTTTTAACTGTGCCCAGTCTTAGCAGCACAGCTGAAGAAAAATTCATCAAAAAGGGTGAGGCCCTTGGTCCTGGCTCCCTTCTTAATTTGGAACCTGCAAATGCTGTTTTCTATGTTGGTGGAGTGCCTCCAGACTTCAAGGTTGGTCAGATAAATATTCTCTACTCAAAACTAAATAGTGCAAACTAATCTTGCTGGGCTTCCATTTAATCACAGAAATGGTAGATAAACTCCTTATTTAGTCATTTATCATCTTAGGACTCCATCTTTTAGCCATGGCAAAGAAGTTTTCCCTAGCATATTTTGTCATACAGTAAGATGATCAGGTTTCAAGTTTCATGAAAAGTAAGAGAAGGAAGGCTTGCTAGTTAAGTAGCATGCATAAACAAAGGCCGATTAGTCCAACTAAACAAAGCTTGCAGGCTGCCAGTATTTTTCAGTGCTAATGAGTTCTTGGTACTTAGAATTTCTCTTTTACAACCATCACAAAAACGAATAGTATTGTTAATTTTAGGATCTTGTGGGAAACTAGCAACATAGTCATTTGTTTGAATTTAAATTATCACTGGTTGGAGTCCAGCCTTATAACAGCATGAAAAGTTGCCTGTGCAAAATATGAAGACCTGTGTGAGACAGTTGCTTCAGTCTAGATCCTAACAGTCAGCATGAATTAGCACCTCACTTACCTGCTTCTGTGAACATACCAGTTCCTCTTTTGGGATTTAAAAATCAGTATCAATGATCTTGGCTGTGAAAATTGCATGGCTGAATAAAAACATACCTAAAAAGACTTTGGAGAATGCTAAATTCTTTAAGCTAACTGTAGCAGGTGCTAAAAAGATCCAAATACTGATGCACAAGAAGCTCTCCCAAAAACATAAAAACAAAGAGTAACTCAATACAATTATGCATTCCTGAGCTTTGTATTTTTGTGACTACTAGATTTATGCCGCAGTCTGAATTTTAGATTACTGAGCTCTGGGTGCAAACTGCCTGGGAATAGGGCTGAAGACTGAATAACAGTTGCATACACACACACACACACACGAAAAGTCATCCAGCAAATGAACCCTCCAGGTTTGTTCCAGAGTAGAGCAGAGGAAAAAGAAAATAGGAGAGTGAAGGAAAATGGGAAGGGAAATAGGAAGAAAGAATTCATGGTATTATTTGATAAGTATATGCACCCCTTCCCCCTTAGAAAAGGATACCTTCACATTTATTAATGTGGAGTCTGATTTGTCAAAAGCTTTTTGCTTCCCTGTTACATTCTCTGCAAATATGAAATGCACCATTTAATCACTAGAATTCTCATGCTTAACATAATTTAAAAGAATAGTAGAAGAAACAAAGGAAAAAAAGAAAACATGATCATTTACCAAATATATCTGTGCTGCAGATAAGAATGCAATTTTCTTTTACAGCTACTTATATTCTGCATTGCTGTATTACCATTACTACTATATCATAAGAAAATGGAAATAATGAGAAGATGAAGAAAAGCTACTCACAGTGATCAAACTCTGAAGTACAAGAGGTGTTATTATTATCACACCTGTTCCACAGGGCAGAATATTTTAATATAAAAAGATGGTCTGGGTCTGCCAGCTTTATTCTTTTGTATTTTTCCCCTCACCAGTGTGGCTATTTAAATTCCTTTTGCAGTGACCTTTGTTAAAAGAAGAAGTTTCTACATCCTGCTAACTGTTCAAAATAATACCTACTGAGGATTACCCACTGGCACAGATTTTGAATCCCAGTCTCCTGGGTTTAAAGAGCTCTCTGATTTCTCTCCCTTTAATTATGGTATGAAGTCATTTTTCTGGCCATGAAGGATATCTATACATTAGATATGAAATATCTACTGAGAGATATGCATTCAGTAAGCTCTGTTATTAGTCAAATCTTAGTCTTTTTCCCCGTTTCCAAGCATGCTCCCTCATGTAGTCAAAACTACAAAAGAAGTTTTTGTTTGCAGCTGCCTCACCTGGCCTGATTTTCTCACTGTGAGACAAAATGATGTGCTCCCTATTCACTTACAGCCCAAAGGCCATATCATAGTAAGGACTTAGAAGACTATTCACAGTAGCAGCAACCAATTTTTTTTGAAAATAAGAATTGCACAGGCACAAAACTCATCCCAGGCACAAATGCTCTCAGAATACCCAACTAAAGAGTGGCACCTTTCTCATTTTACCCTTCCTTGTCCTCTGCACAGCTCCCTCCTAGCCTAAACCTCCCTGGCTTCATCGGCTGCCTGGAACTGGCTACCCTGAACGATGATGTGATCAGCCTGTACAACTTCAAGCACGTCTATAACATCGACACCACCACATCGCCACCTTGTGCCAGGTAGGGGACAGGCCCATCCTCGCTCTGCCGCTCCCGTTTTTCACAAGTGCCGGCCCTGATGGCTCATTCCTGCTTTAGATTAAAAATGTGAAGGTGGTATTGAGTTGTCCCAGAAGGAACTTGGTCGCTTTTAGCTCCTAATTGCATCGAAAAGTTTAATTTATATATATATATAAATCTTGTGGATTTCTGCACAAACTGGGCGAGCTATTAATAGAAATATCTGTGTATCCTTATAACGAGGAAGTGTTGTGGGCCTGTCACTTTACAAGAATGGGCAAAGAATTTTCCTGTACCTCTATACATAGCACAGGATAAAATCATGATGTAATGATGGAGGAGTTAGATGCACCTTCATAGCTACACACTACTTTTCAGGAAAAAAATTCCCAGAAAAAAATTGAAAGAAAGTCAGCAGTCTCACCATCACCAGGCAGAAGCAGAAGTTCAGAACAATTATTTCAATAAAATATGTAAAGGCCTTTAAGTTCCCCTAAATTAAAACGGGTACATGCCAACTAATCCTTCCTTGCTTGTTTTTCCATAGAGATAAGTTGGCTTTCACTCAGAGCCGGGCTGTGAGCTATTTCTTTGATGGCTCTGGCTATGCCTTGGCCAGAAACATTGAGAGAAGGGGAAAATTCAGCCAGGTGACTCGATTTGACATCGAAGTTCGAACGCCTACAGACAACGGATTGATCCTGCTGATGATTAATGGGGTGAGTACCAAGTTCTGCGGGTATCCTTTATCCATTAGCACCACAAGTTCCCCAGTACTTAGAATATCTTGGAAAATCCAAAATGCTTATGTCTCACATTGAGCTTCCAGAAAGAGGAAATACTTTGTGTTTGTCTGGTGCATGTATACATTAGGAGGGAACGGGAACTTGCTCTGCAAAAGCCTCAGGAAGCTGAGGCCCTGAGTTGGACTCTGCTTTTATCCAGAGACAGTCAGGACTTCAAACTGGTCATATCCTTGTGATGATACTTCAAGAGAGACTCCAGTTAACCCCAGCTGTTAGACATTGATTTAAATGTGAATGCACAATCAAAGCTATAAGAAATTTCTGTGAAGCAACTCCCAAAAAGCAGCCACTTTTTGGTAGCTGCCACTTTATAACTGTGCCTCAGGGTGTACTAGAGTTAAATATTTAAGTTACTGAAAACAGAAAGCAGTCCCAATAAAAAGGCTTGTTCCAAATGTCAGGAGCTTTTCTGAAGTGTGAGAGTGATGCAATCTCTGTGATAGTTTGAAGACATGAAAATAGCCTCCAAAGACAAACGCTGGTTTGTTTGGTTTTTTTTGGTCTTTGGGCATTTCCACATCAATCTCCCAAGTCCTGTGTGGATTACAACCTAGTAAAGCCACAGAAAACATTTTTCTGTGCAGATGCAGTCCACAGACAGGCATTTGTCTAGACACCTACGTGTAACACGGCTTTAAGCATTTAGGAGAAAAAAAATCCACTCTTATTAGAAGAGCTACTCTCTAGTGTTTGCCTTTAGAGTAACTTCCAGAGGAGGGTTGTGGGAAGCAATTTGCTCTGCAGCATAGCATGCTACCACTAACCTTTGTTCTTAGGAGGTTTTGACTAAGCAGCTGCTGTTAAAAGTTTAAGAGCCTTTATTGCAGAGCACTTATTTTTCTTCCAAGCAAAAGCACCTAGAGGTTTCTTGGAGATGTATGCACTTTGTGTTTGTCAGTGGAAACTGCAATCAAGCTGGATATCAGCTGTGGGAGACTATGACTGCTCACAAGCACTTTCAAAAAGTCTGTGTAAGCTGGTCCATTATTCAGTTCTGCAAAGACAGCTCATAAATATTCTGAATGTAATCCTTGTTACATTTTCAAGTTTAAGCTGTTCAGAACAAACCCAAGCTGCAGTTTCATTTAAAAGTGCTAGATTAAAACCTACTCTTACTTCTTTAAGTAGTGAATCCTGAAGGTGGGCTCATTTATGTCAAAGGCAGCAGTTCTTGGCCTGCAGCAGTGTTTTGAGAATTATTGTACCCATGTTTCCATTAGGCACAAGCACTGGGAGAGAAGACCAACATTAGCATTGAAAGCATTAACCCCGATGCTTTTTACAGCACGTTTGCTGTAAACTGTTCTTTCTGTTTCTTTATGTTCAGTTTTGGAACAAGACTAATTCTGGGGTGGAGATCTTCATTTCAAGCACTCCTTAAAGATTTTCTAAAGTACAGCTCCTGCTTATAAAGTTCAGGTCACCCAGCCACAGAACAGAAACTGAAGCATAAAGTAGGAACAGTCAGGAATTCTAGAACCCAAATACATAATAAATACACAATAAATACACTCTAGCTATTGCTCACCTTTCAGTAAATACATCAGTGCTGATCAGGGCTGTGCAAAGACAAAATCCTGAGTGATTACAGACATTGTGATAGAAGCTGCTAATGCAGATATGGCCATTTTAGCCCAGCATTGCTTTTACCAGTATAATATCTTTCATTTACGGCATGTGGTATTATTTGAACAGTGAACAGATGTGTATGCATCAAGAATACCCTGCTGGTAAGTAATAGTGACATCACTGCACTACCAAATACTATTTCTACAGGGAAACAGTTCACCAAGTCTTCCAGAAAGTGCCACTTATAAAACAATTATGTGTGTGTGTGTATATATACACATATATTATAAATATTAAAATACAGGAACTGTGTTATAATTTTGCAAATAAAAACTTATTTCCCAGCATGTTTTTCCCAATGTCAGTCTCATAACGCTTTTTATTAATTTTTTGAAATTGCTGCCACTTTTCTGACTGCTGTTTTGCTTTACACAGAGCATGTTCTTCAGCCTAGAGATGCACAATGGTTTCTTATACCTCCGCTATGACTTCGGTTTCAGCAACGGCCCCGTGCTTCTTGAGGACTCCATGAAGAAGGCTCAGATTAATGATGCTAAATTTCATGAGGTACATATGGTTACTATCACAGCCATTTGACCAACTATCCCAGAAGCTCCAAAGCAGCAATAATTTCTCTAACACCCATAAAAGAAGCAAAACTATGAGGGTGCAGGTGGTGATATAGTAGAACAGGCAGAAGGGTAGAGTGCATGCAGGTCCCACCAGTACCAAGCAGAGGAAAAGTGAAGGCTCTCCCTGCCTCCTCATAAATCAGTGCTTGTAGACAGATTGTGTGTATTACTCGCCAAGGACAAGACCGTTCACATGAGAGAAAAAGTTTTATTGATTCAAAATTAAATTATATCAAGGGCAACTCACTATTTCAAATATAAAACTTCCCTCAAAAATGTCATTATGTTAGTTTGACCACCTTAGTTGTTATGCATTGTATTACAAGAATTATGGCATTTCCCATTTCATTTGAAAAGAGAGTTGATTCGGTAGCAACCTTCTATATATGCACAGTATTTTACGGAATTTGGCAGATAAAATATCTACTTGTATTTGGTTTCAGGGAATTTGCCTTAAGCCAGTGTAACTGTGACAGTAGCAAATTCCCTTAGTGAGTTGCTTCTCCTGACTTTTACCTGATGTAAATTCAAAGTCTGATTCATGACCAAAACTACAGCCATAGTTCTGTTCATGTTTAAGCAGCAAACAATTAAGCTTTTTATGGTTTGACAATGAAATAAGTTTTTTAAGAAGTATGCCCTAACTTCTTGGATAAATCAAGAAAGCACTCTGAAGTTTATGGAGCTTATCTGTTTGCCACAGTGTAGAATGCAACATGACTACTTTCATTTGCTTTACTCATAATTGAAATATCCTGAGGATTCAGTCATCAGAGAAATAGTGACATTGACACAAGCTTCCTACTGGCAATCATTGTCAGCCTCTCCCAATTTACAAACAACTTCTCTGATAAATGGGGGGGAAATTTCAAACAAAAGGATATAAAGATGCAATCAATTTTGCAAGATCACCATAGCAGCTTACAAAAGATGACATTTTTAAGCACATGCTTTTCTTTTCAGATTTCTATTATATATCACAATTCCAAGAAGATGATCTTGGTAGTAGACAGAAGACATATTAAAAGCGTGGACAATGAAAGAACAGCAATGCCATTCACAGATATTTACATTGGAGGAGCACCTGCTGAGATCTTGCACTCTAGGTTGGTTTACAAATGCAATTCAATCAGTATTTTCAATTAATCACCATATGTAAGTTAAGCTGTATGGCCTGTCCTTAAGGGGTAACAATAAAACAATTTCTTTGGCATCAACCTTATATAAAACAACCCTTCAGACACTCTTCCAAGTGTCTTTCAGAGCTCTTAAGTATTGAAGATTAGGCTTGACCCAGCACAGTTAAATTCTACTGAAACTGGCCCCAGTTTTAGTAAGGGTAACAGAAACAGTTGTGTTCTTAAAACAAAAAGGCATTTTCAAAGAACATGTTAACGTATAAAATTGCTATTGCTCCTTGCTCTGCAAAAAGTGACCAGGACCCTCTACCAACTGCATTTTCAAATCAAAAAATTGTCTTTTTCCCACTAAGCATTTCAGTTCTGATCCATCTCAGGTTCTCTTTGGATCCAAGTCAGCTAACTCTGTGTAGGTGCGGGAAGAAAAAGTCTCACTTTCCCATTGTACCATTTGATAGAAACCAAGTTTAAACTCAGTAGACTGTGTAACTCTCATTTCCTGCCGTAGGAATCTGCCGGACCCCAGGGTCATGCTCTGAGAGCAGACTGGCTGCTTGAAGAAGAGTGTGCTCTTCTGATAGGCAGTATTCATTCCCAGGGTCAGACAGCACAGCCAGAATTTTCAGAAAGGCTCCAGCTGCTGTTCAAAGTGTCACAACTGCTAATAGGAATACCCTCCATGTTAAAAAAAAAGCCAAAAAAAAGCAAATATTGCACAATAGTTTCTAGGACTCAGTGGTAAATCTGCTGAAATTTTATTCTTTATTTTGTTGTCAGAAGAAACTGTTGAATTGATAAATAATAGCTGAGATACAAAATACTTAATCTTTAAGCTTTTAAGATAGGGACAAACTTCATGTCAAGAAAAACGATGCCTTTCAATTCCATGCAATTATTTGAACATGCAAGCAAAGTGGTGGGCAAGGGAGAAACAGAGTGTATAATTTATCTGTCCTTTCAAATAGTTCTTTACAAAGGTCTGTCATAAGGGGCTATTAAGAAAGCTAGTGGAGTGGAGAGAGAAAATGCTGAAGTGGATTAGAAAGCAGCTGGGAAAGAGAAAATAGGACATAGTAGTAACTTTTCAATTTTCACAGTATAAAAAGTCTACAGCACATACTCAAAGGATCTCTTTCAGGGTTAGTATTAAATACATTAATGATATAGAAAGAAAGTACAGGAGGATGGTGAAAATTACTTCCATTAACCAAGCCTAAAGAACACAGAAAAAGCCCAGAAGGACCTAGAAATCTACGCAATTGAGCAGCAGCTCAATGGCAGATGAGACTTGTTCACAACTGTAGGATAAAAGATGAATCACATGAATTATGCCTGCAGTTTTCCGAGCAGATTGTGGTTATTCTGAAAAACACCTGGAAGGTACTGTCAAAGCAGGAAAAACAACATCTCAATTAACAAGCTGTATCAGAAAAAAAAGACCATAGGCATTGTAAAAATATTATCAATTATAATGTTGAAAAATATATACAGAAATTTTTTAAGCAGAGCCGCAACTTTGTCTCTGGTGTTTTACTCAGCTTTCATTCTCTTGACAAGAGTAGACGGCAAAAACGTGTGGGCCAAATGTTGTGGCATCATTCCATTTTTATCAGGAGAATTATTATCCTACTGATGATGTACTACTCTCTATTACTACTATCTACTACTGATATCTATGCTTGCTCTTTGCAGACAGACTCACATTTAATGGACTTTGCAGGCAGCAGCAGTGTGGGGAAACTAGCTCTAGTCTTAGAGTAGTCTAATATTCTTCTAAAGCAGCACGTTTTCATTCACTTCAAATGCACTTTTCTCTGTCAATTGCCTTTTTCTCTAAATGAATCTGGAAATACCACTATACGTTATTTTTCTCCCACCTCAGTCACTGCATAAAGCAGAAAGCTATGGGTAAATAGAAGCACTGGCAACTTAACTCTTAAAAGAGTTAAGAAATGAACTCAGAAGCCTTTCTTTAGGAGAAAGCCTTTCTTCTATAGCCTGTTGCTAGAAAAGGTTGTGGCATTTAACAGAAAGGCGTATTTGTCACATCCAGCCAGTTTCATGGTCAAGCAGAGTAGAGATTATACTGGTTGATTGATAATACACACTTTGGTCCAAATCCCAGTAGGGATGGCAGGAGCCTTCCTGTTGATTTTGCCTTCCCGCTGATTTCACTGAGGAGCAAATTAAGCCCCTACAGCACTCCTTCTCTCACCTTATTTCAGACATGTACCTGTACACCTGCACTACTTCACCTGATGGTCTGGTTTTGCCAATGCAACAATATGGGTGTTTCCAGATCTTGATTGATCTGCCATGTTTCCAATGTCTGCCTTACAACGAGATAACTCATAGACAACTAGTGCAGGTAGCAGATGCCAAGAGTATCAGTCACATGAGGTGAAGAGAGTCCCACTGCTAAAGTACATCTTGTTTAAGGAACAAGGACTGTTTCCACGTAGCCAGGTCAGAACTCTGGATTTCACATTCACTCCTTCAGTGTATTTGTTCCCTGGTTATCTCCTGGACTGGTACCCAGCAGCTCCCATGTAATTTCCTTGCCCCTGTCACACACTTTCTGTGATTTTAGGCAAAATACTCCTTCATGAACTTTGAGATTTGTGAGGATACATTCAATTATATTCACCCTGTGCTGTAATGCTGTGGTATCTTGGTAAGATGTGGCGTTGAAAAACTGAGACTAATGAGTAGGAGCAGTTGGGATACACTGCTCTGCTGTCTACCTCAAATCTGACATAAAAAGGATCCTGGAAACCCACCCACTGCTCTCATTTAAAATTATGTAAACCCACACATCAGTAAGTAGAATTTACTCTTACTTTCCTGACCTCTGTTAGTATTTTTATTAAGAAATAGAGATCCATTTGTTTACAAAGCCAAGAATGGAACTTGCTAGTAAAAGCAAGACAGGAAACCCAAATCAGAACTTCTCTTCAAAGCTAAAAAAATAGAGATAAAAATCCATTTATTTTCACTGTAAGTAGTTAGAAATACATAATTTACTACAACTGGTGCATCTTGACTTTTCAAAACATAGAATGTGGCTCACTAGTTGTTTTACATAAAGATGCAAGAATTGGACACTAGTGAGGCAAATTACTGAAGTTCTTCCAGCTCTTTTAGAACACCTTGGCAACAAAAACCTGCTCAGAAAGGCAAGTGCTATCTAACTGCTGCTTGTTTGGCATTGTCATCCAGCAGCATTAGCTCGCATCTGGCAGGAAGTATCGGCTTTAAAGGCTGCATGAAGGGCTTCCAGTTCCAAAAGAAGGATTTCAACTTGTTGGAAGAACCAGGAACCCTGGGAATCAGCTACGGGTGCCCAGAGGATTCACTGGTAAGTATAACACCATTTGTGACAAAAGAGCAAATTTTGACAATGGATATAGCTGGGAGCTTGAATTTTACTCCAAACAATGGAAAGACAGTCTTCCACCAAGGAAATGACCATGCACTCACTCATTGGCAGAGGTGGGGGTTTGTGTGTCTGTTAAGTCTCCTGACATAATACCCAATTTTCACTCTGAACTATAGTACAAGGTGTTTCACTTAAAATTCTTCTTGTACGTGAAATTGCAGTGTGAAAGCTGGATCTGAAATAAATCATGTGCTGTATTCTGAATGGAAATACTCCAATGTAATTTGGTTTTTCTTAAAGATACAAGGAGAATCATCCTTACATACACCCTAGTATAGATGTGTGAAATGGAAAAGACAGCAAAATATTCACCCTTCAAATGAGTTCTCCCCTTAAGCCAGATCAGCTCTTCCTCTGTGACACACACACCAACACCAACTGCACCAGCACTAGCTCTGAGAAAATTGCCATTTAGCTTCTGGTCCCTTCCATCATTCATCAATTTTCCATTACAATGCAAGGCTGGCAAATACAGACTGTGTTTGGGGTCTTCATCCTGTAGACATGTCTATCAAAAGCCATGCTGCAAACCTGTGAAGGAGAAGGATCACTTGTAGAACTCATCACTACAATCTTACCCTGTGTCAACAAGGAAGCTATCTGCAATTTGTCCTACTTTGGACCGAGTTTTGCTTCTGAGACTCAAAGGGTTAGAGACCACCATGTCCAACACCCTCTATCTCAGTACCCAGCACAGCACACAAAGTAATATATCATGTGTTGGAACTGTGACTCAGTGCCACACAGCTCAGATGGGGGTGTGAGCCCCTCTGCTTCTACTTTTCATGCTCACTAACATCAGCAGACTTAGGATGAGGCCAAGATCCCAGGAAGATGAGAATAATTTGACTTACTCTAAAATTGCTACACTTTCTCAAGTTTTTTTCCATGATGTGAGGGAAAGCCTACATAAATTAGGTTAAGATATGAAGGAAAAATCGAAGGCTTTTTAGAACCGAACTGGCTATAATTGTAAGAAAAAAAAAAAATAACCTCGTTCTTTGTATTATTGGAATGTTTTCTGAGGTTCACTTGTAATTTTGTTTTATTTAATACATAGATGTCCCGCAATGCATATTTCAATGGAGAGAGCTTCATTGCATCAAGCCAAAAAGTGTCCCTCTTTACTGAATTCGAAGGAGGCTTTAATTTCCGGACATTGCAGCCCAGCGGGCTGTTGTTTTACTATTCTGAAGGAGTAAGTATCTATTTTTTTACAGTTTGTTTTATTTTACCTTCACATTTTTTCCCAGGAGAATACTAGGAGAATAACACGATTTTTCACTTTATGGTTTTATGATAGAGAAAGCAGTCTGCAATACAGAAGCATTCACTGGTGACCTCATTTTTACAGTTTGCATTTGATCTACAGATGAAAACCAGCAATGCTTCGACGTTATTTTGATGCTGAGAAGAGAACTGGATCATATGCCTAGAATTAACATGCATCCATTTGGGCTCGCTGAAGTCCTCTAGGGCAGAAATGCACAGAGCGTCTTCCTGTACTCAGCAGCACTGCAATCCCTATTTGGACCTGCAGGTGCTACCAAAGTACAAATAATATTAAGGACCTGACATTTGCCATCCAGACAATCACCTAGAAGCAAAGTTTGTTAGAAATGGTGGCATGGTATTTCGAGCACTGCTGAGCTCACAGAAATCAGTCAGAAAGCTGCCTATATTCCCAGATGGCACTCAGACCTCCACGTGTGACCGGGAAAAGCTGCTCTTGAGAATAGCTCCTTGCAGCTATGGGAAGCCAGGCTGCTCTCAATACCCGCCTCAGAAGTGTGACACGGGCAGAAATACGGACTTGCACTAACAAAATGTTGTGTGAGACAACGCGATCCCAAGATCCTGCAGGCTCAGACTGACATCTGCAGCAAGCATGAGCTCAGATGACAGAACATTTGCAACCACCCCTAAATGTCTGTTCTGCTATGCTTGCAGAGTATCATCAGCAGTGCAGCAGAGAAGGCTGTGTGACACCGATAACCACTTCTAAACTCTCACGTGTTGCAGCCTGGAGTATTACCTTAAATTGAAATCAGTAACCGTGTCAGTTCCCCACATCGTTTGCATAAATGAGGCCTCACACACACACCATTTCAGGTTTTAACTCAAAAGCTCTAATCCTATGAGGTGCCAAGTGCCCTACTTAACAAACGGAAGTTGAGCTGTTTAGCACTTGGCAGAATGACACAGAATGATTCTACCTGTGCACAGTGGCAGTGCTTGCTCTAATGGAACTGAGAGTATTCCTGCTAGTGGCACAGTGATCCCATATTCCTGACCCAGATAGCACATTTTATCTCGGAGATAATTTTGAGTGATTGAAAGGGTCTGATCAGAGGGAATTAGAAACAGAAAAAAAACGTCTTGGTCTTAACAGCTGCTCAATACACTACCAGGGCACCAGAGATACAAATGAAATGTAAACATCGTACATTTGTGCTACATGGAAGGAGCCCATGTGACAGATACATGAGACACAATCAGCAGCAGAATTCCCAGAATTCAGGCTTAAAAGTGGCAAGAATATAAATTCTAATGATACCATCTCTCGTTTTGCTTCTCGGAGTATATCTTTTTGCAAGTTAAGCACAAACGTGGAAAACAGCCAGAAGGGAAATAAATACAACGGGAAAATGCACAGAACTGTTAAATTTTCTGTGTAATACTTGCTTATGAAGATGCTTTTTTCTGTATTTCAGTCAGATGTATTATCCATCTCTATGGAGAGAGGTGCTGTGGTTTTAAATGCAAGTGGAACCAAAATTCAGTCACCAGACCGAAATTACAATGATGGAAAAACCCATTTCATCATTACTTCTGTCACCCCAGAAAGGTAAAGCTGTCCAGCACCTTTTATTCCCTACCTTTAGAATAGAAATATTTCTTGTAAAGCACATTATCATTTAACACTCACTTTCAAAGTGACACTTGAGTGGGGCATTTTTTAAATGACTGATTTTTAAGTGTGATTGAAAACTGGCCAGCTTGGCCTGAGCACAAGATGATGGGAACTGTTAATAAAACAAAAATAATAGTTTTTCTGAAAGCTTAGTCCTTCTTTGTCCTCAGGTAAGAATGCAGTTTAATAACATTTTAGGCTAGCATTAGTTCATTTTTTAACAGGATTGATTCTTCTAATTTGTTAAAACAATTCCCAGTTGACCCTAAAGTAATTGAGGCATCTTCACATAAAGCATTCATTTGGGATATACACAGTGGAACATGTTAAAAATATTTTTAGCACTGGCAGCCACAAATGTAAGACTAAATACAGCAGTAGGGAATAAGTCTCTCTCTGTGTTCCTTGAAAAACTTGAAAGCTTTGGTTTATTGGTATGTTTAACTATTGTTTATAGGTTTAAATATTTTTTAGAAGGTCATGTAATCAAAGCAACTTTCTTTAAGAATCTTGCCTATGAGATACAAGCAGATCATTATTACTTTTCTAGTGGAAATGAAGGTTTGTACCTATGACTTCTGACATCCAAGAATCACAGTTTGAAAAGCTGAAGGTGTGAAAAGGTGCCTTGGAATAACCTCGGGGATTGTCATGTTTCCCTGAGTTTGCCAAACAAAATCAGTGTCTGATGCTTTAGTATATTCAGTTTCTTATTAAAGCCAGAGAATCATTCATGACTTCTGCAACAATTAATGGGTTGCAAAATCAGATCAGGTAAAAAAGCATTGTATAAGCTCAAACACCAATGCACTGTGATGAAAGAGAAGGAAAAAGGGATAGGGGCAAAACAAGAAAGATTAGCATGTGCTTGGATCTTATTTTACCCATATGGTGGCTCCATCCCCTCATCAGCAATCCCTTAGTTTATCTTTCTTCACTGTACAATTTTGGACTTCACAATTAACTGCAGGGTAAAATTAAATCCATGGGCCAAAGTACACAACTTTGCCAGTTGTTTATTGTACTGCTACTTATTGCATAGCTGAAAGCAAAAAGGTCCTCTCGTGCCTTTGAGCACTACCATTCAGTGATGCATGCTCTGAGTGGAGCATCTTGGGTGTGTGTAATGTGCTGCCGGTGTGATCACTGGCACTGATGTTTCCAAAGCAAGCCTGCAAAATGGATGCTTTTCCTTTGCAGGTATGAGCTGACTGTTGATGACAAGAAACAGAGCAAGAAGAACCCAGCAAAGGACAGAGCAGGGAAAAGCCCAGACAGCATCAAGAAGTTTTATTTTGGTGGCTCTCCCCTCAGAACACAGCAAGCCAACTTCACTGGCTGCATAAGCAATGCCTACTTCACTAGGTGAGTAACATCCTCCCAAACACATTAACAGGCAGTCACTGCCCCTGCCTGACAACTTGAATAGTTGCTCATGAGAAGTGATTTATTGTCACAATAAAAATTCCTGTCTCATTTTGTGAGGCTAGACCTAAGATTCTTACCTTATTTGCCATTGAATCTGTTGGCACAGACCTGCTAGGTTAAGATATTGTTAAGGTGGGAATAACTTGATGAAATAAGCTTTCAGTACTGCACCTGCTAATGCTGCTGGTGCAATGAATAATTTGCATAGCTGTAATTTACATTTATATTATGTAGCTTTCAGATCGGCCTTTGAAACAAAATGGTTTTAAGGCATCTCACAGAAGCCGGGGAAGTTAGGAGTTTGGGCATGAGAAAATGGTCAGAATGTGTTGATCTTAATTGCTCTATGAAATGTTCTTATATAGATTTTAAAGGTGAATTTGATGCTGCAGGTTGACACTCTCTGTTTATGCCAGCATTTATACAACAGCAGAGGTAGTATAGGCTGTCCTCATTACCCATACATTGACAGATCAATCTGTACTTTTATCCCTGATCCAAGAATGAAAAATAGTGCATTCAAATACAATTTCATCCATAAATGTACAATTCTGAGATTTTTATTAAGATAATTCCAACACTTGGAAAAAAAACTGTTCTTGTCATCTCCTCTTTGAAACACAGGTTGGATCAAGAGGTTGAAGTGGAAGATTTCCAGAAGTACTCTGAGAAAGTTCAGGCATCTTTGTATGGATGCCCTGTTGAATCTCCTCCAGTTGCTCTTCTCCATAAGAAAGGAAAAAACTCATCAAAAGCCAAAGGAAATCGTAATAAAAAGGTCTGATAAAAATTGCTCCAGTACCACTCAGGAGTTTTCCAAAATTCTCCAAATTATGGATCTAAAATGCATAAAGACAATGTCACATACACGAAGGAAAGGATCCTGTTCCTTTACATATTCCATCACTGCAAATGATTGCCCTGACACAATCTATCTGGCCTACTGTTGCATCATTCTCCTTGGCTAGAACGCTAAAATAAAATACCTGACTTCTTAAAAAAAAGTGCTTCAGAAACAAGCCTTTTTGATTTCTTCTGTCTTCTAAAGGCAATAAGCTTGCTTCTGATCTCAGCTACTTCTGTGTGGCTCTCTACTGGGTACAATTAGCACACATTAATGTAAATGGGGGAAAAACCTTCCTCCAGCATGCAGAATTTCTAGTCCGAGCATATCCTCTTATGCCTATAGTATAGCTGATATCGCCAAAAGCAGAAAGAAAAATATTTAATCAGGAAAACTGCAAAAAAAAAAAAAAATTGTAATTATGTTAGCTACACAAGTATTTTGTTAATCCCTTGTTCCATCCTAAATCAGCATTTATAGTAGATCTATTCAAGGAAAATTTGACTTGGGAACAATCCTGGTATTTACGTAGGGAGATAATATATTAGTAGTTCATATATAAATGATACTGTTATTTTATTATGTCCAATATTAGCTAAAAATTCTGGTTAATAGCTCTTTTTCTATGAAGGTGGGAAGAGATAAAGACAAGATTTCACAGCCTTCATCTAGCCTCAAAAAACTGTATCAAGTGAATTTGCAAAGAGACCCTCAGTGCCACTTGCCCATGAATCCCAAAGCAACTGAACATGCCTACCAATTTGGAGGAACAGCAAACAGCCGGCAAGAATTTGATCACGTACCAAAGGATTTCAGTCAAAGGTAAAGTGACTTTAGAGATAAAAATGAAATATGCTGGGGAGGAGAAAGAAGTATTTCAAATTTTTTTTAAAGGGACACATTTCTGCTGTTACCCTCGCTTTTTCCTTTATATCTTAGGCTACGCTCTGTGGAGAACACGTTGTTGGGTTATATTAAAAGGTGCTTCAGTTGAGTAAGAGCAATACATAGAATGTGTTTCCAGTTACATCCATCTTGTGGAGTCTTCATCTGCATTGCATATTAACAAAATGTGTGTTCTTGCCTATTTATATGAAGCTTTTGAGGATGTTGGTTCTAGACAGGCAGTGCACAATAATCAGTCTCCTTACCCAAGAAGCAAAGGCATTAGAGCAGAAGGGAAGCAGTAACATGATGAGTGGATCTTGTCAGTAGTGTATTGGTTGGGAATCTTCACAGTGCAGTAGGACATAAAGCTATGAAAACCTTGTCCAATTCAAGCCATAATGGAAATGTAAGTAACAATGAGTCCAGATACTGTCAACATTTAATTTTCAGACTCCCACAGAATATGTCATGCAACATTCAAAATCCAACAAGAATTTTAGTTTAATACTTTCCATTAAAGACTATAAATTCAACAAGACAGCACTTCCTGGAAGCATACCAGACCACTAACTCAGAAAAGTGTGTTCTTTCCTGATTTAAATTAAAAAATCATTATGTTCATTTTAATTGAATAGTGTTTTACTTAGGGCGGTCCTGACAGTACCTATATGAAGAAAACCCAAACTCTAATATCTTCATCTCACCTTCATTCCTACAACACGTATTTATTTTCCAACTGTTACTAAAGCTTTGTTATTGCAGTGTTCATTTTTAAAAAGCAGTGAGTTGTGGTGTTTTAAAACAACTGATATTGGCAAGGGACTGTCTGTGGAATGTATACACAGATGCAATTGGGAATGTATAGATCCTTGAGACAATATGAAGAATGGAAACTAGGCTAGTCACCTGACATCAGAGGAAGGAGGAATCAGTTCTGGCACTGTCCTACACCAATACAGCTTTGCCATGTTTTAGACCATAAGTAATAATAGCAATCACTCAAGAAATTTTCACTGTGGCAACGTCGAACCAACAATGGTATAACTTCCCATGTTGTCTTGGACTTCACAAGGAACTACAGGGAAGGGGAAGCCTAGACCAAGTCTGGAATAACATAAACACCAGACCTCCATGCCATCACACTTAAAAATTCCCCCAACATTGCCGTTTAACATGAAAGGAAATGTAGTGTATATAGTGTCAGATTTTGGTGGTCTGCATTGAATTTATTCACTCCAGAGATTTTAATTTTTGAAAACAAGTTCCTTGCCAGGCAGCTTCTTCTCCAGCTTTGACTTCTGCTCAAAAAACATCATAGAATATTTCTCAGAAACACCACTTCCATAAAGAAGATTAGTATTTCTTTGGATGAAAGGAAAATCTCAGTCTTCCTCTGACTGATGTTTGATTTAAATCAAATATATCTGCTTTAATGTTAATATTGTGTTTTTATGTGCCAGAGCTCACTTCTCTATCAGTCTGAAAACTCACTCATCTCATGGAATGATTTTCTACGTTTCGGATCAAAAAGAGACCAACTTCATGGCCCTTTTCGTTGCTCATGGCCGACTCATTTTTATGTTTAATGCTGGTCATCAGAAGATAAGGATTAAGAGCCAAGAGAAATACAATGATGGTCTGTGGCACAACGTAAGTAAAAGAAAGCAATCATTATGATGGCACATGCTACCAAGGCTGCAGTAAAGACACCGCTCCTGTGACAGCTCAGGGAGTTTTCATTCATGTATTCATAAACATACCTATATGTTGAGAAACTTCCATCAATATTTTTAAATCTTCCACGCAGCATTTTATCAAGTCATTAACTAGGGATGGGAAAGTGAGTCAGTTATAAAAATTCAGTACTTCCCAACATTAACAGCTGAACAGAAATGAAGGAAACAACCAGAACAGTAAGGCAGTTAAGAGTTAAGAGAGCTAGGAAAGGAAGGACTAGAATAATTTTGTTCAGCTAAAGTCTTTGAAGTGCCTAAGAAAGGAGTACAGCTGTCTTAGGCTACCTCAGTAGTCTATGAAAATAAAAAGACAATTTTAGGAGTCAAGGTGAATTTCCCTCTCTAGGTATCTCTCCTCATTAACTACAGAGGAAGCCTACAGTTACTAAACTACTGACTTGGGCATGTAAGTGTTTAAAGCAGGTTGGCTGAATCCACACCATAAAACTACTGAAGACTGTAAAAATGCTAACACTGATAGGTAACAATGAATCATGTATGCAGATATAAGATGGGTAGATCTCAGTAGACCTTATGACACCTTGATTACCTCTGTCTTACACACTAAAATGCAAGAAAAGCAGCAGTTTTACTATCTAGCTTTCACATGAATATGAAAAAAGAGTGTTGTCCAGCAAAGAACACTGGCAGTTAACAAAACAGGCTTGTAGAGTATCACTCACACACTTTTCTTCTCAAATATCTCATCTTCTTCCACTGCACAGCAGTGATCCCTTAACAGATGAAAGTAATCTTCCATATTTTTTTCTTCCCTTCCTAGGTGATATTTATTAGAGGCAAAAATATTGGTCGCTTGATAATTGATGGTCTCCGAGTACTAGAAGAACCTTTTGATGGGAATGCGAATACTTGGCAAGTCACTGAACCACTCTATATTGGAGGTGTAGCTCCCGGAAAAGCTGTAAAAAACATCCAGGTAAAGCAGACCTCTATGTACAGACCCCATACCTCTATGTAAAGTTAATACAAAAGATGACTGTAGGGATGAGATCAGACAAAAGCTTATTAAGATCTTGATCCTCATCCTGCTGAGGAGCAGACAGCTCAGTTGATGTACAGAGCAAAGCTCCCACAGGGCTGGGCTGGTGGTAGCTGGGTTAGGCTTCCATAGCCTTGCAGCAGCAGCTGTGAAACCAATGGTCTATGAGGAACAGAGAAATCCTAGTGATATGCAAAATTAGATGAGACAAGTAATGTTAGGTGAGATCACCCTGTAGTCTGAGATACAGAATGAGTTTTGGAGAGATTTTAACACTGTCTTAGTACCTCTGTTTTAAGCACCTAGAGGTCAGGATTCTGTTCTACAGCTTGGTACTGAAGTATATGGAAAGGAGTGTTAAACCAAAAATGAACATAACAGTCTCTTTCAAGGTAATCTTTAGCATTATGTGCCTAACAAGATAGATAAACTACTCTGAAAAAGTAGACCACTGTCTTGCCTTGAGGCTATGAGGTATATGTATAGCACTGCCTTGCCCTAGTTGTGCTTTGTTTCTCACAGTTCAGTAAGAACTGTTTGAGAAACAACACAAGCTGGAATTACCTTGAAGTCATCAAAAAGACATGAGAGGCTATGAGAATCATTTTTCCTGTTTCCCTTCTCTGGAAATTGGTTTTTTGTTCAAAACTTACGTGCCAGCCAATCACAGCCTTACAGCTTATAAACAAGTAAAAATAAAGACAGAAGAATTTACTTTCTTCCACAAGGAATTTATTTACTAATCAAGGGTTTTTTCTCCCCCAAGATTAACTCTGTCTACAGCTTTAGTGGTTGTCTCAGCAACTTACAACTCAATGGAAGACCACTTACTTCAGCTTCACAGACTTTTAGTGTAACACCTTGCTTTGAAGGCCCATCAGAAGCAGGAACATACTTTTCATCAGAAGGAGGATATGTCGTCCTTGGTAATATACACTTAAACACATGTATCCCAGAATAGGACTGAAATATTCCCTGTGCTTTAGAATGGCATTTTTCACTAAAGGGTGTGGTAATTTCTGAGGCTATGAACTGTAAGGACTATCAGAAACAGATCACTCTTGTAGTAAGCAGATGATATTGACAGGTCACAATGTCACCATGAAACTTAACAAGTTGCTACATAAACACATCTGTATGTATGTATTTCAAATAATAAGAATAATTTACCAAAGGAACAGACCATAATATGCTAAAATTATTTTAGAAGTCAATGTGGCCAAGACCAAGTACACCATCAGAGGGTCATCCCTTATTTTTTTAATTAATAGAACAACATGCAATTAAAAAATCCTGCAGAAAGGCTTTCTGCATGTCATGATACAGAACAGCATGACAGAACACATCTTTTCTGTCATTTAGGCCTGCTGTGTCCCAGGAAGAGTTTTATGAGGGTGTTTTGGTCACATAGGCTCTGATCTGAACAAGAAAGGAAACTGCACAACCCTATTCACTGGCAGCACCAAGAAAAATCAGACAAGTGTTTCTAATTTGCTCCCTGGCCTGTCACCAGATTGAAAAAGGGAGTTTCTCCTACTGAATCATCAAAGCTCAAGTGAACTCCCACTCACTCAACAATGACTGCTGAGTGCCTAGGAAATTGCACAATAAGAAACTGCCAAAAAATACAGATCATTGACTTTGTGCTGTCCATTTCATTGCTAAGAAATATTTTTAAACAAAATACATTTTTTAAATAATGATAAAAGTAAATAAACCTTTATTAGTACTCCAAGCAAACACAATCAAAACAAAAGTTAAAATGGGTCATTGACAGCACACCATGGTATCTCACATTTCAATAGTTTTAAGAACAAATAAAATCCACCCGGGGCTTGATGTTCTATTTTGACTTTGAATAAATGTCCAATTTCATCACTAACTCAGTACAAAAAGAATGTTATTCTTTTTACCTCACAGATGAATCCTTCAGTTTAGGCCTGAAATTTGAAGTTGTTTTTGAAATACGTCCCCGAAGCAGCTCAGGAATCCTACTGCATGGTCACAGCGTGAATGGAGAGTACTTGAATATGCACATGAGAAATGGACAGGTATAATGGGTCACATCTGCTCCACTGCCTTGACTGATTTCTCTTCCACCTACATAGGCTTGGCTACATGCAGATTTTGTCTTACTAATTTGCCATTAACTGATTCTTATTTCTCTCCTAAATATAATAACTGCTTAGATTAGGCAAACCAAATATTTATTTTAAAATACTGAAGATAACACCTGAGACAAGATCAGATCACTTTACTGATACAAGCTATAAATATTTTGTTTGGCACTGCTCTTTCACCCACACATTAAAAATGTATCACAGTTACAAGGTAACTGTCAATAAATTTTTATTTCTTATTTCTTAAAAGATAAGTCTGAGTTACACTCAGTCTCTTCTTTCTTTATCAGATATGTGTGTGATGAAAAGAGTGAGGGAAAGAAAAAGTTGTGATTGTCTGCTGGCCTGATTTCTACAGGCTCTGGAGCACAAATGAAGGAGAGAGGTTTGAAATTAACTCACCACATAGTTGTTGCTATTGCTTTTTTTTTTTTTTTTTTTTTTTTAATTGTGTTCATTGATAAAATCTGGATCTCTTTATGCTACTCATTGCATACATACAGTAATAAATTTCAGTCTTAAGTGGACAACACAAGCAAAGATTTAGAGCATGGGAAATCTTGGCAGCTTTTTGGTCTTTCTTGCAGAGGAGAAACTCAGGGCACAGTCAAGAGACTAAGCAGTGTGGATATTCTTCAATCACTGCAATGATGACCTGTCATTCAAAGTGGAAGGTATTTAAGTGAGGCTGGCTGTACCGCAGTTAGAAATGAAACACCTGAGGAAATACTCTCACATCTCCTGCAAGAGCAGGAACCTACAGCAGAGCGACTGAGTAGACAGTTTAACATCATGATTCATCCTATCCTAAAGCAGGTGTCTAATTAGGTGACTAAATGAGTCATTATTCAGAGAATGTATTTTTCTATATTGGCTGTAGAGAGAACCAGTGCTTCAGTTAGACACCTAACTTTTGACAGCTGATTAGGTAAGATGAAGCCGATTCTTACCCCTGTATCTAGTCCTTGGTGAACTAACAGAGAAATTATTAAGTACATTGTGCTGATGTGTATCATGCCACACTTAAAAGCTGAGTCTGTATAGAACCAGTCCAGTGTAGTACTTCTTATGTAAAGTTCTAACCAAAGGTCTGCATGTCCAATAATTTGTCTTGTTTTCCCAACTGTATCAGTTGGTCTAACAAAAGGTGCTGCTTCACTTACTGCTTCACACCTCACTTTCTGTATAATGCATATGCAATTCATAAACAAAATTCACCCTGGAAAAGCAGCTCTTCCCTGTTTGTCACTGCAGCAGTCCAGTACCTTCTTAGTAAGGAACTGTGTTTCTTTACCATTAACTATCTGCTCTCTTTGAATGCATTACAAAAGACCTGTTTCGTGAAAACTGTTTTGCTGGACAAATTAGACCAGCAACTTTAATTCATTTTTTAAATGTACACATCTCTACCAGTACAGTTTGACTGGAGGATTTATTAAGGAGTCACTTTCTCCTGTGATTCTTTATTTGCTTTAATCTATACATTTTGTCCAAGGGTGGATAAAAGAGAACATGAGGATCATTTTAATTGTGTTGTTGGTGCCCTTCTGGAAAAAAAATATTTAATATCTCTTGGTTATAACTGTATCAAAACAGAGACCCTCCAGAATTAAATATAAGTTGTTTCCTTGCAAGATGCTCTTTACAATTACGTAGTGACAGGACAGGGGGGAATGGCTTCAAACTGAAAGAAGTAGATTTAGATTAGATATGAGGAGGAAATTCTTTTCTGTGAGGGTGGTGAGGCACTGGAACAGGTTGCCCAGAAAAGTTGTGCCTGACCCATCCCATTAAATGTCGGAAGACCAGGTTGGATGTGGCTCTGAGCAACCTGATCTGATGAAAGGTGTTCCTGTCCACAGCAGGGGGATTGGAACGAGATGATCTTTTTCCAATCCAAACCATTCTACGATTCTGTGATTTTCAGTCCACTTGGAGTCAGCATAATCAGGGACAACTTTGACATTTGAAAGGCCTGATTGTTTGGACTCCGAGTGTGGAGTTCTCTGGCAATCATCACCAGGAATCCCATACTCCACAATAGGGGCACAACACTGTTTTGCTGCGCTGGAACATTTCCACGCAGAGAGATATTAAACCATTAACTGAAGCAGAGGTGCAAAATTCAGAATTAAGTTCACTTTCTAGCTCTCCCACAGATTTATTGGCAAGCTTGAACAAGTAACTTAAAAGTCATTCTTAAATTTGCTGTCTATTCCTTTCTCACATCCTTTCTGCTTGTTTATACCTGGGTTTTTCATGACTGTTTTCCTTTATTAAGTGGCTAGCAAGTTTCCAAAACATCATCTGATGCCTCTAAACACTAATTTACCACCCAGGAAATTATAGAGTAGAGGTACTAGTAAATGAGTGAAATTAGCCCTTATTTTTAAATCTTTTTTTGAACTCTTCCTTGAGATAATTAGGAATGTCTCAGAGTTACTGAATCTGAACAACTGAAAAAAACCCAAACAAAATAAATTTGGATTTAAAAGGTACTTTATTTTGAAGAATTTAATGAAATCATGTTTTCCTTTCTCTTGGATACTTGACAGGTTTTGAGTGGGGAATACAACATTATTAAACAGAAGGTAAAAAGAGAAAAAGAGGGGGTTTAAAGTGATGATTACGTTATTTTCCCTCAGGTTACTGTGAAACTGAATAATGGAATCCGGGATTTTTCAACTTCAGTGACACTGAAACAGAGTCTCTGCGATGGCAGGTGGCATCGAATTGCAGGTCAGTAAAAGGTGATCACCTCCTAATTAAGGTAGAAGAGCCCATCTGCCCCTCCCCAGATATCCATCTCCATGGGCTAGAGCATTGGCAATGCAGAAGTATTTTCAGTTCTTCTTTTTCACCTGTCAAGACCCAAGTTTGTGTGAAAGACACAGTCTTACTCATCCCTCAGACACAGAACTATAGAGCTTCCTGCAAGGACAAGCACAAGTTCCTACAAAGATAGGAAGAACAAACAAAGATGGAAGCTCCTTACTCAAAGAACAGAAAGCAGCCTAGCTGAAATGCTGGCTACCTTTCCTAACTTATACACCAGATCATATTCTTCCTTTCCCAATTAGAGGTTAAATAAGTTGATAGAATGCAGTAGGCGCAAGTATATGCTGCCCTTAAAAGTAAAATAACAAGACGGATGTGGGGAACCTTTTGCTCACAACATAGAGATGTCTACAGTCAGGATTTTCCCTGTGTGCCAGATAGTCATCCTTCTTTCCTGGTTTTAAAAGTCAAAAAGTGCTTCCAAACCCTGGCTACTTTGAATCCCCTTATATTCCTGTCTAGACGCAGATGTCTTCCACTATCACTGCAGAAGAGATCAAAGTCTGCGCCCTTTCCACAAGCATTCAGGTTCTGTTCTGAAGGAAATCCAGGCACACAAGAAAGGGAGATGCCTCACTGCTGGGAGTGATTGGGCAAACAGTTTTTCTAAGCCACCTGCCATTGTATGCTCATAACCTGGAGCCTGAACACTGCCACCACTGATCAAGAGCCCCACTCAAAAGCACCCTTGCTCCCAGTGTATATTCCATTGGCCGTGCTCCATGACAGAATCCACCCTCAAATTGTCACTGATGGCTCACACCCGATCTAGCAAACACTAAATCAACTACTCACACCAAACAGGTAACTCCTGTCTGTCATAGAAAACTCATGTGCTACTTCTTGCTGACCCCTGTTCCTTCTCCTTTCAGTTATTAGAGATGCAAATGTGGTGCAGCTGGATGTAGACTCTGAAGTCAATCATGTGGTAGGGCCGCTAAATCCAAAGGCAATTGACCACAGGGAGCCAGTGTTTATTGGAGGTGTACCAGGTACGTTTTTGGTATCTTTGTGGTACATTGTTCTCAGATTTCAACCCTGTTTCCAGAGAAAGCATAAAGACTTACTTTTCATTTTAAAAAAGAACAAAACATGTGAACAACCTGGTAAAATTCAAAGGCTCAAGAGCTGATCAGAAATGTTCTGCCTCAAGTTCTCCAAGAAAAAAATGTGCTGCTTCACTGAAATTAAAACATTCACAGCTGCTGGAGGGTAAGATATGGATTCAGTAGAGAATTCAGTGAACTACCAAAAAAAATTCTTTTTTTTCTATTTTACCTTCCCATGTGGGCTTACTGTTTTTTTAGGAAGTGATTTATTTATTTATGGGATTGGAAACTCACTGTCACTGTAACTGGAGTCCCAAGGTTTAGTTGCTGGTAGGCTTCTTTCCTCTCCTTCAAGCAATGGCATCTTTGAACACAAAACAAAACATGGAGATTCTTTTTCTGACTAGGGGTTTCTACCAGACCGATTTCTGCTCCTGTGTGTTTGTGACTCACAGACCATCTGTGTAGCATGGGCCAAGATTACTACATTTCCTTCCCTTACTCAACAGACAGAGCTACTCTGTTGGGGTTCATAAACAAACTGTAATCAACACTATGTGATACAATTTTTAAGTCAACTCCAGTACATTTCTCATTGAAAACATGAAGCATTATTTCTCTGAGCCTTGAATGTCAATCATTAACAGCTCTAACTACAAAATTCATTATAATGCTTATCTTGGATTAGTGGCTTGAGTGCATGGTGTTCACATCCATCCCACACTACCAGGAGGTAAAATGAGCTTAAAGGGAATAATAAAATCTATGTGCAGATGCCTGTTCACTCTTTAAATCCAAACTCAAATTTTATTAGGACAGAACTCTTCCCAGAGAGGTAATATAAAGAGGTAATTGCAAACGCTGTTCTGCTTCATAATAGAGCCTTCTATTTCTACATTAATTATAGAATACTAAAGCAATGCCATAAATTGGCTCTACAATGCTATTATCAGCCTGGCACAAGAAACTCTTACACAGAACTTCACAACAACAAACAAGATATAATTCTAAATAATGCCATGCAGATACAGCAAACTGGATGCAAACTAACAAATCAGACACAGATGACAATACATGTGATGCTAAATTACAAAAACAGACACTGGGACTTACCTACTCTGTTACTTAAAAGAAAATGTAGTTGTCAAAAAAATGCAAAATTGTGTCTCTGTTGACAATGTAGTATCAGGAGTTTTACATAACTAGGTAACTAACCATACTTTAATGGCCTCTAGGACACTGGCAATAGGCCAAGTGTTTTAAAAGAACCACAGAAGATTCAGAAGAGCTGCACTTAGCAGCAAATTTAAAAGATTCTGACATCCAACTGATTATTTTGCCCATCATGAGCTCTAAATTTTTATTTATTTCATTTGTTTAATCTCCTTCTTCCAGAGTCCCTGCTAACATCAAGCCTGACTACACGCAATTCCTTCATTGGCTGCATTCGTAACTTCATGATTGATGAAAAGCCAGTGAGTTTTAGTAAAGCAGCTTTGGTTAGTGGTGCTGTAAGCATTAATACCTGTCCAGCAGCCTGATAGTGCACTGCATCGATTCTGAAAAGTTCCTTAGACCACAGAAAGAAAACTGGAGTAAAAGAAACCGTGTTCAGCAAGACAAGAAGAATGAAAATATCACAGCTACATCTACAGAAAGCAGGAAGGGGGGTCAGTTCTAATATTTACACGCAAACAAAAATCACTGAAGAATAAAGGGCTGTTGCTTCTGCACTTCTCTTAATATACCACAAGAGTGAGCTTTACCATTTCTTACAGTGTATGCGTGGCCAGTCTGTTACACGAAAATATGGGACTATAAAGGAAATTAAAATGATATTAAATGTTACTTTCAAAATAGATCCTCTACAAAATTTCATTCCGTATCTTAGTCACCCTTTGTTCCACAGAAAAAGATCTGCTAAAGCACATTAGAGAATAAAGCTAGATAAGAGATTTACATCACAAATACTTTTCAGAGATCTTATTGTATATTTTTAATTTTCCATTCAACTCATTTATATATTCCTCAAATAAAATGGGGGAAGAGAGTATACTAATTGTGTAAGCTTACAAACAATGAAAAATTAACATTTTTATTCCACTTCTAGACTTCATGGATATGTTCTAGCACAATATGAAGAAAAGATGTATATCTTTTAAGACAGATGCTTATATATATATATATGCTCATTTACCTAAACTAGGTAATTTTAGAGTAATGCTTGCCTTAGAGACAATTCCAAATTTCAAGTTTTTTCTCTGAATTTTTAAATGCACTTACATGCAAACACAGCACTAAATTCACAATCTCATTGTGATCTCATTTGCACTAATGTTACACAAGTAAACATGAAGTGTAGAAAGCAGAATCACAGTCACAGTTTCAGGTGACTCCCTTATCATACAAAACCATCACTTCCCTGTGAGACTCCTGCAGGACTTCAGTTTACAGCAGTAATCCTCAAACAGGGAACATGTTCCTTTGGAAGATACGCTGCTGCAGAGGAACCGGGAGTGAAATGGGAAGATAGAAGGCAAAGGGCTGTAAATCTGAGCTATGTTATACCCATAGAAGGTAGATGGAAGTTAATGGTAGGGTTCAACTCACAGTAGGCTTGAACATGAAATAGACACAAGTCACTTGCAAAACTTAGTCACTTCAGTGATCATTTAGCTTTCTTTTCTTTAAAGAATAAAATAATGTTACAGAAAGTTTTATGGTTGCTGAGCAAATTATTGTTGGAACCAACTCAAAACATGACCAGCTGCAAAGCAGGAAAGTATGAAATGTGAAAATAAAGGACAACACCCTAGAGACTAAAAATTAATAGGAATTCATCTGGAAAACACATAAATGAAAACTGGAATCCAAAGATCTTGAAAGTACAGACAGATGGAAGAACCACCAGGATAAGGTACATAAGTAAACACTAAGCAGCAGCTTCCCTACTGCTCTCAGTAGGGTGAAAAAAGTGTTTTGACACACTGCAGCAGACTTGGCTTACTCTGGATAAAGAACTGCAACCTCTGGATGCACAGGCACAGGAACTCTCCAGCAGCTGGGACCCCATCACTGACTCTCCACTTGTCTCTAGAGTCCAATATTGGGTGGTAAGTGAACACATTGGGGCTTCATCAGTCACTGTCTCTCCTTTCACCAGCCTTGTTAGCTCTGCTCATACTTTCAGCCCCATTCCTGTTCTGCTTGCCTTCTCCTGAACACATCCCCTTTTCTCTTCCCTGCAACTCTCAGGCAATATGCTCCAAGGACTGATTCCCCTTCCAACCCCTTACAGACACCCTCTGCTTCTGGGACTGATATATAGACACTTCTTTTCATCACTCCACATCCCACTGTTCATACTTGAGAAGCAAGCAGTAAAGTATCCCTCTTCAGTCTCTCTGGATCAGGCATAGATCCCTAAATCCAGTTACCTTTAAATGCCATCTTTATCTCAGGCACCAAAACCAGTGTGCTTGCTCAGCTTTTTCCTGCTCCCAGCTACTACCCAGACATGGAACAGAAAAATTACAGCTTTTGCTTTGGGAACTTTTTTTATTATTGGTGTTGAGGGTGAATGTCCTCAGATCAGTGAGCTGGGTTCCCACTGGTTACAGAGGCCATGGATGGTGCCAGAACAGTGCAGCTGGGAGCAGGAAAAAAAAGGAAGTCTCTCTCCTCCCAGTGCCAGTGAGTTGTTAGATTGGCTCAAAAAAGCTCATGACACCACAGCCTGAGCTAAGCTTCCTCAGGTCCTGGTCTCCAGGACCCTATTGCTGGAGAGAAAAAAACAGCAGATTCCCTGCTTAGATAGGTTCGTTACAAGGATTACTGAAATTCCTTTTGAGTTGCCTGCAGCTGCTCAGCAGAGATAGCCAGGAATAGCATATGCTTGTGCCCCCTAAGAGCATCAGAGTTTAGTGAATGCTGGTATTAAGTGGAGCATTGTATGTCAACTGGTACACACATACTCGGAATGTTTTTCTGTCTTACACCTACTTCAAACCAAAGCGTATTTTCTCATATCCACATCCAAGCTCTGTGAATAAACAATATTTCTCTTAGCCATATTTGCTGAAATGTGATTTGGTTTCATTCTGTGGATTTACATTTAAGAATGACTTTTCCGATTAATCACTCCTTTGCATACTTTATATATGGAAAACTAAAAATACACTAAAACAGTATGTGAATAAAAACCACATTAAAATTCATAAACTGCTACTATTCAATTTACTTCTCTTAACTATATCACCAGCTAATCAAACACAGCAGTGTTTTGGAGGGCATCTTCCTCAATTTTCCCTTCTAGGCTTCAGAGGTGTAGGTTTTCTCTCTGCAGAACAGGGTTTCCAAAGAAAAACACTATAAAGCAGTGAATACTTATGGACTCAGGAGAGAGCAGAAAATAATGTAAATTTCCCTGCCCCCAACATCCACATAGACCTTAAAATTACCGTTTCATATGCACCAAAGAAAGTCAGTATGTGATGCATTACCTTGTCCATACCTCTGCCCTCATTTCAAGGCTGCTGGTGTTTAAGAGAAGGCAACTGCCTAAGCAGAAATCTTCCCAGAATTCAGTTTCTCTTCTGTATCTATCTTAAAAATTACAGCTTCAAAGTACAAAAGCCTTCATCTACAAAGATTTGGGAAAAACTCTCAAGTTCTCACCTATATTGTCAGATTGTCCATTTCCATCTTCAACATGAATATAACTAACTAAATTCTGCAGAAAGCCTACAGAAAATGAGCAGCGACCCTAAGGAGATTATAACTTTTCTCGGCAAGATTCAAGGTTTTAATAAGTGTTGTTATAGCCATTACCTAAATTAGGGCTGCAACTACACAGTTATTGTATCCTGAAATATTCTAAAATTGGACAATTGAATGACTATCTAAGAAAGAAACCAATTTCAAGATGAAATGCTCATCAAAATGCTTCAAAATACAGGATATAAATGGGATCTCAGTGCCCTCTAACTCTTCATCTCAAAATGTACCCCAAACCCTAACCCTCATCCTAACCCCAACAACTACATGAAAGGTGCTTGTAGTCAGGTGGGAGTCAGTCTCTTCTCCCAGGCAACAACTGACAGAATGAGAGGACACAGTCTTAAGGTGTGCCAAGGGAAGTTTAAATTAGATGTTGAAAAAAAATTCTTCGCTGAAAGAGTGATTGTGCACTGGAATCGTCTGCCCAGGGAGGTGTTGGAGTCACCATCCCCAGACATGCTTAAAAAAAGACTGGATGTGTCACTCAGTGCCATGGTTTAGTTGATGAGGAGGTGTTAGGTCATAGGTTGGACGAGATTATCTTAAAGGTCTTTTCCAACCTAGTTCATTCTGTGATTCTATGTGGAGAGAACACAGTTCTCAAGAATCCAGAGTATGGACAACAGCCTGACCAGAAGAATGAAAGATGAACTGTTACAAGCCTGACAGTAATTTCCTGAAATCCAACAATTCTAAATTTAAAAAAAAACCTAAACACACAAACAAACAGAAAAAAAATTAAAATTAAAATTACAAACTGACAAACCTTCATATGTGAACTAAGACCTGATATAAATCAAGGGATAACATTAGTTCGAATTCCAGTGTATTCTCCCTACAGCAGCATGTGGCCTAAATAGTCAAATGACTGTTATTAAAAAGACGCTGAAAGCATAGCACACATATTTAACTTGTGAGGTACTTCTGGCTCTTGTTACAGTGTGGGATTTAAGGGTTATTCACAGATTCACTGTGGTCCATGGCAATTCATTTCCACACAATAACATAGTAAGTTATTTATACAATACTCAATTTGTGTTCCAAAGCTGTGGAACACCATTCCTGTATAACACATCAACAAAATGGTACTGACAAATTAAGGGTAAGAAACACATATTACCATAAGTCTGTTGATTAAATGATTAACATAGACAAAAGTGTCTCCAAGGGGACCTGTATAGATTCATGCATTTTATACTATGTAGGTGAAGTGGAGCTCCATCTACAACAAAACAGAAAGTCAAGCGTGTGATTATTTCTTTCACAGAGTTGAATATGCTCTCTGAGCATATGCACCAAGCCAATCTGGCTACTACACGTCACCTTCCTGCCCTTGGACCTCCTTTGGCTAAAAAATGTCCCCACATGAACATGAATCTCAGGTGCATCTCCAATTCACAGTGTTTCCAGGCTCAGAGAGAATAATCACTTTACATTTGCCTTCACAGACCACTTAAAGAACACTGGAAGCCAAAGCACAGAGTGTCTTGCTGCAACATCATGTTCAGTAGGGTGAATCTCACTAAGCTGAGTCTTGAGGGGACATAAAACACAAAAACTACAATTAACTTAAAAAACAATAGAAAGTGGAGCTAATTACACAAGAAGAAAGCAAGCCAGATACAGTAATATTAACAGGTTCTGTAGAATTTAAAGTAAGCTTTAGAATGCTTATAAGCAATGCTGTACTGCTTTTAACCTAAGTGAGGCCAAGAAGACATGTGAAGAGAAGACTTTAAGGACATGACAGTAGGCAAGAAGTATAGAAGCAGTTTGACATCTAATAGCACAGCCTACAAGTTTGGACCACTTCAAAAAACCACAGGGAACAAAATTAAGACTAGGTTACATCTAGTCTGTCTGGAGAGAAATGACTAAGCACTTTCCTGATTAATATTCATGTAGTTTTACACTGGTGATTAGTTTATAGAAAAGAAATGTTTGAGGCAGTATTACTCTATTCATGCCAAACGTGCTTAAAACACTAAAGCCATTGGTCCTTCTCATACCTTTCATACGTGACACGTGAGTAAGCTTGGGCCGCTCAGTACTTTTTCTTAAGAACAATATGAATTTCAATTAAGTCTTACAAAATTTGTCTGTGTATCTATTTCTTGTATACAATGCATTCTTATCTTGTATTGTACAATACTTTATTTGCTGCAACACATACATAATACTTCCAGGAAATTTTTTTTAAATAGTCATTTATTATAATTTTATTTTCCTGTAGACCTACAATTAATCTCTACAGGACACCAGGTCATGTCTAGGAGCAAATAAAGGCTTAAAATTTTTATTTACCATATTTTGTTTGTACACCAGCATTACAAATAATATATTTGGAAAAAGTGTATTTTGTTGGAATGTTTTAGCCATAAAACCTAATGGACTGGGTTGCATGGAAATGCTTTTTTCCTCCCACAGGAAGCAGAAATGCCATCTGTGTCACAAGACAGCTTTCTGCAAGCTTTGCATGTCCCACATTCTTTACTGTTTCAGTTCTGGACTTGGCAATGCTGAATTAACAGTTGGACTTGATGGTCTTAAAGGTCTTTTCCAACATGAACGACTCGGTGCTTTTGCAGCTGAGCTGTGTTGCAGACCGCACTCGCCATGCTGAGACAACAGCATCTCTACACTCTTCATTTTTTCACTGTGGACAATTATATGCACAAGAAACATGAAACCGAGCTTAATGTGCAAGCCTGGTGGGAGGCTACATTGCGGCATTTCCAAATGGCCGTTTTTTCATTTAATTTTTAATTTGTATTTTCATAACGTTTCACACATTTCACACCATCTCTCTGAATTACGTTTTGGGGGAAAATAAAACGTTTCTTTATCGCACCGTTTTTAGCCATAAAGGATAATGAACTGTAGTGTATGGAAATACTTCTGTTCTCCCGTACAGAGACTTTACATCAGGTCTTTGTCAGGCCTCCTGTAGCTGAGCCTGGGCCTGCGGGCCCCCTCCGGTTCCCGTCAGACTGAAAGGGTCTGAAAACCTCACTACTCCCCCGTACTGCCCGCCCCCCCGCTCCCTAATGGCACCTTCCACTCTCGGCGGGCAGGCGGCGAGTGCCCCGCAGCTGAGTCAACCGTTGGGACGTTCCACCGCAGGAACTCAGGGGGCGCGGCTTCCGGGCGCCGACTTCGAAACAGGAGGTGCGCCTCCGGTTCTGCCATGACCCAGTCGGTGGTGGTACAGGGTAAGGGGGTCGTGGCGCCCAGACTTCCCGCCGCCCCCTCCCCGTGCCTGAGCCGTGTTTCTCCCCTTTGCAGTGGGACAGTGCGGGAACCAGGTGGGATGCCGCTTCTGGGACCTGGCGCTGCGGGAACACGCCGCCGTCAACCAGGTAACGGCGCCGCTGCCCCGCCGGCCCGGGCCGAGCCGCCCTTCGCTGCCTTCCGCGCTCGTCGCTGTGACTGCAGAGCGCTGCGCTTGTTTAGTTCAACTAAGGGTGCTTCACTGTGAGCACAACCACCCCCAGGTCCTTGTGCTGTATAACTAATCAGGAAAACAAATCGTAAGGTTAACTGTTAAGAGACCTTGTTAAATCACAGGGTAGGCAGTCACCAGCCGTGTGAAGTTCAACGGGGATTGCCGGATCCTGCATCTGGGATGGGACAACCCTGGATGTATGGACAGACTGGGGAATGAGAGGCTGGAAAGCAGTGCTGTGGAAAGGGACCTGGGGCTCCTGGTCGATGACAAGTTGAACATGAGTCAGCAGTGTCCTGGCAGCCAGGAGGGCCAACAATGTCCTGGGGGGCATCAGGCACAGCATCGCCAGCCAGGCAAGGGAGGGGATTGTCCCACTCTGCTCTGCACTGGGGCGGCCTCACTTCCAGTGCTGGGGGCAGTCTGGGGTGCCACAATGTAAGAAAGACATTAAGCTATTGGAGAGTGTCCAAAGGTGAAGGGCCTTGAGGGGAAGCCGTACGAGGAGCAGCTGAGGGCACTTGGTCTGTTCAGCCTGAAGAAGAGAAGATGAGGGTCTTATTGCAGTCTGCAACTTCCTCATGAGCGGAAGAGATGGGGCAGACACTGATCTCTTTCCTGTGGTCACCAGTGACAGGACCCGAGGGAATGGCATGAAGTTGTGTCAGGGAACATTTAAGTTACATATTAGAAAAGGGTTCTTCGCTCAGAAGGTGGTTGGGCACTGGAGCAGACTCCCCAGCACCAAGCCTGTTAGAGCTCAGGAAGCGTTTGGACAACACTCTCAGGCACATGGTGGGACTCTTGGGGTGCCCTTTGAAGGGCTAAGGGTTGGACTCTATGTTCCTTCTTGGTCCCTTCCAACTCGATATATTCTGTGATTCTGTGATCCCTAATTCTGGTCAGCTTTCTCCAGCATTTTCACCCCAAAAAGCTCAGGATGTGTCCCTACAGCCAGGCATTAGCAGGTTGGAGGTAGTTAGCAACATGGGAGGGCTGTTCAGTGCTGGTACTTTGCCACTGGCAGTAAAACAAAAGAGGACACCCCCAAAGCCCACCATTGTTTTCCATGTTAGCTCGTGCCATGACTTGCTGTAAAGTTTTACTGATCAAAATAGCAACATAAGGAGGGCACAGGATTGTGCTGAGTACCCTGAACAAAACCACTTTTCTTGCTGTGACTATAAAGCACTTAAATTATTTAATTTGACAGATCTCTTTACCTATATGTTGGGGTAAGTAATTTCCATGCTATCCCTTGGCAGGGAGTTCAAGAATCAGTGTGATGTGCTGTCCTTTTCACAGAACTCCATGGGCATTGGTGTCACAGGCATGGAGTCCGTGATGAACTCAGAGTTGTATCATGATGAACTGAGTCAGCTAAAGAGCAGGTCTTCAATTTAATCATTGCCTTGGGATCTTCAGTAAACTACTACAGTTGCTTAATCTTGTGCTGAAAAATTAATTTCCTAGTTACATTCTCCTCTCAGTTTTTAATAACAAGCTGATGTTTCAATGAAATGTTCTTTTTAGAGCTGAGTAGAACTAGCTGGATTCAACAGAGATGTTCACTCGGTTTCAAGTGGTGAGGTTTGACAGGTGTCCTTCAGAGATCCCTTCCAACTTAAATTATTCCATGGAAAATCACTGAGAATTTTTGACATTACGCATAATTTTGTGCTGTTTCCTTTTAGAAAGGAATTTATGATGAAGCCTTAAGCAGTTTCTTTAGGAACGTAGATACAAGGTAAGTTTTTATCAAGCGGCTCATGAGTTTAACCTGGTAGATCAGCACTTGTAGTATCTTCTTTTAATCTAAGTTACAGTTTTCTTTGTTTCATGTCATTTAGCTTGTGCTAGTAAAAGATCTTGCTTTTTTGTATTCTCCTCAAAACCTTATCTTTGCATTTCCATTTTATTTATACATACTTCAGTGGTTAAATGCATTGAAAGTGTGTGTGTTTGTTTTCCTTTCCTTTTGTACCAAACATGGACAGTCAGGATCTGATAGCTTTTGCCATTACAAATCACAATCAGATTGTGTGCCCTCTCAATACCAACTGAGCAGCATTTCTTGAAGACTTATAAGAGGAATTGTATATAAGATAGAAAAAACTGACAGTTTTTAAATCTTATTTATCTGACTATTTTGTTACCCAGAGTAGTGTCTATAATTGTTTTTTGTAAGTTAACCAATTCATACCTTAAAACCATTCAGTCATCTCTTATCTATCCAGTTAAAAAAATCCTTGCAGTTTGCAAGAAGAAAATGTGTACTTGAAATAGCCTGTTGCTTTTTAATTGATAAAAAAACATTTGACCAGCCTCTATTTCCTTCCATTATATGAAAAGGTTGCAGTACAGCATGTGATTTTAACTAGAACAGCAGTGAAATCCAAATTGCTTTTTCTCAAATTTTACCTCTTTGAAAGAACATTGCAAATGTATTGAAGTTTATTATTGTCATTCCTTGTGGGTATTTCCTTGAATATTTTTTTTCTTTTTTTTTAAACCATAAAAAATGCCTGTTTCTGCCAAATGAAACCACCAAATTTGTAATTGACGGGTTGGCTGCAGTAGAAACATTTGTTTTCTCACTGAGCAACCTGGTCTAGTGAAAGGTGTCCCTGCCCAAGGCAGAGGGGTTGGGACTGGATGATCTTTAAGGTCCCTTCCAACCCAAGCCATCCCATGATTCTAGGAATGTGAGGATGTTTTTCAGCAACTGAATCCAAGTGATTGAAGGTATGGTCTGGCATAAAAGACGACAAAGGCAATAGTAAGAAAAAGAAATGTTGTTTAGGGGTTGGTTTTATTTCCCCTTTGAATTTTGTTAGTCCCTGAAGATAAATTCTCTAGGTGGATTTACTGGTGCTATAATGTACTCCTATAGGTGTTGTGTAGGCTAGAGGAATGACATGAATATTGGAGGCTGCTGTGAGCTGCTCACCTAATGAGAAGTGTCTGGAGACCATCTTTGAGTGAGAAGGTGGAAAATCCTTGTGGAATCCAGTGCAGCCCTGTACTCTCTTCCCCTTGTTCCTGATGGGACTCAGTAGGTTCAGAACACTGGTTGGTGCTGTAGTGAATTTTAGCCGGTGTTTTGTGAATATAATGGTGGTTGAATGTAGAATGGTCAAGGACATACTTTAAATTTAGGCTTGGCCAGCTCCCAGATTAGGTAAATAATGGAAAAGATCTGTCTTCCAGTACCCCTGCCTTTTTTCCCCGTGTTGAATATAGTTTGGCCAGACCATAGTATCTCATCCTTTGAGTGGGAAAAAATGTGATTGTGACATAATGTATAGTCTGCTATGTTGGCTCAGTACAACCATTCCTGGGAAAGAAGGAAGATTTAGTGATGCCAACCCAGCAGGATTTCTGAGTTGGTTAATCATAATAAGCAGAATAAGTCTGTTACAGAGCTTTCACACCTCGAGCACAACGTCGAGTACTACCCCCACTGAAAAGCTCGTGGGGAGCTCTTTCCCATTGTATGATGTGGGTACACATATCACGTGCTGATAAAAGATAATCCTTTCGCGTTTTGGCAATGCTTGTAGAATTCCTACAAAGCTGAGGCTGTATCTGGGAGTAAACTTTTAATGCTTATCTTTTAAGCTTTCTGAAGTAATGTTTAGGATATTTCTGATTGAGATTGTGTTCTGTAGTTGTATTCCTTTTGGGAATTATGAAGTCTTAGCAGCATGTTCACAGTGTTTGTTTGCATTGTCATAGTCCTCCAAACACAAAATATAAAAGATAAAATTTTATTCCAGTATGTATTTTATGTTACAAATCTGATCTCAGATTTTTTCTGTAACTATTTTTTTTTCAGAAGTGGTGGTAATGGTCCTGATATTTACAAAGGAAAAATCTGCTCTTTAAAAGCACGAGTAAGGCAATCTATAAAGGTCACTCTTTTTACATTGAATATTTATGTCCAAATGTGTGGGAATTTTCATGAAGCCCTTAAAATTGCATACAGGTTTAAATACGGCTTTGAATAGTAAAATTTCTAATAATAACTTTTAGTAATGCAGTAATACAGTTTGCTGCCAGTCTTGTTGAGTAATTTAAATTGGAATTTTAATAAAATTATTGCAGATATTATTAACTAAGGATTGGGTTTCTTTGAGCCACTTTACATGATAAAGAAAAAAGGAAACTTGAAACATAAAAATGTTTTAATTTCTTTATTCCTAAGTAGTGGAGCAAAATGTTATAAAATTTTAACAAAATTTCACCATCTGAAATGCGGTCCTATTGAACAACTTCTAGCAAATCAGCTAAGAAGAATCTACTTGGTCTCCGAGCTAACAACTGGGGAGGGGGGAAAAGGTTTCTCTGGAGCAGAGTAGAAACAGAATTCCTTTTATATTGTAAATAATTTTATATTTCTTTGTGTGATTATTTCAAGGGTGGTTTGCTTACTGACTGAATTTTAATTCTTTCCATTCTCAAAGGCGCTGTTGATTGACATGGAGGAGGGTGTGGTAAATGAAATTCTTCAGGGACCATTGAGGGATGTGTTTGATAGCAAGCAGCTTATCACAGATGTTTCTGGTTCAGGAAACAACTGGTGAGAACCTCTTTAGAACTCATTTCTTAGCAGCTAATTAGATGGCATTTGAAAGGGGAAATGATAACCACAGCTTTTTGTGTCGTTCTGCACCTGGAGAGCTGCAGCATTTTACCAGCAAACTTGGAGTCACTGTTGCCTGGAGGAGGGCTTTGAAAAGGCTCTTACAGAAGAATAATTCTGCTGATATATCATTTTGTCTTTTTTTTCTCTCTCTCTTTTTTGATTTTCTTTACAAAAGAACATGCTTTTTAGTTTTGTTTCTTTGGCATTCAGCTGCTTTCATTGCTTAGTCGAAGCCATAATCTAGTTTGAGACTGTGCAGCTACTGTGGAAATGAGATATACGAACAAATGCACTTCTGATTTCTAAGCACCACAGAGTCTGGCTTTGTGCATATAAACTACATTACCAAAAGAGAAATTCAAAAAAAGATTGATTAACATAATGAATTCCAAATTTTCACGGAGACCTTAATGTGCTCTAATAATATTCAGTGCACTACAGACTGGAAAGCAAATCACCAGCGAATGTACCAAAAGAGAGTGCAATATGGGGAATAAAACATTCTGTAACTTTACCATCTATCAGACAAGTGTGTTGGAAATGAGCTGTTTGGGGGTTTTTTGTTACTGTAGCAACTGACTTGCATAGTACTCAAAAGATGATCTGTACACTTATCACATAGGGATATCTTTATTGTTAAGGACTACATAGCTTCCATTTCATTACTACAATTAGATCATCCAGTATGGTAGTTTATTTCCTTTTCAGTACAGAATAATAAGTGCACACTCCAAAGCTGTGAACTTAGAGCTGTTTGCATCCTCAAAGTTAAAACCATGTCCTGACTGCATATGCTCATTTGTAGTCACAGCTTAGAAACTCACAGATGGGGTGTTGCACCCAGCTTTGGACTCTGAACTCTAAAATATCACATAGAAGGAGTTAAAATAAAAAATTGAAAGTTTGATTGTTGGGGAGTTTTTTAAAGTACTTTTCATGTCCTCAGGGCTGTAGGTCATAAGATATATGGCTGTCAGTACCGGGAAAACATAGTGGAAAAGCTGAGGAAGACCGCTGAACATTGTGACTGTCTACAGTGTTTCTTTATAATTCATTCCATGGGAGGTGGTAAGTAAGTTTTTTATGGAGAGTATGATGGCAGTAGCCACAGATGGAAAAAAAAAAAAACTTGAAAATCAGTATAATAATCTACATCATTCAGAATGCAGATTAAAAAAATTGACATAGTCCAATTAACTGGACCTGTAATTATTTATCACTTGTTTTGTTAGAGCACTGAGGAACTCTAGTGTGCTACCCAGAACAAAAATGCAGCTAAAATTCTAAAGATGAGGCAATGAGTAGATCAAGACAGGTACCAAAGACAAACACTGAGGTATTACTGATCAGAAGAAGGGTCAGTGACCTCTGAACACTGACTACATTGTTATAATCAAGTTGGTTTTAATTGTGGGGAAGGAGTTTTCCGTAAGGCTTTGAAGGAGACTTCTAATGTTGATTAACTTTAGAAAAACTTTGTTTTTCTGTTTTCCTTCTACATAATTCTATTGAATCCAATCTAGTTACTTTGTTAATAAGCCAAAAAGAAGAATCCTATACAGTGACAATTTCGTCATTATTGCATGCCACTAAGCCTTCCTACCCCAGAAACCTACGTGAGACTAGCACGTATTATAACTGGTTATGATATGGTAAAAGACACAGAAGATAGCTCTAAATATGAAGCAAATATTTTGTCAAGGGCCTTTTTTGTGGCCATTTGCTTAATTTCAGAGACCCTGCAGATGCTGCTTCTGTTATCATGAAAACTGGTGTCTTGTTCATAGATTAAATTGTCTGCCACTGAGAATGTAGCTGAATGTTCAGAAAAAGATGACAGTTCAGTTCTCAGAGCTGCGTGCTTAGTGTTAATGAGGAAAAAGCCTCATTAACAAATGTTAACACTAAAGTGCTGGGGGGAAGGGGCAGTTCTGTTTTACTGAAGAATGAGAAAACTTCATAAAGAAACCCTAAAAGAAAAATATGTATTGTTTGGGGCAGTTCAGTGCTTTTAAGCAAATGTGTTTCATAATTCAAATTAAAGAATTGAAAAAAAGAAGTAGAAATACTAGGTCAGAAAAATGTTTGTTACATAATAGGACTTTATGGTTTGCAGAAATTTTTGAGAATGTATACTTCATCCTGACTGACATACTGTGGGAAATAATTTTATTACTTAATTAGTTTCCTGTCTGGGAAAAACCTTTCTACCTTAATTACATTTGAATAGACTCTACTGAAGCCAAATGCTTCAGAAAATATTCATTAACATATATAATTGAAAAGTTGTATGTCTCCTACATGAGTCTTAGAGCCTAAGATAACATGGGGTCCTCTCTCATTTTGTCTTCATTCATAATTAGGGACAGGGTCTGGTCTTGGAACTTTTGTACTAAATTTGCTTGAGGAGGAATTCCCAGAAGTATATAGATTTGTTACTTCGGTTTATCCCTCTGGTGAAGATGATGTTATTACTTCTCCGTATAACAGTGTTCTGGCTATGAAGGAGCTTAATGAACATGCAGACTGTGTACTACCAATAGAGAATGAAGTAAGAAATAATACTCTATTTCTGTAATTTTTTTTTATTAGACAGTGGAAGTGTCTCTTCCTTTTCTGTACTGATTTGAGTACCAAGTCTCCAAATGCATAATTTAATTTTTTTAAGTAATAATTGAACTTCTAAGTCACTTGCAAGCTTTTGAAATGAACATGGGTATCACTGAAAAGTTGTTCTGCTCCTTCAAAGTAAGGAAAGTGACTTTTTTCATGTCCGTTTCAAGGTAAACGGTGAAAAGCTTCTACTTACTGAGACAGAGTGTCTTCTATTCTTTTAGCAATCAATCTGTGCATAGTATTAGGGTCCTGCAAGGGAAATGACTAGCCTCTCCAGATTCCAACAAACTTAACTGTGCTGATTAGTGATATGGGAATCATAGATATACCTGACCTTGCAAAATGCTAGATAGATTTGAATCTAGCTTCAGTGACTGGCTGTTTGCTTATGAAAAAAGCAAGAGAAAGTGAAATATAGTTAGAGACTATATTTTTTGTTTCACAGGTGTTATCTTCTAAAACTGCATTTTAAGTTTTCATAAGGATTTTGAATAGTTGAATAAAATTCAACTTCTTCAAAAACTTTTGAGTCAAGCTGTGTACATATTTGTGATATGTAAGGCGCAGACTTTTAGAAACACTTCAGTCAACTGGAATTGCTCAAAAGTTGGACTTAGATGTAGCAAAGGCATAATCTTTGAACTAACAGTACAATGTCTGAGCTTTCAAGATTATTAGAAATGAAAAATTGGGGTGCTGAATTTAAAAGTTCTTTACTCAAGACTACTTCTGTGCTTTTTTTCCCTCTCTGTCAAAGTCTCTGTTTGAGATAGTTAATAAAATTCATCAGATGATCAATTCTGGGAAGTTAGGATCAACTGTGAAGCAAAACAGCTTGGTAACATCAAGTGCAGGCAGAGCAAAAACACTACAAGAGAAACCATTTGATGCGATGAATAACATCATAGCCAACTTGCTGCTGAACATGACAAGGTAAAGGTTACTCCTCTGTAACAAAGTAGGATTGTGGGAGGTGGTGTGTGCTGTAAGTATGCAGGCCTGCATGAACTTGAGTAATACTAATTGGTTTTCATTCAATATGAGTCTTCTCTTTCTAAGAATTGGTTACTAAATGCTAAAGTATTTGGAAGTATTCAGATTGTAGGGGTGTTGCTTTAGCCATGATAGTCTTATAACTGAAGTAAGTTTATAGGTAGAAGGATACTGTCTTCCACTAGTGGTTAATGGAACCCACAGAGGTTTCCCCTTCTAGGCCAGTTGTATTATTTTATAAATATTGTCAGATAATTTTTGCTCCTAAACTGTCTATTGCTGCAAGAAATATACTTCTGGAGTATTGGCCTGTTTTTCTTTTAAACAGCTTGTCAGGAATGCTAAATCACATGTGTTTTATTATAGCCTGTTTAGTGAAAGTGTCAATAATTAACTGGTATTAACCAGCTGGTATTAATTGACCAGTATTAACTAGTATTAATCATTATTAATACTGAAAATCAGTACTAAAGACTACAATTGGGAAACAAGGAATCATTCTTGGTAATTTACTGTTCTTTAATGGAAAGTATAAATAAATAAGACATAGCACTGTTACTGCCAGATGTGAAAGTTTTGTAATTATACTTGAACACGTGCTTGAATGGTGTGCTGTTTTACAGTTTTATTGTACAGAACAGCTGAAAAATAGATTTCATGGAAGTTTACCTTATAGAAGTGATTTACTTAGTTTGTAGCAGTTTCGTAACAGTTTGTTCATTTTTCAGCTCTGCTAGATTTGAAGGTTCCCTAAACATGGATCTTAATGAAATCAGCATGAATTTGGTTCCATTTCCTCGACTTCATTATTTGGTTTCAAGCTTGACTCCTCTATATACACTGGCAGATGTTAATGTTCCTTCTAGAAGGTAAGAGAAAATATTATTGGAGTTTCAGATTTAAAGCTTAATTTCTGATTCTTCCATAGTTTTCATTTAAAAATTCCATTCTGTAGCAAAACTAAGGGTGGAAGTTCTAAAACTTGTACATCTGCCACATTTTCAAGTTCATCCTGCTGATTTGTGGAACATCTGTCTTCCCTTTCCTCTGTAATGATTGAGCCAGTAAACTTGACATCCTTTTAATCTCTTGTGGAAGTGTTTCTGTTGGGAAAATGTAATACTTAGAACCCACACCACAAATTCTTTTGAATAACAGTTTGCACTTGACTGACAAAATACTCTAAAGACAAACAAGGAATTAACTAGACTCTTTGTGGACATAACAGCATCTTACTTCAGTCTGGAGATGCAGTGAGTGCAGTGAGCCTATTTAACATCTTATTGTAATGATAAGCTGACATGTCAAATTTTGTGAGATATTTATCACTCTGACATGGCAGAAAAATAACCTGTTAAAATAGATTTTACTGGGTTTGGTGGATTATATTCAGTCAGCAAGAGGCCCAAATAGTGGCAGAGGCAGCTAAGGATTAGTGATGGAAGTATGCCCAGTGGAGAAGAGGGCAGGGCCACCCTTATTTTGCAATGGCAAGTTGTGACAGTCAGGTCTGTTGAAAATATACCTTGAAGAGACAGTACCGGGCTGGGGTGAAGGTAGCAGACTACAAGGAGATGGTCAGTCAAAGATGTTTCAGGATGAAGTGGGAACAGCAATATTTTTGTCTCCTGTATTATTTTTTTTTTGTAATAGGCAGATTGTGGCAGAGGTGATACAAAGAAAAAGAAATAGAGATTATAAATGTAGAGCATTTGGGACAAATGGAAAGAATACCTTAGATGTTGTGGGTCCACAAAACACCATCTTTGGTATCCCATAGTACAGTAAAACTTGATTAAGGAAATGAAGAGAGAAAGAATATGATCTGAAGTGTCATCTTTTAAAGCAGTCATGTGTGATAAAATTAGAATAAGTAGACTAGACAAGTATGTACAGCCTGTCTTTTCCCAAATCATTAATCAAAACTAATACAGTTCTGTGACTCATTGATCCTTTTAAATAATGAAGTGTAACAGGCAAATAGTTCTGTAAGGATCAGCAGCACTTTGATATTCCTTGTCAGATCCTTCCCAGTGAGATTGGCCACTCAAATTGCCACATAACCAGAACCCCAAGTAGTTAAATCCTTTTATGTAATTTTAAGACGTCGTAACCATTGGCCCCAAATTGCCTTTATAAAGGCAACTTCTCTGACTCAACAGTGGCTTGTAACTTGAGGGTGAGGAAAAAAATTGATCCAGTATGTTTTTAAAAACTTCTAATGCCAACGTATGTACATATAAAGGTTTGAATCTTTCCTATCATTTATGGTCCTGGGTTAAATGTACTTTTATCCAGAATTTTATGAACTTTTAAACCCTGAAGATGGGCATTCTGAAGAACTTCTGTATCCTACTTAAGTAAGAGTAGATAACTGTTTTCTTTTCACCCAGGTTGGATCAGATGTTCTCAGATGCATTTAGCAGAGATCATCAACTAATTCAAGCAGATCCAAAGCACAGCCTCTACCTCGCCTGTGCACTTCTTGTTCGAGGAAATGTGCAGGTTTCAGACCTTCGCAGAAATATTGAAAGGTTTGTAATACCACACAGAGTAGTCATGGGATTTGTACTGAAACTGATGGCAGTTGTCCAGAGCATTCCAACTTTTCATTTGAGCAGTTTCAGTACCAAATCAGTTTACTCTGACCTCCTTTTCTTAATTTTAGAAGGGAAGAAAACATAATTAATTTATGTAATGAGTGAAAATAAGTCATATTATGCCTGGACTTCCAAATAAAGAGGGGTGCTACTCCTCTCTTTCTCCAAATTGCAAAGGAAAGCAAAATCCAGCCTTCCAGGGGTCTGTCAACAGCAAAGGATGTTGGAATCATAAGTTCTGTAGTAGAAGTTTGTTTTTGCTGAACAGAAGGCCCCTTTCTTTCATGGTTACTTTCATGGAGGTAGGAAATCATCCTTATTTTAACAATTTTGTGTTGTTAGCACCCATTTTCTACCTTTTACACTATTGAGCTACATAGATGTAACAGGAAAGGCAGGCAAAATGGAATTTATAGGCATACAAGCGTACATGGGGAAAATTTCTGAGAATCTAAAGTATTTTACTTATTTCAAAACTACAGGTAGACTGATTGTCCCCACCCAGTCTGCCCCTTTACTAAATCTCAGAGTGCTCACAGTCCCTTTTATAGAAACAGGTACTTGTAACTTCGCTTTTCAAATCCTGATATATTAAGTTAACAAAACAAAATTGATGTTTGCAATTTAAATTTAAGATAGAGACAAAATGGTTTAGTCTGAATTCTAAAATGTCTTATTTATAGTGAGAGTTACAACTGTCCTCTTTATTCCTGGGTGCTTAAATGTTAACCTTTTTGGGCTGTTAGCTGAGAAAAGAAACTTAGCCCTTTGTGTTCTTTATATTCCTTAGATAACTAAATTTTTGTATCACAGGTTGAAGCCTTCTCTGCACTTTGTCTCCTGGAATCAAGAGGGCTGGAAAACTGGTTTGTGTTCAGTACCTCCTGTGGGCCATTCCCATTCCCTTCTGGCTTTAGCAAACAACACCTGTGTAAAACCAACTTTCATTGAACTCAAAGACAGATTTATGAAGCTCTACAAGAAAAAGGTGCAACTCTTATCATTAGTCCATTCATAGTCACTAATCATTAGCGTCTTGCATTATTGGAATGCAAATCTTAGTGTCACTAAGGGACTGCTTATAATTAACAGCCCAAGGGTTTTATTTGTTTCACCACTCAAGGAATCACTCCAACAGTTGCCGCTTAAAAAGCTTAAACCCCTTATTAATTTGTACCTATCTGGCAACATCACAGAATCATAGAATGGTTTGGGTTAGAAGGAACCTTGATCATCTAGTTCCAACCCCTCTGCCTTAGACAGGGACAAGTTCCACTAGACCTGGTGGCTCAAACCCCCATCCAACCTGGCCTTCCAGGGATGGAGCATCCACAATTTCTCTGGGCAACCTGTTCCAGTGCACAGTAAAGAATTTCTTTCTAATATCTAATCTAAACCTTGGTGTCCACCAAGCTTTCTCCCACTTTCCTTCCTCAGTAGGACAGGAGAAAAGTACAGTGAAAAACTTGTGGGTCAAGATAAAGACAGGGAGATCACCCACCAGTTATTGTCATGGGCTAAACAGACTTGGCTTAGGGAAAATTGATTTAATTTATTGCCAATAATAAATAGGCAATAGGAGTAGGACAGCAAGAAACAAAACAAAAACTGAAAACACCTTCACCTCCACTCCACTGCCTTCTTCCCAGCCTCAGAATTCCACTTCTGTTCCTTCTTTGCTGATCTTAGTGTCTGCAGGGCTGTTTCTGTCATGCTTTCCTAAATCTGCTCTCTCACAGCTGTTGTGCAGCATTTTTACCCCTTGATAAATAAGTTGTCACAGAGGCATTACCAGCATCACTAATGGGCTCGGCTGTGGCCAGTGGCAGGTCCATATTGGAGCTGGCTGGGATGGTTCTGTTCAGCATGGGGGCAGCTCCTGTTATCTTCTCATGAAAGCCACCCCTGCAGCCCTGTGCTCCCCCTGCCACCAAAACCCTGCCATGTAAACCCAATATGCAGCTGGTCAGGTGTACCCGAGAAGACAATATGAAAAGATGGGTATTTAAGAAGTCAGTAATATCTACTGTGATTCACTAGGGGATTGTTACCAAAGTTGCCAAGTGTTTAAACAAGGGATGTCATGATAAAAGTCTCTAAGCCTCCTTTCGACAGTGCTTGCATTCCCCCCTTCAGTGCAGGCTAAATGGTACTGAGCCAAAGCAACTGAATACCAGGAAAAGGATAACACATTTTTTTTATTCTCTTAGGCTCACCTTCACCATTATCTGCAAATAGATGGGATGGAGCAAAGCTGTTTTTCAGAAGCTATATCCTCTTTGTCTGACCTAATAGAAGAGTATGATGAACTGGATGCTACAAAAGGTGGGCCTAGAATAGATCCTTCAAGACTGAAGATAGCTGTTTAGAGAAGGGAAAACTGATTGGAAAAAAAAGAAAAGAAGAAAAAAGCACTTTCCCTAATCATCCAGCTACTTCAGTTAACCAGAATGACTTGTAGCATGCCTGGCTATTGTAATTCCAAAGTGGGACCAGGACAACAGCTTCCTTACCTCAAAAGTTGTCATTAAATGGTGACCCATGCCTGTAAGAAAGATTTGAAGGCACCTAATTGTGGCTGGTATCAGTAAGGACGGTAATCCTACCTGTGGAGTAAATTCACACACCATAGGCTGTGAAGAAAAGGAGGAGAGGTTGTAGCAGCCAAAAATGTAATTCTTTTCTCAGACTTTCAACTTATGGTAAACTAAAGGTAGGTCTTGCTTCAAAGAGGGATCACTGTTGCTAGATTTAGTTTTTAACAAGCAACTACGAAGAGAAGAAAAGCCCATGTAAGTCTTTTCAAAGATGAAAGCAAGTCTCTAATGAAACTGGTTTCTTACACTTTGCAGCAGACATTTCAGAGTGCTCTAAGCTATGTTCCTTGCTTCAGTATTTTTGCTTCTGTGTTGTACTTAGCTATATTAAAGCATTCTCAGTTTATACCAAAACTGGAAATAACAGAAAATTCCAAAAAATAAATTTTGTTTCAAGTATTATACTTGGAATATGAATTAATATTTTAATGATTCATATTAATGAATGCTGAGTTGCACTTGATAATGAGATAATACAGAATACCTCTGAGCAAAACATGCACTTATGATGAAGTTATGATGACCATTTGGAGAAAAAACACTTATAGCCTTGAAAGAATGCAAGTAAAATAGATGTTTTAATATTTATAATTATCAGAGTAAGCAGCTTTTTATATTGCAGTAAGAACTTTTACAAATTAGAATGTACAGCTCTTTCCACTTGCTTGCCAGTGAACTGTTATAGATCAGAATGGATTGACACAATGATTACTTGAAATTTGAAGTCCTTCTAGCAGAGTTGGAGTGGATATGTAAGTAAGCACAATTTTGAATGTATAATATTCAATAAAGTATTGTGATAACATTTGTTGAGAGCATTTTTTAAGAAAATGTTTTAAAAATAGCAATTTTCTTAAAGTCTTGCATCTATTATCTGCAGTTGCCCACTTTTTTGTTCCTTTACACATGCAGTGTTTATATGCACAACACTAGAGAAAGACCATCTCTTGCAAAAAGCAGTCTGGGTTTAAAGTTGATGACTTCTGTTTCAAAACAGCATTGATGTGTTTTACTAGTGCAGATGTATAGTGGAAAAGGTTAATTTAAGAATGAAGAATGATAGATGAAGTATTACAAGGGCAATTTTTTCCCTAACAGGTTAGAGCATTTGTGGGCCAAAACTTGTTACAGTGGGGTATGAAGCTGTCTTGCTATGCCTTTCTTAAGTTCTTGTTTGGGCAGTGCTGGTGTTACATTATTGAGAAGGATGTATCTATCTCCCCATATAAAAAGAGTTACGTTTAGAAAGCTGCCCTCTCGCGTTTTCCAGGTGCCATTTAATGAATGAGTGAATATTCATGCATATAGTTTCATTATAAACACTGCTGTGGCAGGGGGTTTTTCTGATTCTTCAGGGTGTGAATGTGCTGTTGCACTCCACGTGTAATAGTCAGTGGTATAACTCATCATAGCAGTTTGAGTTGGGAAAATATATCTTCTGGAGCACTGCAAGTCCTCTGACACACACACGATGTTATCCACATCATCTTCCACCTGAAGAAGCCTTCGTTGGGACACTCAAACTGTACAGTGATCATTTTGGACTTATTAGGAACACAGCACCTCTTGTCCAAGCACGCTCCACAGAAAGTTAGTTTGTATCTTTGGGTAGTTGAACATCCGGAAAAAAACAGCTTCTCTGCTGTTGGAAGCTGGAAAGTTGGTTGACATGTTTTTCCCTTTGGAATCTTTAAAACAAAGACAACCCTGAGCATTAAAAGCAGATCATGTAAGAAACAGTTGCAACATTTACATAGAAATATCTTGAAAGCTGCTCAATCTGAAAGCTGCCTGATTTTTCCTTTGTCACTCAATAAAGAGAAAATATTTTCAGAGTGACTGCGCATCAGGACAGCATTAGCAGCACTTATATCTCAGGACATTACATTCTTTTCTTTGAAATTGCACATCTGTAGTTTGCTATTGAAACGTGAAGATTGGTGGTAGAAAACATAGAAGAGTTATTTTAAAACCCGTAAAAAAGGAAGAAGTAAATGTCTTATTAGTACTTGCCAGTACATCCATTTTTCCATTAGTTCCAATATTTTAATTTTCTATGAAGAATTAATTTTATGCTAGAAAATACCTTTATTTTCTTCAGCATATTGGTCAGACAAGGCTGGATGAAGCATAATCTCTTTTCTTTTTTCATTTCACATTTTCTGTTGTCATTGGTCACTCTGCTGGATATGCCTATGCCACAGGTCCTGGAACAGGGTGTCCAGGGAGTTGCCTGTATGAGGCACTTTTTCTTCAAAACTAGCGGTAAGCTTCTGTAAGCTAAGACAGCAATATTTTATTTAGGCAGCCCCAAAAGGATGAATTGAAAATGCAAGAATAAGAATTCGATTTCTGTTCATGAAGGTACTTCTGTAGGTAAACCTAAAAATGCGACATAAGTAACATTTATACAAAATTCAGCTGAACTGCAGTTAAACTTTGCTGACACTGGATACTCAGATCCTAGCAAGGACTATGAAATTGCATGTATTTTATGACCTTTTAGTTTCATGTGATGGAAGTGTTGTGTGAAGAGAGTTAATTGTGGAATTTTTATGAAATGTCCAGATGTTTATTTTTTTTAGGCCAAGCATAGCTTGTAAAGGCTGCTGAAGACATTAATATTTGTGTCTTCGTAGATATTTAAGACTTCAGGTTTTGTATTGAGGAATAAAATTCTCCAGTCACTTTTAGATACCGCTAAAAAGCCTGAGGGCTGGATTAGGTGAAGTGTACTTTAAAAAAGAAACAAAATTGCAGTGGAAAAGTTCTGCAAAAAAACTATGTGGAATCTGTGCATTTAGGTAGGAGCACAGGCAGAATTACCTGGAATTACCAGAACTGCTGTCTACTTTCCAGAATACTTGGAAAGTAGACAGCAATTTAAAGATCTCATTGAAGCAAGCAGTTTAAAAGCCTGTCACAGATCTGCAACAAATAAAAGGAAGTTAAATGGTTGTTTATACTTGCTACATTTTTTAAAGTATGACCTAGTTACATCCCTGTCTATCTGAATTAGGTAAATGAAATTGAAATGGAAAACCAGAAGACAAAGCAAGAAGAGTAAAATGAAACTTAGCACTTATTATCCACTCTAGCAGAAAAAGGGCTTTTCAAAATACCTATTAGCCCATTGAGCCATGCATGGAATTCATGGAGAAGTTGACAAGGTACTTCTGCTGGACTGGGAAATGGGAGGGGGAAGACTTTACTTTGAAAAAAATTTCAAGGTGTTTTTCTTCAGAAGATTCCCAAAGAACAGCATCCTACAGCACATACAGCCACCACAGGGACAGGGTGTTGAGTCCCTGAACTGAGCCCAATAGAAAGCATACTTTGCCAGCTGGGTGTCTGCTGTCAAGGTTATGCTGTGCAGCTGATCCAAATTCCAGAATAAATGATGTCATGTTGCAGTCAGTGAAGGAGTTACTGAAGGTTGGACTTTAGCTTTTGGATCTGCTGAAGGGACTACAAAGTAAATGGCTTAATGCTGTTCTCCAGATATCTGAAATACATTAACTGAGTTTGTGGTGAGATGTATTTCAGAGGCTCAAATGGTTTGGTTGCCATTGTTTTCAATGCATTATGGTCTCTCTTCAATCAGATTGGCATTATTCTCTAGAAATTAAATCTCTCTTCACTTGAAGTCAGTTGCCTTACTGAGTGCGTGTTTATACAACAGTATTAGGTGTATTTCTGTTAAAAGGCTTTGATACTAGGTACAGGTATTGTATCATAATTTTGAAATAAAGATGAGCTGCTTTTTTTAATTTTGGCTTAGTTGCACAACCACTGCTTATGTGTGAGAAGTTGTCCAAACTGGACTTCAGATTTTGTAAGCAGGGCTGTTATCTGCAGATTGATTATGTGCATCTACTCAGCAGCCTTTGATGAAGGTTTTCTGATAAGCTTTGTAATTCTTTTATTTTTTTGATCCATTATGGTGATTCAAGCTGCCACCAAATAAATGGCTCTGCATTAGCTGTAACGAAGGAGACCTTCACCATGGAAAATTGGAAGTGCACAGGGAAGGAGATGGCACAAGCGTAGCAGCTGTGGCCAGGGAAGGCCTGGCATAGCTGCTTCTGGCAATGGTGCTTCCTTAGTGTGAAAAACAGAACTAGTGTTAGCATCAAAGCAAGAATGGAGTTAAAGGGAATATCAACTGACCCTGGCAGAATTGCATGGACAAGCTTATGAATGCTTCTGATCAGACTGAATAAAGAAACCGTGGGGGAGTATTGGTCTTGCAGTGACCTAAAAGTTGTGAATGTGGGAAAGCCACTAAGGCAATTTTTATAACTTTCTGCTTTCTATTGAAATAAGAGACCTGCATCATGTTAATGTATGTATGTGAAAACCAAGACTCCCTAACACCACAAAGCAGGAAAAAGTGGGACAGTTTCCAGGCTGCAAAATGGCTGTCCACCAGCATCCCTAATTGGGCTGATCTGATGAGTAGTAAACCTCTGCAGAAAGATGCTTTGGCCAATTCCCTGGTGACAGAAGCCAAAAGCCTTTTTGCTTTTCACATTCATTAGGTTTAGAGAAATGAGTCTGTGACCTGAGAGTAAGAGGGGTAAGTGGGACACAACAGTCACCCTGGCAAAGGCCTTGAGCAAGAATTGGGCAAGTGCCAGTGCACTGCCTGCCTGGCTGCTGGAGCCAGGGACTCTAAATGCAGAAAGGCTCATGTACAGAAAAGTTTACCAGTGTAGCCAGGCTCACCTGACATCAGTCTGTAGTTGGTTGATTGAAGTTGCTTGTGCTGTCCGAGGCTGCAAATGGATTGTCCAGGCTTCTTTCTGCCTGTGACCCTGGCACAGGGACTTCCTGCTAATCTTGGTGTGAACACAGGGGTACATCCAATTGTGCCACTGACACACAGGCACTTATAAAGTGGGTTGGGCTGAAAGGTCTGCCCGTTGGCATAATAAACTCCATTGAGCTCACATCCTACAGCTACCAGATCTGAAAATTGTGAACAACAGTTACTAACACAGGAGGAGCACATGGGTCTTGCTAAGGTGAGTGCTGAAATGCGGTCAATCTTTATGGCATTCACAGCTTTTTAAATCAGACATTGATATGTCTGCCAACAGGCTTGTGCACAATGAACTGGTCTCATTAATGCAGATAAGATTAAATACAGTCCTAGTCCTACTCTCAGATTCTCTGACTGAGCAGTTGGAGGACTAAATTAGGATAAATTCCTTAGCACAGGGCTGTGCAGCACCTGCAAGTGGAGTTTTCCTCCAATACTATTCACCTGCTGGTCCCCACCCTCTTTGATTTCAAGAAGGGAATGTGAAAGAACAACTTACATGCACACACGCCTGTTTCATACCTAGGCTTGTCTTCTGAGTAGTCACAGTAGAGCCCTTTGTGGGGATCACAGACATCTGCTTCGTTGCAAGGCTCTCCTGCCTGCTTGGCACAGACTTTACAGCAGCCACAGCCATCCTTCACGAGGCTCACCCCAGGGGTGCAGGCCGGCACCGGCGGGCATCGGCATGGCCAGTGGCAAACTTCCTTGCGCTGGACTTCACCAGTTTCTGAAGGTTTATCTCCAGGCTGCTCTTGTGGGCTGTGGAAAAACTTACACACAGTGGGCTATTTTGAGCACTGAATGCATTATGTGTAGCTGGAATGGCATAAAATGAAGTCAAGATGGAAAAAACACCAAGTTGCATGAAGATACATAACATTTCTCATCTCAGAAGACCAAAAAGAGAGAGGATGTGAGGTTTAGGTAGAAGGCAGAGGACCATTTGCATCAGTCAGTATCATACACTGAGATGTTCCACCAGTGAGCCTGGCCTCCTGCTGGAACAAAACACAATTCACTGGTCTTTCCTTTGCCTTCTACAGAACAAAACTGAACAGAATTTTTTTTTAAAAAGTGTTTTAAAGTAAATGGTGGTTTTATTGTAAGTGTTCCTTCCTACAAGCCATCTATTAAATTAATTAGCTTTTGATTTCTCACATTGTTTATGGCCAGCCACAGTCCTTGTGTGCCAGTTCTGATGGGAAGACCCTTTTAAAATAGGGAAGCTCTTTTGAATGTTTCTTTTGCTCCAAAATTTGAGTAGATGCTTGGGAAGGAGCATTATAATATTTACAAATGCTCTTGTGCTACATGCAAAAAATTAATCCTAATAAGGGAGGCTAGTAGTTGTACTGAGTTTAATAGGTCACTTTCTAAGAGTGCCTCTATTTGCATGACTAAGCTTTCATTGAATCCAGGGCTTACAGAGCAAAGACACATCTCATTAAAGAGATTTGTATCAGCAGTAGGAAGTCAAGATCTAGCCAGAATTTACTGGTTTACACATTCTGTCTCAGAATTCATGTCTTTTTTTTTTTTTTTTTTTTTTTTGTCTTTTTTTTTTTTTTTTTTAAGTAAAGGAAGACCAAACTAATTCTTGATGGGTTTATTTTTCTGAAGCATGGCGTGAAAGGATCTGAGATAGCTATAGTCTATCTGCATTTTTTAAGAACTACATCTAAAACTTATCAGTTTAGATCTTAGCATTAAATCTTTTCATGCTGCTGATTTCAGCAGAAATGCAGATCATGGTATAGTTATTCCCCATGGATGACTGGTTCCATAGTTAAGTGGGGGCATGCATAGCACTTGGCCATTAGATAACATAAGGCCTGGGAGCCACTCCCATCACACAGCTCTAACTGCCTGAAGAGCAAAAGAAGACCCAGCCCCTCATCAGGTGCTGGTATCACCATCAGGCTTGCAGAAAAAAAACCCAAAACATATATCCTATATTTTTTCTGTGCATATGAAGCCCAGCCTATCAGTTTCTCTCTGTTCCTCCAAACTGCAAGGCTCTACTGGTGTAGAAATCACCTCCAGCAGAGATGCTGAGGGAGAGCTGAGAAAGGGGTCATTCAGCTGGGTTTCTTGCGGCTCAACTTTTAAACTGGAAGTATCTGCAGAATTCAGCATTTCATATGTCATAGCCCAGGAAAGCTCTTGCAGCAAAATTGAGCTGGCTTAATTGCGTGCAGTAGTAAATGACCTTTTAAAAGGCTTTCTTCTACCACTAATTTCCATTTTTCATGGTCATTTACAACTATACTTACGATATCTTAATCTGCAGCTACTAATGAAGCTCTAAAGTAGTAGCTTTCAAGTTCCTTTGGCTGAATGATTTTTAAGCTAGATATTAATTTACATAAGCAATTCATATAGTAAATGGATGTTAAAAAACGTCATGTGGTATTCCATGCAGTATGAAGAAGATAGTTTCATAAATGTGTCATTTGTTAAAGGATTTCTTCTAATCCTTTTTGCCTAAATGCAGCAATAATACAGAAAACAACTAACTCAAGTATACTTTTTTGAGGCAGCTAAGCCTGAAAACCGCGTACCTATAAACCGTAATGTTAATTGGATGAATGTGTGCATTGGAATATAAAGGTTCTTAAAGGATTGTTCTGAAAACAAGACATGCAGGTGTTCCTATACATTTAGCAGTGTATAAGACAATATGGTTGCTTTAGGAAACATTTCTTTGCTGCCTTTCTCTTTAGAAGCAGAGTGTTATCATAATTATTAGCAGCAGCATCATCATCAGGAATTTGGCCATATGCCAGCAATATGAAGTTATGTGACTTGACTCAGGTATCATGTTTCAAGATGGGTATGCATAGCAGGAAGTAATCTTATGCACTTCAACCAATAAGTTTAATTTGTATTACAAATTGGAACATGCTTTAAACCTACAGACTTCTACTTAGGGGAGTTTTCTCTCCTTTTTTTAGAGAAAGATGTCAGCTGTAAGGTGTGAGACTACAAAGTTCTTGCAAAGTAAGAAAAACAATTAGGCAAATATCTGATAGTTTTAACTGTGGAATTACTGAGAACTTTGGTTCACATGAAAAATCTTCACATATCTATTAGGTTTCAGTGAAAATGTAAAGTTTGCTTGTACAGTTTACAGGTCAAATATTTTTCTGATTTGTGCTTCCCCAAGTTTCTATACCAAATGTATTCACATCACACAAGCCCCTTGCATACTTTTCCTGATCCTATGGGCAGATCAGAAAATGAGACCATTGTGTAAGGACCCTTCATGTGTTTGTTTTCCTATGTTTTAAAGGTTGAACAAGGTCGGTGTGGTATAAATAAGCAAATAGCAAAAGTAGGCAATGTATTATCACTAATGTTCGGTTATCTTAGTCTGGCTTTAAATATGCAGAAAGTCAGCGGAGGGAAACAGCCGTTTGAAAGTTCTGTTGACATTCATCTTGATTGTAAAGGAAAAATACACTGTGTGCACGTAAAGTGGATTTTCAAAAATAAGTAAATAAATAATGAAATTGGCCTTTGACACAAATCCCTTTAGAAAAAGCTATCACTTAAAATTTTCTCGTAAGAGACAAGGTATAATGCAGCCCAGGTGCCTTTCTCATTTGTAAAACTAGCCTGAAGTCAGACTGCTGTGTGTATCCATACGTATTTGCAAACACATGTATACATATATATATGGAATATGAGCACAGATGTTTACTTTCTTACTGCATCAGATAGTCATCTGTGCTTATCTTAAAAAAAGAGGAAAAAAGCAACGTCAGTGGCAATTTAAGCTTCCCTAACACTTTTTTCTTCCCACCAAGTCATATTAGTGTACAAAGAGAAAAAAATTACCAAAACGTGACTGATGCAGTAAATAAGCTGCAAATGAAATTTACTCAGGAGTAGGGAATGGCTCCTTATTCTTTATGAGGAATTTACTTCTCTGAAATTTAATTCGTCATTAAGCAAATAAAAACTTTTAACTGGGACAAGGTGAGGAAGGGAGAAATCTTTTTCTTCTTTTTAATGAACTTACCTGTTGAGTACAAGGGATGATGAAGATGGTGGGAACAAGGAGCCACCGCATGTTCCTGCACATTCAGAAGTGAAACTGGGAGATAGGGAACAGGCTGAGCTGTGTCAGAGGAAGCACTGAACACAAAGCTCTCCTCTGTCTCCCTTGCCAACCCTACTTTCCCAGCACATGCACGAACACATACACGCATTCACACTTGAAATTCTCCACTTCATACAGAACCCGCTTCACGCTGAAATTTCCAACTGGTCTTCTTTTCTCTGCCCACTGCTAGAATACAGATTTTCACACCCTGCTTGATCCCATCCAGCTGATTCAGCCAGACTTAATTGAGGTCGGGTAGGGTGACATCTGATTCTTAAAATCCTGGTGCTGGAAATGCAGTGTTATTTTTAACTTATCTTTAAATCTATATTGCAGGAATTTCTGAAATCTGAAGGGCAGAGCCCCAAATACATGTATTTTTTGAGATGGAAAAAGCAGAGTTCTTCAAAATTTCTAATGTATTGTGCCTAGCAAATCATTGCATAAAAAGTCACAGTCAGTACATGCTCTCTAAAGAGGGAAGTAGATGCTATAAAGTGCTGTAGTGCTGCTACGTATTCTGCACTGCGTCTTTCCGTGGAATCTTAATGGGAAGCCCAGACTATAATGTACTTTTCCCTGAAGTATGCACCTTGTCTTATTGCTGTGTTGCCCCACTTAAGCACAAGATTGTTCAAATCTCCAAATTCCTTTCCCCTTATCACCTACTATCAAAGTGATGTTTTTTATTTTTAGGCTAACAAGTGAGGGTCTCCAGGGTAAGATAAAAACTCCAGCCCTGCAGCAGTGGTGGTGGTGCCCTGATAATGCTCCTCCTTCACATTTGTCCTTGCTCAGGCACCTCCTGTGAAGCCCACGAGTTACTAGGGGAGGCTGCCAAAGACCACACTCACACTGCAGCCATGTGTGGACAGAGGCAGTAGTGGGAGTAGGATAACAAATCCAGTCTAAGCGATTCTGTTTGGCTCCCAGACTTGGAGCATCACGTGCCCTCTGCAGTTATAAATGCACCCTGAACTGCCCCTCCAAACTCTTGAGCATTCAGCTGTAACACTGAAAATCTGCTTTTCTTTAGCACAATCACTTTCTTACATAACTCAAGATAAAGTCCAGGCAGTACCTGGGTGACAAGTGAATGCTGCAGATCAGTTCATTTCATTATGTTACTCTGGTGTGTGGTAGTGCAGACTCAAGCCATCCTTGTGTTTCCCTTTGAAAGCTTATGAACATAGCACACAGGTTTCTCAAAAGTCTCTCCTGTGTACTATCAAAACATAGCTTCTTTCATAGAATCAGAAGATAGTTGAGGCTGGAAGAGGGCCCAGGGGGTCTCTAGTCCAACCCCTGCTCAAGCAGGGTTCATTCTGAGATCAGACTGGGTTACTCACAGCTCTGCCTATTTGGATCTGGAAAACCTCCAAGGGTGGAGGCTGCTAAACCTCTCCTGGCAGACTTTCAGAGGGATAATAACGAGAAATGCTGGCTGTCTGAGGAGATTCCAGGTACGGTTTTCTCTTGCAGCCCCAAAGACACCCCTTTCACTCTCCAGCCTGTAAGAAGTGAGGACTAGCACATCCATTCTCCTAGAACTCCAAGGGGAGCACACAGCATTCATTTGAAATGTGTTGTTTCTCTTTGCATTGCAGACATAAAGCATGTGACCAGTGCAGGACCGGGAATGCTCTGTGTGAGCTGGCAAAGACCGGTCTGATGTGAATAATGGTCCCCAGTCTTGGGAAACAGGAGAGAGAGACTTCTGTAGTATTACCCATTGGTTTTATATGGTGTATTTTGCTGGAATCACCTGGAGAATGTGGTATCTGGGTTTTAGAGAGTGAGACTTTGAAACTGTAGTTAGAGTATAATTAAGCTGATTGATAGAAAATGTTGGGTTTGGAAGGAGTGGGAGGAATGCTCCTCCCCGAGGAAGACATTTTGGTGATATAACACATTAAAATGTCATTGTAGGTGGCTGGATGATTGCTCACGTGTGCAAATCAACCAGCATACCTCTTCAGCCCGAGAAGGGCCTCCTGCTAGGAGCACCACTCCTGCTAGGGAATCAGCTCTCCAAAACAACAATGTGCCTTCACTGCCTTTCCCTAACAAATGCACTTAAATGAGGCTGTCTGGACCTCGCAGTACCTGCAGTACTGATCCCTGCATGTATAATAAGTAGCCACAAGACCACAAAGACAGCAGCACTAACCCCTATGCATAAATAGTGCACCAGTGCTTTGACTACTCAGTATTGGAGTCTGTGTCTCTGCTAGTATTGTCTCTGATTTAAGTGAATGGAGGCGATCTGCCCTTTTCCTCTCCTGCAGGTCTTTAGTAATCCCCCACAACTCAAAAACTAATGTTTTTAATGCCATGTCCAGACTCAGCAACAGTTTGTCTGTATTCATCCTTCTTGCCAAATCTCCCTTGCAGATTTGATTACATAAAGCATCATTCATTTCCTGAACTAAACCTGCTCTGCTATCTGGTGCCATTCTAATACCACCCTGAACAGAAATGTAATTTAGTTGTATATTCAGTGACCTCTCAATACTGCACACATCTCCTTGGTGCCAAAAAATCATCTTCCTGTCTGTGAAATATGCCATGTAAATCCACTGTCTTAAGAGATAGAAATGTATGAGTTATAAACCCATAAATTAATACAACCATGCATTCTAACTAGATACAAGGTCTTAGACAAAATGCCAGAGGTATTCATCATTGATACTTGTGGGCCAGGATTTTCAATACTCCCTACTGGGCTTGGTGGAGTTACTGAAATAAAATCCATCAAAGCCAGGGTTGGGTTTGGTCGTTCCCAATAACTGGGTGTTAGTTCCAGACACACACCAGAGCTGGGGACTCACCTTTTGGCCGGAAGGTTTTTGCATGTTGTCCTGTTTTGTTGTTCTTTGGGCATGGATGTTACAGAGACTCCTCTGTTTGAGTCAAACCTACTGTCTGTGTCTCTTCTTTCAAATAAATAAACAGATGGGTAAAAAGGAATAGAAACATTATATGACAACATATTGCCCTTGGCTCACCCTGTCTCACATGCTGTTTGCTCACTTGGGCTTTGGAAGGAAGCTGCCTTCTTCAAAACAACAGTGCTCCAAAATCACTGATGGATTTCACTGAGGTCTGCTTGCTATTGCTGCAACTTGGGCACACCAAGGCACAGACATCTCCCTGCTGGAAGTGACAGGGTTTGTTGCCAGGCAGCAACAGCTCCTCAGATTAACCATGCTCAAAGGTATGGTGAAGTTCCCAGCTGGAAGCCTGAGGCCAGGAGCTTTGATGGTCACTGCAGAGGAATCCCACCCATCACCGATGCACTCTTGTGAGGTTCCTCTCTTCTCTGCTGGTCAGCTGCTCAGCTTTTGTAAATTTGGGCCATTTTTGCTTCTCTTCAAATTGAGTTTCAGACCCAAGTTGCACTCAAAAATGTTCCATAGCTCTCCTCTTGGAGCACCACCAACAACAGCACGTTCTCAATAAGCTGAGTAAGGAACTTCTCCCAAGGTGATGGGGGTACTTCCAGTGGGACAGAAACTCATCTTGTCCTGCATACCCACTTCAGCAAGACCATGTGCAACACCAAGGTCGCTGTTGGAAGGGTAGAAATGCTCTGTACAAGGGCAGCTATACTATGTTCCCCACAGTGTGCCACTGTTTCTATTTTAGCTGTGATCTGGTTTCAAACTAATTCATAAAGCTTCTCTGAGCTATAACAGGCTACCTCATATATGAAGATATTTACATGCAGGTTTAAGACTACGTCCCATTTTCAAAACTAATTTATGAAGGTATATATACTATTTTCTTCTAACAGGCCTTAAACACAGAAAAGATGCCACAAAGTGCTTGTATTCCTAAGCACACATCTCTGAAATGTTCCATCTTTCTGTGACTACCAACCTTGTGAAACTAGAAATTCTCAGAATTCTTTAAGTTGAATATTTGTCATCAGAGAAAGCCTGAGTTTCTGGTTGACAGATCATTTAAAAATATCTGTACACACACACTGAACGGGTTCAGTCTGTGCTCTGCCTAGCTCTCTGGGGCAGGCTCTGTGCAATCAATCCAGAAAGGCACAGGCTGCAAAAAGCAGGCCAAAGCGGAGGGAGAGACAGGAATAAAAATGAAGACAAATTGGGGACCCACCGAGCAAGGCAAAGAAGCACAACTGTGCTGAGCTAACTTATTACGCGCTGGAGTTGGCCAATTCTGCACACAGTGCAGCGGCTCTGCTTTGTTCAGTTTGATGCTGAATTCACTGTGACAGAATAAACTCAGATCAGCCCAAACCGTATTTGCAAATCAGCTTTTCTCCTCATAGTCCATCTCTGTGGGCACCCCAACGCTGGCAGCTCCAGCCTCCCCTACCTTCCTCCCCCACAGCTGGGCTGCTTTGCAGAGCAGGCAGAGAGCTGCTCCTCAGGGAGAAGCGCTGTCAGGATAAATATTTGAGCAGGGCAGCTAATCCTGCATGTCAGGAGACATGTGAATGTCCGCTGAGGCTTGTTCGGTTCTCAAAGGGTTTCCATTGTTAGTTATAGGAGGAAATAGTAAAGCAGCTTCCCAAACTCCTGGGCTGTTTACACATGTAGTTTGTGTGCCAGCTAAAAAACATTCCTGATGGAAATGAAAATAAGGTCCCAGCCAATGTCCTACCCAAACCTTCCTTGAGGGTAAGGCATGGGAGAGACACAAAAAAAGAGTTGTATTTTTTCCCAAGCCACCAGTTGGGGATTTATTAAAATTTTATTTCATTCCCAATACATACTTTATTAACCTTTAAAAAAAAGAAATCCACATAAATACTGGGCATTCACATTGCTATCTCCAAATTTATTTTGGCACAAAGTCATCCGAAAGACAAACTCATCTCTTTGGTCTACAGGAAAAGTATATGATGCTCTCTACAGACATAAATTGTACACATAAACTGTAGGGCACTGGCTGGATCTGGTGCCCATTTTTCATGTCAAGTGTCTCAGGAAGTGAAACAGCCCCAGAGAGGGAAAGGAAGGCTGCACCTGCTCCTCTCCTTCCTGTTGGTGGCATCACCTCCACTTCTTTCTCCTCATAAGTGAAGAAGGTCACCACCACATCCCTCCTCCTGCATACAAGAAAGCTGCTCCCAGTTTCAGGGCTGAAAGGATTTATCCCTTCATTGGATAGATAAGTTAAAAATAGCCGAAGCTGGGGAACTGGTGGTGGAAATTCCAAAGAGCAAACGCTGGGTGGGCACAGCAGATCTGGCCAAGGTCCAGGGTTCACAAAGATCGTAATAGCCCATGTTCAGGTTCTTGTAAGGGAGGATTTTGGAAAGGGCATAAGAGAGTTCTTGTCCCAGCCCTCAGGCTATGTCTTTCAGGGTCTACAAAGCAATGAAATATCCAAGAGAAAAAAAATCCAAACATCATTATGACAAGGGTATGGAGAATAGTGTGAAATTTCTTTATTTTTCTACTTAAGAATCTCACCTCAGTATATTTGTATGAAAGTGCAAAACCTACAGGAAACTCAGTTTAAACATTCATGCTTGGTTTATTTTCATTTTCCTTTAGAGCATCAAAAAAAGCATCAAAACTTACAAAACATCCAATCAAAACCCTACATCAACTCAAACTCTCCAGAGGGCTTGCAAGCTTGCCCTGCTTGCAGGAAAGTGTGGCTGAGTTGTGTTGGGTTGACCCCCTCAACAATTCAGTTGTACAGTTACTCTTCTTCTTGCATGCCTACAGCAGAAGTCCCTGTAAATCATCAGAGGAAAGGCAAACAAACACTTCTGTTGCACAACTGTGTCCATTTATTTTATCCCAATGCTTTGGTCCAAATAACGTGTTCACCATCACCACCAGGATGAAAGAGAAGAGATGGCAGGAAGGAATCAGCAGGTGAGCTCTCCAAACACTCTGATTTGCCATGTGGGTGGAAGGGAAGGACAGATAGAAAACCAGGAAGGGGTTACAGCAGAAGTCTCCTAGTGAATGATTGCACCTGAATCAGGCATCTCCAATCCAGAAAAGCCCACAGGACAGTTCAAACATAAACAAGTGAATAATGTGTCTGGGATCCAAGGCTTTCAGTACTATTTTGCCTAAAGGATTATTTCATTTGCATTTTCTATAAATGAGTCATGACCTATTGATAGCTACAAAACTCTCCATATTTATTCTGCAAAAGTTGTACCTCAGAGATGTCACCTTATGGTTTTTTGCCTCATTAAAATTCTGGCTCCCCACATGGTGGGAGACATGGTACTGACTCCAAGTGGGACAATGCAGTGGCAAAAAGCAAAACCAGGGAAATCTAAGCGGGAGAGAGAAACAGAAGGTTTAGTGCTGCTGGAGCCAGATTATTCACGAGACTGGTGTCCCCTATTCACTGCTCTGGTCTTATGCCTAGGAGACCTCAGCTAGGGCTGAGGGGTGCAGGCACTGCACCTAACACCTCTCCCTCCCTCTCCTGCTGACCAGTTGCCAGAGGGAGAATACCCTGGAGTACCTGGGCAAACCAGGCATGGCCCTGCACTGCAAAGCTAATTAGGAAAAAGGAAGAAAACCTTCCCAATGCAATTTAAAGCAAGAAAGATATTAGGGTTTTCTTTTATGTATTCTCAATAATGCATCTCTTCCTCCACCCCCTGCCTTTTTAAATCTTTCAGGCCACCTTAAATTCACTGGAGAAATGCTCAGTCTTGCATTAGGTACAGCCCTGCCATCTGTCAGATTTTTTTTTTTAATTAAACGCTTGTTTAATATCAGGGAGAAAAATTACAGCAGTGGCTTGTTTTTTTATTTCAGTCCAATACATGTTTGCTCTCCTAAATGAGTTCAGAAACAAGCAGCAACCCTGGCATTTCCTGGGGAATCCACTTCATCCAAGACCTCATCCAGACATCCCAAGGTTGGGCTCCTGCCTCAAATCCTGTCTCACCAAAACTGTAAACTAGCTTCAGTGATGGCAACATCCTGCTTCTGTGGGCATCTTTATGCATGAAAAGGAAAAGTTTCATTTTAAGGGAAAAAGGTTGGGTTTTTTCTCATAAGACTAACAGGTCATGTATGTTTATCTGCATTCCAGAGAGACTTTATGAGGGAAGACTACCAAAGCACCAAAAGACCCTTCAACCAACAAACAAGAAGACACAGTAATGAGAACCTCAAGCCAGACAAATTCTTCTGTTTAACAGAATGAACTATAACACAAAATGTGGAGGGATGTGGCAGTTCTCTGCCTTTTTTTAGGTGAAATTCCCCTAGGTGTCCTCCAACGGGGACAGGTACGCATCAGCTAGGAACCCTTTCTGTTTCTGGAGAACCACAGGTACTTTCATGGTGCAGTTCACTTCTTCAAATGGACACTTCATCTTCAGGCTGAAATGAATTGCTCTGTTTGAGTACCTCTGTACCTTTTTGTCTCTGGTGACCATGCTGGGATCTTGGGCTGACATCTGATGAGACAAGTGTGTGTTTTCTGTCTAGGCATCTCTCTGGCACAACTACTTCAATGAAACGAGTAATTATTCCCGAAGCTTAGGTGACAAGGTACAGTGTAAAATTTGATGCTTAGACATGCTCAGGTGACCTCACAATCCCTTCCGGCCTTCTCTCTGAGTTTCTGAGGCTGGCACCAGAGCCATAAGCATGCTGCAGCCTGCTATAGGGTTGGCATAGGCAGTCAGGACCAGCCCATGATCCAGATTACTTGGAAAAGTGGTTTTGGTTCTTTGGCAGTGAGAGGGGATGCCCCTTTGGCAGCGCCCAGGGTGAAGTCACAGGAGAAATCAGCCACAGCTACCCAGCGAGCACTGACTCAGCATCTCAGCACAGCACAGCACGCTCCACCAGCTTCTTCCTTTCAATATGAAGAGGGCTTCAACAAAAAACTTAAGAGAGATTCACCAGAGAACCTCTGAGCATGGAGGATTCATTCATTGTCATTGTTCTGATTCAAGCCTATGAAGATTTTGAATATGCTCACATTACTCATTCACTCTGAACAGAAGAAATGAGCATTCTGGCTTCCATATACTTAAGCTACATTCAACAGAAAAGAAACCCCAGGTGGTTTTTTTGAGGGACCCAGGTAAGGTTAGATAAACTGGCAACTGGCTCTTTTTTTCTTACGAAACTATGAAAGGTGGGATTTAGAAACTGCTTATTTGAGATGCTGTTGCAACTGTGGAAAATGGCAGATGTTCCTTGAAGTATTCTGTTTGGAAGTAGGATATTTAGAACAGTTGGTGTATTTGTGGTGGGGAGCTTGCATTGTTCCTCCAATAATCTTGTCTGGTTTCACACTGTAACTCTTACTACTGTGTCAAAACAGGCAAATTTGTTCTCTGAAAGCCAGGAGGCAGATAAAGGAAACAATTACAAATAATGCTGTAGGGTTTCTATACTGAAACAGAAACAGGAAAAAGCTCATATCTAATCTGCACTTAAGAGGTTTTCCCACCCTCCAGAAGATCTTTCCCACAACAGGCTCAGACTCATTCAAAACCTTTCAGGGGACTTAGTCCTGCCCCGACTGCAGATGGATCCTGACAAAAATAATGGAGAACCGAGACAAAAATGCTTCCCTAAGTCATGTCTCCAATTCAAGGCAAGGTCGCAGTGTGCTGGGAGACAGCCCGGGGTGAACACGCATGGATGAGCGACACTGCCTGACACCCAGCCTGTTACGACAGCAGCGAGGAGGTGACATTAAGTGAACCGCAGAACACGCACTCCAGACCTTTGCCGTGGGCAAATGCACTCCCACAGACACAGCCCAGAGGATGTAACTGCAGTGGTACAGAAGGGTAAAGCTCAGCTGTCGATTAGAATCTCGGCAAAGTCTCACTTAGCATCCACGTTACTCATACACATGTATGGGCAGCCTGAACTTTGCCCAGACGGAGAGGAGGCTGGAGGGGAGGACGAAAAGACACACCAGTTCAGGCAGGGTGGTCGCACCATCTAAATTCAGCAGCTCACGTACGGATTGTAACATCCCAGCTCCATGCACAGCCCACATAGTCTTCAGGCATCTTCAAAGCATTGAACCAAGCTCAACCTTTCCTCAGTGATGCTGGACCTCCAGCTGCTCATACTTTCCCAGACACAGTCAGGGCTCAGCATGGGTCTGGCACCTTTTGCAATAGTTAGGGTGGAAACATTGATCCAGGTTTGGGGGGAAGTGAATTTACTAATACAGGTATGAGCAGTGCTGTGCCTGCAGCCCTCAGGGCCAGAAAATGGTCTCTGCTCTGTTTTATTATAGTGGAAAGACAGCCTCTGGGTCTAAAATGTACCTGGTCATTTTTCCATGTACATTTTGCTAAGAGGATCCAGAGTGCAGTTGCCTATTATGCATTATATCAGGAAATTACTATCATTAAAAACCATTTTATTCAATCAGTTTTAGAGTCATCTGGCAGCTGCCAACTTTTGTCTTCAACTGTACATTGAGAGAGACTATGTCTACATGACTGTCAGCCCTATGTAGGTCTCTTGAAAATACCAAGTATACCTTCAAAATATCTAGCTGAGGTCCTGCAAACAGACTTGCCGTGGCAGCATGGAAATCTGGCCCAGCAGGATATCTCTGCTTGCCTTTCCAAAGGTGACAAACCATTCAGAGCATCCAATGGATACTTCTTTAAAACAAACTGGGCTTAAAGAAAACCTAGTTTGTCCCTCTCTCTTAAAACATCAACCTGAGACCTAAAATCAGTAGTCACATGAGAAAAGGGGGAAGACAGTGGCATGAGAAGCCTGATAGGATCAGAGACCTGTGCAAGCCTGTTGTGAAATCAGAGCAAGTCCCCAGCAATGAGAAGACAGCTGCATCGCTGTCGGTGGCTGGAGCACCCCTCAGCACAGCAGTGCCTCCGTTCTCCCTTTGCCTTCTGCAGATGTTCTGTGATTACTGCTATTGAAAATACCTGCCTTTATTCTCCTTCATTCCTTTCTTTCTGACAGGATAAATTACTGCACTCAGAAAGTAAACAGCTTTTGCCATTCTCCTGAATATCAGTGCTGCTATAAAATGTTTAGAAAAAATGCATACAATGCAGAAAATAATACTGAACACCAGTTGTTAGTATTTTCATTGTGCCATAGGAGTGCCTAATATTTAACTGCTATTACAAGCTGAGAGTGCCTTCCCTCCAGGACCCCAGGCCTCAGCTCTTCAAAGACTTCAGGATGTGCTCTCACCTGACCTGTGCAGTTGCACACAGAGACTATTTGATGAGCATAAAGGTTTGTGCCTAAGTATTTGTAGGGCTGGGCCCTGACCTGATGAGAACAGAAAATTGGAGAAAACTATGAGGAGTAGCAGAGCAGTTCAATCTTGATTGGGCAAAATCAAAGCTGAGGCACTCAGCAGCACCAGAAGCCCTTTACGACTGGTAACTTCTGTCCCTTTGAGAGAGAAACCCCGGAGCTCTTCTTAAATCCTCAGACTAATTGAGTCTCGTCAAGGCCTGAGGGATACAAATATCACCAGCTCCATCAAGTTGCTCACATTATGTGTCCAGCTGTACAGTGATGAACACAGGGACGCAACAAAGGGAATCCTTCCTGATTTATGCCCTGTCACTTGACCTATAATTTAAAATCTCTGAGATCCCTACATCTTTATAGTCAACCTCACCCAACACAGAGCTTTATTTTGAGCCAGATAGCTCCAGAACTGAGTGCAGACGCTTCCCATTGACCTACAGCATTTCTGTCTGCAGACTGTCCAGTCTGGATTTGAGGAATCCCCTTCTCCTGCATAAACAAGTCCCCAGCTTGCCTGCATCTGAAGTTCAACCACTTGACTGTCTTGATCCTTTTAAATAATGACACTTGAGTCTTCTCTGAATGTATCCCAGACATTTATTTGTAGGCTATAAGGAGCTCCCACATTCATCTTCTCTTGTGCAGGCTACGGGACTTGCTGCATCTTCTTCTATACTTGCCTTCTCATTTTCTCCGTCAGCCTTTTTACCTTTTTTTTGTACTTTGGCTCACACCCAATCTCTGATGGAGTGAGCTCCTGCTAGTGTGAGTTCCAGGGAACAACACTGTGCTGGGTGAGGGCTCCCTTTGGCCCAGGCTCCCTCAGCCACCAATTCCCACAAGTGACTCCTTGTTCCCAGCGTGGACCATGCACATCAGCAGCACAATAAAATAAGGGGGCAACTAAGCTGCAGCTTTTTTCCAGGTGCTGTGTTTTTTCCTCTGAGAAAAGGGTGGGAGGGAAGGAAGGAGGAATAGAAATGTGTCTGGGTCATATTTTCCTCATTTGTGTTTTTATTACCCCTCCTTTTACTTAGGACATGTCAGTAATTTAGAAGCCCTCTAGTGAAGTGCTCTTGTTGACAGTCAGGGTCAGAGCAACACACACTGGAAAAACCATAACAGAACAAAAGCTTATACAGGTTTTCTACAAACTCAACTGCCATGCCCGGCCAAGACTAGCTGCTACCCAGCAGCCCAAAGCAGAAGTACCCCGTGGGATGGCCTGAGTGCCTCTGTCCCCATCGTCAACCACTGCCACCCTCAGCACAGGACAGCCTTGGCCAGAGGCAGCGCTTACAAAGGAGCTTCGTGGGTTGGGGGTTCCAGAATTACTGTTGATTAGGTAAGCCAGTCTTTCTTGAAATTGAGGGAGGAGTGACTGAAATGCAGGGTTAGTAAAAGAAAAGAAGGAGAAGCAACAAATCAGCCCAACATGGGTACTTGCATGCCCAGCAGCCACAAGGGAGGTTATCCAGGGGTGTCTCTCCACTGGCCATGGCCACTTGGAGATCAACGCTTTGACTTCCACTGTCTCCTGGTTTTGTCCAGGCTCTTGTAGACAGCTGTCTTGATGAGGCTGGCAGGAGAATAAAAGCCCATGTTCCTGAGGCTGCCTATTTTGTCTAAGTGTGGGTGGCAACACACACTGGTTCACAATCATTGTTCTCTTTTGCAGAGGGGCAGGAGGGGAGTTCAGGCTGAATTTTGTAGTGGGGAAAGACTGAATGTTTCACAGTCCACTTTGTGCCCTGCCAAGGTCTTATAAGTGGAAGAAATCCTTATTTCTGCAGAAAGTAGAATATCTGGTGGGAGATAGGAGAGAGTAATTGCACATCCAGCAGCAAGTCCAGCAGATCCTACATTTCTTGACACTTGGGTTATTAATGCCATTTTGGAAATGTCAAACAGAGCACTGTGGAGGAGCCTATATCCTGATAATCAGGAAAAAACCCACAGAAGATGTGAAAGCGGCTTTGCTGTGATATTCTTGGACGGCTACAGCTCTAAGAGGCAACCACTGAAGATTTCTTTTTATAGCAACAACAGCTCCAGTGTCACCTAATGGGGACTGAGAATTTGGGTCATAAGGTGGAGCTTTTGCAAAGGGACTTTTCCAAATGTGGCTCTGCTCTGTGCACTGCTGCATGCCGAGCATCGGCAGGTAGGAGATGAAATGGCAGCGCTGGGGTGTCCGGGTAAACACCGCCCTCCCCACCTTCCCACTCTGAAGCATTGTGTCTCAGTAGCCAAAACTCCCAGAGGGACAATTTTTCCACTGCACCGCGAGGCATCACACGGGCAGTGTTAACACCACTCGGCCGGGAAGGCTCGCAGCAGGATTTGCAGGCGGAGCACTGCCCGCCTCGCCTAATGAAGAAGGACAGGACGGCTGACACGGACAGTGCCCTCCTGCGCTCCCTGCGGCGGAGGAAGCCTTTTTCTGAACACTTTCTTCTTAGGGAAAAGCTATTTAGCTGCTGCCTGAGCAACTGCTGGTTCACACCGTGAATCACAGAGGGTGAAAATGCTTTTCACAAGGGTAATGGTGGGAGTGTGCCGGCTCACAGGCTATTACTGCCGGGCAATGGGCTGCCCTTTCTCTGCCCACCTCCGGCCAGCCTATCGCTGTGCTTCTCATGCCTCCCGTCTGGAAAAGGCATCGAGCTGCAGCGCCGGAGGAGGGGGGGACACAGCGCTGGGACGGGCAGGCGGTGCTGCAGTGTCCATGCGGAGGGTGCCCGTGGCACAAACCAGGGCTTCAGGCAGCTGCCAGTGCGAAGCAGGGAGCCAGGGCAATTTACAGAAGAGAAGTACACGCTGCCCTTGATTTAGCAGTTTACTTTGTGCTGTCAGAGGGAAGCAGGGAATTGTTATGGTATTTGCCCCAGAGACATTCTTCCAAAAATTGAGTAAGTAAAGAGGAAGGCGTAAGCAAAATTTGTTGTGAGACAAGAAATATTAATAATGAATGGATGTTTTCCAGAATGGAAATATGTTAGTAAAACATCTGACCAGTGGCAATTTGGGAAAAGATTTAGACAACCATGTGTTAATTTGGCTAAGAATAGAAATACATTCAATTTAAACACAGCTGTAATGTGCCACAGAAGCTACAGAGGAGTGTCTACAGTGACCATCACTGTGGTTTCAAAAGAAAAAATTTTGAGGCTTAGGAGATATTTTGTGATATAACACTCCTGGTTATCCCTGCGGGCTTTTGGAGGAGGGTCCTCTGTCATCCCTATTCCCAACAGCAGGACAGAAAAAGTGGCTGCATTTCGGGAATCACATCAAACAGCACAATGTTGCACAAAAATACACAGTAAAAAAAGCCCAATTTCTTTCATTTGAAAAATTTCACTCCATGACAGTACTGGGCCAAGGTATGACCTCTGATCAAAATGAAGGGGCAGCAGCCGGGTTAGATACCCCAACCCACCTTTTCATCTGGGGTTGCAGGACACCAGCTCTCTGCCACAAAAGAACAACAAAACTCCACAATTTGCCTGGAAAAACTAAAGATTTGGGCCCAGAGCTGTAATTCCTTTGAGCACCAACTGAGTATCCATAACTGTCCCCAGCACAAGGAGCGATGCCATGTTAACATGCAGGGAAGAAAGATCACATCCTCCCAAATGTGAATTGATACTCCTAAATTAACACACTCAACAATCATGCCACAAACCTCAAAACTCATAAAGTTGTTTTGAAAAGCACATGATTTTTAAAAATGAACTTTTTTTACTGTTTTTCTGTTTACTCAATCTCTAGACTTTTGGTCTCTGAGGTCAGCTCTGCAGCCAAAGGGCTGCAAACTTTTTCCAAAACTGAAAGTCAAGTTTGCCAAGGAATTGTTTAGTCACACAAACTGAGGCTGTAAGGAAGAAACACCAAAGATCACAAGACTCCTGATAATTTTCTGGACTTGTCATCCCTCATGATTTGTCATGTAAGCCTGTGAAGAACGACAGTTTCAAAATCCTCTGAAATGCTCTCTAGTTCTATGGAAACTCCTGAAGAACTTAATACTGGATTTCCTTTTTAACTTTTTCTTTTATATTTCCTATTTTCTTTTATGCGTTTTTTTCGGGGGGAGAGGGGATGCTTTTTGGTGGTGGTTTTTTTGTTTTGTTTTTGGGAGGGGCTTTTTTGGTGTGGGTTTTTTTTTTACTAGTGTAGTACCTGAAGTACTTAGAGTGTTTATATACTTAATATTTCAAAATCTATGTAAGGGAACATTCAGAAAGGAGCTGTTTTCTGTCCATCCAGCTGGATTCAGCTGAGAAACTTTCACTCCTGTCTTCAGCATATTCCCTAGTTCAGATTTTCTAATAACAGAAGAGAGAAGTAAATACTAAATTGGCTCCTTTTATTGGGCAACTGGACAGACAGAAAATGGAAATAAATATGTAATACAGGAAAAAAAAAGTTTGTAAAAGAGGTAAAAAGAATTTTGTCAAATTTTCTAATTATTTATCATAATAGACTAGCTTGACAATCTCTCACTAAAAGAACTTAAAAGCTCCATGATACCTGCCCTCCCAACCTCACGTGCCACTTCCTCAAGGTTAAGCAGCTCACATTGCATTGCTGTCTCCACTACTTGCATGTAATTACATTTTCTGTGTAAGTTTGTATGTGTGTTCGTCATCTCACAGCAATTCATAGGGACATACTCTGGTGGCATGCTCTTGTGCCAGCCTTTGGAAATTGTCTGTTTTCTGTGAGATTAAGTTCTTCCCTCCTAATTAAAAGAATTTCTCAAATTTGGCAAAATTAATTGAATATACTATTAGCTAATTTATTTTTAGTTAGACCTAAGGGAAATTCCAATTATAGATGACAAAGTTCTACAGTGCATCTCCATCTTCTCCCTTCCCCTCAAGAAACTATTTCTGATGAGCCAAATCCTCCTAACACTTCCTACTTCCAGTACACCACTACCATTGCAGGCTGACTAGAGAGCTGCATACGACCAGTCTACAAACTAGGGTGACCCCAAGGACCTGAATTCTGGGTCCTGGAGGTGTCTCTGGGTGATGGCAGCTCCCTCCACCAGCTCACACTTTGTAGAAAACCAGGCAGTACCCACTTTCCATAGCTGCAGTGTCTGCCCGTGCTGGTGCCCATGTGTGAATTTAAAAGAATTCCCTGATGGTTTAATTGAATATTTGCTTAGGAAAAATGTCTTTGAAGGTAAACATTTCTTTGGAGACTGAAGGGTATTGCAGTTCTTTGGCCTCACGCTTCATTGTTATCCACCTCAATGGCTTTTATGACACCCTGGTATTTCTTAGCTGAAGCTCTGCTCATGGTGCACTGACAGCTTCCCCAACCAGAGCTTTTGTCTTTGTTTCTCCCATCACAAATAAAATGAAGAGGAAATAAAAAAAGAGTTCTGTGTTAGCACTCACCTGAGAGGCATCTGGCATTCAGGTCCAGGGCAGTACACTTAGACTGGCTTTAGCAGAGTCAGGACTACCTCCTTCCTAAATGCAGGATGTTTTATATGAAAGGGCACTGCTTCCCTCCTGAATGTGAGGGATTTTAGACATTCAGGCATACAGAGGTAAGGAATACACTTCAATTTGAGAGACTCCTTCTGCCTGAATTTGCCTTGGATTATCAGCAATGCAGCTTCTTCTGCTGTTTGTCCTCTTGTTGGATTCAGTGTGTGCGGGAGGGAGGGAGGGAGGGAGGGAGGGAGGGAGGGAGGGAGGGAGGGAGGGAGGGAGGGAGGAAGGAAGGAAGGAAGGAAGGAAGGAAGGAAGGAAGGAAGGAAGGAAGGAAGGAAGGAAGGAAGGAAGGAAGGAAGGAAGGAAGGAAGGAAGGAAGGAAGGAAGGAAGGAAGGAAGGAAGGAAGGAAGGAAGGAAGGAAGGAAGGAAGGAAGGAAGGAAGGAAGGAAGGAAGGAAGGAAGGAAGGAAGGAAGGAAGGAAGGAAGGAAGGAAGGAAGGAAGGAAGGAAGGAAGGAAGGAAGGAAGGAAGGAAGGAAGGAAGGAAGGAAGGAAGGAAGGAAGGAAGGAAGGAAGGAAGGAAGGAAGGAAGGAAGGAAGGAAGGAAGGAAGGAAGGAAGGAAGGAAGGAAGGAAGGAAGGAAGGAAGGAAGGAAGGAAGGAAGGAAGGAAGGAATTCGGAAGTTTCAGTGTCACGGTTTCCATGCACAGCTTAAGATGAGCTGTTAGCAGTAAAAGGTGTGTTTCCAAAGGAGTCTAACTAACCACATCAGAAACAGAAAATTTCCATGTGCATACATATACACAACACTACTATGGATGTGTTGCACAGTATAGCTAAACTGTTAGTAGCTACTATACAGGTGAAAGAAGAAAGGGGGGAAAAAAAAGGAGAAGAAAACAGTAAAAAGAAGAAATGAGGTTGCTCTCCCAAATGCACATAATAATTACACTGGCTGGTTGCTGTGTGCCCCTCTACAGCCTCAAGGCCAACTTCACTGTCTGTCCAGAGGCAGAAAAGGCCAATGACTATCAGGAGGGTTGTCATTCTGCTGTGTGAAGTTTCTCTGTCCAGACTGAAAATGTCGTATTCAGTAGCCTTCATGAAAACTGGATGCTGCTGCCTTTATCTGGCCATCCTCAGCTCTAGGTTTTCAGACCACATTTGCATTTCCTTCACTGTAGAGCAAACCAGACCCTCCCACCACTTCAGCACCATAGCAAGTGACCTCAGGACTCTACAAACCCCTCAGGGCTGGTGAGAGCAACCCAGGTCCCCCGAGGGTGGCACCAGCATCCATCTCCGCCTGCAGTTAGTCCTTGGTGCTGAGGCTGTGCAGTGGGAAGCCAGAGCTTGGCCTCCGGGAATGTCACCATCTGCCCTTGACACCCCTACAAGGAGACTGCCTAGGGTAGCTCTTGACACAGTTGCTTCAACAGGCCAGGCTCCTCTCAGAGAGGCAGCAGTGGTGCTGGGTGTCCATCACCTGGGTGCAGGCACCTGTGGTGTCAGCAGCCAAATCACTCACACCAGGCAGAAAGAGGGCTTGAGGGCTGTGCTTCAGTGGAAACAGACCCCAAAAGCACTGTAGGGTGAAGTTTGTTGCCTTTTGAAGGGTCACCTGCAGACCTGGATCAGCATGGGCTGTTGCAGGCACAGCTTTTGCCAACCAGCTCCCCACAGCCAGCTCACCAGCTCCCAGCTGAGCGTACTGCCCCGAGGCCTGGAAAAAAGTTCCCCAAAGAATTAGTGATGGTCTCAGCAGCATTGCACAGCTGCTGAGCGTCTGGCACTGCGGAGACATGGTTTGCAGCTAAATGCTCTGCTGGTGCCTGCAGGGCAGCGGTGACCCACTGGAGCTGCTGCTGAACCATTTCCTCTGACCCTACTGTGGGGTTTTATCTTCATGTACCACTGCAGTGACCAACAGATCCTGCCTGCTGGGACTTGGCTCCTCCACTGGAAAGGCTCAGGGCTGTAATTTGTCAGGCCAGATGCAGCTGTCTGTAGGGGTTTTTTGGGGTTTTTTGCAGGTCTTCAATTGCAAACAAGGCAGATGCCTGTTCCAAATACACATCTAGGATACCCACCCTTCTTTTGCCCTCAGCGGATAAAAAATATTCTTCGGGTGCAATTTGTCTTCTCAGAAAGAGGGGTCTAAGTAAGTCAGATGACTCATATGCAAGAAGGATCTGCTCCTGTCCTTCAGCTAGAAGGGGCACATAGGGTGCCCAGGGCAGCAGTGGGCACCAGCCGTGTGTGGTCCCATGCAAGGAGCAGAGATGCTCCCCAATACCCCTCCTGGCTTCCAGGGAACCCCATCTTGGAACTGCAGAGAGATCTGCTTTCAACAATGTGCAGCTTTTCCTCCTGTGAGTACCCTCACAGAGCACAGAGAATCCTGACTGTACAAACAAAAATGTGTATTTTTTTTATAAGCTCAGTGGATATAGTAATCATCAGAACACGCATCACCTTTTTATGCGTATCTCTCTCCTGGCAGTTCTTTATCAAGTACAATGTCTGCCTGGGTGAAATGCTGTCGCTTCTCTACTGCAGAGGGATGCATCTCTCACCATCTGAGCTCTCGTTTTCCCTGCATGCCCAGAAGATCTCGCCTAGCATGGAGAATAGCCAGACATCTGTGCTGTGTGCAGGGTAACAAGTGTCCTCTGTTTTCTCCCATGAGAATGATAAGGCTTTCACTGGATGTACTCAGAAAGAACAAACCTCTTGCTCTGCTATCAGATGTTCCCCCTTATGGAAAATGCAAGCCCCAGGAAATAGTTATGGCTCTACATAATTTCAGACAGGGCCTGGCCCCAGCCAGATTTTTAAAGCCCTGTTAAAAATAGATTTTCACTCCCCAATTTCATTTTCTATCCAATTTTCTCTCAGTGCTGCGCCACGCCCACGCTATTTCCTCCTTAAACTGAAATGCTTCCCACCACTGCTTCCTTTCAACACCCTTTGCCAGGCTTGTCATTTACTGTACATCTGCATTTTGCAAGCCACAGCCAGCAACCAAAAGGACCGAGCCTTTCATGTTTTGCTTAGCACCGGAGGGGGAGAAAGCAACATGTTGAAAGGCGGCACCAGCAGCTGACAAGGCACCCCAAAATGGGATGGGTGTGAGGCTGAAGGAGTGGTGTGGGAATGCTCTGGTGGCTCTACAGTACTTAAGCACAGAAGGCACTGGGGCAGTCTGACACATGAAGGTTATTTAGGGCTAAGAGCCTTCTTACGGTAAATGTTCTTCTGCAATCACCAAACCGAGAGAACAAGGTTCATAGTCAAGTCGGTACTGCAATTTGGAGAAGAGCCTTGAAATACAGTGTGAGCTAGATAAGTTGCAGAAATAGAGAGCAACCAAACTGAGATTTAAGAAGAGAGATGTGAAATGCTATCCTATCTAAGGGAAACATCAGTTGCATGAACACAGAAAGTAGGAATGTTGCTTTTGTGCAGCACAGCTCAGCCTAAGACGAGAGCCATACAGCAACACTGCAGGTGTATTCCAAGCAGGAACATCACTCATGTGTAAAACTAACAGGGGCTTTTCCTGAGGTAGACTGCCACAGGCATTCATCTGTGGGGCACCCTTCTGTCACAACTGAGAAAAAAATGCAATGTTGGAGGACATTCTGAGAGAGGAATGAAAAAAAAAGTTTGAAATAATCTGACAATTGAAGAAGGTGAAACTAAATGTATTCAAAAGAGGTAGCGAGATATTCAAAGAGATCATTGAGGTGTAGAAGATTATTTCTACAATTGCACAGACCACATCCTTATCCATTTATTGAGGACAAAATAACAGGCAGAGGACAAACAGGGAAAACAAGGATGAAATTACATGTACTTTTAAGAAACTGTGCAGAATTTCCACACTTGATGGAAATAAGTGGGACATGCTATGTAGTCCAGGCAGGCCTGTGCTCCTGGCTGCAGCTACTGTGGGCACACCACAGTTTCGTGCAGCAGCACAGCCCTGATGGCTCTTGCAGCTGCAGAGTGCTGCTGCACCACCTTGTGCTAGCCAGGCTCTCTCCTCCTCCCACCCACAAGAGCCTTGCCCCATTGCCCCTCTGATAACACTTCCCACACTTCATTCAGTGTAATTATCTTAATGAACATTTTCAACACAGATATCCTTAGAAGGATTTACTTGCTCAGAACTATATGCACTTTAAAATGTTACTCATCATGCTTATAGAAGCTTTTTTTTTTCCTTGGTTTGTATCACAGGTAGTCTGTTGAAAATCATGTAAATTTATTTTGTGTGGATATCCAAAGTAATACATCAGTTAGCACAGAGATGTGCAGAGGGACCTTCCCACAATGTGACACTTCATTGTGGCCCTCTGTCCTGTGCTGGAGCTGGACACTGTCTCTTGCAGAAATGGTGAGTTGTTGTTTTGAAATGCTGAGGAGAAGTTGGCAACCCTTTTCCTAACTTCAAGGCTTCATTTTTTTTTTCCCAAATGGTGTACTGTGGGTGTTCTGAAAGATTTATTTTGTTCTTCACAGGGAAGGTTATGCTGTGCAGTAGTCTCCTCCCACAGCTCTCTTCTGCAGAGGCTGGGGAGGAGGAAGCCCCTCGGAACCCCCAGTGCTCCACAGCTCCCCAAAGCTGCTGGGCTTGCATGGCAAAAGCAGATGGGTTCATTCACTGGAGCAAGAGGTCTGCGGGGAAGCTTCTTACGGGCTCAGTGAGCAAGGACACAGGAGGAGTAAATTGTTTATGGCTTCAGCTGCCAAATTTCATGTCTGCTTCTCTGTAGTGAGGGTCACACTGCTCTTGTCTTTCATCAGGCACTTTGCTGTTTAGTTTAGCCAGCACCCTCCATATCAGAAACCACTGTGCAGATGTACAGGAGTAGGTTATCTCACTTGGAGGCAGGGGACACTGTGGCAAGGCATGACAGATGCCCATCCGATTTTATGTGTCTGACTATACCAATGCACAAAAGGCCCTTCTTCTGTACCACGATAATGAGAGGACTGCACACACAGCGTGGCAGCAGGAGGTGTCCCAGAATCCCAATAGATTCCCTCCAACATCTGCTCAAGAATAGCTTTTTCTTTTCCTTTTAATATTTTTTTTTCAGTTTGAAAAGAAGAAAACAAGCAAAACCACAGGGTACAGTAAACTGCTCAGAAGGGCAATGATCTGAAGTTGTAGAAATCACCACAGTGCTGTGTTAGGACTCTGGGAATTCAAAATGTTCAACGATAAAAGGACAGCTCACATTCAAAGGTGACATTCAAAGCAATTCAAACGGCATAATAAAGCAGTATGTAATGAGGTACACAGTTCGTATCAAAGGTCCTCTTATTAAAGAGCTGCTGTGGGCTATGCAAAAGGATTTAAAATAGACATTTCTGGTTAAACAAGGTCTCGTTTCTAACATATCTTCCTTTTTGACTGTTCCTGCAGTCAGGGAGGTCATATCATAAGGCTAAATTTGTGACGACATAGCTGTTTCCATGGTAGCAAACTATTGTCATAAACACTGAGCTTTATGATTTCACAGCTGGATTAAGAAAAAGAGAATCAGGCTGGAAAGGGAGGAAGTTTTTTATTCCAATGACACTTAGGGGAATACAGAAGATTGCAGGCAAAGAAAATTGCTTTTTGCGTAAATGTTCTTTTTTAAGTTTACCCCAGTGTGAAAGTCCTTTTTAAGGGATATAATTTGGGTAACGATCCCTCTCCTATTTAAATGCTCACAAGGCTAATGAGCAAGCTTGTCTATTTTTGGAACACTTCAGCAGAAAGGCTGGATGTTTTGCAGCAGGAAACCAACAGTATCGAAATGTGGTTTTTTCACTTTCCTGAAAGCTCCTGACCCCTTCCTCCATGATTTTCTGTAACTTTGCCATCTAGAAAGCAATGTACAGGTGAGATTAGGTTATTTATGATGATGCATAAACCCCACCAGCCAACCTTCACCTCCTCATTACTTGAATTATGGCTTCTTTTTATTGATTATATTGAAACATCCATGACTACTGAATGGAAACACCTGTCAGGATGGACAGATTGAAGTACTATTGTGTTTTTAGGAAGACTTGTTTTCCTGACATGGTCATTAATGTCCTTAAGTTAAATTAGTATTGATAATTATCAATATCCCTTGAACACGAAAATGCAGTCAAAGAGATTTGGTTGTGGGAGGCCAGAAGTGGCCTGAGCTGCCAGACCACCAGAAGGTGTAATACACCATCACACCTTGGATGACAGGACTCACTCTGCCAGGGGCAAATCCCAGGACAGCTTTGTGGGCATGAAAGTCCATTCCCAAGTCCCCAGCCCCTCTATGGGTGAGGCCTGAAGAGATCCCTGGTGTCCATCACTTGCCATGGGCAAGCTCCTCTCCAAGCACCATCCAGTTCTGCCTCAAGGGGAAATAAGGATGGGGTGGCTGTAGGTCTCTCCAGGGAGAGGGGTAAAAGATTCAGTTCTCTGACAACCCTCAGTGGTCCCTGGAGGGATATCTGCCAGGAACTGGCTTGCATGAGAGGGCTCCCTTCATGCAGCTACAGCAGAACAGGGCAGCCTCTATCCTCACTGTCTGGGAAGAAGCAGCATCACACAATGAAACACACAGTATTCCTATAGGAATACAAGTGGTGAAACATCCTGTGTTGGCCTCCATCAAAGACAGAGCTCAAAGCTAGAGGAAGATTATTACTGTGTGTCCTAGTGATTCCCCTGGAATTTCTACCGCAGAAACAAATTAAATGTAACTCATCTTATGAATAATTAGCACATTTCATTTCAAGAAATCCCAGCTGACTTTACCTACTAGGCACTAGATTAGTGTGTCCTGCCCTAAAATGCATCTGACATTTAGCTTTCTAACAAAGAAAATTCATGTGCAGGTAATCTACCTTGTCAAAATACAAAATAACAGCACAGGCAGTGCTACATGCTGCAGAATTTCTTCCTGAGCCACTCCAAAATGAAAATGTTTTAGAGAATGAAGGCTGGGCAGTCACGGATCCAGCATGCTGATATAGCCTGACTTTATTGACTACTAAAGTCTCAAAGGAGTTTTTTTAATTTTTTTTTAAAGAAATCCAAAATAAACAGAAAGGTCACTTTGCAAGGCTGCTTCCTTCCCATGAGATGGAAAATGGCCTTGCTCTGCAAGGTGGAATTGCTAGGTCTGGATACTGAAAGCTGTACACTAGAGGTCACTGCAATAATAAAGGAAAGAGCTATATAGCTCTTTCATTGTGAGGTGACACACAATGAAAAGCAACAGCTAACTGAATTATACTGTATCAAGTGTAAAGGATCACTAAATAGCCATCTCAGCTATAGGTGGAAACTGAGAGATATTGAGATTTTTGGAGAAAGGGGATAAAGGCAGATATGAGGACCCTTTCTTTTGAAACACCAGTTCACTTCTATTGGTTTCTTTTGATTTACTTGGAACTTGGTAATTATGTCAGCCTGTAGGATTTCTGTCACACTTGCCCTTGTCCTTATATTTTTTTTCTCTGATACGGGCACTACAGGGTTGACTTATCTTGACCAAAAGCCCAATGCTGCCTTTATCTCCAACATTAAAGTTCTGCTAAACTATACTAGTAATAAATGGACACAAGGAATTTTTTAACATGAATCAGAGATGCAAACCAGTGGGTAATTAGTTGAGGATTACAGATGGGATGCCAATGAAATAGTTTCGTGTAGAGAGATTGTCACTGCTTACTGTGTGCAAGCCAACTTATCCCTAAGCTTCCCAAGTCTCCAAGCATGCTTGCCTTCTTGTATCTGTTTCTGTATACTCTTAATTAGTGTCTGTTTGTTTAATGAGGCATCCCACACTGTGGCAGTGTAGCTTCTCTCTCGCGTGCATCTTGTTGTAAGCAGAGATGATCAGCCTCAATTTTCAGCCTGTATTTCCCAAGTTTGTGTCATGTTGTGGTGCTATTTAAGTCTCTTTTTTTTTCAACCTTGCTGAATTATTAATTTCATTCAGGATCAAGCCATGTAACCTGTCCAGAGCCTGTTTGCTGATGATTCATGACATTTCCTGTTTTGTTTCCTTTATAGGAACCATGGGTCCTGATGATTTTGCACATCTTCATGTGGCACATCCTGTGCAGGGAACTTCTTATCACAGTAGACAACAACATATTTTGTCAGCTGTTTCTCCTTACTCAGTCTCAGTTCCAGCATTTCACGTCCTTCTGGCATTATTTTATCCCATGCACTTAATTTTCACAATTTTTTTCTTCTCTTGCACCAAATGGCATGTTAAGCAGGAACATGACAGTGAAAGGTGTTTTTGTAGTGGGCAGCTGTGATGCAAGATTGGCTCATCTCACAGTCCTGGCCCATGTCCATGCTCACTTCTTGTAAGATCGCTCATGTTTCATCTTGGTCAGGTGTCATACACTAAGAGACAAACTCATCATGGCTACAGAAGCCACTTAAGGTCTAATCAGCTTCTGCACGGATCACTCCATCTCTAGAAAGCATTCTATCAAAACATTCTTCATGAAACTCAGCTTTATATATTTCTGTTGTAGCTGTCATCTTTCTTATCCCTAACTAGTCTTCATTTTTCTTGCTTGTTTTCCATAGCTAAGGAATAGTGGAAGACTTACTTCTCAGTTCCTCTGACAATACTATTCAAATATCTGCAAATTATTTTTTTCCTTCTGAAATCTGATATGTTGTTACACTTTTTAGGCTTCACATCTGCAAGTAAAACTTACAGTCAGCTTTGTAAAAATAGTTTCTATTACAGGTTCAGGTCCAACTCAACCTTTGCCTGTCTGTTATTTCTCCTATGCCTTTTTCAGCAGAATCATTTCTCAGGTTTCCTACATCTACTTGAGAATCCATTTTTACTTTGTATATACCAGAACCTGTTTCCAACATTCATCCCATTGCTATGAGTCTCGCCCTGCCCAAGAAAAAAACATTCAAAAAAAAAATTATTAGGGTTTATTTTGGTCTAGTAATTTTCATTAAAAGTAGCACGTGTTTTATAAAGTACTCAGTGTGCCAGAACAAATTTTGAGACGAAGCAATCTGGACTTATGAGTACTGTTACTGTTTTACGTGAGTATTAAGGCTGCTTTCTACCAAAATGTCTCTTGCTCATGTCCATTACCTTCCTACGCTTCTTTGTAATTGAAAACAACCTTGCTGTGAAGCTTTTGAAATGCGGAGAGGCTAGGAAAAAAAAAAAAAAGACCTATTCTTTTCTGGGCCCTGAACAGAATAAGCAAACTGTAATATGTTGGTTGTTTTCAGGAATTGCTGTCATAGCGTAATTCCCCCAGTATTGCTCAATAATTGTAAAGATCTTCTATAAAATACATAAACGTTTCCTGCCCTGCCATGCATCAGCTGTGAAAGGAAGTCCCCACAACAGCCCCGTGAGCAACCCAGCGTTGCCTTCCCTCCAGCACCCTCTGCTACAGTTCCTGAGCCAACTGGTCCTGCTGCAGCCACCGAGCCGCTTCCTCCCCTCTTTGTCATCGACTGCCAGGCACCCTGCTGGCACCCGGCCCTGCAGCATCTCTCCAGGCCTCCCTGCAGTACAAATAAATAATAAGCAAGGGGGTTGCCCCAGAGCTGCTGGCCAGACGGTGTTTCCAGGTCAGTGGCTCCCTCTCTTGGAGCCGTGAGCTTGGAAGCACTCATGCCAGTGACACTGCCACTTGAGGCCACGAAAGAACAAGGTCACAAGAAGAAAAGTTTGAAAATTAGTGCTTCAGACTGTTCATTTTTCTCAAATGGGGCTTTCTTTCAAATGCCTTTATAGATTATTGCTCACACTGACCTTTCCAATGTGTCATAAGACATAGTGGAGACTGCTTTAAGGTTGGTGTATTTTGATACTGTTACATGCTATAAATCCAGAAGCTGACTCCATTTCTAGGCTGGGCTGCCATACATGCTCTGAATCTACACACACACTCCATTCTTTCTCCTGGGGTCTACACATGTGTGCACACATGTTTTATTCAGCTTACACCCCTACTGCTGTTCTTTATTTGAAGGTATTTGGGACCCTGAGATCTCCAGCAGATTTTGCGCGTGAGCATGAGCATTGTCTGGAAAGCTTTTTGGCAACATGCACATGACACAGGGGGAGGGCAGAACATTTGTCAGAAGACCACAACAAGAATGAGTCTGAAATTTAGTCATAAAGCAGAAGTAGGCTATGTAGTTGGCATCTTCACTGATTTTTCTAATTCATGCAAATTCATCCTGCAAAGGAGTGGTTTGGAAGACTCTGGTAAGCCTAGGTTATAACCTAACCTACATTAAATTACAGCTCCACATTTTATATAATGCTTTTTTTCAGCATCTATTTCCCTTTCACAGTTACAGAAATTTTAAGTTTGTGTATAAAGAGAAGAATAAGTGAGTCATAACTTGTTGCTTCATCACTTATGTACCTGGAATGCATGAAGACACATGGTTGCAAATATAAGAATCAATTTTAATGTCAGATGTAAATGTTTCCAAAACGGGGTGGAGGAAGGACAAACGCCCTAGTTAACTTGAAGATGGGGCTGGGATGAGATTTGGGACACAACTCCCTGCAAGCACAAGGACCTGACCTTAGTGACCTCCCAAGTCCTTTCCAGGCCAGGATTTCCACATCTGCTTTATCCAAGTTCCCCAGCGGGTCAGTCTGCTCACAATGCACTTCTCCCTGAGCGAGTTCATGCTCTCACATGGTATTTGTATGGATGAAGCTTTTCATTGTTTTCAAGTGTTGTCAAGGAGTAAGACTGCAACTGTACACGTGAAATTTCATCCTGTCACTTGGCTGAATGCTCCTTGGGGCTGGGATGGAAGCACATGAGGAACTTTTGGATACTAAACAAATCACTACAAATATTTAGCACGTTGTACTGCTGAGTCGTGGAAATTTGTGTGTAGAACTTCATTGCTTGAATGGTTTTGGCTTTATTTTTTTCCTGGGTAGACTTTTGAAAATGCTTAAGTCCTGGCATCAGCTTCCTTATACCACTCTTCTTGCTGTTTTCCAAGGATGTTTTTGGAAAGTTCTTGGAGGCTAATACCAGACTGCACAGACAGACTCAGAAACCACAAAGCTCAGTCATTTGAGACCTTCTCAAGCTTTTGGGACAGGAAGCTCTGAAACATTTGATTCCCCCATAATCTAGGTTGTTTAGGGGAATAATGCGTCTCCATGCTATAAAAATAGCCATGTGGCCCCAGAGCGCTGCCCCTTTGAGTAGCACATGCTGACCACCTCTGTACAAGACATCTTTACTGGGAACAGCAAGCATGGCTAGTGTAGAGCCCTTGGAAAGGTCTGAGATGACTAGAGAGGTCCTCTGAACAGTAAGCCTTCTCAGAGGGACTTTTACAAACCATTTTCAAAACTCTTTATGTTCACAGACTGGCAGCTAACATAGGGTTAAGCTGTGGAGGCTCCCGAGCCTCTGTGACTGCAGAGGGAAGGTTCCCCCTGGTTTGAAAAGGATCAATGGTAGACAGGCTGCTGTTCAGCCAAGCCATGCAGATGCCCCACGTTATAAAGGAAAGATTATGTCTCCTCATAAAGACTTTTGTTTGGCTCTCACCTGCTATTCCTCCTTCCCCATCCCACTTTCTCCTGACCAACATAAAAATGTATTGATTGTAAGCATATTGCCATCCTTCGTGTGTGGAAAACATGTCAAAACAACAGCAAGCTATCTGCAAAGGGTAATATTAACAATGTCTCTGCCTCAGAGGATCCTGGAGAAATTAATTAATTTATTTGCAAGATGTTCTGACTGGACTAAGGATCCTTTAATTAAATTCCACTTACACATTGTCAATGCCTTTATGTGCTCTTAGTAGAAAACAAAGGAAAACACAAACATGCAAAGGTACTCAATTTAAAATAAGACACATAAGAGACTCTTGTGCTCACAGAGATGATTTTTTTTTTTCTCAGGCTTTCATTGCCCAGATCACTTTCCACAGACATGTGGCATTTCATGAACTGCAGCTCCATGACTACAGGGATGTGGGATTTCTGGAGACAGCACAAGGTGACATGTGCCATCCTATCCTCCATGCCTGTGTAACTCCTCCTTAATGGATGACTACCTACCACCATGCCACCCTGGCAGGACTTTGCTTCATCCCCCAGCTGCAGCCAGACACCCTCGCTGCAGGAAACTTCCACCATGCCCTGTCTCCCTTTGGCAGACCCTTAGCTCAGAAGGGCTCTGATAATTAATTACTAGAGTATCACCAAGAAGTTTGCAGAGACAAGGGCAGGGGGAGCATACGCCCCATCTCAAGGCTAGGAACAAGCATTATACAAGAAAAGTCTGAGGGCAGGTCCTGGGACTCCCTGTCTGCAGCAGGATGTGCTTCTGGGACCACGAGTATACATGTACAACCAGACCGCTGGTTAATCAAGTCATTTAAGAGATGCACAACATAGAAGATACAACATCTTGGTCACTAATCTAAAGGATTTTTATTTTAGGAGTTCTATTGAGGCAAAGTCTTAAGAAATCTGTTAATAAAAACCATTACCTACAATTATCATCACCACTGACCCGTGTATGAATCTGCATTTCTGTGAAGTCTGGATCAAAACAATTTTTCTTAGCAGAAGAAAGAAATTTTTACTACTGCATTCACACAGAACAGTGCAAGGTTACCTGCACACTTTAAATGGGAAGCACTGTAGAAAAATTATCGCAGTGGAAGGTGCTAATGGGGTTGATCTTTATAGCATCTGAAGGAGATACACAGTCTGCAATCTAAAGCCAAACTAATTTTTCTTCACATTTCAGGGAAAAAGGTGAAGGAACATACCACAAAGCACAGCTCTCTCATGGCAACTCCAGAGAAGCACAGAGCTTGAACTTCTTTGATTCATTTGTTTCTAAGAAATACAGGTCTGCACAAAAACTATTTCTTAGCAGCTCTATATTGGGCATTACTGTACCCACTGCTGCCATTCAGACTGGACAAGGAGCTAGCAGATGACCATTTTCCAGTTTGATTTGAAAGAAGTCATCTCGGAAGGATACTTTTTGTCCTAACAGCCGTGCAAGAAAAATGTATATGTCAGGATAGAGGAACAGAGGGAGTCAGATCATCAGCCCTGGTAAAATTAGAAAGAAGCACAATGAAAACTACTAATGCTACTCACAAGCAATAGGGACTAACATAAAACTGAAGAAACATAAAAAGCTTGATCATCTACAAAGATTATAACAAGTTAATCAGAAATAACAGCAGCAGGGGACTTACTATGCGAAGAACAGACTTCACTTTATTGAATATCATATTTACAATGAACTATTCTGGACAACAAACTGCAATATAAGCATGAGGAATCTGGAAAGTTAGAGAGCAGCCCCATTTTAGTTTTCGGGTTAGTTTTGGTTCAGAAAGAAAGATAACAGAACGAGATACACCTCTCAGTTTGTGTTCACATGAAGGATACCCGCCTACAAGCAAATCTATAGGTCCTGAGGATTGCTCTTACTAGCACAGAATAACACTGAAGGCACTGCCTGAGATACTGCCATCAAGAAAAGAGACAACTAAATCTTCTAATGGCCCTCACATACATTAAGAAAACCCGACACAGAGCTACAGCCAAAAAGCACAGTCTGCAGGAGGTACTTCTTGCAAAAATGACAGTAGTACTTTGACCAAACACAAGAAAAGATTTAAGCTCAAGGGCTAAAGGGGTCATCTGGTGGTGCTGCTTGACGAGAATATCAGTGATTGCATCCTGTCTTGGTTTCATCCCAGCCAGCAGCCAAGCCCCACTCAGCTGCTCACTCGCTGCCCCACCAGTAGGACCAGGGAGAGAATCAGATGGGTAAAAGCCAGAAAACCCATGGGTTGAGGTGAAAGCAGTTTAACAGGGAAAGCAAAAGCTATGCACACCAAAACAAGGGATTAATTCACTGTTTCCCATGGTCGGGCAGGTGTTCAAGCCATCTCCAGGAGAGCAGGGCCCCATCACGTTTACCGGTGACATGGGAAGACAAACATCATCACTTCAAATGTTCCACTCTTCTTCCTTATTCCCTCCACTTTATATAACTATTATATATATAATGAACATGACAGCTGAGGTCACCTGTCCCAGCTGTGTCTCCTCCCAACTGCCCATGCACTCCCAATTTCTTGCCAGTGTGGCTGTACAAAAAGCAGAAAAGGCCTTGGCTCTGTATAAGCCCTACTCAGCAATAACAAAAACATTTCTATATTATCAACCCTGTGTTCAGCACAAATCCAAAACACAGCCCCATACTAGCCACTGTGAAGAAAGTTAACTCTACCCAGCCAAAATCAGCACACATCCCCCATCTTCTGCTTTGTAAGGTAAGAAAGAAGTCATGAGGATTTGGGGGTTTGTTTTTATTTAAAAAAATAATAATAACAATTCGGGCATTCTCCCTTCAAAACAGCACAAATTTACAACTTCATGGCTGCTCTGCATATGTGTGTGTGCATGCTGGACCATGGGAAGCATAATGTGTTAGGAAAACAGAATACTAAATTTTAATTTAATTTACCCTACCCGGTGTAGAAAAGGGACCTGGCTGGTTCCTCACTGCTTATGCAATCTTTCCCATTGAACACTACCTCACAGGTCATACACCTCCTTTCCAAACATAACACTGCCTCATAATAAAACTTAGGAAAACATATTGAAAGGTCAAAATAACAGTAACAAGTTATAAAACTATTTTACTTATTCAAGGTTTCTATTTCCAGTATCTTCTCTTTAATCTTCCACTTTGAATATTTACATACACTTTTGCAAACTTTATTAGGGTGATATTTTGAGTTCGGGTGGACACTGTTAAAGTGTTAATCCCTGCATGCATTTAAACACCCCAACCAGACTGTGTAACTAAAGTATTTAATGTCTCTATGGCTCTCTCTCTCCACTTTCTTGTGAGCAGTTTTCCTCAAACTAATCCTGAATGCCCTAGCAGAAGCTCACTTTTCTGTTGAGATGTTCTGCCAGCATCAGTAGGTATTTTAGCCTCATCACAGAGAGGCTAAGCTGGGGTTGGTCCAGATAATGGAGAGCTCAGTGGAGCAAGTAGTCTCACCCTCCCAACATGAAGTACTCCTTCCGATGGAAACCAGATCATGGAGAGCAAAACAGGAATTACCTGTGTTCTGGCATTGTCCTCACTAGCTTGAGACATTCTCCAGTGTCCTGCCATCAAACACAAGTTAAAACACCTTCTCATGGTCCAGCTTCTGGGAGGTAATCACAGACACTCCTGGAAGTTGCATCAAAGGAAGTTTCCAATTTGTTATTCTGAAAAATGTGCCTTTAAGCAATTTTCCCAAAAGCATAAAAGATGCCAGTACATTGCTAGAAATGGGATTTTGGTCTTCTAAAGACAGGTGTAAAACCCACCCCAGACTTCAGTTCTTCAGCATCACTCACTCTTCTGAGACTCAGAGCATGGGCATATGGTTGAGTGTGAATCCCAAAGCTCTGGCTTTAGGATTTGCTGCTGATCTGTGGGGATGCACTTGTTGTGTGCAATATTCACAGAGCACATGCACTTCTCAAACTGCTTATCATCTCTTTCCACACTGTTTATCACCACCTCTCTGTCCCTGGCTACCTCCTGCCATAACAAAGCAAGCAGAGTAGAACATACAGTCACACATCTTTCAGTCCCCTGCAGCAGTTTTGGATGTTGCATTGAGAGAGGTCAGGATTGCCCCAAAGGTCCCTGACTTGTCCCACCTGTCAGGCAAATTCCTCCCAAAAAACAGGTGATAGAACATGGCTGGGGGAAAAATGTAGGCGGAAAATTGCAGCAGAGTCTTTCACTTCCATATGTTTTTGCTACGATAATATTTGAGGGGAGGGGGCAGATTACAACCTCAGACTTGCCCAAAGGCAGAGTAATCCTGCCTTAGCTTAATCCTCAGTGAAGCTTGGAGCAGTGTTACCTTGTGCTGGGGAAGGTTATGAATGGCACATTGACAGCTTGGCTAACAGGCAGGTGTAAAATTAATTTGTGCTAACATGATTGTGTGCTGTCTGTTCCTTCGCATCTGAACAATATTTCTTGTGGTATCACAGGAAATGATGGTGTCTTAATTGAAACCTAAAAGCTCTGAGTCCTTGATGGATCCTGAAGCTTCTGTGACAACAAAATTGGGTAACGATTCCAATATGAATGAAAAATTTCAAATACTAAAGCTTCTACTACAATTTCTCTGTTCTTATCTGTTTCTCTTACCCCAGTTTTAAAGCTTTCTCTGACTCTGGCAAGGAATGCAAAGCCCTATGGGATTCTTGCTGCAGTCTCCAAACTGGTGTAGCTATTGTAAATTGGGAATGCTGGTGGATAAGAAGAATTGTTCATTTTCTGAGCACTACACCAGCTGCTGCATATCCTATCCTATATTCTACTGCTCTGCCTGAGCTACAAGCAGAGTTACACATATGCTTTGGCTGTGGCTCCTGCATCTTCAGTGAAATAATTAACACTTTCAATTGTGCACATTCGGGATGCAAATTGAACTTCAGTAACTTCAGCTTACTCTCTTGGACTACAGGCTTAACCACAGTGATGTTAGTACAGGAAACCTTTGCACCTTTGCATACAGGACGTTACTTTTATCTGCAGGAGTAAAGGAAGTCACAGTTTTCCCCGCACATCCGCCGTGCTTCATCTGCTCTCATCAGCACTTCAGTACATGGAACACAAGGACTTATTTTCGTCAAAGGGGAGCAGTGGGTCCGGGATGAGGCACTCCTGGAGGCATCCACGTTGTCCCATGGCACTGGCAGGCGATGGCAGCCCAAGGCAGAGGAGGATGAAGGCACCGAGGGTCTGCCCGGGCGCCGGAGGCACCGGCACCATGGGGAAGCTCACACGGCTCGACTGGCTGCTCACCGGCAGCGCCTCCAGTCACTCCCTCTGCTCAAAACTTCCCCCCACCCCATGTCTTCCTAGCACGAACAAGGTCCTGTCACCTGTGTTTAGGAAGAAGGAAGAAAGACCGGGAAGAGATGGAGCCTCGCAGACTGCTCCCCGGAGACTCCGCCTCGCCTCAGCTTCCGCTGCACGCTTCGGACGTGATGGATGGAGGGGTCGGTGCTTGGAGACCGGATGAATCATATTTTCCATGTTCAGCTGTTATCTGTGTAATTTCTTTATCACAGGGCAAAATGGATCAAAGCCCAGGTGGCCGCAGCACTCTGTGGGCCGCATCCTGGTTTCCTCTGCCGTCAGGACACAGTGCCATCCAGCTGCCCCTCCTTGTGCATCCGTGGCGTTCTTCGGGACACTCACTTCTTGGCAGCTTTCTTCTTTCCCTTTGGTGCAGCAGGGCTTGGGGGTGCTGAGAGATGATAACTCCTGCTCAGTCGCTCACCTTTGTGCCCAGTAACACGAATCAGCTTGGAAAGGAGCACAGAGAGCATTAGCAAAGAGCTTCGCTCATCTGCAGCCCTGAAGCACATTTGGCTTCTCCTCACCGTGCCTTTCCTTTAGGAGGTTTTGGTTCCTCCTGCTGCAAGTTGGTGCAGGAGATGGACCATGCAGGCAGGGAGCTGCAGTTGTGTGGTGTTCCCTGCTCAGCTACTCCTGCCTGCTTTGGCTGTGGAGGCAAGAAGTGGCTGTACCTGTGAGCTGAACACTAGGCTTCCGCTCCTGAGCATATTGGCAGGAAACACTGCGTGCGTCTGTCAGCCTCACCAGGGCCCAGAATAGCTGTGCTCTCTGCCTGCCCCAGATCCTCACCACCCGTGTGGATTTGCTTTTTTAATTCTGTTACAGCCCTCACATGAGCTGCCCAACTTAAAGCAAATTTCTTAGTCATCTTTCTATCTACCAGACATAATGTCACACCGGCCGCTGTGCCTTTCCATGTAATGGGGTCCTGTTTTTGATCCTCTAGCTACACCTCCTCTAGTAAGCAATGCTGTGTCATGGCTCCTCTCCTGGGGTTTTTCCACACTGTCAAACTATCACTGTGATTATGTTGCACAATTCAGGCCAACACCCCACAGCGTTGTCTCAGATGGTGCCTGGGACCAGTTTAGGGTCAGCAGGTGCAGGTGCCTTCCTTAACAGACAGAGTGCATGCAATTAGCCTGATCTGGAGAGTGAAACATACTACTGTGGGAACACAGCCCATGCTGTGCCCCAAGGACAGCAAACAGTCCATTTTGTGGATGGAGATAAGAACTAGAATCACTTCTTTCTCTGTAGAGTCACCACCCTCTGACCATCACCAGATGCACACCTCCAAGTGGGCTTCACCTCACCAGCCTGTGGCTGTTTAAATCTAATCATCCACTAGTTTCCCTCTTAGTAAAGGAACAGAAACAGGAACCTCTAATGGGCGACCTAAAATAGATGGGGTGAATCACCAACAGGAGACATCTGTTACTATCCACTAATTAAAGACAGAGCTTAAAGAGAACTAACTCAGACAACTTTCTTCACCCAGCTAAACTTGGATGACATGAATCTTCCTTTTTGTGGTTTTGCCTCTACCTAGCCTACTGAGTCCTAGGACAAGGCATTGCCATATGCATGTTAAACAAGTGCACTTGTACAAATGTATCAATGCAGAGTTTCCTATGGCTTTTTGAACTGATTGCTCCTGACTTCGGAATAATTATTTCTGCAGAATTAACATTCTGAACATTTGCTTTCCAGAGGAATATATGTCATGCCATACAATCTGTGATGTGCAAGATGCTAAATTCACATAATAAATTAATTTCAGATATATTTTTAACCAATATGTTTGTTCCCTGAGTTATACCACATGGCTGAAGGAAAATACACACTTCTGTTCCTCAGATCCCACAGCTCAAGCAGCAATGTATCAGTAGTAATGACTCTGACCAGCATATGTAAGAATATGTTAGCAGCAGCACCATCATTTTATACCCACCGAAGGTGGCATTTGTGACAGCATGAATAAATGAGAAGCTAAAAAGTGGTTCTGCCTGAGTCCTGTTCTTTTCCTCTCTTCCATTATTGCAGCACGGATGAGGAAGGAGTATCAAAAGAATGCATGTTCGCTTCTCCAAAATACTGGTATGACAATTCTCTTTGAAACAGGGAATAAAACTCATTTTCCTCTAGTCTCCATGTGCTCACAAGTGTGTGAATAAATATAAGCTGACACGGGATTTGTATGAGTGCAATACTGTGAAGCACCATTTTATTTTGCACCGCCAAGTTTTTGGCACATCTCATGAGGAAAGGAACAGTTCACAAATCCTGCAAGTCTCCCTAAAACACACATCATAAAACCTGTGGTGTTTTCCAAGCCACTGTACATGCTGTTTGTTCCACTTACTCCCTTCCAGGGTTAGTCTTTGCCTTTCAAAACCCTCTGATTTCCCCCCCCCCATTGAACGACATTAGTTACTATGGAAACTGATCTGTGGGTATGGAACTTGGTGACATCCACATGGAAGGGATGCTTCCTGGGAACCTAAATATCGACTGGATGGTTATATGCCAACACTGCATATGGCTTAGATTTTGTAAAAATCCAGAGAAGGTCACTGAGGGAGAAGAGGTATCAGCTGAGGTTATGATGAAAGAAACCCCAAATCCACCCACTGGTATGTTTGGCAGTCCCATGACCTTCCTGGTGACACAGCCCTGTGACTCAGAGGGAGAAGAACCAGAGACAGGCTGTGCTGAACCACAGGACTGTGGATCCCTCCCAGGAACTGCTCCATACTGAGAGAACCACACAAGGTCACAACAGCTTTTGTGGTGAGCTTTAATGATGCTTACCAGAGAACTGTTAGCTAAAGTTAAAAGTAATTAAAGCAAAAAAATGCCATATGCAGCACAGCAAAAACGATTGTGACCTAGCTGTTTCAGAGAGGTCCTTTCTCATAACACAGAAATTCACCTATTGCAAAAACCCTCTGTGAAGATACACTTGGCTGGGTGGTACTTGGCTGTGTCACTACAAGGAGAAAAGATTCTTAGAGGGATTAGGTCCCCCAGAAAACAACTGCAACAAGGAGAAGAGGGCCCTGCTCTCAAGTAGGCAGCATCCAGCAGAGAAGTAGGACCAGGCAGTAGTAGGCACCAGCCCCTTTGTGGGTGTCATCCTGCACTTCACTGGAAATGTGCAGCCCCACCCAGCCACATGAGGATGCCTCTTGGTCTCATTGCTCATTAAATGCTGTTTTCTGTTCTGGTTAATAAACTTACTAGATACTACCTCCCTCAGTGTGGGCTGGAGGCCAGGCAGAGAGGCATGTGGGGAGGACAACCATCTTTCCTTCTGGGCAGAGGGAAACTTGTGGGGCAGGCCAGAGGGAAGTGCCACTGCAGGCAACAGGGCAGAAGATTGGGATGAGGGGACTGGCTGCAGCAGATCTCAGCCTAGATTTATAGATTCACAGACCTTGTTTTTGGTAAAAATATTAATCCTTTTCTAGAATGGGGGCACACAGGCTGAATTGGGGCATCATGCTGCAAACAAAAGTGAGTGTTTTGGGGCAGCAGTTCTTCATATAGATGTTTTTTCTAACTGCATTTCCAGAGGAGTAGGAGACATCTCCAAGCATATCCCAGTGTGTTTCAGCACTGCCAGGGCAAATGCTGCCAAATGAGTATTGTAGGGGGATAAAATCCTCAGAACAGAGGGATCGTTTGACTTGCTTTGGGTTGGTTCAGTTTTTTATTTAATATGAAATGCCAGCAGGATTTCCATTCACCTACAAACCAGGTCAGCTGGCTAAAGTATTGAAAATCCTATTTGTTTACCTGGATGCATAAGGAGCAGGTCAGGGGTGGAGGCTCCCTCCTCACCCTTTGCTCCTTACCCCACAGCTCTGAGTGTGGATCACTCAGGTTGCCCTCCCTTCCCTTGAATAGCTCAAGAGGAAAAAGGCTACAGTAGATTTAGTGATCAATGGCTGAGAATAAAATCTGACCCAATTTCAAGCTCCTCTTGAAAGATTTTAAAAAAAAAAAAAAAATGTTCAGTACTTTTTGAAGGTTGGTGCCATTGCAGCAGTATGGGCAGTAAGGTAAAAAGGTACAGATTGCATCTTTTAAGTGGAACTATCCTCAAAAACAACCAGTAATTTAACACCTTGGACTGTGCTGTCACATTTTTGTTTAGCATCTACGTGAAAAGTCATCATGTCCCATTTTTAGATGGCCACCTCCCTGTTCACACTGATCTTTATAACAAGCATACCAATGCCTGTCTATATTTAAAGCGGGATCTTTTCAGAACCCTAGAAATTTCAGTGAGACAGAGATTTTAGACTGAATATGGACAAGTGCATAAAGTGACAAGTTTTGCACAGTTTATCTAAACTTTCCGGACCTGTTCACTCTTGCCAGGCTACCCTCTGGCACTGTCCCCATCCTCCACTTCTCCACTCTCTCAGGGCATTAGCAGAATACAGGCTACCCTAGCAAGGGGAGTGGCTCTAACACACTCCCCTGTCATTTCCCAGTGCATCAATTGTAGGGATTTTCCAGAGGGCTTTTTTAGATCCACCTGTTGTTTGTTCAGCCAGCCCCACAGAAACATATAAACCTGTTTTACTTGAAAAGAGAAAGCAAGCAAACCTCTCTGTGCAATTAGATTGAGCTGTCTGTCTGCTTTCAGCCAAGAAAGAGTTGCTAGCCTTGTTGAAGGAACAATTTACCTGACTGACGTCTGAAGAGGAACAGAGTGAGTCCCCCAAATGAAACTGTCTCTTCAGCCTTGGGGAAAGAAAATCTATTCTATTCCCACGGTTTTGGCTGATCCCCTCTGAGTCTGTGTGAGGCATGATGGCTCTGAACTACTCCTACTTGAAATAAACTGGCTGGCCCATCCCTAACCAAAACCAGTATTTAAAATGTGACAAGAGGAGCAGCTGTCCAAAAATTAACAACAAACTGATGACCCAGATGTAGAAATTAACTGCCAAAACCTCAGGTTCTAAAATACAGGTATTCAAAATTAACATGAAATAAATATTTCTAGATACCAATAAATAAGCTACAGAAATAGGCTTAATCTACTTCTGGTATTGTAGGAATCTTGTGTGCTACACATACAACTGAAAAAAAAAAAAGGAGAAGTGAAGCAATAGTAAAAAAAATAGCAAAAATTGCACTTGATGGGAAACCAACTGGCTGAAATCCATTCTGGTCAGAAAGAGAATGACTGCATTTTATAATAAGTTGTGCTGAGGAATAATTGAATGTGGAAATGGAAAGAAAATTGAGCAGCAACCTCTCCCTGTCTTTTCTAACGAGAAGATGTCTCAAAACGTAGCGACACTTTTGAGATGGTAAAAAGTAGCTTCAAAGCAATCAGCAAGAGAGCTGACACCCCAGAGCTGCAGAGCTCCAGACAGAGTGGAAAAAACGATGCTGAATCTGATTGCTAACATACTCTGTCCCTATACAAGCGATGCCACAGGAAAAGGCAGTGGAAATTCCAGAGCCAAGACTTGCAATAAGGTCAAAAATGAAAGCCAAGACAGGAAAAATTGATAGAAGAGCAGCACTATCCTCTGTTCACCTGCATCAACCAGCAAGACCTCTCCCTTATTTGCATTCGTTTTTGCATACTGATGTGAGCTCTAGACTTGGAGCCAAGGGACTGAATTTTTATTAGGCACAGGCTGTCAAAGCACAGACAGCGGCAGCGTAGCAAGGCTTGAACAGCCTCAGTTTAGCTGAGCAGGACCGCGGCTGCTCTCTGTAAATACACCGTGTGGGATAAGCGCCGGGGGGAGCGGGGGGAGAGCTATTTCTGATGAGAGAGATTTCCCAAGAAGAACAAATGGCTGTAAAGGGAGGGCAAAAGTCCTGCCTGCAGAGGGGACAGGCTCTGCCACAGTGACTGCCCTGCCGAGCATTGCCTGGACTCAGACCAGTCCGTCGGGAGCAGCAGGTGGGCTGGCATGTGCCCTGGTGCAGAGGATGGGCACGAGAAGCAATTCAAAGCCCGTGGGCTTGCCAAGGTGTGCTTGGGCAGCTGTGTGCTCACAGGATTCAGGGCAGCATCCCTCTGCATGCCAGGGACACCAAGGCTCCCAGACATTGTCACACACAGGCACCCTGGTCTCCTGTGCCTCTCCAGCAGCATCAATGCCTCAGGTTCGTGTGGGACAGCCACATGTTCAGTAGAACTTTCCTGAAGACCTTGTGTGGAAAGCTCGGATTCAAAACAAGGGATGGGGTGTCTCTATGCTGCCAGCAGCAGTGACTGTGAAATGAATTATTTAAATAAAAATTTAATAAACACTAAAAAATACTCAAGGAAGTACTACAGTGTAGTTCTTCATTTCTGGTGTTCAGAAACACTCAGCACACAGCTGGACAAACTTTCTGCTTGAACCATCAATTATCAGACTTGAATAATCTCCATGTTTCTCTTTCCAGGACAGAGACAAAGCAGAAGAACAGGGAAAGAGGGAAAGCTCCACCATAAAGGATGGAAAAGAAAGTAACAAACTGTGAGAGGGGAGATCCTAATGTGCCTTTAGCCCAGGGCTCTGGAGAGGCAGAATGGTGCAGGATGGGGCCTTGACAGGGAACCACACATCCCTTCTGCTCCACCAGCTTGTCCCTGGGGTGCAGGGGGTGCTGGGCCCAGGTGCAGCTGGCCTGTCACACTCTCAGCCCCACTGCTGGACCCCAACAGGAGGGCAAATTGGCGGCCACAGACCCACAGTTCTCATGGAGAGCAGTCCCTAAGTATCTGTCTGCAGCACTGTTTTTTCTCTCACCAGTGCTAGGTCATTATCATTATATTTAAAAGGCTGCTCTCAGCTTACAGACAGCCCACTTCTTTTTTTCTCATTTCTTTATTTTTTTTCAGAACTTGTAGTAAATAGAAAAATTTAGAAAGGTTTGCTGGGAGGGGCCTTCTGTTCCAGTAAAAACAGCTGGTTCAGATAAATAAATATTACATTACTCTGTAGTAGCCACACCACAAGCAAGACAGCACTAGGAATCTAACAGCAAATTAAAAACTGTATTTCATTCCCCAAGCTAAGAAACAAACACAGAATGTAAAGGAAGATTTTTTTTTTTTTTAACTCATCTCAAATTTAATAAGTACACGTATTTCTGGTAGCACTAGTAAAGAAATACATGTTTAAAATATAAATTTTCAATACTGAAAGCAAGATTATAGACTGTAGAGTATACAAGTTTCCCAAAACAAAATTCTTCCTTTTCAAAAGTGAAAGATATCAGAAGAAATCTGATAAACACTGGACTCTTGATGTTCACACAGGCCTAATCTGAAGTATTTGTGCAGAACAGGGAAACAATTCTGTAAGAAATAGTGATCTCTAGGTTGAATCCTTATGTTGGTTTCCATCCAAATTCACTTCATTCTTAGTTGTCAAGATCACATCAGAAAGCAGGTCTGTGGCTTGCAATCATGGCTCAGCAGCAGAAGGATTGCAAGATGTAAAATAAAGCCATCACCAGACCTATCCCAACTCCCACTGCAGTAATGGAAGTTCACCTTAATGGTTTATTCTTATTCTGATTGCACAGTTCTATCACTGTAGGATTTAGAGCCCCCTCAGAAGGGTGATTTGGAGACCTCCAGTGCTGGAGGTGTTCAAACAAGCAAAGAAATGGTCCTTGCTTGCTGTGGATTTGTATATATTTAGTATCCATCTGCCTTCCTGACAAGACCATGAGTGGAATAATTTGTAAAAAGCATAGTTATATTATACCTGTCTGGAAATTACCTCGCCTAAAAAGTCTGTTTTAGCTGATTGGTTTGAAGGACAGTACACTGCAAAATACTCTTTTTCAACCATGTAATCTAGAGCAAACCCAGGGTTTATCAGGCTCCTTATCTGACTTCCTACATCCAGTATCAAAGCCCTTCACTTCTCTGGTGACGCTTTCAAATAAACATAAGAGGCTTTTCCTAAACGTGGGACTTATCCAGCAGGTCACACTGGGATCTCATTCATAGGATAAATCATGCTGTAAGAGGGATGGCAAAGAGACAAGAGCTAAACAGCTTTCCAGCTGGGGCTATGAGATGGTACAACTTTAGAAGATGCTGCTGGACTGAAGGAAGGCTTGGTGAACACCTGCCCAGTTCACCCAGGACAACACATCTGTGTAAGTGAGGGCTACAACTGGCTGGGAGGAGTTTTGCTGCAACTCACAGCAGAAACCGGCTGTTCCCCTCAAATTTTGGCAATCTCACCCATTCCTTCTCAACATGCTGCTTTTTGAAGCTCTGTGTACCATAGTTTTGAGGAAAAGCCTCAGGATGACTGAGCGTTTTTCCCTTTTATCTGGAGCAAGCCCTTTGATGAAGTTCAACCAGAATTGGCCTCGGCCAGGGTAATTTGAAAAGCTGACCTAAGCTGTCAGCTTCCTGTGTCTCCTAACCTACCACCCTCCTCTCTCACCCTCAGGACAGTGATGCTTATTGTCACAGCTGATTTTGATGGCAGTGTGGGGACTTGTTTTCTTTCCTTTTAGTTGATGTACTGCAGGGGTCCTGCTGGGAGCAACAAACATCCTCATCCATTCACAGGGACCAAAACCCACCCTGAGGTGATATTTCGGGAGTGCAAACAATCAACTCCAAAGGAAAATTGTCAAGAAAAACTGTTTCCGAGCAGCATTGCTGATTCCAAGTATCTAGAGAGGAGTTTAGCTGTGTTAATATGATCCCAAGAAAACTGCATAGTAAGTCATCCAGAGGGAAGAGTAGCCCCTATATCCCTCACATCTGCCTTGCACTGGAGAGCTTGGCCTTGATGTACCCCCTGCCCCCATCCAATGTCTTCAAACTGATCCAGAGTTATCAATGACTGTGAGGGGATTTTTAGATCTGCAACCAGCATGCATTCAAGGGTCACCTTGGCTCCATCACCACCAGGCAGAGACATCATGCATGCTCCATGGGACTGGACCATGTGTGGACTCCTCACCTCCGGCAGCCATCTTGCCCATGCAGCAGGGGCTGCACTGAGCTGTCACATCCACCTGTGCTGAGAAGTAAAACACTGCTCTGGCACAGATGTGCCCACCCCTGCACCCACATGGCCCAGTCCAGGGCTGGGGCCACTCAGCACTCTCCCAGGGGAGTGTGGGTGCCAAGGAGCACCTCCCCAATTTACCCACCCCCACCACTCAGCCCCAGCATCAGTGAATGCTGCCTTGTTTTCATGGTTTGCAAGTAAAGCCAAAGAGCGACTAGAGGTTAATCCTGCCTTCTAGTCACTTCTTCAAAACTTGCACAAAGAGGTATGGAATTACAGCAGTAAATAATTTTAGAAGTATATTCTGTATATTAATTTTGAGATGCTCTTGTTGCTCTCATAGGAGAGTGGCAGTCCTTCATTTTAGCAGGAGGGAGATATTAACATTCCTGAACATGGACTATTGGATCTCTCCCAATGACTGTTCCTACCATGTAATATAAAATTCCTGTTTTCCTTTCCCCAAGCTTGCAGCAAACAAAAGCATTTGTTTAGTGGGGAACTTGTCTAGAATGATGCAGTTCTGAATAGACTCCCATGGAGAGGAGAGAGGAAGAAAACATGGCTTATATAGAAGAGGTGGAAGGCTAGAAGGTTTATTCCAGACTTCTACAAGAGGTTATGAATATGAAAAGATGTTCACAGCCCTGTAAGAAGTTTAGCAGCTCCTGTCAGCTCCATCATGGATGGCCTCCTTCTAGCTCACCTCTTGCCTCATGGGCAACCACCCATCTAAATAAAAATCCCAGGTAGGGCTGCATGAGGAATACACTGCCCATTTTTTAGCAACACCAAGCCTGTGTCAGTGTATGCAAACCTAGAGAGGGACTAAAAGGCAGTGGAAGTCATGCCTGTGTGTGACAGAGCGGAATAGCAAGATGAGCAATGCTGGAAAGAGATGTGACTCCACTGAGGTCACACGGGCTTCTGACTGCCCCCAGTCAGCTCCAGCCTCAAACCTGGGAGGATCTGGGCATACTTAAAAATAGGGTGTGGAAACAACCTTATCTTTTTAGCTGCTTTCCTGTTTTACATTTGCTGCCTGCTTTAAGCCACAACCCAGGGGCTAGGTAGGGTTAGTGCAGAGCTATTACGCCAACTCATTCCTGACTCCCTAGTGAGAGAATCCCCTCCCTTGCTTTTTGTAGTGCCCAAGTGCTGCCAAGGGATCATCACAGGGCTTAGCACAGAGCTCATGTTGCTGCCTCACTGTGTATTGTACTGTGCTGTTATTCCTCCACTTTTCTGCCTAAGCAACAACTGCAGTAACTTTCCATCCCCAGACTAATCACCAATTAATCCAAACCGGGATTTCCATGAGGTCACACACACCTGTATCTGGCCGTATTTTCTTTGTTTGCCTCATTTAGTGCAGGCAAGAGATGGGAAAGTCTGACCAGTGAGTAAATCTGCCCCAGCCTTTTGTTATCAGCTGGCAGTTGTCAGACAGACTCTGGGCACAGGGGTAAAGTGTCCAGATGTGTCACTGCCAAACTGCCTGGTGCCAGACAAATATCCCTTGTCACACCAGGCTTTTTTTAATTTCGCTCCACAGACCAAAATCCCTGTAGCCAAAATAATGTTGTTTGCCTCAAAACGGTTTCCGTCAGAGGAAAGAAGAGAGGACCTGCTTGGGGACATCTGCTGTACACAGCCACTTCAGGCAGAACAAAGAGAACTGCGAATAGAGGAGCCTGCATCATGAGACTGGCTGCCAGAGTAACAAGCCATATCTTTCCCGAGATATTTTGACCTTCCTCTCCTTTCAGGAGGCCTCTTTGGTCTCAAGTGTCTGCATAACCATACAGAGAGGGGAGAGGAGAACTTTGATTTTACACTGTTTGGTACTAACCCCCGGAGGGATCCCCAGACATATCCCTCCTCAGCATCAGCTCAAGAGCCTCATCAGATTTACACTGAGTTTTTATGGAGTCTCACTGCCAGTGCCCCAACTACAGTGGTCTTTTCTGTTTAAGGGTGCCACAGGATTTACATAAGGCTGATAAAGCCTTGCTACCCACACTGTTAATGGGGAAAAACAACTGAAGCCCACCTGAAGTCACCAGAAGGAGGACACGGGCACTGTGAAGCAAAAGCTAGTGGAAAAAAGCAGGATAGGAACCAGTAGCACTGACTAGTTCTGCTTTATTTTTGTGTGTCATCCAGCTATGGCATGAGCCTGGGATGATTCCCCTGAGGAAGGAGGGATCTCCCTGAGGTAGGGTTTCTAAAAGAAGCTTGGTTTCTGCAGCCAGTTACCACGCAAAACTTGGCAACTTGCAGCACAAACCCTTTTGAAGGCTTTTTTTCCCCCTCCTTTCCCTGCCCCTACCACAGAATGTATATCATGCCCAGGACCCCAGAGAGCAATCAGGGCAGGAAAACAGTTTGACTAGGAAATCTTTCCAATGTCAACATCCTCTATCCTGGGGCCTTGCTTTCCGTGAAAAAAATGGACTTTGTGTACACATTTGCATGGACTGGGCTTAAAGGCAAAGACCCATCCTGTGGGCTTTCAAAAAAAGATGTTAAAAGATATTGTGCAGCCTAAAGAGATTGTGCTCCCTGAGTACTCCAGTGACCCATTTAGCAACATATTTATTTAGACTGAGCAAAACATTGGGCATTTCAATGCAGAGAAGCCCTGGGGCCACAAGGTTCTATACCAGACTTCATATCCATCAACACTGTAAACTGTTGCTCTACTCCTCAGCAAAAGTTGTGGAGTGATTTAGGGACTCTCAGGCTATGCAGAATCCCAGGATCTGGACTAGAACACCCATGGCTAAACAGATCCCTAGGGCTTTTATGTCATCACCCTTAATTTCTATCAGAGCAGGAAAACCCTGGCTTGATCAGTGCTGTGACTCCTCCACGTAGCCAGCCCAGCTAGGGCAGACATAAGAAACTGAATGAGTGCACTAAGGCTGAAAGTCAGACTGGTGGTGGCTGGTCCTGAAGAGAGACCAAGCAGGATCTACTGAGCTGCACCAGTCAGTTGAACCACTGATTAGGAGTTGCTACAGCATCACTGTCTCTTTTCCATGCCTCATCCCTCCTCAGTCTCAAGGCTGAGGAAAGGTAATCCTTGATGCAAAGCTACCCAAACTATGCTTCCCTTAAGGGCACATCCCCCTGCCGAGAGAATCCGCAAAACACGGACATTCGTGACTACCATGCTGAAATATTGCCATTTCAGCAGAAATACTATTAATTCTGCAAGGCAGGAAGGCAGGAGCATTTTGAGAATGCACAACACCAAGAAGCAGCTTACTTCACAAGACTGACATGAGTATTATTTTGAAGGAAGTCGTATCCATGACTAAAAATAAACTTATGCCATTTTCCTGATTGAATTTCCTGTAGATCTTTAAAGAATACAGAGACTTGACCAAGTCATTCTCTTTGAAGGAAACATTTACGATCATTAGCAACTTGCCTGCTGGGAGGTTCTCAAATCCAGATGTCTTTGTGGTAAATTTGCAAAGAGTGTTTGATACCTATTTATCCCCTCATTTACAAACCACGTGCAACTCACAAAGTCAGCACTACACTAAGAGAGGCAGGACTGGTGATTGCCATGCTTGCAACAGACAGTCCTTGGATTAAAATGAGGTTGCATTGTTAAGTGAAAAGTTAACTTCCAGGCACAGTTCTTAATTTAAAAATCTGAAAAATTACCATTCTCATTTGGGCATTTTTCCAGGTCAGAGGGTAGGGCCTAGATATTCTCTGGACAAACTATCTCAGACACAGTAAGCATCTAAATATTTGCCTCACTTCTCTAATGCATGTAAGTGAAGAATTATGTTGTTTTTATTAATCACCCCAGAATAAGTTCATCATCCCCCATCACAGGTTTTTGTTCCACTGCTGCATCTGGCTTGCTAAAAGCAGAGCATACGTGTTACACCCTCTGACAATCCCCACACACTTTGACAGTTTTGTATTTGGATGACCCCAGGTGCTTCCATTTTGGACAATTTCTTTAATCCCTTCAGCACTTGTCAGCTCTACAACTTAAATGTGATATTGATCTAGGGGTTTTGGTGGGGCTTTTTTTTTGGTTGGTTGGTTTGGGCTTTTGGTGTTTTTATGTTTTTGGGTTGGTTTTTTGTTTTGTTTATGTGTTTTCCTACAAGTTAAAATCTCTTTGACGCCTTTTCCTGGTCTTAAAATCAAGACTCAAACACTGTCAGAAGGGAAAAAGGGATTTTACCTTTGTATTTATTTTAAGGATCCTTAGGTGCACTAAGTCCAGGTTGAATGCTCCCCAATGCACACTGCAATGCACACCCACAATAGATCGAGTATAACATTACAGGTCTTACTAATTAGCATATCTATCAAAGATTCCCCAGTGAGAGGCTCGAGTGAACCCGCCTCCCCAAGGAACCTTCCCCTGGATGGTTCTATCTCAGTTTACAAAATGTGTTCTGGAGAGAACCTTGGGGTCTGGGGCATTCTGATCCCTAACTACAAAGTTTCTAAAATGTTTAGTCTCCTAGCTTGACAAGTAAGTCTAAGAATGTAGGCTAAAAAACATTAAGAATACAAAAGCTATAAAAAGGTATAGAAGGGGTATAAAAGAAAATGCAAAAAACCATCACAGCATCACCTTAACTCATTTACATTCCGTGATTCCAAGCAGATTTAAAACACAAAGGGACTGTCCACACAGTGCACTGAGTCCCCACTCCTGTGACTTGCTTTCCAGGCTCTTCTTATTACATCTTCAAACAGCACCTCTGTTCACGGTCATTGTAAGCTTGAGCAACCCTTTGAAGGAAGTGACTTGCACCTCAGCTTGGTGGAAACTTGGGCTTACAAGACTGAAGAAGGTTACATGGGTTCTAATGGACTCCAGTAAGCCATGCAGAAGAACTTTTATTAAAACATGTAAAATAATCTTAATGTTCTATTTGGTGCTTGCTGCTAATGTCTCTGATGGAGAATATCAACCAGTTTGGGACACCATCCTTCAAAAAAGACAGAAATAAAAAAATGAGGGTGTAGAAAAATGACCTCCTGGGAAGGGTTGAGTTGATTGCTCTAGCAGGAAAAAAAAAAAACCCTAAGGAGACACATTAAGAGCCTCTAAGGACAAGACAGATGCAAAAAGGGAGGAAAGAAATTATTCATATGTTCTTTGGAGATAGGACAAGTGTAACGTGTTTTGATTGCACCACAAGAGACTGAGGGTTGGTGCTAGAGACAGCTTCCTCTAGTGATAAGGACAGTAAACAGTGGAAAAGATTGCCTAGGGAGGTTGTGGAATATCTATCACTCTTGGTTTCTAAAAGCAAATGTGACAGATGTGAGTTGGAATCATTCTGGTATAGCTGGACCTGCTTTGGGCAAGGACTGTGAACAAGTTTATTCCTCAAGGCAGTCTACCAGAGCTATTCTTTTAATACTTGGTGATAATGTGCCTCATAGGCAGAGAGGATTAAATATTGAATACAACAAAAAAAAAACTGTCTCAAGAAAAAAAGGAAGATAAAAAGGCCTTGGACATCACCAAGTTTTGGTGAGTTAGAGGTGTGCTTTAGGCTTCAAAGAGTCCTCTGATCTGCTTTTGTTTTGCATAAAGTTAATATAAAAGATCACTTTATATGCAGCATTAAGAAGACTGTTGACTTCAGAAAGGTCACTTAAGGGGGATAAGTTGGGTGGGTACTGGAGTCATTTCAGATACCTCATCGAGTTTCTTGTATCCGTTCCAGTGGTGGGCCTCATGAGAGGAAGTGCATGTATTGCCTGGCCAAGCAAAGATTTGTGCTATAAAGTTCAGAATCCTGTTGGAAGAGATTCAAAGCTAAAATTAAAAATTTTTTTTAAAAGGGAAAAATAAAGGGGCAGCACACAAAAATTCCAGTTCCAGGAAACTGAACTGAAGTTTAACGACCACATACAGAAAGAAAGAGAATTAAGCTGCCCATAAATATTTATGATGAAAATATTAGAGATTTGATCACAGTGCATATCATGGAGTCTCAGTTTATCATGTTTCACACTATGTACAAGGATTACAGATATTCAGGTGGGGGAGGAGGTTGCTGGGTTGTCCCCCTTCCCATGGAAGAAATAAGAAGAGTATGTGTTTCGCAAAGCCAACAGAACCATCTTTCAGAATTCCAGTTAACTTCCTCTTCTCCTTAAATCATCCAGTACTTTTATATAAGCCTCCTAAATCTTCTTCACAGTTACTTCAGTAAAATCCAAAACCACATCCATCATCTTAAGGTGCCTTCTCCAATAGCAACTCATTAACAGATCTTCCAAATTCTGACTTCAGTGACACAGTATTTAATGAACTGTTGAGATTCAAAGCAGGATTCAAATGACGGGGAAATTGAGGTCTCAAACAGCAAAGACATAAGATGACATATTTCCAAGAGCTTCACAGCCTTTATTTCTGTGAATATTCTCATCTGTGCTAGTATAAACTGGGAGCAACTCCACCAAATGTGGCAAAAACCCCCAATAATTGCACATCAGTATAGTCCCACTGTGACATCATGATCAGTCCTGAAAGTGCTCTCATGAATTACCATTCAGATATTACCTTTTTTGAAAGCCTTTAGCAATAATTGAGAAGAAAACAACTTCAATAAAAGCACTTCACAGTTCTTCTCACTGCATAATGACATTTGATAAAAAGAAAATCTATATTTTTTTATGAAGCTGGTGTGCTTTCCAAATGCATACAGCAAAGTCAAAATACTTAAAACAATAAACCATTTCCAAGATAAATGTTGCTAGTTTCAGGATATTATATGAAAAGTGGCTGAGTAGATCAAAAAACAGCATTTGAGAGGTTATGGGTACCTTGGAGACAAAGAAGCAAAAGACTGCTTAAAATGACATACAGGCAGTTTTGATAGTGAAGATTTTCAAGCCATGGGAAATGGATTTGTAACAGCAATTAATGTTTCCTTCTCCTTTCCAAAACACTATGATCTCTGACAAATACTGAAGTTCATTCAGAAGCAAAAAAACCTTGGAGAACCCCCACTCTATCCAGATAGAAGCATAAGCTTTAAACTCATGTCTGACTAACTGGAATGGTCTGTACTTCTTTAAATAACTTTAAATTTGGAAACTTTTGATCAGGCTTTATTGACCACTTAAGTCTCAAACAATATGCAACTTAGTAATTTTTTTTTTCAGCTGGAAAGCTAGAGAAGATGGAGCTTCCAACAAGTGTTAATTTCTTAGATTTTTTTTCCTTGAAACAGAAAACTGGTTTTTTCAATTCAGCACAAAGCAAAAGCATAATCCTCAAACATACCTAATAGACAGCCTAAATCTGCCAAGTTTGCATAACAAAAAAAACCACGGGGGTGGGGGGACAGGGAGAGGGGGAGAAAGAGAATGACTTTGGAGCTAAATGACAGCAGTTGGTGAAGATGAATGAAGAAAATGTAATTCTGTGTGTTCATATTGTGTGGATTAATTTATGGAGCTTGAATGGCTTTGAATGCTCTTACTATGGATATATGAGTAGTTTTGATCAAGAAAAACACCCTTGGTGAAGAATAAAGAAATTGCTAAATTTCAATACTCCTAAACTCCATATGAAAAGCCCATGCTGAATAACAAGAAAAATCACAGATTCTTATAAACAAATACAATTAGTCACAGTTATGTTAACATGAGTATACATTCAATTTGCAAGTACATATTAAAAGGAAATATGTTAAAAGAAAACATTTTCAGAATATGCCATAATAAACTGAGCAAAATTATAGCACAAATAGGGAATTTCTTTCCCAGGAGAAAGTCATTACAATAGAGGACCCTGGGGCTGCCAGAATGGAGTACATTGGGCTGAGGGCTCACTACAGAGCCACATTTCTCTCTCAGCCACCAGTGAGGATACTAACACTGACATCCCTTTCTCTTGCAGCAGTCCAACTTGGGTAGCAGTGTGGATAGCTAATTCCATATATGCTTACTCTTGGGGTTTGGTTTTTTCTTTTCTTCATTTGGCCCTGTGAAGTACAGCTCAGGTGGACAGGGCACCTCACTCATATGAACTTTAACACTGAACAGATGATGTTCAAGTTAAAGAAGAGGTGTCTATAAGGCAAAGGATTCCTTGGTCCCTTACTTCTTTTATTTGCTATCCATCATGTATCCTGGATCCTCTAAATTTGTGCCTAAGCCTTTTATTACTGTTCTGGGTCATGTTCCTCACAGCTACTTTCTCCACTCCCTTTGCTCTTATGTGAATGTTCTGAGATAAAATGCAAATGTTGTAGTTTTTAGATATGATACAACCTCAAGTGATACTTATCAGATATTTTTGAGCATCTCACCTAGCTTCTGACTGATCACTCTTGAAAACTATTTCTAGCATTTCATTGGTAACTTCATGCAGCTACTAATTAAAAAGAAAATCCATACTACAACACTTTCACATCCTTCCTTGCAAATTTGACACTGTTTTGTAATTGTCCTGACACTGATCACTGTCAATAGCTGATCCTTAGACTGGAAAATGCAACACTAAATGTGCAATCTAATGCCAGCCACCACATTTGTTGACTGCAGTTCCAAGACAACTTTGCTCTTTGGTGTGCAAGTTGGTGTGACTGCCACTAAAGCTAGAGGGGTTTGTAATTCTACAAAGGCTCCTCTGTGTCAGCAATGTGAGCATGGAGTAAGCCCACTGAGCCTGCTGGAGTGAGGGCTACCACAGGAATACTGACTGGCTCTGGAGGCATGAGAGAGCTGGTAGAGGAATGGTAGGTACCTCTTCTTCTCTGCTTCTTCCCCTTTTAGTTTTACCTAGGCCAGCCCTCCCGTCTTAGTGTCTGCCTTCCTTTTTCAAGAGGATCTTGTTTAGCAGCTCTGCTTGCTTTTTACAGGTGGATCTGCTCTAAAGACCATGCAATTACAATGACTGAACTCACCAGATGCCAAAAGTCTTGCTCAGAATTGCAAGAGATGAGGCATACAAAGCACCTAGCAGAAATCTTTGCCTTGATTCCCAAAGCATGCATGAAATTAGCAAATTTCTTGGGAAAACACACAGCACAATGGTAAGTCTTCCCTTTCCAGAAGAGCTCATGTGATGCTAACCGGTAGGGCTCTGCAGTGTGCTGCACTGCACAGTGCTAAGTGATAATACCCTTAGTTTCATAGGGTCATTAATGCTGACTAGATCTTAATTGTCCGCACTTCAACAAGATTTGGGACAGGACAAAAGTACTATGCCAGCAACAGCTCAAAACAATAGCCCAGATCAGAACAAGGGGGAGAAGCCATAGATTGCTGATTTTCTGGGCATTTAGGATTGGTCACAGCACATTTCCCAGCTCTACTTTTTCAGTGATAGTATTTAACAATACCTGTTTTGCAGAGAACACCATCCACAGCAGTTTGGGAGAAGACTGTGAGTAAAGTACACACCATACATGTTGTGATATAAAATACGAGTTTTAGCTGACTGATACTGTTTCTTTACAGCCATGAAACATACTCATAGTGAAGTCCATTGCTTTTCTTACTGTGCTGATCTCAGAATTCCCTTAAAATTCTCTGGATAATTAGAATGAGTTTTCATAGGGCCAAGAATCTGGCCCATTGGATTCCAATCATCTGTGAAGTGTGAAGCACAAACCTCTGAAAATTAGATTGCTTTGTCAAAAATATCATCTTTAACTTTATATATTCCAAAAGCAAGAGATATCAAATTTTGCACACCTCAAAGCAGAACAAAGTAGCAAGCCCCAAAGAGTAAAGGGAGACTCCTGGCTTGTGATTTAAGTGCTAAATCTCTAAATTTAAATAACAAAAATATTTTTCAAAGTATGAATCTCTTGGGCACCATCATGTTATGTCACCAAATAATTCATTAAGGAATGTTGCTCTACCTCTGCTGTTTGAAGTGCCAGAGGTTTCTTTGCCTGAAATGGCCTGTTATTCTCAAGGATAGAGGGAAGAAGAGGGTTCTTTTTGTATTTTTCATTCAGAGCACAGTGGATTAAAAACAAAACAAAAAAATCCTAAATAATGAGATAGCGAGGAAACTCATTCTAAAGGATTCTAGAGTGCTGTAATAGTATGTCACCATCCACAGTAGGACAAGGCTCTGTTCCCTCCCTGTGCACAAATTGCTTGATTGCATTCACTGCCACAGTTTGTTTCCTAATACTCAGCATGACATTTCCTGTTTCTGGCCTTAGGCTTACATGGGTTTGATCCAGCCTGCCCTGAAATTAATGGAAAGACTACTGTGTACTTCAGTGTCCCCTTTTCCTCTTGCTGGAGCCCGTTGGCTGCTCCAATGATTTCTCCCGCTTTCATTTTGGCTGCCCTTCAAGTCCTTCCATCATGCCTCTTGTTCTGTACACACACGGACAGAAAGAGAGAGAGACAAGATAAAAATCCCTTTGCCATGTGTGGTGGCCAAGGGGCATGGAATGGCTCACGTGGCAGCAGCATAGGGAACAAACTGGGCCTCCTGTCCCAAGCAGCCCTCAACAGGCACCCCAGCCTTCCACAGCTGCTCCCACTCTACTGCAACTGCCAGTACCAGCACAGCCAACAGTTACACTGCAAGTCTCCTTTATCAAACATTACATGTTGAGTTTTTGAGGTCCCTAGACACAACCCACACCTAATCCTGGTATAATGCCTCCCACTTGGGTGATTTGTCTTGTAACATTTAATTTTGTCTCAGAAAATGAATGTGAATACTGCTCCTTGTTTACATGTTACCTACTTACACATAGTATACTACTTATACATTTTACTTACTTATACATTCTACCTACTCTTACATACAACTTTACTTACACATTTTACAACTGCTACATAATACAGTACAATACCTTTTGCAACTGCTGTGCATGAGCTCTCACATTGCTTGATTGGTTTCTCTATTTTGTCCATCAGCTTCACACACACTTTTCTAATAATACAACTGGTTTTAATCTAGTTCAGCACAGTCCTTTTTTATCTATTTCTTACTGTCTTGGTATTTAGTTTTTCAGCTTCTTCTTTCCCAATTCAGGACAGCTTACCTTTCAGTCCTTGATGAATTCCTGAGGGTTCTAACAGGTAGGGCTCCTGATCCAGGCAAGCAGCATCAAGATGATGACAGCAACAAAACCTATCCAGTGATCAGCAGCCAAGTTAGTCCAAGAACTCTAAACAAGGCAACAAAGGCCAAGAAACCTATATAAACCTGTCCCTCCTCACACCTTCAGACTGGAACTTAAAAACCCTCTTGGGGCTGATGTGCTGCAGCTGAAGGCGGAAAGGCCAGGTGAAGCTAGTGAGGGTAATTTCAGCCTGGTCCCACTCTGAGGGCTCTGGTAAAAATAACTAAAATTGGTTTGGCTGGGGCACACTATTAAGGTTCAAATACTTTACAACAATAAGTACCAAAGGTATACATTCATCTTGACAGCAAGAATCTTCACCAGGCTGCTGTTGACACTTTCTGCAGGGAGTGTTACTCTATTCAGGGATGGTTTGGCATATATTTTCTTTTTAGCAGCTTGCTTTAATAGGTCTGTGGCACTTCTAAGCAGTGATTAAGCTTTGGCATCATAACGTGATGGTGATGTAGGACTCCTCTTCCAAGGTAAATCATCTGAGCAGAGTGGCCCAAGTCAGGGCTGTTATCTGAAAGCATGAGGCTGAAGGCACCAGGCCTGCTGAAATGATTCCTGCTGTGGTCAGTTCAGTGTCTGACAGTCATCTGCTTCCTGTCAGCCTGAAAGACAGCCCACAGTGTGTGCAGACAGGGAGGGATGGGCAGCCAAGCCAATTTCAGCATCTCAGGTAGGTCACCTCAGTTAGCCAGTAGCAAGAAATACCTGTGGTATGGATGGGAGTGCACAAGAAAGATTTAACTTTTTCTGAACCACCTTGTGCCAGTTTGGACAAATTTGGAGGAAAATATCCTCTGATACAAGGCAGGTTACAACAGCCCTCCCCCACCAGGTTCGGGAAAAAATAAATTTTCCTCGAAGGAAAGTGAAAGAGATAAAAATGATTTATTTAACAAATACACAGAAAAAGGATAATAAAGCGAAATGATAAAACCTCTTGCTGTGGAGAGAAACCTGGGAAAATTTCAGAGTCCCTCCTTGGGTAGCCTCTCCCCTCCTCCTTGGAACTGGGACGGGGTGGGCCCTCCTCTGGGGCCTTGATGAAAAAAATCCTCCCGATGTGTTCTGATGTTGAAACAGTCCAGAAAAGAAGAAGGGAAAAAAAAAAATCAAAGTCCCAGGAAAATAAAGTTCAACTCTCTCTGTCTCCCTCTGGATAAAAGGAGCTGAGAAACTGTCTGAAAAGCAAACGGTGTTTCCTCCCGCTCCTCTCTCCACAGCTGAAGCAGAGCAGTCTGCTATCTCTGTGTCCTTCCACACTGCTTTGAAAGTTCTCCCAGGACTTTTTTCCTCTCCCCCCTCTCAGATGCAGTTTAAAAGCACAGAAAGGCACAAAATTAATTTCTGGGCATAGGGCAGCATCATAAAGTCACCCCAAGACACACCTGTGACTAACTATGTCTACACCAGTGAGTAAGGGAGGATCAGGGACTGATCCCTGGCCCCCAATTTGCAAATGGAACACACTAGATCATGCCTACCAATCCGCGGGGTAGTTGCTTGAAGAAACCTAAGTTTGAATCATCCAAGAGAAGCCAGGAATGACAATTAAATGGTGTGGACAGTGTGCTACCAATACTCAAATTCATTCCCATGCTCTCCCTTTTTAGAGCATACACAAACCAAATGCTATGTACATTTCACCAGGTCTGGGTTGGTTTTGCACACACCCATATGAACTCCAACTGTTTACCAGGTCTTTGATATCCCTGGCCATGTCTGCCAAACAATGACATCTCCAGGTTCTTGGAGACACAGTTTGGTTTCAGAAGGTGCTCTGAGGAAGCATCTGTGATCTGAATGCTGTGAGCTAACAGCTCTTATCTATGATGCTCCATCTTGCATGCCCAGACTGCCTCAAAAATTGAAGTACTCTGTGCATGTGGGTGGGAGTTCTCCTTTGGCATATGCCCAGTTCCACAAAATTATAGATATAAGCACTTGTTTCATATGGTTTGTTGTCAGCTTCCTTTCAGATGCTTCCTTGACAATGGTAAATAATTGGCTTGATTGCTTTCTGTGCCTTTCTCTTACCCATTTTTCTAGCAATTTGAGGATCTTGTATCTTCATTCATCTGCTGTATTTTCATGACCAGAAAATTAGGCCAGCTATGTATATCTAATTCCCTCTTTTGGTTGTGTACCTCAAAATTGTAGCATTGCAGTTTCAGCATCATGGAGAGTCACAAGCAATAACTCTTTTAAAGTGCTCTCTAGAGATTTAGTGTCATTTTCTACTTCAGTTGCTTTACACCCTCAAACTTAATGATGAAACAACTCACATCAAACATGATTGCTAGACATTTCTTCTTCCTTTGGGTGTCTTTTGATTCTGTGGTGGCAATGAACTCTGTCAAAAAGCTACCAGCTGTCTTCTGCTGTAGGAACTGGTACTCCAAAGTACAACCTAGCACTGTTGTTGCCTTTTCAGTCATACTGCCTTATTTTGGGACAGGATAAGGTATTATCTGTTTTCTGGTGGTGTGTGATGGTTATATGTGGTAACCATGTCTATGCTTTTTTTTTTTCCTTTATTTCAGAATTCAGCAACTGTCTGATGGTGAGAAAATAGTAAAAATAATGTCTGCTAGTTTAAAAAGCTACTATTAAAGCCATTTAGAAATTATCTTTAGATGCAGCTTTGTTGCTTTTACCTCTTTGGCACATAATCCCAAGGAAGTCTGCAAACGCATGTGAATGACATGGCAGAAAAGTGCATTTTACTGTGATTACAGTCAAATTTTATTCCACCTACTGAACTCTCTCAAACCAGGTTGTGGCCAGAAAAAGGTTGTGAGATGCATGCTGCTCCCAGGAGATTCAGCTAATCCTATTCCTGTTGTTGACAGGGATTACTCACTTCTTCTGCAGATAGGATCCTAAATGCCATTGCCAACTTTCCTTATCTAGATGAGGTCCATAATCTTGCAGAGGAGCCATTTGACTTACCTGAGTGCTTTCAACATTACCACTGTTTGCCATGAAGCACTAGGAATCATCCTCCTTCTCCAAAGCAAGAAGTCCTCATCCAGGAATGTATTTAGTCTTGAATTCCAGCTGTCTGCAAATGTGCAAGCTTTTCTGGCTACGGTGCTTGCCGAACTTTTTCTCATTCAGACACATCACGGGGAAAGTGGAAGCACACTTATATACATACTTCAGGGACACCCGAAAGGCACTTTCGGGAAAAGGGAGCCCAGTTACCAGCCAAATCTTTTTAGACCTCAAATGAAATAAACACTGAAGTGCAGTGAAGCATGGGCATCTGAAAAGAAACATCCTGTTGTTCCTGGTAGGAAAGGTGTGTAAGAGAAGGGTGCAGCAAAACACTCACGCACAGAGTCATCGTGATCTGCGTAACAAAAGATGCTTATCCCGCCTAAATTGGTACAGTCGTTCACACGGTGACGCCCATGACAGTCCTGCTGACCTCACCTTCAAGGACTCAGAATAATGACGGCAGCTTGGATTTTATACCATCCTACCACCATTACTGTACTTTAGCTGACTGAGTTTTTCTCTCAAACGAGGCTGAAATCTTATCGCGTATTTCCTACCACCCTATTGCTTCTTTTGCATTTGATTTCCTGAGGGTTTTTTTTAGTTTGCATCATGGGGTTTGATTTCAGGATAGGTTTTTTGATGCCATCTTGTATGCATATCATGAGGTTTTCTGAGGTTTAAAGCATAATTTCTGTTTCCATGCCTTTGCACTACATTAATACTATGTGTCTGCAAAATCTGACTCTTGGTCTCGCCTCCTGCCTGCTTGACAATTCTATTTAGCATTATTTCTTTTATCAGTACATTTAATCTCAATGACTTCTCCTTCCATGAACACTGCATACAAAGTCTTTGTGCAGGGAGACCTTTATTAGTCCTCAGATTATTCATTTTTCCCTTTTAATTTTGTTTGTCTAGATTTTACCTCTGTGCATTTGGGTTTTGCATTCATAGGGGTACCTTTCTGCGTTTTCTCTTTTCTATTAGTGGATTAACAGTTTTGGGTCTGGCTCATCCTAAATCATGCATTTACGTGGGAAACCGCTCCTTACCCTTGCATACAGCTCCAGCTTTTGGAGGCTTGTTGAGGAAACGTCTCATATTTAGGTACTTTAAGATTTGATAATCACAGGAGTTTTTAACAGTTCAGCAAGATGGTCATCTGTTCCAGACTGAGCAGATACTCTTTTTGGGTAGAAACAGTCTTAGAAAGTTTTTGGTTCTTCACTTGGGTACTCACCAGCTTAGTGCTGATGCATCTGTTCAGCATGTGGCTGCCCATCTCAGAGAGCAGTGTGGCCGCATTTATTTTGATCCTCCTTCTGCCTGGCTTCACAACATCCTGTATCTGTTTTCCAGTGCAGCTAGGGAATGTCCAGATGATGAGCACAGTCATCTGCATACAGGCAGCTACAGCACGGTGCCATGATTACTGGTTTTTCTTTAGCTGAAGGATCCAGAATTCATCCCTAATGACAGATGCAATTCCAACTGCCAAGCAACAAAGGCTCCCCGTTAGAAAATAAGCTGACGAGGGCACAGGTTCACTTTGACTTTGTCAACAAAATAGTCAGTTCAAAATACTACAAGAGGTGAGAATGATGCAAAAGGAGGGCAGTGGCACTCAAACCTGAAGCTCCACAACAGCATTCCGTGGTGCTGCCAATGTGCTGACAGCAAGGTGAAGGCTGCTTTGTGGGAGGTTCGCAGTGAATCACATCCATTTGCAGTTGCCAGCAGACACAGTGTGGGTAAAGAGCACAGCGAGCACGCTGCTGGCTTGGATGTGTTTTCCTTGGAGATAACACCAGCGGAAGAGGCTCTGATTAATAAGCTGAAAGCAAATGCAAATCTTATTAATGCTTACTTGGAATCCAGTCCACAAGTCAGCATCTCATTAGAAAGAGGGTTACTATCAGCAAAAACACTGCATCAAGGCTGTTGGTGTGTGATAGGGACAAACAGATGGGGCACTAGAGAGAACACAGCCTCCATGAACATGAGTAGAAAGGGGCAGATTCGGGAAAGAAGGCATTTAAGACAATCTATGAGAAGCTCGGCCCCTACCCCTAATTGTGGGAACACCCACCAGTGCTCCACTGCCAGCAGATAGCTGGAAACTCACTGCTAAGATGTGCACTTTGTACCTTCCTAGTAATTGTCCCAGGCAGACAAGGACAGCCCACGGCCTCTGAGTGGTAACGGCAGCCTCCAGGAGGAGGAGTGCAGGAAACCAAAGGACTCTCCCAACCCTCTAATAAGCTCATTAGCATATGTCTTTGCTAACGATACACATGGAACCAGTCTACTTCCGGCTGACAGATCTCTGGGTTATTTTACCATTACGGAAAAAAAAAAAAAATTATCAAGCAAACTGGGAAATCACATCCAAAAATAGATTAAAAGAACATGAGAAGTGGAAGGTCAAGAGTTCAACAGTTGGGTAGTGCCAAAACTGGGACAGTTTACATAACCTTGCTGTAGCCTCCCTGAGTGGATGCAGCAGTTAGTCACAGGAACATGAATCGGGTTTTTTGAGAGGATCCTGACTCATTTGGTGATGTAATGGCCAAAAGAATTAGCGAGAAAAATAGCAATATTCCTCTCCTCGCATTCAGGAGGTGGCACTGTGCAAAAATTCAGTCCCACAATGGAAAGAGTATTACTAATTTTCTTCCTGCTTCTGCAGTACAGCCTGCCCAGAATATTTATAATTCTTCACAAATAGTAATTGATCTTCAGGCTGCGCAAGTAAGAAGACATTTTCATCCCAATTTGTATGTTGGGGATGGAAGCACTACAGTCAAAGTATTCCCTCGGATAATCTGAGTATCCTCATGGGGTCAGTTATTTCTTAGCACCTGCTGACATTTTAGACCTGAAGATTGCTATGTTAGTTCTGTTACATCGTGTGTCTTGGAGACAAACAGTGACAGACAAGGAACTGTTTACTTCTATTTTTTTGGAATTTGGAGGTAGTTCTTTGAAAAGTGTATACTTCTGGGAATCACAAAGCCCTATGTGGGCCTATTTCTTGGAAATATATCTGCAGTTTATCAGTGCATCTACTATGGTGTTGGCCTCTACAAGTAAATGAAGAAAGTGATATTTAGGAATAAACTTGGGCTTTATTCAACTGTAGGAAGCCAGCCTTCCCAGTATTCCTCTGATGCTCAGTAGAGGGCTAATGCTGACAGCAGAAGGAGGACAATGCTGACAGAAGAAGGAGCACATCTTTAAGTATATTATCTGTTCTTCCTCTCTACAAAATTATGTGATGTAATACACACACTGCCTCCTGTATCTTTGAAAATATACTGTCCCAAGAAGAGAACTGCTATTCCTTGGCTGGATTATAAAAGCAACAAATTACCGTTGTCCCTAGTGTTCTTATCCCATGGGCTCCTCACTGTCATTTAAAAAATATTTTTACTGAAAGTCAATACCTTTTACCAACTTTCACAGAGAATTTAAAATGTTTATTTGAGTACATAAAATAAGAGTAAGAAATTTTTTTTTTTCTGATGAGTAGGATGTAGCTTCTAATTAATCTGAAAGTTATGAAAAATGGCTTGAATATTTTTATGCTGTTTCTGGATTTCCTAAGGTTGTTCCATGTCTGTTTTTTCCCCCCTGTCCATGTGAAGCCACAGAGAGTGCAAATACATCTGGAGCTTATAAACACAGAAATTTAACTTTTAGAAAATGTGTGATGCCATTTAAAGATGCTGTTCTTACAGTTTAACACCTGCTTTGGTGGTTTTGGAAAACCTCTGTGTAGTCTCTGAGGAAATACCTCTTCCAATTTTTGTTTTAGGGATATTCTAAGACAGTAAGAAAAGTAGGCTTGTATGAACATAAATGTTTGAGATTAGGCCCTCTACAGCAATAAGGAAGGCCTCTTCTGTTTATTCCTTAAAGATAGAAGGTGATAATGTTACTTCTGTCTACTTACTCCCACCAATGATCTACCTAGTAAACAAAAGGCAAAGTGCTCTATTCCTATCCCTGCCAATACTCTTCCTTCAGCTTCTGTATATTAGAGTGACTATTGCTGATGAGCAGGATGAAGAGCTCAGTTCAAACCTTCCCTACTGCTTCCAGGCTGCTGTTCACACCTCGAAGATGTTGTCCCCAGGGAGGCAGACCTGCCACCTCAGCATTCCCTGGCAGTAATCACCTGTGAGTCAGCAAGACCCATTTAGCACTCCCCAGTTGAAGCACCTCCTGAAAATATAGTGGGATGTTTTAGGCAAATACTGTCAGCCTCCTAAAATACTGTAGGCAAGTTCAGATCCCTTTTTTTCCCCCCCACTACTCTGTAATTATTTATAATATGCTATACATGACAGGCTGGTAAAATACACCCAGCCAAAACCAAAACGAATTGAAGTGTTGCCAAGTTAGCAATGTAAAAAGGGAGGAAGCGTAAGACAGAAGATAAAATGGTGAAGCAGATTAGTGACCTATCAGTCTGTGACTAGTGTACTGGTTTGAGTGAAGAATTTGAGCATGACATTTGTTTATCCTTATGAAAGGTAATTGCATTCATAACATCTCTTATTAAAAAAAAAAAAAGACACCGTAAAATTTAATACTTTGGGGATCTTTTAAAATGCAAGTTCCTTAGCATCTAACTTTTACAAATTATGGCTCAGAAGAACACAGAAAATAATTCTGATGGTTATTTCTAAGAGTCAGCCTAGTTTTACCAAGAGTGGCTTGACACAACCAAAGAAATTGAGCTGATGTCCTGGCCTGTTCTACAAAAGAGCTGCTTTTACACCTCCTTGCTATTACAGCTGTGAGCATGTTTAGCTTCTCAAAATATCACATTTTATTGAAAACTGTGGATATTATTTATTTAGCATACATTCATGATAGCTGTCACTGATTTCTTCTCCACTGACAAGTCCAAAAGACACTCGTGTGTCATTTTGTGACTGCTACCCTGTATTTCCAGATGCTAAATTATTAATACTAATAAATCCTAATCAGGCTCTGTAATTTTCATATTGTTGTGAGAAGCCATGTACCTCTATAGGAAGACAGATTCAGGGAATAGGAAGGAGAGGAGAAAATCTTGACAACACATCGTTTAGCACATGTGACTGCAGAGTTAAGGTTTTGACAGTATTTCCATGAAAATGGATGATGGAGAAGCAGCATTTCAATGGACATTATTTCAAGATTTTAATGAATAAGTGTTTAAAAGTGAGAAAGGAGAAAGTAGGATGGCATGAGGAGGAAGGTCACACAGACGAAGGTGAGAGAAACAGTGTCATGGACTTAAGGTCAAGCTATTTAGAAAAGTTGAGAGAATAAGAGGAGAGTATAAAGAACTACTCCTGTGTTATGCAGGTAAATTTAATTATTCCTTCTGTTTAACTGGGAGAATGTCTGTCAGATTTTCTGGGTGATTCCTGAAGGCAAATATCAATACAGTCAAACCATGGTGGTGAGTACTAAAGAACAGGACTTGTGTGAGGAGGAGCTGCTGTAGGGACGTGGGATTGACTCATGCAGAGGGAACACTCCAGCACCTCCCACCTCTGCCACGGGGGCTGCAGGAACTCACAGCAGCTCTGTGATCCTAAGGAAAGTACAGGTACCCTAAAGGGGAAACCCAAGATTCTCCCTATGCTTCCCATGCAACTACCAGCATTTGATTCCTTACTCCTCTTCAGCTATACTAGCTCAGAGTCAGATTTTCTATGACATGCTGCCGAGCCAGTTTATCTGCCCAAGCTTAGAGCAGTGCTGTGGCTGCTGTGTGTAGTGTTTTGGTCTGCTTTCATTGATTAATTGGTTATTTTCTGGTTTGGCTCAAAAAAGAGTGTCAAGTAGTTTTTTGTCTGGGTGTTTGTTTGTTTGTTGGGGTTTTTTGTGCCATCCAGAGCAAGAGCACTCAAATTTTGGACAAAGATTCTTTATTCCCACTTTTTTGATTATAAAATTACATGCATTTCTTTCCGATATCTTTTGCAGAAAGAATATCTGGTTGTTTGATTAATTTCCAAGATGCTTAAGGTCTCCAAGAAACCTCTACTGACTTGTGGGGAGGTGAGATTATATATAAACCCATAAAAAAAGCAAACAAGTCATGCAAAGATGTCCCTTTCCCTAGAGCCACGTGCTGGTTTTCTGCTGAGGAGCCTGGAGTACTAAGACACCATTTGCAGTCCTGACAGTCTCCAAGTTGGAAGTCCATAAATCTGCTCTGCCTGCTGCTGGCCCAATGGCTGCAGCCTGAGCTCCTCAAAGTCTACAGGATCAGGATCCCAGTCAGTGTTTCTGGAAAGGCATAATCAGACCTCTCCACCGAGCTGCAGTTTTCACCCAACAGGAGGAAAATCAAAAGTTGTTTTTTTCAATTGATCTGTAAATTTCCACTCTTGTGTTGATTATACCTTTTACATGGTAAAATAAATTATTTTAAAAATCAATCTGCATAGAAGGATTAGGATAGGAACTAAAAATGAGCTACCTAGGAGCCTGAAAAACTTGTTTCTTTGTACATCTACAATCAGGTTTAAAATGAGAAGTGACACATGTGACATTTTATTTTGGAATTCCCCATCTTCTCCAAATTCTTTATGTGAACTTGTGGAAAAAATTGTGTTTGGTCCTGAAATGTAATGATCAAGAGTCACCTACACACAACCTACACAGTCACCCAGACAGAGAAGTGAAACCCTTTTTTGTTCTGAACACGCAGCTGTAGACATCTTGATAAGAAACAAGTTTATATTTGAACTTGTAAAACTGTAATTTCAGCAGGAAATCAAATTGTCAAGATGACATAATTCTCTGGTTAAATACCAGCATACAAAAATGAAATCCAGGGAGAAGTGGGAGAGAAATGTAAACCTCATTTGTTGAAAACTTGTGTTATAGTTCTCTTTGTATTTCAACATATTTAATTACGTTTCTCGCCCTCTGCATTTGTACTTTGTATGTCTCTCCTGTTCTTGTTGAAGCCTAAACTGCAGTTTCTTCAGTCCTAAGGCAAAAGAGCTTTCCAAGTCTAGGAGACAAGTGACAGTGAGATGTGCCAATCTGTCAGTATGGGAGCACCCAAGGTCACAGACGGGGCGGTGCTGGGGAGAGGACCTGAAGCTGGAGCATGTGGTGCTTTCAACGGGCGTTGGACGTGAATGCAACACCTTGAGAAATGCTGGGAGGATTTATGGCGTTGCTGAGAACCTGAAGGGAACAAAGCGTACAGAGAACTTTTCCAATCACTTGCCTGTGGAGCAGGCTGACCCGTGACTGGAGGACAGTGCAGTCTGCACATCTTTGAATACACTGCAAGACCGAATCCCCAGCAAAGGTGATCAGCCGTGCTGTGGGGACAGCAGGTACACCCCCGAAAGACAAACATCGTGGGGCTGGCGCTCCTCCCAGCACGGCTGGTTGAATACTCCGCGATTAAATGTGGAAAATGGAATAAAACCATAACTCTGGAAAACCTCCGCGTATTTCATTACCGCCGTTGCCTTATCACCCACTATTGCCAATTTCAAGAATTACGGATAAAAAAAATCATAATAGTAAAACAAGCCGTCGTCTTTCACAAAGAAAGCATAATCTGCTTAAGATTGTTCTCCCATTCATCGGGGATGTTGAGACGTTCAGCTCACTCCTCCCGCCTCCCGAGGCGCCCCAGCGGGCCGCGGAGCACTCCGGCGCTGGCAGTGCCGGCCGCGACCCCCGGCACGGAGCGGCCACCCCTCCTCTTCTTCCTTCTCCCTCCTCTTCGCCCCCGGTTCCCTTCCCGGCCGGGCCGGGTCCGCCTCCATCACGGCCCCGCCGAGCGCTCGGAGCGGCGGCCGCTGCCCGGGGGCGTCGGTGGGCGCTGCCCACCCGCGGCCGCGCGCCCCGCCTCTCCCGCCGCCCGCCAATCAGAGTGGCGGCGGCTGCGGACCGCGCTCCGCCATTGGTCGTCGCCGCTGTCAGTCAGGGCCGCCCCCGCGGAGGGGCGAGGCGGGCGGGGGGGCGCTGCCGGCTCCGGGCGGGGGAGCGGGGCCGGGCGGCGGCGGCGCTGCGGTTGCGCCATCTGTCAGGAGCCCGGTGGGAGGGAGCGCCCGAGCCGCGCTCGCCCGGGTGAAGCGGAGCGGAGGCGAGGCGCCAGCGGCAGCGGCAGCAGCACCAGCAGCAGCGCGGAGAGCCCGTGCGAGCTCATCCCTGCCCAGGCTGCGGCTGTGCCGCCGCACGGAGTCGCCGCCTCCGCGCCCGGCCGCGGCTCGGCGCAGCGCGTCTGCCCCGGGGAGAGGCAGCGGCGCCCGGAGCGGCGCCCCTCGCTGCGGGCGGGCGGGCGGGCGGGCGGGGGCAGCCAGCGGAGGAGCGGAGCGAGGAGGATGCGAGTGCGGCGGCGCCGCCCCGGCCCCGCGCTGCGCTGAGCTAAGCTGAGCCGAGCCGAACCAACCCAGGTAACGGAGGGGCCGGAGCCCTCCCGGGAGAGCGGGGGCGGGGGGATGCATGCATGGATGGATGGATGCTGCGGCGGGTCTGTTTCCTTTGTGCGCCCGAGCGGTGATGGGGTGCGGGGGCTCCCGGCGAGGGGAGGCGGCCGCGCTGCTGCGGGTCTCCCCCACGCACGCACACGCGGACCCCGCGCCCGCCTCCCCCGCCGGGAGCCGCGGCCGCAGCGCGGGGAGGGCCGGGGCAGCGCCTATGACCGGCTGTACGGGGCCCCTGCGTGCCCCCTGCGTGCCCGGGGGTCGCCCGTGTCGGTGTCCCCCGCCCCCGTGGACACCGGCCAGGGAGAGAGGAGGGGGCGCAGCACAGGGACTTATTTGTTGTCGCCGAACTGCGAAAAAGGGGAGGGGGGGAAATAAATAAAAAGACCTTCTCTCCCTCTGAAATAAATCGTATAGGATTTGAGCGTCTGTGACAAAGGCCTCTTTCAGGGAAGAAAGAAGGGACGCACAAAATGCCCAAGGGTGGTAGGATGTGAAAAGAGGCTTGTTTCTTGTCTCTCCCCTAGAGCCTCTCTGTTCCTTCCCAGATGAGGCCGCTGATCTGGTGCCAGTTCCTTTTCAGCTACATTTTAGATTAGGGAGCGATACCAAACGCCACACCATAGGTGCCAGCGTTTTGCTGCGTCTGCAGAGCCACAGCGTACGTGTCGCCCGACCTCCTTAATAATGCTCAGTTTGGCCTCTGCTTCCTCGGGGTCTCGCCTGATTTCTGCTCTGTGTGGATTCTGCGTGTGCGTGAGCTCTGGGAGAGGGCTGGCGGGAGAAGGGGGTCACTTTGTGGAAACAAGACCATGATACCTTAGTCCCTTCAGCGGTGACGGGGAGGGCAGGACTGAGTAGGTGCTGGAGGAGAAGGTTTGGGCTGAGTGGAAAGCAACCGTCTGCAGTTGCTCATCAATCACTCTGATATGCTCTGATTCTTAAAATGCTAAATAACGAGTGACCAGAGCGGACTGGGCTTTTGAAATGCCTGCACAAGACTGGCAACGCCTTTGAGACCTTGTCATTTTCCTCCTTGTATACAACCTCCTTAACTCCCACATCCTTCCTTCCACCATCCCTGCAGCTGTAACACTTTCCAGGATCTCCTTCCCACACCCTTTTTTTTTCTTTTTTTTCTTTTTTTTTTTTTTTTTGTCTTGATGTCTTTCTAACTAGCATTCTGGAAGCTGAGAACAGTTGCAGGTGAAGATCTGTTTGTTTATATGCTGGTGGAGGAAGTGTTTTCATTAGGGTGCACTCGTCTGGTCTCCCATGAGGAGGAACAGTAAGCTAAAGGGACACTGTCAACTTGAAATCCAGAGAATGTGCATGATGAATGGAGAGCTGTGTCCAATATTACACCCACCGTTGAGCTCCCTGCTGGAGATCTGTGGTTTTTATAAGCCTGTCTTCTGACTGTGTGGGTTTGTCATGCAGTGAAGGAGTAAAAACACACTTCAAACAAAGTTCTGTTAAGTGAACAAAGGAGTGCAGAAGAAAAATACCAGAGTGGGAAGGGAGGGAAGGCAGCATCTCCAGCTTCTCAGTTACATCCATTGTAGCCACTGCTTGACCCAGTGGGAAACTGGAGGGGCGGTAGTTCATTTTTACAGTTGCACATTTATTTAGTATCAGTAAAGCGGAAAGGTTGTTACCAGTGATACAGGAGTTTTCAGCACCTTGACCTGTGTGCTCAGAAAAACTGGTAGCACTTGATGGATGTCAGTAGGTCAGTGTCTTTTCACAATATAAGAACAATTTAAAAAATTGTATCTCTTGTGAAAAAGACATTGGGTTTCTTCTTAAGCCCTTTTTACCCCACAGAGCTGTAATTTTGATGAAAGAGAGAAAGAAAGATTGCCTAAATAATGCTTTAGAAATTTGTATTTTGTTGATAGTAGGGCTGCAGATTTGTTGAAATGTTCAGGTGCTTCTTAGAGGGTGTCTGTAAGCATCCTTCTTCTCTACCTCCAACAAATTACTGCCTCATCTGTGTGGCTTGTCTTTGGCAAAAGAAACAATTTTCAATATGAAGTTGTCTGATGGTAGGCCACTGGCTGTGGTGTTTTGTGGTTTATGCTTCAGGCATGTTGTTTCAGAAATTCTGCGTTGCCTGCTTGTGAAAGACATAGTGGCATGAAATACCTGTTACGTATAAAACCTGAACAGCCTTCACTGGAAATTATTTTGATGTTGAGTGAATACATGTCTTCAGTGAGGGACAAACAACTTTGGTATATATGCATAGCAGTCAGTGCAAGCCAGGAGTGAAGAAGGTGGTATAGAGAAGTTGCTTATTAATAATTTTAACAAGTGTCTTTAAAAGTTAGGACCCACTGATAAATTTCTAATTCATATGAGTAAGAAAAAACATTGCTGAGGAACTAGTTATTTTTGACAGACTACGGTAGATTGCACAATACCTTTATGTGAAATACCTAAATGGTGTCATCCGAAATGCATGAGTGGAGTCTGATATGGTGAGGGCCTCTGTGACAACTAGCCCCATGGCTTAGCTGAATTAAGCTGAATATACTAATCTGGACATGGTATCATCTGCACTGGATTTAGAGTGTAATAGAATTGTGGCTAAGGTGAGTGCAAACTGTCTGGCACATTTGTGATGATTTAACACTAATATGGTACATTTACAGTATCATATATTTGATTGTGTTAAGGAAAGCTTAGAGCTGTTGGCCACCTTATGACCAATTACTTTTATTTAACCAGCATCTTCACTTTTCTGTCTTGCTGCATTACTGTGCTTTTACTTCAGGGAGAAAGAGAGTTGAGGCATGTGTTTTCCCTTCATCCTTCTCTTTGGGGAGTACATTAATATTTGATTCAAACTTGTTCTGTGAAGTTCTGCTTAATTCAGTTTGGGCACTACTTTGAACACATTATAATGGTGTTTGTGTCATGGACAGCACTTTGTAATTTGCTTTATGGGCAGGTCTGCTGCTGGCAGTGTGTATTGTCAAAGTGACCTTTCTTTCAGAGGGAGAAAACTAATAACTCCTGTCCCTCTCCCACCCCTGCAGCTCCCACAGAAGTGTCTTCACAAGTAGTTTTGACCCATTACTCCAAAAACAGGACTTGAACCAACAAATCTAGTTCACCCAAGCAGTCTTATTGAAATCCAGCAATTAAGGATTCCTTTGGTGACAAAAGGCCTACAGATCTGTATTGTGGAAGTCAGCCATTTACTTGAGGCAGAACCCACAAAAGGGTTTGCGTGCTTTGGTGTGGAGCACCCTGAGTTGTGATCCCTATGGATCTCACATGCCTGAGCCAGGGATGCAGCTGCTTGCTGTGCTGTGCTGAACGCATTGTGCGCCTCAGAGCTGCGTTCCCAATGGCCGGTGTGGCGGGGGAAATGCTGCCAGGGACACCCAATGCAAAGTGCCACAGAAGGAGGTGAAACTCCAGGGCTGCATCTCCCTGCCTGCCAGGTGTCTTACTTGGTACCATGTTGGCTTGTTTAAAAACCCTAACCTGCATTTGGTAAGGTAGTAATAATTTATACATAAAAAACCCACAAGAAAACACACCAAAACCCCAACCAACCAAACACATACACACCCCCCCCAATACCAAAACAAAAAAAACCAAAACAAACCCAACTTGGTGTTTCAGTAGATGACAAACATGCAGGTGTAGATGAATTGGGATTTCTAGCATTTGCATCCTATAATGGGTTTTGCCCTTAGTGCCTGACTTCCAGACAGAGAAATGACAGGTGCAGATGAAACATGAAAGGTTGAAGCTGTTTCGGTACATCCGAGGAGCGTGTGACACTCCCTAAGGAGCGAGCGCGTGAGCCCCGTTAGCACTGTGTTCTAGGGCAGTCTCACTTGTTAACTCAAGCAGGGCTTTGGTTTCGGGCAGGTAATCTGCCTCCCGGTTTGAGAGGGGTCAAGTTAAACCTGTCTGTGGGAAGTGTCCTTGAGCCCTGAAACTAGAAACCGGCCTGACTTTACAGGAGTTGCAGCCAAGGAGAAGTACCCTGTTGCTGTGCTTACCACTGGCTGCAGGAAAACAATCACATTTTGTAGAGCTTTTTTGGAACTTTACTTCACGTGGAACAGGAACAAAATTGAACAATATCACTACTTCTACTGGGGGAGGTGAAAAATCTTATTACTTGAAGTCAATCAAAACATGATGCCTCATCTTGCTTCTGACTGTTTTAAATGGTAACTTGCTGTGAAGCAAGGATTTCAGCTCAAAATACTGCCACCTGTTTGGAGCAAAATAGAACCTTTGACACCTTGACTTTTTACTGGAGTATAAAATCAGCAGCAGTTTTGCAGAGCTTTAAGGTGTGGATAGAACTAAATCATCTTGCAGAAAATTACTGTCGGATTTTTCCTGACCAGCTCTATTCCTTGTATACCATGAATCTGAATGAATGTTTTTCATCTGAAAAAGCTATCAAAAAAGATAGCCTGGCAGTATCAACTGATTTGAATTAGATGGTCTGAGTTAAATCGTTTTTTCAAGTGGAAAAAAGAGGACAGCAAATTAATTTTAAACTTGCTGCCCTTCCCAAAATGCAGCTCCTTCTTTGTATCAAAGACTTCCCAGTTTGAATGGATCTACTGATGTTGCTTGTGACAAGGTGCTGTGGGGAGAGATTACCCCACATTTTCCAGCCCAGCTTCTCCTGATGCAGAGAAGTCTTGCACCTCTGAAAGCTGCCCCTTCCACTATAATTTTCTAAAGTATCTGTGAGTAATAAGTCCTTCTTGCTTAAGGCAGAAGCCTAAATTTTTAGAGCAAGTTCATTGATGTTCATCATACTGAGATGTGGTTTAATGTGATGAACTCTGCAAGGCAGCTGCGATGTGAGAACGTTTTGATGAGAACAGGGAAGGTCACCCCTCTGTGCTTATTTGGTTTACTCTATTTTGGTGGATTTTTTAGGAGGCAGCAATGACTGGAGGCCTTCTCTAGCCTAGGGGAATTCTTTGTTCCATCCTGCTTTAGGTCCCCTGTGGCTACAAGCAGAAAGGAGGGATGTTGAGAAGTGGCTCTGAGTGATGTGTTCAGTGCTTTCAAGTACAAAGGAGCCCAGTCAGAGCTCCTCAGAGGAGCCAGAAATACTTTTAATAGTATCGAATCCTGTGCTGTGAGAGCAGTTACTCTGCTCTCCCCAAAAGAAAGGCACTATCGTCAACCAGCCCTGAACAAAAAGACTCTACCTCACATAGCTCACTTTGCTTCACAGCTCTTGGGGTGGCCTCTGGAAGATCTTCTGCACATCCTCCAAGCTCCCTTGCAGCAGCTCTGGGAGCTCTGAAAGACAGATTGACATCTAAAGCATTGGCTGTGTAAGGACAAATATAACCTGAAATTGAGACCTTACATTTCAGACAAAATGTGCCATCAGTACTGAAGCTTCCAAAAGTGCTTGAAAAATACTGTTTCATTCACCAAAGTGTTGTTGCTCACAGTGGTGAATTTGGAAAGTGTTTTGAAGCTGGAAGTGATGGTAATGGCACCAGCACAAAGTAAGAAGAAAGTGAGAAGTAGCTGGGGTGGAGGGACATTGAACAGACCAAGGGAAGAGCTGGCTGAAGCAGGCAGAGGAAGCTGCCCTTGTGTGTGTGTGTGATTGAGGACATTTGCTTTAACAGAATAGAAGTGTTTGGCACCACTTTAACATGAAAATAACTCTTGTTCTAGTGATTTTGGGAGGAGTAAGGAGGAAACCTCAAATGATTGGCTTGGCTTGCATGAAATATCTTCTCTGTTTAAAATTGTCCTTTTCCTCTTGGCTCCAGTTTTCCTCTGTTAACAGATTTGACCAAAATAGTTCTTAAGCCTTTTTGGTGTAGTCCAAGTTGAAAATATTTTTGCCAGATAATCTCAGTCATGGCAGGTCTGAATTTGCTATATGAAGCTATACAGAGAAGTTAAACAGGCTGTGAGAATTAAGATTAATATTAAATGCCCGTCAGGTTTGTGCTTTTTTAAAGAAAAACTTTACCATTCCATGAGAGTTCTCTAATGACCTGTCTGGTGATTCCTAGCATCCTTTTTCTTTACAATTTCTATTATTTTACTTGTTGGGGGTGGGGAGGGGGTGGGGTTAGGTATTTTTGTTTTGCTGATTTTTGACAAATAAACTTTAACATTCATTTGAAGGCTTTTTATTGTATGAATAAAGACCTTTCAACCTCCCTTGTTTCTGAGCAACCTGTGTGTGAAAGAGCACTTTGCGTAACGTTGATCTTTGACTTGCAGCTGTACCACTTACAAAAAAGACAGCTCTGAAGGTTTTCCTGGCATGACTTTGGAAGATCATGTATTTCCTATCGTGGCTTCCAATAATGGTGTACAGATAATTCTGTTGGGGCTTTTATTTTTATTTTTTTAACAAGTATGTTGGGTTTTTCCCCCGCCTTTGTGCCTGACCTTTAAACCACAGAACTGCTCTAGGGCTTATAGTTGAAGTTGATGTTCTTGCCCAGAACAATTGAGAAGAATTATTGTTGGTTAGTTCAGAAGTTCTCCAAGCCAGAAGCCACCACAGTGGACGATGAAAGTGCTGGGCACAAAGCTTCATCCCATACCTGGTCATTTCTTGGGACTTAGGAGAGAAGACCAGCTCATAGCCCTGTTTGGAAGATGGTGATGACTGTGTCCTCCAGCCAGCTGCTTTCACCCCAGGGACAGGGGAGGAGAACAAGTGTAAGCAAAAGCAACTTTCACACCCATGAAAGAAAGAGTGTTTGTGCCTGGGACTGTGTTTTTCTTTATGGGCAGCCCCTCACTAGGCAGCTATGATATGTTTTTTTGAAGAAAAAAGAGCATCTCTAAGACTTGGAACAAAAACCTCTGTTGTCTGAGTGGGCAATTAGACTGTTTCTTGTCTTAAACTATATGTAAATGCTCAGTGTTTGTTCTTGGTGGTAAGGTTAATGGTGGAGTACATTCATTATGGTGAAATTAATGACCTCTTGCATGTTTTTAGACCTCCCTGTGAACAGGTCCTCTTGCATGCTGTCACTGTATGCTAATAAAGTTTGAATTACAGAGAGGGAGCCCATATCCAGTAAGATTTTTGTCTAAAGATCAGCAAAAATGCCAGTTCTGTTGCCTGTCTGTCTCCCTGGGAAGTAACTGAAAACTCCCTAAATTTCCTCCTGGTGTTCATCTGTGAGATAGCCAACAGATTATGAAATTTTTGGATGTTATCACTCTGTGCAGCATTTAAATTGGTGATTTCATCAAGAAACACTCTCAGTCCCATTTCCAAATTAATTGAAAATGTTTTGCTGGTTTCTCTCTCTTCAAGAAGGAATAAAACTATTTAAAACTAATCATTTGTATAGCACAGTATCTGAGGTCATTCATAATTTTAACTTACAGTCTTTAGCTGAATATGCAGGCCTTTCTTTCCAAATATTAGATTCTCCGGGTATCTTTGAATAGTCAGTGATTTTTATATTCATAAGACCTCATACTTTGGACTTTTGAAGAGAAACAGCAGTTGGATTTTTATTTTATTTTTTAATATGTCTTCTATTTTATTCAGAAAGGCTGAGGCGAACCACCTCTAAAAGGAGAAAAAAAAGTGTTTAATGCAACCAATTTTATTAGCTGTAATCACTGTTGAAAAACTTTGTAAGCCCATCAGCCTACAACTGGGATAAGATCAGTGTGCAGGAGCTGACAAGCTGAAGAGCCAGATTTAACTCTGAGTATAGCAGGCTGTATGCCCTCTAAAAACACCACATATAGCATTGGCTTCAATGTCCTTGGAACACCTCTCTAGGAGTTTCCCTTCTGTAGGAAAAGTAGTATGCCCAAAAATTTGACTGAGCAGAGAGCTGGTAAATGTTACGACCTTGTGGAAGAAACATCCCCTACATTTGATGGTCGGAAGTGACCTTTTGTGCACTGGGGGAGGTAGAAGACAAGCACTGACCGTCTTTCTTGCTTAGGACAGCATTACTGACATGTCTAAAACTTGCAGAACTCCTTGTCCTAACGCTCGAGTGGGGCTGCCAAAAAGGAACAAACAGGGCTGCAGATAAAAGTGTGCAGGGTAGACTGTGTCCCTTTTCCTCCTCCTCAGTCATCACAGGCAGGGTGGGGAGAGCATCGCTTTGCACTGCTTGATGACTTGACATTGACAGCAATTTGCTGCTGGTCCTGTAAAAGGTTAAAAAAACTTCTTTCATTAATAGACTTCTTTTTAAACCACTGACCATCAGTGTGATTCAGTGACTTCTCTAAGGGTGAGGTAACCTCGTAATGTAAAATGTAAGCTCTTGCTTACATTTTCAGCAAATCTTAATTCAAAATCGTGAGGTTACGTTTGGGGTTGGGTTTTTGTTTTCCTCCCCATGCAACAGTTCTGCTTTATGAAGTGTATAAACGTAGGTGTTAAACAAGTCAGCAGAATCCTGCTTTTGTGGTCAGCTCCTCCATGATTTGTGTCTTGCAGAAGATACCTGTCATTCTTTCAGAGCTAGTGTGGCACAGCAGGACTCTCCAGAGAACAATCTGGGCCTGCACGTAGACAGCATTGCTTTGGTTCTATTTCCTTGGATAGAGCAAGTCTCGGACCCAAGATATGCCTACACGGCACTATGGCGGGCAGAGGAGCTCACAGGTGAGATTCAGGAGAGCCCCAGCAGCCTAGAGGAGCATTGTGCTCATGTGCTTGCACTGTTCTCAGGACCACCATGATGTGTTTGTGGTTGCTGTGAGTGTATCTGTGTGGCAGTGTGGGGTGGTGCAGAGGCTGTACTTCACTTCTTGGCGCAAAAAAGATGAGACAAGAAAGCAATGACCAGAAAGAGTGGATTAACTAGATGAATGTTCATTTTTGTAGCATCAGGCTACTCAAACTAGCTTTTTTTAAAAGTTGTTACTAAAGTTAAAAGAAATAATTTTTACTGTTATTGTTACTATTTTCTTTTTTTTTTTTTTTTTTACATTATCTGCCCCATGGAAGAAGAGTGATTATGTTCCATAGGAGCTTCATCTATAACAGCTACCCATAAACTTTAAGGTGGCACGGTGCTATGACGGTATGCAATGTTTATTTTCAATCTGCCTTTTTTAAAGAAAGATGCATTCAAATTGTATCACCATGAGAACTGGAGAGTAATTCTTGATGAGTGAGGTCTTACCAAAGTAAACTGGTACAGAGGGCTTGTGGCTCAAGTTTAATTTTGAAGTTGTAATACATTTCTGTGGATTTCTTAATGCCACTGGACTGTTGTTGACACTCTCTTCCAAAAGTGAAATATCACAGAAATACTAAGAAGATGCAGGTGTGAGCAACTGCAAGGGAAATACAATCTGTTTGCCAATCGCGCAGTTACCCCAAACTGCGATAAGAATTTCTTCCATAATCAGCAGTACGTTGCCACTGTGAGGTATAATTTCTGAGAAGATATCTTGAAAATTGCAGTCACACCACTTCATGTAGATTTACTTTATGATTGTTGGTATGGGAGCTTGCTAAACCTTTTTAAATTGTGCAAGTATGTAGCTTTGAACGCTTTCACATCTTACTTTAAGAAAGGGGTGGGGGACAATGGGAAGAAACTCCTAATGTTCTTTAAAGGAAGGATCACCTATGGGTTTTTTACCCAATCATATTGTAAACATTTATTTTCTGTAACTGATCTCTCTCTAGAGCTAACAGATTTCTTTCTAGAAGTACTTTTTAAATATTTCTTCCATTAAACTACTTTTTAATAGTTCTTCTCACATCTCTGAGATGAGCTGTAGGTTTGCAGGAAATAATCTCCCTGAACAGAATAGGGATAACTTCAAAGCCAGGGCCTCATCCAGCCGGGTTTTGAGTATCTCCCAGGACAGACTGAACAAACCCAGCTCTCAATCTCACCTTCATACGTCAAGTACTGCAGCAGCTTTGTGGACATCCACTGGACTCCCTCCAATACGTCAGTCTTTCTTTTCCCAGGACTCCCAAACCAGACCGAGTACTCCAGATGTGGTCTCACAAATGCTGCATAGAGAGGAATAATTATTTCGCTCCACCTGTCAGCTAATTAATTGCTTATTTGGTGCCAGATCTTCAGTTGCTGCCAGTTATCTTAATTTCCCCCAAGCTGGAGCTGGTGGAAACTCTCCCTTACAGGGGAGTACTTGAAGGCTCTGTCACCTCAAAAAGAGCTGGAGCAGCGATGGTCCTTTGCTTCAGTTACATGAAGGAGGTGACCAATCCAATGTTTGCGTACAGAAAACTGCAAAGGTTTTCAATTTCTCTCTAGTGAATTTTTTGCAGCAGCCCCTCACGCTTCATACTGCAATATAACCTGAAGCAATAAGATTGTATCACATGTTTTGGTAAAACAGCAAAGAAATGCATAGTAGACAGCATGTGCGAAGAGATGCATTGTGTGTATCCGGTTTGTTTTCCTGGCCGTACTTTGGCTGTTAGCTAAGTTACCCACTTTAAAGTTAATGTTAGGTAGCAAATGTGGGGATTGAAATAAGAGCCTCACAAGGAGCTGTGGGACAAAAACTTGTGCTTAAAATTTTATAACCAGAAGATGTTTTCTTCTCCACTAGATTTCTGAGGCTCTGTCATTGTGAGTGGGCTGTTATGGGTGACTGATGTACTACATGTGATTTGCTGTAGTTTGTGTTTTTTAAGGTCTAATCTTCCTACACTATTTGATTACTTTTTTCCAAACACACACAAAGTGAAAATTTCATGATTAGTGGTTTAAGTACTGAAATTAATATTTGCCTGAAAAAACACAAAACAGAGTACAAGATAAACCCCCAACCATCAGCAAACCTGTGCACGTGGGGCTTATCCTGCAGTTGTTGCTGCTTCTAAGAGTGTGTGGCGCACATCACACAGCTCAGAGGTCCAGTGTGGGGGATAAGCTGAAGGTGTAAATTTTATATGTGCATGTGCCTGCTTTAATGTGCAATATATTAATGTTTAGTTTAGGAAATTCTGGCTCACAAGTAGCTGTAACAAGGTAAAGTGTCTGAGGTGTTGAGTGCATGCTGTCTGCTGCCTGACTGACTGGTGGTCAGGGAGATAGATGGCTGGTCTGAGCGCTTGCCCAGGACCTCCTGGGTATCTATTCCATCAAAGAAAAAGGAAGCCTTAACAGCCCACTGGTGTAAAAGGAAGTGGTAGAGAGGTTTGAGCTGTGGAAGGTGGCCAAGGAGGGGAAATGTCAGGCTGCTTGCCTTTTTTTTTTTTTTTTTAACCTTTAATATTTGTTCCCGCTAGAGAAGTTGTTCAGAGTCTCCCTTCCTACTCTGGCTGTTGTTACCACTGTTTTCCTCCTCTGATTTTTTCTTTGGGTGGTTGTTCTAGGTCTGTGGCACTGGCTGAGGATGCCAGAAACTCTTCTAGTAGTCCCTCTTTCATTTGTTTTGTTCCCGTAACCCTGCTTACAGCAATCCTGTCTTCATGCTTGCTTACCTCGGTCTTCTCCACTGCTCACCTTCCTTGCCTTGACTGCAAATACTCTCATCTCCCAACACAAATGAGCTGTTTATCCTTGAGCTAATGGGTGTTACAATGCTCTGATCATAATGTTGCAGAACTGCTTATACTCACGGTGATTAAAAAATAAAAAGATGGATTACTTTTTTGCCCAGCCCCAGAAAATTAGTTGTATTTTTTCACTCAGTACAGTTATCACTGTAGGTTGGGTTGTTTGCAGCTCAGAGTGAGCAAGAAGGCCCTCCTGGTATGGAAGCAATCTTTGGGTTACACAGCTCATTCAGGTTAGAGGCATGGTTACATAGCAGAATGACTTTGTGCAAGAGATATATCAAAGTGGAGGCTTACTACTAATATGTTCACTGTTTTGTGTGCACAAATGGGGAGTCTTGCCTGATCACAGTAATTAATGGGCATAGACACACCCTGACCCTTGAGGACACAGACCTTCTCCAGGTACTATTGGTGGTGCTGGTGAACAGCTCTCACCATGGCCACTCAGGTGAGGTTCACTAGCTCAGGAGGGTGCATGCTTGTATTTATTTGCTTTTATTTCATCAGAAATTAGGGTCACTTTGTCCAGTATTTAAGTTCTCATGGGGGAGAGAGTGAGAATTGAAAGCATTCAGAATTTTTGTTCCAGTTTTGATTTAAGTCATGTGAAAAGCTCACAAGCTTTCTGGTGTTTGGTTGCAGCTTGAGTAAAATAGTTCCAATGGAAAGATGAGGGGAATGTGTTTCAACTTGCACTTATTATTACTTTAAATGAGTTATGCAAGATTTAGGTTATTGTTAACAAGATAGAGAAGTCACAAAACCTCCTTTTCCAAAGAGTGTGATGTGTATTATCTTGGTAGAAACTCTGGGACATGAGGCAACAAACAGCACTGAGTGCAGGAGATCAGTACCTGCTCCAGACAATGCCAGCAGTTTTAGTCTTCTGCATCCTGACCCTGATGACTCATTTGAGTAAAATCTGGATTATGGCAAGACTGGAAGCTAGTGTTACCAATCTCAAATATTTAAATACTTGAGTGGTTTTGGAGGCGAGAAAGAAGGGGTGGGAGTTTTGAGCTAGAGATGTTACATGATCATTTGGCCGCCAAGGCCCAAGGTAGTGTGGTGGCAGCTGCTGCTCAAGATCTCAAAGGTGACTATATTTTTCTTATGAAATGAATGTGTGTACTTGTCAACACCTTCTAATTAAATCTAACACATTCAAATTGTGTTGGAGGTCGCTCCACCAGTGTGACTCAGGTATTTTTAATATATATACTTTGATTGCTCTGTCTGGAAGACTAGTTGGTAGAGTTGATTTGTGGCTGATCTATGCTGTTTTGAAATTGCTGATGCATAAACGGGCGTAGTAGAGGCTGATCCTAAAAATACTCTCAATTTTCTTATGTTAATGTTGGCAGATGTTTCTAAGCAATACACTGACTTCTTTTTGTTTTTAATCTCTTTGGAAAAAAAAAAGAAATTAAACAAGGGAAGTCCTCTATAAAGGAGTGGTAAGAGCTGGAGCATTGCTCAGTATGAGGCATTTGACACTATTTTCTCTTCTCTGTTTTGCAATAGTTAAAGTATTATCAGTGCTGTCCAAACAGACAAGCCCACTGACTCCCATGCCCTCACCCCTTCCACCACAGCCAAATCTCAAACCTTCCTGAAGATACAGATGCCCTCCAGGATAGCTGACCTTGTCTGTTCAAGCCCACTGGCTGCCTGTGTGCAATATGTGTATGAACCAAAAATGTCAGAAATGGGCTTTTCATGTTATAGAAGTGAGTCAGATTTTTTTCCTCCTTGTGACTTTATTCTCTGACAAGTGTGTGGTGGCTTACCGCTTTAAAAGCAGTGCCTTGGGGTTTCACCCTAAGCTCATCACGTATTGAGTGCTGTTTTAAGGTGGCTTCTTATTCCCTCTGGTTCTATGGCGTAGGAATTTCCAATGTCATTTTCCAATGTCATTTTGACAAGAATTACTTTTTAGCAACTTAAAAGAGCAATTATCACATTTGCTGAAGACGCAAACTAAGGGATACAATGCATTAAAACAAAAGGATAGGGAGGATCTCAAGTAACTTAATCTCTGAATTGTAACTTTGCAGACTACCTTTGCTGATGTGCTTAAATCTGAGTGCATGCCACATGCTTGGACTAGAGGTGTAGTTCATGCCATTCCCTGTCTATATAGATAACTGGTTTTGAACACTTTTTCCTTTGGGTTTTGGTTTTTGGGGGAGTGGGAGAACATGTTAAAGAAGACATCCTACCCCTTTGTGACTCAAAGGGAGAGAGACTTGGAGGATGATTTTTATTAATTAGCAGTGGCTGAGCCCTGAAAAAAAGCAGCATAAACCTTCTTGGCAGTAGTTTTGTTGTGTTTTGGGGGCATTTTTTTCCATACCTCATGTTCACAAGAAACTGCTAACCTAATTTTGGTATTCCTTACGAGAGCTCATTTGTGATGAGTTGCCAAAATTCCTCAAATAAATTTTAAGTTCCTTGTTGGCACCTGTGGCTTGGGTTCCTTTGCTTCAGTTTTTAATACTGGGGGTTTTTTGGTTTTGGGGTTTTTTTGGTTTTGTTTTTGGGTTTTGGGTTTTTTTGCCTGTGTACAAATTTGCATTCTTTAGGAGAAACTTTTATCAAGCAAACTAAGAATAATATGAAGTATAAGAAATTCTTTGGGTTAACATAATGAATATTTGAAGATTTATGCCACTTTTATGGCTTTCTGAAACTGTACTTTTGGTCTCCTGTCCCTGTAGTGTGAGGGACCACACAGTACAGTTGTCTGTGTATTGCAAAATTTAAAAAGTATTAGAGGAGTACAGTGAGGTTTTTAATATAGAAAAGAAATAAATGTTAAAAGCATAGATTTTTGTATATTTTGTTTCTCATAGGCATAAGCTTTAAGCAGTTTGTTCACTTGGCCCTCAAACTCAGAGTCTTTTGATGTCTCAGAGTAAAATTGAAGATGACTGAATGATATTCATGACCGATGTTTTTTGGAAGGGGCAGGTGTGTAGAGGAGGCACTGTCCTGAAGGGACTCCTGAACTCAGTGCTTGTGGGTGTCAAACAGCTGGATGCTGCCAAACCAAGTCAGCATGTATGTTCTGCTTGACTAGCCATAGCTCTTCCCTCTTTAGGGTGGCAGGCGACATGAGCAAAAGGGAAGGTGAAAGGGAAGGCTCAACGATGCAACTGACTGGGAAGGAAGGAGGAGAACAGGAGGATGCATTAGTAAGAAACAGAGCTTTGTTGGCCTGGTGAATACAACTTGATATTTAAATTCAGTGACCCTTATTTCTAGGAAGTTCAAAACTGTAGCTGCTTGATAGCCAAAATATGAATTTTTTTTCATTTTTTCAATGCAGAATCTTTATCAGTAGGCTTATTTATCAGGCTTTTGTAGAAGAAAAGTAACCCAAGCTGCTTGAACTCGCAATGTTCAGTACAGGACTTGAAAGCCTGATAGCCAGTTTGCCTTCTAGGCATAACCAGCGATCTCCCAGACTTGCTCTACCAGCCAGTCATGGCATTTTAGTGACATGACTTGGCTGCATCTGCATCTCAGTAATGTTCCTCCTCAAGTTTGATGGAAAAATGGTTGACTTCTTTGTAACCAGAAACAATGCCTTACTGTATTTAAATTCACATGGGTAGTACACAGAATGTGTAATTTTCAGTCTTTTCTTCCTAGGACTAGGGATTTTTAATGTCCCAAATGAAATATTTGTACCCTTTTCATTCTCCAGAAGTCCAGGAACTGTCTGGTTGATCCCTTTAAGGTCTTGATTTCAGTGACAGTTATGGAAACTGCTTGGTATAAGAAAATTTTGGGAATGAATAGAGCAGAAAGGGGAGCAGACAAGACTTCTTGTTCTGTTTGTAGGCTGAGGTTTCTATGCCTGTGCTTTAGTCTAGAAGTTGTGTCTAGGGCCAGCCCTTTCCTCTGGGAGTATCAGGCTCTGACATTTCATATTTGTTCTGCATTTTCAACAGCAGCAAGGTACCAGTCAACATGCTGCTTTTTTTCTTCACTTCTTCTGCTTTTACTGGAATTGAGATAAATTCATCCTCTAGAGAAAAAGAAAGAAGAAAGGAGGGAGGGGAGAGGAAGAAATGTATTGCTGCAATATTGGGTGCTGAGAAACTTGGTATTTTTTGGGACTTCCTGTTAAACATTGAATGGTTTGTCAGTTTTGTTAACCACCTCTTACTATTTTTTTTCCATGAGTAAGCATCCTGCATTAGTTCTCAGTGAGTAGAGCTGGAGAAATTGTGCCACCTTGGCTCAAACTGGTATCATCTTTCATTGAACTGATACAGTGAAAAGGATTTATCTGCACACGTGTAATAGCTCTAATAGATTTATTCAAGGTTTGACAGAGTTTTGGGGGGTTTTTTTGCTTGGTTTGGGTTTGGTTTGGCTTTTTATGCGTTATTGGTCTGGGGCTTGCCCTTCTGCCAGATGCTGCTACTGCATAGGCATGATGAAGTGGCACTCCTCTGTACAGAGCTCTGAGTTGGACCCTTATTAGTTACTCTGGATTACATGGTTTGTGTTGGTTTCGCCCTCCTGCAGGCCGCTCACACCTAGGCAGCTTGCTTGGGCTGGGGTGTTGGCCTTGCTCTTGGTGAAAAGGGTAGAGGGGGTGTGGATGCCTGTCCATCTATCCACACTGCTGTTAGCAGAGTACCTGGGCTGGCAGGTTAGTGTAAAGGCATCCTACAATTGTAGGCTGGCTGAGCTGCAGACACTTAGTGTGGATCTTCACCATGGAGGTGACACCCTGAACCTCCAGAAGGTTTAACTGTGGCTACTCACATCCAGTACAATGCCTTCTGTTTTTCCCAGTGATCTTCCCCTAAATTGCTAAGCAGACATGTCTAGAAGAAAAATATAATGCGCATAGTAATTTGTTTTTATTGTCTTCTCTGTGTTACGTATTTGAGGTGTCTGCTAATAGATGTCCAGGACAGATCATTTCTCAGCTACTTCAGAGAGTTAGAAGCTTACAGTTGCCATAGGTCTGTTGCTCTTTGAAAGGGACTTTCTATGGTCCTCATGGAGGAGAGTGGAGTGTTTGGAGATGTGTGGGTCCTAAGGTATTTCCAGTACTTCTATGCTAATAACCTACTGCTTCTCTAAGTGAAATCGCTTTTCTTAAGTACAGAAGAACAGCCTTTAGCTGCCAGCTCTGTTACAAATAATTGCCCAGAGCTTTCCAGCTGCTGTTAGAGCATGTACATCAGCAATGTTCAGTAAGGGGTGCTATATGCCCACCCATAATCTCTACCAAGTATCTCTCAAGACTTTTTGCAGTGTCTGCATCCAGAACTGACATAACACGTATGTATTTACATCAGCATTGACTAAGGCTGTGTCCTAAACCACAAAGCACACAGGCATGGTGAAGTAAGGGTGGGCAGATGCCAGGTGAGGGTTTGTGAATCTTGCTTTTCTGAGAACAGTTTCCAAGAGTGACACAAAACTGTGCATGGTAGAAATTTAGGATATGCAGGTGTCCTTAATCATTCCAGTCCTAATGGCAGAAGTTAGGATACAGTGAACACAGGTCACTACTGTCTTCGAGAGAGTTCAAGGGAAGAGCATCTCCAACTGCTCTCTCCACACTTTGGTTATTGGAGAGTTTCTAATATCTAGCTGTCATCAGTATTTGCACAAAGCATCTCTGTTATCTTCGGTGTACTCGGAGAAACAGTGGACTAAAAGGGAACGGGTCCTGGAAGCTTGTCTGTTCCTGCCTGTGTTTCTTGTGCAAGTAAAATGCACTGTCACTTTGTAGAAGCCTTCTTCATCTTTCAAGGCTGCTCATGTACTTCTTTCCCATTTTCTCCTTTTCAATCATCCTGACCAATTCCTTGAGCCTCTCTGCATCTCTTTTCCAGCAGAGAAAAGACTTTAAAGCAAGTTGAGCAAGAAATCATGGATTCTGGAGTCCTCTTTGTCTAATCTGGAGGGAATTGAACTGAAGATTTGAGGTCTTAGGTTCTTCCTTCTGCTGGTAGCAACAACCCATGAAATCCGTTGATAAATGAAGTGGTGTGTACCCCTTGTGCTCCCCCTCGATTATGGTTAGCCCAGCAGTAAAAACAGCATGAAGTTTCCCATTTCTCCCTGAGCTTAAAAGGAGAGACTGTGCATCAGCTTGTTGATTAATCACACACACTCATGTGATGAGAACTTCTCAGGGGATGGGAAATGTTTGCTTTTAACAGTCTTAAAATAGTCTCATTTCAAAGAACGTTTCCTTGATTTTTTTTTTCCTGATGTCAGGGATGCTTAAGTGCTTGCAGTATCAGTGTTTGTGTATTACAGTTTGGGTTTTAGTTGCCTGATTCGATCCTGGGCTTTTCAGCTGAGAAGATCCCTGTTTACTTTAGTGCCCCGTGGAGCAGACCAAGACAGTAGCAGGAGAGATTGTCTCCTGCTGAATCACAGCTTCACCTCTTGCAGGAGCTGGGAGGTGCCACGTGAAAGTGGTGAGGAAGTTTGTTGGAAGGAAAAGGCAAGAACCTGCTAGGCATCTGGGAAAGAGACTCCACTTAAGCACACTTTGTTAAGAGAAGTGACTTATTTTGCAGTGTAGCCATCGAATAAACTGTGGGATGACTGGAGAAGTGTCAAGTTAGTACAACTGCAAAGGAAGTCAATGGACTCATTGCTGTGGATGTACTGAATAATCAGTTGGTTCTGTCAAACTGGGCACCTAAATAAAGAACACTTTTGAATTTATCCTCTCTTTGTCATCAAGTACCAATAATACTCCTGGTGTCTTAGGATGCTATAAAAAAAATGTATGCTTTGTGAGGGAAAACTCACGTGCTGAGCAGTGCAGGGACCCGTAAGTGAGCTGGTTGTGTTTCTGGTGCAAGCTGAGAAGAGTGTTGTGTAAAATGAGAGTGAATGTTGAAAAGAAAAAGAAAGTATTAAGCATCCACATTGAATAAGCACCGGCCATTTTACCCACCGAAGGGGAGACTCTGCTCTTATGGGAAGCTTTCCGTGTGACCATGTAATTAAGAGCTGCATCACAGTGAAGTCATGGGCAAGCTGGGGGAGGGCAGGCAAATGCAAGTGGCACAACCAGTAACAGCTCTGGGAAATCTGGTGTTTGTGTGCATAACTTCATACATCGCCTTAATATTTTTGTCATGTAGACGTGTGTAATTGGTCTTTTAACACCAGTCCGCAGTGAGATGGGGAGAGCAAAAGCTGAGGCGTGAAGCTTTCTGTTGTTCAGGTATGAAGCAGCACACTCAATAACCAGAGAGGTCTCACTACGAGCTGGTGTTGCAAGTCAGCACATGTGAACCACACTAATTTGCTGTTGCCTGCAGTGCTTGTGGCAAAGATGACAAACCAGCCTTTGTGCGAGCGAGAAACCAGAGAGACACAATGCAGAATGGAAATTTGGTGCTGTTGGGACTGTAGGCGTTCCCAGGCTCCGCATCTCTCCCTTCCTGTGGGTGGGAGGGTGCTGTACACGTGTGGCGGGGAGGAATGGTCTGAGCCACAGGCTGGCTTTCTGAGCAACCCAGTGGGTTAAGGACAGCGTGGTTTATACTACAAGGAAGCCTGGTACCCTGGAAGAGCTTACAAATTGGACTTCTGTTTTTGTAATTACTTGGCTCTAGTTTGGAGTGACCAAAGTGGTTTTGTTTCTTCTTCTTTTTTTTTTTTTTTAACACTAATACTCAGGAGTTCAGTCTGTACCACGCTAACAGCTCTTCAGTTAAAGAATGTGAAGCAGCTCTTTAACGCACATATACGAAGTCTTACCATCTTTCACAGGTAATACAAAGCAGAGTCAGAACATAAACAAGCGATCCCGTGTCTGTCAGCACTGTTACTCTGTTTTATTTTAAACCTAATTATGCTTGAAAGGTGTAGGGGAAATTGAGAACTTGACTTTTGGCACTTATCAGCACAATCTTAATTAACCATCAGCACCTCTTTTCATGCATTTCTGCGAAGAGCTCCAGTCCTATGATCTCATTTCCCTCATCTCATTTGACAGTTAATACTCTCAGGTTAATTTCTCTAAACTTTATAACGTAGTTTGTCTTCTTTAAAAATAAGAGGTAAAACACTTCTGAAAGCTGTTTGGGTTCCTTGCATGTCAAAGGACAAACTCATCATGTCCTTTTCTGACTCTCAGCAAGAGACTTCAAGGATATATATAAATCGCTATAGTGTGGCAGTGGTGTGATAGGATATTATGAAATGCACTTGTGCTGGTGAATGGTCTTATAGAATGAACATAATACGTTCAAGGATGAAACTGCATACAAATTTTACTTGCTAAATGAGGTGTTTGTAAATGAGCCCTTTGTTAAATGTGAACTGAAATTTTTTGTTGTTTTTACTAACAGAGAGGAAGTAGAAGGCATTAAAACAGTCATTCAACAGCTGGCATGTGTCAATCAGAAAAAAAAAATGAATAGAACCAAAAGGTTATGTTCTTTGCGTTTTTCAAAAATTTCTAGTTTTCAGTTTTATAATGACTTTTACATGACAGGTTTGACAAACTCTCAGAGTTATTGAAAGTTGTTGGGTTTTTCCTCTTTTTTGTCTTGTTTTGTTTTGTTGCTGCTACCTTGGTTTTTAGAAGGAAAAGGGAGAGGATTGTTAGAGGCGGTCACGGGTGAGGAGATCTCATTTGGTGATTGACTTTTATTTGAAGTAAAGATATTTTTAAAGCCACAAAACAGCATTTGAGTCATATAATCCCGAGTGTGCTCGTATAATCTACTTATGAATTATAATAAAAAAGAAAATCCTGAAAAGCCCATGGTCAGTAGTATTTGGACACGTGATGAAACACTTTAAGGAGTCTAAAGAAAAGATAAAAATGCAATCACATCTTGTGCTCATTAATATTATTGTATGAGTAAAAGCTGGTTCAGTGCCCGTACTGCATGTACCCAACATGATGTTGATGACATTTTGAGAGAATTGGGTAAACATTTATACTGTGCTCTGAGAAAAGGTTACCTGAAAGCCTTTTGATGGAACTTGGATTTGCAATTTCAGTTTTGGTTCTTTAAACAGAAAAAAAAACCAAACCCAGACCAACCCCAGGTCAGTTGTGTCTGTGAGAGGTTTTCCTCCTTGGGCTTAATGGAGCAGATCATTAGTTGTCTATATATATATATATATATATGTATTTCAAACAGGTGTTGTACCATTGCTTCTTGACTTAAATATACGAATATTTATTTGAGACTATGTTCATATTCTTCAACATACTAATTGTAAGAGGTTTTGCAAAATGTGATGCTGCTTGTGGTTGTAACTTCAAGAAAAATCCATTTGTGTTTAATGATACAACTTGCCAGAGTGTACACTTACTGAAAGGGACACATCCTGTGACTGGTTTCCTGTGAGCTCCAGAGGGCAGAAGTCTTTTCCACTGTCATTTTGTCTGTTGGTGTAAAATAGAGATTATCTGCTGTCTGCCATTTCCTCTTCTCCCTCCATCTCTATTTCTTTCTGGGGAGAGGGGGAAATAAATTCTCTGTCTTGTGCAGATGTTAGCGCTGCAGGGATCCTCTCTCTCTCTCCAGATGCAGGAAGCATTTCCCAAATGGACTGTACAGTCCTTTGTCTTTTTTTTTTATTTATTTTTATTATTTTATTTTATTTAAGATCATTAGTGTTTTGTGCGGACAGATTTTACTACAGACCAGTAGTATGTGTTTGTGGAAGAGTAATAATTTTGTGATTCATTTTGGAGGCACTCATCTGTTAAAATAGCATATGAAGGAAAAATTATTCAATAAAAAAAAATTCTGAAATGCAGCTCTAGGCCGTTTGCCTCAGAGTCCAGGAAAGGTGATTTAAGCAAGCTTACAGTAGTATATATTGTATTGCTGTGTGACCAAAGCATCTGTGTCACAGAAACACTGTGAAAAGATGCTAGATGCCCATGGTATTGAGGGTTTCACTTCTTCAAGAACTGAAAATTTCTACCATCTATTTATTAAGAGTGCTTTCATTCCACCTGTGGAGTTGGATGAAACCCAGGCGTCAATCTTCTTGTGTCTCGGTACAATGAAGATCTTGCTTGCAAAACTCCCCTGAAGCCTATGAGAAGGAAGTGCCATGTCGATATGATTTCCAAACACTTTTAAGAATCAGAGGGATTTATTGAAGGGATTTTAATTTATCTTTAAATGTTTTCCTTGCCCTCTCCCCCCTCAGTCCAGTGGCCTGCAATACACTGTACTCTTTCCACTCCCAGACAGAGCTGCAACCTAGGCTAGTTGGAGAGGTCAGAGAATGAAACAGAGTGAAAACCACATTGACTTGCTTTGTCTTCAGGAAAAAAGTGGTGTCAGTGGAACATTCAGGGAAGACACTGCTTGTGCTGTTTAGTCTTTGAAGAAAAAGTAGTATCTATCTACAAAGTGAGGGATCTTGGTGCCAGTCACAAGTCCTGAAATAACCAGTACTTGCGAGTTCTAGTTCCACTTTATTCTTTTGGTGCTTACTGGCAATCAAATTGCATTTTAGTAGTATCTCTCCTGATCTTTAGAGCTCATGGAAAGCTCAAGCAGTAAATGAAAGCCTTCATACGTGTTAATAAAGCGGACAATAAAGGGATTGTGAACCCTCCTGTGAACCTGCTGAAGTCAGGAAGTCAGTGGTGAGAAAGAACATGCTTTTTCTTGCAAACAAAATAAGGTTTAAATGGATTGGTATTATAGCCTTTGCAAAGAGCAAAGAAATTAAGATCCACTGACAAAGATTTACTAGAAATGGTGTGTTTGCAATATTAGCAATATTTCATTTTCCATGCTGCTTTCCTCCCCTTAGTGGAGGCTGTTTGTTTGTATGGAAATAAAACCTGTTTCTCTGTTTGAGGTGGACCAATCTTGTCTGCCAGAGGACAGCTGCAACCAGCCTTTTTTTTTTTTTTTTTTTTTTTTTTTTTTTTTTTTTTTAAAGAAACAACTCTAGTGGAGTGCTGCTATTCCAACGTAAAGGAGAAACAGCAGCGGGGTCCAGGTGGGGCTGGCTTTTTTGTTTGGGTTTTTTTTGATCCTCCAGTGTGTGTTACAGGGAGCTGCTGGGGCAGAGCTGCCTGGAAGGGCTCTAAGGCAGAGCATGCAGGCAGCAGATCACAAACAAGCGTGGGAGTTTGAGCGGGCATCTCTCGGAACATGGGTGAGGTGAGGAAGAGAATTTGGGTGGGGTTTTGTTGGTCTTTTGATTTTTGGGGTTTTTTTTAAATAAAGGTTGAGGAGAGGTTCAAGGGTGGAGGTAGTGAACAGGAACTGCCAGGACAGGAGAGCATCTACAGAAGGCAGAAATGGTAAAGCTAAAGCAAACAACATAGCCTTGGAATGAGCAAAACCCCTGTGTAATAAATAAGAGTGGGTTGAATCCAAGAAGTCAAATGAAGTTTTTAAAAAAAATTAGAGGTGCTTTACATTCATTGGCCAGAAAGCTGCTTGGTTGTGTTATTATAAAATGTAGTAATGTACATTTTGGTATTTCAGAAAGTGCTTTTGCTTGGAATGTGGCAGGCTGGAGCTTTTTTTGTTTAACTTGGGTTATTACTAAAGAGTGGCATAATGGTTTTTGCATTGTCCCAGTCCAAGCATGAGGCTGGTGAGACAGAGATAAAGATGCTGAAATACAGAAATGCTGAACCAAGCTGAGGGCAGAACAGCAGGCATGGAGGTGGCTGCAGGCAGAAGGAGGATACAAGGCCTTGGAGAAGGATTGAACTCAGGAGAGGGAAGCAAGAGGCAGGTTAAAGCCTTGTTTAATTTGTAAAAGTGTTTGGCAGCTTATTTCTACAATATCTTTGCTTTATCAAGCACATACATTGCACTTGCAAGTTCATTGACAAATACACTTGATAAAGAGAGCTAGGAGAGTTGGCAGCAGAAGTCTCAACTGGTGGGAGAAAAGATGAGAATTTGTATTTGGAAGATGCAAATTGAATGTGGTACTGAGAGGAAAATTTGCTGTACAAGGGATTTTTCTGGTGTCTGCCTGGGAGAGTAAAATTTAAAAATAAAAAGGAAGAAGAAAGAAAGGTGCTTTGTTGAAGTGTGAGGGAAGAGATTTGGACAGTGAACAAATATCAAAGTTCAGACCCAAAAGTCAGATGAGACTTGCTCAAGCTGTTACAGTTTTCCAAGACAAGTTATTGAAGAGAATGACAGGCGGGTGAAGTGCTGTCCACTGGAGAGGGATGGGAATCTCTGCATGTGGAGCAGGAGACAGTCTCCCTTCTCCTGCCATCCAAAAGACAGCAGCTCTCCAGTGAATGGGAGAGAAGCTGGATTTTCTGGGGTTGTGGTTTGTAGGGGCAGGGAATCTGATTAAACTAATAGGAGACACACTTAGTGTTTCACAAGTTCAGTTTCATAAACCAATGGATGAGCTATTTTTGAAAAATCAGACCCCACTGCAGAAGGCAGGGTCATCTCTCACATCCATCTGAAGTAGAGAGGAATCTTTGCCTTCCAAGGAAATTTTCTTACCACAGTGATGGTGGAGCTGTTGGGTAAGTCTCCCGTTGTGAGAGGGACAAAGTTACCCAAAGCTATTAAGGTGAAGAGCACGTTAATCTTCCCCAAACCAGAGCTGCAGGCCAGGTGCCGTGGCATTTTACATATTACTCGGGATGGGAAAACACGGCAACCTCCCTGCCTGCTGGCCCATGCGTACACGTGCCAAGATGTCAAAACACTTTAGCATAGTTTTAGCTAGCTTGGAGTGGGGGATGTACTGGTGTAGGGCTCTCATGTTTGTTCTCAATTGCTTCACAGTCTTGTCTTGTCTTGTCTTGGATTAAGTATGGAGGGAGTAGGGCTTTTTGCATTTTGGTGGGGTTTTTTTGGAAGGCTGTGGTCTGCAGCAGAGGGTAGGGGCAGTGAATAGTGTCAGGGAATGGGAGACAACCAGAGATGGATTTAGCTGTACAAACATCTGTCCTTCTCCAGCAGGAAGGCAGCGTAATGGCAGTAAAACATACTTTCCGTTAATCCCTTTCTCTACGCCTTTATCTCAAGATAAACTGTAAATTCAAAGTATCAAATAAAGGCATTGCATAAAGGGCAGCTATTGCTGCACCCTGGAGCCTGATGTGCAGCACAATAGGAAACTCTTTAGCAAACCTGGAAATCACAGTGAGGAAATAGGACGAGTGTTCAAAAATGCTCTTAATTAACTTGCATTATCAGTAACTGCAGTGAGTTGGTTTCTCATTTAAATTTTCAATCTAGAGGTCCTTCTGACTGGAGTATTTCATCATTATTGCTGCAATTTAGCCTTTGCAATTGGGACACTTCAAAAGTGATGGTCTTTACTATCTGAGAAAAAGCTGCTCCAAGTTCTGGCTTTTAAAGCTTAAAACTTATTCTGATATAAATGAGAAAAGCATAGCTTTGCTATGAATCTTATTTTTTTTGTTTGAGGAAGTTGGGAGGTTTTTGTATTTATTTTGATACTGATGTTTTAAAATTTGCATACATTTCTTTGAAATTCCACCTTTTGTTGCCACAAATGTCATTTTTGGTTCTAAATGAAGAATGATGAATACTTTTCCAGGAGTCTGGAGCTCAAGGATTAATGTGGTTGAACTAGTTAAATGTTAAATCTATTCAAAGTAAAACTGCACAGAGACTGCAAATGTTCTTCTATGCAAGTAAATCCTTTTTATATTGAGTCTGGTTTGCTAAAGACATAACTGCTCTGCCAGCTTGTTCTGTACAGATAAGTTATGTGTGTTACAGGCACTCTATCTTAGGGTACTATATTTGCTGTTCCTATTAATGCTGAGCTGAGATTGCAGTTAATTCTGCTTTTATAAAATGGGAACCAGCCTTTTCAAATGGAAGTTGCTGTGGCACACAGTAAATTTAATACACAGACTTCATATCTCTGATGGCTAGAAATAAAAGTTTCTCAAGAAAATTACATGGACCATGATAAAAGTTTAAATATTCTCTCCTGCAAGTAAATATCTCTTCAGCCTTCATCTGATAATAGTCCTCAACGGGCTTTGCTTGAACTTAGTTACATCTGTGAAATGAAAGTATCAAACATCCCAGCACCATCATTTTGTACAAGTAAGCGCTGCTGAAACTTGTGCTTATCAAATGACCGGGAAGTGTTAAGTCCTTGATTTAGCAGACTGGCTATCCATTCCCTTATATCTAATTTTAAACAGGAAAATTTTGCAAAAGAGTAGTCAGGATGATGTTTTTATTTCACCTGACTTACAGAAACCCGCGGATATAGGACTGTGGAAGAGCCGCTTTGGAATTCCAAGTTCAAGTACTCACAAGTTGGGGAGTGAAAAGAATTTATGCTGGGACAAGTTTCAATGCCCTGTGTTCTGAGAATAAAAGGTTCCTTTTTTTGCCCAGCTACATTCTTGGAAGTGACTGGGTTGTTTTGGCTGCAGCTCCTCAGAACGCTGAGCCTGAACTCAGGGCATACAGCTTCAGCACAAAAGATCCACAGACACAAGGATTTCCTAAGCAATGAAGTGCAATGTATTGGGAAGGTACAGGTACCCACAAAAGTAAATTGCTGCTTTTTTCCATTAAGATTTGAGATTTTATATTTGCATGTCAGAGTTAAGTTTGATCCATTTCTTCCTTTTCTGCTGGAATCATCACACAGCCGTTTTTGTTTTCTTCCTCTTTATTAAACAAAAGGCAGAGTTGCTACACCTAGGTCATACCTGTGGCACAACAAGTCTAGTAGCTAGTTTTGACTTAACCAGATGATGTTGCTTTGGGAAATGCTTTTAATACCACATGAGGCAGAGGGGAGACAATGAATCTTCTCTTACCTCCTTTGTAATTAGACTGTAATAAAATCTTACTCGTGACATTTAATAGCCCTTCTAACACCATTGCCAGCAATGCAGCAAAGCTAGGTGCTGTTCTGCATGTAACAGAGTATGGAGGAATGGACCTACATTCCTGGCACACTGATTTCTCATAGAACCACAGAACAGTTTGGGTTGGAAGGGTCCTTTAAATGTCACCTAGTCCAACCCCTGCAATGAGTGGGGACATTTTCCACTAGATCAGGTTGCCCAGAGTCCTGTCCATTCTGACTGTGCAGACTACTAATTTACAGTAAAACTTACTCCTTGTATTATGGCTTAATTTCTGTAATGGGCCACCTTCTTGAGTTTGAGTTCCTTAAGGGTCTGCAATATTCAGAGATGCCCAAAAGCAGGAAAGCTGCCCAGATGGTTCTGCAGCTGCCAGATGATGTCAAGCACCGTGTCTTCACAAACTTTTCTATAGGGGATGTTAACCTGGGCATAAGTGTTTTCTTCGGGATTGTTGTGGTCCTGAAGTAATTTTTCCAAAAAAAGCTGCAGGGTATATGTGAAGTTAGTAAAGTCTCTGATGACAAAGATGGGACTGGAGATGTAAGTGTAGTGTTAGTTTTACAGAGTAGGGACTTGAGGGTGATCTTAAAGCTTAAGAGTTTATCTATGACATCAGGAGAAGACAATTCATGTACTTTGAGGCTGTTTCTAATTGCTTCTGCCATGGGATATTGAAAAGAAGAGAATGATTTCTCCCACTCCTGGTTGCAAGATCGCCAAATTGCAGACCACTCATCTATAAATGAAAATATCTGCAATATTCTTTGTTTTCCTGACTAATTCTCAGTATTATGAGAGTTGTAGAATTACTGTGATTGAATCAAATATAAACCCATCCAAGAAGTAAGCAGAGTGTTTCCAAAAATTATCCTGGTTGGGATATAATAAGCTTTAAATCGGTGCTTTTATATATAAAAGCTGTGGCCAAAAACTCAGTAAAACTTTCAAAAACCTTCATTTCCACTTCAAAGAGAAGATTTATTTAGCTTTCAAGTAATCACAAGGCAAACATGGCTGTGGTCTGAATTTTTCTGGATGTAGTCAAGAAGTATTTTTGGAGGTTTGAGAGTTGTTGATAAAATGACAAACTACTTGCGTTTCATGAGCATTTCCCGCACTTTGGAAACTGCAAATGCTCTAGACCGTAGTGGCGATAAGTTATGTATTTAATCCCTAAATAATACATGTTTATGTTAATATATTTAATCATTAGTGTGGTGTATTTGCAGGAGTTATTCTGTCTCCAGCCTAACTACCATTGTTGCTTTCTGTTTGCCACTACTTAAGTGCTCAAGAAGTAACTGTGCTTTGGGGGAGTGGACTGGAAGGTGGTGACAGTCACCTGTCATACTTCTCTCAGCTTTCTTACTGGAAATATAGGCAATTCCTGTAAGAAGTAGTTTTGTCTTCTGAGTGTGCCATGGGGGAAAGAGGACTGTTTGTGAGTTTCCCTTTCAGTGTTTTTTTGCCTGAAATGCCATTTTTTTGCCTGAAATGCCATTGCCTGGCTGCGGCTCTCCAGGACCTGGGTAACGAGGAGTGTGCAGAGGTCTTGGAGCTCACCTCTTTGAGGAGAATTAGGGCACTGCAGGGGGAAGCAACCTCAGCCTTAATCGGGTGTGTTTGTTATACATGGAATTCAGAAAGGCACAACAAGAGAGCTGCAGTGGGCTGTGTGATACTTCATTTCCACACCTGTGACTGTTCCCCGACACATCTGTGTGTCTCAGGTTGAGGGCACTTCCTAACCTCCTGCTGGGATGGCTGGGGGGTTAGAGCAGCGATGTACAGGGAGGGAAAGACCTCTCCATCTGAGCCTTCTTTGGCTCTTGTGCAGGGAATACAGGCGGGTTTAGACTTCCAGGAAGCCACGGCAGCCCCTCCCTCCTACACTGAAGTAATCTGCCTTCCCTTCCTTTTTTTATCTGGTTAGGTTTGCTGCTAGTGTTTTTTAGTTTGGTAACATTTTCCTTAACATAACTTTGGGAAGCTTCTGAACTGCCACTAATCACAAACGGCTAAAACAGTGGTTGTAAACTTCATCCTGTCAAATGTACATCTACTTTCAGGAAAGACACACTTGTTGTTTTAAATTAAATCAGACGTTATCTCTGCCACAATTTTTAAAAAGCATAGGAAGATTTAAAATTCTGGGAGTATATTAAAATGTAGCAAATCTGTAACAAAATGGATAAAGTTAAGCCACATTGCTTTCTTGGCATAAAAGTGCTCTGAGGTAATTCCGTCTAATTAGCCCGGTAAAAAAGATAAACATATCACATGGAAAAAGATACACCTTTTAACAGACTTGAATGTGCATGTATTTCTTTGCAAGAGGCATGTGTTGCCTCTTTCACGTTTTTCTTTCTTCCATCCTTCCTTTGTTGTCTTGTGCCTTTAATTATTTCTGAAATCCCAAGAAGCAGCTGCATCTGTACGGTGTCTCCTAGGGTAGAGACACAGTGATATCTTGGAGCTCTCTGAAGTGCTGTAGAATAAGCTCTAAGAAGAAATGAGAGAGTATAGGCTTCAGCAGAGATTCCTTTCATCAGGGTATTCAGTGTTGCAGCCATCACATAAACGGCAAAATCAGGTCAGAACTGCCAGACTTTCCCTTTCTGAAAGAAAATTTTGTGTCAAGCTACCACTTCAAACTTCTGAAACAAGAGACTTTATAAACAAGTATCATTATGGCTTATAATACAGGAAACAGTATTACAATAACTGTGTTGCCTCAGGCAGCTTATTTCAGAATTTTTCTTCACTCGGTTTTGTAGTATGTGCGGTGCATAAGTAAAATCTGTGTTCTGACACTTGTGATTGTTAGGGAGATTCTAGTGATGTGCTTGCTAATGCACTCCTCAGTGCTGTAAGGCTTTTGCCTTGGGCTTAGCTCTTTGATTTTCACCCTCTTAAAATGAGGCGAGTGGTTAGGGCTTGGCTCAGCGTGTGCTGAGGTGTGTGGCCAGAGCCACAGAAGAGGTTTCTTCTCATCTTTGTCCTCTGCAGAAGGTATGACGAGCTGGAGTGGAGGGGAAAGCCTGCAGTCCTCTGACGTGACAGCCCTGAGCGAAGCTGAGGCAGCCACGTTAAAACAGATGGGGTGAATGAGCCCCTGCTGCTTCTCTTCTGTCAGTAGCCTTAAATCTCATAACTTGCAACACCAGCTGGGCAGAGGAGCCAACGTTTGTGGATATGTAGTGTAGTGAGCTTGGATTGGCATCTCGGTGCAGAGAGGAAGCTCACCTTGCTATGTGCAAGGTGCAAACTGTTGGTGGAGCTTGGAGTAGCAGGGTGGATTCGGAAATGATACTCTGTAGTTGAGAAGGAGAAAGCTCATGCAGCGCTGACAAGTTTGTGAACAAGAGATGTGGCTCTCTAGTGTGCAGCTAGATGTTGGGGAAATTGCTCCCCAGTCCAAGTCCCCAGTTTTCCTGTAAGGCTTTACTCATTATCCTGATCTCATTAGCCTGCATTTTTTTGAGATTCCTCAGGACTCTCAAGCCCTGGGATACAGAATGAAAAGCTTTACTCCAGCAAGTATTTGCCTCTTTGTCAGAACTGGCTCCTTTTATTTAATGGTTCACATTAGAACATTGGGCAGCAAGATGGGGAGCTCAGCTTCCAGTATTCCTTCCAGCCAGCACCTCTGTGTCAGCATCAGCTTCTTCCATCCTCCTGTGAATTTCTTCAGACCAAATTTGTGTGGCTTTGATAGAAGGGAAACAGTGTTTTTCCACCAAACTCAAGTATTTGCTGAAGGTCTCTGCTTTCACTGTATCTGTCACTGGCAGTTGTAAGAAAGCCAGAATCATCTTGGCTATGGAAGCAATTTCGCAATTTATTGTGTGTGTTTCAGCAGCACTAATCAGAGCTAGATTTGACCAAACTGAATTTAAATTTTGTTCACTTCTTCACCAGTGAATGGAGGTGTAATAATGTCTTCTGGGGGGTTGATGATATTCCACTGCACAAGCCAGGTGGGTTTCTCTTAATTGAGTCTGACCTCTAGTAGTTCACTGTTTTGGTTTGCTTTTCTAGTCTTCTCTCTAAGCCTGAGAACGCAACCTTGACCTGCAACCTAAGCTGGGGCTGCTCGCATGTGAAACATGTGAAACATGTGAAACAAGTTAAACATGATGATCCTTGTGGGTCCTTTCATACTCAGCATATTCTGTGATTTTGTGTGCTTCAGAGACATTTCCTTTGACAAAATGACTCCTAGATTGCCCCATTTTTGTAGGGCATAAACAATTGTGGTTTTTAAGTACAAAAAATGTTGTGTATAGCAGGTTTTTAAGTGGATGGATTTGATTTGTTTCTTTTTGGGGGAGAACTGCACTGGAGATTGCCTTTATATTGTTGACATGTAAATTTTAATTTAACAATATGTTTATTAATGCTTCCAGCTGTTTTTCTATTTTATTCTAGAAATTAGCACTTCAGCCATTTAATTAAAACCTTTGGGATTTTAATTTTTTTTTAATTTCAGTTTCCCTTTTTAGTTTAAGTATCTTTTGTATGACTCTTAAACCTCATTTTTAAAGTACTTTTAAATGGTTGGTTTGTGATCTGAGTTATAATGAGTCAATATAATTTTCTTTCTAAATTTGACCAGTGAGATGAAGAGCAATTCAAAGTTTTCTGATAAGCATGCATGGAGCTTTGGATTATTGCTTTCTTTCTGTGTATTCTAATGAGTACAGTTTCATCCTTGCGGTTGCTTCCAATGGGGAAATTAACTTTGAAGATATTTGCGATCAGTGCATACATGCAAGAAAAAAATTGCTTACAAAAAGTTTTTTAAAGGAAATTTTAGTAAGATCTTTTATTTAGTATTGCACCCATTAAATGAGTGTGGGGAGCAGTAGCTACTTAAGAGAAATAAGGTGTTAAGAGCAAACAAGAAGTGTGGAATAAGTTGGGGTGTATACTTGCAGCTTGTGGGTTTCTGAGCAGCAACTGCTGTATAAATTCTCAGCCCTTTGTCTGGAGTAACTCTGGGTTCTCCTGCAGTTATAACACAGGATAAAAGTATGCTTGTGGATAGCTAACACTCAATATACACCTTCTACTAGAAGTTCACAAGCTGCCACAAGTTATTAATAGCATTTGGGACCATAACATGGGACTTCTGGCCCAAGGTTCATGAAATTTGGGCTACATAGATTATGTTTCCATCTACAGAGAAGTTTGTATTAAACACTTACCTTGTAATCATGTTAGTGCAATCTGCGCTTTAGGACAGGGTTGGTTTGAAGGAGGCCATTGTCTTCCCTCATAGTAAACAATGTTTCCTGTTCAATCTGAGTTAAGATTGTAGTTGTCTTTGTATGTGTGTTCAGTTCCATTCCAAATGGCCATGACATTTGAAGTTCCTAGATAAACCTTCTTCTATAATCATTTACAATATGCAGATTCAGGATTTAATCACTCACTTGAGCTGCCATTGTTGTCTGGTGATGTGTAACTTTGAGACTGAACCTACTTTAAAATAACCCAAAAATAACTAGATGCTTGGCTTGGTTTAGTTTTCACTGTTTCACAGTGTCAGTAATCTAAAATCAAACCCCAATTTTTGAATTGTTTTTTAAATTACTCTTCTCAACATAAACAACACAAATTTTATTCCTCGGTAATGTGTCAGGCTGACATGTATCTTGGTGAAAGCATAGAAGAGTCCCATCTTTGTTGTGGTAAAGAAGCCAAAAGCTTAACAACACTTAGCTCTGGAGTGATAAAGCAAGGATGGAAGCGAGAATTAACCTCTTCCTTTTTTTTTTTTTTTCTTTCCCCAAAATATTCTGATGCCCTGTCAAATGATTGCTAATGAAAAATAATTTCGCTAGTGTATTTTTAAATTATTTTTCAGTTTCGTAATTTGGTCAAAAATATATCCTTCTGGTGTAATACATGCTTTTTCATATGATGAACGTATACTTATATGAACATATCACAGGAACCAAAAATAAAGGTACTATTAACAACTGCCTCATATGTAATGGCCATAAACTAGAACACAAGAAACTCCACCTCAGCCTGAGGAAGAACTTCTTTGCACTGAAGGTGGCAGGGCACTGAACAGGCTGCCCACAGAGGTCATGGAGTCTCCCTCTCTGGAGACATTCAAAACCCTCCTGGACATGTTCCTGTGTCACCTGCTCCAGGTGACCCTGCCTTGGTAAGGGGGGGGGGACTAGATAATCTCCTGAGGTCCCTTTCAACTCTTAACTATCCCGTGATTCTATATCCAGTTCAGAAGCAGTGATACTCCCCTCCTACGTGGAGCTTTCTTCGCAGCACTGAGGGCTGTAAACCCTCCTGTGACGATTTGGTGCAGGCAGTACATGGTGCAGCGTGATAAACTGCCAGCCTCAGCTGTAAGCTGAGCCTAGATTGTTTGTCAGCCTATTTCAATAACAAAAATCTGGAGATTGGTAGGGAACTTGCTGAAGTTAATGGAAAGACCCTAATCAGTGGGAATCAAGCGAGTCATTGACAGTGCAGTTCTTTGGCAGAAAGGCCCTTCTGTGGTATTCTTTCAGAGTACTTCTCTAAAGCAGTGTGCCATTGGCTGCACGGAACCATTTTCAGTCCCTTTCATGCGCTAGTTTCTCTTTATCATGACTAGTTAGCAGCTCTTTGTGTTCGCTGGTTGCATGGCTACATGTGCAGCGCTAGTGCTGGCTGTTGAAGAGGAGATTTTGAATTAAGCCTTTGGGTGTGCACCGAGCGCTCAGCTGCAGATGGGAAGTGCCTTTCCTGTGGAATTTAGATTAAAATTGCCACATGTAACATATCATTCTGTTGTCAAAAAATGTAGATTAGGCTGTAATTCATGAAACAGATATTGAAATTTTAGATATATAATCTCAATGGATTATATCTTTCTTCCCCAAGATCAGTGTTGTTTGTTTGTAATAAAGCAACTTCATAAAATCGTACATGAGAGAAAAAAGTAGTGCTCTGACCATTAGATGTGAGCCTAGGGTTGAAATATTACTGCGTATTATTTCCTGTAAATTCTCTATTCATGTATGGGGGTGTAAGTTGTTTTTTTTTTTTTAAGTGCTGATGTGTCTGTAGATATCAATCATGCTTAAACTGAATAGGCTTTTCAAATATACCTATCACGCAATGTGGTTTTGTGTTTAATTAAACATATATCTAATCCTACAGTTGTTAATCTGTCAAACTACCCTTGGAAACTATAGCCATCTGATCAAGTAAAAGAGGGCTGGATAAAATCTCATATAAGGTTTTGAGGAAGTGCATGTCTAAGAGACATCTTTAGTCCCAATTTTAAATAGTATTCTAGTATCATGTAAGCTTTTAGTTATTTAGCATTTAAAGTGTTTCCTCCCATTTTGATGGTGAATTGCTGTATCTGTTTAATTTTTCTTGGATCATTTCCTGTCCACAAAGACTTTATCTTAATACTCAAGCCTTTCTAGTAAACACTCAATAGATAGGAAGTTATAGCTCCATAATAGACTACATCTATGTGGAAATCTGTAAACATCCTTTTACATCCCTTTTTTTGAGATTTATTCATTAGTCATTCCTGCTATGCTGCTTGATTCGTGTGGGAGCTTGGCAAGGCAGTGCTTGTCAAATAGGAACCTTTTCACTTGGTCAATGCAGCAAACTAAAGCTGTAACAGAGAATGTGTATCAGTTTGAATGTTAAGGTACTTTATGTAGCCTAAAAAGCAAAATTAATAACCCGAGAGGCATCTTTGACAGCCAAAGGAGGAGCATTGCACGAACACAAAAGTTGCCCTGGGAAGATTTTTTTCCCTATTAACACTTTGGAAAAGGTTAATATCAGGAGGGGGATAAACTGATGACCAGGAGGCAATCTTAAACAGTAATTATTGTGCTGAGCTGGTGGTCCTGCCTGTAAGGTGATCAGAGTTTTTGCCTGGTTTACAGCTTGTTCTTTGCACGCTGAAGAATATCAGTGTTAACCAGTTAGGTCTCTGACTCACCAGTTTTCATGCCTGAGGTTCTTTCCCTGTAGGAACCCTGTGCGGCTCCACGTCATGAGCTCCGGGAACCTCAGCACAGCGGGAAGCACGTCTGGGGCTGGGACCCCATGGCTGGCCAGCCTGGCTGCCCGCTGATCCTGGCACACCTGCTCCTGGTCCAGCAGGAGCATGCAGCACCACAAAGAAGCTGCAGGGCTTGTGCTTCCCTTCAGCCACAGCTTCTCTTTGGGTTGCCCCACTCTACATCCCAGTGAGGAATTCTGTCAAAAGCATCTGGTCTATTGAACACCTCTTTTTTGCCTATGGATCGAGACAAACAGAAATTATCTCAGTCCAGATCAACTTCTTCTGTACCTTTCAGCATAATTTCTCATACTTACTTGGTTTAAAATTTGAGATTTATTTCCAAGAAATTCCTCTCTCTGTGCATACATAATACATAAACATTTCATCATCTGCTTTCCTGTAGTCACTGACTTAATTATAATGGCTCCTAGGAGAGATGCACAAAATATTCTGCCTGAAGTTGTTTGAATTAAGACTTTAAGGCCTGAGACCTGGGCAAGGCTTGATTTCTAATACCAGAAACTGCACTGCTGATGTTGGTGCTTTTAATTCCTTTTCTGGTTAATTTGGCAAAGTGATGGTGAGGCAGTTTTCACTACGAAACCTCCAAATCATGCCAGTTTTGAGAAGTATCTATTTCCTTTCCCCCATGACTTCTAATCTCACTTAAGAGCCCATAAATTACATCACCTAAGTACCTAAGTTGCATCAGAGGTGGCTGATGTAACTTTTCTGAAGCCCAAAAACATCTCTCTTGAGCCAACCACCTGAGTCCCCTCATCTTGGCTCAGTGAGTGTGACTCTTGCTTCATCTCTCCTTTCTCATGTGAGACAAAGAGCAAAGGGATGTGCTGCCTTCATCCTGACTGAATTAAGGTTGTGAATTCAGCATGTCTGAGGCCTGGGGAGTACTACTTCCCCTTCACCTGCTGAATTAATCTGATTTTTTAAATTATTATTTTTAATATCTGTGTGTTATCTGAGAATACTGACAAGGACATTGTCTCAGATCAGGCTTTACTACACTGCTGTAATGCAAACCAAAGGAGGGAGATAACTTCTATATGCAGTAGAAACTAGTTTTACTGGCTCTCTTTGAAGAGCTGTCTTGAATCTCAAATCTGTCTGCTTTCCTCTTCTTACCTTCCTGTTTCTTTCTTGCTCGCACCCTGTACAAAGTATCTATATTTCTGCATGTCTGCTCTGTATTACTGGATGTTTTTGGAAAAAGTGAGTATCCCTTTCACAAAACCTTTTGGACAGCTGGTATAAGGAAGGAAATGGCCCAATTTGTGTATCTGAATTACTGACACAGTCTCCAAATACCTCAGATTGCCAAGTCAGGAAGGTCTTTTCAATGAAGGCAATACTTCAGAGTAAGACCTAATTCTTTCAAACAGATAAACCATGCAGAATCACAGCTATATACTTCTTTCTGACAGATCTAATGTTATTGATGAATAATGAGCTGTGGTGGGTTGATCCTGTCTGGATGCCAGGTACCCACAAGCTGCTCTATCATTCCTCAGCTGGACAGGGAACAAAGAATTTAAAGAAACATCCATGGGGCAAGATAAGGACAGGGAGAGATCACTTGTGATAGGTAGTATCACAAGCAAAACAGTTAGTTAGGGGAAGTTAGTTTAATGTTACCAATCAAATGAGAGCAGCATAATGAGCAATTAAGTCTAAATCTTAAAATGCCTTCCCCCCACCCCTTCGTTTTTTCCAGGCTTAACTTTACTCCCAATTTCCTCTACCTTCTCCCCCCAGCTGTGCAAGGAGGACAGAGAATGGGGGCTGCAGTCAGTTCATCACACCCTGTTTTTGCCACTCCTTTCCCCTTAGAGGGAGGACTCCTCACACTCTTCACCTGCTCCAGTGTGGGGTCCTCCCCACAGGAGACAGTCCGTCCTCCATGAACTTCTCCAAAGTACATCCTTCCTACGGGCTGCAGTTCTTCATGAACTGCTCCAGTATGGGTCCCTTCCAGTGGGGTGCAGCCCTTCAGGAACAGGATGGTCCAGCATGGGTCTCCCAAAGGGTCACAAGTCCTGCCAGTAAACCTTCCACAGGGTCACAGCCTCCCTTGGGTCTCCACCTGCCCTGGTGCAGGGTCTTCAGGGGCTGCAGGTGGATCTCCGTTACACCATCGACCTCCATGGGCTGCAGGGGTAGAGCCTGGCCCAGGGTCTGCACCAGGGGCTGCAGGGGATTAAAGTTCTCTGTAATGCTCAGTGTCGCATTGTTTAAGTTGATCAAGAATTAGCATTTTTCTCATGTTTTGTGCCTTCCATAATCCAAAAGAAGTACAGCTGGTCGGGTTTTTTTTTTCCCCAGATAGTGTTCCATTTTTATTCCTGCATGAATTAGCAGCCAAAGAAGATTCTGCAAGTCTCCTGTTTCCTAGCCTCATTTGGAGCTAGCAAAAAGGAAGCAAACATACAGCCGGTCCAGTTTTGCCACTGTTCTTTGCTCTGATATTGACACACTCTAATACATTTTTTCCTTAAAACATGCAGTCATGAATGCCCTTTTCCATTTACTCATCTGCTATTAAGTACAATAAAAGTTTTATAAAGACTCAGAGATTAGTATCTGATAATCAGAGTAAGTTTAAAAAAAAAACCAACACCAAAAAAAAATCAAAAAATTTATTTATGAGAAGATTCCTTCTGTATTTTCCATCTTGAAAATAAATGACTGCAGCTTGTACATGAGTCTCTTAATAATTAGATAACTTCTGGTGAATGTGTAGTTGATTAGTATCCTGTGGTACTTCCTAAGCAAATGTTGGGCACAGAGACATTACAGGAACCAAGCTCTTGTCCCTACCTGAAAATAATAATATGTCATCATATAATTTAGTAAGTGTAATTTAGTATTAGTAATTTAGTATGTTCACTGGTAGTGAACGTGTTTTTTCATGGGCCTATATTAACTGGTAAGTTGAAGCTGCCACCAGTCTTTTTGGTCCTGTGAAGGCCAACTGGTGTGTTGGGTAATACCACCTCGTGCTTAAAGATGCTCCTTGCTGTGTGGTGGCATTTGCTGTAACTGTCCCATGCTCAAGTGAGAGACTGATTCTGAGGTGTCAGTCTGTCACCCCTTCCGAGCGCTAACCTGTCTCCTTCCCCCACGGTGTTGCTTGTGCAGAATTGCCTCTTGGCTCCCCACTGGCATAACTGTAGCAGTATTTCAGATGTAGACATGTGACTTTCCAGTTGCAGCTTACTTATTTCCTGCAGAAAATGCTAAGGCGGTCTTGTGTTGTAATGTCCACTGTGCAGTCCGCGAGCAATGTTCCGCTGCAATCACTGGTGTTCACTGAAGAAAACGAGAAGCGCATCAGAGCTCGTTTCTTTAGAGCTGCCGTCCCACACATCCTGCACCACTGACTGGTGAGCAAGTCATGGCAGCTGCACGTCATGCTGGACGTGGAAGTGGGTAGAGGTGAAGAGGAAGCACTGTAATAAAAGCTCTGATCTCATGGCACATGGTCAATATGTGAATTAATTATATGTCTGTCTTCTGGAGTGACTGCAGAGCAAGAGATGATGAAAATTAGAGCGGTTTCCTAATTTCCTACTAGAAAATAATTTAATTGCCGAAGAGAATGAGGTGACTGTTTACAGACAGGGCTGTCTGAAGACAGATCTGCAGGTAGGAGTTAATACTGATTTTTCAACTGTAAAAGGAAACTGGTGAATAAATAATAAAGATTATCTGTTTCTGTGGAATGGTTCTCACTAGTAGGCCTGAAGGGAGGTAGCTGCCATTAACCTCCCATGTAGGAGCTTATAACTGATGGTGCAATAACAGTAGCTATCTTGAGAATCATGTGGCCTTGAGGAAAAAGGGGTAATTGCTTCCTATCTCTGGCTTTCCTTCTGCACAGTTGTGCTTTTCGAAGTGCCGTTCAAGAATCTCCTGCTCAGGTGTGAAGGAAGAGCATTGTTTGGTGTGAAGTGCCCTGCATCACTTCCTTGTCCCATCCTTGAGATATGTAGGGCAAGGCTTGATAGCTTGGGCGTTGGTAGGGACACATACAGTGTGTGATTAATCTGAGAGCTAATTAGGTTCTTACCATGACTGTACAAATGTGTGTCTCCTGGGATGTTTAGATAGACGTTTAAGGTTTCATTCTTCCCCAACTACCTCTCCCTGTCCCAGGCTTTCTAAGAAATAAGGATGTGTATGATTTTGATCTCTCGACTGTTTCTGGGGCACCCAAAGGTGGTGTTGTCACAAAGTGACTTGTGCTTTTTGGGACTATTTGGAGAAACTGCCTGGAAAAATCCAGCGTCATTCAAATGCCAAGTTGTATGCCTGGGATAGCTAATCACTTTTTAAAATGGTAATTATCATTTAGAAAGCCTACTTCTTTTAGTCTTTTGGAACTGTTTTGTATAATGTTCAGCTCCTTATTTGCATAGACCTCAAAGTGCTTTGTAGACTGAGTATACTTTGCTAGCTTGGAGTAGAGTCCTACTTTTTATGTGGGAATTTATTAGGAGATACTAATAATTTTTCTATTTGAGGTTTTGAAGAAGCATTAGACCAGCAATTTTAAATTGTGCAAGTGCTATTTCCCCAGGATATACAGAGTGAATAGTTTTGGGGCTGTTGTATTTTTAATTCTGCACACTGAAGCCTTGAGCTTTTATTATCTCATGTACAGATGAGGAAAGGATGTGTGAAATACTTAATTATTCACCCTTTTCCAGTCTTGCTTTTGAGAGCTGCACCGCTAGATTCTTTGGATACTCAATGGAGTATTTTTCTTTTTGGTACACTATTCTGTTAGGAACAATGAGATGCTTAGGTGCTTCCAGTGGGGTTTTGGTGTCAATACAAATCTGCCATGAAACAGCACTGCAATAACGCTTTTGAAACTGGAAGGTCATTTCTTTCATGAGCTATCTGGCCCAACTTACTGAATTATAGGTAAGAGAGTATTCTGTTGCTGAAGTTGCTAGTGTCCTTGGTGAGGCCTGGGTTATTCTCCCTCTTTCTCAACTATGAACACACTGTTGGGGAAATTGGCAGTAGGCATCTCAGATACCACATGGCTTCTGTGAGGGGAATGGGGTTTGTTCCTCACTGCTTGCTTTTTCTCCTGGAGAAATGTTGGTCCCTAGCAGTTTGTCAAGGTCTTTACACTTCCCAGGAAGGAAACTTATCTTTTTTTTTCTCTCTCAGTGAAAGTTCACTGATAACCTCCAGTTCCTCTGTCTGTGGCACCTAAATTCCCCACCCTAAAATGGGTGGGGGATTGTTTAATGAGTTGCCATCCACACTGGTTGCAGAAGCCTAGTCAAGTACAACCTGACTTAGCTTTGTATGCTGTGGTGAACATGGTGAAGCCAGAGGATGTTCTTTTTGGGTGCATTGTGGAACGTGGGGAGTGACCACAGAAACGAATAAATGCATCCACTAACCCTGCTGCTACATTGCTGTTACCAAGTTATCTTCCTCTCCCAAGTACACAGGACTAATCACAGCTACAGAGAGCTGCAAGGAGATAAGCTTAAATGGAAAGAGAAATCAGATTGGCACAGATGTTTCACAATCTGAGAGTTGTGTGTGGTCAGCCATGTAAATCAGGTTGCAATTAAAGAAAGCTTGTGTTTTACATGCATGCATATATCTAAAGGCTGCTTGCAATTGTGTTTAGCTGTTTGGATGGGTGTTTCTAATGCACACTGCATTTAGAAATATCAGTGCAAAATATTTTAAATCCTACATGCTCAGTGCACACCATGGACTTTCTCTTATTCTATTTAAATAAGAAGCATGTTCTAGTTATTTTGCCACGTTCTTCTTCATGGAAGTAAAAACAAAGTTGAAGGAACAGGTGATTAGCCAAAATGTTGTTGGCTACCTTGTTAAGATTGTAAAGCTGAAGTCAAGGTGATCCTTAAGGATTTAAACTTATATTGAATAGATTTTAAAAGCCAGTTTCCTAAATACCATTTTTGGGCTTTTTCCGTTAATCTTTTAACAACAGTCATGACAATCATCTTCACAGTTTGTCACAGCTGAGAAAGCTACTAACCATCTTTCCATGTGAAAGGAGATGAGAGAGAAGAGTGCACAAGTTAAAGGGAAGCCACAAAATTGTTAGACTGCTTTTGACTAGCCTGATGTGAAATTCTCTGTAGCTGTTGCCCAGAAGCCTGGAGAATGGAACAGAAAGTGAAACCAGGGTCTGCCTCCACAGCAACACAGGCTTCCTCTCAAACCCTCCTGCAGTCTCCTGTCTCTGCAGAGAAATAAGGTGAGAAGCCACTGCTAGCACTGGTCACTTGTGTTTGCACAGGGGACTTGCAGCTGACACAGTCTGCATCAGCATTTGCCCCTCCAGAAGGATGTAGTCCAGAGGGATTTGCCAGCTGCTTCCTCCTCAGAAATCACTTACTCTTCTGAAGAAGCAAGTAATGGCTTCCTAGCAGGAAGAAAATGGTGGCATAAAGCAGATGATGCTCTAAGTTCATCTTCAGACAATTGCTTGTCACAGCTCTTGTACAAGGCTGTGGAGCTCTGTCTCCCTGTATTGCCTGACCACAGTCTGGGTGAGGTTCTGCCTTACGGCTGTTCAGGGCATGTGCACACAGATATCCTAAGACACAGCTGTTGGAGTCTTGGCTACGAGGTGTGCAGCAGGGGAGGGGCTCTGTAGAACATCCCCTCCATCTCCCAAAGAAGAGACTCGCTTTGGTGTTTCCAGAACTTGAACCCATGTGCAGTTTTATCTTTTGGTTTTCACGCCTGCTGCCAGTGGTGCCACCCTGCCCTTCTCCCCACCATGAGGGCATTGTGCAGATTGTAGAGCAAACACTACCAGTGCCAAGCTGCTTGTGTCACTGTGAGGGGGAGGAGCGTTGGCGGGGGGTTTTTTTGTGGAGGTAACTTCTTCCCCATACCCACTCCTGACCTTCTTTGCTGTCCTGAAAATTTCCTCCAGTGACTGGGCAGCATTGCCTGGCATTGAGGTACACTGAAATTAAATGTCACCGTCTGTAAAGGACTTCTCTCCACCACTGTAGGCAGAAGGAAGTAACTTTTTGCCCCGTACCACTTTCTACACAGTTTAAGATTTCTTCTGAGATTTCTACACAGGGATGAATGATCTGCCTCCCACAGTTTGGGGCGTTTGTAACTAGACAAAGATGATGCCTTGCATGCTTTTTCTGAGCACCCTCCAGCAAAATGAGTCTCTCCCCTCTGAAGGGAGCTGTCAGGTGGGCAGAAGAGGCAGAGACTGGGCTACCTGTCCACAGTCCCTGCTAAAAGTCTTGGGACCTGCCCCGGGGGTGTGCATGGGGCCACAGGTCCTGCTTTCATCTCATCCATCAGCCATGCTCTGAGCAATGGTGCTGATGGACAAGGAGTACTCCCTAGCTGGGCCTGGACCTGCTAGGGGTGCTCTCTGTCTTCAGAGCTGAAGAGCAGCTCCCTTGCAGGGAGGGAATGAAGGGGGTCATCTGGAGAAGCACCTGGGTTTACTTTTCCAATGTATTCAGGGGTTTGCTTATGTTCAGGGTTTTGGGCTCTTTCAGGTGTTTGCTTTGCCTCAGGATTCAGGCCACTATGGTAGTGTAAAGTTTAAATGAAAGGTTCCAGTTCCTATTTGAGGTTTTTCAAACAAAAAGGTTAAATGGTTTATTTGTCCCTTTTATCTTTCCAAAGTTCTGCATATATTTTCACTAAGGTGCCATACGTTATGTTAGGAGAGAATACTTGTGATTTTGTGAATGCAACATTTGTGGGGGATTCTGCTGCTCCCTGAAAAGGAACTTACATTTTACTGACAGTAGGAAGCAGTCGTACATGCTTTCTGTTTTTTCCCTGTCTGAAGGAGCCTGCTCCTATAGAAATGACTGGGAATTTTCCCACTGAAAATTGGAAGGATGAGAAGAACAGTGCAAAGCTTCCACACTAGGAGTTCTTAGTGGTGTTGATCCTTTTGATGTAAAGCATCTCACTTTGCCCTTGTGAAGATCCCACTCCATAAAATCCCTGTCAATGAGAATGGTGAGTTCTGGATGCAGAATGATGACAAAAAGCACATTTCTTCTCTGTGGCTAAGCCTTTGAAATTGTTGACCCAGAGAAATTATCATTAGAAATTCTACAGGACAGAGGGTGTAAAAACCTGCAAGAGGGGAAAGCCACACATAGCTGATGACTGTTTGCATCATGTAGACACTTAATGGCATGAAGTGGGCTTGGCAGAAGCAAAAAACATCAGGAGCACTGAAGGTTTGGCTGAAAGTGGGCATGGCATTCTGACATTCCAGAGATTTAGTACCTGTGATTTAACTTCCTCAACTCACTCAAGTCTAGAGTTACAGCTTTTGAATGCAACATGGAAGATCAGCTTTCAGGTTTAAAAAAAAAGTATAAAAGCTATCTTTTTTTTTTTTTCTTGCTAGTGTTCCAGTAATGTGTGTTTAATAAAAATTTTGTATCTGCTAGAGGAAAAAACAGAACTTGTCAGAGTTCATTTGTGAAGTCACTTCACTGGCAAAGGGCTAATAAGATAAATTCTGAGTCTGAAGAGGCTAATACATCAGTTTGCCCAGAAACCTTGGTCTTTTAAATCCAAAGCTTCAAGCAAGGTTTTGCTGCATGTTGTATATAAGTACAGGAGACCTGATAGGAGTGTCTGTGCAAGATGTGTCAGCTGGAGCCTTGCTGTATTCATCTTCACTGCCAAGCAATTCCAATTCCTCTTTGGTCAAACAAACTTTTTATTCATTGAGGTGCAGTTGTTTGCCAGAGCTATTCACAGTCATGTGTCAGAGGGGGTACAATTAATACATTGTAAAAATTATTTTTTATGTAAATGGTGTATGCTGTGGAGATTTAATAGAGCCCTGCTGGCAGTGCTCTGAGCACCAGTGCAGGGCCAGGGTAAGGATTTGCCAGATCATAGCTGAGCACTTGAAATTCTACAACCAGCAGGAAGGAAAAAGTGTGCTAGAGAGCTTGTGGGAACTGTATTTTGGTTCAGCAGCGTCCGCTAACATTGTCAAACTGCCTGTCTCAAACCGTTAAGGCTGATAAACTGCCAGTAATTATAATTTAGAAAATTAGCAGCTGCCAAAACCATCACACACATCACATGTGTTGGTTGGACTGGTTTTAAATTACTTCAATTAAAAAAAAAAGAAGAAGAAAGAAAGATTCCCGAGCCTGCATCTGCACCAAGAATAACGTTGAGTTTTGACATATGACAGTTGGTGCTGGCAGAAGTTATTTTTGTTGTTCAGAGTAGGCTTGGGGGATACTTTCTTGGAGTGCGTCACTGCTGCTATTTACTGTCCGGGTAACAGGGCAGTTGAGACCTCTGAATATTTGCAGCAAATCTAAATAAATAACTGAAGTATGTAGGATCTCCTTTCCCTTTCCTTCCTTGCCTATGACACTGGACAGAGAGAATTAAAAGTACCAGTCACCAGAAGGAAACCTTTCTTATTTTGCAATTGATTTCCAGCCACTGCAAAGAAACTGAGTCATCATGGAAGGGCTGAGCAGGGCAGAGCAAAAGCTTAAAAGCAGCTTTGGCTGCACACCATCATCACTTCATCTCCTCACAGTCCTCCCAAACAGCCCATACCTCGAAACCTTGGCTTTCAGAGGCAGAGCAAATTTCATTCATTTCCTCCCAAAGGAAGCTGAGTGCCACCATGACCAAGAGCTAGGGATGATAAGAGCACGACTGTATCACACAGACATGGCTGAAGGAAGATGAGGGTGGTGAAAAGACCATGTAGAAGCTTGCATGATGTTTTTCACGCAGAGGTTTGTGATTTGGTCTGTCATCAATGAATAAGTTGCTGCTAAGTCTCTGAGGCAGTGATCTGTAAGTCTGAAGGACTCCGAATTGTCAGCGCAAGAAAACATCACTTACATTTTAGTGTGTGTACCTTTCTACTTCTATTGAATGCCAGAGTGTAAAAACTTCATGTGCTCTCTGCTTTTCCCTCCAGGCTGTGGTTCAAGACAGGACTTCTGGGGTGACACAGCCAGCCTCTGAAGTTCCTGCTCACACATGCTCTCCTGTGTCGTTCACCCATCACCGTTTCATAATTTAAACCAAAACATTCTGGAGTGATTGATATTAAACCCCCGTGTCTCAAAGATTCAGTGATCAGTGCAATGCAACCAACAGGAAAATCAGTTGAACGGAGGTAAATGGAGAATTGCAGCGGAACAGCCTCTGCATCTAAGGGATAGGGGCAGCTCAGGGTTTATCTTTGTCAGCACTTCCAGTTTGTTTTGGAAGTACATCTTTACAATAAGTGATGTCATGTATCAGCTTAATCAAACTCTTTGTGAAATACAGAAGGAGAATTTTCTCTTTTTAAACAGTATTTCTGGTACTGCGAAGCAAGTACTCAGTACCAAATGGAAATGAAAGGAAAACATACTACATTTCTTTATTTCATCTATGTGGACACTTTACCATGTCTAATTCTGTTGATCTAAAATTACAAATAAACTTACCCTGATATAATCTGATTTTTGTTATAGACACCAAATGCTATTATGTTGGGCAACAAATTGGCTTAAGATAATTCTGTCTTTACAAAATAAGATTGTAATCAACAGATTTATAGTTTATTAAAGTCTCATGATATATGTATACCCTATAGCTTTTAGAGCTTTATTTTCAGTTCAGCATTCCCATTAGTCTAATTTAGGATTATTGGTACAATCATTTGATTTAAGATAGGCCTTTTTATAAACCAACAGAGTGTCAGTGTGAGATACTGAAAGGAAGCAGTGTGAGGGAACCATCTATGAGACACTTCATTGCAGAGCTGTTGATGGATGAGATTTAGCAACAGAAGTATGCAGTGAGAGCCTGTGTTCTGTCTAAAGTTTACAAAAGGTGGAGGTCAGTGAGGATATATAGAGTCCCAACTGGGAAAAGTGAGGTTATTTTAGTCTGAAATAATGCTTTTGCCAAAATATAAAAACTTTTTGTAGGTCAAAAAATACTTTTTTCATTATTTTCTTCTTCTCTAAGTCAGTCTAAACGGTAATCTCTGCACACCATGGTATAGCTTATTGGCCAGATAGCACTGATCTTGAGATATAAAAGCCCAAGAACAGAACTTTTACTGATATGGATGTAGAAATCAATTGCATCTTACTTATGTAAGTACTTAAAAGAAATTAGGGATTTGTCTACATGTGCATGTTTTAGTTTCTGATTTATTCATCTACTGGTTTTGTACTTTGAAACAGCAAATCTGCTTCATTTTGCGCTTTTTTTCCCAAAACTGGTTTTTGTTTTTATAGAATCATAGAATGGTTTGAGTTGGAAGGGACCTCAAATATCATTTAGTTCCAACCACACTATCAAGGGCAGGAACACTTTCCACAAGGCAAGATTGCTCAGAGCCACATCCAACCTGACCTTCAACACTTCATGGGATGTGGTATCCACAACTTCTTTGGGCAGCCTGTTCCAGTGCCTCACCACCTCTGAGTAAAGAATTTCTTCCTCATATCTCATTTACACCTACTTTCATTTTACAGCCATTCCACCTTGTCCTATCACTACATTCCTTTGTAGAAAGTCCCTCTCCAGCTCTCTTCCAGCCCCTTTTAGGTACTGGAAGGTGCTGTAAGGTCTCCCTGGAGCCTTCTCTTCTCCAGACTGAGCAACCCCAGCTCTCTCAGCTTGTCTTCATAGGAGAGGTGCTCCCACCCTGTGATCATCTTCATGGCCTCCTCTGGACTTGCTCAGATATGTCCACATCCTTCCTATGTTGGGGTCCCCAGGGCTGGATGCAGTACTCAAGGTGGGGGTCTCACAACAGCAGAGGGGCAGAATCACCTCCCTTAACCTGCTGGTCACGCTGCTTCAACGCAGACAAGGACACAGTTGTTGTTCTGGGCTGCGAGTGCACATTGCTGGGTCATGTTGAGCCTCTCCTCAACCAGCACCCCCAGGTCCTTCTCCTCAGGGCTGCTCTCAGTCCTTTCTCCACCCAGCCTGTATTTCTGTTTGGGATTGTCCTGACCCAGGTGCAGGACCTTGCACTTGGCCTTGTTGAACTTGACAAGGTTTGCACAGTCCCACCTCTCAAACCTGCCCAAGTCCCTCTGGATGACATCCCTGCCCTCCAGTGTGTCCACTGCACCACAGAGCCTGGTGCCAGCAAACTTGCTGAGGCTGCAGTCATGTGCCTGCAGTTTGCTCAGCTTCTTGTCTGAGCAAACTGGCAGAAATAATTAATTAAGCTTGCGTAGTAAGCAGACTGTGGATCTGGGTCATTTGTAACAAATAGGTGAGACTTCGTGTAATGATTTTGCTAACTTGATGAGGTGTGTATACAGGAATGTGAGTTTCTAGCTGGCTGGCTGTGTATGATCAGAATTAAAGTATGTACCTTTATTTCAGAAAGTGTATGAAATGTGAGGATATGTACACTTGCTCTGGTTTGGGATCTTATGAAGGGCTGGCTGGGAGAGACTGGGTTCTCTCCATCCTGGTTTGTCCCTGTGCTCTTTCAAGGAACTTTAATCTTCCTTAAGTATACTTGGATTAATGTTGCCTAAGAGCCTGTAATTAAACATGCGGGGCTTGAGGAACTTGGGAAAGAGCAGTCCTCCTTGATCCTGTGTGTCCATGAGCAGGAACAGGCACAGCTCGGAGCTGTGAGCAGTAGGCCATGGCACAGGCAGCTCTCTCACTGCCGCTGGCTGGCTGAGGGGGCTGGGGAAGGGTGCTGGGACTGCGCTGGGCTCAGACCGTGAGTCCCCTTTGTGCCACAGCACAGGAAGACCTTATCTCCAGTATAACTGGAGCCAGCAGGGTGTATGTGGGGGAGCAGCTTCCCTTTCCCCGTGCCCCCCTTCACCAATGCTTTTAGAGTAAAGAGAGAGCTTCTCTGGCTAAAAAGCTGCGTTTCACGAGGACAGGAACCAAGAGACAGTTCATTTCTATGGAGAGTTGCTATAAATAGCTTGCTCTGTTAACATAAATTCTTTCTGTGAGTCCTACAAACAGGGTTTTATTCCAAGCCTACAAAATGCTTTGTATACCCTTGTTACTTTGTACGTGCTGATGCTGGCGCTTTCCCCACAAAATGAGAGGTAAGCCTGACACTTGCAGGGCAACACTGTTCTGTTGGTGGAGTGAAGGAGTCAGCCTTCCTAAGCAGGCCTGCTACAGTGTTAATTTTTTACATCACTGATATCAAAAGGACCACTGGACATTTTTAAGGCAAGTAGGGCAGGACTTGCTGAAGTCCACGTGCATCGGTTTTTAAACCTTCAGCTAGGCAGTGTTTTCTACTGCTCTGCTCTCTACTAATGCTTACAGTAAGTCTGGGTCAGAAGCTGTAGCTATTGTAAGCCTTGAAAGCTTTGCAGGGCTTTTAGGAAGCTTGTAATTGCTCCACTGTGAATCCTAGAGTGAGAAAGAACTCGCCCAGGAGGAAAACGTCTTCTCTTACTGCTCATGCAGTGGAAACTCTGTGGACATAAATGGTCCCAGCTGTATCATATGCATCTGTCACCCTGCAGGTTTTTATTTTCTTCCTTTTACATAGTCCTGGTACTGGAAGTCCTCTCTTTGGGAGAAGATTTTCAGTTTCCATTTAAATCCATTTCGGCATTTGACTATCTGATGCTCAGTCCATGTCCCTTCCCCCTCTTCATATGAAATGGAAGCCAATGAGCTGTTGAAATTTTAACAGAGCTGAAAGATGTGACCCAGAGATGTCTGTCCAGAAAAGGGAAGTGCTTTGGTGTTCAGGCAGTTGATAAAACACATGTGTTTGTGAGGAACCATGCTCTCCCTTCCTTTTTGTCCTTTTGTTAAAATGTGTCCATCTGCTTGTGGAGACTGCTGTTTTCACTCCCCATACACGTGTGTGACAAGGTCATATATAGATCCCTTTCTTGATAACTTTCCATGCATGAGGTGCTTCAAAGTACTTGTAGCTCTGTGTCTGCATGGATGGGTTAGAAGTGGAGCAAGCAGTGGATGGGCACGTGTGTAACGTGGGGAGAGGAAGCAGACCAAATACACTGGTTGTCATCCAGGGTGAAAACTGCAGTGCATGGTGAGCAGGGCGACTTGATATGCCAGGTAGCATTTCTGCACAGTCTGCCCAGCTGCAGTGCCAGTGGCTTTGTGGGACTGTCGTGGTCCCAAATTCTATTGACAATTTGCCATCTGATGTAAAAGTATATGCGAGAGAAAGGCACCTGATGTTTTTATCATGTACGGTTTGGGTTTAAAATATGACTATTGATTAGCTGCTGATGATTGTGTTTACTGTTGAAATCTTCACAACTGGCCTTTGCAGCCGGTCCCAGATGGTGCAAATGGTTTTTGGAGGGGAAATTAATTAGCTGGCTTGCATATTCAAAAGAAAGAGGGAAAAAAAAAAAATCTCGTCTCTTTGTGGCTCGCAGGCGTGCATTCCTCTTTTTTCCATAGGATTGTTATGGATATGTACTTCCAGGGATTGTACGTCAGCCTGTACCATTCATACATTTTGTAGAGTTCATAATCAAGTGTGTTCATGGCTGAAAGTGGTGCACGTGCTGCTCTGAATGATCCTTCTCAGATGTCTCCTGCTTCTGGTAACCCACATTCTGCAGCTGGAGGCTGCGCTCCAGGCATCGCATGAATGGTGCGTCTTGTGTTTCAGCGAGGCGGAGTGAACTTGATTCTAGGTCAAAATCAAATGTGACATTTCCTAAATGCACAAGTCCAGACTAGTTACAGCACTAAAAAGCAGAGCCTGTGAGTGCTTTCTGTGTGTTGTTTCTCAGTGATTTACAGTCTGTTTTACTCGAGGTGGAAGGGACGTTGAATGTGGGTTTATTATTCTGGTTACACCTGCAAAACTGAGAGTAGGGAGAAAATAAACCAGTGTCACCTCATCACAAAGGGGTGCAAAAGACCTACCCTTACAGTACCAAAAATCCACTTTTGTTGTTCCATGGTGAGGGTATCCTGTTTACAAACAGTGGCCTAGAGAATACCTGCCAGCACAGTTCCTCAAATCCACAGCCTGCTTCTCCCTGCTCCACTCTTCTTCCTCACAGTCCTCACAGGCACAGCGAGAGAAGGCAGTGACCCAGATGCGCTGCTCTGAAAGTGCCATTTGTTTCCAGCACTCAGCATGCTGGCAGATTTGACACATGGCTACACATGCATCCATCACTGGACCAAAATATGCATCTCCCGTGCTGTTAAGGAGTGTTGTATCAGATGAGCCACTGCTGACAGGGCCAGTAGCTGTTCACACATCCTGTGAGGTGTGTGGCAGTGTGGGTGCATGGGACACCTGCCCTCCGAGTGTGGAAGGATTTGTTGAGCTGCATGATGCAGTCCTGGTGCTATTTTTTTTTTTGACTGCTTAAACTTTCCAGGGGGTTAGCAGGCAAGAATTTTGTCACTAAATGCTTTGTTACCAGTCATGCTACAAAAAAAAAAGGAGGAAGGCCTTTTTCCACTTCTGTTTTTTGTCGGGGAGTACAGGGCTGTGTTCTTTCTCTTCTCCTATTCTGACTACAGCTTTATCTCTGATTCCTTTGCATACAGACAGGGCTGTTATATGTATAGATGCAAATATGTGTTTATACAAATGCGTATTTACACAAATATGTATATGTATAATCATCAGAGTCACAGATATGTAGATATATAAGGTTGTTTAGACTGGAACATAAAACTAGTCCTCTCTCCCCTCACCCAAGCTATAACCTCAATTAGTCTTTCTTCACTTCTTTGTGGATACCAAGCCATCAAGTCTCATTCAGCCTGACTAAACAGATATCCATTGATACCTCCCTTCCTCCCTCCACCTGCAGCTCTTCCCATTATCTCACACTGCTGTTGCCATGGACAACATCAGTGTCCCTTAGCCAGGCCAAAATCTGTCCATCTCTCAGTTCCCTGTGTCTTTACTCTGTGATCAGCAGATTCTTCTTGCATACCGTCTCTTAATAAATGCCCTGTGCTATCCACATCACACAGTTGAAATTCACATCTAAGCACTCATTTGTTGTCTTGAATTACTGCAACATCCTTTTCTCTGGCATCTTCAAATTATAATTCATCTGTCCAGAATGTCTTTACAAAAGGAATTTGTCCCATTTCCTCATTTTTTAGCAGTATAACCTTCCCTGTGCACTCCTCTACCGATTTCATCATTCAGCACAAGGTGCCTATCTTTATCACCAAAGACCCTCCCTTCCTCTCTACTTCCCATCTGTCAGCCAGCTCTAAGAGGCCATCTTTCTCCTCCAGCCTCCTGTGATGTCTGTCTCTTCCAGTGCACACAAGTTGCTTTCTGACGTGTCGTTACAGATTTTCTGCTGACCTAACCCAGCCGGTTAATATCGGCAGGACTTCTTTCTTCTTTTCCTTTAGGTCTCTCCTTTAAAATGTTCTCTTTTTGTCTGGGATGCAGGCAATGTAGAGCAGCTCACCACCCATCTTTGGCTTTCAGAGCGCAGCACTTGCACAAGTAGTAAGCACTCATTGTAATTTTAAACTTTACTGAGATTAAGGCCCTAACCAGCATCTCCTGTCATTGCAGGCTTTTAAAAATAGGCTCAACATGCACAGTAATAGCAGCGTTGTAACCATGGCAATGCAAGGAAGGCAGGGTTTGCCGGCAGGCATCTTACCAGACCAACTGGCGTGTCTGAGGACTGGACCAAGGCAACACAGGGGAGAGGTTTCAGGCTCAGGAAGGGACTGTGAGCCCCAAAGCACATCTGTTTTTCCACAGCTGGGTCAGGTGGCCTAATAAAAAGAATAACATAAGTGTAGTTGATCCTGCCTTGAGCAGGGAAGCCACCTGGATGGTCATTCGAGGTCCCTTTTAATCCTGTAGGTCTGTTTTAATAGGAAGAGCTGCCTTTTCCTTGTCTGTGTGCTGTGTGTTCAAGCATATGCCGATCTTCTGGTTGCTGATACCAACAGAAGGTCTCTGAACATCAAGAAACCAGAACATCCTCATTAAGGATCTTCTTGGAGGATAGGAGAGTAATATATCGCTGTTTGAGCAGAGGCTGGCTTTGTGCAGCAATAAAACATGAATATTAAACAGGAAATCAATGACACTTCTGAAACATGTCTGAGACAGAAATCCAGATGCTGTATGGGGATATAGGCCCTTAAGCCTTATGTGTACGCTACTCTTTAATTTTTTTTTTAAAGCTGGATCGGCACAGTCGGTGGTGTAAGAGGGGGGCATAGCAAGAGAAAAACCAGATTTTTTCGCCTAGTTTCCTGAGGAAGTGGGGGTTAGGCTGTTAACTCAGTGTGTTTGCACTTCAGTCCTGCTCTTTATAAGTTTGCAGGCTGTCTCCAGCCGGGGAGGGGCCTTCAGGGGCAGCATTTGACTTCCCGGCTCTTTCTCCAGTGCATTCGCTGCTACAAGGAGATGGGCTGGCTGTGGTGGCAGCAGGAGCAGGGTACTGCAGGCACCCCTGGAGCAGCTGAGCAGTGGCTGCAGCGGGGCTTACACACTAAAAGTGACTGGGTACCAGGCATCTGGGGCTATGGGAGAGCCAGGATGCTGCCTGGGAAGGACTCTCGTTGTAAAGTTAGCATCATGAGTCCAGATGAGTTGGAAATGCAGTTTCATTAGTTCCACTGATCAGGCATTTGCTTAATCTTGAAAAACAAAAGACAAAAAAAAAGTAGGTAGGTTATACTGAATAGTCATGACATTTTAAATCCTTAGAATATTTCAGCAAAATAAATGCTTTTGTGTGGCTTCTGCGTTGCAAAGAGGTTTATATTAGTGTAGCACAATCCTGGAATTACATGAGCCTTGTCTTTGTTCTGGTTCACCCTGGAACACTTGCTTTCTGAGGGAAAACCTGATGTCTTTAAGGGCAGTGTGAAAGACTTGATCTTGAGCTTGAGGCTGAAGCATTACATCAGTGCAAAATCTTTTCATTCATAGTTCTAGTGTGTTGTCCTGAGAATTTAATTTCCTGTTTGCACTATGGGAAAGTCTTTTTTGGAAGCCACTAGAGAGGAGGGTTGGTTGTTTAGGGTGTTTTTTGAAAATAAATTGTCAAAATACAGTAATTTTTTGTGGTGGGTCCTTTTATTTATTTATTTATTTGTTTATTTATTTCTTCTATTCCCTGGATATAGAACCCAGCAACATGAAGTCTCATCATTAAAGTAAGTAAATAAATAATCAGTGAAGTAATGAGGGACAGCCCTCTTTTTTTCCCCCCCACTTATCCCCATCCTCAGCCCACTGGTGATTTTTCCTAGGTTTTGCAAAGATACTTCTCAGATTTAAAGCTTATATTCCCTTCCATTTTGTCTTGTGTGACAATGAAGGACCTTATTTATTTTCTTGACTTGTCTCACTATTAAAAAAAATAAACCAGATAGTCAAGATTTTTGTTCTTCTATTTCCAGTACTCTTGTTTATTTTGAAACTTCCAGAAAGAGATAAGAAAAGCTTAAGAAAAATGCTCTCCAGAGTAATCCTTTAAAGAGCAGCAAACAAACACTGCAGATTGGTCCTAAAGGCTGTGCTTCCTTTCTGGGGAGGGAGGGAGGTGGGGAGAGAGGATGTTTTCTTTTTAGCTGTGCTCTAATCATCCGATCTGGGATTTTATAAGATCCACAAGTCTGAAACTGCTGCCTCCTCCTGTCTTCCCCCTTCCTGCCTCTCAGAAGATTAAAGTGAACATGGCAAAAAGGAAACAGTTTATTTTCAGCTTGTTGTAGTTAATAATTAGTTTACAGTGCAGCATTCCCACTGTTTGTATTCTAATCATGTTGCTATATTCTTTTCTTACACTGTTTATTTTTCACATTACGGGCCTTCTTTGATACAGAAATAGGTTTACAAATAGTCCCTTCTTGCAATATTTCAGCCTCTTTTCAACGTTTTTGTATTTCACATCAGGAAGTGTGGCACATGAAGTAGGTGGAGTAGTTTCTGCAAAGACTCGCCTTGCCTGCCCCCCCAGCTTGTGGGGTGCAATTGCAGACTGGGCCGTGCTTTCTTTTCACTCCCTGACAATTTGGAATTACACTAGTTAGGAAAACCACAATAGGAAGCGATCAAGCCATTAAAGTATTATATGTACAAGATAGAAATACTATTTGGCACACTCAAAATTAGCTAAATCCATGTATTGACTGAACTACAAGAAGTCCTTAGTAAACACCCCGAGTTTGTCCTAAGAGACACTGTGCTGAATTCTTTTAACCTTTAAAGCCTTGAAGTAAATTTGCCACGACTTTGAGACTGTGTATTCCCATGTGTGTATTTTCTATGATTTCTTGCACAATGGGAATGGCTGACATTATGGGTACTATAATATTGCAGCACTAGCATATATATTCTATATATATTCTCTATGTATGTGTTCACTGTATGTCAGGGAAATAATGTCCTTAATTGAAACATTGCACACTGATCAAAGCACAAAAATATTTATTGTATAAGTAAGATTCTCTCTTAAGGGGGAAGGGGAAATTAGTTTATAATAACAATTGCTTATAAAAGCAAATTTTTGTATACAAAACAACTACATTTGCATTGCAACGTAATTGCACTTCTAAATGGCCTTTACTGCTTCTCCTGAAGGTTTGTAAATACACTGTTTAGTCAGTTTCTGCTAAAGGTCCTTCCGGGTCAATCCTGTATCTTCAGAAGGAAAGCATTTTCTTCTTTGAGACAAACTGGAAAATCAATTATTAAAACAAAAGCTTCTGAAACCTTACATTATGCATGGGGTTTTTTCCCTTTGCTGTCTTTTTTAACTTTCATAATGACATGAGTGCTTATTTCTGGCCATAGAAGTGTTTCACTAATGCCGCTGGGATGCTGGGCAGGTAAGGATGGGCAGGCTGAGGGAGAGGGATGCAGCACTGGCTCTAGCCACCATGTCCCTGCATTACTGGCTGCCTGTGCCCTCCCTCAGCTCCAGAGATGCCCAGCAGCATTTCTAGGAGCCAGCTGAGAGGGATGAAGAGTTCAGTCTATTTTTAGGACTATGGTTTCCATTCATTTATTTTTTAAAAATTTGTCTGGGGCATAGTACTTCTCATTTTTCTGCAAAGAGAAATGCAAGTACTCTTCCCATAATTAATGAAGTAATTTTTCTACTATTTCAAGAACTAAAGTATGCTGCTACAATCACATGCCCCTCGATGTAGCACTCTCAGTCCAAGTGCCGGCTCCATACTGAGCTTGCTAATAGCTAATAGCTTCCCCTATGGATTGCTCAGCCCCCATGGCTGCTGACGGCCTCCTGACACAGGCACAGGCAGTTCCAGGGGGAGACTGAGGTGCACACAGCACATGCTGGCTTTCGGCTTACACAGAGCTGCACACTTGCTTCTCTCCCCAGCAGTGAGGATGACCAGGGGTGCCACAGGTTTGGGGTTCTTCTCAGAAAAATTTCATAAGGCAGGATTTAGGAATGGGCCATGAGCGCCATTGCGATTGCCTTTCTGTCGCCAATGGCTTCACTGTGTCGTTCTCCACATGCTCACCATAACCACCAGCTATCCCACTGAGGTTTCTTAATGCTATTGGCATCTTTTGATTCTTTGCATCTGCCTCTGATGGGTCTCTGTACACATCCACACTCTCTGCCTGTACTGGTGCTTTCCGTGCAGAGTTCTTGGTTGGATGCTGCCACGTTTCCAGATCCCAGCTTTATGCTTTCAGCTCTCTCTTACAAAGCAAGTTGATGCCTGGAAAAGGAGTTGTGAATGAAGATTTTGTTTAGTTTATCCAGCTTGAAAGTAGAGAAAAGGGAAAGGTACTAATATCACCAATACTGAGCTGTCAATATCGAGGGGCTTGAACTGCCTGTGTGAGGGGCACAGCCCAGGGTGAAGGAAAGCAAGCAGCCTGCTTTGGCAGGGCTGGGAGCCGCAGAACATGGGGACCAGCTGACAGCAGCATGTCTGCTAAAGATAAGTCAATATACCCAGTGTGTGAGGAGATTGAAGTGTCACAGAGAAGGGGCAGTTCAGCTTTTGATCCTTAGAACAGTTTGTGAGTTTCTTTCTCTTTATAGCTCCATTTTATTAAATCAGAAAAAGTTCGAGCAAAGCCTCAGTGTTTTCCTGGTGTTTTCCTCCCACGTTTCCTGTTTCTTAAGACTTGTTGCCACTGCAGTGGTGACTTGGCATCTGAGTTCCTTCTGCTCCAAATGGAAAGGGCAGACGTGTTTTTAGACAGGAACAAATTTGATGGTGCAGACAAACATTCTTGTTTTGAAACTACTAAACTACTTTTGAACTCCTTTAATAGAGGGACCTAGTTATCCTTGTTTACATCCTGGATGTGCAGAAGCTTTACAGTAACTGTTTTAGAAATCCAGTGACTTTCACATGAAAAAATGCAGGGTGCCTGTCCCATAGCCGCTATCGTCTTTCCAAGTTCTGGCACTGTTGCATGGGAGGACGAACCACCAGAATAATGGTGTCTTAGTATTAAGTCTTCTAATGGTGTTTCAGGTTGGTTTTTTCCCCTTTGCTGTTGTCTGGGGTTATGTCTGGGCTCATTGCAAGAGCAGATTTTGGTGGGAGTTCCCTCTTTCTGCCCTCAGCTCTCTCCTCCCCTGCCTGTTGATGACCGGGCTTTTTCATATCATGTGCCAGCTATCTGGGACCTTACTTGGAAAAGGGGTAGTTTCAGGCTAACAGGGAGGCTTTTGTCTCTGTGTAAGAACAAGCCTGTAAGCGTCCCTTAAACTTTAAATGTTTTATTGTTGGAAAACTTTCAGATGTTCACAGGATAAGGGCTCTTTATATGTAATCTGGCATTGCACAGAAAAGGATTACTTTATGTAAGTTAAGATGTGCAGTTCCTTTATAAACTGGCTGTGTAAATTCAGCATGCAGGAGATTGTTTTTCTCCTTCTGTTTAATGTTGCCTTTAGAAGGGATTTCTTGTTTTTGGTCAGCTGGAGGTTTTTTTGGTTGGTTGGTTGGTTTTTGGTTTTAGTAGGGTTACAAATCTTAGATGGTGGGAATGGGTAGAAAATGCTGCATGCACCCCATTAAAAACTGAATGTGTATGCTTCCATAGATTTGTTGAAACAGCAGTGTCAGCAGAGTCCTGGGTAACAGAATCCTCCACCAGTCTGAAACGGGTAACTCAAGATTGTTAGAGGGCCCTAGTAACCTACTACTGAAAAGTACTTTCTGGACCAATTCATGGCCCAAAGTCTGTGTGGTATGATGTACTTGTAACGTAAGCATGACTGACATTGGAACAGATGAAAAGGCAGGCTGTTACTCTGAAGACTAACACTTTCTTTACAAAGTGGATCCAGTTCATTTACTGGTTACACATCCTGATCCAGACACGTTCCTTTGTAAACTGTTCAGCATGAAAAACTTCATCTTCCCAGGTTTTGCCAAGTAAAATAGCAGCCCAAGCACCAGGAATGCCTGCTTCTACTTGAGGTTTGAAAAAACAGCAGCAGAAGCATGTTGCTAATAGAAAACTGACAGATGTTTATAATTATGTAGATTTTCCTCTGTGTTTGAGTACCATAAACTCAATTGCATTTGAAAAGTATGTAAGACCACTTATGACTTCAACCAGCCACTTCCTCCAGCTGTGTGAAACTCATGTGACCTGCAACATGTACCAGACCAGGCCCCTCGGTGTGGCTGTTTTTATGCTTTCAGTCGTGTTATTATCTGTTTTCAATGGTGGGTAGATTATCACTGAACAGTTTTTGCTTAAGTGAACAATCAGGAGTTTAGTGTGTTCACATCTAGGGTTATTTGCAACGCACTTGATCCAAAGATCCTTGAAGTTGGTGGGTGCTGATGGATTTAGGAGTGCAGGCTTGAGAAAAAAATTACTTACCTTGTCTGTTTTCAGTGATTTCTCTTTTGCCAGTAGTAATAAACTTAACTGTGATCCCAGTGTGAACTGACAAAAACACATCTGAAAGCTGATGAAAACCAGAGGTTGTCTCATGAAGCAGACAATGGCATGAAACCGAACACACAAATGATATGTAGTTACGCTACTTGCCACATTCTGTTTCACAAAATATTTCTTTCTTTCCAAAAGGAAGTAATTTTTACACAAGGCTACATAAATACGCTGCTGATATATATGTAACACTAGCAGGGGGATATGGGTTTTTGGTAAAAGGTGGCAGTTTGTTGAAGCTCATGCTGCCTACAGGAGAAGGCTGTTCCTGGCAGATAATAACTGTTTATCCCCCAAAAGTGTTTTGTTTTTCTGTAATGTTTCAAATCATGTCACTCTGAAATTCAGCCCAACTTTTCGTGTCCATTGGTGTGCTAAGGATTTCCTGTATCTTACCATGTAGGAGGAGATGCTTGGACAGCTTTCATTTGGATACTGGTTGGACAAACCTTTTGTTTCCTCTTCTATTTGTTATACTAATTGTAAAAGAAGCCTATATTGGTGTGCCTTGAGGCCTACATTACTTTATTTTGCATCTCCTATGCTATACTCTCCAAAGTCACCAGAGCTTTTCTGAAAAGGGCTCGTCAAAATTTGGAGATATGTAACATGATCCAAAGCCTTCCAAAAAAAAGGAATATTTCCCCTACATTCTTGGGTAGAATGAAAATCATTAAGACTAAAACAGAGTTCTGTACAGGCCCCCAGACTGAATGCAAAGAAAGAGTGAATAATCTTTGGTTTACTCTGCAAGCCATGTCCAACCCCCGCCCTCAATTATGCAGCAAAATACTTCCCTTCTCCCTCCCTGTTCTACCTCCAAGCCTCTCCTCTCCTTTGTAGCCAAAGAGATAGAGCACATTTTTCACCATCATCTAAAATCAAGCAAAAGGCTTCCCCACGCTTTCTGTCATCCCCACAGTTCTGAAGATCTTGCAAGGCTAGAGATGTGGCAGATTGTGAATCTCCCTCAGATTGAACGAGACATCCCCTTCCCTAGTCCTCTTGCTAGTTTTTGTCATACATGGTCTCAGTGAAAGGCTTGGACTAGACTCCCTTGGCATGTATTAAAGCAGCTGTCTGCATTCCCGTACTGTAACAGTGGAGCTATACTGGTCCACCCTTTTCATCCTTTCCTCCCTTTTACCCTAGAGTCAGCACAGGCTTCTTTTTTATTTCTTCTTTTGTTATTTTATTTTATTTTAGTCACTTTGCAAACTTGGCTGAAGAATTTCCCCAGTTTGGTTTAATCCCTGGTTGCTGCACAGGCATTTGTGGTGGGGTGAGGGAAGGAGAAAGGGAGCACTGTGGGGGCTGCATCCAGAAGCTCCACACCAGTGCTGGGGGGAGTTCAGCCCCTTTTGGCAGTGGTGCCAGCCCCTGTCTTCCAAGTATTCCTGGGACCGGCAGCATGGAGTACAGAGTTCCCTTATTTGTCGCTCCTCTGAGGAAATTATTAAATCAGTCTCATGATGTAGAAGAAAATAATGAGCTAATCCGGAGTTGAGGTGCCGTTGGATTGTTTTGGACCTGGCTCTTTTCTCAAGCCTCTAACTTTTCTGCATGCAGATTTTATCCAATTAGTTCGGAGGCAGAAGTAGAGTTTCTTGACTTGAATTTTTCTTTCCAGGCCAAATGCCTGCAAGCTAGGGAGGGAGATGGATGGCACTGGAATAATAACCACCTTCCCTGAGTTTGAGCAAAGCAGTTAAGACCCACTTTTTTTTCAGTGTTTTCATAAACTCTGCCAAGCTGTACAAAAGGTGATGGGAGAGGAGGGGGTGTTCATTTTTTTTTTCTTTATTCGTTGATATGCCCACTCTTCTTCTCAACTGCTAAACAGAGAAAGCAAGCAGAGAAGAAGATGCTTACGTTTGTACTTTTTTGTTAAAAAATGTCTGTTCCTAAAATCTCTCACAACAGCCTCCTCTGATTTGCAATGATGCCTTTTTTTTTCTTTTCTCCCCAACATGAACCCTCCACTCAAATGAAGTCTGAGCTTTATAATATCAGATGTCTGCTTGCTAATCAGGACTTAGAGCAATCCAGTTTCCATGTTTTAGAGGAATATTTATTCAGTTATTCCTTAATAGAAGTTTTAATTTTGTAACTGCTTTTCATGTAATGATGACCAGTAAAAATAATTTGATTTAAGAAGCCATTCCCCTTTTGTTTCCTGTTTATGCCTACAGCATCTTTCAGGAGAGGTGCTGGCACAAGACTTGCTGTTTCTGCAGCTGAGGCAGGTTTTCATGATCAGTAGTGCAGGGTTCCAAGTCATCTCTGTATAGCTGTAAAGTTACTCATCCAGCCGTAATTTCACAGATACCTCTCTGGTGGAAAGTTCAGCCATGTACTTGGGGGAGAATGGGACTTAAAAGCAGTTCAAATTTAGTCTGGCTTCACTGGTGTGGACACCTGGGCACTGAAAATTGTGTTCTTCTCCATTTGCTGCACAGTTACCACTCCCAGCCCTGAGCACCAGCAGAATCCTCGCTCCTCCATCTTCTAGGAGTTTACAAACTACATGTTTTAACGTCATTGTTAGTCTGTGCTCCACGAATTATTCTTTCAAAGATTTTTGCCTCAAGGAAAAATAAGGCGTAGCTGTCATTTGAAATTTACTCAGGGTTGCCAAAATGATGGCATTTGTCACTTTTGCTCTCCATCTTCTTTAAATGGGCCCTAGTGTGTGTCAAGCTGGATATTGTGTTGGTTTCCTTCTTCTCCCTCTTTGTTCTCCTAGAGAATGCTGAGTAATTAATACAGCCTAAAAATGTAGTGTGGCACAAGCCCTTTTTTCCCTTTGTGTAGTTTTCAAACAAGGAGGCTGTCATGAACCTACGTGCATCAAATTCCAAAACCAGTTTGTTAAAACAAAATCACTAAGAGTTACTGGGTTGACCAATTTTTTTTAGGGTTGGATCTAAAATAATTGGCATGCTTCCTGTGTGCTTCTGTGCATTTCATGTTGTTGACCTTGTCTCCCTGAAGTCTGAATAGCCATCATGTCAGTGACAGTGATGTCTCTGAGCAGTCTGAGGGAGTCCTGCAATTATTTTAATATTTTGCATAATACCAGTGGAATTCAATAATTAGTTGTGAAGGTTCAAATCAAATTACCCCCTTCCCTAAACCAGGAAAAAGGGTGGAAGTTGGGGATAAATATCAGTAGAGAGAGAAAAAAGTGTAACATAATTTGTTGTGTTTCAGCCACTAATTATTTCTTTCCCTTTCTCTCTTATTTTACAGGGTATGTTTTCGAGCCAGTTGTGAGGAAATGTGGTGAATGTAAACTTGCTCTGTTCAGGGGGGAAACTGTGGTAAGTGGTGCTGTCTTGATCAATTCTGGTTTTCAATGAGAATTTCGGAAAGATTGTTTTAGCTTTTTTCAGTCTTAATTTTTTTTTAGCTCTGGAAAATACAGAGATAAGTTGATTATATGTGTTGTTCTTCCTCTGGTATGGAGACTCGCAGTATGAGAAGCACTGACAGAGAACAGGATGCTGGGCCTCAGGGCAAGGAATGTGTTTTCATTTGCTCCAGTGGCATCTGCTTATTGTGTTTGTAGCTGTTCCATTCTGCTGAAGAGTGGTTGAGCTGAAACCTAGAGCAGAAGAAATAAAAAGGCCTAATTTAAAAACAAGGGGTGCAAAAAAAGCGTACTAGCTGTGTAAGAGATCAGGAGCAAAAGTAATGCAGAGGGAGCACATATTTCCCAAAGTGGTGGGGATGTCCAGTCGCTCTACAATCTTTCCATCTCTTCCCAGAATGTCTGACTGGCACCCTTGTCATGTCATGTGGAACTACGATGGTTTGCCTATGTCTGAGAGATAAGGAGGTAGTTAATGTGGGCTACACCAGTTTCCTTATTCCTCCTTTCCATACCACGTGACAAGCTTTGCTGCTTGTCTGACTGTACTGTATACAACACTTCCAGAGGCATCAGCTTCCAACAGGCTTCTGGTCCTCAGTGCTCTGGGAATATGGCACATCGTGTGTCTGTGCTGCTGACTTGCACCACTCTGAAGTAGAAGGAGACAGAGAAGAGCAGGAGGGTAATTAGTGACATGTCCCAACTAGAGGGAAGTAATTCAGAGAAAGCTCTTCCAACATGGAAAAAATAAAGGCAGCAGATCTGGAGCAGTTTGTAGGCTCATCTTGCCTTTCTCTCTAGGAGACTGTCAGTATACACAGTTCTGGATAGTACCAGTCAATCATCCCTGGGAAAAGAAACATGTCAGCAGAGGACTTTGTCCCTGCTTTCCCTTGGTCAAGCAGGGTTTGGACTGGTGCTTTTTCTTTGGGCAGAATGTGCAGATTGCAGATGAAAACTGGCTTATTCTCCACTGGCAGAAGACTTCAGAGTCAGATAGCCTGCAGGGTAGAAAACTGAAAATCAAAGACTGGCTCTGTGAGAACACTTGTTCTTTTCTACCATTTAAAACTCCCCAGATGTTGTTACATCATACAGAAAGATCTCGATTAGCTAGCAGATGTTTAAATGTAGATTGCTGCCTTCTGCAGAACATATACTCGTAGAGATAGAAAAAGATAGGATAGTCAAGCCCAGAATTGCACAGAGAAGCTGGCCAAATGAGAAGTCCTTCACAATTGTACCTGAGTAAACCCTACTGCAGCTCATTATTTTAAGTTATTTCTTCTCTTTGGATCAGCTTTTCTGACAATTTTGCGTGTTATAAGTTTGCATCTATATCCCTGTGAGAAATACAAGCAACAATTATTTAACTAGAATTTGGTTGTAGGGCCAGAGATGAGCCACAGGCCAGAGCATGTGTTCATTAGTCCATGAGGTTTTGTGGTGACTTCCACAAAATGTTGTGACTTAACTACCAAAGAGGATAGGATCTGTATCTAGTTTTCTTTTTGGTGGTAGTACTGATACTTTGATCCTAAAAGTTGTCCAGTGTCCTTACAGACTGGCTGAGCTCTGTGTGGGATGTGACAAAGTTCACAGGTGAAAGAGGAGAACTGTTTGGAAATAGTGATGGTGTGTAACATCAAGGAAAAAAAAGTTTATCAGCAGACCCGGTAGTCAGATGGTTGTGTTCTAATTTCTCTTCAAAGATGCTTCAGCTGAGACTAGCCTAGTCTCCATGGCTGACCTTAATAAGAGAGCATAGTTCAAGGCCAGCAAGACAGAAGAGAGACAGAAGAAGCATGCTTCTTAGAGTCATGGAATAATCCTGGTTGGAAAAAACTGCCAAGAAACTGCCAAGAAGCTTGTATAAACTGTTGTCTTGTCCAAACCCCCACTTGAAACAGGTCCTATTAGGTCAGGTTGCTCAGGGCCTTGATTTTTAAAATCGAGGGCTGGAAACTCTACAGCACTTATGGGCATCTGTTATGTCTGACCATCCTCAGAGTGAAAAAAGTGCTTTTTTGTTGCTTCTTGCTGTTGTTCACTGTCAGTCAGCGCGAACTCTGCATCTTCTCTGCCTGTGAGAGGGAAGTCTTGAAGAAGACGTCAAAATCAGGGAAGTTGCTTCTTGTGGCTCCAAGGAAATGTGGTATCATGTAGATGCAGTAAACTTGCTAGTGAGGGAAAAAAAAAAACAAACACAGTTTGGTTCACAGAGGTTCTACTTGGGCAATGTTTCTCAACCTGTGGTTGATGTTCAGACTTGAAGAGCATGGCTGCTTGACTTGGTTGAATTTTGACATGTGGAAGAGGATTAGCTGACAAACTGATGCACCTGAAAACTGCCAGCTTTCCTGACTTGCTTAGTGATGTAAGTCAATGAAAAGAGGCACTTGTCAGTGCTGGGTTGTAAACATCCTGGAATTTCTTCAAGTCAGTCTGGAGCTGGGTTTGTGCTCCAGGATTTTGCTCTAGAATTTGTTTTCTTGCAGCCATTAAAATACATAAACAGAGTGCAAATTTTGTTTGTTTTCACAGCTGTTCTTTTCACTCTTCCCACTTCACACTTCTTGCAACATCTTATTTTGAGGTAGAATAATCAGGGAGCTTGAGTTTCTCATATGTAAGGATCTCTGAAATATCTCTGACCCCACTGTGTGTTTGCCTATGGCATTTCAAATTCCCAGAGAGTTTGCCTCTGTCCCTACCCTACTGAATCCAAGAAGTACTGGACATCAAGAGGATGTTTTGAATTTATCTTGACATAGCTCAGAGGTTCAGCAGTTATTTATTCATCTTGTATCAAAGTCCTCGAAAAGGTCATGCAGCCTCTATATCAAAAATTCATAATGGATTTAAGAGCTGATTAGAGACATATACTTGAATGCTGGGAGGGGAATCTTGGCTGAATTTAAAACTCCCTCAGCTAAGCTGATGACAGTGTGAGAAGACCCTTCATTTGATGAGATTTCTGTAATGCAGCCTTGTGGGTGTCAGAGCACATATTCATGTGGCACTATAGGTTTGCTTTGACCACGGCATGTGGAAGGCGGTCACAGAATGGCCACCCTTCCACATCAGATCCTTACACAACTGCAAGGAGTCACAAGAAGCCTGACTGATGTAGGACAGAAAACCTTGGGGTGATCTCTGTTATTTCTCACAGTCACACTGCTCTTTGCCAGTCCACACTCCCCTGGAAGCTCTTGCCTTTCGTAACAGTTTTTGTATTTCTAAGTATGACTTGCACTGTACAGTTTGGGGTTCTGTCTGTGTCCATCTACACCCTGCAGCTGGTTACAGCCATCAGGATCGGGGGAGGATAAAGCTGCGAAGTGAATTGAGGGCCTGCTGTACCATAAACCTGACCTGCATCTTTCTGTGCCGGGTGTGCCACCGTGCACTCGTCCATTCCCTACAGATTTCTGCTTCCCAGAAAAGCTGTGAATGCTTCAAGCACAGGCCTTGATGTTGAATGTGTGTCTCAGGGCCTGGGAGTCCATGGCTCTTTTCCCTCTGAATTTAGGCAGGGATACATTCCCAGGTTGAGGGCTTTTTGATGTTTCAGCTGAAATCTGAGATGCTTTGCTTCTATTTGCACACTTCTCTGTAGACTAGAAGCAACTGCACATCTTAAACAATGGTTTCAGTTATTTCTAGTAGCTCAGATGTGTCAAGGAAAATTTGGATTTCAGCTGCTAAGACGCTCGTCTGCTATTTTGGTCCCCCCCCCCCCACCCCCCCCCCCCATTAGAACAGTCAATTTTTTCTTCTCTCTTTATTTTAAGGAGAAAAAGAAAAAAAAAAAAAGCAGGTACTGACTGCTTTGATTTTAAGAAATTATATAAAAACAAAATTTCAGCATCTTTACACATAGAAAATTTGTTTGCCTTTAGAAAGATTGTGATGCCCTGTTCATTCCTCGGTGTCCGATTTGTATGGTACAATTATTTATATCCCTGATGTCTACCAAAAATGCTATTGCATTTCTCTTGGTAATTCTTCACACTTGTCAGGTTTCTGACAGAAAGTGTTAGAGAGCAACTATGTATTATCTGTGCTCTCACTACAAAAAAAACCCCAACTTTTGCTTTATTACCTGTATTCTGCCATACCCACAAGAGGATTTGCCTGAGTCATTAGCTGTTTTCTGTAATTAGGGCTGACCTGGTGCATTTTGGTCCTATTTCTAGCAGCTTTTAGTTTTCTGAAGTCAGTAATTTGGGCACCGATGTGTCTTACAGTGTCCTCCTGTTACATATCTTCATTATCTGTTCCTATGGGCTGAAGATGATCTTTCTCCTTAGGAAGGAAAGTATGGGAAAGCACTTGAACATTTTTATATATTTGCGGCTTACCAAGATTTGCTATGCTATGCTTGTAATTCCTTCAATTTTAGTCTGTTTCTTTTCTTCCAGTCTAATCCGTTCAGAAGATGTGCATGTTGATGCTGCTGGGTGTAGTAAATGTTAAATCTGGTCTATAAGATTTCTAAGGAATGTGGTTTATCCCCTGCCCAGAACTGCATGTGTCCAGTCCCACCCAGACTGGATTTAGTCTGCTTTCTGTGAAGCATTGTTATACTTGTGTTCAGTTTATTAAATCAGATAACCCTACAGAGTGAGGTTATGTTCCAGTCTCCTGCAGAAGAGATCTTTCTACTGTCTCAGTCTCTGTAATTTTCCTGCATTTCACTGGTAATTCATTTAATATAGCTTTTTCTCCCTTCCTCCCTGCCAAGTTTGAGGTGATCCAATTGTTGGAATTACTCAGCAGAAGAGAGTTGATCTGTGGGCCATCTATGTAGATGTCTCTCCTGCTGTCGCCACTAGAGAAGAAATAGGGAAGGACAATTAAAACAGCAGATGGAACAGAGCACTTCACACAGCCATATTTCCCAGCTCTCTTGGCTGGCTCAATAACAAAGATGTTTGCAGTGGATCATGATGTTACAGCAGCTGGAATATCCATGATAGATTTAGCAAGTAGTATATCGGCTGTGGGTTTTTTTAAATCTAGACAATAAGCCTTCCAATTGCTCTGTTGAAAGAAAAACATTACATTTTGAAAATTCAGGTGTTGCTTTAGGGAGTGTTACATCCATGTTGCTCTCTTCTGTATGTGCACTGGTGCAGTTGATGCAAAAGCTCTTGGTCCATCACACGGATGTGTTTCACACCTTATGTTCCCCTTCCTCCCCTGCAGAGAACTGGATACAAACACGTGCATGATTCAGGGCCATCCAACCCTTTAGGAGCTCAGAATCAGATATGGAACAGCTTGCAGCCCGTTTCATGTCCAGCTCTGATCATTTAAAGTGTACATGAAGCTTTGAGCAGGCAGGTGCCACCCAACTGGTCGTGGGATCCTGGAGCATTGTAGGTGGCATCTCCAGGGAATTTAGTTGCTAGGAAGCATCACCTCCTTAGTGAGCTCGTGCAAATTAAGGTTTATTTTTTCAGAGGTTAGTAATTTAGTCATGTTTGGGAGTCTACTGCGGAGATCAAAACACAAAAGATTTTGCCTTGACACCTTGCACATTTATGGTCCAAATCACAAAACCTCTTGAGCTGTTCAAGGAGCAACCAGAAGCTTTTCACATGAATAAATCATTCCAGTTTCCCATGCCTTGCTTCAGAATTAGCTTGAAAAATTTTGTCTGACGTCATGCCAAAAATCCAAAACGGCAACAAAGCAAGGGGAACAAAAAAGCCTCCCAGCAGACACCCAGCATGGAGCATATTGCCAGACTTGGGTCTGTTTGTGCCAAGTTTATAATCAGGCAGCAAGAGGGTCTTAGTAGGTAATGCTCTCAACCCACAGCTAATGAGCCCTGCAGCATAGGGAGTGAGGAACACTGTAGAGAGAGCGTGATAATGCTGTGTGTGAGACACAGATCATATCTGGGAATAAAAAGAAAGGAGAGCAGGATCTCTGGGCATCAGATAAGGCCATTTCTGTGGGTATTACTCTTACTAAAGGAGTAAGTGTTGTAATGACAAATAGATCTATAGATATAGTGTAAGGCATGCGGACAGATGTAGATTTTCCTGACCTAAGTGTGCTGTATTTTGCAGTACAGTCACAGCGCTGCTTTTCTTCTATAGTTTCATCTATGAAATACAGGAGGAGGGAGATGGTTAAAGTAATTTTCTCAAGATTAATTCTGCCTCATCAATACTTCATGGATTTAATAGATTTTAGAGTTACAGTCATTTGGGAGATTATTTTATCATCCAGGTTCAGTGGAGGTTGCTGAAACTAAGTGCAGGACAGAATGCATGTGTGTGTGATACAGGATGCTGTGGTATCAAGCTTTAATTACTATGGGATTTGTTCAGGAGATTTCTCTGTGCTGTTTGTGAAGCTTTATGTTGGGCACTAAATACATTGCATATAGACAAGTGATCTCTTCAACAAGAGTTTGGTGTGGATCTCTAGGCACAAGCGTCTGTTTCCGTCTTGTAGCATAAGCACACTGCTGTAGTTCTTCATCTCTCATTACGTCTCCCTCTTGTTTAAATGCTCATCTGGCACAAACATAATGAAACTGCATATAAAGGATCATGAGGAGGAGGAGAGATCTCATTTCAGATTACCAAAGCTGAGTATTTTGGGACATTGATGTCCATATTTCAGACATTTATATTATCATTTTGCTAAGCTCAAAGATAAAAGAAATCCTTGGACGCAATCCAGAAAAATCAAGAACAGAAACTAGTGTAAAGATCATGCATTAATGTGTGTCTTGAGAATGCCTGCAGTGCTGTATCAAAATACCCATCCCAAAATAAAAATTAAGATGGGCGGATCCCGGTGCTCAATGATGGGGGAGATTACTGCTTGAGGTGTCACACACCATTAGCTGAGGTGGAAAGCTCTGTTAGGGAGTGCTCTGTGTTGTTCTGCAGCTGCCCTGCTAGCAATGGGAAATAACACTTGTGGGCTCCAAGGGATTCTCTGCAGCCTCCACTGGTCTGGAATAGTCAGCTCTTCCCAAGACATATTATCGGGGAACTCACGGATGGTGAATTTTAGAAAATATCCAGCAAGCTTAAATTCATTACAAGTTTGTGTTTGTGTTAACTCTGAAGACCTCAGAGCTAACAGAGGCTTATACAGCCTTCTCATAAATAGCATTTTGTCCTGTTGACCTTTATACCTGTTCAGCACCCACCTATAGGAGTATACCTAATATAGAAAGTCATATTGCTGCTATTGTTTTTAAGAAGAGAAAATAATAAAAGATTCAGCTGTGTAAATGTCATTCCTGCCCAGCTCGTTTAGTATTACAAGACAGAGAGAAGTCTGCTTTGAAATTTCCCCTCTGGCAAAAACTTGAAAAGCCTTGAATATTGTGTGCATCCTTGATCGTGTCATGCAACAGTAGTAGTGAAAAATACAAAATCTACTATCTCATTCTGCTAGGGATTTGAATGCTGTGCTGAGTGCTGAGCACTAGTCTTCCTAATCTAAAGGTGGTGTTGAATCCTGTAACAACCTTTCAGGAAAGCTATGACATAGCCTCCATCACGGAAACATGGTGAGATGGCTTGCATGACTGGAGTGCTGCAATGGATGGCTACAGGCTCTTCAGAAGGGCCAGGAAAGGAAGGAGAGGAGGCTTTGTGTATTAGGGAGCCTTCAGACTGTACAGAGTTGAGGATAGTGACAATAAGGTGTGGAGCACATGTCATATGAGGAGTGGCTGTGGGAGCTGTGTTGTTCAGCCTGGAGAAAAGGAGCCTCAGAGGGGACCTTATCACTCTCTACAGCCACCTGAAAGGAGGTTATAGCCAGGTGGGGGACAGCCTCTTATTCCAGGCAACAAGCAATAGGACAAAAGGACATAGCCTTAAGTTGCGCCAAGGGAGGTTTAGATTGGACTTTAGGAAGAATTTCTTCACAGAAAGGGTGATTGGGCATTGGAATGGGCTGCCCAGGGAGGTGGTGGAGTCACCATCCGTGGTGGTGTTTAAGGAAAGGCTGGACGTGGCTCTTAGTGGCATGGTCTAGTTGAACATGGTGATGTTCAGTCATAGGTTGGACTCGACAGTCTCAGAGGTCTTTTCCAACCTGATTGATTCTGTGGGATTCTGTGATTCTATGATTTCAGACAGCATTGATTTACTGACATAAGTTTTGTGCTGTTATTTAATCGAACTGCATTTCTTACCTTGTATTTTATTTTATGCAAAATCATGATAACTAAAGTGACTTTACAGGCAGAAGGATAAAAATTGCACAAGACATTTTAGATTCTTTGTAAAATTATTAGTTAAAAATAGACATAGATCTTAAATAGGATCTGAAATGTTAACTACTTTGATCCCTGGTTAACAAACATTCCCATTCATGCAGTTAAGATGCTACATAGAAAGAAGACTCTGTGTGAAAGAAACGTCAATTTGTACATGATAGAAACAGGATTTTGGGTCATCTCATGTCCTCTTTTGCTGCTTATCAAAAGTTAAAAGTGGAACCTTTTCAGTGGGAACCTACACCAAATTAAAGTGCGGTATGCTTTAAGCTACTGGTTGCACTGGTCACCAGTATCTGTTACTGTGAGGGGGCTGAGTCTGGTTAGCTGTAATTGGACAGAATCATCAGTCTGGGAAAGTCCTCCTTTTCCATGATATTTGTTGCTTGCGCATGACACTTAAGAGTTTTTGTCCATTTTTTCCTCCTCTGCTAATTCCTCAATATTAGGGAATTAGTGTCTCTCTGCATGTCATTTACGATCTAACATAATCCCCTTTCCCCCTATTTCTTTCCATTTACATCCTTGGATGAGAAATATTTAGGCCACTACATGTCTTTATTCTTGTCAGACAGAGGTTGATGAAAGATCTGTTACATGAAATTCTGCGCTATCTCTAGAGCAGGGTATCTCAAAATATATGCTTAGACATATAGAAAGCAGAGACTGACAGCTGATAGATGGTGCAGACTTCTCACTGTTTTCTACCATGGCCATTATGCCAAATGTTTCAAAACACAGGGAGACAAATTTGTGTACAAGTGAAGGGACATATTTTTTGGCAGGGAAGACAATGCAATATCCACTGTCCTATTTTTAAGATACTCTTTATGACCATTTTGGTATCTGCTAAATGCCTTTGTAGAAGCCCAAGATCATTCCATTTGCTTTTTTAAATGATTTTTTTATCTTAAGTTTTGCCCTCTAACTGACTGTAATTACACAGGGAAGCTTAGTTTGAGTCTAACCACTGGCTTTTTGTGTGTCATTAGATGGTGTTGGGGGATTATCGGGCACAGTTGTAAACTACAGTATATGTCTTCATTTTCTTTTTTGGATTAGACTGTTTATAAGCCAAGTGTTTCAGATGACAGAGAGAGAGCACTAGTCAAAGCTGACAAAGCAGAAGGAAAGCTTGTGTTGAACTATACGAGGCTGTTAGCAGCAGCCTTTTGCTCACCCTAAGGAAGTAGGAGCATGCTGAAGACACAAGCTACATTACTAGTGTAAAACAGAATTCTTACGTGTTGATACTGAAGTATTCATCATTCCTGTGTAGGTGCAGCATGTGCCTTCCATGTGCGTGTCACCCTGCACATGTGGTGTTGGTATTAACCAGACACAATTACTTGTCTGGTCATGCGCGTGGAATATGCCATTGGTTACTGTCAGCAGTAGCGAATCTTGCACGGAACTGCGGCTCCTGTCGTGCTCTGAGCAGTTTCATGTGGCTTATGCTCAGCAAAAGATGTAGCACCCTTCATCTAATATCTCGTGCAGCAGTGTGCAAAGAGACTATGTATTACATAGCAGGCAAAAAGCAGCCCAGCTTGAAAACACTTCAGAAGGTGGATGGGTGTTGGGAAGAGCTCTGAGGAAGGAGCTCCGTTTCCAGGCAGAGAGAAGGAAGCACTTGAGCTGCTGGCTGTGCACAGCCAGTGTCTTTGGGAAGAGTTCATGTTCACATTGGTTTTGTTAGTTTGCTTTTACCATCCAGTTTAGGTCCCCATACCCGCATCTGCTTTTGTCCATACTTTTCTGCATGTGTGATTTGGGTGAATGGATATGAGGCCTTAATTTTAAATTTTGTGGGAAACACAGGCCTGTTACTCTGGTGCTGCAAGACCCCTTCTACAGCACTTCTAAGTTTCCAGAAATCAAAAGAAAATGATGAATCAAATGAAAATTTTGAGGCATATGTTTGAGACAGCATTGAAAGTCATTTGTATTGCAGGGGACTTCTAAGTGCTGTATGAAGTATTTCTGTTATTTAACATCAATAGTTTCTATTACTGTATTAAATATTTCCCTGGTTGTGCTTCTGATTAAAGAAATAAAAAATTCCTAAGCTGTCACTTTTAACAACCTCTTCATCTCTAAGAAAATTCTTGGTCAATACTGTGAGAACCCAATACCATTCCAGGCCACCATCCTGCTTCAGCAGGAGCTGTAAGAGTGCTGCTGTGTGGAGGGTTTTTGTGTCAAGTTATCAACACTGTTCTGCTTCCACTGTAACCAGTAATTCTCATGGTATTTTTTTTGCCCAGAATATTTCTCCTATTTTTGAAGCTACTCATGAATGTAGTCAATGTCTTGCTTGTCTCTTTTGAATTTCTTAAGTCTGGGATAAATTCCAGGAGCTTTGTGGTGTAGCTTTAGGCTCCTCTGGGTTGGAGATGCTTCTACTTGTCTCCCAGACAAGAACTTTCCTTAACTATTTAAAACAAGAGAGGAAAAAACATAACAACACAAAAACAAAAACAAAAAAAAACATACAAAAAAAACCCCAAAACAACAAAACCACACCAAGAACAGGTAAAAGCACAACATAAAACCATTTTCCTGTTCCAGGGTGGAGGAAGAAGACACCCCAGGCACATCCGGCAATTAGTTGTATATTTTCTTCAGGTTTTTAACCAGCTCTCATAGAAATCTGGTTTTTGATGGACAGTTCTCTAATGATGATGGACAGTGAGAGCAGCAAATTTAATGTACTCTGCAAGTCAGGGATGGCTGAAGTACCAGAAAACTGTGAAAGTCTGAGAGAGATGCCCTTGGAGCTTGCTTTGTCTGCTCACAACTTCCCTTTCTTGTATTTAACCAGTTTGAGTCCAGGTTGTCTGCCCTAGGCTCCTCTGTGTCAGTGGTGTGGGCGAGTGTGAAGGGAGCAGATTTTTAAAATATTTTTCTTTTTTTTTTATTATTTTTTTATTTTTAACCTAGAGCACATGAGCAAAACAACAGGCTGTATGCCAGTTGAAATCATGGTGGTTCATGCAAAGTGTCAAAGTAGCTGTTGGGCTGTCAGAAATCCGTTCTTGGTTAGTTTGGCAAGACGTAAACTAGCAAGTGACTTTTCAGAGACGCTTCTGTGATTGTGTGGCACATAATGACACATTACTGTGTTAACAGGCTTGACTGTAGCTTGCTTGACATGTCCAGCAACCTCCAGTTAATCTTTCTGTAATTTACAGAAGTAATTCCTTGTGATGTTACATGTTAGTATCCTGCAAGAGTCTGGAAATATCTAAGCCATCCTAATCCATTTGTTAAATTTTATAGGTGTTGCTTATCTTATGATTAAACAAAATACTGAGAAATTGGATTCTTCAGTGGAGCCCAGTTAAATCTTTTGCAAGGGCTGCTAAAGCTTGCAAGTAGAAGGAACTGACATTGCAGATGATTTAAATCTGTATTATCTCATCAGTGGGTAATTTACAAACCCCACTTATTATGTAAATGTATTCAGTAACCAGAAGAAGGCTTAAGTATGTGAGAAATCATACTTTTATGTGCTGTAAGTCATCTCACCTGTGTTATGTTTGTTCTGGGTGAAAAACACTGTCTGACTGTGACTGGGAGCCTCTCCAGGGATCTCATCCTCAAATCTGCAATGCTGTGATTTACAGGAACAGCCTTGTGATGCCTCTTGAACCTTTTAGAGCTTCCTGTTTCTTTCTTGGTCTTTCCAGGACTAATATAATTTTAGCTACTTCTTAGCAATTAGATTAGGCACAGGCAATTTCCTTGTAAAATTGCATGAGTAGGTTCTTCCATAAACTGTAATAAACTTGTTGTGGCTCAGCAATGTTTGGCAGGATAATTAAACTGGACTTCAGCACCACAAATAGGTTTGTAGTTGAAAAACACAGATCTGCTCAGGTGCTTGTTTGAGTTTCTATAAACACAGTCTCTGTCATGGCCATATGTGTCTTCTATTTGTGGTTTCTGCTGCAATCTATGCATCCTTCACTCTGGAGAATCATGTTTTAAGTACATTGGATGATAAAGCCCTTGTGCCTCTTATCCCACAAATGTGCCAACATTAGATGGTTTCATGTTGATGTGTGCCATGTCTGTCTTTGGTGTTTATTTTAAAATAATATCCGCGATTGTGTTTATTTTAGAATCATTTATTTTAAAACAATACTCTTGAATGTTCAGGGATCTTAAGATAGAGGAAAGAGAGCATTTAAAGATTTCTTAAAAATTAAAAATCACCTTTGTGAGCATCTTTCCAAATAAGCCTGACAACTGTACAAACCTGACAATTTCTTTTTCATGCAAGGGCTGTATTGATTCTGTGCAGCATGACACATTCTGCTAGGTTTTTGTGCAAAAGAAACTGTGCTAACCTCCTGCCCCTTCCCCTATCAACCTCATCACTTTCTGACTGCATGTGTCTGGTGCCCCTGCAGCTAACCCCATAAACACAAATGCCCCTTTAAACATAATTTCTCAAGCATTTTCCTCGTCGTTTCAGAGAGCACATAGAAAGCAGAGTGTCCCTGTTCACACAGAGACATACCCTTACATTTCCAGCCAGTAGTCTGATTGCTTAAAAAAAAAATAAAAACCCACCCATGGGTAATTAGTACTGTGTGTGTAGTTAATCGATTTAAAGTTAAATGCCGATGGTGCTGCTGAAAGGTCGTACTAGATTTTGTTATTGCTTTGAAAAAAATCTGGTTTAGTGAAGACCTCTGGTCTCTGAGAAGGGACATTGGTTCTTTGTGCACTGCCTGCAACAAAAGAAAAGCTGGGGGTGCAGTTTCCACAAAGGATGCTGTAAATTTTATTATCACCTAGATCGTGGGGTTTCTGTGTTGATTTTAAGGGAGAAGCCCTTCAATGTAAGGAAGCAGCTGTATCTTCTTACTCACAGCAAAAGGAGCTGGTGTGCCAGTGGTCTTGTGGGTGAGATAGGAACTTCATCTCCTGCTGCCTAGTCCATCATCCTCATCATTAGATGATTCTGCCTCCCAGGCAGACTGATTACTTCATATTTTCATTCATTAATGATTTATCAGACAGCTCCTCCCCTAAAGGCTCATCTCCTCTCTTATACTCACAGCCCACACGCAACCAGCAACATGTAGCTGCCAGCTGGCACTCTGGCTTTGGGAGAGCAAGATGCTGATAGCTCTTCCCGCATCTCCTGCTGCCCCCTCCTCCCCTCCCTTCCCAGCTGCTCTGCTCACCTGCCTGCTCCTTGGTGGCTTCTTAGATTGCACCCAAGCCATGAAATCTCCATATGTCCTGTCCTCCTATGCCCTCTCTCCAATCTGATTGTTTAAGGTGCTTTTCCTAACTCTTTTTTAAATTAAAAACAGTAGAAAGAGAGATGAGGTGACCCCACTTGTAATGCAGCCGTGCTTGTGTCTCGGTTATGGAAAGAGTGGCCTCTTACTTTGGTGAGAGGGTTTGCTCAGTGGTGACTTAGATTTTAGTAGAGAAGCAGGAGTGCTGGGGGGAGACTGAGCAAGCTGTGTCTGTGAGCAGGAAGGCGTGGGTTGGCAACAGTTTCAGGTTTTGCTATCAGGTGCTTGGCACAACAGCTCTGTTGAAATCCCTCTCCAGTTGTCTGTGTGAGGGAGTGATTTTTATCACATTGCTAAAGATTAACTCTATTCTTGTTCTCTGTTCTGCTCCCAGGAATCAGGCATGCTCTGAGGTCTGGGAAAGAGAGTCCAAATGAATTCTCATGATGAAAGGAGGGAAAATCCAGAATTGTTTGCTACTGTCCAACTTGTCCACTGCAGGCAGGTGGTGACTGAGAGCAGTGGGAACAAGGGCTGCAGGACAGGAGGAAAAAACTATAAGCTAGGAGAAAAGGAATAAATGAAATTCCCTTGAGTCATTTATACATGAATGTATAACTCTTGAGTGCTTAATCTACTCTTGGCAAGTGGTGACTGATAACTAATTTTCTCTCTTCCCTCTCCCACACCCTCCCAGCATCTTCAGAAAGGACATGTGACAGGACTAATAAATCTCATTATTTTAACAGGCTAAAATGGAAATTATGGATTAGAAGTGCTGTGGATGCCTCAGTAGAGAGAAACTGACTTTTCCTAAGACGCCTAAAGTATATTTTCACTTGCACTGTTATTGAGATCTTTCTGAATTATTCAGGCCCCTCCACTTACCTCTTTGGCACAACACTTTTAAGTAAACCAGTGTTGAAGGCATCAGTGTCCAGTTGAGCAGCCTTGTTGCTCCTACTGCTTGGGGATAGCTAAAGCCTGACACTGAGTGAGCTCAGGCTTTCGGGGAGGTCTGGGTCTAAATCTAGATTGGATTACCTTTACTCTAGGTCTCTGAGTTGGAGCTTTGTGCTCTGTTTTAAGGAAGGAGATGGAAGGTGAAGGGGAGTTCAAGCTGATACACATAATGGTGCTGCAAGACTGATCAATTTGGATGCCTTTGGCTTTAGAGCAGAGAGAGGTGCGTGAGAACAGTAGATGGTTGTGTTCTTTATGCAGCCAGGTGTCTGAAAAACCGGTGTCAGCTGTGAGGGTGTAGGAACTCTTGCTGCTCTGTGGTCAGAGGAGGCTTCAGGGCTCCCACGGAGGGGGTGGAAGGCCATAGCAGGGCTCTGCTCACACAGGCTAAGGGGAGAGTGCATTGTACGGTGACTCAGGTCAGAACAGGGGGAAAGCCAAGAACAACAGCAAGTAACTTATTTCAAGGGGTAGTCTGTGAGCAAAACAGGGACTTGGAACATGGGTCTTGCACGCCTCTAGACCAAGGACACAGCCCATTGCTTGCTGCGAGACTGGTGCATTCTGGAACTGTGGATGAGGATGGCAGCCGAGATGGATAAAGCACTTCATGCTTTAGCAGGTGTGTCAAAACTTCTTCCAGGTCTCTCAGTAAAACCTGTCAAACCTGGCACACAACTGTCATCAGAGCTAAGGGCTTGTTGCCAGAGGAGATTCCCGTCAGTAAAGCCGAGTGTAAACTTACAGCACCTGACTACTTCACTCTCTGTTCTCTGTATGTGGGGTGTGTTACCTTGTGCATAGGGTGCATTAAGTGTGCAAGAAGTTGCTGTAACGCAGAGTGTGCTCTGAATTTCCACCTAGTGCTAACTGTCTTGGGTAAAGCACAGTTTACCAAGCAGTTTGGTTTTTCTTGCATCCCATCTCTTAGCTTTACCACTTGGATTGGAGCACAGGACCTAAAAAAGAGGGAATTTGAACCACACCTTTTCCCTGCAAAATGTGGACTCTGCTTTTGTTACCTTACTGAATTGTTGCATTTGTCTCCATCTTGTAGAAGGAGTGAGAGAAGGATTTTTGTAAGTGCAGCAGGTCTTTATATGATCTGGCAGAATCACAAACTGCTGTGGTTAGAAAGGGCATCTGGAAATCATCTGCTCCAACTCTCTGCTCAAACCAGGGCCAACTTAAAGTTGGTGTCTCAGAGTCATATCCAGCTGGGATTTGCATATCTCCAGCAATGGAGACTCTACAGCCTCTCTAGGCAACCTGTGCCAGTGTTCAACACCCTCACAGTACAAAAGCTTTTTTGTCTTGTTTAAACAGCATTTCCTGTGCTTTAATTTGTGCCGATTGCCAGTCGCTGGACACCACTGCAAGGTCTTGCCTCGTCTCATTTACTGCCTCCCATGAGGTATTTATACACATTAATAAGATTGTCCTGAGCCTTCTCTTCTCCAGGCTGAAGAGTCCCAGCTCTCACCCTTTCCTTATAGGATGGTGCTCCAAACTCTTAACCATCTTTGTGGCCCTTTTACTGGATCTGCTTAAATAAGTCCATATTTCTTCTGTACAAGGGAGCCCCAAATTTTCAGGAATCCCTGAATTGAATCCAGCACTCCAGTCATGTCTTACCAGTGCTGAATACAGGGGAAGGGTCATATTTCTCAACCTGCTGGAAGTGCTTTTCCTAATGCAAGCCAGGAGGCTGATGGCCACCTTTGCCATAAGGGAGCATTGCTGGCTCATGTTCAACTTAGTTTCCAGTGGGACACTCAGATTTTCTCCTGCAGTGCTGCTTTCGAGCTGAACAGCCCTGGATTGCCTGAACCCTGCTGATTCAGGTTTTCATTTTCAGCTTTTTCTCGTGTTTAATGTGTCTGTGGCAGCTATTTCTTTGTGCAGACTATTTGGTCATTTTACATAATTAAACTATTGAACTAATTAAACTATCATCCTGAAATCGTGTCCTGTGGAAAGCAGTTCGCAAAAGAAGGCTCGGTGAGGCTTGCACCAAAATGGAACGTGTAACCCACCTAACATATTGGGGTTTATTTCCTCCCTTTTTCTCACGCTTAAATGTAAAATAAGCATTATACTGAAGGAACCAGGCAAAGGCTAATTTGCCTCATTTGAATGTGAAAAGGAGCCCACATCCTTCCTGTGCCCTGCAAAGAATGCAGAAAGACTTCATGGAGAAAACAGATGTACTAATATGTATCACTTGTTGGGGGCAGGGGGAATCCAGGGTGCTGCCATTAAAGCAATGCTGAACTCTTCTCTTTTGCTTACGTTTGTGCTCCTGGCATCTGAAAAACTGCCCTGAAAAAAATACATACAAAAGGAAACATGGAGCTTCATTCTTCATGCTTCAGCTTCAGGGAAGATGGTTAAGTGTCCAAATGCAAACAAAAAGCAGAGGCTGCAGCCCAGGCGTAGGGAAATCTCCTGCATTTCAGAGACAATATTGCCTTGCCAGAAGAATACACTACTGACATCATAAACAAAACAGACATAACTTTTGGAAGTACCCCTTGATTTTATTTGTATTTTATATACCTCTCTTAACACGTAAATATGAAAGAGTTAGTCATGTTAGCTCACAAAAAATGCAGGATAGAGTGGGGAGTTTTAATGGTCTGTTGGTTTTTAGCATGGGAGATAGAGAACAAATGAACTTATTTCTACAGCTGTGCAATCCAAGTCAGAGTTCTGTCCTTCCCTGACCCATCTGTTTATCGCTTTCCAAGAACTTTGGCATTGAGCAGTTAGCACTGACTGGTCAGCTTGTGAATCTGCTGGTGCTCATAACTTCCCAAATTCAGCAACTTGCCTGATGCAGATTTGGCCCTGTAGCAGTATAGAGTCTCTTGCCAGCTTTTAGCTTTCAGACAGGAGGCAGTAGCATGTGGCAATTTATAATTTATTACATACAAGTATTGTCAGTCCCAGTAATAAATAGGGATATGTGTAGGAGAATGCTTTAAAGTTTTCTTTTAAAAGGCTATCTCAGACTTTCTAAATTAAAAACTGGTTTTCCAAAAGCAGAGAAGTGAAGTGTAGCAGTTACTCAGATTTTTTTGTTCCGCAGTGGTAGCTGAGTAACATCCATGGGGGGGTGCAGTGCTTAGTGAAGATGTTGTGCTCTTTTCCTTAAATGCAGTACAATGGACATTTTCTTACAGTCTGCAATACTGAGGTTCACTTCAAAATTGACATTTCCTGCTTGATCTGCTGTTTGCACCTTTGGAAAATGTTCATTCAGAGGAGTTTAAATCTATAGCACTGACACACAAATATCCGGCCACGGATGAGACAGGCTCAATAACCTTGAAAAGAGAAATTTTAAGCGCACTTACCTAAATCACTTAGGTGAGCGTGAAAGGAGCACAACAGCTTGAGGTGTTTGAGTTGCAATTTAAGTGCTGGCTTGTTTTGTACAATCAGGGTAAATAAAATCTTGGCCTTGAACTGATATCTGTGTATTGGAACAAACATCTTAATGCAGCACACTGCAGAAGGAAGGAAGCAGAAGAGAAATTAGATCACTTTCCTGCATTATTTCTTGTGAGTGTAGTCTTCTTACGTATGGAACACACATTTCCTGTTGTAAAAATATTGTAACAGCCTGCAGTAGCCAAGAAACAAATAATCTGCTGTCTCTGAAAGCTGGAGTCAGAGGTGCATGTGTAGAGGGAAGTATTGGAAGACTGTAGATGATCGTATCTCTCACGCTCTGAGAAGATAGTGAGCTACATAACCACTGCTGTGATTGTCCTAACAACCGTGGCTTTACAATGGGGAAGAAATGATAGACTGACTCTTCATACAAATGACAGTGTAAAGGTATGAGTGCATTTGGTTCTTGCTTTTTGTTTTGCATCATATGTGCATTTAGACAGAACCATGTGGGTGTCTTAATCCTCTGTTCTTCATGTGCCTTAATCCTGGAGTGTATGTGCTTTCTTTATCTCTGTCTACAGTGATACGGGTTTGTACCCATATTCCACACGTTCTCTTACAGCACCATTAAGTCCCAGCTGTGCCAGCTGTGTTTTGTGATAGGAACCACAGAGGTGAGAATCCAATTCAATAGCAGAATCACCAATCATAGAACTGTTTGCATTGGAAGAACTTTTAAAGTTCATCTACTCCAACACTCTTGCCCTGGACAGGGACACCTGCCACTAGACCAGGTTAGTCAAAGCCCCATCCAACCTGACATTAAACATTTCCAGCAACGGGACACCTGCAACTTCTCTAGGCAGTCTGTTCCAGTGTCTCACCACCCTCATTGTAAAAAAAATCTTCCCATGTTTAAATCTACCCTTTTTCAGTTGAAAACAGAATTTGAAAAAATGTCACTGCAGGTCCTGGTAAAGCCTTTCTCTTCATGTTTCTTATAAGCCTCCTTTAAGGCTGCTCTAAAGTCTTCCTGGAGTCTTCTCCATGCTGAACAACCCCAACTCTCTCAGCCTGTCTCCATAGGAGAGGTGTTCCAGCCCTCTGATCATCTTCATGGCCATCCTTTGGACCTGCTCTAACAAGTCCAAGGTCTGGTGCTGGGGATCCCAGAGCTCGATGCTCTGGTGAGGTCTCACACCTCACCTCCTGGTGAGGTCTCACAAGCGCGAAGTAAAGGGACAGAATCACCTCCCTTGACCTGCTGGCCATGCTGCTTTTGATGCAGCCCAGGATTCAGCTGCTTTCTGGACTGGAGTCACGTGTTGCCAGCTCATATCCAATTTTTCATCCACCTGTACCCCCAAAGTACTTCTTCACAGGGCTTCTTTCAGTTCCTTCATCCCCCAGTCTGTACAGATGCTGGTGATTGCCCTGACCCAGGTGCAGGACCTTGCATTTGGCCTTGTTGAACGTCACAAGATTCCCACGGTCCCACCTCTCAAGCCTGTCCAAGTCCCTCTGGATGGCTGGCATCCCTTCCCTCCAGCGTGTCAATGGCACCACTCAACTTGATGTCATCCACAAGCTTGCTGAGGGTGCACTCCATCTCACTGCCTATGCCACTAATAAAGATCTTGAGCAAGGTAGGTTTAGATGAGGTATGAGGAAGAAATTCTTTACTTTGAGGATGGTGAGGCACTGGAACAAGTTGCCCAGAGAAGCTGCCCAATCCCTGGAAGCGTTCAATATTCAACCCCTGCATGGGGTTTTGAGCAACCAGGTCTAGTGGAAGATGTCTCTGCCCTTAGCAGGGGGTTGGAACTGGATGGTCTTTAAGGTCCCTTCCATCCCAAACCATTCTGTGATTTTATGACTAAGTCCTGATGATTGGTGGCCTTAAAATCCTTATTGCCTGAACATTGCAACACTTACGCAGATCCCAGCATAGAGGAAAAGATTCTGCGGCTTCTGATGCTCAGCCAAACTGTGGACCACAACTTGTGGCCACATTCTGGGGGCAGGTCATATAAAAGGTGATAGAGGACAAAAGTCTGGTTTTACTTTGTGTAGGGGTGGTTTAATGTTCCACATCAAATAGCTTCAGTGGCTGTTACACATGATCACTCTTCTCTCAGACCACACTTCCTATGGACATTAAAAATGGTAATCTTTATCTGTCTCTCGATCGTGGTCAGATAACAGATGCAGGCTTTTATTGTGGTAGAGTGACCCACACAAGTAGCTGCAGAAGAGCAAAGTGGGAATCCTCGCAAGACTTTCTCTTCCTGGAAACACTCCAGGCACACAGAAAGGGGAAGCCTTAAGTATCTCATCTGGTTTTTGCATTATACCATTGCAGACAGTCCTTCAGTATGGACTGATGGGGGAGGAGCTGGAGGACTGGGAGAAAAGAAAAATTGTAAATAGCAGAGGTGGAAGCCTTTCTTAGGAGAGGAAGTAAAAGAGAGAGGAGGAAATGAGCTTGGGATCTGCTTTTTTGTTCTGTTTTTATTGTATAAAGTTGAGGGGCCAGCCACGTTCAACCCTAGTATTTTCCCTCATGAGTTCTGAAAACTGTACCAGTGATGTGTGGGTTTTTCTCTTTTTTACAGAAGTTACTTCAGGAGCAACATCACCAGCTGGAGAAGAAAATCTTTAGCTTAGTCTTTTATTCTCATGATAGACACCGTGGCATCCTTGATCTGGTTTCCTACCATAATTCATATTTCCCATGGGAAAATATATTCCTAGCTTCTCTTCTTGTTGTCACTGTGCAGAAAAAAGTCAGTGTTGCCTCAATATTCTCTGACTTCAAACTATGCAGCCTCAGAGCATGCTAGAGCTTAGATATTTATATCAGTGGCAAGGCAGGAAGGTTTAGTCCTGACAATTATATTGAAAGCAGGTCCACACAGCCCCCTAAATTTTAGAAGCATGTGAGAATGAAGAATGGTTTACATTAAGTTGAGGAAACTATGCTAGGAACTCTTTTGAATGCGCTGTGGCCATAAAGGACTGCATTAGGTTGTTCCTGGGGTTTTAAATTAGTGTCTCCTATAGAACAGATGTTTCATGCATGTTATGTGCAAAGAGCCAATTATATACACAAGTCGTGTAAATTTAAGCTATAAATGAAATGCTGTGTATACATATAAATGCTACTTTAGAAACATTTGTCTTGGTTCTCCCTTTCTTAGACAGCATGTATCAGTACTGCTGCTGGGAGGTGGGCATGTGTTTGGGTTTGGGTTGTGCTTTGTTTCCTCTCATTGTTTTCTTCAGTGAGGAAAGGAGATTGGATGAAACTCTTTTCTGGTCTCTGTTGACATCAGCACATTCGATCTGCCTGCGTCCAAAAGAATTATGTCAAAGCAATTGCCTGCATTTGTTTCTTAGTGTGTTCTCCAGCAGCACTGTCGCTTCAGGGTCAGACTGGAATACATTAAACTGGAATTGGGGCAGAAACTGCAGCCAGCCTCAGGTCAATGATGCCTCTTGAGATTTGTGAAAGTGACACTTCTGGGGTTCATTGCATTAAATTCCGTAGCATTTCTGTGTCTAGTCTGGGTGAATTACAAAGGCAGATGGGATGATTTTAGTTTCACATTCTCCCATTTAATTCTGTGTCTATGTGTCTAGAATAAAAAGACAAGCTTTGCATCTAATTTATTTTTTAATATTTAAAAAAAAGGGGGGTTTAAATCCATATATTAAAGCTCTTTGCTTCTATGTAGTTTTTATCATTTCTAGTTAGGAAGTTACTTCATCTGTAAAATTCTATTTCTGGAGTCTAGCCTATGTGATCCTTGGTACATCTTTTGACATAAGCCTTTACAAGGTTTAAAAACACAGTTTGCACATTTGCTTAACAGAACATCCTAATGCTGTAGGATGTAGCTGGGGTTGTGCCAGAGGAAGAGGGAGAAAAATCCATCCAGGAGGACAGAAAGTATAAAGATGCAAAAATGCACAATTCAAACTGTACTTTTGCAGGCTCGGATTCATCTTTTATTAGTAGCTCTGAAACCTTGTCTTCAACCAGCTTTCCCTAAACTTCTGCTTTTTTAGTGACTAAAGAGTTGCCAGTCACAGTTTTGAGTCTTGAGACTGTTGACAGGAATGCCGGGTATAGCGGAGGTGAAGAGGTGGGGCGTGTGTGAATGCATGTACACATACACATACATACACACCACACTTGGACAGGCCTTCTTCCTCCCTAAAATTTTTACAAACTTTCTTGCTGTAATTCACTCTGCAGAAGCTTTGTATTACATGTTTACTGAAGACAGGATGTTTCTTTAATGTTTGTAACATATGACCAAGATTTTACTATGCTGTGCATGCTGTGTTTTAGCAGGCATCACTTACTGAGCGTAACCAAAAGTTTGAAAAACACTTTTTTTTCCACCTGTTGAACATTAAAATGACTGCAGAACCATAATTAAATTTAATTAGATGTTTTTATGAAATAACGCCTTCTAAATCTCTGGAGTGGCATATGTGAACTAGTCCTGAGCTCAAGTAATTGAGATTATTTTATCTGTTTTATTTGCAGAATTTACACTGCAGCATTCAGTCATAAGTGGGTTCATTCCAGAAGCTTAAAATGAGACGATGCCAGCAAGTGGCACAAATCAAACACTTCCAGCCTTCCCACTCCTGCACATTGATTGGATTAATACTTTCTGGCCAAAGGCCCAGGTTAAGAAAGACAGCACACACAAAAGCTTGCACTGCTTCCTTAAAAAACACCAAATTGAAATATTGGCAGGCTGTGGGATGAAGCAAATTCAGTTACCAGGGCCCTACAGCTGAACACATGGTCCTTAGGAACTCAAATGCCCAACCCCAGCCTTGCGACAGATAGCCAAAAGCTTTCTTGGCAGCACCCAGTTCCCTGGCATGGAGAAAGGGAAGGAGAAGACAGGTGGATGTCCTGAGTGACCTGGGAGGTTCCTGCAGGGGTAATGCTCACATCCACTCATTCTGCTTAAAGGATCTAACTTGTTTTCCTGAAGAAGGTAGCTAGTCCACTGGTTCATCCTGAAAGGGTGAATTTGATAGAGGAAATATCTGTGAGGTCTGGAGGACTCTTTTCCTCAGCATAGTTTTCTGAGGTCACCTTCTGTGGCCAGGGAATGCTGGGATGAGATCCCAGCCAGATCCCTGGGACGAGGTCCCAGTGGCAGGCAGCAGATGAAGTGAATTGCTGAAACAAGGAGTCACCGGTGCTTTCTCAGTGGCAGAGCTGTAGTAACACGCATCGATTTCCTAAAAGTAGTTTCCTTGGTGTCTCAGTGTGAGGAACTTTTTACAGTGAGGTTTTGTGTGGAGCCACACAAAACTGTGTGCTGGGAATTGATAGAGGCCACCTGCAGATCCTGCAGAAGATGGACAGTCGGGTGTCATCTGTACTTAGATGACACTCTGTCGGGTGTCATCTGCACCTCATCCCCAGAAGCCTGGGGTTTCCCCAGAGATGGTTTGTAAGCTATGGGCAGGAAGGCTGCCAGGATTACAACCTGGAGAGCAAGGACAAGAAGAGTTTCTGGGTGGCAACACAAAGTACAGTGTGATTTAGTGACCACTCAGCTCACCTGCAGGAGCTCTTGCTTTGTAACAATTAACCCAAGCCATGTGGGCATGCATCCTTTTTGAATCAAGCACAGTTACTTTCACAGCTTTGCAGAGGTGGGCAGTACATCATAACCTGTGATGCAAAGGGTTAATTACTGGTTAACTGCCTATAACACATCATTGCTGAACAAGCAGAACAAACTTGCCTGTTCACAGTCTGGATTGGAATAATTTTCAGTCCTGATGCAGTTTCTACCTTTGCTAGATCAGAGCCTGCTGTTACCAAATTTATTCAGTGTAAGAATACTGTTATACCATGTGCAAAATAACAAAATTCCCTGTAAGATTTTTGTCTATAACAAAGCCTTCTGTAGACCAGTGTTTTCAGTTATTTAATTTCTCTTCCCTGAACACTCTTCCGGTTTTTCCAACACTTTTTTTGTAAAATGGAGCAGCAGAACCTGATACGTTATTCATGGAGCAGAGGAACAAGAACCAAATACAGCGCCGCCATAACCTACCTACTCATCTTTTGATTTTCATTTGTTTGTACAGCTGAGGCTTGCATTAGCCCTTTTGGCCACAGCCTTGTGTGGGGAGTTCATGTCGAGCTGATTGCTTCCCAGGACCCCGGGTCTCATATTCAGTCTCTGCTTCGGAGGATAGAGTCCTCTCTCTCCCTCTCATCCTGTAAGTATGGCCTATATTCTTCATTCTAATAAGGTGATTTTTGTACTTGGCCATATTAACACCTAAGCTGGTTTCTCCCATCTGTCTACAGACCCCAGTTGCTCTGTGTCAGGCTTGTTCTTTGTTTTCTGCTATTCCCAGTCTCATGTCTAGCCACAATGATGTAACTTTAATCCAGGTCACTGATAAGGCTATTGAATAGTAAAGGTATGATCACTAGTGCCTGTGGAACCCAATACGAACGCATCTGTTTGCTAATAAATAGTTTCCCATTTACAGTTACACATTGGTTTCCTTAATTAATCAGCTTTTTAGTACTTCTAATATGATTGTGGACTCAAAAGTGACTTCAGTATAAAATAGGTTTACAGGTTTTAGCCTGATCTTATACAGTGCTCTCCACCAATGGAGTCCTGCTCTCCATGGACAGATGGAGATATTCCATATAGGCTTGAAAGCATTCATAAAGGTATTCTACAGAACAAGTCAAATGACTTAGATTTGTAATACTGTTAACAATGCTGCCTTCATCAAGTGAACTTGTAATTTTTGCAATAAATTACATCAGATTAGCTTCACAGGATCTATTTTCCTTAAAGCCCAGTTAATTGACTTCAATTACAGAGCTTTAAAAAAAAATTACCAATTGAGACCTATGTTGGTTGTTCTATCCTCTGCAAAATACTGGAAACTCATCCAACTGGCCTCTAATTACTTTTTACCCTTCTCAAATAGTAGCCCAGTATGAGCCTTCTTCCTCTCCCTGGTCCTTCCCCAGGGGCCAAGAACTGCTTTAGAGGCAATAGCAGCTCCAAGGCTGCCTTTGTAAACCTTCTGAGACAAGTCTATTTCTAGCAACTAATCTGAATCACCCAGAATCGTTTATCTTCTGTTTAACGTCCCCTCTCCAGGGGCTGCTGTGGTGGGAAGCTATTTCATTATTATCATCATAAACAGATCACCCAGCCTTTTACCTGTGTGCTAATCAGAAACATTTACTGAATAACTTCTGCTGCTGTCATATCATTATGAACGATTCTACGATTTTTATTCTTCAGGATTCATCTTTCATAATCTGTTTAGAAAAATAAAAAATGTATTTCTGATTTTATGTGCTTTTTTTTTTTTTGTATCTTCTTGATTCCTCTATATAATCTTTATTTTAGCTTTTTTGCTTCTTCTTATCTTTACCTCTTTCCCCTTTCACGTATCAGTTATCTATATAACATTTTATGTTTTTTTCACTTCCCTGGTGAACCCAGCTGTTGGGTTTTTTTCGTTGCATGTTATTTTTATCTAGCCCATTTCCATGGTTGTAACACTGTAGGCATTTAGGAAATGTCTTAAACTGTTTGCAGATGTCAGCAGCTTTCTGTATGTGCTGCCTTCAGCCTGATTTGACTTCCATTTGCTCTAGTTTTGTGAAACCGCTTCTCAGAAAGCATGCACTAGGATTTTAATTTATGTATCTATAAAGAGCATATGCTCACATTGTGTAAAATTCTGGTCTGGATTTGATTGCAGACAATGTTAGATATTTGCACAGGAGGCGTTGGTCTTTTGCAGTCTAAACAACCAGTAACCTTCTGGTTTGTGATCGTTTCCTCTCTAGTGAGACAAAAGTCTCGAGCAGGGATGCTCTCGCTCCTGTGCTAAGCCACATATGACTCACGGGCAGCTCAGGTGTAGCTACATCATGGGACCAGCGGTGAGTTGTGCTTGTGCTGGCACCGCAGCTCCTGCCCATTGCAGCCCCTGGCTGGGGCAGGAAGTGAGTGGGTCCTGCTGCGTGTGGGGTGGGTGCCTCTGTGGCCACCATGGGGTTTAGCTTGTGTGTGGTGGAGTTCAGCTCTTCACCTTGTGCTGTGAACTGCTCCTGTCTCCTTTGGTGCTACGAGGCCTATGCTGTAGATGACTCATGCAGCTAGTTGGCAAGAGCCTAATTTCACAGGGTTATCCTTCTCTGAAATTAAGAGTTAGTAACTTGTCATTTGTAGCCCTTTGGAAAGTACAGGCCTGTGTTAGTGCTAGTGACATAAGGTCTCCAGAGTAATGCAAGAAGGGATTTTTTACTTCTTGTATGTAAGTGTTGAAGAAGCTCATCATCCCTTTACTCTCGATAATTTATTTCCAAGTTGCCAGCCATTCTGATGTCATTGTGACACGTATGGCCTGGTACCACCCTCTTCCATTTGGATTTTTTAAATCGGCTACAGCTGTTTCTGTTAATAATATAATAATCTAAATATAGCTGTTATTTTTGAAGAGTACTGTTTTGCATTGCTACTTTATAAGCAGAGGGTTAACAATTTTTTTCAGAATCCTGTAATTAGCATATAAGCAACTGAAAAGGGTCATCTTCTCACAGCCTCTGCTTTGGTTGATGTTCTCGATATCATGGTTTCTGCTGAATGTGCTTGTGGTTGCTTATTTGACCTGATTCTCCCAGCCAGCCTGGCTTATAGTGTCAATTTGTTCCCTGTCAAAAGGTCCTTTTCCCTTTATAACACAATCTACAAATCTGACATCTGTCCCCTGTGCTGTGGGGACAGCACAGTTGTTAATTTCAGTGGCCTTCAGTTTTTTGTCTCTTTGTGCTAGGAAACAGGGAGGAACTCCAGACAGGATCTCCAGATCTCCTGAACTGTTGAGAGTTGTGTATTTCACAAGGTGTATCACAGAGCAGTCATTTTCAGTGAAACCCTCCTTGTCTGCTCCAGATCACCATCCAGTCCTACACTAGCCTTTTTGTTGTAAATACACAGAAATAAAGAAACCTCTGTGGACTCTTCCTCATGCACTGAGGGTGATATGGTGTGGGATATACCTTTGGTCAGTTGGGTTCCGCTTTCCTGGCTCTGTCCCTTCCCAAACCTCCCCCTGCCTACTTGCTACAGTGGCAGAGTGAGAAATTAAGAAGGTCTTGATGCTGTGTGAGAACTGCTCAGCAGTAGCTTAAACATGGGTGAGTTATCAGTGTTGTTTTGGTCACAAATCTAAAGCACAGCAGGGTTTGGGATGCTAGGAGAAATTGAACCCTGTCCAAACACAGTAAACTTACCTAAGATGTCATCTAGCAGTAAGCTGTCATATACTGTAACCACAGTGGCAGCAGCTGGGTTTGAGAAAACAGGTCTCACTAGAGAACTTTTCTGTGGGTGTGTGAGCACAGGCAGAGTTTCTGTGTGTCCCCATTACTGGTGTAGTCAGTACCTTAAGCACTCATTGCCTTTATCACAATGTGGTTGCCACCCTGTTTGCCACCTGTCAGCAACTTTGCTGTTGTAGGTGAAGCCAGCTGCAATGATGGTGAGAAAGCTGGGGGTTTCTTTGTGGGAGGACCACAGGCAAATTTTTGCCCATGTTTAGGAAGGAGAGTATTTTTTTCCCCAGTGTAACTGGACAAATAAGGGATTTAAATAACTCTTTTAAAATGTTAGCAGTAGCAACCTAGAAGAAATGAGAGCCCCTTCAGGAGGGAATGGTGTCTGGAATGGTCTCGAAGCCATCTCCTGATTTGAGACTCAGCTTGCTCCCTTTTTCTTGCTGTCACATCCTTCAAGTTCTTCCGTCACAAAACAGAAATCAGACAAGGCAGAGAAGAGGTTAGTTTCACTCCTGCATGGGCAAAGGGGGATGGGGAGGAGCAGTGAGAGGTTTTTTTGAGAGAAGATCTTTTTTTATGCCTCCTTCATAGTCCACAGTGGCAAACAGGCAGAACTTCTGTACTGTGTCCTTCCCCTTACCCCCCTTCCTTCCCTGCCCATCCTGGTTCACATTTGGCACTCTGCTCCGTGCCACTCCCATACTGTGGGTCAGATGAACACTCATTAATCCTGGGTAGATTCTAAAAATAAGAATTGAAAGAAAAAAATCAGAACAGTGTGAATCAACCTGCAATCATCTTTCTGTTCTCTAATGGGAGAAAAGAAGGAGGAAATCAGTGGAGACACTGTTTTACTTCTTCTCTTTCCAAGACAAAATTATTCTGGCATTTGCAGCAGTTGTTCTCTTGCTATAGGTTTTCTAATTTACTCACTTGAAAGGCACTTTAAAATTTAGGTGCATTAGCTCAAAATGCTTATGCAGACCATCCACCCACTTCTCTCTGCTCATGAATAGAGCTACCACAAGCAGCCTGATGAAGGAGGAATGTAGCTCAAAATCACACTGTTGAATTTACCTGGTGTTCTCATGTGTTACTCAGAACCAAGGATAGATCCATCCTTTGGGGGGGGGCGGGGTTAACTATAGAGCAAGCAGTGTGTTTAGCTGCTACCATCAGTTCTTAATTTCAAATATTCCTTTAACTCATTTTAAGCATGAAAAAAAATCCTATGTGCAGTTTTGAGTCTGACTTGCTCTTCAGTTTATGAGCATAAAACCTGCAAGCCTTCCCTCTCAAGTTAGCTACATGTAAGACTCTTTCTTTTAGATTACAAGTGAAGTTTGGATGCTGGTGGGAAAAGAAAAAAAAAACACAGAAGAACCTTTTCTCAGAACTGCTGCATTTTTCCAGGGCATCTTTTTTTCAAAGTAATGAAAGCCCTGAGACAGTACAAGGCATAACTCAGCTGCTGTAACTTTAAGAGATTGCAGCGTGAGCCTTTAATTGCTTCTTGTGTTTTGTTCTGGTTTGGTTTTGCTGAAAGGGATGTATCAGAGGGAGTGGAAGAGAATTCACTGTTTTTTGAAAAAGATGAGGCCCCGACATTCACAGACTTGGCTGGCAAAGAAGCTGCACAAAACCAAAGGGTGGCGATGTGTCCTTTCACGGGCAGTTCAGAGGGTTTGTCTTCTCTTCTTGCGCTGGGGAGCTTTTGATTACAGCTGCTCAAACAGCATTATGGTAACGCAGCTTCCTGTGGCCTTGCCAGGTGACCTCTCCACCAGACAGCTACCAGCCAGTCCCACCACCACCACTGCCCCTCAAAGAACACATGGATATGGTTATTATTCCTCCTGCCCAGCTGGAACACTGACGTCCTTTTTCCTCTCTAACTGGTAATAAACAGATCATACAGCTATATGGATAATAAACAGATTGTCTGGGTTGTAATAAATCTCTTGCCAGAGAGGGACCAAGACATTTATCACTCTTCCTTCCTGGCCCTGAGTGGCCACTCGCCATGCCCAATGGACATCTGTGCTCACAGCCTCTGGCAGAAGCCAAGGCTCTGGTTGGAGCTCAGTGAAATCCCTCCACATGCACCTTCTCTTCCCTGGTCCGGACCCCCGAGGCTGACTTAAATTAAACAGGCAAGGTGAAGCCCAAACCTTCGTTTTTCATAACTGATTTTTAGTTCCAGTCCCAAAGGGGAAAAGAGGGAAGGCAAGCACAGAGCCACACTTTGCAGGCATGTGTTAAAACTTAAACCTTGTTTGTAGTGTCAGGAAGCTGTTGTTTCCAGGGCTGCATCCCCAGTCAGTAATGGAGAGGAACAGCAGGGCAGAATATGGCACTTCAAAGCTTCTTGCAGGGTCTGCTCTTCTCACAGCAGCAGGAGCTGCTCCCTTTCCTGAACCCCTTCTGCCACCATTGTAGAAGACTTCCAAAGCAACTTAAGCTGACAAGAAACAATAGTAAGAGCATACCAGCACCGTAAAAGGCATTTGCTTTGAACCAGGGCAGTATGGCAGCAGGAGCTCAGCTAAGACTGCTCTTCCTGCTCATCCAGCCATGGATGTCCACGGACACTGAGCAGTAGCCTGGCTTTTGACTGTTGCAGATGAACAACTGAACTGCTGGGGTTTTTTCTGCTCAGCCCACTGAAGCAGAATCTGGGAGTGAAGCATTAAAGGACTCCCTTAAAAAATCAAATTAATGCAGCCGAGGAATTTTTGATTGTTGTTTTGAAACACACTTCAGGTTTTGCCCTGGTGTCTCTGGCTTTTTGTTCAGGAATATAACTTCGTGTATATGAGATTTTCTGCATATCTTTAACAGTCAAAGGGCATCCAGTGGTAGTACTGTGTCTTCTCTGATTTACATTTTTCAATGCAGCATGACAGGTGTGGTGCACATGTACATTTGCAAGAATTCTACACAAATCTCCATCTTCGTTCAAGGCTGAACCAGATCTATCATATTGCAATAAAATTATATTCTTTCTAGATCGGACCTTAGTATAAAAATTATATGTATACATAGTAACCTGCAACCCACAAGCCTGAGAAATAATGAATAACACCCAAGAGTCTGAATTTTAAAGTATTTGTTGTATCTCTCTGACCTAAAAATTGTGAAATTACTGGCTAAGCTGGGATGTAGGCAGTTCTCTAAAATGTCCCAGAGTTAATAGATAAAAACAAAAATAATGCAATAAGTGCGGCTGTTTTATTCCATCTGTTTCATTTGAGTTGGCTTGAAACTGATGCAGTATTAATTCTGGAAATCCAAAATGCTCCCATCAGCATAGATGTGAGTCAAAGAGAGGTCAGCGAGCAGACAGCATGAGAATTACTGACCTACATAGGATTGGTTTTAAGTGCCTGTTTGTTGCCCAACTTGGAATGCCTTCCTAGTGACTTGTAATAGTCAAAGTGGGTGAGTGAGACTTTTCTGAAAATTGGGGAGTTTAATGTGTCTCAGAGTTGTGTTTCAAAATATGTAATCCATCAGTTTCTCTCTAGGGAGCTACTAATAGGACATGGAAAGTAAGACATTTCAACTTCAGGGTAAATTTCTGTGTTGATTATTCCCTCTATACAGCCTGCAGGAGGCATTCCACAGTCATTTTTAAAGTCTCTTTTAAAAATTCTTGGAGTTCTTATTCTTGGAAAGCCTTTTCTGTCCTCCTTGAATCTTCACGGTAACTCAGAATGTGGCATTTTGAATATTAAATCCCACGGTAGCTCATAAAATTTGGTTTATTTGATGTCACAGACTGATAGTTCTGTGATGCTTTCAGCAAAACGTAAAGCACCAAGAAGTCAGCCCTTAGAGATTTCATTTTTCACAGCCATGCTGGATGCAACCCTTAGTTTGATTCATGCCTGTTCACCACAGAGACTGAATAAAAGCCAAGGATTTTGTGCTGCTGATTTCCTTTTAACATAACTATTTCTTAACTCAGCTTCCCTGCTGATGCTTTCCAGACAGGATTTGTAAGACTTGGTCAGAAAAAGGCAGTTACCAGTCATCCAGCCTATCCCTTTCATGTTTTTTACTGAGAGAAGTTATCTTAAAAATATGCCATCAGATTTCATTCCAGAGAAATCCAGGAGGAAGGAGAATGCACCCTGCTGGGTCTGAACCTGCTCCCCATCTCTTCAGCAGGTTGGAGCCTCCTCCTGTGCCAGTTCCCTTTCCTGTGCAAGGGGTTGAAGGACAGAGGCCACAGCATGGATCGAAGGGTGCAGAGTAGACAGATTTTTCCCTGCATCTCCCACTACCTTTCTCTCAAACACTCTTAGGAGCTATTTTCTCTTACAACTCTAAAAAAAGTAGGTTCTGAAGATGTACCATAATTCAGAGTTTCAGCTGTGGGTTGCAAAAGCTTATGAGAAAACTTCTGATACTCTGAAGGAGTGAATTTACACCATTCTTCCCCCCATCCATATGCTTACTACTGCAGAAGCAAAGGTTAATCAGTACTTTCTGCTTTTCAGATATCACATGTTGGAACTTTTACTTCTAAAATAGAAGTATGAAAAAGAGGAATTTTCCTGCTACTCTTGGACTTTTCCTAGGTTTGGATTAGCTAGCAGAGGACTGCTTTTGTTTTTGTTAATGGAGTGGATGTCTGGCTTTGTTGGGTGTTTCAGTTTTGGCTTCCATTTTGAATCAAGAACAAAAAGAAAAACCAAAGTAGGATGATTTACAGTAATAATAATGTTAATACATCTCCTTAGCCTTCATCTGTATCCTACCTGAAAGTAATGAGGTGCTATGACTATATAAATTATTAATAATGACATAATTAATTTTATATCCTTGTCCACAATGTGGGTGGAAACTACTCTTCTGGTTAGACACATGTTGGATTGCTTGCAGTGTAAATGTTGGAGTCCAAGAAATGTAATCAGGACAAGAAAGGAGACAAGTAACATGTTTATTTTCATTTGTCTCTAAGGAAGTCTCAAAACCCATGAAAACGGCGGGGGGGGGGGGGTATGTTTTCATGAAAACACATGTTTTACACTGCCCCTAAAAACACAGCTTCAAACTAAACAAATTGAACTTGCTTGCATTAGGAAAGTTCATTTTAATTAGGCCAGTTACATACCTTTTAACATAACCAGTGTCAGACTATGATATTGCTGTGTGACCCATAACTCACACATCCGAGAAATGCTGCCTTTCCTAGTGGAAATGGAATAAAAACTTGTTCCCTTACTGTAAGATGCACAGCATGTTGGATGAACAACACTGTGTGCTCATCTCTAGAGAGTTTAGTGTAAAACAACTCCAGATTTTGTTTGGTGATCTCAGAGCTGGCTGAATAATTCCAGCCTTCCACAGTTCCCAATGCTGACATGCAGGGAGATGAAACTTTTGGATATTAAAAGCCTGCTCTGTGATACTGAAGGAGATTAGTTTTTGGATTCCACTCATTGACACAAAGGCGGATGCTGAATGGAGGTGATATTTATTGTCTATGAAACCCCTGAGTAAGCTGAAATCACTTTAGGCATGTACATGCATACATGTATTCTCTCACATTTAGCCAGCTCCCCACAATGCTGTTTCTTTGAGCCAAGAACAGACAACTTTCAGGGACTTGGCTTGAAAAGATGTGTGCATGTAACACCCTCTGTCACATTTTACAAGAGGCTGCAATCAAGCAGTCTTTATACTTGGATTGTCTAGACACTGTGACAGTGGGAGGGGACAAGTGAAAGAAAAAGCCTTTTTTGTCAGTCGTTCACTCTGCATCAAATTCTCCTTCCTGGTGTGCTGCCGTTGCCAGCAAAAAGATCAAGCAAGCAAAAACCAAACAAAAATCAAGAAATTCATAATTCACTAGTTCTCCATGCATACCATTCCTAGTAATAAAAACCCAAACCATTTTTTAAACTACTAGTACATATGTATACCATCCCCTTGTTTATTCACTTTTTTCAGAATTAATACTTTTAGCAGTTTTTGCAGCTGATTTGTCATTTTAACGTTTTCCTTATCAATGTGTAAATGAAATATGTAGGGTTGTCTTGTCAGCAGTTGTAAATTTATACGTGAAATATTCCCGGATTTCAGTGGGGATTTTTTTTCCCTGCTCAGCTGAACGTTTGTGAATGAGCAACAAGAATACCACTTTCCCTCCCACTGGTCTCCCAGATTTCATGTTTCCTATCTTTTTTTTCTTTACTTTTCTTCTCTACTTTTTTCATGAAAGCACATGGGGAAAAATAAGAGGAGAAACAGAGCTGGGAGGGAAAAGGGAGGAGGTGATAACATTTCACAGGGATGTAAGTCTGCAAGCCAACAAAAAGGCTGTGAAATTCTTCTTTAAACAGTAAATCCTGCATATCACTTCGTTGCTTTGAGGTGAATAAGCCCATGTTGCAGCCTTTAAGCAGGCTGATTTAATGGCTTACTCTTCCCTCTTCAGGTGGTCAGCACCTCTCTGCCCTTCCTGTTGAGCTGGGATTTCTCTCGTGGTAACTCCTACGCAGCCTTTGCTCGCTGCCCATGTTTTGTTCTCTGCACATCACAGCCACGCTTTCACAGAGGTGTAGCAGGGTCCAAGTAGTGAGTCCCAGACTCATCCCTCCTTCCCAAAGCCTTCTGTGCTCTGCCCATACTGAGAGCAGGGAGATGAGCCATCACCCCACGGGGCTCTTGCCTTCCACTGCTTCACTCCCTGGCAGTGCCATAGGACTCCTTGGTTCTGAGTGAGGAAAACCTCACTTCTGAATGACATCTCCAAACAAAGGGTCTCCAGAGCCAGACTATCCTAGTGTTGAAATGATAAAAGCAGTAGTCATGTCTCCACAAGCAGTTTTTCACAGCTGATATGAAGCTGGCCAGGGCACCTCTGCACCTCTCATGGTCCCTGTGGGCTCACCTGGTGTCACTACTGGTCCTGGGGATGCACAATACTCTGCACCTCCAGCTCCAACCCAGCTTGCAGGGCAAGCAGAGGAGGAAGGTTAGCACTGGCTGCTGCAGCAGTAACAGCAGCAGTGTTTTTTGCAGCCTCCAGGCTGCAAATCCCTTTCCCTCGACCAGTTGTTGCTTTAGTTTCTTGAGGGATCCCAGCTCATGCCACACATTGCAGCAAGTGCAAAGTCAGGAGTCCATTTTTCTGTTCTCCAAACATTTTGGTGAGGGAACCCCACTGAGTGGGTGTGGTATCTTGAAGGGAATAAAGAAATGCAAAAAGGGCAGTTTTAAGTTAGGTTAAGAGCAAGAGAGGGTAGACCCATGCTAATTACATGCAATGCAGCTCACGGAAATAAATAAAAATTAAATTACAGCACCACAGAATCATTTAGGTTAGAAAAGACCTCTGAGATCATAGCACCCAGCCTTTGACTGATCACTGCCATGTTAACTAGACCATGGCACTGAGGGCCATGTTCAGTCATTTTTTGAACACTTGATGTTCAGCCTGAATCTCCCCTGGCAGCCTGAGGCCATGGCCTCTCATCCTGTCACCAGCTGGCTGGGAAATAGACCCACCCCCAGCACCTCATATCTTTCTTGTAGTGAAAGGCCCAGAACTGGACACAGGATTCAGGGTGGGGCCTTACTAGTGCTGAAAACGGGGAAAATCACTGCTCTGCTGGCCACTCTACTGCTGATCCAGGCCAGGATGCCGTTGGCCTTCTTGGCCACCTGGGCACAGCTGGCTCATGTTCAGCTGCTGTTGACCAGCACCCCCAGGTCCTCTTCCCCTGGGCAGCTTTCCAGCCACTCTGCCCCAGCCTGTGGCACTGCCTGGGGTTGTTGTGACCCAAGGGCTTGGCCTTGTTGAACCTCACACAATTGGCCTCAGCCATTGATCCAGCCTGTCCAGATCCCTCTGCAGAGCCTTCCTGCCCTCCAGCAGAACAACATCCCCACCCAACTTGGTGTCATCCGGAAATTTACTGAGGGCACACTCGATCCCCACATCCAGATCATCGATAAAGATATTGAACAGGAGTGGAGACTGGATCCAACACTGAGCCCTGGGGAACACCACTGGTGACCAGAGGCCAAATGGATGCATTCACCTGCACCTCTGGACTTGGCCATCCTGCCAGTTCTTAACCCAGCGAAGAGTCCACCTGTCCAGCTTCTCCAGGAGAATGCTGTGGGAGACAGTATCAAAGGTTTTCCTGAGGTCCAAGTAAACAACATTCACAGCCTTTTCCTCATCCACTAGGCCAATCACCTGGTCATAAAAGGAGATTAGGTTGGTCAGGCAGGACCTGCTTCTCCTAAACCTGTTCTGGCCAGTTCTGATCCCTTGGTTGTCCTGTGTGGGCCTTGTGATTGCACCCAAGACGATCTGTTCCATAACCTTGCTGGGCACCAAGGTCAGACTGGCAGGCTCTTCTTGTCCTTCTTGTGGACCACCAAAATGGTGCTTGTTTTTTCTGAACAGACTTGTAGAATAACTGGAAGTATCTGCAAATCTTCAACAGAAGTGTTTTTCTTGTTAATTAGGCAGGTTAGATGTAGGAAGCAGGTATCCAGACTGTGGACTGTCACAGAAAAACAGGAAGCTGCTGCATAATTTTTCTAGCATTAGCACTGGTGAAACATTCTTTTTCTGAATCCCGTGAGTTTGTCAAAACCAATTTCCTGTGTTGATGTTGGGGTGAGGAAACAGCCAGCCTGGAAGCTACAGAAAAATTAGGAAATTTTAAAAAGCGTAAACTTTTTATTTACCTGAAGTGACAGATATTGTCTGAAATGTGAAAAGAAATGTGGGGCAAAAAAAAAAAAGTACTTTGCTATATTTTTTTTTTTCTGTTCTCTGCATTTTCTCTCTGTCTATTTATATATTCTGGAAAAAGTATGTCTAGTAAATAATTTTCTAAGATTTTTCTTCTGCCACTTCTCTGCCAGCCCCACTGTTCAGAGCATGTTGTTTGTGTGCCAGGTTGCATCTCAGAGTCACTGTACTGGTTGAGTTCAAGGATGCATCCAGACAAGTATCTGATTCCCTAGGTTCATTACACCCAGCTCCAGAAACTCAGGTTTTGTGTCTAGGTTCAACTTGAGTCAATAGGAAAGAGTTCAGTAACACCACCACATGGATTATAGAAAGTTAGAGCTAGCAGATGAAAGGCAACACCGGGTAACAGGACTAATACTGCAGGACTGCTTCTGAGATGTGGTGAATCACCCTCTGTCTCCTTCCACGCAGAGAGAGGCAGGCACCTAAAATAAAGAGAGATTAACCCAGGCCCTAGTAGTGCCTCATGAGGATGCTGAACAAGAGGTTATAAGAATTAAAAAAACTTGAAGCAACCTCTTTTGAAGCTGTAATTTTTGAAACCCTCTCAGTTTCATCCTGTGCGGAATCTGTACTTGGAGTTGCTCTGCATTTGACATGTTAATTCTTCTGGGACTTTCTCTAGTTTCTTAACGTGTGAACTTTTGGCAGCCCCACCTTCTGCTACCAATGGTTTTAGCCCTCAATTTGGTACTACATAAAAAGGAGCTTCCTTTGTTTTTAGTTGTGTCCCCTGATAAGCTCCCTCCTACTTTCCTGCTGTAGTAACTCTTTGCTCACTGTGGCTGCTTTTCTGGTTGCCGTGCAGAGCTGCAGCAATGGAAGAAGCTTTTTACTGTCTTTAGGTGAAGTCCACTCTTGTGTAGTTGGCAAGGTCAAATATGAACCACAAGCTAAGTGCCTCATTCTGTGTTCTGAGGGCAGTCTTGAACACCTCCAGCTGCACTTCTTTGGCTGAGTCCTTTGCCTGCCAGTTGTGTTCTCCTGGCAAAGGGTGAGCAAGATGGGTTTCATCCTCTTTGTACCTCCATGCAAAGTATTGCCTGGCAGAGCTGGGAAAAGATCTGCCACTACTCTAAGAGCAGGCAGGACCCCTTTCCCCAGGCCTCGATGGAAAATTCCCAAGGGGAAGATTTTGTGTGAGCTTTTTTGTGTTGCTGTTTTTATTTAGACCACTGCAAGTTTTTTTTAAAAAGTGCTTAACTTCTGAGCAGTGACCTTTAGCCTCATCATATGTGGGTTTGGAGGAGATCTGGTGAGCATCAACATATGAACACCTGTCCTTTCCTTCCTCTCCTAGGATTTTAGATAATGGGCTGTGTGCAATGTAAGGATAAAGAGGCAACAAAACTGACTGACGAGAGGGATGGCAGTTTAACTCAAAGCTCAGGCTACCGCTATGGGACAGATCCTACTCCGCAGCACTATCCTAGCTTTGGTGTGACTTCAATCCCGAACTACAACAACTTCCATGCCACAGGAGGCCAAGGACTGACCGTGTTTGGTGGAGTCAACTCCTCCTCTCATACAGGGACGCTGCGTACAAGAGGAGGAACAGGTGAGTTTGAAAGTCTTATTTTAGTTCTCGTAGTGTCAATCATGCATCTACAGCAGAGGCCTGACTGTCTCAGCATGTTGCTTTTGGGAAGAGTCGTTTCTTTAAATAGTGCAAAGAATTGAAGTAGGGTGGAGCTGGGTCTTCCCCCTACCTTTGCTCACTTGCAGGTTCACGTGAGGATGAGAAATTATGTATACATGCCAAATTTGGCTAACTGCCTCTTCCCTCTACCAGGGAATGGAAAGTGTGGGCTGAGCCACCTCAAGTAGTTGAATACTTGGCATGGCTATGTCTAAACTTTCTCTTCAACCCCTTGGCCTGTTTGGGATCCTGTGACTGTACAGAATGAAGGAGGTGGAGTGCCCACTGGCTGCATAAGACCAGAGAGATGAGAATTGTTCAGAAAGTAGGAGTGTTCAGTTTGGTTTGCTAGTCAGCAGCTGGAGCAGCTTGCCTGTGGCTTAGCTACATAATCTCTTGAGGTTCCTTTCCCTCCTGTCTTTTGTGATGGACTATAACCCACCTGTCTTTTTCTTTAGGTGTAACTCTTTTTGTGGCGCTTTATGACTATGAAGCAAGAACAGAAGATGACTTGAGTTTTCACAAAGGAGAAAAATTTCAGATACTTAACAGCTCGTAAGTTTTAGGCTTGGGAATCTGCTTTTTAATAGTTTCAAACTTGTAATGTTTACAATAATGTTTACTTATGTTATTAATGTTTGCTTATGTTATTAGCCAGATCCGATGTTGGATATTGAGGTGTGGAGGGGGTTTACTCTATGCTTACTTGTCCTTGCATTTAGTGCACTTCTGCAAAGTGCTCTATTGTTGGGGAAAAAATCTTCAACCACATGCAGCTTTACTTAAAAAAATGTGTTAGATTGTGTGATTTACTTACATTTTACAGTAACCTCACATTCAGAACTGAGACTACCAGCTCTGTACTTCACCAGTAGCCACAGAGGTTCTGCAAGGCATGTACTAACACTTTTTCCAATCTGCTGCAAGTATTCCTACACAGAAATGAGCTAAAAACTGATTCATAGAAGAGTAGTTATCGAGACTCACATGCCAAGTTTAAAAGCATTTTTGTCCTTTTAAAGGTAGGTGATGCAGTCAGAACATGGTAGGAAGTTCTGAAACCATTGTGCTGTTGCATCTGACATGAAAACCACATTTCCATCCTGGAAATCATCCACTTAAAATTAATTTTATCAACTGCCCATAGAAAAAAAATCCCTTAGCAATTTAAAAATAACTTCTAAAACTCACTGTGCTACTGACCTATATCTGAACATCTTGTAATTCTTGGCTAAGAACATAAAGTGGCAGGCTCTGTGTTATGTTCACTACTGCTATCATGTCGAGGTAAAAATGGGTTAACAACCAAGCGTGTCACTTTCTTAAGGTTTTGTGATACTGGTCTTCTCTTTTTTTCTTACAATATGAGGCAAGTGAGGCAAATTCACCCCTGGTGCAACTCCTGTTAATTTTAATATAGCAACTCCAGGGTTGGAATTGGCTCAACACGCATTGAAGTTTAAAAAAAATCAGGTAATTCTGTGGAATATTTCATGATGCTAAAGAGCTTTGATGTAGATGAAAGCACAGAAACTTGAGTTATGACTTGTGGAGGGAACAGCAGTTTAAAACCTTTCTGCTTCTAAATTAGCAATTGGAAACGAACCCTTTTTTATGATCCATTTTTGTTCACATTGCCTTGTACTTTCCTAACCTTGCACAAACTATGCCATAACTTGGAACAAGAGGTTCCACACATTATAAACACCTTTTACATGCCAGTTGGTGAAATCTGGGGGTGCTCACCAGGACTTGAAGAGCAGTCATCCTTCGAGTTGGTGAGACAGAGAGATTCCCCTTCATGTCAGCAGCTGCAGTGCATGCATTTTGATGCAGGTAATTGCTGCCTGGAAGAAGGTTTTCTAAGAAAGGAAAAAAATCCAAGCATCCATTGATTTTCCTGTAGGATTACAGAAGCTCAGTCCCATCATAGTCAGGTCTATTTGCTTGTAAACATGGACCTAACCACACCCCTGGAGTAGTGACAGCCAGAATGGGAATCTCCAGAAAGCTGCTTTTCTGTGAGAATGCTTCCTTTCTCCACTTATATCAGGAATTATATGAAATAAGCCCATTTTTAAAGCACCTGCCAGTGCTGCTTGCAAATAGAAAGCATATATGTGGTTTGTCTGGGATTTTTGAATTTTTCTTCAGCTCTCAACAAATGAAATTTGGTTTGTGCTTTGGAGTAAACATTCAGCGCAATACCTGAAATGACATACAGGGGGTATCCCTGTGATTTGGATTCGGAAATTTTACTAAAGGCAGTCTGGGGCAAAGAGGTAGCTGTAGAGTGGAGTGGTTCAGAGCACAGCCTGACTTTGGGACTTTGAAACACTGGGCCATCCCCAGCATTCCCTCCACCACACCCTGCCTGGCCCCATTGACTAGCAGCCTCCTACCTCAGCTGCAGGTTTAAAATTAAGAGCTGTGAAAAACGCCTGCATTCCTCCTCCTTTCTGGCAGTGCTTTGAGAGATGTAAGCTTCTCTGTCCAAGCAGAGGGGGTTGTTCCTGGTGTTGTGATCATCTACGGGACTGCTTTTTTCCTCCCTAGATACGACAAAATACCTCCATCTAGTGGACTCTCTGCACCGTAAGAATAGATGGAATGGTACAATTTATCAAGCTCAGTATGGCGTAATGCCTCAAATATTCTACAGCAGCATATGGGAGAAGGGTTAGCACTTCAGCCGGTAATATTAGAGACACAAACAAAAAGGGCCATTTGCCTGACATGCTGATGCACACAGGGTGTATTAAAATAGTGTCAACTGCCAGTCTCTACAAAAACTGTCTGCTCTTCATGTTTCTGGAACTGTAAAATTGGAAACATCTCCTTTCTGACTAGTCACAGCTGTTTTCTAGTTGTTTTCCATAGAGTTCATGCTGCTTTAAGCTGTTAAATAAAGTAAGTTGAAATTTTAAAGTAAGAATTCCCCTTGACACAACCTTTCCTTCCAGTAATAGCTTAGACAGTGTGTTTTCTGTAACTGCTTGCTTCCAGAAGAGGCTGAATTCTCTGGCCACATTTGATAATAGTATTTTATTTAGTGAGCAAGTCTCTGGTTTACAGAGAGGAGAACTGAGAAAGAGTTTCTAAACAGAAAAGAGAATGCTTATTAGTAACGCTAGGAGTTAAACACTGGTGAATCTGGTGCTGAGAATGAAATACAAATTGCTAAATCCCAAATCATTGCATCTTGCAAAAAGCTGAGAAATAAACTTCTCTTAAAGCTGCACATCCTGCAGGAATGCACATTTCTCTGAAAGGCAGCACCATGTCCCCACTCTGTGCACCAGCGTAAGACAAAAATTCATGCTGAGCCTCCAGAATGCTGCCTTAAGATGGTCCTGCATGAGCTTCTTCACATTTAAATTTTGTAGAAGAAGAGGGTTTTTTACTTATTTGAAAATGCAGCCTAGTCCTTTGCTACTTCAGCTACCTCCTCCAGGTGGCCAGCAGAGGGAATCTGGACAATGAAGTGTGATCCGTAAGGGCCATCTAAAATGCCATGTTGATAGATGGCTTTTTGATATCTTTGGGTTTCAGATTAATTATGCTCATAGAAGTTTAACATTAGCAGTGAATGTGACATTGTGTTGTGGTTTAACCTCAGAGAGCAACTCAGCCCCACACAGCCACTCACTCACTTCTCCTGTGGTTGGATCAGGGAGAGAATCAGAATGGTAAAAGTGAGAAAGCTCATGTGTTGAGATAAAGGTAGTTTAACAGGTAAAGCAGAAGTCATGCACAGAAGCCAAGCAAAACAAGGAATTGATTCACAGCTTCCCATGGGCACGCAGGTGTTCAGCCATCCCTGGGAAAGCAGGGTTCCATCATGCCTTACTGTGACTTGGGAAGGCAAACGCCATCACTCCCAAACCCCTTTTTATCTTCTTCTTCCCCAGCTTTACATGCTGAGCATGATGCCATATGTTCTGGAATACCCCTGTGGTCAGTTGGAGTCAGCTCTCCCGGCTGTGTCCCCTCACACACATCCGTGCACACCCCACCCCCTCTCTGGTCGGGTGTGAGGCTGAAAAGGCCGTGACACTGTAGGAATGCTGCTCAGCAGTAATGAAAACATCCCTGCCTTATCAACACTGTTTCCAGCACAAATCCAAAACATAGTCCCATACCAGCTACTTTGAGGAAAATTAACTCCATCCCAGCCAAAACCAGCACACGGCATTCGTTTTGGCAATTTTCCTATTAGCTCTCTCAAGGGTCTGTATTAGAATAATGGCTATGGATACAGTTTTCAATATCCTAGTCCAAATCCAGCCCTCACCAAACCCGATTACACTGGGCTGTTCTGCCTCTTCGTGCCATTATGCTACGTCTGGAAGGCTACAGTACTAATCACTGCTGCAATAATTATAGGTGTAAAGATATACGTGTATTATTTGGGTTTAGATGCAGACAGCTCTCTCAGAAGCCCACCAGTGATAAAGAGATGAGCTGCTGTGGCTTCTTACGGCCGTGCAGTTTTGGGTGCTGTTAATGAAGTCAGATCATTGTCTTTACAGCTGTGTCTTGCTCTCACTTCTCCTCCTCACCTCTGTTTCCCCAGGGAAGGAGACTGGTGGGAGGCCCGTTCCTTGACAACAGGCGAAACTGGTTACATTCCCAGTAATTATGTGGCTCCAGTCGATTCCATCCAAGCAGAGGAGTATGTTTTCTTTTTTTTGTTCTACAGACCCATTAGTGCTGTATTAGAAGGCAGTGTGAGGAGTTGGTTTTGATTGATTGCAGCGATTTTTCAAATGACTTACATTACATTTATTTCGGTTCTTAACTGCACTGATAAATAATTAGGTAATTAGCAACAAAAGAAGCACAAGCTCAGTGCTTTTTCAATGTCAAAACAAAGGAAGAAAACCTAAAGGAACACAGGTCTGCTTCCTTTTTTCAAGTGTCAGCTAATTTCAAGCTTTAACCAAAAGGTGCCCTTGCTTTTCCTGAACCATCTTGTAAAAATATTTTGAGTCAATTAGTGTGCAAACTGTCCATTAGAGAGGGCACATTGTATCAACAAATACAAGTCCTAGGATAGGTAGGATGTCCACAATGCATACACAAGGCTGCCTGATGAGGACCTGTGTGTGCAAAGAAAAGGAGTGATGTGTGTATTCACATTATTTCCAATATAAAGGATACAGTGGAGGAGTTTATAGAGCTGAGCAGGTACTACTGGAGTCTGTACTTCATGTGGCCCTTGGCTGATTGTGAAACAATACAAAAACGTTGCTGCAAGAAGGAAACAAGGCTGTAACTCTGAAAGCCTTGTATAGAACCACAGAGAGGTTGAATCTCGTCCTGCTACTGAGGTTTTATAGCTGTGCTGCAACAAAAATACTGAGTACTAGTAAATCACTATGTAAGTCAAATATGTAGTTGATAGCAGCATCTGTAAAAATACTGCTCTTAGGCAGCAACACAGTTCTCTGCTCTCTTCCTTGTGTATACCCTCCACCCACCACGTCTTGGTCTCTGTTTGTCCAAGTCTGGCCTTTATTGTAGGACACCAAACATTCTGAGCACCTACTGATTATGGGCTGAATGCAAAGAGCTACTGCCCAACACAAGGAACATCTACTACATGGTTTGTCACGTTGGCTTTGCAGCATGATGAAAGAGACAAAAATGGTCAACGGTATCTGAGTAACCACAGTTTCCACATGAAATCATCTCCATGTCTGGGCTTTGTTACACTACTTAGTAATGCTGTGTAGCATTTGTCTCACTATTTCTGATGTTTCCCTAAGGTGGTACTTTGGCAAGCTTGGCCGGAAAGATGCCGAGAGGCAGCTGCTGTCGTTTGGAAACCCCAGAGGTACCTTCCTGATCCGGGAAAGTGAAACTACCAAAGGTAGGTTGGGCAACGGTATTCTGACTAGGAATGAGAAGATAGTATGGAAAAAATTGTGCTAAGTGTGTGAAATACTGTTTTCAGTGGTATGAAGGTAGAGATAAGTATCATTTTGCATATATTTGTGTTAGGGAATTGGTTGTCTGGATATCCTAGGTCATAGGGTGAGTGTTCAAAGCAGAGAACAACCAAAGTACAACTCATGCTCAGCCCATGGTATCTCCAGTGCAAGCTGCATGGTGTGATCCTTTGAAATGCTCAATCCTTGGGGGGGAACAAAAAAAAGGAGAAAAAAAAATTATGCAGTAGTTTTAAATTCACATATTAACACGGGAAAGATTTGAATATACTTCTAATTAATATATTCATAAAGTATTAAACTGTATCCATTCTGTTGAAGTCAAGTGGAAGGATGTATTCTCCTCCTTCCCTCTGAAAATATTGGAGGAGTTCCAGTTTTCTTGGCGGGTGCTATTTTTGCTTTTACGTTTTGCTCACAGGGCCTGTCAAAATCTTCTTCAGAAGCTTCACATGTATGAAAAGATCTTTCTAACTCATACAACTATTGAGCAGAAAACCTGCAACTAAGTAAAAACAAACCTGGCCATTTCTTAATTACCCAACAACCCAAAACAAAAGCTGTGGGAGGCATAAGTCACTAGAATTAATTCCATATACGTTCTGTAGTCTAATGATGGTTCACGTAATTAAAGCACTGACTTGTCAGTGCTTTGATCAGAGCACACTATCAGCTAGGCTCAGCATGCAAAATGGCTGGAGTCATGGCTAGTGAAGGGGCTTAAAGAAGAGAAGCAGTACTTCCACTCTTCTCTCCCTGACTTACCTTCAGATGCTGCATTCAATCATCTAAAATTGTAGGTTTTGCATTTTTGCCTCCTGCAGTAGCTGGATTCTCCCTTTGCTGCCTATAACTCTGAAGGCTGTTTTTGATACAAAATCTGAATAGACTTGCTGTTGTTTCAGGCAGACAATTTCTTGTCACCCCACAGCTTCATCGTGCTTCCTGTAGTAGTGAGGCTCTCTCACCAGGAGCAAGACAGGCTCTAACTTGCTCTTTTCTGCAAATAGGCTCCACCTGTTTTTTTTCACCAACAGTTGCTGTGATGTGTGTGAGGAGCAGGACTTCATCCCACTCTGTGCCAAGTTTAAAAACTCACTCACATGCAGCCATGGATCCTAAAAACAAACACAACACTGTTTCTCTAAACCACACTATCAGTTTAGTCTGGTTTCCCCGGTTTTGTACAGTGATAGGGGATCTGTTTTGCAGCACTGTTTACTTAGCTAAGTCAGCTTAAATTAGAAATTTTTCTGATTTCTTGAGAGACACAAAAACATTGGGGAAATGTAGTAATCCACCATGGGTGGACTTCGAGCAGCAAGTTTAATTTCTCTGTCTTCGAACTTAAGGCTTTCTACATCTTCAAGCAGAGTTTGCATCAGAGCTACAGGGAAAAAATAAATGTGCATGTTTTTTTGTAAAAAATGCCTGTTTCCCTTCTTATCCTTGTGGTGTTTGAGTATGTTGTTAGAGGAAAACAGAGAGCTTGTTCAAGAGAGAAAAAAATCGACTGGGTGGGTTTAAATGGTGTGTTCTGCCATAAGTCTTCTCAAAATGCCTTACCCCAGCTAGTCATGGGCTTGAGGCAGGAATTGTTTTGTGACCTAGAATTGTCCCTTCTGCTTTAAATAATAACAATAATAAAATTAATCAGGATCATATTAGAAGTATCATCATGATTTCAACATGAATTTAACCTCCCTTGATCATGGTTGCCTTCTCTTCTTACTTTCAAAATAAATCATATGGAGCTGGCTTTTCATTTTTTCAATGCCTGACTACCCAAGTACTTCATCAGCTCTTGTCTGTATAATCATTCACCTGGTTTCAATCTCCACCTTTCAAGACTGTCTGGTTTTAGTTGTTTGGCTTTTTTAAAAAAAATTATTAGTTTGATATATTGTAATGCTGTATTTCTATCCCGAATTTTTATTATTTATATCTCTTATATTTCAATTTATCATCAGATGATAATGAATAGTATAGATAACCAACAGCCTAAATAAATGAATAATGAAATCCATCTTGGTTCTTGTTTATGTCCAGATTTGAACTAAAGCTCCAGTCCTGCAACTTGATCTGAGGTCAGAGGGGGTCCACAGAGGGCCACCCACACAGCTCCAGTTGCAGACCTGGAGCCACAGATTGTTTACATTCTCCTAAAGAATCTAAAATAGTGACCAGATAGGCAGGGAGCGTGACTAAAGAAAATACAGCTGCTGCCAGTGGATCAAAACTCAAAAATGCGGAGGTGGAGAAGACTGCCTGGAAAATTCTGAAAGGAGGCTGACAAGTACAGCCCAGAGTGGTGGTACAAAGCATGCTCAAGATGTGCTTGCAAATCACCAAAAAGCTTTGAACTCCTAGTTGAGAGAGATGTATTGTACTGACTCAGGGGGAGAACCTCTTCAGAAAACTGTCCTAAACAAATGGTATTTTTCTACACTTAGAAATCATAGATTCACAGCAAGGCTTGAGTTGGAAGGGACCTTAAAGATCATCTAGTTCCAACCCCACCAAAATAAATACATAAAAGTAAAAAAAAAAAAAAAAATAGGAAAGAGAGAGACATAAAACAACCCTTGACACTCCTTTAAGAGTGTCTCCCATTCAAATAAACCAGAATCATCTGTTTAAGTGCTGGCTCTTTTCCTCCTATATAGGGGACAAATAACAGGGAATTTGAGAAGTCCTTGGAGTCACGGTGGAGACATTTTGCTCACTGCAGCTCCCTCGGGGATGAGCCTCCCACCAGTGCAACCTGTTGCTGGTTAATGTGGTCAGGGAGGCTTCTTCCTGAGGATACATCAAGAAAGACACCTCACACTGGGACCACCTATCATGTGCAAAACTGTGACTGGTGGTTTTCCTTTCCTGCCCTTATAGCTGACATGGTTACCAGTGAAAGCAGCAGAGGCTCCAGAAGGAGGACCTTCCTGAGATCTCTGCAGCTGCCAGTTACCTCTTCTCCTTTTAATGTCTAAATTCCTTTGAGTATACAAAATATTTGTCTGAGCCATGAGTGAAGACTTGTTTTCTTCGCTCTCTTTGAAATGGGCCATGTTTTTATTCAGATGCCACATTATGCTTTAAAAAAGTGGCTTTGCTTTTGGCACTGTAGAACACCAACACGTGTGCCACTGGATGTAAAATAGGACTGTCCTCCAAAGTAAGACACCTGAACGTGCAGGTCTCCACATAGGTGGCTGAGCTTTTTTCCCCACAGTCAGCAGGAAGCCGGGGCTCTGTTCAGCTGCCTGTGATGCAGACACAAGTGCCCACACTGGTATTACACCACAGTGCCATAACACTCATGGAAACTGGGCTGGGATTCAGCTGCCCTCAGAGCACCAGAGGCTTATGTATGGGCATATAAATCAAGCCCCCAGCCCACCTGCAGACTGCCACCACTGCACCTAAAACTAAATTCAGCCTATCAACGGAGGTTCCTTTACCTGGCTGTGCGCATCCAGAGCCATTTGAAATGCCTGCGGGGCATCCACATGGCTGGAAGAATGTGACAGCCTGTGGGAGAACTGCCAAGCAGCATGTCCTGAGGCATCTCACATGGCACTTAATCCATGTGCTTGGGCATCTGAATCCCACTAGTAAGCTCTAAAGCCCCACATGGATTTGGGAAGTTAAACATGAAGTTCTTGTGGATCTCCTGGTGTTCAGTCTTGGTGTAGTATTACCTTCCAAAGACTGTGGCATCCAAGGTATGCTTATTTGGTTGGTTAATGTTTATAAAGAAGTTTGGCATCCATCCAGGTGACAACACTACCCACATATAAAGCCATTATCTCCAGAGCTTCCTATGAAAATCTTGATATTTACCACCCACTGGCATTTACATGAAGTGTAGTATTTGCAGTGTAACCTGACACTTAGAATAGGAAAAGTCAGTTTAACAGCCTGGAGCAGTAAATGTTAAAATGTGAGTTTTCATTTACACAGAAGTCCCAGTTTCTTTCTTGAACATTGTGAAAGGGACATGGTGTGAACATCCCAGGATTTCTCTGACACTTATCTCATTGTGTTAGATTAATTTGTTCCTTTGCAGGACACAGTGAGCTTTTTGGAAGGAATTTCTCTTTCACTTTGTAACAACTGACCAGGAAACCAAAGTCTTTGTGACTAAAAGCTAATTACAATTTTATTTCTCCTTTGCTTGGAACAGGTGCCTATTCCCTGTCTATTCGAGACTGGGATGATATGAAAGGAGATCATGTCAAACATTATAAGATTCGTAAACTTGACAATGGTGGATATTATATCACAACTCGGGCACAATTTGAAACTCTTCAGCAGCTGGTTCAGCATTACTCAGGTAATTTTTCAGATAATACATGGCACTCTGAAGTATTTTAAAACAAAAGTGTTTGCTGCTGAGCTGATGTATGTGTAAGATGCCTTAAAGAGTCATTTGATCTATGACTCTTGCTTGTTGTAATGCATCTTCTGTTATCCCTTTCCCATTACAGTTATAAATGTCTTTGAGTGCCATTCACAGGATACAGCAGCAGAGCTTTTAAAACCTAACACTTTACTGAGCTAAAGGTTTTGTCAGCTCTCCCTCTTCTAAGCAAACAGAATTACTGAATTTGACTTGCACATCTCCAAGCATGAATTCCCTGTGAACAAGCAAGTGCTAAATATGTGCCATTTTGCAGCACACTCTTGCTAATAAGCAAATAGGAATTGTGTTGTGGGATTCAGTCACCTAAAGCAATGGCCAAAAGGTTTGCATATATTACCTGATAAATTGCATATATTCTCCCACTGGATTTTTGTTCTATGTGCAAAGTATTAACATTTAAATTATGTTAAATAAATAAGATGGTATGGGTCTTTCTTTATGTACACTATTTGTGTCCACCCACCAAACTTTTTTTTTTATTATTCCTGTGAATAAAGTGTGGCATACACTATTCCAAAAGTACATCCTGTTGTCACTGGCAATTGGTGTACAGCAAATGCAACTTTAAAGCCCCCCCAAGCTCTGCATAGGACAACTGGTTCTTACACAGAAGACTGCCATGCTTCTCAGCATGGTCATTTTTTAAGCAGAAATTTCTATTTTTAATTATTTTGCTTATTGGGGTTTTTTTCCCTTTACTTCAGCTTTTCATAATATTAACAGATTTCCCCCAGTGCTTGCTGCTCAAAAACTTTTCATAATTTTTACTTGGGAAATCAACTTCTCTGTGGGGCATTTTTTCTGTGTTCTTTGTATTCTGTCTGCTGTATTCTTATGCTATTCATACTAGACATCTGGCTGTCTTCTCCACCCAATTCCTGATGGGTGTATGCTGCCAGGGAGAATTTCTAGTTGTTTCTGGTGACTCTACTTCAAGCTAAATGAGGTATAAAAACTCACATATAGGGAAGATAATTTCCAACCTCACTGTACCAGTTGATATATGTCAAATTTTAGTTTCCTCTGGTCAGCTTATTTGGGTGACATATTTCCCATGCACCGATGCAGAAACAAATAGATCTGGAAACAGCCATTTCTGTACAACATGGAGGCATAATCAGCAGGATCCAGGCAGGGTAGTTCTAGAGGTATGGTACAGACCTGCACTCCAGAGGTTTCCCCTGCAGTCTCCAGGACCCAGGTGAACACAGGAGCCCTCATTCCGTGCCAGCCCCAGCTGACTCATCCGTAAGGACTCCCTCTAACTGCCTGCTCTGCACTCCGAATTCTGGGAGAGCCACAATGTGCAGTTGTGCCAATGAGGTAGAGCTTGCTGTTGCAAGGAGCTTCAGTGCTTACCCACCTTATGATGCTGACACAAACTGTTCACCTGCATAGCAAGAAATTCTGCACAGAAGAATACAGATTATGTTTGAGTCTGCAGTACAATTGCAGTTCCCCACCTTGTTCTGCTCTGCTGCACCTGCTTTAAGATGCAGGTCACTGTGCAGGCTTTATATTGTAGTCTGCTCTGTGCAGCATGGTATACTCCTCATCAATATGTGTGTTGATGTATTTTATATATATAGATACAATTGCTTTTACTCTTGCCAAAATATCTTGTGTGACTTTTGTCACAGTTCAGTCTTCTGTGAAGCTTTGCAAGAGGTAATATAATGAACCTGCCCCGAACAATGTAGGACTGCCTGCATATGCTAATGAAGATTTGCTCTAGAAAGAATGTCAGAAAAAGTCTTTTGCGTGACACCTACAAAGACACCTTTTCACAGAGCAGAATATAGAAAATGCCTTTTCCCAGGCTACAAAATATCCACCAAATGTTCCTGGCTGTGATTTTTCAGAAAAAACAAATTAATCTTCTTCATGTTGCTTTTACTCAGTACAGAAACAATTTGTCTTGTAATTTACAGATTATTTTTAAAAAGCTATCCTGTACCATAGTAAACCAGTTACTCAAGAGGTTATCTTAATGCAGCATTGTGGGAGGAGGGAAATCCTGAGTCTGCAAGAGAAGCCATTGGCAGTCTACCTTCCATTTCAGGCTTTGCAGAGGCTAAAATATTTCCTGTTCTGTCTCAAATGAGTATGTTTCAATGTTCAATTCCTAATCTTCCAGGATGCTTTGTGGTATGCAACTAACAGCTGTTGTGAGTAGCATTGTTTTTATGCTTACTGTATTTGTTTCATGTCACACTTTTTTTTCTTTCCTCTCCTTTGCTGTTGGCTTCACTTCTGGCTCCATCAGAGAGAGCTGCAGGTCTTTGCTGCCGCTTAGTAGTCCCCTGTCATAAAGGAATGCCAAGGCTTACTGATCTGTCTGTCAAAACCAAAGATGTCTGGGAAATTCCACGAGAGTCCCTACAGTTGATCAAGAGACTGGGAAATGGGCAGTTTGGGGAAGTATGGATGGGTATGGAGCAAAATAATTATTCTAAAATAGCTCTCTGTGTGGGGATTACAAGATGGAAGGTGAAAATGTAAGACGCTGTGAACCATAAGAAAAGAAAATAGCAAAGCTCAAACTGTTAGGAAAAATGTCTTTGGAATCATGTCTTTGACTTTGAAATTCTTTAATCTTCAACTTTCACTATAATTGATGGCAAAAGAAAACTGAAATTCTGTGTTTCCTTGGAAGGTCTTGATTTTGACAAATTACCGCTGTCTTAATAATAAATCAAGGCTCACATAGTAATCTCTTGGCTATACCAAGAAGCCTTTTTCTGCAAGCTAACAAAAGAAGTCCTTACCTTCAGCATCCAAAAAACAGTGTTTGCAAATGAACTTTAATGCAGCACTGAGAGACCCTCACCTTCCATCTTTCTCAATGCATGCATAATTTTGGATTATAAGTGTGTTTTTTTTATTAATTTCCTCTCCTATAGAGAAAGCTGATGGTTTGTGTTTTAACTTAACTGTGATTGCTACGAATAATACTCCACAAACTGTTGGATTGGCTAAAGATGCATGGGAAGTTGCACGTGATTCATTATTTCTGGAACAGAAGCTTGGTCAGGGGTGTTTCGCTGAAGTGTGGCGTGGTAAGGCAGAGAATATATTTTGCTTTGGATGGATCTTTTAAGGCCCTCTTGGCAGAAATAAACATTTCAAGTATAGATCTTAAAGCTAAAAGATCAGAATAGTATGAAATGTTAGTTTATATTGCCTGAAACAGTCAAACCTAAGTACAGTAATCCATGGGGAAGCTTCCTTTCACTTGCACTCAGTGGTATGAGAGGTCAGGGCATTAAACTTCATTAATTGCATTGGGTTTATTTGGGTGACTACACAATTGCTAGGTATTAAAATAGGAATGATGCTACACCTGTAAGGCAGAATGGCTAACCAGAAATTAATCTGGTAAGTAGACATTTTTCTTTCCTCGTGTGTTGTAGCACTGATGGAATCAGACCCTGAAAACGTTTCCATCCACTCTCCCAGTTTAAAAATAATGGCAAATATTAGCAAGCTGATAGTGTCGAGCTAGCTTTCCTATGCATCCACTTCTTCAAGTCTGTTTTGAAATTAGTATCTGGAGCAGAACGTGGTATAGACATCAGGGACAACAGAGGCAAAATTTGCTGGGCCCAGCTGACCCCCCACTTTGAAGTTGAGAAATACTGGCCTTTTCCAAATCCACTGACATTGTTTTCTGCACACCAGCGAGCTTAACTTACCCATCCTGGGCCCCATTCTTTTAATGAGTATAAAACAATAGCAATTTACAATTTACATAAATCTTAGTATGGCCATAGCATTGAAACACAATATAGTGGCCATTTCATGAGACGTGGCTCAATTTCTGTGCCAAATTGCATTCTGTAGAGACTCTACCAATTCAAATAAAGAATATGTTGTTTCTTCACAAAAATTTGGTGGGGCAGTTTGACCACTCCTTTTGTTGCAGTGACACAAAAATATCTACAGCCAAAACAACCAGTGAGTTCTCCTGGGTTCTTGCTGCTGTTTTCCATTGCAAGACTACAGCAAGGAGCACAGCAGCAAGTCTGTGAGATTTATAGAATTTATAGGCTAGAAATATATAAATTTATAGAATCTCACAGAATTACAGTTGACCTGTTGCAAAGAAAGCTGCCTACATTTTCTCTTGGCGTCTCCAGATAACTGCAGTTTCTCCTTCTTGTTCTCCATCTTGAATGCATGCACAAGTTTCCAGGTGATGTTAATATTTAGTGGCCATCTCTGTGTGCCATAGATCTTAAACCATTACAACAAGTTAAAGGAAAAAATGTAAAAAAAAAAAAAAAAAATCTGCTATGAGACATAAAATGCCAAGTACAAGTACCAGGTATCTGTCAGAAATGCAAAAATTATTATTACAAGTATGAAATTAATTTTCTTAATGTACAGTAAAAATATGTTAACAACCCTGAAGCATTACCAAATTGGAGTAGATTAACACAGTAAAAATTAATAAAAAATGCGTTAAGTAGTAACTAACTACATATGGGAGGAATTCAGAGGGAAGTCTATGCTAGTTTTTTATTAGAGAAATATACCTAAACACAACAAGAAAATTTAAGAATTTATACTGGAATCGGGGCTGAGAGGATAAGTTAACATTTTTGTTTGATTTTCTTTTTTTAAACTGGAGAAATTCATAAAAGTATTTAAAAACAGACTTGCTGAAAACACTTCATGGTAACAAAACGAGTCCTGGGATTTTTATTAAAACAGATAGTAAACAGCTAATCCTGTTAACGCATGAGATGAAATCCTATTTTCTTAATGCCGTCTGGTGCCCGTGAAACTCTGGTTTCATTCCTGGTTCATATAATTTGTGGTACCTCTGCAAAGTGGCCGTGACTGATAGCACACTGCAGTCTGGAGCCTCAGTGACTCCAGACAAAACACGCTCCTGGTCACCCATCAGAAAAGATTTTGGCCACCCTGCTTGAAACTAGAGGCAAAACCACATCCTTCCCAGCTTACACAGGAGTGCCACTAGAGCAAAGTCCTGCTTCAGCTCTGGTTTGAGGGACTGAGAGAAATTAAGGCTTCAGGAGTCCTCCTGAGGAGTGCTGGGGTAGCAGAGGTGGTAACTCAAGGCATTGCTCCACTGACAGTACAGTGATACTGTCAGTGAACTGGCAGAAGGAAATCAAGGTATAATGAAAACCAAACTTGCACTGCATGCTTTTGACTAATATGTGCCTCAAGCCCCCCCAGACATTTGGGATTGCCCTTTAAAAGTGAGGAGCAGCACAGGAGCAGCAGCTCCTCCACTGCTCTTCTGCCGTCCTCAGTTAGGCAAGGTGGACCTGGGACCTGAGCATTTGCACAAAAAAGAACCCATGTTATGGCTCATTTTATGCTCTGGCAGGTTGCAAAATCTCATGATAAAATTATTTTGGCTTAACCAGTTCCCTTGCAGCAGCTGAGCCCTGTTGTTGTTCATGTACTTTTAACAAAGCCAAACTGGGTTATTTTGCACATTACCTTTTTTCATGACACAGACTTTCTGTAGGCTTTCTGCTATCCTCATGCTTAAGTGCAGAGAGGCAGTTTTTACCCAATGTGATTAATTCCTGAAGTCATTTAGTATTGTTCTGCCTTATCACACAGCAGCTCCTTATCTACAGATCACATTCAGAGCCATTTTAGCCCTGACTCTGGAGCACAGTTCTGGCTAGTCTGGACAAAGGACAACCAGAAGGCACTTGGGAAGTGGTATTTCTGCCCATTTTAATTTTCCTTCCTTTTCATTCCCACACAAAAAGCAAATAAAAAACCCCAACACAAAACAATCCCCCATCCCCTCCCGCTGTTAGCATAAATAGGTCTTCTGGGTTTTCTTTCTTTCCAGTCCTCCTCCCCCTTGTAAACACACAAGTGAAGCCCCACCTCTTGCAGGATGCCTTGAGTCAGTCTTCCCCAGCTCTCTCCAGGTTCTGGTTCAGGCTTTTGTGTGTTCCAGAAGGCTTGGTAGGTGATGGCTGAAAAATGATGCAACTTCTCCATTTCAGTGCTCACCACAAGTAAAGAGCAAACTGAAGTGGACAGGAACCACCTCATTTTCTATCAGCAGCTCCTGGGGATAAGGAGGGGAAGGAAAAGGACACATTTCAGTTTGGAAACACACCCGTGTTTTATATAATTACATCAATTCAGGATTTGTTTCTTGGGAAGTTTTTTTTTAATATTTTTTTTCATCTGACTCAGAACAGAAACAAAACATTAACATGTCTTGCAAATGAGGAGTTCTGGGTTTAACCAGTTCTGTTGTCCAAATCTGTGAGTGGAGCTGTGTTGCTGCCTGTAGCAATTACTTGTTAGCAAGGGAATACATGAAGATGGGTTTCAGCAGTCCCACGTTTCTTACTCAGAGAAACAGAGAAGGTTTCTGTGGAGATCACTGGAAACATTGTCTGAGCAGGACAACAGCAATTGTGCCCCAGTGCCAATGGGAATATTATTTTTCAGTGTAACAGAAAAAGACTAAAATATGAAGGAGGCGTGGGAGGAATATAATGATAAGGCAACAAGGGAAACCAAACTTTAAAAAAAAAAAGTTATATTAAATGTCCTTGCTATTTTTTTTCTTGGTTACATTAGGCGTCAGACAGAAAAAGGAGCAGAAGATATTTAATCTAATTAGTGTCTGTGCTTGTAGGTACGTGGAATGGAAATACTAAAGTGGCTATCAAGACCCTGAAGCCTGGCACCATGTCTCCAGAATCCTTCTTAGAGGAAGCCCAAATCATGAAGAAGCTAAAACATGACAAATTGGTCCAACTTTATGCTGTGGTATCTGAAGAGCCTATCTATATTGTCACGGAGTACATGAGTAAAGGTGAAGCCAGAGCTGCTGTGCTCGATAATATTTATTCTTTACTGCTGCTCCTTGGGGATACAGAGGGAAGTGCAGCGGGGTGCACGCGAGGAAGGAGAGAGGGAACAGGAAACTAGAGTCACTTCTGGCTTCAGAAGAATTATGAATTCCACTATGAACTGGGCCCAAAACCTGATGTACAAAGAAAATCTGTTCTAGGGGAGAGAGAAGTTGGTGCAGCCTAAGTGATTCCAACTGCATCTAAACGTTCCTGACAAGTGATTTGCATTTTCTAGGTTTGATGATACTACATGCTGCTTCCCAAAATCCTAGCTTTTCCAGGCATCAGAGAGTTCTTAAGGCATCTTCCTTCAGTGTTTACTTGTTGGCCTAGGATTTCTTTTTCTTCGTTGAGCCAGTCCTGTCACTGCACCTTGTTCTCAGATCACCCTTCACTTTCAGTCCGCCCCATTTATCATCTCAATACATGATTTGCACATATTATTCTTTCCCTCCTCTTTTTCCTTCACTTTCCCATTCTCCCTTCTCTTTTCCTTAAGCTACTTAGCTGGTAATGATGCAGTAAAATGAGAAAAAGAAAACTTTTTGCTCCATCAGATCTCCAGCAGGGGTGCTGAGAGCAGAGCAAAAAATCTGCTTGTTTTGGATGAACCAAATAGGAAACGTAAGTTCTCACAGGGAAGTTTCATTGTGCATTGGAGGATACACTGAAATTTTAAGTGCATTCTTTCAGTCTATTTGGAGTTGACTTTTATTTTCCTGGCAGGTGCTTGCCCACCTCCCTCCTCCAAGGCATCCAAGCCCTGACTAACTCACACTTTAATCATATGTCTCAGTGACAAGCATATGCTTTTTCCCTTTAAAAATAAAGACTTTTCAAAACCCTTCTGAAGTATGTGGTTTATTTTGGCTAACTTTACTAGTTTGTACTGTAACATTTTACATCTTTGGATCTGAGTTGAGGCTGACGATTTATCAAGGGAGAAACGCTTAATCATCTGTCTTTTTCCTTTATTAAACCAATCCACTGACCTTATTTAAAGGAGACTCCCACACTTTCAGATACAAGATTAGGACAGAAGCTGTAACATCCTAGGCTCTTCTTTTAAAGCAACAGGGTACTTTCTTGTTTTCCCTTGCACAGGAAAGTGATGTTCTTATAGCTTTTGCTGAAGTTGATTTCATTTCATCTCTTCTTTGTCTTCTAAAATTAATGGCTCATGCTGTATTTAGTTCTGGGTTACCTAGAGGAGGAGCACTACGAATTTCTAAGGAAAAATAGCCTTTGCTAATGCTGTCCCCCTTGGGCTCACCAGGCTCCGGGCTGACCTTTCTTTTGGAACAGGTTGAGCTGGGATCTGACTTCTTCCATAACTTGTGTGGCTTGGAACTGAGCTGCTGCTTTGCAGCTAGCTGAGGTCTTTAGAGAGCAGCAGGTATGTAGTTTTAAGGAGCACTGGAAAAGTTAAGAAAGATCAGCTTTCTCAGTAATGGTCAGGAAAATTTAAAACAATGATGTTTCTTTTCCCTGCAACTCTCGTACTAGTGGCACATTCTTCTGCAAGCCAACTTTAAAGAGTGAAGTGAGTACAATAGGAGAATTTGAAGATATTATGGGGTTTTTCAAAACTGTCCCTTGAACTTGAAACATTGCTGTCTTTAATATTGCACATATTGCTGCACCTCCATTCTGATGAGTTGTTTTCCTGACATCTCTCTGTTGTGTCAACTCTGCATTCACAGGGAGTTTGCTAGATTTCTTAAAGGATGGAGAAGGAAGAGCTTTGAAGTTACCGAATTTGGTGGACATGGCGGCCCAGGTCTGTCTTCAGAGTATTGAGCACTGAGGTGTACATGTTTTATAGCCCATGTATGTATGAGTTGGTTTTAAATGCACCACTTGTGTTTCCTGCTGCTCGCAGGTGGCCGCGGGAATGGCGTACATCGAGCGGATGAATTACATCCACAGAGATCTGCGGTCTGCAAACATCCTGGTGGGCAACGGCCTAATATGCAAGATTGCCGACTTTGGACTGGCAAGACTGATTGAAGACAATGAATATACAGCCAGACAAGGTAAATGCAGCAGCACATGTAGCACTGAGTGTCATTCTTGTGACAGGGAAAGAGTGGAACATGGTTTTGAAAAGCTCTCTCCTATGCTTTGGGGCTGCTTTCAGTAAATCCTGAACTCATATTAACTCCTAGTCAGAAGTTCACTGCTGAATGCATGTCCTAAAGAGAATGTCTTATTTCTTTGTCTTTTCTTTGAAAACCAAAATGAAACAAAGGTGATGAGTGATAACACAGCTGGAAGTGACAGCAAAGACAAGATCCTCATGGTGCAATAGCAAAGAGGATATTTTACTTACTGGCTGTGAGACTCTGAACGTGGTAATCCAGAAAAGTGTATGTAGGGTATTTCTTTTCTAGTGTGCCTACTAACCACTATTACCACTCCTGTACTATTCTTATTTTCTTTATTTCAAACAGGTCAAAGAGTTGTGCCTCTGTGCAATGGAGCTGTGTCTCTCTGAGTGCTATGTTTTCTTTCTTCTTAAAAAGTTGTTTTAATAGAAATGCCATTTTCCAGTGCCACACAGGGTGCTGGGCACCAACAACCACTGATACACTATAGAAGTGTATCAAAGAGTTTCGTAGCTTTTTCTAAAAAGCGTGTGTGTTCAGACTGAGCCATGACACAGATTCTTTGTAGTTATTCTTTACAAGTCATGCTTAGTTGTCAGATGTTGGTCCAAGCTGCAGAGCTACAGTTTTGTTCTCTTTCTGCTGGCAGTACTTTGTTAGTGCTTGCTCAATATGTGTTGGTAAACACCACTCCATCTTTTCAGTGCCAAAGCCAAGGAGGGTCCTGTTAAACCCTGTTGTACATCACCAAAAAGCACAGGCCAGCTAAGTACTTTATAACCTGCATTTACTCCCTCCTCTTGTGAGTTTCTTCTCTTGAGCAAAGTCCCTGTTTCAGCATGGACCCTGACATTAGTTCTTAGGAAACAGCTAACCTCTTTCTGTAACTTAGTTCTTTAAGTGTTGACAGAAGGAGCCAGAGAGTTTCCAGCATGCCTTGCCCTGGCATGCATGGAAGCATCCTGGGAGCAGCAGCAGCAGCTCTCAAGCTGTTCTCACCCCTCTGAACTGCTGTCAGCAGTACCCATTCACAGGGATGTGGACCACAGGCTACAGCCACCCTAAAAGGTGCCTGCTTCACATTCAGACAGCAAGGCCTGATTATTTTGGTGGAGTCCTTGAAGAACCCGTGATAGATAGTAATGCAGAGCCTTAACCACTATTGATTTCAGCCTGAGGATGGGAATTGCTTCTTGCTAGAAAAAAATAGGTTTGTGTCGTTCTCTCCAGAGCAATAAGAGTGTCTGGAGAGGCTCTGGTAGACAGAAAGCTGCCTGCTTGCTGTTCCTGTGTGTAAAACAAGAAGAGTTTTCCCTGAACAAGGCAGGCAGATCCAGTCTGCAAAATGGCTTTGAAACAGTGTCCTATATTATCTCCATTTCTGCCTGGTTTTCTGCCATGTCTTTTGTTTCCTTTGGAAACCACCCAATTTATAGTTTTACGTGACTAATTATTTGTTTTCATAGACAAGTATGTGACCTACTTCTGGCCAAACCTCTTCAGGCTCCTGATCCCTAGGAAATCCTATGATGACCCGTTTGCCTCCCAGTTTAAATCTCTCAGAACAGTTTTGCTCTCTTCACATGTTAAAAAAGCTGTGAAAACCTGCCTGACATTGAGGAGAAGTTTTGATTTTTAAATAAAAATCACTAGATTTGAGGTGGGGAAACTTTGAGAAAAGTATAACAGGCCTGGCAGGGAGAAGGAGCATAGCCATGGGTATCTCCTGCCCTTCTTTCATGGCAGAAATCACTTTTATTGAGGTTAAAGTGTCTGGGAAGGGAGAATTCGTTTGGCTTTTAACATACATTGCTGATGATCTGGAGGTCTGAGTAACATTTGCCTGGCTTCATCTCCTGGTGCCAGTATGGAGAAGGCACCCATCCTTCCCATACTTGAGGGTGATGGACAATACTTCCTTCCCCTGACCTCAGAGTCAGGCTGAAGCCCTTCAGAGCTACAGAATTCCTTAAAAGAGAAAACCCAAAGGGCTGTAACCACAGGCATCATGTGGAAAGGTTTTCCTACTTTCACTAATATTTTTTGTCCCTTTCTTAAGGGTAGCTTGTTCTAGGAGGGGGTGCTTTTTTGACCAAGTAGCACACACTCAATTTACACATCATTGCAATTAACCTGGCTTCCAAGCCAGGGTGAGCCTAAGACCTTTAATTTATTGAGGGATAAACATGGTTTCTAATGCACCAATGGATTTTTTTTTTCACCTGGAATTCAGTTCTGGCTTGTTTAGTTAAGCTTCAGTTTGAGCAATGCTTGTTGGAGACCACAGTATCAGGAGGAAATGGTTGCCTCTGCTTGTTTCCCATGACCTATTACTTCAGCCTCCAAGGGGATGCATCTGGGGACTGCTCTGTTTATCTAGCTGACTACTGCTTCAGTGGGAATTTTGACACAGGAGGAAAGCTTGGCCAGCAGAGGGGAGGGGAACGGGGAGCGCTCCAGACTGGCAGCTCCTGTGGGAGAAAGGAAATGTTTTTCCTTGCAAAATCTGAAGATTAAAGTCTCTGGTCACTCTCTCCTCAGCAGTCATCCTTCTTTTGGCTTAAGTGTGTTAGTACAGAGCTCATTGTTGGCGTGGGGAAGAGGTGGTTTTCTCCAGCTTTGCTTGATCTCCTACTCCCTTCCCCCACTGTCACTTTTGTCTCTGATTAAATATTTTGAAAGGAAACAGATGGGGATGCTTTGAGCCCCAGCGGGCTAGAGTGCAGGATTCCTGAACCTGTGTGGGTATTACTTAGCCTGGTGGTAATGTTTTACTGACCAGTTTATTTTCTTTTGGGTTTGAACAAAGGAGGCCTGACTGCTCCTGATTTATGAGAGGTAAATAAAAAGCAGTTCGTTGTCTGCACTGCCATTTCTCAGCAATTGTCGGGAAGGAAAGAGATGGTCATGCCACTAATGATTTAAAGTGTGTGACTAGCAGCTATACACTGCCATTAAATAATACAAAAAAACCCAGTTCTTGGCTTGTAATGAGCATTTGGCTCCTCTTGCTCTTAGAGGAAGTGAGTAATCAAAGGGGAAAAACATGCCTGTTCAGAGTGACGCCCATTTCAAAGGCTACACTGGGGGACTGTATTGCAGCCTGCCCCACTGGGGCTTCTTTAGGCTGTTGCTGTTGCAACATCTTCCCCGGACACACTCAGTGTCAGGCATGGAGTCTCGCTTCCTTCCACTGGTGATGATGCTTGTGTCAGCCTGGTAAGGCAAGATTTAAAACTCCTGGTATCCTACAGGACAAAGAGAAACTTCCCATCACTTCCAGCAAAGAATTTCCCACGCAGTTCTGCTACCCTTACACTTATATGGTTCACAGTTAAGTGGAGTTTTGGCCGAGTACATGGCATTTTTGTGCTCCACAGAGTCGCTGGGTTAGAGTTGTTCTATTCTAAGCAGCAGCAGCTGATACAAATTTAAAATTTTCTTAATAAAAAAAAAGTGCAGAGTTATTTTCCAGGCCATGTTTCTACGGCACACACTAGCAGCACTTGCAGTAGTGCCATTCTAAGCGCACATGAAACAATAAAGATCTTTCTGATGCCTTCCAGATGAGTCAGAGCTATTTTGGGAGCTCTAGTACATGTTTGTAAACTCTCAAATCATTTTTGCCTCCTTAACACTTAGAAATAACTCCTTCCTGCCCTGCATAAAATCAAGTGATGCTTCTTAGTTTGATTTCCTAGAAATAGGCAGGGATGTTTTCCCCCCTTCCAGGCTCTCTCCAGTCCCTTTGTAGGGACTTGTTCCCCAGCTAATCAGACCTGTTTTGTTTGTGACTGACTGTACTGCAGGCTGTAGCATCCAGGGCTTTGACCTCACTCTTGACCTGCCGTTCCCTGAGGCAGCCCAGGAGCGGACAGGAGAAAGGACTCCTGGTTCTCAGCCAGCGAGGTCCCGGAGGGATCACTGATACATGCCTGCAGAGGTGCCATCTGCCCTTCGAGAAGGAGCACAGCCAGGTCAAGAGGAAGGGTGAGGGGAAGGGGGGCTGCAGGCAGAGAGCCAGAGGGGTGTTCAGGCCCGCGGTCCCGCCCCTCGCCCCCCGCTTCCTGGGGAGGAGTCCGCCTGCAGAGCCTGCTCCTCAGCGCTGATGTTTGCCAGGCTTGTAATTTCATGTTCATTCTCACAGCACAAAAAATGTGATTGCACAGTCCCTCCCACACGGCACTCATCATCGCCTGCCGGGGCTGACTCGTTTCCTGTTTCATGCTTGCTTCAGCACTTCGTTTTTACCTTTTGCGGCTTTCCCTTTCCAGCCCCAGAAGCAATTCAATGCCACGCTACATTCCCTGATTGCTAACCCAAGAGCTCCACTAGTTTTTCGGTCTTAGAGCTTGGGGTCCTGCATTGGGTTTGGTTTTAAGGTACAAGAGGTAGCAGCTTTGTAGCATTTCCGGAAACAGGATCATTATCAAGCTGGCAGTGGCTCTGGGGAATGAATTTCAGAGGTTTCTGCTTCATCAAGATTTAGATCTGAAAAGAAACCAAAGCTCTGAGGGATTTTCACTTGCCTCAGAAGAAACCGTGCTGAGAGTTGTATCTCAAGGTCACTCAATCATCCCAGCCCTCTCTGCTCCTTCTCATCACATGACCTGCTTATAGCCAGCAAAGAATTAAAGCAGGGCCATGGATTGATTTTTCCCAAGGAAATCCTCCGGGGAGATAACCTGTGTGAATGCCTGGGCAGAGCCGGGCAGAGGTCCCAAGAACAGGGCTGAGCCTCACGAAAATCCTCACAGGCTCAGGGCTGGCTGCTCTAGCCATAAATTGTATCAGTAGCTTTGGTTTCATGTGGCTACAAGTAGTGTAGAAACCCAAAAAAGGCTTTCTCCAGGCTGAAATGTTTTCCAAAAAAAAGGGGACTGAGATAAAAGCTGCAGATTAGTACCTTGTTTTGGGGCAAAGACAGGCTATCCTGACCTGATGAATGCAGTGTGCTGTTGATGTTTATGTGTGGGGTTACTGATGTGCTAGTTTGTAATAAAATAGGTTCCAGCAAAAAAAAGAGAGAAATCCCTCCCCCACTGATGCAAAATCTGCTTTCAAAGTAGGAGATGGGCTGCCTTGTCAGCTGGGGTAATTTGGCTTATCAGATTTATTAACATGCTTGTCAGTAATACACGTTTTATCTGATGCTGTAATTTGTTTGCAGCACAAAGTCAGCTTGTTTAATAAGCTGCTGAGGCCTGGGCAGAGGGAGGCGGTGGGGTTTTTAATCAGTGTGTTGGGAAGAGAATAAGCACAGGAACTGTGTGTTTGTCCATCACGAGCCACGCACAGCGTCAGGCCTGTGTGAACGCTCCATGTAGTTACAGCAAGCAGGAGGCTTCGGGGCGGTGCTCAACACATTTAGGAATTTTTGTGTTTTCACAGCACTCCACTGTCTCTGTCTCCAGTGCCAGGCATTGAATGAGAGGCAACACCTTGGAGGGATCCCTGTTGGACAAACACACACACCCCCATTCACACAAGCTGTGTGTGATCCCCTTGTGTTCTGGCAGTGCACGTGTTGTACCTGCAGGTGACCAGCCTGGTGTGTCCTCACTGGTCTCTGCTCTCCCTTCACTGACAGCTCTGCCATACTGGATTGCAGACTCCCTTGGACTGTCTAGCTTCCAACATGTGTTTCAGGGCCAGAAAACCATGAGGCAGAGCTCTGCTAGCAAGCTCTCTGCCAACCTTGCATTTTTCTCCTCCCCATCTACCACTCCAAATCTGTCATCTATCAGGAAATACTGCACAAACTGCAGAACGTGATTTTTTATGTTAGTTGCTTTAGACAGAGAAACTTCCATAGCAGGGGCAACATGGAGAGGTAATGAATAAGCTGTCCTGTCACTGGAAAATCCACAGCACAGACCATTTGTCTTTCCAGCAGTGCTCATCACACTCCAGTGAGGATTGTACTGCTCTAGTTCTCAGGAAAAGGGATGTCCTGGAATTGATTTCCCTTCTCAGGGACTTACCTTGCTTCTCATCTTCCTGTGGTTTGACAACACACCACATACTCATCTCCCAGTACCACACTGGCCGTAGGTTGAGGAAGATAAAAATACTGGGGGAGTTGGCCACAAAAGAGTCTGAAGAGATTTTCTTCCTCCAAAGATGAGTTGTAGGTGGTTGCTACCTTTGGATCTGAGTATGAAGCACAAGGGAATTAGAGCAGATTTGGCCAGGTTTCTCAGAAAAACACAGCTGATTAAAGAAAAAAAAATTGTTGAATAAAATGTGTGCAACACATGAACAAGTAAACCCCCGTGCATGGCCATCTCATACAGCACCAGGAAACCTCCGAGGCTTCAGGTTCCTGGCCAGCCTTCCTTCGTTCAGCTGGCACGGGGTGTGTGTACTGTCTCGGCTGCACACAGGACAGAGCCGAGGGACACCAGCCCTCACGTTCAGGGCTGCCTGCACAGGCCCATCTAAAGGCATGCACTGCAGGCCTAGGGAACCTGACCACCAGATACACACAGCTCACAGTTTTTTTTGACATGGGCTGTACAGCCCCAGGTTCTCCCAGCAGCTGGAGCAGCCAGTTGCCAACCCCACGTGGCTGCTGGTGCTGCTGAAACAGGGCCAGCTTCCAGGACAGAGGCTCAAGTGATGGCAGCTGCTGCTGCAGAGGACTCACACATCACAGCCAAGGCAATTTTTAAGAGAAGATGAAGCTCTGCAAATTTTGAGTCTTGTAAACTAAGACTGGTCACACAAAGAAGTGTAAGTGAGGGAGATTGAGACCAAAGCCAAGCACCCAAATTTTAGTTCTTGCCTACATATCTACCAATGAAAATACATGAGACAAACTTTAAAAAGTGAATAAGCATCCAAAAATCCTCCAGCACCTTTGCAAATCTAACCAGTGATGTGCTGGTGCTTAACCAGACTTAAGTTCCTGACTTCAGGCATTAGGGATTTGAAACCTTCTCTTGCATCTTTTTCATCCTTCAGCAGAACATTTTCAAGTCATTTAGCAGGACTTACTTGAGAAACTGCAATTTTCCCTAGGAAAAAAAAGTATTTATTTTTTAGTACTAGTCTCTCTTAGGATCATTTATGTGTAGAGCAGGAAAAATTTTAGCACATCCAAGTTTTACTAAGTAAGGAGATGAGGATTACCATGTTTACTTTGTACTCTAAATCACATCAGCTTGGGGTGTATGGCAGAAGATGCAGGACATTGAGCACTGGATGTGATGGCAGAACAGTGCCAGCAGGGAACCCTAAACAGTGCCATAAGTTCACTCCCCGAGAGTGATTTGTCCACATTGTTGCACTTTCACACTCTTCGTGAAAGCAAAGGAACTTTTATGAGAGGGTGATGTGAAGTCGAAGTCAGTCTGTTTCCAAATCCAAGAGTGTTTGTCACTGGGGATCAGCAATAAGCAAATGCAACTCTTTTGCCTGTATGTTAATACAAGGCACCAGGGAAATGTCTGCATATTTTTTCGTACATACTATGAGTTAGTTATTACCACAAGACTTTTCTTTAAAGTCATACTGAAAATATTTTCCCTAAGAAAACAGTAAATGATTGGAAAAGCAAATAAATCAGTGTTTAAAGGCTTGTTATCTTACTATCCTTACTGCAGCTGGCTCCTGCAAGCTCTGATGATGGATGAGCACATTAGAACTGCACGTATTTAAGGCACTACACGCTTTTCAGTGCCAGGAGCTTAAAGTACACTGTCAAGTTATAAATCACAGGCCAAAGCTGTGCCTTGACATCAGGCACTCCAAACAACTCAAATGGCAGTACTATTTTAAAGTCCTTGCATGCTTCTAATAATATAGTAGATTTGCTTTTAATTTATGTTTTCACCATGTTTGTTTGCATTTTGCTCAGCTTGAGCAGGCAAAATGGGAGGTACATATCCAGTATATCTCAGTTCTGGTTGTATGTGCTAACTGTGTTCAACTTGCAAATATTGCAGGGAAATGTTAATCTAAAGCACTTTGGGAGAAATTATTTCTATTATATTTGGCTTGTTTGTTTTTAAAACCAGGGTATTTTTTTTTCTTTTTATGAAACTTGAAACTTGAGTTAAAATGTCTTATCCTTCTCTTGGGATGTGGAACAAACTGACCTCTTCCCTGCTTAGTCTTTCCTGATGCCCTACACATTCTGCCTGCCTGTCCTCTCTGACTGTACTCCATGGAGCTGTTGGTTAGCACTCCTCTGCAGCTCCTTCCACCTGCACATGTTGCAGAACACAACAGTCACCCGTGAACTGGTGCTTTGGTTCTGTCTCTGTTCTGGTTAAGACTCATGTATTCTCTCTTTAGGTGCAAAATTTCCCATTAAATGGACTGCACCAGAAGCGGCACTGTATGGAAGGTTCACAATAAAGTCAGATGTGTGGTCTTTTGGGATCCTACTGACAGAGCTGGTAACAAAAGGGAGAGTGCCATACCCAGGTAAGAAAAATGTCCTGCTTCACCTGGAAAAAGGAGTGGGAATGGGCCATATGTTTAAACTGGAATGTTTATTTATATTCACTGAGCTCAAAGGAGAATGGCTATAATGTGTAAGTTTTGTGTATGCTTGAAAACAGTTCTGACTCAAAGCTGCTTTGTGATGGTCATGATAAAAATGACAAGGGGGCAATTCAACATTCTCATTTCTAATGTTTTAATTGTGCTCAGTTCAATTAATATAATTTCTAGACAGCTAATGAAAGCAGTGTAAAATTATTATATTCTGGAGCAAATAGCTCTCCATAGTATTGCATTTACTTTAAGATACCAACAGTTAAACTCCCACAGAGGTCTTACTCCATTTTTTCTGTCAGTCTGGTTCACTGCAAGGTTTGATGGCTGTCTGAACGTCTGGTATTATCAAATCTCTTTCTCATGAACTCTTACATTTCAGTCCTTGCTTTTGAGATGGATGGAAAGGGAAGAAAATAGTTCTGTAATGTGCAGACCAGAGCTCATGGCAGGGTCACAGCAGGGCCAGATTCTCTGCATGGGGGAACTGGAGGCCCCATGGCTCTTTGTTGAAACCCTGCCAAGTGTCCAATGGATTAAGATTTGTAGGAGGGGGTGATTGGATCTGCCTATGCAGAAAGAGCTTTTCATTCTGTTGCCCCCCTGAAGATTGTAGGCATTCAGGTGAAGAGGAAAGGGGTGAGGTGAAAGCCATGCATTACACGGAAAAGAATTTAATCCCTTCTTTTTCTCCTCAGCACACATATTTATAACAGGGCATGCTCTGCATTTAAAGATGCATCTAGCTGCATTTTTATTCTTTTTATTAAAAAATAAAATTCTCTAAATACTCAACAGTCTGTGTGCATTGCAGCTGATGTAATGGAAAGTGCCATACAGCAGTTTCAATTTTCCAGTCTGTGCTGTGATCAAGCAGTCAGATCCATATATCAAACTGAGCAGGAGAAGCATCAAGGTGGAGTTTAGTTTATCCTGTGGTGTCTCACACCACTTCAGAAGCCTGAACTCAGCAAAACTAATCTTCCAGATTTTTACCAGGAATTTCAAGTTTGCCAGCACCTAGCAGCCAGTAGCTGATAATTTGAGAAGAAAATATGGGGACTGGAAGGCATCTCACGATCAGCAGTGAGCTTTGGCATGATTAACAGGGAGCAGCTTAGCAAAGGTGTGGCTGTGACAACTGAATGAGGTAGCAGAAAATATGATGGCACGTTTCTGTGGGATGGATGAGTCCCTCTGCCCAGCACTTCCCCATGTGGGGTGTTCCCTCCAGTCAGAGCAGCTGTGTCACCAGTCAGCACAAAGGTCTTCCTGCCATAATTCCTGATAGTGGTGTGGGAAAGCTATGATTTCTGCAGGCTTATTGAGGGTTAAACGCAGACATGAAATGGTGCGCAAAGGTCAAAGACAGAAAAAAGATGTGTAAGATTTAGTTGCTGCAGCGTTGCTCCCTGTGGGCAATGTTCCTGGCTGGGCTGCAGGAATTCTCTAGTGACTGCTAGCAGAGTGAGTGCACAAGGGCTGTCACCAGCCAGGGCAGACTTAAGGTGAAAATCCCATTCCATGCAACAACAAGCCCTATGTTTACTCACAAGTCTGTAACTGAACACAGTGGTGGCCATGGCTGCAGAGGATGTCTGCACTTCATAAATGTTTCTTTCCCTCACCAAAGGAGAAGGAGTCCAGAGGATGTGTGGTTAAGTGCTTGCAATATATAACTTCTTCTAGGAGCCATGACAGTAATCTCAGGCATGGGCTGTGTCCTGAAATTCTGGACAGTTTTATTACGTGGCAGCTTGAGCATATCAAAGACAACCAGCGGCATCTCTCCTCTTTCAGCACCATCCTACCCTTCATCCCTCACTACATAAAGCCCTCACATGCCGAAAGTCCTTCCAGCTCACTCTGCTCCACCTGCACTAGGAAGACACCAAGTACCTGTACCTGGAAGCAATTCTTTGTGTGTTACATATCACTAAGTCAGTAATTTTCTGGACAGTCATGTACTCCCTTGGCTACACCCTGCCCATGCTCTATGCCAGGGCCATTCCTCCCCAGCAGCACTCCCCCATTGCTCATCCAGGAGGCCTTAACCATTCTCATGGTTACCATCACTCCCCTCTGCCAGTTTTACCTAAGGGCAGCCTGGATCTTACATCTGGACGTCCAAAGTCTTTACAGATTTCAGTCCAGTCTCATTCTGCAGACCCTAACTGGGAAAGCCTTTATAGGCTGAGGCAACAGTGGAGAGGAACTGGGGCCTTCTCAGAAGGATCTGTCTGCAAGTGGATTGAAAAGAGAGTTTGGATTTCCCAATGTGACAAAGGCCTTCTGAGCTCCTTAGAAAAGACTCTCTTTTCCCCTGACATAGAAAGGACCATCTATCTCCTGCTTCCTGCTGGGAAGAGGAAGGTCCTTGTGAAGGACAAAGTTTTCATGAATACTTATCCCTATCTGAGATAGGGAGTAGGGGCCAGATGCACCCACAGGGCTTTTCCTGCCATCATGGCATGGCTTGCACGAGGAGGAAAAAAGGGATTTCAGTCACCTGACTCAGCCCTTTTCACCCAAGTAGGCAATCCATAGGTGAGAGAATGAGGTCTGTTGGCACTGCCAGCCACTTTGGCACCCAAGATGTGACACTGAAAAGTGTCAGCCTTGAAACAAAGAGGGTCATGGAGCTGTCTGTCTGCTGTAATATCCAGTTTCTGAAATAGTTGTGGGCATGTTGCCCTGATGTTCCTGCTTACAGCTTGTAGCAGGCTGGGGGAAGTGGAGAGAAGCCCTCAGACAAAGGGATTGCTCTCTTGCCTGACAAGCTCTTAGTGCCTGGAGAGATGATTTATAGCACACATCCCAGACCTGGGGTGGTACCCATGCCTGCAGGACACCATACCTCGTGCCTCCCGATGTCTGGAACCAGGCATTGTTTTAAGCTTGTGTAGAAGGAGGGAGAAGCACAATGAGTAGGAGAGAGGGGGAAGGCGGGCAGTTTACAGAAGGGAAGCAGGCTGGGTGGAACAGAACTTGGCATTCTTTGTCCTACAGATTTCAACCAGTTCCTGTCCTGATGCCCCATTTTGGAAGAGAGGCTGATGCAGTGGTGAGATGTATGAACAGTAAAGATTTTGTTGGTGGAGATGAAGATCAGGCTGAAGTTCATAATCAAGCCTTGCCCCAGACCCTATAGCTCCCACAAGCAAGACTAACTTTTTGGCAGGTGTCCTCATGTTCATACCTCAACCAAGCCTGTTTCTCTGTCAGCGATCATAATGGACCACTATGATAACTAATTTATGCACTTTTTTAATGCTTTCTTATTCTTCTCACAAGGCAGCAGATCGAAATAAGCAACTTTCACAGTCTTTCTGGGCATTGAGGTTCTTTTTCCATTATTACAGTGGAGAAATAAAAAATAGGTAGGGCAAGAGGAGGAGCCAAGCTTAAGAAATAGTCTGCTTAGTGGATCTTTTTCAGTGTCAGTTTCTTTTCTCTTTGACAAATGTCCTTCCTAGCAGTAGTTGGAGAATTTGTGGGGTTTTAACATGCTGCCTTTTGGATAGGCAAAAATCTCAGCCACACCAAGCAGGCACCTCTGACCTTGCCCCTTCTGCTTTCTGCTGCACTTGTCATGTCAAGAGCATTTTCATTTTAATTCTAGTGTGACAGCCACCACGATGCTACCCACATTGCTGCCTCTGGGCAGGCTGGTCTTGGAGTCTGGGCTCCAAGCAGCCCTGCAGCCTTCAGGCAGCTGTATGCAGCCTTCTCATCCCTGGGGGATTTTACTTCTCGTTATCCTGCTCTGATTTTGTTAGCAATAAATTCAGGTGATATCTCTAGTTCTAGCCTGTTTTGCCCGTGACACTATTTGGCGTGTGAACTATCCCAGTCCTTATCTCAACTATGAACCCTTTGTTATATTTTCTCTTCCCTGTCCAGCTGTGGAGTGGAGTGAGAGACAGGCTTTGGTGGGTGCTTGGCATCTACCATCTAAGAAAGCAAGAACAAAGTATCCTAAAACAATCACTCTCATCACTGGACTTCACATGTCCCAAAGTAATCTGTACAGCTCATTAGTTTGGATGCAGGGACACTCCCTAGTTACAGTAATGTTTCCTGTCTTCTGGAAGAGCAGCATTGCCCATACCCGTGCTGTTTGCACATCTGCTGTGCTCCATCTAACCAAGCTCCTAAGAGCACACCAAAGTACTTTCCAGTGTTTTCTTTAGCCACTGGAATGGAAATGGAAACTCCACTTGCTCTTTTGTGTCACAGGAACTCTTAAAGTAACTCTTAAAGTCGTTGTAACTTACAGTTCCTGCAGCTTTTCTAGGAAAAGCCAAGCAGTATTGCGTTTCTGCCCCCAGTCTATATGGGCAGTAGATTTTTATTGTACTGAGCATTAGAGTGGCCATATCCTGTGGCATCCTGAGATTATTGAAGGTTTCACTAATAAAGCTGGATGGTGGGAGGTTATTTGATTTTTTGGTCTTCTCAGGGAATAAAAAGCTAATGGAAAAGCAATCTTTTGGAAATTTGATGTTTTCTTCTTGGTCCAAATCGTAATTCTAGAAACATCGTGAGCACAAGCTGATTTCTCATAGAATTCTAGAATGATAGAATAGTCTGGGTTGGAAGGGACCTCTTAAAGGTCATCTAGTACAATCCTACAATAAGCAGGGATATCTCAGGTTACTCAGAGCCCTGTCCAGCCTGAACTTGAATGTTGCTAGGGATGGGGTGTCCATGACCACGTGGGCAACCTGATCCAGTTTTTTACCACCCTCATTGTAAAAAACCTTTTTTTCTTACACCTAATCCAAATTTAGTCTCCTTCAGTTTAAAACCATTACCCCTTGTCCTATTGCAACAGGCCCTGCTAACAGGCCCTCTTCAAGTACTGAAAGGCCACAATAGGGTTTCCCCAGAGCCTTCTCTTCTCCAGGCTGAACAATCCCGATTTTCTCAGCCATTTCTCATTTCAGAGCCCTTCTCTGGACTTGCTCCAACAGGTCCATGTCCCTTCTGTGCTGGGTACCCCCGAGCTGGATGCAGGACTCTAGGTGGGGGTCTCACCAGAGCAGAGCAGAGGGGCAGAATCCCCTCCCTTGCCTTGCTGGCCACACTGCTTTGGATGCAGCCCAGGACACATTTGGCTTTCTGGACTGCAGGTGCCCATTGCCAGCTCATATCCAGCCTCTCATCCACCAGCAGCACTTGAGACCTTCTCGACAGGGCTGCTCTCGCTCTGTTCATCCCCCAGCCTGGATTGATAGCAGGCGTTGCCCCAGCCCAGGTGGAATAGCTGTACCCAACAAAAGAATATTGCTGAGTATTTTATTTCACAGATTTAAGGATTTTAGGATAAACTTTTAAGGGGTCTGGAAGCATACTGCAAGCAGAATGTCATTTATTATTTACTAAGAGTTGAAACTCTTGGGTATTCATTAGGAGAGAGGAGTTGTACAAACTGCTCAGATATTCTCTCTGTGGTGTTAGACGTGCAGATATGACAGACTCCTGCTATCAAAAGAAAAACACAAAACTTGCAGGATAAGAGAAGTCTATAGAATAGGTTTGTAAACATAAATTACAAATGTTTAAGAGGTAAAATGTATATCTGAAGCACTGCTATTTTTATAAGTCTGACTAATATTCCAATTGATTTAGAAATAAAAGTCTTTGAAATTCTGTTTTTAAATTAGCAGTTCATGTCAAAACCAACAGAATTTCTTTGGCAAATCCTAGGTGCTTCAGCCCTTGCTGGATGTATGAATTCCAGTGAGGAACATGAGGATTACTTGGTTTAGTTTCGTAGCTGGGGTTTACTGCGAGGGAAGGGAAAGGAGAAAGGAGAAAGAAGGTCATTTTCCTGGATTAAACTATGATGAGAAAACCTGGCTTGACTCACTTTCCAGGGACAAAAAAATGACTGATTTCAGACAGTAATGTCTCTTTCATGTTCTTTTTTCTACCTTTTTGTTAAACAAAGGGAAGTGAAGAGCTGTTTATGTTTTTCCTCCCCCTTCTGTCTCCTCGGGGTTTTTTTTCCAGCACACAGTTCGTTATCAGGTTTCAGAGTGTGCTTTGCAGCACTGAATAAACCACTGGATAAAAATACCAAACATTTGATATCTTAGAACAACAAATCAGTTGGGAAGGAGCTTTTCTGCTGCTGTTGCTTCCATCCATGTTGTACTTAAGGGTGTATTGCCAAAATAAAAGCAAGGAATGCAGTTTGTTAATGGTTTAGGTATATACAACAGATGAGTTACCAGTAACAGTTATTTTCATAGCCTTTAATATGTAAGGGAAGCAAAGCACAGCAGAAGTTCTCACCCTAAAATACAAGGTAATTCAGCTGATTCCAAGACAAGAATATGAAAATAAAGGTGCATATTTTTGTTCAAAAAACAAATTTACAAAACTAGTATTGAGAACACAATGTGAACAAATGTGCATGTTTTTTTCTCATAGTATCTTGAAAACAGCAAGGCTAGAAAGTTTGGGTTGATGCTGCCTTGGGTTTGTGATGTCTAACAGACCAGTAGTGTTGTTTTGTAATCTAATGGAAAAGTAAAATATCTTTGGAAATGTTCTTGCTGGATAGTGAGGAGCACCCAAATGTTTATTCAGTGTGCTCTGGTTTGTTGTGAGCCTCTGTGACCTAACAACATCACTTCAGAGTTGATAATACAGGAGAACCTTAACTCTACGCAGAATCTGATGTCTGCAGAGGATTGTTATTAGTCTATTGTTATTGTAGCTATTGTGGCTATTAAATGTTTTCATCATTTTGAAGTCCTAACCATGGTCCACTTTAGGTGCCCTACAAAGTGTTTGCTCCTAGTTATAAACCTGTAACACCAAAAATACAGTGGGTGGATGCAGCTGAAAAATGAAACACAAGAAACCAGTGCTGAAGTGTTGGTCTGCAGGTTAGGGAATACCTTAAATCAGTAATCTAGCCTTTCTTTTTGCAATTATCCCTGCTAAAGGGAACGTTAAGGAGAGGCCTGTAGAGTATGAGACTTTTTTGGAGAGGCTCCTCCATGCACAACAGGCAGCAAAAGGAACGGTGCTCTACTTTTCCTTTCTCCTTTCCCTTCCCTCACAGTAAAGCCCCTATATGAAACTAAACCAAGTACTCCTCATGTTTGAAAATGGGAGGTGCTGCAGTAAGCTAAGCAGAACCATGCTGTGACCACAACATGGATAATTGAGAGCCTAAATATAAATATAAGGAGTAAGTGGGGAGACCGTGCCAGGGGTGGTCACAGTGACAGGATAGGAATATGATCCTTGCCCAGATGCTGCAAATGGATATCAGTAGGAGAAAATTACCTTGACAAGATAAGAGGAAAACAGGTTTTGTAATCCTAACATGAGATAAGAATCTAGATATGGATGGTCAGGAAAGGCTGTATTTTGCAGATGTTTCTTTCAAAGCACCTTTAATAATTAAACACAGCCAGGACATGAGGATACAGACTAAAGACCAAATCCAAGGTTACAGCCAAGTTACCAGTCTAAATGCTATGTATCATAAGGATTTTATTCCCTGTCATGGCTTAACCCCAGCCAGTAATTTAAATACCACACAGACACTTGCTCACTCCCACTGCCCACGCCTGGCCCCTTAAAGGTGGGATGGGGAGGAGAATCAGAAAAAAGGTAAAACCTTTTCTTCTTATCTTGGCAGGGTAATATCCTCCTACTGATATCCAAGAGGTTGAGATAATAACAGTTTAATAACTGAAATAAAGTAAAACATAATAATAATTGTAATGGAAATGAAAAAGAGAGGCATATAAGCCAGGAAAAACAAATTATGCACAATACAGCTTCTCCCAGCTTCTTGTGCACCTCCTCACTGGCGCATGAGAAACTGAAAAGTCCTTGACGTAGGATAAACTCTACTTATCAACAACTAAAACATCAGTGTGCTACTGACATTATTCTCATACTAAATCCAAAACACAGCATTGTACCACCTACTAGGAAGAAAGTTAACTCTATCCCAGCTGAAACAAGACATTTCTACACGTCAAAGTGCAGAGTAGCTAAATTAATCTGAACTGAAGAAGGTGATTGAATTATTCCTCACAAATAAGAATACAAAAAATAAAATGTTTTGGGTTCTGGAGGTGGGACAAGATAACTCTTCAAAAAGGACACCCTGAAAGAAGAAAGTGGAGGATTCCCAGGGAAGGATAGTGTCATGGAAGCCAGGAAGAGGATAAGCTAACAGAAAGTGCAACATCGAGGTGCTGGTTTCTAGATTTGGTCAGGGAGAAACTTAAGGGTCCCTGCAAGTTCTCCTGCAGAGCTGCTTGGCAGGACCTCCTAAGTCAGGAGAATGAATCCTGGAAGTATTTTTCAGCAGGGGACGGGCAGGGCAAGCACAAAGCTTGCAGTCAGCATGCAGGCTTCCTCTGAAACACCTCTGCATGCCTGCGGTGCCAGTCTTACCTCTGGTACTGTTAAAAGGAGAGTACTGGGTGAGAGATGTAAACTAAAGCTGAGGGTGACTGCAATTAATGGTTGGTGAAAAGCACTTCAGCAGAGGAATTAAGGGGTTACATAGAAAAGAAAAAGTAGCAAAGGGCCTGGCCTGACTGTCAGAGTCAAGCAAGATGAGTCATCATCCCTGGAGGCATTTAAAAGACTGTAGACGTGGTGCTTGGGGACATGGTTTAGTGGTGGACTTGGCAGTGTTAGGTTAACAATTGGACTCAGTGATCTTAAGGGTCTTTTCCAACCTCAGTGTTTCTATGATTCTGTGAAGGTAATACAGCTTTTTACTTTTTTCTTTTGAGAGAGAGCAACCTATGGTTTTTTCTTTAGTGGAGATGTTTTGCTTGGCATTTGACTTGTCTTGTGAGCAGCTTTGCTCTGTTTTGGTTTGGGATGGAACAGTCAAAGATGATAGAAACTGTACTAACCAGCACAGATGGAGGGAGTACAGGTCAGCAGCAATAAGCTTCTGGGCTGACACTGTGGGCAGTGCTGCTGGTAGACAGCCCTGGTAGCCAGGAGTAGCAGAGTTGGTTTTTGAAGTCCCTGCAGCATGACCTCATGAATACTTTCAGAAAGGCCCACTCTCAGTGTGAGCTTTTCAAAAATTCATCATAATTTCTAGAATTTTGAATTTTCCATTTTTTGCAATGCATTTGTTTTCCTTAAGCACATCACATATTACATTTCACGGCTCCTGCTGTCAGAGAGGGAAAGCACCAAATCCTGCCCATTGTGAGTAAGCCAAGAGGGTAAGCATGGGAGCTATGTTCTGTTCATCACTGGATCCTAAAACCCTCCACTGAGAAAGAAAATAGTCCAGGTTACCTTGCAACAGATGAGGAGCTGAAACAGGACATCAGTGTGGTTTTGTTTTGCTTGTCTTAACCAAAAGAAATTAGTATGATTGAGCAAACCACGTGTATTGTAGATATAGTTATACTTGGTTAATTTTCCTGTAATTTACTGTGGATTTGTGTGCCCTTTTCAGGCATGAATAACCGTGAAGTCTTGGAGCAAGTAGAACGAGGTTATCGGATGCCATGTCCTCAGGACTGTCCCATCTCCTTGCATGAGCTTATGATTCACTGCTGGAAAAAAGACCCAGAGGAGCGTCCAACTTTTGAATATTTACAGGGTTTTCTTGAAGACTACTTCACTGCAACAGAACCCCAGTACCAGCCCGGTGACAACCTGTAAATCCCTGGTTTTTCCAGACACTGTCATGAATTACCAGGTGTTTCTCAGCCCTGTCCCACCTGCTCTCCACCTTCCAACTCTGTGATCGGCTTCTCCAGAGTGCAACATCTTCCAGCACTGCAGTGCACAGGAGGGGCTGAAGCTGGGAACTTCAACAGCCCTTGCCTATGACCACTTGTCCTAATAATCTGAATGTCCTGGATGAAAAGGAGAAAAACACTTCTTTTTTCTTAAGCAAAGACTCCAAAACTGCATTGTATTGATGTTATGTAAACTGCAAAACCTCTGTTCATTGTAAATAGTAACTCAGTGCCAATAACTGATCCTAGTGCTTTCCTTTTTTTAAAATGCAAAACCTATGTGATTTTAACTAGTCTTCTCCTGATTCAACTAAAAGTATTATTTTCCAGAAGTGGCCTCTTTGTCTAAAACATTTTTTTTTCATGTTTTAACAAATAAAAAATCAGGACAGGTGTTTGGGTTTTTGCTTTTTTATATATAAAATATATATAATATATATACATACCTGTACATACAGTATATGGGTGCTATTGCAGAGGAGGCTCATTTGGAATTGAATGAATCCTGCTGCAGCTGTACCCAGAAAGCGATAATTTTACTGCAGACATGAAAACACTGGTGGGATTCTGAAAGCCAGTGATCTAATTTTTGGCTTTTGCCAAGCATGATTTTTTTAAATTGGATTGCACTTTTTGTTTATGATTATGTACCTGTAGATGGTTGTAACTTTGCTCTTTCAGGAATCACGTGCTGTATTTACAGTAATGTTTCCAATGTTTGACAAGTGTGTGATGATTTGTTCTTGAAATTAAAACGAACATATTTAAAGCAAGAAAACTACACCATCACTGTTTGAACTGGAAAATTAAAACTGCAAGGACTTCTTGTATCAAAACATGTATACTGAAATGTTTCAAAAAGATTTATTAAGCAGTGTAATTCACATTCAAACTTAAAATCATAGCATTTTAGCCATGTCCCCCTGCTAAACTGTTGGTCATGCAACTAGGATTTTTCTGTTTTATGTGTAACATTTTTCCATTGTAAAATGTGTGTTAAGTGTCCTGTACTGCTAATGAAATTACTTTCTCTGTGTCTGCAAGTTCTCCAGTGGAATTACTATGCACTTCTTTACATTTCATGGGGGATGCACAGAACAAAGTATTACCTTTTCAGTTGTCTGTACCAGCCTTGAATTACTTACGTTTAACCAAAAAACACAAAAAAAAATTCCTTTCTATTTCTATTGAGTTTTTAATACTGAGTTGCAAATTTTAAAGTCTTAATTACATTTTGTTATGGTTTATTTGCAAGTTTACATTTTAAAACTGTTTAACTTTCTTAATTTAGTAATTAAAAAAAAGAGCATTTTACATTTGGATAGTTGTTTTTTTGTTTAAACTGTGGAGCTAATGGTGGACATGAGATTAAAACTTTTCAAGAAGGGGTGTCATGCCGCTTGGGGCATCATATTTCATAGGAGCATGCAGACCAGTAACCTATGGGACATCATTTTCCAAATTACAAAGTCAATATGTTTTTAAACAGCTGGAGTTCAACTGTAAGGAAGATGGCTGAATGCATTGCTAGTCTCATTTCTCTGTTCTACAGCAGTTTGGTTCTTTATTAGTTCTGTTGCATTTAACATGAATACTCTTACAAGTGTTGCAGGAAAAGCTTTTCTATGTCTTGTATTGCTGTTACTGCTTTAAAAGATGGTGGCCAACTAAGACTTCCTGCCAACCGAAACTTTTTTTTTTAAATTACTTAGTACTTAGATTGTGAATTCATATCCTGAAGATTCACACATTTTCTAAAGAGAACCTTTCTTCATTTGTGAAAACTAACCCAATCATGAATTGAGATTCAGAGAACAAATTGTCATCGTTGTTTTAATATTTTCTATACAAAACTTTGACTGAAAATCCTCTTGCAAAGGAGGCTTCCACACTTAGCCTTTCTCAAAGTGTGAATTTATATGGCAATGTTGCTTGTTACCAGATTTCCATGATAAATTGGTTAACGTTTTACATGTAGAGTCTATAAGTAATGTTATGTACATTATATATTCAATGTTGCTGTACCTGTAGCTGTGGAGTACTGAAGAGGCCATGATCCTTGTTGGACTTCTAGCTTCCTCTTAGTACTTACAAAGCAAGTCGTGGCCCTCTTTTTTTTTTCCCACAGCTACCCCCCTGCCTTAAAATATCATCCATGGAACTGAGGACTCCATAGTAACTCAGTGGGCTGGCGAAGCCAAAATGTCAGCTCCTCAGCCCAGAGCCCGGTGGCGAAGCGTGGCCATTCTGCCAAGTTCCTTAGCAGCCTTTGCTGTGCCACAAACTTAAGTGCAGTTTCCATCTGTAATGTGGGATGAGCCTAAAACATTAGTTTGCCTCTGTTTCTTGTTGGAAGTAAGACTCAGATGGGGCGTTGTTGGGGTTTTATGGCCTTTATTTCTGATTCTTGGGTTTGCTGTTTCTTGTATTGCATTCGGTCTCTGAGTACCATGTTGGTCTCTGCCGGATCTCTGCCTGCAGCTGGCTTGTGTGCAGACTGGTGCCACTGTTGAGTGGCAAATCCAGACCATTTCTCATCGGTAGCTCTTCTGCTTCTTTTTCTTAATGTTGGGAGTTTTGTTGTTTGGGTTTTTTAATCTCTCAAATAAAAACATTAGCAAAAAATTGAAACAAGGTTGTTAGGTTTTCTTGCTATAAATTAATAAAAGCCTTTTCTTAAGCACTGTGTATACACCACAAATAGCTGTGTGGTGACTGTAAAAGTAGGATTTATAAGATTAATAATCTTCTGTTCCTTCCAGTAGTTTTTTAATGTAAGGCTAAATAAATTCCAGATAAACACAATTGGCCAAATGCTCCCCCCACCAGCCCACCTGACTCCCAACCAATCCATGGTGTGGTGGCTGAGTTCCAGAAGATGTCTTCTGTCCCAGGAAAAGTGACAGGTGGAAATAGGACACTGTCGTGAAAGGGATGGCTAGTATTGTTATTATATTTCTGTGAGAAGGCAATTATGTGAGACTTGGTGTTTGAAAAAGACAAAAGTTTGTCAAAGGCACTAACATGATATTCTTTGGCTTTTGTAAACAGTGCTCGACTTAGTTCTGGGTGACACTCTGGTTTTGATTTAATTACCACTGTAGAAAAACAAAGTAAATACAAACCAGAAAAGTGATTAACTGCTAAAATTACAATAATAATCACAAACGGAAAATCTGTCTCCAGTGTGAGTGTTTCTCCTGAAGCCTCTAGACTGGAAAGGACTACCTGCAGCCCAAGAAGGCAGATTGCTAAATGTACTTGACCTTGCCACGTTACTTCAAGGTGAGTGGAAAGTTGCTCAAATTTATTTTAACATGCACCATCCTTTTCTCAAGTGCTGCAATAAAAAATGCAGCACGCTAATGAATGCTACCATATTGTACCCAAGGGGCTTAAGGGCCTCACACGAGGCTGAGCCCAAGCATGCAAGAGCTATTAGGAGATATACAGTAGCTCCTCTTCTAAAGTGTAGACAATATTCATTCATCAAAGAAGCCTCTTCCTGTCTAATGGGAAATTACCACCAGCAGTGCAGACAAAAGGATATTCATTTTCTCCAGTTGTGTCAGTTTGAGAGTCTGTCTGTCTTTCAAGAATAATTGAAATCTGTTTGTAGCTCAGAAATCTCATTGTGTTCTGCAGTCTTGGAAAGCAGTGATTATAATTTCCTGTGATTCATACACAGGGATATTTTATCACTGAGGGAACTCCTGTCAACTGCAGCAGCATTCCCTGCCATCTTAACTGAAGAGAGGGGCACTTTAGTTTCAGAATTTCCTGCACAGACCAAACCAGAACCCATGTTCTTTTAGCAGAAAAGGAAAAGAGGCCCCTTGCTGGGATTGCCACATGAGTAGGGTGCTAGTGTCGCTCTCTCAGTGTTTCTAAATTTCTCAGGAGAACTGCTGAGGCTAAAACCAGGTTGCTGAGGTTAATTTTGAATGTTAGAGAGGAAATACTGGCTTCCCTTTAAGTTTGTGAGATATTTTCTGTTGACTTTTAATACAGAGCCTATTCTTACGTGTATGTGTGTGTACATTTATCTGTAACTCAAAAGGAAATTCACACATAAAAACATCTACACAAACATCAGTCCATGTCCTTGTATTCCTCCCCTGTAGCTGAATGCTTTAACAAAAATATAAAACTGGGACATGAGTAGATTAGAGGACAAAATGTTAACAACAAAAGAGCTGTTCTTTTTTCTTCTTCTTCGTTTTCCTTTTTTTTTCCCCTGCTGGTTCCACTACAGGATCTGTTACAATCCCTATTCCCAGACCAGGAGAGGTGGTAGCAGCAGGCACTGCTGCTACAGCCCAGAGATGCCATGGGTCTCTGGCTACTGCAAAGAGCGACCTGCAGTTGATTTTAAAGTCAGGGAGAGAAAACATTTCTCCCAAGGGCATGGCCGCAGTTTGGAGCCTGCGGCGGGAGTGTGCAGGAGTGCTGAGAGAAGTGCCCTCCCAGGAAAGCCAGGTCATTAGCTGGTAGGCACTGCATCGTGTCGTGGAGAGGCAGAGCCAAAGGTTGCAGCAGCAGCTGTGTTTACAGTGCCTGTGCTCCCTTGTGCCCAGGGATTTGGGTGATGAGATTAGAGCAGGCTGAGGAGCATGAACTGCAGTTTCTGCTCCCAAATGTAAATATCTTCTCCGTTACAGCATAGAGGAAAATAGTGCTTGTTCAAGATGGGGAAACAAACCACAGGATTGGTGCGGCCTGTGACTGCAGGGCAAGTGTTGGTTCTGCCTGACCAGGCCAGATGGAAGTTTGATTGTTTGGCTCATTGTTGGGAATAACTCAGCATTAAGCTCTGTGAATAGCTAAAAGGGCAAAGAGCAAAGAAATGAGATTATCCTCCTTCCTCTATAGTCAGGCTAGAGCTTGCCAGGGGCTCTGGTTTGCTTTTTTGTACATCAGCATTTGTTGCTGAGCTCCTGCACCCAGAGCCTTGTGAAGTTTGCTCAGCTACCTATTGTCACAGCTTCACACAAGCTTCCTGAGCCCTATAATGGATGAATTCTAATCTGGAAAAAGAAAAAAAGAATGCAGGGATGCTTTGTGACTGTTGGGGCTCAGCCTGATGCCAGAGGCCTGTCCGTGAGCCCTGGCATCCCTGGTGCTTTATTCACTGCTGCAGTTCAGGCTCTGGGCTGCCTCTCCATCCTACAGGCTGCTGGATTTCCCCAGCTAGAAGATGCTACTCATATAGGAAGGGTGCCTGGTGTGGTGGTCCCAGCACACCCCTCGTGGCACTACACAGGGCCAGGGCCATCTCTGCTCCTGGGACAGTCTTCCAGGAAAGAGTGGCAATGCAGAAGGGGCCTGCAGCTTCCCTGGAGGCCCCTTGGACACCCAGAGCTGCCGTGCTCTGTTGGCAGCAGCTCAGACACGACTGCATGGAGCTGCTGACGGGTCTTTTGTTGACTTGGCTAGGGCTGTGTTGGTACAGCCCGTAGTCCCAGTGACAATGGAGAAGCAGATGCTAATTCCTGCCCTCCTAAAAAAGCAAAGGCAACAAGCCACATGGGGAACAGCTTTGTGTCTTAAAGAGAGAGGACTAGGTACGTTTGATCACACTAGAGCTCAAGTGTTCCCTCAAATTCCCATGCCTCCCAAAAGCAGTGCAGCCGCCAGCTGAGCTTTGTCTATGACCTCATATACATCCAGTGTATAAAACACATACCACATATTGAACATTTACATATGGTACATGTCTTTTGTTCCACTCGGGTGGCTTTTTCTTCCCCTCTCCCCCACCTCTTGCCCCATTACTCATCCACGCAGCTCCCCTCACGTTATTCTGGACGTGTCATTTCTGAAGGACTACACATCCCTGTCCTGCGGAGAATGGGGGCTCTGTTAATTGTCAAATGTTGAGTGGGTAATAATCAATGGGTGACTAATTGGATGCATGAGGGAATAAAATAGGTATTACTTAGCTTCTGCTCTTAATTAAGAGGATGCATGATGCTGTGGGGAAAACCTTAACAAATGGCAGGAGGGGTTTTTGTCATTATGCAGGGTTTAATTAGAAGCATTGCACAAGCTAACATCCAGGTACTGTTTGCTTTCCTTTCAGGTGTCTCTCCACGGTGTGACTGAAAAATGCCAAAGCAAGAGCCTTAAAATAAAGTACATGGAAAATATTTCTGCAGGCATGTGCCTAGCAATGTAAACAGCAAGACGTGGAAGAAAGCCCCAGTTTTTCCTCACAGTGCAAAAGCAGCAAGGGGCAAGCCACATGCAGAGAACCAGAGTGAGACCATCATGCATGTTATGCTGAGGCAGAGGGGGTTAAAGGCTCACTGCAATGTCTCTAGGTTAATTCACAGCACCAACGTTAGGAGCAACATGACAGCGCTTTATTTAAACAGTTAATCACTTGGAAGCAAAAACATTCATGATTTATTTTTCCAAATATAGAGACGTGGTAGGAAATGTGAGAAGGGGCACTCAACACCAACACTTTCTTCCTAATGAAAGAAGGTATTACAATTCCTGCAGGATTAGGAACCATTAAAAAAAAAAAAAAAAAATCCGTGTTATTTGCCTTGCCAATGAAAACCATCCTGCACTTGGATCTGTACTTTTTATGACAGGCCCAATATGACTCATCACATTCTGCTTGTAAATAATGTACAGATGAGATACTAACTTTAGAGAGTTCAGAGTTTGATCTGGCTTACAGTGAAGCCAGTAGGACGACTTCAAAAATACAAAAGAGCCCTTCAGAAAGCAATTAGGATGGCTACAGTTTTGGGGATGAGGGAGGTTTCTGAAATGCTGAAATAAACTTGGGTATCTGTTGTCCAAGTTTCCTAATCCAAAAATGAGTTAATTGACAGCAGTTTCTACAGCTTTGTGGGAGGGTACTTAGTTTTGGGCTGGACCTTTGAAACCCACTCAGCAGATAGTGCTGTTAACAGAGTCAGCAGAGTGTGACTTTCAAGCTATTTTTCCTCTCTTTGTCAAGCTGTTAATAAAGTACATAAAGCTCAAGTGACAGGAAACTGCTCCAAATATCTGCTGTTTTCTGGGGCTTGGCAAGTTAAAGAAGGGACAGAGACTGGTTCTTTGGCTGCATCTGCAGACACCATTAGGTCTGTACATTTCTGGACCTGAAAGCGCTCTCACAAGGGACAGATCTCACAGCCAGAACCTTCCTCCCCTGGCCAACTGGCAGCTGCCTACAGGGGTGGCAGGTGGACACTGTTGTTTGCTGGATGTTACAGACCAGTGTCCAAGGTTTGACCAGAGGAGAAGAGAGGACTGTCCATAGCCTCACTGTTGGTGAGGGAGGCCATCCACTGTGTGAAGGGAGGTGCTTGATGGCTCCATAGCAGAGCCTTTTACAAAGAAACCCCAGAAGTTCCCATAGGACACTCTGCCTACCAAGTCCCCATGCTGCCTGCATTCCTTGAGGTGCTGATCAACGCACAGCAAACACTACATACATCCCTCACATAAGTCCCAGGAAGGTCAGGCAGAGCAACTCTCCCTCCCTGCTCCCATTCTGTGTACCAGGTCCTGATTTTGGCTCCTGTGTCGGCATGGGCCCCTTGCCACCTTCACCCACTGTGGCATGTAGGCGGCAGTGGAGCCATCAGTGCTCCCGAGCTGGAGGCCGGTGGGAAGAGTGGCAGGAGAGGCAGCCACCAAAGCCCAGTGTGGTGCATCTCGAGGCTCAGGCAGCCTCGATGAAAATGCCGGCTGTCAGGGTGTTCATGGTGCAAGACAGCTGGGCAGCAGAGGCCAAGCCAGAGGGATTAAACTTTCAGATGACTCAAACGACTGTGATTATAATGCAGCCACTCCAGCTGCAAGCATCCAGTGCTCATCACATCTGGGTCTGGCTAGAACCAGCAGGGGCTGCCCAGGAAGTCTGGCAGCAGTCAAGGACAACTTCAGGATGTTCCAAAAGAGAGCCCTGGTGTCCTGCTGGCCTGTGCCTTGGCACAGGAGGGAGGAAGCGGGGAAGGAGGGGATCAGGATGGCCAGTCGCAGGGCCAGGCTGATGTGGGGTTTCTCAAGGGGGAAGGTAAGCGCAGGCTGCAGGGCATCACTGCACTGCCATCAGTACAATCACATTTAGTGCTCGGTTGGGGGCACATGCTGCTCCCGGCTGCTTGAGTTTTCCCTCCAAAAATTCCCTGGTCATTCCCTGATGAAAAGAAAGCCTGGGTCACCGCTTTGCCTTTGGACGAGAAAGAGGAACTGTCAGAGTGGTGGGCATCCAGAGAAAGCCCTTCCGGGGAGAAGGAATGCCGGGCCTGTGTCTCTTTCCTCCGCCCCCAGTGTCACAGGAAGGGCACAGGAAAGAGCGGCGGTGGCACTGCCAGAGCGAGGAGCTTGGGGGATTGTTCAGATGTCCCCGTGTGCGCATTGAGGCAGCATGTGGTGGCCGCCCATGGCCACTTGGAGGATGAGGAGCCGTGCCCAGGTTGCAGCTAAGTCAACCTCCTTCTAGGGTTAAACTAAGAAAATGAGGCTGGAAATCAGGAAGAGCTTCTCGGCAGGGAGATGCGCTGAGTGGGGGTCAGGACAGTGGTGTGGGCTGGGACATTCTGCTGCCGATGAGGCGGCCAGAGTGGCTTTCCTGGGACAGCTCACCGGGGCTCTTAGGAGCTACTCGGCTTTCAGGAGCTGTGAGAAGCAGTTTCAGCTTGTAGGAAAGGCGAGTTTCTGCTCCTTGAGAGTGTAGAAACTTGGAAATGTCTAGAAGTCTAATCTAAAAGAAAGAACCAGACGTGAAATCCTTTTTATTATTCTTTATATAGTTCTTAACACGCATCATGTGATTGTCTTAAGTAGTCTGAATCACAGCTGATTTAACATTTGGCATTGACAGTACGCGACCGAGGGCTGAAAGGAAGGGATGACTTTCCCGACGAGGCACACCGTTTAGGAATCACACCGGGGTTCCCCCACAGGTATTTATCCGCGACGCTCACGCAGAGGCAGCCCGGCTTCCCGCGGGAGAGGCAGCGAGCTGCACGCAGGCACTGCCAGGGAGCTGGGAGCTTCGAAGTGTCACTCCCCCACAGAGGCTCTCCCGCCGCCGCGCTGTGCCGTGCATGCTCTTCCACTTCCTGCTGCTGAGCCAGTTCTGCCGCTTACCTGGGAGAGGCAGGGAGGCTGTCGTAAAAGGAGGGAAAACCGCCCGGCCGGCTGAGGAAGGAGCCCCGGGCGCGCCGGGGAGCGCAGGAGGCGCGCAGCCCTCTCGCCTTCCTGGGCAGCCCAGCGCGAACCTCCCTCGCCCGCAAGGTAAGAAGTGTCAGAGGTGCCGCCTCTCTCGGGCCCTGTTTGCCGTCAGCTGCTGACCCACGCCTGGCTCTCGCTGGGGCTTCTCTTCCCCACCCCCCCCGCCCCAAATTGCTGTCTCGCTCGCTTTCTCCCGCCTCTCTCGTGTCATGAGAGCCCGACTTTCACAGATGGTTACAACATGTTTCAGCCATTTCGCTGCAGTTTGTTTTGTTTGTTGGGTTTTGTTCTTTTTTTTTTTTTTTTTTTTTTTTTTTTTAAATCAGGAGGGGTTTGGGGCAAACACTGGGAACGGACACGCCTGGTGTCGAAATGTTGTCCTGCCTATTTACGTAGTTTCCTGGCAATGCCTGGCGGCCAGGCCTGATCCCGCTCCCACCCTGCCCGGCTCTGCAGGCTCAAGGTGGTTTGTTGGCCAATGGCCCTCTCCTCCCTCTCCTTTGCCCTTCCCTTTGCCCTTCCCTTTGCCCTTCCCTTTGCCCTTCCCTTCCCGACCTGGGGCTGCATAGGACAGGTCCATGGACCTGGTGAGGGAGAGGTGGCTGCAAGGAGTGAATAAAACAGGATCACAGACCCTTTTTGCACCATCCTCTCTAACATTGGTATAGAAACAAGTGGGAGCAAGGTGGTGGTATTTCTTTTCGACTAGGATAAAATCGGCCATATAAAACCTGCTCCCGTTTCACCCAGTTTCAGGATACAGGTTTTGCAGGGTTAGCACTGGCTGGGCACTGAGATTGGCACATCTGGGCTTACTGGTCCACCACCAGCAACCCTGAGACCAGAAATTCCCATTTCCTGCAAGCCCTGGCTGGGTTCACAGCCAGGACTGGCCACGCCAGTGGCCCACCATGACCAGATGTTGCTGTGCCACCCATGGTGGGTGATGCCAGAGACAGGGATGCGAGGGGCACAGGCAGCTGGGGCAGGGTGGGTAGGTGGCTGCTGATGGTGCTGCTGCCTGCAGTGCTGTCAGCCTCTGAAGCAAGGCTTGCCCTTGCAGAGTGCTGGCAGTGTCTGGAAGCATGCTGGTTTTTTGTTTTGTTTTTTTTTTTTTCCTGTGGAGTTGAGTTTTTCTGTTTTCCTAAGGCAGGAAGCAAGGCATGTGCAATTATGGTGTTCGTGTCTGTCAGTGCCCCCCACCCCCAGCAGTGGCTTTTGAAGTTTGGCAGAGGGTACATGTCTGAAAGATACACACATTTCTGCACGTTTCATGACTGCAAGTGAGGCAGTTCTCACGCCAGCTGAGGGAGACACGTCAGGTCCCGCAGGCTTCCCCACGGCCTCCCACCGCCCACGCACCCCACAGCCCTCTCGCTGCAGAGCAGAACGGGGAGAGTGGTTAGGGATGGGAGAGACAACAGCCCTGTGAAATACCAGGACTTTTTCCTTATTAGGAATCAGAGTCTTCAATGTAAGGCATGAAGCTCTAGGAAAGCAGGCTGAGGAAATTGATGCCCCTCAGGGTGATCCCCCAATCCCACCCCACTGAGCCAGCCCCAGTTTTGTGACAGGAGTTCTGGATGTCCCAGGGCCACAGGATATCCCAAACTGGGAGTTCTTAAGTGCCTGTGAGAGTTGTACCAGCACCAGAAATGGGCGGGAAGTAGCCTCTGGAAAACAGTCACATTTTTAAGGATACCAAAGATAACTGTAGACATTTTCATATTTCACAAAGTTTAGAAAACTGGCAGGGAATGCTGCCTGTATCTGAGATGCCTGTTTGGATCCTGCTTGAGGGTGTCACCCTCCTAGTTTCTTACTGCTTATTGCCCAGCATTCCTTTAACATGTATATCAATATCTACATTAAAAAGGAAAAAAATACAGGTCTGCTCTAGCCTTTGCACCATGGATCATCCAGTGAAGCAGCATTAGTGCTGCAAAAGAGAATGTGATGTTTGCTGTGCAGGGAGGATTTGAAGTATGTTCTCCTGGCACATGTAGCCTTTGCTGCCGTGGCTTCAGAAAATACATGAGAGTGACCATATAGTCAGAGGAACATTGGTTTTGTATTCCTTTTCTAATTTTTCCAGAAGTCATAAAAATAAACATTACCTGCCCTAGAGAGATAAAAGTCTGGGCTAAGAATGTGACACGTTGCCTTAGTCTTTGCTGTGGAGGGTACCCAAGGGAGAGGGTCAGCATCCGTGATGACAGCAGCCAAAATTGTTCATCGTGAATTGCGAAACTCTGAAGCTTGGATTTCCTTGGCAGTGCTTATTTAGGTTGTAGACCCAAACCAGTTCCCACATTTACACCTGCTCCTCCTGTAAGGATTTCTCTCTGGTTTTTTTTGAGGAAAGTTGCCTCTAGTGCTTCTGTAGAGAAGGCTGCACTTAGAGCAAGTGCTCTTACACACCTACACTCATCTCACCCCATGGCAACAGCATTCCTTGGGATCTCAACGTGTGCATCCTCACAGCAGCTTGCAAATTCTGCATCCACTTACTCCCATCCTGCAGATGGATATCAGCAGCACCAGGGAGCTTAAGGGATTCAGCCAAAGGACTCAGGAATTAATTGGAAATCAAGAAATTCCTGTCTATCCTCACCCCTTGTGATCTCAGCTTTGCCTTAATCTCTACCTGTGCCGTTTCAGAAATGCTGTTACTGGTGAATAAAAAACCCTGTCCTTGTGTGTTGTGCACCAAGGAAGGTGAGGTTTCTTTCTCATCCTAATGTTTTCTGTTTTAACAAGGTAGACAAATAAAACTTTGATCAAAAGAGCAAAGATATTTTCCCCCTCTCCAGAAGCAGCAGAGAGCACAACCATGCTCATTGCAGTCTCTCTCTCCTCTGTTCCTTCATGACAGAATGTTTCTAATCAAAAGCAGATAGATGGTTAGTGTGTGTTTTGGGACAGCACATCCTGACAAGTCTTCATGCTGGAAAACAGATGAAATAAATACCTGATGGATTTTGCAATCAGCTGCAAGAAAACAGCACAGATGAGCTAAGCCAAACACTCTTCCCCTTGTCCCCTTGCCTCCATGGGAGGATTTTTAGGGGACTTTTACCATTGCTTCAAACTTGGGTGCTCAGGTCCATCTCTACTGACCTGCAGAAGAATTTTGCTCTCCTTCATTCATGCTCTCCCTGCAGGTTTCCAGGAGTGGCCATGGCCAGCAGCTGCTGGGTGTGAGCAGGAGGTCTGGGTGGCTTCCCCTGTCTCCCTGAGAGAAGCAGAGGAAGAACCTCTCTAGCTGTGGGAAGCCTCACAAGGGAGCTGGGATGGGGTTCTTCTCAGGAGCTCGAATCACTAAGCACCCACCCACAAAGGTTATTTGCTGAATTAATGCACATTGCAGAACTGGGTGCATAAGGAGAGGAAGGAAAAGAAGGAAAAAGAGTGGTTTAAGGAGTTCCTTTGACATTTTTGGGAGCAGTCCAGGCTCTGTCCCTCTAGGAAGGGCCTCTTCACTTTATTACAAGCAGAAGTACATGCAACGGCTCCAGCTGGTTATCAGTAATCTCCTGAATAGTCAGAGGTGCAGGGGGGATATTAAATTCTTGATGTTTTCTGGCAATATCATGATCTGACTTGAAGTTGCAGTGTCTTTCTGAATGAGGTTGGACATGATCTCTGCTCTCCAGCAGCCTCTGTGCTGGAGAAGGGATCAGGCTACAGGTTTCAGAGGGTATTTCAGTATGCTGAGGCATTCCTCTACCCTAGTTCTTCAACATGGGAGACCAAGAGAGTCATTTTTCTGCCCTATGCATAACTGTATTTGCAGGATAAGCTAACTAGAAAAGTGGAAGGAAACAAAATGAAACTCAGCTGCACAAGGCAACATAAAATAGAGGGATAATGGGGTCTTTTGGGTCTTTTTCCAAAAGCCAGGGATCTTCAGCTGAGCAGAAACAACACTCTGAAGTACTGCTGTTGGAGGAGGATGTTTTTGAATCATCTGTTACATTTTCAGCAGTGTGGGGATTTCTCTTGGGAATTCCCATCCACATGCCTTTGCCAGCATTGCTCAAAAAGTGTTCAGCACGTCCTGGGGTTAATTTATCCCCGAGGCCATCTCTACAGACAGAGCTCTGCTGTTGTAACAGTTTCTCTCTCCAGCCAGGGCTACTGAGGGAGGAGGAGGATGAAGTCACATTTCCTATTTTTTTAATGCCAAAGCTCTCATCCCATTGGTGCCTCCTACCTCGACCCTGTGGGAGCAGGGGCTGTGCGTGGGTGTCAAAGCAGGGTCTAAGCAAAAACCTATCTAAAAAAATAGAATTTTTTGCAGGTAAAAACATAAGTGATGGAATCAGTTGTCTCTTCTGTCTGACCAAATTATTTCACTCAGGTATTTGGAGTAATTTTTTTAAGCTCATGTTACACAGGAAGGAAATAAGGCTGTCTTTTAAATATTAAGTTGATTTGGGAGATAAAGAGGTGTTTATCCATTCAGAGGTTAAACTAATAGGAAAGACATTTTTAAAATATTCTGAAGTAAGACATTTGAAGAGTTTGGTAGCTGATGGTTTGCAATACAGTTTAATAAAGTCTTAATATCCCTTCTCCAAAAGGCAGACTAAATACATTAAATAACAAACTTCAAGAAAGCAAACCTGAATTTTTCTTGCCCATGTTGTCCCTTTCGTTAGATTCATACAGTTCGTTTCATAGATAGCCAGATGTTAGCAACAGAACTAAAAAAAAAGACCAAAAACTTTAGAGGTTGTAGCCTCCAAAGGAATTTAGTAACGTTTAAATCCCATCTGACACCCAATCTAAAACCTACGAAAGTCAATAGAGAGATTTCCATTTACTTCATTGAGCTCTAGATTGAGATCTTGGTTTCTTCACAGAAATCTGTTCTTCTTGTCACGGTGCTAAACTAAAGCCTATCGAATACAGAGGATCTGAATTCAAAGTGTTTTCTAGCATTTTCACCCAGCTACTTCAGAGACCATCAAAACAGCATCTTAGTGTATGAGGCATTGCAAATTTGTTTCTGGAAAGCCTAGTTTGCATGTTTGCTGAGGATTGTATCAAATGGGAGGGATGATCAGATAGTGCGTGCGGCTACAGAGGTGGAGCTGTACCTCAGTCCACAGCTGAGTTGTGCTTTGTGAACACCAGGGTGAATTTTGCACAAGGAACCAGTTTACTGGAGATGCTCAGAGGGGAAATAGGAGTTTGCAATGTGATTTGTGCTGCAGGCATGCATGTCATTCACTTTACAACCAAACGTACAGAAATATCTGCAAGTTGAAGCATGTCTGAGCAGGTATTTCAAAGCCAGCTGATCCAAGGGTCAGGTTTACAAAGCTGTTGAGATAAGCAGAAAACAGATGCTTTGCTGGGCATTTGTCACCTCTCCTTCACAGGTGCTTCTCTGTCAGGGGACCACTCAGCAGCTTTACAGCCTGGTTGGTGTAAATCTGACTGTGTTGTAGTGCCCTGGTGAGTCACCATCCCAGGGCAGTCATCATTTAAACTGACATCTGACCAAAGGTCCAAGGCAAAGGACACTTTGCCACCACAGCACAGCACCAAGTCCCTGTCACGGTCCTGTGCTGGTGCTGAGAGCTTGAGGTTTTCTCTTTTCCATCATGGTTATGCCTGTCGGAAAACTGGGACTCAGCAGCGGGCTTGGCCTGTGTTTGTGACCTGCCGTAGAGGAAAAGGGGTGCAAAGCTCAGGGAGGGACGTGATGGTGGTGGGCTGACAGTCAGCCTTCCCAGCCTGGGCGCTGGAATGGGCAGGAGCTGCTCTGGCACCAGACCCAGCACTCGTGCAGGGGCTGCAGCTGTCGAAGCAGGAGCGTGTGCACTGTGCTGGTGCAGCTAATAGCTGCTCTGAGGAGTTGCCTACATGGGAAAATTTACCAGTGTAATTATCCCACTGTAATTATCCCAGGATAACTCTCCCTGTGGATGTGCTTAATATAACATGGGGTATGTATGAATATATGGCAAATCTTCTGCACAGATGGGGCTTAAGTTACATAGAGGAGGAATGTTTACATTGCAGCCCAGCAGCAAAGCACAGTTTATATCCTACTTCCCAGCAAATGTTACACCCAGAATTTTCTGTGCCAGAGGTACTTTCAGGGGGAAGTACGTGTCATTTGATCTGATCAGCAAGAATGTGAAGCCTTAACCTTGCCCCATAATACGGGGCACAATGTTTGCTTTTACAGAATCATTGTGGGAGCCAGCGTAAAGGCTGGGACACTTCTTAGTACCTCTGTGATCCTGTTCAACTCTTTTTTTTATAGAGTGGTCATTTAAGTTTGTTCTCCATTCGACTTCTTTGTTCAAGATACTGTGACTGAAATTGGGAGAAACCCTTGGATCACTAAAAGCTCTTCAAACATGTTGTGATTTTGACTTTCTTTACCAGGCTTTCATGTAAGATTCTTTTGCCAAATGTTGTCATTCCCATTGATGGAGTGCTTAGTCCCCTCTCCTCTGATAACTCTACTTGGGATTTTAGCTTCTTCAGTGTGATAGAAGGTAAATGGCTGGGGAAATGATGAGCACCAAGTGCATCTTTCTGTACTCCATGGTAAGAGAATTTGCTGGGAGGAAGCTGACCTGCACCCTGTAAGAGGATGAAGATGGCTGCACTTCCTGAAGCCTGCTCAGCATTCACCCATCACTGCTGTTATCATCCTGACTGAGGATGAAGCAGAGGCATCCATCATCAGGAGTCACTTGGTCGGACCAAATTTGCTCACAGCAGTCCCAAAAGGAAGCGATAGTTTTGTTTTGGGGCCAAGTCAGTTCTGAAGGAAAGAGGAAAAAAAGATCCAACCAATAACTAATCTCTCTAAATTGTCTTTTAATTTTCAGTAATTTAAAATAATGACAGTCATGCGATAATAGACTGGAAGAAATGGTATGATAAAATAAGCAGAAGCACTTGGAAACAAGATTTGGAGTTGAAATTACTCAGCTGGGTGTGTGGTAAAGTTTAGATTCGATGCATCAGCTGTTATTAGAAGGTCAGGAGTAAAATAATTGCAAGTGGTTGTATTCCCCGGATTATGCCTTGTCCTGGGGTGATGTTATGAAGCTGCTTTATCCCTTAACTGTCCGCTCAATGCCCAAGGATGCTGTGCCTTTACGATGGACCCGGGGTTCGGGGCCGGAGCCATGGACCTGAGGGGGCAGTTGAACGCTTCAGCCCAAGGGCTCAGGGGTCTCGGCAGGGCTCGGGAGGGAGTGCGCCAGGAGCGCTGTGCTGCTTTTTGGTTTCCTTTGTGTTCCAGATAGCTGGGAAATGGTTCTGTTGGGTTTTTTCTTGCTCTTTTTTCCCTTTCCTTCCCCCTACCTCACTGCCTCCCTTCCCTCCTCACTGGTCTGCAGAGCCTGCAGGGGTGGCCTGGGCGGGCCTGCAGGGTGGCCCCAGCTGGTCCAAGCTCACGTGTCTGTTCCCACTCTCTTTTAAGGTTTTTTTTCCCCTGTTCTACCCTGTTTTGTTGGTGTGTTAATAAACAGTTTGGTTTCTTTTTCCCACTTTCACTCCTTGTGACCCATTTGTCTCATTGACAGAGGAAAAGGGGAGGAACACTCATTCCTGAATGTTCCCTCCTGAAGTTTTGTCTCAAAAACCGAGACATGCCTAAACCAAACCAAAGAGCTAAGCAGTCTGATCTATTGTCAGGTGCCAAAATTACCTCTGAGAGACAGTTCATCTGCTTTTGCCCCCCTCCAGTCTCACCAGGAGCAGTAAGTTTCAGAAATCCCATAAAAAACATTTGGTTTGCGCAACACAATTTCCAAAACTTTAGCTGCTATTTCTTTTCCAGCATCTGAGATAGAGTTATTTTAGGATTTTTGCCCATGTGAAATTGTACCATGTTCACAAGAGTCCTTTTTCTTGTTTTCCAGCTTGCTGAAAAATCCTGGCCTTGCAGTAAGGCAGCTGACTCACTTCCGGTTCAACAAAAAAATTTGGAAATGGCCTCTGTATCAGGTTAGTCCAAATTGTAACTCTCTACTAGCTTCACTCCAGCTAACCCTCTACGTTCTGTTTTGCCAAAAGTCAGCCAGACCTTTCTTGCTGTTTTCTGCCATATTTTTAAAAAGCATTAAAGTATAAAGAATATAAAGAATACATACTGCTCTTCAGTATTCCAGCTCACAGTCACTGAATGATAACGAATGATAGGCGTTTGACTGTGTGGCTGTCCATCTCCAGTGTTTCTTCTCTCAATTTTTCAGGCACTTTTGTGGGTCGGAGCATACCAGTCGAAGTGGATGAATCCATGCCATGGTCCCAGTTACCTGAACATGTCTTGGAAAAGGCTTTGCAGCCTTCTGGAGAGGATATGGAGGATGAGGAGGCCCAGAGTCCATGTGTTGCTCGAACACCTCAGGCCAGCACATCTTGCCATTGCAGAGCACCAGCACATCATCATTCAGCACTGTCCATGGAGCCAGACAGCAGCTTGTGGTCAAAATATACTGATCCTGATGGAGATGGACGCTTCTGTTCCCCTGGTGAATCAATAGCAGGAGTATTTCCCTCGAAGACACATCCTATAGCTATGGACAAACCAGGCATGCAGCCAAGATCACAGCTTTCAGCTGACACCAGGCACAACTCCAGTAAATCAGAACAGATCTTGTCTGATGTTCCTGAGGACTCACTGGAGGAGAGCAGCCAGGGGAGTTCACAGTCACAGCAACCCTCAGGAAACAGACTCCTGGCAGAGCTGGGCACTGTAGATACAGGGTACAATTCCCAGTCACAAGACGTGATGGGCATCAGGCATCTGGAGCCCCCCTTACCACTGGTGTCTGTGCTGAACCCCCAGGACCTCCCAGGACCACTGATCTCCAGAGAGTTTTTGGGGCCTGAGCATCAGCAGTGCCCTATATGCCAGCACTTGCCCCATGCCAACAGCCCTTCGCAAGCCCACGGCTGCTTCAGGCACCGCTGCCTGGGACAGCAGCCCCCACAGGGCCCATGTGAGTAGCACCTCTCACCCCACAGGAGGTTCTCAGGGTGTATCTCAGCCATCCTTCATCAAGGACGTGTTTCTAGCACAGCATGCAATTATTAACCTCTTTAAACATCTAACTGCAGCCCATTTTACAATTTCAGACTTTTGGGTCATGTGGCTGAATTCTCTGCTGCAAAACCTCTTAAGTTAAAGAGGTTGTGGTTACTCATCGAATGCAGGCGAATGATTTTGCCTGGAAACCAGCCTTTGTTGGTCACGCTGAGCATGCACAGCCTCTCCCTGCTGTTATTTCTTATTCTAGTCATTTCCTTCCTTCTTGCATCAGTCATTCGGCAGCCTCCTATACCGACTCAGTTCCTGTTGTTTTCATAGATTTCCTTGCTCCCCCTTGGATCCCCAAAGTTGAGAATTTCCTGCCAGGATCAGGATGGGAGGTTACCCTTGATCTCCATAAATAGTATCTCCCAGCACTATGACCAGACTCACCCATGTGTTTTATTTCTGTGTGAAAAGAGCGTGACATCCATCATCCTCATTTTTTTTCCGTTGTCAGCTGAAATGAAAGCTCATTACTTAAAATGGAGCCCTCTCAGCTGCTGGTGATTGTGTCGCTGAGCACTGATGTGGCTCCCTCAATATGGGCGTTTTGGCTCTGGGAGATCACGGCGCAGTTTACAGCCTGCTATTAATTAGTGTTCCTTTTCAGTCTCTGAGATTTTTATCTGTTACAAAGTGAGCTTTGAACATTCAACAGCAATATCATTGTTTTAATATAATTTATATCACATTAGGCTCATGAGACCCTGACCTGTTTTGGGCTGGCTTTGTAATAAAAAGCTGTAGGCCTGTTCTGATAACCCTTTATTATTTTTTTTAACCTTTTTTTGACTCCACAGCATTTATATTGCATCTGTTTAAGGAGTTTTGTCATTCCAGCAATGTGCTATAATTAGGTATATGAAAGAGAAGGGTTTCAGAAACTCAGTTTCCATCTCTGATTTTGGAACTTTGTAAAGGGGAAGGGGCTACAGATGGACTTTCAACAATGCCTCCAGCTTAACATTTGGAAAATGTCCTCTGGCTTTCTTTTCCTACCTTCTCCTTTCAGTTCATCTCTTAAGCAGACAAAGAGCTGGTTGCACAACATCCCTCACTATTTACCTCCATTTACCTCCTCCACAAGCAGGCATCGTGAGAAGTAGGATATTTACTGAATGAGGACATTTTGTTTGAAAGCAGGAACTCTGAAAAGCTTTCTTTAGAAAAATCACTACCATTCCAGCCATATCCAGAGGGCAAAAAGAGTAAAATAAACTCAGATGGCTGGAGCAGATTTGGTCAGGACCAAGAAGCCTGGCAACTGTACTCCTGCTTCTCACATGCCTGGTACAGCGTAAATCACCTCCTGACAGGTCCTTGTGTCTCAGATAATTGTTGGGCAGTGGCAACGCACAACAAAGCTCTGCACGCCTCCCCTGGGGAATAGCAACTGTGCCCGAAGGCTCTAAGCTGGCTCCGGGCATCTGCTATTTGAGATACAACAGCAAAACTGCTTCTGAAGTCAAAGAAATGCTCACAACAAACAATGCCATGTGCCCGGGGACCATTATTTCAGATATTTGTCTCTGAGAGATGTGGGAGTGTGTGGGCACACACGCCTGGCCACACCGTGCTTTGAACAGCAGTGGCTGCATCCAATACACTGTAGCATCAGATAGATCCAAAGGAAGCTGGTGAAACATTGGCCTTAAAACCTCCAAACCAGATCCCTGTCACCTTCCCTAGAGCTGGTCATGAGGAATCCTTGAGGAAACCATATTGACTTGCAATCTCCTAGACCCTTTCATCCTGTCCTGTTGCAAATAGTTAAGAGGGGGAGTGGGAAAATGTCCTAAAAGAATCTCAACAAATACTATGTTGCTGACTCACAATTTCATCAGGAATCTGTGTAATTACAGGGTTGATTGGAGGTTTGTTGGGTTTTTTTTCTTAAGTGTTGGCTCCTGGAATTGGAGTATTTCATCAAAGCTTTGTTTTCTTTCTTTTTCCTCCCATTAAAAGAAAAAAAAATAGATAGTCCTCATGGCTGCTACAGAAAGGAAAGCATGACCCAAAAATAGCTAAAAGGATTTAAAGAAACAGTTTTGGGAGAAAAGAGCATTTGAGTACTTCTGCTTTTAGAGACAGCTCATAACACCATAATCATGCAGTGCTAATAAGCCCTGCCAGGCTGGACTTTGATCTGCACACAGCAGCTTGGAAGTGCACAGAGCTGCTGCCTAATGAAAACTGCAGGCAGAAAGACTGAGGGGAAAAAAAATTCCTTTTCCCCATTTGGGAAGCAAACAGCTTACATTGCTTTCTCTTTCAGTTTATGCCAACAGTTCCACTGTATGATAGTTATTAATCAGTATTATGTGTGGACAGCAACAGTAAAGGTTTTCAGAATTACTTGCACAAAATTATCACTTTGGGCTTCCCCTGCAGCCTCTTCGATGGCAATGGGAACAGCAGCAAGGCCTTAAAAGGTCACTTAGACAGAAAATTCACACAGGTGAAGTAACAAACTATGCAATTATTTTTCCTCTTTTAATTTACAATAATCACAGTCTGTTTAGCCTTAGTGTTGCAAACTGATTTTTCCAGGATTTTGCGTCTGCTTTCATGAGAACTTTGGGATGATTCATTTTCACAAGTCATTGCCAAAAAGAAATTTAAAAAAAAAACCCTACCAAAAAACACTGAGGCACATTAAGTGCAGGGACAAGGCAGCCCTGAATGTTTAACTGTCAGCTGTTCCAACAGCCCAACCCCGAGCAGGGATCTGAACCATGCCGTATGTGAATGGGAAATAGGAAGTTTTAGACTCAAAAACATTCCTTCATCTGGCTTCTTTCAGAGTGAGATACCTGCAAATGCCTCCAAACTGCTCAGTTTCCTGAAACATGCCTGGAAAGGAATAAACACAAACTGAAGCAAAAATGTGTTGGCTGAAATGATAGTTGCTGCCTTTATTTTCTCACCCTCGCAGATGGCAGAGCTCCTTACCAACATTTTGCAGAGCCATCACAACCACTTCCTCCTGTTCCTGGACCTTGCATGAGAGTTATCCGCCCGGCCCAGCAAGTGATCCCGAATTACTCAAACCTTCGTGCTCCCAAGGGCACTGGAGTTCGACCACCCCAGAGGACATGCTCCTCCCCTGGTCCTCCTCGATTCCCGTAAGTATGCCGGGGGGGGCTGGGGGTTGTGGGCAGTGGAAGTTCCTCTGATCTGATTTTGTGGGCTTTCAACCAGTAATTCTGAATCCTTGCACTGTGAGTGTGCCCAGGCTGCAGGGGTACATGTGAGATGCTGGGTTGTTCTCTTTATTTGCTGTTTTACACCCAATGGGGGCCTGACCCTTTCCTAAAGAACTTCAAAGCCAGATACCTGATATGTTGTTAGAGCACACCCTGAAGTGCACGAGTTAAGGAAGATGAATGCTTAAAGGTTAAAGGGATGAGGGGGTTGAAAAGTATCTCAGCTGAAACCTTAGAGCTCTCCTGCTCACAGGCAAAGGTCAATTTGGTGGCTTGCTGGGGTCTTCAGCTTTACACTGTACCAGCCTGGGACAACTCAATCACTGGCTTCCAGTGATTTCCTTCTTATTTCTTCTGTGGTGCAGAGCAAAAGGGAGAAAACCCCATCAGTTGCTGATATATCTCTGCATTGCAATTTGCAGCCTTTTCTATGATTTTTCATAGCAAAATGTCTCGCACTTTTCATCCAGGGCTTTTTGACTGATTTTCAAATATCAATTTACCAGGCCTTATATTCTTATGTCACCAGCAGATGGGAAGTCCTGACCATGCAGGGGTTCCTTCAGATTCAGTTATCTAACAACAAATTGAAGCTTCAAGATTTGAGAATATCTGAAATCAGACCATTTTTATTCAAGTACCAGAATACTTTTAGAGGTGTTAACTTACAGGCATCTGTGCTTGAAAATGTCCACTTATGTGATGTGGTCTGGGCAGAAAACTGTGAGAATGGACAGGAAAAAAGAGGGCAGACAACTGAAATATCATTCTGCTCTGGCCCGTGAAAAGTTAAGGGCAGTAACAGAAAAGTGACAGCAAGATAAGGCAGTACCTGCAGCAGAGGGAATTGCACTGAAGAGTTTGTATGAAAATGTAAAAATATTGGGGAATAGTGGGTATCCTTTTCAGTAGTAAAATTTAAAACCAGACTCCTGATTTTCTGGCACATTTGTTAGATATGGTGAAGTTTCGGGAAGATCTGTAAATTAGCCACCGGGTAGTGTTTTTGTGGCCATTGATGAGGTATGTGTTGCTTTTGTTAGTACTTTCTTCTGCTAAAAGAGATCCAGAATACTCAGGGTCTGTCCTGTGGCTGCGTGGCTGGTGCTTGCAGGCTGACTCCAGGAACAGCAGTTACATGTTGGTAATATTTGCCTATAGAGTATTTTCTAACAGGAAACATCTGCACCGAAATGAATAAACCAAATCTTAATGTGACAACAGAAAACATGCTGCGACCAGCCTGTCATCATTCATTTAAGGAAGGCTAAGAAAAAAAAAAAGGAGAGTGGTCTTGATTGACTAAACATCACAGCTCTGTGGGGAAAAGCTCTCAGAGAAACCTAACACTCATCCAACAGATTCAGCAGACTGCAAGCACACCTCAAGCAAAACTCTCTATAGATTCGCCTTCCCATTGACATAAAATGTGAAGCCAAAGTGTAGTAGGACAAGAACTGCTGAGCTTCCTAAAATCATCCCTTTCTGTCTGTTTACTACAATGGAGAAGACATTAGGCAAGGTTATTGCAGGTCTGGAATGCCAGTCCCTGACACGAGAAACCCTCATTTGGGTCTGCCATTGCTGGTCAACAAATTAACTTTTTTCCCTTTGGCAAAACTTTGGGTTTGTCCAAAACTGTATGCCCTCCAGAGCTGGAGCTGGAGTGTCCTTGTAGACCCATTTTTCCCCATTTCCACCTTTCTCTGAGCTTCTTACGCTGTACAGGACATCATGAGAGTATCTGAGGTGCCATGAAGCATTCTTCACCTTTAGATAATGGGAAGCACTTACCCAAGGGCCACCCTGCTCCCATATGTGCATAACAACATCTACAGCATTATTTCTCACTCAGAAACAGCCTTTGCTTCTGCTAATTGCAAGCTGAACAGCTTTCAGCTATGATGTGACTTACTTCCTGTGATTAATGGTGTTTGCCCAATAAAGTTCTTGTGGTAGCCTGTCACCAAGGTATCCATTCCAATGACACTGTAATAACTAAGCAGATGTGCTGAGCCAAACATTTCTGCAAGAACTTTTCGCAGCTAACACGCAGATAAAGTTCTTAGTGTGTTATTAAAAGAAAAAGAAATTCTGAATTTTGCCTGAACATAAGTATTTTCTAAATCCTCCATTGCTTTTCTTTCTAGAAACCAGCTGTACAACCACCTACCTAATGGTCAGCTGCCCCCCATGGCATGTGGCCCGGATGAAGCATGTGGTTGTCCTTCTGACAATTTTCCGTCTCCAGCTGCTGTCCCGAGACCTCTCAGTAACCCTGCAGCCAAGGGAACTCTGAGAACCAGCAATTTGCCAGAAGAGTTGCGTAAGTGGTTAACAAATTTGTTCTGTGCAAGATTTTACCGCACAGCCTAACAGCTTTAGGTGGGAAAGCTCCAGAGGGGTGAAGGGGGAGGAGAAGGCAGGGGGAAGTGACATTAAGACACAAAGACAACAAGAAAAGAAAACACCAAGTGTCACCACATCTGTTGGGTGTGAGTATCTGTGTTTGGTGGGATGGAATTATCCCCTTGAATCCTGAAAATACAATTGTCATTAATTGCTTGTTATTTTGTTTACAAAAAGTAAATACTGTTTAGATTGTTTTCATGACTCTGTGCTAAACAGGATGTCCCTTTGAGGCAGGAGGGGCTGGAGCTTACAGTAAAAGACTAATAAGAAACAAAGCCCTAGGGATAAAGTGTTTCTGCCTGTCCCAAACCAGACAAATATGTTGAGCCTTGACCTCAGTTTCTCCCTGAACTGGTGAATGGAGAGGACTCTGGGACATGCTGAGAGCAGCACAGGCTCTGCCTGATGTGCTTCTTATTGCCACCATCCACACAAATGCATTCACTCTCCAACTCTTACAGGAAAGTCAAGTTTCAGAAAAATGGCTTCTTTCTGAATGCCAAGCTGACTAGTAGGTGAGATGTACCATTGCTGAGAACCCTCCACAGGTCTCCCGAGGTTTTGAGTTTTCCTTTATTCTTCATTCTGTGCATCACCTTTCGAATCCAGAGAGTCACAACTCTCTGGCTTGTTAGGAGCGAGTTATGATACCAGATGCCATTCTTGGGTAGACCCTATTTTATTAGTTAGTGTGTCCTAGATGGAGGAATTACTGGGTAAAACAGGGTCATCCGTGGTACAGGCACAGCTGGATGAGATCAGCCAGCTGGTTTACCCTGATGCAAATCCATGAAAACCCCTCCCATAAGGGCAAGGGCGTTGCTATCACCAGCTCTGCATCCTGCCTGCACAGGGTGTTAATGCTGTTCCAAGGAGAGGCCGTATGACATGCATAAGGGCCCCTCCAGCTCTGTGTCAGATCAGTGGGTCTGGAGAAAGCTGTGCTGACTGCAGCCAGTGCAGGTAACACAAGCTCTGGGTGAAAGCCCAGGCTCAGGTATGGCCAAGTGCTGGGAAAAAGCAGCTCTGGCCACAGGGCAGGGGGAGCAGCAGGGGGATTTACCCTCTGCAGCTTGTCAGTAAGGCAGGAGGAGCTCAAATCTAGAGCAAGGGTCTGTACAGGGGGTTGGTTTCAACACTGAGCCATGTACTATCCCACATCATTTCGTAAACAATCCAAGGAGACCTAAGTGGACAGAACCTGCAGCGTGGTGGAAAAGGAGGGCTGTGACAGTCTCACCCTCTGGATGGTGTATTTCAATGCGTTATGTATTCATACAGACTCTCTCCTCCAGGCAAGGTCTTTATAACCTACTCAGTGGATACAGCAGTGGAGGTTATGAAATTTGTGAACTTCCTGTCTGTAAACGGATTTCAAACTGCTGTAAGTATTCCTTCCAGGGAAAAAGACTTTCAACCAGGGAAGGGACTATTTTTAAAAAAGCAGAGGCAATACACTGTCCATTTAAATGTTTTTCTGGTTATCACATTTTGTAGGCTAAAGAAGATACAAATAGAATGAACTAGCCTTGGTTGTGCAAGCTGTGACTTAAATCATCCGCCTTTTAGTTTATTCTTCTTTCAAGTGATTTTTGTGTGCTTTGAAACATGCTTTAATAATGACCCTGGAAGATGTCATTTAGTGACACCAGATGGGCAATAGTATGAGGTTTTGTGAGCTATTCCATTAATATTGTCTCATATTTGATCTGTAGTATCAGCATTAAAAACGGTCACTTTTCTTGTTCATCCCATCCTACCTTTTTTTTCTGCCATGCTATTGCATCATTGATTCTCCAGATGTGAGTAACTTTCTGCTAAAAAAAGATCTTAAAGTAGATTCTAAAATTCACACAGCTTAATGAAACAGCCCATCTCACGGTTTCATTTGCTTTGTTATCCCTTTAAAAGTGATTTTGCTTTGTTATACTTTTAAATGGGATTCTAAAAATCATTGGCCTGAAAAGGTCTTTGTTGTACTGTCTAATGCCATAAGCCATTCAGATTTTTACTGATTTCTCATGAGTTTGCTTCATCTTAGAGGCCCACAGAGGCTCTAGGATTGAGTGTTCATCAAAATCTTGATTCATATTTTCTTACTTCAAAAGCATGTGCTATCTGACCCCCTCAGCCTTCACTCTTTGACTCCAGGAAAGCATTTAAGCAAGTGGCTATCATTAAACTGAATGAGACTTGGTGGGGGGCTTTGCACACGCTTATTTATTTTCATGAATCAAAGATTTTTTTACAGAGACTGCAATTATACTTCTCTCCAGCAGTTCTGTAGTATGACCAATTCATAAGAAAGCTTTTGGGCACCATAGATTTATGGAGTAGAAGGTTCATTAATAGCACCTTTGCTGGACAGGCAACTCTTGGAGCCTGCTGCAGAATAATAAATACAGCAAAATGGCCCCAAAGCAGGGAGACAAACAGGCTCTCTGCATTCAGAAAGGGAAAAAGAAGGACTTGAGAGCAGATCATGACTATTATCTCAAAAACTTGGAGAAGTTAATACTTACTCCATTGGTCACAGTCACTGATTGCTGGTTTCTGGGTTTACTGGGCATGCAGAGAAGCAAGCAGTGTTGGTCATATTCAGTCCTATGAAGTCCTCCACTGCTCTGCTGCTGCTGAAGTCTGGGTTACTGCACCCAGTATCAGTGACCTGGCTGACTTCCCACCACACACCCTGAATATTTAGTTCAATATGAAGCTAAAGCTTCACACTTGGTATACCCTTGCAGCCAGAAAATAGTGGGCATTTGCAGCTGCTATTCAGGTGGAGAAGGTGGGCAGCACCTTGTTCTGTCGAGTAAAAATACCTGGGAGTTGGGGGCTGGCAGGGCAGCCAGTCAAAGGGCCAGCTGAGTGGGAGCGCAGGAGTGTGCCTGCAGCAGCCCCTCTCTGCTTGCTGCCTGTCCAGCTCGACTCTGCACTGCACTGAAAGTGCATGTACACGTTTCTTTCCTAAGGGAATTGGGCATGCTTGTCATAAACAAGGAAAGGAGTAGGTGCTGTATCAGTGCCATAAAATGGGGAGGAGAGGTGAAGGGACGCTCACCGCGGACTTTCATTCTCTTGCAGATTGACATCTTTGAGGACACGGTACGAGGTATTGACATCATTAAGTGGATGGAGCGCTACCTAGGTGATGTATGTAAGGGCAATTTAACCTTGTTCATAGCAGAGGTGACCTGAGGAAAATGGTTGAATTATTCTAATATTCAACAGGGACAGAATGAAAATGCAAGACCCTACTGTTGTCTTCCCTGCCCCTGCAGGAATGGCAAAGGCCTTGCAGAGAGAGAGTAGGCAAATCTCACTCACTTCTGTATCTGATGGTCCCAGAGCTGTTTATTTAACAAATGAAGTGCTAATCCTGGCATTCTTGCCAAATTCTAATGCTGCCTGTTACATCCAGCCTGAAGCTGCCATTGGAAAAGTTGTCCCTCCATCTCCTTTTTAAATAGTGGGGTTTAGCTGTGCTTGGTTACAATGATATCTGTATTTCATCCCAGGCTGCATAGTCAATGGCTAATGTTCATCCTTCTCACCTGTAGCTTTTGCACTGATACCTAAAACACTGAAGGGTTCTTCTGGATAAACCATCCTACATTTAAACTGGAAACTGGTATTCTATTGCTTGATAGATAGGTTTGCTCTCATCACTTTGTATCTATCTAAGCAGTAAAACAGAGATTTATCTTGCTGCCAGTGCAGTCCCCTGCAGCAACAACTTCCTCTCAAGTTCCCCTGAGCAGTAAGTGCACATCTCCTTTAGGATCAAGCCAAGTGGTTGGACTATACCAGCACAACTGGGTGCAAACTGGTGATTCTGTCACTGGACAGGTGCCATCACAGGCTGGCTTCCTTGGATTCTCACCTTGCTGAGTAGCCACCGGGTCTCTGGCTCTGAGCAGATCTCCATGGTTCAGGAACAGGATGACAGAAGTGGTGGACTCTCCCCCACGTGTGCAAGGAAGCTCAACCATCTGAGCCAGCCCTACAGAGGTTTCCTGAAAGTGTCCATGCAGGCATGATACAACTGCATGCAGAGCCAGCATGGGGCCTCTGCCATGGAAATGCAGTCATGCCTCTTGGGGCATGCATCAGGACAAATTAGGCTTGGGATCACTGTGTCTGAAACAAGCAGACAGGGTGACTTTGCTTTTGCCAAAAACATCATTATCACTTAAAATACAAGCTGGCAGATCTCTTTTGGGACTTGTGCACAGTCAGTAGGAGAAACCAGTACATGCAGAGAACAATCTCCTGCCTCCACCTGAGGATATTTTTCTGACTACCCACCCCAGAAATGCTTGGTTTCTCTCACTGACTGTAGAGGCAGTTTCTAACTTCAAAACCCTTACCTGTGTGTGGAGGAAGGGACTGCTTGGACACAAGCAGGGGAAAGTGTGCAACTGGGCATGTCTCTTGCAAACGCTCAACATCTGTAAATGCTTACACGCATGTCAGGGACAAGCAAAAGTAATTCTGGAGTATGTTGAGCCAGTGTAAGGGAAAATGGCTCCTTACCATATTTGACCCTGTGGTGGGGCAGATTCTCTTGATATAGCACAGAAGGAAGAGTTAATTACGTGCCAGGCTGACTGTGAGCCACAGACTTGGAAGCCTTACACAGCCTGATGTGGCGGGGATGAAAGGCAGGCCCCAGGTAAATTCAAGCAAGAAGCTTTCATCTGCTGCATTTCAACTGGCCTGCCATATAAGGAGAGATGTTTCCCAGATATAAAGGATGGCCCCTCTCTGGAAACCTGAGCTCAGTGCGGGGCTGGGATTAAACAGGTCAGAGGCAGGATCCGGGCTGTCCTAGCAAGGAGCATTGCCTTCAGCCCATCATGACAGAGCTGCCAGTACCCCTAAACCTGCCCAGGCCATCCACAACAGCCCCCCTCTCTGCACAGCCACCTCACTAAGATCGTCAAGAAAAGATGTCATTTCTGCCACTGAGAGGCTTAGAAGTAGTTTCCATAGACCACTGTCTTTAGTAGCTTTTTATATAAAATGCCATAGATGACTAAGTAGATGCACTTCTGCATAAGCTGTTGGAAAACATTTTGGTCTGAATTTGAAGATAAAAGTTTTCTGTGTATGCACATAGACACTCCGCACTGATAAAAAGTAGCTTTTTATGACAGGGATTCCAAGTGTCAACTGGTAGCTGCTAATACATCTCTTGACATTTAGATTTTCTATATTATGAGATGTCAGAAATAATGAGGAGAACGAGTGTATGAATTCTCCCGTATTTCCTGCCAGAACGAATGAGATCCTCTTGTGTTTGCCAGGAACACAAAGATCACTTAAAACACAAACTGGCAGATTTCCGATCTGCCTCTACCAAACACGCTGCGTTTCTCAATTTCATAAAAGTGCTTTTCTCCCTAACAGAAGACGGTGATGATAATCATAGCAATCAGTCCAAAATACAAACAGGATGTGGAAGGGGCTGAATCCCAGCTGGACAGGGATGAACACGGCTTACATACTAAATACATCCACAGGATGGTAAGCAAGGACATGCATTTGCTGTTTTACAAAGACTGTCTCTTCTTCTCAAAAGGCAAATCTGTCTCCAAATGGCAGGTTCTTTGCTTTGTTTTCCCTAATCCCCATAGTTAAACACCCCTCTTTGGAATTCATTAATCCTTCCTCTCATCAGCTCCGTATGCTCATTAACATCTGCTAAGAGGTTCAAGGAAGAAAAATCCTATTAAACATGCTCATCTTATTTCTTCATATTCTTTATTGTTCAATGTTTTTCCCCTCCTTCACCTTCTTGAGCGCTTGTATAGCCCTGAGCACAATCTTATCTAACAGTACCTGACCTTACTCCCTCTAAACCAGCCCCAGTTGCTTCAGCCATCCTGGAACTGAGGTCTTTTTTCAGACAGCAGTAAAGCTGACTGAAGAATGGAATTGCAAAGCAAAGGCCAGAGATGTGATGTGGGGCTCCTGGGGAGTGCACAGTGTGGGAAGACCAGACACCCATCTCCACAGCCTGTCACAGGAGGGACATTTAGCCCAGAAGAGCCCATAGAACCACGAAACTGATCCTTTCTCTCTTGGTTTGCAGTTTCCTGCCTTTCTCAGCCTGTAAGCCATTGATCCCCCAGCTTGAACCAGTCAAGTTTCTCAGAAGCTGTCACCAGCAGATGAGCTCTCAGCAGTACTTTGCTGTCCTTACCACCCCTGGGATGCCTGTGTCCAGGGCCATGGGGAACAGGCTGGGTCCTAGCTCAGACACAGACCTGGCCTCTGGCTGAAATCTTTCACCCCTTTGTAGGCCAAACAGGGGTGTTAGTCAAGTCAAGCTTCACCAGTTTGAGATGGATTTCATGGGACTGCACCTGCAGCTAAACCCACAATTATTTCACATCATGAAACTAAATGTTCAAGAAATGTTGAGAGATCTTTCCTGTATCCTTTCTGTAGCAATGAAGAATTAGATTGTGACCAAAAGAGAACGCCGAGTCCACCAGAATAGATCAAGTCACTTAACAGAAGAGCAGTTTAAGTAAGCAAGGAATGTTTTTATACATAGGGTTCAGATGCATGCGAAGATAAATTGTCATGTCATTACAATAAAACTGGCATTTTGTTCTATCCTAGATGCAGATCGAGTTTATACAGCAAGGAAGTATGAACTTCAGATTCATCCCTGTGCTTTTTCCAAATGCCAAAAAGGTAACATACATGCATGCTTATAAACTTGCCGCATGATTAAGTGCATATTATTTTGATCACAGTGCACCAGATGGAATCTTGAAACCCAGACACTCAATTTCTTGGTTCTTAATAGCCCATAAGTAATATTCCAAAGCTCCATTTTACATTAAAAGTTTGTAGGTTTATGTACACACAAATAAAAAACATTTAATCCACAATATAAATCAGCATATAAATGTATTTCTGATGATGAATGTACAACTAAAACTCAAATTGCCTTGAGCACTGAAAGATTTTAAACAGAGAGAGACAATCTATCCAGGAAGCATGCTTTTTATATTAACCCTTTTATAATTTTGTCCAAATGCAATGCTGATAAGTGAGATGGGCAAGATTTATGACCGATGCGAAGTGAGGGTCTGGGAGAGGGTGTGTTAAGGATATAAAAATAAAAGAGTATAATAAATATTAAAGTATTAGGCTGTTGCTTGAACTTTGATGGGCCCATCAAAGGCAAACTAGGATTTTTTAGGACTTGCAATTTAATCTGCCCTCCTTACTTGTTTTGAAGATTCATTTGAGAATAAGAAATAAGTAATGCAGCAGAGTCCCATCCCTTCTACCTCACTCTGAGAGAATCTCCTGCAATGTGTTCATGTTCACTTTGCATAACTAAATGCTTTGTGCACTGTTGGGTAGCTATCATGTTGCCCCTAGGTACAGTTGCATTGTAGAAAAGTATGGAAAAATTCTTCATATTTCTTTGGGTGCCCAAATTTTGGAACATGAGTCAAAATTTAAACAATGTTATCAATGGCTATAGGGCTGTGCAGTCCCACTGCACTTGCGGATTTTAGTGTAATGAAGTTCTCTAAGCACCGATTTAAGATCAGAATTTTGAAAATATGTCCCTGGGTTTGTAAAATATGTGAGCTCCTGTGGAATGAATGGTGCCTCTGGTATTTCATGTCATTCAGATCCCTTCCTGAATGGTCTCAGTCTGATACTTAAGGTAAGTAAGTACCTGGAAGACAGCACTGGTGGGAACTGGGCAGGCCAAAGCATTTTCAGTCAGTCTGATGGGGGGAAGCTCCTAACCTTGGGGCTACCTGAGTGCCCACCATGTGAACAAACCCCACAGTCTGGAGCCACTTGGCACCTCAGGGGTTGCAGACAGAAGTGTCCCAGGAGGCATTATAGCTGCCTTGGGGCTCTGAGACAGAACAATAAGTTATGTTAATTTGGGCTCAACTTTATTTATCAGAAGACTATTTAGCATATAGCAGTGGTTCTCTCAGACAGTGGTCTGTAGGGAGTTTCCAGGGTTGGTTCATCCAGCTGCCACTATCAAAGCATCAGGCTCCAGGCACCCTTGCTACCCATCCTCTGTAGTCCACATAACCCTTCAGTTTTTCAAAGGTGCCTTTCTCATTAAATTATGCAGATCAGCATTTTCTACTGCTGTTAAGCTTTAGTCTTGTTCTCCACATAATTCTTTGGTACATCACCTACCTTCCTCCAGCTACTTAATGATAATGTAACTGAGGACATCATGGGTGGAAGGAGAGCACCAGAGCCTGAACAAATTCCAGTAATGAAGTCTGTAGGCAGTCAGAGGAAGTGAGGTACCTGAAAAACTGCCAAGTATATGTACAATTGGATGATGTTGGCAGGCAAATTACTTCAATTTTGTCTTTTTTATACTGTCCTTTATATGTTCAAGTATTAGCATAGCTGGCAATGGAAAAGAGCAGAAAATGAAGATTTGGAGGTTTCATCTGGGGATGTGGCTATTAGATGAGTTAATCTCATACAAAGCATATCATAAAGCACTGCTGGTATGTGAAAATTAGTCGACCTCCAACAGGAAGAGATCTGTGTGATCCAAGGAGCATTCATTAGGAAACTGAATAATGAGGCGAGGAATGCACGACACACAGTTAAGGTGGAACTGGCATTTCCAGCTTCCCATCGTACATTGCTGAAGGAAACTTGGGTCTTGCTGGTTCAAGGTTTGCATCACAACAATCCACAGAAATGTGTTCTCCTCATCTGGCCACCTGATGACCAAAGCATTAAGCCAAGATTGCCCCATGCTAGAGGCTCCCTCTGGAAGAAGCCAAGGGGTGAGATGAACAGGGTTGGTGCCTAGGTGAGTTCATACTACTGGCTCTGTAGGTGCCTGTGTGACTTACCTCCTTCCTATGTATAAATCCTGTAACTTTAACAGAGTGGTTGCATCAATTAACACAAACTGCTCCCTGAGCAGGGAAGCTGATGCAGCCTTGTTCCTACAGCTGTACAGGCCAAGGAGAAGACAGCTGATTTGAGAAGCATGATCATGGGAATGAAAGGTTTGGACTGCAGCTAGGCTGTTCACAGGCAGCAGGACATCTGCAGCCCATGCCAGGGCATCCCCTGGCGAGGCGCCAGAGATGTGCACGCCAGCAGCTTTTTGCTCTGTCCTCTTGGAGCTAGCTCCACTAGCTTGACAGGAACTGTGCTGCTCCTAACAGGGGCTATCTTGGGAAAACACTGCTAAACAAGAGGTCCAGGGACCAACTGCTGGATGTCCTGGCTCCTCATGTTGCTTACCTGCTGTCTCACTTCGGCTGTGTTCTGGTGTCTCCAATTCCAAAACAAATCTCTATCTCATGGTGACCATGAACTGGTTTGGTCAAGGATCAGTCCCTCTGTTAATTAGTGGTACTATACTAACCCTTCACCCCTACACATCCAGGCTGTTCGTCTGGAAACCTCCCAAGGCTGTGGGAACATGAGGTCTGAGCAGGCTCGTTTGCATCAGCCAGCTGTCACTTTCCAGGGCTGTGGTTGGTCCCAGCTTCATTACGTTAATGGACACCGGCCAACCTCTATGAAGAACTGCACCTTTCCAGGATGCAGGGGTTGGTGGAGGTTTGACCCTGCTGATCTGGAAATGTATTAAGTCTCTCCTCAAGCTCAGCATCAGCCTCAGTCTTCTGCTCAGGAGGTGGTCAGAGGACACCATGCTTGGTGAAGAAAGGTGCAACGGGAGGGGAGAGGGCTACCCGGATGTGAAATGTTCCTGTGGACTCCCAGTCTTTCCCTACTGATTCTCATCCCAATGTTGAATGTGCTGCGTGGATCCTTTAGCAGCTACTAAGGTGGCAGCCTTTCCCTGCTAGGGGCACTGAAACGTCTCTCTTCTCTTCTCAATGTTTATTTTCACAAGCCTTTCGATGCCTGTCATTGAGATCAGGCTTCCTTTGAAATGTGGTGAAATTAGCCAACGTGATGGCAGAAGAGAAAGAGAGACAGGCAAGCTGTGAGATCACAGAAAGTTCATTTATTTAGGAACCCAAATACAATTCTGAAGCCAAATTAACATTTCTTGTTGTTACAGGAAGTGCCTAGAACAGACAAAATGAAATCTTTCTTGGCAGGGTCTGACAGAATCTGAAAGGTTCTGGTAGAGATTCAAGAGGATTTATGGGATTTAGCTTTTTATTTTCCTTGTTTTTTTCAGGAACATGTGCCTACCTGGCTGCAGAACACTCACATTTATAACTGGCCAAAGAATAAGAAGAACATCCTTTTGCGGTTACTGAGGGAGGAGGAATATGTTGCTCCTCCAATAGGACCTTTACCAACACTCCAGGTTGTGCCACTATGAACATTTTAACTTAAAGCACATGACGAGTGGTTGTTAAAGGGTTGTTCCTGGCAGGGAGCCAACACTCTTCCAGATGGCTCTTTTTGATGACAGAAGACACTCTTTCTGCTAAAGGAATTGGTTGTCTTGGGTTACTCAGGCTCAGCTTGTTCTCTACCATGTTAAACATCTATTTCCAAAGCTGATGGGGCAGAACTCTCTTCTCTAGATTTTTAAATAAGCTACAAATGGAAAGAATGCCCACTTTTATTTTAACATCTGGTTTTAACATATTCCTTTTATTAGTCATTATAGCAAACAAATACCGGAAATAATGTTGCAGTAAGTGTAAAATAAAAATTACATCCTCCTTTTTGCTCAGGGTTTCTTTAAAGGTATTCCTGCCTTTTATAGCATTATCAAACCATTAATTTGTATATGCACTATTAAATATATTTGCCTTTTGTAAGGCAACCTTATATACGGTGTCGACTTTTATTATTGCTAGGAGCAACAGAGAAACGGGTTGGGTAAGGCAGGTTTTCCTTAGCCTGTCTTGCATAAAGACACTTGTCTTCAATTAATGGATTTTTAGATCTGAAACCTCTGGAGTTCCCTTTCCTTACAGCTTGGTCCCTCATACCTCCAGCATGTTGCAGCAATAGTCCCAAAAAGGAGAGCTGAATGCATGACTACATGTGTGCTGTCAGTGCCATGGAGCACTGCAGTATTTTTTATGGCAGGCCCTTGCTTCATTACTGCTCTTCAGCCCTTATTTAAAACAGAGCGTGTCAAAGGACAATTGGCATGTGGAAAGCCAGCGATTGTTACGAGAAAGAACATTGACTCCTACAACTTGCAGTATGCAGTATGGAACAATAAAATAATCAAAGATGGAGAGCCACAGGGTACTGGCAACAAGGATGGCTCAACAACATCACGTCTGCTAAAATTTGAACACTTTTTAACAGAGCACGTAAGCATGACTTTGGTGAGGATTTTTTGGTTTTTAAACAGCCTTAACCTTACTGAGTTAACAGTGGAGCCTATTGGCTTAAAATTCTGCATCCCTTATTCTTTAGAGCAGTCATACCAAGATCCTCCTCAGCTTTAATATTTGTCACAGAATGACCCACATACAGCTTTATAAAAAAGTACATGTGTTTGGTAGCCTGAAAAGAAAAATAGCCCAGAAGTTGATACTTCTCTTACAGTATCCAAATTATTTAATTAGGTTTCCACGGAGGTGGTGCCATCGTGGTGTGTTGATGCAGGACGTGCTTTGTGGTGCTCACGAAGAAAAAATTAAAACTTGGATTTTCCTTTAGCAGGCTTTTGCAAAAAGAATTGCAGCCATTTAAGAGAAGGGTGTATTCAGTGTTGTCAACTCCTATGATTTTGATTGTGGTGTTTGCTGTGCTTCTTTGTACCTCCAGTTTCAAAAGGGAAGCTCAACAACTGAAACAGGCTAATACCTGACATGCCAGCAGCTTCCTGAGAAGGCACAGTAAAACTGTGTTAGGCAGTGGTACTTCTTGGCACCTACTTGCATGTGGGGAGGGGAGGTCTGTTTTTCATGTGATAAATTTTCAATTAAGAAAGTAACTTGTGGTGACAGCCTAAAATCATGACAGAAATCTATCTTAAACTGTCAACAAAGTAAAGACAAAAGGAGTGGGATGTGGGTCGACATTTGGGGTCACCTGGGTGCCCTACAGCATCGAGCTCAGCCTCCTGGTTGAGCCAGTCTCCTGAAATGCTGTGGCATTATCTGCCAACTCAGTATGGCTGCCTCTGTTCTTTTAAGGTATCTGAAGTGTTTTAACACTGTGAAATAGTCTGTCTCAAATGGCTTCTGAGCCTCTTAGCCAATTTCTGCCACATTTAATACAGAGAGTTCAAAGATACTAAGTGCCTGTGACTTCCATAGAAAGAATTACCTGAGCAAAGAGCGAGGCCCAAACCTACGTGCTGAGGAGGGAGGGGTTCCGGTCTCTTGCCCATAGGTGGACAGCTGGCCACCCTGGCCCTGGCAAGGGCCTGGGAGGCCTTTTGGGGTACACAGCCTGCACAAGTCTGGAGGAGAGAAACGTGTAGGGAATGAGGCTGTGTCCGTTTTGCTGCTTGCAAAGCAGCATATTAGGGAGTGCAGTTAAGCATTCAAAATGATTAGTGAGGCTGGGTAGTAAATTCCTTTCATCATTTTGGCTGTCATCCAAAAATATGTGCTCTAGATTTACCACAGATTTGCTTGGTTTGGGCCAGGGAATTTCATTAAGTAACTCCTGCATCATGTGATGCACAAGGTTGCATTAAATGGTTCTGTGATTATTTCTATTCTTCTGTTTCAATGATCCTGTTCTGCAAAACAATGCTAGCAGAGTGGGGAAGAAAAACTGAGCTGTGCTTTTTAGGAAGTACAAAGAGTCCAATCTATTTAACTGCGGGGCTTTTTTTTTTTTTTTTATTTAATCAAATAAAAATTCCTAGGATTCATTGATCTTTACGTTAGTTAGAGCATCCTACAAGGACAGAAACCATGATGGGGAGAGTGTGAGTAATGAGTTAGCAGCCTAGTGAATCATTTCCCCTAAAGCTTTGTATTTGTAGAGAGACAGATGGTGGGAGCTGTGAAGAGGGAGAGGGAGGAGAAAAGCTGGTTTTTGCAAACAGCAGAAGTATAGAGGATGGTGAGGAAAGGAAAAAAAAAAAAGAAATAATCAGCAGGTAAGGGAGAAGAAGAGGCTGAGAATACACCAGCTGTTTCAAAACTAATGCATTAATGTTAGAATGGATTAAGGGAAAATACAGAAAGGAAATTGCAGAAAACAAGAGCTTTGTGGCTGAGAGAGGGAAAATTTACCAAGAGCGGCCCTAAATACGTATTTGTAGATGAACTCTTGAGTCAGTTATTAATTTTATGTGCAAATAACAGAGAAGTAGCTGAAAGTATGCAAGACTCCATCCTGCAGGCTGGCAGTGCTGCTGCCCAGCTGGAGCTGCCAAGCTGCAGGTATGCACAGAGGCAAAAGGCATCGCTTGGATGGTGACAGCACCAGGGGTTTGTCTCACAGCACCTGTACATTTGCAAGGGGTGTGTGGGAGAGGAAGTTCATTGTCCCTAACGTGGAAAGTAAGCAAAGCAAGAGAGTTACATACTTAACACTGGGATGAGTACAGCATTAAGAGGATTTAGTGATGGCCTGCTTTGAAGGCTTGCCAAAACTCAGATGACATTAATGCATGTAAAGATTTTTTTATGCAAGTCACCTGTGTAACAAAAATAGGGCTGCAAAATTTTATCCCACAGTTAAGTTAGATCGGCCTCTCCAGAGAGGGATGTGTAGGGTGATTCTTGTACAAAGTTGATTTAATAAAGCATTGTACACAGGACAAGAAATGCTGCCCTGAGAACTCATTTTCTCCTGGTAGGATCTTAACTGCCATAATTTGATGCCGTTTAAGAAAATAAAGCAGCAGACTTCCCTGCAGCCCTGCTGGGACCACCAGCAAGGCAGATAACGAAACTGGCTCATTATAACAGCCCCACCAAAGGGTGCCTTCCTGAGAGCCTTTCCCTCATCTCCAGCCACTGACTAGGCTGCAGGTACCAGAGAGTTGTGCATCTTAATAACAGCATCAGTCCAGGCAGTGTGGTCAGGAAGCTCCCCAAGGAGACAAGAAAAGGAGCAACTCCCACCATTTAGGATGCTTCTGGGTTGTCAGATTGGAGGCACTGGTAAAGCTGAGAGGGACCCCTGGTCTTAAAAGGGAAGGGGATGTGGGAGGGGAGAATTGGGAGCTCTGTGGCCTTGCAGTGCAAGAGGTCTACTGTGGTAATGAAGTAAAACATGTCTCAGAGTTCCCTCACCTCAGTGTGCAGAACAGGTACACATTATCTTCCAAAGCAAACATTTCTCTAGTTACACTTTGGCTTTAATTTAACAGGTTCATCCATGCCCACACCTGTAGCAGTCTGCTATTGTTTAACCCGTGTTTGGGAAAGAGATCCTGCCTGGAAGGTCATGGCTTTCGTCAGCCTCCTCCTCCATCATCCTTTATCATGATGTTGCTGCAGGGAAGCACTGCCACAGCACCCAGTTCACAGTACTGATGGGCTGGCACTGCTCCTTCTCTCCAGTCCCCAGCATGGGTCTTCTGAAGTTCCAGCCTGGTACACAGCACATCAGTATCATTACAAATCTCCAGCTCTCCTTGAGCTGTGCTGATAGATGCTCACATCAGCATGTGGTTCATGCTGGTCCCCTCAGCCAGCATGAACCACACTGGCACAGGAACATCTCACAAAAGCCACTTGGAAAACCCTGTCTGAGACATCCGACATCAGACACACCTCTCCCACCCTGCCTATTACAACCAGTGCAAGAAGAGAAATGTCTGTATTTGTGTAGTATTTGTATTACTGCTCACAGCAAGAGGTGTTCTCTGGGCTGCAGGAGAAGGACATCTGAGCAAGCAGAGGTTCCATTGCCATGGCAGACGGGCGCTGGATGCTGCTGCCCACACAAGCAAAGCCAAACCGGGCCCTGAGATACCAGACCACAGAAGAACGCAGCAGAGTAGCAGCCTGTCCAATCCACCGCCAAATTAAGCCAAGAATAAGATGGAATTGCTTAGCCCCACTCCAGCCTTCATGGGCTCGGAGCCCAGCCTCAGCCTCATCATGGAACAGTGCACAGACCACCAGCTGTGTGTCCCTCTCTGTGGCCAAGATCACTTGTAAACAAACAAAAAACCATCTAAAGCTAAGTTTCCCAGCCTGACCAGATCTGCCAGCTAGGCTACATTTCAAGGGCTCGCTGATGTAGATGGGACCAAACAAATATGAACACACATACTCCCCGTGGCTCTGAGCACTGCATGCCACTGCACAGATCCATGCAAACTGCAAGAAATGTCACCAAAAGCAAAGGCAGGGTTTTTTAAAACATTTGTTCTTCATTAAAAGGTATCAAGGACTTCTCCAGTTTCCAGAGGGTGACCTAACCCTCGGGTCAGGGGAGTTTCACAGCAACCTCTGCAGACACCAAGTCTAATGGACAGATCCAGGGAATCTCAGGTGAAACTTGGATTAACCCAGTGGATGTAAATCCCCACAGGACTGGCTGTTGTGGAAAGGGGATCTGCCAAGAAGTAGGAAACTTCCCGGGACCTACTTTGATGGCTGGGCAGATTAAGCCCTCTCTGTCTGACTCATACCATTCATCTAAGAATGGGGAAAGCTCCAGAGAACCTCAAAAGTGTGGGTTTCCTGGGGCTGCAGAAGGTACTGTAATGGCAGACACTGGACCCCCACCCCAACTATTAAAATAGTTAATAACTAAAATTGATTTTTACAAAATCATTACTAGCACCACCTGCAGTGAGCTCATTCTGGCTGAATTTCATTCTTTGGATTTTCCGCTTTTTTTCTGAAGAAGTATATTCTGAAAACACTATCTTGGACGGTTTCTTCAAAGCTACCTTTCTTTACTTGAGCTGACAGTCCTTACAGCATGTCAGTTCTGTTTTTCATCAGCTACGCCCAGTGAAAATCTGGTAAATGTGATGGTTTGTGACTGCCACGTTCAGCACTGCAATGCTCTCATGTGCCAGCCTCTGGATTTCCAGCAAGCAGCAGGTGCTGCAGTCCACTGTTAAAAACCCTGCAGTCTTCAAAGGAAGAAATTCAGTGAGAAAGGCTTCTGAACAGGTAACACTACTGGGGATTGAGTTGAGCATCCCAGAAGCAGCAAGTGCATTAAAGAATCTTTCATCCCTAGGCTGGGAGGGAGAATTGAGCCCAGCTTGGCACTGACCAAACCCAGTCCAGTCAGTATCTGGTAGCATCAGTTCTCAGTGGGCATTGTGTGTATCTCAAACATGTGCAAATGCACACAGCCAGATGCACCTGCCACATTCTTCCTCCCAGAACTTGCCTCCAAACAGACTGTACAGAGACACTGAAATCCAGCCTCAGCACTGATACAGCCACTAGTGGTTCCCAAATGCCAAACCAACAGCATGCAGTGGACAACTGACCATCCCTCTTTACAGCAGATTAAAAATATCCCTACCAGCAATGGTTCCAGATGCTTGGTACTGGCTTTCCCCACATACAGGGCAGAGAATCATTTGGAAAACAGAAGTTTTATTCTTCACTTTATTACTGCACTGCTGCAAACAGCAGAAATTTACCCACTCACTCTTCTCCAGCCTCCTTAGCTAAGAAGCTGAGGCAATAGCAAAGTGGCCATTTAGATTAGGTTGTTGAAGACTTACTGATTAAAGAACTACGTACATACAAAAAATATTGATTTTTATGGGTCCATTCTCCTCACAGCCTTACAAAAGACAGTTTTTTCCTTGACACACCAGCTGTGTAGAAGCTGAAACAGCAGAAAGCCAGCAGTAAGACTGTCCCAAAAGAGAGATGGAGAGGAGCTCTTTAAATAGGCACAATAGCACCTGGAAGACAGAGTACAATAAAGAAGTGAGAAAGAGAAAGGGAACTACACTGTAACAAAATTGAACGCAGTAGCAAAATTAATCAGCTAGCATAGATTCATCTCTTTTGGTCTCTTTTTTAAAAAAAGATAACATATCATTTACTATTTTTAAAAAGAAGAGGAAAAAGAGAAACACAGTGTTTTCCTCCAGGCTTTTGTGTCCCATTTTAACTTACTACTTGGAAACCAATCTACTAAAGCAGCACAGTCCCTCCTGAGGACACAGCCATACTGATGACAATTTGATGTATCAGTGTATCAGCAGTCAAGAAACTGACAAGACAGACAGGTACACAGTACATGGAAAACACATCCAGAGACCCACATCAGGCTCAGCCGGTGCATCCCTACACAAAATCAGCACTGGATCTGGTGTGACCCTGTACTGCCTTCACATGACGTGAAATAAGAGGTGTAGTTGAGCAGTACTATTGTATAAAGACAGGGTGGTGCTTGGGAAAACTACCCAGAGCATTTCTGTATTAAGTATGGTCTAAGCCTACATCTATGGTGATACCCAAACTGGTCTTTTGCAGATAGCAAGAAGACAAGCCTTTATGAGACTGTGAAACAGCATTGGTGAGAAAATCCAGTGAGTGCCAGGAAATCACATTGCTTGTGGCAGAGCTCAGTAAAGTGAATGCCTTCAAGGAGGCAGAGGAGTCCTTGACCTACCTGCTCCCTACAACCAGAACATTTCTTAGGTACATCACCAGGAAAGGCATTTATCCCCACCAGCCGTATGGGGTACAAGCACAGGTTGCAAACAGCGTGTCTGCGAGCTCCAGGCCTGTCAGACAAGTCTCAGTGCCTCGGCCCCGTAGTGCACACGGGGATTTAGCAAAGGCTTTCGAGGCATTTCGCATCAGCCCCGCTATCGGTTCTGACTATTGTGCTGTAGATGTGCTATCATCCAGCTAAAAGCATGCTTTCAGTTCTGATTTCTCTCTCACACACTTCCATTAGGAAACCTCTAATCAAAAGAAGCATTTTTCATAATTCTTCATGTGTTGCCTGCATTTTACAACATTAGAAGCAGCTATGGAGATAGAGCTGCCTTGTGCCTAACGCTGAATACCAGAAGGCTGTTTGTACGAACAGCTTCCAGTCTGACTCTATCTGGGATTTGAGAGGCTAACTAACATCCTTTGCAAATTATCTGTCACTCCTTTGTAAGCCCTGCTTCCTTTCTTTATGTCTGAATTTGGACTGGGGATAATGAACTTCCTGTATCATAGACTGGGATACAAGGAAACTCATTGTACACTCACCAAGGAAGAATATATCAGTAAGTAGCTTATAAGGCAGCTCTGAAGGGTCTTGTTAGAATGACTTATTCTCCGAATTTCAGTGGTTTGATTAAGTGGATCATGTGATAAACACTTATAATGAATTTCTTCAGATGCTGCCAGGGAAAACCCAGCAGATAAAATGCTGAATCCCATGGCATTGCTCTCTGCATAACAAACTGATTACAAAGACAGAAAAATCATGCAATTCACCAGATTCTTCTCCCACTCAGGACAGCACAACAATGTTACACAATTTTCTCTTTGCTGCCCCAAATTAAAGTATTCTTGCTACTCAGTCCAGTTGAAACTAGTGCAATTTTTCTCCTACAACGCACCAGGCAGATTACAGCTAAATGTAACTACTTGCAAGTTTAGTCATGTTTCTGAATGATTTCTTTCTTATTAAAGAAAACAAAATAATAAACATGGCAATGGTTACAACTAGATGATCTTTAAGGCTGCTTCTAACTCCAAGCCTTTTATGATTCTATAGGAAAAAAACCCCAAAGAACTAACTAAAAACTGAGCATAAACTCACAAATAACATGTGCTAATTTGGTTTGTTTAAAAACAGCAGACCATAGTTGAGAGCATTCCTTGCAGTTTTGGCCCAGCCAATACCTGTAGGACCAATGAACCAGGGTAATACATCAGCATCTGCTCTGCTCTCTCCTCACCCCCAGTTCGCAGCTTGTTGTTTCTCCTTCTCAGCAGACAGCCTCTCTTCTTTACTCTCCCAAGTTGTCTCTGCCTAACAAGCTACAGTACCTCTGCAAAAGACATCCTGGCTCTGGCACAAAGCATGGGATGTATGCACTTGTTCCTGTCCTGTTAGCATAAATTACAGCACTGCTTCTTCAAGGCCAGTGCTGTATCCCTGACTCAGGTGTCAGCTGCAGCTGTGTGATGGATGGGGTGCATTTAAGAAAGTCTTCTTCAGGTCCTATGACTGAGATGAAGGAAAGACCCCAACGGCCTCTTCTCCTTGACTAGCAATACCCACCTGCTCCACCTGCTACCATGGACAACAGCTGCACCAGGACACATCTGCTGGTCTCATCCAATACCTGATTAGAATATTTGTCAGGGCTCTGCTACACAGAAAAGGATTTGGAGCTCTGCTGGCACTTTGAGGTGTCAGGATGGAGAAGCGGAGCACAGTTCAATGCCAGCCATAACCAAGATCATTCTCCCAGGTGCTGTGCCAGAGCAGGCTTTCTGGTGATGGTGCACAAGTGATTGTGAACAACTTCTTCTGTGCCAGGCTGGGCACCCTTGCCTTGTGGCAGGCAGGAGGGAAATGCAAGGGCTGTAAGTGTGATGGAGGAATTAGCACTGTTGGTTTGGTTCCACTTGGTGTCATTGGCAGCTATCAGACCTACTGGTGACAGGCCGGACAGAGCTGCTGAGGTGACCTGCCATCTACCACTCTTTACCCTCTTGTTTCTACTGACACCTGAACTCACAAAGCAATTCCCTTTAAGGTGATTCACCCAGTGACCCTGAAAAGCTGATTACTCAGTGGGATGATATGGAGCGAGGTAGCCTGAGGACAGGCATTACTGTGGACTGGCTTTGCAGCTTCTGCCATCTCAGCTACTGCTCTGTAAAGTCTGGGATCTGGCCTGAGGGAAAACCAGTCAGTAAGTAGCTTAAAGGAAGGGGATGCCCTCACTAGCCTTTTACTGAATTAAGGGTCCCAGGTAACACCAATTACCTCACTTAAGAGTCCAGCACTTGTCTATCTCTCCACATGCTCCCTGACATCTTTACCATGCCCAGCTGAAACAGTTGCCTTCTCCATCCTGACACCTCAAAGTGCCATCTGCTTCCCCTGCACGGGACCAGTGGCACGTCCCCTGTCCACTGCACTGAGCAGCCTGCTAAACCACCTCACTACCAGCTACTAAACTCCAGATATGCACAGACACACAGACAGCCTTGCAAGTGAGATCCTGTGCTTGCAGTTTGCACCGACACTAGGAAAGTCTAGGAGCGTCCTTAAGTACAATACCAACATGTTAACATGCTACATGAGTTGACAGCCTCACCACACCTAGTGCAGCTGTTATGAAGAGACCTAGGGAGGAAATATTTGCCAGATGAAGAACACAGTCATAAATATCAAACCGGCTTGTCAGATGAATTACAGCATTGGGGGGCAGGGGGGAAGATGTCCTGCTCCTTGGCTTGACCATCAGAATGCTTATCCATCAGTACTGTTTTGAGGAATGGTCCAGCAATTATGGCATCTCACAGAAGTCCTAGAGGATGGTAAAAACTGTTCGTGTTTTTTTCAAGCAGCCAACCCGTAAGCACAACAGCAGTTTAACAAGTACATCAAATTTGTATGTCGCTTTCCTGTGTACCCTTACTAGCCATTAAGTTTCCTCAGGTCATGCTATTATTCAATTAATGGAATTACAAGCTATAATTGAAGGGATAATACACCTCTCAGATCACATCAGTTGTGATGGCATGTAGAAAGAGGGCCTTATCTTGATTGATTTTACAGCCAAAGGGAATTCATGTATCTAATTGCAAGAAAAAAGGTATTTTTAAAACATTGCTCTATGCAATCAGTAAGAATCAATAACAATAACAATACTGCTATTAGACTCAGTCATCAGAGAACAATGGAATTTTAAATCTGTAAACCAAGCAAAAATTTGCACATTCAGTTGTTTCCACTTGATAAAGGAGCCTTCCTCCAACAGGTAAAGGTGTTTGGGCTTTAAACCATGGATGCTAACTTATCCACGATCTAGTCTGAAATTGTGAATCATTTGGAGCTGCCTTTTTACTAGTCTCATGCTTGTATGAATTAAATACTATCCACAGATTTCCTTTGTAGCCCTGTCCCTGGGGACTGAAAACCTGGTGTACACAACTCATAAATAAAGCTAGTGAGACATGAGCAAGAAAAAGCATAGCATACTTCTGGGAATCACTCCAGGAAAATAAATATGCAAGATGGCACATCACCTACACAGAGCTGGCAAAGGTAAAATAACATTTGGGTTCGATCATTATGGAAAAGAAAATAATTCTGTGTTCATATGTACACGCTGATCTTCCACTGAGACAAAAGGGCAAAGGTAAGGCTGGAGTTTGACTCACAAGAAAACAAACCTGCTGGCAACAGTTGTGGCTTATTTAACCAAATTGAGGGAGTCAAGTCTGAATCTGATCCCTGGTTTTCAGAAGGCCCATGAATTCTCTAGGAATGACCACAAGCATTATTTCCTATCTCTGTGGTTCATGACTCTTCTTATGGTAAATACTTGCTTTTAAATTCTAGGTATACCTTTCCCTCAACAGTTAAAATGCATGACTTTATACAGTAGTATTAAAACATGGTAAAGAACAAAAGAGGAATAATTGTCCTTCTTTCCTATAATGGGTTTGGATGAACACACCCTCCTGTTTCCATCAGTGCTTCACTCTTTTTTACTTGAATAGGACATTACATTTACTGGCATTGACACTTTTCTCAGAGTTTATTGTTTTGTTCCCCTTCTGCTCTTCTCTCATTTTCAGTCTTTTCTATGGTTTTTTTGTCTAGTCTCCTGAATCCTTATCTTCCTATCAGGCTTTGCCCTGTCTAATCCCCAGGTTAGTCTACTGTTGTTATTTATGAGATATTGAGAAGTTTAAGCCATTGTATATAATGTATGACAACAACAGGATTGCACAGAAATACTCATTATTTAAGGGATGAATTGGCAGAAGACACATCCTGCAACTATGCAGATTGCAGACAGATGTCTACCTGTGTTTTGTTTGGCTATGATTTGGAAATGTACTGAATTCTTCGAGAGCAAATGTGATGTGCTCTTGACAATTTTAATTTCATTGTGGATTGGTCCATATTTTTGCTTTTAGGGACGATGGCTTACTGTTGTCTTGTAACTGTTTGCCTGGTGATGTTTGTTGGCAATTTTGCTTGTGTTCTTAAATTTTATACATGACACTAGAACTGCACACTCGCTGTGCAGACAAAGGTTTAAAACAAGCTATTTATTGATGCCACATTCCATTAATAAGTTTCAAAGTCTGGAGTTTAAGGAAAATATCTTAAAAGTTGTAATTCACACAGTTTCAAATATTGTTTGTTCAGGTACTCTTGCTTTATGTGTGCATTTTAAAATTACTTTATCCTTTGTATGATTGAACATGCTTATGCTATCTGGGATTGCTACTTTCATTGCATAAAGAACCTGTAGGAAAGCTTTTCATTCCTGGGATTGAATGACTGATAAGATATGGCACCAGGAGTTCAATGAGAGGTATATATGCATATCTGCTGGAGTTGCATGTTTGTTTATGGGACTGCAAGGGCTGACATAGCACATGTAAGCCTTGAGGCACCTCAAGATTTTAATTTGAACAATAGAACACTCAGCATGCCTTTGTGTGTGAGAATCCCAAGTGGGCAGGAGCACAACAAAAAGAGAATGGGGGCTGCGTGGGATATGTGTGCATCTAACGCTCATCATTAATGATAGGGAACTCATTCTCTGTTTTCCTCCTAGCAGTTACCCGCATGCAGCATATATCCCTGTTTTCACCACAGTGTACTCAATAACAATCATTAGTTCCTTCCCAGCCAGACTCAGATTCTTGAGAGGTTGCAATAGGAGCAACACTTCATGGTGCAACCCATCAAGAGTTGTTAATATATGTAACATCTGTTGAACTGGGAAGACAGAGCTTCAGGATGATGCTCTGTAAATGTCTAAGATAAATAATTTTCTTGCTGAAATTGTCAGCACAGATGCTGCTCTGACAGAGTATGATCTAATGCTTTACCTGGAATTGCTATAACAATCTTAAAACAGAATGCAGCCTGCAATAACTAGGTAAGAAAAGTCAAGTGAGTATCTTAAAATACTTCACTTTTTGTAGTTAACAGGGCAGTTGTTACATTCCAAGTGTAAAGAGATGACTGACTCCAATAACATGTGGTTTGACAGAAGAATACAGAAAGATGAATCCTCTAGTTCAGGTGGAGCTCCGTAACCATCGTCGACAGAAACTGGAGGATTGAATTAAATGCTCTGTATCCATTTACAGAAGAGGGATCATCTTGATTTTTCCATCTCTCTTGTCATTGAAGTGATGGCCAAAAGTCATTAAGGGCATAAAACTTTTGTCAAGGATAGGGACTTCCGTGAGCTGATGGTTCCAGATACAGGTCCCAGTCTGAAGCAGAACTACCATATTTACCTTAGATGTACACTTCAAGTACCTTCAAGAATTCAGTGAGCGGGCAAAGATACTGAATATCGACTGCTGCAAGTTAACTTCTTTCAGCCTTTCAGGACTGGCCACTGCTTCAAAGCCAGAAGAGGGTTTAAAACATCATGTAGCAATTCCTGAAATGTACTCAAGATACTTCACGGGTCTAGGAGGAAAATCTCATTTTCTTTGCCAATTAGAATTGCCTGAATGAGATCTTCTTACGATTGTGCAAGAATGAGTGAAAAGCAGCACTTCCTATTCTTAACCGCTATCCAGCATGCAGGCTAAGAGAGGGAATAACTTTAACTACAGATACCAAACTGTTCCTTTCTTTGGTGGGTCCAAATGCTGGAAGTCCATTAGTTCTACAGTGAATCTATTCAGGATATTTGGAAAGCAGGACTCTTTTGGCAAGTAGTTATTTAAAAGGTTAATTTTGCTGAGTCTTACTTGATTTTGCCAAGTAATCTGCCAATTAGAAGGACTGACAGGAAAAAATAAAAGGAAACAGCTATCCCTGGAACAAGAAAATCACTGCCTTGTTGGCTTGTGCTTGAAGATGTCCACTCAGGGCAACTCTATTTTGAAAAGACACCTTCAACTGTTTTTGATTTCCTGTCTGTGTTTGGAAGAGGAGTATCTACTGAAATCTTTTAAGCAGATACTCTGCAGACTAAGCACAACACAAAAAAAGAAGATTTTATGCAAATATCATAATTTAATTTCTTCCTGGCACAGAGAGTAATGCCACATTCTCACACTATTGACATGAAGCCATATAAGATTGCTCACAATCATGATGACCTTTCTGATTCAGATATTTGTCCACTGGAAACTGGTTTAAGGGTCTGACTTAACTGTAAAGAGGCCATCCAAAAACTATCAGATGACAGTAACTTTCTGTCATGACTTGTGTGGTGTCAAGACCTGACCTATATCCTGTAAGTTACCTATTTTCTACAATGAATTAATTTATACTATCATATAACAATAGCAACCACCTATTCTGCACTGAAATACTTATCTGCTTTCTAGTGTTTCAGTCTAGCAAGCACAATTTCCCCAAACTGACAGAATTTTTAGAGTGAAAAGAGAGGTAAGGGTTCTGTGTTTTGGGCAAGTCAAAGGGAAATTCACTGCCTGGTTCAAAAGCAAATATCCATGTGACCATGTGCAAACTGATGGGTTTCTGTAGCTCACTGTCTTCAACAAGAAGAACTTTTAAAAGGGGAAGGACACATTGATTTGTATATGTGAATTTTCAGCTAATCTTCCCACTTGACTTACAAGAAACGGATACATTTGGGGTTTGTTACTTTAATCCTCACTATTTGAAAGCACCCCTCTGAGGGTAAAAGAGACCCCCACAGCTGCATCCAAACTGTAATTGAACCAAAAGCCCTTTGGCCCATGAGCAAACATGGTATAATCCATAGCCCCTCCTCCCCAAGCCCTATCCACTCCAGATATATTATGGCACAAGGACCACAGCAGACTGCTCATGACCATTAGGATGCTCCTGTACTAACCCACCAAACTCACTCAGGTGCCCAGATGCCAACACGCTCTAAGGAAAGGGCACTATGCCCATTTCTGAGGTCAGTCCTGTATCCTCGCAGTACAAAATGCAGTTAAGCATTATTTAGGAAAAGGCTTCAGGTCTGCTTTCATTAGAGCACAGATCTAGGTCTTAAGTGATTATGCAAATGCAGTAATTATGTAAATCTATAAGACTTATGACAATTGGAATTAAGACTGAGGATGTAATGTGGACCTTGCTATCTTGCATTTGGTGGGGGAATTTTTATTTTTCTGAATATTGTGATATATGAAAACCTTAATTCCAACATGAATCATTACTAAAAAATCAGGCTGATGGGCAGAATTAAAAAGGTTAAGCGTTGTTTGTTATTTACAGTTTTCAAAATCATATACAAATCCCTATGTTCTGAGTGCTAAACTCCTGTGACCTATACATATGTTGTTTGTTTTATTAGACTACATGTGAATGAAGAGAACAGCTGTGACCTTCCCTTGTACTTCAAAAGGACTCTGATAAAAAATAAACAAATCCTCTCTAAGAAAAAATTCTTAATTTGGATTCATTCATTCTGCATGTGTAAGGACTTAAGAAATTATTCCATGTTTTTATTACATTCAGAATTAATAGTGAAGAGGCAGGCAAGGTAGAATCTCATACCTGTTCATATGTAGTTTTGGAGTTACCTCTTAACATTTCAGTTATAATGCTCTGTTCACCACCACTATTTTCTAATCTAGAACCAGACTCATTGTAAACTGATAGTATGTTCATGTAAACCTCGGGGTGGGCTGAAACTGAGTTCAAGCAATGCCATTTCCTCTTTGTGCAACTTTCAGTTACCTAAAATACGTTATGAAAAGGATTTCCCTCTTTCTATATATAATTTAAACAATTCTTTGTTGTATTGGGTGTGACTTTTCAAGAGTAATCACTTAACTGATACTAGTATTTAACGACTTTTAATAAATTCACTAAAATTACTGTGTCTGCACTGCAGGCTGATGCTTTTATTACACCAAATGATTTCTTTCAAATAGCTAACAGTACACAAAAACTAGGTGTGTGTAACCCATTGTTAAACTAATGCAAAACCTTATGTAGTCTTATAAAGATTTCATTTATGTCAAAAATGAGACAATCAGAGTAAGTTTTGAATGTGACTAAAATGCAATGATACACATATTTCACTGTAAAGCACTTACAGCAGTGATCACCCAGTATCCCTTCTCTATGCCTCCTGGACTGCACACACTCCTTTTTTTTCCCCCAGAAAACATAGATCTTCAAATATAAGCACAAATAATGAGAATACAAAAACAAAACAAGGAAAAAGGCCTCTGAACTCAGCTGGAGAATGAGGCTGCTGCCTCCCCAGCTACAAGATGGTGTTGATCAGCTTGGCTTTCTGCAAGGCAGCTGCTCACAGCTTCTGCTAAGCTGTGCACTCAGTATGGGGCACAGAAGAGAGGAGGTAGGGGTGCTGGGATAGGAGTCTGGAAACAGAGAATGTTGTAGTTCATGTTATGGTGTGGAGGGAACTGAATGAGGAAAATGCAGCCAAGCCATTGATTTGTGACTCACTGACACAGAGTATTTTATTTGTCTTGCTCTTGGCCTGTGCAGGTTTGATGACCTCTGTCCTTGGTCTTACTCCACTTACTCCCACTGCTATGTGAGCTTTTGCATGTGTCAAATGATCCAGATGTTTCTCCTCCACTTACTGTCTTCCAATTTGACTGAGCAACACCTGTGATTAACAGGCAAAAAATGCACGAACAGGGTGTATTTTCAGTAAAAATTCTGCAGCTAAGTGAAAACTAAAAATTAATTAGAATATTTTAAAACATTTAGTTAGTAGATGAGTGATTTGGTGTCTTCTACTATTTAAAATTTTCATATGTAATCATATTTAGAATAATTGGAATTCTATGATGAATTACTAGAGTCTGTTACAGATTCTCTGCCTTTTAAGACTGAAGTAACAGAAAATTTGTTCATGCTTGCCGTATTACTGCCTGGAGAGATGCAGGAACAGGCAAAGAAAGCAAGCAGAACATAGCTGTAGCTGGCTGTGTTCATTTAATCCAAATATTTAATAACCAAATGTTCCTAACAACAAATAAGAAATAGCAATCTATTCTGTATCAAAGGATATATTTGAACTCCCTGGGCAAGTTTGGCTTAAGCTTATGAGGTATGTGTTAGTGGGAAGTGAAAATACACAAATAAAAGATCAGTATGTTCTCAACTATTTTACCAACAAAGAGGGGAGGGAGCAGGAACGAACTATACAGTTCTGTACTTTGTTCTTGAAATAGGCAGAATAACTGCCCTCGAAGCACACACTGTGAACTGCACAGACTGTGACAAGAGCCCAGGCCTGGCCAGATACCCAGATCAGCTCACTGTGCCCACTGGAGTCGCGTCATGTCAGTGGACACGTTAGCTTAAGGCACAAAGCAGTGATAAGAACGTATTTACCCAGCTGAGAGGAAAAGTGCAGTAAATCTCTCTGTGTCTTTTTCCACCACGTTCCTCAAACAGTTACATAAACCCAACCCACATTTCTCTCTTACTATGTCACAAATATAATCCTCTCTCTAATAAAATAATAATAGTAAGAGATCTACATTTGAAAAAACATGTTAAATAATTTGCAGGCATGATTAATAGTTCTGCTGACTGGTAAAAATCTGGTTAGAGCAGCTAGGGTATGATGGTTTTTTAGGGGCAGGATAAAGTTTATTTGATTCTCTGTAACTGAGTGTCCTCAGCTGAACCTACCAGCCCTTTGCTGTGTGAGGATTATAACTCACGCTGCAGTTGGATCAGCCTCTGTTTCTATTTTTAGTGCAGATCTTGCTCCTTATTTAGTCCTGATTGCATAGCCAGAACTGCATTCTCAGCAGCTCAGTGAAAAGCCTGCCTGTTCCATTTTATAACTTTTCCAGACAAAAAGATGGGAAGCCTGTAGCTGTCCAAACAGTCCTATTTTAGGAGCTTGCAACACGATGCAGTCCAAAAATCCAAGGGCCACATGAATCCCTGCTGAAATACTATAGACTTTCCTGGAGTTTTACACAGCAAGAATTTGGCTGCTTCAAAGTTAACGAGGATATTTTAAAAAAAACCAAAAAACCAAAATATCCCAACAAACCCAAACAACCCCCCCAATTCCCAAAAACCCTTCTTCACCCTAAATATCTTAAAATACATTTCTTGAAACAGTAATATACATCTGGATCAAATTCTTCAGAAAACATTTTATCCTCCTTAGATGCATAGTTTATAAATCCAATTCAGGGAGGCAACTACTAGCCAAAAAAGAAATAAACAAGGAAAAATGGAAAATGTTGGTTTTAAAGAAACTCTTAGCAGGGACAACCACACAGAAGTAATTTTCTGCCACTCAATTAAAACCATAAGAATATTTTTGGTTTTGAACAAAGCTTTCCCACTACAGCAAGGAGTTTCTGCAATTATGTCAGCATCAGCTAAAATGCTTCACCTTCACTTCTAGGATTTGCTCCTGGAATATCCCCTCAGTCATATTCACTTAGTAAGCTATATTTCCATGTGTTGCACGTAAGTGCGTAACTAAAACCCAAGATTAAGATGATCAAGACCACTGTGAGGCTACAAACACACAAAATGCAAAGAATCTACACAGAAAATACATGTAAAATACATTTTTATCTACATGTACTGAAATAGAATGTCAATAATGGATCTTATTTTCATGTGTGAAGACATTGCATCTTACCATACACTGAAATTACACATAACTCCAAACAGGTCTCGTATTTCTAACCGAAGAAAGTCAAAGCCTTGCATGCACAAACCTCTTGAATGTAATCCTAAATCCTTGTTCTCCAAACCTGCCATAAATTGCTAAGGAATTGTTATGCTGGTCAGGCAGTGGTCACTGAATTCAGCCAGTTTTATTGTACATGTAAGGATATCCAGCACCCCTCCTGTAGTGGGGAGATTGATTGCAGACAGAAGTTTCCCTCAACTGCCCCTGTATTCAGGCTGTTGACTAGTCTTTTCATGGCACACTGAGAATACAAAGGCAGATTTAAAAGAAAATTAACTGGAGGAGTAAAGAATTAAAATCAGTGAAGAGAAGGAGGGACCAATATATTCTCATTGTAAATTTAATTACCTCTTAGTCAAACACTGGACACATTACAAAGCCAATACAAAACAGAAGGGCCATAAAAATTATGTATTAAGCAGGTCTGCATTTGCATATTCTGTGTTCCCCAAATATCCTACTGATTCTGTGAAAATGGAGAATATTCTAAACACATGAAGTCAAGTTCCATATCTTGATTTAAATGATAGGCATGGGATGGCACAAGAAGTAGTCAAGATCACTGTCTGGAAGGCAAGGGGCTAGAAACTGAAAGAACTGAAAATCATTAACTGGAAAGACCCAAGTACTTGAAAGCCTGTTCATTCTAGCAGCTGTCAGAAACATTGCACCCTTGTACCCTGAGTGGAGACTACTGAAATTTGGGTATTTGGGATATGGAGTGTCTTGGCTGAGCTTCTCAGAGTGACATAAGAAATTGAGACTCTAGCACATTTGGAAAAATATAATAAAAATACTGGTACCAAGGCACCAATGTGCAAATCAGGGCAATGAAATTGTGACTTGTGTGCCTACAAATTAGGAACAAAAATTTAAGCATGACTATTCTGAGAGAAAGGTATTTAAGAACAGAGCTTTATTCTCAAAAAGCCACTCAGATTTTTTTCAAGATTACACTGAAAGAGGCTGAACTGCACACAAAATCCTTCAGAAAATGCCTAAAAACATAACACAGCCAGAGACTAAGATAACTTCCTTTAAGCCCTTTTCAAGAAGGGGCTTTTGAGCTGATGCATGACAGAGGAGCCCAAGAAGCTGATACTGAGTTGCAAGGGTCCAAGAGATAGTTTGGAAGTCTGTATACCTTTATACTCCAGGTAGGCATGGAGAAGATTTTCACAGGGAGACCCTATATGGAATCATGACAAGATTTTCTCTAGCAAGCCTCTGGCATGGATTTTCTTATGAAACACCATAGCATAGTGCAAAAAGTATCAAATTACCACTATTCTGGACATATTTTTTAATAAAAAACGTGACTGCTGAATCCATTTGGAAGAAAACCTAAGTGTATATAGCTTTGTTTGTAATTCAATACTATAAAGAGTATCCTAACAAATTATGAGTATTTTGCAACTGATGTAATAACTATTTCTGTATTTTCAGTTGAGTGACCACTTCTGTGTTTTGAATTATGAAATCTGCATAACATTAAAATAAATTACTCAAGTGCCATTTTAAATCAAAATTAAGTAGGTCACTTTGAAGTCAGCTTTGATGGGCAGTTTTGTTGTTGGTTTTAGGGTTTTTTTTCAAATGAGAGCATGAGTCTGTTCCCTCAGCAGCACTTAATCACTGGTAACTTTCATGAAGAGCAAACAAAAGGCCTCTTCTATTTATCCATTATGTTCCTAAGAGGTGAGAACAGCTTGATGCAAATGAAAATCATTAAAGCATTCTGCACTACCATTAACTGTCTGAATATGTGTATATGCAAATGCAACACATTACCCAGTGAAACTGCAGCCTCATGACCTTTTGCATTGAAAATCTATGCCTTATGACTCTCTTAACAGTTGAAATGCTCCCTATGATGTGTCTTCCTGGAAGTGCTTGGTTTGGACAGGTACAGTAATGGAGTGCAAGCCATTTCACAGAAACATATTCAGTTTCAGCTACCCCTTCACCCTGTCTGGGCAAGGTGTAACATCAGAGATACCTGATTTGCAACAGTGCTACAGTACGAATAATAAGCCAAAATGTTACTGCCCAGATCTGATCCTGTGTGCAATTACACCCATAACTTCACTCAAATGAATAGTTCCATTTAAGACACAATGAACATAAAATAATGCAAAACTGTAAGTGGTTTGTAAGATTAGAGGCCTAATTAGATGTAAAACCTACTGACCTAATTCTTCAGAACTTGGTCTTTTGTGTAGCCATACATGCCCAACTTGAATGGTGTGCAGAACCTGGCTATTGCCCACCCAATGAGACGGGTGAATGTATAGAACTGAGAGAGTTTAGTCCTCCAACACCAGGACCTGGTGACAGTATCACACCACAACTCCTGCCTTTTTAAAAGCTTGAACCAGAGACACATTTACGGTAGCCCAGACAACAGGTTACAGGACATTTATTGTTGTTCAGTCTGTCTCTCTCCTTGGCAAAATTTAGATCAGTCATCAGGCACAAATTTGCATCTGCTGTGTAAGCTTTTCTAGAACTAAGTCTTGGCAGTGGTTATCTCCCCCTCCTTTGGGACATATACCTTTGTTGCATACTTTTATGTAGCAGCAGAGTGGTTAGGATGGTGCATTATTCAACAGCAGCTGAAGAGGCAACAGCAGACTGGATTCTAGGCTTTCCATTTGAAGGACACCAAGCCAACCTCTCCTGTCTCACAGTCCTGGCACACTGCGAGGAGAATGCTTCCATCAGCAGGTAGTTGCATGTAAAGCATCTCTTACCTCCAGTTTGGGAATTTGCCAATCATTGCTGATGACTGGAAGACTTGGAGGACAGAAAGAATAAGGAAGCTTTGATTTCCTAGGCCTTCTTATGCTTTTTTCATTGAACAATAATTAGATAGCTTACATACATAGTACTGAGTGCAGGGACAAAGGACCTTTAGGCAGGGGCCCTTATTACTCATTTATTTGGATGTTATGAAAAGTAATTAATGCATTTCAAGGCCAGGCTGGATGGGAGTTTGAGCAAGCTGGTCTAGTGCAAGGTGTCCCTGCCCTTGGCAGAGGGTTTGGAACTAGATGATGTTAGAGGTCCCTTCCAAGCCAAACCATTCTGTGGTTCTATTTGAAGCACATAGAAAATAAATCAGTCAATGGAACGGAATAACCCTAAAGGTCTTGTTCTGAATTTGGCAAATTGGCACGTTTTAAAAACCTGATCTGAGACACTGCTGCTCTGCCTATACCATTTAGTAAAATGGTCCTAAGGAACAAACCTGAACACCAGGCTGCTCATCGCCTGGGCCAGCATGCCAGGGGCAGTTTAGGACCATAAGAGCAAGAGCCATCCAAAGCAGCATTCCCACACTGCTCAGGGATAGCACTGGAAGGCAGAGGAATGCAGTGGTCTCAGCAGTCCTTTTTCATTTCACAGTATAGTTGCAATATACGGTAAGGAACATTAAAAAGGAACCAAAGGAGGAAATTATGAATTCTACTCTAATGCTACAGTTCATACCAAATAATTTGGAATTTTTAAACCTTGGAAGTAGCAGTGTTATAATTTTATAAATGATTAAATTAAAATAAGCTTACAAAGTTTTGGGTTTCTTAGGAACATAGATATATATTATGCTAACAACAATACAGTATTTACTGAAAAGTTGTGCCCATAACATGCTCATTCAGCTCCTTTTCTGTCACACCATAAGAAATAAAGCATATGTTACCAGTAATGCACTTTATCCCTTTGGCAACTACTGCTGTATTTTCTCTTTATCTGAGTGAAATTTACTCCTAAACAGAACTATTTAATTTTAAAAATGCTATTACTTCCAAATTGTGATAAAAGATTAAAGCTACTCAGGATAAGCTTGAAAAGCATGGATGTTGTGGATTTCTTTTGTTTAAAAGAAGTAATTTCTGAAGTACTTAAAAAAAAAAAAAAAAAGCAATTCTGTGCCAGTAAGAAAAAGAGGAAATTAGGGAACTGACTAGTAACCTTGGCTGGAGCAAGAGAGGGGAAACTCAGATTACTGGTATTGAAAGTTTGATCACAAAAAACAGTGGCAGCTAAAACATGTATTTAAACTTGCTTTTTTTTTTCTCTAGCCGCAACTAAGAAAAGGTGGAGATTTTTCATAAGAAATCCAATTTCCTCTTCCAACAAATAGATGTTAAAAAAACTTAAGCTTTTAAAAGCTTATTCATTACAGCACAAAAATATAGTCTGATTTTAATGTGTAGCTAAAGATTTACCCAGAATAGCCACCATAGCTGCTATCTTTAGACAATGATCAAGATTAAAAAAATCAGGGTATGGAGAAAAGGTACTGTTTAATGAAAGACATACCCATTTTTCTCAAGGCACAAGAGACCTAGGCACTGACAATTCTTATGTCAAATGCCTAGTCCTAATGCCTTATTTCAGAATGCTACAGCTTTGCAGACAAGCCCACAACTACACCTGATTTACTGACTGATTATCTTCTGTTTCCTTTTAAAGATAAAGAATGCGTTTAAAGCTGAGTTTGAGAATGTGATCACTTCTTGGAAGGTTCTCTTCCCTCTCTGAACAATGTGAGACTCTCTCTCAAAGTTATTTTTATGGCATAATGATTTCCTATTTCGCCCTGTGCATTAGTACTTTCACTCACCTTTTTTTTTTTTCAAAGAAGCACTGTCCTAATGCAAACACACCAGTTAATTATTAGAGATTAAAAATTAAATAGGTCAAAAGCCTTAGTCCTGTCTTCAGAAAAACAGGACAAAATACTGTCTCCACAAAATAGCTTAAAAAGTAGCACAGGGAAAGGAAGGTGGAGATGCAGTGTCTGAAGAGGCTGGAAATAGTACTTAATACTTCACAGATTTTGGGGACAGCGTTGTTTCATCTTATTAGCCAAGTCATCAAGGTCCCGCTTTTGGACAAAAACAAGTGTCACTGATTTTCTAAGCAGAAGAGCTGCAAGAGTACTCAAGACACAGCAGGAAACATGCACCATATCTTAACAGAATCCAGTCCCAGTCACTTAACTGCACAACTTCCAGAGAGAACATAGCCAATTTCTGTATGCGACTACGTGTTTATAAACAGCACACATGATTTTCCTCCCCAAAATCTGGGAACAGAATCACAGTGTCTTGCCTTTCAATCTGTCCTAAATTCAGTTAACATATAACATTAGATTAGCAGATCTACTCTATAAATTTGGTTTTTTCCCCAGTTAGCATCTCCAGTGGTACCTATCTCATGCTTTGAGATGTAAAAAGATGAGTATATATTGGTATGAAATTTAATTTTATTTGCAAGACTCAAATTGTCGAGGTAGATCTGTGTGCTGATGGGGTCTGCATTTCCAGGGTCATCCTTCAGCAGATACTACTAGAATTGGTAGACTGTAGTAGTAATAATAATAATAATAATAATAATAACATCTCAATATTCAAATAACGTAATAATATCATCCCTTCAGTGCAAGTACTGAGAAAAAAAAGAACACTAGCAAAAAGTATTCAGTAAGTGAACACTTTTGAAACTAGGTTTCAGTAGCCACAAAATTAGTTTTTTAAACATCTAGATAAGAGCATTACCTCTGAAATTACGTTAATTTCAGACCAAGCAAGCCTGAAAATGTTAGCCTTAAAGGACAGCGAATACTAGGCAATACTTAGCTTACAATAAAACAAACACCACCACTTCCCTCAAAATCCAGAACAAAATACAGCGTCCAAAGGAGCCCTTTAGATATATATATATAACTCAATAACTCAATTTTCGGAAAGCATATGGTACTCTAATGAAACCTCAAAAATCACTTAGGATGTGCTGGATAGATTACAGTGCAGAGCAGGAGGTCGAAAGACACAAGGACTGTAAAAATTCTGTAGCTTAAAGAAAACAGTGAATATTATAGGGCTCAAGATAAAACTGGAATAAAGGAAAAGCAGTAATTTATCTATACCTGTAGTGCCACAGGAACCATTGCGAGACCTTGTTTTATTTGACAGCTTCATTACTCCCCGAGAGGCTGCAATGTGGGCAACTTTGAGGACACTGAGATACTTCAACATAAATTAGTGAGGCTAAAATGCAGCCAGAAAACTGTAAAATCAAACTCAATACAAGAAAAAGCAAGCTACTGCTATGGAAAAGACTGAGAGAAATATTCTGGAACAGATTCTGGAATATATTCAGTGGGATGGAAATACCCCAAAGGCATCATATTTGTAAAGGATCTAAGAATAACAAGCAAGCAGAAACTACAAATAGATTTGTAAGAGTACCAACAAAAAGACTAATTTAGATTTGAGTTGCATACTTGGAAGCACTGTATCCTGGAGCAGGAAGGTAATGGTTTGTCTGTACACAGCTGTAGGCAGACTGTGCAACACTTCATTTGTGGACAGCCAACAGAGTCCTTGCAAGTGTCTTGGTGGACCAAACATCAATACTCCCAAGTAATTAGTTCTGCCCTACAAATGGAGGTCATATGGTTGCCTGGACATAAAACATAAATTCTCCATCCACACTCTTTACAACTCTGGAAATCACCAATGAGTTCTAGGCATATGACAAGAAAGATCTATGCAAATTGGATGGAATTCACGTAAAAATAACAGAAATTCTTTGGGAGCTAGAAAATCAAAAGGAAATGTTACAAGCCTAAACAAGTGTTGCTTTACTTAGCTTAAGCTAAGCAAGTAAAAAGTTCAAAATGCTTTTTTCTTAACATTCAGTTTGATCAGGAAAATCATTTCAAAGGAACAAATGCCAAGAAGGAAAAATAATTATTTTGAAGTGATAAAAGGTTATATATACATACTTATTTAGGAACTTAGAGAAAGCCTATACTGAGTTCTAAACCAGAGGTAATTGTCCTAATAGAAAAAAATATAGCAGGCATCTGAAATAATATATATTGTATAATGTATACATTCATATATGACAGGGACCAATACCAACAGAGATGGACAAAATATTTAATGGAGCTCTGTCATCTCTAAGCTAATTTTAAAACATTTTAAGTTTACTCTTATAGCAACACTCCTCTTTCCTTTCGGATAACAGATGGCTGTTTGTGATCTACATATTGCGCTGAAGCTTTTCACTTTGTCTGATGCATGAATGAGGAATGCCTCCCATAAGTCAGACTACATGGCAGAAAAAAACTCAGCATCTAAAATTAAATGGCTTTCACTCCTTACCATCCAGCCCCATTTCTGTGATTCATTCACAGAAACACATTTCCCATTTTAGAACAACAAAAAATTCAAATAATAATCACATACCCATGTGTATTTGGCTACACAAGTTATAGAAGAATGATAGGGCTTTTGGCAGTTACAGTACTTGAAAATTTTCCATTATGACATCTTTCTAATTACTTATTATTTGAACCATTTGGGCTAACTCTCTTCACACCAGACATATTTCTCAATGGAGACTTTCAACTGAATGCTTCAGCTATTCATCAGAACTAGAATATGAAAAATTATGTTTCACTTGCCTGTTTAAAAGCAGTTCTTACAATCATCTACCTGAGCTGCATTGTGTGGAATAGAAATTTCAGAGTATGGAGGCATAGGCAGTTCTCTTCTAAAAATAAACCTATTACTTTGATTTTTTTAAAAAAAAGCTGTTCAAATGCTCAACCACTTTTCTTTGTATACTCCACTACTTGCCAATAACTCTGTTGAACATACCATTTCCCAAAATAGTATTAATGTTCAAATGTTATATGTCATTAAACACTGTTTTCTCTTTTGAGTCCATTCCCAAATTTTAGTCATTAGTACAAAGCAATAGACAGCAGGTTTTTAAATTACGCTGGTTCAGCAATGCCAACTCTAGCACCATTCCTCAATTATCTAAGACTTAATCAGTTCATTTTAATCAAATTCATCTATGAAATTCTCAGTCATACATACAGTCTCTAAATGTCACTTACTGCTATACTGTTAACTGCTCCCCAGCAATGTGTTTTTGTTATACTAAACTGAATTCCTTATGCAATCATATAATTATTTTACTCTTGACAATAGGTCACTTTCCAAGCATGGAAGGGAACCTCAATCACTTCTTGACATGTAGAATTCTGTCAGCAAAGAGCAGATCAGGAGTCTCATCTTTACAATTAAGTGTTTATTGGCCCTTTTCTTACACGATGCATGTGTTGCACTTTCTCAAATTTTTAAATTCTACAATGTAGTTCTACATTGTTACACATGTAATTCTTTATTAATTTTTACATTTCAATTTATATAATCTTCTTGAATACTTATGCTTTTTCCTGCAGGCACATTCAGTGGCAGGTTTTTTCTGATACAAGGCAACAGCAAGACCTGAAAATGTTGGAAAAAAACCCATTATATTCAAAAAAAACAACAACAAAGGATAACTTTCAGTCAAAACTGTTAGAAACATAAGTTGCTAAATGCAAATACAACTCAGGAAACAAAAATGGTCAAAGGTAGTTTGCATTTTTGTATAAAGATTATGTAGTATGTGAGTTTGTACACACAACTCATTTACAGAAAGGAACATATATATAATGCCATGATGCATGTTGTAAAAGGGTTGCCTTTTATACTACTAGTACGCTACTGTCAAGATTTTCTGAAACAGAAAGATGTACCACCTCCATGGTATACAACATATTTTGTACAATGATGATGCAAACTCATTTATCCTAATGGCTAAATTGTTTGCATTGATTAGAGGAACCACTATTGAAATGTTCAGGGATCTGCATACAATCCTTCTAGAATTCTGATAATCAGGTGCAGTCATGTGCAATAACCAGCAAACATCATATAACCCTTTCCATAATCTCATTAATCTCTGTATTAAAATTTGTTAAAATGCTCTGCCCTGTTGCTTTCACTGAGAGAAGAAATCCATTCTTCCACTGGGTTGAAACCTTCTGTCATGGGAAGTTAATTTCCAGTTTATGTCTAATCATTCTACATTGACAGTGTTCTTTGGCTTAAATATTTTTTCTTCTTCCTTAACTCCAAAGTTATGGATCTTATTTGATATGCTGCTCTCCTTCAAACTTAAGGTTATTAGCAACTTTTATTTATATGCTAACTAGGACTGCACTAAAGACATTAAATGGCCAGACTCTACCGGGAGCCAACTTCCGGTTTTATAGTGCTTCTCTCAAAACAATCCATCAGAACTTCCCATCAGCAATTCTTTACATCATGCATCCTCCTTCATTTCTCATATGACACTATACTGAATCTTTATAGGAAGCACAGATTAAATCTGATTATGGTGGTGCTTGGATGACAGCTGGACTAGCTGATCTTGAAGGTCTCTTCCAGCCATGATGATTTTGTGAAATTTACTTAATTTTGTCAAAAAAATTGGTTTTTTTTTTAAAAATACAGTTACTCCAATAAAATCTAATGTTACTACACCAGAGATATATCTCTTTTTTTTTACTTCTACACCTTTGCATACCCTATGTTATAATTTGTCTCCTATGTCCCATCCAATACCCATGGGCTCTCCTTCAAGCACACTTGCTACTTTCCAATCACATGGCACTGTTCTTGCCCTGATAGGTTTATTAAGAGCCTTTGCTAAAAGACTGCTTTGATACTTCTAATGTTTTCATAATTGAGACCTAGTTTAGTTTTCCCATCAGGTTTCTATGACAAGACACTGCTGGTGTAATGCCATTGACTAAATGTGTGACTGCACTACACTTCAGAGCCTACTGCCTAGCCTGTAGCTAGTAATTGAGAATTAAAACAAACAAACAAACAAACAAACAAACACACCTCATTAATTAGGATCTTAAGCATTATTTCCAAAACACTGTTACCCCTACAAATTAATTCAGCCGCCCAAGAGCCACTTTGAGGCAGTTTGGTATCCACGAGTTGCTCAATTCCTTGTTGTTCACACGCTGTCCTTAGATTTTTATCTGATAACATCCAGAGAGTAATTGACTTTCAGCTGGTCTGATGGGCATGCATGTTATTGCTTCACATTCTGGCTTTAGTGGGCTTAACTTCCTGGAGTATAAGCAAGGCTTGTCAGAACTCTCATGTGGACTTCTTGCACTGGGTGTGTATGGAGCCTTACAGTCTAACACAAGACTATGGATTCTCATACGTGACAAAGCAAGTACAGGTTTGGCAGTCCAGAACTATACAGTACCAAGTACTTCAGTGTGAAGATTCAGACCTTCTTCATTTCACTTGGTCTGTGGGGCACACTGGGAAATAAATTTCCTGTGTAATGCAGACAGTCTGACTGTCTAGGCTGGGATACCAACTGGATGGACCACATATCACTCCTCGTCCATGTGTCCAGGTTTTCTCCCTGCAGACATTGTGTTTGTGTCATCTGAAAAAACAGCACCTGAGAATATGTGAGCCACACTCAGCTGTCATTCTGAAATAATAGTTTGGATAAATCCACGGCATCCTCAGACTGAGGGAGCACTCCAAGATTTCAGATCATAGGCATCAGAAATACTGAACATCCTTGAAATCAATAGGAACTCAAACATGGACAACTAAGTGGGTTTTGAAGGTAAGATGTACTGCTGGAAATTTTACCTTTGTGTCATAGTCTAAACTTTCATCATCAAATTTTGTTGCACTCTGCTACTATAATTAGATACTTGAAAAATGTGGCTTTTCCCTTGGCCTCCATCATGTTCAGTCACTAGATGATTCTGTGTCTGCTTATATTTGCATTTCTAGCTTTTTGTGAACTGCAGATATCATTTTGTGACCAGGTTTTTTTAAGTAGCTACATAGTAAGCATTAAAGAATAATAAAAACTGACATGCATTTTGTTTAAAAAAAAGGGCAAACCTTTATTGACTTTACTCTATGGAGTAATTCTAACTTAAAAGACAGTCATCAGTTATGCAGATAAGTAATACTATTAATACTCAAATTTTGATTGTACAGCTGTTTAGCTGTGCATGATTAGGACCAGTTATATATTCAAGAGTGATTATTTTCATGCAAATACTTGGCTGGCTAATGGGGAGAACAGCTGCTGCTTAGCAACTGGAAGAACAGAGAAAGGGGGTGACTTGCTTTATAACAGAAAACTGGATGAAACCTTATAGAGAGAGAACATAGAGTGTTTGGAGGTACCAGGGAAAATGGGCGGTAGTGCTCTCTAACCAGGATGTTTCTTCTTACAATTACTGACACCCTAGGACAGCAGCATTTTCAGGTAGTAAAATGTAAACTAGAAGAAAGTGTATTTATCATACATGCATCCACTCGTGCATGAACAACAAATAGAACAACCGCTAAAGACAAACACTGACACACAAACTGAAATGTAGGAAATCCAGAAACACGCTTTGTGTCTGTCATCTACTGAAAGGGTTAAACTGAATTTCAGGCTTCAGCAACTTAAACTACCACAAGCCAAGCTTTCTGGAAGAAGTACTCTCTTCCTGCTGCTCAATCTCAGCCCCTGCACTGCCTCCTCCGCTGTGCAAGCACAGGCTTTCACACCCTACATAATGAGGCAGATCACGGACCTGATCTAGGTTAAAACTAACCCATCTTTTTTAGTAGGATTGCTTTTACCTGGCTCCGTTTCTGAGTCAGTTTCCTTGTGCAGCTATTCAAATGCTTGCACTGACATGAGGAGGAGGGCAGGGGACCTCCTGTGACAGTGCTGACTCAAACCTTTACTGAAAATACAGTCTTACCTTGGTGCGACCCTGCAGACAAACCTACTGACTTGACTGCAAGACAAAACTGAAAGCAGAAGTGAGCTGTAGGAAATTACGGAAAACTGAAAAGGCACAGCTCAGAAAGCATGCAAGTTCCACAAAAGTGTCTGCGTGGCTTTAAGACTACCACTTGGATTAAGCTATTTACATCAAAAAGGAAAGTCACTTTAATTTTTTTTTCTGAGAGTAACATTCAACACTTTCAGAAATCAAATTAGCACCTCATATGAACAAGAAACTGGCTGTAGGTTAGGTATCAACTGTTCTTGGTTTTTTTGATTCAAAGTATGGGACTCCCTGATTTAATAAACAACATTAAAAAATTGTCATTTTAAATAGAAGACTCTGAATTACATGCTTTAGCAAATCCTGCTTTATGCTTCTAAGAAGTTAGTTATTTCAGCTTTCTACACTATTCTACTGTGGGCAACTGCTTTCTCTTCAGCAGGACTCCCACATATGAACTTGTGCTACATCTCACACACCACACTCATTTAGGAGAAACCAGAATCCACCAGTGGCTCAAATGTCTTGGTTTATTCACCAACCTAGCTGATGTTCTCCTGCCTATGCAGATGACAACAGAATACAGCAGTGGACTGGTATCCCCTAGCACAGAATAGCACTGCTGATGTATCTTCAGCTCATGCAGGCAACAGACTACATCTGCCAGTGTTCAAAGACATTAAACTGTCAGTGAAATACACGGTGGGAAGACACAATGCTCAGCAAGTTAAGAAGATCATGTGAACAGAAAGAAAACAGAGCACGGAATAGAGTAACACAAGAACTGTTATTGTCCCTACCAAAGTTCTATGGAAAATTAAGGAAATTGATTAGTAAAGAAGCAGTACAAAATGTATTCAAATAACAATAGTTAAGAGATGCTGTTTGTTAATAAGCCCCACCAGTAAACTCCTAGTGATTTATTAGCCTTTGTGAAATCTAAGTATTCATGAGAGTATTTTTGCAGTTCCAAAGGTTTTCCAAATATTAGCTTTGCAAATGTAAACAACTGTCAAAAATTAAAGTTTTAGCTCAGTTATTCTTTAGATACAATGAAAGTAAGTTTGGAATTCAAACCTATTTTGACCACTTTTGTGACGTAAGATTTCTTGATGACAAGGTAGTTAGATTTTTTTTTCTGTTCTCATAAAAATGAGTTTAAGGAGGAAAACAGATGTGAGTTAGAGAAAATAAACAGCCTACAAAGAAAGAGTAGGAAACCAGTTACCCTTGAGTAGACAGGCAAGCTTCCTGTTCATTACAATGAAAAAATGAAGGGTAGCAACTGCCTGACCTGTCTTTTGTTCAAATCTAAACCCAAAACACATGTAACCAAAATGCGAAACATGTGTTCTACATATTGGACGTTTGTCAGGTTTTATGGATTCGTACATTTGTCTCGTATCATCCAGTCCTGCACGCACATGTATCAGCATCGCTCGCAGTGCGTGTGAGTATTTGGCCTTTTAACCTGCTCCTCTCCCACACTGCCAACTCTTTGGATATTTGCTGTTTTGGGGTCTTTCCTCCCGAATCCGCAGCTCTCAGACAAAGAGACTGCAACACGAAATCTTAAACCTAAACTCAAGGTTTTTTCAGCACCTCAACCTAAAGTCAAGCCTGTTTTACGGTTTTCAATAAAAGCCTGCACGAGAGCGCTGCAAACCGCAAACTAAGCTCTCCTAAAGGGCGGAAGAGGAGGCAGACAAGCAGGGGCAGTAGGAGCAGGGGGCCGCGGTGCCGAGCCGCCCGCAGGGGCGCTGGGACGCGACCCCGCCCCCGCCGCTCCGCCGCAGCGCGCGCGGCCCCGCCCCGCCCCTCCCGCGCGCTCGGCCCCGCCGCCAATCCCCGCCGTCCCTCCGCAGCCCCGGCCCCGCCCCCCGGCCGCGCGCGCGGACCGTCACAGCCCGAGGGCGCGCGGGCGCTGGTGGGAACGCGGCCGCTCCACCCTCTCCTCCGTGTCCCGTCTCCTTCCTCGCCCCCATCTTCTTAGGGTTTTTCTTTTTTGGCTGGCCCCTGCGGCGTGCGGAGACTCACCTCCCCGCCATCCAAAATGGCGGTCGACCCAGCTTAACCCCGTCGTGTCCCGGCAGCGCTGCTTCTCCCGCCTCATCCGCGGCTCGGGATTCCGCGGCCTCACCCTCAGCCCGCGCGGCCGATCGCCGAATCACCGAGGCCGTCCTTCTCTCCTTCCCTACCTCCTCCCTCGCCACCAGGGGAAGCGATAGAAAGATTTCCCCTCACCCTCCCACGCGGGCTCGCGCCCCGCCTGCCGAGCCCACCCGAAAGATTGGGTGGGGGGGAGCGCGTATGAGTGTCAGGGAGTGAGGGATACCTCCTCTGCGCATTGTGCCCCCTTCCCCCAACACATGGCCCATCCACCACCCCCCCCCCCCCCCCGTTCCCCCAATGGTTGCATCCGTGACGACATCATCATGGCAACAGCAGCTGCAGCCCGGGGCCGGGGTGCCCCCGTCGCCGCCGGGGCGTCCGCGGGGGACGAGCCCGCGCTGTCCCTCAGGGGCGCGCGGCCGCACCGGCTGTAGGAGCGCGCGCGGGGCGCGCCGCCGCGCACGCGCCCAGAGCGGCAGCATCAGGCGGCGGCGGCGGCGGCGGCGGGGGGGGGAGCGGAGACACAGACAAGGCGCGTGCCGGGCTGTTCGCGCTCCCGCGGAGCGTGCGCGCGCTCCGGCGGGCGGGCGAGGAGCGGTAGGCGCTGGCAGTGTTGCGCGCGCGCGCGCTCGCTGCGGCGGCAGCGGCGGGCGGGGGGAGCCGTGCGGGCTCCGCGCTCGCTCCGCGCTCGCTCGGTGCTGTGCTGGTGCCTCGGCGGCGGCGAACAAACATGTTCTCAGTGCGGATCGTGACTGCCGACTACTACATGGGCAGCCCGCTGCCCGGCCTGGACCCCTGCCAGTCCCGCTTCCGAGAGGCCCCGGCCAAGCGGGTGCCCGTCGTGAGAGTCTTCGGCGCCACCCCTGCAGGTAAGGGACGACCCCCGCCGCCGCCACCGACGGACGGGTGGGGACGTCCCCCCGCTGCGACGCCGCGGGTCGTGCTGGCGCCAGCCCCGCCGTCGCCCACCCCGCGGCGGAGGCAGCGGCAGCTCCCGCTCTTTGTGGCTGGGTCGCGCCCCCCCCTCCGCGCCCGGCGCCGCCGCTGCGGCGCGTCTCACCTGCCAGCGGCGGCCGCGGGGACGGCAGGGCAGCGGCGAGGAGCGGGGACCTGCCCCGGGTGTCGCGCCGCGCCCGCGCGGGGGCTGCGGGGCCGCCGGGGCTTTGTGCGGGGCTGCCCCGGGAGAGCGGCGCAGCTGTGCAAACACCGGGGCCGGCCCGTGCCGCCCTCGCTCCCGGTGCCCACCGCCGCTCTCCTGCCCTTCCCGGGAGCTGTTGCTGCGGGAGGGCGAGCGGACAAGGGGGAAGCCGCTGAGCGCGGGCACAAGTGAGACTTGTGCGGCACTTCGGAAGTGGGGGCTCGTGTCGCGGTGCGGATCGCGCACGGCCGGAGGCACCGGTGCTGCACTGCAGAGAGGAGCGTCCTGAGCGCCGGCCACATGTTGCCCCCCGAGACTCCCGAATGTCACATGCTACTTCTACATTGCCTCTTCGCTGTGTGGCCTTGTGCTTACAGCCGTCCCACGTCTCAAATGTGTTTCTGACCAATACGAACAAATATACTCTCAGAACAAATTTCTAACAAATATAATATTTAAGAAAATTAATTTAATATGTATTGTAGTTTGCTCATACGTTAAATATTAAGTTGGAAGAAACCCCTGTTTTTTGAGATATTAGACGTACTAAGCATCATTGCTTGTGATTTCTTTACACTTATGCTGTGTAATGCTGACCTTGGGAATTAAGGTATTTCTGCATGTTTTATTGACTGGCATATTGAAAATTATATATTGATACATACATTAAATCTTAGGAAAGACAAAAAACACATAATAAAAGAGCACAGCAGAGGTGTCTTTCCCTTCAACCAGTTGTTATAGTAGAGCAGATATTTTTGTTGTATTTTTTGTTGGCTTGTTTTTTGGTTTTTTTTAAATTCAGAATTAACTGTCTTCTCTGTTTAAGCACAGAGGAGCGTGACATATTAAAGCTGTTGTGCTCTGATGCAGCTACAGCTCCAAATTATTAAGTGAATGAGTGGGATTAATAGATACAATATTGAAATACTGGGACCTATTTTAATGTGGCTCAAATTCTGCATACAAAGGAGATATTATGTAATAATATTTATGTAATGGTACGAGTAACTATTTCATTATTAAAAAATGTAGAGCCTGAGGTTGTTGGCAAGTAGCAGGATTTTTGTGCATATGTGTGGTTAACTCATTAAGGCTTATTTTCTTTTAAGAAAAATGTTTAGGCTATGCCATATCGTGAATGTGGCATCATAAAGTAAACAGTAAAGTAGTTTAGTTGTCCAGCTATTAGGAATACAGTAGGAAATCCCTGGCTTCCCCAACCATAAACTAATGTCAGTTTGCATAATAGAAGTGTTTCTAATTTGTCTTCGTTAGAGAAGACAATTCACTAGAGTCTGCAAAGGCAGTGTGACTTGTCTATCCTATTTATTTCCTTTTTAAACTTTTAAATCTTTTTTAAACGTTCTGTACCTTTAGTAATGTTTGCTGATAAGCTTCATGAGCTTCTTACTGCATCTCTGCATTTTTTTTCTTTTAAAAAAGGCAGACAGATGTAATTCTCTCTCTTCAGAGGTGTTGGACCTAAGCAGTCATTGTTAGAAGTACTCTGACTGTGATTCTCAGGTTATTTCTTGAGAGCTGAAGTTTAAAATTAAGTATAATCACTTATATCTACACTGACATTTTCTTTGAGGAAAAAGGAATAGTAAAAACAACTTCTAGCATACTGTCTAAGACAATGGGATGTCCTTATTGTTTGGTTTACAGGCATCGTGATGCTTATCTTCACTTGAGTTGGTCTGGGTGGGAATAACCCTTTCTTACTGGGTTTAATGTGTGTGCTATGCCTCCAGGAAAGGTGCTCAGTTGCCTTGTTGCCTCCATGGTAGCAACCTATTATGGCTGTATAGGCTGCTCCACCTCCGGCATGATTAACTTTGCAGAATCTTACTGTGTTTATAGCTGTGTGCCCAAGCTGTGCAGCTAATTGGGAGTCAGGTTCAGAACAGACTTCAAATTTCACCTGCTGAGTGAAGGGAGTTTGATTAGTATGTGGCAATGGCTTATGCAGATGTTCAGAAAGTCAAACGTCTGGCAGTGCTGTATCCTTGTGTCCACCAGCAGCTATGGACAGTGGTCCTGAAGGCACCCACCTGGTGCTTTCTGCCCCATCTTGTGGAGGTACTGCATTCAGTGAGGTGTGTGAATGACAGGGATTGCCAGTGTTCTTACCTTTGAAGGCTTTTATGTAATCCAGTACCCAGCAATTAATTTGTAAAGGTTTACTGCTACAATCTATAAAATGAAAGCTGCTTGTGGTTGGGGGAGATAAAACCCAGACTTTTAATTACAAGTAATGGAAGGATCATGTCCTAGAACGGACTGTGTTGGCAATAACATTTGACAACTTCTTTATGTCTTTTGAGGAAGAAATCTTGTTGTATTTGGCAAGGCTATGCAAATTCTGTCTTGATGTCCTACATCTTTGCATAAGAGCTTGAAAGACAAGGAATCAAAATTCTGTTTAAGCCCAAAGACCTGCCTACTATATTCTGTTATTTTGTGAAATGAAGAGTAAAGTTCTGATTACAGTAGCAAAAGGTGAAGTGAGCTGGTTGAGCCATTTCATTCAATTTTAGCTGTTTGCTGCTTTAAGCAGACTGGCATGTCTGTTGACATAGTGATGTGGACAAAAGTATAATTTCAGAAATGCTGCAACATTGCCATGGTGGTAATACAATGAAAGCAGTGTTGAATTAATGCTTTATTGTGTAAGAGTATAGATACTATCTGATGCACCAGTATTTGTATCTGTAAAGGAGTCTCATAATATTGCTGCTTATGCTTAAGAACAATAGGTTTTAATTCATTAGGTAATGCTCAAGTATGAAACCAAGTCACATTCTATTCTTAGGCAGTATTGTCTGCTAACTACTACTTTTGTAAATGCTTTTTGTAAAAACAGAAAAAAACTTTGAAAAATTGCAAGGCCTGTTGTTCAGAGTGAAATCATAATGAAAATTTATTTTTCTGTTAATGTATTGTTGTTAGTTGAATTGTCAATTCTTGAATTGTCATTCCTGTTGCTAATCTGAATCTTGTTAAGATTTTTGCAACCACATAAGTACCTGAATTTATGGCTTCAAAACAGATATATTTAAGGTAAGAGATATCTATAATCATAAAAGTCATGTATGTTAATAGTTTTGTTTGGGAAGAGGTTGTTCCACAGGTCTTAATCATGGAATATGCTGGGTTGGAAGGGACCCATCAGGATCGTTGAGTCCAACTCCTGGTCCTGCACAGGACACTCCAAGAGTCATATGAGGTGCCTGAGAGCATTGTCTAAATTCTTCTTGAACTCTCTCAGGCTTGGTGCTGTAACCACTTCCCTGGGGAGCCTGTGCCAGTGCCAGGTAAACCTTTTTCCTGATACCAAACCTAGACCTCCCCCAATGCAACTTTGTGCCATTTCCTCAAGTTCTGTCACTAGTCACAAGAGTGAAGAGATCTGTACCTGCACCTCCTTCATGAGGAAGTTGTAAGACTACGGTGAGGTCTCCCCTCAGTCTCCTCCAGGCTGAACAGACCAAGTGACCTCAGCTGTTCTTCATGTGGCTTCCCCTCAGGGCCCTTCACCATCCCTGTGGTGTTCCTTTGGATGCTCTCTAATAGCTTAATGACTCTTGTTCAAGCTGCCATTGACCTGGACCCCCAGGTCCCTTTCTGGAATGCTGCTCCCCAGCCTCTTGTTCCCTGATCTATACACAAAACCAGGGCTCCCCCATCCCTGGTGCAGGATCCAGCACTTGACCTTGTTAAACCTCATATGGTTGGTGGTTGCCCATCTCACTGATTTGTCAAGGTGTCTCTGCAGAGCCTCTCTGCCCTTGAGGGAGTCAGCAGCTCCTCCCAATTAAATGTGGCTGCAAACATACTTAATATTCCTTCGAGTCCTGTGTCCAAGTCATTACTGAAGGTGTTGAAGAGAACTGGGCTGAGGATGGAGCCCTATGGAACCCCACTAGTGATCGGATGCCATGTCCATATTATTTTTATTCCTCTGAAAAAGTATGTGGAATTTAATTCTCTGTTTGCTAATCAAGCTTTGTAAGTCACCCTAAGCCTCATTCCAAACTTCTGTTAAATTTAGGTGACCTCAGAAGGCGATTGCTATCCCATGTTGCTTCCATTTATCTGGTATTGTGAAGATTTGTCTGCTATGAGATCTCTTATGGTGTATGGGGTGTATTGGTTCCTACTAGCTCTTGGCCATTTCAAGCTCTTGTAGTCTGTCCTCAAAATTTCACTGACCATTTCAGAACATCTGCGTGACTGCTCAGTTGAGTGTTTCTGTCAGGTGCTTATTCAGCTGCAGAAAGACAGACTCAAGCTGTAACTCCCTTCATAAAGAAATCAGGGAGACTAGATGTCATTTTAGGAGGGACATTAATTAGCAAGCTGAGGTTGCTAAATTATCACTTCACTTAACAAGACTTGAGCACAAGTAGCTGAGGACACTACTCATAAACCACGTAGGAGATATCTGTTGGTGTGTAATAATGAGTATTGTCAAACAGATAGTTGAAATATTAGCAAAAAAAAAAATTTTGATGTGGATGTGATTTGAGGCTGATGTGTGATAAATTTCACAAAAATAGGTGCACATTTTAAAATTGCTTTTAAAGGGTGTTAGGTTGAGAAATGTGCGTTCAATTGACAGGATGGCCTTTGGAGAAGGCAGATTAGGAATTTACCTAGGAAAAAGTGATGTGTAATTTGAGAGGTAATATAACTGCTGTCCTCAACTGCCACTTTATGTATTTGTCTTGTTTGGAGGGGTTTTGTATTTTCCGTTGTGCAATCACAGATCCAAGAAGGAATCTTACTCAGGGCAGCACAAAAACTCAGCCAAAGGAAAGTATGTTTTTAAGTTATTCTTGCATGCTTTTGATTGCAAGTTTTTCTGAGACTAAATGTAATACAGAGTAAGGGCTTGCAGTCAGCAAAATCTGAATGTATTTCAGGTAGGCATCTCAGTTTGGTGCCTTCACTTCTGAGACCAGAAGAGAGGGGGGAAGAAAAGCAGAGGCAAAAGCTCCAGCTAATATCTGGCTCTCTTCCAGCAGCAGTAGCTCTGGTATGACTCAGTGAAGGGGCCTGCTTATCTTCTTTCTTCTGTTCTTCCCCCTCCCCTTTCCCCCTTCACTGACCAGGCTAGGCTGTATATCTGATCCTATCCAGTGTCTGTCTTTCTGTCCTCTGTTATTGTTCATTTGAGAAGGACTGAACTCATTGCAGGATCTTGCTGCTTTCTGCACTCAGCTCATGGTGAACTTTTCCTCTCCCCAATTTCCCTACCATTTCAGATACTGTCCCCCACAGTGGTCATTTCCCTGTAGCTTCCTTAGTTCAGTGTTCACAGCTGAGCATTGTTCCGGTTGCTGCTACTTCCCCTATTCCATTTCTCAGAAGTGGGTACTACTTCTTGGTAACACTCTTCCAGTTTCTTCTGTGGATTCCCAGTGAGAGGATGCAGAAGAGGATACAGCCATTGTGGTGAGGCTTGTGCCTTTGCTTTACCTTTTCACACCCTTTCCCAAAATATACCAGTGTACAACTCTTGATAAGGGGTTATTCTGTGAGCTACAGCATGGCCTAAAAGATTTTTGTGTCGTACAGTGTAGCTTCACTTCCATCATAACATTTCTGCATCTTGCACTGACAGCCTTCTCATACTTCCGAAGAATTGCCTCATGTATTAAAAGGACATGTTTTCCAAATTGTCGGGTTTTGGTGGCGGTTTAGTGGTGGTGGTGTGTTCGGTTGGGTTTTTTTAAGAACCTTCTGGATTTTTGTTGTTATTTTCAGGGTTTTGGTTTGGTTTTTTGGGTTTTTTTTAGAGGCATTTGTTACATACTTTGTGTAGATTGCCTGCTGAGTTGTTTGAGCAATGAGAGGCTGCCTGAATAAACTGAGATTCTGCTCCACTGGCATGAAACTTGTTAAGTAGCCAATTTCATACTTGTACATATGCAACTTGCTAAAATTCTGTTTCTTAAATAAACTTTAAAATACTGTGACAAAATTGATGTTCTAAATAGAATCCGGTAACTAGGTTCATAACCAATATTGTGTTTGCTGTTGTAGAGTACCTCCTGGTCAAGTCACTCAATATATTTGTGCTGTTGTAATTCAGTCAAAAAAACACATGCATACGTGACCCTACATGCTTAAAACTCAATCAGCTGCAGACTTTAAAATGTCCACAAAGTAGCTGCATCTGTATTGAATCTGGGATTGGTTTTTATGATTAGTGTCTCTGGAAGTAGACCAGGAGCTTATCTATCTCAACTACAATTTCCAGTTCTGTTACATACTTCTTAAGGGTGCTTTTTGGCTGCTTGTTGAAATATATTCTTTTGCAGTGTGTAAAATGAACCTCCTCAAAATAGCACACTGGTCTGAAAATAGTTGTCTCTCTTATTTTTACCAGAGAAGCACATGCATATCACAACGGAGGTTGGCAGGATGAGATGATGTGTAAACACTCAGTGAGAAACAGCTCCTGATTAGTAATTTTTGCAGTCTGAGTAGACAAGATAAATCTCTGAAAGAAGGAAACAGGTGTGGTAATACCATGCTATCAATTTCTTCTCAGTCTCTCATATTCAGAGTTCCAGTATTGATCATTTAATAATACTGTCTTCTACTAACTGTTGCCATTACCTTGGTTTTGTCCTTCACCCTTAGTTAACTTGCTTGACCTCTGTGTGCAGTGGACCTCTGAGAAGCATGATGATGACAGTGAACATATAACCATTTGGAAAGAGGCAGTGTGAACACTCATACTGAAAGATTTATAGTCAATGCTCTGTCTCACAAATGAAGTGGGTGAAATTTTTTGTAATGATCCGACAGAGTCACTGAGGATTCATTCTCATGTTACCGGAGACCTGCTCATTAAAATCTCAGGACAGTTGGCAGTCAAAAATTTTTTTCTTCTTTAATTACACTTTAAAGAGACTCTCTATCTCCAACTATTGCAAAGCCAGTACCTCAGCCTCCTGACCTGTCATCACTGGATGTTGAGGTGACAACTGATGAACTTGCTTCTTCGCCTTTTCCTCTCTGTCTGCCATGTCATAGATACTGTCCCTGTATGTTACAATTGTGTGCATTTTTTGTGTGTATGTCTCCTCTATATCACATTTATTCTGGGGGGAAAATTGTATCACTATATTGAATTATCTCACATTTCAGGAACATGTTCTTGACAGACAGCAAGGTATACCTATGTAAAGAAAAGGATGAGTTTACTTAGGGTCCCACATCAAATAAGTAGCAGAACTGATAATACAGTGAAGAAGCTGCTGTCTACAAGCAGTGTTATTTCTAGGCTACTACATTGCCCAGTAATAAAATAATGTGAATAGTAAAATAACGTTCTTTCAATGTTAACCAAAGTTATAGTTGTGGTAACAATTATAATGTTAAGCCATAGGCTTGATTAGCAGGGTCCAGGGATTGATTGCAGAGATCTGCTGTGTAATCTATATAGTTACACTTAATTGCACTGTTATTCATAATACCTGTATGTATTCCAGTGAAACCAACAATTCTGAAGAATGCAGTGGAATAATCAAGTATGTGAGCTTGCAGACAGGCAGCATTTTTCTGCCAGTGATACAGTTAAGACTGAGAATAGAGCCCGAAATATACAAGAATCTAAACAAATATCAGAAAAGTTTATACCACATATAGGGGCTGTCCAAAATGTCACTTCTTGCATAGTCTTCATTCATGCATGTTTGTTAAGGCTCTTTTCTTTCAAGACCTGCTTTTTATTACAGAGAAGTTATAAGGTGTGCACAAGTTTGTGTGGTTTTTGGCAGGGCATTTAAATAAAACTTCACACTTGCTGGCTGGGCTGAGCCATATGGCTTATTAGGGAACCATTTGATGTCTGTATGTTCCAGCTTTCCTCAGTGATCAGTATGCAGACAGCCATTTCAGATAACTTCTTCCCTGACTCATATATTTGCAGTCTGTCATGTTTACTGCATGTTTATGAGTTCATGTTGTGTTACCTTGGTGTATATGTGCATGCCTTCTCTGGTTTCACATTGGGGAGTCATCATCCTTGGAGGCACTTAAAAGTTCTGGGGATGTGGTCCTGGGCAGCCAGCTGTCAGTGGCCCTGTTTGGGCAGGGAGTTTGGTCCAGGTGACCTCCAGAGGCCACTTCTAATCTCAGCATTCTGTGATGACTGAGATTACTCTTGTCAGCAGTGAGTATCCAGGTGCTCTGCACAGCCTTTGTGTCCAGGTAAGCACAGTTGCATCCAAATGATGTGGAAAGGTTGCCAGGTAGCTGTCTTGAAGTTGATTACCCTACAGCTGTGAAAGTTACTGGAAGGTTTTGGTGTTGTTAGTGAAAACTGATTTAGATTTGGAAAGAAGAAAAAAGAGAATATTCAGTACAGAGATCATTGCTTAGCTGTGTTTGTCCCTTAGTGACATGTTCTTTTCCTAAAAGAGAAAAAGTAAGAGCAGCCCTGCTTATTTACACTCATGTTGTGCCTCTGTGCTGTTTGCTGACTAAACTAGTGTTTACTACAGAAAAGCTGTATGTCCTATTTTAGGTGCAGTATCAACATGTGGTACTCAATGTGAATATTGAAAGGACTGTGGAATGTTGCACCTAATCCATAATACCTGACCTCAGCGGAGGTTTACAATAAAAGTTTTCCAAGTTTCGTATAATGAGATGTATAATGAGTCTTTCGTTTTGTGTTTGAAACTACTTAGGTGGGTTTCTGCATAGTACAGATCTTATTAAGCAGTAAGAATTGGAAACTGATTCAGCCCTCGTATTGACAGGTACTGCCTTCAGATCAATAGTGAACAAATTCTTATTGCTGCCACCCCTATTACACATAATATCCAGATGAAGAGGCTATTTTCTGGAGTTCTTGATATAGAAACTTTTGTATTTTCTTCTGAAAAGTTTCATATTTAAGCTAGCTGAAATATTACAAAATACTTTTGTTGCAGATGAATCATTCTTTATGTTCTCATATGTCTTCGTCCATTGACCATTAAGCAAATGGATTTGTGGCATTCACATTTTTAAGCAGTGAAACCTATTCTGCTGCCTGTAGGAAATCAGAAGAGATTACAGGCAGATTCTTATGCTGAGGTAAAATGAATCTATGGTATCAAATATTTTAATTTTTGAGCTGTTTGAATTAGCTTTGTGGAACTGATACTTAGCCATCTTTACTGTTAGACCTAAATAGTAGCAGTAAAAAGAACCCAGTTCTGCTGTGGGTTATCTGTTTATCTATTTCTTACAGTAGAAGTGTGTTTTCACCCTCAGATTAGTGTTCATGTCGGAAGGGACATCCCTAGAGATTGTCTAGTTAGTCCAAGTGCCATGCACAGAGCAGGGCTATCTAGACAAGCTCCAAGGATGAAAACGCCACAATCTGGCTATGTAACTTCCAGTGTTTGATCACACACAACAAACCAAACCAAAGAAAGAAAGAAAACCACCAGACTTTTAAGTTTCTTGTGTTTCAGTTTGTGCTCATTGCCTCTTGTCCGTCCATTCATTGGACACTGCTGAGGAGTCAGGCTCACTCTTCTTTAGTACTTCCTATCCGGTATTTATATACATCGATAAGATCCTTCCCACCTTCTCTTCCTGAGGCTACAAAATCCTGGCTTACTCAGCCTTCCTTTGCATGTCCAGTGTTCCCAGCCCTTAATTATCTTTATGGCCCGACTCCAGTATCCATGTTTAGTGCTGGAAAACCCAGACCTGAAGCTAGCATCCAGGATGCATCTCACCAGTGCTGAGTAGAGAAGCATCATGCCCCTCGATCTGCTGGTGTTATTCTTCCTAATGGTGCTCAGGAGACTCTTGGCCTTCTTTGTGGCTGCTCGTTTATGTTCAGGACCCCTGGGTCTTTTCCATCAGAGCTGCTTTCCAGTCAGTGTGCCTCCAGCCCCTAGTGATGTATGGAGTTACTTCTCCCCAGGCTAAGACTTTTCATTTCTCCTTGTAGGGCTCCATGAAGTTCTTCTACCCACTTCTTCTGCCTGTTATGAATGTCAGCACAACCCTCTGTTGTAGAAGGCACTCCTCCAGATTTTATCATCTGCAAACTTGCTGAGGTGCACCTGTTCAATGTCCAGCTCCTTAATGAAGATGTTAAACAATCTTGGCCTGAGTTTTGACTTCTAAAATATACTGCAAATGACTGGCCTCTGTGGTCCATTATTACGAGACTGCTTCTCCACACCTAAGTTTCGTTTCTTTCCTTGCTGCAATAACAGCCAAATCTGTTTTAGAGATGTCCAGTGTGTGTCTTGTTGCCCCTTCCTTTTTTTTTAACATGCCATCCTCTGAGGTGAAAGTATAAACACTTCATCTCAATTCTGATTACAGCGAGGTTTGTTTTGTAACATTTACAAAGCTTCTATGTAGATATTTTGGGTATGTTATGACTGTGTAAAAGTAATAAATCTTGGATCTGGATTTTCTGGGTTTTGATGGTGTGTCTTAGCTGATAGAAAACATGAGAACTATGTAAAATAACTGAATATAAGTCATCATGTGACTAAAAAGGTGTTCTGTATTGGAAATACAGTTTTAAATTGTCCCATGTTTTTCTTACTTCAGAAGAATGGCGTATGTTGTACATTTATGCCATGGTAATTCAGGTCATTCTTTGTTCCAGTTTTTTATGGTTTTTTGATGGTGGTGGTTTTTTTGATGTACAGTTCTTGAGGAATTGTGAATTGACATGGGCATTCGTAAACCTGCAATTCCCATGCAGAGATTAATTTATTATCTTTACAGTATAGATTCCTGGTTTGAGTCTGATGCATTAAAAACCCCCAACAAGAAAAGCTAAAAAAAAAACCCCACAAAAAACCCCATCAGCAGCCCCCTCACTTTCAGATAGATGAGAAGAACAGAATAAAGTACTGCTAAGCATTTACAGATTGTTCCAGCATGTCAGGTTTTGGTGAATTTGTGTTCTTCTGCCAGCGGCTGGAAACCTAATCAAGGAAATAAATAGTCATTTTAACCACTGTATATTAAAGATGAAAGATTTAGGAATCAAAACCAGTTGTTTTAGGCAGTGTGCAGATAATAGTAGGGTAGTCCTCACTCCAAAAAAGTTATGTTCTATATAAATGGAGCGTTAAAAGGTGTAGAAAGAGGGATATGTTATGAAAACAGATGGCATGGCAATATTGTTAGTCATTATTTTGAAGTGGAATTTTGTAGGAGGGATTTCCTGAATGGAAAAACAGGGGAAGGGTAGGATGTGTTGAAAGGAAGACTGGGATCAGAAAGGAGTATGTAGAGCATGTGAGGTGAGCTGGGGGGTGGGGAAGGTTGGAGGAAGGAGTGTGATGAGAGCCAGGACTGTGAAAATATTGATGTTGGAGTTGAAATAACAGGGACCAGTTATCTAAGGCTTCTCCCTTTTGATTTTGCTTGCTGTGTCTCATGGGGCTGACTCATCCCCTGAAATTTCTTATCTCTGGGCTTGTGGCTGGAAGTGAGGTTGTTGCATGAGGTTTATTGCTCTGTGCAGTGGGAGAGGAGAGGAGAGAAAAACAAGGTCCCCCGACCAAGAACTGTCTGAGAGGTGTAGAACATGGTGAAGAACTACAATATTCTCATCAACGCTGTACAGTTTGTGAACACCTTTTGTATTGGCTACTTTCATGACAATTTGTATTATTTTTAGGTTAAGGGATGTGAAAATGTAAATAAAACAAATAAATGTCTGGTGTTCATCTTCCCAGTGTATCAGTAGAAATAAATTAAAACCAGCCAGACTTCAAGCCAGACTCAGCCATGATGGGTGCACAAGAAAATGCATCTCTTGCTGGCAAAGAAAGATAAGTGGGCCTGCATAATGTTAGGTGCATATGTGGCAGGTTTCAAAAACAGAGCAAAACCCAAATGCTGTGAAAAACAACACACTTCTTCAACCTGATCATATCTTCTTTGGTGCCAGTGGGCTTCTTGTAGCCTGTTTGTTTGTTACATTACTCAGTTACTTCCATAAAAATCTTAAATATGTTGTGTAAGCTTGATTTATTGTAAGAAAACCATAGCAATACCTTGTTCTTTCCAGGTTAGTCTTTGGCTTTTTCAGAATATTGTTCTCTTATGGAAATCACTAGAAATGCAGTGTTTTAAGTTTATTAATAATTTGGCTTCTGTACCCATCTGACTCAGAGTAAGCCATTTAATTACAGCTAATGTTTCAATTCTAGTTTTTAAAGGATGAGTGACTACATTTTTTACTTGTAGAACCCTAATGACCAGGGATTTGGTATTTTGACAGCAGAACATGTAATGGTGAGAGGCTGAAGCTTATGCAGTTGGCAATAAAGTTGTGGAGATAAAATGGTGGTGGAAAAATAACAGTAGATCAGAGTGGAGTTGGCCAGAGAAAGTTGAGTAAGAAACTGATTTAGGAGAAAACCTGGTGGCTTAAGATTGCATTGTAGTGCTTTTATTGTCAGAGGATACATAATTTGGTATACAAGGGTCAGGAGAAGCACATGCATTATTTGTAACAGAGTAGTACAAAACTTGTCTGTTTTTACTGCTGCTTTGCAGAAGCCTTCAGTTGAAACTTAAAGCCTGATCATACAGTTGAGTCTCTACATCAGATAAGTTGATGAGTTTCCAATCCAGTGGTTTGCATTTTCTTTTTTCTATATTTAGTTAATGATTTAAAATGTTTTATGGTGTGCAGTATTGAACAAGAGTTTCTTGGTCCAAGAATTTGATATAGTAACCATCACATTGCATAAATGTTGCTTTCTGAAGCCTTCAGATTTTATTTGGCTTGTGTTGCGACAAATAAATGATCAGGTGTGATTAATTGTTAGTGCTTTTACACTAGGACATCACTTAGAATTGCAAGGAAGAGGCAAGAGAGGGGGAAGGACTCATTCAATATGTTTGCTGAGCTGAGGAGGCTTCTGGGGGGATGTTTGTGGTATTCTTGTTTTTTTTTTTTTAATGGAGGTAGACTCAGTTTGTTGTCCTCAAGTAATTGGGTTCATTGTTAGCACAGCGTAATTGAGGTTTCAACTGTTCTAGAGCTGAAAATAACTTACAGCTTCAGACTGTTTTGTGAGCTGCATATTGATACTGTAATGAGTAACTGAGAAAGGCAGATGATTCTCTGCTGGCTGTGTTCTAAATTACTGCACACACTGCAGCTTTGCAAAAATGTGGTGTTTGAATTCATCAGAACAGTAAAACAAGATGCTTCTAGTACTAGAGGTTGCATATTCTTGTGAGGATTACAGGAGGAGAAACATACGAAGAAAAAAGAGGAAAAAATAAAGCTTGGGGAATTAGAAGTCCATTCCATCTGCATTCATGAAGGAATCTCAACTTTCTTCTATCTAAACATGCTAAAACAGTTTCTTAATTTCTTCAAATGCGAAATGATCTGTTACAGATACCAGCCATTTCTTAATGTAACCAGATGTAACAGAATTAAATATATTCTGCTACTCTGAATATAATCCTAGCTCTTCAATATCTCTAAATTGTATTTAAGTGCATACCCAGAACCCCAGTTGTTTTGACTGAGTAGAACCTGGTATAGCAGTTACAAATGTTATGATACAGTTTTGAACAAAATTTTGGATCTTTAAATTAGATAGGAATAGTTTTTCTCTTTTTTCTTTTTTTGCATTTAAGTAATATTTGGAAAACTCTCCAACTGTTGTATTGATGCCCTTCATTTTGTTACAGTTTTCAGAAGAGAAGGAATATGTGATGGAGAAATCGGTCCACTAAATCCTTGTGTAAATACCAGAGTAATTGGATGTGAGAGCAGTCCAATGTCATTATACTTCAAATTGTATGTTTCATTTGTTAGTATGGGGTTTTTTAGGGAAAATTCAAATGATTGGGAAAACATTGTTTAAAAATCAGTTTAAGGATGAAGTTTGTAATTAAGGATGATAGTGTCATCGATACAAAAGAAATGACTTCTAGTAAATTTCTGTGGAGGTGATGGCAGTTCTTTTTTTTTGGTGTTGGTTTTCAAAATATTCTTAAATATTATTATTGTCACTAGTGCCACCCAAAATCTCTCAGTGTCGCTTTGTTACTTCTTTCTATGAAACTTACAGTACTGGTGAAAGAGAAGGCATGTTCTGCTTTTCGTAGGTAGTGAATTGAACCTTAATTGCAACTCCAGAAATTCTTTCCAGTGTTCCAGACAAGGAATAAAGAATCAAGTCCTAGTTGTTATTACCATTTGAATACTAATCAGTTACTTTTTAAAGTATAATTTTTTTCCTTGTAGCTCTTGTATCCTCTCAATTCTTTGTAATGTCTTTTTAAAAGTACTGTATGAAAGAAAATACTACAGCAGGGTTTTTTTAACCTGTTGGGTTGGGATTCTTTTATTTTTTTTTTTATTAGTTTTCAGTTGACTGATAGGACTCATGATCATGATACATTACATATTTTACAAGGAGTAAAGTGGATTTTTAAAAATCAACCTATGTTCTAGTAGCTGCTAGCATTTAGAACAAGGAGATCTCCAAGTTGACACTGGAGGCTAGCCATGTGAAAGGACAAGGTGCCAACTGCATGAATTATTTGTTTTTCTGGCACATAGCTTCTGTGTACACTCATCCCTAACTCAGAAGTAAACCTGGCCTGAGGTAGCTTCTGCTTTTATGAGTTAGTTCAAGTTTAGTTCTGAAGTCATGAAGCAAAGGTCACATCTGTAGTGAAAATTGTTGTTCTTTGACCATTTTTGTAGTTGCACAGTGGGGTCAAAAGCTCTTTTGCTATTCAGGAATTTCAGTCACATTTTAAAATAAGCTCAGTTGCAACTGGACATCATTGTCTCTCATTGCCAAGCTGTGTTGAAGTATTTAGCTATAAAAAGGCTTCTAAAGATCACCTCTCGTGAGGCTTAGTGGTATTTCCTCATAGGCCCATTCATAGACAAAAGGCTTTACTCCAAAGAGGGATAGTGATGGTTGGAATTGTTACAGTTTTGTATTAGAATTTGCTCAAGCAGTTAAAAAATGTGTGAGAAAAAAAAAAAAAAGAAAGGCAAACAGATGTTTTCTCCTGTTAGTAAAGAATGTGATGAAAATGGAGTGATCTTTTCCAAAGAAATAAAGTGAAACAAAAGAAATTTTGGACTGAATTAAGACTCATAATTTCCATTAAGTGAAAGGAGAAAAAAAAAAAAAGAAATGCAGACTATCATGATTATAATTAATATCTATTTAGAAATGGCTTACACCTTTTTCAGTGGGGAGACAAATATCTATGTTCTGTAATTGTCTGTTAATGGAGTTCTTGATCCTCAGTTATTGAACAGTGGCAGCCACAATAACAGAATCAATGCATCCAAAATGTTGCATTTGAAGACTTTTTTGGTTAACACACTATTGTTGTAAGAAACCATGTGTTAGATCTTTCTTTGCTTTAGGACAGTTTCTTAATACATGAGTCATCAAAATTTCAATGGACAATTCATCAGTTGGATACAAGGAAATTTGTCAGTAGATGATCTGGCTGATATGGTTATATAACATCAAGACTTAATTTTTTGGTAGTATGTAAGAATCACAGTTCTTATAAAACCAATATATTTCTGGCTGGCTCTAGGAATTCCATTCTTACAGGTTTTTTGTTGGTTTGGGTTTTTTTTCTCATAGAAATGTGCTACAGATGTTTTTGTTTAGAACCAGTAACTGGAGTCCTGTGGGGTTTTTAAATGCATAATTGTCAAGGGTAGTTACTTACTTGTAGGACAGAATAAGGAGAACCCAGTCTCATTTGTGATTTGTGTATGAGGTTAAGTTTTTAGTTCTTTTTGGCCATAATTTTGATTGCTGTTTTTCATGCAGTCATAACTTAAGGTTTTTGTCTCCCCCACACCTCCTCAGTTCATATCCTGAACAGAATTTTATACGTCAAGACTTGAAAACCTGGTAATAGCAACATAAATCAAAATACTTGCCATGTTAAACCACTGCCCATTTAAGTAATATCTCTGCTTTGGTCATTATATTAGAGTTATTTTCAATTGGATTAAACTCTTGCAAGATAATATTTCCTTCAAGTTGGCCTTTCAGGATTATGTTCAGATGGAAAGCTGAGAGTAATGTGCAGAATCTTTGCGAAGACATTTGACTTTTCTTTCTTTTAATTCCAGTCCTGCAAAGAGTAGGTTTTGAGTGTTTAACACATATGTAAATTGTGTGACTGCTTTTTTCTCAGAATGCCATCTATGTGGTTAGTGAATGACTTTGTGCTTTAAAATATTTAATCAATTATTAATTTGGTTATTATAGATGTAGAATCAAGACCGAGGGATTGAATGACTTTTGTACAAGGTCATGGTGGATTTGAAGTGGGATTCATCCTCCTTTTCATGCCACTAGGTATTTTAATCACAAGACCATCATTTAAGATAATGATGTGCACTAGTGCTTCTAAGAGTTCCTCATAAGATGTGTGCCTTTATGCCATAATACTGTGTGGAGATTTGTACAGCAAACTAATGAGCAATAGACTGGACACAAGACATTGTAGAATATATGTATTGAAAAGTCACTAAACAGAAGGTTTTATTAAAAGATTTTATTTTGAGGGGAATTAAAGATGGCTCATTTCATTAAAGTTTATGCTTTTTTTATCATGTGCTAAGAAAGATTTTGAGTATTCTGTATTGATAAGTGATTTTCAAGACTCACAGCATAACGTTTTGTGCTCTGAAGATTGAAGTTTTGACTGTGCTATGTCTTCTAATGTTTTTGAACCATATTCAAATGCAAGTCTGCATATATGATAGTGCACTTCCACTTTCTGAAAGAGCTGCTTGAAGGATAGTCCCTGACATAGTTTGGCTCACATAGTTCCTTTCTTTAAAAAAAAAGTCCTGGACAGGGAAACTTGGCAGGCATTCATATTAGAAAATAATAAACATGCCTCTGCCAGAAGTGTTTGAATTTGTTACAGTCATCTGGTCAGGACTAGTAGCTGCTTAGAGAACTATGAATAGCAAGAGTAAAGGCAGAGGAACAATTTTTCTACAGGCATAGGGTTTAAGTGGTGCTTATTTGGAAGACTGCCTTTGTCATCAAAGAGTTGGAAACATAGGGGTTTTTTCTCGTAATGGTTTTTTCCTGAATAAATTAAAATCTGTTTATACTACATATAATTAAAAGGTTTTGAACACTGATTTTAGAGCAGGACAGTGCAGAAACGCCCTAGAGACAGCAATGAATTATTTTTCTGGCCAAAGCCAAGAGAGAAAATAAATAGCTTTACCTGTGTTTTTGTATTTCAAGGTCTTCTTCTGCTTTTTCAAGAGAAAATTTTTTGGCTCTGAAAGGGCTAGAGCCCTGGAAGTTTTAATAGTCAGCTTCTTTTTAAGCTTGCACAAGACTTACTATTATTTTCTCTCAACAAGAGGGTTTCAGGTTGTTTTCCCAGTCCACAGCCATCACTGTTAATACCATGATGTGGCAGTCACCTGTGTGAGAAGTTCTGCTGGGTCTGTGCTTCGCTGTTGATGCACTTTGTATCAAAAGTAAAATAAGTACATCCAAGTTAATTGACTTGGATTTCAAATAATCAGCAAAGTGTTGGTCCCAACTATGTAAAATATTTTTTAAGCACAGATTTTTCGTTCTGATTATGGTCTGTTGGGGTCTCCCCCCCTGCTATGGAGCCCTGGGAGATGGGCCCTGGGGGGGAGACACGGGGTCTCCCTGCTCCTGGTCAGCCTCATTCCCCATTCGTTGTTTTGTGTTCCCTGGTGTGGCCGAGGACCCTTGGGTCCCGTGACTGCAGAGTTCCTGAGCACTGCCCCGGCCATGCGGCTGGAGAAATAAACATCTCTGAAACATCTGCCACGAATCTGTCCATATATACTTCCTTTCCACGGGACTCCTGGTTTGATATATGCTTGTTACAGTAATCCCTGCTGTAACAATGGTCCATTTTCTCCAGTTGTCCAATTGTTTGAATGCCCACTGGAAAAGTAAGAGCAGCCTCATGGTTAGGATGGTAGAGGTCAGATACTGTTTTTTCTGTCTGTTTCCTGTGAGACTTTGGAAAACACTTCTCATATCTATAAAAATATAAGTAGAAGTAAAGTCCTAATTTATAAACTGGCACAGTGCTGCACTGGTAATCTCACTTGAATAATTTGAATCTACATTGTCCTGTTTCCACCTTTTGGTCTAATTGCAGATAAGAAAATGTGTTCTTTTCTTCATTGTCCTGAACTTTGCTATCATTTCAGTTTGCTAACAGAAACTTCTGCGTTCTTCTGTTTTTTATGCCTGAGCAAGTTCAAGTGTGTCAGTGATTTCTTAAACTCATTATTAATAATTTCATCATTATGTTCAAAGGATTGAATTAAACCTTTCTCTCAAAAGGACCACGAGTAGGGACAGCAAAATAAATATCATTATCCAGAATAGAAGTGAAACCATTAGTACTGGAAATGCAAGTATTTCCCAATGTGAAACATGAGAATGGGAATATTTCTGTTCCGTGATACTGGTATTCTCAAGAGATTTTTCTAGACTTGAGCTGGGGCCTCTAATTAAGTGGTGTTCTCATTGCTTTACAAAACTGTACATCCTGAGAAATGTTTTACTTCTTTTTTAAAGGACAAGAGATGATGGCGACTTTATACTTCAACAGTCTAAAACCATTTACTAATTGGTAATCTTTATAGAATGTGAGTTAACTGCAGCAATAACCATCCAACAGATCTCAGGGACAAAAAAACCTGGAGCTGTGATTTCTCAGTCTCGATTTCTGAACTTGTATAAACTTCTTCATCTGTCTCCTGATGCAATATCATTAGTGTGAAGCTGTTGCATGGCTTCGGGAATGTGGTCTTTCTTTTCAAATCTTGGAAACATAAATAGTTGCTTCTGAGGAGGACTCTTAAGTGCTCATTTAAAGTGTCTTCACTAAGCAATTAGCAATAGTGCTTCTTTGGTTCTTCTCCAAAAGTGTGCATATAGTTTACTGTAACAACCTGCCTGTACTTTCAGATTTGGTCAAGCTTACTGACTTCAGGAAAAATCACAGATTGGAAATCAAGCACATTTCTTACTCAAGCTTATTGTGACTATGCAGCTAAAATTATTTTTGGGGCTTGTAGTCCTCCAGTCCTCTGGCTGCAGTTGTTCTCAGGGGGCATGTAAGCTGACAGTGTGTGCTGGTAAATGCTCTTAGAGGATCTCAGCATGAAAAGTAGAACAGACCACTAAAGGTACATGGATGAACAGAGTACTGAAGATGCAGAGTCACTGAATGGTGTTTTACAAAGGTTAACCTGGGTTTTCAGATTTGGTTGCTAATCTTTTTGTTCTCCATGGGATAAGCAGCTGCTAGGGCATCTAAACACATGTGAATAAAGCAAAAGCTATTTTCAAAGAGATGAAGACTATTGCTTCTCTGACAATGAAAACAAAAATACGTTCAGTATCTTCTAGTTCTCTTTGTTTTCTTTTATGGCTAACTTCTACTGTTCCAGTAGTTGTAGCATGGGAAAACAATGGTTCAAGAAGGTTACCATATGTGTATTCTGCCACCAGGTGAAACAAACAGCAGTGCTTGTTTCTGTGAGTTCTTGGGTAAAAAGCAATGAATCCACTACAGACAACCAACTACTATGGAATAAGCTGGTTTCAAAGGTTTAATAGTTTAATCAAAAATTATACTAAAAACACATAAAATTACCTTTCGTAGCTAATCTGTAGTGTTACTTGCAAGTTCTACCTGTTAGTGTGCTAAGGAGACTTCATGCCATTTCCGTACTAAACATACAATGTCCTGAGAGTTCTGTCCCATCCACATTGCTCCCCCTTTTAGCTAACATTTAGTCCATTTAGCATGCTTTTTGTTGTTTTGGTTTTGTCATATGTGTAGTAGCCCTGCTTCTGTATGAAAACCCTTAGTCCATGTGGACCTTCAGTTAATTAAAGGACCATTCAGTGAGGTGTCTGTACTGGGTTTGGATGTTGCTATTCCAGTTACCAGGTTCTACTGAGTAGCTTCATTAAGTCCTCTGGATGTCTTAAATGTAGATGGCCTCCATCCTATTACTAAAATATGCATCTTTTAAACAGATTACGGATCAAAACTAAGGATTTACTTCGATGCAACTGGACAGTGGTTTTCTCAGTGCATTGGAAATGCAAGTTCTTTGTGTTCTTTAAGAATTCCTGTTGCTTTTGATGATCCATTCAACTCAAAGACTTAGTATAGTAAGATGTGAAATTTTTATATTAAGCTTGTATAGGTATTTGGTACCTTTTTCTAAACATGGTAATTAGTAGACATAAATTTTCAAAACCTGAATCAACAAAGTTCTGTTAGTGGAACTTTGTATACAGTTTTGTGTAATACGTGTTATTCCTTGCCATCTTCAGTTTAAGCAAATTTTTTTTTGCAAAGTCAGACTTTTAAGAATAATAGCAGTGATTCCGGGGAATTCCTCTTGGGAACCCTTGTTTTTTGATTTGTCATTTTGACTTTGTTTTCAAATGAGAACCAGTTCTGTAGACGTAGTTACAAGGAAACATTCAACACCAAACTAAGTCAATGTAATGTGTGCTTGAGCTGTCAGAGAGCCTGACCCAATAGCTCTGCCAATCTGAGTGCCTAGTGCTGGTCCAGAAAGTCAGAGTACTTTACTGTTAGACTGTTCATTGAGCTCGAGAAAGTAATACCATAATTATGTGCATGCTACTTGCATTCTGAAAAATGTAGAGCTTGTATCAGACAAGCTGGTAGTCAATAAAATGATAAAAGAGTGTACATACATGGATATTAAACTGAACAGCAGCAAACTTTCAGATTTAGAATCTCTTTACTGAAACAAGTTTTGGAAACCTTTAGACTTGCCACTGTAATTGATGTCAAATCAGGATACTTCATATACATGATAATCAATTATGTTTATTTTCTTGAAGAAAAATTACCCCACTGCTTTTTCTTTTGTTTCAGTTTTTCTTGGGCTTAAGGCTATCTGTGGTTGTGATCGGATGGTTTAAGCATTTGTTAAAATACATTTGTGTATAAAATGAAGAAAAAAAAAAAACCCTTAACTGAAGTACTAGACATTGTCATAGACCACCTTGACTCTGCTTTGAGCAGGGAAGTTGGATTAGATGGTGTCTAGAGGTGCCTTCCAACCTCAGCTGTTCTGCCAATCTGTTATTTGACAGAAGAATTGCATTTAATATACCAGTGTTAAAAGTGGGTTTATCCAACTAGCTTGTTTTTTCACATTTTCTTCTATGTTTTGTTGAAATATTTTATCTCTAATGTCTTCAATTAAAGGAAAGACTACTTAAGTAATTTCTATGTGGTATTTATTAATGGAACTTTTTCTCAGTTCTGAAGGAATATCATATATATATATATATATATATCAATTTGACCAAACCTAAGATATTTGTTCTGCACCTACTTGAGAGAGATGGTCTCTGTCACAAGATGTTTTTAGAAAAACTTTGTAATTCTAGGTCACTTACTTCTCCATTTCAATAGTTTGGTTTTCTTCTAATACCTTGCTTTTGGACATGGTTTCCTTAACATTTAAAAGCTTTTGAGTGAAATAATGTTAGAGGCTTGCAGCAAACATAAACCTCAGAATAAGTTCTTTTTCCTCATTATCTTACTGTGATCTGATTGATAATAAATTCAATTAATTTCACCAAATTGAGTCTGTTTTGCCTGTGATGGGAATTGTTGAGTGATCTCTCCTTGTCCTTGACTCATGTGTCTTCTGTTGAATTCTCTCTCCTCTGTTCAGTTGAGGATGGGATTGACAGAGTGGCTTTGGTGGGCAGCTGGCACCCAGGCAGGATCAAACCACCACACACTGACATACAATTTGTGATTCCCTAAAGATGGAAATGTAATAGCTAACTATTTGGACGAAGGAGCATGATTTCATCCAGGTAATATAAGGGAGAAGCTCAGTACAGCTAACAGAGATGCACGCTAGTTGCTCACGATGAAGCATTACAGACTTCTAAGAATTGAGTTTCAGGAGAGACACGATATTAAGTGAGTAAGTGATTAGATCTTCAATCATGGAACAAAGGCAAACAGCCAAGACTTAGTAAAATTTGCATAGTTCAGATTAGGTTGCATTTGATTGTTGGCATTTTAACAGCTCACTTAGCATGCGGAGTATCCCTTCAGAAGATTTAAATTGTCAGCTTTGGTGGTCAAAATGAGTACCAAAGAGTTTTAAACTAGGAATACTGCAACACAAGTGAAAAGGAAACAAAAAAAGCAAGTAAATAAATAAATCTGAGTTTGACAGAGCTTTTTTAGTCCCACAAGTAAAATTTTAGAATACAGACATTTCAACCAGAGTGCTGCTTATTTGAACAAACACACCCACATGCTCTGACTACTGTATATATAGATAAAATGTATGTAGTTAGAAATATTGTTATGGTTTTAATGTACAATGTATCTTGTTTTCAGTTGGACTGGTTTTAAGCTTTATGGTAAAAATACTCTTGCATATTTTTGCACATGTTTTTGGTATGCATGTTGATGCATTTTTATGTTTATATTCTTGTACTGCTTGTTTAATTTATTGCTCCTTAGCTGTATGCCATGAAGTACAAGCATACTGGCTCTTTCTGGCCTGTTGAACAACAACATCCCTTCTAACTGTAGTAAAACTAATTAAAGTAATTTATTGAGAGTAGAGGACACAAGAGAGCTGCTTGAGAATTTTTTGTTTTAATACTCACTGCGGTGTAAAATTCAAGGTAAAAGTTTTCTGCTAACTGTATCACCTGATACCATATGCTCTCATTCTGAATTATATGTGGTTGCAGAGTAAGAGCTGGAGCTTCATCTTTAGAAGAGTTTAATAACTTTAGGAGCTTCATCCCTTTAAGGAGCATAAATATGTCACAAAAAGCTACTGATTATAATACTTATTTATAATAAACTATTTTAGTGCTAGTTGACCATGCAATTAGCTTGTATAAGTAACATTTAATGTTCATAGAACTCAAGAAAGACAAAGAATAGTAGCAGTCATACATAGTTATGCAGATCACTTGGTAGAAATGAGTGTTGAAGTGAGAAACCTGGTAGAGTTTGAGTGTTCAGGCAAAGTGCAGTGTTGTATGTAAGAACAAAGAATGTAAACAAAGTCCATGGTATAGAAAACAGGGACTGTGAAAAGAATTCAAGTCATTGCAGACAAGTGGCTGAATGAATATTGGTATGATGCTGAAAGGGCTAATGTTGTTTTGGTTACAGCAGAATGCCAAAGATGTTGAAGGTAGCATTTGTGAAACAGATGTTAACTGTGCTAAGCAGTGTGACTCTGTGCCAATGTATTTTAAATTATGTAGGAAAAATATAGGAGGCTTAGAGGAATGCTCAAACACTTTTTTTCCTCCTCCAGAGGATATTTAGATACACTTTTATTAGATGGTATCAGGAGCTTGTGAAGAAGTGATGAGAAGTTCTAGTTTAGTAAGAAAACCACAGAAAAAAACAAATACCTGAAATGTAGGTTAGTCAAATTCAAACAAATACATAAGCAATGAAGAATTCTAGAAAGAGGAATTTAACAACTTTTGAGCTGCCTGTTAGAAGAAAGTGGTAGCCATCTCTTCTCCCAAAGCTAGATACAGATCTTTCTAGAATGGCTGCTTTTGTCATGTAAGCCACTGGACTGTAATGTCCTGGAATACAGACAAATTGAAGAAGTCTTCTCCCATAACTAGGGGGAGAAAAAAAAAAAAAAAGTACAATAAGTATCAGTCCACTGCATCAATATGAGTCAGTGCTGTATCAGTGCAGGGCTGCTTCTGGTTGGAAGGTACTGCTTGTACTTCAGTCTCAGCAATGTGGAGTACTAACTAAAGGTGTGTGAAGTAGAAAGATTTCAGTTCCAGCTCCCCCTTAGGCTCCTCATATTACTTCAGAGCTTACTGGCCTATGCAGATCTGAGCTGTATGTAAACAGCTGGCCCCAAATACTGGGGGTTTAGATAAAATCTGTGAGTAGGATTGTGCTTTCTCTATCTTGGAGCTCATGAGAGAGCTCACTAGCTTTGCAGCACCATTTTAATGGTGTTACCCTCTAGTAACAGCTATGCAAACTGTCATAGCAAGAGCAGCTGATAGGCTGTAAATTTATGTGCTGGTTCAACCTGCTGTAACTTGTGAGTGTGCTCATACTTCCAGGGATGACAGGCAAAACATCTTGCCTGTGCTTTCAAAGCATTTGAGCAATCCATTACAGTGTCTTCAGCTGGTGTCACTGCCGCAACAGAATCAGAATTTGAAACTAAATGTAACTTTTCCATTAAATGTGTCTGTGGATAATCAGGGTCTCTCTCTGCCATTTTCTTTCTATGGCAGAGGGAAATTAGTGTCATAGAGCAGGGGCCTTTGTTGTCTTCCAAAAGTAGCTGTTAAATGCATAATTGGAGTAAATTTTAGTTTGGTAAACCAGTTTTTTTGAGATGTGCTTGTCATTAAAAATGTATCTGATTAATAATTCAGCATGTGCAGGATTGGATTCTTCTGACTGCTTGTGACCTAAGAGAGGATACCAATACTGAGTGCTCTCACACATGGTAGCTCAGGGCGTAAAGGGCAAGTGGCTTCTACCTCCTGTCTGCTCTTTCTGGTTCTAAGAGAGAATCCTGTAGTGAATGCATACCTTACAAAATAAATGTGATATGTCTAGAATTTATTTGCTCCTTGATTCTTTCTCCCTTTCAAACAGGATAAGCCATGTATAGTAGCATTTTGGCCAGTTGCAAAGGCAAAGTGTTTGGGTTCATAGGATCATTGGCCTTTACTTTTTTATCCGTTATTGTTAAACATCTCTGATGCTTACTGCATTTTGGCAGATGCTATTTCCTTGTTTCATTTGTGTGAGGGAACAATGTAAATGACACACAGGACACCTTTTCAGGTAGTGCTTGATCTGGTTAGATCTACTGAAAGATCAGGCAAGTGCATCAGCCTAATAAAGCCACTATTTTAGTAAACACAAGTGTAGTTTGGCAAGCCCAGTCTTTTTTTGTTCAAACCTCTTTCTAGCATATAAAAAGTAACGCTGTAAAAAGCAGCTTCAGGAGAGCATAGCATTAAGCCAGATGTGGTTTGCTTCTGTACTGTGTGAAATAGAAAGCTTCTGCTGTTCTTTTCTAAAGCAATTGTATTTTTGCTCCTGTTAGTGTTAAGCACTTAAACATCAAGTGTACTGATCATTACAATATTCTTTGAAACAGTTATCTTTATTTTTAGACAGACTGATTTATTTATGGCAATACAAGTATTTCACTGGTATTGATTTGATTGATGGCATTGGGAGATCTTCTGGCATTGCCATTGCTCTTGTCTCTTTCATTGCAAAATGTGGGTCAGTATTGCTTTGGACATGTTTCCAAATAGTCAGACCCATCCACTTAAAGCAGCTCATCCTATGCCCGCAGAGATTTCTTACGCAGTTGTACTTTGCACAACCTATGTTGATGAAATACAAGTCAGAATGAATCAATGGAGAATTTTCAAGTGGAATGGAGAGATAATTTTTGTTGTACAAGAAGCAGCTGACATCATCGCATTTAATGCAGTAGCCTCACCAGTCACAGAAGGATTGGGTCTCTTCATTTGTTGGAAGTAGATGGGCTTCATTTGTTGGAAGTAGATGTCCTTCACTGAATAGTCACCGAATTCAATATTATTCATTTATGTCCATCACAGAGTATACAGTCCAGTTGGAATGAATATTGTCCTGGTTGAAACCCAGTTTTTAAAAGGAGAACTAAGAAAGGAAGAAAGTATTTTTCAGAAGATCACTGCTTTCTGGCAAGTGCAGTTATGGGCTTAGTTGAGAGGACTTTATACCCTTTAGTGGCAAACTGTCAAGCACTCTGCACTGTATTTCTCATAAAGCTTAATAGCACAGAATCAGTATTATTTACTTGGCAATGTAAGTTGCATTTGATGTTTCTGATTTAACATCACTATGGCTTTGATTCTTTAAGCAGAACATGCTTCTAACAAGACTTTAAGGAGGTGATGTCTGTTGACCATTCCTCTGCTTAAGAAAGGCAGTGGCATGTATAATTTAATTTAAAATTTCACAAATACCACAAAGATGTGATTCTCGGTGTGCTTTTATGGGGTTTTTGTGCTATTCTGTTTTGTTATACACATTGCTGTGAAGTTTCAGCTTGGATGGTAATAGGAAGAAACCTAATTTATCTGGTAACTACAGTGCAGAGGTAAAAAGTAAGGAAACTGTCAGAACATGGTAGAAAATACTGGAAGTTTGTTAGAAAATGCATCTTGTGGTGACAGCTTGGGATTTCCATCAACTCTTTCAAATTTGAGTGCATGTAACATGCCCCTGTAAAATATAGTTTTAAATTTACATGGCAGGGAATAGCTTTTTTGCTTTCTTGCTGTTTCTGGAAGTAGGTGTTTATGCCCCTGAAACACTGGAGAGGTGTTGTCTATAAAACTGCTGTCTTAAAGTAGGATGAAGGGGTCCAATCTGCCACTAGTCCCCTTTGAAGCAGTATGATGCTTAACTCATTAGACTGCATGAACTCATTAGACTCATGCTTAAAAAAAAAAAGGTAGGTCTCTGGACCAAGAAAAAAGATCCATCTGATTCATAGTAGGTCTGTTTTTCTAACAATTAGACACATGAAAATAAATTACTTTTTTTTTTCCCCTCCCTCCCTTCAGGGAACAGCAGTACAGAAGCATCATTATGGAGTCAGTGGTACCACAAAGTATGTGACACAAGTTTTGGATTGAAGTACCCATGGTGAAATGAGTCAGGATAGGGAACTGCAAATAGGGAGCCTCACACACATAGGCAGGATTCATGGGCCCTAAAATAACAGGCAAGTAACAAGACAAATCATGTTGTTTTAACATGGTGTGATAACTACATGAAGAGTAGTAATTTTATCCATGTATTGTCTTGAGTCTACTTATTTTTGCAGTGGTTCTACTTTTGCTGAAATAATTTACTTGGCACTAGGAAAGTTTTAAAAATAATCTTGTCTGTATTAGCTCCATTTGAAGTTAGACAGTCCCTTACTAATGTGTTTCCATTACAAAAAGGAAAGTTACTTTATGCATGTTTATAGTGTACACAGGGGGCTTGTCTGCACAATTTTTTTATAAGCAATGAGCTACAAATTGGACTTCTAAGCACTTTTTAAAACTAGAATAAAGGTACTTTAGAAAATAGCCTGTTTTGTAATATACATCCCTAGAGCTATATATCTTCCAGTTGAGTGCAGATGTTAATTATTAGTTGGTTAACCTCAAACTTCTCTGGAGCAAAAATGTAAACCTGGTCACATGGCAAGCCACAGTGTTGATTTCTATCATCAGGACTTCTTAGAAGTTTTGTTAACAATAGTCATACTTCTTTTTGAATGTTTAAGTAAATTTGCATTCTTTTGAAAGCCTAACTACAGATTGTGATGGGTGTATCTTGAATCCTGTATTGGGTGTATTCCAGTTAGATTGCTTTCGTTCCACTTTTTTTAAGGGATTTGATAAATCATAATTCTGACACAGCAACTTTGTGCAGATTTGTTTGAATCTCCAATGCTGAGCCAATTTCTTTTGCTATGATTTCTTTGTGAACTTTCATGCATTTTTTTTTCCTTACATAGATCTTTATTTATAAGCAGTATTATCAAAACTGGCGTAGGTTCACTTGTGGTGGAAAGACAATGTATTGGTGTATGACACTGTCATGTTTTCATTCTCTGTAATTGTTTTAATCCGTTTGGGAATGATAGCTGTATTCTGACCAGTAGCTATGTCTTAAAACAGTGCACTTCTTACTGTACTGATTCTGTTCATTTCTTGTGTATTGTGATCCCATAGCCTTACAGTGCGAACACATGATTTCACACTGGTCTCTCATTCTGCCCATTTATGTTGTGCAGCAAACAACTGCAAAGTATATAAAGCTTTACTGGTACATCTGGTACATTTCTTGATTGTGAACACCACCACCGCCCCCTTTTTTTTTTTTTTTTAATGTGAAAAAGGGAAGAAATGTGACTTTCACCATTCAATAGCCACTGTCCTAACTTTGATCCAATTGTAGTAACAGTAATATAATTGCTCTAATTTTAGAAATACTTAATTTGCTTTACGGTCTGGATTAATTAGTTCCTTTTCTCTACATGAATCTCAAGTCATCTTATGTGGTTTACAAGTGATAAGAATAATAGGATTTTTGTCTTGAAAATGTGGAACAAATCCTTTTCTGTTTTATTAATCTTTGGAAGTTACTGTCTAGTAACTAGAAACTACAGTCTAGTTTGCCGAAAATACTGTGAAGTACTGTTTGTCCAGCTTGCTTTAGAAGTAAGAAACATTTAGAGATGCTGTTTGCTTAAATACATTAAAACAGTTAGTTAACTGGTATTCTTATATTTGCAGAAAATAACTGCTTTTTATCTCCATGTGAAAGGGGCACAGCATAAAAGCTATATGTGTGTACCAAACATTCCTTCCCTCGTAAGAATGTGGCAGAATCCCTTCACTTGTAAGAATGTGGCAGTACAGGATTTTTTTCCCTTTGCTTTGAAAGTAGCTAACAATTAGATTATAGTTTAGAATACTGCATATGCTGACTATTAGCTGACATTGATACTGTGTGAAGCAAGAGCTGTGCACAGCTGCCCTGCATGATTTTGTGTCTTTGTGTGTAGTTATGGTGAACATGGGGAGCTGATATGTGTTGAAAGGCTAATCGTTTTGCAGGGTGAGTTTTTAGCCAGATTCCTGCTCAGTTCCTAGTTTCCAGTCTTGTTCAGTCTCAAAAGAGAATTGGAGAGCAGGAGCAAGACCAGATGACCTAGACAGCTTCGTTTCCATCTGATTTTGTCTCTACTGTAGAACCAAATTGCTTTTTCTAAAGAATGTTCTGTTAATGTTATTTCTTTCTGTATAAACACCTGGAGGATGTTTTTGTATTGAAACGCTTGGAGTACAAAGGAGATTTTGAGATTGGGGGTTTTTTTTGTTTGTTTCCTTATACTGCATTTTGGATTTTTTTCTTTCCCATACCTTTCTTAGAGAAATAAAAGGACAAAAATTAAAAACTGAGGAACATGTATAACAAGTTTCCAGGGTTGTAAAATTGTGTGTTATTTCACTTCTTCCTAAGTATTGTTGAAGTTAAAATGGGTGGAGGGAAAGAAGATGGTATCTAAACATTGAGATGTTTTCCATTCAGTTCACTGTAATCTGAAAACTCAAAGATCTAAATGGACAGTTACATATGCTTTAATATATATATTTTAAAAATTTACTTTAAAATGTAGTAACTTAAAACATGCTTATATTTCAACAGTAATTCATAGGTAGTATTTAAATAAATTTGACATTTAAATTTAGGGGAAAAAAAAGACCAGTGAGCAAGTACTTTAACTCAAATGAATCCATGCACCTTTGTAATGTAGTTTCTCATGTGCTGGTATGAGAATTAAATCTTTAGTACTTCAGCTGTACTATTTGCAACCAAACTCTACTCATAACTTCACTTTTTGATACACTTGCTGAAGTTGATGTGTGCAGATGCTGAACATGCAGTACTGTCAAAAAACTGGTTTTAGATTAAAGTTCGTGAGGAATCTAGTACATTGTTCATTCCAGCCATGAGGTCACCCATGCAGTTGTTGCTCTTACAGAGCTGGAATTAAATGAGAAAGTATATATTCATTACAAAGGACAGCATACAGGAGCAGCTGAACCAAAGGTGGTTTGTTTACCAGGTTTGCTCTCTTTGGCCTGGACTGATCTTGATTGGGAAGATTAAATAGTGTGATAGATGTCACTTGTGCTGAGGCCAAATGTCAGTCAGTTTGTGTTTGGTAGACAGTTGTTCTCAGAATTAATATGTAGGAGCTGATGTTATTCTTATAGCAAAACCTATGTGTCAATTATACCATTCATGGTTTTTTAGTTCTGTATGTTCTGGTAATGTATTGCAGTTTTCTGTAGGAATTTTGTGACTTCACAGCAACCTTGAACTTCAATAAATTGACACTTTCATCTTCAACACATTTACCTTTTATGTATCTCAAGCTTTTTCATTATTCAGTGTCTTACTGTTAATTGGCTTGCTTCCTTATATTGTTTATCAAAGTGTAGTAAATCATTGGAGGTTTAACCTGAAATATGAGCTGCACCTAAGCAACAGACAAGAAATATGGCCTTATAGAGCCTAGGAAACACCAACATAAATTTTGATACAGACTTTAGGTCCTTCTGTGTCCTGAGACAAGGAACAAATGATTTTAGATCTTGATCTAGATCAGCAAAGTCTGTCAAGTTGCATCTACTGGTCAATTCAAATTGATTTTTCACCTTCAGAGAACCATAGAATGGTTTGGTTTGGAAGGGACTTTTAAAGGTAGTTTAGTCTAACCCTCTTGCAATGAACAAGGACATCTTCAACCTTCAGAGTTGCCAAATTTTAAGTAGTTCCTGTTACGATCCAGTTTAAACCCAGAAAAGCAAAGAAAGCTAAGTCTCTGTGCATAAACTGGAAGGAACTTAGAAGGTTCAAAATATTCCCAGAAACGAGATTAAAACCAAATGAGGTTAGATGTTGATGCCAAAAAATTGGTGTATTTTATTTAATAGTAGAGAGGCAAAGAGAAGGGAAGAGAAAAGAAAGAGAAAGAAATGGCAAAAAGAAGTGGGGGGGGGGGGGGGAACAGGGAGAGGTGACAGGGGTTAGGTGGAAGCAGATCACCCATCCGAGGGTACCAGCCACGTCTCGTTGCTCCCCTCCATCTGCTCTGCTGGTGGTGAGGGTCCCCCGTCACCGCCGTGGCCACGCCGCTACACGCTGCCACAGCACACGCCAGAGAGTGCAGAATCCCCTGGATTAATGTACGCTGTGGGCCAGGTGGGAACGCCCACGTGCCTCCTCTTGCTGGGGCTGGCTTGACACTGTTCCTTGCAACACTGAGGGTCTGTTGCACCATCTCTGGTGCAGGGTCTGGTGCCCCCTTTGAGGGGGGCTCTTGTGATGGGCCATGTCACCCCCTTCTGCTGTGGATAAGCTTCCCTCCCTGGGTGAGGACCCCTCAGCTGGGCTCCTCTGCACAGGGGAGGATGGGCAGTCACTGCACCTCTGACCAGAGGCTTTTCCAAGACACCCAAAGCTTCTCCTCCCTTTGGTGCAGGGGGTCTGTTCGAGCCTGGCAGCTGATAGCCCTGGGGCTGTGGTCTCCACCTTGGAGGTGTTAAGCTTGTGCTTTGTGAATGTCCCCAGCCCTAAATCGTTACTTTATCTTATCTTCACTTATCTTCATCAGCGAGCAGTATAAGGCCTCACTCAAGGCCCCATCCAGGGTGCAGTAATCTTCTCTGCAGCTTTTGTAATAAAATTTTTAAAGTCCTTTAAGAAAATGTTTAAGTCATAAACTATAATATTTCAGTCTCTGACAGTTCCCCTTCAATCTCATCTTTTCCTCATCTGCTGTAGGAGTTCTGGAGTTCCTGTTTATCAGTATTGCATATAAACTCTTTGTTAAAAGAACACCAGGGTTGCAGTCACTATAAAGAGTGAAAATGTGCCAGAAGTATTTTCCCTTGTGTGAAATCTTAGGATGATTTTCAATACCGTGATAAACCACTATATTTTCTCATTTTCCCTAGCAATTAGCACAAGGTGCTTAGTGACTCTAACCAATTTTTCAGTGAGTAGGTATGATCTTTTTTATCATCCACAGTCAAAAACTTAATCCAAATAAAACATTCACTCAGGGGTTTTTTTCTTGTAATATTGATGTATTTATAATCTTTTTGTGAAGTTTTCTGCAAGTCAGAGCTGTGGTAATGATAGTAACTTGCATATGAAGAACTGAGATTACAAAATAAAAATACTAAATTTTTTAAGCTTTTGTGGGGTTTCAACAGAAAGTATTATGGTTTTAAGTTTCTGTAACATTACAGTGCTTAATGATTTAATTAAGCATGGAACTACTTTGCCATTTTCTAAACCATTTTAACTGTCTCAATATAATAAATCCCTCTGCCTTTTTAACATATGACTTACTCAGCATCACAATAAAAATTCTGAGGGAAAGGTGGGAATGCTGTTTACTACAGTGATACTCATCTGCCTCGATGATGAATCTTTCTGTATGCATTGGTGTCTGCTTCATTGGCATAAATTTCTAACTGCTATGACAAATGAGATATGCACTCCGCAAGTAAATCATTCAGCATGTTCTGACTTGCAGATTCCAGGTCTTTCCTCTGTATCCTGTGTAGCTAAGGTTTTGTGAGAGAGTCACTATCAGTTGTACAAATACACTAATATATGTGAGGAGTCAAGGGCTTAACTAGTGTAGCACTTTGTTCTCACACATACTAAGATTTCTGTCAATAGATTGGCCTCGTTTTCCCCCCACACCAGCACCTCCCACTCTGCGTTTTTTTAATCTCTCTGTTTATCTTTTTGCTCCCCCTCTTCATGCACAGTGTATTTTTTTGTTGTTGTTGTTGGATTATGTTGTGGTGGTGGTTTTTAAGGGGTTTTATCTGGTTCTTTCTTTGTTTTCTGTGCTCTCTGGATACTAGCAGTAGGGCTACTGAGAACATAGGGAGGGGGAATGTTTGTATTTTAATGCAGTTATTTTGCTATTGAGGCATACTTTATTAATGCTGTTAGACAAAACCATACCAAAAAATCCCATTATTGCTCAAGTATTATTTTTATTGAAAACTTGTAATGTGTAGTATATAAGTCACAAAGGACATAGTCTTAAGCTGCACTACAGGAGGTTTAGGTTGGACATTAGGAGGAAATTTCTTCACAGAAGGGTGGTGTTTGGGCATTGGAATGGGCTGCCCAGGGCGGTGGTGGAGTCACCATCCCTGGTGGTGTTTATGGAAAGACTGGATGTGGCAGTCAGTGCTGTGGTTTAGTTGACACAGTGGTGTGTTTGGTCATAGGTTGGACTTGATCTAGGAGGTCTTTTCCAACCTAATTAATTCTGTGATTCTGTGACACTGCTGGCAGAGGTTTGGGGAAAGGGATAAATCGTGGTAAGAGAGAATTCAGATCTGAACAGAGCAATGGAGAGATTGGTATTAAGTAGTCCTTTAGCACATTTGTAACATTGGCTTAAAATGTGAAACTAGATTGCTGGCTGATTTTTTGAGGGAGACCCTTTGTTTTCAGTGCAGAAAGGTAGTCACTAGTTAGTTGTGCTGTGCACAGAATTTCAGCAATTTAACATATAATAGCCAGTGAGATGACCTTGTAAAACAGGAATATTTGGACTGGATGACTCTGCATCTGCGACAGATACTTCTGAGTAACACTTTGAAACATTTCTTAACGAATGCATTGCTATAAATAGGTTGCCTTGGCAAGTGAAGTATTACACAGTCTTTACAGCCACTCTGAAGGTTATTGAGTAAATACAAGACAACCACATGAAATCTGTACAAGGCAAGCAATCTTTGGATATATACTTTCTGTAAAGTGCTCGGATGTTTAAATTTTTTTGCTGTAGCGCAGAAACAGAAAAATATTTTGTAGTTCTAATCATGTGAAGAAGTGGAACAGTGTGTATGTTCTCAATTAATGATGGTAACAAGCCTACGATAAGAATACTACAAAGTCTGGACATTCTTTGCAAAAAGAAACAAAGGCCTAGGGCAGGCAAATAGCCATGAAACACCCTTCAAATGCTGCCAAAGACATTAGGCTTTGCAGAAGATGAAAAGAGGGGGATGGATGCCTAATTCAGGATGAGGAAGGAAAGTAGTATGTCACCAAAAAAAAACCTAAAATAGGAAGTAAGATAATAGTATTGCAAAATGTGTGGAATAAAATGGTAACACCAGCTGTATTACTGAAAAAACATTCATTTATGTATTTTGTAAAATATAAAAGAAGAAGGATAAAAAAGTCACATTTAAAGAATAACATGCTGTGCCTTCATTTAGCATCTATTGACTTCAGTCGTGCTTTAGTGGATGCTAAGGTCTTTGTTCACCTTGAAACGAGTCAGTAAAGACCCTGCTTGTTAGTACGCACAGCTGAGGGTGTGGCAGACACCTGAGGACTATATCTGCAGTAGAAGGCAAAAAGCTAAAATAGAGATTCTTTTGAAGTACCATCGATAAAGTCTAAAAAGAGCTAGTTTCATTTACTTTTGTTTTTAAGGGCTTTTTTCTTACCCTCTCGTGTCTTTTGAAAATCAGTGAGGCTATCTAATATATTGACAAGCAAAATAAAACATTACTGTAGTGTGATTTCCATATACCATACTCTTTAGTGTGAAGGAAAACAATTTTTAAAAATACTGAAAAATGCTGTAATCTGATTTTTTTCTAATGCTGCTGCTGTTTCCACTGTTTAAAACTGTTGGTTTTGCACTTGCACAGTACCTCTCAAGTTAATCCTGAGTAACTGTTGACTGCAATTATTGAACAACTGCTGAATTGGAGTGAATGTTAAAAATTATGTGAAGGAAAAGGGGATGGTAAGATTTTTGTGTGATACAAACTACAGAATTGCTCAGGATTCACAATTCTGTTAGATAAATCAGGATTCAGACCACCAGTTTTCAAGAATATGGTTTCTCTGAGTCATGCATGTAGCTGCTTCCTCTCTGTGTTATAGAATTGAGTTTGGCTGAGGATGTATTCATGGCACACCAAATGCTGCTGTTATCAGATGAAAATTGTTTCGCTTGTGTACCTGCTTGAAAGATTCTGTCATGAGGATCTTTAGGAATTACTTTGAATAAGAGTTTGAGGTATGTGCAATCTCAGTTTTAAAAGCTTCAATGGATTAGAGCATTTTATCATGCTGTCTGCTTGCTGTAGTTTTTCTCCCCCACATGGAAATGTCTTGAATGTTCTGCACCTTCATGCACAACCTTTTTTGGAAGACTCGTGAACAAGCATATCTTTCAGTAATATGTTTTTAAGTAGGTTTGTTGTGAAGGATAATACTGTCTCCTACATTGTTTAGTTATGTATTAACACAACAAACGGACAATGTTTATGCCATTACATCATTTAATGTAAGCTATGGTAGTAGCTTTATTTTAGGCACGTTTGTGGTTAAATATATTAACGTTGCATTGAAAGGTTTTGTTACTTTGGTGATTGAGGCTGTATATTGTTTTTATTAAGTTAAATTAGGAAGGCTGAAACTTCTATTCTGAGTAAAGGTTCAAAGCAGAGACTTGCAGCTGTAACACCCTCTGAAGTTTCCTGGTGCAGTTAGAGATCACAAGGTAGCAGGTAGGAGTCTACCAACACTAAGACTTGCTTTACTTTGTTACCTTTACTGTCTGACATAGTTAGTATGTTTCAGAGGTTGACATCCAGAGGATCGTTTCTGTTAAGTGATCTGTGCTGGGGCAGCCTTGGCCAACATCAAAATTCCCACCCTGCTGCTTGCTTGTTCAACCCAGCACCTCCAGTCTGGTAATGCAGAGGGGTAAAATAGGAAAAACAGAAACACTAAAATAATAGGTTGAGATAACAACAGGGAAATTGCTTACCAATTACCATTGCAGGCAAAATGAACTCTTGGGGAAAAAATAGCTAATTTATTGCCAACTAAAATCAATTCAGGTAGTGAGAAACAAACTCAAAACAGCACAGCTTTCCTCCCCCTTCCGCCAGGCTCAGCTCTCTCACATACCCTACCCCTGCCATGCAAGCTCACATGGAGAATGGCAGGGGGGTTGCAGCCATTATGTAATGGTGCTTCTCTGCCTTCTTCCTCATCACATCTTTCCCCTGCTGTGATGTGGACTCTCCACAGGCATCAGTTCCTTCAGGAATATTCTTGTGCTCCACTCTGGCATCCTCCGTGGGCTGCGGGGGATATCTGCTGTTCCATGGAGATGTTCCTCCTCCACTTTCCTCTGCTTTGGTGTTCCCTTTCTTAAACATGTTTTCCCAGAAGTGTTCCCGGCTTGCCTGAGGGACTCAGCTGTGCTCTGCAGTATGTCTGTTGGATCTGGCTGTGTCCCACATGGGACAGCGTCTGGCTTCTTCCCACAGCAGCCTCTCTTCTGCCAACCACTTGCCACATAAACCTGGAACACAGTTTAGTAAGATATTAAGAACCTGTTTTGTTTCCTGGGTCATGAGATTCTGTCCTCTACTATTACTGTCAAACACCATGTAGTCATTTCAAAGCTTACACGGAAATTTGGAAGGTGTCTGTAGTAGGGAAGTATTTCCTAGTAAGTTGCTGCTTGTCCAAAAATTATAAGCCTAGAACATAGAAAAGATGTTAAGAATTTCTTTAATGAAATAAAAGGGTATGTGTGATAAGGAGTACCAAGTGTTGCAAATTTGCTTATGGGTGCAAATAAAAAAAAAAAGAGCAATATATTTGTGGAGCACATCCTCTGGCTTTCATTAGCTCGAGGAACAGGCTGAAATGACAGTTACCTGCAAGTGAGAGATCCTAATGCAAATACAAACCCAAAAATTTCAAGAAATATTTGTAGAATTATTTAGTGCTGTTTAAAGAATAGAGGAAGAGAAAACAAACAGAATGTGATGTCATTTGCTTGTTAACATAACCTAATCTGACTCATGAGAGTGTTTGTACTCTACAGTGTGTAATTTGGGGGGTATTACAGAAGCTTGGTGTTGTTCAGGAATTTATAGTCAACATTTCTGAAAAGTGTGTATGAAAGATAATATTGATGAAAACACTGTTAACCTTACCGCAAGGCTAGGGGTTTTTTTGCCTGCAGTTTAGAGTGACAAATAATTTTTGGCAGTAGTTTACGGTGCTTTTTCTCTAAGTAGCTCTGTAGCTGACAGGAAAATACCTGTTGAACAAAAATGTTTCAGTTGATTTTGTCTGACACAGGGAAAAAAGATGAGTTGTGGCTGGAGCGCTGCATACGCATCACAGTATTTAAATAGGCAGATGAGCCTCATACAGAAGAGAAATTTCAGTTACCAACCAGGAAAACTTTTTCTTTGGGTATCTAGCTGTGCAGCATTCTCCATTTACATGTGACTTGTGTTACTTGCACCAAGAAAGACCAGTAAGATAGCTACCAGAACTTGTGTGGCAGTGTCAGTCTTTAATGAATGGTCATTGAGGGAAATGGAAGCCAAAGGCTGTGTGACTACTCTGCTCCCCCTTTTCACTACTGACTTGTTGTTTCATCTTTTATAGGATGTGGTGAAGTACACCTCATCCATTTACCTGGGACTAGTAAATACACACTTTTCTACTCAGCTATGCTTTGGTCTGTGTGGTCTAACATAGTCTGCCTGTGTTGCTCTCATGTGGTTGTGTTTCTTACTGGAATAGCAGCTTGGACTGTGCTGCCAGCCTGTGAATGCCAAGAGCCTGGTATGATTACTGGAATTTGTAGCTGGGGCCAGCTGCATTTGCCTCCTTTATGTGTTTTAGTTCATTTTAGCTGGCTTTGTAGTGTTTCTTACTGGAATAGCAGCTTGGACTGTGCTACCAGCCTGTGAATGCCAAGAGCCTGGTATGATCACTAGAATTTGTAGCTGGGGCCAGCTGCATTTGCTTCCTTTATGTGTTTTAGTTCATTTTAGCTGGCTTTGTAGTGATTTTTGACACTCATTCTAGAAATAGTTGCTGATATGGATCAGCTGCTTATATGAGTAATCTGTCAATAGAGGAAGCAAGAATAATATTTTGTATGTGGTTCATTTTATAGATGGGTGCTTAATAAGTGAATACCTGACCTCATGTTGTGTGTCTTAAGAAAAGAAGAAAATACTATGGCTATTTCTGTAACTCACAGTTATCAGCTTGAAGATGGTTTGTACATAGCTTATATTTGCTTTTTGAGATGCTTACCTTCTTTGGTCTTCATTATTTCTGGAGATTTGTTCTTTTAAATTATTTTCTGCTTCTCTGGACTTTACTGGTTTTAGTTGGCCCACATAACAGTAAATTTCTTCAGTTATGTTTCAGTTACTTTTGCTTGGTGATAACAGTAGGGAACAGATGTTCCTTTCTGATGATGTTCTTTGCATCCTATAAATGGTTAGACTTATCAGTAGTGTTTCTGAGATTGTTTTCTAATGTCACAGCAGGAATTCAAAAAAGATCCATCCTAATCAATTCCTGTCAGGAGGAGGTAGTTTTATGGAGATGATCAGAATATCTTCACTGAGTTGATGTATTAAATAAACTTTCAACTTTTGTGCTTTTTCTTGGGGTTTGCTCATTGTTTGTGTGTAAAAAAAAAATCAATGCCTCTTACATAGTAGTCTAAAAAATATACGTTAAAAATTCTCAGTAAGACAAAGATAGTAGCCTTGCTTTTGGAACTTAAAATTGATACTTGCCATCAGCAGTAATTTCCAAGGTAAATTCTAGCCTGAGAGGTCTCAAAGGTTATTTCTTCTTTGGATACTTCACGGTTCAAAGTATCTAATAGTCCTCAGTTTTGTGTGACTATTACATTGCTTGCTAGACTGGAGAAGACAAGACTTGGTGAACCACATAGTCTCATAGGCCTAATATTTCAAATTATTAAGAAAACTTAGATTTGATGTAAAAAGCTATCAGTGAGCAAATTAATTGTATGGATATCAGTTGCATATGTCAGTTAAAATCAGTGTTTCAAATGTAATTTTATTTGGTGTTACCTAAACTTGAGAGGAATTTGTCCTTTGGAAGATACCAAATTCAAGGAAGCTCGTGGACTTCTTGTTTGAATCTCCATACTGCCCAGAGATCTGCTTTTCTCTGATCTTTGTTTCCCCCCATAGCTCAGGGTATCACACCAATATGCATCTAGTTATAAAGAAGTTTCTAATTTTAAATTACAGACAGAAAACCCATCTCTTCTCCTTTACTAAGGATCCCTGCATCAAGGCTCAGGAACAATCTAATTGCAATGAGTCAAAGGCCTCATTTTCCTTGTGGTGTTTTTGGGGTTTTTTTTGTCTTCATAAGAGTAAAGGTATTACATGTTGCAAGGAACAGTTACTGACTAAAGAATTATAAGTAACCAAGCACTCCATTTGGATTCCAACAAATGTAAGAAAAAAAATTTTGGTCCCATTTACAGGTGTTACTGAAATAAGTGTTTTCTCACTTCCTTGGGAAAAACTGAAAACCTTGACACAAATATCTAATAATATATGTGAAATAAGGTCTTGTAAGGTCTTGTGCTCTGTTCTCAATTGTTTTGAGGATATCTTGCTGCTGCAAGGCCTAATTTCACTATTCTTGTTTCTCTGACATTGAGTATTCTCTAATATCCAAGACTGCAGTGTGTGTAGTTCTTCCTTTCTTCTCAGTCCTTGTGGAAAAGCTGACTTGTTTCATGACTCAGGGAGAAGATTGAAAGTTTCATGTAATCACTGAAGGAGTTACATTAATGTAATATACCGTTGAAGAACTCCTTGAGATTAAAAGTGTGTACTCTTAAGTTTCTGAATGTCTTAGCAAGAGTTTTAAGGCATAAGGATCTTCCCAAGTTTCGTTAGGAAAGGGATTTGTCTTTGTCAAAGCATTACCTTACTTCACCAGTCCATGTAGGTTATTCGTTTGCTTTGTGTCAGAGGATGGAATGGTGACTATAGTTTCACAGGCTGTGTTAGCACTAGAAAATAATGGAGTCCTGTCCCTTTTCAGTAGCTCAGTTGTGATAGTATTCAGTGATACAGGCTTGACAAGCCCACCCCAGTGAGCAATGTAGCTTAGACTTAAAGCACCATCCAAACTGTGCACAAGATGCCCATGGTACTCCTACCACGCAGGGTAGATTAAGTACTCCTGTTACAACTTGATGTTGCTCTCTGAAGCCTGTTCCTGGAGAAAAGGTGAGATTGCCTTTGACACAGGAACTTTTATTACATGGAGAAATTACTTTGAAATGGAATTCTAATATTATTCCACTTACAAATTTTCATTTTTAGAATTGTTTTTACAACAGGACTGTTAGTTTTCTAATTTTCTGTAGGCATCACTATTCACAGTTCATTTTTCAAGTGTTTTTGAATGTAAGTGGTTCAACAGTTAGTTGAAAATACCAATTTTCTTTTTATGATGGTAGTGTCATGTCTTTTGATTTCTAATGATTTTGCTTTACTGTTGCTGTTAAAGGAAAGAAATCCCTTATGATTGTCTTTTTTTTCTGCATCCTGTAGTGACGGTTGATGTGTTTGTGTGCATTCTTCTTCTAATACTTGTCCATGCTTAATTAGTTCTTCCACTTTACAAAACTGCACCTAAGGTGCTTCTAATAGATTACAAGTGTATAAAAAGCCATTTGTCTTCCATCTTCTGCATCTCTTTATTAATTCCCAGCCTGAATTTCCTAAAATCTCAGGGTTTTTCCACGCTTTTAAATGCTGCTGAAGTCTCCATTTTACTCCCACACCATTGTTCCCCATGGCTTTGCTTAGCTTCTTATAATGGGATCAACTTGTTCTGTAGCAGAAATATCACAGCAAAATATGTCTGCATGTAGACCAACACTGAACTGTTTTCTGAAGTCATATTTGTCTGGATTTAGATTTAGTTTTTGTTTTCTAAATACTAAAGAAAATGTCTATTCAGAATGTTTCCAGTATTGAGTTCAGTTTGTGAGGGTTCTGTAGTCAGTTCCTAAATTAAGAATTCCAGGATAGGAGCTACAGAGTTTTGAGTATCATTTATGAAAAGTTAGTCCAACTGTATCACAACTGTAGAACATGTTCTGATTCATTATTGGAAATTAGAGTAGTCAGAATGGGTTCACTCAAGGTAAATCATGCTTGGCCAACCTGATTGCCTTCTGTGATCATCTACATGCTTTGTTCAGGCAGTGCTCCCATGAGATTGTAAGTCTTCTGGAGGAAATAAATGGAGACAGTATCTGCAGAAGCTCTCCTCTTGATGGAATATGAGCCAGCAGGTAATCATGTATGTGTGGAATTCCATCTAGAACAGAGGGACTTCTGTTTTCTCTTGGAATATATACACAGATGTTCATGTGCTCCTTGTCTATCTTGTTTGCAAACTTTATTCCTGAACTGGACAATAAAATAAGTTCCCTTATTTATAATTTTCACATTTTTCTTTTGTACAGAAAGTTTTCCAATTTGATCTTGGTGGAAAGCTTTTAGAAGTTTAAAACAAAGTCAGTGTTACCAGATGATGAAAAAGCACTTCTCTGAGGACACATGAATAATAATCCTCAGGTTCTCTAATTTGTACTGTGAAATTACATGTTCATAAGCTTGGGAAGGGGGCTGGACAAGATGACTTTCAGAGGTCCCTTCCAACTTCAGACATTCTGTGTAGATTGCATCTCAGTTTTTTACCTACCAGATCCTCCTGCATGGCTGAGCATTCTGGTGGTCAGAAGACGTCAGTTCTTTTATCTTGCTAAGTAGTTGTTGAGCATCTTTGCATTGCATTATCATACTGGTTTCAGTTCTCTTCTGATAATATTGAAGTTTTCTATCTTAGGGTTGCTGCAGATTTTTCTTGTAATCATAAAAATTGTAGAGTAACTCAAGGATTATGCCTGGTATATGCTCCTAATAGTAATATATATGGCAACCATCTTCCAGAAAAAATACCAGATTTCTTAATCTCGCTCTCATGGCTTTCAAGTATGCAAAAATGCTATATTTTAATACTTCAGTAACATTTATGCCACTTGCTTTTATAAGTATGGGTTTGGGAGGTGGGCTTTCTTTCTGTATTGTATGAAAATACTGCATTTATATTATTTTTGAAGTACTGATTTATTAGAAGTATTATGGCTATTCATCTATATTGGCATTTAGTTGGCAGTGTCTTCTTTTAAGAGAAAATAGCCAGTTGGCTAGTTAATATCTCAAGGTTTTGTGGATCTGCCTTTCTTCTATGTTCCAGCAGCAATTTTTGTGTTGCTTCATTTACCACTTCATTCAGTGCCTTACAAAGACTCATGATTAAGCCTCAGCTTTACTTGTAGGTGTCTGTATGTTTACTTACCAGTCTCCTTGAGTCATACTGGGATGCTTGATCAGCAAAGTCAGTCAGTGCAGACCTCATTCTTTTAGGTCCATGAAGAGACCATGGAATGAAACATTTCAGTGGCCTGTCCCATCAGGGGCCAGTTTTGTATCCAGAAATTCTGAGGAGAGCAGTCATATGCAGAATCTGCTGTTGAGCACCACTTCCATTGATTCTACAGATGTGAAGAAACTGATGAATAGATACAAAAATAACATCATCTGTTCACTGTAAGTGGGCTGCTGTAGCAGTCAGTGCTGTTCTAGTGGTACAAACTCATTTCTCTGTACCTCCAAAAAGAAACAGGAACATGAGATTAGCATATATAAACCATAAAACTCATTAACCTTTTCCCAAGCCAAGTTTTTAATTTATGTAAATTGGCAGGTCTGTGTAGCCTGAAATCCTCAGTGGGTAGATCTTTTCTCCTTGTGGCTCCACTGGAAAGAACCCACTAGAATTTGTAATGGCATAGGGCAAACCATGGTTGCTATTACTGGAGTCTGGGCTTCAAACTCAATACTGTGATATTTGGTGCACTTTGATGATTTTAACTAAATGATGGAAATAAATGACTGTTCTTAACAGTAGCAGGGTCAGACTTGTAATAATGTCGATTTTAAGTGCAAATAGCAGTATAACCAAATATCATGATAAATCAATACCATCAAGGATCAAAGTAAGTAGCTGTGTAAACCCATGTAACTTGACAGCTGCTAGCCTAATAGGAGTCTTAGATCAGCAGTAACTTGTTTGCTTTTTTGGCAGAATCAAAAATGAAAAGCAGCTCAGGGTATGAGTTCTATAAGATTTCCCTGGAATTAAGTAAGTTGAGTAATTTGACTCTGCTCAGTTGAAAGCCATAGTGTTTTTCATGGGTTTTTTTGCAGATAAAGGGGAGTACAGGGGAAGGGAACAGAAGGAAATAGAAGGAAACTTTCTTTGTATGTGTTCTTTTTTATTCAACAATAAAATTACATTTTCAGTTCAGCAAGAACAGTTAAATAGCTGTTGAACTTGAAAGGAACATGAATTTAAGTACAGTAAGTTTAGACTGTGCAACTGTTCTGTTTATTCTGGTGCTCTGCAATTTTGCATTCTAAGGGGACATAAATTAACTCAGAATACTTGGACAACTATTAAAGCAAAAGTATTTTTTAAAACGTGAAAAAATTCACACTTTTGAAAGGAGTTCATAGCTAGTAGTGCAAATAAAAAGTGTAAGTGCAGAACTGATTCTGACTGACAAGCTGTAGGAAGCAAACACCTCAATTTATAAAATTCACGAGGGATAGACATGTATATTTGTATGTACAGAAATTCCGTCTGTATTCCAATATCAAATTTAGCTTGCGGTGAGTTGGTTTATTCACTTGTTTCTTTAAGCTGCAGTGGGCATTCAGACAAATTATTTTATGAACTAGTTTGAATTTCCCCCTCAACATGATTCTAGGATATGTTTAAAAAAAAACCAACAACAACAACCCGCCCTTTCCAACTTAGCAACAAAAAAAGTAAAAAACCCCAAACTCAAACCCTTCCCAAAACCAACCAACAAAATTTGAATAGAGGACCTGTAAAACTTTAAACAACTATTAATTAGTTGTTAGTTATATTTGGATGGGGGACTCCTTTATTTCAAAATCAGTTTTAAGTACAGCCGTCAGTATACACTCAGATTTGTTGGTGACTTGGTACAGAAAATAAATGGTTTGCTACCACTGCACAAATCAATCCTCTCTCAGTTCACATGCTACTAATGTATGACTTTTTCCACCTTAGGAGTGAAGAAGTTTCCTGCCGTATAAAGCTGTTACTGTCCTTTACTGTGCCAATAAAAAAAAAAAAACCCAAACAAACCTGTAGTTCTTATTTTCTTTAGTTTTCCCCTTTCTCTTAGTGTGTTGTTATTTGAAAAACTTGATACATAAATAAGACTTTTGTTCTCCTGAAATATTTTAAAGACATGGGCAGAATTCATAGATGATGACTTCACCATTATGAATGCATATATAGATTGTATTTCACCATTGAGGAGACTTGACAGAGTTGACTTGCAAGAAGAATAAAATTCACCTTGTAAAATGGACTTGTAGTACCATGTTTTTTAGCAATTATTTTGCTTCTAAACATAATTTGAAGAACAGTACATCTGACCCCAGTTTTAAAAAAGAGACGAAAAAAGCTCTGCTGCTACTGGGATTTTTGGGGGTGCTTTTCACAGGTGTAAAAGATTTGCAGGCAGTCCTCAGCCTGAAGGTCTTGTAATTGCTGCGCTTTAATGGACTTAAACTGTCTTCACTGAGTGGCCACTGGTATATGATTGAGTGTAAATACTTCAGGCAAGCTCCACCAACTGAGAAATAACCTCAGTTTGAAAGAGCGGACTTTTGGAAGTCTTTTCATTGGTCTTGTGAACCAGTGAAGTTGTGCTCCCTCTTTGTAACATTCATCTCCTGGGTGATGAAAGCACAGCCTGTTTTGGTGTCCTCATGCAGGGAGTTCATCCAAACAAAATGCAAAGGGATATGTGCTGCCTGTCATTGTGGTGGTGGTTGTTAATCAGCAACACATGCTTACAGTATTTTTCTGTGAAAACTTTTCAGTGGCAGTGAGTAGTCATGAATGATTTTGGGGACTCAAAAGGTGGCAAATGAATGCCAATGAATGCATGCTTTGTTGTATTGTGGTGAAAAAAGAACAGATAACATACATTGTAGTTGAGACTAGCCCCCCCAAATTATGGTGGGTTTGGGAGGTCCCAGTCCATATCCCTGTACTGCCTTGTCTGAATGAGAAGCTCAGACTGTGATCTAGCACAAAGGTTTTCATGGTGTGTCCTTTCACTCTGCTCTTACTGCAGACTCACGGAAGCTAATGCTGAGAAGTAAGAGTGTTGTTAGAAGTCTAGAGATTTGCATATACAGTAGAAATCTCTCAGGGATTCACAGATTTTAAAAGTTGAAAATCACATGGGTTTTTTTCCACATCCCAACTTATGCCTTAATAACTAGAATATTGAATGGCCTCATAGGTGCTCTGAATGTTCTTTTTAATTTCTGAGAGGTTGTGTGATTGATACTTAAAAATTTTCACAAAGGCTGAGAAACTGTTAAGCATCCAACACTTACTCAGTATGCAAAGTTATTCTTAGAGAGATGCCGTGTTATTACTATAAAGAACATAATTAGTAGTGAATTCTGTTGTTGCACAGCTATAATCGTGTGTATGTCACATAACCACATCTGTTCTGTATTGGTTTTGTCAATTAATCAAGTGTGAGAACTGCTCTACATTAGTACCTTTTGTTTGAAACACACCTGCACTTGTGTCATAAATTTATCCTGTCTGCAGAAACTGAAAATAATACGAAAAAATTCAGATGTAGCAACTACTTAGAAGAAGAAAAAGTAGTCATTAGGAAATAAATGTTTACCTTTTTTTTTAGGTCAGAAGACTTGTCTCCACTTACATGGTATCTTTCCTTACCTCTATGTACCATATGATGGTTTTGGACAGCATCCAGAATGCTACCTTCGTCAAGTGGCATTCAGCATTGACAGAGCACTCAATGTGGCTTTAGGCAATCCATCTTCTACTGTTCAACATGTTTTCAAAGTATCATTAGTATCTGGAATGTAAGTATGACCTGTCAGGAGTTTTGATTGTCTGTTTTGAAATGTTTTTTGCAGTTGTACTACATCGAAGCACTTTGGACTTGGGTGATTGCAGTGCTAATCCTTTTTCGTTCCCCACCCATGTATGTCTTCATACAGGGCTGTACAACTTCTAAATAACTCTTCTCACTTGCTTTGACTTAAACATAGTTAACAGGTTTTCCCAAGAAACTTTCTTGACACAATGATTTTTTCCTAAATTGTATCCTAGTGTGTGTAATTCTGTAAAATCTGTTCTTACTAGCTTTTTCTGTCTCTGCTGTTAGAGCAGTACTTTCCGTGCAGCGTTTTCTACCACTCTGGATTATTCTAGGTTCCCTGAGACCAGACATGTCTTGCAGGAGCCTGATTCTAGGTGGTCTTTATTTTTTTGTTCATCTAAAATGGCCCCCACAGAGACTGTCAGGTCATGTTTATCTGTCTGATTCTTCCAGCAGCACAGGCCAGGAAGTGGAGGTTTTTAAACATACATTTACTAATCTATCAAGATGACCATTGTGTTTTATTTGGTGTAGCTTTCTGTTGCTGCTGAACTGTATGTAATTATTGAATGTTAACATGAATGAATGAACATTCTAAGGATTCTATTACTTAATTTTTATTTAACTTGCATATCCAAGGTCTGAAAAACAAGTCAAATCATAATGAATAATAGGAAAATACCCTGGAGGAACACAGGTAGTCTAGATATATGTATTCAATTTTTCATCTTCAAAACAATGTAAATGCTGATTTTCAGTGTTATGCAGCACTATGTTTTATTTGCTTTTTTCATGCATTTCTGGAATATATTCTTTCTAATTAGTGTAGGAAGATATTTCTGTTCCCAGCCAGTTTTGGTGGCTTCTAGATATTGTGAGTAAAGTGGCTGCAACAATTTGTTTTTATTTTCAATCAGAACTTTCTGATGTTTTTGCAGTAACAAAGAAGGTCACCTACCAAATTTCTTGATGTTGTTCTTTTTGTGAGAACTTTGTGAATTGTAGTATAGCTGTTCCTCTCATCTTGAAAACTGGGCAAACTGTTGCTAACAATCTTTACTTGAATCAGTGAGAAAAGAACAGGTAGAAATTAGGAGAACCTGCCTCTTTTTCACCTGTCTTGCCTTAGAACTTCAGAACAGTCATTTCTGAAAGTCAGCTGCTCGTTGCCTCAAAGCAGCATAAGGGGGTGTTTCAGGTATTTTGTTTGTTTGCGTAAGAGGCTAATGGGGAGGACCTAAATGAAATGCATCTTCATCTTTACCTGGGTAGATAGACATGCTTATTTCATGCTCCTTATAATAAAATGTCATTGAATAAATGCCACAGCATAACTGGCTAGCTCTTCTTGCTTTTATTTCTTTCTCTCCAGGCCTTTTTATGGTTACCATGAAAAGGAGAGACAGTTTATGAAGATTTATCTTTACAATCCTGCAATGGTAAAAAGGTAAGGATGTGGAAATACAAAGTTCTGTCTGATTTCCTTATATCTTAAATTTAAAAGTCATGTTTGAAACAAGATTCACCAATAACTTAGCAAAATAAAAGCTCCAAAATTATTGTCCCACAGTTTCCAAAACACTTTAAAAATTGCTAATTTTAAACACACCAATAATCTTTTAAAGCAGTAGCATGTTAGGAAAACAATACCAAAAAACACTTGCCTTTAGTTGTTTTGTGTTTACTGTAATTCTTGAACACTTAAACAAATTTGCATCAGGTTACTTTTCCTGTAACTCTTAAGTAAAAAAATGTAGGTGTCTTTCATATGGCTTCATTTCATCTATTATTAAGTAAATGTTGGTAGGTTTTAATTCCAGCAACAATTACTAAATTTAAGATTTACTTGGAAAACTGAATAGCTTTTGTTATTAGACAGGTGTTCTATTTCTCAATAGGGTAATGTTCTGTTATATGAAAGTGCTGTTGATTTCGATCTTACTGTCAAAGTAGTTGCAGTAAATTCAGGAATAAATAAGGAAGAATTATTTCCCAAGCTTAAACTGAAATCCCTTGAGTGTGTGCTATTACATACTGTAACCTTTTTTAAAAGGTCTGATACATGATCATAAGACAGGATTGTCTTGATTTTTCTTTTAGGTAAGTGAAATTTTGCGCAATTTAACCTTCTGTCAATGTATGACATGACAGTTGTTTCAAAATTTGGAGCTTCTCATGTTTGAATTGCTTCTATCCAAATAAAGACTGACACTTCACTTAAATTATTCCTTTCTTTTTTCTGTATATAACTTTATTTTTAATCCCATTTTGTTGCGTTTACAAATGCTTTGTGCTTTTTTTTGTTGTATAAATATATGTTAATTTGAGGTAATCATATTGTACCAATTTATAATTAATCGGATACTTGCAGTTATTTTTTAGTGTGTATCTGTTTAAAAGAGAGGATTTGTCCTTCTACAGAGTTTTAAAATACTGCTTCTGAGTATGCAATATGTAGCTTTAAAGCCATGAAGGCCGTATATATGTCAAGGAAAACTAGAGAGACTTTCAGACTTTTTACTGGTGTGTAGGCATACAGCTGCCACAGTTGTTCTGTTGAAAGATTTCCATGGCCTATAGTGGCTTTTGGATCACTTGCAGGAATAGAATATTGTAGGATTTTTTTTTCATAGAGTTTCATGTTTTTTAAGCTGAAGGATTCAAGGCTCCTTTATAACTAACACCCAAGTATTGTATAATTATTAGCAGAGATCATTTTTGTTCGTGTGTTATTGTGAAAACACAGTTCTTAAGTTAAAAATACAACTAAGGCAAAAATTAAAGTGTCTAAGTATTTAATATTTTGATAAAGTCAAATATCAATATTGTTGTACTGAAATAATTTTTTATTTATGTCCTAATTTGTCTTTTAGAGTTTGTGAGCTTCTGCAAGGTGGAGCCATAATGAACAAATCTTACCAGCCTCATGAAGCCCATATTCCCTACCTCCTCCAACTCTTTATAGACTACAATTTATATGGAATGAATTTAATAAACCTGGCTGCTGTCAAATTCAGAAAGGCAAGGAGAAAAAGTAAGGTGTTTATTTCTTAAGACCAAATAATTGCTTTGAAGGCTAAAAAACTACCATTTTGAACAAGATGTCACTAGCTGTCAGGCGTTTGCTGTAGTTTGCCTGAATGGGTATTGTGTTGTTTCCATGAAGTTTGCTTTCTGTGTCAAAACAAAGTCCATATGTAGCTTTTTTCCTTTTTATACCTCTGTATGAGGATTGAGGAAGAGCCTGCTTCCTGAAATGAGATGCTGTATATCAAGAAACAAGTGTTCTATCAGCAGCGCAGCTGTGACCATTTCACAAGATGACCACACCTCTTTTCTAGATGAAAAATTGTTGATATTCAGTTGAAGAATTGACATGAAAGATAGCATAATAATACAGTCGCTTTCTTTTTTAATGGTTTTGATTCTTATATCAATTCAAATTCTTTTCTTGTTGTTGTTGCAGTAGTGTCTTTACAAAATTTTGGCTAATGATTTTGCTCCGATGACAATGAGTGTTCTAAATTAAAATGCTTGTGTTTGTGCTAAAGTCATTTGCTTTAAGGTAAAGTTTGAATTCTTAGTGTGTGAGTAAAGGAGGTATTTTAAAAAATTAGTTTGTCCTTTTGGATGTACACACTGACATAAAAATTAAGTTTGGTGAGAACATCCCTAATTCTTCTAAATTCTTCGTTATAAAGGAGAGATAACAGTAGCAAAAGCATAATGCCATTGGTACTTAATGTTTAATGAAATAAGTATTGTTTACTTAAAACATAATTGTTCCTACAGCTAAAACAAAGTTGAAAGGAATGGTGAAGTATTTTTCTGTAAAAATGGCAAGCAAGAATCATGCTTCATTTCCTCCTTATTTTTATGCCTGTATATTCAGACAGCAATAGAGTAGCCCATGGAGTTTTATAACTAATTATTCTTTAAAGGAAGATACTCTTTTCGTGCTCAACAATAGGCCACATTTTTTGCTGGTGTCAAGTGTAGGAAGGCAGAAGCTCAGCCATGGACAGAGCATCTTGAGGATTTTCAGTCTTGAGGAGGTATAGTCAGGTACCTTTAGTCTTCCAAATATTCAAATCAGCCCTCTGGAAACATGCAATGTGATTGTATCAAATAGTTGCTTCCATTCTTTTTCCATAGCTCTTTTTTTTCCTCTCTTTCAGACGATAGATGAAAAACATAAGCTGTTTATATTCTCCTTCATCATTTATTTAAGGATGAGAGACCTAAGTCTTGAATGGAAACAAGGGGGTGAAAGAGGAGCATGGGCTGAGACCAGTGGATTTTAACTGTTCTTATAGGGAAGAATCCAATAAAATGAAAAAAACGACACTGCCTTGTCTGGCTTGTTCAGATACTGGTTGCAGTGCTCCTAGGAAGATTTATTCTGTTTTGCATGGCTCCATATCACACATGCATCAGTAGATTGCCTCACTCTGTTGTTGATCCCCAGGCACAGGATCGCTGTCTCTTGCTCCTGGCACAGCAGCTGAATCCCTGGTGCAGCCTTACAGAGGCACTGATGTCAAGAGGCCTGTCCTTGTACAGCAACTCTCTCTGAGCTCAGGCTGTTGGAGTGGTGTAGAAGGCACAGCCTCTGCTTGCAGCTGACACCCTGCCTGTTCCTCAACATCTGTGTTGTTGTGCAATTCCTTTCAGTCAAGTATAGCTGTGTCACACAGGCCAGGTCAAACATTGTTTCTTAGACAGCAGTAAAAGCCTTTGTCAAAAGATGTGCAGCAAACACTTACCTTACTTGCCTTGCAGATGATGATACAAAGATGAGTCTGGCAATTAATATGTTCGTTTGTCAATGTAAGCAAGCAACCTCAGGAGCCTGTTCATAGTGGTATTTTTCTCACTGAGATAAGTAGACCTTTTTGAAGGCTGAGAGAGGTCAGCATGCAAATTTGTATTAGCAGGAACATTCTGCCTTCATCAGCCTGTATCCAGAAGTGCAGCAGTTCATTTTCTCAAGTCCTTGTCTTTATGGGCTGTGAAGAAGGCTGCCTATTCATTCATGCACCATGTACCACTGTAACTGTTGCAAAACTTTTATTTTCAGTAGCTGAATCTCCTTCTGTAGTATGATTCTGAAAGACCTTGATGTGTCATTGTCTTTAAAGATCTTTATATCAAGAAAAGGGGAATATTAGGTGTCCTTAAATCCCTATCCCTATGATTAACTTTGTTGAAGAAACAAACTGATACAGGAATTTGAGCCTCAATATTTAGAAGTATATGAAAACAGGGCTCATAGGGAATAAGAAAGGGAATAATGCACTGAAACTGCTGTGGTGTGGTATTTGAAATGCATATAAATTTAAAAAATAATAGTATCTATTTTTCCAGTTGGCCTGTAATCTTGCATAGCTGCTGTGAGATGTATTTTCCTTTAAAATATACAACTATTCAGTCCCATTTCATCAACTTAGAATAATCAAGTTGCAGATGAAAAATAACAAGAGATATTTCCATGCATAGTCAGCTTATATTTTAATGTGGAGAATTAGCTGATGTGCCATGCAGTAAAAACATGGCTGTGTTTCTTCCTGGACTAGCTGCCCAATGCACAGACAGTAAGGTGTGCTAGATTTGAGCTGGATCTGTGCAAATGGGATCAGATAATTTGTGTTGTCTTTCTGGAAACGTCTGCTTGGGCATTGAAGTGTATAGACTGTAACAGCACTGGTGTGACTGAAATATGAGCTGGCTCTGCATAAGCAAAAGAGTGTCTTTTCACCCCACTTGAATGCCGCATCTTTGTGCCATGTCAGTACACTTAAGAGTCTGATGTAAGGGCAGGGTTTGCAGGAACTAGTCTGGGTGCAGAAAGCTTGGTCACACATAGGGAATTAAGCCTGCTTGCTTCTGTTCGTAGCTTCTGAGGTTCTTTGTCGTGGTGTCTGCCAGTTGCTTCTGTAGTAACTTAGGACTTTCTCTACATGATGTATCCCTAAACCAAATATCCCAAGTAGTGGAATTCACATTGGCAAGACTATTACAAAATTTATAGGATAAAAAATACATGTTCTAATAAATATTTAATTACTGAAGACCTCTGACAATTGAGTTGTTTAATTGGTGTATTTTTAACAATTGCGGAAGTGTTTGCTATGGCTGAAATACCAGAAAACTGCTAGTGCATGATACCAACATAGCTGAGAAAATTCAAGGTTCAAGCTGGTCTTTCAGGTAGAAGTGGGAGACTGAGTAATTTTCAAAATCTTCTCCCATTCTACCTCCCTACAACTCTATTCCTGGGCCTTCTTCTTTCTTGGGCCATATCCTGTGTATATTGTCTTTCGTTTCTCTGAAGACTGAGGGTTCAGGTGGAGACATCAAGGGAGGTAGGAATTCTTCAGAGAGGACTTCACCAGCATGACTTTGGAGCATACTTCCTTACATGGAGACCTCTGAGCAAACTTAGAATGTTTTCTTTATTTGTAGGTCAGACAGCATCTGCCTTCATTGCAGATTTCCACTTACTGCTACTACCATTGTATCTGGAATGTATTGTATATTCCCTTTCAGCTCACAAATAAGAAAAGTAGAAGTAGAATTTCGTGTTTTCTTTGGTTTCTAATTTCCATTGGAATTTGAACTGTAGACCCAGGAAATTCTGAAGTTTACATCAGACTCTGTATAATTTATTTTGAAATTTTCACAAATAGGAGAAGATTGAGTTTAGGTTAAGATATAAATAGAATGCAACAAATGTAATTCTAATAATGTCAGTGTGTTGGCAATACATTTTTCTTTTTGTATGTGTCTACGTGTTAGAAAATCAGGTCATTTATACAATAGCATAGTTAATGGATGAAGATGATATGCAATGCTATTTATTCTTTAGGAGCAGGTGTATTAATAATAGTATTATTAATACTAAATAATAAATGCAGTTATATAATGATATTTGTAAAAAATACTGCCACATAAATGAATTAATTTCTCATTCTACTTTTTTCCCTAGGTGATACATCAGGTGCAAGTAAACATAGAACTCATTTACCAGAAAATTCAAGCAACGTATCTTTCATTGAATGGGAAGAGGATGAAATACCAAGGTCAGCATCCCAGGTTTTTCTGTTGTATGCCTTATTTTCTTATGTGCATCAACTTGCATGTAATACAGAGTTCCAGTCTCTCATTTAAAGGACCTTTACGTGTTTTACGTGTTAAAAAAAAAAAAACAAAACAAAGGTGATAAGGTAACACAAATCCTCATTATTTAGTTTCTTTGTATAGTTTTGGTCACCCGATGCTTTCTGGTATATGGTTATAAAAATCCAACTAGGAGATAATGGGCAAAATTTGACTTTCTAGGGTTTGGAATTATGACTTTGATGAAGAACTAAGCAAGCTTAATAGTTACAGAGAATATTTCCACATCAGTTCACAGACTGTGTTTTTGTAATCATCCTTAACTAACATGACCTCACTGGTGAGGCCACATCTCAAGCCCTCTGTTGGATTTTGGGCCCCTAAGTACAAGAAGGACATTGAGGGGCTGGAGCGAGTCCAGAGAAGAGCAATGAAGCTGGTGAAGGGTCTGGAGCACAAGTCCTGTGAGCAGCAGCTGAGGGAGCTGGGGGTGTTTAGCCTGGAGAAAAGGAGGCTCAGGGGTCCTTATTGCTTTCTACAACCACCTGAAAGGAGGGCGTAGCCAGGTGAGGGTCAGTCTCTTCTCCCAGGTAGCAAGTGGGAATGGGAGGACAAAATGAAATGGCCTGAAGTTGTGCCAGGGGAGGCTGAATATTAGTTTCTTCACCGAAAGGATGGTCAGGCATTGGAATAGGCTACCCAGAAAGTGGTGAAATCTCCTGGAAGTGTTCAAAAAATACATGAATGTGGTGCTTGGGGGACATGGTTTAGCGCTGCTAGATTAACAGTTGGACTTGATGATCTTAGAGGACTTCTCCAACCTTAATGACTCTATGATCCTATGAATAGTGTGTTATCAGAGAATTTCAGTTTGTCCATTTCAAATGGTAGCTACATAAGAACCTCAGCTTAGAATTTTCATGTCTGTCTCCCATGCTTTTCCATTTTCTTAAGCATTTCCTACTTTACAGTTTGTAATTGTTTCACTTCTATAAGAAAATAAAATGTTTCTGCAGTTTTGGGGGTTTTGTGGCCAGAGTTGGGGAGGGGAGAGAAAGTTACAGTATCTGAAGCTACTTTGATTTGTATAGTTTATCTACAGCAAGTTCCTTCTTTAAGCTATTTGCTAATGTTTGGCAGGTCCTTTTGTCATCTAGTAGTCTTCTCATTCTTTGAGTGGTTCCTGTCATTCTTCTCTGAAGAGCTTATTGGGCTCAGTAAGCCACGCTTCCTGCTAATATTATGTACTGGGAGAATGTGCTTCCCCAGTAGAAAGTGTGTGCCTTAAACCATAGTTCAGGTTTTTCTAGTGTGCAAAAACATGAGCTTGTGTTGGTTACGTCTGGTTTTCTGATTGTCTTGCTACTTTAGGGGATTTTGCATCAACATTCATGATCATCTTACTTCTGGTCCCTTTCTGTGCAGTTTTTCTTGGGCTGTTTCTTCTCCTTTTTGGCTGCATATTTCATTCACAGTCCATTTCAACTTTTATTTGGCTTGGTTCTGCAAGCCAGCTTACTTAAACATTAAAGGTGTGATCATAAGTTAGCCCAGGATTATCTGATGTTACTTTACACAGATCTGGGATTGGCAAGTAAAAAGAAAGCAAAGTAGTACTTCTTGGCTGTCAAAACCAGAGAGGGATGAGCTCAGCAGAGCAGGAGCCAAGGATGCAGCCTCATGGCTGTAACTACAGGTCTTCTTTCCTCCTCCTTCCACGCTTCCATGTATACAGCCAGGGGTGCAACACCTCACTCGTGCCAGTCCTTCTCCAGCGCTCACAGATGTTCCAGAAGTGGGATGTTAACAGTAATGGGGAAAATACCAAGACTGTCCATTTCCCTGGCATTCGTTTGCTGAAGTTCTGCCAGCAGGAATTTATTTCTTGAACGTAAAGCCTGAATACTACATAATATACTACACAAATTTCTCTCTATACCATATGCGATGATAATGGTAGTTCCTGATACATTTTACAGTTTCATTTATCATGCCAATTTGTCTTGTGAGCATTTTAGGATTTATTAGTACAAGGTGTTCCTCTTCTTAATTTTTTCCAATTGAGAATCTTCTGTTTGGAAGCCATTTTAAGTTCCTATAGAATCTTTCATCCCATTTTTAAATTTCATTCTGTTTCTATTATTCTACTTCTGAGTTAACCTGCTTTTGTTTTCTGTTAGTATGATCTGGTTATGTATCCAGCATGTCTACTGGCTTGCCTTATCAGCATATTTCATTACTACACTGCTGCATTTTCTGCCAAAAGTATTAATGAGATGTGAAGTAAACTCAGTCACAGAAACTGGTCTATATTCAGTTCTACACATTTTGTGTTGACGCTCTGTCCTTTTTGTATAACCAAGAGGAATTTCACATTTAATTAGCTCTTAAAATGCTTTAATAAATTAAGAACTCATTTATGGTTTCTTCAGCTGAAATTGTTTCCTATTTGATACTGTGTAAAACATTCTTTTGTCTAGAAAATCAATTTTTTTATTTAGGGTGTTCTAGCATGTCTGTTCTCCATGCTGTAGGACATGAATGCCACAGCAAAGCAACAAACCTAAACTTTTCCATCCTAATTTTACTCTGTTCTGTATCTACACAAAATTATTTGCCTGTTAAAATTTCTCCTGGATTATTTATGGGAGTCAGCAACTTAAAACAATGCTCTTGTAACCAGACATACTGCAGTGCCAATTCCAGATTGCCTTCCTACTTAATTTCCTTTCAAATTCTGAAAATTTGCTTCTAGTTTGGTTTAATGGATTTATAATTTTCATGATCAACCTTACTGAGGGTAAATCTGACTGAGATAGTATGAGATATCTATCCAAGGAAACCTTTGTAATTGTGTCCTAAAATGATTGTGACTCAACTGTTTCTATTTTTGCAGTCTACAGCATTACTCAGTAGTTGGAAAGCTGCCTTTCTTCCTTGATTTCTGTTTCTTTAGCAAAGTATGTTCTGTATTCCCAACACACTTCCATATCAACAGCTGTATTCATTTCTGGTTTCATGTGCAATACCAGCACAGTCCCCTCACTTTATTGTCCAGTCCTCTTCAAGTTCTATCCAGTTCAAATTGAGATATTTAATTGTTTTGTGAATTGTTTAGCAAAGTTTTTTTACTTACTGTATTTCACCACTTGGCCACTGTTTTCAGTAGCATTTGGAGTTTCTTCTAAATACCACTGAACTCATAAGTTCTTTGCTTGTCCTTTATATCAAAGATCGCATAAATCTTTCCCTACCTTTCAGCTGTATGCTTAAGTTATTGGTTGTTCTGTCAAGAAAAAGCAAGAAGGGAAAAGATAGTCAAATGTCGTTTGAGACCACAAAATTTCTAGGCCTGTCTTGTATTCACAGTGACTGGGATGTCTGTTCAGACTCACTATCCTTCGTGTACATTAAGAATACATTTTAGAGATAGTTGAACGTGTATCTGCCAAGTGCTTGCTGTAAGTGGCAGTTAACAAGTTCTCTTGTTTAAGCAAGCAGTGCCAGCGATTGGGCATCTCTTGACTTTGGAACACAGTATATCACTTGGCTGAAATACAATTCTGGATACCTGGAAGGTAATTGCAAAATTTAAAAGTCACATATATTACATGAGCAGCATGGGTAAATGCTAGTGATGGTTCCTTATTTCAAAAAATGTTTGAGAACTATGTCAAAGTGTCTTGGTGACTGAACTCCCTCTTCCTTGCTAGAGAGCACCATGCTACTCGGCCACTTACCAAGAACAGCATTTAACCCAGCCATGTCCTGTCTTGCTCCTGGCAAATCTCCAGATTATTTACTTGCTGCTTTGATTAGTGCACTGTATTAAGCCAGAGACACTTCTTTTAATGTAATTCTAGAATGATTCTGTTATCAAATAGATAAATGTCCAAAATCTCTAGTGTCCAGGAATCCCATATGTTGTGAGGCTTTTAGGTATAATACTTGCCAGTGTTGTTGCACTGAAACCTACAAAGCCTGCCCTAAAATGGGTGGCAGTCACCTGAACCTGGTAGTGCTATCCAACAGTTTTTGACATGAGGAGTTCGGGACACGAGACACATTTTTTTATCCCGCTCAGGCAGCTGATAATAAATGATGAAACACTTCCATGAGTTCCATTGAGAAAACTTTCTGGTAAACATCAGACTTAATCTTAACATCAGAGTAATCTGCCAGTCAAGTCTGCCACTTGGACATGATGTGTTAAAAGCAGAATGATTGGTAGAATGCTTTTGAGAAACACTTCCTTTTTTTAAATCCTAGATTTGCTATTAGACTTTAGTTTATATGGAAGTGGAAAGATCTGACAAGTAACACTTTTGCACAAAAATATCTAGCAGATATGTAATATTGCAGATTTTTGCTAGGTTTGTGGCTGTCATAATTGCTTTTCTCGCTTGTCAGCCTGTGCATGTTTTTATTTAGCTATTTGATTTTTTAATATAATGTGCACATTATTTAAGTCACTTGAACATCCTGAAAACAAGGACACATTTTCTGCCATGAACAGATTATCGAAAATTATTATGTCAAATTTTAGAGTCCTTATCAGCACAGTTGAGTAACACCTTTCAGATTCTCCATGGAGTTAGTTTTTGTCTCTTGTGCTCAGTTTAACATTACAAATACCTCAGATGTGGTCATTACAGAGCTTGTTTCCTTAGGCTGTCATTAGTATTGGTGAATTAAGATACTGACCTTGTTCATTATTTATTCTTCAAGGTTCTTCAGGACTTTGATCTACCTAGCTGTATGTAGTGGGCACTTCTTAAAATATGTGTTGACTGTAGGTTTAATTCATTGCCTCAATGTCTGAGAAACCAGATGTTGGTAGTTTCTTTGGGTACAAGTTTCATCCTAAACTATAGTTTTTGCCTCAGTGGATAGTGTGATCAAACTATTACTTTCTTCAAAAATAAGGACCGTTTTCTCTGTTCTCAAAATAACGTATTTGGAGCTTTTTATACAAAAGTAGAATGGATTTGTATTGCAGTTTTTCACCTGGTATGTAGGTTTAAAAGGCAGTTTTAAATTAACTGGTATGAGTATCCCAAGTAGCCTAGCCACGGCAGCTCAGTGTTGTGCAACCCTGATTTATCTTGCTTCTTTGGAGAGTAAATTTCCATTCTCATGCAGTTGGGTTGCTTCTACACCACCTCACTTAACCCTGTCTTTCATATATCTGTATTACAAGTTTTATCTTGTGAACAGTTCTCTCTACATTCCTTCTTAAAAAATGAAACATAGGTGCTGTGAAAAGCTTTGCCTGGGACTTGCTAAGTCACTTTTCTAACCTTGTTCTAATACAGATATTCTCAAATCATGGTTTTGGCATTATCTAAACCACTATTTTTCTTTGCAGAACTGATGCATGCAGTGTGAGGCAGGTGATTAGTCTGTTGTATAAGGCACTCTGTGTCAAACAGGCCACTTCTGAGTATCTTCCAAGGCATTACAACTGTTTATGACATGAAGTAGTTCATATTTTCAACTAACTACAGCTGGGAGACTAGACATGTTCTGACTTCTTCATGCTGTCTTCTCACCTGCTGAAAACAGCACTGTACCTGCTGAGGAAGTGTGTCTTGATCAGGGAGAATGGGAAATATGGTTACTTTGTGTATGTGTTGCACACATTTGTTTTAGGTGAGCAAGAGCACCAAACCTAGCAGCTGACCAAGCTATTGCTGATACTCAGATAAAGCAGTTCCCAAAGCAGCATGTAACCATGTTAAATAACTGTAGTTCAGGACAGTTTGTACTCCCCCCTCTCCACCTCATGTTTTCGTTTTAGTCAACATAAATTCAAATGTTAGAAGGACCAGTTAAAGCTGCTCTGCTCTCATATGCCCTTCAAGGTGTTTTTCCTGAAGTGGGAACAAATGACTTCTTGGCCTTTGTGGCTTACCTGAATGTTGCAGAAACTTGTAGTGCTACTGCTATGACTTCAGCTAGTGCAAATGTCTAGCAGCTCACCTTGACAAGTATGTTAAATGCCAGGCCAATGTACCTGTTGTATTGGGAAGACATTTTTCAAGTGTAATGAAGAACTTATTGTGTGTGTCAGGTGTCTTTATTAGCTTCCATGTAAGTCTTTGGAATGTGTGGTTTTGACTGCCAGGCCTGCCTTCATTATGAAAGTGTTAATGGCAATTATGATGGTAAATCCTTGATTTGTTTCAGAAAAGGTCTGTTATTAGCTCAGTGTTTTTAATTTGAATAATGTGCCATGTAAATTGAAATACTGTAGTTTTTGACAGAAAGATTCCTCATATCGATTTGATTTAGAGCTTGGGCAAAATGAGCTAACTCTTTTCCTTCTAGTTGCTCAAATTGTTTGAATGAATTGCAGACAAAGAGCATGCTTCAAATTGGTATTACTATGGAAAAAGACTTAAGTTACATTAATGTCTACCAGTTTGTTTTAAATTCAGCAATGTTGAATTTAGTGTTCTTCTTATATGAGAAATCTGTATTAGAGTCTCTTGTAAGTAAGAAATCTGATTACTTGGAAAGCTCTTGGCCAGTTTTATCTTTGGTCTTGATCAGTTCTCAAATCACTGGCCATACTCTTGATGGGGATGTTGGAAAACCAAGACATAGGTTTGGTTTTTTTTACAAAACATCCTAGCTAAATGAAGGGAAAACAATAGAAAGCTGTCTTTGTCAGCGGAAAAGCAAATGCTTCAGTTAAAGGTTTTAAGTCATCAAACAAACTCCTGAGAAACAGGTCACTAAAACACATTTTTTCTTAAATTTTTCAAGAACTTTCATTCTTTCTCACTTTCTCCCTAACCCCCACTAGTTTTTGGTTTTTTAATTGTATTTTAAAAGAGAAAATTAGTGGAAGTGGGAAGCTCAGGTCTTTGATTTTGTGTCCTCCAGACAAGTCAGAGGCAGGTCTTTACCACATTTCTGGTATCAGTGACCGTTCTGTATTGTGGTCCCTTTTTGCTTGTTCCCAGAAGTATTTTGATTTTGTAAAGGGAGCTAACAATTCTTGCAGCCTCTTCCCTCAGTCTTGTTTTCCAGTGATCCTGCAGCTGTTTCTTACTGTAGGATCAAAATACAAGTTTCAGCTTGCCTGCGGTTCCTGTTGCCCACTGTGCAGGCAAAGCTCTGAATCTTTTGATGAATGTGAGGGGTGTGACATGAAAACTATGCATTTTGAGCATATTATGGACTTGTTTCTCAGCTGATGGTGTGACTGGGAACAGAGGGATGTGATGGCAATGGATTGTCTTTAAAAGTGTGCATAGAATCATAAAATAGTTTGGGTTCGAAGAGATCTTTAAATGTCATCTAGTCCAGCCCCCCTGCAATGAACAGGACCACCTTCAACTAGATTATGTTGCTCAGAGCCCTGTAACCTGGCATTGAATGTTTCCAGACGTGGGACTTCTCCTCCCTCTTTTGACAGGCTGTTCCAGCATTTCATCACCCTCATCATAAAAAAAATCTTCCTTATGTCTTGTCTAAATTTACCCTCTTTTAGTTTAAAACCATTACTCCTTGTCCTGTTGCTACAGGCCTTACTAGAAAGTTGAAGAGCTTGGAGTGGATTTTCAGTGTTGCCCTAAAAAATTTTAAAGGGTAAACAGACTTTTTCAACAAACCTGGGAGATGGTTTCTGTTTGTTAGCTTCCTTCATGGACTCCATAAAATTTGTGCACTGACAGCAGCAGGTGGAAGGTTACTGACGTTTGCAGATCTGAAAAGGCACAGCAGGAAGGTGATCAGTCATTGAATCTGTTTCTAGTTTTTTAAGTCTTCATCAAGCCAGTTATCCTTAGTTCAGTATGTGTTTGGGTTGTTTATTCTCTCTTTCTTATTCACCAGGCTAAATAAAGAAAAAACCCCAGAAAAAATAGTTGTAAATGTTGAAAGTGTTATGCATTGCTCTGAGCTGTGAATGAGAGAAAAATTCTTGCCTTTCTGGGTGCATGGTCCTGCCTACGCACTTGGTCCTATTGGCTGAGTTCTACAGAACATTTCATCTTATATTTGAGGAGGAGAACATTATTGTAATTGCTTTAGTACTTGGAGTTATTTACCGGCTCTTTCTCTTCTCCTCACAAAAGAAAAATCTAAAGCCTTTAAGTTGAAGATACAGATTTCTTATCTAATTAGATTTGAATATGATCATTAGTTTAAGGACTTGGAGGTGAGGATGGGAGCTGATAATTCTGCATTCAGTTAGTCACTCCTGCTCCCTCTGAAAAATTTTGGATATTAGTCCAGTTAAAAAACAGTGATGATGCATGTTTCAAACTCAGTGTATTGATGAAATTAACCTGTGGTGTTTATGTTGTCACAGCTCTTTAATGTTGAAAGGTGTTGAGCCACAAAGTACCTGTGAATTGGAGGTGGATGCAGTAGCTGCTGACATTTTGAATCAACTGGATATTGAAGGTGAAGTGTTAATAACTTTCCATGTAAAATGGTTTTAGAACAGAAGCTATGATGTCATAGTTCATTCTTCTTTTAAAGCTCAGCTTAGTTAAATCACAGTCCGGATTTCAGTGTTAGTGAATTGTTAATCTCCAGATTTATAAAGTTTAAAAAAAATTAATTAACTCTGAAAGAAAAGAGGTTAGAAAAATAGAGCAATATGAAGACATTTTTGTTAATGCATAACAGAAGGTTTCAGACTTACAGAAAGAATAGTAATGGAAATACCAACATGAAATGTGTGCATTGTATGCATATGTATGTACATACACCTGTATATACATATATACACATACTTGGTGGGAAGACCAGAAAAAAGCTGAAGGTCTAGATTACAAATAGGAGATCTAGAAAAGAAATGAAGTTATGCCTTAACTTTTACATAATACCAAATCTTAGAATAAGGCCAGAATGGCACTTAAAAAATAACAGGCTAGAATGACAAAGAGGTGAAGAAGAGTGTCAGAATCCAGTTTGGGGAAAGAATGCTTTGTCACTTGGGCAGACTTCCCTTCATGTATGATTGCATATTTCAGCCCAGATTGGCAGGAACCCTGGTTTGCAAGCTATATGGGAGGATGAAAAGCAGCGACGGAGACAGAAATGTGAATCTTCTCAGATTAAGCCACCTGAGTCACAAGGTAAAAAAAACCATAAAAATTTGTGCAGCTGTTAATCCAAAACATTGAATGAGAAGCAAGCAAGAGGACAGAACTTAAATTGGTGTATCAAGTTTGAGGGTTTTTTAGATGTACTGTTTTTTTCGCTTCCAGGCTTACTGATGGTCCAGTATGTGTTTGCCAATTTTGAAAGCAAGACACTTAACCTTGCCTAACAACATCGTGATTTAGCTATCTGCAGAACATTCTAGACAGAATGAATGATAATGGCAGTTAAGATTGCATGCTTTGTGATGGAAAACATTTAAATACCAACAAAACTAAATCTCTTTTATCTTGAAGCTTTCCATTGTGGTTTATGCACAAGGGCAGTCCCATTTAATTTCTGTAGAATTATAGCTAAGGTGATATTAGATTAGAATTCTAATAGGATAGACAAATCCCTGTATTTTTATGTAAAATTCATTACACAGTGAAGACTGTGCTCTGCAATGTAATTGCATAATGAACAGGCTATTCTCTGCGGAGCCTAGGCCATATTTCTTTTAAAGTATGAATGATATTTGGCAAGTAAGACAGAGGCTTGCAAGAAGGAAAGAGGCAGGTTCCTGGCTAAGACAGACTACTTTCTGGTTGACTTTTTTCCTGTGTTTCTGTGTAATGTTAGTCAGGCTGCATAAGCCAGACTTCTCAAAATTGTTCACTGATTTTTCTTGGATGCTCACCTTGGTGTAATTGCATCGTGATTTGTAAATGCTGTTGATACTCTTGATACTCACAGTTGCAAATGAGATCAGTGGGAGTATGTGAAGTATTTTAAAGTTTTTTAATGCACTTTGAAAGTCAGCCCTCAGATTTGGCACTAAAAATTAGCAGGCACTTCGACTTCGAGCCTTTTCCTAATAAAATCAGTAATTTTAGCTGCTCTCTGTGTTGAGAGGTCAAAGTAAAACTGAATAACAAATATTTTTCAAATTTTAAAGACCGTGGATTTGTGCCAGCAACAGAGAGTGAAAAATTTTTTCAGAAGAGACTTAAAGAAATTCTCAAGCAAAATGACTTCTCTGTGTAAGTGTTTAGCCATTTGTCATAAAGTATAATATTCTATGCAAACCTTAAATATGCATTTAAAACTTGCTTTTCAATTAACTAGAACGTTGTCAGGATCATTGGACTACAGTAATGGATCAGAGGAGTTCTCTGCTGAGCTAACACTACATTCTGAGGTACTTTCTCCTGAAGCCTTTCCATGTACACCAGCTAATACGGTAGAAGTGCATGACGATAAAAAGATGAGCAAAGGTGAGTTTTTTTAATATCCTAATTGTTTAGGCATAAATCTATGTCGTGGTTTGACTGTTTATACTATTAGCAGAAGTAAGCCAAGGAAATTGTGATCGTTAGTTATGAAAAACCAAAGAGTAGCTTTGCTTTTATTTTTATTATTGTTAGAGTAAGCCTTTCTAAAATTGCCACAGCAAATAATGGAAATATACTTGGATAGTAAAATCCAGTCTAAAGTGGTTTGCTTTCATAATGTATCAGTCTTGACTCTGAAGTTTTATGCTTTCTCTTTTTTTCTTTTTTCTTTTAAAGACTCCAATAGGATGCATACTGATAAAGAAGAGGAAGCACTTATTAATGAAGAAGCAATTTTAAACATTGTGGAGAATAGTCAGAGCTTTCAGCCTTTGTCTCAAAGACTGAATCAGACTACAGTTTTTAGTGAGTATGACCAGAATGTATTTTCCTCCAGACTATTTTATTGTTCCTCAGTCTTTGTGTTCCCTTAGGCTACCTATCATGAAAGAAAGTAGTTGATCTCAAGGAGTTTTTCAAACAGATTAAGACTTCGTGCACACACATACCCTACCACCACCAAAACACACCCTATGTTTTCTAAGAAATGTCACCAGGACGGTATTTGTAGAGGCTGCCTGTGTTTGACTGGTTCAGTAATCCCTGTCCTCTTGCCAGGTCAGCTCAATGCAGTCTCTTGTGGGTATTGCTCTTCCTTATGCTCCTAGGTCTAAAAGGCTAAAACTATCAGAATGAAGATGATTTTGACTGTCTACCCATGATATTCTTGCAGTTACTGACTGCATCTTTCGTACAGTTAAGGTAGAAAACATGCATATCATCTGTCTTCAGACGTTCAGCTGTCTGGAGATACTGAGCAATAGTAGGTTGATAATGAGAGGCAAGTTGCAGCAGAGCATTTCCCAAAATTTGTAGATACAAAGAATGGCTGGAGGCAAAGAAGCAGGAAGCAAAATGTTTAAGAGGAGGAGAAAAACCATGGAAGTAAAATTGTGAGTGGCACAAGGGGGAAACAACAATAAAAGAACTTGTATGAAAAGCTACGTGAGGTAGAAATAGTTCAAATACTCTAGAGAAGATGAAAAGCACATAGTTCATGGTAAGTCTCTGTCTGTGTTCTTTGGTAAACATAATGTATAATGTTAATATGAACCACGTGGTGTGGGGCAGGGAGAAGTATCTAAAACCCATAGTAGCCTCCATTTCTTTGATACCTACAGGGTGTGGATGTATGCTTGGACAACAATATATGTCTGCGGGTAGTACAATATCCATCCAAAATGCAATTGAAATCTTTTCTTGCTAAGAAAGCAGGAGTGGATGAAGTTAGATTAAGACTGTAGTGCTGTTTTATTTTGTAGAGAATAGGCAAGATTTTGATTATAGGAGTTTAATAGGCAAGGATTTGGATTTATTGAAAGAACTATAAGAAATTCTGTGGGAACTGGGAAACATGAGCAAACCTGAGAGGATAAAAAGTGGCTAAAATAATATGTAGGGTATGCCTTAGGCCTGTACATTTGAATTGCTCAACCAAATTGAAGTGTTGAAATGGTCTGGTTTTTTCCATTGACTAAAGAATCAAATAGAGATTATATGCTCTTTTTTTTTGCCTTTTTTTCCTGTCCTCCCTTCTTGTAATGCAGCTACTAATTTCTGGTGTCTTGTGTGACTGAGTGACATGCTGCATATTTGGGTCTCTTATGCTCCTTCATAGCCTGCACTAGTCTTTATTATTCCTCTGTTGAGTTGTAGTGCCACAGGGACTGTGAACCACATGAATTCTGCTATTCACTGTGAATTATACCCCAAGGTTCGTATTAACATGAAGTAGAGGTTGGAGTTTAATGATGGGCCTCACAAAGGGCAAAGGAGCCAAGAACAGAAAGTGTAATTGAAAATGGGTTAATTCAGAACTCCGTAAAAGGGGATGGTTTCTATTGTAAAGGGTTGCATGGGTTGTGAAGCCTTTGCAAAATATAAAAAATGCCTTTCTCACCAATGTTGAGATCTATTTTGTATAATTCTCAAGATCATTTTAATTATATCATGCTTTCCGAGGAAAGGAAGTAGAGATTGTAGTTCTTCAGCCAGAGAAGGAGAGAGAAGTAACAAAGATGCCTGGTAGACTGGAGGTCATAAATTGGTTATGAGGTCAGATGATAGGTAAGTAGGAAGAGAGTGAGAAAAATTTGTGACTTGGAAGAATTTTTAAGAAACAAAAGTAAAAAATGAGAAGGGAAGTGCATTAATTACTGTAAGCTTGTAAGCTTGTGTCACATAAAAGAAAATAAAATTAAGGAGAGGACTGAAATCAGGTAAATTTTCAATGTTTAGAGAAACCTTGGAATAGAACAGCTTATAGTGACATGAAAAGGGAACCAAAGTTGAGTATTATAGTAAAGAACAGAAGGAGGAATAGTTGGTCAAAATCAGCATCCCTTTTGACAAGATGCAGTGATTGAAAGTCCTCAGGTGATACAGAGAGAAGTGCCTAACAAAGCTAATGCAGCTGTTGAGCAAGAGAAGACAGTGATGCTTCAGAAGCTGGCACTCATGCTTAAATTAAACAGGAGAGTGAAGCTTTACTGAACGTGAGGAGAGGTAATAGGAGAGTGGAGAGAGAATTGCGTCCACTAAATCTGGTACAATCAAAAGAGTAGGGCAGAAATCCAGAAAGCTGTCAAAGTTTTAGATACAGAGCTAGAAAAGATAAATCATAAAATTTGAAAACATAAGATACAAAAAGGCTCTGTTTCTGTGGCATGCCTTGCCTTAGACAGTAACAAACTAGTAGATTTTTAAATGGTGAGGGGCTTTTTTTGTTTGTTTTGGTTGGTTTTGTTTTTTACTGGTAGACTGTAACTAGTCATTTACAAGTAGAACAAAATATAGATTCTACTTGTATGGGCTTTTTCTGCAGTGGGCAGTAGTGCTGATGAGGCCATGATTGATCTGTTGGCTGGATTGGAGAATGATGGATATCAGATGGGACATCAAAAAACACTCTCTCACCATCGTTCTCTTGGAAGCTGGCGAAATTCTCAGAACAGTGATGATGAAGAAAATGAGCCACAGTGTGAGAAAGAAGAAATGGAACTTAGCTTGCTAATGTCCCAGAGGTGGGACAGTAGCATGGAAGAGCCTGGGCCAAAAAGAAGGTATATATTTTCTTTTCTTAAGATGGTTTTGTTTTTTTTTTTTCTGACAGATCTTTCCTTCCTCCCACCTTGTTTTCAAGTATGCTATGAGCCCAGTGGGATGTAGAGAGGTCTCTGTTGACAACATGGAAAAATATGTGCAGATCTTGGAATGCAAGTTGTTTAGATGATGATGTGAATCATGAGTGTTATCTGGAAATAAAGATTGAGTGTTTAGGTTTGGCCAAACATAAGCTTCTAGTTTTCTCTTTGAGGAAAAATTAAGTAGGCTTTTTGTTCAACAAGTCCAAATACAAGAAAACCTTTAGTGGTAGTTTGCTTATAAGGTCACACCTTGGATGTAGTACAAATGTTAAGGTGTATCTTGTACATCTTTTACTAAAGTCAATATTTAAGAAATATTCATATAAAGACTAACCAAGCAACCTGAGGAAAAAACACCCATTTGTTTCCATGCTCAAAGTTTAAATCAAAACATGAATGTTGCTCACTCTGCTCAACTGCTAAAGGTCAGCAACTTCAATATTTTTAAGGCCAAGATTCTTGGAACACCGTCTCAGGTTGTAATGACCTTTTGTACAGTCTGCACTGACAGGCATTGAAAGCAGCTATATCCAGTTTCTCTTGACCCCTGCTTATGGCACACCTTCTGATATTTATAATTCTGTTTGAAATATGAGAAACTTCACAGACATAACATTTTTATATTTGGGGTTTTTTCCTACATCAGAAATTGTCATGATACTGTGTTTCAGAGAACCAGAGAGGTATAGAAATACTTTTTTTTTTTTCCCAAAGACACATAAAAGTTGTAACAGAACCAGAAGTTAGTTCATTAGTCTCCTGGTTCTAGAGATAATTGATCTCTAAAGCTAATTTTCCTATCTGACCTTTGATTTTCTATGTTTTTTCCTTCACAGTAGTCTGAAAAGTTGAAATTTCCATCCAAAACACATAACATCAAACTTCAGTTTAGTGGTAGTTTCTGTGAAAACCTGTATCTTGCAGAGTTCATTAGCTCAGGCACAGCTCTGTATGAGCTTGACTGTACAACTTCAGGAGTCAGGTAGGATCCTGAAGCAATTAACTGCTTTCATGCAGTACAGAATCCTATTTAAAAACTCAAGTGACTTGATGGGCTGTCTCACTAATATCTTGATCACATATGCCTACACCTTAACCCCAGACAGAAAGCACAAGGGAAAATGTGCATACCATGTGCTTCCACAGGGAGTGAACTTGTGTTCAGAGGGAATTGCAAGTTCTGTTTCACTGAGCTCTCTACAGAATTTGGACTGATTTCAGACACAAGCATGGGTATCTTTGCTCTCTGCATGATTCTGCTCATGCGTAAAGAACCAGTTTGAGTCTGATGATAGATCTCTCATGATTTACTCTGCTCAGGCTCATTCCATCTGTATGGCTTCCTAATGCATCCTACCATATCCATACTATGGTTTTTCTGTTAGTGAGTATTCACCAATCTTCGTTATCTCAGAAAATCTATTGAGCTAATGAGGAGTAACCACACCCTATTGAGTGAATTAAATGGCTTGGGTTAAATTTGTATTGAACTGAAGATAAAAGCCCATCAGGAATAAAAAAGCCCACCAAGACCTAGACCAGTTCATGTATGGTGGTATCATGTGTGTTAGACAAATTTTCCTGGAATCCAAACTGATGGGCCTGAATGAGGAGAAATCCAAGCTACCTGCAGAAGTCATCTCCAGTCTGATCTGGTTTACTGAAGTTGACAAAGATTTACCTGGGATTACAACATAATTCAGGTTGGAAGAAACATCCCCAGGTTGATACTAATTTGCATATAGAGCTGATTGCTTTGTGCTGTACTTTTCCATGTTTTGGAAACATAGAAGAGGGACGACTAAGCTCACTTAGATCATGGAGAGTATACCTAGTTGTGTTTGTTACTTGATTTTCCAAGTCGTGCTTCCAGACCTGAGTGGAAATTGTGGTTACATTTGAGCCTATTGTTTTTGAACTAACAAATCTGTCCTGATCTAAATTAGCTCAGTGCTGACATTCAGATGTCTGGGGTGGTACCATACATATAATTCATGCTGGTCTAACTCCAGTCATAAAAGAGTTCTGCAAAAGTAAACTGTATTTAGGTTATTGTGGATTTTCCTTGTATTTATGTCTTTTAAGGTATTACACAAACTTAAACAAACAACAGACAAATTAAAAAACCCCAAAGCTCAGTACCTTAATATGTATCTGGATTTCTTTCTTGTAGCCACAGAATACCTTATTTCTGTTAAGATTTTTGTCCATCTCACACTTTATTTTAAAAAAGATGAAATCAGATTCCTAAGTGCTTGTACAGTTATAATCTACTGAAGGATTTGGTTTTTTTGTGGTTTTCTATTACATTCTTCCTTCCCCCATGCCCATATAAAGCATGCCACCTTAAAAACATGAAAAAGTCATAGAAGCTTTTCTTTGTAGATTCACTTCTTTTTTTTTCCCAGTGAATTTATGACTGTAAACATGGCAGTGTAGAACAGTTAACTTAGTTAAAGCAGCTTAAGTATTAACAACAGCTGCTTCAGAATATTCAATGAGAGGTAAAATGAAACATAGTTTGGTCGTGATTTAGTTAAGCCTACCAAGAGAGATAGTTGTTATAATACAATAAAGATTTCTTAACAAAAAAAAACCACAAAAACTTCAGTTTAGCTGTTTGCTAACAGCTAAACTGAAGTAATTTTGCACAATTGGTTTAGTCTTCAAATTTCAAGCACTTTGAAGCAATGAAAAATCTCAGTAAAATTGAACTAAAATTAAGCATTTAAATGCCTTCTCTGTATCTTCTTAAGTTAGTGAATGCTGCTGTTTAAAATGGTTGGCTACAACTGTTGCCTCTTAAAATAGTAACATTGAATAATATTTCGAATTTCTCAGAAATGTGACAAAACTTTTGTTTGTTTCCTTTTGCTCCCCCAAATTATACAACTACATAGCACCACATCCCATTGATTTTCATGTTCCTTGTGGCTCGTGGTGTTTTCTAATAGAAGTATTGTGCATCAATTAGTTCCTTCACTTTCCTCCAGGTCAGCTGGCAAAAATATGCATCGAAGTTCAACAGAAGAGGATTCATCTTCAGAGGAAGAAATGGAGTGGAGTGGTAACAATATGCTCCTAACTAATCTTTCAATACCTCAGTTAGATGGAACTGCAGATGAAAATGGTGGTAAGTAAATAGAAAATTAGCTTTAGAAGTTGAGTCATAGTTCATTTTCACATGAAATTGCTAATTCTCAAAAGTGCTGGCCATTTTCAGTCCTTGGAAGGAAAAGTTCTCAACAGATTTCAGAAGCAGATCCTTAACATCTTCCTTAAAAAACAACTGTATTTTAATCTCAATGCCCTATGGATGGCCAGAATCTGTTTTTCTTATTGTATCAATGATCCAAAATAGGACATAGTTTAATTAGTTTTATCGAAAAAACCAAATATGGTATTTAAAGTAATGATTCTGTAGGATCATTTATACTCCTAGGATAATTGTAAGTAATAAAGGTATTACTGTGTAAATTTAGGTGATTTTTTGCAAGTATTTGCCACGCATGCTAAAATATAGTGAGGCTTTGTTTGGGCCTGTGTTTCATTCTGCAGATTGCATGTTCACATTTGGGATTGCATGAGTTAAAACTATGCAGCAGCAAAGCTGATGCAGAAGGAACTGCCTTTCAAAATCTGTAAAAAATTAATTTATCTGTAGAGATCTTTTGCCATCTTTATGATATGCTGTCTTTGGTCAAATAGCATTAGTCAACAGAATGCACACTTTGAGGTTAGGCAAATATATAAATAATATTATTTGTTTCATTAGAAAATTTGCATGTCACATTATAATGTTCAGTTGAGAAAGTGAGCTATATGATCTTATTATATAGACAACCACAGCTATTCTTTTGTATTCAGTGTTTAAAACATAGTTTGCTTTTTCCTTTGCTTTTATAGGTATAATGGTAGGATTAATACATGGTTTGATGTACTGCTAATATGATTTGCTTTTGTCAAATATACGATTGGGATTTCTTTATTTGCCATACTTTCTAATTTGTTGTAATAAGAGATGTTGCTGGATAATGAGACTGTATCTTAAATAATTGTTTAAATTTTAGCATATTTTAAGTATGTGAAATGTCACATGCAGAACGTCAGCTTAGAAAGTTTATTACTGTCAACTTTTACACTGATTTCTTATAATAGAAGATACAGTAAATTCTAAACAGATCTCAGTCCAGGTCCTCTAAATTAGAAAATGCCTATCCACACACGAATCTGTGTTCGTATGATCTGACTGACTGACAAGTATTTTTGCAGTTTTTATATCTGAATAGCCAGGTATTTTCCAGGTGTTTGTTGACGCTGCCAAACTTGCATTTTCTGAGTTTTCGGTTAATCATCTTCATTCTTTCTGTGGACTCCTACCCTCAAAGAATAATAGGCAGCATCTCCCAGCTGTGTTTCACAGATCAGGGACTCTGTGTATGCATTAGAAAATGTTATTAGAAACAGGTTGGGACTTCCTTTATTTTTCTCCATGACCAGCAAATAAATTGCTAAGATGAAGGCAGGATGAATCTAAGGTAATCCCCAAATTGGTTGAGATTTACAGTAAAGGCCCAAAGGATCCCCAGTCTAGTACATCAATGTGTAGCACATGCTTCCAGGTCATACAGCATATTTCATAACTCTTATCCCCCTTCAACATTTCAGCTAAAGAGGTAGACACGTGAACAAATTCTGTGTGCCAGGTGCTCTGTGGTAGCTGCCTCTTTGCAGTGGTATAACCTCTCTCAAGTTGCTTGTGGTTCAGCGAGGTTATGAGCGAGCACACACTTGTTAATTTGTTACCACTTCCCTGTCCATACTTATCCTGCAACGAATGTGGTGAAAGTATCATTGAGAGAGATGAAAATCATCACATACCATGTGATGAGTCTGCACAGGACAAGTTACCACAGCCCCTGCTGGTCTCAGATTTATGTGGGAACATTAATACATGGATATGAATCCAGGATCTAACTAACTGGTGCAAGCTTCTTGTATGAACACCTGGGTGGGTGCTGTATTGCTCTGCTTTATAAAAGTGCCAGAAACTACCCATATTTAGTGCCCAGCACAGTTCATACAAAGCCCTTGCCATGTTGTAAGATATACTACTTTAGCTTTCTGTGCAATGACTTTTCTGCAGGAGGAAGGTTATTTAGATAAGTTTTTTGTTTTTCAGAGCCAATGAGTACACATACTTCTCAGGGACAAAGAAGGGTACAACCTTTTCTAGAAATCAATCTGTTTGTATTTAGTCATCTGAAAGTGATTGTGAAGCCTTCTTTCAGAAAGTCAGCATGAAATCTTTGACAATTGTATGCAAGTCTGCCATTGAGGAATTACCAGCAAAATGCCTGAGACAAATGTACTGATGATGTGATTTTGATAAAGCGACTCATGTAGTCAGGGTCTTTAGTTGTCATGATTATAAATGTAATGTGATTTGCAAGAGTTTTGTTTCTTGTTTGGATGGGAAGGCTTTCAGAAAAATACTGTTAAAATTTTTAATGGCTTAGGTTATTTTCTTACAGGGAAACTAGAATAAAATTGCTTGTCTTCCATTTCAGACAATCCTTTGAATAATGAAAGTTCTCGAACTCACTCCTCCGTCATTGCAACAAGCAAAATGTCTGTTAAGACCTCAATCTTTCACAAAGATGCTGCTACACTAGAACCCCCATCTTCTGCTAAAATTACTTTTCAGTGTAAACACACAAGTGCCCTTTCTAACCATGTTTTGAATAATGAAGATTTTGTAGAAGACCTCTCACAACCAAACACAGAAACAAGACCTGAACTTTCAGTCCATTCTCTTACAAAAGAAAGCACTTACTCAGCAAAGTACCCAACTCCATTCAGCAATAGTACCCATGCAGAAAATTCTCACAAAGAGAGTAACAAGAAAGATACTCTCCAAGTTCCTTCATGTGGAAATAATATTTTTGACTATGAAGATGATATTTCATCAGTGAACAGACCAATACCTAGTAGGAAGTACATTAGCATTAGAAAGGCTGAAAAGGATGTCTCTTTTATGCATGTGGGCCGCCATATTGGTGACAACATGTTGAATAAAAACTTATATAACTTTTCTGATATGAGCCACTCCAAAGGTAAAATGTCCTCTGAAGTAAATGAAAAATCCAGCAGTGCAAGTATAAATAGTTACTTTCCAGCAACAGCTACAGAAAATGGTGAATTGGTATCTTGTTCAGGAGGCAGTCGAACTGTGGTACATTCACTTGAAAATAACACTGATGAAGGTGGCCTTAATAAGCTTAAAATTAGGTATGAAGAATTTCAGGAGCACAAGGCAGAAAAGCCAAGCCTCAGTCAACAAGCAGCACATTATATGTTCTTTCCTAGTGTTGTTCTTTCCAATTGTCTCAGTCGGCCACAGAAGTTAGCTCCTGTGACATATAAATTACAGCAAGGCAACAAACAGTCCAGGTTGAAACTGAATAAAAAGAAGCATAGTTTTATCAATCGTCAGGAGCCTGCAAGTGTAAATGATGTTGCATCAGTGAAGGAAAGCTGCTATACACAAGGTAATGCTTGTAGTAACATTCCTGATAAGGATAGTGCTTTACCTAGTGACTTAGTTCAAGTTCCTCTTGAGGCTTTTGAAAACAAAATGCCTACAAGTACTGCTAATTACACTGACTGCCAGTTTGCAGATGGCTCTCTTGAAACTGAGCAGTCATTTGGACTGTGTGGGAATAAGTACACGCTCCGAACAAAACGGAAGGTAAATTATGAGACTGAAGACAGTGAATCGAGCTTTGTCGCACACAACTCAAAAATTAATCTACCTCAACCGATAGAAAGTGTTGAAAGTTTGGATGGGTCTCAGAAGTCTCGAAAGCGTAGAAAACTTTCTAAAAAATTGCCACCTGTTATTATTAAATATATTATCATCAATAGATTTAGAGGGAGAAAAAATATGCTTGTTAAATTGGGGAAAGTAGATTCTAGTGAGGAAAGAGTAGTACTCACAGAGGAAAAGATGAATTTATATAAAAAGCTTGCACCTTTAAAGGACTTTTGGCCAAAAGTTCCTGACTCTCCTGCAACCAAATATCCTATTTATCCACTAACACCAAAGAAAAGTCACAAAAGGAAAGCAAAACATAAGTCAACCAAGAAAAAAGCTGGAAAACCACAAAAAACAGGTAGTACAAATATTAAAAGAACTTTATCTTTCAGAAAAAGGACTCATACAATTCTTTCTCCTCCTTCGCCCTCCTACAGCGCTGAAGCTGAAGACTGTGACTATAACTATAGTGATGTTATGTCTAAGTTAGGTTTTCTTTCTGAGAGAAGCACAAGCCCAGTAAACACATCTCCACCTCGCTGCTGGTCTCCCACTGATCCAAAAGCAGAAGAAATTTTGACCAACCTGGACAGAGAAGCTTTATTTAGTAGGGGGCCCAATATCTACAACAGCAAGACTGTTAATACTAGTGTAGGAAAAACTAGTCGAGCAAAAACTCAGGTTAAGAAATGTAAAAAGAAATTTGCCAGCCCCACTGTATCTACCAAGAAAAAGAAAAAGATTAATCAGGCCAATAAAACACCAGATGATGGAAAGAAGAAACCTAGAACAAAACAAAAAACGGCTGAAAAAGCGTCCTCAAGAAAACGCATTGTATTTAAAGATGAAAAAGGAAATGGTCGCTCTACTGCAGAAGTCAAGTTTGTGCTGAAACATCAAGATCTGCCTGAGATTTCTTACAACTCTCTCTGTTCTCAGGCACTTCACAACCACAAAGACAGTCCTCTTCCTGGCTATTCAGCTGGATATCTGCCATCAGCACAGCTCCCTTCAGCTGATGCACAAGGTAATTCATCGGGCTGTTTTCACTCATTGATGGAAATTGATAAGCCTGTAGATGCACAGTGTTTGTCTGCTCCACGGGAAGACCCTCATTCGTCTTTCGCATCTACTGCTGTGGCATCTGGAAGGGAAGTACCAAAAATGAGCTCTCAAAGGTCCAGGACTCAGAGTGCTGTATTTAGAATGAAGGATTCTGCTCTCATTCAAAACATATTTGATCCATCTAATCACTCAACTCACGTAATACAGAATGCGCACATGTCTAAAGATAAGACTTCCCCAAAAGCGGAAGAGATAAAAAATTTGCAAGTCAGATATTTGCCACCAGCTGGGAAATTAAATGAAACTCGTGACTCTCTGGACACAGCAAAGATGGATCAATTACATGCCACTAACTATTTGCATTGTAAAGACAATAATCAACAGCAGATTTTTTGTTTACCAGAGGCATCCAAGCATTCTGATCCGTGTTCTTCTATTCTTAAGCCATCTGAGGAAAACCCTGGACCACTTCAATTGCCTAAAAACTGCTTTGTAACGTCTTTGAAGAGTCCAGTGAAACAGTTAAATTGCGATCAAAACCAGAGAGGATTTCTTTTGGATATGTCACATTTTAAACCTGAAACCACAAAACAAAGGCCTCCGTCAGAAGCAACAGTGCAACCAAAACCCATCTCCCAGTATAAAAACAGGAATATAGTGGCCCCATCAGCGTTTGGTGAAGGACAGTCTGGCCTGGCTGTTTTGAAAGAGTTGCTCCAAAAGAGACAGCAGAAAGCTCAGAATGCCAGTATTGCACAGGAGCCGTTGCCCGACAAACCACAGCTGAGCAAGGGCATACCATGCCCTCTTGAACAGAATAAAGCCATCAAAAGGTCACGGTCAGTTACATCATCAAGAAAATCTCGTGCTCCCAGGAGCACAAAACCTAAAGAAAAAACAGCAAAATTTTCAAAAATGGCGTCTGCAAGCCAGCCGATTACCAGTCGCATTGATCACTCTGTATCTGATGACAGCCCCATTTTTTTTTCAGACCCTGGTTTTGAAAGCTGTTACTCACTTGAAGACAGCTTATCTCCAGACCACAATTACAACTTTGATATTAATACTATAGGGCAAAGTGGATTTTGCAGTTTTTATTCTGCAAGCCAGTTTGTCCCAGCAGATCAAAATTTGCCCCAGAAATTCTTGAGTGATGCAGTTCAGGATCTTGGTTCTGGACAAACAACAGAAAATGACTTTCTGTGTCATAATGACCAAAAATCTGAGGAAGAAAAGCAACATTCTTCAAGCACAAATAAATGGATACAGTCTGGTTCCCTGAGCCCTGAGCTTTTTGAGAAGACCTCACTAGATAATAGTGAGAACCACTGCCATAGTCAATGGAGGAAAACCATTCATTCTTCTACTTCTAGATCTAGTTTTATCGATACCTCTTGTACTCAAGAGACTGAAGTCTGTTTAAATGAAAAATTCAAATTGAATAGAAATACAGTTAATAAAGAGAGATTTCTTAACCTTTCTCAGCCAACCTGCTCAGACTGGATTCAAAGCCACATTAGAAAAGAAACCACTTTTGAGCCCTGTCAACCACTTGATTCAGTTAATACCTCTTTTACATCTTTATTGTCATCGCCTGATGGTGAGCTTATAGATGCAGCTTCTGAGGATTTAGAATTACATGTTTCAAGAAACAATGAAGCATTAACTCCAACTCCAGATAGTTCGCCAAGATCAACCAGTTCTCCCTCACAATCAAAGAATGGAAGCTTTACACCTCGTACTGCTCACATTCTTAAGCCTCTCATGTCCCCACCCAGTCGTGAAGAAATCATGGCAACTTTGCTGGATCATGATCTTGCAGAAACAGTTTATCAGGAACCATTTTGCAGCAATCCTGCAGATGCCCCAGAAAAGCCAAGGTACTGTGTTGAATGCATTTCTGTTTACGTATGATTGTGATTATATTCAATTTTAATTTTTTCCTGTAAACAGTTTTATGGTGTTATGTGGCATGGATGCATGAAAGATCCCATCTGATATACATACATTTAAAGTTGAAAATTACTGTGCTTCCAGTCCAAATACCCATTTTCTTTCATGGAACTTTGGGGTTTTTTTTGTATATTATTGTAGTAAGTAGGAATGTGCCTTCATGGTTTGTAAAATAAAAATACTGCCTATGGGAATTGCACAGTGAGAAAACTAGTTAGTAGTACTCTGGTTTTCCATCATCTGGAGGACTGCCTGCAGTGAAGTTTAGAGTAAAACAGTAATTTCAGACTACTTTTTTTCACAGGGAGATTGGAGGGCGGCTTCTCACAGTGGAAACCAGACTTCCAAATGACCTTCTTGAGTTTGAGGGGGACTTCTCATTAGAAGGTCTACGACTCTGGAAGACTGCATTTTCAGCAATGACAGAAAGTCCTAGACCGGGATCTCCTCCTCATTATGGTCACTCTACTGTTAATAAAAGAGAAAGTAATAGCCATAAAACTAGTGAAGACAAAAAAATAGTCATAATGCCATGCAAGTGTGCTCCAAGCCAACAGCAAGTTCAGATATGGCTTCATGCCAAAGAAGAGTATGAACATTTCAAGAAATTGCCTAAGAATCATCCTGCTGAGCTGGCAAAGGCAGATGAAAATTTCAGCTCTGCAGATTTGTCTGAAGAGAAATCTATAGAAGTAATAAAAGTAGCTAAAGATTTAAATTTGTCTAGCCTGGAAGATGAAAGACCTATTGTGCCTACAAAGAACTCTCCTGCCTCTGTGGCAGAAAATACAAAAACACAAACCAAGGAAACCTGTGATAAGTCTATAAGCACTATAGGAACTTCTGTAAATACTAAAAATGACATAGACTCTAATAAAACTTCATGTGAAAGCAAGACACACACTACTTCAGCTCCAGAACATGATAAAGAGGAGGAGGAGGAGGAAGATTATTATGTCAATTACAGTTCACCAGATTCTCCAGTGCTTCCTCCTTGGCAGCAGGTGGCATCTCCAGATCCCAAGCAGTGCAGTTTAGAAGACACAGAGTGGAAAAATCCAGATATTATTTTGTCTTCCGTGGAAGGAAGTGATGTAGTACCTGTTGGAAGTGCACAAAATTCTCCATGCACCCAAGAGGACATTAGGACATCCTTTGACATATCTCCATTTCCAGTTAATGAAGATCTGGGAAATTCTGAATCCATTTGCCTACATAGTACACCCATTGTGCAGAGAAAAAGCCAAGATGGAATGCCTGAAGTTCTTGGTTTTACTCCTTTATCTGCAGGTAAATCCATTAAGTGATTCTAATAACACACACACAAATCTGAATATATTTCTTTTGACATAATAAGAAAAAAATTATATCTCTGCAGAAATATATTTAAAACTAGTTTTTGAAAGAAAAAGTTCTGTGCATTGTTGTTAAAGTAACTACTGAATTATTGAAAAAGTCTAGAAGTAGAACATCCATTTGCTTCCTAACAGTCTCTAGTATCTGAACTCTGAAGTGCTGGTTAAAAGCTTAATTTAAAAGTGTTGCTTATTTGGGGGATTTTTTGATCTTGTTGACTATATTGCTTGTATTTTTCCAAATATAATCTCAATGTATAGTGTGAATAACATTGCAGTGTTCAAGATGATAATCATGTGCGGCTTTGTAACTTACTGGCCTTGTACTGTGTGTTCCTGAATGTCCATAAATACCAAATTGCAGTAGCTGTGCTTTGGCTTTGATGAAGGATAAAGCTGTATTTGCTTATATATGCAATATTTGTTTGTAATGTTAAGGAAATGCCTCTGTTGTTTCTTGCATATTGTTTAATGCCTAGACAATACTACTGAGGCTAAGGAGTCTTTCACTCATACATTTACAGAACCAAAAGCTCAGAAATTGAGCCACAAGAGAGGAAGTAATACTGATGGTCTTCGAAGAGTACTTCTAACCACACAAATGAAGGTAAATTAACATTTTCTGTACAGATGTATTTTTATTACGCCACATATACACATTTCCATTCTTTCTTCTTTGTTGTTTTTGTCTTTAGCTGTTAAGATCTTGAAAATACATTTTAAATGGTAGGGTACAATTGTTGTAGAATCAGAGCACGCTCAAAGTTAGGAATAAATTTATGAGTTTAATTTGGGGGGAGCGTAAGTTGGAAATTGAGGGTGCTGTTCTAGGGTAGTGAGACACTAATGAAACACTAAAGAGGCACTGTGTAAAGATGTTGTTTTGCTCTTTGAGTTACAACATCCTTTTTAAGTTCCAGTGTGATTTCCCATTTTTATATATGTATACCCAGACCTGTGTATATTTATGTGTCTCAATGTGTATTAGTTTTCAGACAATGTTCTAAACATTTTTGGAAAACAAGGAGGTCAGTTTGTGGTGTGCTGACAGAGGAGAAAGGGATTGGACTTGTTTTCCCTAAACAGTGTTTCTGCTCCCCATGTTGGAAACAGAATGGCAGGCTAGGTGTATTACTGGAGTGACCCAGTAGTTTTTTCTTCTCAATATACTGGTATTCACCTATTTCAAAGGGGTGCTTAATGTACCTTTAATTCAGTGCCTTAAAAAGTGATGACTGAAACAGGGGTTTTTGACAAGTTGTTGCTCAAGAGAGAATAGAGAATTGCTGGTTTCCATATCCTCAGAATTGCAAGAAAGCCAGTATGTGTGGGACTGGCAGGGCTTTTTGGTAGGGTTCTGGAAGTTTTTGGTTGTTTGGGAGGTTTTTTAAGTATTTCAAGCTGCCTCTTGCTTTGCTATGAACTAAAATTATTTCTAGAAGGCAGAAAGAGACAACTGTTGTTTGCATGTTGAAAAATGAAACGCGGACATAGTAAAAAGTTGGGGACTTCTTAGTAGTTTGTAGTGTAGCGTTTGCATTTTCATTGATAATTTTGTATTTAATACTTCATATTATTTTGTGTTACATATGAGTTTAGCAACCTGTGTTTTCTCATTATCCTGTGCTTTTTTCTTCCCCTGCCCAATAAGAATCAATTTGCTGCCCTCGGTGCTCCGAAGAAAGAGACTTCCCAGATTGAAGGACCATCTTTAAATAATACTTATGGTTTTAAAGTCAGTGTGGAAAACCTGCAGGAAGCAAAATCTTTACATGAGGTAACTTTACTGTTTCATTTCACTTTATAAAATTGTAGTTTATCAGGCCGATTTTATACTGGCAGAAATCAAAAATCTTTTTCTCCTGGGTTCCTACATGACTTAAAAATTAATCAGTGTGTGATGTCTGCAACTTTTAAGTAGTTGATCTATCAGTTTCAGCTTGATGTCCAGGTAACAGTATTGAACTAAACTTCACAGTATTTTGGTTGAGAAGATGGTAATCCTCCCTTTAAAAAGAAAAATAAGGGAAAAATCAGAAGAAATAAATAGTAAGTTTTGCATAAAAACATTACTTGAAAAATTAGTTGACCATAATTTTCATGGATTGTTTCCTTAAGAAATAAGGCATCTGGCAGCAGTCCGTCAGACCCTCCTGGTATTTCTACTTGTTACCTTCTGAACCTGTTGGGCAGTTTCTAATACATTTAGCAAAATGGTGCCTATCTCAAAGAAGGTCTCTGTATATTTAATGCAGATGAGTGTTTGGTGTGGGGAGAGGAATCAAAGTGCTGGAGAAAGGGAAGCAATGTAAATACAGTACTGCTGTGTTTGGCTGCTGACTGGGCAAGCAGTGTGTGTATATGTGCTCCTAGACGGTCTCCACATCTGTGCCTTGCATTTAGCTGTTGGCCAGTTTATACAGGAGTTAGGGAGATAGCACTGAGTAGAGGACATAGGAGAAGCCACAAGAAACCAGGGGGAAATTGAGATAGAGCTTTGATAGTAAAATTTCACTTCAGTGATGTTTGTAGCGATTTAGCATGCAAATCTAGAGGAAATCAGGCTGCCCCTAGGGCAGCTTACATACTCAGAAATACTTCTAACTTTTCCCTCATCATCTGTCCAACCTCTCCATTAGTCCACATTATGAGCAATATTAGGCAAGACAACAGAGCAGCAACATAGCATTGAAACAGTATAAAATAATACTGTCTTTATTGCAGAGTTAAAACTTGGCAGTTATAGGGATTAGCATTTTCTTAATGTAAACCATTCTGCAAAAGGCTCTGGTAATATGATGTGGAAGTTCCTTAATGCAAGCGAAGGCAAAGTTAGATATTCTCCCTACCTTCCTGTAAGAGTCTTCATGCTTGTCTCGGGTGAGAGGGGGAAGGGAGAAGAAAAACCAAGAGTGTTTCTTTGTTCTTTATCAGTTCAGAAATGTGATTCAGCTCAATATACAAAGCTGTTTGAAAACACTGCAGGAATTTACAATTGTTGAAGTTGAACATTATCTGGTTTTTGTCTTACTTTCTGCTTTTGGTAGAAGAATATGGTACTCAGAAACACATGCTGAATTTTCATAACTGAGTATAAAAATGTGTTAAATGATTAATCATATTTTTTCCTAAGGTGGTGTTTTTTGCAAAAAAGTGAGATCCAGAGATGCGTGTTTAATCACTTCTGTTAATTTTCAGGTGGGACCTTGTAGTTACAATGTAATACCACCATATAAATGTCTGCACTGTCCTAATTTGCACTGGTAGTCTTCTCTTAATTTTTTTTTAAGAAACCTGCAGAACAAACTAACATACTGTGTTTATTTTTTGCTAGGTCCAACACCTTACCCTCATCAGTATGGAGTTACATGCTCGAACAAGACGAGATTTGGAACCAGACCCAGAGTTTGATCCGATCTGTGCTTTATTCTATTGCATCTCATCAGACTCAGCACTGCCAAATACTGATAAAAAAGAAATCACTGGTGCTATAGTGATTGATAGAGACAGGACACTCTCAAGCCAAGGTTCCTATTTCTTTTTTCTTAATATATTTTACAAAAATGCTATTTCGTAGTAATCAAACAGTAGCAAGCCAAATGTAATAGAGTATCTATATTACTGTGTATCTCATTTAATTTTGTCTTGTTGAATGGCCATATTAAATATGGAGTTTTCCTGCTTATATCTTCCAAAGAACTATTGCATGGGCTGTAAACCACAGATAACATACACGTGTGCAAAATATCCACGTTTGCGTACTTGTGGACAAGCTCCTGCAGTGTTCTAAAAGTGTAAAGAGGAAAACTTGCCTTTAGTTTCCTACTCAAGTTGCTGGATAGCTGCAAGTAGAAAATGTTAAAAGCAAGACAGTATGTTTTATATTTTACTTAAGGGTTATTTTTGTGGTTTTATCTGGTCCTTTTAGGATCCAAACAGGGGCCCTTATTCTATTGTACCTTTTTGGCTTTGTTTAGACCAGTGATACTCAACCTGTGGCTCTAGAGCCGGATGTGGCTCTTCATGGCCCTACAGGCGGCTCTCGCAATGTAGGCATCTGATCGGCGCTCCACTCTATCAGGCAGCGCGGGGAGCACTGAGCAAATGGACCAGCAGTGTGGGAGTCGCTGAAGTTCCCCCTCCCATAGGGGGAAAGAAAAGGAGCTGCTGGGATCCCCCCACAGGTAAGAGTAGAGATCACCTCCCACCCAGCAGCTGTGGGGCAGAATGGGGAAAAACTTGCCCTTTTGCCCCTTCCACCCCTCCACCCCACTCCTTCCTAGCAGCCAGAAGGGATCGAAGACAGAGTGCTGCTGGGAGAGAGGATGCTGATGTGTCATGTCGTGATGTATCAATGTGTGGTGGCATTAAGGCAGCATCATCACACGTTGAAGTGTCATGATGGAAAAAAATCACACTGTTGATACTTGATTTTTATGGTGCTCTACAACTCCATTTTAATAAGAAGTGGCTCTCCAGCTGTTAAAGGTTGAGTACCACTGGTTTAGGCTAGTAAAAAAAAAACAACCAAAAAAAAAACCTCAAACAAAAAACCATCCCCAAAGTAGTCCTCTTTTCTTTCAGGGTTTCTTTGGCATTGTGAATGTGTATCAAACCACAAAATACTGTCTAAAATTTTAAGCGTGGACAAAAACCTACCAAAAATAAATTTAGCAATAAGGCAACAGCTTCTTCTTTTACCAGTTTATTTTTCAAAGTATTGTAGATATTATATCATGTTAAGCTAAGTTCTTATTACTCTCAGTGAATTTTATTCTGGTATTATATGCTTGTTACTATCTTTAGAAAATTTATTTCCATTACCTTACTAAGTGAGATTTTTCCACAGTATAGCCACTATGGCTCCCTAGGTGTGTGCCACTGATAATTTATCAAGAAAAAGCTTTCTGTGAAAGGTCCAGTGATACTTTGAAAAAACAAAGGTTCTGATCTGGTTTTGTTAGTGAAATAAAATGATGTGTTTAAATGTTATTGTGACATTCGTTGCTTTAGTTGATGTGTGCTGTCAATACTTTCTTGGTTAGAACTTTTTGAGTTTCCTGTGGAGTGACTTGACATTGAGATACATTTTTTTTCCCCTTTTGTGTTATTATTGCTTTGTAAGTCACAGTACTCGTTTTAACATTTGTTTCTGAAAGCACACTTTTCTTAATTCTCAAGATCTTAAAAATGTGTCAAAGTAGAATACCTTTTAAAAACTCCAGTTCTTAAAATCTACAAGGTCATCTTAACAGAGATCATACTATCTGTTGTATAGAGAAAACAGAGTATGTGTTGTGCATTATTCATAAAAAGAGGGTTTTTTTAATAGGGGAGGCAAATGCTGAGTTCCTGCATGTATACAAATTTAGATGTTACTCAGACATTATCAATGTGGACACTCCTAATGTGCACTAAGTGAGCAGTTGGTCATGTTTTTCCATTTCTATCAGTAACTTAGCAGTGTGCTGAAAAAAATAACTATACTGTCATATAGCATTTTCATTCTGTAAGGCATTTTGCAAAGCACTACTCTAAGATAGCAATTAAAACTATATTTTGCACAAAAACAGTGTGTGAACTGTCATATAGTCATTTAATATTTCTTACTAAAAGTCATTTTGTAGTAGCTGGACTCTTGTACATGTAAAATAGTGAAATTTCTCTTGAATCAAATTTGTTTATATCTGAGAATTTGTGCAAGATTACCACTATGGCAGAATTCTACAAAGTGACAAGAAAAAATTATTCCACCCCAGAGGAACAAAATAAGTCCATGGAATTAATTGTGGTAATTATTAAAGATAAAAATAAGCTGTGTTCCATACATCTTTTCAGTTATATGTTTAATTCTAAAGCAGTATTGTTGACTGAAGTAATGAAATTCCTTCTAAATTGTAACAGATTTTTTCACTTCTATTTTCTAGGGAGCAGAGGCCAAGCCCCCTTGCTTACAAGATCTGGAGTTACAGGACTAGAAGTCAGTTACGCTACTGATGAAAGAACTCTTTTCCAGGAAGTAGTGAATATTGTAAAAAGGTAGCATATCTGTACGTTCTGCTTTTATTTTTCAGGCTTGGAACAGCAGATTTAGTTCCTTCAACCCTTGCCAGTCTTTCAAATACTGATTTTGTTGTTGTTGTTGTTTTCCTCAAAGGCTTATTTCTAGAGTGGACAAGCATGGTGGTCTTTCAAATAAAAATACTTTTTGCTTTTCCTTTTCTCTGACAGCAAGAACATTCAGATCCTCTTAAGCAGCTGAGTTACAGTCTTGAAACTAATCAGCCATATTAGTAATCTTTTTTAACATACAACTTTTCCTCTTAACCCCAGAATTCATTACACATCTCTCTCTGAAACTCTCAGAATAGTAGATATTAACAGTGCTGAGAGCTATAGAAAACCCCTCAGACAGGAAGAGTTTTCTAGGAACTCTGAGGCAGGACAGAAAAAAACCTGCATGGTACTGAAACTGCTGCAGTTTAAAGTCAGAGTTTGTTGAAAAATCAGTTTCCTTCATTAGTTTTGTCTTCTCTGAATGGAAATCCCCTGCTCCATCCGACTTGGAAAACTGCTGGTTTTCCCCATCTCCACCAAGGCTGAGAAGCCTGTTTGGGAACCCTCTTGCCTGGTGCGTAGGTGGAACCACAGATGTCTCTCCAGACCCTACTGACAGGTGCAAAGCTGTAAAACTGCAAGGAAAATAAACAGATTTAAACTCTGAGTCACCCTGCTGGAATAGAGGCACAAGACAAAAAAAGCTAGGCAGAGTACATTTGCAATTCTTTCTCTCTCCAACCAGAAAACCTCTGATGAGAAAGACTTTGACCAACCCCATGAAGCCAGAATACAAAAAGAGTTGCTGAATGCAACCAGCACAGGGTGGGTCCTGGCAGAGCAGCAGATTCCTGTTCAGAGAAGACAAAATTCAGGTAAGGAACATAATACTATTTTTCTCTTTCTTGGAAATCTAGTGCTCCATCAAACTTGGGAAAATTATTCAGAATGAGAAACTGCCAATAAATGAAGAAGTTTAAAAAGTGACAGGACAGAAAGAATATGGTAGAGAGAACTCAGCAGTTAAAATGTACATCCACATTAATCGCTGAAGAACAGAAATTGTCTGTATCTGTACATACTGAAAGCATTACAGAACGAAAAAAGTCATGCAGTTTTGGTGTACTCCAAGATGGAATGTACCAGGTTGCTGACTGAGAAATCTCTGCTTATGGGATCTTCTCTACTATGTGCTAGCATACCTTTTTGATGCAACAACTTCATCCACAAAGATTGAGTTAGTTGACTTGTATTCCTGGAAGATAAAAGGTTTGATCTATTAATGGAGAGGCAGACTGCTGTCATCATCTTCGTTTACTTCCCTCCCAACTCTAGAATAACACCTCAGGTATCAGACTTCTGATGGACTCTCAGAAAAGATGTTTTTTGAATCTTGGACCACATCTACAGTTTGCTGCTCTTTTTTCCCCTTTATTTTCTGTAGCCTGGGCAAAAAAAGAAGAAATTTTGTTGGAGTAAATGTTTTGTATTTAAGCACAAAACAAGTGTCTAGGCCTGGAGTAACTTTAACTGAAGGAGGAAGTATGGTAAAACTGTGTGATTAAGAAGTAGTGGACTGCAAAAACTTCCTCAGTGAGAAATGAACAAGCAAGCAGCTTTAATGAAAATTAGTAATTATTTTCTAAACAATCTTCTGTTGATCTTTTTAGTGTTATTTTTTTTCCAGCACAAGCTAGGAGCTTCAGCTGTTCTGGTAGATGCACTTAATAGTAGATCTGATAGATTAGAGAAAGAAAACTATCAGGCCATATTTAAGAAATACTACCACTTGAACTTCATGAAGCAACATTCAAAATCACCTTAATTTTCCAGCTGAGAATTGTATCAGTATCTTATATTCTGATACATGCTTTAGGCTGGGTAATAATAGGCTCTTGTGACTGAACAGCATGCCCAGCATGACTGCAGCCTGCTTTTGGTTCATGTTCTAGGCCTCTTGGGCTGTGGAAGACTGAAATTCCAGATTCCTGGCATAGTGAATGACAGACTGTCTGCTCACTCTTGATTGTCAATATCAGGAACAGATTTTATCAACTTGTTGGAGCACGGAACAGAGAGGATCTTGGCTGCAGGAGGAATTATCTTATGCAGTCCAGTTTAAGAATTCTTGTTCCTATTTCTAGTCATTCTCTTAGTAGTTGGCCTAATTCTTCCTCTTATTGCATATATGTGAAATTGTGGAGTTGTTTCAAGTTCCAGCCATCTACTTCTTTGTTTAGGCCTTTTGTTTTCTTTCTACCCTGGCTATTGAAAATAAATAGTGGTTGATTCTGTAACTTCTCGTCAATACATATAAACTTTGGAAGAGCCCAATAGAGAATTCTTGGTCAGTCTTTCACACAGATGAGGCAAAGGTGATTCCTGGAAAATTTGTAACTTCTGCAGTACTCTTAGCTCATCAGCCTCTTTGACTAAGTTTTTGTCAGTGAAGAGTGTTTCCCAAATCTAACTTTTTATAGCAGAGCTAAAGTTACTCTGTTTTCACTGAAGATGAGTACTGCTCCAGAAAGTTGGCTGGAATTGATGAACTGAAGTTGGATTCAGTTAATACCTTCACTGTGAGGTTGTTTAGGGTCTGCTAGATCTGAATGACCATGGTAAGGTTAATACCTAGGCATCCGTGAAGTACCAGGTTAAATGTTCTTCTGTGGATTAGTAGATGTTGTCTCTGATTAACTCAGAGAAATTGTCAAACAGAAATAAGTCATCTTGAGTTCTAGTAGACCAGAAGAAGACCTGATTGTTTCTCTTGAATTGTGATCTGTGATTTCATCTATACTGAAAATTCGCAGATTTATCCAAATATTGAGGAGAATAAGCACCTCTGTTTCTAGGAGGTCATTACTGAGAGTGACTAACCTGTGAAACGGGAGTACTTACAAGTGTGAATACCAAAGTCTGTGTAGTGACAATTTTAATTTTAAAAGGTATTGTAGTACTGAAGTTGAGGGTTGAGAGTTAGGAAACAGACAGAAAGGAAGAGCCACAAAGGTGAGTTTGGAGGAGGGAGGGAAGAACAAGCAACACGGATTTGTAACAAAGAAAAGCGTCGTTAAATTGGTTTTTGGTACCCTGACAGCTGTCTTAGACCTTGAGAGGGAACTGCACCTGCATAGGTCCAAATTTCCCTTCTTTGGTAAGCTGTCCTCTGGCTGTAAACAAAAAAAAAAATAAAAAGGGCTTCAGTTCAAAACTGACATAAAGCAGCTGAGAGACAACCTCCTTCTAATCCTGTGCAGTCACTGGGGATGTCCTAGAAGCAGAGAGATCCAGGCTGTAGGCTCTCTGGAGTTGTCAGAGAGCTTTTTTTTTTTTTTTCTTGAAATGGAGCCTTGACATATATTGCTGTCCTAAAGCATTCTGTTGTGCTGCCTGAAGTGCTTTCTTGAATAGACCCTCTTTTGATCATAAGGTGGCAGCTGCACTCAGATGGGAGAAAAAATGGAAGAATCTTTCTGCTTGAGAAAGTGAGAGAACCATCCCTCTGAACCTAAAAGCAGGAAAGAGTAAACACATTGAGATAGCTCCCTAACACAGGAAAGCTGACTGTTTGAGGAGGAGGAGAAGGTGGAAGGGAATGCTACAAGAATGTTTGCATGGAGATTTAAAATATAGCAAAACTAGGAATGTCCAAGCCTGATGGAGCAGTGGATTCCCATGAAAGAGAAATTAAATGTCTGGGCCTCCCCTTCACTTTTAAGGCAAATTGTTCCGTTTCTCTTGAAGTGCAGATGCTAACAGATAGCAGAAAAGGGCAGGTCCTGCAGGTGTGAGAGGAGCAGAATTTGGGGAATTCATGTGGGAATGCACAGTCCCCATCTCTCTGACACAGGAAAATGTGAAAACAGGATGGGCTTGAAAAAAATAGTACATTCATTGCTACTTGAGACTTACCAGATGCCCACCAGCTCCTTGTCTCCATTGAAGTAGTTTTTGATAGAATTACATGAACAGAGTATAATGTAAGATTTTACATAAACATTTTGGGGATAACATTTGCATATTAATTAACTGTTAATGCTTAAATATTTTTTATAGTGTTTTTCTTATAAGGCATAATGCTAATAATTTTTTTTGTTTGGATACAGTGCATTATATTTTTTCTTCTGTAAATGCTCTAGCAACATTTTCTTCTTAAAATAGAGATGTGCTAATCTAACCTTCTTTTTCCAGGCCAGTATCATCTTCATCAGAGGCATTTTCCTGTAGAAATCTGTATTTAATGTCCTGTATCAACTTTATGGATTTTTATTGTCTAAGGCAAACTGGAAAAATGTTTTCAGGGATTTCAGTTATATGTTTGAGTCACCATGCCTTGTGTTGCTATGCACAGTTACTGCTTTTGTCTATATCATAGGTCTAGCATAATTTCCCCCCTACCCTCCCCCCCTTTTTCTCTTAATCATAGCTGGAAGAAAAATAGCAGTCAGGAAAACCAGACACATAATAGAAGGGAAGGTATAACTGGGAAGCTTTGGTGTTCATTCACGAAATTGTCAAATGAGAAAGAGAAAGAGATGTCATAGTAGCATATACAACTTAGCTGGAAAGGAAAATAATCGCATTTCTTCTCTCTGCAGCATGTATGAGTTGAATGTTAATGCTGTTGTGTTTAAATCCTGCCAGCATAAATGCTGCTTTTCATCTTTGCAGAAAGATTGGCAACAGCATGCAAAGCAGTATCAGGGCCCATCCTTTTAACAAAAGAGCATATGTTGGCAAGCACACCTCTTATTCCTGTCGTGTTATTCCTAGCCAGCAGCTTTCAGATATCAGTATTAAAATTTACTAGTTTCTTGCAGGTGTAACACCTGGTCTCATTACAATTTCTTCTAATAAAATAGCTTGAACTGATGATGGAGACCAGCTTCCTAGTATACTGTAAAAATTGTGAGACGGGAGGATGAAACATACAAAACTTGTCCTCTTAGCTCCCAGCCTGTTTCTTTGTGGCACCACATGAAAAGGGGAGAGAGAAAGTGAGAGGGAGTTGCACTTCAGCTAAGCTCACATCAGCTAAACTTCGGGTTTGCCTGTTCATTTCCCCATGTGGAATAATGTACTCTTTTAGGTCCAGCCACATCTTCTGCTCTAATAGCAAATAGAATACCACAGGAGATCTCGGCAGGTGTCACACTGGTTCATTGGTACAGCTGGTACATGAGATTGGGCCACAGGAGAGGGCATTTCTGCTGCATAAATTAGGATTTCGTTTATCAGCAAACAAATTAGAAGTAAGAAACAACAGTGTCTCTTTCTAGGTGCAAGAAATTTGATAGGTCTGTTAAACCTGTTGCATGAGGTCGATCTTATGCATAGGTAGTGCAGGAGTTCAGGGTTCTAAGTGTAATACAATAGAAAGGAGTTCTTCAATTTAATATTATTTTGGTTTTTTCTTCAGAGATAATTCAGAGATACACTTGTGAATGCTTACAGATATACATACAAAATACATATATGTGTAACTTCCTGTGGTATCTGAGCAACTCAGCTGCCAGTAGTACATTTATTGGTTTTCACGCTTTTAGAAGGATGCCACTTGGATCCAAGTTGGACAAACTGACATTAAAGGACTGTGATTATAGGGAATTTACAGTAAGATTTGATCTCAGCATTTACTAGCTACTCTACTTTGATTTTCCATTTAGATAGCTTTGTATAAATCAGCTGACTGAAACTTAAACATCTGTACTTCACTGTCATTGTCTAACTAGCTATCCTCATCACCAGGAAAGTTAAACAGAGAGAACAGGATCTTGGTCTGCAAGAGGTGGCTAAAATATAAAAAATGGTTCACCCAAAGAGGCTTTTTGTTCAATGACAATAGAGACCAGTTTAGAAAACTTGAGATGCCAAAATTAGCTGAAATTAGACACTCCCCTTAATGCATGTGTGGGGTCTAGCTGGGACAGAAGAGCAGAGTAAGTAATGGCGCCATAAAGTGATAGCCTGTAACTCAGTAATGTGCAATTAGAGGCAATCCCTAATGGCCTGGACAGGCAAGACTGAGTTCCAAACTAGCACACTGCTTTTTAAAAAAATCTTTTGATTAATAAGCTTTCCAATCTACATGTGGATTTACATAAAATTGCGTTAAAATATGTGATACTTAAGTTAGGTACAATTAATTTATATAAGAAAAAGCATCTATCTGAAAACACTATAAACTAAAGGGCTTTTATGTCTTGTCCTATAAAAACATCTTTGCATCTGAAGGATACTAGAGAAACAGTTGTTGAGATTATATGCAGATGGATTACAGAGGTCATTTTGTTCATTAGGTTAAAAGATAATGGGAAGATTACCTCCAGAACTGATGAAATGTATTCAGTTGCAGTAGTAATATAATAGCCCACTAAATTTTTTTTAAGTAGGAAGTGAGAAAAGTAATGCTCTGCTTGGGCAAGTTAAAACCCAAAGCAAGTGTCCTTCATCACAGGTGGTAGCTGCTAATATGATTATGGCAGCTTGCTGCTTCCAAACAGGATGCTTGTTTCTGTTCAGAACAGGCTTAAAAGGGAAAGCAGATTTCTGGCATAATGAATATTGTTTTATGTACCACTTAAGCAGTTCTTCACAAGTTTCAGATTCACATTTGCATCTATCATGGAACCAATCTGCATAATGCCTTGTCCTGTGCAAAATCTACAAGTATTTTCCATTTTGAATTACGTGACACCAGTTTTCAAATATGAACATGACTGACTACTTTCCTCATTTTAATTAATCAGTAGCATTTTGCAATATGCTAGGACCGAGATAGTTTAGTTACAAGAATTAATTTGAAAATATGTTAATTTTTGTCATGTTTATTCTATGCCTGTATAAAACATGGCATAATTCCTTTTTATTTCAAAGCTTAAATGGAGCTATTAATAATTTTGGAACGTCATTTGGCAGTCATTGTATGTTGTGCAGAGCAGCAAGTGGTCATAACTCTTGCTGATTCCACTGCTGGAATGAACTGCAGGCTAGCTTCAGTCGTTTGTCCATAAATTGTTCCAAGTAGCTTTGGGTTTGTACTGTTGGTGGAATAGGTTTCCAAATTGAGTAAATTTACCACTTCCACTCCTGATGGTCATTTCCTATCTTCAGAACCAAAGAATTATTCTTTAGACATGAAGAGCAGATATCAGAATATCCCCCAGAGGCAAAGTACTAGTTCTTTTACTTTCTGTAGAATGCTAGAAAGGAAAAACTTTAGAATCCTCTGCTTTAGGCAAAAATTGTATCAAATCCATTCCCTCTCAAGTAGGAGTAGGTGATAAAAGGGTATTTTTGCAACTTCTGGCAGGTGCAAAAGCCCAAATTGTAATAAAGAGAGAGCCATGCTGAGTAACAAGGTTCAGATATTTTTCACAGAAAGTTAGTGTCCCATGGCAGAAGTGTGGAGAAGCTCTTTTTTGGAGCTATTCTCAGAGTAATTAGTATCTTCAAAGTGAGTTGTCATTGCCTTTGGCTGGGTGGCATAAGCAAGGAAGACACTTTTCCTGATAAAGTCTGAAGCTTCATTTGTAATGTCTGTGATAAACTAACTCGGTATTTGGGGAAAGGGTGCTCTGTATTCAGCAGTCAGGAAATACTTGCATTTTTTGGATGTGTTTATGGATGCAAGGAGTACAGAGATCCTGTTCATAAACCAAGGCCCCTGCCTCCTTCTCCAATAAACTGAGGTCTGCAAGCCTGCATCCTGTTGTAGGGTTGGGCATAGACTGTGGTACAGGACCCTCAGCCTGTCATCAGTCCTTTACCTCCTGACAGCTGCCCTTATGTCATTCAGTTGTATTGAATGCTGCCTGTTGGAACTCAAAACCCCTTAGCTGCATTGAAAGAATCATTGAGGTTGGAAAATACACTAAAGATCATTTAGTCTAACCAAGAAGCAGCTGTTCTTCCCAAGGAAGCTTCCTTTCTTTTTTTGCTAAAAATAACAGATGCCTCATTACTTTGGCTAGTCTCTGTCTGCCCAGCCCAAGAAAATCATTCTTAGGCTATTGAGCAAGTGACCAGATCATGACTTCTGGTTTTAATAGTGCCTGCTCAAAAGTTAGGTGATACTGGCTCCTCTGAGCTAACTCCTGCCTCTGCTTTGTCTTTAAAGCCACATTGTTTGTCCTTCTGTCTAGTGAGCTCTGCTCTGAGCCTGATTGGAAGTGACTGTGTCAGAAGTCAATTCTGACTTTTCTTTTTGTCATACTTGAGCCAGTCAGATTTTCCAGCTGGAAAGAGGTACAGCATAAAAGGAAATTTTCTTGTATGTTTTAGGAAGAAGGTAGTCGTAAGAAAGAGGTATTTAAAGAGAACTGGTAGATATGGTTGCTTTTCAGTTTAGACAGCTCTCACTCAACTACAAATTGTAACTCCCTATAAAGGGTCATTATTTAGGACCTGAACTTCCCTCTTATTATTCAAAGCTACACTTCAGTATGCATAACACATTATTATTTGTAAAACATTCTAGTTAACCTACTGGCAAATTCTGTTCCATAGACATGACTATATTTCACTGCACATCTGTCTCATGCCAGTAGCTAGGTTTCAGTTTATGCTTGATACCTCCTGATTCCATCAATAAAACCTGATGAGACCTCAATTTTGTTCTTTATTTGTAAAGACCGAAATAATAGAAGTATGTAAAAAAAAAATTCCAGTGAAAGTATTCTTTCTAAATATTTTTGCTGTTGAATGCTACTAAAAATCCTAAGAGATTGCCTGTTTTAAATATTGTCTCCTAGTCCAGATGCTGCTTTTATAGAAACGGATTGTGACTGCGTCTTTTTTAAACTCAACATGATTTGAATGCAATCCTGTTTATACTCTGTTCATGGAAAATATTTTCTTAAATGATATGAAGCTCATTTTTTCTTTTCCTCCCACCTCTCTAGATATGACCCAGACATTTTGTTAGGCTATGAAGTCCAGATGCATTCCTGGGGTTATCTCTTACAGAGGGCTGCTGCACTGAATGTTGATTTATGCCAGATGATTTCTCGTGTGCCAGGTAAGTTATTGTATAGGGCTTCAGTTCAGTTCTAGTAGAAGCAAACTGAAATCTATGAACAAATTAAAAAAATAAATACAGAGTATTTCTTGAGATAGGCCTCATTTTTTTTTTTTTTGTTCTTGCTCCTGTGTTGTTACAGTATAATCACACCCACACACCAAAAAAAAATTAGGAATACGAGTGAGATTCTGGTGTTTTCTGAATTTACAAATTCCTGGAGTATTCCACTTCTGTGTGTGTCCTGTATTCATGAACCTGGACTTATATTCTGTAGTTGTGTGTTAAGTTTTCAGCTCTTTGAGGTGTTTCTGCTACCAAACCTTCTCTTGCTTTCCTTGGCTTAAGTCATTCAGAGTACCTACCATAATCATCATTTGTGGTTTCTCTGGCTGGGATACAAGGACGTAAAAATGCTCCTGAGTAGCAACTGTTCTGGAGAGTAGCTTTGTAATAAAATCCTCACTTTCAATACCCATTCTTGTATTTTTGGGAAAATTTTATTGTCCCCAAGTGCTGATGCTTTCCTCCAGCATTTGGAAAAAAGTCTGTTTAGACTGGCAGGAAAACTTGGATGAGAATGGTAAGCCTAGTGTCTGTACTTAGCCAATCAATAGAAGCCACCATTCTGAAGAATGGAGTTAGTGAACAGCTAAATAAATGTGCTGTCGCACCCGAGAAGAGTCAGGATGACTTTGCAAAATTAAAAACTGTCTCAAAAATATGTTGTAGCTCTTTACAGTCATCAAGGTGATGTGGATGAGGGATATTTTAAAAATGAAAATAGTTGAAAAAGCTGCTTTTGTTAGGACTCTTGCCAAAGATCTGTACAGAAGTTAAATAGCCATGAAATAAGAAGTGCTTTACTGTGATTGTTCTATTAAAAACTTCAGCCTGTTGCTTTGTAATGGTTGCAAAAGCAAATGTTAGGAATTATGGAGCAAAGAAAATATAAAGCAATGAATGTAAATGTAAAAAATTTAAAAATCTGTAGTGTGCTTGTACCTCAAATACTGATGTTGTAGCCTCCTCATAACCTTCCCCCCCATCAAAGTGGATATAGGAGAACTGGTAAAGATGAGAAGGATAATCCAAAGGTGTCTAGTAATTTAGTATTTTGGGATTCCACAAGAGACAAAACAGTGTAGGAAAGGTAAAAGCCTATGAAATCTTGAGGAATGTAAAGGGAAATAGAGATTGGGTTTTCATGATCTTTTCCAATGCAAGAACCAGAAATCAAGTGAAGCTAGCAAGTGGCAGATACAGGATAGAAGTTGATTTTTAATCTCTTCGTTGTTGAACTCTTGAGTTCCTTGTCATGAGATAGTACAAATGCTTAAAGTGTACGTTGCTTCAAAAGGAGATAAATTCTTGCAAAAAAAAAATCCATTGGGATCTATGATATATGTGAAAACAAGGTCTGGACCAGAAAGCTGAAAGTGGTTAGAAGCTGGAAGAGTTGTAGAGAGAGTATCAATAACTGCTTCCCCTATCTTGAAGCATCTGCCTTTGAGTACATGACAGAACCTGACACTGGGCTACTTGAATCTTTGGGCATACCCAGCACAGGAGTCATCTTTTGTGTAGTTTTCCTGTATGCCTGGCCAGGAAAATACGATGTTTTAGAAGCACTATGTTCACACACTCCTTCCTTGAGGTTTAAATGATTGTATACTCTTTTGATGCTTTCAATACCTGTAACATGTTTAGAAAAGAACTGAGTTATAGAGTCCTCCCAGAGACACAAGAAAATACAAGAAAAAAATTGTATCTTCAGCTGAAATTTATTGGCAATTGGACTTTGGTGAATTTTAAAATACTTTATGTATGAAAACAGGAGCACATGATAGTTTAAATATGAATAGACCATCAAAGCTCACAAGTTTCCTTCTTCAGCACAAAGCTCTCAAATTTGTTCTTCAGGAATAATAACTGATTGCATGAACCTTGTTATGCAATTCCTTTGATGGCTTAAATTGAGATGATATACTAGTTGAAGAATAAAGCCTCTAGGTACAGTCTTCAGAGGTACTGAATCATGTTCAGAAAAATTTTTGACCCATTACATCTTACGATTTGCAATGTCTTTGGTAAGAGGAACAGTTAAGTGTTGTAGTCAGAGGTTTCTTAAAACCTCCAAAGATCACAAAGATGTACTGCTCTATTGTAGAAGAATGGCTGAACAATTGCTTCAGTTTGGGACATGTGCCTCTGCTGTTATTCTTAAAGGCTGTTGCAGCTCTTGTCTTGCAGGACAGCTCTGTCTGTACTTTAGTTGATGCAGAACCAAACAGATCAGCAAAGCTGTTAATAGTACCCATCTTCCTGACATAAGCTCTTCCTCAAGTTACTGATTTTGGGATACACATGAATGGGTCCTCAAAGAAGAAAGGGAACTTTATGGTTCCTAATGGTAATATCCTCATGTATTTCACAGTCAGGCTTCCATCCCTACAACTGTGAAGTCCCACACAACATGGGTCAGTTCTAGTGAAGGAAACCAGGATTGTAGCCCTTAACATTTTTGGACAGGAAGTTCGAGTGGGCATGCAGAGCGTAGACACAGTCTGCACAGCACTGGTATTTGTAGTGCAGATGTTCCTGTGCCAACTGGTGGATGCACACTCAGAAGTGGAATACATAACACTTAAAAATGCTTCTAAGAATTGGTGTTATTTTAAGGTAAGTAATTATTTTTTGACAGAATTGCAGGAGAAAAATGAGAAAATGTTTACACTGATGAGCTCTTCCCAAAAATGTCATATTGTAAGTGTGGGCTTGCATGCATGACCATATACATGCAAGTTGTGTTCTCTGTTGCTTTGTGGCCTCCTTGTCCATGGTTTTGACGCCATCTGTGTTCCTTTTGCATTTCCAACCCCTGTGCTTCACATTTCCCTCCTTTCTTCATATGCTGTATTTTCAGAACAGGAAGTGCTCCTTCAAGCAGTATGCTCCTCATTCTTCCTGGTGAAATAAAGATGGAAGGGACTTCTCCTTCCCTTTCCTGTGATTTCACTTAACAAAAAGAAATCTGGACTTCTCTCTGGTTTTGCTTTATTGGCTGAGTCTGGTGCTGCCTCTGCCATTTACAAGTGAACTATTCATAAGTCATTAGGACACATCACAAGAACAGTGAGTGCTGTGCCTGTGCATAGTGGCATTTTCTGTGTGTGCGCTGTGGCCTCCTGTTTCCTCCTTTGCATCACAGCTCAAAGGGAGTGGGTAAGAGAGGGTAAGAGGAGACTTCTTTTTATTTCATCTCATGCACTTGAAAGATAGGAGGAATGTCCAGTTCTGCTTCTTAACAACATAGTTTCCAAAGAGGCTTACATGGTTCTGGTGATATAGTTCCCACCCCAGTTCTGGAGTAGTGCAGGTTTTTGTAATATAGTGGTGCTCATCACAGGCAGTCTGGTTCATCAGGCAGTGGGTGGGTCTCTCGGTGACCACATTATACTTTGCTACCTGTTTTTACCAGCAACACGTGAAGCAAACTTACTATGGGAAATCTCCCCTAACAAGTCAGAAGAGAACTGGGATGACACTGCAGAAAGTAAAACAAACCAATACTTTCTGCTTCCAATAAAAAAAAAATATGGAGGGAAAGGAAATACAAGTTCCTCACTTTCACAGGAGATCCAGCATGTGAAAGTGAAGGAAAGCAGAAGAAAAAATGTTGCTACTTGGTGGGCCTTTTTTTCCATCCAGACATGGAAAAAGAAGTTGCGGTTTTCCTCCTTAAAAATCTGAAACAATAAGGAGGTTAAAAAGATGCTGTGCATTTTGGTGAAGTGTACAAAAGGTCTGCTCAATTTTGTCAAGGATCTGTGATTTATTGATAAGGTTAGTAAATGACAAATAGAGTTTCTTAATCATATTTTAATTAATATGGTACACATTTGAAGAACAACATACAAAATTAGTCTGTATTATGTTGTTTCACAGCAGTTCTGCAGCATTTCAGGCAGTTTTTGCTTCTGTCATCAAGCGTAAATGTGCTTCATGGCTGGCTGAGGATCTAATTGTTCAGCTCTGATCATTATTGCAAAACAGTTTGTATCCACACTTCTACACACTCTGTCCAAAATGTTCTGCTTTTTGTTAGCAGGGTACTGTACAGGCTGTGCTGTACCTGATAAATGAGTGGTGGCAGAATACAAAGCAACCAGCAGTTAAAAAATGGGTGGATTTAGAATTGTGGGGAAATTGCCTTGAAGTGATTTCTCTTCCATTAAACTAGTAAGAAATAAGACTGAGGATCGGTGTGTTTTCATAATGGATTTTAGTCTGTGTGGTACATTTTAAAAAACATCTATGTAAACTCTGGAAGGAACACCAAAACTGTAGACTTATAATGACTGAAAAAAGAGATAGTTTAAAGGAATGTATACCAAAAAGACTGTCTTCTCTTGTGCTGTAGTATTCCAAAGCATGACAAAAACCAAGGATGACAAAGAGGATACATTTCTGTACTTTAGTCACCGCTGTCTCACAGAAAGATGTGGAGTGCTGCATCTGCATCAGTTCCTTCCTATTTCCTTCTCCCTCTGCTATCCAGAACTCATGTCTACCTGCACTCACTGCAGTGGGGTGCTTTCACTGTATGAAAGACACTGCATTTTCTCTTCCATGACCTGGTTTGGAGTAAGATCATTGCAAGTAAAGCCTTGAGTTATAAACACCTTAGGGCAGAAATCACTTTTGCTTATTACAATTTTTTTATGTTGTGCACTACTGTATGTGCAGCTAACTCTCAAATAACATTCAGCATTGCATAACCAATATATCCACTATGGAGAATATATTGCCTTGGACATTATTTCAATGAAACTGAAGTAAGGGTTCTCTGCAAAGGGCAAGAGCAGAAAAACCTGGAGAACTTCCATTTAGAGATTGAGTGGATGATTAGTAAATAAATAATCTTGTGGAATCAGTAGTAATCTTTATGAATTCTTATTTTTCTAGAGAGCGCAAATTGAAAGAGGAATGGCTTGATCTGGTCTTGACTGTTCTATAACCTGTGTAAATATATTCTCTTTTAATGTCTTTAGATGAAAAGAAAGAGAACAGATTTGCCACTGAGCTGGATGAATATGGAGCAGATACAATGAGTGAAATAAATATTGTTGGGCGAATTGTCTTGAATATTTGGAGAATGATGAGACATGAGGTAAATTTTTTAAAAGATTAATGTTTTGACTTACTGGGTTTTCTAATTATTGCAGACTTTGTTGAAAGTTTCATGTAAATTGTGTAACTTCTAGATTTTTTTTTTCTTAATACACCTCTTCAAATAGAGTATTTTGCCAGTTTGTGAGAATGGGTTTTGCATATCGCTAAACTGTAAAGTACTGAAGCCCTTACTTTTCAGTAGTGTTTCTTAATTATACTCCTTTTCACTGATTTGTGGGTTTTGAGAACAACTTACTCGTTTTAGGAATTTGTCTAATATGGTGGTTTTACTACATTAAGTACTTGAACGTATTTTAAGATGTCAGATTTACTCTTCTTTTTTTTCTTTTCTTTTTTGTTCCATTTATAACTTTACATTTAATATTCAAACAGCCCAGTCTTTACAAATCTTCTTCTGACCAAGTTCAGACCTGATCTTTATGAACTGCTTAGCTCTGCATAGTCTTTTCAACTGATAAGGGATACTTTTTCCAGACTTGTAAATAGTTAGTGACTTCTAAGAAGAAATAATAGCTTTTTTAACAAAATACTAATAAAAGTTAATAAATGCAGTTGTTGCAGTTTTTGAAAAGTAGAGATTTTTTGATTATGACAGTCATCATGCATCTTGACATGTCTGCTGTGTTTTTCTAGGTGAATCTAACAAATTACACTTTTGAGAATGTGGGCTTTCATGTTCTCCATCATCGTTTTCCTTTATTTACATTCCGAGTTTTGTCTGATTGGTTTGACAATAAGGCAGATGTCTACAGGTAATGATCTATTAATCCATTTTGTTAACTGTTTTTAAGGCCAGATTCTTAACAATGGATAGGTGGAAGGTAAAATCAGCATAGGAAGAAATAATCAATTTAGCTCAGGCACTAGAGCAGTGTATATGCAGCAACATGAACTTGTTTACTTGGATGTTCTGTTACATAGTTATACCCTCAATATTACAATAAGATATTTTCAGTTACATTTTGAACATATCTGAATAGATGTACTATTTTGAAGTTCTGTAATGTCTTTATTTTATTTTAAATATAATGTTCATCAGAAAGACTTTTAATGAACTGTCAGGCTTCTGTTTCACTTCAGAGTGCATGTCAAGCAAGCTAGGCTTAAAAGTAGTACAAAACAGCACACAAGATGTTAAGACAGGAGCTATAGCTTTTAAAAATACCTTCATATGACATGTATCACATTCAGCTTCACTCTTCTTGAAGCAATTTGATATTGTGTGATATGAACAATTCATGAAACTGAGTATTGATCTGAACATTGTTCGTGACATACACAAATTTTTTGTAAAAGTTGAACCTTGTAACTAAGTGGAAATGTGGTTTATGCTGAAATTATGAATTCATGTTCAGCTGTGATAGGCATTCTTAATACAGAAAGATGTTTCCACAAAGGTCCACTCAGTTAAAAAGCATGTAAACAGATGAGGAGGTAGTTGTTTCTGTTTTGGTAATCCTTTGGGGCAGTGAGGAGAACAGGATGTAGTATATCATTGCGAGATGCCTTAAGTGTAGTTTGCTGTAACACATTCTGTTTACATCTTCAGAATACATAAATGTATATTTATATACACCACACTTTTGAAAGAGCTGTATGAAAATGTTCTAGGGGAAATTTTTATTTGCTGGTTTGTAACAAGTTACCATAAAAATACATTTGGCTTAGTAGAAAGAGCAGCACTCTTCTGATTGTTTATAATGAGGTGTTCACTCTCACAGATGGAAAATGGTTGATCATTACGTTAGCCGGGTTCGTGGGAATCTTCTGTTGTTAGACAAACTGGATTTGATTGACAGAACAAGTGAAATGGCGAGACTTTTTGGCATTCAGTTCTTACATGTATTAACAAGAGGCTCCCAGGTAAGACTTTGTTCTCCTTATACTTCACAAAACCAAAATAGTTTTTACAAAATGTTCGAGTTCTTCGGCATCTTCTCAGTCCATATGTGTATTTTCATAGGGTCACAGAAGACTGTTAACATGAATTAACACAAGACTGAAAGATAAAGAATACTATTCAATCTATTATTGCTGCTTTTGAATTGCCTAGTCTCAGAGTTTAAAAATAACTTAAAAATGGAGTTCCCCAAATGTAATCACACGTGTGAATCTCTTCTACTGACTTCAGGAGCACTAAGCTTTCCCTTTGAGTTGGTATTGTTCACACTTAGATGAGTCTGAAAATGAGTGCTTTCTAAAACACTAAGAAATATAATTAAGCATGTTTTAGAAAGATGAGATTAGTTTCTTCCAGGGCAGACAAAGCAGCATTGAATATGTTCTAAGGGACAATTCTGGTGCAGCAGACCTCTAGGTGAGATTTTACAGTAAGACAAGAAGGGCTCTGGCTTTATTAAATACGTGTCATGCAAGATGTTTGTGGTTCTATTACTTTGATACCAGCATCAGAGGGAAAAGGGAGCAGGGCAGAGCAAGATGTGTGCTTTGTTTGAGAGCCCAGCAGTCTCCAGTAATAATATCAAAGGCTTTCCTTGCCAAGATTCTGAGTGATTAGGCTACCTCTACTGCTTTCACGGCTACATGTGAGAGCTGAACAGCACCTGAAATGAGAGTCAGCTACTTGGTCAAGTGTTAGCTCTTCTCTTACCATAAGCCAGCCAAATACGCGAGTGTCTGAAGCTGCAGTTATCTGAACTATTCAATCCTATTAAAAAACATTTGCCACCTTTTTTCCTTTGACTGCAGTTGCCTGTGTCATCTCTTGACTCAGAGCAGATTCTTGTTGGTCTTGCTGGTAATGACCCTATATTTGGGGGAAAAGGGGAGCAGGCTGGCAGGCACCATCAGCAGAACCATGGCAGCGTTCAGTAGGTATTTGCCAGTTTAGCTCCCCGATCTGGTTTACCATATTATCAGAAAATACCACTGTTGGAGCAAAGGAAGAGAAATGCACAGTTAGGGACAGGGAGTGTGGGACCGGCATACTGCCAAGATAGATATGCTTAAACTGTCATGCTTGCAGCCCACAAAGACTGTTCTGCCTGTCATTTTCTCAGATGTCTGTGAGTGGGAGTGAGCAACAGAAGCATGCTGCATTTTCTATCCTGACTGTTCTTTTCTCTTCCCTTCTGTGCACGTATGTTCTGTTTCCATTGAAACTTTCTAGATCACAAAAACGGCACTTGCAACAATTCCCAGTCACCTCAGATAATTTTTTTCACACAGAAGAATCACTACCTTTTGTGAAGATACTGCTCCTTAGCTAAAAAACACATTAAAATGGAATAGTAAGAAGAAAAGATTTCCAATATTTTATTTTTCCACATTTGTATCTCTCATTGAGTTTTACAATAACTTTTAAAAATCATTTTATTTTATTGTATTAAGTCATCTCAAATTTTTCATAGTAGACTAAACAAATCTAACAAGAAATGGTCATAGGCATACAGATAATTAGTCAGATGTTGGAAGAACTTGCTGATTTTTGCACAGGAGTCAGCAGGGCTGATTGAGAGAACTTTAAACTGAATTTCAAGGGAGAAAGGAATAAGACCAGGCTCACTGGAGGTTAAGCTGGGAGCATCATACCAGTGGTTGAGAAACAGTGTCCTAGCAAAGTCTTTTGGTCTGCTGTCTCAGTGGAGGTAGAGGGTGGAGATCCATGTGGCAGCAAAGACAAAAGGATTATTGATGTGTTAGAAACCACAGATGGACCTGAGAATAGTCATGTAGGGATTAGGGTTTCCCCCCCCTCAAAAAGGTGTTAGGATCAATAGCCCAATTGAGGTGCACCTGCACCAGTGCACTCAGCGTGGGCAGCAAACAAGAGGCGCCAGTCCTGTTTTATATCTTTACTGATGATCTGGACAATGGGATCGAGTGCTCCCTTAGTCACTTAGCAGACAACTCCCAAGTTGGGAGGGAGTGTTGATCTGCTGGAGGTTAATAAGGCTCTAGAGAGGGATCTGGACAGGCTGGTTCAGTGGGCTGAGGCCAGCTCTATGAGGGTTCTCCCCTTGGCTCCCAACAACCCCATGCAGGGCTACAGGCTACAGGAAGAGTGGCTGGAAAACTGCCTGGAGGAAAAGGACCTGGGGGTGGGGGTGCTGGTCAGCTGCAGTTGAATATGAGCCAGCTGTGCCCAGGTGGCCAAGAAAGCCAGTGACATCCTGGCCTCTGTCAGAAACAGTGTGGCCAGCAGCACCAGGTTGTCGCTCTGTACCCAGCACTAGTGAGGCCACAACTCAAACCCTGTGTTCAGTTCTGGGCTGCTCACTACAAGAAGGACATGGAGGTGCTAGAGCAAGTGCAGAGAAGGGCAGTGAAGCTGGTGAAGGGTCTGGAGCACAAGTCCTATGAGCAGCATCTGAGGGAGCTGGGGTTGTTTAGTCTGGAATAAAGGAGGCTCATGGTGGACCTTACCGCTCTCTACAACTCCCTGAAAGGAGGCTGTAGTGAGGTGGAGGTCAGTCTCTTTTCCCAAAAAAGAAACAATAGGACAAGAGGAAATAGCCTCAGTTTTTGCCAGGGCTGGTTTAGATTGGATATTAAAAAAATTTCTTCTCCAAGAGGATGGTCAGTCATTGGAACAGGCTGTCCAGGGTCACCATCCCTGGAGTTAAGAAATGTGTAGATGTGGTCCTTGGCAGTGCTGGGTTAACATTGGATTTGGTGATCTTAAAGGTCTTTTCCAACCTAAATTCTATGATGCTATGAAAACTCGGGGAAAAAAACCCACAATCTGTCTCTTGCCAGAGCCAGTCCCTGACCATCTTGTCACACATCCCAGTTTATCACTGGACACCAATTAGTGTGCAAGTAGTGCAAGGCAACAGTGGCAGTTCATGCTGCTCCCTAACTACACCTCAAACCCCAACCTGTTTTTAAGGTGCAAGGTCTTGTTAAAACTGTTGGTTCTGTAAGTTCATTTATAACTTCAAGGTTAAAGAAATTATATCTAACCCATTCAGTACAATGAATGAATACATAGTATGTCAGGCAGATGGCCTTTAATAGTGATTTAGTTTCTTACAAAGCACAAGATTTTAGGATTATGTAGGTTTGTTCTTCGATATTTGTGATTTTCAGTCCCTTGCCACCCATGTATATAGTTTTCAGCTGTTTTGGTTTTTATTGTTAATGGACACAGTGAAGCCCACTTGGGCTTGTAAAGCCTTTACTAAAGCATTGAGTAATACATAAATAAATAGGGCTGGGGGTTTTTTCACTTGTTGACAGCTACATTTTGTCATGTCTTGAACAAGGTGTTCGCTGTTTTATGCTTCCTGTTCTACTTGTGGTATCAGGAAGAAAGCATGATACCCAGTGCATTTACTGCATATTATACTTTGTTTTCTTCAGTGATCTGCAAATCTAAGAGTACTACAGTTGAGCAAATGCTCATTCACTGACTGTAGCATGGCCATCCACATGTATTATTGAAGCCTGTTGGATGTTTATTTTTTCCATAGATAAAAATTAAAAGTACTCAATTTTCTAGGATTAGGGCTGAATGAAGAGGAATCACATGGAAAAATTCCACTATATGTGATACAGAATCATAGAATGGTTAGGGTTGGAAGGGACCTGAAGATGATCTAGTGATATAAAATACAATTAAAATATACATTAAGAACATGGCTATTTATTTTGGAAAAGTAGTTAGTTATCTGTACTTCAAATTCAGGAAGTGTAAGCTTGTATTTGCACCGGTTAATACACGCGTTTGTTCTGCATTTTTAAATGATAATGGTTTTATCTGAACTGTTTTGCAGTACCGTGTGGAGTCTGTGATGCTGCGCATTGCAAAGCCAATGAACTACATTGCTGTGACTCCCAGTGTCCAGCAGCGAGCTCAGATGAAAGCCCCACAATGTGTTCCCTTGATAATGGAGCCAGAATCCCGCTTCTACAGCAATGCTGTTCTTGTCTTGGATTTCCAGTCCTTATATCCTTCCATTGTCATAGCATACAACTACTGTTTTTCAACCTGCCTGGGACACGTTGAAAACTTAGGAAAGTAAGTTGTTACTGTTTTCTCACAAGCTTTGATTCCATAGAGACTTGAGTGTTGAGTGTCTTTTCTAAGGTACCGAGAACCCCTGGTTGCCATTGGAAATACTGGGCACGTATGAATAGCACCATTTTCTGTTACACAATACAGGTGATAAAAATCTACCATGTGGGTGTGTGCGTATGTGTATACACACACATACATACACACATCAATATGTATTTTTAATTAAATATAGAATTAGACTCTGTTCTCATAAAACCCCCCCCAAACAGCTCTGTACATGTGAGTATGTACACCTCTTTGATTATTGTCATGGTGCTGGTTTTTATTATTGCCTCAGAATAAGTTAAAATTAATATAAATCCACCATCTGTCTTCAAGACTGGACTGGGGTTATTCCTTAATGAGTTATGATAGTTCCTGTATCAGTTGTAGTTCACTCTGGTTCTAACTACTAAAAATTAAAAGGTACAATTTAGTTATTCTTTGTAGCATCTTTTATTGAGCTTAACAGTTATTCTGTTAATTGGAAAAAGATCTCACTGCTCTTTGTAATTACTCTATAATATAAACAGTATTTTGAAGAATGGAAAGATACCTGCAATAATTGCTGGGTGTCACCATCAGGTTTTCACGTTTCTGATTTGAAATTCTGAATTTGTAGGAAGAAAGTGCAGTGTGGTACTTGGTAAACATGCACAGTTTCCGTAGGGGATTACAGTATTTAGTATGTGCCTCCACTAACTCAGTATTTGGTAATAATTCATAACACAGAGCAGAATTGATAAATTTTGCATGCATTGGAATTTAGCTATTTATTACTACTTTGTTCCTAGAACCTTTTGTATGTAGCTAAGAAATTTGAAAGGATGTTAGGTTCATTTATACCTGAGATTACTCTGTCCTTGCTGGCATTATCAGCATTTTAATGTGAGCTGGTGCTTTTGCTTGATTAGGCTGTAAATGAATGAATTGTCTTCATATTTGAATTTTCTCTTTATTAGGTATGATGCATTCAAATTTGGCTGTGCATCTCTGAGAGTACCTCCTGACTTACTTTACCAGATTAGGCACGATATCACAGTGTCACCCAGTGGAGTAGCTTTTGTCAAGGTAATGATATTAGTGCTCTGTGACAGGGTTTTCACTGCCTGTTGGCTGACTAGCTTAAGATCAAACTGATATTGTAGTTTATATTTTGCTGCATTAAGAGCAGACAAAAAGGGGAGGTTCAATCTCTCATTTCACAATGTTTTGGTATTTCTCAAAGTGTTGAACTTCTGGCAGTTCAGGAAGTAAAACTTCTTTATGCTTTCCTTTATACTGAAGGCTTATTTAATCTATAATTAAACTATTTTACTTGTGCAGTTTGGGGATCAAACAGTAATTCTCTGTGTGCAACAATTCATTCTTGTCCTGCCTGTATAGCAGAATGCTGTCTTAGAAAAAGTAGTGATTTGGGACATGAAACTCCCCGACTTGCTTTCTATTGTTCTCATTCTGTTATGTGTCCTCCTGGCTGGTATGTAATGAATATGGCCTGGAGCTGTTGCAAATAGTTAGCCAGTCACCAGCATACATGTATTTAATGTAAAACAAAAACTTTTTCGTAAAGAATATTTGCAGAATTTTTAAAATACAATGTTCCTTCAGCATACTTTGAGAATTAACAGCTAAATATTGAAGTCCCATATTAGTTGATAAGGTTATCTGAACTTTGCATTAGCGGGGCTGATGAATACAAAGAACAAAAAGCTGCTTGTTCTGTCCTTAAGCGCTTTGCCTGTATTCTAGGTTCCTTGTAATATTTGTGGGAAAAGCCAAACTGCTGGTGGCAAGGGCATCTTGCTAATTTGTCTTCCTGTCAGTGGTTAACTAACAGTTCTGGGGTTTGATTTTAGTCTTAACTATTTATGTTGGGCTCTTTAACATCGTGTTTTCCTTTGTTCCCTTTCCGGCAGCCTTCGGTAAGAAAGGGTGTGCTGCCAAGGATGCTAGAAGAAATCTTGAAGACCAGGATAATGGTGAAACAGTCAATGAAGGCTTATAAGCATGACAAGGCTGTGACTCGAATGCTTGAAGCTCGTCAGTTGGGTCTTAAATATATAGCCAATTTTACTTTTGGCTATACTGCTGCTAATTTTTCTGGAAGAATGCCATGCACTGAGGTAAGGATTGCAGATAAAAATGTTGGAAAGATCCTAGTCAGATAACATAATATTATTATTTGAAACAAATTAAATACTTTCAGAAAAGCTGTTTTCATTTGTAGTACTGAAAATCAGCAATTTAGGATTTATTTATGATCATCTAGAAAAATATAAAGGTCTTCTTTTTCTTCTTCCCATAGAGGAGCATTTGGAGTTGGCATTTCTGTAGAACTGTTTCCAAAGGTAGATTGGATTATACTTCTAATAGTGGAAATAAAACATTGTAGCTTTTTCATAGTTTTCATAGGAATCACCAGAATCCAAAAACTAGGGAAAATGATCCTGAGCAGTCTTGTTTTGCCCCTTAGATTTTTAATACTTCTAAAGAAGTTTAAAACAATATTTTCTTTATTTTAATACTTAATAATTTTTTATCATTTTCCTTTTAGTCCTTTTTTTCAGGTAAGTTAAGCAACCTTTTTATTTATTATATGTATTTAAACCATGAAATAAAATATATTGTCTCAATACAGTAATTTTCATAAAAAGATCAAGCACTGTTAGACTGTGTTTACCAAAACCTAGTATATGGTTTAGCAGCAGAATAAAGATTTTCCATCTATCTTTAACTTTGCAGATTGGAGACAGCATTGTCCACAAAGCCAGAGAAACGTTGGAGCGTGCCATTAAACTGGTGAATGATACCAAAAAATGGGGTGCTCGTGTTGTATATGGTGATACAGACAGGTAATTCATGGTCTGCTTCCTATAATGTTTTAAAATCATAGTAGTTCTTTATAGATAGATTTTGCTTTTGTCTCAACAAGGCAGATTTGTGATCCTGAAAAGTGCACGTGGATCTTCTTTGGATGTTGCTTACTGTCTTTGCTGAATATGCAAAGTGACTAATACCGAGTTTGCTTGGATTTCTTTTAGCACTTGGAAGGTTTCCTTTCTTTTGAAAATGTTGTGGAAAAGAAAGGGGGGAGGGGAAATATTTTTTCAGTTGTGAATTAATATAAATCTAATTGACCAAATTATTCTTTTTGTGCCTGTTTCTGATGCCATTTTTATTTTGGAAAATAGAGTACTTATAACACAGTAGGCATTGCACCTCGAGGAAGGCACTGTTTTAAGCTTCAGAAGTGGATACAATGCAAAAGCAGCCACCAGAGCATACAAAGATATTATTAAGCTGCCTGACATACATTTTCTCAGTCAGTCTTTCATCTAAATAATAGCCATGCTCTAGACATATTCATCTCTGTTCCACACTTGGATAATTTTTCAGCCATTGGGAAACAAAGCTTGTCTGGCTGTCCTTTCTTAATAGCTTGTGAATCTAGTGACTGACTTCAGCCAGATCTGATAAAAGACTTGACATTTCAAAGATACTGAATTCATAGTGGCTTCATTTTAAAAAAAATTGTTGGAGGAAGGAAGTAAAATCCTGTTGCTGCCCATAGTGGGGGAAAAATGGCGTACCAGAGCTCTTTACAGTTCTTTCCTGAGAACTTCAGTTTTGCACTGCCTGGGAACAGTCACATTCCCTGCCTCACCAGATAGTCACAGCATTCATCAGCCCTTTGGCACTCCTCATCTCATGCTGAACACCAAAGTTTCTCAGATTTTTGGCTTTTCTAGCTGAAGGAAGGGAGTACAACTGATAGCAGCATCCCTGCCTCTCTACCAGGAAACTATAGCTTGTAATTTTCAGGAGCTGTGTTGAACAGATCTGTGCTGACTTCCTGTGTCTGATTTCTTGTAGCATGTTTGTACTCTTGAAAGGAGCCACAAAGGAGCAGTCTTTTAAGATTGGTCAAGAAATTGCTGAAGCTGTAACAGCAACAAACCCCAAACCTGTCAAACTGAAGTTTGAAAAGGTAAAAGGAAAATACTTTGCTTCAAATGTGTAGGGTGTCATTAAAAAAAAAAAAAAAAAAAAAAAAACCACAAAACCAAACAAACAAAAAAAAGCCACCAGAAAAAAAGTTGAAAAGATTTTTCTGAACCCTAATGTACATAAGGATAAACAAGTCATGTGCTGTGCTGTGCTGTTTCTGTGGGTATATTGCAAGCTGCTTAATGCCTCAGGGACCTTCTCAGAGCACTACAGTATGAACAATAAAAAAAAAATTCCCTGCTTTCACATCAGTGATTTGTTGTGCTGGCAGCATCAGGCAGTTTGAATTCCTGTCTCATCAGTTTTTGGAAATGTCTCCCTCAGTTCAGTATTATATACCTACAATTAAGTCAATGTGTGCAACTTAGTAGAGGAAATGTTCACCATCCCCAATTCCAGCACATTAATTACAAGCCTGATATGTATTTGTTAGGCAGACTTAGGACACTTCAGCATATGTCCGTGTGATACTCATACCTGTAAAATGAAAAATCATAGAAATCCATTCAGTAGGCTTCTGGAAGAAATATTAACCACAACAAATCTCTTATAGAAGAGTAAGGCAATGTGTTACCGATTTTGCTGGAAGTTTGTCACTGTAGAGTCATTAGCAAGGTGTTCAGGTCTGTTAGCTTTACTTCAGGTGGTCTGGATATTTTCAAAATACATTCCTGACCCAACAAGTTCATTCAAAATTTATAAGCCTGAGGCAACCTAAACTCACTGTTCCCTCTTCCATGAGAGTCAGGAAGATGTGGTGTTATCCTAGTAACACTACAAAGAGGAAATTGTTTTCCATTCTTTTATTTAAAAGTGTTCAAGGAATACTTAAACAATCAAGAATGAAATAAGAGGTTGGAGAAAACAAGCCAAAGAGACCATGATCCTAAAAATCCATTCCTGAGAAGACTGTTCTCCAAGCACCATCATTTAAAAAGCATACTTTTCCCAGATGGAGATACTAGCTGATTTTTGGCCCCTCCTTATTAGATAAAGTTTGAAAACAGGAAGTTCTAAGCCACTACTTTTGCTAGGAACATTTTCTTCTCTAATGTTTAAAATGAAGTTGTCTTTATAAGAAAGAAAGATAATAGAGTTACATTAGAAATGGTGACAGATGCAATCCAGAAAAGTAAGGGTACTTGCAACAGTTTATATGATGTGTCACTTTCCATCTGAGCTTCAGCTAAATGAAATATAAAGTGATTTAAGAATGGAACACCACAGAATCCCAACTTCCACAGCTGTCCTGTAAGAGTCCTTTGATCTGTTTTATCAGTTGTAATGATTTAACAAAAAAAAAAAAGCAAGCAAACAAAAAAACCCAACAAACAAACCAATGAAGCACAGTATTCCTTAGGAAACCCTCTATGTTCAAATCACCTTATATTCCCAACATATTCCAGATTGGGCTATCTTCTTTCTAAACATTCCAGGTCTACTTGCCATGTGTCCTGCAAACTAAAAAGAGGTATGTGGGTTACATGTATGAAACACTGGACCAGAAGGACCCAGTATTTGATGCAAAAGGCATAGAGACAGTCCGAAGGGACTCCTGTCCTGCTGTTTCCAAGGTAAAGTATTCACAGATTTCTTCCTGAATGAAATTACAATCTTCTTCTTTCATTTTATCTTTGTCCTTTCTCAGAGTTTCTAGTCCTTTTGAGTTGTCTGAGTCTTCATCTGTTTTTCTAGTATGAGCCATTTGAAAGATAAACTGAAGATCTTTTACAGCATTACAAGGACTTGAATTTTACACCTTATCTTTCATCCCCTAAAAATCCCATTAAAAGCCCTTGGCCCATGTAAGTTCTCTCAAAGACCATTCTTAATCCAGTCCACTTTACCTGGAAGTATTACTGCCAGATGAGTGAGACATGCTGATCAGTCTGCCAGTAGCTCACATAAATCTGGTTCAGCTAAGAGTTCCTTTAAAATATGCTTTCTGGCCTCTTTATTTTAAGCTGTGTATTGAGAGGTTAAAAAGAAGTTAGGAAATCTTATTTTTAGCCAAATTAAAATAAATTTATGCCAGTAAAAAAGGTAACCACATAGAAGGGTTTACTAAAGTCATGGCAAAATATTTTAGATGGCAGGGAAAAACATCTTCTCTCCTACTCTGGAAATTTCTATAATTGTTGAAAAAATCTTACTGCTGGAGTATGGATGATGTCATGAAGGATGGGGCAAACCAAGGAAAAAGTTGTCCAGTAATGTGTTTGTCTTTGAGTGGAAGAGATTGCAGCCTGTTGTCATATTAATATCCTAGTTCACCACTGGTACTTTTTCTAAGCAGTGTATTTGTATTTCCATGTAATTTACTCAATTAATTGGAATTAATTCTTTTCTAGTTAAACATACATGTTTTTCTCACCTTTCTCCTTTGGTTGTAAAGATACTTGAGTGTTCTATCAAGCTGCTATTTGAAACACGGGACATAAGTCAGATCAAGCAGTATGTTCAGAATCAATGCATGAAGTTACTGGAAGGAAAAGCCAGCATGCAAGACTTCATCTTTGCAAAAGAGTACAGAGGGAGCTCAGCATACAAACCTGGAGCCTGTGTACCTGCTCTGGAAATCACCAGGTAATGAGATCAAGAAGTGCTAATCATACATATTTCTTATCCTGACCTTTGTGCTGACAAGTTATGGGTAGGAGCTCATAGGTATTTTTTTCTTGATCTTTGTACTGACACGTTATGAGTAGAAGATTGTGGATATTTTTTCTCTTGACTGTCATACTGTCAAGTTATGGATGGCAGTGAGATGTCGCCTTCAAATACTGTTGAGGCAGTTGTCCCTGACTTTCTTCTGTGTGTGAAAAGAGATGGTCCTAGAAAGCCATTTTGTAGTCCTGGAAAGAGCCACATGTTCAAGAGGAAAGTCTTGGCAGGACGCTGTAACAGTGTGTTCACTTCTGTTACTTACAGTGTGGGTTTTGTACAAGGGCTGGACTCTCCGAGTTTACTTACCATTTGTGGTTGTTAGATATGTTACAAATTGTGATAGTGATATCTCTTAGTGCTGTGAAATACATTACCAGGCATAGTTTTTCAATTTTAATAAAGTACCTTACTTAAAGTTAATATTTCATCCTGTTGATATCATTTATCAGTAATAGATGAACAGATAATGTAAGCTGGAACATTTTGTCACCTTGCTTAATACAAAAGGTCTTCCAATTAAGCTATGCTTTTTTAATAAAATAACATCCAAGTCCAGAACTGATAACCTACTTCAAATGGAATTGTCATTTGCTTTCTGAGCAAAGGATAATTCAATTTGAAGCATGTATCATTCTACTGAGCAAGCAGTCTCAGAAAGCAAAGGACAATTTGACCAGAAAGCAAATTGTACTGGAGCTCTTTTTAGTACCCTGGCTGCTCCTTATTAAAATATTTCCTTAAGGAAGGGGTAGCTAGAAAACAGCCTGCATGTAAATCCAAGTGACCTGAAACAGAGCATGTCTGTAGGGTTTGTGTCTCAAGTTCTAAAATTTAGGTCTGATCATGAGACAAAAATGAAACAATTTGGTCCTAACTCCAGTCACCTGGAGAGCAACTAATATAATCAGATGGGGAAGCTTCCAGGCCAATGAAATAGCTATGAATTTGCCTCTGGATGCGTTCTCAAGGCTGTGTTTTGGCAGGAGAATGCTTGCCTACGACCGTCGCTCTGAGCCGCGCGTCGGGGAGCGAGTGCCCTACGTCATTGTGTACGGCATGCCCGGCCTGCCCCTGATCCAGCTCGTCAGGCGGCCCATCGAGGTGCTGCAGGACCCCAGCCTGAGGCTCAACGCCACCTACTACATCACCAAGCAGATCCTGCCCCCCCTGGCCAGGGTGTTCTCGCTCATTGGCATTGACGTCTTCAGCTGGTACCACGAGCTGCCCCGGGTGAGTGGTTTCAAACAAGAGTTAGCAAGTGCAGTGCATCTGTGTGCAGTGTTTGGCCTTGTTGTGACTTCCAGTGGAATGAGGCTGGTAGGAGGCAACAGCAAAGGTTATTTTGTGAAGCAGTGTTTGATGCTCAAGTACGCAGTCCTGATTCTTAGATCTTCTGTGTGGGGTTTTTTTCCACATAGCAAATCTATTTTTTCAGCCAGCCCTTCTGTGCAGGGTCGATCACACTGTCATCTTCTGTTTTCTGATCCCTTCTGTAGTTGTAGAGAATATTTTTCTATAACAGTGTATTTTTAACAGTAACAGTGCATCTGTTTGGCCATATCACCTTTTAAATCTCTGTAAAAGCTGTTGGAACTCCTGTTTTTCCAAAACATTCTGAAGATCTTTCCTCTGTATAGAAAAGGTGGCATGCCCCAAGAGCAGGAACACTTTCAAAATTTGTATCGCCAGAAATTTAAAACCAATAATACCCAAGCATGATTTCCCTAAAAGTTAAAGAAGTCATTGAGGTGCAGGAAAAGAATTAGGTAGCTGGATTTTAGTTTGTGATTCCCCAGACAAAAAGGGATGGCGAAAGACAGTGTATCTGTGTTGTTTGGTTACTCTGCTCAGAGTAGACTTCACAGCATAGTGATACATGGTGTTTCACACTGCAATATAGCATTATAGCTGTATTTCCCAGTATAGCCTTGATTGAATTCAGTTCTTCTTCTTTTCTCTACCTTTCCAATGACACCGTGGCAGTCACCTTAAGTGTCTCCAACAAGCTGTTGTAAAAAGGTAAAAAGAGCCCTGGCTTTCTGCTTAGGCCAAGGAGCAGCAAGGAAGTCACAGGGAGCAGAGCAGCAGGAAAGTGAAGGATAGTACAAAGCAAAAGTCATGCAGCAGCAAGAGCAAGTGCAGAGAACGAACTTCCCAGGGTGATGGGCCAGTGGTGGAGCCTTGTCCAAGGAAATCAGAGCATGAGCTAGTGCCATGGACCAAAGCACTATGGCAGAGCTGTGCCCAGGACTGCCCAGCACAGACACTCGAGGGCAGGCAGGATCCAGACAGCAGCCACTGGGGCTGCAGCCAGGGCATGTTTAGATGCGAATCAGATCAGCACCTAAGAAAGGAACAACTGCAGGAGGCAGAGTTTGAGGTGAGATCAGGAGTTAAGCATGTGACCAAGGATTTTTTGGTTACAGATTCCCTGTGAAATAGGTGTGGGGGAGGGCTCTGATCAGCGTATCACTTCAGGGCCAGTGCTGCGCTCCTCAGAGTGCTGTGATTCATGTTCATAATTTGTGTATGAACGCATGCCCCGCAGCCGTCTTGCACTTTCTTACTCGAGAAAAAAGTACGTAATCTAGGAATAAGGCAAGCCGCTGTCTTGGAAGTTCATTACCTCTTAATTATTTTTCTTAACAGATTCAGAAGGCTGCCTCAGCTGCCTGCACTGAGCTAGAAGGACGCAAAGGCACCATCTCGCAGTATTTCACGACCTTACACTGTCCCGTGTGTGATGAACTGACCCAGTATGGGATCTGTAATAAATGCAGAAGTCAGCCGCAGCATGTGGCAGTGATTCTCAACCAAGAAATCCGAGAGTTGGAGCGTAAGCAAGAACAGCTGGTCCAGGTACAATTAAAGCATTGTCAGATGTCTGTCAGCAAGAGACAGGGGCTGAAATTTCAAAGCAGTGTGTTACTGAATGCTCCCAACAGAAATTGGAAGTATGGTCTGTGTGTTAAATGTGCTGCAGCTTGTTTGCTTTTGCCATTGCTGTCGAAGGTAGGACAGCAGCTGTTACTCTCCTAGGCTTTGTGGAAAGCTAAGGCAAAAGAAGAGATCAGAACAGAAGATACTTTTCTCATTTTCTTCTGATTTTTAAGAGTATCTTATATGTTTTGTAGGTCCCTTTTTATCATGACAGACAGCTGTGAGTGTAAAAGATTCACGCTTTTTTGCATTAAAATAACAGATGATGTTCTAGAAACAAAAACGTTTGGGCCAGAAAATTTATTTATTTAAATGTGTAACATGGATGTTGTTTAGTTGGGGGATTTTCTTGTTACCTTTCCTCTCAATAGGAATTTTCCAAGCTGCTTTTTCCCCTTGAGCTAGAAGTCAATTAAGAGGGTAGCTGACTGTGCTCATGAATATATTACAGCAAAGCACAATGCCTCCCCTTGTGGAAACATATGCATACGCTCACCTGATTTTCAAACTGTCATATTTTATAATAAATAAATATTTTAGTTTAAATTTATTTTTAGCACTAGCACATGAACCATTTTAAAGACTTGTCTGAATGTCAGGGATATAAATGTTCCTAAATCTAAGCATTGATTTGATAGGTTCTCATAGGGTTGCTAAAAACCCACTGTAATTCACTTCTAAAATATGTCATTTCTAAGGTGTGGACTTCTTGCTGTATTTTGTAATATTTGCTCTTATCTGTGTTGGAAGTGGCAGTAAGGGAGGAGATGCGTGTTCTGCAGTTTGCCTGTGGTACTCTAAACCCTTTGCATTGCTCTTGTTCTGGAATAAATCAGAATTTGGCAGACTGGATCAGCTCCACAGAAGGATCAGTGAGTTTGATTAGAACATTCTCTTGTCCCTCCAACAATGCAACAACTCAGCAAGGCCTGGGATCCTTTTGGGACAGTGTCAATGTTTGATGCAGCTGTAAGAACATCTTCTTATTTTAATATAAAGGCATATATATCCTTCACAGCTTAAATTTTTAGCTCTGTGAGATTACAAACATGCTGGAGCCAGCAGAAAACTGATCTAACACTGAGCTGTACATTATTTTAAACTGCACTCAAAAATTACGTGCTCTAGGTTAAAACCATAGACTTCTCCCCTCTACACAAACTGAACGTAGGACATGTCTCAAGTACCATTTAGTTTGGTCCCTAGCATTTAAACCAGCCACAGCCTCTTTCAGAAGAAGGTTGGGTAGATGTAGTTCTGAGATTACAAACCTGGAACCAGCTGTTTAAATCCTGTTCCTTCTGGTCACAGTTTCAGGCCAGAGGACTCGGGTATTCTCTGAGGTGCCACGTGTGGGACTTGGCCAGGAAGGGCTGCCCCTCGCCAGCTATTGTCAGTCTGAGTTTCTGGTCTGCAGGGATTTGGTGCTGATGCAGGCCTGGCATCAGCACGGAATGTGGAAAGAAGGAAAAGTAGCTGTAAAAGCAAAGGGATACAATGTGGGTTTGTTGATCAGGCTATGCAAATGATAGGATAAACTGTGTAATTTTTTAATGTTACAAAACACAGGTGTGGCTGGAAGCAAATTTCTAAGGTTTTGGAAAAACTGTTGGAGGTGGTAAATGCTGCAAAGGATAAAAATAAAATAGCAAAGCAGGAGCTGTTCCTTTTCTAAAGGTATCTGCCTTTGGAAAAACTGTGCCTGCTGGTATTTTGTTCCATCAGGTATCTCACATTAAAGGTATTTTGAACCAGCATTAACAAGTAGTTCCTTGAACAAGGAGAGCAGTGCTACTTATGTGGCCTGTTCTTTGTTGGGATTGATTGACTCTGATTAGGTGAAACTAATTAAAGCTTATCATGAAACGAGTTATTTATTTAAAGTCCCTTTTCTCTGCAGAGAATAACTGCAGGATAAGAGTTTTGTCTTTTTTCACTAGGAAACTTTTATAGGGAGTAAGTTTATCACAAATAGAACACACTGCCCTGCTTAAATCCAGTCAACTTATTTACCTTATTTTTCAAGTTCAAGTAGGACTTAATTAGCAGGATTGAAACCCGAGCTGTAGTGTCCTGCTGTTGCTCTCTGCCCAGTTCAGTGGGCGATGCTGGCAGCCACCCACCAGCAGCCAAATGAGCTGTCTGGCAGCAGCCAAAGAGGCTGAAGCAGAGAAGGGAGCTGCTGTGGATCCCTCCATGTTGGGGAAAAGCTCTGTGCAGAAGGGCTGTGCCTGTTCTGCTGATACAATCTTGAGGATTTAGCAGTCCTTAGTGGTTTATGCCTCCCTTGTGTCATTTAAAATAATTGGTTTGTTTTTTCTCGTGTAATCCAGATATGCAAGAACTGCACAGGCTGCTTTGATCGGCAGATCCAGTGTGTCTCCCTCAACTGCCCAGTACTTTTCAAGCTCTCCAGAGTAAGCAGAGAACTGTCAAAGGCACCCTATCTCCGCCAGCTGCTTGACCAGTTTTAAATGATCTGTGTTACAGGATTCCAGGTGCTATTTTTTTTTTCTTCAGTGTTTACCACACTAAGACTATTGTGCATGGTGCTTTTTCAATTCTCACCTAGTCCAGGATTTCCATTTTAGCTGTTGGGTTTATTATCTGAAGAACAAAGAACGCTTATCATAACTAAATTTAAAAAAAAAAACCCCAACCCGTTTGTTGATCTATGAATAGCTCACTTTTTAAGATGTACAAATTTCTTCTTCCTTTCATGTTTCTAACATACTGTTTTATAATGCTGATGTTGAAATAGCTCTGTGTAACATCTTGTAAATCCATTTCAAAGTAGAAGTCAAGTTTACTTCCTGGAGGAAGGAGCACTGAAAACCTCTTGAAACGATAAAACCATTCGTGTGTGTTCTTGAACTGTCAGTATCAAGACGTGTTACTTATATATTATCCATTCACTTTATAATTTTGTCTGCGAAATATTTTGTAAATACACTTTTTTACTTTTCAAACAACTGAGTAAAATAATGTGCAATGACTTTTATACAGATAATTTTAAAGTTGGTTGGTATATCTCCTCCTAAGTTTTGCTTGATTCCAAGTAGATTGTTATTTTGATCAGACTGTGCAAGCAGTAGTACCATGTGTAGCATTTTGAAACATTATTTTCTAAAAATTGCTGTCTTGCTTTAGCTATTAATGGGGCATTGTGAGGAACTGTGCAAAGACATTTTTGTTACAAACCTGTGGGACTGTTGCAATACTTTAAATATAAAATTTTATTCCATTTTTGCTTGTTTTGTATAGACATTTCTATTGCTTCTAAATATGCTTAAAATATTTTCTTTCCTTACGTACTGTACAGTTAAATCTTATTTGCCACCATCTTGACAAAATGTGTATTTAGAATATTTGTATAACTGTATAAAATGGAAAAGGAATTATGTGGTCAGTGCATTGTTTTCTAAACTGGAAATCATTTTGTTTTAGAAGTTAATAATGGAAACCATATTAAAGTTGAATAAAATGATATGGTAAAAAAATTTATGGGGTCTTTTTTTAATATTTACCCTCAATTTGTTTCCCTTCTCTGACACACACAGTAATGTAAAAACAAGACTGCTCAAATCAAAGTTAAGAATCCAGCTTAAACTTCTGGATCTAAAACATCAGTAGCAATTCTTGGAGGCCTTCCCCATACCAGAAGAGAAACATTTCCAGTTTTCCATTAGTCAAAACAGGACTGAGTTTTGAAAAATAGAACAAAACTTTATTTACATCAAGGAACCTGAGTGCCTTCTCCAGATAAGAATTTATTACAGTCAAGACCCAAGTCAGTCTATTAAATGTCACATTATACAGTACAATGTAAAATCCACACCAAGCAGAATAAAAACTATTAAATATATAAGAGAACATCCACAGATTGTGATACACTTGTATGCAAAGTAACTTAAAAGAAACAAACATCAAGGCATAAAACTTTGCCTGGTCTTGCATTCAAGCATTGGTCAGGTACAGAATAAAAGTGCAAATGCCAGGAGTGTGAGTGCTTGCAGTACAGTCCAGCACTTGGCAGTGCCTCGGCATAAATGAAGTATTAAATGACAGCTGCAAGAGGTTACCTTTCACACTGAAGCAGAGTGCTCATCTTCAACCCATTCCTGGGTTTGTGGACAAAAAGAGGATTATCAAAGTCAGGTATCTAATCTATGGATTAAAGCTCTTGTCCTCAACAGAGAGATGGCTTTTCTAGCATAAGCAGGGCAAAACATTTAGTCCAAGTAATTTCAGTTCCTAACATGTAAGGAACTTAAGCTTTCTGGAGGATCTGTAACTTAAAATAGATCTGCATTGTAAACAGATCCTCATTTCAGCTGTATTTGCCAAGAAGCAATTTACTTGGGAAGGAAATTTAAACTTGTGAAAACTAACATTCATTGTCTAAACACAAGCCTTGAGGAACACCAAAAAAGCCTCGACCAGTGAGGGTGCCTAAAATTGCTGTGAGCTGGACTCATCATTGGAAATGTCCTAGATCTTGTTCTAAACTTTAATTGCTTCAGGCATTTCATTTTCAGTCAAGGGCAGCCCCTGCTATTAAAAGGCTGGTTAGGGGATAAGGAGAACACTTTCTGTCAGTCTATCCCAGTTCAAGTTTAAGACCAGAACTAAGACACTGAAGGCTCCAAGGTCCTGTAAGATGAGTCTAAATTTAGATGTCATCCAGGCAAAGGTCTCCACCCATCAGTAGAAAGTGATTCTACACAGATAATGCTTCAACTTCCACTGTCTTACAGCCACTGTTTTTTGGATCCTTTATTTGTGGGAAAAGGCTGCTCTTACCTTGGCATTCCAGCCTGCTGCTCCATTCCCACTACACAAGGCTCCTGCTTTTTAAGGAGGGGAGGGGGATGAATTGAAGTTACTCACACAGGAGTTAATCCAGGCAGTAAAAAAAAAAAAGAAAAAAAAAATCTTTGTTTTGCGCAATATTTTTACATTTGCTGGAAAGACGCTGGTCAGAAACACAAATAAGTGTGTGTATCTATGCAGTAGATAAGCATCTAAGAGATTATAGCATATTTCCCAATGCAGCTTTGATTTCATTTTCTGGGGTTTTTAGTACTTGATTATGCAAATGATGTAAACTAAACTGTCCATGTAAACTATCCCTGAGAACAGTTGTACTTGTAGGACATTCTGATCTGGAATTTCATCAAAAATTAGCATATGAACTGGGGGAGTTTAGAAGCTTCTTGGTTGCCCAGTATCTTTCTTTAAATAATTTTCTTCTGGCAACATGATCTCAGGTATGGGGAAGCTTTCTTATAGCAATGTCAGCGCAGGTGAAGCTGGGGGTATTGCAGTTCCAGCTGTTTCCATATCTTTCATTGTATGTCCTGCACCTTCTCCATCCCCCTCCACCAGTGGGATTTGTCCTCACCATCAGCTGACACCCCCTTATTTTGCACACACACAGAGAGCAGCGTGCAGGAGGAAAAATGGGAAGAGGAAAAATGATGAAATGCAGGCTCCAGCTGCCTGCATTGCAGCCACTCCCTCTGCCTACCACACTGTTTGCTTCCATGTCAAATCAACTAAGCACACAGGGCCACATGGACTCACTCCTGTCACCTGTGCCTAGGCCAGGACTGGGCCTGGCATTTACAAGCCTTTACCATTTCCTGTAAGCAGAGAGAACCCTCGTGCCACAAGTGAAACAAGGCTTCATTTTAAAGTGCAGGTTCATGCATTGTGCTGGAAAAAGATGCTACAGAAGAAATGTGGCAATAACACAGTGGCATTTAAGTGCCAGCAGCAGAGGGAGAGGGAGGCCCTGCAACATGGCAAGGTGCAAACAAAAAAAATACACATTTTTCACCACAAGTTGATTCTGGCTTCTTACTAACTCCTCAGAAAGGAAAAAGCCATGCAAGCCTAGGTTGCACACTTGGAGGACAAGAGAGGGAACAGAAGCAGACCTGGAAATGCAGGGAACATCTAAGATTCTGTGCTATGTTACACCTAGAGCTCTTTTGTTACTAAATGAAACCTCTTAGTGAGAAAAATACTAACAAAAGTGCAAAGTTAAAAACCCCAAACAAGAGTAGATTCTGATCACACTGACTTAAAAAAATACTTAATAAATATGGAGTTCCAAGTTGACAAATGACAAGATTACTGTTCAGAGACGGATTTTTGCCATTTGCTGCTGGTTTAGGTTTTGGTTTGTTTTTTTTTTTTTTTTTTTGCTCTTACTAGGAGGGCTCCCTGGCATGGCTGTGCCTGCCCAGGGCTTCCTGCTTAGCAGCAATAAACCTACACCTATAATCCATGGCTTCTCCGCTAGGAAGAGTCAGGCTCTGTGCCATCCCCCAAAGAAATAAATAAAACCCAAGTGTCAGCAATCCAACTGACCAGGAGCAAGTAGTCATACTGGAAAGGATTGTCTCACTGGTAATTCCCTCTCCTTCTCAGATCTTCATTGTAACACATTACCCTGTTAAATTCTTGGCACAAGAAGCCAGAGAATTTGCTACAACCTGAATTTAAACAACTGGCATAAAAATACCATATATTAAGCCATCTCTTTTACCTGTAGGGAGCCAGCAAGAAGGATGGAGAGGGACTTTTTACAAGAGCATGTAGTGATAGGAGAAGGGGGAATGGATTCAAACTGTAAGAGAGTAGGTTTAGATTAGATATCAAGAAAAAAATTCTTTGCTCTGCGGGTGGTGAGGCACTGGAATAGGCTGCCCAGAGAAGCTGTGGATGCCCCATCCCTGGAAGTTTTCAAGGTCAGTCTGGATGGAGCTCTGAGCAACCTGGTCTAGTGGAAGGTGTCCCTGCCATGCAGGGGGTTGGAACTGGATGATCTTTAAAAGTCCTTTCCAACCCAAACCATTCTAAGATTACATAGTAATTTATCATCTTCTGCATACATTTGTTGATTTCAGTGGTAGTGCCGTAATTAAAATCACAAATACTTTACTTAGATTTGTTGCCACTGTTCAGTAGGTTGGAATTATGCATTTGAGCAGATAAACAATGACCCATTTTGTGCCCTTTCTCATAAACTGCTTTTAAATGACCCAAAGGCATGGTTTCACTCCTAAGAAGTAATTTCCAGTTTTTTCTTGTCTTTGTCTCAGAACCAGAAATTCATATAGTTTGCCAAAAGGTTATTCAATTTACAGCTGCTGGGCATCACCAGAAATTTTAACTGATCTCCTGATCACACACAATTTTCAAACACAGTAGAAACACTCCTCCTTCACAAGATAAGAAAGTTCAGCATCACAGATAACACATCTCTCTCCTCTCTCATGCAACCATTTTGTGACAAAGGACCTCAGACCTGCACATTTCACCCACCCCCAAAAAAACTGAGTAGTCTGAGCAGTCCCCTTCCTTCCCAGTTACTACAGCATCTCTTCCTTGGATGCATGCCTCATATTTAGAAAACATCTCTTACGTTTTAACAGTTTTGGCATAGCCTATATAGTTATCATGTTGCCCCATTCACATCACTGAGGACCTTCCCACTCCAAGACACATCCTTGCAGGCTGAAAACGAAAGAGGAGAAAGGGCTGGGCAAATGAACACACTGAGCTCTGCACCACTTTGAAAGGATTCCTGAACCACTTGACAACAGCTACAATTCAACTGCATTTCCATTAAAAAAAAAAAAAAGCTTTGACTCTATTCACTCTTCTCCCAGTCAACATTCCCATTTTGTCTTCCAGGGGAGCCACCAGCAACCACTGGAGAGTTGCCCAATACATCATCCAGATGGGGCTGGAGAGAGACTTCAGCTGGAGGGTCCCCTGGTATCTTATGGGAGGTGTCCATCAGAGAGTTTTTCAGTTTGTCATTCATTTCTATTACCTCAAAGTCTGCATCATTCCACTCTCTTACATCCTCCTCATCCTCCTCATCCTCAGTAAGCCTCGAGTCTGACAACAAAGCTGCCCGGGTCTCGCTGTCACTCACTTCTTTCAAGTCATTCTCCTGGGGAACGTTGGCCAGTTTGTACATGATGGGGAAGAGCAGGATTGTCATTGCAGAAGTGATGAAGGCAGTGTACGTGAGGACAGGAACGTGGTGGAACCTGCCTTGGAGATAGCCCACGGTGGCAGGAATGCACATCTCGCCCAGCGCCGCGCCCACCACGAACAGAGAGGCTGATTTCCCCTCAACGACCGTGTACTGCTCGATCCAGGCAATGCCGCTGGGGAAGACGGTGGCCATGGATGCTCCGTACATGGCAGTTCCCGCCCACAGCAAGGCTCGGTAATGTGCAAAGAAGGCCAGGGCTGAAGAGGAGGCAGCAGAGCTGAAGAGACTAATCAGGATCATGGTGCCAGGATATAGGAAAGCAGCACCGAATATCGCCACTCCTCTGCACACGGCAAATGCACCCCAGAAGACAGAATTCAAAGCAGCTGCTTCACTTTCTTTCATCTCAGCAAAGACCATTGCATAAGTAAATACATAAGAGCCATAACTGACCTCTGCTCCCACATAGAACAAGAAGAATAAGAACAGGAGACCAACTAGAAGCCAGTGGTATTTGGCAAGCACTCTCTTCTGTGCAGAAGCCTTCAATTTGTCTTGAGCTGAGCTGCCCTTTGAATACAAAACAAAAAAGAAGATAGAAATGAAAAGAATGTATGTCCCTATGATAATATAGGACCACAAAAAATCTCCATCATGATGGTCTTTCAGTGCTGATGTAGTTGATGCAGCTGATGCTGTCGGCACAGACTTCAGGACAGACTGGTTTGTCTTTTCAGCCCCTGGAAGTTCTTCAGATTCAGAGCCCCCCAAGGCCATTTTAGCCAGGATCGGAGCAGCAAATGCACCAGCAGCAAAACTGAAGTGCAAAGCCTGCAAGTGTGGCCCAGCCTCTGATCCCCAGGTATTCAGTGCCACTACATTGCCACCTGCAGATCAGAGAGAGAAAGATTCATTTTAGTCCAAGACCAGATATTGTTTAAAAGAAAAAAAACAAAACAAAAACAAAACAAACCATAACATGTATTACTAATTCAATGTACAATAATGCCAGGTTTAGCAAATACAATGTGCAAAACAGCAGTTAACTGAAATTCTGCCTTAAATCCATGTGATTACTTGAGCTTCAGGAAGGTATTCACAGCAGTCAAAACAAAGAGTCACGCAGCAGCTTAATCCAGCAGCAATGGCCACACATAACTGTGCCAGGGGAGGTTTAGATGGGGTATTAGGAAAAATTTCTTCATGGAAGAGGGTTGTCAAGCATGAGAACAGGCTGCCTGAGGAAGTGGTTATGCCACCATCCCTGCAGGTATTTAAAACGCACATGGATGTGGCATTAGGGATATGGTTTAGGGGTGGCCTCAGCAGTGCTGGGTTAAGGGCTGGACTCGATGACCGTAAGGGTCTTTTCCATCCTAGTTGACCCTATGAGTCTATGGTTCTAATTACCATATTTGACAGTTTGCAGCATTTATCAGCCTTTTTTAAAAGGGAAGTTTAACTGCTTCTCATTTCTCTTAAGTATCAAAAGCAACAACACCCAGTGCTAAGAATCAGAGGCCTCATTAAACAACATCCCAGGAAAAATAACAAAGCACTTGCTTCTGATGGGCTGGGCCCACCCCAACTGCATTCAAATGACTTTCCAGAAGCAGAAGGGTTTACATCAATACCGCTGCAAACACCAAACTACACCACCATTAGATCAACAATAATGATAGGAGTAAAATCTCAGGGAGGTGCTGTGGTAGTTCAACAGTTTGGAAAAACTTCTGTGACCAGCACAGAGCCTGTGGTTGATGGACAGGTCGTCAGATCAGTTCAATAAGCTGGTAACACCTCCGTGATGTGAGGGGCTTTGCAGCAGCAGGGAGCTGGCAGAAGGGGGTTTTACCCCTCGCTGCTGACACAAGAAGCCCGGAGGTCAACGCTGAAACCCCTCTGGAAGGCGGCACTCAGTGCCCAGCACACAATGAAAACGGGGTAGAGCTCCTCACCCAAAAGGGGCTGTACCTTCCTGTCGCTGTCAGGCAGGCACGCAGGGAAGGCAAAGAAGTAAAGAGAGGGGACTCTCTGTATGTGTTCCACGGAGATGTATTCCCGTGAAAAGACAGGGACAAAGAGGCCAATTGGTGGGAGGGTCCAGGGATCTTATACTGGGTACAGAATAGGTGGGGAAAGGGATCTCAGCAGGTGGGATAGAGACAAGTAGGCGGGGTGGACAGGAAGGGAACCAATGGGAACAACACATAGGAGGGACTCAGGGAAGGATCCAATGGGGCGTCGAGGAATAAAGAACTTTCTAGAGCTAATACATATTAAAGAAGAGAAATTAATATACATAGCTTCATACATAAAAGAGGGAGGGGAAAGCATTAACCAATCAGGGGAAAACATGCAAAAGACAGAACAAGGGACTCATGGGTTCTCACCATGACGGAAAGTTACATGCTAAATTTGCGTTGCTGACCGCCACCGCTGGGTGTCTGAGTTCTCCTCAGGAGACGGAGAGGCTGGAGCCACTTGCACTGCTACAGTGATACACATATTTAAAGAAGGAGGAAATGCGAGAAGTGCCTTTCGTTTCTGCTCCTCTGCTGAGGGGTGGCGAGGCGGTGAGCCCCGGGGCCCGTCCTGGGCATGGCAGCGTGGGGCCAAGCCGCCAGGAGAAAACCACCCGGAGCTGCAAAGCAGCCGTGAGCAGCCGAGAGCAGCCCGAACAAGATCAACTTCTCAGCTGCAGCTTAACAGATACACCAACTTCCTTCCAAGTCAGAGAGAAGGGAAAAGGGAGATCACGTTGAGAAGAGGCCAACACGGCGGTGCCACGGTCAGTGGGGGAAGGGAGAGGTGGCGCTCCCAGCGCTGGAGCTGAAGTTCTCCTTGCAAGCCCTGGTGAGGACTATAATAGAGCAATTTGTTTTATCCCTGTAGTTCATGAGATGAGGTACATGGGAGGGATGCAGAAATCCATGTGCAGCTCGTGAAAAAAGTGCTCATGCCAGAGCTCACAGATGTTGTGAAAGGCTTTTAGAGATTGAAGAAGAAAGCCTTTGCTTTCAGGCTGGAGTAGCTCATCCTTAAAAGAGTAAACCCCCATGACTCTTATCACCCATGAGAGTGGTGTGGGAAGACTGCAGGATTCATGGGAGAGAGATTTTTCACTGCAGCAGATTCCGGCAGACTGTTGCCGTGAGGTTTTGAAACCACGCTAGAGAAGTTTGCAGGGAACTATATTCTGTGGGAAGAATCCCACAGCACAGCAGGAGAAACTCTTTTCCTTAAACATAAAAAAAGACTCTTAAGAAGTGAAACACTGACCAAAACCCCATGTTTGTTTCCCTTGCATGGTTTGGTGGAAAGATGGAGGTATTGGAAGAGAAAGGTGTTCTGAAAGTTTGCTTTGGTTTCTCATTATTCTTTTTACTTTTAATTCTGCCAGTAATAAATCTTCTTTATACTGTTAAGTCTGAGCCTGTTTTGCCTTGAAGTTTTTTCCATTTTCCTCAATAATCCTCATAAAAATGAAGTTCCGATTTCCCCTTCTCTGCTTAACTATAGCAGAGGCAAATAGATTTCGTGGTGCTGGTGCCTAACCAGTGTCAAACCACCACAGGTGTTTTGAAGTAGTCCCTCAGAAGAATGCAGGAAAACAAAACAGCAGTCACATTCCTGTGCTCCAGTACAGCAGCCCTTGTTGCTCAGCACTCTTCCAAATCAATTCAGCTTTGGTTTACTGTCTTGCTCAGAGTTTCTTCTGCTGCTCCTGCTCGGGCTGGGAAGTCTCCCTGCCTCTGAGGTCTGATCCAAGTAGTACACCCACTGAAGGTATTTTTACCATGAGCTGACAAGATTTTCCCATACAAAGAATTTTTAAACCAAGTGCCATGCAAAACCATCTCTTCACTACTGGATCCTGTGCCATGCTCTTTTACATCTTAGCAGAGCTCCCTCAAACCCCACAGAATTAAGGCAGACAGTTCACATGTGCATCCAACATTCCTCTGTGTTGCCAACCAGCCAAGCCACCACAGCCAGGCCTTGGCTGGGATGCTTCCAGAGCTGTTTGGGTGGCTAAGCTAACACATGAGTCAGCTCTTTCTCAGAAATAACCCTGCCCTGAAGGTGATTAACCAGCTCCAGTAGTATCTTGCTGGTTAGTTAGCATCCACAGTCCCCTGCAGTAGGGCAGCACTCAGCACACACTGCTGGGATCTCGAGAGAGAGGTGCCAGGAGTGGCTGCCTGGGATTGCTTCACCATCACGTGCTACAGCAATGCCAGAACACTCTGCTCACTGATGTACTTTTGGGCATTTCCTAATCTCTGTGTGCAAGTATGCCAGCGTTTCCCAGGTGTCTTAAGCGTGCCCAAATCCCTTGCTGTGGCCTTGCCTCCTGATGCAAAGTGCCTGCTAAAGGCAGCCATCCGTAACCCACCTTTTCTAAGCTGTGCCCAGGGGACTCATTTCTGTGGGAGTTCATTTTTCATACCCCCAGTGTAACTGACCTTTCTGACCACACCTGTAGACATTTTCTCTGCAACTTCACCAACACATCTCAGGATCATAGAATCATTTAGGTTGGAAAAGACCTCTGACATCATCTTCCTCCAATAATAAGCCTCTGCTAAGAAACTGGGTTTGAACAGCTTTCCAGAAAAAGTGCTGGGTTTGGGGGTTTTTTTTGCCCAGGCCATTTGCAGTATGCACATGCCACAGAACTACAATCTGGAGGACAGAACAGATTTGTATTCCCAGCCACCTAAGCATGGCTGGCCAAAGGTGGAAAATATCCCTTAATTCAGGGAGATGGGTGCCATGGTGCTGTGAATCCCCAGCTGCTGCTGAGCCAGCTGTAGGTGGGCAATTCTTCCAACAGCAGCTCTAAGAATCCCTCTCTCAAACACCAGGGCTTTGCTCAGGACTTACGCCCAACTAATGCTAATGAATATCCTGACCAGCTTCCTGTAGATGAGTAATTTAAAGAAAACACTGCTTAAAGAGAACAGGGCACTCCTCTGCTTGTAATGACCCACTGAAATGCAAACTGATCTTGTGAAGCAAGACATACCCACTCCCCAATCCCTTAAAGGGAGGCCTGTCATACCCACACAAACACTGGAAGCCTCAGGACCAGATTAATCCAAGAATCACAGCCAGGTGAAACAGCTCCCCTTTTTTAATTCAGGATGTATCACAAGAAAAACCAGCAACTGTTTTGGTATGCTTGAAGTTTCCAATTATTTTGGTGAAAGAACAGTCAGACCACACAGGGTCCCTTACCTGTGTCCAGAATTCCCATGGAACCTCCAATAACTGACATCAAGATTGTTAATAGCAGGGATTCCTTACACCAGGGTATCCCATAAAGACCAGCTGTTGTTGCAAGCATGGATAATGCTGGAAAGGTTAAAAAACAAAACAAATAACTCACATACTACAGTTTCCATTTAAATAACACAGAAGACCAAGAAATACAAATAAATTCATGATTATTGAAGTTACAAATAATCCTAATAAGTGATGCAATCTAAATATCTCAATCCATGGTTCGCAGTAGCAGCTAGAAAGTTCAACAGATCATTTTCCATTTGGAAAAAAAAGGAATTTCATCAAGATATAAGCCCTGCATGACAAACCTGTTTGGCTAAAGTAAAGGGAGCAGCAGCTCCTGCTAGGACATTAAGAAGTCTTCTGGAAATTTCTGCTTTAGAAATGTGACTTCACTACAAAACCAGTAAAACATGGGTTGAAACAGTATCAAGTCTATCCTCTGAGAACTGCACAACATATAATTTGGCTCTATTTTTAAAAGAACCCAAATCATTAAGCTCTTAAAATACTATAAAGTAAATGTACCTTGTCCACAAGTGACCTCCACATAAAGATGCTGACTTTCATTTATAGTCTGTTCTCACATGAGGGGTGTATTCCAATGGATCTCTGGAGTTCTAGACAGAACTACAAAATTTCTCATAATAAATTTAGCAGCAATTCATTAACTGTATTAGTTAGCTACACTTACAACATGGCATTTCAAAAAATATTTTTTAGCAGATGGAAATTGCTTCTATTACCATTTGGGAGGAAGTTCAGCAGTTCAATTCTGTGCTTATAATTACCTCCATTTAAAAATTACCTGCAATTAATATCTTGAACAGACAGTATTAGGTTATTAGAAAGCTTGTTCAGCTGTCTGTATTATTTTTCAAATCAATGCATGATCACAGATGCAGCAGACACATAAAAGATCAATGGGGGCTGATGTAATTAAGAATTTAGGTTAATTCCAAACAAAACCAGCAATGTCCAGAACCCGAAAGTCCTAGCAAGATACTTGGCCTACAAGCCTCAAAACATTTTGGAAGGTGTGCGTGCTGAGCTGTGTGAAGAAAACACTAGAGATGGGCTGTATTAAGTACAGCTCCTCAAGTGCCCCACTGAGACCTGGAAAGTAACTTCTCAGCAAGTGCTCAGTTGTCCACTTCAGCTCCACACCTGAAGATTGGCACTTAAAAGTTTCCTTGACAAAGATGATGTTTTCAATTTTTCCTCAGTATAGAGTTTTTCTTTGTAGCAGAGTTCCAGCAGTTGAGACATGGGAGGTAAAACTACACAAGCCAAAATCTCTTACAGGCAGCACCCAGATGATAAAAATGAGAACAGGTTCAGTGGTTCAAACTGTGGTCTTGCCATAAGCACTACCAAATTTGAAAGAATTAGGAGATCCATCATTTCCCTAACATTGTTCACAGCTATCCTCAGGGAAAGAAGGAAATACTAAACTATTTCAAGTTAACGTGCACTTCTACAGGTGTGTACTGATTCCATTACAGAAGGTAAAGTCTCAAATGTGAGACACAGGCAACTCTGGCCTTGTCAGGTGCACAAGGAGGAGGCTAAAGGAAACCCACTCTGCAGGTGTTCTGGAGCAAATTACAGAGGGGAGACTGGGTACAGGTATCTTAGAACAGTGGAAAGTGGGATCTTCTCATTTTCTATGGACTGACCATGTGATTATAGCACGGTCCTTAAGGGAGGCACAGTTCCCTGAACAAAGGAGGAAAAAAAGAGCAAGCCCTGGTATATGTTTTAATCCCTAATTTAGAGCACAAAGGCACTTGAAAGGGCTTCTGCTGTTTTAGGTGTGTTCTGAGAATCTCTGCGGGAATGAGACACTAACACAACTCTAAAAGGAGCCCCTCCTTTCTGGATGTTGAGTTTGGCTCCTGGCACCCTCACGGCTGAGCAGCCCCGCTCTGCCTGGACAAAGCTGGTCCTGTGCTCCTACAGGAGCAAGTTTCCACAAGTCCAGAAAACTGTAAAGATCATCAACTGTGGTTCCTACAGTTTAAATGTTCTCACCATTACAGACAGTAATTAATGTTTCCCACTTTAAATAAGTTAAAATTTGGCTAAGACCCTCCAGTCAAAATCCACAGACTTTTGTCCAGTACACGAAGATGATCGTGACTGATGAGTGTTAAGTAAGGGAAGGGTTTGAGAAAGCTCCCCCCATAGAAATGCGGCTCAGCGTGGCTGCTGGAGGTTTCTGCTGCACACACGACAGCCCAAACACATCTTCCTGTTTCACGTTTTGTAGAGTGTCACTACAGAAGCCTGTATGTTCCAAGAGTGCCTACACTGTGCACATTACTCGATACAAACTAAAAAAAGTCCAGTTGTCCAGTGCAAGGCAAAGGCAGCCTTAGGTCAATCCACGCAGATTTTGTCAGTTCAATGCCGTTCCCGCTGCTGGTGTGCCCGGCGGGCCCGGGCTCTTGGCAGCGGTGCCGCGCAGCAGCAGCGCCCGGCGCCCGCGGTGTCAGGAATCAGACCGGGCGGAACATGGCGGCAGCGAGCGGCACCGCATCCGCGGGGATCTGGGGCGAGCAGCACCACAGCCCACGGGCCCTCCCGTTCCCAGGGCTCGGCACCGCTCCGCAAAGGTGACACATCTCGCTCTGGGGCTGCTATCGCTGGGGAGAAGCCCAAGTTGCCCCGGACAGTGTCCGGCGGGGCAGCACTCACCGAGCAGCAGAGTGGCGTTCATGCAGTCGAAGAGCACCCCGCCGAGCACCGACCCACCCAGGTAGCCCAGGGACCGGCCCACGAAGATGTAGTAGATGTCGCTGACGTTCTTGCGGACGTTGGCGGCCAGGTTGGGGAAGGTGGGACCCAGCACCGCGATGCTCATCCCCTGCAGGGCAGAGTGCGGGGTCACCTCGCCCGTCCCAGGGAAGGGTCCGCACCGCCCCCCGCAGCCCCCGGACCGCCCTCGCTCATTCACTCACCAGCCCCAGGAAGGAGGCGCAGAGCACCCCGGTGATGCACCAGCGCAGCGCGGCCCCGTCCGCGCCTCGCCCGCAGCGCCAGCCGCCGCCCCCGGCCGCGCCCTCGGCCTCCCGCGGCTCGATGAAGCGGACATGCAGCTGCCGCTCGGCCTCGGCCATGGCTCCCGCCGCCGGCTCCGAGGGCCGCTCCGGGCCCGGGGAGCGCTGCCCCGCCCCGCGCACGGCGCTGGGAGGAGCGGGCGGAGGATCGGGAAGAGGAGCGGGAGGAGCGCCGGGCTCGGCCCCGGGGGACGACACCGCCTCCCCCTCCGCCGGGGGCTCCTCTTGGGAACGGGGCTCGGCGCTGGGGAGCGACATGCCCAGGGCCGCTGGCACTCCACACCGCTGCAAGCCTGTGCCACAGTGCCTGGAGATGTGCCTTTATAAACCAGCATTTATTACTTGAATCTGTGTTATCACTCAAACTGCACTCGACCTTTCAGACAAGAGATCATAAAAGATCTTTGTGTTCTACAAAGACTGTTATGTCACACTAATAAAGCTTCTCAAGAGAGAGAAAGCTGCTGGCTCTCCTAAGGACAGGTATTAAAACATGCCCGGTACTAAAAGTACTAAGTATTAAAACTACATAAATTCCCACCACTCACGTGGAGCAGCTCACAGGCTGTGCAGAAAGTCTCCGTTCATGCTCCCTGTCTGGCACTGAGGTGCTGCTCCCTGTAAGAAAGGCTCTGAGTTTCACCATACCTGGTAAGTTTAAGCATCACAAACAACTCAAAAGATGATTCCAAACTGCACTGCTTTGTTTTGTGAGTTGTTCATAACAAAGAGATACTGGGGTATAACAGAGCATGGACAGGGAGCAACCCATTGCCGTTTCTCCTGGCACTGGCAAGCATGTTGCAAGTACCTTCCTGTTCAGGAGAGCCTGGGCACATTCAGGCATTTAAAAAAAAAAAAAAAAAAAAAAAAAAAAAGAGTAGTTGCTTGCTACAAATAACACTGCCTGATAACATTTAAACCTGATCGATCCCACATTCGTACCTTTGCAAGAGTGCAGAGTCTGAACCGTGACATATCTGCAGAACACTGCTGAGCTTCTGGTCATAGGTCCAGTGGTAGAGACAATTCCAGATAAAATAATGTCAACTACAAAATAATAGTAGTCATACACAAGTCAAACCACATTTCTAGATGTTAGTATTTTGCCACGTTATAAAAACAGCTTCATGAAAAAGGTACAGCAATATTTGAAATGTCTTCCCCAGGCTTCTCCTCATTGTTGTCTTACACACCTACAAAGAAGCTTTGTACGTTGAGAGTGTACAAATGGCAACAGCACCCAGACACTTATAAAGGTTTTGGGCATCTTTTTCAAATTTTAATTTGAACTACAAGCAGCCTAGAGAATAACCCCAGGTGAAAAGGAAATATTTCACCCATATCATCAGATATATTTATTAAAGAACTTAAATATTTGGCCCTAGTACAAAGGAAAGGTGAATGAATTCCTGGGACTTACTGAAGCTGTCAATGAGGAAACACTTCATGTTTCATACTGCCAAGGTAAGTCAAAGGGAAATTGGCAGCAGGCCAGTAAATGATTAAAGGTCCCACTGAATTACACTAGCAGTTCATGAAGCAAAATCAGAATTCTTTTGAAACACCACTCAAGCTTATTTTACCACAGTTTCCCTCCCTCCCTCAATTTGCCTTCTGCCTTTTGTGAATGGAGGTGTTTCTGCAAGTTTGATATTAAGCTCCAGAATGGAAAATAGAGAAGATAAATTTTTCAGAAACAAGCAACTCAGTAGTTTAGGTTTATAAATCATTAGTCTTAAAATGGATTGTCAGTGCAATCAGAATGGAATGGGTTGCACCATATATTAATTTAGGAGCAAATGTAATGGGGACATTTCAGTCAGACCTCAGTGGCAATAAAAGCTGTAAAGACTTTTGTATAAAAGTCTGCACACTAGATTAAAAAACAATCAGAATACAAGATAGAATTATTTCTCAAAATGATAAATTTTACACAAGACTAAGACTAAAAACGATGCATGCAGTAACAAATGGAGCACTTAAGAACTACCATCTTTATTCTGAATAATTTGAGACTAATCACAGTTACTTTAGCACCATGAAAAACATTAAACATACATTTTTTACCTTCTAACAAAGCAGAACTTGAAAAACTGGAGTTAAGGCTAGCAAAACATGTATCCTTTAATATCAAAAACAACATACAAAATATGATGTCTATAAAGATGCTTAAACATGTCAGTGTTGTCAATATTAGCAAACATTTTGGTATAAAATCACTCTAATCTTAGCATATGCACTTCCAAAACATTACAACTGTTGACACCATATATACAGACTAGAAGGCATACTGCACATATGCCAAAGTTTACATGACTAGAAACTCACTGGCTGGCTGGAACTCTAATGGTGCTGGGCTTGTCAACAGGGAGACACACAAAGAAAGGGTTCATTTCTCCTCAGCCATCTCTCACATTCCAGTACTACACCTCCCCTAGGGAAATGCAGAACATTTGTGCACACCCTGGCCAAAATACATTGTATTTATAGATACATTCACACACACTTAATAGCAGAGGGTCCTTTCTGACTTCTGTAACACTTCCAGCTCTCCAAAGGGGAATCCAGACCCCAGACCAGGCATCACCTCTGCTCCCTGCTCAGAGGGCCCAGCTGAGCCCCTCTGCAAGCAGCAAGGGAGGGAACTGCCCCCCGTGCCAGCACAGGGAGAACCCAGCTGCTTAAGCCAACCCATATGGATGACCTGAAGGATTGTAGCACTGATTCCCAACGTGACATACTCCCTCTGGAGCTGCAAGGAAGTACCTCCTGTCCCTTTGGCATGTACTGCCTGAGGCAAGGAACTCAGCAGGGCACTTCTGCTTTTCAATGGCAGCGTCCCTTTTTTTACACCACGAGCCTTCGATCAAAGCGTCCATCCGGTACCTGCGAGAGCTGCCTCCAGTAAGGGTGACCCAACCTCACACCTCCCACCGCTCCAAAACCTGCCTGCTCTGCCAGGCTGTGGCTGCTCAAGGGTTTCATCCAGGGAAGGCTGGAAAGTACCACCCATATCCAATGTGGGGGGCATCAGTTTGACAATCCAGTGTCTCTGCAGGGAGGAGGGAATGTATATGCCCAGACATTATGCATGAAGTGCCAAAGGAGAACAGTGTCAGTTTGTCTACCTCATCTGATGCCAAATACACCCTGAAGAAAGGCCACAGAACAGCTGTAGCATCTTTGACTTGTGGGAGCAATTTTCAGGGACAATAAATGGTCACTGGAAATAAAATTAGAAAAATAATTTAAATGCTAATGCTGAACAAAGACCTGGATGCAAGAAATTCTAACTACGTTATAATTTGAAGTCCGGGTTTGAGACTTGTACAGGTGTTCAAAAACAGCCAGGACAAATCCAACAGTACTTTTTTAGTTATACATTGGATACTGTTGCATAGCTGAGATGTAAATAAGAACCCAAAGGGTTTCCATTATTTCAGACTCTTTGCTGAACAGTTTTCTCAAGATCAAAAGGATCTCATACCTACTGAAAAGGTATTAAACCAATCAAACCTTGCTCAAAATTAGTATTGGTTTCAAGATCTGGTGTATTAAATGACAGCATCAGGTAGGACTGGAAATGTCACGCTGCCATTTTAAGTGAAACTCTTTCTACTCATCTTCTTCCAAAGATTTATCCTGAGAACATTCAATGAAAAGATAATTACTATGTTTATAGGATAGGAGAATAATGTCTATGGAAGGTACTCAAACTGCTCTCAAGAGAGAGATATATTAGAATGATTTAAGGGTCTTCTTGAATTAAGCTACTGTTTTAATGTTAGAATCTACCCACAACAAGATTAAATCTGGCATGATTTGAGTCATCAAAATAGGATTTCAGCAGGTTTCCCATGAACAGGTTTTCACACCTAAAAATAAATTGTTACAAAATCTTATTTACATTTATTCCATTAAAATAAAATTGAATATTCAGTCCTTTTCTCCACTTTTGCAATATTCAATATTTTAAAAAATAAATTTACTAAATAGTTGCTATTTGTGTAGGGTTTCTCATGTTTTAGTTAGTTTGGGGATTTATTTGCGTTTTTTTAAAGAGTGTCATCTAACCTCATTTTTAAAACCCTCAAGGCATACAGAATCTAGTATCTCTCAATAAGTTTCTCAGTGGTTGGTCAGCCTCAGCACAAACAATTTGAGCTTGTTTTTCATCTTACCTAGCCTTAGGACACAAACACCTTATGCTTTTGTCCAGAAAAGAGCATTTGCTACTGGACATTTCCCCCACAGATACAAGCCAACAGAAAGGATGCTAACAGAGTTCTTATGCAGTAATTTGCTTTATCTCCTCTGAAAAGCCTTTCCAATTCTAGCATTGCTGCAAAACAAGCACTGGAATCAGAAATGGGTTTGTTATTCCGACATCATCACACTAGCAGAGCTTCCTTACCCCTAACTCTGCTTCCCTCTCATCCAACATCCCACTCAGTAGCTGGTTTTACCATAGGAATCACTCCTAAACAATTAGTCATTGTACCCTCCTCATGAAGTCATGGTTTTTGTAGTTTTTTGGTTTGTTGTTTTCGGGATTTTTATAAATTTTATGCAATTTTAGTTACTCAAATATGAGAGTTTGGATTTTTATTTTTTTAAAACAGCATGGCAATAATTAATCCGCACTATTGTTATACCATTTCTGTGTCATTTGTAAAACTTAAGAACAATTATTTTCTATACTCTCCCAGATAATTTACAGAGATACAGAGCAGCACGTTGGGAAGATGCCATAATACACACCAAGATACCTGGTCACAATCATTCAAATTGCACCAGTGATAAAAAAAAGCAGCAGCTTTGTTTTTGGTATAAAACTCAGGACTAAAAACACATGAAATGCAAGATCTGTGATTAACACTAATTTTCCATTACAGAACAACAAGAAACAGGAGTCTTTTACCACACTTAGCCAACACCACCTTCTGCATTGCCCAAATGGAAAATAATACTGAATATCACGTTCTACAGAAACACTCCAGACAAGAGCAGCATTGGCTGTCAGCATCACTTTTGTAATGAAGGCAGTAATTTTAATTAACACTACTATGTATATTTTAATGCCTATTTTAGAAGTACTTACAATGTGCCAAAGCACAAGTTCCAATGAACCTGAAGGGACCTCGGTTTTACAGACTGGCTTTATTCACCACCCCCCCCACACACACCTCCAAGTCCCTCCACATGTGTCTTTCTAACATTTTAAGATTCAATTCTTTTAGACCTCATTCATGCAAAGTAGGGATTGAAATTCTGCTATATAAAGAAATCTGAGCTTTGGTCTACAGTAATTAGGATGCTTAGCTTGATTATATTTAAAGAACTTCTGCCAGTTGCTAGATGTAAACATTAAATGCAATAGTATTGCTGTTTTGTATGGGTTTTCTGAGCAATTTACTACAACACTGGAAAAAGAAGAATGAAAATAGAAAAAACAATAAAGGTTATAATTTAAAAAAAGCAAAACAGTATGCCTCCATGGTTTATGTAAAGAACAAGAACAGTTACTTATTAAAAAAAGCACTTAAATATGCATTTTGTCCAGATCACATTTAGTTTACTCTTTACTATGACAGTTTTAAATGAGGCAACAAAAATCATTGAATGGATATTAAATGGTATTAAATGGACCTGAAATAAAGAATGACTACGTATTCCAGTGATTGCTGAACCATTTCCATGGATAAGCAATGTGATTAGAAGTGTTTTACGATAAACTGAAAAGCAGTGTTTTCATCTCTAAGTATTATGCTTTTAAACATTTTTCAGAAAAAGAAGTTACTTGCTTGACAAACAGTGCATAATACCTAAGAATACAAAAGCAATGGGGACATTTAAGATGTTAAGCAAGAAATAGGACATGCAAAGACATTTATTTATATTTGAATAAAATATGGAGCCATATAACCTACAGGCAAATGAGCACAGCTATAAAGACCTGTAATAAACCTGCATGTTCACTTAGTGCAAAAATCTTTAATTGCTGAATGTTGTTTTAATAGCTCGTGTATATTTCCACTTTAAAAACAACTTGGTATTGCACTTAGAATGTATCCTTTAAAGCTGTCTTGGTTTTAAGAACAACAAAAAAAGAAATCCTAACAAGTACAACAGAATAATTTGAAATTTAGTCTAATTCACAATACTGCTCCAAAGAATTAATCAGTACAGTTTCAAAACTATCTACTACTCTGAGTTTTGGCTGAAAAAAGATTTATACACATACACCTTAAAGGCATTGCCTTCACCAAATAATAATAATAATAAAAAAAATTCTATTATTCAGCAGCTTTACTTCTGAACGTGTTTGCACTTGGAGCTTGGTTTGCCCATATTCAAAACCTGAGCCCATCAGAAATGCCATCCTTAATGTTCTTTGTCTGGGTTACTGTGAAAGGTGAATGCAAACAAGTGAGTGTTTCAACAGTTGTTTAATAATTTAGCTTTCTAATGAAAAAATCATTTTGGCAAAAAGATGCATATTTGTGTTCATGATAGAGAATTATAAAAGACTGTAAACAGCATGAGAAACTTCAAAAAACAGATCAGTCATAAGAGCTACTACATCATCCAATATGAACACCCAGGGGTGTGCCTGCAGTGGATGGATCATAGGTACCATTGAAGAATCCCGGGTCAGTGAGGAAAAACAGCTTTCACATTTCCAGAAATCAGTTCTGATGGATTAGAAAAATATTCTCTTCACACACAGAATCACTACACTCGTACACACTAAAGCTACAAAACTTCAAATATCTTGAAAATGTGGCTTGAAATCAAATTTAAAGACTTGTCCAAAAAGTTCAATGGTATAAAAGATTCTTGTAGCAGTTTTGCAATTTGAGCAATAGTTCAAGACTTCTTCAGTATCGTATAATATCTTCAGCCAAAAAGTAGAAATCTAGCTTCAGTAGGAGGAGGTCGGATGGTACAGGGAAAAAAAAAAAGAGGCATCAAAGGCCAGAATCCAGTTCTTTGACTGGCTTTTCTGTCGTGTCTGACACCAAAGTGCTTTCATTTTCCAGCATTTTCTCAGTAGTTTCTCCATCAACAGGTTTTGCTCTCTCTTTCAACTTCTGCCGTTCATGGACCCAGGGGATGAAACACAAAATAGCTCCTCCAACGAGGGGAGGGACTCCAGCCAGGTAAAATGCTACATCATAGGTGCCAAGCTTATCCCGCAGCAAACCTGGAAAGGCACGAAGTTACCACTCATAAATAAAGGGGCCTCAGGAATCTACAAAAACCAGGTCGTGGCTTCAGATGCAGAAACCCAAGAGCTGGCACAGATTATAAACCACTAGAGCCTGACAACCTGATGGCCAAACAGAGGTGTACATGTAGGTAGAAAGGTATTCCAGAGTTGATCTGGAGCAGTAATGAAGAGCTCAGTATGTCACCTCTCAACCAACTAAAAATTGCTTAATTACCATCCACTAAAAACATGCACCATCTTTCCTATTTGAAAGTTGCTCATCTGAGCTTCTCCAGCACTTGTATCTTGCCATGACTTACAGAAACTCTCCCTCTTTTGGTAACAGTTACCTTTGATCAATATGCCCATTCCTCTAATTCTAGATATGCTCCATTTATTGCATCCCTCATAGCCTCTTATTAAAAAATGTGTTTTCCAATAATTCACTCTAATTGCTCTCTCCAAATTCCTCCCATTAGTCAAATTCTATTTAAGTATTAATAGCTGTAACAGTATATCCAGATCAGGAAGCACCTACTCTGCGCTGTTCCAGTTTTAAAATTTTGTCCTTTATAATGCTGCATAGTTCAATTACATCTTATGAAGTACCTTTCAGTAGCACTCACCAGACTTCAGGGTAAATTACCACTGAAAATCATCAGTGGTGAGGAATACAGCTTTAGCTATTTCTACCTCCCAAGAACTTCCAAGTTTTCATCTTCAAAACCTGTACTTTGTCAGTCTCCCACCAAAGAATGAATAAAGCCAGCGATCCTACGCATGAGGAGCAATTAAATAGACCAGAGCCTTTATTCTCACAATGGTTTTAACATGAGCAAATTTTGGAATCCAGTTAAATTTTAGATTTTAATTTGGAGCCCCTCTAACACAAGCAACCAATAGGCCATCACTTACACAGCACAAAAAATGTCAGGTCCTAAATCCAACTGGAAACCTATCTATTTTTATTTTGAGGAATGTTTCATACCTGCATAACAATGAAAAAGACTGAGCAAACTTTGAAGAGCGAAGTAAATTAACAACCCATGAGCAGCAGTTAAATTCACTGTATCTTCTCAAGCACACACGAGAAAACTTCAACATCAGTGCTCTGCACATGATGCAGGAATGGGAAACACGGCCGTGCAAACATGGTAACATTTACACCTACAAACCCTGTCTACACTCACCTGCAATGGGTGGACCAACTGTCATAGGCACTGACATGAGTCCAAGCAGAAATCCAATGGCCTGGGAGACATCCTGGGCCCCAACGAGCTCGAAGGCAATCGGAGCCATAATGCAAATGAAGCACCCATCAAACAGACCCATGAAGAGACAGACAGCAACAAGAGCTCCAAAGACATTGCACAGAGGAATCATCATAGACATAAGCCCAATAAAAAAGAATGAGGCCACCTAAATATGAACAAGGAAAAAAATACAAAAACACATTGCACCAAATTTGCAAATCGTAAGGGACCAGATGAACTTCCTTACATTAGCAGTGAATTAAACTGTCTGCCTGTATTTACTTTAAAATAATCAGTCTCCATGGATTACCACCATCAGAAGTTACATAACAAGATAAAACAAACACATATAACTCATGACAGGCAAAGAAATCCCACTACCCATTTTGGAAGCTTTGAAAATGCACTTGTAATCCATCATCCTACAGTGATTGTGTAAGGTCATTCTCTCTCATTTGTGTAAGGTCACTGTTTTAAGTAAAAATATCAGTATTATGAGCAGTTTTTTCAAGATGCTTGTATTCAACAGAAGAGAAAACATTACAATTTTTCTATTAAAAAAATATCCTGATACATTGGTGTAGTCATTGCATACTTACAGAGATTTTCTAATATAACCTGAGATTATTTATTTGTTTTAGATAAAGGAATAAAACTGTCTTTCAGCAAAATTAAAAAGAAAACAAAAGAGTTTTGCCTGTGCACCATCCATGTTTCAGCATTGGAAATCAATGTCCCACCTAACCACAATAAAACACCAGGCAATCTAAATTTCTTCATGGTAACAAATACTCCAGCAGAAAGGTAGTTCTTTCCTAAGAATTTTTTATTTCCATAATGCAGTGCAGACAATCCCCACAAGATGTCTCCCTTGCTATTCATTTTAAGAGACCACATGGAGATCACCTCATGGCTGCCAACATGAAAGTGAGCTCTAAGCTCTTCCAAAATCCCACACTAACACTGCTAGTTTCGCAAAAAATATCATTTATAAGCGTGGAGAGAAAGAAACGTATATCCCCCGTCATCTCCAAGCTTCAGCATTTCCAGAAGCCAGGACTCCTTCTGCAAAATCTCCTCAACTAAGCGCCTCAAATTCCCATGGCCATACCCCTGGTGTACTACACGTAGAACACATTTGACACCAAATTAGTGCCTGTCAAAGATCAAGATATCCAAAATCCTTAATAGAGAAACATGGGTTAATTTTGTCCCCTTTCTACAACCATTATGAAATCAGGCAATAAAGCAGAGAAAGCAGAACCTAGAGAATCCCCAAAGGTTCTCACTCACATGCTAATGATCAGTAATTTCTTTCATTTCCAGCTGAAAACAGCCGGCAGGAAACAGACATTCTCTTAGCACTAAAAACAAAAATCACAGATTCATGAACTTTGCACCAAAGGCTCCTAGTATCAAAAACCATACACTGAGTTTCCTAGAGTTTTGAAACTTCCCAAATTTGAATCTCCAATCGGTTAATTCTGCTTACGTATTAACAGTACCCAAAACCAAATCCTTCAGAATACACAGTTCTGAAGGAATATAGAAACAATAAAGACATACCTGTAAATAAATTTTTTTTGCACCAGGAATATAATCTGCAACTCTGCCAAAGACCAATCTGCCAACACCTGAAGTAATGCCCAGACATAGCAGAAGCACTTCTTCTGGCACACTGTCACCAAATCTGTCTTTTACATGATTCATCTGTTTTAAAAGAGAAAATAATTTTGCTTTAGAGTTAAAAGATAGACCTTGGAAAACTTGAGTCAAATAGAAGTAATCTGTCAATCTCAGACTTACAAACTCAGCTACAAATGGGCATCTGACTTACTCTGCTTTTACAGATTTTAAAATGCAGTATTTAGTGCAGTACAATAAAAACAATCTGAAATGTGTTGTTGCTTTAACCACAATTAATGAACTTAATTCAGGAAAACAAGAAGGCTTTAATACAAAAAAAAGCAAAAACAACCAAAGTGTTCTCTCCAACCACTCTTAATTTACTAGCCATAGATTCAAAGTAACACAGAAGCCCCACGGGCTGTTGCTTCCCTGACTGGGGCTCTCTCAGGTGTGCAGGACTGAGTGATTAATGGAAATCACTGCAGTGCTGCTCTGTGCATGAAGACAGACACACAGGCTACCACACTTGCAACATAGCTCAGGGCAGGAGCAAGCAGCAGAGAGCTGGAGACCAGACAGTGCAAGTAGAAGAGGCCCTCCAGAATGTCTCATCCCAACATCCATAATGTCCAGGGGCAAGGAGGAAGAGAGGCAGAAACCAGCTGCAGTTCCAAACACAACAGCAAGCACTCACTGCCACGAGAGGGTGCAGCTACAGCAGCAATGAACACAGAAGAATAATTTACCAGCCACTTCGGCCTGAAGAACTAAAGCAACTGATCGATGCTCCTGGCAGCAGGCCATCAACCACAACAGGATGAACTACCAGTGTCAGTACTTTCAACTTTACAAGTCATGTTAAAAAAAAATATATATGTATCACCAGACTGGCTTGATGGATTTGGATTTTTTTAATATTCTCTCTACTTCCACAGTGGTTTTTGTTTGTGGGCTTTTTTGGTTTTGTTGTTGTCTTTATGGTGGTTTGTTGTTTTGTTTTGGGTTTTTTTTGCGGGGGGGTGGGGGGGGGTGGTTTTTTAATCAACCCCAAAGACCAGAAAATTATCCACAAGAGATTTTTTACACTATTGCTTTTTGGAACATGCTTGGCAATACCAAATATGACAAAGTGGGCACTAGAAGATCATTTGCACAGTCCTGCAATCTCTGTGCTCGTAAGTAGTTCCGAACAAGAAAAGTAAAACAAGTAAAAGCTCAGAGGTGTCAAAGAGCAAACAGAAGAAACTGATTTTAAGTAAAGATGTAGTAAGAACACTTGAGAGACAAGGTAACCTGACGGGCTGATATCACTGAAAACCAGAGAACCCTTAATTTCCTATCTATAAAATGAAAAAGTTCCATTTTTAGTAAATACTTACAGAGCAAAATAGTCTAGATTCTTTCCTGGCCAGAATGTTAATATACAAGCTAAACCCGTTTTTCCAGCAAGAAAACAGGACTTGCTGAGTAAGAACAATTTTCTTAAGTATAAAATCTATTGGGTTTTTTTTTAATGTCACAGAATGCCTATTGAATCTAATATTAATTTGTCCAATATAACTGATTTTGTAAGAAAAAAAGAAAAGAGGTGGTTTATTCTAGTTTTAAAGAAAAACTTCTAACTTAAATTGAAGACAGGTGCTTGCTCTGTTTCTTTCTTTGCTTTGTAAGACACATTTGGGAACAGAATCTGATGCAATTTTTTCATTTGAAATGACATTTAAACATAAAAGATAAGCTATTCTACTTATTCCCTTTCTGCCGAAGTTGAGAAAAGAAAAAGCTGACAGTTTTCCCACCCCTACCTTTACGTGCCTGTCAACACCTGCTGGCCCTGCTGGTGAGATAAGCCAAGGTGTTCTTTACAATTTTTGTCACCTGTTCCACTTCCAGGTTTCTGCAGCCTCTAGACTGTTTAATTAGCAGGCCTGATCCATCCACTCCCTGGAGGCTTTTCAAGGGGCAAGATAAAGCTCTACATCTAGATAACTATTAACCCAGCACCTGCAACTGAGTAACTGGATTTCTCAAAGTAGCACAGAGGGTGAAACGCTGCCACTCTTAGATCAAGGAGGGAAAATACTGAATCAATTAACTCCTTAAGCAAGAAAATAACCACTACTCATCCCAAACTTCAAATCTTCAAATTAGTATTTATTTTTGTAGCCTTCACTGTTCTTAAGCACACCTATAACCTTAAAGAAAGCTTCCAACTAGACATAAGGAGAAACATTTTCCTCAGGAAGGCAGTGGCACAGGCTGTCCAGAGAGCTTGGTTCACTCTTTCCTTGGAGGTTTTTCAGGACCAAGCGCACAAAGCCCTGAGCAACCTGGCCTGATCTCTCAAAGCTGATCCTCAGATCCTTAACAGCATAGTCAATCTTCAGTGACACAGTCACCAAGTAAGCTGTAAGCAACAGCAGTATTAACTGTCTGAAAATACAGGGATTCAGGACTAATTCAGTACTGCAATTATAACTCTACGTTAAATATATTTATGAAGTAGCTCAAGCAAGATTCAGATTTCCACAGCCTTTTATCTGTTAGAACTACTCAAAAATCCCACAACGAGCAATTGCTTGTGAACCCTCTCGGGCATTAATGCTCTCATCCTTGCAGAACTATACAGGTTGTAATTATACAGCTCTTCAGCAAATGTATACAGCAGCCAAATGGGGACCCAGGCACGCAAAGGCCAAAGCATTTCACTGTCTGCTGTGCCTGTTCTCAGTAATGTAGCTGCCTCTTCACTCAGGGCTGTGTGCATGCCGAGTTGCAGGTCTGATGTTTCTGAACGTAGAAAAGACCTGGTTGGTTCATGCAAAATTACAGTCCAGAGTAGCATGGCGGCTTCATTATTTAAAAATGTAATTTATCTTTGTACAACCCAGTTTTCCAAATCCAGATATAGGCAATGGAGACTAGAACTGAATGCATCCTTGGCACCAGCATTCTGCTTTATACCTGTGCTCTCTACTATCAGGGTAACACACACAGATCTTGTTGTCCAAATTCTCATTACTGTTAGAGTGAGACTAGAAGAAATATCAGCCACTTGGTAGTGGCTGGAATGCAGTCTTGGTTGACCTCTCTGCAACCAACCAAGACCCAGCTTTTCCTAAGACCTTCCTTTCACTGCACACACATTTCAGCTACATTCACGCAGTGAATCAAAGACATCAATCTAAGCAAAGCTGTAGCTCCTTTTTTTCCAAACACAACCTGAATCTGAAAGAAGTGGTTATGAACTAGTAAGAAATAATTCTGTCAACCACTTTCTTCGCATGAATATTCCACTTCAGGGATTCCCAACCAAGCAAAGCTTTAGTAGGCTAAATCCAATAGTCTCTCTGACCAACAGAGATGGCCAACAGCAATATGTAACCTAGGAAACTCAAAGCACATTAAACCCACAATTTTCTTCAATTACTGATGCAAGCCCTGATGTCTGACACTTTCACTGAAAACAAGTGTAAGGCTAAAAGGAAATGCTTACAGAGTACTGCTGGTACCATTCGTATACTGGAGATATTTTTCTAACTGCTCCAAATTAAGTTTCTTGAAAGAGCTGAGGGGGTTTGGAAGCCTAGAAGATAAGGGGCTCATGTGCATGTCTCAAACACTGATAGCCAGATAGCTGTGGAGCCAACCAAGGATTGCTGGTAATAACAACCAAGGACTGTTGGCAGTAACATACTGTGAAAAAGAACAGGATGTGGCTGGAGAAGGGGGCCATACAGAGGCAGGGCAGCACTCTTCCAGGACAAATGTCCTTGTTCTGGCTCCTGGAGATAAGCACAACAGAATGGTGCAAGGACAGGAATGAGGACGAGAAGCCAGCATGGATTGTAGGGGGGAATCAAGACCAAAGAGCCCTGAAACCCCCAACCAATTTCCAGGAAGGTCTGCAAGAACAGACCGTGCATAAGTTTCTCACTTTCTATGCAACTTAGTTATCTCCAGGGCAGAGAGAAGTGGCCCCACCAAGTCCAGGTGGCACCCTGGCCATCCCATCAGCTGGATCAACACTGTAGCCAGGACCGGTGATATGTTTCTTTGCAGTGAACAGTGCTGGATGATTGGAAGTTTCAGAAAGTGCTAAAAAGCAGAGCATAAGGTAACTCTGGATAAGTCACAGTTTATTCTCCAACATACGGACTCACCACAAAAATGGGGGGTAAGGATGGCGAGAAACAGAAAAAGAAACTTGGTTGCCAGCAAGCTTTATGATCCTGGGCACCAGGAAGAGCATTTAATGCAAATACATTTCTGGTCCAGACTCCACCAAAGAAACTTTTACTGATGAGCAAAAATCCAGCAAAACAAGCCAGCAACTCCTGAACTTCTACAGAAAAGATGATCTTCATGTTAAGAGACAGAAATAGAAATAGCATTACTAATACTTAACAGGGATCCATTTTTAAGGGAGTGCCAATATCCTGAGTTAATTTCTATGAAATGTGACTGTAGCTGCCTTCACATGACAAATATGCATATACACATCTTCAAAAAATTCCTGCTGACACACTTGCCCCAACAGTGGTAATAGCTCTTTTTATCTCTTGTCAATTTAAACTATGTAAAGAACAAGGAGAAAATTAAATAAGGTGATTTATTACATGTCAATAGGGAAATTTTCTCTTATTCCACTGAGTAAAGCAGATTAAACATAATAATTCATACATCATGAAGATTCAGAACAAGCATCACCTGAATTTCTTAAGTAAAACTGAACACAACAGTTAACAGGTTAACTGTTAAGCCTATTTAACATAAAAACCCCAAGCATTTAAAATTCAAAAAGACTCAAGGCTGACAGTTACACAGTTAAAATGGTTTTGCAGGTTTTTTTTTTCCAAAAACAGCAAGTCCTAAAGCCATATGCCCTAAATAAAAAAAAAAAATTTACAAATTTAGTAACTGTTAGTGTTATCCTAAAGAGTATATGAAGGAAACCAATGGCTTGGTGTGGCTTGAGCAGCAGCAGCAAGACAGATAAGGCATACACACATCTTTGAAAGCCCACAGTGACTGAGCACAAGGATGCAGAATAAAGCCAGGGATCCACAAGAACTGAAGTGTTATGTACACAAGGGACAAGAGTTAAATTGTTGGATAAAACTTATCCTTTTAAAACATTTTTTAAATTACTCCTATTTGTGACTACAATCCATAATTTACAGTCTCTGTTTCTTGTGGCCTACAGCAGTGTTTCCAGGGCCTATTTTACTCTCGAAACTCAACTATGTCCAAAATAAGCTACTATCAGCACATCCTAGAGACTTACAGGTCAATCACATTAATTTGAATTTCCAGAATAACAGCAGAAAAGGAAACAAAACCAGAACGATTTATAAACATCTAACAGGTAACATCACAAACTACGGATCAACACAGATTTGTGGGGGGAAAAAAGAAAACAAACAAACAACCCTAATTTCTCTAAATTCTCTCTGCTGCATGGTAGGTAGCAAACCTGGCCTACACAGGGAAGGGCAGATGTAACAAATCTTGACTTTGGCCAGCATTTAGGAATTCTCTCAAACACAATTCTTAGAGCTAGTTTAGAATACATGTCTAATACAAGAATAATAATAAAATACGTCAATTCAGGACATGACATGACCTTTATGTACTGCTCAGTAACAGTAAGGCCTCAGCTGATTTTTTTATGTCCTGTTTTGTTCATTACTCGTTATTACATGGACCATGTGTACAGAATACAAAAGAAAGACCTGGCAACAAACAAATTTTATAAGCATGGCTTGTGGAAAAATATTTTTAAAAAGAAATATTTTAAAAGGTCCTACACCAAAGTAAGCTGGTACTGAAAAAAAACTTGGTAAATTGGATACCTCCAAGTCCTATTTTCTATGATTCCCAAAGTGTTTTCTTGGATGTCTTAGAATAGTCACAGATACATACTTACTGAGTGTTACAACTTAAAAATGCTTCATTTAGTTCTAGCTTGGTAAAACTCTGCTGCACATTTGATTAAAAGGAAACCTATGACTGAAGGAAGCAATTTTCTAACATTACCACTTACATTACACTAGTAAAAGCTTAAGTCATTTTTTTCAAATCCTTGTGGCTAATGTAATAACGTTATCAGTTTACAACTTCTGTAATTAAAACTGAGTACATTATATGATATGCTATGATTAAGAAATTATGGAATATCAAAACAATGGATTAGGACAGCCTGTACAAATACTGTACAATGCTATTGTCATGTCCTAAGAGAGGCTGACCTCCTTGCTCAACAACAGCATCTGTGCTACTTATATCACATCTCTTAGGACCAGACTCCTTAAACCGTATGACCTAGTCAAGTAAAACCTAAACAGATTCTCTATTCAACCACCACAGAATTCCCAGGGCATCCGTAGCACTTCACTATTAGAGATGTACATGTGGACATGGTCGCAATCCCCTCAGCTTTCACAAACCTGGGTGAAGCACCTGACTCATTCTACTGGGGAACAGCAGAAAGCTCTCAAAGTGTCTCAATTCTTCAAGGAAGTCCCAAATACACTGCCAAGTACCTACACCAGGTCAGGGCCTTGAGAAATTGAATCAAGTAGCCAAATTTTCATTTAAATCCCAACAAAAAGATAACAATGATAGTCTCTCCTCCTCATACAGAGTTACAGTCTTTACTCAGGATACAGACATTTATGTTCCTTTTTTTTTTTCTGCCTGGAGCAATCCAAAACCACCTCTCCTTTTTCTAGGAAATATTCTGCTCAGCAGTAATGACAAATTTAACTCAATCATCAGAAAAGAACCTGAAAAATAGCTCAGAGCTTGGCAATTACTGCAATCAAATAGAAAGCTAGGTTCTGAGATCTCCTCAATGGAAGATTTAAAACACATGGTAAGAAACTCACAAGTCTGATTAGGACTTAAAAAGCAAAGAGATTTTCCATACAGCTCCTCTTGGAGCAGGAACTGGACACAAAAGGTGGTGTGTATATAAGTGAAGGAATTTGGCAATGAGTTTTTGCTACTTTGTATGAGGACAGCAGGGCAAAACCAGCTGTGATCTCAGGGTTCTGGGCACGTGAAGAGTTTGAAGAGCTCAGTTCAAGTCGTTTCAAGCATCCAAAGACAGGATTTTGAGTTTACCATTAAAATAGCATTAAAACAAACTAAAAAAAAAAAAAAGGTTAACTCACTTTGCAATTTACTCTGACTTTGAACTGTATGCTCCATCTGCTATCAGAATAGTTTGTATTGTGCCAGAGTACATGAAGTAGTGTACTGTTAGAGACTGATACAAAGGAAATCACAGTGAAACTCACACCTTTCAACCTGCCAGTATTGCACAGACCTGAGGAAGACTGCTTTGCTCTTATCCTTCAGGGTCACTACGTAGTTTGTGCCTGAGCATACCTGCTACCTAATTTATTTTTAAAACTTTTGTTTACTTTTACTTATAAAAAAAAACCAAAAACCAGAAAACCTTTGCTTTATTCTTTTTTGTTTCTGTTCTTTCTGTACCTATATTATCTATTTATCTTCAGTACTTATTTGAAAAACACATCTAAAATATGCTTTCAATAGCAATTGCAAATATAAAGTAGGAAATAATTTCTTTCTTTTCCCACCACCACCCCCAACATCCAAAGTGGATGATCTAACCAAGAATAAATACTGCCAGGTCAGCATTAAGGAATACTGGAAAAGAAATGGGTGCACAGGATAATGACAGAAGTGGGAAAATAGAAGTGGAATAAAGGGGGAAAATTTCACTAACCTGGGCAGTCAAACTGCAGCAGATGTTGAGATCTGAAGGGAGATAAATGCAAAGATTAGAAAGGCAAGTAAAGCATGGGGAGCCACTGAAGACTTTGGGTCTCAGAGATATCTGCTTAATAATTACATCAGACCTTTAGAAAACCAGTGTCTTGTTAGTCTTCCATTGGAGAAAGAAATCTGATAGATTAAGTGGATGAGAAAAGTAAGGATGCTAAAATCAACAGCTATACCTAGTTTTAGCTTTTTTAGATTACCTACAGTATAGAGAAACCTGTTTGACACACAATTACTGTTAGTACAGGACATAATTTAAAAGATACTTTCCTACCATTACAAGACTAACAGCAGATTCTGGGAAATAAAAGACATTTTAGACTTCAGACAGATTATTGATGTAGGAGATCTGAAGAAATGAAGAGGTTTATTGAACAGCAGTCCACAAAAGCAAGTGAATGGAGTGATGGAGGCTGTTTTTTCCAGTTTGAGTAAAAAAATATCCAGACACACCCATTAGATATTAAGCATTATTTTACACAACATTCTAAAAGGAGCAAATTTATGACCTAATACAGGTGGTTCACAAAACACAGACAGTACTTACCTTATGAGAACTGATGTGTTATTGCCTCACAAGATGTGTTATGTGTATGCTTTTACTGTGGATATACAAATTCTGTATGTTAAAGTTTAGAGATTTTTGGTTCCTAGAAGCCTTACAGTATACATCAGACTCTTCACCATGCTCTGCACTCAGACATAAAGGAAAACATTTAGCTCTGTGCTTCCATTTGTCTCCACTGTGGAATCCAGGAGCATAAGAATTAAAGGGAGGAGAGAGGTGTAAGATTAGGACTTCACATACAGTGCAAAACCTGAACAGCTTTGCATATTGCAAGGTAAATCCTTTCTACTATGGCTCCTTGGGCAAGTCTCCCACTGCAGAGAACACAGAGCCACTGCCACTGTCTGTGGACAAGGGCAGAAATTAAAACATTCATTTCTCAAATGAAGATATGTAATTTAGAGATGTCACATCTGACAACATTTAGGGAACACAACATCAGTGTGTTCTCCCCTCAGGAGAGGCTTGAAGAGTTACAGAAATATTTGTAAGCAATGGTATGGATGATGATTAGGGTCTTGTTGGGCAGAACATCGAACACTGCAGTGAGATTCATCCTGACTATCATAGCTTATCCCAATATGGCAGCTCAGATCTGCCTGAACAATCTTAGGTGGTTTCTATACCCCCTTCATATTTTTCCAGTATAATTCTTCCTAACAACCCAAAGTTTTTACCTGAGGAGAGTGCAGTTTACAAGTGGAAAATATCAATTTTTCTTAATAGGCAGAATAGATAGAATATTTTGTCCTGAAAAAGTTTCAGAAACTTGCAGAGTACATGGAAGTAAATACAGCTTTCCAACTACATAGCAAGAATTTCAGACAAGTTCCTAGGCAAACTGTGACTACAGAGGATCTCACAAGAACTTGGCTCTTCATTTCTCCAAGCTGATTGCACAAGACAGCAGTTTTTATTGGCACATATTCTAGGGGGCAAAGGTTCAAACACACTGAATTTGCACAGCAGAATCTGATCTCTTATTAACTAAAACAAGGCACATCACTGATACAGAGTGAGAAACAGGCAGAGACAAGCCAAAATAGGTGGCTCATAAAGAACAGAGCTGAAGGCCAAGTCATCCTCAAGGCTCAATTTAAAAAGGTACTGCAAGGTGATAAAGTAGCTGTAGAACAGTTAAATCACACAAAAGACACAGAACTTACACTACAGAACAGAAGGTGGGGAGGAGGAATAAAATCTGGCAAAAAAAGTCTGCGTCATCTATAATCCATATCAGCAAGTCCTCCTTGTTAATTACGATATTTCTAAAGCAAAAAAGACTACTTTCCTTATCTAAAGAGCAGGAACAAAATGGATGTTCCAGCAAAAGATAGGAAGCATGGACCAAAAGACAGCACTACCTTTTTGTCCAAGGATAGACTATGTGGGCATAGCACTAGACTCAGCAACTTCAAAGTGACAAGATCTGGAGACAGACACAGCCACCCAGAGGACAGACTAATATTTATCCAAGTTGTCTGATTTTGCAATGCAGCCAAGAAAATAAGTTTGTTTATACACATGAAAAAGTTCTTATGACTAACATGTACTCAACAGCGACTCTAACCAGCTTCATGACTCTCCCATGAATAAAATTGCTTGGAAGCATCTTTACTTTTCATTCTGAGACACATTTTCTTTTCCAAGAATCTTAGAGCAGAGTCCAAGGTGATGCTTTGTTTCTCAGCAGCAGTGTCTATCTTTTCTTTCCCTAAGCATTAGGTCTGCAATCTGCACTTCCCTGTTCCCTGAAGGTCCAGATGAACCTATTCCTGGCACATGCAGATTACAGAGAAGCAATGAGGCATTGAATCTTCAGCATCTATCTATGGAGAACATTAAATCCAGTACTTATTTGCCTACCAAGACAGATTCTAAGAAAGCTGTTGGAAAAAATGGCCGCACACAAACCATTTTTTCATCTCTTAAAACATGAAGCCAACAAACAGAGAACACGTGCACTCCACATAGCTACTGCTAACCAAAAATCTCTACATATGCAAGTATGTACCCACTGTGGAATAGGAGCATGGATAAGCATCAAAAGGAAAAGTCAGATTTACACAGTAAATTAAGAAATAGGCAGCAAAGCAAGGTGAGAAACACTGAAATCTTTTTCCTGAGCTGTTCTGAAGTTTTAAGACTACAGTAAGTGTCATGGTAACTTTCACACTGCATATCAATTAATGGGTAGCTTTGTATACAAGCCTGCAGCCTTAAACCGTAAGCCTAATTTTCAAATATATCTAGTCATTCTCTAGGAGTATTTTCTTCATAACAAATACTTAAACTTAGAAAGACACTTTATTAAGACACATTTTTATTGCATTATCTACCATCCAGTTGTTTTGGTTTTTTTAAAGTAGAACACATAATAAGTATGTGCACTATTTTGTTCAACTACTTGGTTGTTAAATTCAGTTTTTCATCCTGCAAGTTGTCAAATACTATAAATAAGGCAAGACCTATCATTAGCAAGAGGCATTTAATAAAAGTAACTGCTAAATCAAACCATCCTTGTGAACACCCCAAGAAATTCCTACAGGACTGAAACACTGCACTGAAAGTATTAAGACGGTATTCTCAGTCCTAGCAGTATTCTTCATAGTGGCTGAATATTGCTACATCAAAACAACACAATACTGGCTCCCTTTTTGTAAGTGTGTCATAATTAATATTTTCCTAAATTCATACTGAAACCTGGTAACGACTTTAGTCACTGCTTAGAGAAGATTAGGCAGTGACAACATCCATTTTAAACAGTATTTTTTTCACCCTGCTAAATAAAGCACAAAAAGCAACCACATCTTGTAAGCTACCGAGCACGTGACCTTGTATCAAATTTTAACAGAAATGACCCAACAAGCTCCTAAGAATTAAGGATGCATGATCCTGATTAAGTATGTTTTAAGGGTAAGAGAACAACACTAAACCCTTTACTTCAGACTGCTGAAAACCAGAAGAATTCTCTATTTATTATCGAAACAAGCACAGGACAAGTGGCACAGAGACTATGTATACTTTCTTTCAAATAATTTCATCATTTACTTGTGAGACAGTCTTTACTAAAAAACACTTGGAAAGAGCTTTTTCCACTAATTCCACAGATTGCTGTTGTAAATTCACAATTTAAACCGAAATAGACTAAACAAGGATTTTATTTGTCTGTCTGCCTACTTTAGAGAGGCATCAAAAAAAAAAATTTCAATCACTAGTTTGTATTGGTTTTAAAATTGAGAGGAATAACAACCATTTGATTTAGTAATCTTATGACTTATCAGTTCGTTCTTCAACAATCTCAATTCATGCTGAAAGTATATAATAAACAAGTCAAAACTTATTTATAGTCTTTATAACCCAATTCTCAAGTCACATGTAATGGAACACCTATTAACAGAATTTGACACCAAGTAAACTGGGATAAGGAAAGCTCCCCCTTTTGGTTCTCCCTTGCAAGAGCCAAAAGGAATCTGATGCCTGGTATCTACCAGTCAGGATTCACGTCAAGGAGCTGGCAAGAGCTACCAGTTCCTATCTAGCATGCCATAAAATCAATTTGTTAATGCATTTAATTTTAATTAGAGCCTACTTAATGAGCAGGTTGTTTCTTCGGTTTTAACAGCTTTTACTCCACATAGCAAATACAGTGCAGAGAGTTAAACTGCAAAGACTTGGCTAATTCTGTTATTCCAACACCCAAAAATGTTTTTACTTCTTTCTTACTACAGGTTTCACAGCATGTATTCTCCTTTCTAACAGGCTGCAGAAAATGCAAGAGGCACGAACAGAGACTGGGGCTGGCCCAGAAGCACACAGAGACCCTGGCTGGGACCTCAGGAGCTCCTGTGCAGTGCCAGGCTGGCAGACAGTGACTCCAGACAGTGACCACAGCACACCCAGCCTGCAGCCCCCAGCCACCACGGGCCGAGCGGTGACACACAAGGACCCCAACCCGCAGGATCTGTGCCACCTGTGTGTCATCACATGGTCAAGAGCAGCCATTCTGGAGGAAGCTGTCTTTCCAGGTGGGAAAAATGGGACTTGGTGAGTACAGGTACCAGGTCAGAGGGCTAAGAGATTCAGAGGGCATGACACTCACTGTATAAGTATTTTTTTCTTAGGGCACTTGGAACCAGCATCCCTGTCTAGCAGTCTGGCTGCTCTCAGCCCCCCCAAACACTGGGAAAAATTCAAGAATTTTAGCATAAAGAAAGCTGTCACTTGTCTAAGGATCATATTTCCAGTATAACTAGAGTTTTAAAAATACAATAAACAACTAAACAATTGTAGCTTTCATTTTCAAAAGCTGAGGAAAGTAGTCTTTGGTTTGGTAAATGAACCTTATTTTTTCTTATAGCCTTTGACTTATTCGTAAGTACATACTTCTGTGTACTTCTGGAAGTACATAAACTGTGGCTTTTTTATCAAAAGCAGAAAAAACTAGGATAAAAAACATCCAGAGCTACCCACTTGAGCTGAAGTATCTGTGTTGAAGGGCACAATCCATGCTGTGCCTTCACAAACACTGATCTATTCACTTTCTCAAATACTGATCCACAGGGACTTGAAGAAAAATTAAGTATTTAGATACAAGTAAATTAAAATGAAAACTTGTGGGTTTCAGGGAGAGGTTTTGACAAGAGTTTTACTAAGAGCTGGTGAAGCTTCCCCTCTCAAAGGGGGCATACAAAGCACGCATCTGTCTACTGTTGAAGATTTTATGTTATGTTATAAACATTTAAGCATCATGATTTCTCTGAAACTCTGAGCAAAAAGAGTATCTTCATATAATTTTGAGGTAATCTTTAAAATATTAGATTCTAGCAGTACACTGGAATAAGTTTTATAGTCTTACCAAACACTATATTAGAAACACTCTAAATCAAATTGTTTTCCTATACTGGAGTTTTATTTCATAAACAGAATTTGTGCCAATCTGATATGGAGGAAGGAAAAGCACTCACAGGAGTGAGAGCACCCTATAAAAATTATATTATTATAATGAGTTTTGTTCTCTGCAAGTCAACTAGCTGCTTTAGTCTGATTTATAAACAGGAAGCAGTAATACAAGCACCTTCATAAAAGAAATCACAAGCTTTTTGCTCAACAAGTATATTTTAGAAGTTCTTTCTGCCTGTTTGTATAGCCTTATTCTTCAGTTCTCTGCAAGCATTAAGAATCATTTATTACCTATCCAATAGCTTACTCCACAACATTTGACTTCTACTCCTCTAAAGATCATTTTATTTCGAAACATCTCTACAAAGCTTATGGGGAAATAGCACAAGACATCATCTGGATTGTATAGTCCTTCAAAATAGTCTAATTTGAAGAGTTATACAGTAAGATCTACATTATTAAAAACTAAGTTACAAGAACTAACCATTCATAAAAGTCAGTTTACAGCTGCTCAAAAACACACTAGCCCCCACCATAAGGTAATTTTAAAAATAAATATATGATGCAGAGTCAGTAATCTAACCAAATTACCAGAAAGCTGTGACAACCACTTGTTATATTGCATTGATGCCATGAAGATTTTTTGCCTTTTCTTTTATACCCGTTATACCTTTTTACAATTTCTGTATTCCTAGTGCTTTTGCCTACATTCTTGGACTTGTTTGTCAAGCTAAGAGACTAAACATTTTAGAAGCTTCATAGCTAGGGATCAGTGTGCCCCAGACCCCAAGGTCCTCTCCAGAACACATTCTGTAAACTGAGATAGAACCATCCAGGGGAAGGTTCCTTGGGGAGGGGGGCTCACTTGAGCCTTTCATTGGAGAATCTTTGATAGATATGCTAATTAGTAAAACCTATAATGTTATACCCAATCTTTGGGGACATACTCGGCGGGGTGCATCTTGATGCATATGACCTGGACGTGTGCACCTAAGGATCCTTAAAATAAATACAAAGGTGAAATCCCTTTTCCCCTTCTAACTGTGTATGACTCTTGATTTTAAGACCAGGAAAAGGCATCGCATAAAGAATGGCTTTAAAGGCACGGAAGATTTTTTGACAGAAGTAAAGATATTTATTATCATTAATCCCACGGTTCTATCATGGGCGAATAATGAATATTAACATGACCCTTCTGTTTTCATACTGAGTTCTACTAGCCCATACTCTACCAAAAACTCTTAATATGAGGATGTGTAATGGTCTAAAAGGAGTGTCTCACTGGGGACTGTGGGCTTTTCCCCCACCTTTCCCTTTTAATCCTTATGGTTTACACCACTTCAGTTTAGAGAGCACCACCAGCAAGCTGCTCAAGAACAATTCACCATTTAAGCAGTGCAATGTGTGTCAGCCAGCCTGATACAATACATGCATCTCCCCGTTGCACCTAAACATCTTAGTTTAGGAGTGTACTACAGAAAAAAAACGTAAGGGAAACAAGTTAACTCCAGTAGATGTACAAGAAATAGCTAATTGACACCTTCCCCATCACCAGAAGCCAAAGTTCCATCAGCTGCTGTAGACAGCAGTAAAACACAGCTCATCTGGCAGCTGGGACAGGGTAAGAGGAACAGTCATATTAATGCTATAGTAGTAAACTACAAGGCTAGAGTTTGAGAGACAGAAAAATCCAGGTATTTTGCTTTTAATAAACCTGAAAAATGGTGAATACAATCAATCCTAAAAACTGATATTTGAACATACCTCAATACAAAGGAACAAAAATTACACTTCTAACCTGTTCCCTGTTATTTACTCCTTTCCCCCTCCCTCTAAAACACACAAGTATCATTGGCAATGTATGCAGCTGAGTACCAAAATAAAGGATTCTCTTTGGAATAGTAAAGAATATTTTTCAAATCTCTCTTTTCATGGTTAAAGTATTTTAAACCTTACATTGAGAACAAAGAACAAAGATTTTAACTGGCTTAACTAATACTTCTGATTAAAACACTCTTTTAATAAGACAACATCCAAATTAATTTTGTGTTTCTCTCCAACACAACTTGCAGTTTAAATCTGGCTTCTTATCACCAATTGATTTCTAAATCAATAACACAAAGGCAAATATTTTCAAACACATCACATGTAGGAAGAAACATGCACTTACCAAGTGAACATAAGGCACAAAGTATCCAAAAAGTGCAGCGGGGATCCCAAAAGCCCAGATTCGGTAACTAAGAACTTTGAAAACGGAGAAATTGCAAATCTTTTTCGCAGGAGGAAATTTGGACTTTCCCTTCTTTCCTCCCTCCTTGTCTTTGGTGTTGGGAACAAGGGGTTTGTATGTAAATCCAGCCAGGAAGAGAACAAACATAAGGATGCAGAGGACCCGCAAGGTGTTGTACAGGTCAACAGAGTCGATGAGAACCCTCAGGAGGAAGGGCAGTGATACTGTGAACAAGCTGCTGCCCGCGGTGACAATGCCATTCACGAGCCCAAGGCGCTTCTTGAAATAGTGCCCGAGAATGACCAGGGACGGCTGGTAGGCAAACGAGCAGCCACAGGCAAACAAGATCCCGTAGGTGAAATACAGAGGTTCAATGGTGCTGTACCGAAAGAAAAGAACAAATCATTAGTGTTTTGTAAGGCAGTGGATGCCCATATTCACCTCCCATATGCAAGACAGTTTCCCAATCAGTCAACAAGTGAGTTACGAGTTTGTATATACTTTAGTTAGACAGCACCGTATCAGCTTAATTCAGCAATTATTCCATCTCCTTCCACTGAAAATTTTATAGAATTCACTCAACAGGTAAAAAAAGAAAAATTACATTCAATTATAATTACATCAAATAGCATGTGAGGCAGCTGGTGGGGGGTCTGTAGCTTAGACCCCGGAAGCTGTGATTGGGCATACTCCACAAGTGTGGCTAAAAAAAGTTTTAAAAATCACTGTCAGAGCAAATTAGCCAAATGTATGTTCAACCATTGCTGGGTTTTTGGATTTTTTTTTTTCCCCAGGGGAATTTGTACTGTTTTGATTTACACATTTCTTCACTGTGCTAGCAGTTCAAATGTAATACTGAACTCTCCTCATGAACCCAGAAAAATCAAGTAAACAGTTTATTATGAAAATAAAGTAACAAACATGGAAAACATCATTAATAATGAAAAATAAAATATTGACAAAATTTTGTAATATAATACATTATTAAATTATAGACATTTTAGGTATTAATTTTTTTAGACAAATAGCCCCTTTTTGAGTAAATATTTTAAATTCAGTGTTTTGAGACATATATTGAATATTCTAAGAAAGAACTAAAACAACTGTTAATAAGGAATGAAAAATTTCATCTCATAGTAAGGTGGTTCTTCATCATAAAGTTCACCATCGTTACCATTTACTCTACACCTGAAATAAAGCAAAGCCATTGTAATTGATCCCAGACAGACTTGTGACATCAGTAAAAAGTACTTGTGCAAGAAATGTTAAAAGTATGAAGTAACAGTATCAGTATAATTAATTAAATTAGTACTGTAGTATTATTAGTAGTATTAGTGAAAGAAAACATCTTTTAACATTTAGATGGAGGTAGTATGCAAGAAAATTTTTACAAGATTTCTGAGGTGGCACATGACAGTTTATATAATTTTTTTTAAATGCTATGTTTTCAGTGAACCCCACCCCACCTTTTTTATTAGTTAACACCTGCTTTTAAAGCAGTTCTGGAAAACAGTCAATACATAATAACAGCCCATACATTCATTTTTTTTTAAGGAGCATGAATGCTTTATGTAGTGCTTTTCATCACAGGATGCAACCTGCCAGCACCCCTCTATACAAAAATAGACTTCACAAGCTTCCTATGCAATTAAAGAACTTCTTTGAAAATACTATTTGACCTAACAAAGGTCTGACTCCAGAAACTCCGGTTTTGTGTATTATAGTGAAAAATAATTATTTCTGTAACATAGTATTGTCACTTTTTATACTAAGCTATCAATTTCTGAAACTGATACACAACATAAGCCAGCAGAAACAACATATGGGGAAAAGAATTACTACCTTTATTAATGGAAAATAACCAGGAAAAATAAAACCAGCAATTATAAAATGAGAGGAGCAACATAGTACAGTAAGGACAGTGAACTTTTGCTTCCATATGTAAATTCATTCCAAGAGTCTGCAGCACAACATGCATATTAAAATATTGTCCTGCATCATAAACACTCTTACGTCTCAATTTCCTAAGACATAAAATTTATATTAAGAAATTAGTGCAATGCAAAAGCAGTAGATCATAGGAACACTTGTCAGCTTTACAATATTTTACTTCTAGAACACTGACTTCTATATCTGAACTATACTCCTTTAATGAACTGATAACATCATGAGCATAAATCATTTTAGTGTAAGTAACATAATGAAACGCCAAGTATGCACATCAACCTGGAGTGTACTCTTACAAGAATTCACCTCTCAAAGTGCTCTTCAAAGTTTAGTTAAGCTGAAATATTTTTAAAGCCTTTACAAAATAACTTGCTCTAGCATGTCTCTTCCGTGCCCTTGTTCCATTGGGTATCAAACACAAGAATGATCTTTATCTAATGACAAGGGTGGTTTAGTATTCATCATTCAACATACTACTAGGAAGCAAGGAGGAAGAAAGACTTTTCCAAGGCACATCTTCTAGTTTTTACCTCACGTTTAGTAAGAAGCTTCTTAAAACATATCAAGAAGTGGGGGTTTTGTTTGTTTGTTTAACAAACGAATTAAGCCAAATATTTGCACCAGGATTAACCATTCAGATCACAGCAGCTCACAATCATCTGGTTCAGAGTACAAGCACAGAAAAGACATTTTCACAAGCTTTTTGTCTGTATAAATACATTTGCACCTAAGTAGAAAGATCTTCTGAATGTAGCCTGATTGATCCTATACTTATTCTGCTAAGGGTGGGGCGAAAAAGAAAAGTCTGAGAACTAGAGGTAACTGGCTTATTTTCCTGCTACTTCTTATACCCTACCTTCACTAACCAATTTCTGATGATGACTAGACTAAGTAAATTTCCTGTTTCCTCATCTTCTACAGGGTACATCCAACAAATCAGTAATTCTTGAATTTCTTAAGATTTATTCTGCAAAAGTTACAGAAACATACAAATGAATTGTAAACCAGAAGAAAAAACAAAACAAAACAAATAAGCCTTAAGTATAGTCAATATACCAAGGTCTTCTCTATCTCCGTGTTCAGCAATTGGACCAGTGAGAAGAGAAGAAAACATCCAATTTTACAAGAATTTTAACAGCTTCCTGGAGGTCCTACTGTGTTTTTATGAGCATTAAAGCCATTTCTAAAGAAAATTAAGGGGACAGGGCAGGAAGGGAAGACAGCAACAATGTTTATGTACCTGTTATAATACAATCTACATCAAACAAACATAAGTTTATCCTGGACAATGCTGTTGATCTTATAGCACTAGTCTTGCTGTTGATATATTTATACATAGTGGTTCCTGTTAAATAGGGAGCCTTGTTATGACATTATATTTTTAAAAATACTTTTTAAGTTGAAAGTTCACAAGTCATAGTTTGAAAGATAAAACCAAACCCAAATAAAACAAGTTTTCTACACATAATATAAAGTAGCACTGTTTACTCCTTCATTCTCTGCTGATTGGATCAACATTACCTCTATATCACTAAAAAACAGATTAAATTAAAATACTTTGAAAGTTATTAATTTAAGCTTTTTACCTTACAAAGGAACTTGAAAGGAGTCCAACAAGCCCTACTGCAGCTCCAATAACAGCTACTTTTCGACAGCCAAACAGGTCTGTGAATATGCTAACTATTGGGGAACAGAAGAAGACCATTCCCATAGAAAGAGAGCTCACCCATGCTGCAAAATAGAAAAAAAAAAAAAAAAAAAAAAAAAAAAAGACAACATGTTAGAAGACCAAGTGATTCCAGCTTTCAGTTAATACTTGTTTTCACCTAGGATTTTATGCTGCTGAACTAAAGTTGGGTAGCAATTGGGTAATTATTTTTAAAATATTTAAATACATCTTAAAATATATTTACCTAACAGTAAAATAAGCATAATAATTTACATAATGAGCTAATTTAGATTTTATCAGCTCGAAGAACGCAATTAACCTTTTTGTAGCTATTACTTCTACTTTTTTTTATAAACACACAGACATTTTTCTAGTAGCTAACTTAATATTCAAAGTGATGCCTAGGTCATTAAAGATACCTTTGAGGATCCGTATCAATTCTGACTTCAGTTAGTACATTTCTCTTGACTTTATGCTACACCTTAATGACTTTAAACAGGTACACTTGCTGAAAGGAATTAATAACTTTTTAACTTCATTACTAGATGTAGATCATACTGAACATCAGTAATGAGTAAACAACAATAGGCTTTTATACTGTAATATAAACATTAGGAATGAAATTTTACTTTATACTAAACAGACTTGAGTTAGTAAATTCACTTCCATCTATAATGGGAAATTTTCACTACTTTTGATACTGCTCCAGCTTTACAGACATTGTGAAAACTGTATTTGGTTTATCAGACCATTAAGACTCAATTCAGGTGAGTCCACTATAGTGTCAGCCACAAGTGAGTTTTATTAGCACAGCTAATAGTTACAACTAATATATTTGGCATATATAGTAACTTATATATATTGCAAATGTCCCCACCTACATGGGGGGAAAAAGTGGTCCAAACAGGAAGTGGAAAAAGCTGCTAATGCAAAATGAATTGGAAAAAATATTTTAGCTTCATTTTGAATTGTACAGAAGACAACTCTTTCAATCTGAAATAGTTTTAAATCTGTGTAACTGGAATTTTGTTTAGAATACGTTTCCTAAAGACATAGTTAGATAATCGTGATTCAGCGATGAAGGCAAATAAAATTATCTGGAAAAGTATATAACCACAAGACTAAATGAAGTATATTTGCAAGTAGATCTACCACTACCAAGGCTTAGGATATGTGTTGTTAAAGAGCCAGTAAGCCCTACACATTGACTAAGACATCATTGTGCACTAAAGACAGGAAAAGAAACCAACAAGCAAAAACTTGTTTCTTCCAAGAGTTTACAATGTAAATGAAAGACAAGAGAGAACAGATGGCTAGAGAAAACCAGAAAGGAGTACAAGAAGCAAAACCTTTATTTTAGGGCAAACTATGCTCTCAATGAACCACAGCCTAACTGTTTGGGGAAGGATGTGTGCTGCTGGGATTTTTTGATCATGTGATAAAATAAGAGCATTTCAAGGCACAATCTAAAGAGTGAGGTACTCTTATGGCCATTTCCTGTGTAGGACTACTCCATATATGATAGCCCTGCCAGCCTTGCACCTCCGCAGCAAAACCTCAAGCTGTATGAAGAGAGAGCACAAGAGACTAGGAAGAACAAGGACCCTGTGACACTGCCTGAATGGCAAAGTCCAAGTTTATGGAAGGTCTAGTCTTTTTCTTTCTCTGCAGTTGAGGAATGCTCAAGAGGACCTTGGACATGGCAGAACATGACTTCTGTGAGATCTGTGCCCTATTACAGCCCACATAGCTACTGAAGGTACAAGACATTATAAACCACAGTTTATAAGCAGGAGTTTGAGGGAGGAGATGCTCTCATCCAGCCTGGAGACCACCCAGTTAAAAACCTTCTAAGAAGTCCAACTTCTACAAGACTTATCATCCTTATCTCTCTGTAGCGGGTTGGGTTTGTAACCGGGCAGAAACAACAATTTAGTGTAGTGGTTTGGTCCAAGATACTCATTACTGTTTATCTTCTGTGAGATAAGAATTAGGAGAAATGCAAAGCAGGCACCAAACTTGAAAGAATATAAAGAAGTTTATTAACAGACCTAAAAGAAGAAAAAAAATTATATCACACCTTCAGAACTCTTCTCCTTCCCCCACCTTCCTCCCTTCTCCCACTGACAATGTGAAAAAACAACCCTTAAGATGTTCAGTCTGTTTACCACTTCCATAATAACCTTGTTCAGTCCATTTAGGAAGAGGAGTCTCTCTTGCTCTGCTATGAACACATTATCACAACGAGACAGCCGCCCACTTCCAAATAACCCTGTTCAGTCCATTTACGAAGAGCAGGAGTCTCTCTGCTCGCATGTGAGTCCCTTCCATGACTTGCAGCTTTTCCCACAACTGCTTTCAAGGGTCCACTCTTGAAGTTTTTTGGGGTACAATTTTAAGGTTGAGCTGTTCAGAAACAAAAGTTCTCTTCACCCATCTCTGGGAGCATTTCATCTCTAAGAACAGAGGCCCTTCTCCTTCCCTGGGAGCAAAGGGTCTCCCTCATCTTCATCTTTAGGACTATCTCTGGGAGCATCTCTAGGAACTGAGGTTTTCTCCTTTCCCATTTGGAGCAAAAGTCCTCATCACTTCCATCTCTTCCTGTCCAAACTTCTCATGAAATTACAGCTGCGTCAGCATCTGCCTATCTCAGCGCAGGTGCTTTTGCTAACAAGCACGAGTTGAACGCTCCACCCCCCATATCTTCATGAAATTACAATGGGTACTCTGACATATCATAGCTTCACAACAGAATTTCAGCTTTATGCATCTCCTCTTTCTCTTCCCTCATGTTTTCAGCTCTTCACAGCACTAAAAGGGTTAATCTCACTCGGGCCTTGCAGCTGGAATGTGGCTTATCGAAGTGGAGAGGGGACGGAGCCGGCTGCCCACAGCAGGGCTGTGGGGGGTTCTGCGGGTGGAACAGGTCCATGGCTCCAGGATGGCCGTGGCCCAGCCTGGCCTGGACCAAGCAGGGCCTGGGCCAGGCCCACTGGCCCCCACACGGGGCCCGCAGCCACCTGTGCCAGCGCCAGAAACGAGAGAGACAAAGTCTGCCTCAGGGTTTCTATTCTTAAGTGTGGATCACAGAGGTGGTCACAACTTTAAGTGGCTTAGAGAATTGTCCATATTCAAACTGGCCAGCTGATAGGTTCTGTCAGGTCCCAGAGGAAGCTGTAAGCACCCCTTGGCAAGGACATCCCTTCCGGGACTATGCTTGCTAACCCATGACACTCTCCCAGAGTGAGCCTGCTGCTTTTCTGTACAAAGGAAACCACAAACACCAGGGGATAGAATGTCCATGTCGGCCTGTCACCCTCCTAAATAAATGATGGCTACATTACCATGAAAAGTCCTCAGCACTTCTGTGTGATTTGCAGGGCAGCACTAAGAGTCCCTGTGACTCCTTGGGGTACCTGCAAGGCCAAGAGGCAGCTAAATCTTGAGAGGCAGCCATCACAAGTTTCACATGGTATGAAGATACGAAGGAACAGCTGAACCTCCTGTCACCCTTCCTGCCCAGGCACAAAAAGACACAAAGGCAACAGACACTAGACAAGCTCACCAGAGATGACTGGTTTTGAGATCCAATCTCACATGGATCATATTCATGCAGACAAACAGGCAAAGAAAGTGAGCATCTGAAACTGAGCTTAAGTAGCTTACATGAAGTAACAGACTAAATTATTTCAGAACTATGGGCTGTGATTCAGTTACCATTCTCCTTAGTGAAGTCAAGGTTTACAGTGTTTTTTTACAGCCTATACAGCTAATAAAATAATTGGAATATGAAAGGCTAAAGTGAAGACATTCAGCTAAAACTAAATTAACAACATGCTTAGTCTCTTTGTACGTCCAGGTGCTCATGAAAAAACTATGCCTTTCTTATCATTTGATTCTCTCTTCTTGTTATTACAATAATTACAGGGCAGAGCCTAAAAGGTTTCCATTGGTTTCCAATACAACAGACAGTTAAGACAAATGATGATGCCTTATCTGAAGCATTTCAGAATGGAATGGTGATGTGGGAGTAAGTCCCACTACAAAAGTGGGAGCCCATGCTGTACCACTTACCTACCTAAGGAAAACTGGAGCCCTTTAAATTACTACTTCAAGTCAGTAAGTTGCTCTCATTAGCCTACAGAAATGCAATTTAAAGACATTGTTGGCATGTCGTGTATGAACAGCTTTATTATTTATTGAAAAGAATGTTCTTGAAGTTAAACTTCACATGAATACATAGTTTGACAAAATGTACTGTCTTCATCCTTTGTGAAGGCACCTAGCACCAAAAATAATCACGATAAACAGAACAACAGCACATGAGTAAATCTTTAAATGCCCTAAGGCAAATAATTCTTGCTGCAACATATCCATTCTATGAAGAAATTTGTAGCTTTAAAATATATTCAGTAGATCAAAGTAATTTTCAATCTCACTTTAAGTAAGTTTTCAAGCACCCTTACACTTTTTCCTGCAATATGAAAAAATGTACATTGAGTTGTCTTCCACATTTTTTCAAACAGAAATTACAACTGTCCTAAGTAATACAAAAAATTACAAATGCAGCTTGCCAGAATACTGAGAGTTCTCTAGTGCAGTTATTACATCTTAATTAAAGTATTTCTCCTCCAGGCTACTGGCTGCTTTCCTGGCAGAAGCTGGCCATATTCCAGAGCTGCTAATTCAGATACTAATACAGCACCTAATTGCTACATATAATTGCATTCATATTCATACACAGAACATTTTGATTGCCATATAAAAAAAAACTATTCCTACTTTAAGGACTTAAACATTCCTTAAGGCACTGGAAGCTAAGAATTAACTCCTCAAAACATGCAATTTTTTGTAGAATTAACAATTCCCAGGCTTCCCTAGAAGATGGAAAAGTCATTCTTAAGATAAAAGTATCACACCAGAGGGCAGCTGTATTGAAAAGTCTGTTTGTTTGTTCTGTGCCACTGAAACACATAATGGATTACAAAAACTCAAATCTTTATTATAGCTAAAATTAATCAAACATGAAACTCACAGGTATGTGTTCTTTCCCGATCAGTTCACTGAAAATCTGAACATATATTCTGATATTTCTTTAATTATTTCCTCTGTTCAAAAGTCTACAGCAATGCAACTATACCACATATGCCAAAAATATGCTGCTGTTCCACCATAAGTCTTTAAAAATTAAAAAAAATATTATTTTAAAGTGTCTTTACTATAAATATAGTATCTAATATCTGAGCACTCTCAGAATTATTCCCATTGTCACAGTTAGATTACATAATACATATTTATCAGCCAAATTATAAACCATGCTACAAAATATTTTAGATCATTCTTTGGAGTAAAGCACTAAGATTTACAGGACAACAAAAAAGAAAACACTAATATCATGTTCCACTGAAATGTTTTACCATGCACAAATTTAAATAAAGGCTACTTGGCCAAAGCATTCTTTAAAATCAATTTTTTTTAAGCATTACAACAAGGAACTTGGCAGTTTTATCCTCAAGTGTCTATCAAGTGGTTGGCTCAACACAGTAGTAACACCCTTAATTTTTTAACAAGCTTCAAGATTTTTTTTTTTCATATTTTCCCTTGAGATTGTTCTGGTTGAGAAAGGGAACAAAATGCTACTGTCTAGAAGACAAGCTATATGAGCAAGCAAAATAAAGGCACTTAGTAACTTCTAAAACCTCAATAAGCTTGAATAATATTTAGCTTTCATTAAGTTATTAGTTACAATTTATGCAAGAATAAGGAAGTCTGTATGTATTCTCCCAGCCTCAAACCATTAACAGCTGAGAGACTGAGCATATTTGTACTTGTTTTTCTTTATAAAAAAAAATTGGACATTACTTTTTTTTCCACTGTATTTTTCAATATTATGGCAATTTCTCCTCCATGAACTGCCAAGCTTCCCTGGAACACTGCTGTATTTTCAGCATCCACAACACCTTACAACAAACAACTCCATAATTTAACTATGGAATGGGTAGAGGACCTATACTTCTATTATGGACAGTTACACACACAGATACTCTCTTCAGCAAAGCAGAAGACTGGCTTCCATAAAAAGATTTGTTACGAGAATAGTTTGGAAATTTGAGAGATCCGCTTCTGGAGGAGACAAAAGTGGTTGTTGAAGGTTATTTCTGGAAATAATTTGCTTGTCTCCAGCTAGTATTAATAATTCTGTGCCTGTATAATCAGATTTACATGGCATTTAATTTTTAAAACAACAAAATAATTGCAATGCCGTGTAGATCAAAGATTGATTTAGCCCAGCATCCTGTTTCTGACCACCACAAACTACTTAAACAAAGAACTCTGTAAAAAGGGCTAGCATCCTGCAATACTTTTTCCCTGGCTACATCTTCCCAACATCCAACAATAAGCAGCTTAGAAACCACCTAAGCATAATGCTGCATCTAACCATTCAACAAGAACATTTAGTTCCATCAATATTACTTTGGCTTCTCTGCATTTGTTGTAATCAGTTACAGAACATGCTCAGGCATCAGCACCACATTAAAAATAACTCCCCTTGGCTTTGAACTTACTCTCATTTAATTCCACCACTGTAAGAAATATGAATTAATCATCCCTGCTGAGGCTCCTCTTGAAACCCATGACTGTATATGCCTTAATCAGATCTGTTCATACTAATTTCTTCTCCAAAATGAAGCAACTCTGTCTTTGAATAGAAGACTTACTTTGCCCCTTTCTCTTGAGCCTGAGTACATCACACTGTTTCTGTGACAGGGTAGCCAGAACTGCATAAAGCATTTAATAAAAAATTTCTGTGCTGACAATTATTTTTTCTAGTCTCTATGTTCTAATTATACTTCCTTTTTTGCCCCCTCTTTTTGTTTTTAATGTATGGCAGCTGCCTCAGAGTAAATATGTTTAGAAAACTATCCATGACACTTTTTTCCTACAAATGCTAATGATGTCTAAAGGTGTAGATGGCTTTTTTTGCAGCACTTATTTGGATTACACTTCTCCCCATGACACACATACATAAACCCAATTTAATATGCCATTTTAATCCCTCAGCAATAACAGAAGAACACAGCAAGTCTAGTGGTCAGCCACCAACACACTCACATCTGAGGACAGGCTACAGAATTTGAATTTGTTCAGCACGCAGAAGACAAGCAGCTCAAAATGAATCTAATCAGTGCCTCCAAGTATCCAACAGGTGATTATTACAGATATAAAGCCAGCTCCTTTTCAGTGGTGCACAGTGATGGGACAAAAACACAACTGAAACTGCAACAAAGGAAATTCCAATAAGATGTCATGAAAATTTTTCACCATAAAGGTAGCAAAACTTTAGAAAGTTATCCAAAAAAAGCTGTGGAAATTCCTCCCTTGGGTATGTTTAAAACTTGACTGGACAACACCGAACAACCTGATCTAACTCAGAGGTTCAATGTATTTTAACTTGGCTGGCTTTGAGTGAAGGGTGTCGGACCAGAAAACCAGAAAGTCTCTCCTTGAGTAACTCAAGTTACTCCATATAATTTATGGAACAGTACTGTTCTAAACCCCTTCTTCTTGAAAAATTGGATTCTGAAGATCATGTTAAACATAAGCAGTTCTTCAGAATAAAAAAATTTAGGTTGGTAATATTAACTCCTTCAGGTAAGAAAAAAAGAAATAAACCTGAGCCATGAGATTAAAACCTTTTTCCCCCCTTTTTCCCCCCTTAAGAATGGGAAGGAGTTGAGGGTATCCTCAAATTCTAAACGAAATAGATCCTAAAACGTAGATAAGACTTATTATTAGCATTAAAGGTGTGAAATTCATTGCTTAGGATTTCTGTATTTCTCTCCTGCTGGTGCAATTTTTCATCAGTATTGTTTTATTCCTGTTGCCTGTGCCCAGAAGCCCTGGGTTATCCCTTGCCTAAGGCACTCCAGGTACAGCCTCTTTTATCCATTATCTATGATTTTTTCCTCCAGGAAAAGCCAGTAATTTCCAAAAGAGGGAATTGCTCAGCGGATGTTACTTACCTATCAGATGAACACAACCATTAGACCCAACAAATATTCCAATATCCATGTCCTCTGAGAGCCTCTGTAGGTCAGCCTCCTGGAAATTGTCATCTCATTTTTATCTAACCTATCACTACCCAAAGACAACATCAAATACTTTATGCTACATGCTTTGCTTACACCTGCCTGTGAAAATTGTTTCAGAACCTGCTCAGTAACTTCTCATGAATTGTGAGGAATTTCATTAGTCGTGGGTGCAAAAGGGAGAGCAACTGATTTCCACACTGCCACTCCTATTACTGAGCAATTCATAGATCCCAGAACAGCATGGTGGTGGAAAAAAAAAGCAGATGTTAAAATGCATGTACTGACACACTTAGAACCCCTACTGTCAAAGAAGTGCTCTGCTTGTTCTATCCAAAAGAGAACTGCTGATCCCATTAGAGAAAGTATGCGTTTAAGGACTAAAAATAAATTTATGACATAATGCTGCCACAGGAAGTATCCTATACTCTGAACTCAGGTTACATGACTACAGCTTTCAGTTTGCTTACTTTACAGTGTTTAGTTTGCAGATGTCTGAGCTAGGCTCTCCCTTAAAGCAATACTAACAAAAAAACCTGAATTCTAATTTAAATGGAAATTCTGAAATATTTTGGGCAAAGATAATTTAACACAAGGAAGTACCATCTCTTTTGGACACCAAGGCTATCTTGAGCATGCTTTGGAAATCAGAACTATCTGTAGAGGATCTAATCAGATTTCCATAACCCATTCAGAGATCATGGTCAACACAAAGAATTATGAACCAGGAACTGGTGGAAGTATCCAAAAGGAATACAAGGCACTGGGGGATTCCCCCCAGACACTCTTTTTTTTCCTTGTCCCTGCAGAACAAACCTTTCATTGAATAACTTTATAAAAATACTGCTTTTTATGATGCATCCGAATCCAAGAACTAAATATGAGTCACTGAATCCCTATAAAGAGACTTCTGAACAGACACCTGTTTCCATATCACAGAGCATGAAAGCACAATCTCTGCTTTCAGCAAACATGAGGTCATTATCAGGCAGTTTAAATTAGTTTCTCCTGAAAGATTGAGCTCCCAGATTTTGCCGACAGCTGTAAGCTTTCCTGTGTTTATGCATAGCATCTCTTCAGTGTATTGCCTCGTGACTGCCCAAAACACTACTTCAGGTTCATATATGCCATGTTGAACTTAATGCAAGGAGGTAGAAAGAAGCATAAACTTGCCAATATGTTGGAAAACTGCTGTACAAGCAAAGCAAGCTTGTAGGAGTGAAAAACAAAACCAAATAATCTATCAAGTCAAAACATAGGCTTATTTCTTCCAAGGCTTTATTCTCTCATGTGCTGTGTGACAGATGAAAACCCAAGTGCCAGAAGAGATTTCACATATATCCCTAATACAGGAAGCCTCCCCAAGCTTGCCATTTACCAGAATTGGACTAGACTAATTTCACCCTCTGCCTTTATAAGTAATGACAACACAAGATCAGAATTTCTCCTGAGATAAGTTCTTGTGTGCATAAGCAGCAGGAAAGCAGGAGAAAAAAAAAAAAGTATTCATATACTAACAAAACATCCCACACCACTGCAACTAGCCAATTATTTAACTAATATAATAAATCAGAATAAATCTGATTTACACTTGCTATATTAACACAAGATTAGGCAGAGTGTTGTAGCCTTTTTTTTTTTTTTTTGCTTGTTGGTTCCCCTTTTAACAAAACAGATTGCAATGGTGAACCTAAAGCAAGTACCATGGGAAGCTATCACAAAATTTTCTTCAGACAATAGGGGACAATTTATAAACCTGCAGTTAAAGATGTACTTTTAGGCCAACAACTTTTACTACTGGAGAGACTGCAACTCTTCTATGTATTTTAAGAAGTTACAGGAAAATAAACACTTAAGTTAGTAGAAGCTAAAACAATAGCTCAAAAGTGCAGTGTTAGATAAAATATTGCTGCTAGAGATTTTAAGTGTTACGCCTTCAGAAACCTTTAAAGGAAGGCTGAAGTAAATCATTAACAGAAAAACACGTGCATTTGGGTTTCATAGCAAACTGAGCTTGACCTTTGACACTTAATAAAGTCTGAAAATGCTGTGGTAGGAAGAATAAACAAGGAATAAATCGATAAGAAATGGCTGTAACCACTTGTTTTTCCATTTAGGAGTCATACAAGAATGTTTTCAGCTGACTGTCTGAGACTCTTTTCAAAGCACAATGTAATCACATTTTTAACTACTAGCCAAAAAAATTGAGCTTCAGAACTGATTCCCAGGCACATTTTTATCTTTCCTTTCCTCCCCTCAAATTAGCACTGGTTTGTTTATTTATTTTTTTTTTTAATTCCAAAGAGTTGAATGCCAAGAATCATGTTCTGTTTTGATTTAGAATCAGTAATGCTCTGCATAAGGAAGTACTAGCTATTAACTTCAAAGACTACATTCTGATTTTCCAGAAAGGTTTAATCCTAACTGCTCTCCCAAACAACAGCTGCACAAATTCCAAACATATCTGCAACCAGACATTATACATTGGCCTCATGTTTTTGAGCTATAGCATAGATTAGACCTCAAGATCCAAATTCCTAAACTCTTAATGGAGCTATTAGTCTTCTTTCTTTCCCTCACCTCACTTGCACTGGGGCAAGACCTGCAAATCAAGGTTGCCTTTTAATTGACACAGGCATTCATTTCACTTCTACAGTATCAGAAGTCCTTGTGAGACCATGAAAAGCAGCACGATAAAGAAATCTTACTTCACAAGTACATTTGGAACACTATTTAAAGTTCAGGAGCACAGACTGCCACCAAGCACCTCACAAACTAACCCTAACTCTTCACATTAAAAGATCCTTCTGAACCTACCAGGATTGGCTAAAAGACCCCATCATATGTCAGTAACTTCATGCAGATCCTCAAGACAGATTCTAACAGCATTTATTCTCTGATTATATCAACATATTCCCCTTATGCTCTGTAGGGCCCTACAAAATAATCAAACTTTAGGATTTCAATCCCTACCCTTGAGGCTCCAACTGTTATGGAAAAGATCTTCCCATGTTACAAACCACCCTTTCCCACTCTCTACCCCAAAGCAGTCATCAGCCAATAAGCATTTTAAGCACAGGTCAGACTAGTTACCACAAAGAAAAAGGTAGACTAACCAAACTCGAAGTACTATTATGCTGCCCAAATAAAACAGAAGAACAAGTGATTTTAGGGCAAATCATTTAGATGCTGCAACAAGTAATTATTTTTCAAGGTAAGATCTGATTATTTAACTTGCATCTACTTCAGAGGGAAATCTGTATTTATACAGAAACAAAAGAGTCTGTTTTGCAACATGACTTTACCATGCAAAAACCAGACAAATGTTTAGGGCCACATGCCCGCACTTAATAATACAAGTACAAACACTGAACTATACAGCAAATTTCTGCCTTTGGAATTGTAACACTATTTTGTGCTATAGTTACATGGAAAGCTACATTTGACTTTAAAGCAAGGAACCTTCAGGTAAAGTGAGCTGACAATTAACAGCTTCAATATGTGTCCTTCATAAAGAATGCTTTCTTGGTTTTCCACATAATTTTATCAGACCCATCACAAATACAATGCCAAGTGGATATAGAAGTCCAAAACTGGAAAATTTTTAAGCAACACTAAGAGTTAGATGGTATTTTCACAGGCTGAAGAAAAGGGAACTTCCTTGCATTTCATTTTCTTTTACCCATATCTCCTACTCTCTTCCCTCCAAGTACAGAAAACAATTGGGGCATTTTAAGTTTTTGCACAGCAAACAAATGAATTCAAGTGTCCTCCCTTTCAGAGGATTAATAGTGAGAGGAAATCATTTGCATGGAAAGCTTGATAAGAGCAGACAGAAAGCACGTGCGATGGAATAAATCTTTATGTCACCATGTGCCCTTTATATCAGTTACACTCATGTACCCTCTAACCCTTGCAACCAAGTGAACCAGCCACTGTAACTCTTGACCTTGTTCTTCTCTCTCATCCTCATACAAAATTTTCAAGTCTGTCAATGTGACTCACTGGGACTATAAACTATTTCTCATTAACTTAATGCCCAGCTACCCCCGCAGTTATCTATCTGATTTCCAGCAATCCAAATGCCCAGGCTGCCATTCATCTAGAAAACGTGAACAAATTGCTACACTGCACACACAGTAATTTTATCTTAGCTGAGCAGCTGGATGAGACTTGATGCAAACGTCAGCCTGACAGATACAGGATACGTGAAATACAGCTTGTTGAGGTACTCAGCAGATTTGGAGTTCATATCTGCATATTTTTAGTTATTATGAACAACAAAGGATTTTGAGTGGAGTCTCAACACTGCAAATATCACTGGTTGCAGTTATAATTTGGATGATATTTACAGTTAGTAAAGTATAAAAGTTTTTTAAACAAAATGCTTCCTGATAAGCTGTTGAAACAGGACACGCTCTCCCAAGATAGAATGTACTGTCCAAACCCTATTTTCTGCAAGATCAGGAACTTAGGAAAGTCACTTTTTATCAATCTTTAAAGTTTTTCTTTCCAAGGAAGATGGAGGAGAAAGGAAAGGAGAGTTTGAATACCCACTGCTGAGAAAGATGGCATGGATTGAGCACCTACCACAGAGGGACTTACTCTTATAATGCCAGCATGCCTTGGGGCTGTAAGTTATTTGTGTTTCTAAACATACCACTTTCCCCTAGTTAAAAACAAGCCACAAACCAGAAGTGGTTTCCTGGAACAGTCATTCCCAAACTTGTTTCCCAGGAGGCAGCAGGAGCTGCAGCAGTAGATGCACCCCACACTCACAGAGCTGGTAATGCTTTCCTGGTATCCAAAATGATTATTTCTGGCTTAAAGAACTGACCCTCTAAAATGCCATGGGGTTCCCTGGGTATCCAGGCATGCCATTAGGGGGATTGGAACTACATGATGTTTAAACTCCCTTCCAATCCCAACTATTCTATGGTTCTTTGATTAAAATGTTTTGGGTCTGGTTTTATTTCTTAGGAAACACTACTGAGAAACATAAAAGCAAACACTCACTCCAAACTATTTTAAAGGAGCACCACATCAAGTTAATAATCTAGAGCTGAGAATTTGAATTTACGGTGGATTAATCTTGGGTAGAAGACACCAGGTACCTACCAAGCCCCTCTATGATTCCCCTCCTCAGCTCAGGACAGGGGAGACAAAATAACTAAAGGCTCATGGGTTGAGATCAAGGACAGGGAGATCATTCAGCAATTACAAATAGACTCAACTTAGGGAAATTAGTTTAATTTATTACCTATTAAATCAGATTAGAATAATGAGAAATAAAAAACCCTAATCTTAAAATAGACATTCCCCTTCTTCCTGGGCTCAATTTCATTTCCAAATTCTCTACCTCCTGCCCTCAGTGGTGCAGGGGTACAGGGAATGGGGGTTGCAGAGTTCATCATATGTTTTCTCTGCTGTTCCTTCCTCCTCACACTCTTCCCCTGCTCCGGCATGGGGTCCCTTCCACAGGGGACAGTTGTCCACTAACTTCTCCAGCACAAGCTCTTCCCATGGGCAGCAGTTCTTCATGAACTGCAGTGCAGATCCCTTCCATGGGGTTGAGACCTTCAGGGACAGGTTGATCCAGTGTGGGTCCTCCATGGGGTCACAGCAAACCTGCTACAGCATGGGCTCCCTCTCTCCAGGGGTCTGCAGGTGTATCCAGGTCACCGGGTTTATCCAAAAACTAATTTAAACTCAGTTTTTCACTGCCATTTTCACACAACTTCCTTATTTCACACACAGCACCAGGTATTTCCATAGCAAAATACAAATAAATGGGCAAGTAATTGAGCTACTTGAGCAGTCTTTACATTTTTAAATGACAATATTTCTTTTGAGCTAAAACTCTTTCCTTGAGATGAGGTACAAACCTTATTCTACAAGATTTTTGACATATGTAAGTCCTCTTTAGCATTACAGGTTCTCTCCTTTATTGTACAGTATTACTTTCCAAAAAATTATACGGTTATGCTTAAGATATCACATCAGTTCTTAAAATACTGAGAATCCTTACAAACAAAATACTTTAAGTTTTTATATAGATAAAATCCAGTCAAAGATAAGGGAGTAATAACGCCTATATATCCCATATAAAAATAAAAAGTGCGTATAAATAATCATATCTGGAATAAATTTGTTGTTTTAGTCAAGAAACATCTTTCTATTCCAATAATACTAATACTACATTACTTAGTCTTTGACTTCGCATCCACCTACTAGCAATTCTTTACCAAAACTATGGTTAAAAATAACCCCACCACAAGACCCATGAATCAATCAAATTTTGGTTAGCGTTACAACTTTCTGAAGATTCTTTTGAATAAAAAAAATGTTTTGCTCAATAAAAAAAAAAACCCCACACTATCTTAGTAGTAAAACCAATGTCAGCACAAAACCGGGCCAATCATACTGCTGGTTCTTTTCCTCCCCTTTTTTCACCAATGCCTTCAGCTCTTCAAGCTTCTGGATGCCTGTATTAGAAAGACTCTTTGTACCTACCATGAGCAAACAAACAGGCACACAGTGTGCGGAATAAAGTTTTTTTTTGAAGCCCTGGATTAAAACATTGTTTATTACTTCCTTAATGTAAGGTGGTTTTGCATTTGGGTTTTTTTTAAGAGAAACTATAAAATTTAGTCAAGGAATCAGTCATCTCCTTCAAATATCTGATGGAATATGGAAGATCTTAAGAAGTTTTAATGCCTTACTCCTTAACTGTTCACTAGAGAAACTTTCTATTTGTTGAAAGGAAGCCTAAAACCACCACTCCTCCTTTGCTTAAAAAGGGCAAATACGAAACACTTTCTTGCAGTAACGCAGCCATTTTTGTTCTGTCAATAGCAAGAACTAGTATATAAATAGTACAGATTTTTTTTCCAGTTATAATGCATAATAGTACATTACAGAATAGTATAACAGTTATTACCAAAGACAAGCACTCAATTATTTCTGCAGAAGGCTCAATCTCCATCCAGTAACATTTCACTCCAATTTTTTAGAACCTCTGCATTTCACATATGTTCTATTTTATCAGCTTGCTATCTAAGCACTAAGTAGCTCAGCTACTACCACCATTTCTACAACCACATTTACTTTAGTGCTATTTTCCAGAACTCTATCAATTAAGGAATTACACCAAAAATTTGCCATCTATGCAGTTTAACTCCATACAAGTAAGCAAACTATTATTCTCTATTTCTAATTTTAAGGGAAGAGAAGTAGTAAAAATAATATTAAACGTAACAGAAGTTCTGTTACAACAGAAACTGTCACTAGATAATGTGCGAACAGTTAGATTAACATTAACAATGTGTAGACAGTATATATATCTCCACATTTCATACAATACACCCAATATTAAATATACAGGGATTTTTGGTCCTCTAGAGTATAAAAGAAAAATTCTCTCACTCTCACAATGATCTAAGAAGCTCAAGACATAGGCTTGCTTTTACCAACCAATAAATTACTGCTTGTGAAAGAAAAGGGCAGAAAAAGCAACAGAACAAGAAAAAGGGCTGTTAAGTGTATTACATGCAAGATCCCAAATAAAGCTTTAGATTTCTGCTGCTCATGGAGTACAACTCTACTGAGCTTGGCCAAAGGCCTGCCGCCAGCACCACGAGTGACCTTATCAGGTTGTGTCTTCCACTGAGCTCCTGCTGCTCAGAGCTGGCTTATGCAATAGAAGGTCAGCTGCAGGCACACACAGGGGCACAGAGAGGCTGTGGCAGGAGGGGGAGCTCAAAGAGAATCCTGCCCTGTCTGTCCTCAGGCCCACACCAGGAGCCTTCACCCCTGACAGCTCCAGCCTGTCTCTCTATGCCCCAAGGAGCACTGGGGTGAAGGCAGGTAGGAACCCAAGCCTCAGGCTCAGAAGAGGGGACACCCTGTTCTGTTCTCTCTGGCCTGTCCCAGGCAAGCCTGAGCCCCCACACCCAGGTGTGACACCCACCAGGATGAGTCAATGCCAGGGCACTTTCAGAACCAAGGGAGAATACTGATCTGGGTCATGGGATGCATTGGGGGAAACGCACTTCAGGATCACACAACTAACTCAGGGGACAAATATTTATGCGAGGAACCAGGGTGACATTTAGGGGTTTTGGGGAGGAACAAGTGTGGAAAAGTAAGAATCATGAGAGGGTAAAATGCATTGCCCACATGTCTGCAGTTTGCAGGCCAGTATGGTTGTTTCACCAGGCACTGCCCCCTGATGAGCACAGCCGTTCCTGTCTGCTTGCAAAATTCCCTTTTAAACTTCTCCTGGTCAAGGCACCTGTGTTCATATCTGAGTGTCTGAAACCAGCACCTGGAGGGATCCACATTGCAAACATTGTATTATAAATACAGACGCATACACACACACACAGAACTACCAGAACTCCATTCTGTTCAGCTAGAGGGGGAAGTAGGATGGCACCACTGGTGCTGTGTTCATCTGAATGTTATTTGAGTGCCTGTCAGTTAGTTTGTGTGGCCAGCTGTGCACACATGTGTACATGTGGTGTGCATGTGCACTCTGTGTGAGGGTGCCTACTGGAAACATTTTCAGCCTCAGTACTGGCTAGACCAGGGACAAAAAGCTGCAGCAGCTTCACTGCTCTCAGGCTGTCAAATCTGGCCTGAGATTTTCCCAAACACTTAGCACCAAAGGAAAAAAAATTATAGCCCTACTTAAAATACATTAGTCGTCCCCTTCTGGTCCAAGCTTGTACTTTCAGCAAGTTGCACTTGCCACACAAGACCCATTAGCTCTTTCTTACACCAGCCAATGAAAAACTAGCAACACAGCACAGCTCAGTAGAGCTGGCTAAACAAGACATTTCCAATTCTGAGAGTTCAGTTTTAATTTCACCATCTTCACAAAGGAGTTTTCATGTACAGTGTCCAGTTGGCAACAGGTTTGTCCTCCTGAAGAGCTACTGCAGCATTTACTCCCAGCTACTACAGAGTTAACTGAGGTGGCATCAGGAGCACTAAATTGTATCAAGGGGTAGAAGGTATCAAAGTTGCACTAAAAAAATGCCCTCTCCCTTGAGATCTCCCTGTCAGGTAAATTCACAAGTAGCTTTTATACAGATAAAAGGAGCACTATTCTAGCATAAAGAAAACCTCTGGGAAGCTCTGCACTTCCTCCCAAGGACTTGCACAGCATAAGAGTTGCTAGGACAGAACACTTTCCTTGCAGCAACTGGAATACAAGTTAGAGAGCTCAGCAGCTGTTCTAAATTTCCTCGAAGTCCAAATGTCTTCATGGAAAAAAAACCAAAACAAACAACAACAAAAAAACCCAACACAACCAAAAAACCCCCAGACTTCCATGACTGATCCCTAAACAGAAATATGGAAATCTGGTATGCATAGCTTGACCTTGATAGCATAATATAATGTAAACTAGCACTAGGTAAAAGTAATCAAACAACATGAATTATTAGCATGCCTCCTCACGAGCAGTGTGGGAGAATTTTCAAGTAAGACTGCAAACAAAAGTATCAGTCCAACAGACTGCACAAGTAATTAACTATTGGGAGTGCAGACAGCAAAAGAACAGTGCTTATTTTTTAATTATGCTGAAATTATTAAAAGCTAAATTATAGCACGCATGTTTCTTTAGCTAAAGCGTTTCAAAGAAAAGCTGTTGACACTCAGTATCCCCCAGACTGCCCAAAGAAAACAAAGAAACAACAACTTTCGCTTTCAATTCAGCGTGCAGATGAGTGCAGAGAGACCTGTGGCTTGTGCTTTATTGAGTAAAAAGCACTGGGTGCCAAAGAAGGATGAAATCAGCAGTAATGTGAGGAGTCCTTGGCAGCTCAAACCTGGTAACAACCACCACACCAGTTCTCTAGGAATCCATCTCCAGAAGAAGGTGGCTGCTCTTCAGAGTTTCTTGGAGGAAAACAAGAGAAGCTTTACTGTACAGGGAATGCATACTCAGCCCACGAGAGGAAGTGAATCGGGAGCCTGAAACTGAGGAACCGCCATGTATTTAGCAGGTTTGTAAGATCTGAGGATGGGTAAATCTGCAGGTATGAACAAGGCAGGAGCTGCAATACCAAAACCAAGCAAAAGCATTAAGTTGATAAGCTCCAACACTAAAGCTAGTGTGGCACTAGAGTCTTGTGTTTCCTTTGGCACCAGCAAGGTAGAAAAAGCAAGAAAAGGGGGAGAAGGAAAACTAGGCAGATTTCTTGGATGACAGTATAGGAACAAAAAGATTCTAACAAACTGGAGCCCCACACACAAATATGCAGGTGAAGTAGCTAGCCAAACAAAAAGGGAGTAATTTTAATAACAATTCAGCCAATAGGTCTAAAAAGCGTATTTTAATAGTTTAAGAGGTAGTAACAGATGAGAAACTGGTATCGTAAAACAGAGGCATGTATTCTTTCCCTTTTTTTTAATTTAATGCACAGACATTAATACAGACACATGGAAACATTAAGACTGATGTGATTGGACAATGAGTAGGAATGCCTGGGTGTGGAAACACCAGAAGGAATAGCAGGAGAAAAGCCTTTAACAACAGCACACCTAGATAAGCAGATCAAAGACCACAGTACATCTACATATCCACTCCTCAAAATACCTAAGTCAGTAAAACAAGGACAACATTTACAGTAAAGCAGGGGACAAACTATAGGTTAGGTCATTAAGAGATAATCGTGGGAAGATAAACAACAGGATTGAAGATATAAGGCAGCCAAGAAACCGAGTCAAGACACTGAGTAAATTCTAATCTAAGTAATGACTCAGAAGTGGAACAGGATTGATCTCCTATAGGGTACAAACAAAAGTCACATCCAAATTCAGCACATAAGTACTGACCTAAGAAAAACCCAGCAGACATGAGGGTTTTGATAGCAGGAATCTTCCATCATTCATTTCATTGGGAGGATTTCTAGCAAGACCACTTTGACACATTTATCTATGTGGTCTGGTTGCTCGACAGCAGGTACTGAGTACGTGGGTAGGACTGTGTGCATGGGCAGGGGTGAGGGCTGGTTAGGTTTTGTGTGAGTTTTTGGGTTGGTTTGTTTTAATGGAAAAAAAATCACACACACACCCCCCCCCCCCCCCATCTTCAAAGGGCTCACAGTGAACATCATTCATCATTCAGATGGAAGGAGATGAACGGGACAGGTAAGAGGGGGAAAAAACCCTATACCATATTAACAAGGGAAACAGTCCATAACTTCCATCACCATATTATTCAGGCATTAAGGAATCACAGAAACTAGCTTTAGTACAGACTATTTTATTACTGATTCAACATTTCCCACTATTTGACGGAGGAAAAGATTCTGTTGCAGGAGAAATTCCTGATTTCCTAAATAGCATATAACACTAGCTTATTGTGAAACAAAACCTGATGCAGCAATTTAAATGCCAAACCACTCCAAATTCAATCTTCTTTTAAAGCTCCAATTTAATTAATTCTCTCCCTGGGTATTTCTAGCTTATGAACATGACAATTTAAAGACCAATTCAGATAATTCCATGTACCAATAAAATTAAGTTGCATTTTAATACATTCTTAGACAGTAAGTTACATGTGGTATCTGACACTTAAACAAGACAATGCAATGTCACATGCCACTTGAATCATTCAGTCATTTCTTAGAATTTCTTACTCAACTCAATGACATGGGCAAAAAGTAAGAGCTGTTAAGAAGGCAGTGAAAACAACAAAGTAAAGCTTGTTAAAAAAACAAAGGGAAACTACTTAGGAACAAAAATTTGCTCTAATAAATTATTCTGCATGAATAATGATCAGCTTGTCAAAATTCATACTGTTTGTTCATGAAGCTCACAGCTGGAAACAGGAGGGATATTTCAGGTCAAGAACGAGGCTCTTTGGCAAAAACTACACAAAAGTTTGCACAGCTCCTGCCAACATCATGCTTAGCTTGAGGCAATGCTTTTACTTTCAGGAGCTCTGAAGTGAATCAATTTAGGGGGGAAAAAAAATTTACTAACATACTTACTGAAGGATTCTGGTAGTTCTACAACCAGTTTACTACTCTTAAGAATATTACAGACTTCATATGAGAAATTACAAAAACTTGAAAATAAAAAGATCCAAACCAACAATTTTTAAGTGTGTCTCTTCCATTGGAAAATGCAACTAGGGACAGCTCCTTAGAAGACAGAGGACAAATTCACTCATGTTGCTCATATTCAGGATGGCTACTGTCAAACTGGTCATTCCTGCTCTTCAAAAGCCTTTAACAAACGAGGCATGAAAGTATCAATCTATCTTTCTCCCTTCCCCCTCACTCCCAGAGGAAAAAAAAATCTTCACATAATCTTGCCAAGGGAAACAGATGATGCCATACACTTCAGAATTGGTGAACATAAACAGGAGGTTTCATGACAATCAGAATGAAATATTCTCTATGTGCAACTTGGTAGAAGCTTCAAGAACACTATCCTCTTCATGGCTTTAATACAGCCAGATAAAATAAAAATTATCTTTAAAAAGTGATGGGGATAGGAAAGAACCTTTTTCTTCTTGTGTGAGGAGAAAAGACCCCCACATTTCCACTGCCAAAGATACAACTAGGAATTGTTTTTAAAACTACTCCTCAAGAAAAACAAAGGCTCTTCAGCACATAACTAGGGAATTTCTATTTTTAGTATGTTTTCTGCATTTTGCTAAGAAACTAGAATAAAACTTAAAAGAATTGAGAGTTACCTTATCCTTTTACAAGGTTTCTTTTTTTTTTTTTTAAGGAGTACTCTTCTCCCTCATCTAATTTTTATTCTAGTTTCAAAGCACTAAAACAAAACAGAGGTAGTTGTTCACCACAATGAGGTCACCACACCTCTGATACAAAACCTCTTCAAAGAGGCTGAATATCATGAGCTTTTGCACATCTAAAAGCTTTAAATACTTATCATTCATCAAGCAATCATGAATCATGCGATTAAACTTCTTTTGAATAAAAAGATTTAAGAAAAACAGCGTTTAGATATAATCACTTATCAAGAATTATCTGGATATGCTAAAGTAACAGGCCATTCAAAGTATGTTTAACGATGGAACTTATAGCAGCTTTCAACAAAGGGCTCATCCATCACACAAGATTCTTAGAAAAACAAAGTTCCCATTTGATAAGAGAAAAGCCCTCGGAGGTATGAATAAAGTAGGTTAAAGAAACAAGGAGAGGTCAAATTAGCATAGAGAGACAGCAGTTACCAGAAACATCCAGAAGGAACCCATTTTGAGTCCCTTGCTGTTTGGCAATATTAACTAATCACCTGAGAAAGAGAAGGGGTGAAGAGACAAAATTCCTCATCTTAAAACACAACTCAGGTGACTGCAGCTAAAAGTTATTTATATTTATTGTTATTTATATATAAATATATATATTTATATGTTATTTATATTTATATTATATTTATTGTGTGTCTTAGGTTGGGTTTTTTTAGAGAGAATATATGTGGATGATCCAATACAGTAATTTATTTTTTAATTTCTTATTAAACAAAAATGGGATGGAGCTCCCAAAATTATCAGAAAGCACATTTAGAACACAAAGAAGCACAGATTATGTTAAGAAAATAAATTTTAACTGAGCATCCTCTACAACTGAGTGTTCTGAAGTCCACAGGTATTAAGTGCAACTGATCTCAGTTGGACTTCAGCCTCTGCAAGTTCAAAAATCACTGACTGGCCAAAGGGAAGAAGGTGTAAAACAGGAGAAATTACTTTCTAAGCTTTGTAAGCATCAATTACTGGATGCAGAACACTCTCAGATCAATTTCAAGGGTGAAAGTTTCTTATTAAGCATTAAAGACATACAGCTGGTTTTACACGAGGTAACACATATTAAAAGAAATGATTCACATGTACCAACTTGTATCACATTGGAAGAAGTGACTGATATGCTGAAGGTCAGTGCTGCTATGTGCAGGGACCTCAATGTGCTGATCAACGGGACAACAGCAAACAGAAGGAATTCAGAGGCAGATGTAAAGTCTTGTACCTGGGATGAAAGAACAGGAGCCAGTAAAGACTGCAGGTCAATTGCTTAGAAAGCAGATTTGCAGAAGGGGACATGTGAGACCTCACAGACAAGCTGAATGTGAGCCAGCAGTGTGCCCTTCAGCAATCAAAACTAACTGACTCCAAATTGCATTAGCAGCAGTATTACCAGCAGGCTGAGGGATATGGGCATTCAATTTTCATGAGGCTGTATCTGGAACTGCTCTGAGTTTTCTGCTCCCCGGAGCAAGAGACAGACACAAATACTGGAGTAAGAGCAGGAGAAGGCACCAAGGTAACGGAAGGTTGGAGCACCTAATGATGTAGGAGGGAAGGCTGGCAGATCTGGGGTTTTTCAGCCTTATGAAAAGTTTTGGGAAGCACAAGGAGTGCAGATCTTATTGACATCTACAGTTACCTTGTAGGAACCCAGAGTGCAGAGAATATTTCTCTGCCTGTTTTGAAGGGTTCTACCCCCCTGGACAACACTGGTTTTGACCTTTGTCCTTGGAGACAATTGCCTACCCTCTGGGAAGAATTAGAATCTACACTGGTGTGAACTAGGTGATAGAATATTACGTAAGATTGTCACAGGGTGAAAAATTTAGAGGGTTTGGGTTTGCTAATATAGTAAATAGATAAAAGCAAAAAACTTCAAAATGGAGGATTGTTGTTGTTCTCCAGACTTTCTTCTTCTTCTACTCCTCCATATTCTGCAGTAGAAGTAGTTTGGGATGATTGGACAAAGAATTCTGCAGTTCCTGTCTACGTGACTAGATGATTTCTTATACATTGGTGGAAAAGTAAAAATAAAGTAAGCTTTTAGTGACCATTGGTTAATTTACCTTTAAAAGACTGTGCAAATCTTGATAACGGGGCATTCTCAGCTCTGTGCTATGTCTGGGTCACGTTAAGTGGCTCTATTTCTCTGATAAGACTTAATAAACAACTATCTGAAAGCAGAGAAGAGTCCATTCATCTCCCAAACTCCTGGCAAAGACTCTGAATTTCTCCCTCATCAGGGCAGGTGTAATTACAGCATGGTTAGTGTCATACCTAAAAGGCAGTGAAAATGTAACTACACTGCTCAAAGATGCACAGCTATAACACAAGAGGCAGAAGATGGAATATGGGATCTCTACTCAAACTCAACTGGACAAAGGCCCAAAGCAATCTGATCCAGAGATCATACCCAGCTTATCATTAATAGAGACACCAAAGCTAGGAGAGTTCTCACAAGCAGAGCTATTTCCTCTAAAATCCACTGCCAGTGCGCTTGAAAGGAAAGGTCATGAATCTTCCCTGCAAATTAACAGGAGGATCCATGCAAAGCACAGCATTACAAATTGAGGTCTCTGAATGTTTTTATGCAATGAGTTTCTTTTCTCCATAGCTACCAAACACAAGGAAGAAGATACAACAGAAATAACAAATAACCACATTTTTTGTTAAATTAAACATTCTTTAGTTTACCCCAGAGGTTTGTTCCCAAGTAGCTCAAGTTTATAACAGTAAATAAATATCAACTTTAATAATGAAAATGCTGCCAAAAAATTACAGAATCTATTACATATTTCTGTCAGCATCTCCTGATTCTTGTTGGGAGGGTTCTCATACCACTGAAGACATTACTTTAAAAGACAAAAGCCAAATTCAATTATTCAAAAATCTTTATAATCAGGTTTAGCACCAAGTTACTCTCTTCTCAACCACAGTCATGCCAGTGAGCATACTGACAACGTGACAACTCAGTCACAGCAACTCAAATCCCATTTTAAAAAAGCAGTAAATCACACAGCCAAGGATGTATGCAATACTTTGTGTGCAAAATAAAAGCCACCACTGCTTATTATGGCATGTTCTTGGTTTGCATTCAAAGGTTAGGGTCTGGAAGTTGTATCGAGGCAGGGGTTGGTCTCTTCTCCCAGGTAGGAAGTCACAGGACAAGAGGAAATGGCCTCAAGTTGTACCAGGAGAGGACATTGAGAACTGCATATTAGGAAAAATTTCTTCCCTGGAAGGGTGGTCAGGCATTAGGAACAGGCTGCCCAGGAAAGTAGCAGAATCCCCATGCCTGTAAGTGTTCAAAAAACATGTAGATGTGGCACTTGGGGACACAGTTTAATGGTGGACTTAACAGTGCTGGGTTAATGGTTGGGCTCAATCTTAGAGGTCTTCTCCAACTGTAATGGTTCTGTGATTGCACAATGTGTGTGCTAATGCTTTTGCATATGCTAGCCTCTTCATAAAATTCAGAATTTGAACCATCCGAGTTTAAAACCAACTTTCAACTGCTTAAGACAGGTATAAAGCAATTCTAATTAACTCAAAATTAGAAATAAAAAGGCATTGGGAAATACCAAATCAAGGAAGTCTCTACAAGCAATAGTCCAGGAAACTCAAGGACAGCAATGGGGAAAAAAGAAACATTCCTTTCACTTTATTCTGCTTTTGATAAGCTGTGCACAGTGCAATACCCCTAACCACCAAAAAATGCCAAGAACAAGCCATTTTCTTGTTTGCACAACTGCATTTGCAAGGTACAGAAGACCCATAAGTTTGAAATCACATACTTCTGCATTTTGTATCAATCTATTCAAAGAATTTTTAAATAAATCTATTTTTAATTACTGTAATATTTTAACTATCAAAATTCAATGCTGCAATGACAAATACATACAATATTTACTTTTTTCTCATAATGGATTCATTTCCACTGTGTGCCGCTGTTATTAGAATTTTAAAAAAAAAGCACTGGGGCTATGCTGTGGCAGAAACAAATCTGCAAACAGTAGACTGGGTTTGATTCTGCTTTTGTACTTTCCTAAAAGTGTGTCTGCATTCAGAAACAGAAGTCCCTGAGTGTAAAAGGAAATGCTGTTTCCTTCTTCTGTGTTGAGAATAAAACATCATGTATTTGCAGCAAGTACCTGTGACAGTACATAGCTTTTACACTTCAACTGCTACCAACCTGTGGATGATACCTAGACATTGACTGGAGGAGGGCTCTGAAGACTCCATGCCTACTCTGAATACAAGTCAAACACAACTTACAGTGATCACAGTTTGTCCTTAAAAAATATCAATAGTAGTGTCCTTACATGACAAGTCTGCTATATCCTGATATTTTGACAGTAGTTAAAATAAATGGAAGGAGAATAAATAAAGCCTATTTCTTTAAATTGAGGAAGTTTCAAGCAGAGATTCCACAATAACGACTGTCAACAGGACAGAAGTGCAGTTCTCACTGACAGGCAGAAACATATTGCATGAAACACTTACTTCCAATCAGAGTATTTAATCCAAGTTAACCCAGGGTATTGTTATCACTTTGCCAGAATCCCTGTGGAGTTCTGATCAAACATGTAATGTATTAAACATTATAATAAACAGTGTAAGAAAATCTGAATGAATATATACTGTTATTTGTAAAGACCAGATACAGAATAGGAATTTGGCAGACAAATACAGATTTTTATAGCCTCAAAAAAATCCACTGACTGCCCATAGCAACAACCTACAGAGACAGAAAATACCCCTCAGGACAGAAAGATCCAGGAACCACTTAATTACTCCTTAGTTATCCTGCAAATAAAAGGTGTAGAAAATTAGTTAACAGGTGTTTTATTCTACAGGGGGGAAATTTTAGGTGTATTTGAGGGTTGCTTGTCTAGTTATTTTTGGGCTCTGAATGCTTCCAGATGTGTGGGGGAGGAAGTCTGCTCCCAGACCCAGAAGAAGCCTCCAGTGAGGTCAGTGCTACTGAGCAAGAGCTACGAATGATGACTCCTAACAACTCCTTCACGCTGCTCTCCAAAGGCAAAGGAGTAGGACCACCAGTGACAAGCAACATGACTTTCAATACCAATACCCTAAAGACATAAATCACAAGGCCACACAGTTATGAAGAACTCAAAAAGAATTTTGGACACTAACCTGCCTAAGTCACATCAAATAAGGGAGAATAAGGAAAACTGGTGTAATGTCACAGGGTAGATTGTCTAGACCTAAAAAACACACACCTTCCTCTATGTCCAAATCAGAGGACCTACCCAAAATAACAGTTACTTCAAACCATTTTGGGTTTGGTCATTCAAAACAGCAGTACATACCATATCTTATTGCACATACATCATACCTCTGTACTGCCAGAAACATTAACAAATTTCAGTCTCCAGCTTAAACTTCAGTTGATAAATTATAGCAAAACTCATAAGGATGTCCAAGTTTTGGCTGGGATTATACTACAACAAAGGGGAAGAAAAAATATTTCTCTCCACTGCATATATTTCTATACTGCAAAGTTCAACTGCAATAGTTGGGAATAAAAGACAAAGCTCAGCTGCTGTTCATTTGTGGTTAACCTTTTTTTAATAGTTCACTAATTCTGACAGCTCCATAAACTTACAAAACTAATTTCTTTAAGAGCTAAGATCTCCTGCTCAGCAAGCAATTATCCCAAGATTAGTGTCTGGTAATTCATTTATTCCCTTCAATGAGCAGAAATAATGGGAATTGGGTTTCTGTGACTTTAAGCAGCTCATGCTCAGTTACCACCAGGTGCTCAAAGTCATCCCAATGAATCAGAGCAGGAAAATACATTAATTGGATTAAGTGTTACTTCTACATTTCCCTCTTTCCAGTCAAAAGTGGAGAGCACCTTACCTCATTTAATGTAAGGAATGTAAAAGTAAGTGTAGTAAGAGTACTAAAACTATTAAAATAACAGAAGAGCATTTCCATTTTCCTGCATTTGTCCTCTGGTTTGAGAGCTCAGAAAAGCAGACAGCTGCAAACAAACTGTAGAAACCAGTGCTTCACCTTGGAAATTCGAATCAGTAAAGTATCAAGAGCTGATACGCACAGGAACTCAGAGACCTGACAATTTGCTGCTGAAGATCAACAGCACAGCAAAATCTTGAGATTAATTGTCTACATAACATTCTTAAGGGGAAAAGGGATCCATTTCAGAAAGGAAAGAACTAAAATATTCTTCAAGCCATTTTCTAACAGAGCAGCACTGACCTTTCCAGATACTGCCCATATACAGACAATAACTGTTAGAAAAAGAAGGAAGTGGCTCTTCATTTCCATGCAGATTCCCAGCAGTGCAACTGGTTACCTACACCTGTTTAAGCCAAAACCAGGCAGCATGCTATTCTGAACTCTTTTCATAGCAACTGGTCTATTTCCAGAGAAACTAAAAGCATTACAGAACAAACCAAACAAAACCCCAAAAACCAACCAAGCCAAACAAAATCCCCCCAAAACACTCAAGAGAATATTCAAGTTAAATAAATGATAAAAACAAAATAGAAACATTTTCATATATAATATATATTGAGCATATATATGTGAGTACCAATGTGATCATTAGCAGGGCTTTTTACACCAAGAGATGGGTATACATAATTGTCTAGACTTTCAGACTCAGTTTTTCTATTGTTCTATATAACCTCTAATACCAACATAAAGTAAAAGTAACTACAAATTTCTTGTTAATAGCTAAATACTTTCAAGTTTTAACTGCTGCAAGGTGGTCTTAAGCAGTTTCCTTAGAATAAGAAAACATTACCAGAACAATTCCACTTGTACTTGGATATATCCAGCTAAGTCCTAGTTAGATAATTTACCTATTAGACAGCTTCCTCCTAAAAAACACTCCAAATTTAATTTGCAAGTATTTGGTTATCCTCCTGAGATGTAATTAATGCAAGAACAAAAGTCTCAAATAGCATATTAGCCCAGCCAACATTTAAAAAAAAAAAAAAAAATTGAATGGCAGGTACCAACTGGCATCTCTCAGATACTTTGGCAAAGCATTAGTTCCTGCCGTGACAAATTTCAGAGAAGCAATGCACTGCTTCAGAGAGGAAGCAATTTGCAGTTTCCAACATCCACCAAATGTGGGACTCAGCATGAATTCCCTCTCCCAGAGACAGGACATAACTGGCTGGCATCTATGTATGCCAGCAGCTCTATAACCCTGCCAAGATCAAAACTGGAAACAAAAAGGTTAAAAGGCAGCTGGGGGGGGACACACCAAGCAGCTCTATCTTGCCTCCAAGAACAAGCTTTACAAGTCTACCAATGCTGGTTGGTAAAATACTTCAACTTTTTTGATGTTTACACACTGATTTTTTTTTTTTTTCTTCTTTGTAGCATAACTTTGCTCATCAACAAACCACTAGCCTCAATCATACCTGGAAAAGCTGCCTATAACTACCTCATATTTGGAAACAGCTGAAACAAATCCAGCACCTATAGTTACAGTCTAACTGGTGGGAATTATATCAATGAATTTAAGCGTTCCAAATACAAGATGAATTTACCTTTCAGAATCATTCAAAAGTGTTGGCCATGAAGTCAGCATCAGCCTGTTTTCCATACGCCACGAAGTAAATTCTAGAGCAATTAGAAGCTGAAGCTCATACACAGTCACATGGAAGACTCTTCAGCAAATAGAGCTAAATTACTGACTACATGCAAGATCAGAGCATCAAAGAGTTTCACAGGGCATAGCTTTCTGTATCGATCTCATCAGGCTCTGATAAACCTTCAAAAGAAAGATAACTTTGGCAATAACCCCTCTAAATATCCAACTAACCAGGTTTGTAAATGTGACCTCTAACTAGCACGGACTGGTGTGTATGTCATTGTGGATACTGTTAGTCAGAGCAAAGACCACAAAGATGTATCACATATTCATAAGGGTATGACAGTACTTTCTGGTGTTGTACAGGACTCAACTTCCATGTGAAAGCACCTGAGTGTAGATGCCTGTGTGAGTGAGGAGTCAAAGCTCCCACTAGAGGCAGTGGAGACCTAGTCAGCACAGCTTGGGTTAACTGCAGACTTTCAGCCCACCCTAAAGTTAAAGTCTGCATCTGCCCAGCTGAGTAACTCTCCACAAACCACTAGATGTACTCAACAGACCTCTATCTACTATAATCTGCCAGTTGAATTCCATACCTTGCCAGTTTTCTCCAGGTGTAACACCACTCTCACATATTTTGCATCACTGTCTGAAAATGTCACCCAACATACCAGTGCAGCAAAACAGACATGCAGAACAAAGCTAAAGAAAAAAAAACCCCAATGAAAGCAAAATGCACATTACTGGTACAGTGTGATGTTAAGCATGACTGAATGACTGGCAACAGTGCCATTTAGGAAGGCTGCATCTCACCTCAGTCCATATCACACCTTTCAGAACATAAAAAAACCCTCCAACCATCACATCTGCTTCAGCATTCCCACAGTGACCCAGATAAAAACAGGAAAAAATGTAAGGGAGGGGAACAACTATATATAGTTTACCCATTTATTATTTTAACACATGCCAGATATAACTACTGAGGGTAAAAACGTAACTATAATACTTGAAACTCTTCTTAAATTGGAGACAAGCATATGAACAGACTGGCTCTAAAAGCCTATGATACTGTCTTCCCTCACAAAACATTTGTGATATCCTTGTCTCACACTAAACTGAAATTCATTACTTACAGAATTTCACAGAAGCTATGCCCTTCTAAGCTAAACCAGTCACACATGGGAAAATGCCTTACGATTATGAAATTACTTCATAAAAATGGAGAGGTAGCTAAAGACAAAAAGTAACTGCTAAAGCAAACAATGCCAACAGCAAAGCATAGCTGTAACCAGAAGCAGCTTGGAACACAAGCACTTATATGAACAAACAAATCTGTGGATGCAGCATTTTCACTGGAGTGTGGCTTAACAAGATGTCCCACTTTTAAAAGAAGCAGATACCTTTGATCTCTTCTTCACCAGCCCTAACAATAAGTGGAGGCTCCTTTTTCCTTCCTCTGCATTTACACTAGTCCTGAACTCCATTCATTTCAACTATCTTTGTGTAAACACTGCTAAGCCATTCTTTAACCACCTCAGTCTATGACTCAATTGATGTCTGTTTTACACAAAGCTACACTCAACACTTCACTAAAAGGTTGGCCACTACAGGCACTTATTCAAGAGAAAAGGACTATATTCATTATATAATTCCACACTTGGTGGCAAGATCACCTTAAAATTAATTCACCACTCCCAAGCTATGAGTTTTGCACAAAAGATAGGTGGAGTACTGGCAATAAGGATATAGGGAGCCTGAGAGAAAAAGTTAATTCATAGCCCTTGTGATTTTTCTGTCATGAAATTTAAAGTTCATAAAAAGCAGAGCTTATAAACTGAAAGGCAAATCATATCCTGGGGTGCATCAGGAACAGCATCACCAGCCAGCCAAGAGAAGTGATTTTCCCACTTTGCTCTGCACTGGGGCAGCCTCACCCCAAGTTCTGAGTGCAGCTTTGAGTGATACAATATAAGAAGGGTATAAAGTGTTAGAGAGCACCCAAAGGAGGGGCACAAAGATGGTGGAGAGTCTAGAGGGGAAGCCATACGAGGAGGGACTGAGGTCACTTTGTTCATCCTGAAGGAGACTGAGGGGAGACCTCATGGCAGTCTACAACTTCCTCATGAGGGGAAGAGGAAAGGCAGACACTGATCTCTTCTGTGGTGACCAGTGACAGGAGCCAAGGGAATGGCCTGAAGTTGTCAGGGGAGGATTAGGTTGAATATTAGGAAAAGGTTCTTCACCCACAGGGTGGCTGGGCACTGGCACAGGCTCCCCATGGAAGTGGTCACAGCACTAGCCTGACAGAGTTCAAGAAGCGTTTGGATAATGCTCTCAGGTACATGGTGTGATTCTTGGGGTCACCTTGTCCACCTTACTGTTACCCACTTCTAAGTATGACCATTCCTAGTTATCTTTTAGAGTCCACTGAGCCTCCTCTACTTCAGATTTTAGTTTAACACACAAATGAAAGGTAGTAAGCAAGTTTTAAGCCATCGGGACCAAGTTGTGGTATCTTAATCACAGAAATTACTCTCTTCCAAAAAAACAAATAGTGTGTTGAAGAGGAATTCCAGAACAGTTCATGGAGCACTCTATAGAGCACTGCAAAAGATCAAGAAAAGCAGAGCCCTAACCCTCTTTTTTAAAGCAATGTCTTGATAAAAATAATGATCATCTTTTCTTTTTAAGAATATTGTTCATATTAGCCCCATCTTCTGCACAGTAAACACTGTTTCCAGAGAATTTACACTGCTTATAAACAGGAAGCTATGAGAAATGCTAAGATTTATCACCTTCAGAAAACAACATAATTTCAATATGAAAATTTGCTACAAGTTTTAAGTTTCTATGTTTTCCATCCTGATCCTTAATTTGAAACCTAGAGGAATGCTGTCACATTAAGAACCCACATCCTTTTTGTTTGAAACTCCAGAACAACCACTTAGGTCCAGATGGAGGCGGTTTTAAAGACATGATAAAATTTTTTACCTGGCTTTGAAGTTTACTGTTTATAGCACTTCTCTTACCTACTCTGATCAGGAAAATATGCACCTGGAATATTGGTAAGTGGGATACCACATAAAACAGAAAAGAAATCTCAATTACTCAGACAGTATCCCAAAAAACAAGCAGCAGAGTAGTTTGTAGGATGTCTTTCTCTACCTGTATTTTCCCAATACAATTATCCTTAATAAATACAGTTAAATTATCTACAAAATATTTAAAAATATTTTTACTAACTGCTGAAATACAATATTTTCAGCCAAAAAAGTTAATGCAGTATATAATTCTTGGCACAACCTCAGTGCAGAGACTGAACCTGTATCACATAACATACATTAAGTTAAATGCCTTAAACCACATATACAAAAGATCAATACTGCTGCATGAGGTAGTGTAAATTGCATGCAACATAGTATTTTCCTTGCCTAATATCAGAAAAAGTAAAAAAAAGTCAGAACACCAGAGCTGGGTCACGCTGACTAAACTTCTGACTGCATACAAAGACTAACATTGTCCATACCAATTCTGTGCAGTTCTACTCCAGCCTTTCCAGTAATTTACCCAATTCTGTCCCAGTTTCCCCTCCCTACACCTTCAAGGGTCAATGATTTCACTGCATGAAACTAAGTATTCATTAAACTGCTGCACTATGAACAAAATACCTTGATGCATACAGAGGTGTAAAAAGCTGATAATGCTTCATGCTCCAATTTATAAAAAAATGGGGTTACTCTGATAGGATTAGAAAATACATCCCAGGCTTGCACATTTAACTTCCAGAAAACTTCCTAGTGTTGATTTAATTTTCTAGATCACTGCCAGTAGCCAGCTGTGGCAGAAATTATAAATTGAGAGTTCCAATTTCTTTCAAGTCTGGAATGCAATGATGGGTTTTGAAGAGCCTAAGCTACATAAATATTTCAAAGGTAGGAAATTACTTGAAGTTATAAAAGAACAAAGGGCAACTTCAAATTCCCTTTTGTGTGCCAAGATCATTAAGGCTTTCTTTAAAGTACACACCTTCAGTTTTGTCACACACACAACAACTTAATCCAGTAAACTCAAGTAGCCACAGGCAGTATTTCCACAGACAAAATGAAGAAGAATCCAAAAGTCATCATGAAAATAGTACATTCAAGATTTGAAAAAAATATTACCTAGCAATACTAAATGAACTTTTTGATAAGGCCGTTACTCTGAACCATGACAGATACCAGCATCATGTCCAAATATGCACCACAGTTCAGGCCCTCAGTTTCAATCTCACGTGCTTTGAGGTTAACAGCATCTTTAGGTAAAGCAGCACTACCACACCTTACTTCCTCTCAAAAACAAGCAGCATTGTATAGAAGCAGATGTCATCAGCCAGTTCCAACCACTTTGGAACTACTACAGTACTACAATACACACCAAACTGGAGCACACTGACAACAAACAGGCTCAGTCTGACCTGTGGAACCCACTGAGATTGGAACAATCCCAGCATGTTCAGTTACAACACAGGATCAAGTTACTATCCTAGAAAGGGGCTGTGTACCCCAAGCACACACAGTGCTTCCAACTCTTTGGACAAGAGCTACGAGCCTCCTTGGACAAACCAAATCTTGTTTTTACACTAATATTCTTGTTGTCCAAGTGTTCACTCTGTATGTGGCTTAGCTGCTATCCAGACTCTAACCTAGAGCAGCCTAAGCAGCTCCTTAAGAGACACATGGCTAGTACATGCCTGGGTACAGAAAACAAACAAGGCAAAGTCACAGAAGTCAGTCCAAGGACAGCAGGCAAGTTTAGAGTGCTGATACCAGAGACAGCACAGAAAAGTCTCCAAAGATTCAGCCCATCTCAACACTCACTCAAGATCACTTGGAAATGAACACTAACCTTCTCTTGAATTCTTTGATTCTTAAGCTTTCAATGCAATATAGAAAGTGCTAAAACCAGGACATCTTGAATTAGAACAATCTCTTTTGATGTTGTAAAGTAAAGCAGGGGTTTTGGGGTTTTTCTTTCTGCAGAACAGAAACTTCCCTATCTGGTACACAAGAACACTGTTCCTGGTCTCATATAATGAACTTGCCACTATGAAAGTTATGCTTTGGTCCAAGAGAAAGGATTGTTCATTCATTCTAGACTGCAAAACCTTAAAAGATCACAGTTTATTTACAACATTATATCTTAGTGTTTTATCCTTGCTCAGTTACAGCACTGATAAAATACAGCTAAAATTATGTGATGGTACCAATATATATCAGCATATATCTTTATTGTAAAGTAGAAGACTTCTTTATTTACCCAATGCATTTTCTATTTGTAATATTTTTACTGAAGCATCTTGAAAAATGGCTAAATCCAGATCAGGAGCCAGAAGACAATCTTTACTGCAAGTTTTACAAATAATTTCCAAGAGGACAACAGCTAGACACTAAGAGAAATTAATAGTTAGTATGTTTTAAATTAGTTATTATTCCCCCAATATATGTTCTTAAAAATGCAAAAGAAAAAAATCCTGTTGTGGTACTTGGAAGTTATACATGAAGTACAGCTCTACTGGACAAAGCACACTGCAGAAGATAAACAGCCAAAGATTTCACTACTTCTGCTTACTCAGCAAAAACACAGCAAGAAAATAGCTTTACAACTTCCAGTCTAAGTACAAGTCCCTACCACCTAAGTGAGACCATGTTCCATGGGATTACAGACCTGCTGCTGATAACAAAGAGGCTGGGCTCAACATCCCAGTAATCCCTTCCTGTGTGTGGGAACAAACAAGCACTGATCATTTTTAAATTGGTCCCATCCGCACTAAAGGGCTGGTATTAACTTAGCTATTAGAACCAGTCATTCCTATCCAGTTCCCATGAAAATTAAAGGCAAGATCTAAAAACAGAGCTGCTGTTATTGTAATGAATTAGATTTCTGGAACTAAAACAGCGCAAGATCACAAGGGAATGTTTTCTCATAGAATTATCCTTTCTGTACATATTTGCTGAAGCTTGAATATGTGCCACATTTACAGTGGTCTGAGGCTGCATGGTTTGTTCACAAAATGAAAGAATAAAAAAAAGTCTTTGGAAGATATAAGAAAGAACCTATATCATTCCTTCACACAATGACTACGCTAAAATCAAGCAGTTATATTACGAGTGCTACATTAGCTTGGATGCAAGTAATCAGTGCCACTCCTTCCCTGGAGTTCACAGAGCAAAAGCAATTTCAAACTGGGTAATTACTTGCTGAGCATTATAGATCAATGTTTATTGAAAATCCTTACTTGCCTTAGCAATACACAGCAATGTAAGTCAGAATTTTCTGACTATTTCTCTCACTTCAAAGCGTGATCTTTGATGTGTAGAACTCTATTAAAACAGTGTGGCAGGCAGCAGGCACTCAGATGCCTGCGGAGGTGTGTGCTGGTGCAGTATTTGTGTTACCAGGTGAGGGAAATGTGGGAGGGGGTCAGCACAATGCACGACACTGGAGGCGACAAAGGATTGACTTCACCTTCTCTGAGACCTTCAGGCATCAAAAGCCTGACACACCAAAGATGCCAAAGGTGGAGCAGGCAGCCTGATTACTACTGTGAATCCAGCAAAGGGCAGCAAATATAAAGGAACTGGAGCATCTGACACACAATAACAGGCTGAGAGAGGTGGTGTTGGTTAGGTTCAAGCAGGAAAGGCTGGGGGGGCAATCTTCACATGCACAAATACTCAATGAAAGGATGTGAAAAGACACTGAGCCAAACTCTTCTCAGTGATACTCTGATGAGAAGCAAGAGGCAATGGACACAAATTCAAATAGGGAAAATTCCATTTAAAGGTAAGAAAAATCTTCTTTGCTCAGAGTAGTCAAACATTGGCACTCCAGAGGCTCTGGAGTGTCCATCCTTGCAGACAGTCAAAACTCAACTGGGCAAGGTCCTCAGAAGCCCACTCTAGTAGATATTGCTCCAAGTAAAGGCTACATTAACCAGTTTGTTATTATCCCTAATTAACTCTGGCTAAAAGAGTAAACAGACATATTATGCTATAATAGTTTAAGAACAGTCTACTACATTGCTTCATACAAGACTAGTAACTCAATAATGGAAAGAGAGATCAGTAACACTTCAAGATGGCCTTTAATAATGCTCCTTTCTGGAGGCTAAGGAAATCATGATAAAAGAGACTGAACATTATCAGGAAACTGGAAGTATCTGGAGGCAAGCAGACTGTTGAAAAATGAAATCATGTTTATGGATAGGCAAACACTAAGCATATGTACACCTTGCTAAGTCTAAGAAAGGTTTATTAATAAACATACACATTTTGCTAACTTCCCCTTTAGACAGCAGTTATTTAGAGCAACTCAAAAATGAGGAGGGGATCTGAGAAACCTCAAAGAATGGTAGCCAAAAAATGGATGAGTAAGATGACATTGAACAGACTACAGGGACCAATTAAACAAAAAGTTGAAGAACAAGGAGTAATGCACACTGGAAAACTTCAAAGTCAACTAAGCTTCACTGACTGCAGGTACTAATAATAAGCAGCAACAAAAATATTATGTTATGTAAATAATGAAAAATAGCACAATATCAGAGTGCATCATTCATTCCAGAAAACACCAAAGCCTCATTTTGTAACATGACACAGTACCTTTCTTCTCTACATTACAGAGAGTTAGAGCAACAGAGACCTTGGCAAAGAAATAACATTAGGAGTATGAAAGGTATTTCACATGCAACAAAATTATCATGAATAAAGTACAGTAAAACTTAGTATTTCAATGGATTTGTATGGAGGAGATTTCAGAGGATATGGTTTTGTCTGGCACGCAGCACACCAGAGCTCACAACTTGAGGCATGTGAATTTAATGCAGAGTGGTGACAATTGCCAATCATCTTTATAGGGATGTTTCATCCCTATGAAATTCAAGTACTGCCTCCAAAGAAACCCACAAAAATTAACTGGTAACTAACTAGCTTTCAGACACATTAAGAAAATTATTCTCCCTAACAAAGCTGATTTTTTCAGGTTAACCTACAGTTGGAACAGGAAGAATCTAACCAATGTGAAATCCAACATAAGAAAAAACACAAAGACAACCCAAATAATCACTCTGCAAACTAGTTATCAACACTACAAGACAAACGCTCCAGAGCTGGATGCATGAAGACATGTGCATGCGTGTATGCATAAACAGTAGTGGTATTAATCATTCTGCTCTAAACAAAGACAGCATACCACAGAAATTGCCTTCAACTTTCCAGTTTGACCCAGTCATATCATGATATCAACTACTACAGAATCTTCATTTGCATACGTATTTATAACCACAAAGCCAGGTCAAAGGGGTACAAAAATGACTTGCAGCTGAATAAAATGAATCATTGCTTACACATCAGGTTAGAACTCACTGCTGGTTCCCGCTCTGATTTCAATAGCCACACAAACATGAGAAGGAAAGCAGACTACAGCAGCAGTGATAATAATGTAGTGCACTATATAAGCAGTTCCATTGTTTCCTTGTGTAGCCATTTTTTTGTTCAAAACTGAAGTCCAGCTTTGTATGGAACTACATCTTCCATTGCAATGCAATCCTCGCTGACTGAGGTGTTATACAGTATAATTCCTTGTATCTCACACAAATTATACTTGTGTACTCCAGTAACTTCTGTGTTCCAAATTTGACTTGCTACTTCTTACAAAGAAAAGTCAGTTGCTCTCTCATAAGCCATGTGACACAGTTCCAGCTTGCCAAGGTTCCCAATTTACTGGATACAGCAGCCCACAGACTTAGAAACACAAGTGTGGTTCTGAAGGACAGTTGCACAACAAGGACTTGAATTATATCAAAACTGCTGATGGTCTTTATCCCTGAAGGAAAACTTGGGAAGATATCAAAAGACTCAAAAGAGTAAAGGAAAATGTCAAACTGTCCTGTGAAATTAAAAAGCCAGCCCTGCTCAGAAAAATTTAGATACTATACAAGGCAGCAGTTCATGTGTTCTCAGACCTTGTAGATCTTTGTAGTCATTCAACATTATCTTCTCAGTATCTGAATTACAGCCTGAATATGAAAGTAAAATCGGAATTCCCCTCCCTGCCCTATCAGACCCTCAGCAATCCAGGTCCAAGAGTCCCAATGCTGCCAACAGTGCTCAGCCAGTCAATCAATCATCCTGATATCCAGATATGTCACCAAAGGCTGCACCTTAGAGAGCCAAACCCAGGGAGAGGCATACAAGCACACAGATAACCAGTGAGGCGGTGTCTTCTAGGAACACTGGCTAACAAAGCAAACACGTGGATGCAGAACTCTAACAGCAGTACACACTCCCTGTGCAGGTGATACTTGTACACACAGGTGTACTTGATACTTGTACATGAGAGAGTAATCCAGTGGAGTTACAGAGTCAGCATTGCAAATCAAAGAACAAGGAGCAATTAAAGTAGTGGAACTAGTAATTTTATCTTTTTTTTTTTAATGAAAGCTACCATTTTTACCTCTGTTTCCACTAGTATCACAGTATTCATTTTCTTTTTGAAAACAAGCATGGATATATATGCATATAAAAACCTATATAGTAGAGGCACCTATCAAGGGAGCACACCATGGGATTAGATAGGGCTCACACACAAATCTCTGAGATAACAACAGGACTGGCTCAGTGCTCCTTTCAACAACAACTCCAATAGGGAAAGGAACCAAGTGCTCTTCCTGCCAGACTCTGAACTGGTCTGAGGATCAAATCCTTTCCCTTCAATGGTGATCAGACTACAATTGCATTTGAACACTGGAGGCCAGCTAGGTCTGCCCTATTTCCAAGGACCACGAGCCTCCTGTATTTCATTGCCATTGTTTTTTTCCACCCAACTTGTTCCTCAAACACAATGAACTATAAACAATGAACAGAGTGTTTCCTGAGACTTCAGGCACACCTTTCTAGAAGTTTTATACTTACACTACGGAGTTTTCCTCTTCTGCAGTTGTGCATCCATTAGTTTTTGAACAAAAAATGGCTACACAAGGAAACAATGGAATTACTTATATAGTGCACTACATAAGCAAAGAAATTCAATTTTTGCTAATATAAATACCAAAATACTGTGTACTAGTTATGTTCAAATTTTTTTCATAAAAAGGTGTCCCTTGAAGGCATTTTTGAACCCTCTATGACCCACAAGTTTTGCAATTAATACTCCTAAATCCTACAACAATGTTAATTATAGTCCTTTATCTTACTTATCAAGTCCTGATGCTGCATGCTAGAAACAGCCTTGCTACCTCGCCTGTACTTTTGCTCCCTTCCACTCCTCATCTGCAAGGTAGAGTCACTTCTTCACTACATCTTCCTCCATTCTGCCTCCTCCCTTTTTGCCTCTCACATTGATAAATACCCACCCATCTACTAACAAAAATAGCATAGACTATGATACTTAGGGCCCTCCCATTTTGCCTTGCATTGACTTTTAAGATATTACAAGATGTTATTAAGAGATACCAAAATCAGCATGTATTATAACCTACTTAATTCCTCTTTTTGGGAAGAACACCAGGCAAGAGACAACTATTGACTGGTCCCAAAAGAGCAGGCACACAAAATCTTCCAGCAACATATATGCTTTTGCCAACAGCTAAGGAATCCCGTAGTAAAAAAAAAAAAAACCAACAAACTAAAGAACCACAAACAGACCTGAATTCTTTGGTACTGTGGATCAACTGCAAAATTCCACAGACACCTGGGGTCCTTAAAGAAATTACCCAGAATGCTCATGCCTCTCAAAAAAATCAGCATTTCAGATATTAAAGAAATCTTTTTTTCCAAAAGGATTAGACTATTAAACTTTGCTTTCCAAAGCAAAGCCACATAGCAAGAAAACTTTCGTTACAAATTCCAGTTTTCCAATTCATTAAACTTAACTCAGTTACCACTGCCAGGTTTGAGTTGCAATCAGTCCAAACACAAGAGACTCAGCAGATTAAGTATTTGAATCAATACCATGAGAATGATCAGGTTAGTTTTTTCTAACACTAAAATCATAGTGACTTTTCCCTTCAGTCATTCTGTTTCTTCCTACAGCAATGCCAGCTAATCCATCAGTGCTCAATAAGAGCTATTTTAAGTGCAATTTGCCATTCCTGATCATAGCTCCCCTTTATGGCAACATAAGTACTGTACAATTTGTTTAGTTCAGCTCACATTTGGTCTTATCTCCACAAGTTTCTGGGCAAATGAGGCTCAACATTAAGAAGCAAAAAGTTGTGCTTGAGACCTGTTACTTAGCCCTTACAGTACCCCAAACTCATCAAGGCACTTTCAGGTATTAAAAGGAAAGGTACATTTTTATCTGCTGTGCTTTTGTTTACAGGCGACTTTCTGTATTTGCAGTCCTCCTTCATATGCACATAAGTAATCTAGTCAAGGCAGCTATCTTGCAGTATTTCCCCTAATTTGAACCCATTTGGATTTTAAAAAAAGCAAAATTAGTGCTTTCTGCATTACCCAAACCAGAGTACATCTGATAAAGCAAAACAAAGTGAAACAAAGTGAAGCTGTAGCTTTTTTTTTTCCCCCCTCAAATGACTTAAAAAGCAATACGGGAGGTGCTGGCTGCATCCAGCACTCAGAACCCTTCCTGCTCTTCTAAGCAGGATGCAAAACAACTGGGCTCTATAGCCAGGTTCCATTTTTTCCCCCCCTCCCCATTCTTTCCTGCAGTTAGGCAAATTTTCAAAAACATGGGTGGAGCACACCTACAATCTCACCTCACTCAAACACCAGTGGTGCAACTACCCTTCTGGAAGGTAGGAGATAATTTCAGTTTTTCTCTTGTTGATTATTTTGACTACTGCACTAGTACCTAAAGACTTTTCTTTTTAAGTACAAGACAATAATTTTTAAGAGATTATTACTACAGAACCACATCCTCAGAAAAAGCAATTACACCTCTGTACAATGAAGAGGCAGAGCCACCCACTTGCTTCTGCATTTCTGACTGGCCAGGTGCTCCCAGGTCAGTATGCAGATGTTCACAGCACCTTCTCTGAATCTCATTCTTCTCCTGTGCAGGCTAATGAGCCTAGGCACCCACTTCTGGTGCATTTCCCTTCTGAGAAACAGGCACTGCCCAACCTGATGCGCAGATGCAGCTTCCCATCTTCCTAGTTCAAGAACACTGGGGAATACACCTTGTATATTACTGCAAACTGTTCAAATGCCAGAGAGAACATCACTTAATGCTCCACCACAGCTTTTCAGCTTTCCTACTTCAGTCCAAACACCTGCCCTGGTTTTCTACTTCAGACAAAAATAGTTATTAGGCTGCAGGAGGAAAATTAACTTCTTTGTCTTAGCATCTCAACTTTAGGTGCTCTTACGCAAGTATTAAGGAAGCCATGAATTTCAAAAGGTCTGTAACGCCCACTGGGTACTGAAAAAGTTTTCTAGAAGGCTTACACCTCTGCAAGGCTACATAGCTGGAACACGCTTTTTTGAGAAAGGAAAAAAGACATTAAAAGACAGTGTTTATTTTTCAATATTTCATTTTAAAGGATAGCTTCGTGTTAAATTATTATGTAAGTCAACTTTATTATTTACTATAATAAATTATAATTTTAATTTACTATAATAAATTATAATTCTGTTAACTTTGTTATTATTCCAAGAGCCAAAAACTGCATTTCCTCAACTTACAAAGTCAGAGAACAAGACACTTTCCACAGAAAACATACATAAAATAAAACAGAATGTATGCTTACCTTTTAACTACTTGAATCTTATGTGTCTAAAGTGCTTTAGATCAGTGACGTGTGAGAGTACTGTCAATGTCTTTAAAGTGTAGCAAATATCATTAACCTCACTGGTGAGTTTTGTGACACTGGTTGCAGCAGTAAATCTGCACATCAAAATGCAATATATCAAGCCCATTCTTCATATATTTTAAGTGTCACTATACCCCCTTTAGGCTAACGGGGGGAGGGGAAATGAAGGTTTCTGCGACCAGAAGTGTGCATTATAACCCATAATGCAGGACGGCAGATGCCTGAAGATCCATCTGTGGAAGAAGCGAGAGCACACCTGCTCCTCTCCCCATACCCCAGGAGGTCGCTGCCCCGGGGGCCAGGGAGGCGAGGGGAGCTCCCCTTGCCATCGGGTGGTATTCCCGAGCGCCCCAGCACAGCCCCAAATGCAGCGGAGGGGCAGGCTCTGACCCGGCCCTCCAGAGGGGTCTCGCTCCTGCGGCCCCCCGAGGCTCGGGGGCTGACGGAGAGGCACCGCCGGCAGCGAGAGGCCCCAGCCGGGACACCTTCTGCGCCCGGGCTACTTCCCCGGCCGCCCCTCACCTGTTTTGAAGACCAGCTGCTTGTCCTCGCTGCTGCCGAAGAGCCGGAGCATGGAAACGAAGAGGACCCCGCACGAGTTCTGAATGCCGAAGACGGCGCCGTTGCACCACATGGCGGCCAGCATCACCACCCAGCCCCAGCCGCCCTCGGGGGGCTCCGGCGCGGCAGCGCTCCCGGGGCAGCCCGCGCTCCCGGGGGCCTCCGCCGCCGCCCGGGGCTGGGCCCCGCTCTCGCCGCTCCCGGGACACCACTCGCCGCCGTTCGCCCGCCGCGGCTCCTCGACCGCCGGCGGGCCGGGCAGGGGGGTAGTGGCGGCGGGGTCTCCCCCCGCGTCCTGCGGCTCCAGCTGCTCGCTCACCGGCGCCATCCTCGGAGCGGGCGCGAGACCCTCCAGGCGCGCCGCTCCCGCCTTCCTCCTCGCCACCTCTCGTCCCCTACCCCCTTCAGCCCCTGGCTGCGGGGGCTACGGGCATCCTGCGGCGCCCTGCCCTCTGTCCACCCGCCGGCGTGCGGGACCCAACAAGGCCAGCACACACCCACCTCGTCCCGCCGCACCACCGCCGCTTTATTTTAAAAGGGGGGCTCCCTCGGGGGCGTCAGCGGCACGAGCGCTTCCCTCCGCGCCGATTGGCCGCGGGAGGGGAGGCGGGAGGGGCGGGAAGGGAGGGGGGGCCAAGGAAAGGCTGGCGAAGCCACGCTCCTCTTCGGCCCCCCCACCCCGCCCGCCGCTCCGGCTCTCCGGCGGAGGGGGTGGAGCGGGGCGGGACGGCGCCGTGTCAGCGGCAGCAACGGCACCGAGCGCACCGTGCCGCGGCCGCCCGGGGAAGGGGAGCGGGGCCCGGGGAAGCGGAGGGCGAGGCTGGAAGTCAGCGGTTAACGGCCGCCGGGAAGGGGGCGGGCGAGCGCCCCGAGCCAGCACACAGGTACCGCGCACTGCCCTCGGCGGGCAGAGCGGTAAACAAGCCCCTGGCCCCGCTCCCGGGCTCTGCCCGCTCCCCACGAGGCAGGGCAGCTGCGCCCAGCGGTGTCCCGCCCGAGCTGGGCGAGGGGGAAAAGTCTGAAACTCCCGCCCCGGCTGTTTGCAAACAACAGCGAAATAAAGAGAAGCCGCCCCAAAACGCGCACTCCCTGCCGCACGCCCACGGGTGACAGCCGGCTCTCGGCCCTGCCTGGCGCTCTCTGGCTTCCGCGGAGCTCCAGCGCCCACCCTCCCCCCCGAGGGAAGGGCTGCCAGCCCCGGCACGGAGGCGCCCAGCTCCAGGGCCCTCGGGGCATCCGCTGTCCTCCGGGACAGCTGTCCACCTCCCCTTGGGACACCCTGTGCCATGGGAGACCGTGGGGGACCTGCTTCTGCCCAGTTGTCTTCCCTGCTCTTTAACAAAGGAAGAGAAAGTACTTGCTCTTGCACACCTCTTCACATGTTTCCCGTTTGCACAGAGGCATCAGCTCTTGACCTTTCCTCCCCGAAGCCAGGGAAGTGAGAGTGTAGGGACAGCGCAGGTCAAATGACAAGTTTTTGATTCATGATCCTGCTTCCAAGCTTGCAGACGCACATCTGTTCCGCTGTTTGGCAGCTACTTACGTTTTTAGCAGTTTGGGCTTGATGAGGAGGAGCTTCTTGAAAGAAAATCAGCAGATTAAATCTGGATGCTTCGTCCTTCCCTGTGAGACCTGGAGGGCTCAAAGCACCCTCTTGCATTCATACACCATCCCCGTTTCTTCCCTCAGAACTTGGGCTGCTACTGCTAAGCCCACTGTGCCATCCAACTCCTCAGCCTGCCTGCCAAAGCCTCTTCCTCCTTTTTTGACCCTGAATCACCTTCTCCGTCCTACCTACCAGTGGCCACACGGGAAAACAAAGCTTAGTCCAAAACAAAGCACAGGTTCTTAAGACTGTGTCTCCTGGTTCAGCACACATTGCTCTCCACATGAAAAGTAGTAACTAAAGAAAGAAAACCGTATGACAACGTAAAATACATTTGTGATTATAATGAAGTGCATTTATAGATGCACTAATCTTCCTGCACACTCACTTTGTCTTGTTGCCCATGCCCTTCTGAGTTAAACATAAAAACATTACGCATACACATCCAGCAGTAGAATTCAGAAAAAAATAAAAGCCCAGCAATGAAACACAATATAGTTGTATGAAATATATAGCGATTGTCAACGCAAAGAGAGAATATTTGGCCGACCACTGAAAAACACATCTGTTTCCCCCAAGGAACAAGTGTTGATGCTTATTAAAACCGCAAGCCTATCATAAGCTTAACTATGCTCAAAATATTTCATAAGAAATTTAACATGCAAAAGTTAACAGTTCACATTCCCCACCAAGTCTTTGTCCAGAAGCTGTTTTCTAAATCTGCTGAGCTTTCTTACAATAATTAAAGCTTTCCCCACCACAATATAACTTTTTTTGAACAGTTGTGACAGAGCAAACAAAGCTTTTTTGGAATCAGATTGAATCTTCATTACATTTGTCAGCAATGATTAACTTAATTAAACTTTCAGTTGCACAGGAATAAACAAGGGCAAAATCCAAAATCCAAGACTGGATCTTAATATTACTGATCCAAAGAGTCACGGTTCCACAAAGTCTTAGGTATGTTTCTAACTCTTAATGAGACTCCTGAGATGGGAATTCTGAATGGGAGCCTGTGAACTGCATGATAGAAACTCAAATCAGATTGAGTGAAGTGCAACATATTTTTTCAGTTTTGGACAGTGTTCAGTTAAGCTCAAGACTAATTCCCTCTCTGCATGTTTTCCAAGGTAATATTTATGTACTGCAGTTTCACTTGCCTGTTTCCTATAAACACTACCATGACTCACCCGCTTTTTAAGATAAAGGATGTGTCTTTAAGAAAACCCTTTGTGAACATATTGTGTGCAGCTTCCACTTTTGTGCATTTTTAAGAAAATATTCAAATTTCCAGTCATTAAGTGGTTTTTAAATACCCTGATTAGTATGAACTAATTCTTTTCCCTTTCTCCTCACATTTGGGAATGCATAGTCAAAAAATCAGATTCTCCGTTACATATAGTTTTTATAAATGTGATGTTTATAACTATTCTGAATGCTTCTTCAGTATTGTGCACCTTGTTGTCCTATTGCTATTTAGCTAAACTAAAAGAATATGTAATGTTTACATTTCAAAAAAATTTAGGCACATAGGGGTCTTCCTTTACAGGCCTTAAGTTAGGTATCTAGGGAAACTTTGTAGCTCTTTGGTACACTCTGCTCCTCTCAAGAGCTCAGCCTCTTCCCTTTTGAGAGAGGTCTCTTGAGATCTCAGCTATTTCCCTAGTAGTTCCCAAGAACAAGAACAATAAAATCTCACTCTTCATAGTCAGATAATTACCATAGAAAATGTACTTTGCAAACAGAATATGGGCAGGTTTGACTGCAGTTTGATTTCTGAAGTTTTTGTAACCCCAAAGATTCACAATAAAAGCACTGGTTTTTAAATTATTGCTACCAAAGAATTTTAAAAGTATTTCTTGAAAAAAATAATACTAAGTCTGGAAACGTATGCGAAAGGAAAGCCACCTTTGTGGCTCTGCTATTTGAGCCCTGTATGTTCACAAGAAAAACAGCTGAAAAGGAAAAAGAAGGAAGATGGACATGAGATAATCACCATAAAACAATAAAATAAAGAGGTTACAGAGATACGGAAGATATACCTCATATATAGATAACTGCATATGTTCCAGATAAATTGGTGTTATAAACAAAAAGAAAAAATCATAAAACCAACCAGCAAAACAGAGAGAAAAGTGCAAAAAACCAAGAGAGGTTGGATAAGCTGAGAAATGTGATGTGAGGAAAGCCTTGGGTTTGTCTAAGCTTCCTTCCTGTTTATGGTGATGTGCTTACTGTACATGTTTTATTAATACCCTACAGCTGATAACAAACAGCAATTGTGCACGCAAAAGACATAATGCTCTGTGAGAGACATCTGCTACGGTGGTACTTAGGCAGTGCCTATTTTAGGATCAATACATGAAAGACCAGTGCCAAAGTAGGAATTTGCCCTATCATTTGTGGACTTTCAAAAGCCCCAGGGGCCAGGAAATGGCATGTTCTGCAACCGTATCTGAAATTCTAGCCAGCTCCCCATTAAACATTGACTCACTTTCTCACAAGGTATTGAAAATAGACCAAGACTTCAGTAGATCTCACATGCAGCATTTTCTTTGACCATAAGGAATATTACAACTGCCAATGACTTTAAAAAAAATTACCTGTATTGTTGAAGTATGCTGTTAGTGACACACCAAGACAGCTTTTCCATAAACCATTTTATTTTAAAGCTTTTCAAAGTTGTGCAGTATTCCGTAAAGGTAAGGTGGACAGAATTCCAAGCCTGAAGAGTATGTGTTCTGAGAGTTTAATTCTTCCTTCTTCTGTCGATCTGATTAGAATTTGTACTGCAGTCAATGAAAAGGGTATGCCTATATCATCCAGAAAAAAACCAAAGCTCTTCAGTAAAATGCCTAACTTTACCACAAATTTTCAACAAGAAGTCCAGTAGAAGCAAATCCAAGAAAGCAAGGAACTATACAAAGAGGACATGAGGCTAACATAAAATTTTGTGTCTCATTAGACTAATACATGATATTAATGATTAAGCCTTTTTGTTCTTTAATTTTCAACTAGTATTATTAAGACAGTTATTCAGCGGAAGGATTTGGCCTTAGGTCAGAAAGATGAGATAAACAGGATAACCATTAAAACACAAAAACATATGGTATCGCCAACTGCGTGAAGATCAACATTAGATTAAATCCCGTTCAGTAAGCAGTGTTTATGCATCTCTCAGCCAGACAGGATGTTCTACTGATGTTTCAGACTGGGCTCCAGCTGAGTCGTATGAACTGCAAGGGCTGCATCTGACTGCTGAGCAGATGAGTCACATTTTCAAAGGTGAAAAACACAGATTTTACTTGCTTACCGTGAGGAGTGTTGAGAGCATCTAACCTGAATTTGATAATACCTACAGTAGAAGTTTTCTAGACTGCTATTAGTTGTCAATATATAGGTTCCCTCCTAATTCCAAGCAGTATGAGAGAGGGAAAGAAAGTAGACTAAATGTCTAACTAGTGAAGCTAGGGAAAAGCAACACGTCCAATTCTCACTTCCACGTTTATTTAAAATGCCGGTTCCAGACTTAACATTTTCCTTTTTTACATTCACCTTATGGCTGAGGACTGGCTCCTTCACAAATTAAATTCAAGTTTGGTTTATCATTCAATGAAGAGTGGATGGGACCTGACTGGCTGTTGTCTGGAACATGGTTGACACATAACCGCTACTCTTAAAGGTAGACAAGTGAAAGAAAGTGGCAGTCACTACCTGTCAAAGCCCTCTGCCCCTGCCAATCCCCAGCTGCACAAAGACAAATTTTTGATGGCAGACTTTTAGTGTAGGATTTCTCTAGCCTACCTTGTCACTGTCTCCACTGTGAAAATCTGATCAGGGATATATGTAGTGTTGGTAGGTGGGAACAGCGGCACAAATTACTTTAAACATTAACATTTATGATGAGATAAATGATACTGAAGGAGCCCACATGACTAGCTTAGATGTACAATTGAAAACTCTAGACACTTAAAATTTGGTGAAATTAGTCCCACCCTTGGATATTAAGTTGAACATCTTAAGATAATTTTTAATCTGACGTCAAACCTGGAATTTGTTTTGATCCTATTGCTAAATGAGGAAGCATGAAGAATACATTGTCCTAGCATGATCATTCATCTCTCTTGGCAGTGAAATAACTAACAGTGCTGGCAACATTCTCATTCAGCTTCAAAGTCAACATCTCTTTCAAATGAGCAGGAACTGCTTCAAGCCATTCTTTTAGGGTGTCTTCAAGCGTGGTTTGATACCACGGCGCAGGTCAAGTATTTCATATTGCATGCATTATCATAGGATCTAAGCACCTCAGAGTTCCTTCCTTTGTTTATGTAAATTTAATATCTTCCAGACCACCTTTGCAATCTCAAGAACTCAATTTTGTTTTCAACAAAAGTTTGGATCATCAGAGAAGCAAATGTTTTACCAAATAAACCTCATCAGGTAGTTATCTAGAAGCAGATTTTGGTTGTTTGCTCAGTGGCTACTCACTTGACTTTTCAGGCTGCAAAAAGTTGAAAAAGGAAAAAACTACTACCATTGACAATACTACCTGGAGTGAAAAACCACCAGGAATAGAAATTACACTAATCTTGCTCACTTGATTTTTAAGAATTCTAATTTCTATGGAAGTTAAATTAACTTTGTTGATCACTGTTGTCCATTTGTCCCTTTGAAAGTGTTTCTGTATTAAGGACTATAGCAAGGGCTAGCAGGTGGCAGTGGCCCCATTTCAAGGTATGATTTACAACACTCAGCATTTTACTTACTAGGTAAGCAAAACTGTGTATCTAAGGGAGTCAATTCAAATATTAAGGCATATGAAAACTGTTAACAAAGTCTTCCATGTAGAAAGTCTACTTGCCTTTGCAAATTGTACAGATTTGTGTTGAGAAATACAACATTAAAAATCTGACATTTTAAGACTGGTATGGGGGTACTAAATACAGCAAAGAATAGTTTCGGGCTGTACATATTTGCATGGAAGTATATAAATGATACAGGACATTAAGTATATGATAAATAATTTCATGCATCTACCTTGCAGCTGTCACAAAAGGACCTAATTTCATTCTACTTTTCTGCTCACAGAACTGCTTTAATATATGGAAGATTAACAAATGTGATAGTTTTTCTTTTTTTTTAAATTCTAAATTATTGTCCTCAGCCTACATCTACATTTTAAATATCATCTGAAATCCTGAATTTGAAGTTGGGTATCCCACAAGAGAAAATCCAGTCTGTTGCAGGTTAGTAAAGAAAAAACAATTACATAGTCTCTCTGGTTCACTTTTCTCCAATTGATAGGTTATTTAACACACAATTCATCCCATGTATGGTAATATGGGTAAAATAGACTTCAGCAACATTTAGTTTGCAATGACTATATTTTGTGAAATAAACATAATGATTCTTGTTAGCACCATTGAACATCTCCTCTCTTTCAAAAGCAGAATTAAATTAATCCTTGTGTTGACAGAGATTTTTTTAAAGTTAAATAAATCCTGTATCAATGGCCTTCCTCTAAATATGTATTTACTTTGTGGTTAAATAAAAATATACCACTTGTTCAGAAGTAAGCACACACATAGGCCTTGCACTCTCTATTTATACTCTGATAAAATCCATCCCTACCAGACTAAGGGGATAACCATTACTTTACGTATAAAAATGAAATAAACTGGTACAGAAAGAAGGATTTATAGTATGGCATATATCCACACAAATCAATTTAATTAAGGAATCCTAAATTGCCCTCCCTATTACTTAGGCTGAGCAAGACAAGGTGCTACCCCTGGCCAGCCTCACCCGTGAGGAGTACGAGGTTACCTTACAGCTGGTCATTCATAGTGCAGCATTTACTTGAACACCAAATGTGAATCGTCCAGATTCAGTGGCTCCCAAGTGCTCTTTGTCCTCCCTCTGGCACAGCATCTTTCATAACTCAAGAGATGTACATAGACTAAGATTCTTCTCTGGGATTCCTAGATGCATTCCCTAAGACAGATAAAATTAATAATCAATTTTCTTTATCATCATAATAATCTTCCCAATTATTTAAAATAAAAACTATGTAAAGATTTTTCATTACAGAAGCTTCTGATCACAGCACTGTGACATAACAGATGCAGTATCAGTTTTCAGGCAGAATTATTCAGTATATAAAAGGTCTAACTGTTTAGGTGTCTGTCTGTGTCTTACATTTTAGTTAGAAACACTTTAAAGGAAACACTTCCCTCCTTCTCTCATCAGGGTGAAATCAAGGTCATCTTATTTAAACTCCCTGGGATAGTAATATTTAAAATTAAATGACACTCCACCTAATTATTTTACTAAAAGCCTTCGATTCCTCTAAGCTCTTCAAGTAACATCTAAACCTTTAAGAAGTTGCCAACTGTTTGAATAATAAACTACACAGAGTACCACCCTTTGAGGGAAAGCTTGCATGTTCAAATTGGGCCAAATAAGCAGTAAGACAATATAAACCCAAGCCACTTAAACCACATGAATAATTCCCAGACACTTAGAAATCTGATTTATAACCATGCACAGGCAGTGCTATCGTCATTTCAGAATTCACTTTGCTGGAATTTACTGAAGGATACTGCTGTGTACTAACGGGGTTTTACAATTAATAAGACCTATAATGCTACTGACTGGGCATGAAAACAGTGTACTAAATTATGTACAATTGTATTTGAGGTAAATTTGCTATGGAGAATAGCACTATTAATCATTAAGTCATCTCAGGTTTCTGTATTATCCAAACATCCTTAGTATTCCCACTAAGAAAGCCACCCCTGACATAAGGAAGTGATCTTAAAAATAACCTGGGACCCTTAGTTTTACAGAAAGAATGTTTGCTGACCTTTAACGACCCACTTTGTTCCCAGATTTTGTAGCTTTGTAGTTCCTTTGATCTTAAGGCATTTTTCTAATTGTATTTCTGCAGGACATTTGATGTGCTGCCACCAGTCAGTAGAAAAGCAGGAGCTAAAGGACTACCAACCCTTTCTTATACCTACCATTGTATTTCCACATATACGAGAGGACCTTTTCTTTTTTCATGAGTTAGCTTAATATTCCAAAGGCATGTGGAAAAAGTTGAACAAGAAGAAAAGTAATTATTTTCACATAAGGCTGTTTACATGTAAATGGTTGTGGAGTAAATACAGACCTGTAAGTTGTGCTTGCACATGAATTATTGTGCAGGTTACTACAGAGATTTAACTTCAGACCATCTTTTACTTTATTCAATGTAATAACTTGCACCCACATAGCAAATGGGAATAGTTAACCTGGTGTCAAATCTTATTGCAGAAACACTTGTTAAAACCCTGCTCACCTGTATACATCCAGCCTCCTATCTGCTTTTCTCCTTGGAAAAATAAAGTTGTTCTTTATTCAGTGTTAGAAGGGTTGATCCACTCCAATTTAAATACAATTAGCAAGATTGTTACACAAGTTGCAGTTGCCAGATCTTTATAGCTGGTAATACCTCTGCCAAAGTACACACTACTTTTTGGTTTCAGTATGACTTTGCAAGGCTATTGGTTGGAAAAAGCAGATTTTTGGTTGTGCAATTAATCCAAGCATAGCCAGGAGTTACAGACACTTACAAAAAACTCCAACCTTGTGTTTGACTTCAGCTTTCACAGTAGGACTGATGCTCTCAGGGTAACCTCCAAAAGGATTTGAGAGGAACTTTTTCCCATTTTGCTTTTCCTGATGTGCAGGGTCAGTGTGAGAGAGCTAGACTTCCGATTTTTTCTAGTCAAGATGTGTGCTTCTTGTAAAGATGAGATGTCACTCTCCTTTTGGAGAGCAATATATGTATGAAATATTAACTGGAAGCACTTATTGTCACAGGCGGCTTGATGTCTGTTCTCTGGTTAGACATCAACTTACTCTGGTTGTATCCAAACTCAATATCCCACATTTCAAAGCTTTGCTGATGCAGAGAGACCCAGTGTTCCTAACTCTGGATTTCTCAAGCAAATTGCCAGGTGTAGATCCAATGTTTAACTCCATTCTCACTACCTCTTCTCTCTCCTACCCTGAAACCAACCCTCCTAATTACCTGGATGAATTCCTCCTGACTCTGCTCTTCCCTAAAAATGTGGTTACGTAACAACAGTTTTCAGAAACAGGTTTGATGTTAAAGTAAGAAGCACAGGCTTAGAGCAAAAATTTCTTACCCATTAGCGTGTAAGAGTTACAGGTTTGTTTGTTTTTTAAACAAGCTTTTGAACACAGTCCCTGTGATCTGCCAAAATTATTCACCAGCAGCAAATCCTGGCCTTATTTTGAAGCCTGAGGCCACACAACCCCTCCAGACTTCTGCTTCAACTGGCTTGTTTCTGGTGGTCTAGACTCTCCCTCACTCGAGGAAGCACTTTCTTTTCTGACAGTGAGAAGACTTGTAACTCAGGGTGTCCCAGAGCACAGGCCACTGATGACAGAAACACAAGGGCAGACTTTGCACACATCTGGTCTGCATACAATAGCTTGGGAAAGGACCTTGAGTTAAAAACTGTTACACTCTCAGTCTAGGAAGAAATTCTTTCATCATATTTTGATGGTATCAGTACAACTGGAAAGTAAAACATAGTATTTCTATCAGTTTCAAATACTGAGTGCTTAAAAGTAAACCTGGCTTTTTGGCAGGACCCTGAGTACCTCTTCCAATAATTTTCTTTTTTTTCTCCCTTCAGCCCTCAGTCTCACATCAGGACAACTAAACTTCGAGCCACACAAAGCTAGATAATCTTGCTTCATATCCTATTCATGCTTCTCCAGGCAAAAAGGTCACCAAAAATTATTTAAGGAATGTTTTCCTCCTGCACTTACTGAGAACTTCCGTACCCCTTCTGGCCCAGTCATTTCTGTAGCGTCAGCTTGGACCCCCTTGTTAACCCTTCCTCCTCCCTACATTGGGTGTTTCCAATCCCGAGACGTAAAACTAACAACATTACCTAAATAACACAGTGTAGTTATCCCTACAGAGCCATTTCAATGTGAAAATGAAAGGGAAATTCAGGCAAGGAAAAGGAAAGTATCAATGTATTTGTCCATTAGCCATTGTTCTGTCTTGCTAGCTTTTACATCATTCCTGAAACTTTTCCCTTTCACAGCAAAGAACCTAACTCAAGCTTACATTGATTTCTCAGTAGCAGTCTTCTCTGCTAACCTCCTCCAGAAGTCTGTAATTTAATACATATATTATCTATATCTGCATGCTCTGCTTTTTTTTTTTTTTCCTTCTGAAATTAAACAGGTCATTTCCCATATATTTGTAACAGCAGGAAACACCCTCTTATATTGACTTTAATTTCAGCTTTCCATGTCAATGCATGTCAGGAACATTTGATGTGACAAGAAACAACTCCAAAACAATGTAGATTCTGCAATACCATTAAAACAGGACCAAAAGTTCCTGTGCTTCTTGTTACAGCAGCGAAACTGCGGAGTGAACAGAACAGTGTTCTTTTCTCCTTAATGTATGACAACACTGATTTCACACACCGAGTAGCTCTGGCATCTGATCTGTTAGTAGCTCACAGGAAACCTGAACACAATTTCCAGAGGTGTTTTTATGCTCCCTATCTTTTTATGGAGACTCAGCAACTGCAAACTCCGCTTTCTGTACGCCTTAAAGGCCGCCTTACAATGCAGGAATTGCCATCTGCTGGCCAAGCCGGGAATGGGCTTCGTCCGCAATTTATTACTACATCTCCCTGACTAAATTTGGAAATGCATTTGAGCAAAGGAGACGGTGCCACTGCCAGCTGAGCCTGCCCGCAGGACAGAAGTATGTACATACTTTTCCAACTCACGCTGGAAAAGGAGGGGAAAAACTGTAGAGCAGATGAGTTCAGGGATCCACGATGTTGAAGCACAGATTTTAAAATAGACAGTAAAATAGTTATCGTCCCTCCTGGAAATTACACTTTAATTTTTATACTTTCGAGTGACAAAAAGAGAATGTAGGGGTGACAAAACCCTTGCTGCTGGGAGAGGCAGGCCAAGTGTCTGCAAATTTCTGTGTCCAGATAAGAGCTGGCTAGAGGCAGCAGGGAGGCACCACAGTAATCCCTGCCCATTCTCAACCAAAATCCTGTGTAGCACAGCACAGACATCCCCTGACTCTCTTCTCTCATCTGCTTTTTCACAGCTGTGACTTTTCATGTCCCAAGCCCTTCTGTCTCCAAACTCCTTTCACAAACCACCTCCCAGCTCTCAGTGTCAAAACATTTCTCCTCATTCTTTCAATCCAGAACCCTCATATTTTTCATCTTCTTTCCCATCCTTCCTTAAATTTTCTTTTCTACCAAGTCTTCCTCCTTTTCCCCTAACTCTTCATGCAGGCACATGAGGCACAGACCATCTCACTGCACAGCTGGTTTGTAAAGAAGTAAGCAATAACTTTCTCTTAGTATTCCCCAGCCTTAGTGGAATTATGATAAATGGAGTTCTTTCTATCAATTATATTTTCTAGCAGCAGTTCCATAGCTTAAGTCCCTGTGTTAAAAAATTGCATCCTTCTATGTGCCACCTATTTTCTTCATTGCACAGTCCCAAGTTAATTAATTATGTCTTTTCCTATACAAGAACAAAAGGGGCAAGAAAAATGGCCTCAAGTTGTGCCAGGGGAGGTTTAAATTGGGTATTATGAAGAGTTTCTTCACAAAAAGGGCTGTCCAGCATTGGAACAGGCTGCCCAGGGAAGTCATTGAACCACCATCACTGGAGGTATTTAAAAGACATGTGGATGTGGCACTTGGGACATGGTTTAGTGCTGGGTTAATAAATGGTTGGACTCAATGCTCCTCAAGGTATCTTCCAGCCTGAATGATTCTGTGATCTCCATGTCATCCATGAATTCCTATATTTTTGCAATATTTATTTTCAGTTATATCCTTTCCGAGCAGGAGAGCTAATTGATTTGTTCTTCCTGTAGAATCCATTTCATACCTTCAGGTCATCTTTGGCTTTCTCTGAACTATTCCTGTTATAGCTCTTTTCAAGGTGGAGGACAGGGATAGCTGAACTGCACAGAGCAGGCAGGGTATGGGCACACTTTGGATTTATATAGCACCAAATTTTTATACTCTATTTCATTTTCCTTCTACTCATTCTGATTTCCCCATACTAATTCTTAACATTTGATTTCCTTTTTTGACTGTGAGTATCAGGATGACTTTTTCCCTCTCTACTACAATTGCAAGGTCTCATTTCCCTCATTTTGTTTTAAATTAATGTCAGTTTTGTTCATTGTTTGTATGTAACAACAATGCATTTAATTTGTGTGGCATTAAAATGCACATTCCAAACAGTCTTCTGGATGTCTTTGCAGGCGCCAGTCATCTTTATGACATCAGTCAAACTTCATCATAACAGATTATCAAACTACAAGTTATGGAAGAGCTTAGCCATAGCTCCCTAAACCATGTTTAACTGACACATGGTATCATAGGATCATTGAGGCTGGAAAAGACCTTTGAGATCATTGTGTGCAACTGTAAAAATTTTACTGCCCTGTCCACCACTAAGCCATGTCCCTAAACACTGCATTTACAAGTCAGAAGCTGAGCAAATGCCCCAGCTGCAGATTTCTTGGAAGGGTCCTCCTGTTCCTGGAGCTCTTTCATCTGCTGGCATTGGCGTTGCCAAGACAGTGCTGCACATAAATATTCAGCCTCCACCTGAACAATAATCTAAGAAGAGAAAATCAAAAAGAAAGTGTTGCACAAGTCAGAATTAGTCATGTAAAAATACCTTTGATATTACACACAATTCTCAGAAAGAACATAACCAGAAAGAGTACAAAGAGGACAAATAAGCAGTATTTGTCCTGTTTTACAGTTTCTGTGTGAAAAACATTTAAATTGACCAAGGCACTTCAGTTTGGGAAAGAAATCAGTAAGGAAACTGAGGCCTGTAAAGTCATGATAGGCATGAAACAGGTGAAGGGAAACGTTTATCTGAGAACACTCAAATAAAAGACCTAAGGAAGACCAGAGTATATGACCAGACCTCAAGTTTAACCCAATAATTCCTATGCCACTCAACAAAACTAAATTATTAAACTAACCAATACAGAGTGTTTAAGATGCCAATATTACATACTTAACCAAACAATAGGAAGCCTCATAAAAGAAAGATGCAGTCACAACAGAACACAATAAAAAGATTACTTCCAGCTCAGGAACTTTTCAAACTGTGGATTTGTCTATACTAGGAAATAACAGAAGAGGTACTGAAATAAAGCTCCTTTGAGTTTCTCCCTGTTCTCATACTCTTTCCCAAAGTACCAGGAACTTAAGGCTCATGATAAACTTCCAGGGTGAAGCACAAATGCAGTTCCCTGCTACCACAGACACTGAAGTGTATTTTCCCATATTTGAGGAAATCACAGGGACAACCCATGCAGCATGTAAGAGGTAAGTCTCACCTCTGGGAAAGGAAGTGTCTAAATCATGTCCCCTCATATGAAAAGGACTCTTGATGATAGTTGAATATAGTTGTTTTTTGTCTTGTGACATGGGTGGAAATTCAAAATGTGTAGAAGTACAAACGTCAAAATAAAGCATTGTGCTTTTACTAAACTGAATTTCTTTTTCTTCAACTTAAGAAAGATTAAGATTGATATTTGCATTATTGGCAATATTATGCTGAATATAAAGGTATGAATGTTTCCATGGTAAAAAATCAACTTTCTCCTTTCCTCAGAGTTTTCATACAATGGGAAGTTTGGCCTTTTAATTGTGACTTGGAACAACACAAAGTTTGCAAATGTTGTGATTCTGAGAAATTCCGTTTTTCTAACAGCTTATTCTTTATCATAGACTGACTATGAAACACCAGTGTGTTTGTTTGGAAAAGGAAGGTTCCTGTCACTTGAAAACATTCATCTTGGAGATATCTTTATTCACACAACTTCTAAACCTTAGTGATCCCATTGAGATCTCTCCCTCAGCAGGAAGTGAGTGGCAGTGAGCTCACTGTGACTTTCTGGTCCATGGAAGCTGGGTGTATCCCACACCCAAACTATCGATCTAAAACAACAAACCACCTTAATCATGCAAGTGCTTCTTGGCAAGTACAAAACACAAAGGAGGAGTAACAATTCCCAAACAGAGAAATGTTTGTTCTCGTTAAGGGTTTCCCTCAATGTGGGGAAAACAAGGAGCAGGGTTCTCCAGAACACACTGTGTTCAACTCTCTTCTGCAATGCATGGTTGCAAGTAAACAGGAGAGCTTGAAGGACAAGGTCTTAAAGCTTGATTGTTTTATAAGTAGAAGCTACCACCATTCAGGAAAGCCATGTTCAGTCTCTGAGTAAGTCTCCAAGTCAAGTGCCTGGTTTGGTGTCCAAGAGGAGACACAGAAGACCAGAAAGTTTCTGATTTCAGTCATCTGGCTTTCATTGTGAGAAAAACACCTCTGCTATTGCCTTGTCTTAATAATATGGCTGTTCTTTCTTAACACTCACTTGTTTTGCTGACGGAGTTGGGCCCATGGAAACCAGCTCTTTACCTACTAGGTTTAAAAGTTCATCCTGTTCTACCTTTTAATAGAAAAGCAAAACTTTCCTGTAAACTCAGCTCCCAGAATTGATTACAAAAGCTGGCTCTGACCAAATGCTGGCACCATTTTCATAAACCACAAGTTTTGACAAGCTTTTTCCTTCTTTTCTGCTAGCATTTAATACATCTTTTTCTCCAGGCATACTAGTCGGGTGGCATAAATCTCCTGCCACAAGCACGAGTTCCTAAAGGAACATGAATTTCCTTTGACAGAATGTCATGCATGAGATCATCTTTAGGGTAGGTTTATTGTGTCCTATGCAGCTCACATGCTGAAAAAGAAATTCACCTTTCATTTTTTCGTAATTGTCTTTTAACTCTACTTTTTCCTTAACATGGACAGCTTTGTCTACACATGCTTAAACTTTTCAGTCACTTAACCACAGAATAGATTTCCTTCCAGGAACTGAAAGAAAAGTAACTAAGAACCTAATCAGCTATTTCATCCTGAAAACAGCAACATGGATCTAATGAAATTTAAATGAAATTTAAAATATTTTTCATAGCTGGAGAAAATAACTAAATCTGTCTTCAAAAGATTTGAGGCTCATGCTAAGATGTAGTGTTAGCTTTCCAAGCAAAACATACATGAAGTATTTCTAATCATGCTCAGACTAGAACAAGCCCAACTTAATCTTTTATTCAAATTCATTAAGCAATATCACTTAATGCAGTTCAAAAAGTCTTGTTCATGGCATGGCTCCATAGCATGAGAGGGAAAAGAAGTATGTTGAAAAATCTTCATAGTGGAGAAAATCCTTCCACATAAACCAGAAGCCACTTAGGGAGTTTTGTCAGGAGATAACTCCTGATTAGCAGGAAAAGTTTCCTGAATATAATTTTGAAGGTTGTCTTAAAACCAATCTGGACAGATTTCTGAATGTTTTGCTAAAAAAGGCACAGAAATGACCTAGCATCTTTCTTACAAGAATGATGACCAGGGTTGAGTGGTGTTGGTGTTTGTTGAAAAAGCTCAGCATTTCTGAGACGTTTTCTTTGCAAAGAAAATGAAAAATAATAAGTGGTTCCACTTAGGTCAACTTTTTCCTGACTGAGGGACGCTGGCAGCTGTGCCAGCTCCACCACAGCATAAACAGCAGAGGCTTCAGCCACAGGAAGGTACATGGAAACCACCAACAGAGACCACACTAACAAGGAATTAGTGACTTCCATGTTTTATCTTTGTTCCCAAAGCAAATCCATTTGGTAAAAGTCAGCTAACCTTTGCTATCACATCCGTAAAATGGCGTTAAAAGAGATCATCGCAGGGAAAGCTGTTATGAAGCTTACTGGCAAGTATAGGTCTCAAACCCCATCCACTTCCTTAAGAACAAACTCAGAGCCATAGTAATTCTCAAACTTGGGCACTGTCTTACAGATATTGCTGTAAGCAGCAATACAAGTGGCAGGAGTTCCCTTACATCTCCCATCCCACCCCAGCCTTTTGTTTCCTCCCCAGCACAGCAGTGCACATCCAGTTGTGCTGCGAGCCAGATCAGGGAGCTGATCCAGGCTTCACAACAAAGTAAAACCCCTTCCCTCTCCCCCACCCTGCCTTTTCCAGTGAATTCAATTCCCTGACCTGATTGCCAGTCCCACAAACAGCTGCACCTTCCTAACTCCTTATGTCAGCTCTGCTGCTGCACTCCTCGCATGTTGTTATCTATAAAGCATTTGGTTTGTAGGTTTACTTGATTTTTTTAAGAAATGTCATTATGTATGACCTACTGCCTCTGAGAAACTGGAGAAGGCTAATGGCAGGAAGGGTGGGTATCCCTCTCTCTCTCTCTGGAAGGAAAGCGAGAAGGAAGTGCCCAGTAGTTACCATGTCTCTGAATCTTTCTTCAAGGGAGCATTTCTGCATGGCCCTGAAGAGGTGATCATCTGAAACACAAAGAGAATCCCCTCGTTCATCAACTACAGAACTCACTTGAGTTGTACTACTGTTTTTCCTACAATATCCCAGAAGCCCTTAGGTATTTCAAGTATGTTCATAGAAGAAAGGATAAAAAGAAACAAGAAAGCAAGAAGGAAACCATCTACAAACTTCTTTTCACAACTTAACGTATAAACCCTAACATTTCTTTCAAATAACCCTGTTGAGCAAGGAATTATTCCTGTGTGCAAAATAAGCCAACAGGAGCTGAAATCTATTGCCTCTTGTGAATTAAAAGCTCATTACTGTTTATTGGCATGCTGCATGTGCACTTTGGAGAGCCTCACTGATTCTTCATAATAATCTGTTTTCAACTGAAAAAAAAATTAAATGGCAGCAATGGGAGGTGAATGCAAGTTCTGCATCACACTCTTGGCAGCAATCTGTCCCAAGACAGACTCCCTGTTACAGCAGCTGTGACTGCCCATCTTCAGCAGTGACTCACACCAAACAAGTGAGAGGCTCGTGAGAACTTTGCTTAGAGATGTTTGGGGTGAATTTATACTGCCAAATATCTCACATTTCTTTGTTGCATTGGGAAACTAGTTTCTGTCACATGCAAGAACGTGACACACCAGGGGAGAGAGGAGACATTTTGCCTGAATTTTTTCTTCCTCCTCCTCACTTCTGTTGTCCCTTCCTCACCTTCCTCCAGAGGAGAGAGCAACTTTGAGGCCAAGGAGCTCAGTTGCCACTGGAATGAAACATTAGGAACTCGCAAAGCTGAAAAGATGCAACTACTCATGGACTTCTTTGGATTAGAAAAACAGAGACCCTGACTTAGTAAAAGGAATATGCCTTCATCTGAAAAACAAGTGGAGAGGGAAAAGGGTTTTAGACTATCTTTTGGCAACACATGACCTTGGGCCCCAGCATGCCTATCTACAGCTAACACACATAGTCACTGTTGCAGCAATAATTCCAGGGCATACAGCAGCAGCAGCAGTAATTCTCCTGCCTAGACGCTAGCAGCAGAGACCAGTGGTTTAATTTTGCAGATTTAAAAGGGGGAGAAATAACGCCAGTACCTAAAGCAGCCTTAGAATTGATCAAAGAGCTCTGCCTTCAGTGTCAGCCCTTTCACTGCATGCCTGCTGAGCACTGCCTTTTCCAGGGAGTACATCTAAATGTCAGGAAACAGGCAGAGAAACTTAGATTCTGAAGTTCACCTTACTTTGCATTGCAGCACTGTATATGTGAAAAATGCGGTTTATTGTGCATAAACAATAAAAGACAAGAAACTTAGCTTCTTGACAGCACAAAGAGATGTTCTGGACAAACAGTGAGAAAGGGGTCACTGCAGCTCTGTCATGTTTGCTTTGGAGGCTGTGAGGGGGAAGGGAGTCAAGAGGAGGAAACTGCAACAATCAAAACAGAAGAAGGGGCCCATATGGACGTACTTCAGGATCATGGATGGAGTGAGAAATGCAGATTTCATAGGTGATGTGTTGCAACACAGAAAGAATTATGGGATTATCAAGAGGGAAAGTTGGTACAAAACAAGATTTTGTCATAAAGCATGCATACTCCCTGTTAACTTCTACTAAAAACTTTATGTCTACTTCCCCTTAATTACTTTGTGCTTATCTTGGGGGGGGGGGGGGGGAGGGGAAGATCAAGTAAATGGGATATGACTGAAAGTCAAACAAAACAAGAAATGAAGAAGAGATGCCTTAGAAATTTCTTGATCAGAGAACATCTGCTCTGTTCACTGACTGCTATGAGTAGATGATGCCCATGTTATTTAGGACAAATCTTAATCCCAGATTACCTATAAATTTTTCCTCTCCCAATACCCACCTTCATTTCTTTGCCCACACAGAACTTAGATTCCTCCTGCCTGCCATGATCTCCAAGATAATCAATTTCCAACCTCATCAGGTAGGTCTCTAAGAAACCCTATGTGCTCCCAAAATTTTGGAGTTTTTGACAGATTCTTCTCACTATGTTCTGTATAGATGTGTGAGAGCAAAGCTGTTCTTGCTATATAGTGTTAGTCATATTGCTAACTTGGAACATTCATCCTTTTAGAAAGGCAATCCTACAGAGACTTCACATTCAGAAGCCTCATGTCTCTTTTCCATGTACATTTTTAGGAAACCTGACTTCTGATGCAACTGACCTATTTCTCAGCCATGTCTTTGGATTGCATCTGGGATGTGTCAGCACTGCTAGAGGCACTTTAGCAAAGTTCAAGAGGAGGAGATAAATTGCACTGGGGGACACGGGAGAACTCTCTGCACCATGTGTAATACACATGTTAACATATATTATGTATGGCTCTGTTATATATATAATGCACAGCTAACATTTTCCACTTTCTTCTCTTTAATAATGAAAACATCTCTAACAGAGTTCTGCTCTAGTCTCCTTACCCTGCTCCCCTGCTCCTTCATGTTTGATAGCATCTAGAATAAGCCTTTTTTCTGCTGGCTGGAGGATGCAGCAGTCAGTGTGATATCCAATGTGTCTGCCATGTCCTCTTTTCATGCTCTTTTCTAACCCTCCCCAGCTGCAACTAAAACAGTGGTGGAGGGAAACCCTCACAATCAAACCCAGAAAGCACTTACTGAAAACAAATAAGGTTGCTAAGGAACTGTGAAGATAAGCTCAAACCTACCAAATCCAGGAAGTTCATATGCTCTTTTTAAATGCACACCACTCATTGCTCTCTTTGCTCTCAGTGCTCAGTCTGTCATGCTATACTAGCACAGAGCTAAGGCTGTGAGTGTGTGCATGCAGGACAGATACCCAAAAATGTGGGAATCCCAAGAACCTAGCAGGTTTCAGCACTCAGTATCTACCTCTCTTCCTGCTTTTTATAATTACACCACACCTAAAAAGAGCCAAGAAGACTTAAAGTGCAGGTAGGCTGTATGTTATATGTGTATCAGCAGTTATCTATAATGACAGGAGCCTGGCTAGCAGCAGCAGCCAAAGACACCAGCTGCACAGCTGGGCAACATCAGCATAGAGACCAAGGGTCCACAGAAGGCACAAATTGTACCCTCCTTGCCCTTGCCATCCTGCCAGCTAGACTAAAGAGAGTGTGGGCTTGACTGCTGATTTCCAACTTCACCTCTGTTTTTCTGCACAGGCACAGCCTCAGCAGCCATACCTTGCCCACAGGGATTTTCTTCAAACCGAAGTTATTACTAAGCTCAACCCATAAATAAAGCTAACTCCTGTGTGTTGGGAGGTAGGAAGATGAAAGCCAGAGGAAAGGGATGAACATGCCAGTTATGCCTTGTCTATCCCAGGCAACCCCTGGGGCCATGTTTATGTGTTTTCAGAGCCCGGTAAACTCTGGAAGCAAGGAGCAATTGAGGTAAAGCAAGCCCCTTTCATCAGCTGCCCTTTGAGTACTGCACGTTCTGTTCCTCATGCACACAGCTACAGACAAATTTCCCTACACTTTGAAAGACTCTGGGAAATAAGAACATTCCACTAGAAAGATTATATTTAGCCCTCCTATCACCATTCACCTTGAGTTAAATCAGGTATTTGGAATGCAGCCATTGCCTACGGAGCAGATGGGAGGCTATACCTGCTGTACCCTGAAATGACACCAGCCACCAGCCTTGTGGCTTTATCAGTGCTTCACAGCAAGGCTGAAACTTCTCCAAAGGGCATGAGGTGATCTCGTTTGTTAACTTGGCCTCATCCTATCTCATCATACAGAGCAGAGCAGTTCATTTCTGCTGTGAAAAACAAGAGAGCATTTCCACTTCCCACTCAAGAATTTGCACCAAAATGGCACTACTTTGAGTACTACAAAGTATTTATCATACATACAGCAAGTTTTAATCCTTGCTAACAACATAACCTGAAAGTGATTGGCATGAAAAAGCATAATCTAAATATTCTTATGCTACATCCAGAAGAATTTCTCCTTGTCTCACACATCTGGTACATTTTGTCCGCCACATAGCTGTATTTCACCCATACAAAAAGCTACATATAAAAGGGTATGCACACCAACAGCCACAGGTGATGGACATCAGGAACTTTAAGTTCCACCTGCAAAGGACGAATAAATGCTCCCCACTGACTGATTTCCCATGCTCAAGGACTCCTCACCTCTCTGAAGCTTTAAGTAACCACTCTCAGGTGTTGGAAGGTGTAGTAGCCCCAACCTGTCCAAGACTCCTCGTCATACAAGGAGCAAACCAGCATCAGCATTAAAAAAACCCACACCAGGATGCAACAGCTTCTGAGAGCTCTACTGAACAACAGTTTCACTTTTTACATTAAGAGGCTACAGGATTTTATATGGTCTACAGTACTGCTAAGAAGTTAAGTTTTAAAACCCAAATTAAGCACCAAAATTAGCTTCCAAATTAGGAAAATTTTGAAAATTACAGTCTTTTAAACTACGGGCACACTGTCTTTTATGAATTTACAGTATTTTACTATTACTTTTATGACTTAAAGCTTGTAAAAGACAGCATTGCCTGCTAGTATGGTTCTTCTCCAGCTTTCAGACAAAAGCCTACTGATTTGTACTTCAGAAAGATACAGTAGGAAATACAAATCTGAAGAAATTTATGGAATCATCAATTTCTCAAGCATGTGGTTATAGATTGGAGAAAAGGGTTTGGAGAGAGCCATGCAAATACATCAATGATGAATATGTTTGTGCCCCCAAAATGAACCCAAACTTTTAAAGCCCTCCCTTTTTCACACCACAGATTTTATCAAACGAGTACTGCAAGAATGTCATGGGTGGCATTTGCACAGCCACAATTACAGCTCAGCCCAACCGTAAGGAAAGCAAAGCTGCCCAACAGCTTCCATCCAGGATGCAGAAGACAATTGAAAATAACAAACCACCTATTTCTGATGTGACATTTCAGCTGATTAGAAAACGAGCAAGAAAAGATCAAGTATTAAAAACATAAGTAGGATGAGCAAGCTTGCTGTGTTCATGATAACGTGTGTATACTTCTATAATAATTATGCTTTTAAAGGGCAGAGTAACAACTTCCAAAGAGACAAGCAGAATTTTAAAAGCCAGGTTTTTCAATATGTTCCAAAGCAGAACACCACACCTAAGTCTCACTAAACTCTTAAATTCTCATCCCCTTTAAACAAGTCTTTAGCTGAATCTGCACTAACTCATGAGCACAAACTTGGGAGGAAATCAGGGTAAGAAAAAAAAATATCTGTAAAAATGTACCTTTCATGGTTGCTTCACATATTTCCATTCTAGGCACAAATCAAGCAGCAAAGATTGAAATTCAACCTGTGCAGGTTTCATTTATGCCTGAAGTAAATATCAGGTACTTTGCTACCATGGTGATGAACACAGTAAAAACACCTTAAGCACTCCCAGTTCTGCCAGTGCAAAGCAGGGCCTGGTGCAATAGTCAAAAGCAAAGCCTGGCCATCACACATGTATTGAGTTCACACCTTAGAAAATGGTTTAAAGTTTATTGAGTGTTGCAGTTGTGCAAAATCTGAAATACATAAACAATAAATGAACAGAGAAGTTGTGCATATTATGTGCATTCACTGCTCTGGTCCTGCACAGAATTTGTAAGAACTGACTGATCAAGGGCTCAAACATAACAGCAATAAAACTAAAGTTTCTGGGGGAAGGGAACCTCAATCCATCCCACTCTGACCAGTTTGATGACAGCAAGAGATGCCCAAAGCCTGGACAGGGATTGCAGGTCAACAGGAGAGCACCCGAAGGGCAGCACAGAGGAATTTCAACCTCTCCCACCAGCAAGCCACTTCATTGGAGATGCAATTTAAATGCCTCTATGTTAAAAGCACAAAGCATGGGGGATATTAGGAAGAAATTCTTCCCTGTGTGGGTGGTGAGGCACTGGAACGGGTTGCCCAGAGAAGCTGGGGATGCCCCATCCCTGGAAGTGTTCAAGCTCAGGTTGGATGGGGCCTTGAGCAGCCTGGTCTAGTACAAGGTGTCCCTCCTCATGGCAAGGGGGTTGGAACCAGACAATCTTAGTCTCTTCCAATCCACTCTGTGAAACTGTCCAGGAAATGAGTCACCTGTTTGACTCCCCTATATTCCTTATACCAAGAAACAAATACTCAGCTTTGGAGTATTGGTTATAGCATATATTTTATTTTAAATAACCAAGTTCCATGTTAAAGCTCAATACCCCAATGTTCCCTTTAAAATGACAAATGATTAAAAAGGTTTTTGTTACAAAACTAAAGCTAACAGCAGCTCAATCTTTTATGTCTGACAATTTATATTACAACATATATTCTAAATTTGAAAGTACAAAGAGTTTTCAAAGCTGTCCCAGACTATCAAGCTGACTTTGACTTTTTGGGAGTAGGCCCACCATCTTCAGCTGACTTCTTTGCTGGCCTCTTTTTTAAGCCTTTCATTTTCCGTGTCTGCAGTTTACTAAGATCTTGCTTCTGCATGTGGATTCGACCATAAGTTGTACCAAACACATCGTGGGAGATATTCTTTTTCTTCTTAGGCTGCAAGGAAAGAACAATGTCAGTATTTCTGAGTACAGTCCCAGGAGCTCTGGTGAGAATCAAGCGCCCAAAAGCAAGGCCTCATACATTGGCTGGAGTTTAGAGACTAAGATTTGTGCTGGGTGTTTTATGTGCTTCCAGGGGAGAGTCTGGATGCCAGCTGACCACCACAGAAGTGCTGTGGCCCCAGGAATGTCAGGTGGCCTCGATGAAAGTAAGCTCTGGTCAAATATACAACAAGTAACACTTCAGTCTTTGCTCCTCTTCACAGACAGATCTGAAAGCAATGCCCTTTCCAAGCTACATACCTTCAGGCCTTTCGGCTGTTTCAAAGACAGCTTATAAAGGTCATCTGAAGCTAAATGTGTCCTCCTCATAACCAGATCTAATGAAGGTCCCATCTCTTCCAGTTCAATTCTGGGTATTTTACAGCCAGATTTCTTCAGAAGCACTCTAGGAGGAGAAAACCAACCAAAATCAACATTGTCCCCTGTGCTAAAGATGTATCCATCTTCCTTAAGGATAGGTTTAATCCTGCACCTCAGAATACTATTAAATCAACTGCTACCACTAACTCTATTACTGGGAAAGGCATCTATCAATAACAATTCATAATAAATCAGTCCCATTACAATTTGAACACATCCAAAATATGACCTGGCAAAAGTAATTTATTATTTTTTTAAAATGAGACCAGTATAATCAGTATCACTTTTAAAACTCAGCCTCAGTACCCTGAAAGCCATATCACTTCTCAAATTCAAAACAGCACTCTGGGTATTATTAGGCATGAAAAATATTCACTTTAATTTACAGCAAAATAACCAGAGCACTATCTGAGAAAGCATTTTGGCTTTTTGTTTTTAAGAGTGAGGCTGATTTAAATGATTATGTATTAAGAGAAATCAAAATCACATGGAACACTATGTGTGCTATGAATGTTCACAGCCTCCTAAGTCAGGGAGTGAACTGTGAGGGTAAACACCAATGCAACAAGAAAGATTGCCTTATCCTGCCTTTTCCTGGTTTTCCTTGTGCGTCTCTGTCTGCAGCCTACCCCCTGTTATTCCCTGACAAACACCTAAGTGAGGAGAGTCCTAGAAATCAGCCTGAGAACAGACTAAGTCCATGAAGTCTATGACAGTACCCAGAATTCACTAAGTTAATTCACACCACCTTACTAATCTAGCCATATGGAAGAGCAATCCTCTGAGCCAGGAGGAGCTCAACAAGGAAGGAGGCAGCAGACTTAGGGCTCAAGTGTTCTCCTGCTGTACAAGTTATGCTGGAGCACCTCTACACAATGCATGTTCTAAATGCAGCTCAAGCCAGTGCAATTTCACAATTACAGATTGAAGTTGACGAGTGTACCAAAACCCAAACAAATAGATAAAACACATACTCACTTGTAGCTTCTCATGTAAATTTTCCCATCTACAGCTGTGAAATGCAGAACATACTCTAAACCAGCCAGACGAATATTGGGCACAGTGGGACCTCTGAAGAAATCTGAGAGAGTATTACAATGAATAAATGCCAGGTTTTTTGGCTGAAAATAAAACCAACAGATGCCTATAACAAACTGGTGATGTGATGTGGGCCCATTTTGATATACGAATCTCACAAAATAGCCACTACTTAAAACTGCAGCCTGGCCAAAACACAGGACAGAAATTTAATATTGCACGTGTTAGCACGCACTGATGAATCCAAATGTGTGTGGAAATCCTGACAAGAACACAGTGACTTTCCAGAGATAATTTGGTGGAAATATACAAGCTACCTATATATATACTTCCTATCTGTAAGTGCATGAAAAAGAGCAAATACACCTTCAGAGCAGTAACTCAACATTATTAAGCTAATTGGAATAATTGCATTGTCTATGCTTTTAAATATTCGTCTCTAAAATCAGGGGAAAAAAATTATCTTATTTGCTGTTTAGACCAGTCAATGCTCAGCTAAATACAGATCAGTACAGAAAAGCCATTTGCTCAGGTATCTGTTTAAAGACATAATTCAAACCTGATACTTAAATCTTAATCATAGCCAGATTTGAAAGACTAGAAAGAGGGATCAAAACCAGTACACAGCAGATCAAAACTGCACCTTGTCTACTCTTATCTACATTTTCTCTCTCTGGGAAAAAGTTTCGATATATCATTTCTCTCATATCTCCCTCACAACAAGGCACCTCTGTCCTCTAGGTAAAGCAATATTTGTCATTATGTCTAATGTTTTCTCTATTAATAAGCAACACATCTGTGAAAATAAGATACTTCAAATACTTGCTCAGTTTGCAAAGAGAACACTGAAATACAGGTTAAATACAAAATGAGCCACCTCTCGCAAGGTTCTTATATCAGGCTATGAAAATATACTGTGCAATCAGAGAGCCTGCAATGAGCACAGCAATCTGTCCAACACACACAGAGGGTGGAGAAAGAATGTGACCTTGACCAAGAGAACAAGGTGTGCTAATAAACATGACAGGGCAATGCTGAAATATAGGAGAACTGTTAACAGATGCAAAACACATCACTCTTTCCCACTCTGTCGTGTTTTCAGATCCCTTGGCTACTTGTCTTTTCCTTCACTACCTTTTTGCAAGAGAATCAGCACTGGAGTAACATCCAAAACACAGTTTTGCTGGCAAATACCAGCTGGAGTCAGCCCAGGAAACTTCCTTGGTCAATTAAACACTCTCTTCTCCTTTCGAGTCTAACTTGCAGTTAGTGGAAAAGTTGCAAATATAACATTTTGTTTGCCTGTGGCATATTTTTCCCTTCAATTAGCTCTCTGCAGGTACACAAGCTTACATTCATAGTGGTTTTATTGGCAACACTTCATATTTTCCTGTGGCATCATACATCTTTTTACCCACAGGATGATCTCTTCCAATAAACGCAGGTGGTCAGGAATTTGTTTCCTGGCAACACTGAACAGCTGCAGAAACCTTACACTTCAGTATACCCAGAGAGTTGAAATTTTTTTAACGTACTCTTAATTTACAACTCTTGCTTTGGTTGGACTAGAGACTTGCTTTCTCCTTTCTTTCCATCCCTAGTTCTCCCTCCCCCTTGTCCTCAAACATGTTTCCAGAATGTCAAATTTACTCTTTCCTACAGAGAGCTTTTCAGGACCTTTCTATTTCCAGATTAAATTGATAATTGATTGTGGAATGTAAGTCTTTCTGTATCAATTCGTAACCAAAAGCTGGTAACACTGTAATCTATGCAGCTATGGTTAGATGAGTGCAGTTCAAACTGTATCCCAGACATTTCCCAGCCATCCCCTTTTCCTGACCAGAAAAAGCCCTCAAATCTTTTCAAACACTCAAAAGCAGTCTGTGTGAGGAAGGCTGTTTGAAGACCAAGGTGACAGCCAATCTAAAATTGCAGAGATGTCCTGCAAACCAACGTTTTAGAAAGTGTATAAGCAAGCCCTATAGTGTCTGGCCATTTTTAGGCTAAAATAGATGTGCAGTAACTGAACTAATAACAAGCAGGCAGTGTTGTAAGAATTGAAACATCTTATAGATACAGGCATTAAATGTTATTAGCATTTCATTAACTGCATTCCAAGACTTACATCATAAATGAACTCCTACACTGCCACATCAGAGGGCAATGAAAACCAAAAGAGAAAAAATGGGATGTCTTTGTCTTTCAGGTCTCCAAAGAAAATGCATCTGTCATTTATTCCTCCTAAACAGCATCCTTTCACTTCACAGTTTAACCAGACTATAGCATTTGGTTACCATGAAGACAATAATTCACCTTTGCTCTTAGTTTTACAAAGAAACTGCTGTAAGATGATTGTACAAACATGCATAAGCCCTTTTGATATCACAAAAGACAATGAAAGCTTGGTTGTTCCTCGGCATCACTGGCATCACACTACTTTGGCAACAAGAAGCTATCAGCTATCTAATATTCCCTCTGGAATCCCAACAATACTGGTACAGCAACAAAGTATTTGCAGCTGTTGTTATAAAGACATTCTCCTATCTTTCTTAGCAAGAGTAGCAGCTTAAAGGTACCACCTTTTGCAGAAATGGAACAAATCACTTCTTCCTTATCAGTTAAGTGCAGTTTTGAAGCAGGTCAGATTAATACCCAAAATATTTTAATTGGTTAGTGATACCTTCAAGCTTTTATTCTCCTTAACCTTTTTCTTTGTCTATTGTTTTGCATCTAGGTATTTCACAGAAGTCAGCAGAACAATTAAGACCTGGAGTACTTGGCATACGTTCAAGAAGGAAGACTGGGTGTGGAGTACATTTGACTGCCAAGTCATTAATGGCTAATAAATAGGAGAGGAGAAAGGACAGACAAACATCAAGAGAAATAGGAAGGACTATTCAGTTATTTGGCAACTATCTTACTATGCCTGTCTCCCATTTCAGCTGTTTGACCATGGGGTGCAGAAGCACATCTGGATTCCCATCACTGTGCACATGCCTGAACAAGATACACCCCAGAAAAGGCATCTGCTTCCTGCAGCGTAAATACTCATTGACAGTGACACAAACATGCAGCAGTAAAACTCACTTATCTTCGTATTCAATCATCTTCAAAGATGTATAAGCTCAGTTACCACCCTTTCATCCATCCCCAAGAATCAGTCAGCTGCACTGAGAGGATGAAAATTTACTCCTCTCCTGCTCCCTTTCAGTCTCATTCCAGCTGAAACATCTTGCTTTAAGGAATAATACTAAGGAAAACAATTCTCATTTTTAGGGTCTGTTTCTAAAGAGCAGTCATTTACCCGTTTGCTTAGAAACCTAGAAAACCAAGAATGGAACCAAAAGAACAAGACTGTTCTTATTGGGCCAGGCTCGGGCCCACTAGTTTAGGGAAAAAAAAAAAAAAAATAAAGAAAAAAAAGAGGGAGTAATCTACTTTTACGACAACTATTAAAAAGAAAAAACACACCACCCTACTTTCTATATCTAATTCTACCAAGCAAGATGCAATTCTTAAGTGTCAAGAGACACAGTATTCAGACTTCTGTGTCTGAAAAAGCTACAATGTGCTTCATCTTCCAGAGCCTCCAACCTTAGGATAGTAAAAAATTTCATGCCAGTTTGTTTCCTAAGCTCCAAGCCTGCCTTAAAGTTAGGGCACAACTATTATCTACAGCTGATTTTTACTGCACCTGTTCTTTCCAAGTATCCTAAGCAACGGCACACTTGTTAGAATTGGTGGAATTTCCAACAGAAAAAGCTTTCATTACAAAAACAGAAGCTGAATTATACTGATTTGACTTTTCTGTAAGCAAAAATATCCCACTTTCTGAACTTAGTCCACTGATTTCAATTTAGATACTTCAAAACATTATTTGGTTAGAAAAGTGATGACCCACTACAGTTATAAGGCCAAGACTTTTTGGAAAATGACAGTTTTCCCACAATCAAAGTAATGAATTCTAGTGAAAATGAAGTTTCATCTTCAGAGTCTTTTAGGACAGTTTTTTTCCTCCCTTTAATAGTCCTCATGATTAGTTAACTTTAATTTGATGTGACATGAAACCTACAAGTGCTAATTCTTGTGTTCTTTCTGTGCTGAACACAAGCAAACATTTATTGACAAACTAGCTTTTCCCAACAGATCATATTACTACAGATCTATGCAATCCTACTGCCCAAATCATCAAAATACTGACCAATAAGAAGGCTCTTCAGTCTTCTGTATTCTTCATTCACGTCAAACACATCACCAGCAAATATCAACATAGGTTTTGTCCCTTCAGGACATTTACTGTTCTGTGGAATAAGAATTTTAAAATAACAAAAATTCAGACAGTGTTAGGGAACATATTCTTGATTTGATAGGTGGCCAGCCATTCAACACTGAATGAAAAACTTCTGTGACCTGTGCTCAATAGGGACAGAATAGACCAACGAAATTAAATTAAAAAGCAGAGCATAAAATTAACATTCTGAAGAACAGAAACTACCATCCTCATACACTGCATGAAACACTTTTTTAAAAAAAAAACTGGATTCACTTCAGGGCACATAAAAAATTGCAACCAAAAAAATCCACCACTAGGTGTCGCTGAAATACTGAATCAGCAATTCCTTACCTTGATATCTTTTAGGGAAACAAACTTCTCAACGCCCAGCTCAATCATGTCTAGCACGTGGTAGTCAAACATGCGACCTGTGAGAGCAAAAAAAGAAAAACCAGCTACTTAAATATTCACTGAACACCCCATCATCCCAATAAAAACCCAAGTGAGAGTTATTACCTATTATCAGGTTGTTAGGTCGCTTCTTGTTATGAGAGCCAAAGAGAAACAGAGAACAATCTGATTTTTTGGAAAAGAATTCCTGCAATTGAGGAAAAGAATAAAACTTATGAGTTTCAGTTCACAAGATTTAAAATATTCTGCAAAGGTATATGGCACAAACACATGAGTTTAGGAGCTGCTTAATGAGAAGAGCAACTGCACTTACCAGAAGAGTTTTGAGCATGTCATGGGTGTTTTTCAGCACTTAACGCTAAAACTGACAGCTGGATTCAAGACTCAAATAATTTCTTTTTTTATTTCCTATTGCATCTTAAAAGTCAAGTCAGGCAATTTTTTCTTGCCATTTTATCTATAACACTCTTTTTTATAATTCCTCATTATTTGCTTTTACACAAGATACTTCCAACCACTTCTCCTTGCCTGACAAGTAAGTATTTGCAAGCTGGCTGCTGCTGTAATGCCTCATTGTAGTTTCCCAAATAAGCTTCATGCAGCATATTAGCTTTGCCTGACAGCTTCTGAACAAGCAGTTAATTCCCTCAACAGCAAGTCTAACAACATCTGCACTTGGCACAGGAGTCCTACTACACAGCAACTTCATGTCAATTTATTATTTAAGACTAAGATGCTACTTAAAACCAAGCCAGTGGTGACTATCACAGAGATCTTTTCTCCAGGAGGAATAGATCAGAGAACCTGTTGTATCCAGAGTCAACATGACAGCAGTTCTTTCTAAAGATGTCCAGCTCCAAAGTCCTTTTATGCACTTCTGCCTCCCAGGGCAGCTCATCTTGTGCATCAACAGTGGTTCAATGATATACACACACACACAACTTATCCAGTGCTTCCCACAAGTACGTACCTTGTACCAAGTATGAACTTGGCAGTTGTGAAGCACAGAAGGACACTTCACCTCCCACCCCTGCAACAGCAGCAGCTCAGAGAGACATTGCAGCTCTGCCCCTCTGGGAGGTCAGAGACACCTGGAGAGGCTGGGTTAATTGCACGTACAAATCACACAGCTCAGCACCGAGTTCTGCCACCAGATCCCTGAGAAATGCTGACTCTAGACAGGCCAAAAACAGGCCAGAGGGGACTCCCCTTGAACCATGTGCTCACACAGCTGTTAATCACTGTGTGTTGATATCTGTATACTCTCCAATAGCTGTGTATTTTATTAAAAAGATGCAAAAAACTCAAAATGCCTCAAATCTGCCCTGCATATACTGCAACAACACATACATTGCAAAACTGCCCTTTTAAAAAATGCCTCTAGCCAGTTAACCAGGACTGCTAAATGACTGAAAGGGGCTTGGTGAGCTTTTCCACTCAGTCCCTAAGCACCCTTGATGGATCCCATGCAGCCCCATAGACATGTGTGTCTAAGTGGTGTAGCAGGTCACCAACCATTTCTTCCTGGATTATGGAGGCTTCATTCTGCTCCCTGTCCCTCTTTTCCAGCTCAGGGGTCTGGGTACCCAGAGAGCAACTGGTGTTGCTATTGCAGACTGAGGCAAAGAAAGCATTAAGTACCTCAGCCTCTTCCTCACCCTTTGTCCCTGTGTTTCCCTCTGCATTCAGTCAAGGATGGAGATTCTCCTTAGCCCTCATTTTGTTGGTGATGTAATTGTTAGAACATTTTGTATTGTCTTTTATGGCAGTAACCAGATTAAATTCTAGTTGGGCTCAGGCCCTTCTAACTTTCTCCCTGCATACCCTCACAATATCTTTGTGGCCCTTCTGAGTAGCCTGGCACTTCCAAGGGCAATATACTCTTTTTATCCCTGAGTTCCAGCCAAAGCTCTGGTCATACAGGCTATTCTTCTTCCCTGATGGTTCATCTTTTGGCACACAAGGCTAGCCTGCTCAAAATTGTCATAAGAGAAAACACTGTTTATACTTACCAATGATGTTTGGTCCTCAAAAGGCCTGGTAATATTTTTCCTGAGAGGAGGGGAAAAAAACAAGTTAAAATAAAAAAAACCAAAACAGTCCCAGATAGCCACTTCTAATTAGTTCTCTGATAATAAAAAGTTCTGCATTCCACCAGAAACTCCAGCAGTAGAAGCTCAGTTTGAGTTCAAACCACAAGTCATATTAATACTGCCAGGAATGCCTTAGTGCCACTATTGCCATTTTAAGTACTTTCCTCCATATTTCCTGTCTCCTGGGGCCTGACTTCCAGAACACCAGTACTGGTGACACACCATGAACAACTGCCTTTGCCTGTTCATTCAGTGTTAAATTTAGCTATTACAACTGTCTCTGCACTACATTCATACAGACACTGGGTTCCCATTTTGAGCAAGACTTAGACCTGAAGCCTGCTCTGTACCACCTGCCACAGAACAGGGCACAGCACTGATGCTGATCACACATAGCTTGTTTCCAGTCTATTGGAAATTATAATCAATCAGTCACCTTCTGCACCCTGGTCATTGTTCAAGCCCCCATGGTAGCCAGCATCTTTATTCATGCTCTGAAATTACCAAAAGCTGTCTGTCAGAAGAGTCAAAGATGTCAAAGTGAGACCACTTACCTTTTATACAGTACAGCAAAAGGCTTCTTCACAGCATACTGCAAAACACAAAGTTTAACACATGTCATCTCTAAAACATGCACAGCACTGTTGTTTCTATAACCCAATAGTTTACAGGATCACATGAAACAGTAACTGGGCAGATCAGGCTAGAAGAAGGTACCTCAAAAGGCCTGCTCACAGTAATACCCTTCCAGCAGGTGACAATCTTGTTTCCAAATTAATTGCACAAGGAATTATTTGTAGAAACTAAGAAATAACAAAATAACTGAGAAATAGCTGAAATCAAAGCCATGTAATGCAATCCCTCTGCTTCTAAGGGGCATAAGGAAAAACAGGGAGAGAACAACAATTTGATTATAAGAGGCATAAAGTAATAGGAAAACAACAAAGCAAAGAGAAAAAGGAGTGTAGGAACAGCTATAATATTTTAAGCTATGGAGTTAGGAGACATGATTGGTAGTTTAACATTTTAGGAGAGGCTGAAGCTTCCCTATCAATACAGTCAGTTAACAGGATTCTGGGATATGACTTAGCTGTGTGATACAGTCCCAGTTCTGTACCTAATCCTCTTGTTTTCAAATGGACTTAGCAACACTTCACCTTACATACTGGACAATTGTGGAAAAAATAAAGAGAGGAAGCTCAAAACTTCTGGCAAAGAAGAAACTGGAAGAAAATAATCTCCATTAAGAAGTAGGTAATGACACCTTTGGAGTACTGGTCAGTCTGAGATTTGAGGTACAGGGAGAGTATGAAAATAGAGATAGTGCAGCAGAGACAGCAAACTGTAAGAAAGAAAGAGGAAGGTTGCATGCTATGGCCAACAACTTACAATGTCTTTAAGCACTTCGGTCACTGTTAAGTTTGCATTTCCTCCTTTTATGAGCATAGCATTTTTTGTATTTTCATTTAGCTTGGGTTCTCTCTTCTCAAGAAATCTTTTTGCTCTCTTAGTTTTAGGCTTTCTGTAACAATAAATTAATAGTTAAAAACTTAATATACGTAACAAGACCTGACACTGCAGGAAACAGTGAAACCAAACAAGAACTGGAACAAACTGTGTTCAAGTAATTTATTTCAATGACTTAATCCCAACCTGCAGAATTACAACCAATGCCTCAGGTGAATGTGTTTTACTGCCACTCCTCTTCCTCTCTGTCCCCCCAAATTAGCAAAGGTGATTTTACAGTCTTGTGCTTTTCAGTTTCTGCTAATTTAGAGCTCAAGCTACACTAGAATTCCCAGCCTACTGACAGGCTGAAGGCTTCGCCTCACACCAGCTCCCTCCACAAGCCAGAGACTTGCTTTTGAGAAGAAAACAAAGTTACTCAAAGACCACCAATGGCACCCAAAATAAAAGCACAAGTATAGCACATCTATTGTCAGGAAGCAGCAAGCAGCACTGGGCACTATCCAGGTGAAATACCCCAGCCTTCACAGGGGCACACACCTTATACACATCGGTGGCTACATGGCTTAAGAATCACACTTCTCCACTAGATTACCTTCTGAATAAAGCATTAATTTTAATTTCTTCTTTAAAACAAACAACCACACCCGTTCCCCCCCCCCCCCCCCCCCCAACAGAATTGTCACGGTTGGAAGAGACCTCTGGAGATCATCGAGCCCAATCCCCCTGCCAAGGCAGGGTCACCTGGAGCAGATGACACAGGAACGTGTCCAGGTGAGTTTAGATTGTCTCCAGTGAGGGAGACTCCACGGTCTCCCTGGGCAGCCCGTACCAGTGCCCTGCCACCCTCCATGTAAAGAAGTTCTTCCTCAGGTTGAGGTGGGAATTCTTGTGTTTTAGTTCATGGCAATTGCTCCCCATGCAGATGTGCATGTGATGGGCATCACTGAAACTTCAGAGATGAAAAGAATTCTCTCAGGTGTACGGAAACAAACAAATTCAACACCAGCTTGTCACCGCGGTTCTTTTAAGCTACCAATTGAGTAAGGGCTGTTTGGCCACCACTAAAAAGACGGCAGAGCTCCGTTTCCTCTGTCCAGCGCGTTTTCCATAAGGCTTTTCTCTCTGCTGGCTCCCCCCACCGCAGCCCCGCGCGGGCCACCGCCCGCTCCCGTTTCCCAGTGCGGGGGTCCCCCCGGTTCACTCACACGACCCGGTCCAGCGCATCCATCGCTGCCCTCACGTGCGGCAGGATGTGCGGGAGCCGCCGTGCGGCGTCACATCCGCCGGGAGAGCGGGGCGGGGGCACGGCGCATGCGCGGGGCGCTCTGCCGGCTCCGCGCACCCGTCCCACGTGGCGAAGGGTCTGGAGGGGAATCCGTACGGGGAGCGGCTGAGGGCACTGGGTCTGTTCAGCCTGGAGCAGAGGAGGCTGAGGGGAGACCTCATTGCAGTCTGCAATATCCTCGTGAGGAGAAGAGGAGGGGCAGACACGGATCTCTTCTCTGTGGTGACCAGTGACAGGACACGAGGGAATGCCCTGAAGTTGTTGTCAGGGGAGGGTTAGGTTGGATTTTAGAAAAAGGCTCTTCACACAGAGGTTGTATGGTTGCAAAAGTTAGGATAATAATAATAATAGAAACAAAAGCTCGACCATTAGAAATAACATTTAAAATATTAAAACCCCCCAACATTATTATGAATGCACTCATAGTTTATGATACACATAAAACGTTTTCAAAAAATAATACCGATTACCAGATAAACTAGAACAAAGAAACAGCTTCAGTGTAGCTCTAAAAGAAAAGGCTGAGAAGGCCAGAAACCAATTCCACTGGAATACTCCTCGTACGTAAGGAAAAAAACTCACATACGTAGTGACAGACTAAGCAAACAGTTAAGGAAACGCGAGCGAGTTGCTGTGTTTGCATTCTGACAGAGAACAAACTCTTGGAGCACCTCTCTGTTCTCAGTGGCTGAAGCAGCCGTAGCAAGAGCGCTCGACCTCCCGCCCCCCAGCCCTCTCTGCAGGAGGCTCAGCTGCCACTAAGTGCACCGCAAACACTCCCCCCGGCACACAAGAGCATGCGTATTCCCAGGATCGTTATTCCACTTCTAATTGTCCTCTATCTCTCAGCACCACTCAAATCAAGTGTGACTGATGATGTTTTCAAACTTCCATGGTTGCAATTAAATCCAGAGGGATGGCTGAGCGATCTCCCTGAAACCTCAAATGCAACACTACCATGTAAAAGATCCCCACCCAGGCTGGAGGCACACAGGACGTCTTCCCTCTTCTTCCTCTCCCTGCCTCCCTTTCCCCTAGGATTCAAGTTGCTTCTACACAGAAAAAAAGGAGAATAATGGGATTGATGGTTTGAAACTATTGCAGTTTTAATGACTTCTCTTTACTGATCCTGTGCTGTGAACAATGCTGGGGGTGAGCTTCTCCTCTGATCATTACTAATTAAAGTATTACATAATTATGCTGGGATTAATTAGGTGTTCCTCACAGCATTGTTGCAGTTACACTGTTTTGAGGGAGGCAGAGAAAGGTACGAAAGAAGAAGGGTCTGGAAGAAAATGTTTAATGTTTAAAAACTGTTATTCTTTTAAAAATGTTATCCCAAGTGCACCACACACTCAACTGTGATATAGAACAGTGTGTGGCAGTATAAATGATGTAGCAGAATCAACCCACAGACTAGCTAGGCACCACTATGTGGTCACATGGACCAATCTGGGAACCACTGATGCATAGGTACAGGATCTTAAGTAAAAAACCCTTCAGAAAAATGCCACAGAAGATTAGAGCCAAAAAGTTACTGTGAGGAAAAAGAAAAAGGGGTTGATCACACTTCCTTTTGTATAACACACATTATATTATACAGAAAATAGGGGAAGGAGAGTGACAGATGCCTCTTCAAGACTGAGATTTCACTTGCTGACAAGTTTGCAGGGGTTTTCAAGACTTGAGTGGACAAAGCCCTGAGCAACTTGCCCTGAATTCAGTGTTGACCCTATTTTATAGAGAAAGCTAGATGAGAGACCTCCTAAAGTCCCTTCCCACATGAAAGATTTCTAAATTCCATCAAGGAGAAAAAGGACACTAGAGAGAATCTAAACTAAGCAATCTGATGACTATTCAGTCAATAAAAGTCACACTTAATTTATTTTGTTTCAATAACTGCAGTACCAGAGCAGCTCAATATGACACACAAGTGAAGCTATACTTGAAAAGTTTAGGACTTTATTTTAAACAATGATGTTTCTTTCTTTTTACAAAATGTTCCAGACTGTACAATACATCAACATTTTTCTAATGTAGGAGTTTCTTTTAATAATGTAACCATTTCCACTTGTTCAGTTTTGAGGTAGGAATACATACATTTCCCGTCAGTAATTTTAAAAAACAAGCCCTTCCCACTATAATTCAAACACAAAAGCAATGCACAAGAACACAATGTGTTTTTCCACTATTCATTTTTCAGATAAAGTGGAAATCATGTAATGGCCTATAAAAGTTGGCCCATTAATTCTGTGAAGAAATCATGAAAAGATCAGAGTTAATATCATGGAGGTACATCCTCTAAGGCAGCACTTCCAGAAGGAGATTCCTCTGCCCCAGAAGCAGAGCTGTCAGGCAGAGGAATAGAGGCATCTATTTCCAAGGTGTCCTGCTTCTCCAGGTCACATTTCATGTCAGAATTTTCTTTGCCACTCACCTCTCCCTCTGACTCTTCAGCCAATTTATCTTGGGCCTGACCTGACTCCTCAGAATCATCCTTTTCATGCAGAAAACTGCAAATCATATTAGGCCTGCTGTAGGAAAAATCTCTGTCCTTGATCTGTAACCACTCTACTCCACCTGATTCAAAAGAGGAAAATTCTATTAGTGACAAAAGGAGTTAACAGCAGTTTTTTCTTAGTTTAAGTTCACTGCTATTAAGGCTGAGCCTCACCAAGATCTAAGTAAAAGAACCACTTACTATAGAAAGACGTGTTTGTCCTTCTCCTATTACTTTTCACCTACTCATTTACTACTGTCAGAAATACAATGCAGGACTAAAAAGAGCTTTGCTCTGATCCAGTATGGCAGTTCCTGTTGTATTTAGGTGTCTGATGTCACCCTTAGACTCTTAAAATACCTTAAGCATAGATCAAAATGCAGAGAAAATATTTCACGAATGCAATGAAGAGAATAGAATGTTTGTTCACCTAAATATTAAACCTTCTGGCAATAGGTAATGACAACAGAGAGAGGACACAAGTTCTTGCACTCTCTAACACAAATGTAACAAGTTTCAATCTGTTGTTCCAACACAAATTGGAACAACAGATTGAAACCAACCCCAGACAGAAACAGGATTCCACTCCCATTTTGATTTTTACTCAGTACATGTTGCCAATTCACACGGTGGTGTAGTTTGTGTGCACAAGTTAAATTTCTGTCATCCCATAGAAACAAAGTGGTTTTCAGTAATTATCATCAGTATTGCTGCTCCAGAATAAAAAAGGCCTTGATATTAAGCAAAATACTCTGTAGTATCAATTTAATATTACCTATACTATTACAATAATAGTTTCAATTTAATATTACATAATTATTTCTATGGAGAGAAGTGGTACATGGTATTGATAAGAATGCTGATGTTTAGTTAGATTCCAGATGACATTTCATTTTATGCCTCCTATGGACAGTGTCCAGCTGACTACTCATATTTAAGGTAAATTGGCTATATATTCTTAAAATATGAAGCAGTAACACTGACTTGAGTGAAAAAAACAAGCAAAAAGCAGTAGAATAGTTCTAATGAATACTGCTATATATAGTAGGATACTCAGTGTTATGTAAAAGTACTGACTTTTGTACAAAAAAGTGGATAAAGCAAACATAGGAGCCCTGAGTTCTGCCTACAGAATTAAAATCAATAGGAGTGGTCTTCTGGGTATGTCTTTGCAAGTAATTTAAATTTATTTCCATCTAAGTGTAAATTCAGTAAGTACAGTTCAGTTCTAATACAGACATGGAACTTCTTCCTAAGGATATTATAGCTTTCCAATAATTACAGAGACTCAGAAAGTCATTAGGAAAAGTGATGGAAGTAGGAAAAAACAAAATCAACAAAGAACTACTAAACACCGCCTCTGATTTCAAAACTTCTAGATGACAGAAGACCATACCAGGGAGCACCAGTATGTTTGCCTTGCTCTTACACTTCTTTGTAAGAATCTCCTACTAGACATTTCTGGAGGCAGCATTGGTCAGAAATGTATTTAATTTTTGAAATTTAAATATACATATTTGGTGCCTAAAGAAGAAAGTTCCTTGAACTTCCTGCATGCTCTTGAATCAAACAGTCAGTAAAGGCTGACAGTCCCAAGCATAATCCACCCATGTCCACATGCATAAGAGCAGAAGCACTCACCAACGTTCTCTTCTCCTTCCTTCTTTTCTGTCAGAAGGGTCCGTGTCATGTTCAACTTCTTCACTGTGTGGCACTTGTATTTCAGTTGCACTTTTTGGTTGCCTTCTGCATCTACTAAGAAAAGAGGAGAAAAAACAATGCCCAAACCCCAATTGTTATAGTGAATTCCACTAGCAACTGAAATAAAATAAATATTTTTAACCTCCCCAGCTACTGAAACGAAGAGAACATCAAATCATAACAATTACCTTGCTCTGTGTTTTCTTCAAAAACCACACAGGTTCCCAAGGTATCTATGAAAAACAAAGTGAGAAAGTTTTAGAGACTAATTTATATCAGCTGCAGGTACTGTGCCCACTGGCCCAGCTGTGGGAATGTTCTAACTTCCAGCCCCTCACAGAGCCCAGCACTGTTAAGGAACTCAGGAACAGACAGGAGTATCACAGTCAATGGAAGTCAAGGGAGGACCCCAGACCATTTTCTTCCAGATCAGTGCTGTCACCACAGGGCAAATGAGAGAACTACAGATTGCACAACAGGTCGGTCCTGCTTACACAGGGGACAACAAGCACTTTATGGCATTTTATATCCCACATTTTTGTCTGCAGTAATACTAGCTGTTGCACCCCACAGTCAGCTTCCACTCAGACTTTCCTGGAAGTACCATGGATGCATGGTTAATTTAGCAGTAAACTCAGACTGCTGCTGCTCTACATGGTGTTATACAACTACCCACAATTTCAGCATCTCACAGGACCAATTGCAGTAAAACTACCTGATGTTAAGAAAGTTCTTTTGGTTACTTGAAAAGGGAGAGATTGCATTCACACAGTTTTTCCTACCTTCATATTCTCCTGCAAATACATATCTGTCCACTTGTAAAATGGGCCTCTCTGTCTCTATTCCCTATAAAAAGAAGGACAAAATTGCACAGATGTCAGGTCTGTATTAGCCCAGGTGAATTTCTCACTGTAAGACCAGCAAAGACAGACATAGCAGAATCCAGATTACATCAGTTCCTCATCATACCTGTTCCTTTAAGCATATTAAATACAAAAATAAACCAGATAATACTCTTCTAGTAATCACAGTAAAAGCTAGTATAGAACTGTATAGAAAATGCTCTAGTATATTAAAATAAATTTAGATCAAACTGCAGCCAATGGTCTATCTAAGTTAAAGTGTTGGTATTTCCTCTAGGAAATTAATGTAACCTCCATTTCAAATTAATAAAAATGTAAGTGTTTGCATGAAGATGATGTTATTTTCTAAGCTTCAATTAATGTAAGTTCTGGAAAGCAGAATAACTTTCAAAACCCTTTGGAAAACACACAGGGTGAGGCAGTCCAGCATAAGGCATTACATCAGCACCAGGAGCGCCACTGCAGGGTCACAGAAGCTTCTGTGATTACTGTGTATCTATATAGTGAAGGAGTTGGAAATTGTTGCTATTTTATTTTTTTAAACAAGGAGTGGAACAGCAGGGAAGCATTTCTGTCAGCTCATTCCCTTCCTCTACAGCACAGGTTTTCCAAATACACAGGCCAGGATCCCATTTTTCTTATGTAAGATATACCTATGGAGTGTATTTTGATAAAAATCAGTGTCTGAACAGAATACACTAATTAAGGCAAAATGACTTTGGATAGGACCTTGTGAACATCAGAACTATTCAGGACATGAAGACAAGCACATGCTAAAAGTTTTGAAGATAAGGCATTATGCGGTAAATTGCATAAAATACAGAATATTACACAGGTTAATATGAATTTGTGCAATTTTCCTCTTAGATATTTCTGTGTTTCAAAGTACAAGATCAACAAGATTTAAGTTCTGGGATTCTCTTCTACATAAATTGAGAATATCAATAACATCAAGCTAATATAAAGAACATTGGGGGGGGGGGAACGTTGTGGGGTTTTTTGGTTTTGTTTTGTTTTTGGTTTTTTTACAAGAAATAAATAAAAATAATAACACATCAGTAGTAAGCAATAGCATTATGGGGGGTTTATAGTCAAAATTTTATTTCTTTGGCTGATTTGCATTCCTTTGTGGACTATGCAGAATTGTCTTCCCCTTACCTGACCACCAGCACAGAAAACTTGCTAAACAGAGTAACACACAGCCGCACCTTTAATTAAGGATTTAACAACAGTTGTCCCTTACAAAGAGTCTCAAGGAGTGCTTACTCAGTGGAGTGAGTGACTGCAAGTAGACTTGGATACAAGTAGGACACAGTATGGATACTTTATAACCTTTTACTAGTAACATTTCAAGGGAATCTCAAAGCATAACATTGAAAAGAATCCCACCAGCAGTATTGAAGCATCTGTAGCCATTCAGCCACCAGTAGTGAAATCATACACCTAACAAGAGATCAAGGAAGGAAACCTGCCTATAAAAGCATATCCATCCGAAGATGAATATTTTATGACTCTTGATTGTATTTCTACTTTTGAGACATTCAGAATTGACTTTACGACTCACATATAGTCTGATCAGTGGCAAACTCAGATGTTCTCTTCCATCTTTTCAGTCTGTAATAAAGGTCTGCTTTCAGAAAGTGTTTACAAATCAGTGGTACTTGTACTATCTATACAGCTCTCACAGTCCACACAGGTTTTGAAGGGCAAATAAAATCTGTCCTATAAAGTTATTAAAAAACTCAAAAGGAATAGGACAGGGAAACCAGATTCCTACAATAACCTCACAGTGAAGCAAACAACATCCAAAACTGTTTACCAGATGCTTAATACCCAGTTATCCTTTACAAGACTTGAACTTGCCAGGACACATCTGCAAAAAACCCCATTGTAAATACAGTGAAAATCTTAAATATTTTGCTTTACCTGTCAGCTGTATTCCATTTATTTGATGAAGTGTGATTAAATTTTTTTTTTAATGTGCAAAATACATAATTTAAAAAAATTAACTTAGAATGCAAAATCAGAGCAGTTACTGGTCCAAGCTTATATGTACTTCTGAAAATGTTTCCTTATATTTACACAATAATATATTCAAAGACTTTATGCTGTTTCTGAAAGAGAACCAACAACATGCAGCCAAATACAGCACACATAATTCTCTATCAAAGATTTGATCTAAATGTTATCAACATCAAGAAATTTAGAAGCAGCCTCAGTCCCTTGTTCACATCCATAATAACTTACCCCTTTCCTATTGTGCTGTAATCACTCACCAAAATCTTGCATTTGTTTTCACATTTTTCTAAGAAGTCTGAATCAATAATTCCTGATAGCTCAACCATGACCAGTTGCTCCTACAAGAAAAGTTGATAATGTACAGCCAGAACAGATATAACAGAACTCAGGAAAAAAAAAGCACATACACCCCCCCCCCCCCCCCCAAAAGCAATCTACACCAATAAGAACAGCATACAAAGACCCAGACTTTAAGGATAAACAGACCCCAAATTGGAGTTGTGCTCCATTTTGTCAAGAGACAGAATTCTTGTAATACACACGGAAATGTAGTGACCCACTACTCCATACGACATCTGTTTCACACCTGAATTTCCTGGCCTTTTCTTCCTAGCTAGGAATGGGGGAGCACTTTTTTCACCCTTGAAAAATGAGCACCAATATGGCTCTGGGGAGACCCTATAGCATCTTCCAGTACCTAAGGGGGTCTATAAGAAAACTGGAGAGGGACTTTCTACAAGGGCATGTAGTGACAGGACAAGGGGCAACAGATTTAAATCGAGAGCGGGTTTAAATTAGATATTGAAATTTTCATTAATGAAAATGAATTTTTTTACTGAGGGGGGGTGTGGCACTGGAACACGTTTCCCGGAGAAGCTGTGGATGCCCCATGCCTGGAAGCGTTCAAGACCAGGTTGGATGGGGCTTTAAGCAACCTGGTCTAGTGAAAGGTATCCCTGCCCATGGCAGGGGGTTGGAACCAGATGAATTTTAAAGGCCCTTCCAACCCAAACCTTTCTCTGATTCTGTGATTTTATGGCGACAGGAAGCAACAGAACGTGGAAGATCGCTTTCTGACCACGCCGTTTTCCGGGAAGCCCGAAGCAGAACAGCCAGACCCACACAGCTCTGGGGACGGGACCCCTGTGGGGCCCGAGAAACCCGCCAGCCCCAGGGAAGCGCGCTCGGTCCGTGCCCGGCCACTCTCCCCGCCTGCCCCGCCGGCCGGGAGGAGCGGGGGCGGGCCACGCCCCGCGGGGGGCCGGACCCTTCCCCGAGGGCTGGGGAGCGACCCGGTGTCGGCATCCACCAACCTCCACCTCGTCCTCCTCCGCTCCATCATCGCTCCTCCCGCCCTCGCTGCCCGCCGCCGCCGCCATGTCGCCAGCGCCCGCCCCGCGCCCGCCTCAGCGCGCACCACGTGGGGCCCGCGCCGCCATCTTAGAGCGGAGCGGCCCCGCCCCGCCGCCGCAGCCGCGCTCCTCCCTCAGAGCCGCGCGGGGTGACCGAGCGGCCCTGGCCTCCGCTCGGTGCTGAAAAACAAAAATATTAGCTGCTTTTTGGCACTCCCGAAAGCTCTTCTAGTTTTTCTTGAATCTCAGATATGGTACCGGAAAATGGGGATCCCTAAAATATCGTCTTTCCCCCCCGCCTTATTTTTAAAGAAAAGGGCTACCGGACACATAATATTATTAACACAAATAATGACCTCCTTCTGGTACAGACCATTAGTTTAGAAAGCTTTTATTAAATAAGAAAATATACAGTTAGTTTCTACCCCTCGTGTCCTTTGCATGATGCTTTCTAGTTATCTTGACACGTTCAAACACCCCCCATTAAATACATCCCTCTGACCAGGGTTTCTGAGATGTCTTAATCTGTAAGTGCAGGATGTTGTTTTCCACAAAAATCAGATTTGTTTCTCAGTTTGCAACAATAATTACAATATAAGCCAATAGTTACACACTCGAGAGAGGCATTGATTATTTTTTTCCAGAGTTCTGCAAGCCTGGGTGCGCAGCGGAATTCCACAAATCAAGCACAACAACTATCAAAACCTTTTACTATTTATACATTTCAGCAAACAGGAAGTAGTATTCATTGGCTACAAGTTTCATAGTTCTCCTATTAATTAGTGTTTTATCTTCTCTTGGTTAATGATTCTCTCGCTTCTCATGCTAATCAGTCCCAAGGTGTTTCTCTTCTTTCGGGCCGATGGGTTTTTGGGTCGATGAGTCGGTGGTCGGGATCTCCCCCTGCAGAATTACCTTTTACCCGGTCAGAGCTGATTCAGCACAGTTGCTGGGTAAGGTTTATTAGTTTGTTCCTCATCTTGGGGATTCTGTCAAATGTCCTTGTGGCCCATAAATTCTGCATTCTTTGTGTCTGCTGTCAAAGGTGCATCCTTCTTCCCAACTTTGCTAACCTCCCTCTAGGTGTGAGATGGCTGAAACCTGTCAGGCCCTAAAGTTTAACAAGGCATTTCTACCAACAAGTAATTTGTCTTTCTAACATCTGGACATCACTTAGAGCTTGTTGTCTGCTCTCTGTTTCACAGATTAAATCTCCCTTCTTGTTGATTAGGTTTGAAAGTATACAAAGATCAAACATTAAAGAACATCCTTTCTTAAGAAAATTTTACATATTCCACATTTTGCTACAATGCTGCACTCCATAATTCTAAGTCTTATACTGGTTTTGTAAATTTCCCATTTTCTTTCAGTATGCAGTATTTCTTATTTTGTATCAAAGGTGTCTCCCTACTCATTGTGTTAAAATCATTAATTAAAATGTTAAATAAAAACTAATTGCAAGTGAAATCACTGAAAATTTTCTTCCAGCCTCTCCTTAACTTCCATAAGATAAACACAAATGTCAGCATTGCACCATACCAAGTGTTTAACTATGTCAGCATAGGTGTAATCTAATGCACTTCTCCTTTTCCTAGAAAAATCACAGATCTTAATAATATCAAATAAGTTTAGCAGGGTTTTACTTTGGCTTCAGGCTTTGTCTCATTTTCTGTTAAGCTTCATAGTTTTAATTATTTTTTTTAAGAGCTTGTTTTAGAATATTGCATACTGCTGTGGTAAAAACAGCCTATAAATCTGGAATTGTTCTAAATACAGAAAAAGATGCTGGATCGTGTTACCTTTTCACCAGGCAAATTGCAGAGGCTTGAATTTTGACTGCAGGGAATAAAAGCTGTGGAACAGATGTTTGGTATACTACAAGTGTTAATTATCAGATATTTTAAAATAACATTTTGTATCATTGTCTGTATTTAGGAGTTTTAGAAGATGACAAAAATAAATTTTTGGGTATTTGATATCTGCCACTGGAACAAGATAGACAAATAACATTATGAATAGCTTGTTGAGCATTTCTGACAGAGGTTTTTAATGAGCTTCTAACTTTTAAGGATGTAAATATTGGTAACTTTAGCTAGCTGATCTCATGCTGTATGAGTACATGTGTAGTAAACCAAATCTTTTAATAATTCTTAACTACTGGTTTCTCTTTATTAATCATTATACTCAGCAGTTTTTGCACCAGGTCTGCCTCACTTTAGATAAAATTTTTGTTGTTTTAAAAAAAACGTTCTACCTCAATAAAGCAGAATCAACTCTCTATTTGGAATATACATATATATATATATATATATATATATATATATATATATATAAATTAATTGTCATAACAGGCAGTGCTTCTGTAATGTTACATTAATACAATCATTCTCTTTTTACAGCTGGGAGGAGGTGAAGTGATATAGTTAAAAACTACAGAAAGCCCTTACAGGAATGTAAATGTGTGCCAGATCAGCCTGTGTAAATCATAGGCTGGCATGAACTGCTGTGAAGGAGCAAGTACATTTATTTGCTTTTATATCAGCCTAAGTGGCGTGTGGTATCCAGGGTCATCTCAGTCTCCCAGTTTTCGTGATTCAGGGCATGCAGTTGGATGCCAGGAAATTTTTGGTGCATTAGTGCCAAAGGTATTTTAGAAGAGATTACTGCATTGTCAGGCTAAATTTGCCATGGGTATTGGTGGTTTACCTTGGTCTTTCCTATCCTGGCAGGAGTATTTCAACAACTTATCTCTTAAAAGAGACTGTCCTCAGAGTCTGCCAGCGAGATTGAACTGCTTGATGAGATAAATATGGAAATACACATCTTGAGGATCCATGTTTTGGGTTTCTGAGGCGTCAGCTAACAGTCCTGTCAGTGCTTGAACAGATTTATGTGTGCATGCTGCCAGAGGCCAATACCTCGGTGGCACTTAGGTAATTCTGAGTCAGTGAGAATTAAATGGTCAATTTAAAATAAATGATCGTGTTTGAGATCTACGTACGGAGTATGGATGTACTGGTTTCTGTGGGTTCATCTGCAATTTAAGCATGTTAATATGTATTTTATTGGGCCATGTAGTTTGCAAATTTTAGTTGTGGAAGTTCATAGATTAGAGGCTTGGACTATCTGTTTAGCAATAAACATTGTTGCAGTTAAGGTACATTACAGGAAATTAGAGAAAGTTCACTGAAACACATAATGAATAAATTCTGGCTTACTACTTTGTCTCATTTTTCCATTTTATTTTGATTTTTATTTCATGTTTGGAATTCCTTCTCAGTCATTTTGCGGAAGGGAAGTGCCCTTTCTCCATTCCCTCCTGAACACATTACTTTCTTTGTGAGGCCCTGGCACTAGTCTATCTAAGTAAAAGGTTAAATGTTTTGTAAAAGCACAGAGAAAGATAGGAGTCTTTGTTTGAGCTCTTGTGTTTTTTTCTGCGTGTTTAGATTCTGAGTGTCTCTGGTTGAAAGCCTTTTGTATTATGTAGTGAGAAACTACAGAATTTAGCATTTAAAAAATGATAATAGGTCATATGTGTGCATATATACACACACAACTTATATTTAATCTTTGTGTCTGTGCTATTTGCTGAATTGACAGCCTCAGGAGAAGGGCATTGTAGTTCCTAGGCTTATTTTCAGTTGGAAATATAACTAAAAGCAGTGATATGACAAAAGGTGATTGCCTGTGGATATCAGAAGAGACTCAGTAAAATGCTACCATGTGAAACATCTAAATGTCGTAACACAGCTTCATAAGGTGCAGAGAGATGCAGGAGAAAGCTTTTAAGAGACTAGTGTGTGTTTCTGGCTGCAGCTGGAGTTACGAAAGGTAAATTGGCCCCAAAGACAAAGTTAATTTGCTGATAGTACTACAGAAGATGATTTCCATTTCTCTGCAGCTACATTGCTGAGCCTCTTCAGTTAGGAATTTGCAAGCCAAACCAGCTCACAGGTACTGACCAAAAAAAAAAAAACAAACCAACCCCCACAAAAATCCCACGTGCTTGTTTCCTTTGCATATGTGCCTTTGTCTTTTCTAGAATTCCTTAGGCATTATGTAAGGAAATCCTAGGAACTCTATTAGACAAAGCAGTGAAGGGTAGGTACAGTAAGGGGTACAGAGCTGGTTCTGTTTACTGTGTCTAGTCTAAAATAATGGAGTGAGGTGGTACAGTAGGAAGGGAAGGGGGAGCAGTGGGCTCACATTTTTCCCAGTATTTCATTTGTCCCCTACAGAAGCACTTCTTGTTGTCTTTGACATCCCTCAAAGGCTTCAGTTCCAGCTGGGCTTTAGCTTTTGGGACCTCATCCCTGCATACCTGAACAATGTCTCTGTATCCCTCATAGGTTACCTGCCCTTGATTCCACCTTCTCTATGCTTCCTTCTTGTGTTTGAGTTTGGAGGTGCTCCTTGTTCACCCACAGAGGTCTCCTGGCATTACCCCCAGAGGTCTCCTGGTATTTTTGCCTGACTTCCTACTCACTGGGGTGGACGACTCTTGAGCTTGGAGGAGGTGCTCCTTGAATATTAACCAGGTTTATTGGGCTCCCTCTTCCCTCCAGGGCCTTATTCTATGGGGCTCCTGCAAAAGTCCTTGAAGAGACTCATTTCGTCTTGTCTTCCTTAGGAAAAAAGAGCTTAGCTGTTAAAAGTAATGGATGCTGCCTCCTGCACGCAGCAAGCTCAGAGCTTCAAATGCTCCTTCCTTGGGAACACCCTGAAGAAACTTGGTGCTGTATTCACATGGGGAAGGAATGCATCTTCATGTATTTAAGTGATAGATCAGGAGGAGAGTGGCGTGGCAAAGCTGAGAACTGCTGCAGTGTCCTGAATGGAGTTCTAAAACAGGGATCCCTCCCAGTAAAACTTGGCAGGTGACAATCTTCTGAAGCAGGTGGTAACAGATAGGGAGTAAATTAAATTAGTTGTTATCCAGCTGGATCAGAATGGGATGTCTATCTACAGAGCTGACTTGCTAATTTATGAAATGTCCAAGTTTGGGATCTTTTACAGGACCTCAGATAATTTGGCATCAGTTATTTGGGATACCAGGATGGAAATTCTTGTTCCTGTTGGGTTGAAAGGAGCTGAAAGCCCTTGACTCCAAAGTTCACCAGGAATAATTATTTTTCAGGGCCAAGCTCTTGTTTAATCCCAGCTGGCCTGCCTGTATTTCATAGAATCAGAGAATGTCTTGGGTTGGAAGGGACCGTAAAGATCCCTGGGTTCCAACCCCCTTGCCATGGGCAGGGACACCTTGCTCAGAGCTCCATCCAACCTGGCCTTGAATGCTCCCAGGGATTACACATCCACAACTTCTCTGGGCAGCCTGTTTCAGTGCCTGGCCGCCCTCACAAGAAAGAATTTCTTCCTAATATCTAATCTGAACTTGCCCTCTTTCAATTTAAATCCATTCCCCCTTGTCTTGTCTTCATGCTCTTGTAAAATGTCTCTCTCCAGCTCTCTTGCTGGGGAGAGTTGCTTTAGGTATTGGAATGCTGCTCAAAGGTACCTCTGGAACTTTCTCTTTTCCAGGCTGGACAGTCCCAAATCTCTCAGTTTTTCCTCATAGGAGAGTATTTGTTTAAAATGTATTTTAAACAAACTGATATGAATGACCCTTGGAATTTTTTTTGCATACAATTATGTAAAATCAGAAGGTTATTTCTCTTTCATATTTATTCACTGATTTTGATCAATGTTCCCATGGCTTACTTTTTTTTTAAGTGAAATATTTTTACTGAATTGTGTTTTGTTTTCCATCTACATGAACACTGTTTTGCTTGTTAGTGAAGTGCTGTTAAAAGCAATTTTTACACACCTCAAGAACTGTCAGAGTGGTTTGCAGTGCAGGAAATAAAAATTAGTTATTAATCAATCTGCATCAGAAACATCAGAGTCTTGACTCAGTAGGTTTTTATTGAGGTGTAACTTGGCAGCAATTTGGAATTCCTGGTAGTTTAGTGCTTGTGTAGTTATGCCCACTGACCTGCAGAAAATGTTTCTAACACAGTATAAAAAGTAAGAATCATATTGCTGAAACCTGAGGGTCAATACTATATGCATTTTTTTTTTCTTACTGTGGTATTACCACAAGGTGTAAGAGTGTTGCTTTTTCAGTGTTAGTTCATACTGTGTGGGTGAAATCATAAATGCATTCTGTGTCTCCAAAGAACAGGACAGAACTGCCAAAAGTGAGGCAGGATAGAGTGGAGTAGCCCAATAAATAAGTCCAGTTGTACAACCAAGAGAAGGATGCACTGACTCAGTTATCCATCTGTGTTTATCTCTAGAATTACTAAAAATTTATTGCTCCATGAACACCAAAACCCCCAAATCCAGTATAGGAGACTAAGAAAAGCTAGTTTAATTTGGGATAGTGTGATACTGTGTATATGAGACACTTGAGGGAAGGAGAGTAAACACCAGATATAAATTATACAGAGAACGTGAAAACAGCCCTTTGTACTACTGAAGGATGTTGAGACAAATCAGAGTTAAACTGAATTCCAAATAAGAAATGCATCTTGTTAGGACTGTAGTATGTAGATGGTGGCAAACACTTCCTGATAAGGAAAATCAGGCACTGTAAAAGCAGAAAACAAAAGAGAAAAGATTGTCTGTGTACTCTTGAGTGTTGTAGGTAAACATTACATTGATCAGAGTCATGAGACTAAAATTTTTGGTGCCATAAAATTTAGGCTTCTTGGCCTGGACTTGATTTTTGATCACCATCATGCATGATCTGCTTCAAACTATTTTTATAGAAGAACCATTCTGAAATAATGATCTTGCTGTACTTGCAGCTGATGCGCTTGCATCAAAAAAAGATCTGTTTGCATAACAGACTACAGTGGACTGTGGCTCTTAAAAGAAACTAAGCTGCCAAAGAAAAAATTGTTGATACAGGTTAGGAGAAAATGGTCTGTTTTCAAAATGAAGGGTGATTATTCGTGTATTTTCACGGAAATTTGAAGTGTGAAACATACCTCTAAATTATTTGTTGGAAAAAACCTTAAAAAAACAAGACAGAAAGTGAGGCACTGAAGTTAGATGATGGTACTGTATTTTCAGGGTTCTAAAAATGAAAGCTTACTGTGAGATTTAACACATGACTGGATGGTAAAAGTGCAGGTAAATGGCAACTATTCTCTGTCTCAGGAACTCCTGAGATAAAGATTGGTGAAGAATGAGGACATAGCTTTGCATGCTAGTCCTGCGTGTTCTGCTGCTTTTGCCGGGCATTCACTATGGGCTGATTTAGGTGACAAGGGTACTGGCTAGGTGGATCTTTGATCTGTCTCACTGTATGGCTGGTCTAGGCTCTTGAATTCAGTTCGGAATGACAAGCTGAAAAGCTGGCAAACTTGTTACATTCCTTTCCAAAATTTGTAAAGGCAAAAATTTATATGAACTCAATGTGAGATTGGACGAGTACTTGAAGGAGGGATCCACTGGGAATAATAACATGGGCAAATCCTATCAAACCAAGGACATAACTGACCTGACAGATGGGAGCACACCATATGTACTTGTGTTGTTCACTCAATGGCCACTGCTGCAGATGGTGTAGTGAGTGAGCTAGACCCAAAAGGTGAAACCTTTTATGAGCAGTAAATTGTGTTTAGCAGCTTCATTTTTAATTCTAGATATTTAATTCCACTGTCTCTTGTACAGAGAAGCACAGGAATATAACATAGTAGATAAATGACAGCAGATAAAAACCCAAGAGATGGAAATCCCTGTGAAGTTCCCATTGTCACTTAACATATCATGGCACTTGGTATGCTTACAATTACTGCTTTTACTCATGAAGGTATCAGTACTTGGGAAAGGCTATTATTGGGCTCTTTAGGAATTCTATGTAGGAAGACTGTGAAAAGTATTGTGAATGACTTTTAAGACTTTAAAGCTATTGGAAAAGTAATTTTGAGGAGTTGTGTGCAAAACCAGTGCACTGACCCACTGACAGCATGTCTTGCCTTTATTTTCAAGAGGAAGGAAGAGTAATGAATGGTGAAGAAGGACCTGAATCTATACCAAAGTACATTTACCATTTACACTGACTAGGGAATACTGTTCAGCAACACCAAGCAAAAAGTGGAAAGAAGGACATTGTCATGGTTGACCACATTCTTTCAGTAGTTCTTCCTTCCTGACTCACCTTGTGTGATAGATAATGTATTTGGAAAGCAAGGACAGAAATGCAACATGATAATCTCTCCCATGACAGTTAGATCTCTTAAAATGTTTTATATTTGTATGAATCTGTTGGTTTTTGTTCTGCTTTGTTTTGTTTTTTGAATTGGTTCATAGACCAGCTTAGGCACCACACCGTTGTGGTGATGTTAACACAAACTCACATTACCGTATCCTGTAAGATTTTGTTACTCCATTTCCAGTATAGTTTGTATTATGCAATTAAAATGCAATTAATTGGAGAACCAAATCCTAAAACTAGCTTTTGTTACAGCACACAGTGCCTAGGGTCATCTGAGGGTATATCTACGTGGATGGGTGCAGACAGTGACAGGTTCACTCTGCCTGTGCCCTGAACCAGCCAGAGTAGCAGCTGCATAGCTGCGATTTGTGTGTGGCTGAACTTGAGTTAATAAGGCTGGCTGTGAAGCAGGATACATTAGCTTGGGCTCAGAACTGTGCTAATGTGGCCACATGATTTCTGGAAAGAAGCCGGTCTTATGTCCAGCTGGCTCAAAGCATGAAGAGAGCAAAGAAACGACTGTCTCTAAGCTAGTCAGAAATGCAGGTCAGGAGATGAAGTGTGAAAGAGTTTATCTATATTTTTATAGCTGCTGTGAATGAAAATTTCACTTTTTTTTAAACAAAATAAACCTACTAATGACAATTGTCTGATTTAGTTTGCAGTAAGCTTATGATATTTTCAGTATATATGAGTGTACACGTTTGACTTCTAACATATATCAGGATAGATTACTTTTTAAAAATAATTATTTTAATTTGTTGGGGGTTTTTTTCCCCTAGAAAAGCAGGTGGGCAATTTTTTTAAAAAACCAAAGATCTATTACCCTCAAGGCTTGAAGACCTTACTATCCCTTACTACTTACATTTGCAGTGAAGCATAGCAAGCAATCGAGAGAGGGAGATACAATTGTCAGCTCAAATTCCAAATTGGACCTAGGGAGCTCTGGAGGGAGTTACTAGCTGTCTGAAAATGCCCCAGCAGCACTTATTGCTGATGTGATTTTTTTTTTTTTTTTTTCCCCATAGAGATTTGCTCTTAGAGGAGAATAATTTATAGTTTCTCATATGTATTTCCAAATGGTGGATAGACTCAAGGCACTTTATACAAGTCTATAATGAAAATGGAAAATATTGAATTCTAATGGCATTGACTTTTTTAGCTCTCTTTATTTGCACTCTTGGAGATTCTGAAGGCAAGTTGTTTACACTAAGGATCATCTTTTACAGTCAGTAGCAACACATAAATATGCTCTACACATAATTAATTCAGGACTTTCTGTTCCTATTTCTGCTCTTACAAGCATGTGTTGTATTTGTGCTAGTTCCCCAGTGCACCAACTTCTAACACCTTCTTTTGTAACTAATTTCATAACTTTTTATTGCAGTTCTTGCATTCTGAGTAGGTTATACTGGATAACATGTTACTGACTGAATGGTGACTGATGCTAAAGTACATTCATCTGAACATGTGCTACATGAGTTTTTTTAAAAGAAGATTGCTATTAAGTACTGCTTTATCTGCCAGGGTCCTCATACTGTAATTGAGCATCAAAATTACAGGAGCTGAGAGAAGATGCCCATAAGTTTATGCTGTCATATCTTTATTTTAAGCCGGTATTTTTGCTTTATCCTCCTTAAAGGATTGAACATGACATCCAAATGTCAGACTTGAACATCTTAGCCATAAGGTCAATCATTAATACCTATCATGGGTTCAGAATCCCCTGCAACGAAGTAAGAGACTTCTGTTTTAACAAATAAAAGTTTATGTTGCCATTTAGATACGTATGTTCTTATGAAAAAAACACCAGGCACCAATTTTAAGATACAAAATTACTTTATTTTTGAAGAGGATCGTTTTTTAGAAGATACTATGGTAAAACCCCAAACTTTCTGTCTTTACGTAAGAGTTATATAATATTGTACACTTCCACCGTGCATGAAAGCATGCCCAGTCCCTTGGAAGGAGGAGAGTTTTTTTCCTCATGTAGAAGCTACAGAGTAACACCTAAGACTTGCTCTCCCTTATATTCAGTGTGTTAAAACACATAATGATGTGTAACTGGCACCATTTCAGTTCCTTTAAGCTTATCCTGCCAGCACTGCTCTGGAAACCAGAAAAGGCAAGGCAAAGCATTACATGGATTACAAACACCCTTCTGTCATCTTCATGTTGGGAGCAATCCAGATGGAAAGATTCTACTGGAAAGAACAGCTTTGGACCAGTCTGGGCAAGGGACTGTGTGTTTGGCAACAGCTACAAAATGGCCAGATCTGGCACTGCTGACAGGAGAAGTGGTCACTGCCAACATCTCTCTTTTACTTCAGTTTCTCGAATCAGCTCAGAATTAACAGGCAGTAGTTCTGAATTTGTGAATAGAAGCGAAAAAATTTTCTCTTTCCTTCTTCTCTGCTATCCCAAGCAACTCTTCCCCCCGTATTAGCAGATACACAAAGTGACCAGCAGTAAATGATTCATTTATTTGGCTTTGCTGCTTCTCTGGAATTCCTGAACTGCATCCTTTTTTGAGGAAGCATGCTCAAGAATTTTAGGAACTATAAAACTAATCCTAATCTAGCACTGAAGCAAGAGATACTATGATGAGTATTTTCACTGCTGGACACAGCAAAAACGTAAAAAATTATTCAACTTCTACACTATTCAATCTTTACGCTGGTGTCTTTAATCAATGTCATTTTGGTTACTCAGAAGAGCGTGAGTAGTTCAAATTTCTTGGTCTGATTTAGAATATATATATTTATTCTTATGTAGCCTTAAGATTGTCTTATCAAAAGAATCCTCATAATATTGTGGAATCAGGGTGATTACCAATGAAGGATCATTCCACTCAGCCTTTCCATGTTACCATCTTGTCTAACATTCTAGTTGCCAGTGGTGCTTCTGTGACATGAAGTAAATGCCATTCTTTCTATACTGTATAACTCGTTTACAGGATTGTGAAAAGAGTAAGCACTTCCATTCCTGCATGCAGTCCCCATGACTCACTAGAAGTCCAAGTCTCAAGATGAAGACTTACAGGTCATGTCTCCTTCCCACTTGGTCCTTACAAGTACTTAAAGAGACAGTTGCCTGCCTTCCTGCGTGGTTTCAGTTTACATCAGATTTAGTTGTATTCCGGGTTGCTTATCAGTACAGTAAAATCCCGAATGGCTTTTTTTTTTATGGCAATGGAACATCCTTTTAAGGGGGAGACACATGTGACATTTCTATTCTCCTCAGCATACAAGCAACCATTCCTCTGATTCCAATAGGGTACCTGAGGCAGTGGAAGGAATGATTGAGCATCTGCAAAAAGGCCTGACTTCAAATCTTCCCATTTCACCCCAGAATGCATAAAAAATGTATCTTTCTGCAGATGGCTAGAGGTCCATTAAGAAATTGTATGGGATGTATGGTTCCTGGAAAAACAGAAACTTCCCATCACACTGTCTCAGAGCTCAGGCTCCACTGCTAGAGTGCAATTTGGTTAGATTTGCAGATAGAGCAATCAAAATAATTCCAAGTCCCTTCAGAGTCTTAAACAATCTTGAAAATTAAGGATCCCAAAATAATAAAACTTGAGGAATTGTTACAAAAATGGTAGTCTAGAACTGCTTATTTTTAAGGTGTCCTTCATAGTTTTCCATATTTATAGATATAAATATATACCAGTGTGTATTTACTTTATATGTAAAATGTGTATTACACATGGAATACAGAGATTGTAAAAATTTCTTGAGTCACCATCACATAAACTGAAAAAAATGACTATTTTGAAATATTCAGTATAAGCTGAACATCTGTTTCTGTAACCATCTATTTTTTGTCTATTAATTCGCCTTTATTACAAGAAATTGAGCAGTGGCTCAATGAGGTGGCAGTCATCCAAATTTAGTAAGAATAACTTGGATTACAATTCTTTAAAAAGGAGTTAAGACAGTTTTGTTAAAGCTAATTTAAATGTGGTTTCTGTGTGTCTCCAGACTATTTTCTTTGTGAAAAATCAAACCGGATAGCTTTTTTGAGTAGTTGGCTAATTTCTTACCTACTGCTTGACATAGTAACATGAGCAGTTGAAGAGAAATTTACAGGTTTGAAACTTCTTGTCTGCTGAGCCCTTCTGGGTGGTCTGCATAGTTTAAATATTTCAGGAATGAAGTATTTAAGAGATTACAATGTTAAGAAAGCAGGTAATCAGAAAACGTATTCTTCTGTTATGTAGCAGCACACTAAATGGAAGAACTGAAGGGCACAAAAATAAATCGTTCAGCTTTTTCATGTCATGGCACTTAACAACAGAGTATAACTACAAATAAACTGTTTATCATGCTTAAAACTAGAATATTAAAACCTATGAATTTACAGTTGATTATCTGCCTAAAACCAGTGCAAGCACAGCTGAACAAATGAAATACTAACATTAAAACCAATATTAATCAAGAGCACAGACAATTACAACACTGGCTGTTTGTTTGTCTGTTTGCTTTACTGCTTTTACTAGCCCCATCAGCTGCGTGCTTAGTATCCTTCAGTTGTAGGTACTGTAGCCTCACCAATTACACCCTGAAGCCTTTGCAGCTTTACCTTGTTGTCATAAATGCCAGCACTCTAGGGAAAATACACCTTCTGTAGGGGGAATGAGTAATTTTCTTATTTTTCTGGCCTCTTCCTCTAAGCCCCCCCCATACTTCACAACAGTTTAGGGGAATAAATAAATCAGGCCTTTATTTAAATCAGCAACTTCATCTACACTTTCAGTTTTATATCAGATTTTCACTCTAAATAAGATTTTAAGATTTGAGAATTAGAAACTATGAAATATTAGATCATCAAATCAGAAGAAAAAATTCTGCACTATCTGAACATGTCTGTAAAATATATATAAAAACCTTTAAAACTGGCAAATTTGGGCTGTGAGAGATGGTTTGGGCAGAGTGTCCTACCTATAATGTAGCTAATAATGTAGCTTTAGGAAAGATGCAGCCTAGAAAGAGCCCAAGTCTCCAAGTCTAATTAAGTGAACACACAACGAGTAGACCTAATGATATGTGCCTGGCAGGATATTGTAACAGTATTGAGGATGCTTTAAAAATTAAATAAAAACATATTCTTCCCTCTCCTCTCAGATAATGCAACAGCACTATCTTGGCTTTAGAACAGCACCACGAAATAATAACAGGAGAGAGCATCTTTAATAAAGAGAAGAGAGTTTGGAGAGGGCTACCATTAGAAAACAGCCCTAAGGGCTTAGGCCCTCTGGTTAAAGTTTCATCCTAAAAGAGCATGGAGCACGTATGTTACTGCTGCCTAGGCTGTTAGGGGTTCTGGCTACAAAATATCACAGCAGCTAAGAAGGAATCTTTTAGTTAAGTACAGTATTTTATCTACCTTTTTATAGCCTGGGTTCTAACTTTGTATTTGAAATCTGACCTTGTATTTGGCTAAATATGTCCTTACTCTTAAGGTCAGTGCTGTTAAAGATTAATCTAGTGAAGCTGACCGATACTTAGCAAGTTCCTCTTTGAAAGAAACAAGTCCAAATTTAGGGAGCGGAGATGGCTGTAAAGCTACAGTGGCTGGTGTGTTGATGGAGCTGTCATATGGTGTGTTTCAATAAATAATCTCTGGCAGACACAGAGGCCAGTGCCTCTTCTGGAAGAAGCAGATGATGAAGAGGCACTAAATTGCTCCAAGTTTCTGAGCAATAACGATGGCTTTGGAACATTTTGTCTTGTTCTGTGACATCTGTTAACTCCTGTCCACACAAAGAAGCAGCTGAACCTTAGTCCTGTAACTGCAACTTACAACTCTGTTCAGTCCTATGCTGGTTTTTCCTTGTCTCTCTACAGCTTTGTTGGTGCAGCAGTTTTAATAGTGTAAAACAAGTACCAAATACTTACTTTGGCCCACAAAGTAAGACAATGAAATTTAATAGATGGAAATTGGACAGTGGAGCCAGACATCCATTTCTAATGGAAATAAAGAGTCAGAAGTTTTATTTCTATGGCTACCTTGCAAACTCAAACCAGAACCTTGCACCTTTCTAATGCAGAGGGCAATATTGGGACCAGTTAATATTTTCTTTAATGACATAGATGAAGGGATCAAGTGCACCCTCTGCAAATCTGCAGATGACATAAAACTGAGCAGTGTGGTTGACACACCTGAAGAATGAGATGCCATCCAGAGGGACCTGGACAAGCTTGAGAAGTGGGCCTGTGGGAATCCTATGAGGTTTAATGAGACCAAGTGTAAGGTGCTGCACCTGTGTCACGGCAACTCTCGCATCAATCCAGGCTGGCGGATGAACAGATCAGGAGCAGTCCTCCCAAAAGGACTTGGGGGTGCTGGTGGATGAGAGGCTGGACATGACCCAGCAATGAGCACTCACAACCCAGAAAGCCAATCCTGTTCTGTGCTGCACCCAAAGCAGTGCGGTCAGCAGGGCGAGGAATTCTGCCCCTCTGCTCTGCTGAGACGCCACCTGGAGTCCTGCAAATTGCTCTGGGGACCTCAGCACAGGAAGGACATGGACCTGTTGGAGCAAGTCCAGAGGAGGGACACCAAGCTGATTAGTGATGTGTCACCTCTCCTATGAAGAAAGGCTCAGAAAATTTGGATTTTCCTCCTGGAAAAGAGGCGGCTTTGAGTTACCTAATTGCAGTCTTCCAGTACCTGAAGGGAGCCTGCTAGAAAGATGGGGGACAAGAGCATGTAGTTACAATACAAGGGGGAATGGCTTTAAACTGAATGAGTGAAGGTGCAGATTAGGTATTAGGAAGAAACTCCTTACTGTGAGGACAGTGAGGCACTGGAACAGGTTGCCCAGAGAAGTTGTCGATGCCCCATCCCTGGAAGTGTTCAAGGCCAGCCTGGAATGGGCTTTGAGCAACCTGGTCTAGTGGAAGGTGTCCCTGCCCATAGCAGGGGTGCTGGAATCAGATATCTTTAAGGTCCCTTCCAACCCAACCAATTCTGTGATTCCATGTCTTCAGATAGGCAGATGCCATACATGCCATTTTGAAATCTTAGTATTTAAGAAAAATTTAGAGCGATTGACTGAGAGGATCAATATAATCTAGAACAAGACATGGGGAAAATAACAGGAAGGCTGTAAATGACATAATTTAGAGTTAGGGATGAGGTAAAGTACCCACATTAGGAATTACATGATACAAAAATGTGTGCTCATGTTTTGGCTAATCCAGGAATGAAAAATACTGAGATAATGGTATTCATGTGTCTGGTCTTGCTCTGAAATGTGACTGTACATATTTCACTTGTGTACATATATTTAAAATTAATAGCAGTTGCTAAACGCAGAACTAAGCATGTTATAGAGAATATAAAATTTATATAAAGATATGGCTTTCAGACATCTGCAGAAGCAAGACTCTCTAGGGCCTGCTTAATTTTTTAAAATATAACAGCAGCTCAAGTATTGTAAGTAGAGTATATAACAAGCAATAGAAGAAAATGGAACAGTTAACTTGAAATATGGTTAAAAATTATTTCAAAGTGCTTCCTTGTAGGCAGGAAGTATGGTAATACCAAACATTGTAAGCAATTTTTACCCTAATCCAATCTCCCCAAACAGCAGAGGCCTGGCTGAACTGTAAGCAATATGCAGAATACCCCATGGACCACACCACTGGTAATCCCACAGTATGATATTAAATGGGATGAAAAATTGCAAGTGTTACTTAACCTGAAGTTAAACACATAATTCAAAGTCAATGGAACTGTCAGGCAATGGCTGTCTCAGTAATTTCCTAATGACAGTGCTCTGTTCGAAAGGCTTGTCTGTAGGTACATGCATACTGTGTCTCTACTAGCATTTGAAATTAGAACAGTTTTTGAGTATGTTTGAGAACACGCAGGTGATTCTCTGCATTCCTTTCACACAGGAATCCCATTTGCTTAGCTCCATGTAGCTGCCAGAGCAGCTCCTCAGTTGTTCATTTACCTTTCTACTGAATTGTCATTACTGTGGTTCCACAGGAACATAACAGATCAGCACTGAACTATCCTGTTCTTTCTAGGCTTTGGCCACAGGCTCAGCTTCAACACCTCAACAGGCTTCAGGTTATTAAAAAAAAAAAAAAAAAAAAAAAAAATCAATCTATCTGGAAGTTACTTTTTCCACTTCTAATACAGTTTTGCTATACAGCTTGGGAGAACTCCATACCTCAGGAGCACATCCTCACCTTGTTCCCAAGCCTTGTGCATTTAGATATTGGTGGCATTGCTTTTGGGATTATCACTAGGGAAACCTGAGTTTACACCACCCCAGTTGGCAAGGTTCAACACTTCTGCCAACACATAACGCTGCACCACCAAAGCAGCAGCACTACTGACAGCCAGTACCTGTTTCTAGAGTCATCCCACCCAGATAAAAGTACCAGAGCAGTCATCTCTTTGGCATCAACACACCACAGTAAAGGTCTAGGATTGAAAACCACTGCCTTTTAATGCCTATTCAAGTGGCTTGGTACCAGCTCTGGTGTCAGCATCTCCCTTTCTGCCCCATGTTGAAAGGGCATATCAGAATGCTCAGACACAGAACTGCCTTATCCTCTTTCCTGCCCCAATCATGCTACCTGCACTCTGCACATTCCCTCCATCCCCACACAGTCTAATAACAAAATCATAGAATGGTTTGGGTTGGAAGGGACCTTAATCACCCCTGCCACTGGATGAGACACCCCCAGGCTTTGCAACCCCAATACTGAGCCCTGGGGAACACCACTAGTGACCAGCCACCAACTGGATGTGGCACCACTCACCCCCCTTCTCTGGATCTGGTGACCCAGCCCGTTTTTTAACCCAGCAAATAGTGCACCCAATTTCTCCAGAATGTTGTGACACAGCATCTAAGGCTTTACTGAAGTCTAGATGGACACCATCCACCTTTCCCTCATCCACTGAGGGGGTCAGCATGCCCAAGATCAAGATCAGGCTGGTCAATCAAGTCCTGTCTTTCACAAACACACATTGTGCTGTGTGACAGTGCTCAATATCATCTGCTCCATGACCTTTCCCTGGCAACAAGGACAGGCTGCCAGATCCTCCTTGTGGCCCTTTTTGTAGGTGGGCATCACATTTGCTACCCTCCAGCCAACTCAGACCTTTCCAGTTAACCAGGACAGCTGCTAAATAATTAAAAGTCGTTTGAGAAGATCTTTCACCAGCTCCATCAGTACCACGCGGAGGTAGATTACTGCTAACTTGTCAGCTGAGACTAAGACAGGATCTCTTGATGCTGCAAATTGGAATTTCTTATTTTCATAGAAGTTTGTGGGGCATTTTAAAAGGTCTTAAGTACTTGAAATAACTACAAGTTACTATTTACTATCCAGAACACCAGAGATATGTAACACATCACAGGTTAAGTCTGGTGACTAATGAAACCTGTATCCAGAACAATTTAAAGGTTTTAGACCTCCAATACTAACGCAATACTTAGGTGACTTTGGGGGATTATCAGCACTGCTAGAGCTTTGCAAGTATGATTAAACTGCAACTGCTCTTCCTGTAGGACTTACCACATGAACTCAAGGAATTTTCAGTTGTGTTAGTTTCATCTGCTTAGCACTGACATTCGTAGCTACTACCTTCTCGTCTAGGTTACTATGCAGATTAGGTACATGCCTACTTTACCTTAAGAGACAAATCTCACCTTGACCTCTCAAAGTCAGTCTAAGCTTAAGTACCATAAATGTATGCCAGTTTGTTACTTAGAAGCAGTTGTCTGAATTCAGAGGACTATTTAGAATATTTAATGTTCAAGAAAAAGATACAGGTTAGATGTAGACAATGAATTTTTGTGTTCATTTAGAGAAACGCTTTTAGCTTTAAGAACAGCATAACATTTTAACTTAGCTTCATTTCACATGCTTCCTCATTTTAAACTGCCAGCATGTTGAGATGCATCCCCTACAAGGCAGAGCAAATTAGGACAGTAAGGACAGAAATCTATTTCAGAATTAAACCATTTGGTACCAGAATGCATGAAGAAAGTGAAGGGTAGGATTGCTGGATCACCACTACAAACAATTTAAGCGAACTTTTATTGAAGCATTAAGTTGTGGTACAGATATTTTTAAATGATCAAAGTCTAACACCACAGAAATTATAAACACCATACTCCCCCCATCCTGATCACCCAGATAGTTCAATAACCCATTCAACAGCTTTCATTTTCATAGACGAGGCTTATGCTTCTTTTTATAAGATGCATTCTTTCAGTATTACTTGAAAAGGGATCTTCAGTCTACTTAAAGGACCTCAAGCCAAAAAATGTCAGAACAATTTGGATAATGCAAGAACAAAAAAAACCCCATTGAAATATTGGTCCTCAATTTTAACACCAAAAAGCATTAGTGCCATTTACAGCGTGTAATTGATAACATTGGTAAAGAACATCAGTAATATGCTTTAAAAAAATCAAAATGTTCCAACCACTTGATTTCTAACCAAGCAGACTTTAGTTTAGAAGCACTGAAAAAGTGCTTCATTTATAAATATGGAAGGAACAAAAGAACCATTGCATCAAACCAGAAAGAGTCAAAACATTGCAAGGACAAGAGGGGAAAAATAATCTCAATTTTGTTGTTAACATGCTGGTCTCACAGCTGTTAAAATCCCAGTATTTGCAAACAAACAGCTGAAAGTGTGCCAGCTTTTCAAAGCCTGCATTTTAGTCAATACTCATTAAAGTGACTTTGAATTACACACTTATTCATGCTCCATGAATAGCATTCTACTTCACTTCTGTCCAGGTGTCCCAGACAGTTCTTGTTCTATGCCTTCACTTAATGCCCTCAAGTCACAGTAAGAGGAACCACCTTAGCAATTAGGAGGAAAAAAACAGATGAAGTCACAACACTCAAGTACAACATAAGTCACATGCACAATGTCACAGGACTGTCACAAGACAGAGGCACTAGCTTTGCTTGGAACAACAAAATGAAGTGACACTGGACCAGTTTAGAAGCACTCTTTACAGTCCAAAGTGGCAGGTCACAAGTTTTACTGAGAATAATCCAAACCAATCAACACACCCAGACTGGCAAATTCCACTCCTCCACTTGCCCTACCTGCCAGTGCTCAGGAGCACCAGCTTCCTGTTCTGACGTAACAGGCGATTAGGACAGAAATGCCTGGTGCCAATATGAACTCGCACTTTTGCAAAGCTGTCACACAATTATGCCAAAGCACTTGAAGCCTGGCTCAGCTCTTCCCCTATCAAGTCTTGGACCTTCATCAAATTCTGCCGTTGCGTAGCGGTGTGACAGCTTGGGGATGCGGACAGACAAACGAGCATTAAGGTGAGACAAAATTTAGCCTGCACTAGTACCGATACCCAAGTTACTAAAGGTGAAAGACCAATGCATTAGCCCAGTGCTACAGGAGAGCTGAGCAAATTCCTAGAAGCTTTATTAGAGCATGAAAAGTCAGCCTGATTTAAAAATAAATCAACCACCACCTGTAGTAGCAAAACAATTTGTAACTGTTTTAAGAACTTTCTCCAAACATGAAAGTGTTAATTAGGAATCAGTTTCATTAGAAATCATAGAAGTTCATCAAAAACTGTTTTAGACTTAAATCACAACTTAGATTAAAAATAAAAGAGTGACAATTTAACAGAACTGTCCCCAGTGAGTAGGTTGAGGCTGAAGTCTAATGAGGACGAAAGCCTTGTCTGTGGGGAATTTTTGGTGATACTTGGAGAAAAACTATAGTGTGTGTAATTCTACCTGAATCATTTTTACAAGTGTTGTAAAGTTTCATACAGTAAGATTTTTCTACATGCACTTCAATTTCACAGCAAGAGTGGCATAGAGTACCTAAACACAGAAGAGAGCATTCATGCAAGATATCTAACTCCTTGATATAATAATGCATACAATTCAAAATGGTTATACTATGATTACACCTAGGGCTTTCCACAACTACAAGGTGGTGGGAGTGGAAAGCATGGCCCCCTGAATCATTAACTAGAAAGCAACCACCACCTTCTATATGGGATTTCTTTTTGCGCTTTTTCTTCATTCTTAATCAACTGTGCTGCTGCTGGCGATTTTTTGTAAAACTGGTAAAAACAAAATTATAATCACTGAATTGGGCAATCTGGTGATCAAGACGTTTAAATCCCTCAATCTTCTGGGCAGAGGAAAACACTGTGCGACATTTAGAGCTCTAGAAAACAAAAAAAGTGAAAGTTACTTTTTAAACTGTCATTTAGAGATGCATTTCATATATGGTTCTTAGTGTTAACGACATGTTTTAAAACTCTTCCTGACAGTGGTGCAGAAAGTTTAATTCCCAAGCAGTGATTCTGCTCCCTACATATAGTACTGCTGTTCTCTGAACCACTGTGAGGGCTGGAGCACCTCTCCTATGGACACAGGCTGAGAGAACTGGGGCTGTTCAGCCTGGAGAAGAGAAGGCTCTGGGGAGACCTTACAGCACCTTCCAGTGCCTAAAGCAGGCTGCAAGAGAGCTGGAGAGGGACTTTTTACAAGAGCATGTAGTGGTAGAACAAGGGGTGACAGATTTAAACTGAAAGAGGGTGGATTTAGATTAGATACTAGAAAAAAAAAAATCTTCACTATGAGGGTGGTGAGACACTGGAACAGGTTGCCCAGAGAAAAGTTGTGGATGCCCCATCCCTGGCAGTGTTCAAGGCCAGGTAGGATGGGGCTTTGAGCAAGTCAGTCTAGTGCAAGGTGCCCCTGCCCATGGCAGGGGGTTGGAACCAGATGATCTTTAAGGTCCCCTCCAACCCAAGTAATTTTGTGGTTCTATGATTAGCTGAGAGCAACACCATTAACAGCAGCTGTTCTACAACTGAGTTGCAGGCAAATCCAGAAAAATGCCAAAGCAAGAAATTATACCTACACAGAACTACACAGGAAGTCATTAGAATACTGAGACTGGGATGCCTCATCTTACTGTTTTTGAAGTTTTCTGAAGATCAAGTTTAGTACATGCCAAAGCAAGACTGAAGAGTATTTTTACTTTCCAAAGAATCTACCACCTAAATATAGAGGCAAACTGGAAACTGTTAATCTCCAGTAAAAATCTCTAGCCTTGCTTCATTTGTGTCTATGTGTATTTCATCAGCTGATAAGCAAATGCAAGAAAACTCACCTGATTAACAAAGAGAGTTGTCACAAATTTTCCTGGCTTGAAAACCTCTACAACTTTTCTAATCAGGTCATCGTAAGAGGTCTGACTTATGTTTGTTTCAAAACTAACATAAGAAAACTCTGGTTCTGGAGTGATGTGAATAGTCCAGTAAGTTCCCTGAAAAAAAATTAAAGTATTACCACCAAATACTTATTTCTTTTAATTACCAATGCTAATTAATAATGAGTGTAAAACTTACATCCGATTTCATCCCATTCATTGAATACCCACAAGGATTGAACATTGTAGCATCAATAACAGAACCTGGTATCAGGTCACGAATTCCACTCATCTGAAACAAAGTTAAACAACTCTCTATCATGCATCCTTACACTTGTTTAGATTTAACTCAAAGGCAGAATGAACATCTATTCAGCAAACAGGACACCAGAATTCTCCAAATAACAAGTCACCCTGATTACTTGTACCACTGTAGATGACTTTGCTTTGCATCCTGTCACTACATAAATGGCAGTGACAAGCTGCATGCAAACTATCCCACTGCCTCTTACAGAGCCCAGCTGCATCCATCCAAGACAAGGAAACAGCTTAGAATTCCAAAATGTACTTGCTTTTGCTGCTGAAATGGAAAACTGAGCTTCTCTTCAACCACTATCCACAAAGTGAAGGCTGTTTACATTTACTTCAGAGTAAGGACACACTACTTTATACCCCAGAAAGAAGTGCAATCCCAAGTGTTTTGATTTACCACACAGTACCTGAGCTACAGCCAAATATCAATAGCAAATACAGCATGAGAATCAAAGCCTAAGATGGAAAACAAGATGAAGTCAGGGTACCTGTCAGGAAAATCTGCTCATGTCACATGACTTTCCCATCTGGGAAAAGGGGAAGAGCAGGCAAACTCATCAAGTTATGCTTAGACCCCAAACCTGCCCTTCCCCTCATCCAAATGGCTCCATGATTTAACCCTGATTTTGATACCTACTTAACCTTTGCATTCCTTATCTCCAGTCTAAGCCTTACTCCTTGTAATGTACATCCTTCAAAGCTACTCAAATTGTGGTTTATTCCTACTCCTACATTCTTCAGAGTAAAAGCTTCCAATCACCCAAAGCACTGCATATTGCTCCTTTCACTAAAGGAAGGGCATTGAAAACATGAAGTTATATTCCCCAAAAACATTCTAGAGTTAAATCCATTTTCCTCCCAAAGTATTAAACCAACACTTTCTACATCATCTCTCCTCCCACAAAATAAACCTTGTATTAAAAGGTAAGTGAAAGAAGCATTTTGTTGCCCTGTTTCCACCATTCCCCAAAAAACCCTTAGTTTTCAAGCAAACATACACGAGTGACATCATTTGCAGTAACACCATCTTTCATGTAGAACTGGTCCATAACTACTGGGTCAAGCTCACTCATCAGAATTTCCAGTGTCTGATCAGGCTGACTGGATATCCGACTCTCTGGGAAATCCAGGGTGTACAGGTACCTACGTATAGCACAAATCAATTATGTAACACATATTAACAGCACCAAGTTAAGTTCTACTGTAAGCCCCAAAGACTTCCAACACTTCACATACATACCAGCAATCAGAGTTCATACGCCCCATGCAATAAGCTGCTCCATCTAGACAAGACAAAAAGCCTCCAGTTAATGTACCACAGCTGAACACTTATGTAAAAGATTATAGTCATTTCTTATTTAAAGACAGAGGCCTTTCACAGAACCCCACAAGGTTCACTGATGTGGTCAGCAGCTGTATCAAATAACCAGGTATTTAACTTCAGGAATGCAAAGTTAATAATAAGAAAAGCAAGCTCCCTCTGAAGTGGGTCTGGCCACCCCAGCTGAGAGGCTACTATCAGGAAATTGATACTACAGTTTTGCTATGCACAGAGAGAAACCCTGGTACTCTTAAAGCCTCTATTAAACGCATTTATGATTATAATTTATTTTCAAATAATTCAGATTGAGTACCACAGCTTCCATGTTCCTTCAAAAACCTGTCACTATTTAAACTCTAAGATTCTTCTTGTAAGTCTTAAACTGTATTAAATGTTTAAATTCAGTTTTTAGCATAGTAACTTCTCCAAGAAAAGCCCACATTTTTCTTCAGTGTATTACTTACTTTAAATTACTATCCTAGCTTTTCAACAGGGCTTTCAGAATTCCACAGAGTGATTCTGAAGAGTGACTGGAAGTCTGAAGCTGACACAAGGTGTTAAATGTCAAGCTTAATACGATTTAAATTTTGATCTTGGCAAGCTAGTATCAGGAATTCAGAAAATAAGTATTTATAGCTTTGGACTTTTATGCAAGGACTGCTGAATGCTTGGTCTGGCAGCCTGTACATATTGTACTGCTCATCACATCTCATGTAACATCAACTCTTCACCCAACTTCACTGAAGTTCCATCAACTTACTTGGGAAAATTTCATTAAGAAACTCTACTTCTTCCTGGAAATTCCTATGTGGGTACTCCTGGTGGGAAGGCTTCATGAAATTCTTACGTGAATAAAAGAAGCTCTGAAAAAATAAAGGTGCATCTTAGATATTGAATATATCCATCCATCTTGAATCTAAGAATTTAGAAAAATGCAAGCATTTATGATGAACCTTCACAGCACCTAAGGTTTCATTGTCAAAATACTGCTGCCTGTATTCCTGTTTCAGAAGCACACGATTATCCCTATCTTAATTTCTAAGCTTCAGGAGACAGCTTAGTTCTGAACTTGTCTTCCACTAGACAGCATGGTCACAGTTACTCTTAAGTAACTCAGCACAACAGCATTTGTTAAGTTGCACCCACTAAGAGACAAATAAAAGGGCAAATGCTACAGCAGAGCAATCTTACATTACAATCTTCCCATTATGGGAAGCATACATTAATGTCTAAGTTTCAGAATATTTAATATAAAGAGTGGATTTGAATAGTAGTAAAAAGCTTTTTGTACATTGCAAGGAAGATTTGACACCTTACCTGAATTGAGTCAAACCCACTGTATTCCCTAGCAAGCTCCAACAGGGGAACCAGTGCTTGCAGTAAGAGGGTGGTACCACACGTCTTCAAAATGAAACGTCTCTTGGAGACAAACATGCTACTCTCACTGTAAAAGAGGTGTTAAGAATATATTAAGTGCTCTACATGAAACAATCCAGGAGGGAGTTGTTTGGTCTTGGTTCTTATCCCAACCAAATACATTCAGCATATGGCAAATAAACATAGTCAGCAAATAAATCAATAGAATGCAGCTAACATTTAAGAGCTGTTATGATTTCCCAAAACAAATACCTGCTCCAAGCATGATATTGCAGAGCTGTCACACTACAGGAAAAGGCACACACATTAGACACCCTCAAACCATCCCAGAAACACAAACATGCTGTGATTTGGGTACATAGGCACAGCTATACGATATGCCTTACCAATAAGATACTGAAATTAACTATACATTAACTAAGTCAGATACTTAACTACAGCCCAACTGAACTGGAGATAGGCATTGATACTGCATCCAGAACATTTAAACATGCTTAACAAGTATCTTGTCACCAGGTAACTGAACAATGGGAGTAAAAATTAGCTTAAATAACTCAATTTGGAATGCTGTTTACAAATCGAAGTCAAGGTTAAATTTCATCCAGGATGCAGTCCAACTAGTTACTCTTTTCAAGATTTTGTTTTAAATATGAGTCTTGAAGGAACAATACTTGAGCAGTTTCTTTGACTAGCTTGCTCTTAGCACAACCTTGCCCTCAAGGCAGTCTTTCAGAGTACAAAAGCTTCAGTATTTGTAATCTGAAGTAAATCAGAGAATGTCAAATGTGTCTGTAAAGTTCATGCAGAAAAAGCAAGAAAGCATTTTGCAAGATGAAAAACACATGGCAAAAGTAGTGTCCTTACAACTAACTGCAGCATAACACAAAAATTCCAGGGTTTCAGGAAAGCTGCAGTTTTACAGATACCCTTAGGTCAGCTGCAAGAGTTGTTCCACTTGATTGTAGTATCTGCAGTTAAAGCTGATCTACTGATAAGGTTTTTTTGCTGATCTATAAGTGACACCTATAGCCTATTCTGCTGAAGTAACACTAAAATTCTGTATTGGGGACACTTATTTACCCATGGACAAAATTCAGTCATGAGATGCAAAGCCACCACAGCTCTGTCAATCCTTTTGGTTAAAAGAAAAAAGAAACAACTATGAAGAAATCTGCACCTCTGAACAGAAGACCCCTGCAAATTGTAGCCATCAATTACAGGACATTAACCCGACAATGGATTCTCAGCCAAGTGGATCACATATGACAGCTTTCACTTTTTTCCCCTCCTAGGGACTACAAGAATGAGCCAGGGCCTTACCTGAGTACATAAGCTTCCTGCTTGTCAGTTTTTGTCACACTTATGATCAAACAATGCACATTCTCCAGAAGTTTGTCCCACTCAATCCTGTGAAGAAAATTATAGGAGAGCACAAACAACAGGTTAAACAAATCAAAGCTTGGGGGAGCCCTGGATAAAAAGCCCAAACAAGACTAGAGTCTTGAGTTACTGGGTCTGAAAGCACAAAATGGGAAGACTTCATATAGGGACTGTCTCTCACAATACAGTAATACTGAATTCTTTGCTCTTGATGGCTCAGTATTCTTCAAAGTCTGATACTGTGATCTCCTGCATGCAGACAACTGCCAAACAGCAACCTCAAGCTTCTAACCAGGAGAGTCAGGATGACCTTAAATCCCGCATCCCACATGTACTAAGATAAAATTAATTGTTTAGTAACGTAAGGTATGCTTTAGGTTGAATCTCTATGCACTTCAACCACAGTAGTCATTGGCAACTACTAGAGTAATAAACCAGCAAGTTATCATTAAGATGTTTTAATTGACCAGTTTAGAGTCAAGTTCATAATTTAACTGAAAACCTACAAACTAATAGATTTCAATGGCCTGAATTCCTCTTTGACCAACCAGGATCACAGAATTCCTTCATACAGTGTAAATTGTAGCTATGGTGCTAGAATTCAGTATGGGGGTAGAAGTTTAACATTTCAATTCTTTACTAATATTACTCATTCTACAAGGAATCTGAAAAAAATAAACATAAACCAAGGGCTCAAATTAAACCAAAAGACTTTCAAGTACTCAAGAGGAATGACAGACTTGCAAAAAAACTACTTTGGTTGTCAGTTCACTCTTATGTCTACACCCGATCAGCAGAATCCAATATAGTCAATTTTCCTATAAATAAGACAGGAACAGATACAGCTTCCTGACGTCACAAAATTACAAGACTGCCAGCTGTCCTACTTCTCCTTTCCCACAGCATATCCCACCTGCAGGTTTGTGCTGGCTCTTGTCCTCAGGGATGTCATGAGCCAAGAGATTTACTAACCCAGCACAAAACTAAGCTGCCCATCAGCAGAGCTAGAATAACTGCAGGAGCTGGGAGCATGAAAGAATTGCCAGTTTTTTGTCACCAAGCAAGCTCAGCTTGCCCATATAAAACTGTCAGCCTAATCCTTCTTCAGGAGTCAGACCTCTCACCCTTTACTAGCACTGCAAAAGCCCCATGGCTGTGATCCATGACAGAGCACTCACTGTTAATTCCATCAACAGGCTTCCTCCTGCAGCCACCAGTCTCTCCTCTTAGAAAACTGGTCAGTTCATGAAGTTTTAGATTCTGTTGTATGCATAATTAAAACATCCAGATATTTTTTAGCCTCTCTAAACACTCCAGCAAATAAATGCCTTAACTTCTCCCTAAATGAATTTACTTATTCAGGAAAATGCCTCCTGAAACTGAATTCTGTATCTTTACTAATACTTGAGGATTTCCCATTTAAAGTATATATTACACCAGAATAGTAGTATTTATATACATTTGATTCAACCAGAACATACTTAACTTACAGACTCATATTATACTCTCCTTTTAAATGACACTGAAGGTATTAAAAATGAGTTTAGGAAAATCCTATGCATTTTTAAAAAAACCTCATAATTAAGTGCACATCTGAACAAATTTTTTCCTCTGGCTACAGCACACCAGCATAAGTCTGCCAGTCACCCTTCCTGTAAACTGAACTAGGTAATGTATGAGATTGTTCAGATCATTCCAGCAACCCTATTGACATTTTATCTGCCATTAAATAAACACCCAGCATCTGACATTGCATTTGTGAAAGGTGAGGAAGAATTCCCTGATACTGAGCTGTACTAACCCCATTTGTACATTACTACAAATCTGATTTTGTACTTGTCTAAGTATTAATGGGCACATAACTATCTTAGGCTTTGCAAGAGCATATGTCTCAGCCTTCACAAGCTTCTTATCTGGTCAGACAGTAAAAACCTCAGCCTTATGCAGGCAAGTGACACTTTATCCCTGTAGCGCAGTTCTGTCCACCCTTTTCAGGGAAATGGCTCCTCTAAGCATCACACATATTAGCAGAGGAAGATGTAACAAGTTTGGCAGTCCAGGGAGGGGTCAGTATAGCACCAACAATATACTACTGCATGTGAAGTCCAAAGCCCACGAAGCAAAGAAGTGCTATTATGCTTGTTGGTGCTACAGCTGGTATTTAGGCACTATGGCTGAAATCCGCAGTTGCACAGGACCTTTGCACATCATAGTCCTCACTACTGTACTACAGAAGCCACAGGTAAGTGTACACTAAATGTTGTGTTCAGCCTTTACAGAAATCAAGGGCAAGGTCATAATTTGATCTGTTTAGAGGAGCATGAAGGGAAAACCCCACAACTTTATAAACAGACAAGATGCCAGGCTTGCTCTAGAAGAATATGTAAACTAACAAAGGATTGCAGCACCCAGGATGAGACTTGGCCACATTAGGGAGAAGTTCTGCAGGGATACTGGCCTGTATCTATTTGCATTTTAAAGTTAAGTACAGAAAACTAAAGAAAGGCTGGATTTGATCCCACATAATCTATTTAAACAAGATGACAGTGTTTGGCATGTTCTATTGTTTAAAGCACACAAGGAAGAATATCTGGGACTACTTTGTACCAAGCAGATTAAGTTCACTACAAGTCTAACTCCTGTATTTCTTTTTTTTTTTTTTTGATCCTCATAATTTATGTCACTAGTTGAGACAAGCAGTATCTACCCACACTTAAAGAAACAAAATCAACCTTAAAAGTAGTATTTCAATGGTTATCACCACACATATTGCAGCTATTCAGTAATAAGTAAAAATTGTCTAAGTTAGTAACTCAAGTTTTTGAGAACACTACTTATTTCACAACTGAGTTAAGTTTTAACTTGGAAGGAAAGCCTCCAATTGAAAAAGGGTAACTGAGTAAGGCTAATTCTCAAAGTGCCACCACGGACTTCTGCTCATCAAAATTCCCCATTCAATGATCAATGTGCAAGGCTCCTAACTTATTTCCCATAACCAGACATCAGGACAATGCCAGTTTGGAAAATGCTTTCCTATACTCAAGCATAGTAGAATGTGATCCATGAGAATCATTGGCAGCTCTCACTGGAAGCAAGTTCTGCAGCAGACCTGCAGACACACACTTGAGACGGACTCCCCACTTATGTGGACTTATTGACCACTTCACTCCAAAGCTGTAAGATTCCATTTCTGATTTTTCAAATAACTGCTACTTATCCAGAGTCAAATTAGTTTCTTGAATGGGCAAGCATGATTCATCTGAAATGACTGCACCTTCTCAGACAACAGCAAATTAAAATGAAATATATCCACTCAAGTGTGAAGAACTGTCCTTGCTTGAACAGTAAAAAGCTATTTGTTCTACACTTGACTAGCAGAACATCCCAAAAGGAAAAAAAAACCAACCAAGTTTAAACAATCTACTCCTATCCTACTATCTACTGTGTTGCAATATTTAGTGCCTTATCAACAGACTTGTTACCAGAGTACAAATAACTTCCATTCAAACTGCCAACCAGGTATGTCAGTAGGGGAAAGCTATTATTAACTGAGAAGTAGCTTAACTGTAGGAAGTGTGCTTCATGTCGCTAATGAATAGTGAACAGTGCCTCTCAACCAAGCTCCAAAGCATCATATTTGCGCCTTTATTTCAGAAGGAAGTTTTCCTTGACAGATAAAACCATGCTTTTGAATGCAAGTTATTGGCCTCTTCTGAGCCTTTACCTTCGGGGTAAAACACATTCTTTAACAAGAGTCAAGCATACCAGGCACAATACTGCTGTTTCAGGCCAACTGGGAGAGTTGCCTGAACAGCAATTTGAAGAGATTAGGAACTACCTCAAGAATTCATTCCTATCAGCAACAACAGCCTCCTCAAGCACACCACCCCAGTAGAAGTACCTTGCTAAGGCAGCTAGACAGCACTGGAAAGAAAAGCTGTTTTGCAGCAGGGCGGGAATTTTTAGCAAATAAATCATATGCAACTCCTAAATAAATCTTAAACCACATACATACTCTTGCATAGCTTTTCATTAAAATAGAACAGCTGACAATTCTGTAGTACCAAAAGTAATAAGCCTTTTAATCTTGACTGTAAGACCTTGTTTTAATGTCAAGCATTCAACTGCAGAGCAATCTTTTATCCCTTCACCTGTTACCTGCTAAGTACTTTCAGGAGCCACATAGGTATCAGTTACCTCATTAGCAGGCTACAGTTAAATAGGCAAATTCCTACCAATACCATGATCCAGACAGCCAAATTTAAAACTCTGTCTAAACTGCCTACACAGAGGAGATGCAGCCAAGACACACGAAAGCTGGCTAAGTATCAGTGTCAGCAGAGTTGGAACATTGGTTTCAAGTGTCCTGAAACAGGTAGGAAACACACAAAAGTCACAAGCATTTTAAATCACCTCCCAGCCATTAGTGTATTTCTCTGCAGACAGCTGCATGTGAATTACTTCCTACTAGAAAAATAATTCATGAATTGCTGTTTAAGATAGATTACCTTGAACCACTTACTTAGCCTGAGTTTAGGCTCAGGGCATTTGCAACTCGATAAGTTTACTTAGGCAGTATCTGTGGGGTGCACAAGTGTCACACCCTCTATATACTCTGAGCACATATATTAGAGAGACTGTCCACATCTCCCTTATCTTAAACTTAAGGAGCTCTCCAGGGACATACACTTAATCTAGAGAGACAGGCACCTGAATGGAAAATTGCATCCACATCGAAAGTGATTCTATGCAGTACTCCTCACAAAATCCTTCTTACCTAGAAAGTCCCAAGCCAACTACTTTAGAGCATCACTACCGAATGAAACCAAAATACTTCAGCAATGGCACAAAGATGGCCACAGATAGTGCTCTGAAGGCTGCATATTTCTCCTGCTGCAGGCCTTACACCACTATTGCAGTTACATGAAATGGGGACTCCATCCTTTACATCTAAAGATACTCAAAGGGTATTCCCAAGTCTCTCATATCCAAGGACATCCAAAGGGTTTAAGGAACCATGAGGCACAGCAAGACCTACAAGCAACATTCAGGGCAAATCTGAGTGTAATTTTCTCCAGAAGGAACATACTGTAAAGCAGCAAGTATCACCAAAAGCCCCAAGTCTTCCTGTTCTCCTGGCTGAGCAAACAACCATTAGGAAAGCCCTTTGAGGAATACACCAATAGCTGCTTATTTATTTGCTACAGGGTCTCACTAATAGCCCAGACCTTTGACAGAAAATGACTAACCAAATGCTTCAGCAGTAAGGTAGGAAAATGTCAGAAAGCCTTCAACCTAAGTCTTCACTTCCTGCAAGCAGTATCAGAATCAGCAGTAGTGAGAATAAAAGGGCTTGTTTCCTTTGTGTAAAACCATTCTTTAATTATAATTTTGAGTTACAAGAAAACATTTTACCTGTAGTTTTGAACCCGATCTAAAATCTAGTTGATTAATATCCATTCTGATGAGGGGAAGACTGCACTCTTGCTTAAAGTTCTCCAGACAACCTTGCATTGCCCATAAAAAAAGCTCAGCAAGTACACAGGGACAGAAGCCCTTATCTTAGCACAGCCCTGCCTTATTTCCAGAGTCACTTCAGTTTTGTTCCGAAGCACTGCAAGAGTAAGAGCAGAGCAGGGTTCATGGCCCAGCTTCCTTGTACCATCAGTGTTTGAGGAAACAGGCAGGTAACACTGCCCAGGACTGGGGGAAGGGCAGAGGTGCAGCGGCACTGCAGCAGTGAGCTCACTCAGGCTACAGGGTGCAGTACAAAGCAAGGATTTACAGGACTCCTATCAAATCCTTGACTGGATAGTGCTTGGGAGCTTTCTTGTAGCACAGGATCAGAATGTTTTATCAATGTCACCCCATGCTGCTCATTGATGCAGTTTTCTCCACCTTGTGTCTCCACATAATATAGGCAAATAGGAAGCAGATTAAAAGTCCATAAATAAGCTTAATTTCAGTGTATTCCTCAGGGCTGAATGCTTGAGATATGAACTTTTAACACTGGCATCATTTATTTATGGTTTCAAACTTCTGTACATTCAAGATCCTGATAACCCTTGAGATGGAAAATGCATAGCTGCACATCATCTGAAGGAATAAACAGCTTATTTTACTGTGGGGATAGTGAATGCACCACACAGTCACCATGGAAATCCAGGGCTTGCAGCAAGTTTATCATGTTTTCAGCAAACCCTCTGTTTTCTATACATAGTTTAAGGCTATTTTTTTAGAAAAAAACATGCTTTACAAAGCATAGTGAGAACAAGCAATAAATTATAGCAAATTATTTTGAGACCACAAAAACATTAATTTCATGCCACTGCTGAATATAAGCAGGGTAGGCATATTTAGATGCTTGCCAGTAACTATTTCAACCACGAGACCTTTCTGCCTAACTCATTAACAAGTGAGCAAAAACACCCCAAAACTTAACAACAAAGTAGAGCTCAAGTTCAATACTTTTTAGGTGGGATCTTTATTGAATGTATTTAAATGACAGTCAGATCTTTTCTGAAATACATTACACCCAATCCAAACTTTGATCCAGAAAGCAGGTTTGCCCACAGGAGGAAAAAATGTGGAAAAAAAAAAAGTCTTAACTGCATCAGCTCAAGAGCTTTTTTTTTTTTCTGATGATATCCAGCAAGGACTTGAAAATATCTAGTCCCTAACAAGCACACACAACATGGAAGTTTTTAGCTTTGAACACCAGCTTAGTCATTCAGTAGATGAATGGTTCACATTTCACTACTAAGCAGGTATTACAATACAAAAGGCAAGCTCAACTGGTTTGCAATTTGATTCTAATTTAGCTATTGTTCTACACTTTCAGCTTTGATTTCAGATTCTGTTCAACATAAACTAGCTCATTCAATCACCTTTATAGAATTAGCATAGCAGGATACATTGTATTCAGGACTTTCATTTGCATCTATCAGCTGTAATAGGTAACTTAATTCTGATGGTTTTCCAAAAGAGAATGTTTATAGAAGTTCATTTCATGCTAGAAACACAGTATCACTGATAATTACAAGCAAACTCAGGTTAATAGCACTTTCAGACATATCACAGCTTCCTGCCAAAAAAAGTAAGCAACTTCGATTAACATGCTGTATTAAGAGCCAGTTAACACAAAAGTCTTCAAAGCCTGCTCACAGCTCTGACAGTGTTAAAGACCACACGTTCAACAGTTAACAGTTTTTATCCACTCTATTAAAACTTTACGGCCATATCTAAACCACACAAAGGAACTGCGCCGGTACCTACACTGCAATTACCTTAAATGCTCTTGAGCAGTTTAAAAGTTAAGTTTGCAGTTTTGCAAACACGAGTCTGAGCTGACTAATGGAAGACCAGAGAGCATGAATGTGTCAGCGAGGAAAGCATTTGCAGAATGCCACCTCTAAACTACATCTGCATATTAACACAAAAATACTTTGGGAATCTTTCACATTTTAAGTCAAATACTACAGGACTCCTCAAGCACCTGCATAGCTCACATAATCTGCAAGTATTTCAGCTAGGATTTTCCTTCCAGGATTACCTGGACATTAACTGTACAAGCTGTTACCCTGTATCTGCTACACCACTAAGCCTCAGAGCTATAAAACCACATTTGATGACTTCCATGTTAAGTACATTATTCAGAAAGATCTAAATAGTTTCACAAGTCAAAGTCAGATGAGCATATTACCTCATTACACCAACAGGACAGAAGTAAAAATATATTCTTCAGTGCTTCTGGTACAGCAGAAACGAAGCTTCCACTAACCATAAGCATTCAGATGCACACACAACATGGGCTATTCACTATTTTTAAAAAAAGGCAGTTATCTGCTCACTGCCAATTCAGACCTGTGAATAGCTAAGTCTACCAATACATACACAAGAAATTTGCTGAGAAATACCAAAAAAAAGGAAAAGAAATAGGATACATCTCTGAATGGAGCTGCTACCATCATCAACATATCCCAAACATTAAATACACTATTACAAGCTCCCTGACCAGAGATCGTTGGGTAACAGTGATATGCACAAGCAGATCTGGATACACAGACAGCCAGATCCTCCAGCTACCACCCGAACCTGAAAAGCTGAACAGTTGGCCATACTGAAGGTGAACTACTGACATGAGTAAAACGTGCAGATTTGCCCTGTTTGCTTAGGACAAGCCTGCCTTTTCCAGCTGTATCAGCTGATCCCACCTACATATCATTTTTGTTGTCACTGCAAGCTCATCCACAGTTCTACAGATTTTGTTTTGTACTTCAAGCTTGCAGCTACCATTTTCTGACACTTCCAGAACACATTTTTTTGTGGATCTATAGCTAGACCCTCCAAATTAGAAGTCTAAGTATTCCACGAATGGTCTGGGTTGGAAGGGGCCCTAAAGACTATCTAGCGCCAGCGTTTCTACACTGTCCCTCTCCAAAATACAGCCCTGCCAATCTGCAGTACAGACGCCTCATGCCCGCCTTGTCCAGCACGGCTCCGGAGCCGCCCCGTGTGCCGGCAGGTGGCCATCGGCTCCTGCGCTAACAAAGGCGGCGCAGGCACATTCCTGGGCGGCGGGCGGGGAGCGGCGGGAGCCGGTGCCGAACACGTGCGCTGGGAGCGGAGCGGTGCGGAGCGGGCCCCGGGCCTTCCTTCCCCCGCCCCGGGCGGCGCCGAGCGCGGCGCCAGCGCATTCCCCACATGCCCATTGGGTGACGGGCGCGGCCCGGCCCTCCGCGGCGTCCCGCTCCCATTGGCCTCGGCTCCTCAATGGGGGAGAGCGACGGGAGCGGCGGCGCGGCCCGGGAGCGCGGCCAGGACACTCACGTGTAAACCGCGGCTCCGGCCACACTTCTGGGGGAGGAGGGGGCACCCCCTTTCCCGGTGCCTACCGCACCGCAGGGAGACACGGGAAGGGTCCCCGGCTACCGCCCGCTTCCCTCGGCGAGAGCCGCTCGAGGGACCCGTCCGGCTACGCAGTGCCGGAGATCGCCGCCACACCGGCCATGTGAGGGAACCATCAACCCTCGCCACGACAGCCAGAGGAATCTCCTTTTCCAGCTTGCATTAACTGGGAGGGAGATTCCTGAGCCCCCACTCTCCGCAGTACGGCACGGGCAGGGATTTCCCGAGCCTTTTCGTCCCGAAACTGGCCGAAGGAGCGGGACGTGCCGCCGCAGAGGGGTGGGCGCCGCTGCCGTGCTCCGACCGCCAGCAGCACTGCGACACCGCGCCCGCTCCCCCCGCGGCGCTCCCGGCCGGCGCGGCACACGCCCGGCTCCGCGCTCCGCTTCGCCGCCGCCACATGTTGCCAGCGGGAACCGCGCGGGGCTGCACGAGGCGGCGGCGCGGAATGGCTTCCGTCCCCGGCACCACCACCTCCCGCCGGCCGGGACGAGGGGAGCCTCCCTGCCCGGGGGTCTCTGGAGGGCGGCGAAAAGTCACCCCAGCGGGGAGATGCTGTCACCGCGGGAGCGGGAAGGCGGCCGGCAGCGCGGGAGCCCAGCCCCCACCGACAGCCACCCCGGAACCTGCCTTCCCCCGGCGCGGCCGCCATCGCCCCCCAAAGCGCCGCCACACCCGGGCCATTCAGGGACCCTCCCGCCCGCCGGCCGTCCCCCGAGAGGAGCGCTGCCCCCGCCGCCGCCTCTCCCCGCTCCGACCCCACCCCGCCCCGGCCGTTCGCAGACCTGGGTATGGTGCGGAGGTCGCCGGACCCCTTGCTCTGGTGCGGCTCCTGCTGCGCGGGCTGCTGCCGGGCGAACCACACCTCCAACAGCTTCTCGGTCCCTTCGAAGAAGTGTGCACCGCTCTCCTTCATGGTGAGACAACTCGGCAACCAACAACCACAGAAATTAAACGACAACCAAACTGCCGCCCCCGGCCGCCACCGTTCGCTGCTGCTGCACGGGCCGCGCTGCTGCCGCCGCCGGGTCTCAGTCCGTCCCGGGCGGGTTTCACCTTCTGGGGGATTTGCTTAATATTAATTTAAAAAAAAAAATAGAGGAATAAGTAGAAGAAGGAAGGTTTTGGTTTTTTTTAAACGGGCGAAAACCACCCGGAGTGCGCGGCGGCGGATGCGGCGTGAGCGTGTGTGAGCGGGTTACAGTCCGAGCGGGGGTGCGGGCGGGCGATGCGGTTCGGTTCCTTGTAGTCCGTGTGTTCCCCTGTTACAGAGAAGAGCGTTGAGCGAGCGCTAGCTAATGTCGCCGGCCATACTGTGTAAGCGAGAGGCCAGTGCGCACGCAGCCGCCTTTATATCCTGCAGGTATCCGCATCACGCCGGGTCGCGCTGCACATTGGGCGGCCGCCGCTCCGGCCCGCCCTTCTCAGCTTCCCATAGGGCGGCGGCGACGCCCGTCGAGACATATGCCGGTTCCTCGGGCCCCTCCCGCTGCGGCCCGCCCGCCTACCCGCAGGGAGCGGGAGATGGAGCGCGGGCGGCGGCGGGGCAGGGGCAGGGGCAGGGGCAGGGGCAGGGGCATGGGCATGGACATGGACAGGGACAGCTCAGCGACAGCGCAGCGACAGCGCAGCGCTCGGGGCCGCGTTGTGGCGGCCGCACTGGGATCGGACCGCGCCGACCCGAGCATGGGTGGGAAGCACGGCCTGTGGTCAACAGTGAGCCGTGCCAGGGGGAGCGGGGCTGGACACGGCCTAAAGACGGCGGGCGAGCCCGAGAATGCCGGCTCTTCCCGGGCCGCGGCGGCAGCGCTGCGCCCGCACCCGGCGCTCCTTCCCTCTGCGCCCGCCGTAAGGCGCTTCCCTCGCTCGTAAGAGGAGCTCAGCCGAACGTTCAGGCGCAGTTCCCATTCCCTTCGCCCCTGCCAGGAGACCAGCGTGTGTGACCGAGAAGTGGGGAATCACTGGTACGCGGGTGTGTGGCACAAGGAGCGAGCGACCGGGCAGGGCATGTGCGTTTGTGGGCGCACACGGGGGGGGACCGCGGATCTGTGTGCGCCGGTCATTACTTGATAACCTGCGACTCTTTTTTTTTTTTCTAATATCTAGAAGAAATTGTTGAAAACCACATAGATCTATGATCGCCTAAAGCATTTTTTTAGCGACACTATAATACATTATAAGCTCCGTGTTGCAATGCTTCGTAGTCCGAGGAAAGGCTCGCTACTGATCAAATGAAGAACAGAAAATCCCGTCTTCCCTGATGAGCCTACGGTACTTGCACTACATGGGACAGGCAGCAGCAGATGGCTGGGGACAGATGAATGAGTCCCTACTAGGAGACAGTGAGATAGTATCGGACAGCATAATAGGCAGTGGGCTCTGTCCACCAGCGGAGGAGTGAGTCACTGAGCCAGTGAGTCATTCCCAAGGCAGCTGGCCGTGAATCATTCCCTAGGTGGCTAGTTGCCGCTGTACGCTCCCGTGGCACAGCCTTACTAGCTGGCAGAGAACCATGTTCTCCAGTGCTGGGGCTTCACTGGTTTTTATTAACTTTGTATGAGTTGTGACATCAAAAAGTTGTGACCTAAAAAGAAGGTTTTCCTTTCTCACCCGTTTTTCTGTACCTCCATGCTGTCTCCTTCCTTTTGTCAGTGCAAGCACTTGCATGTGTAGTGAACTGCATCAGGTTTAATGCTAACTACTTAGTTTTAATGATGGTTAATCGTTTTTAATTGCGATCAGCTTTAATTTGCATCAGTTTCCCAAAGCAGTTCATGACCCAGCTACATAGATGCTTCTCTTGGTATAAATAAGAAGCTGTGCTTGGGCATGCACATGAAATTATGGATGGGGAGTGCAGGACCACTAGTTTCTGTAGCCACAATGGATTAAATCTGCTTAAAGTGCTAACAGAACTACAACTGAGTGTTTGTGGACTTTGTCCAACCATATTCCACATTTACTTTTAATACCAGTCCACCCGTCCTTCTTTCTAAATGTGCAGTACTAGTTCCTAGTTCTGTCTTCTCTTGATGTAATGTTTTGTCTGGTTTTCAGTCAGGTATTTCATCCTACTTGCTGTTTGCTAGTGATCTATGTGGCTTTGCTCCAGCCAGATATATCTTTTTCTTGTCATGGATCCTGTCTTTATATGGACTTTCTGACTTTCTGATCTTGACTATGGTGTGGTCTGACAGCATGTCTTGGACTGTGTGCTCACAAACTTCATCATTTCCTGAAGTCTTGACTGGTCTTTTGTCTGCCCCCTTCAATTCGTTCTTTTTCTGACTTTTTCAATTCAGGACTTTGCACCTGCTACAAGACAGAGTTCACTATAGTCAGAGTGGCCCTACCATTATCACTACCTGTGACTGTTGTCCCTTGATTTTAAGGCACACCAATTGCCTGTAGAAATGTTTCTGAGACATTTCAGAGGACGACACAATTAAAAAAAAATGAAGTACATTCTTTTTTTATTTCTGGGAAGCTTCTCAGTGGGATGGATAACCTATGAAACCACATTAAGTATTTGTTTGGAAGTTCAACAAGGGACAATACAGCTCAGTATCACCAGCTGACATGAGAAGCGAAATGATCTCAATACTGAGTAAGATGAAATAATATTTTTTCTGATGTGTTAGGAAAGTAGCAGGGCGATATTATATATTTGAAGCCAGAGAGTACGGGTATGATCACCTAAAAAGAGAGTTGTATTAATGCTGAAGGCTGCAGGCCTTCTTCACAGGAGTCTGGATTGCTGAGAGATACACAAAAAACAGGTGGAGGAGGGAAAGGAGGGAAACAGTGAAAGCTCTTTTTTGAACTTGACTGACAGCTAGACATGAACAAAGTATTGTCTGAGAGACAGGCTGAGGTTTCAGGAAGGACAGAAGGAGATTGTTTTGGATTAGAGGGAGGTTCTGTGAGTCACTGTTGGAAACATGGTTGCTGAATTCGTGTTTACAACTGAGATTACCCAGAGATAAAGGACAGGAGCTGAAGGACCAGCAGGTTTTAAAATGTCCATTCAAAGGGGTTGCGCTAATGTTTTAATAACAATAATCAGGCATTTGAATCTGGAGGAAGAATGGCTTGGGAAGACAGGAAGGCTCAGATATCATCATATGATTGTGAGACATGGGGCCAAAAATTGTTTATGATCTTGTTCCTTTGTAGTTATCTGCTGGCACAACAGGCTGTAACTGGCCAGGTGCATTCCCCTGTGTGCAGGAGGAAATTCTATGTTGTAAAAAACTGTTGTGACAATTGTTGTAACCTCTTTTTTTTTTTAAATGTTAGGTGTGTAACCAAGCCCAACAGTCAGAGTGGTTCAGAGTTTCTGCATACCAAAACAGAGCTTTGGGGCAGTCAGAAACAGAATGCAAGCCTGTATGGTGCTGAAGCTTCTGCCCATTTTCATTGCTAAACTAGCTGCAGAGCACAGAGCTCACAGTTAGTGTGAAGCAATCTTTGCTCTTACCCATATTCTTGAATAGGGTAAGCTTGGTGTCAACAAATAATCAAGTCCAGAAAGAAAGATGAGAAATTATGAATGTTTTATTGTATGGAAAGGACAATGATGAATTCTGTATTCTTAGCCAGTCTCTTTACACTTTCCCAGTAGCACAGAGGGGCTGTAGAGTTCTTGAAATTTCTCCCTAGGGAATACTCCTTGTGTAGAGGTTTCCTCACTTTGAACAGCTATTTTGAGCAGCTGGAATGATCCATAAGGGGCTGTGGCAGCGAAGTCATTTAGAGCAGCCAACTTACACGAGAGGCAGTGCCAAGAAAAGTTGAGATTCAAGTATGGAATTAAAGCTGCCTTTACCAGCCCTGCACCCACCGGGCAGTAAGGGATCGTGCTCGCTCTTTGTGAAGGAGAACATTCCTTGTTAATACTTATGTAAAAGTTATATTAATGCTAATTCTATGCACCTCTGCTATGGCACCAAGAAAAGCAAAAACTAATGTGCAAAAACTAATGCACTCTTAGTGTCTTCCCCAATTGTTTCAATGGTTGTTACAAAAGGAACGGGAAAGCAAGTTGCTGCAGAGCCAGTGTAGGCCTAGAAAATGTGTGACTTTCAAGGCATTTTTCCCCTTATTTTAGAAACAAAAGCACTCATCTCTACTGTTGCCAACCTGGCCCTGCTCCTCCATTCCCATTTTGATGTACTTGCGCTGCTTCTCAGGTTTCTACTTACAGAAAGGACAGCAACCACAGCCAACTTCACAGTTCAGAGAGTCAAAGGTCTCAGAACAGAATTTCTCAGCAAATCTGGGCTGTTCTGCCACATGGTAGAAATTGTAAATTGTCATAGTAAAAAGCAGAAATGATCTTTCAGTAATGGGAGCTATTTTTAGCTCAAAATACTGATTTCAGCACCTAATGCTGTTATTCCCCACTGAATAAATGGATTTATTACCTACAACCAGGAAATAGCCTTCTAAGTTAAATGAGGAAAGTAAATACGAAGAATTGTTCTGTGAAATAATTTTCAGGGTGCCATTATGGTTTCCTCTGCATTTAGTTCAGATTTTACTGATAGATGTAAATGTAGTGCTGCCATATGATTTATCTCATGATAAATGATACTTGCTGACAAAAAAAAAAAAAAAGGAAGCAATGACAAGTAACTCTTGTAAAATTCTGTATGTGTGAAATTGTAAAGCAGAAGTAGCATAACTTTAATACTTGGACAGTGTATGTCTTACTAAAAACATTAAATTACTGAAGCTTTTTAAAGTTTAGTTTGCAGATCCAGTTGCAAATATTTGGCTAATGGAATAATCAATCATTTACATTTGGGAAAGATGAATTAAATGAAAAAGTTAGGAATTTCAATTTTGACCTAAGTTATACTTGCTGCTAGTTTATGTGTGTTCTACAGGCCTTGATGTCATGGTGATGGGCCATAAAACCTCCACTGCTGAAATTAACCAGCATTTTAGTGATAGGTGTGAAATTTCCTCCTCTCAGGTCACCTGGCAGTGGACCCATGAGCTCACGTGCCAGTTCTTTCAGAAATGGGGTGGAGAAGATGCAGGGTCTTGCATTCATTTTCTTGAGTTCTGTTCTGTCCTTGTTCTGAATGATGCTTTGCCCCACCCTCCTGCTGTTATCTAAACTGACCTTGCTCCCATGATCAGTCAATGCACTCTTTAAAATCTGAGGCAAAGTATTCATTCCAGATCAGTAGCAAAGGGCAATTTATGTTTTGCCAAGATTATCTTCCATTTCTCTGCACTTTTTATTCCATAGCACTACAGTCCTTTTCTTTGTTGTCTTTTGTTTATGAGGATGAAGAATCTTTTTTGTTGTTTGCTTTTCATATCTTTTTGAAAGTCTAATTCAGCTTGACTTTTGGCAATTCTCACTTTGTCCTTCCTTTTCTTTATCCCTCAGATAACATTTCCTTTGTGCTTAAGCCTCTTTGCCATTTTGCAAATGTTTTGGGTCTTGCTTGTGGTTATTTATTCAACTAGCTCTCTTCAGTAAAACTTCTGCTTTCTTGAGAGAAAGTCCAAATACTTTTATCCTTTTCACTTCAAATAATTGTATTATCCTCAATATTTGAACTCCTTAGTCCCTGACTTCATAATTAAGTTCTCTGGTTTCTCAAAGCTTGACTTTTTGAAATTGAGAATATTGTTTACTTTTGGATCTTTTGCCGAATCAATTTTTACCTTACCAAATTGTTGTACATCTGTCAAAGCCCTCTTCTGTCATTGGTCAATGGCAATGCAATTACTATCATGCCTATATAGGTTTTCATATGCATTTGATTAATGAATGTAATGCACTGAATGCAATAATGAATTTAATTCACAATTATAACATAAATGTTTTATCTATGAAGTTTGCTTTTATAGCAATTAAATAATTTTAGCTCAGTTGTAGTTACCTTCAAATTTTATTTGTACCTTATTTACTAAATATGTGATATTACTCAAACAAAATCTAAACCAGTTACATTTGATCTTCAAAGAGGGACTGAAGAAAGAGAATTGGGTAATCCTGCTTTTTTCTTATTAATTTTTCAGTGTTCTAAAAATCTGTGTCAATCCTTACATTTGGGTAATTAAAAAGTGCATGGAGACTGTTGCTTGAGAGATCTTGTAGTTGTGTTCCTGAAAATGAAAAGGCTTGCTTAAACCTCCCTGAGAAGATTACGTTACTGAACAAGACAATACACACATATAAGCAAAACTCAGACTTTCTCCCCTTCCACAATCTCCAAAAGCCCCTGGTCATATCGGTCATTGTAGTCCAGTCTAAAGAAGTCAGTATGCAAACTAAGGCCTTGTTCCTGCAAATATTTACACATTTAACTTTTAAACTAAATTTGACGTCAACAAAAGTACACAAATCTAGGAAGCAATTAATGTACAGAAGTATTAGCAGGCATGACAGAATGAGAGAGGCAGACTCCTCTTAGCTCCTCTGAAAGGAAGGAAAGGTAATTTATAGTCTTATCTACTGTCTTCTGTGACCAGGGTGCAGAATAACCAGAACTGACCTTCAGAGAGAGGGGTTTCAGGGAGGAAAATGAACTGCGCCCTTTCTTCTCATCTATGACTTTTTTTTGTCAAACCAAAATTTTTTTTCTGCTTATTTTTACAATAGGAATTCTGGCTGCCATGTGCTCTACCTTCTTCTCTCCATCTGCCCGTGGTCAGAGACCAATAGAGACATCACAAAGAATAAGATACAATAGTTTAATTAATTACATTGGCACATACTGTAGTTAAATACTGAATGAACATATAAGAGATCTTTATTAAAAGATTTTGTGTCTCGTTTCCTTGATGTAGATTGCTAACAGTTCATATCTGAGACCTTTACATTATCTTCTGATAAGCAGCTGAACTAAGAAAGGTGCAGTAGGCAAAGGGAAAACAAATAATTTGTTAAAAAAAACCCCAAACCCCAAAAGGTTTTTATATTTTAAAGAAGAGACAAAGCTCCCACTTTTCAAATATCTAACCTGGAATGTATAGAAAACTTTGTTTGAAGAAACCAGCCTGGGAATGGTGGGATGTCAACCATGTGGAGGAGTTTTGTTTACACAGAGCTAACAAAGATGCATCTCTTTTTTTTTATGATCCCATACACAAGGCCTATGGCCGAAGCTAAAAGGATTCTTGGGGAGACAACACTGAAACCCATGTTTCTCTCAAGAGTACCTAGGTATATCCAAAGTTCAGTTTAAAGTTATGTTCCTTTTGTTTTCACTTAGTGTGTCTTCAAGGTAAAGCAAGTCCTTTTTGTCTTGATTGAGGAAAGCCAGGCTGTCTCCTCTTTATGCTGGTTGTTTCTGCAGAGACATTTGATTGTGATTGATTTATAATCAGCTTTCCACAGGGAAAATTTCATCTATTTATCAGAAAAGTAATGAAAAAATATTTATATAGCTTGTAATTGCTTACATTGTTTCTAATTGCTCATTTATATAAAGAAGGGGATTTACATTGGTTATACTATCATCAATTTTAATAAGCCTAAGCATAGAAAATCACCAGTTAGGTCTTAAACTAATGAGATTTATTAAAAAATAATGAGATTTCAGACATTAATAAATTAGGATTTGACCTCTGGGGTATTTGTCAATGTGTACATTGAAAATTTCAAAACTCTGAAAATGAAGTGAAAAGAAAACTTGAGGCTATCATATGACTAGAAATACAAACCTTAAATTGAGACACTGAGTGATACTGATAGGATAAAACAAAATGGCTCTTTATATGGCTTTGGGCACACTGCTGTATTTCATCCAGAGCAAGAAAAAAGCTTCCTTATATCAAAGAGGAGTAGGTACCAGATTTAATGTATAATTAGCTGGTTTACAATTGAAATAATTTATTCTACTCTATGTGACAGCATCATTTAATTATCTCTGTAGTGTTCTCTGTAGACAATGCTAGAGCTAAGATGCTGTCAGGATTTCAAAAATAAAACCTTTAAACAAAGGCTGTAACTAATTTCTGAAAGTTTCTCTAAGATAAATTGTTGCAGAGAGCATATTTCTGGGTGATATAAAAAAGTGATCTGACTGTTTTGGTGACTGGAAGGCAAAGCTATTACACAGTGTTGTGCATAAATGGAGGTCATCGTAAAACCCAACAAGGTGCTGTCCAACAATATCAGTTTTTCATAACTGCAGTCTTTTTTTTTTTTTGGCTAGGGATCAGTAGTCCTTGATTAAATTGGAATCTACTTTGTGCCCTTACTTTTCATAAATATTTCTTCAGTAGTTTAATACTGCCCCTCCCTCTGTGTTTTCAAAATACTAGCTAAGGTCTAAATTGCACAACTGTCTTTGATTGCCGCTTTGAATTTGTGCTCCAGCTATGCCAACTCTGGTGAAAGATGTGCACTGAACTTTTATACTTACTGCTAACTGCAGGTGCAGGAGCCTTTTTGTCATTTGGTTAATGGGGTATCTCTCACTAGTGATTTCAGTCGGTGTCCAGTTATGGAATATATGCTGCCTGGTTATGAAAGGACACATCTTAAGCAATATGGTCAGTTTCATTATAATAACTTGATTTTTTTTTAAACTTAGTATTTGCAACATATAACAAAGACTGATGGAATCATGGCATGGTTTGGGTTGGAAGGGATCTTAAAGATGATCTAGTTCCAACCCCCAACACATACCATTAGATCTGGTTGCTCAAAGCCCCATCCACCCTTTAAATGTTGCCAGGCATGGGGCATCCACAACTTCTCTGAGCAACGTGTTCCAGTGCCTAACCACCCTCATAGTAGAGTTTCTTCCTAATATCTAATCTAAACCCACCCTCTCTCAGTTTAAAGCCATTCCCCCTTGTCCTGTCACTACATGCCCTTGTAAAAAATCCCTCTCCAGCTCTCTTACAGCCCCCTTTAGGTATTGGAAGGTGCTGCAAGGTGTCCTTGGAACCTTCTCTTCTCCAGGCTGAACAACCCCAGCTCTCTCAGCTTGTCTTCATAGGAGAGGTGCTCCAGCCTTCTCTGATCATCTTTCTGGCCTCCTCTGGACTCACTCCCGAAGGTGCACATCCCTCTCATGTTGGGGGTCCCAGAGCTGGATACAGTGCTCCAGGTGGGTCTCAGGAGAGCAGAGTAGAGGGGCAGAATCACCTCCCTTGACCTGCTGGCCATGCTGCTTTGGATAAGCCCAGGACACAGTTGTTGTTCTGGGCTGCGAGTGCACATTGCTGGGTCATGTTGAGCTTCTCATCCACCAACACCCCCAGGTCCTTCTCCTCAGGGCTGCTCTCAATCTATTCTCCACCCAGCCTGTATTTCTGTTTGGGATTGTCCTGACCCAGGTGCAGGACCTTGCACTTGGCCCTGTTGAGTTTCATGAGGTTTGCACAGTCCCACCTCTCAAACCTGCCCGAGTCCCTCTGGATGACATCCCTGCCCTCCAGCGTGTCCACTGCACCCCTCAGCTTGGTGTCATTGGCAAACTTGCTGAGGGTGTCCTTGGTCCCACTGTCCGTGTCACCAACAAAGAAATTGAACAGCACTGGTCCCAGTACTGAGCCCTGAGGTCACCACTCGCCACTGGTCTCCCCTTGGATGCTGAGCCATTGACTGCAACTCTGAGTGTGGCCATCCAGCCACTTCCTTATCCACCAAGTGGTCTGTCTGTCAAATCCATGTCTCTCCAGTTCAGAGACAAGGATGGCATGTGGGACAGTGTCAAAACATAACCTGATTGTACATATTAAGGAAAATATTTTTTTTCTTCTCCTACCTATCATTTCTTTGGTCTCTTCAATTCATATGTCAACAAGGAGTTCAAGGCTTTTCATCTGAAGAACTGTGCTGATTTAGATACTCTATAACCAAATTGTAATTCACATAAACTATGGTAGGATATTGTACCAATTTTCTTAATCATAGTTACCTGACATAGTTGGGGTACAAGAGGTTGATAACTTCAAATTAGTTCTTCAAATTGTAAACATCATATATGAAAATACATATACTTCAGATTTCTGTGATCTAAAACAAGACATTAATTCAGACATTCTCTATAATCTCTAGTTTTGTAAGGGAAATGCCAAGATTTAGACAGGTAATCTACAGATTTATTTATCTTTCTTTGTATTCATGTCTGTTTATGTCAAGAATGTAATTCAGTGTGCTAACACCATACATTTGACAGGATCACTAAAGTGATGAATTTTTTCTGTTTCTCAGTTTAATTTTCTAGCCTAGTCAGGATACTGAACTTTTCATATTGGATTTTAGATGGGAAACTAGAAGATATTATTTATATAGAACATGAGTAAGTTCTGTCCAGGTTCTGTCTATTTCCTCTGCCTCATTTTATTGGATCCAGATTTCTGCATGTTCCCCTGTTGGTGCATTCTTCTCGCCTGTGTTTGTGTGCATTTACTTTGTGGACAGTTTTAAGACATTAATCAGTTTGTGGCAAAAGGATTTGTGGAAAGGCTGATCAGTATTTTCCTTCAGTCCAGTGCTTTCTTGGCTTTCAAAAAAACATGTATTTGAGTTCTTTCAAAAATGTCTGTTTTGCTAGGAAATGTCTGAAGCAATTGCAGGCACCACCAGAAAAATGAATCTCATTTAACTTTTACATATGCAATGCAGATGTTGATAACTAAGATGTGTCACCTAGGGCTTCCCTTGGTGGTCAGTGTAGCAGAACAGGTAGGTTTAGAGCATGAATCACCCAACATATTTTAGACAAAGATTCATTAAATTTTCTAGGTACACCAAAGGATATACTTGTTCTACTGGAAGAGTAAGTGGAATTGTAGCAGTGAAACTGTATGTCCAGTCTGGGCAGAGGGAGCAGAGAACTGAACCACCTGTGCAGCAATAGCAACAGTTCTATTACTCATTTTCAGGAACACTATAAACTATGTTATAATAAATCATAGTCTATGGAATAATTTATTTTAGTAATATAATTTATTTAAACTGCTAAGAATTTTGCACATAGACTGCATGAAAAAATGGCTCCATAAAAAGCATGCCTTGCTGTTTCAGGGATTGAAAGACTGATGCATCTTTACTGGAGAGAAAGTATTAATAAATTCCTTAGAAAATTTTTAAAGACTGGTAAGAAAGACGCCTGCTGAACATTGACCTGAGACCACTTGTCTTCCATCTTTGCAGCATCAGCACTGGAATTTGCATTATCTACCTTAAGATGTCTGCAGTACTGATGTCTGCATCTGACTTGGATTCAAAGCAGAGTTGGTAACTGACAACCCCAGGGTTTATAGATGTGGCTCCATGAAAAACTCCGCTGTCAGCCTGCAGCAGCTGACACTGCAACACCACAGTACACTCATGCAGGGCTGCTCAGTCTGACAACCCAGCTTCACCAAGTGTGATTGTACAGGGTGGAGCCACACCAACATGTGATGTCACCCTGAGCTAACTTGCACTGCATTCCTCTGTGCAGAATTTTTCCATTCGAGACATTCGGATCAGTTTCACACATTTCTCTCTTGCACAGTTTTTATTTTCTTTTTCCATATAACAAAAATCCATACTTTGCAACTTTCTGTCATCAGCACAAGATCTGTAAAAGATAATGTACCTTGCATTTGTCATTTACATATCTTTCATATACATGGAACTTAAGCAAGTCCTTCTAAAATGATGACTCATGATAGGAAAAGAATGATTTAATTTTTGAGGAGCAGGAAAAAATAACACTATGGAATAATGCTTCTGGGCCTAAAAACCACTGCACGAGGAGGTGAAACTGTTTTGCAGGTTTTGTGTGACTAGCACTGGATGAAGAAATTCAGAGTGAAGAAAGCCACATAAATGAAATTGCATGCTGAAGAGGCCCTGGCCTTCATCAAAGCGACACCAAAGTGGGAGCCACTCTGATGATAGATAAGCAAATAGCATTCATGCTCTAGAAGTTAGCAAGCAAAGCCAGCTTACCAGACAGTGGGTGATCAATTGGGCTGGAAAATCCACAGTGAACACAGTTGTGCAGGTCTGCAAGATCATCAAGCATTTCCTACTTTATTGAGATTATGAATCAGGGTGGTGCCTGGGGAACAGAGGAATACGAAGCGGGGGATGATGGGGTTGTGGTAGGGAAATAGGTTGGGCGCATCATGAGTCTGCATCCTCTGAATACAAATGGGCATATTTGTCCATGATATAAACATTGGCTGATCAAGGAAGATACACAATACTTACAGGAAACATTTTTCTTTGACTGCTTTTTATTGGAGAGTGAATAATGAAACTTGGCCTTTTCTTCCTGAACGCAGAAACCAAAAAGAAGAGGTTTAACTTTTGTTTCAGCAAATGCAAGATGAATGTGGTTGATTTACTTAAAATTCAGAAGCAACACACCCTATTAAGCCTGCTCTGAGTGAAATAAGCATGCCATTGTGCCTGCTGCGTACTTTTAGTTCAGGTTTTGTGAGGCCTGCTTTGAGCAATAGGAAAAGCAGTAGGTTGGTAAGTTAAGTAGGCAAACATCTGGTTAGTTTCTATGGCATTGTTTGGCTAAGGGAAATATAGGATCCCTTCAGAATTGTGTTCTCAGGATGGCTGTGCTGATAGTCAGTTTTCCCATTACTGACCTGGGAAACAGTAATTGGTTTCAAGTTAACTACATTCATTACTGAATTCTCCTTGGTTTGAAGTCAGAGTCCAGAGGCTGCAAGAGGGTTTGGAAATATCCAAGAGCACAAGAACACACTTTGGAAACAAAGAGAACATGCAGCACTGATGCAGGGTTCTTCTGGATAGTCCTCCTCCTGCTGCCACATACAAGATCTCAATGCACGCCTCTAGGAAGGGATCTGCAGAACAAAGGACCCTCCAAACCAAAATACTAATGTGTATGCACTTGCTACGCGACCAAAACATTCTCCCCGAATTCCCTCCCCCTCTCTTCCTGCCCATAGAAATTCATCACTTCAGGCCCTGCTCTCTTTTCGAGCTGCCAGGGAGCGGGCTGCCTTTGCCAGGGAGCGCAGTGCCAGAGGACGAGTGGCAGGAACTACCCTGCCTGCACTCAGTCAGGGAGGACAAGGTTGGACTCGATGATCTCAGAGGCCTTTTCCAACCTAACTGATTCTGTCACACGTAAGGGACAAGGCAGACGGCGCTGCCTGGAGTTAGAGATGAAGTGCATGGCTGTTAAGGGCAGCTAGGATTGAGGAGGGCGCTGGGAGTCAGAACTGAGAGCCCTAAGGATGAGGGTGTGTTGCAAGGACATGTGGGCAAGCTTGTATTGTACAAGGACGTGTGGTCACGCTTTAAATGAAAGTGTTTTTATAGAAACGTCTGTTTTTCAGTCAGCATTGTCATTACAAAGCAAACCTATTCTTATGCTAAGGAAACTGCTGGGGTTTGGTTGCTGCTAACATTAGTATATGGGCACTCAGCACACCGGTAATGTACTCTGCAGTTTTCCATGCTCAGGGACAAAAGCTGAATTGGTACGATAGAACAACTTCACAGGAGGTTAATTTTGCAATTTAAATATCCTTACTGAAAGCAAGCAAACAAAAAAAGCAATGAGTGAGTATGTATGTGATCAAGAATTTCTCAACAATTTTTGGCTTGTTAGATTAATGGGCTAAACCTGCCTTTTCCCAGCGAGCCATCATGGTTTCTGCACTGGTTGTCAGAGTTTTGCTGGTTTCCCTGGCTGGGTAATCAGGCTGGTAAGGAAGGTGGCGATAGCTGCTGTTCTCAGGGCAGACTGGGAATTACAGCTCTGCGGCCATGGACATCTGAGAAATTCCAAGGAGGAATTTGAGCCTGAGGGAAAGCTTGTTTCTTTTGCTCCACGACTCCTCAACTTGTCTAAAGAGCTGATTGATAACAGATGCACCTATCTGCCTTTCTGTTTTTATTGAAGCATATTGTTTTTCTGCAACAGGATTTTTCCTGTGATCTCCCCAGGATATTTCTCCCTTTACTGTATATACTCATGGTCAGCATTCTTTGCAGAATAAAGAGGCTCTGGAAGTGTATTATCTCTTATTTAACCCGTTTTTCTCCTTAACCTGCATCCATCCTTCAGCAATTATGGAGACTGCAGTTTTCTAGGACCTTCCATCAAAGGAGAGATTGTTAGATTTTCTTGGTAACAGGAAGGAGAAGGTATTTGGAAATTCCTGAGACTTCTTTCCCTGCAGGAATTTCTGTCCCTTTCCAAACAGCTTGCTCTGGGTAAAGGCATTGCTGCAGGGAAGCTAAATTGCTGGGGATTGCCTTCGAGTCCTATGAAAGGGGGAACTGATGTAGTGGCACTTAAAGTAGGAGGACTGGAACAGCATAGTAAAAGTCAAACTCAGTACAGGAAGCAGTGGTTATGACCATTGTAATATCCCCAGCAGTGACAAAGGCCCAGGTACACACAGTTGCAGGTTCCCAACCATATGTACTGGGATGACCCAAGGGCATATCTTCATGGAGTGAAGAAAAGCTTGGGAACCTGAGAAAATTATGCGGAGGCACCAAAAAGGACCCAGGAGGATGAAAGAGCCATTTTTCTGTAGGTAAAATATATATTCTGAGGAAATCAGAATTTTTCCCTTGTCTGCAAGCTGAAGAAAATCCAGCTACCACTAAAAGCCTGTTCCTTTCTTATGCTAAGAGACAGAAGAAAAGAAAAGGCTGTTCCTTTCAAGTGAAAGAAAAGTCAGGTTCAAGCATTCCCACAAAGGAAAAATCATACCTTTTAAAGTAATATGCAGTAGGACATCCTTGAGCTCCTACCCCCTTTCCTTGATGTACTTGACTCTTTGTAAATCTGTCTCTAATCCCACCCTGTTTCAAAAAAGACCCTCTCCACACTGATTCCTGCCCTGCCTTAACACTCTGCACTCTGCTTGCTCTTCAGAGCCGGGAGTTTTGATCCATTTCAAGTGTGAGCTGTTTGGGGGGATTACATTATTCAGGCAACACAAAAGCTGACTTTTCACATCAGTTTTGTGGTGGAAATATGGATAGAGATGACAAAAGTTAACACTTCGATTGCTATAGAGGATTTATTCATTGTAGGTTCAAGAGAGTAAATAAAAAGCCACTCCGCATTATGGCATCCCTATGGAGGTTCCCCAGCAGAGCATACTCTCTGCAGTGTCCTCTCATATGGTTTTCATTATGATATACTGACTGAAAGCAAATAGATTTAGGATCAGTAGTCAATCTATAGGTCATAGAAAAATAAATTATAAGCTCTTCCGAGACTTGTTGTACCAGGGAAACAAGACAAAAACAGCTTTGGCTTCTTAGAATTACATCCAGCTTTAATAGAAACTGCAGTTATTAAAGGGCTCTCACATAATACAACAGAATGACTTGAGCAGGACTCTACCTAAAGCTCTGGTGAGCCCAGTTTAGTCAGGTGTTAAATGTGATTAACTGCAGTGGCTTTGGGTGGCTTAACATTTTATTTCCAACACCCAGTTTCTTACAGTGTCATAATGCATGAGGCAATCTGAAGATAATACAGCTATTGATTTTTTTAAATGACACGAGCATTTAATGGAAAACATTAGTATTAAAAAAAAAAAGCAAGAGTATGTATGATTATTAACAATATATAAGATAATGTAATAAACCTAATACAAAAGTAGCATTCTTAGTGTGAGAGTAGAGTGGTTAATTTTGCCACGTAATTCCAACTGATTATATAAAGGTGGAAAACATTCTGAATAAATGCCACACACAGCTCAGGGGCTACATTGGTTCAAAAAACAATAGAGACAACAAACTCTTTTTCTCTGTATTGCATGCTACATTTCTCAAAGTCACAGCTGGATCTCAGAGAAACCTTAAGTCTATCAGAGCATCTTCCTGTCAAACCCTACTCCAAACAGATTTCTTTCAATCCACAAATCTGCCTTCTGAGCATTGGGTTTGTTTAGCTCTTCTGGGGCTTGTGCGTCCTCCTGTACTGATTGTCTCACAGTATGAGAGTCTTTATGCAAATGACTGCAAGGTATTTGTGTCTGTCAGGGACACACCTTGGACCAGTTGCTGAGCGTTCCTGCATTTTCTGCATAAGTGCAGTAGCAGTAGCAGATAGGCATCTCACTGAGATAATGTGAAGGCAGGGCCTGCAGTCCCTGGTACAGCACAGCCACATGTTTATCTGCTTGAACTCAGGGCAGTGAGGAACACGCGTGAAATGCTCTGGGCCAGGAGTTGACACTGTGTGTTTTGGGAAAAAAAAGGGATATACCACTCCCTTATTTTTTATCAGCAAGAGTGATGGTGCAAGGTGGCCTCTACCACACAAGAGAGTGCAAGGATAATGGGACCTACTTCAGCATTCCCACCCAGAGTACCAAATGATCCTGTTGTTTTGAGCTGCTGAGCGGTTTGGAGTCATGTTTTGTCAAATCTTTTCTCAGACAGGGTGTACTTCAAGTTTGCTTTGTGTCTTGACTTTCAGTAGGAAGTGCTGGTTTTTGCTTCAGGGGGGTAGTTTGTCTTCAGGATTCTTCTCACAGGTTTCTGATTCCTGAGCTGGGAAACACATCTTCCATCAAACTCTCTCTAGAATAAAAGGTTATTCTAAAGGAAACCCAGGGAAGGGTAGCCATAATCCCATTAACTCCAGCCAGATTACACAGTTATTATGTCTGTCAATGTGCTGTCCCAGAATTTGCCTCTACTCTGGGATACCCTTATACAATTCATTATCGGGAGATCAGCTCCTGTCACTTCTTTTTGGCACTTGCTTGTCCAAATGTTTTTATTCCAGTAAATGGAATCTTGGCTAGAAATAGTAGGTGGATTCATGTTTTAGCGTGCAATCTTAAGTCTCATCTAAAAATTTTTTTTAATGCTATATCTAAATTATTTAAATCAAGAAATTAAACTTCTTGCCTTCATATGCTGGTACTGCTATTTTTCTTACATTAGCAGGCTCTTTCTTTTCATATATGTATATATATATACACACACACATATATATTAATTACAGTGGAGCTTTCAGAATGACTTCAGCTTCAAATCCTCTGGCTAAGAAAGATATCTCAGTTTGCTATTTTAATGCAGAAATTGTCCCACAGGACAAAATTATTGGATTTGGATTTGTTATAAGATTACAAAGAAGAAACCTCCTACCAGGATCAGAGTGCTGCAAAATATTTGCATTCCTAAGAACATAGTGGATTGCCTAGGTGGAGCTTTTACCAAGTATTAAACCACTTCTGAACTCTCTGATGCTGCCTTTGGGAAGACTGTCATTCAGTTCTTAACTCTATTAGAAATTTGGGTGGCTGACAGGCACAGCATGGGAATACTTGCCCACCATGTGGCCACGGGCACTGGCAAGTGCTCAAATATGCATTACTTGCCTGCAGGTTTTGGTTCTCCAGATCTACTGTGCTTGTCCACAGCTTCACAACTCAGCAGGACAGTAAGTTCTGAGGACTGTGTGATTCAGGTGAAGGGAAAGGGAAGAGCAGACCTTTACAATGGCATGTAAACATGCAGAAGGCACGGTACTAAGCTGCACCTAAAACTTACACCCACGAAGTGAATGTACTGATAGAAGCATCAAAGCAGGTAAGCAGCCTTACCCGTGTTAATGCAATCTATTTTCTAATTTTCTAATCATAGATTAGAAAAAGATATTAATTTTATCTGTTATGTATTTATGCATTCAATATATATTTGCATATAGCAATGACTTCTGGCTAGGTTTCTTAAGGAAGATACTTTTAAAATAAGGGGTACAAGTTTCAAATATACAGTGTAGTAAATAAAATGGTGTGACTGGAGGAATTTAATATCAGAATTTATCCATATATTCTGCTGTTTTACTTGGTTTCAAGTTGTATCCTTTCAAATGCCACCAAAGGGCATTCAGGAGACCTGGCTACAGTTGGGGGCCATCAGCACCCTTCAGTGTGGCACATTCCATGTCACACGGCATAGGATCAACCTCATAACTTACAGCCCGACCCTCCCAGCTATCCTGCAGCTTCATTTGGCCCTGCTCAGTAGGTTTTCTTGGGTTTTCCTTTTCTTTTATTTGGCTAATAAAGGCATCCTAAAACTACTTAAAAATTGCACTATTTTACATTGCAGTGCAATTAGATAAGATTAAATTAAAATGGCCTCATGAGATGATAGATAAAGATATTCATCTTTTATGCTTACTTATGGGGTCAGGGTGCAACACTACTTCAAGCTGTAGATTATGATAAAATTACTTACTGTATTAGAGAGAAATTTATAGGAATATCATACCAGTGAAAAAAAAAATCCTTTAGAATGCTATAAATGCGCTTGCACAGGGGGGGTTACCTGCTTAGCATTATTGATTTTCCAATCAATATAGCAAGTATATAACACAAGGCTGTGTGCAGTCAAGGCTTTAGCATGGTTTAGATTTGTTTACACTGGTTCAGCTGTCAGCAGGGCAGCAGATTGATGTTTCCTTCCCAGCATAGTGGGAACTGATGAAGATCCAGCACTTTGTTGCTTGTCGCCATCCAGCAGCAGGTTACCCCACCCACACCTATTGTGGAGGTGCTCTTTGGCTCATCTCCTTGGATGCTTCACAGGAGGTTGCTCGCCAACCTTGCTGGCACCAGGGACCTGTTTGGGGTCAGCCTGGCAGAACTGCGGGGGTAAATGGCCTTTTGCAAATGGTCAGAGATGAAGGACTGGGGAGAAGTAATGACTCTGAATGAAGAAAATGTTTGCAAACTTAATTTGTGCTTTTGGTGTAAATGTATAGTCATAAAGCAAACTGATAAAAATAGTTCTAAGTGGATGTAAGAGAAACCACACACAAAAATTGAACTTGTTTGGTTAATAGTGCATGAAATAAGTCCATATAGCTTCTGTATGTAGGAAAGAGGTCCTGAAGGGGATTTTATGTGACTTGCCTGCTGAAAGCTCTGCAGTGGTCAGGGCACAGCACTTAGATCTGCATTTTACACATGATCAATTTGAGCTGGGAAATCAAATTCCCCATATTCTCAGGCTTTCTTCCCTATTTTATCTTTATTTCCAATACTGTTTCTCATATATATGTGCAGAACTTCTCTATTAGCCCCTTTCTCTGTGAAAGTGTATTATGTGCTCTGTTGCCTGACCAATATGAGCTACAGTCACTGCAAATTATTTCCTCATCAGTAATTTACCAAATTTACCCCTCTGTTTTCAGTTTATCCAGAATTGGTATGACCACCAGATGCTTTCAGACATTAAGTTCTTCTGAAACGTATTTTAGACACTAGATGGATTTTTCTACTATTTCAGGGACCTGACACATTTTCAATGCAATCCAAATTATTGCCAGTCATAAATAAATTCATTAGCAATGCCACTGAGTTCAGCACGTCTTTGTCTTCGTCTTCCTTCCATCAAGGTCATAGCAAGGTGAATTTGTGTCTGGCTTTTTTTTTTTTTCCTTTTTCCCCCTCACTTTTAGTGTGTTTTGGAAGGGATAAGGATGATATGTGGTATCAATATTCAAATGATATCAAGGAAAAGAGACTATTCAGAAAAGAAAGCATGCAATTTTATCAGGCTTTAGAGCAGGTATCATATTACCTGCACTGTGCCAAAGCCAGTTCTTTTTGTATCTGAATTCAGGTCAGGTACAGCCTAGGATGCTCAAAATGTGAAAAAAAAATGCCCTTAATAAAAGCAGAAAATACAGTCATACATACACTGCCTATGATTCTCATCTGTGGATGTTCAAGTAGAAGACCTCTTGTATGCAGGAAGTCCTAAAGGCAGTGAAAATCTTTCATTCAGTAGGATTGTGTGGATGCTAAAAAGCAGGAGCAGAGGAAATTTCCAGCTGCTGAAGCATTTTGTGAAGTTTTCCTTTCTCATGCTTTAGCTAAGAAACAGTGAAAGACGGTTTTGTAAACTAACTCTCTATCTTGCACCTGCACGGTCTTGTTTTGGTTCACTGAAGAAAATATTTTGAAATAGGCGTTGTAGCATTCAGCCAATCACTCTGGGAGGTGTATGGTCAAGCCAATAATGTCATTTCTCTATTGCAAACCAAGTTATATAAATGAGGTGATAATTAATTAAATAATTCCATTCTATCCTGGACTTGGATTCCGTGTCATTCTTCGCGCTGTCCCTGTGGACAACAGCGACAGGATTGTATAATATGACCTTTGAATATTTTTTTCTTTTTCCTTTTTAATTTATATCTAATCCTGTCTAGGTTCTGACAATAAACTACAATTATATTTGTTCGGGAAATGATGTCTAACTGCTGGAGCAGAGACATTTAACAAGGACATGTTCTGGCTCCTGAAATGTGCTCCCAGTCTCTACTAATGTCTGTATGAATCCAAATAAATCAAAACCACTGCACTTTTTCTGCTAAATGGCTTTGGAGAATTCCCTTGAATATTGTAAATGGTATGGAAACTCCTGAGACCAATATTTTGCATATTGCCCTACCTTCCGTCGTTAAACCTTATTTATAAACTTCTGGGAACTGTATCTATTACATCGTCAAAGGATACTTCTCTGGGATTGTAAGCCTCAGGAAACAGGGCCTAGGTGATATGTTGTTTGCCTACCCATCTTGTCATACCCTCTCTAATAACTTTTGAATTCATAAGTTCATTTCAGTTACATTTGGCTCAGAAACAGAAAACTTCAGGCTATGAAATTCCTCCAAGTTTTAAGAAACATAACAGCTCAGTAAAGGAAAGACTACTTCCTTCAAATTACTGCTGTGACTGAAAGGCTGCTGCCTGAGCTCAAAGGTTATTTATTATGTTGAGTTTGCTGGCAGCCAGCACATGCCCAGCTCAAAAGCAGCCACATCCCCTTGGTTCTCACCCAGCTGGTAGCTGGAAGGCAGGAAGAGGGAGCTGTGGACACTGGGGGAAGGGAAGATTGATGATGGGCAGGCAACCTGAGGTGTGGACATAGGGAAAGCATGAGGAATGGGGCACAGATCCAAAGAAGCCAGGGCTTTTCATTTCTTAAGAACAGAACTTGATCTCTCCTTGGGAGTGACTAGAGTCAAAAGCAACACATCAAAATTAAGCAGACTGAAGTGAGCTTAGCACCCAAAATGAATTCTTAGTGTAACCAGCACAACAGTCACCATTTCAACAAATTTTGTTTATCTTAGTTTATCTTCCTTCAGCATCCAGTTCACTACGCACAGTTCAGGATTTCACTACTGAGAAGAGTCTGGTAATCTGATGCCAGTCCACTGTTACTGCTTCTGTTACCATTGATAGCACTGATTGATTGACAAATATTTCTGTTTCAAGCATGCTTACTTCTATAACAAGCATGCTGAAGTTACAGCTGCCAGTGTTTTGTCTTATGCCAGAGAATCCATTGCAAGTGATGGACTCAATGGATTATATGAAGAAAGCTTTGTTTGCACTAGCAGCTATTACTCTGCAATAATAAAGTACTACTAATAAAGGAATGGTTAGCACTTGGAGTGCCCACAGTTACCAATTAAATTTGAGACAGCCCTATTAAGGATGTCTAAAGATGATTGTTCCTACTTTGTAGCCAGAAGAACTGAAACACATACGATGCATTTTTTCCAGTGGCAACAAAGTGGTTTGAAACAGACTCTGAGTTAAACATGTCTCCATTAACTTACTATTGAAGCTCTATTTAAAGAGTGCTAGATTCACTTCTTAAAATTTCAGTCTCCTTACTCTGAGATGACAAAAAAGAAACTAAACCCTTTCCACGTTTTTTTGCTTCCCAACAGTCCTGAAAAGCTCACGCATGTGTAGAATCCAAATTCTTACTGTTCCTCAGAAGCCTCAGGGTTAATGGAGGAGCTTGTTTTACCATAGGTCTACCCAACAATAGGAAAACTTCAGTCAGGGTGAAAATTTTGGTTTGGATGTCATGGTATCAGACTGGGGCTGTGCAGAATCAAACACAACAGTTTCAGATTAAGGAAGATGAGAGATGAAAGCTTATTAAGTTCATGTGACCCCCCATCATGCTAAGGAGAGGTCAAACTTTAAAATGACACTATAAGCTGTTGGTAAGGTTTCTGCTGGAGGGTAGAGCTGGGCCCAAGGTGGCAGGGTAATTTTGGCTTTACTGGCTTTGATTTGTTTGTTTTTTCTGACAGCTGGACATACAGAAGGTGCAGGAACTTCCATTGCTGCACTGCCTGCTATCTGTCTGTCATATGGTGTAGTTGTTGCAGAAGCCACATATGAGCTAGAGGTTGCCTATGCCTGCATTAAAGGTTGGAAGAAGCAGCATATTTTGTTTAGTTCACATGACAGGAACTATTACCAGTTTGTTAATCCCTTTGAGATCCATACTGCCTTCTTGCTGGCACCAGGAGATGGGAAAGAGAAAATGAACTGTAACTTCTTCCACCCAGTCCCTAACAATAAGGATTTGGTTGTTTCCACCTACATCATTGAAGAAGAGAGCCATGGCAAAGCAATTAGTCCAGTAAGATGCATCCCATTTCCTTCTCATTCTTTCCTCAGAGCTTTTCCGTGGGTGGTGCGTTGACCCTGGCCAGCCACTAAACACCCACGCAGCTTCTCTCTTACTCCCCCTGAGGTGGGGAGGGGGAGACAATTGAAAGGGCAAAAGCAAGAAAAAGGCATGGGTCAAGATAAAGACAGTTTCACATGGCAATGAAAGAAAAAAGGATTAAGAAGAAGTAAGTGATGGAAAGGCACTCACCACCTCCCACGAGCAGACTGATGCCCAGCCAGTCTGCAAGCAATGGCAACTTTGCAAAACCTCAAAACCTCCCCCCCCCAGTTTCAAAACTGGGCATGATGTTACACAGCATGCAGGACCTCTTCAGTCAGCTTATGTCAGCCTACGTGCTGTGGGGGCAGAGTGAGAAACAGAGAAGGCCTTGATGCTGTGTGAGCGCTGCTCAGCAGTAGCTTAAACATGGGTGTGTTATCAACACTGCTTTGGTCACAAATCTAAAACACAACACCATACAGGCTGCTGTGAGGTGAGATTAACCCCCTCACAACCAGACACAATATACTACCTGAGGCTACCGGAAACCAAGGGCACTTTATCCTTCAAGGAAACATTAATGTGGGAGTTGAACGTACTTCACCTTAGGTGCATTGATTTAATGCTTTTGATTGTTCTCACTTTACTGAGTGACTGTGTAAAATTGGAGTGAAGGTAAGACAGAAGCAAGTAATAAGAACTTACTCAGCAGCAAGGGCACTCACATTCTGTAGGAAGAGTGATTGTGGATGCATCGTCCCTATGCTTCCCCTGCATCTAGCCTTTTTTGTGCATCTTCTGTGAGGCCAAAGTCATAGTCACCTTCTCCTTGATATTTTGATATAGTTGATACTTGATCCAGCCAAAAGCACAGTAAGGGTTTGACAACAAAATTTTTGAGGTTTGGTAACAAGGGCTTAAAAAATACTTTTTCTTCAGCAGTCAGAGCTTAAGTCTTTTCTATATATGGCATTTACAACAGGAATTTGACTCAGGATAATATATTTTTTTCCCCCTGAGTTGTATTGGCAATATTGTAGCCTGAAGTATAAAAAGATTTTGGTCAGTTCTTTTTTTAGGCTGACTGAAATTTGGCTGAGTGCAAATTTTTTACTGGTTGATGGACATAGCTAGTAAAGCTAAGTGATAGTTTTAGTAATATTTTAATAAAACAGTTTTCCTAAAGATGGGAAAGTATTTTACCTTGCATTATAGGTAGAAAACCTGCTCCCCAAAGAAATATAACCATGCAGGACAATGAAACTTCTGGTTTCTGCTCTCATTAGACCATCTGGCTTTCTTTTAAAATTCAGAGTTGCTCAACTTCTTCAGTATTGTGAGCCAGCAGCCAATGCTGTCATTTCCTATTTGGCTGTAAATACAGTTCTGGAATCTAGATAATTTAGGATTTTGCCACTGAGGCACAGATGGAGTTAGGAAATAATAAAATTAGGGTGGAAATAAGAAAACCAGAACTTCAGCAACATATTGAGGCTCTCAGCACAGGAGTCCTAAGGTTTTTCTAAATCTAATTCCACCATAGTTACACAAAATCATTCACAGGCAGGAGGGATTTAGCTCTTGGATCACTTGTTTCTTTTGTTAGCACAGCTCCTCATATTCTAACAAACTGTGTTCCAGTGAATTCCTGCGCTGGAAGTTTCCTCTGGACCATAGTATACAATAGCTGCAAATGACACAATATTAATCAAATATGCCTTTTGTCTCCATTTATTTTTTGCCACTTTTATCACCCCTCCCCCCAATCATTTATCCTTCCAGCTAACAAATCCAAATGTATTTAGCCTCTCCTCATAGGATAATAAGAATGGCTGTAGTTGACAAGACCAGATGCCCAATGAAAAAGTATCTGAAAAGGGCAAGGAGATAGCAATAATCCTTTCTGTATGCCTTCCCATCTTCCAGTAATCTGAGTACTGCAAACTTGCTAAGACAGTGCCAGTATTTTGTATTTAAAAGCTTGCAATGTATTTGTATTTTGTCATTTCTGGGTTGTGGTTATTCAATCCTGAATGTTACTGTAATCCTGCTATATGGACTTTGGGGTAACTAGAACTGAAAGCAACATGCAAGTAGTGCACTGCACTATAAATGTGTTTTACATTATGTTTTCTTATCCTTTTCCTAAAAAAGTTCATCTTTCTTGTGTTATTAATCACTTCTGAGCACTGAACCTTTGTTAAGAGACCTACTCACAGTGACTGCAAGGCTGGTTGACACTAGCTTTTAGAGTTCATCATGTCTGTATGTTTCTACCCCTTTGAGCATTATGCTGCTTTGTGCTTTGGAACACTGCTTTTCAACTACCACTACTCATACAGTGGCGTGGAAGCCTCTTGCAGTACTTTTCAATCAGCTTTAGATCTGAATTACTAGATATGTTCTTCAAATGTTGTCACATCATCATTCATGCCTTTTCCCAGTTTGCTTATGAACTGTGAACAGCTCAGTGTTAAGTATGAATCCTTGGGGGATAACCTTTCTGTCATGAAAACTCATGGCTTACTTTTGTCTTTTGTCTTTTAACTGGTTAGTCCAGGAACTGAGGGTCCTTCTTATGCCATATAGAATAACAGAGACATGGGAAAATAGGTCTGGAAAGAAAACCAAGAAATCTAATTTCTCATCACGTTATTGCTATCTTACCTACAAAATTTCTGACAGAGGTTTATCTAATCTTTTCTTAAAAATATCTAATGATTTTAATTTTAGGGTAATGATTACACAGTATCTTCAGACAATTAATTATGTAATTGTCTTTAAAACTCAAAGATTTTCCCATGTATACCTCACCTGGTACAACTGATGTTTGTTATTCCTTGTTCTATGTCTCCTACCCAAAGATGATTTATTGATGCCCTTATGAACATTTGCTGTTGAAAACACTTGTAATAGGGCATCACAGTCTGATTGGCCAGGAGTAACACTAAAGAATAATATATATTCTCTCTATATAAATTATGTATGTTGTATAGACCCGTCATCAAATACTGTTCTGTAGCTGGAGCTTGTATTTAGGATGGATTCTCTCAATACAGTGGTATAAAACTTATTATGTCCAAGGAAAAAGCTGAAAACCTAAGAGTAGAACTCAATGTGGCTCAGGTTATCTTTTTAGCACAGTTCTGTTTCTTCTGTGGGAATGAATTTAACAGCAGAAAGCTATCAGACAGAGCAATTTAGCTGTATTCTCCTTTACATGCTTCAAGGGTAAGCAAAGAAACATCTTTCCTTTTTCATTACATGGTACTGTCTTTTCCAGTGGATTCGAAAGCAAAGTTTAGAATTACTTCCAAAAACTTTAACGACTGGCAAGGAAATACAGTAGATGGAATATGATGGTGCTAGAATAAGAATGCCAACAATGCAGGAAGACTGGAACCATGTATACCATTGAAGACAAGGAAACTCAGTTACACTGACTGTGCAGCTCCAAAGGATGAAATTTAAGGCTGCTATATTTGGATTTAGACTTTATGCTTTCTCCATAATTATGGGCAACTTCTACATTTTTGGAATTCAAGGCTTTCTCTAAATCTTTGCTTTGGAGGTATTGGCTTGCCTTCTAAACCAGCTGTCATACTGATCCTCAAATGTGAGCACAAAGGCATTAGTTAATAGTATCCTCTGGTTTTTTTGTTAGTTCTTTTTCTATCAAACTGAAGCCAGCCCACAATACTGCATGCTGCTCCCCAAATGAAATAAGCTTGTGCATCCTGCTTCACAATTCACAGGGTGTAAGTGGATATCCAAAGAAAGATACACATGTGGTTACACTGCTTGAGCAATAAGGTTGAGGTATAGAGGCATAATGATGAACTCTAGTACACTGAGAAAGACAGAATTATTTCACTTTAATTCATTCACTTTAATCACTGTAATTTCACATAAAAAACTATTTTACTTTGCTGTCTCCCACTGGTTTTTAGTTGCTGAATGATGAATTACCTTGATTTTGTCAAGTAAGTGTTCATTCTTAATAGTCTGTAAAGAGAAGGTAGGGAATAGCTTTTGCAAAGGTTCTCTTTTTCTTAGGAAAAAAAACATGATGTAAAGCAGTACAGACTACTTTGAGACCAGATTCTTGGATTATGCTCAAGAAAAGCAGTGCAAGGTTTCTGGTTTAGTAGTATTTGGATTACGGTACTACAAAAATGAATTAGAAACCCCCCAACAAAACAGAGCTAGCCAAATAATTATATCATAAGTGCAGAAGTCACCACTCCCTTCTTTCAATCCTAGCATGTTCTCTAGATTTACTGTAACATCTTGATGGAGCCCCTTAGTTATGTAATTTGTTTTTTAAATCAATATTATAAGGTTAATACTTTTATTATAGGGGTTTAGAAGTTAATTGACATAAAAGATTCCAAAATTCAGAGTTTTACTGGGAATCATAACATATGAACCTCCAACCAATTGGGGACTTTCTAATCTGTCCCTATTAGAAATCCTCTGGTATGCTGTCCCACTTTCATTAGGCTCTTCACACTCACACAAATATGTTTAAAAATCCCAAGTATATCTCTACACATTCTGGAATAGGTCTGTTAGTTTTTCTCTGCTTCTGTAGAGATGATAATACAGTTCATGTGAGACCTCTACTCATTCTAAGACCTCTATTCATACTTGTATCCCTCAGAATTCTGAGAGCCATTCTCCCGCTCTTAAGTGAAGCAACATCAGCTTGAAATGTAAAAGACAGAAGTTAACACTGAGTGCATATGTTTATTAATATCCCACTCAAGAGCTACTGGAAAAGATGCTATCTTGATTCCTAAGAATCAAAAATTTCCCATTAGATTAACGAGTTAAAGCTTACAAAGAGAGCGAGTTTAGAAAAGGTGCTGCTACTTCCAAATGTGGCCTAGAAAAATCAAAAAACCCACCACCTATCTTTTGGTCTCATTAACAAATGAAGAGAGAATTCTAAGAGATTGCCCATGGAATGAAGCAATCTGGAAATAAAATAAGAGAGTATTCTAAGTGCAAGACAAAGAAGAACAACAAAGAAGAAAAATGTTCTGCATGTATCACTTTCTTGACATTGAAGTTTTAAAGACCAAATTTTCCCGTTTTACATTAGAAATGTATGTGTTACCTGTGTTAGAGAATTGTTTAGAGAACTGGTGAGGATACTCAATTCTTCAACTTTCAGTCTTGGTTGACATATCTTTCACCTCCAGTGAAACTTAACTGCAGTGACTTGAGGTTTGGAAGGAATGGTGATTCTAATGAGTGACAACATGGCATCTTCATTTAGGCTGGCAGGCTGAAAAAAGTCCTGTTTGCAATCTGCAAGCCTGTAATTTTCTGTTTTCTTTGCTAAGGCTACTCAAACTTTCTGCATCAGCACAATTAACTAATGATATGGCACTGCATATTAAAAATGTTACAGTCATTTCTCTTCTGACCAGAAATTAATGATACAGTTAGTAAAACACTTTAAAAGAAAACATGAATGCTTTTAAATATGTGTTACTGGTATCACAACTATTCTACTAACTTGGAAGAGCAATGGAAATGTCACAGTATTGTTCTGCCTCTTTCTCTCAAACGATTTGCCATCACTGTTCTGTAAATGGCTGTTTGCTGCTGCTTCTGCTCTGTGAACCACCTGGGGAGGAGATGCCAGGCAGCTGTTTTCCAGCAGGTCTGTCAGCCTGTGCCCACATAAACAGTTTTTTCCACCTTTATGAACTTGAAACAGAATCCTGCCATGTACTCCAATTTCAAGAAGAAACAAAGGTGCCCATTTCCATCTTTTAACCATGAATCAATAAAACTTCTGCACGAATGAGACGGTAGCCTCATTCTCACCAGCCTCTGAGCTGGCCTGTGCTTGAAGCTGCTTAGTTGGTTCTCAGCTTTTAGTGGTTTTTCTGTGGCCAACGTATGGATTCAGAAACTAGAAGCAGGGCTGTGTCACGAGAGAAGGATCAGGGCACAGATCACATTCTGTGTTTTTCACGACCAGCTTTGTACCAGTCCAGCTTTCACTGGCAGGGCTTAAAATGGGAATGTGAAGAGCATGGCTTGATTAGTCCAGCAAAATAAAGACTGTGTGGGGATGAGACTGCTGTCTGTAAATACTTTTGGCAGGGGTACACACAGGAGAGCGGGAAAGGCTACTTCAGGACAGTATTTGCACAGGAAGAAAAAATGGATGTGGACTGGTCACAAGGAAACGTAAGCTTGACATTTTTAAAAGGCTTCCAGCTGTTAGAGAGGTTTCTCTCGGACAGCCTCCCAGTAGCAGCAGTGAGGGCCAAAAAATTTACTGGCAAAGCACAATTAATTTATGGGAGAAAGGATAAAATGGCTGCTTGCAACACTAGGGAGCTGTGTACAGTATAGGATGGAGGGGAAATTATGCTGCCTTGGCTTACAAATGCCAGGTTACTATAATGGGGGTGCTGTTAGCCCTCTCTCACCACTACTGTAGACTAAAAAGGAATGATAATAAAAGACAGTCTTGTCAGTACATTGTAGAGTTGAAGGAGTAAAAACAAACGCCTTAGTGGTGAAAATGGGCAGTAACGGCTATTTTTCTTGGTCAAAGAGGGCAATGTGAACTACTTGAAGAGTTTATTATTACCAACAGCAATGTAATCCTTGTTCCTATTGATGTTAAAACTGGCAGAATAAATCTGGGTAGAAAAACTTTCTACAGATAAGTTTTCTTTTTTATGTCTGCGTCCCTTTCTTCTCAGTGCTGGCTTTGATTACTAGGTGACCAAAGATGTGAATGCTTTGCAAAATTTAAATGGTTACCTCTAATTTTAGCAAATGTCTTTAATGTTGACACTGAAAGATCGATGGTGTTCTTCCTCCCGTTCAGGAAAATTGCCAGCTCATGATCAGGCCTTGTTCAGAAAGATCCACATCTGCAACGGCAAAGCAAAGCACTTGCAGTTCTCTGGAAAATATTACTTTGGTAAAGGAGTGATGAAGTTTTCTGAAAATTTCAGTTGCTAGCTACCTGTCCCTAGGGAAATTCTGAATCATCTATTGCCTTCTGGAAGAAATAATCACCTCAAAATGGTTACACTGTCGCCTTTCCTTGAGAAACAAACTTCTGGCTATGATCTCATGATTTAGCTATGCGCTAGTAATCATATACAGCACTGTACCTTATCGTGCAATTGACACCTCCCTGTGCTTTGTGAGCAATGACAGCTTCTCATCAGCTCCTCTACCCCTCCCATCCCGCATGTGGAAAAACTTTCCATTGAGGTAAGTAATGCTGGCAGAGCAGGTGATGAACTGAGATGGTTTCTGTATATGGCCAGATTCCATTTTTACTCTCCCCTCCTCAAATTTAATTCTGCTTCGTTCACTTGCTGCTGGCAGTAGTAAGCTAAGGTTGAATACACAAGGTGGGGATTGTCCCTTGCTTCTAGAGCGGGATGTAACCTGCAAGTTGTATAAGGTCACATCAACGTTGACCTTACACTCCCTACAAAAGAAAGTTGTAGGCGGGGGTCAGCCTCTTCTCCCAGGCAACAAGTGACAGGATGAGAGGAGATAGTCTCAAGCTGCACCATGGGAGTTTTAAGCCGGACATTAAGAAGAATTTCTTTACAGAAAGGGTCATTAGACATTGGAATGGACTGCCTGGAGAGGTGGTGGAGTCACTACCTCTGGAGGTATTTAGGGAAAGAGTGGACATGGCACTTAGTGCTGTGGTCTAGTTGACATCGTGGTGTTTGGTCATAGGTTGGACTCAATGATCTCAAGAGGCCTTTTCCAACCTAACTGATTCCATGATTTTGTGTGACTCTTTATATTTGGTTAGCTCTGTGTGGCACTTCCATAACATGAGTAAGCTTGCAAAGTGACGTTTTTCACAAAAAAAATCTCCGAGAGACCGAGACATAATACTAAGATGCCTGATTGTTTCTGTGATGTCGAAGTACTCTGATGAAATCTGAAGCCCAAAGCAGCGCCGCGTTTGTCTAAAAATCTGCTTGGGGCCGAAGGGGCACAGCCTTGCTACGGCATCGGATCATAAAGACGCAGCAATACGCCTGGGCTATATCTGAGCGCAATCACAGCACGTGCCCTTGTATTTCTGTGAGTGATCGGTTTATTCAGCAGCACCTGGCTAGAACAAGCCTGCAAGAATTCCCGTTTCCAACATGGACCCGCAGTACCACAGCCCTGGGGCCGGGCCGGCCCCACCCCGCCCGCCGCACGGCGGGGCGGCCCCGACCAATCACAGGGCAGCATCCCACAGGGGGGCGGGGCCCGACCGTGAATGGCAGCTGTCGAGATAAACAAGTCGCTGCACTGTTCAGCGCCCCGCAGCATGGGGTGCGTATTCGCCCTCCATTCCTCTGTTCCTCCCTCCCTCCCTCGCTCCTGCCAGCCAGAGGCGCCGCGTCTGGCCGAGCTCGCCGCTCCCGCCTTTGCGCGCAATGTGAAGAGTCAGCAAGTTCCCAGCGGCCGCTGAAACGCTCCGCTGTCTCCGGGGAGGGCACTGCGCCGACGCCGCCCGGCTGGAGCGGCCCGGGGCATGCCGGGAGTTGTAGTTCTGCCGCTCCAGCGTCCCGCCTGCGGCGGCGGGGCCGGCTTCCGCAGCCGCACTACGACTCCCGGCACCCCTCGCGCCACGCCGCGAGGAGCCCAGTTGAAGCGGGTGGCGGCGGCGGAGCGCGCCCCCTCCCCCCCCCGCTGAAAAGCCCCAAACCAAAACAAAAACAAACCGCCCCCCCCGCCCCCCGAGCCCACCGCCCCTGCCGAGCCCCGGACATGGCGGCGCCGGGAGGGGGCTCCGCCAGCTGCGGGTGCTGATCCGGCCGCCGCGTCCCCCTGCCCGCCCGTCCCTCCCCGCCCATGGGCGAGACATGGACTACGAGTTCAAGTCGAAGCTGGCGGCCGAGCGCGAGCGGGTGGAGGACCTGTTCGAGTACGAGGGATGCAAGGTGGGCAGAGGCACCTACGGGCACGTCTACAAGGCCCGCCGCAAGGACGGGTAAGGGCCGCGCCGAGAACCCCCTTCCAACCCCTCCCCACCCCCCCGCACCAGCGCCCTCCCCTCCTTCCTTCCCCTCTCTCCCTCCTCGGAAAGTTTCTGGCAGCGCGGGGGCCGGAGCGCGGAGCCCGCCCGGGTATCCCCCGCTCTGCGCCGGGAGCGGGCCCCGGTGCCCCGGCCCCGCGGATCGGCGCCCGGCTGCTCGGAGTCACGGAATCAATTAGGTTGGAAAAGACCTCTGAGATCATCGAGTTCAACCTATGACGGAACATCACCATGTTCAAGTAGACCGTGGCACTCAAGTGCCACATTCAGTCTTTCCTTAAACACCTCCAGGGACGGTGACTCCACCACCTCCATGGGCAGTCCATTCCAATGTCTAATCACCCTTTATGTAAGGAGCTCTACCTGATGTCCAGCCTAAAGCTGGTCCCGCTCTGCCCCGCTTCCCCCCGCCATCCCTGGTGGTGCGGTGTCAGCAGGCTGTGCCCTGGGGTCGTCGTTGCTTTTCACGCCGCGTTTCAGGTCGTCGCTTTCGTCTTTTGTGTGACCGCGTTCGTACTTTGACGTTCTGTTCCGATTACTGCAGGGGATTGGGAAGCGAGGAGCACCTGGCTCCTGACGGCTCCTCTCCGGGTGCTCCCTCCCGGGCGGCCCGGGAAGTTCCCGGGGCGTGTGTTGGTCCTTGGTGTGACCCCAGCCCCAGGTACCCCGCTGGTCCCAGTGCCGGGCAGGCTTGGCTTGATGGCCTGTCTGGGACGCTCCTTGCATGGCAGATCTCCATGAATGGCTCCTTGCAGGCAGAGCTGGTGGCTTCTGTCCAGTACCTACGCACAGGTGTGTCTCCATCAGCTTCCCGTGAGAGAGCAGGATACAGGTCCCTGTCCCCAAACACCTGGCTGGTGGGTTGATCCAGAGAGGTCCTTTAGGCATTAAGCCCATGTATGTTGGCCAAGCAAGGTTTCTTTTCTCTGGGGAAAAGACAGCTGGCGCCATGGGATAGGTACTCCGTGGATGCCGTTTTCACAGTACTGTTAAGGGAGCAATGGAGAGCTAGGGTTGCCATTTGGGATTGCTTGGCTGGCATGCAGTTGTTGAAGGGGAGCAGTCCTGAGGCCTGAGCAAGGCTCTTGTGCAAGTGTGGGTTCCAAATAGAATCTTTTGCTTTCAGAAGAGCCATTGAGCACTTTCTCACTGTGGTGTGTGCTTGGTGCACAGACATAGGCTGTGTTTGCAGACTGTTCTAAACATACTGTAAGGCTGGATAAAATATACCTGCGAATTGGAGGTGGCTCCTTTCTATGAGAATGCTATAGGGAATAGCCTTCTATTATAGCCAACTGAAACTGAAGAGACTGAATGTGTAAAAATAAAATTTTGGAAGTGGTTAAGGGAATGCTGCTAGATTAATAGAGAAGTCCTGGGATTCTTTTGTAGGAGTAAATGGCATTCATATGTGTCTTGAAAATTTAAACTCAGAATTAAGTGGTTGTGGTATAAAAGTGATTAATAACTGAAAGGAAGATGCTAATTCCAGTGAAGGATTAAACACCGGGAAATGAGCTCTGATTCTGATTAGCTTGCTCTGCAACCTTAGGAATACTAGAGCATAAGTAACTTGAAATATTAAGGCTTTTCCAGGTATTATAGCTGCCACTGAGCTCTTCCAATATTTTTGAGTTAAGTGGTCATGGTTTCTTCTTTTTCCTAAGTATTAGTTTATATATATATATAGTTTATTATATATATAGTTTATATATTATTTATATATATATATATGTAAAACATACATGGGATATATGAAAAGAAGTGGTAATAAAACCACCAAAAATGCTAGCTAAATGGTTTTTGCTGTTCTTTGGTATAGTAAGCCTAAAATTGCTGCCTATAAGAACAGTATAAGAAAAGGGAGAGCTTTGAGTTTACTGTTTTATGAAAAAAAAACAAAAAGAAATTTGATGTTTGTTTTTAACTTACCTGTTTCACTTCCATCATTTGCAATGGAAAGCCATCACAGGAATTACACTGATGCTACAAAGCACCATAAAGGACATGTCTTCAAAATCCCTACAATAATAGCAGTATGACAAGTGCAAATGGATAGTAAAGTAAAAGTAAATATGATAAAAAGATAGCTGATGTGTCAGAGCTGGGAATAATCAAAGGGAGACCTTGAGCCACAAGAAAACTGAGTGGTAAAAGGAAGTGCAAAGTTTCAGTGCTGTCAGGTAGATTGACATGTAATATAACGTGGCACAGATTCAACTGTACTATGTGCTCAGAGGCTTTGCTTCATGAAGCTTGTGAAGTGGGTTATTCTTTCTCTTTTTTTTCTTGGTCTTCATTTTTATTGGCATTGGTGAGTTCACTCTTAGTTGCTTTTGTGTAACTTTAGGTCCCTGGGTGAGAGTAAGATGTGAACAATTTAGGAAAAAATTAGAAAACAACTAAAATCATTAATAGAAGATGATTTCCTTGTAAACACCTAGCCAAAGTATATCTGAGGCTTGGAGGATATTTAGCATTAGTTCTTAACTTTAAGTGGTCTCATGAAAGAAATTAGCAAGAGAAATCTAGCAGTGGTGCATATTTATTGTGTGCTGATCACTGAGTGCTTTTGAGCCTCATGTAAAGGAATTCTTCTTTAGCTGATTGCAGAGGCTGTTTCAGTATTTCCAATTTGCAAGGCATTCCTGTATAAAAGGAATTCTGGCTTCTTGCTTCATATAGTCAATTTACAGGCTCAGGAGGCTGAGGGCAATAAGAACCTTGTAACTCTGCAGAAATTCCACTGAGAACTTGTCACTTCATGTTTCAAAAAGTTGGCATATGAATTTTATGAAATAGTAAAATGTGTTTATATGGAGCTTGGCAAGCTGTTCGATAAAATGCTTGTAAAAAAAGTGGTTGTGTTGCTTAGATCTCCATGAATGGCTTGTGCATAAAAGCAGTTTTTTGACAAAGTAACAGCTTAGTTTGGCTTTTTCAGCCTAGAGTAGAATATTATTTGGGCATGTTTCTAGTGAGCTGACTGGTTTCTATGAAAGTTAAAAGATTTTTTCTTTTTTAAATAGACAGATTTGAACAATGTTGGTGTGACATGTGAATGCACTGCATCATTATGCTTTTAAAGATGTTGAGCACCTGCAGCTTCTGTTCAGTTCAGTAGTGTTTGTATGGTCTGATGAGCTCTGGAGGTACTAGCTGTGTTATACATTTAGCTAAATTAGGCACCTGGGTTTACAGAGCTTTCATTAATACCGCTGTGGTCCAGAAGGTGTAGAAAATAGGTATTTATATAAGCTGTCCAGTGCTTTATTTCATGTACGCTAAAACTGGACCAGTGACTTTAATAGGGGAAGGAATGATATAAGCCTCATGATTGCCATTCAGTCATCAATATTAAGTTTTTAGCTCTTTATGTAGTTGGAAAACCCTTTTTTTGTTTGTGTACTGCTTCAAAGCATCATGTTGACTTTTGCTAAGCATTTTTTTGGACACATTCATGTCTGTCTAATAAAGCAAAGTACGCAACTTTTGCAGTCATGGTTAGGAAAATTTAGTTTTGTTTTATGCCTTACCTCTTCTCGTGTTCCTTGCCACTTCTTTGATCAAAATTTAAGCTACTATGTTGTGCTTAGTTGCTTCACTTCTTGTGTCTTCTCCTCGTATGAGAGGCAAGTTTTAGGATGAGTGAGGTTTGGAAATTCTGTTTGTTGTATATGCCTGAATTGTTTTCCTTTGCTTTTTCGAAATGATCAGTCTTTGAGCCCAGGCCACTGCAGAGCATTTTTGTTCCTTCACCAGGATGTCAGTACACCTGCACCTGGATGTTTGCATGAGTCAGCAAGCTGAAAAGATACCACTGCTGGTTAGTCAGGAGCACAAGGAATAGTGGGATACTTGAGTCAAGTAGAAAATAGGCCACTTTGTTCTTCATTCTGTAGCAGTGACAGCAGATGTAACGCTTGCAAAAGCTGAAATCTTCATGTGACTAAAACCTTTCTACTTACTGCTGCTTCTGCTTACCTGTAAACAAGCAATTGAGGTGTGGCTGCTTTTTCTCAATCTTGGGCTATTTTGTGTTTTATTTTTCTTTGACTCACTATCTGGGTTTGGGCAACAGAGGTTATTATAAATATTACCTATATAGCTACTTGGAAAGAATTTTAAAAGTTTGTAGTTTTATTTTAATCTGTATATTTCAGAACACCTTTCAAAAAGCAAGTATGTGCTTTTTGATCTTGTTATTGAAGGAATGACAGAAATACCAAGTGATTGGCTTTCTAAATGATGGCAGTAGAAAGGCCAGGATTTTTACCCTGGGCAGTTCCCAGGCTCACTGCCAGCTCAGTAGCTGGCGCTGCCCTGGTGGAGCCTCCTGCCATGTTATTCTTCGGCAAGTAAAAAAAGTTTGTCACTGCCCTATGCTTACAATGTAGCAGCTGAACCAAGTGTGTAATTTATATGCTACTGTAGTAGTATACTTTTGTAACTTGTCAGATTACTTTATTGTTACTGTACCTGTAACTTTTAAAGAGAGCTGGCATAAAACAGGTTTCACCTTAGCTGCCAAATACGGAATTCCCTTTTGAAGACTGGGCAACAGTGATGCAAGTCCAGGCATAGGAAGGGGAAGACAAATGAAATATTCTTTCCCTCTTCTCTCTCCTATTTTTCAGTACTGTAAGCTTGTAACTGAAGAGGAGAGTCTGTTTTCTTCCTTGGACTGATATTGGTGTGCAGAATCATTAATGTAAAGTTCTTAACTGACAGCATCCAAGTCCACATAAGAGTTGAGTGCCCCCTTCCTGGTGGTGTTCAAGGCCAGGTTGGATGGTGCTCTGAGAAACGTGACCTAATGAAAGGTTTCCCTGCACATGGCAGGGGCATGGAACTAGATGATATTTAAAATTCCTTCCAACCTAAACCGTTCTATGGTTCTATGAAAGGCAAGACATAGGGAGAGAAACAAGGATGAAGTGCATAGCCAAGGCAAGTATATAATCTTAACACAGGGATGCTGCTTCTGGTTATGGCCATGTAAACTTCCATTTGTTTTAGTTTTTTTATTTGAGGAATCTTTTTTGTTTGAACTGGAAGTGGACAAATATTGATTAAGAGAGAAAAAACCCAGTCTGCTATGAAGCATGGCTCCATTGTAAACACAGAATTTCTTCTGGGGCAGCTTGGTGTGTTTGGTATTTCTGCTAATATTGTAACATTGTTCAGTGGTTGCACCTGGTCATGGTGGTGGCTCAGGTCACTCTGATGGTAGAAAACTGAAAGTGTAGAAGAGGTAAAGGTAATCTGCTTGATCTCTTAAATCAGTATTTGTATAGAAATTAATTTGTGTACTGTTCTCCCCATATTCTTATTTTGTAAAACTTAAGTAATTTAAATTATGTAGTAGGAGTGTGTCAGGAGAGGAAACTTGATCTCAAGTTAGCTAAATGCTGCAAATGAACAATGTTGGTGGCAAAATCACAGGGGAATGAGGACATGTGTACTGCAGTTGCATTTTCTCTTAAAAGAGAAGCAACTCACTGATGAGGCAAACATACTCGCTTGAACGTGAAACTGGAATATTATGTAGCAATGCAAGTTGATACTTGTAAGATATTTGAGATTCTATAATAATTTATATCTTTGAAGTTTCTTATTTCCTCTATTTGACATTGCCTTGAACAAAAGTAATTTGAATGTTGAGCTGTAGTTGTTGGTTACTAATATAAACCTGTCGCAGGCTAAATCACAGAATTATTGACTGAAGTCAGAACACAATGTATTTGATCCTAAACAATTCTCTCTGCAGGAAAATCTCTTATCAGTTATGGTATCTGAAAAGCTGTGGTTTGCTTCCCACTTTCATATATTTTTTTTCCCAATGAAACTTCTTATCTTGAGGAAGGTAGAATGACTGAAGCTGTTGATGCCTTGCTAAAATCTCTCAAAAGCTAAGAAAAGCCAAATACTAGATTTACCTGCAAATCCTGAAAATCCTCTTAACCAATGAGTGCTCTCAATATGTGTGAGGAGGAGCAGCAGAGCTAAACCAAACTCGTCTAACTAGTTGCCTGCAATGCATACTAATAGAAAAGTCCCCAATCTAGGAAGAGATAATTAGTACTTCATATCTGTGCCTTAATGAGAGTTGCTGTTGCAACTATACCGTGGCTTTGCTTCCTGCCCAAGAGGATAGTGCCAGTGGTGATGAGTAATTTTTAGTGCTTCCCACAGACTCTTGCATATGGTCTCTCCCATGGCTATTTTGTACCTTCTTCTGTTACTCTCCCTGAAACTAAGTGCAGAAATGAGCTGTAAAGCCCATCATCACCTTTCAGAGAGCAAACAGCATTTGGCTGACGTTCCGTCTGCTACTGTGGCAAGCACAAAGGTGGTGTGGTGGCAGTAGGAGCTTGAGGAAGAAAGGGGGTCACTAAGATGTAGAAGGGGTTGTGTTTGAGAGAAACAGATGACAGTTTTTGCCAAGCTTGCAGAGGAAGAGTTGTACATAAATTAGCCCGTCAAATGTGAAGGAAAAACTCTCAAAGTTTAGTGGGTTTTTTTGTTTGTTTTTTTTTTTTTTTTTAAAAGAAATGAAGAGGGCAAGAAGCTTCCTGTTACTGAGTGAGGGGGTTAAGAGTTTTCCAGTAGTGCTGCAGGAAAAGGAAGTAAGAGTTTGAAGGAGAAGAAGAGATTCTTTTCTGCCCCCCACCTGGTAAGAAAGTGCAAAGCAAGATAGACTAGAGACTAGGTCAGAAACTAAATACTTTTCATGCGAGCTGCTTGACATAGTAATTTAATATGTTGTTGTATATCTGGGTCATCCAATCTAACATGTTATATTGTGGGTAGAAGTGTAGAGGTGTTTTTCATAAATTTATTTCCAACACAAGTATTTTCTCATCATGTATGATTTAAAAAGAAACCAAAAAAATCAGCAAAAACCCCTAAACCCCAGAAATTGCTGTGATTCATAAAGCTGCAGATGTGTTTTCACAAGTAACTAAAACTTCTGTGGAATATCCTAACCAAATTGCACTAGAGATTTACCAGTAACGTTAAACTTTCACCTATGTTCTGAAAATACATACTGAAATCCTGTTTGCCTCTTTTGTGGCCCTAATGAAGCTCATGATTTGCATAGACTTGGGTCAGAAGGTGCTTTTTTCCTCTGTTTGTAAGAACCAAGTTTCGTGTTGTGCAGTGACTCTGTTTGCGTGCGCTTGCTGCTGCTTTATGTTTGGTCCAGAAGGTACGGTCTGTGCGTGTGATTGGGAAGGGATTGTTAGCAGCAGTGATAGGCAGCCCTTACATTCTGCTTCCAAAGATGTGTCATTCTTTGAGCTCCTTTGCTGGCATTTGAGAACTAACATACACTGCAGTTTTTTGTTTGTTGTTTTTTTTTTTTAACTGAAACGAATTGTTAGAACTTAAAGAAAATTTATTTGTTTCAATAACATTGCATTTGCTTGAAGGAATGCTGAAAGTGGTCCAGGACAACTGCATTTAGAATAAATTGGCTAACTCAGTATGTGACTTTAGGAAATAAAGAACAGTTTCTTCTTGTGTAGCAAATACAAGAAGTTTATTGTTTTGACTTGACTTGAGTTTCATATTTTCTAAATAACATAGGTTTGTAAAAGACCCCAGCTCTGGGAGCTTGGTTTACGTGGTTTGCTTGAGTATAAGTTAAATGACTGATTGATAACAATGCTAATTGTGATGATACTAGAAATCATCATACCTCTTACAAAGTTCACTATCTCAACAGATTCAAGAAGAAAAAAGTGCAGAAATATTTTAAACCAAAATTGCTGTTGTTGACAAAGTCCAGGGAGAGTCTTTAACTCAACTGAAACTTAACTTCTAGATCTGAATTTTTTATTAACTTTTTTTTTAGACTTTTCTGTGGGAGCGTAATCCTTTCATTTAGTGGTAGGAGTTTGTTTGAGAGAGTTTATGAAATACTAGTGTATCTAATAGGGCTGGGAAGGAAGAAATGTTGTAGAGATAGTGTCAACTGACCTGTACAAAATGGGTGTCTGTAAGTGTGGGTTGGGTTTTTTGGTTGGTGTGTTACGATTGGGTTTTTTTATTTTTTATCCTTTATTTAATTTTACTTTATTGGAAAGCGAAACTGACTTTTCTGCTTGTGAGAAAGATTGAAGGAGCTGAGATTACTGAAAGAGTGGATCTCTGAAGGACATCATTCATGTTTGCTTCTGTTGTTCCTGGGATTAGCAGTCTTTAAAACAATATTTTCAGATGAGGCCACTGTATAACTGCTTGTTTCTCCCTCAGTCATCTGTTTTCTACAAAATTCATGATTCTGAAATATCCTACAGTTCTTCATCTTGTAGATGAAATCACACTGAAGATAGGCTTTCCAATAGGCAGAGCAGTGGCCATAGCTTCCTGTGTGTGCTGGGAGTGTCAGGTTACACAGTTAAGTATCAGGGTTCTGGGCTTAATAAAAGCACAGATATGAACTGGGGACAGTCTGAGACAGTGTGGCTTTAAACATGTGTTCCCATAAAGTGGGCCTTGTGTGTGGTATGATTGGATTTTTTTTTTTTTTGTTCACTCTGTGCTGACTTAAGTAGAAAATGCTATTGATTTCTTTCTGCAGTCAAATGAAAGTAAGAGTTATAGGCAATTGTCTTGGAGGCAGAAGCTAAATCTACTGGAATGGAAACCACATCTGGAGGTATGCTTCACTATTTTGAAGCAATGTATCTGCTTTCCTCATGCATTAGTTGAAGGAAGAATCAATCCTTTTTATGTGGCCAGAAGGTTTCCTGCCTCTTTTGTCCCTCCTATCTTTTGCTGTCTTTATTAGAGCACTTGGAAGCATTCACACAGGTAATGCTGGGATTCTGCTCTGGCTACGATTGTCCTTGACTTTCCCACCTCGTTGGTAATGATGTGGGCCCTGAGAGCCTGAAGAGATACGAAGGCCACTCATGCGCGACATTTTTAGCAGCATGTTTGGCTCTGAAGTCGGTTGTTTTGAGAGAGATACTTCTTACGAGACACGAATTCTGCACATTCAGAGGTGTTTAGAGAAAATTCTCACCTGTGTTAATATTCCATGAATTATCATGGATTCATGCTAAGATTTAACACCTTGCACGTTCAAAAATGCTGTGTTTGTTGCTTGGGTTAATTATCATCAGTGCAGCTGACAGTGGGTGTCAGCTCATGTCTTTGAATGTGTCTATTCCTGAAGCAGAGTTTCTGTATCAGTTGTTGTCTTGTTCTCTAGGGCATTGCAGACTTCAAAGTTAGCTTGTGTTCATATCTTTTGATTAAAACCAGTCATTGTACTGGATAACCAGTTGTTCCTTTGCCCAGTTCTGTCATGCTTCAAATGAGAAACAGAGGTAGACAAATTGCCAAATTTAACTTGACCTTCAGAACAACCAAAAGACCAGTTACGAGTTAAATGCCATTTATTCTACTTTTAGCATGACTTCAGTGATAGGGAAAAAACAGCATAAAATTTCATCAAGCGATGTTCTTAAACCTCAGACTGTGACAGAAGCCTGTTCTGACTATGGGACATGCAATTCTAAAATACAAAGGAAGCAGAATGCCCCTCCCTTTCCTCAGGAACAGATATGATAGCTGACTAAAGACCTTGTTTGTTGTTGAGAAGTAGCAAGGTTGTCTTAGTGGCTGGAATTAAGACCTCTATCTTGGAGAAATCCTAATTCCCTGACACTAAAGTGGGGAAAAAAGTGGACATGCTCCATTTAAAAAAAAATAGTCAAAAATTACGATATCTTTTTACATTTGAGACTGAATTAAATTAAACCTTGTGGTGACTTTATAGAGTTTCATTCCAGTCCTTATACCTTATTGTGAGGGTGTTTTTGCAACTTCACAACTTTTCAGCTGTAACAAATGTGCTCTGTCTCACTCTGACCAACTCAGCCCATTTGAAATTTGGGTCTTGCTTCTTATTCATTATCTGGGTGCAGCCTTTGTACCTAAAGGCTAATTTACCACCTAAAAATTACATCTGCATTGTGTTAGCAAGCTTCCATGTAGGTCTGGCTTTGAGTTGAAAATTTCACTGAATTTGTGGTAGGTCTCTGATAAATCTGGGCTTCCATATGCTTTAGGGGAAACATTTGATTATGTCATGTGTCAGAAAAGGAAAACTGAGTAACTACAGCTTTTAGGCTATTGTCCTTCCGTTCGGTTTTACATTGAGTCAATAATTCTGTTTATTCTGCTTTAGGCAAACTTAATGCATTATAGGGATTTAGAAAAAAATCTGCACCTGGTATTTCAAACATGTTCTTGGTAAAAGAGACCCCAAAGAAATACAGGCTTCCTACTATTTGGTGATTTGATAGTAATTTCCCACCTATCAAAGTTGCAGTATTTAGCCAGATTTAGCATTACACAGAAAGAGCTGTGATGCACATTAAGCTGGACTATGTAGTTATGGTATGGCTTTATGACTTAAAAAATTTCAAAACCAGACCGCTCATTTCTTCACAATTATAGTTAGTCACAAGTATTCTTCTTAAGTGATTTTATGAAGCAAATGGCAGATTCTTTTTTGGCATAGCCTTAGGACCCTCTTTCTATGAACTTGGTATGTAATTTACTGACTAAAAACCATTAGCTTCCTCTTTATTTCAGTGGTATTTTTCTCCTTGCTGCTGCTGTTCCTTTTTTTAAGGTAGCAAATCCTCCCATGTGGTATCCTTTCAGGCAGGGGGATATTTCCTAAATCTATTCATTGTCTGTAATCAAGCCTGTCTGTAAAGAAATAAAATCAAGTGCAGAAATAAAATCTATCCTCTGCTTAAATATAGCAAATGCTGGAAGAAGCTACCTGGAGCAGCAGAATAATTTTACAGCTTTCAGCGTTTAATGTGAACACTACTTTTTACTCTTACAAACAGGCTGTCAAATCTGCTTACCCCAATCTGCTATGACCATACTTGTATGAAATTCACAGTTCTCAGTCACTCTAGATACTTTGGAATCCGTCTAATTTTAGCAATGGAAACAACCCTGTAGCTGGTTGAGGTCTCTGAATTTTCATCAATAAGTTTGGCATGAGGGTGGCTGTGACTGAAGCTGTGCTCTCTTTCCTTGCAAATACAAAGTTTTATTATAGTGTGAAGGCTAAATTTTAATAGATTAAGGTTAGTAAGATTTCCTGTGGTCTGGTATTACAGAGATCTTAAAGACTGTCTGTGATGTGAAATAATCCAAAATTGTTGTTAAGTTAGAAGGTATTTATGTTACAAAGATTTGCTTTTAAATTTCTGAATTAGAAACTACTTGAATAAAGAGAAGCGGATATGGTTAGGTTATGTGTAATGGTGCTGAAATAGTTCCAGTCTCCTCACATTAAGAGACCTCTACTCCCCCCTCCCAATTTAGTGAAACCATAGCTGGGAAAAGGCATCTTTTTTAAATAGCAGAAAGCCTTATCAGTGCTCAGATTCAGTTTCTGTCCTTTTAATCAGCTATCTTCTCATGCATAAAGAACACATCATCTATGTTAGGTGAAGATTGTGGGGGATTTATTGGTATTTAGTATCTTTTGTGAGGCTCTGTGGAAGCAGGCGATGTCAAGGGCATTGTGTTTAATGTCAAGTGGCTTAGCATCACTTTAAGAACTTGCCTTGTTCTTTAACATGCACATTTCCCCCTGAGTTCATAAACTGGTTTACAGAGGAGTAAACAAGGAAAAGGATAGCCATATCACTTATGTGATTTAGAAATACATCTGGGGTTGTTCTACAGATTATAAAGCAAAATCTGTTTCAGTTTCTCACAGGGTGCTGTGATAACAGTGTCTATTAATAATCTGATGCTGTTGGTACTTTTAATATGAACTCTTTTAGTATGACTGAGACATGGCAGATTTTCCAGCAGGTGAAACTGCGTATAACGGTTCTGCTGCCTATTTCTCATAGTGTATGTAGTGAGAGTCAGATACCTTTTTAAAAGGCTAGTTGTGGTAGACAGTTGTTCTGTATTTTAACGTCTCTGCCAATTTATAGTAGACAAGTTCAGAATGCCAATTTCAACAAAAAAAAATTTCTGTTTTCTTGAAAAGTTTTTTTTTAACCAACCAACAAAAAATAATTATTTGAAAAATTCACAGACTGCATTATGATTACCAAGTTAGCCTTCTTTTGGTGTGTATTTATACCACCTGACATTGGCAAGTCTATGAAATTATTGGAAAACAGAGTAGGAAACCATACAGCATTCAGGAATTTGGTCTTGTTGCATTTTGAGAAGTGTAACATCTAAAATGACACACAAACGTCTGCCTTTTGGATGTGTTTTTAGGTTGTTCCAAAGGGTTTAATGGGTAGACTTTAAGTCTTGGAGGTAGGAGCAGATAGAGAGAAGTGCTGCCTTCTTGTGTTATTGTGTGTAGATACTGAGCTATCTGGTGTCATCTGGTGTTTGGGGTGAGACCTAGTGGAGTTTAGTAGGTGTCATCAGGCAGTGACACCAATGAGCTGAGAAGCATTTAAGGCCCTTTTTGAAAATTGAGATTATAAGGACTTGAGACAAAAAAAAATATTCAGAAATGCAGTATTTCTGTAGCATATTGTCTCTATTCCAAAAAGCTTTTTCCTTTTGTTTACCTGGATCAGGCTTGGAGATTCTTTTCATTCTAGTTCTTTTTAATATTAGTATAGTAGAGACTGTCCTGTTTGATATAAGTTTGTTGCATTGTTCCCACTCCTCAAGTTTACTTGTAGATGTTTCAGATAAGATACAAACTCAGCTTTTAAAGATTGAATAGTTATTGCCTGCTGGGGACGTTGATTTACCACCCTGCTGTTGTCCACAAAAATCAGATTTGTTATGGGCAGCAAGCCAATAACTACACACTCGAGAGAGGCATTGATTATTTTATTTCAGAGTTCTGCAAGCCTGGGTGCCCAGTGGAATTCCACAAATCAAGCACAACAACTATCTTTTACTATTTATACATGTCATCAAACAAAGGAATTAGTGTTCATTGGCTACAAGTTACATAATCCTTGTATTAATTAGTGTTCTATCTTCTCTTGGTTAATGATTCTCTTGCTTCTCATGCTAATCAGTCCCAAGGTGTTTCTCTTCTTTTGGGCCGATGGGTTTTTGGGTCGATGAGTCGGTGGTCGGGATCTCCCCCTGCAGAATTACCTTTTACCCGGTCAGAGCTGATTCAGCACAGTTGCTGGGTAGGGTTTATTAGTTTGTTCCTCATCTTGGGGATTCTGTCAAATGTCCTTGTGGCCCATAAATTCTGCATTCTTTGTGTCTGCTGTCAACGGTACATCCTTCTTCCCAACTTTGCTAACCTCCCTCTAGGTGTGAGATGGCTGAAACCTGTCAGGTCCTAAAGCTTAACAAGGCATTTCTACCAACAAGTAATTTGTCTTTGTAACACCTGGACATCACTTAGAGCTTGTTGTCTGCTCTCTGTTTCACAGATTAAATCTTCCTTCTTGTTGATTAGGTTTGAAAGTGTACAAAGATCAAACATTAAAGAACATCCTTTCTTAAGAAAATTTTACATATTCCACATTTTGCAACACTGCCACTAAGAGGAAAGCCGAGGTCCAGGTGACATACACGTCTGCTCTTTCTGTATGAAAGTCCTTTCCTGTGACCGGCACATGTGATGCTCTGTCTGCAACACCAAGAAAGTTCCCACCAAACCTCTGAGGGATGCATCAGCACAGAGGCCAGCTATGCAGTCACAGACATTACTGAAACTCTTCACAGTAGCAGAATGAGGTAAACGCCTGCTGGTTTCATCCATTCATGGCCAAAACCAGACAGTTGTAGTTCATGTCGTAGTGAACTTGTCTGGGTCTGGGTTGTAAGAACAGGCTGTAGCTGCTGTGAAGTTTTAGCTGCTGCCTGTGGATGTGAAGAAAGACAGAACCTAAAGGGCTGATGTTGTCGTGGATTTCTTTTCAAATTTCTGCTTACCATCCTTAACTGTTTTACATTTTGAGTTTCTCATGTAGGTGTCAAAATGAACTAATGTAAGTGCATTGAAATGCAACATCTATACTGCTGGCTAGAAATAAATTAAGATCAACCTGGAGATTCACAGCTTCTGTCATTTGTGACTGGCTGCCACGTGGATGAAAAGAGCTGGCTGAGCTGCTGACTGGATAGGCTTGATATGTTTGGAGGATAGCGGTAAAAGAAAATGACTTCCTAGTCTGGTGAAGAACATGCACCCTAAAGACACCATGTGTGGATTTTTTGATCTTGTAGTTCTTTTGGCTTAGTGACTGCTTCTATATCCATAAAAACACTAAAGTATAAGAAATCACTACTTTTTTGAAAGGATTAGGTCCCTTTTTCTAGTCAGCCGTAGGCATCTTTTCTGGTAGTTACCTTTGTAAGGGGCTATGGCCATGTGCTAAGTATAGGATTAAATCCAGGAGTGGCTTGCCTAAGGTAAGCAGTGCTGAGCATGATGGATTTAGTGGCTTGGCTGCCACGTCGCAGATGAGGTTTTCGGTTAGTTTCTAGTTGTACTTCAGTGTCATGGTTTTGCCTTTTCTCAGGGGGGAAAAAGTTTGTAACTCCTTGTGATCTCCTGCTAAGTGATTAAATTAATGCTGTCTGGCAGCAATTAAACAAAGTGATGAGAAGCTAACCAGATTCATGTATGGACATTGTGTTCCAGGCAGTACTGTGAAGGACACTGAACTCCATAGTGTTCCCAGGCTTTGTCCTACAAAGTCACAAATACTGAAATTCCATTATTGTTGTTACAAGGGTGAATTTTTGTTGTTTTCTATTACTTTTTTTTCTAGCTGAGTCTTGAAATGGTTTTATGGTGCACTTCTTTTTCTTAAGAAAATGTGCCCTTTAATTATTTATGGTATTGTGCACTTAATTTAAGGCAGCTATTATTAGTATATACTGTAATGATAATATCTGTATTAACTGATGTGATTAGTCACAGTTCTAGCTTCAGAGTGATTGCAGTCTTTCAAGCCAGTTCCTTGATGTGGATAATTAATTCTGAAGTTGGGATGTATCTTAAATTATCTGTGAATTCAAGAGAGACCATAATAGAAAGTTTTCAAATTTGAATAATAGGGATAAAACAATTGTTTGAACCATGCAATATTTTCAAATCCTCCTATTTTTCTTATGGTCTTGGGCAAGTTGTTTCTAGTTTTCCATTCACTTGTTTGTAAATTAGTTTCTCATATGATGGGAGGTCTCTGAAGTACAATTGCAATAGTTAAGACAGTTTAGCTCCTTTGAAATGCTGTAATTATTCTAAATCTTCTGAACTGTATTCTTTTAAAGTGAATTCGGTACTTTGTTCTTTCCAAAGCATTTGGAAGATGGAAACTGGAAGTGTTACCCAGAAGAAGCAGTAATCATATTTTCATTTTCTGTATTGAATACAGCAGCTAGACATCAACTGCTGAATACCATTTTTTGGGGCAAGAGGACAGAGTTTTCCTTTGCACAGCACAAATTAAAATATTAACATATTAATATTAACCTTAAGGTTTGCAGAATGGTGAGGGAGAAACACTTGAAGACCAAGTTTTTATAGTGGAGCAATGTTCTTAATACTTGCTGGCATGTGTGAGGACCTTTGTGTTTGGGTGCTGCCTATGGCAGTCTGAAATACCAGTTGGGAAGTTTTCAGGAGGACAGTATCTAATATTGGCAGTGTCATTTTGGTGAAAAGTTAATCCCTCTTAGAATAGCATAAATGGTAATATTTCTGAAACTAGAAGCAGTGCTGATTTTAACCTTTAAACCCCTAGTTTTGGATAAGGGAGCTTGAAGTGTAGAGAAGCTTTGTAGTGGTGTGATGTGGTGCTTGTTTTATCAGGCAAATTCTTCTGCATCAGTTTTGAAAAGCTTTAATAAAAATTGTTAACTCACAGCTTCCTAAAGTATGGGTTCCCTTTGAGTGCTGCTTTGCTATTTTTTTTTCTCAGAATGGTGAACACATTGCCACCATTAGCCTGGGGTGGCTGTTTGATTGAACCTGCTTGATTAAACTTGATCTGTGCCACTTGCTTCCTGCCCTCAGACAAACTCCCACACAGTTGGAGGTTAAGATCTTCAAGTTAGTTAAGCTGTTCCTGAGACAGTGTTTCTGTGGACCAGATAAAAATGGTTATGGGCAAAGACCCTGCTTTCTGCTTGCCTACCCCTGGCACGGGTGCCTTTTGCCTCATACCAGAGCTGTGTGGTTTCTGGTTGTTGTTTGGATTTGGTGTTAACTTGATCATGCTTGCTTCACTCCATTAAAAAATGTACCAATCTAGGATCTGTCAGAAAAGGATTTATAAAAACTTTCCTGCTGTGTAAGTCTCTACAATTTCTTGAAATGTGTTCAGAGTTCACTAGAGCTTTTCTGAAATGAAATATAAATACTTCCCCCTGTCTCAAGTGTTTCTTGATAGCATTGGTCTTTAGGGAGTTGAACAGTGTACATACCTATCACACACACCGTTTAATATTATTTATTGAATTCTTACAAGTGGGGAAATAGCTAATAAAGTACCTATATGGTCTTTTCTTTGGACACTTAACTGAATAACCAGAATTGTGTGTTTCGTCAGATTGTACTGGCTGACTTGCTTTTGAAGTTTCAAATATATTTATTTCTTTCTCAAATTATCTTGAGTGAAAAATACTATGAGCTAAAATACCACTTGGACATCTTTTGGAAAGTGCTTTAATTACCTACTATGTTTGCGTAATAAGGACAGTTAACTTTGGAAAAGTATTCATAAAGACTTGCATTTCTGCCAAAGCAAGTAAATAATATTTAAAGGAGGCTGTGTTTATTATTCCAAAGCTGTTGGTAAAAAAAAAAAAAAAAGTCAGGTCGAGAATATGATCTCTTTGGAGTTCTTTATCCTTGCCACCCATTTATTATAGATAAGCATTTCATTATCCCTATTTTTGCTCATTTTTTACAAAACCAAGTATTCTAGAACTATCTGGGTTGCAGCTCAGTAAGACTGCCTCCTTTTCCCACATGCCATAATACCTTAAGTTGTTGGATTGTTTGGGGTTTTTTTTAAACATCTTTCATAATTTCTTGTTTATATCTTGAAATCCTGCATGGAGTGGCTGTCTGTCAAGTGCTGACAGCCTTGCCGTGGCGGTGGCGTTCAGCAGTGCTGCTGAAGGCGGTGTGTGCTAGGTGTCATGCCCGGTCTCTGCAGTGACCTTCACTCTCTGGAGGTCTGAGTAACTGGGTGCAATGCTTTGCATGTAGAACTAGTTCAAGGGTGGCCATATCAGTGTGGTCCTGTGCCTGGTTCAGTAGATGTGCCAAAAGAAGGATGTGGTGCAGTGCCGTAGTGACTACATTGCTTTGGGATTCCAGCCGACAGTAGTCCATGGGATGGATTGTGCTGCAAAGTTTAAACATGACCATAGTTTAAAAGCCATGATCAGTTTTATGTGTCCAGAGTTCATTTTGGTTCTGCAGACAATATAATTTTGTATTCACAGTCCCTGTAAGCAACCTGAGTTAATGGAGTTGATACTTTGCAGTGTATAGAAATCCTCTGCATAGATAGCAGGACCATGTATAAGAGGGGATGGGCATTTATTATTTACTGTTTAAAATTTGGACTAATTAATGAAATAAAAAACAATTTCTGTGAGATAAGGTGTGATCTTATTACCTGTGAAGTTACATGTGTTATCATGTGTAGCTGGAAAACATCTGGGATTTTTCTTGTTAAACTTCTGTTTCCAAAAAAGTAGCTCAGTGTTAACTATAGACATGCATTGAGGGTTTAGCTGCTACTGAAAATTACTGAGAATAATGCTTGCCTGTGGTTACTAATCATATGTGCAGATGGCTATTATTTCTAGTTATCTCATCCTGTCCCCACATTTTTCCACTCAGTCACTTCTCATCCCATGAATTTTGGAGGGAGAGGGTGTGGAGGAAGGTGGGAAACAGGCTGAAGCTGGCAGGACACAGGCTTGGAGTTCAAAGCCAGAGAGACTGAAGCAAGTACAAACTGAGAATCTTTCTGTGTGGCAAAACAAAATGGTTTGGGAGTGGAAGAAAGGCAAACTGAGATCTACCAGAAATGCCATGGGGAATTTGGATAGGGGCTTGTGGCTTGTTGAATTGTAGCTAGTGAGTCTGCAAAGGGGCATCAACACTGTGGGCATCAATGCCTATCAGCATCTGTCAGTGACAGTGACAAAACCATGCTGTAGTCTGGTTCTATTATATCATGAGAGGTTCAAGATTCTACCTGATTTTCTTGTTGTTTTGGTGGTCCCTCTAAATCACTTCAAGCTGTGGTTATTTAAAAGGACACTACAGTGTTTGGGCTGAACATTTTCTCATATTCTGGCTTTGTATATCAGAGCACACAGTTTCACGTGCTGTGTAGCGATCTGTCAGTAGCCAGTGCTTATTATATAATTAGTTTAAAATAGTGGTATTTCAGAAATAAAAGTGGATTAAGAGTGGTTCATAAAAAAAGGAAAAAAGCTTGCAGTTCCCAGATATTTCTACGGGAGTTCTCCAGGCATGGGATATGCCTGTGATGTTTTCACAGTAGTAGACAGCATCCTGGAATTTCAGGGAAAGTGTCCTCCAAAATTCTGTGTTTGCAGTTATCTGCAGATATTATGTCTGTTTTCAGAGAGAAATGGATATAGGTTAACCAAATCTTTTATGAAGAAGTTTTTGTTTGGGAACTGTAAGAAAACTCGCTTTTATATCAAAATGTAATTTATGCATAAAAGCAGATTGGCTTTTCACCTTCTTGATCCAGACCAAATTAAAGTGTTTCATCATTATAATGATTGGTGTAATGTAAGTAAAAGCTAAATATATTTTTCTTTCTCTCTTTTTTTTTTCCATGTGTGTACAGAAAAGATGAAAAGGAGTATGCACTGAAGCAAATTGAAGGTACAGGGATATCCATGTCGGCCTGTAGAGAGATTGCAGTAAGTGTACATAAACGGAAGTATTTTTACTGACATTATTACTCAACAGGTATTTTATTTTCCTAGAATTAAGTAACATAAAGATTATCCAAATGTTTTCTTCAAAGTATGCAAGCATGGAAGTTTATTCAGATCTGAGCCTTTTTAAGGAGCTTTTAAAATCATAATTTTCTTTTAGTTCTTTCCAGGTAATAGTAATGCCTCTTTCTGATATAACTTTGTTTCATCTTCTTTTATGTGTTGAGAGGGAAATAAATGTGTACTTCTAAATGAAGGCTTAGTTTAAAAAGGAATGTTTTTAAAATGACTTGAAAGAAGAAGATTCTGAAAGATTATAACTACCATCAGAAGTCCACTTACTAATAATGTATTTTATTTTAGACTAATGGTAGCTTGTTGTTCTTCAGTATCTGAGAACAGTTTGTTCTCCTCATTTCTTATTTGTTTTTTCAAGTACGGAGAAATTTCATAACAAAATGAAAACCAGCTTTAATTGTATTTTCATTACCTGCGTCTTCTATTACATACCTATCATTCCTTCAAATTTGGTAAAAATTAAGTGTTTGTATATGAAGGTAGAATTTGATCTTTAAATTTTTTTGTGTCTGAAAATGTGCATTACTGACAAAATGCTGGATACTGAGCAAAATTTTGTAATGCAAGTATTTATTGCATTGCAAAAGAAGTGCACTTGCTTGATTAAATATTTACCTTGTCTTAATTCTCTCACTATGCAGCCAGCTGTTGAAATGTATCTTAGCATTGTCTCTAAAGCTTTTTGTAGTCTGGCAGTGTTGCATTGAAATACAGCATTCAGATATGCAATGCAGTGTGAGGCATTAGAAAGTTATAATGTCCATGAACTGAACGAACGACTGGATTGTGTTTAGTGTAGTGTCCATGGTGATTCTGTATGAAGAGACTTAACAGATAAAACTGCTATCGTTTTAAAGTGTTTATCACTGTATGGTCAAGGTCACTTGTGGATTTGAGAGGTGGCTGCACTGCTGTCAGTCACTTCACACAGGATTTACCCAATGACCTTTTTTTGCTAGTATTTCTGCCTTTGGAGGAAATAGGAAGTCCTCTTTTAACATCAGTGCTAGATTATATTCTTGCTACTATGAAGTCGTTTTTGATAGTATTGAGGGATTTTTGTTTCTTGGATTCTTGTCCTTTGTTTAAATTGTACTGCTATGGAGATGTGTGGATTAGTCTGAAGGAGACTTTCCTGTGGTTATGGTAGCACTGTGGTATAGAGCTGGCTCTGTCTACCTGGACACAGCAATGTAAGGAAGGAGAGAGTGTCAAATTATGTTTTAACTCCCTTGATAAATCACTTTTTTTTTTTTTTTTTAATTAGTAAAGCTTTGTACAAAGGTCAGTACAGCTTGTGAATTTTGACATCTACTCTGTAAGTTACTTGACTACTTTCAGTGGTTCTTCTGGTAATTCTTCCTTGAGTTATACTTCACTCTTCTTCAAACCTTATTGTAAAACTCTGTAACCTGAGCTGATGCAGCACATTGGCATTTGCCTCAGTGAAATTTCAGGTCAAATACTAGAAGTGTGAAAAAAGTAAAGATGAAATAGTTGAAAAACAAATACAAAGCTTTTGTCATACAGAAACAGGCCAAAATCAAGTGCATTTTGTATAAAGAGAAACAGACTTGTAATTAATTCATCAATAGCTTATCTTGTATTTGAAGTATTATATAGGTGACAAAGAAGGTAATGTTTACTGATTAAATAAAGATTATCAGCCTGGACAGAGGCCATTTAAAAAATGTCATGAGTAGTTCTTTCAGCATTTAACCCTTCCCCAGATGCCCCAGCAGCAAAACAAACCCACATCCCACTTTGGAAGATGAGACAATGACAGGGGCACCAGTGTACCTGGTTCTGTATGTGCATGTTCAGAATATTTTTAATAGGTCTATAATCTGAAGACACTTGACAAAAGTGTCAAGAAATATATTGCTGAACTGAAAGGCATTCAGTTTTACAGTCCAAGACCATTTCATGCATCTTACTGCATAGATACCCATAATACGATCTGCTGGCTAACTTTCTCTAAAGGAAAAGGCAGATGACTCTTCTCTTCCAACATTACAAATCAAGTTGGCCAATTTTGCTTAGGACTTCAAAACCCATAAAGTTTCTCTTACCATTCTTCAATCATATGAGCTTTTTCAGGAAGGAGGTTTGTCAGTAAAAACAGCATATAGGCAGTTTTTCCTGTGGCAGGTGACTGTTGCTTTATTTCAACTGTAGGGTGATCCCTGCTAAAAGAATACTTATTTCAGCCAATTCTGTTGAATATGAAAGCATTAGAAAGGACTCTTTATACCTCAAAGAATTGTGTATGTGTGTAAAAACCTAATTAGTTCCCTGTAATTCAAGTGTGTTCTGAAGATAACTGAAATGCCAACTATTTATGTGTTCTTGTTATGAGGCAGATTATTGCTTGGCTTAAGCAACAGCATTTTTTGAAGAGCAGAGCTGTAAAATATGAATGAGAGTCGTGAAATACAGAGTTTCCATTTTTAGATGATTATTTAGTTAATGAATGTGACATTTCTTTCAGCTCAAGACTTGCATTAGCTTATTTTGGAACCTGAGGTTTGGTGAAAGGAAGACTTAAATTCTGCTGCTTTTGTGTTTTACATTATTTCCTTACCTTATCTAAGTAGCTTTTGTAGAACAAGAAGGGGAGACACAAGAAACAGACCAGAGGAGTATAATTTAAGGCTGTTTTTTAACTGTTGAATATCTTGGCCATCATCTGTTAAGAACCAATGGCTATGACTTTAAAAGTCTGCAAACAGGTAGAGGTAATGGAATTTGGTATGTGTTTATCAAAAAGCACCAGGGTAATACAGCTTTATCTGAGATTTCTTGTCCCAAAGGCTTCACTTCCTGTGACAGTACACCCGTGTTAACTCAAGGACTTTGGTTTTCACAGTAAAGAGACTATAAACTTCTAATTGTGGATTTTGGGAAAAGTTAATTCAGAAAAAAGAAAAGTAATAAGCCTTTTCTTAGTTGCCATTCACCAATCATGTAAGTTGTAAATATATGTATATATATCCTGTCCCTGAGCATGGAAGAACTTCAGTGCAATTGTTATTGGCTTATTTAGCCGGTATGATGAGGTTCAAGATCCTAAGCGAATGGAGTATGTCAAAAAGCAGAATCACAACCCTGGACTTTGGGAGAGCGGACTTGAACCTCTTCAGGTATCTGCTTAGAAATATTCTGTGAGATACAGCCCTGGAGAGAAGAGGGAAAACTTGTTGGTGTTCAAGGATCACCCTGTCCAAACTCAAGAAAGTTGCATCCCAGCAAGTGGGAAAGCAAGCACGGGCAACGGGCAAAAGCCTGCATGGATGGGCAAGGATCTCCTTATTGAACCTGGACATGAAATGGAATTATATATGAATTGGAAGCAGGGATAGGCAGAACAAGAGAAGTATAGACCTGCTGTTTGATCTTGCAAGAACAGGGGTTAGAAAAGCCAAGGCTGACATGGAGTTGAGTCTGGCAAGGGACCAGAAGGGCAACAAGAAAGGATTCTAAAAGTACATGAATATCAAAAGGAAGACTAAGGAATACATGAGCCTGCACAGCTGAATGGGAATAAATGGTATGGAAAAGGCCAAGGTACTCAATAATTTTTTGCTTCTGTGTTTACCGGTAAGTCCAGCCTTCAGGAGCCTGATGCTCTTGAGACCAGGGAGAAAGTTGAGGAAGGAAGACTTGCCTTGGTGGAGGAGGTCGAGGTTAGGGAGCACTCACAGTGGACATACACAAGTCTGTGGCACCTGATGAGTTGCACCTATAGGTGCTGGGAGCTGCTTGGATTTCATTAGGAGACTACACTCAGTTATCTTAGATAATGGTGAATGGAAGAGAGCAAGTGTCATTCCTGTTTCCAAGGAGGATCAGGGGAACTACAAGTTGGTCATCTACACCTTAGCTGCTGGGAGAGTGATGAAGGAAATCCTCATGGAAACCATTTCCAAACACATACAGGACAAGATGGTGATTAGAAGTAGTCAGCGTGGATTTTCAAAGGGAAAATAATCCTTAATCAACCTGTTCGTCTTGTACAATGAGATGTCTGGCTTGGTGAATGCTGGGGATTCTGTTTGACTTTGGTAAGGTTTTTAATGGTATCTTCCATAACATTCTCACAGAGCAGCTAACACAGTCTGCGGACAAAAATGATTTTACTAAAGGTTTTGAGTGAACCAGTGACTTGAATCTAGACTTAGATGTTCTTTGGTCAACTTCTGGTCCTTTCTAGCTTTTTTTTTTTGTACCCTCGCCAATGAGAACTTCCCTTCTTCCAAGGACAAATTACCAACTCTAGCCTTCTTCTCTGTAAATAGTGACCTTAATTCTAAACTTAATTCAGTTTTTCTCTATCAGGGTGGTTTTATAGCTCATTCCACAGCCTGAGCCAGGCTGTTGCAGATGATTTAAATGGGGAAAGCAGAGCCACAAACCAGCATTGCTACCCTAGTGTTTTTTAAGGAATGCCCTAAATTGATGCTGTTCTGCCCTATGTGAATGTTGAGTCTGGGTCCTGTAACCATTTTAGTTGCCACATCCTGTGCCTGTGTGCTGGTTGTTAGTGAAGGCTGCTCCTTCTGGGAGGCCTTGAAATGTTGCCAATGTGCTGTGGCACACTAGTGGGAGCATTAGTTGGTCTTTGTTGTTCAAACTTGCATTTATGGGTACGGGCTAAAATTAATTCAGACTATGTTAAATGAGTTATTGAAAGCTCAGTTGAACAATTTAGCATGCACAAATCATTCTCAGGCTGGTTGCCTACTCATGCAGTGTATGTTCCAAAGTACTACAGCATACAAATGTTTTGATTTCTGATGGTGGGCAAAGTTTTAGAAGCCTTACAGGTTGAATAATAGGTCTTTGTAACCTTTTTGTGTTTGTCAGCCATCTTTAAGGTGGCACCATCTCACTGTATTTACGTTCTTTTCTGCCTTGTTGCTGTTCATGGCCTTCCTTTCTGTGTGGGCAGTTCTTCTGGGTTTGGGTATGCTGTGATGTTGTGGTGCTGAAGCTGAGCCAAGGAAGTACAGCCAGACTTAGCATCTCCATCTTGAAGCACTTTGTGCCTTTGCCATGTGTTTCTCTCTGGTGCCATTGGCAGTGTGGCACAGGGACTCAAGGGGGCATATTGTGCCTTGCTGGTAGAGCTAGGAAAACTTACTTGCTTTTGCCTCTGTCAGGCGCTGCACATCATTTACAAGCTGCTCTCACCTTCCTGGCTGGAAACTGCTTAGTCAAATGAACTAAACATGAAGTTACTTGATTTGAGACTGTGGACCAGGCTGGCCTTACAACATCTTTGACTTGTCTTGGCATCTCATAGGAATGTGGAAAAAGTCAGCTGTACACGAATAATGATAACTTTTCAGTATTTATAAAACACTTAGAATTGTAATGCCGTAGGCTCCCTTCAAGTGAAGTTGCATAAAATTTCCTAGCAGGTACAAGTTCTGTGCTTTGCCTGTATTGACCCTCTCTTTGTCCGTGACTATCACAGCAGCTTGCAGTACTTGCTGCTGCGTAGACCTATGTAGACTTTGGTCCCTGCCTTTGTTGGAGATAAGGTTAAGTAAAAAAAGGCTTTAAAAAAGTCTGTGTACCTGAGTTCGTTTGCTGTAGGAGATTCCTTTTGAATGTCAGGACTTCTTTTCCCATGCCAAGACTGGATAAATGAGTAGAATATTTGGCAGTGTAAAATCTCCCCATAAATTCTCTACTACCTAATTAGAAAAGATTGTTTGTGGAAACTTTGAAACTCCAATCCCTCTTTCAATAGCTGGAGGTAGTGAAATAAGTGAAAAAAAAATTTTTTTTGAAGGGATTTTTATTAGAGAGCTAAGGCATGTGTTGGCTAGAAGTGTCTATGCATTGTGATTTTATGAGTATGAATCAGCTGGAAAAAGGTTTTTTGGTTCAGCTACATGACAACTTATGTTTTGCATACCATAGGAAGAATAAGAGCCTTCTGCATTACATGGTCTAATCTTGTATAATCTGTGTAATTTAAATGCTTTTTGTGTAAGGGTGTACTTAAATTCCTGCTTTGGTTATTCTTCAAAAGGGTTCTGTGGACATTTTTTGTCTTCTTTATTTTATTGCATCTGAAAGAACAATTAACTTCATTAAATAAAAAAGTACACAAGTAGTAAATATGTGGAATAAAACTATTTTTGTTTAATAAGTTAATGTTTTTATCAGCCCATAAATACACTGTACTGTTTATGAAAATAAAGCTTCACAGCTTGAAGTACGATTTTAAATCAAGTAATTGGACAAAAGTAGAGCATCATCTGAAGCAGCTAGTTGACTCCATTCTCTAACTACAACTATCTCCTTCAGCAATTTAACAACAAAAAAGAGCATGCAGAGGAGAAAGGAAAAGAGAAATGCTGCTTTAAGACTTCTAAAGGCAAAATTTGCAGCTTCTTTTTGTGGAGAGGTTACTTTTATTTTCTTGAAGTTGTGTTTCTGGTCAAAGCAGGAGAGCAATACCAATACATCTATGGCAAGTACATAAAAAAGAAGAGAAAGAAAGCTTTCACCCCATTCTAACATGGTATGAGCCGAAGAAACTTCTTTGTGAGTTTGATACTTGACATCAGGATATAATCCAAATTCCCAGTGCAGCTGACTAGGGAAAATAACTGTTCAGTGCTATTTAGGCTCAGTTATTTTCACTTTGAATTTGCTGTTTTCTTCAGATTCTGAATATTCTCAGAACACACAAATGCAAAACCAAATGATGGTGCCTTCAACAGAAATGAACAAAGAACCAAAGCCAAACGCTTTGGTTTTCAGATTAAGCTTTAGGCAGCAATGCACTGAAAGCAAATAGCTACTTTGTCACTCAGATAAAGAACAACAGAGTTGCAGGTAATGCAAAGAAGAGGTTTTTTAAGTACTTACTTGCCAAACTTAAATACTCCTTGCAAGATTGTGTATGTGTGTGCACAAATGAACATATATACTTACATGTTTTAAAGCTTCAGTTGGAATGTTTTGTAAATTTTGTGTTCTTTTCTGAATTTATCATAAACTTTCAGTTTTCTGTTTCTCATTCTTCTTTTCGCATTGCATATTTTCTTTATGTTCCTCCATTTGTCAAGTAAAATTAGTTTGTACATGTTTTCAGTTTATTCTGTGTGGAGTTGTAAAATTTTTTGAATTATATATTGACTTTGCATAACTAGCATGTCTCTAATGTAACATTACATGTGACTATTTTTATGCCTCAGGCTGAGAGGTGATGGCATGGGTTTTCAGAGGATGGATTCTTTTTAAGTTGGGACTCATGTCTTCAAATTCTGCTACTGAATTGTCCACGTAATTTAGAAACAGGCTCACATTTTCCTGTTCAGCCTTTCATAACTGATGTAGTAGCAGAAGCTCTTGTTGCCCTCAACATCCCTTGTAAGTGTCAAATCAAGGTGAGCTTCAGCTCTCCTGACACCATCCCTACATGCCTGGGCAATGCCTATAAACTCTTCCCATGTTGCCTGTCCCTGTTTGCACCTCTCTATACACTTGGATTTGAGCTCTGACAATCTACTTAGCCAAACAGGTCTCCTACTTGTATTTCTTAATAGACCTGCCAGTTTTCCTGAGCAACTTTGCTCTTCCAAGCTGCTTCCTGTGGCTACCTAGCAATTTCTTCAGTAAACTGAAGTATGCTCTCCTGAAGCTCCAGGTCTGTGCTCTGCTATGTGCTTTCTTCACTCAGGATCTTAGAATCCATAGGATGATGCAATATCTTGGGTTGGAGGGGACCTTAAAGATCATCTAGTTCCATCCTTCCTGCCATGGGCCAGGGATGCCACCACTAGATCAGTTTGCTCACGGCCCCATGCAACCTGGCCGTGAGCACTGCAAGGGATGGGGCATCCAGCTTCTCTGGGCAACCTGTTCTAGTTCCTCACCACCCTCTGAGTAAAGAACTTCTTCCTAACTTCTAAAAAATCTCTCCTCTCTTTTTTAATTTAAAATTCTTCTCCCTTGTCCTATCACTATCTGCCCATGTAAAAAAGTCACTCTCCTTTTTATAAGCCCCCTTTAAGTACTGGAAAGCCACAGAAGATCTCCCTGGAGCCTTCTCTATGCTGCATATCTTCAGGTGTACTAGCTGGTGGTTGCCACAACCAAAGCTACTTTGTCAAATCTCCAACCAGTTCTTCATTGTTTGAGAACAACTGTGTGCTACCATTATTGGCCCTTCCAGTCTGTGTATCAAGAAGTTGTTCCTGATAGCCTTGAAAATTAACTGTGTTCCTTGTTGCCCTTCCAGTGGGTGTCAGGGAGGTGAATGTCTTCTCATAAGAATGATGGCTTGTGGGTCAGAGACTTGTCTGAGTTGAATAGAAAACTTCACCCTATTCCCCATCCTTATCAGATGGTTCTGTAATGTACTCCCAACACAATGTCATCCTTACTGGTCTCTTTGGTGTCCCAGATCTGTAAACTGCCTGAAACTTCTTGGTTCCCATGGAGTTTGTGAGGCAGAAATTAAATACTATTAGTAGTGCCTAAACTGGATAAATTTAATATAGAACAGAGATGACTGGATTGCAAATGGATCATCACTGGAAAAAACATTCTAGGAATTGGATCAAATGTTGCTTTTTTCAATACATTATCTGGCATTATTTTCAGCCTTGTATAAGTGGATAGTGTTTTTAATCTGCAGTCATATTTTACTCTGCAAGTTTTTGTGTGCAAATTGTAGTCAGCTTTGTTATTGAAGGAAAAACGTCACCTTCTACTAAAACTTTATTCACTTAATTGAATTTCATTATGTTAACAGTTTCAGCGTGGCGTTTGTTTTCTGGTGAACCTCTGTGTGTCTATTTTTGTGGTAAACTGAACAGTAGCTTTATTTAAATACAGCTTTTACTGTACCCTACTAAGATTTTTCTTGTCTTTGTGATGATTTGAGACATTAATGTATGGGAGGTTTAAGATACAGGGAAACTTTCCTGTTTCCAAACTGTAGTTAACAACGTGAAGTGGATAGCCTGGTGTCTTCAGTTCTGTGATGTATCTTACAGTGTGATGCTGTTGCTTTGTTTGCATTTGGGTAAAAAAGGTGTGATCATCATAGCTTGTTCTCTGCTCCATTTGGCTGTCTAATTGGCAAAATGCTTCTGTCTTGTAGAAAGAGCATCGTGCTTGTGTTTCCTCTGTTACTGCAGTGTCAGGATGCTTCCTGGAACCTTCCTGTTGCCTGTATGTAGTGCATGTACTAAATTGTGGGTATGTGAATATGCCACAAGTATACTTGACCTTGAGCTTTTGCATATGCCACCACCTGAGTATACTGAAGTCAATGTAGTCCAGACAGGGTTTACTTCTGGAAAAAGTTTACTAGTTTTTTGAATATGTGGAATATTGAAAAAAGCTATCAGTAGAATTATTTTGATTGGAGGCAGTTATGAAATGGGAGATCTGCTGCCAGTTCTTGAAGACATTTGAGTTCCTGCCTTTCCTTTCTGTGCTAATGAACTTACCCCATCCCATGGCCCCTGCAGAGTTTATTTCTCAACTGTTATTGTCTTTCCATATTTTCACTTGCTTATTAGATTACTTTAGCTTCTTTTTTACCTCATTTGCTTTTTGTACTTTTTCCATTGCTTTCCTTTATCTCCAGATGTTTTTAATATTTACAGGCAATATATGGTATATATGGTTTTGTGTCTGCTAGTTCTATCTTGGATCCATTTTGATTTGATTTCTCTAAGCTCCTACCCTAAAAAAGCTTCTTATTACACTGATTAATGATCTCTCTCTGACCAAACTCCAAGGTTTGTTCAGTATCCTCATTTGCCTTATTATCTTTGCACTTCAGACTAAAAATTTTCGTCTTTCTTGACATGTTATATTTGTTATGTATTAGTGATTTTCTGCTTGCCTAGGTTTTACCTAGTCTGATTAATTTTTCTGAGTTTGGGTGATCCTTGCATCTTTAGTGGCCTAAAAAATACTTCACTCTTGCTAAACTGTCTTTTGTACTGTTGCACATTTGAAATTCACTGAACTTTGCTCAAAGCCTTGCAGTCAAAATAAGGAATTCTACTGTGATTTTGTGTTTTAATCATTTTCAGATATTGCCATTGTTCAGATTTTCAGTCTAAGGCCAGATGGATGATTTAATTTTTGCTTCTTTAATTTGCATCTCAAATCCAGACTATTTTCCAGCTTTTATTTTTTTAATCTTCAGTACTTCTAGAACTCATGCTTGCTTTTTTTTTTTTTTTTTTAACACAGATGAGCCTGGAAAACAGATCTGTGGTCCTGTCTCACTGGGGTTATTTTCATAAAATTACAGAATGATTTGGGTTGGGAGGGACCTTAAAGATCATCTAGTTTCAATTCCCCTGCGGTGGGTGGGGACATTCCTCTAGATCAGGTTGCTTCAAGCCCAGTCCAGCTTGGCCTTGAACACTGCCAGGGATGGGGCATCCACAACTTCTCTGGGCAACTTGTGCCAGTGTCTCAACCCCCCCCCCCCCCCCCCCACAATGGAGAATATCTTCCTATTATCTAATCTAACCCCACCCTTTTTCGGTATAAAGCCATTCACCCTTGTCCTTTGACTGCATGCTCTTGTGAAAAGCCCCTCTCCAACCTCAATGATTCTACAATTGCAGTTTCTGTGTCTGTTGGTCTTCCTTCACATGCACTTGGGAAAAAATAAATCCATCCATCTTGCTAAAGCATGCAAAGGAATTTGGTCATCGGGTGCACTTCATTGCTGTTGTTAACATTTTATCAATATTTATAGAATTGTGGTGAATTTAAGGCAACAAAAAGTATCTTCAAAGTTTAGTCTTCTGCTTCTCTCCTGAATTTGGCTGGAGGACATTAGTGAGTGCCAGTAAGGGATGAGTCCCTCTAGTGCTACAACAGCTCCAGTAATCCAAAGGGATGGCAGTGAAAGTGACTGTTTCTGCACTGCATTCAAGGGGACTGAGCTGGCAATTCTAGATTTGATAAGACTTGCTCTTGGAGTACTCGTAAGCTGCAGCATTTTCAGCTTGACAACTTGGCAGTCACAGTGGTGGAAACTGGCCGAATACAGAGCCTCAAAGTGACTGTTGCTTGGCCAAAGGACAGTGACACAGCTGTTGCTTTCAGTGCATGCGAAAGTGGGCCTGAGTGTATGTGATCCAGTAAATATGGGCTTAATGTTAAAAAGTCACAGCATTTGGCTGCATTAGCAGCGATAACGGAGCAGTGGGGAGAGCGACTGTGCAGTGTGACTTAGGCTGATACTGCCCTTTTATAGTGCATGATGCTCAGAAGGATTCTGTTGTCTAGGTAACAGGGTCTGCACTTCATTTCTTAAGAAAGATGGAACAGATGTTCCTGCAAGAAGCAACCAATTATCACCAGTGAGAGTATTGGCAGTATTTAAACTAATTGCTTTGTTGTTGCATACAGTCCGATTCATATGCTATGAATAGTAAAGAAAATTTAAAGGAAGGAATCTTCCTTGCATGGATTTTCCTGAATGAGGCTTTTTAAAAAATATTTGCAGTTTATAAAATAGCATTCATCCGTGTGCCTTTTCAGACTTCCATTTATCATTCTTTTTTCCTCCGTATCATTCAATCTTTTTTATTTGATATTTGTAGTGTCTCTTTCATGATCCACTGAGTCCCATTGTTCCATCACATCTGTCAGATCACATTAATTTATTTTGTTCATTTAAAATAACTAAAAATTTGAAGGCAGTGGCGTAAAAGGGTGCATGCAGTGGAGTAAGAGATGGAGGAGCTTTTCTAAGTGATGTAAATATTTTCTTAGATTGGATTGGATTTTTTTTTTTTTTTTTTTTTTTTTTTTATTTTTGGTGGCAAAATCCAAGCACAGCAACTCAGGTAGGGACTGTGTTATTAAAAGCTGGGGCAAAAGGAAGCCATATAGACAGGTGTATAAATGAAACTCCACCACGTGCTGCTTAAATAGGGACATAACTTGTGTGTGCTGAGATAAGCAGGTGGTGACAGTGGCAAGAAAGAGAGAAGAGCTGAAGGGGACAGTGTGGAACAAGGAGTGCCTGTGCCTTCTCACTGCAGCACTCATCAGCAGTGTGCCTTGTTTTTATGAGAAGCCGTGCTAAAGAAACTTGATGTATGGATTCAAGTGTTTGTTTTCTTTATGGATATGACTTTGTCACTCTGGGAGATTATTGTAGTCCTTACAGTATAAAATATGCTCCTGTCTTTTATTTTGGGGGAGGTGTGGGTGTAAATCTACCTTTTTTATACCTTTGGGATAAAAATCTGATGTTGGGTATGGAATAAGAAGAGGGCATTGGGACCAGATTCTCAGGGCACTGTTTGTGAGTCCTTAGTAAAGCTAACACATAACGTTATGCATTTTAGACAAAAGATCTGGCCCATTGCCTGAACTTTTCCATGCTTCTTGCCAAATATAAAAGGCAAATATTCTGTTTTTAGGTAGGGCATTGCAAAAACATGCTTTTTTGCCTTGGCAATAATAGGATAAAGGAAGAATCCTTGACCTGCTCTCTTTTTTTTTTTTTTTTCTTCTGATAAAGGACGTGCTGTTTTGATTTTTATCTAACTGTGGAAAATGTCATAATGAGTGGAAACAAAGTGCATGTTGCTCTTCTTAGATTATTTGGCTGAGTTACCCTATTGTATAGTAGTGACATGTTGATTGGGACAAAATGTCTTACTAAATTCAGTTATTTGAATAACCATTGTAAAATATTTGCAGTCTGAGTAGGAAAAAAAGTATTAATTCTCGGGGTTTTTAATCCTTTTTACCAGACTCCTTGCATGTAACTTGTAATCTTTTACTTGTCATCCTTCTTCTGACTCCTGGCTTTTCAAACATTGTCTCTAATTTCTATTACAAACCTTTTCTTTATTGTACAGTTTCTTCTTTCTATAGTATCCTTCATATTCTGTTGCTTAGACCTCTTTATGATATCTGCTATGTAAGTATTCACAACTTCTCATTTGTGACTTCATTCCTGCTTGCTTTTCTTCTGTTGATACAGTTTTTGATTCTCCTGCATTTTCCTATTTTATCACAGGGTCTGTCAGCAGCAATATTTACTACTTTGATGCTTGTTTTGTATTCTAGACTGCTTATAATAAAATCTTAGTCACCTTCTGCAGATTTTTCACCTGCTTTCATGAGAGTTTTCTCCATTTTTGCAGTTTAATTGTATCACATATTGCCAGTCCCAGGTTCTTCTCATCACCCTTGACATATACTTTGAGCCTTCCCTTTCTTCTGCCACCCCTTTTCATACAAATCATTCCGACTGATTTTATTTCTGAAAGTCATGCTCAAAGAATAAAAGAATTTGACAAGGACTGTATCTTTTTCCATTTTCTATCCTTGGAAATTGAAGCTTCTTCTTTATGCCCCGTCTTTTCCCTGCACTGGTTCATTTCCCTTATGTCTCATTTTTTCTTCATTTTTTTGACTTTCTACTCACAACGCAGCCTGCCATCTTAAGTAACCTCACTGTCATGGGAACTAATGCTTAAAAGAGGAGAACAAGAGGACACTTTTGCCAGAGGGTTGATGGGCCTCTGGACTTTGTGCCAAGGTTAGGGGGAGCATTTGCTGTGTTGGACACATTTTTGTGCGTCTCTCCTCCCTTGACATTTTCTGTATTTGCCCTTTGCTTTCCCTTCCACTGCTCTTTCCCTGTGTTCTTCCTACATAGTTCATTCCTTTTTACACTCTTTCTCCCATATCCCATTTCCTCACCTCACCATTTTTTCTGTCTTCAGCTTTGCTGGTGTCCCCTGCTTTTTTTTCTCCTCCCCCTCTTCCCTGCTGTTTCCACAGCCAGTTGCATTCCTCATCACTGATATACCATTGTAGTCCAGGTATCCTCTTACCATGGTCTGGCATCTTTCTCAAAGGTCTTGCAGTTATCCTCACTTCTGATTCCAGCTCTGCCATTTCTCCTGCTAAGTGTTGCTGAGCAGAGCAGCTGGTAAGATGCACCTGTGTCCCTCTGCTCCTCATGGCTGCCATGCTAATTTCCTTCTCGCTGGGATGGTTCTCCTGACCAGCTTTTCCTTCACCTTCTTCCTGCCTCTCATTCTGGAGTGAGTTTCATGCCCATTGCCCCAGAAGAAGTCAGCCTTGTCCTCAGGAGCTGAATTAAGCAGGGGAAAATGAGGGACACTCTCCTTTGTTTTAGTGCCAGAGCTGTCTCTGACCTGCATCATTTAATAGCTCTAAAGGTCTTTCTACAGAGTATGCTCAAATAGTTTTGTTCTTTTTTTCCCAAGGGAAAATGAAGCACCCGGTGGCAGTTTGATGATAAAAAATTGCTTAGCCTGCTTTTGTTTCTTTGCTAACCTGTGCAGAAGTGCAAAAGATCTCATAATACTTTGCAGCTTGTATAATAAAATTATGTTTATGTCTATCATCACTGAATTTTAATGTAATGGAAATGGGAGAGAAGCTATCCTACCTATTTACAGACAGCAGTGGCTTCTTGAATGATCATTACTTCAGTGCAAGTTGATGGTTGGGAGACAGTCTTTATCACTCTTCTTCTGTAAAGAGCTCCAAGATTAGGATCAGTCAAAAATGCAAATTCAAAGTCACTAGAATGATTTTTTTTTTCTTTTTTTTTTTTTTTTTTTTTCCCCAGTGAGTTTCTTAAGTCAAGACCTGAGAGCAAATCAGGTTTGGTCAACCACTTAAATCCCTGGTGTGTTCAGATGATGAGTGTCTTTGTGCTATCCTGATCTCTTTCCACTTTGGAAAGGATACAGTAGCACTAGTAAAGGTAGAGAGAAGGGGAATCAAAAAAGTTGGTGATACAGAACTACTTCTGTATGAACAGAGACAAAATAGACCGGGAATCTGTGGGCTGGAAGGGAGGGAAGCTGAAGGAAGATGTGAGAGGTCTAAAATGACAGACTTAGATGGGAAAGTTAATTATGGAATTGTTATTCAGTGTTTATCTGAATAGAACTAAGGCAACTGAAGGAACACATCAATCTCTGGTTCTTAAATCCCTGATCCGGTGAGTTGCTGGAAGCTGACTGCTCATACCACAAAAGGCTTGTACCGTCTGTGCACTGCTCAGCCTGTTTTCCTGAGATGTTTGTCTCAGCTACATCAGGGGTAGAATAGCAAGCAGACTTTAAATGAGTCTTGAGTCTGAATCAAGTACTGCAGCTCTGACTTCTTGACTAGGGATGCACATGTATTTTGTGTTTTTATTGCAGTGGTGTTCTTATAAATGGCTAAATAATTTATGTGAACAATCAGGTCTTCACTAGTGCCCAGACTAAAAAATTAGAAGCAGTAAACATGCAGGAGGCTTGCTGTATTCTTAGAGGGTCATGGCATCATTGTGTAAGAAAGTTACCTAACTTTGGAAAGATGTACTTCTTTTTCTTCAGGCAGTCCAAAGTTGTCATTTCAGAAGGAAGATGCACATAAATGAATGCTGTCATTTTGGCTGGGATTAGAAAAATGTTATTTGCTGCTGCTAATTGCATGCTTAATGAGATATTGGGAGAGTTCTCTTGCGGGTCTTGAGAGTCTTGAGAGACTTCCAGTTACTTCTTTCTGCATAACATCTGGGGCAGTCTCTTCAGTCAGTTCTCAGGAAGAAAGTCTAATGTGAGTGTTTGTGGTATGTTGTTTTCAGGGCCACATGGCTTTTGCTGCCTTGGGCAAAAAGTCAGTTCACTGCCCATTTGCTTGCAGTCACAGTTACTTTAGAGAAGGATTATATTCAGTGGAAGGTAAATGCATAGTGCCACATACTTAACCTCTTATGATGGTAAATATTAACCAGTTACTAATTTCTTCATCTAATAACAACCTACTAAACCTACTACAACATCTAATAACAAACTACTGTTGCTTCCAAAGCTCTCTTACAAAACTGATGTTGTTCTGAGTCTTTATGGGTTACTGTAAGACCATATTTACCATACCATTTTTATTTCTTTGCTTACCAAATTTGGAAACTTGCATTCAGCCACCTTTTGAGCCTTCCCAAACTGCATTGGTCCTTATTGAGGGAAGTATGATTTTGCTGCATTCATTGTCTCAGTAAAGGATTTTTAATATTTAATAGAAGCATGAGGAAATAGCAGGCTTTAGATTACAAACTGACTTTTTTATCCAGTTGCAGTCTGATCCTGAGAGTATGAGAGGAATCTTGTGGTAGGCGTTTAATGACTTGGGAGACTGCCAGTGAACATCTTGTTTTAGCTTGCTTCACACATTAGATTTGTCTAACGTGTGACTAAAAATTGCAGAAAATTTGGGTAAAAAGTGGAAACCTGTGAGCAAAAGTAGAACAAATTTAGCAGGTAATTGTGTTAATGAACACTTAAGAGCATTCTAGTGTTGTGCTTCCAGAGTGAAATGCTGAATTTTGTAAATAACTGTCAACAGACTAATTATTGAAATAATTCTTGAGTAAAAACTCTGAAAGAGTAATATTTCTAAATTAATCTTATCTGGAAACAGAATATAAAAAACCTGATCTATGTGCACAACTTTTGCTCTTTTAAACAAACCCAAGTTAATAAAAGGAAGTTAAAACCCCAAAATAATACATTATCTCCTCCCGTCTGCAGGCACGTTTCTCATTTGGAGCATGGTATTAGACTCAATTTACACTTGCAACTACAGGCTTGTGTATTAGCTTGTTTAAGTAGAGGTAAAACATCTAAGACATTAAAGCACATCAGTTTTGAAGTATATCAAAGTTTAATGGATGCTATCATTCAGAACTAAAGCAGCTGTAACTTGATTCCCATAAGGAGCAGAGGTTTAATATGCTTAATATGTTTTTAATTCGTACCTCTGATTTGATTTAATTTTCTATTTAAAGAAGACTGTAACTATAAGTTATGTATCTAAATGCCTGCATCTCAGTCTCAAGTAAGTAGAATGAGTACATATAAAGCATAACCATTAGGGTGGGGGGGGGAGGGAGTTGTATTTTTTTTTTTTTTCTTTTTTCTTCTCCCACATTACCTATATGAAACTAGTATTTTCTTTTAATCCTTAAATGCTAAAATACATACAGTTTATCACATAGTAGCATCATGGAAAACTTAATGTGGTCTACAAGACTGTGTTACTCCTCCATCAAAAATCTGCTGTTTCTGTGATTCAGCATCATGGAAATAGTATGTAACAGAATTGTATCCTGGCTGGAGGTTGCTGTTTTGTTGCTGGATCAACCTTCTCGTTTGGTCCAGATTGGGGCATAGGCACCTGATTTAGCTTCGTTTGAGTTTCTCAGAGCATGGACTTTTATGCTGGCTTTAGGCAGATGTGTCCTGATACTGGCCATGACAGGGTTGGTTAATTTTTGCAGGAGTACCTCATGCCATTTTCCAGGAAAGGGGGAAAGGGTCCCTTTTGGGTCTGGGTGAGGAGGTCATGTGTTGTCAGACTTCTGTGATGTGGTGTCGAGCATTTGCATATGAATCATTCACCTCTCTTGCACACACTTTTGTTATTAGTATTGTTGCCACTTACTGTTCTTCTTCTTACCTCGTTGCTGTTTCCAGTAAATTGTTCTTGTCTCAAGCTGTGATCTTTGCCTTTTGTACCTTCAATTCTCTCCAGCCCTTCAGAGGGCATGGGGAAGAGGGAGGAGTGAGTGAGTGACACATGGTGGGAACACTAAATTGGAAAATACCATTCCTAAACCACTACACAGGATAGCTGATACCTGATCAGTACCTGGACACAAAGTTAAGCTAAGTTAGTTGTTTTTTTCCAAACAGTTTTTGAATCACAGGAGTGTTGTGTTAATACTTTGTATTATCAGAAGAGTGCCTTCTTCATATGCTATTGGAAATGATAAATTATTGTTAGACTGTTGTCGCATTGTAACACTTGATTTATATTCCTGTATATTTCTGTACCAGAGAAATAATTGCCTGCAAGTTGAGAACTTGGATGTGACAGTAGTCAGTAGCAGCACGCCTGATCTTGAATAATACACCAAGTCCTTTTACAAAGCAGGGGTAGATGTAAATTCTGAAGTTGGATTTGTTATTTGCAGCATGCACACTTGAGAAGCTGCTTTTTTGGCTCTTTCCTGGGGAAGGACTGGGATACCTTCCATGAGGCTGTAGGGAGTCACCTCTTTTTACCTGGAATATTGTCCTGAAGTGCTTGAGCTGTGTCTTTCCAGGCGTTGTGCCCCTTGTGTTCAGCAGGTCAGAGCAGTGAAGAGGACTGCTTCAGCTTTGCCCCTTGGTGGGAGTGCTTTGGTTGTTGAGCTGTGAGATTGAGAGGAGATGCTGGCAGTCTCACAACCACTTTATTGTGGAGCCAAATCCATTATGTATCATCTGAGAAAACCCCTCATGCATTGAATTTTACAGGTGGTTTTGGCAGAGTTTGGATCTTGGGTATACGTGTTGGATCACACTTGATGCACTCTGGTTCTAGCAAATGCAGGAAATTTTCATACCATAGGATAGAGAACTTCAGGATCAGAAGTAGTGTCACAGAATTGTGCTTTTCTCTGAGCCCAACAAACATGTTTACCAAGTTGGGAGGCTGGTTATTGTCACTGTTCAGATACAAGAAGTTGTTGGGTGGAAGGTTTTTCAAGATCTAGATTTTTTTTGTTTTTAATGGTAACTTCAAATAGCTTGTTTCACAATTTGTGTTTATACAGTTTGTACTGTATAAAATGTGGAAAATGGCAAAGAAAAAAATTGCTTTAATAATAAAAACATTAATCAAAAAGTCAGTTAAGTAGAGGAGATAAGTAAACTTTAGGACTAAAGGGGAAAAATGGACTGTAAAAATATTATCTTTGCAGGATAGTATTGCAATCCCTGTCCAAGATTTTGCATAGGTTAGAAATTTATTACCTTTTGAGAGATGCGTCACTGTGGTGCCATAATTAACTGAGGTTAGAAAAACATGCTTTTTGGCTGCTCTTTGCTAAAGCATTGTTTCTCTTACTCTGGTTTATATGACATTTATCTTTCTGAAGTCTTCTTGAGAGGAAAATCTACTTTGAAAAATGGATGATCAGAATCAATGTCTACTCATCTTATTTGCCCTTCTGTGAGAGTTTTAGAACACCTCAGTTGCCATCACTGTTATTTTATTATTATTATTTATTATTATTATTAATTCACTGTGAGGCACAGTGCTAGAGCAAGGTGATAACTGGTTGCCAGGAATTCAGAAAAGTGTGGAAATGTTAGAATAAGACCTGCAAGAAAAAACTAGTTGCAGTTTAAAACTCCAGGCTGAATGTGTAAGTTCAGGGCTTGGTGTGATGCTACTTGTGAATTTCAAAAATGTATTAGCAAAGTGATGCATTGTATACCCTCTGCCCCATTGTAACATTTTAATATAGCTTTAGATTTAAGAGTTTTTGTTAGTTTGATGGGAAATTTCTTTATCCTCTCAGTAACAGAAGAAATTTCTAGTCAACCTAGAAGCAAATTCAGGGTATCTTAAAATCTTCAGAAAGGACAAGCATTTGCTTTTACTTTTCAGTAAATTACTTTCTAGAGATGTTTTCAGTTTAGTTGTTGATATTACTGAGTGGTAGGATATTCTTTTATTGTAGGCCGAATAAGGAGAACAATCTCTGTAGAGAAAGACAGAGCTTTAACTTATCTATACCTTTCATTTGGGAGGAAAATGGTTATTGCTAAATCTCTGCCAGACTCACCAAAATTAAATACACAGTTCTCTTTAACAGAAGAGAGAGTGTAGAATTCAATTGTCCTAAAGGAGATGAGGTTTCCTTTAGGAAGATGCCCAAATTCAATAATAATTCAGATTTATTTTGTAGAAAATATATGAAAATTAATTATCTCTTTAATATATGCACTGGAGTGAAGTTGATATTGTGTGATCTTAATGTCAGCATTTCTTTATATAGCTGTATTAAAAATTAAGGAATTTCTTGCTTTGAAAGTAAATTTACAGTAGTCCTTTCTCTAAGTTTCTCTTAAGTTATTAAGAAGTCTGTGCTATGGTATATGATACTGGTAAGTAAGAAATGGAAAGAATTCTTATACTTGTATTTCTGCCCATGTGCTTCAAGACAAATGCCAAAGATAATTTTTTTTTTCTGAGAACCTCAAGAATTAAAAATGCAGTTACCCTAGTTTCTGTTCCTTTAGTTTCGTTAAAATGCAATACTTAAAAGAAGTATTTTGCCAAGCTTTTGTTTCAGAATAATAGTGTTATTTAGCAATGCCAGACCATTTTCAGCTCCTGAAATGAAAATATTTATAGAATAAATACTTTCTTAATCCTTCTCATAGGAGGAGGGTGGGGCACATTTCTTCCTGTCCTGACGTTTGGCAGTTTACTGGCTAGATTCTGTTCGTTGTCTTCCTTTTTTTTTTAAAAACATACTTGATCGTTCTCTTCTGATAGTTTGGAGCCCTCACGGTTTGGGGACTGTGTGCTTTAAAGAGATGTAAGTGTGAAGAAAGAAGGTTGAGAAATGTGTAGCGCATACTTAGAGGGATCTTTCATAATGAAGGACTGCTTGGGATCTGGTGAAAATTGGATGCATGTGTAGGAGAATTAGAGGGAAGAAGAGAGTCTATGTGGACTCTGCTTGGAGCCTGTTTTGAAATATTTTAGCTTGTTAATTTTAATTTGGAGTGTATCTTGTAAACTCAGGCAGCACTCCTAGCAGTTAGTGTAAGAATGGCAGTTGTTAATTTTGGGCATTTTACTCTGCCTTCCCTACTTGATTTTGCATGCCAAAGGCTGTCCAAGGACAGGCCTTGCCAGACCGGTGTAAAAAGATTGTCCTTTCTGAAGCAGAGCTTAAGCTAATGCTTAAACTTTTACCTTTCTTTTTAGGTTCTTTGGATGGTTTCTTTTTTTGTCTGTATATATCTGTATATCTCCATGTCCATTTTTATGTTGCCTGCATCTTTTTGAGACCTCTTATAAGTGTCAGCCATGGACAACTTAAAGCTGGAAACAAACACTCCATACCTGCTTAGTTTGAAGGTATTACTATAAAGACTTCACTTATGGAGTTACTCTGTAATTTCTCCAAGTAGAAAAGGGAATCGAAACGGGAAAATCCCAAACTTCAGAATCAACTGGATCACTAAACAAAGCTGAATTTTGAGTAGTTTTCCCCTGTTTGAATTTGAATTCCCTTCTCTTTTCTTGGTAATTTCTCATCTTATCTTGATAACTTCAAGATCTGTAGCGCAGTTAGCAAAGGATTGTTCTTACATGTTTAATAAAAGGAATTGCTGCCTGGTTGTTGGGGTTTTTCTTTTTGTTTATGTGGGGTTTTTTTGTTTTGTTTTGGGGTTTTTTTGGGGGGTTTTTTGGTTTTTTTTTGAAAGGCCCATGTATACCTCCCTGAGGGAAAAGCTGCAGCATGAGCTCAATGTGATAATAGGCAGCAGAGGGTCTATGTGGAAAGGATAATATTAATAACACGGAGGACAGTATCTAGTATTTAATAACATCTAAACCAGCTGGAATTTTAAAAGACCTTCTGAAGAAGTAAAATTATGATCTTTATGTTCCTTTGAAAAGCCCAGCTTCAATTAAAAAACAACTTCAGTGACCCTAGAGGCTTTGAATAGGTTCATCACACAAGAGACAGCTTTAAAATTCTATAATGTGCAATTGCTTTTAGGAGCAATCAGCCTCATACTTTGGTTTTTCCTGTGATTTCTTGTGATCCACATTTCCGCCATTTTTGTTCTAACCTTGAAAATGGTTGAATGCAGTAGAGTGTGCATTTCCATCAAAGAAACTACCAGCACTGTTCCAGATCAGTTGAAGTACATAGATCAAGATTGAAGTAAACTATGTGAAAGGTAGGTACACCTCTTAGATGAGATTGCCCTCTGAGTAAATTTCTGAAGGTGGTTATGGGTTTTGTCATCACTGACACAGAAATACACGTTTGCTGCAAGATTTACTAGTGTCAGTAGTGAGAGCACTGTTTGTTTTCTCTAATTCTTCTTAGGTTTCCTTCACAGCAAGATGAAAGTGTCCGTCCTCACCCTGCTTTTGTAAGTGGTAGCTAGAAAGCGTTATCTATTCTGTGGCATAAAGGTGTTTCTGTGCAAGATTTATTTCCTTGAGGAATGTACTGTTTGACTTGTTTTTAAGTGTGCGAAATGCCTTCATAATTGATTACGTTGTTTGTATTGGTAAAACTGCAACTCTTCTACCATTCACAGAAGTTGTCTATCTCTTTGGGGGGGAAAAGGGAGAATTTTACATACCTCAAAAGAGCGAGAGACTTCCTAGTTGCTAGTCTGCTTCTTGTGAAAGGAACTTGCATTATATGGTGATAGATGATTTGCAGGCTCAGTTCAAGCATTTAAACCAAATTGCTGTAGGAGCTTGCTGTCAATCATCTTTTCCATCTGCTGGAGATGATCAGTAAAACCTCACTAAACCCATTTTTCATCATGGCTTCTACAAGAGCACATACAGCATAGACATCTATCTAGTGGCTGACTTACATCAAATTCATCAAGTAAAATTGTTTTCGAATGTTGATCAAGAAGCATATGAGATATACTATTTTCCCTGCTTGAGAAGCTATTCCTGAACCTTCCTGTTCATGAGATGCTATCTTGCAGGGTAATTTTATCTCTTACTAGCTGTCTTTCTGTTCTTCAGCCATGATTATCATCTAGTGTAATGATTTCTTTCATCATTGATGCTCACATCTTTGTATGTTAGTGGGTATCCATCTTATTTCCTTTCAATATTTGATCAGTTACAGTAATTGAGACTTCCCTGTTGAGAGATAGATTGTTTTGCTCCTTTGGTCACCCTTTGCCTCTTTGAGGGCAAGTTAATCTTTTGTGTGGGTGTGGAGGGGGAGGTGTTTGAGCAAAGAAACCGTATATAATATAAAAACTATATCACACAAGCCATTTATGTATTGCTATCAATACATCCCATTCTCTCCTGTAAAGACCCCAACTAGGATATCTAACACCAGAATTACCCTCTTAATTTTCTTCTTTGTTTTATGTCAGTCCAGTTCTACCAGTTGTCACTTGCACCTGATGAGTTTTCCATCTATAGTAGAAGTTCTTGGTTAGTTTTTAAGTGCATGAATACAGATTTTGTGCTGTTAATTTAATCACATTTCTGTTACTCTTTCTTAGCTCAGTCATCGAATAAAGTAGCATAAAAGATGATGCGTTGTCACATTCCTTTTCTTCCTTGGGAATGCTGCCTTTATTTAATCAGATAATTTCATTCATGCTTCTGATGTTGATACTAAGGTGGGTTTAATTAATAAACACAATACTTCTTCTTTGGTAACTTCCCAAATAGTTAATACATAGCTCTACTTTACCTTGAAATGTATCCCATTGTCAGCTGCTCTTTTAGGTAGTTTCTTGCTCACCTTGAACGTATTCCAGTTGTCATCTTTCCCATCTGATGAAGTATTTAAAACTATTATAAGATTGAAATTTGAACACAGATCTGCTTGTGTAGAAAATCAATTATCAGAGAAGAAAGTCAGGATAGTTTGTTTTTCACACATTTTTCTTTGTTCTCATTGTTTAAAAATTGGGTTTTTGTGTGCTTTGGATTCACAGGTCTCCAAATACCTTGTCTCCTTTGTGTCCCTTTTTTGAATGTATATGATGTATTTGCTAATCATCTGATACCACCTCTGAGTTTTGCTTGTGTGTGAGGCATTTCTATGCCTTCGTTCATTCTGTGATCAGTATCGTAACTATATTAAAACCTGAGGTAAAATATTTCAGATTTTTATTTTTGTCTTTTTTTTTTTTTTTTTTTTTTTTACGATATCCCACTTTTACTTGCTTAATCTTGCTTAATCTCCTTCTCTGGCTAGACAGCCTCTACTCTTTACTTGGATTTTCCATCCAAAGTCTACCTCAGCATGACTGCTGACACTTTACATTTCCAATGCTTCAAGCTTCTATACCAATGCTGTTGCCAACTTAACTTTTTCTTGGGCATCAGAGACTTTCCCTTCCCCTGCTATAGGAAACATTCACTTGAGAGGGAAATTCTCACAGTGTCCATCATAGAGAACTTACTATTCATCAGACAGTTGAAGAAATTACTTGAATATAGCAGATAGCCATATGGGAATCCTAGAAGCTGTTCCACGCTATTTGGGCTATCCAGAAGCATAATTTTAAACTTTAGGCTGTGGCATCAGCTAAGAGTGGCAGTAAGCAAAGATGTTTGTACAATTCTCTTGATAATAACTTTAATAATAATCATCATAATCTGTTTAGATGAAAGCCATTGTACAGGACAGGCAAAGTTGCACAGATGTTGACAGTTCACCATGAAGTCCTTCTCAGTGTCTTTCTATCTAAACTGCTTTGTGTGCTGCTACAAGAAAGAAATGTATTGTAACTGAGACACAGGTTTTTATTAGCATTTTACTTCAAGTTGGGTATGATGGAACTTCAATTTTAGAGGAACATCCGGCTAAAGTACTATTAAAATACGATGCTGTGTTCATTTAGTAATAAATTCTAGTAGTTGCAGATCATTTCTATGTTCAGGTTGTTATCTTGTAATACAAGATGTTGTCAAGTACACTGGAATCTTTCAATTACTAGGACTGTATATTGATTTCTTCCTTCTAAATTCAGGCTTAAATCAACCAATCTGACCAACAGTTTGTGTTTGTGGCTCATGCTCATCCCTTGTACCTTACATTATCATGTTTGACCTCCTCTAGTTGGTGTGGAGTACCACTGCAAGTCCAGCACAGCTGTAACAGAGCTCGCATTCTTGATGTGGTATGTTGGACTCCTACAGCCAACGTTTCCTTGGTCTGTCTTGCGCTGCTGAAGCAGTGGATGCTGTGGCACCCAGCCTTGACAGCCAGAATGTAACAAAGAACAAGTCTCACAAGGAGCTGCTGAGGGAACTGGGGTTGTCTGGCCTGGAGAAGAGGAGGTTCAGGGTTAGGGAAAGAAAGAAAAATAAGAAAACACTTCCTGCATGGTAAAAGAAACATTTAAATTATTTCATTTACTGGAAAGCTGGAATGCATTTAAGCAGCTATGATATTCTTTAGATTTCTTGCTTTGACAGATATCTGTATAGTCAAAAGATAATATAATTTAAAATCAGTATTTTTTTTTTAATTTCCCCTAAAATAAACATCTTGAGTCTTTTTCTGTAGGGTGAAAAAAGGGAAGATTGATTTTTCCCAAACGTGCCTTGGAACCTACTCCATTTACAATTTTGCCATTATAAATTGATTCTTGGCAATGTATATACTAGTGCTGCAGATGCAAGCAATTTTCAGATAAGACAGAAATGATCAATCATTCTTCTGACTACAGTGTGGAGAGGGGGGAAGAAAAAGTGATTCCATGGAAATTATGTTTTTGGGAGTACTGATTCCCAACTCCTTCTGAGACTGATTTGATCTGGCAGAAGGATGATTTCAGCAGCAGTGCTGGCTTTAATATGCTGTCTAATTAGTGATGAGACCTAGTTTTCTTTCTGGCAAGCAATAAATAAACTTGTGATTATTTCTGGATTACAGAATAGCAGTTGAAACAACCAGTAGGAAACCCATTTTGGTAAACTTTTCTTTGAAAACACCCTGATGTTCTGAGAACAACAGCCTTTGAACTTTTAAGGCAAGGGAGGTAGGGATCCAAAGCAAAAGAAAATTATTGGTAATAAAAAATTATGTGGTGATCAAGAACTCTGTTGTCCAGACAAAGAAATGGACCAGCTGTACAAGCTTCATTCTGGCATCCTCAAATCCTGATGTTCACCTTTGATAAGAAAACAGTTATATTTGTGTTTAATAACATCTTTTGAGAAAGATACTCGTGGTAAGCAGGATGAATAGGTGGGATGGGCAGCTCTGTGCTGAGCGTGGGACAGAGAAAGGTAGGTAGTGATGGGCAGCTGTGCTGGCAGAACAGCACAGCCACAGTGGCTGTGTATACCTGATTTTGATGTTTGGAAGATAATGTGCTGAATCAGTGGCATCTTTCTGGGGCCTGTTGTAGGATTACTTGTTTGCTATTTGACCTGTTTGGTGGTTTTGTTGCTGTGTTTGCTTTCTTAACAAGCACAGAAGTAACAAGAGCTTCTCTGTTTCTTTGCAGCTTTTACGAGAGTTGAAGCACCCAAACGTGATTGCATTGCAGAAGGTTTTCCTTTCTCACAGTGACAGAAAGGTTTGGCTGCTGTTTGATTATGCTGAGCATGATTTGTGGGTAAGTACAGATTTCCCTGAGTGTCTGAGACAGTGCAATAAGAGCTTGTTCATACTGATGTGTGTGTGCTGTACCTTCATATAGGCAGAGATGCATTAGTTTCTTGCTCTGCAATTAAGGGTCTAACTGAGATCCTGTTACTTTTACACTTTAAAGCCTGCCAAAGACTATGTAGAATTTTTTTTAAAATCAGGTTGGGTTTTGAAGTGAAAAGGATTTTCCTGCAAGCTTTAATTGGAGTTAAAGAAAGTATTCCTAAATTGAGATCTTCTAAAACTGTGTTTGGAAAAGTATTTAATACTTTTTTCCTGACATTTAGCACATGCACACAAAAGAGAAAAAGGAGAAGGACTGCTTTGATGAGTCCTCTCACTGAGATGCACTGCAAGTGACTAACATGCAATCATCTATATCCTAAACAGAGAATTTGTGACAGTATGAGTGGAAATAAAATAACAAGTAAGTAAACTAATTGGGCCTACTGATGGACTATAACTACATGGAAGAGGAGTAGAGACTTAGATGTTTGTTATTAAGTTTCCAGCAAAATATTATGTGATTTGGTTTAGTCTATTGTAGAGGTGGACATCAGTGACATTGTGACTTGAACTCAGATGCAAATACTCAAGCTCCACATCTGTTGATAAGATGTGAGTTGCTTGGACCTGGATTTGTGTTTAAACCTGAAAGATATCAAACACGAAGTGTAATCAGTATGTTTATGATTCCTTTGAAAATACTGGCAAGGAGAGGAAGTGGTAGTATAAATTCCAGTATTACTTTTGAAGGCTTCATTAATATAGATGTTGCTATTACAAATGTTAGTGACAAATTGCTCAATTTCTTCATACTTGGCTCTTGAGCTTGTAAATGACACAAAATTTTAATTGGACAGAAAGGAAACTTAGACCATTTAAAAGACACTTCCGGCTCAGAACAAGTAAAATCACGGTAATTTGTTCCCCTTCAAAAGCTTGAAAGATACTTAATTTTATTTCTCTTAAAGGCTAGCAGGTTTGTATTTTGAAAGTTTTCTTCATCAAAGTTCAGTGGACACTGAGAGTTTGTGTATTTCACATAACTGGTGGCAGTGATGATGAAGAGAAATGCATCAGCTTTGTATGATAGAATTTATGTCTGCATTAAATGAGTTTATTCATTTTATGGAACAGTCACAACAAACACATTTTACTGCTACATTTATTGCCATGTGTTTTAAACACCTTTCTTCCTAACCTTTTCCATTTGATTTTGCTTTGGGCGTGTGGTTTTTACACTACATAGTGATTTTTCACATGATTTAACAGCTTTAGAAGAAGAATCACTGCAATTTGATGTTCTTGCCACTCCTCCCATATGGCTGGGTATTGGATATAATCTCAGTGAAGTTAATTATTTTCTATTATTAAAGACTGAAATGTTTGTTACAATGAGGTACTTGATATGAACTGGTTTCCCACTTCCTAACTCTCTCTTACGTTTTTTTTTTTTCTATGGGACATGCTACACAAATCATTTCTCCTTTCCTGTATAATTGCCCATGTTTCCTCGCTTCTTAAGCCTTTGCCAGGAATTTTTTCCTCCCTTGCATAAAGTTGGCCATGTTCAAGGCCCTCTTGGTTCTGGCTTAACCTTGGTCCTCATTTCCTTTGCCGTCAGCACTTCCCAAGCATCGCTCTTAATTCCCCTTTTGTCTGTTTTGCTCACTCCCAACTTTGTGTCTTTTTCCACGCTGCCTCCTACACATGGAACAGCCTCCCAATTAACGTACGTAAAGATCCTTCACTATCCTCCTTCAAAAACCTCCTGAAAATCCACTTATTTTGTAACGCATTTCAGTAATACCAACCACTTGTCATTCTGTCTGTGTTGTGTTGTGTTTCGCATTTCCTGTGCTTTACAGCTTGTGCCCTTTCAACTCTATGGGGTAGAAATTGTAGTAGGGGTTTAGCACTTTTTTTTTATTGCTTAGCACCATGTGCTTCCCCAGCACTACATAAAGACAAGTAAGTCTATTCATCATGGATATATCCGTTTATAAGGATTTAAGTTTTGGAATTGAAGGTGTGCTGTCTCTAGAGAGATGTAGATTTCCAGAGACTAATGTTTTCTAGGTAGCTTAGAGTTACTTACCAAAATCAGTAAGTATGGAAACTGTCCTTCTGTTCAAAGCTGCCCAGCTTTAGTAACTCCTATTGGCTTCAATGAGAAGAATAAATGCTCATCACATTCAATCATTAGATTAATTAAAATCATTATATTTTTCATCTTCTGTACTGGGAACATTTGGCAAGAGATGAATAAAGTATATTAGATGCTATCTTATTCTGTTAATTTTCTAATACTGAAAAAAAAGTCCTGTTCTAAAGGGTTGGTGCTAATTAAACTTATTAAAAAGTTCTTCTATGGTGAGCAAGAACTTTTTTTTTTTTTTTACTTCTCATTTAATTCTCAAGAATGAAACTGCTCAGATCTGAAATTTTATGTTTAGGTAGTGCATACTTAATAATTTTCTGTAACTTCTGTTGATACCATTACCAAGGAATGTAGAAGCTATGCTAATTTGAACTACTTTAGGTAGGCATTGGTGAACACTGATTATACCGTCCTTGACTACAAACATAGTCATTGATATTAATAACTAAGCCTATTAAAGATACTTTCTTTCCTAAGTTGCATTATACAAAACAGTGCAAAGCCATTAGATTACCACAGAGAATATCTAAGAATTTAGGAATTCTTTTGACAAAATGATTTATAACTAGTTTCCTTTGATTACCAAAATTCTTGGTTTAATACTCAATGTCATTATGAATTTTCTTGGCTATTTGTCTCTGTCAAAGAGAACTGGTAAAGTTCTCAGTGTATAGGATGTTAATTTTTGACCTTAAAAATAAAGGGTTTTTTTAAATGCCAAAATTTTTGCTGTTTTGTCAGCAAAGGAATAACTTCTTTATCAATTGAACTTTCTTGTATGTCCTTATTTCACAATAGTCTTACACTTCTAGACAGTATACTGCTGTCCAGAACTTCCTGTGTAAAGCTAGTTCATTTAAAGACATTATTTAAGTTTATATCAAATGCTTTAAATGCATGATGATTACTAAAATGGACTTTAAGAAAAGTTTGATACAAATGAGATCTGTCCTGGAGGTGAATTGCTTGTTGTCAGTCTAGTTACTTTTAGCCACTGTAGAGGTTATAGTATTTAGAACTTTTCTTTTGTTCCCTTTTACAGCAGATTTTTAATATTGAAGTATTTTCTAAAGCACACATTTTTCGTACCATGGAAAAGCACACATTTGATGACTTCAATTCCATAGTCTCTCTACTTTAAGCAGGATTTTTGATTCTAAGCAACATTTTTGTTACACTTTTTTTTTTTTTTACTTTTGATATTGATAGATTATCTACCTTTCCTAGTTTTACAGAGTTAATTCTCAGACTCATTTAGTATGTTTGTATAACGTCAAATCTTTAAGATCATGTTTTCTGGAAATATATGTTGTAACTTAAATAAGAAGCTTCTGAATGGGTTTGATCTCATTCTGAAAAAGGGTTGACATTTTTATCATAGTAAAATGTGTTAAGTATGTTTTATAGCAATAAAAAACATTGCTGGTTCTGAATAAATAACTACATAAATAATTAACTATGATTTGATAATACTGAATGTGATAGTACATTCACTATCCAAGACCAGTTAAACCATGATCTGTGTATTCTTTTAGGTTTGGTTGAATGTTTCTCTCTTACTATTAGATTCCAGTGATCTCTAACAACTAAATGCCTAGCAGCAAATACTACTGAGAAACATGGAGTAAAATTAATCTTGGAATTATTGTTGGTAATAATAAAAATATATGGGCAGACTGGTTTTTTTAATAGGAAATACTTCTTATGTATTTATTCTGCTTTTAAAAAATGCAGGGTAGGGATTATTAGCATAGTCATGTGTACCTAAAAAGAATCATCAAATAATGGAAAGGAGAAAATAATCTTCCTACATGTGAATTTCATAACACTAGTTGACTCTTTTAAAAAGTCTATAAATAAATGTACTTAATTTCAGCTAACAACATTTTGAATAATCTTTTATAATAAATGAAATTGGGAGAGCGTTGCATACTGATTGTGCAATAAAACCGCATATTTGTTTAATGACATGAATATTGTCTAACTGCTCTGAGTTTAAACATATTCCTTAAATATGGTATAATCAGTTACAATTCTTTCTTCCACAGGCTTCAGTTTAGCTCTCAATCTTGAAGATAATTCAGATGCTAGTTGATGACAAATTTCTTTATATACATGAAATTACTTTTGTCAGTGCAGCAGTTTTATTTTTTTATCTTTTGAGTTTCTAAAGTCATGTCTACACTTTTGTTGTAATTCAGGTGATTCTTCATGCAGTCTTCTCTCTTGTATGCGTATTTACCAATATAGGATTCTGCTGGCTGGAAGAAGAATATAAGATTTGTCCAGACAGAAGGCAATGGACTGGCATAGGTCTTTATGGCATGATTGATTGGTTCCAAGTGAAATGGATGGGGGTTTTTGATCATCAAAGTGATGGTTGAATTTCTTGCAGAGGGCAGTGGTATTCCTTGCCCATAGCTGTTTGTCATATTCTCAGAACATACACTTGCTTTTTTCTGCCACACTTGTACAAATTTGAGGGCTGTTTGTGGATGCATTTTCTGTACCACAAAGTGTGAGAATTGGAGGAAACAACATGTAGGAGCAGGCCTCGAAACAAAGGCAAGGTGCAAAAGCATAAAATGTGTGAAAAATTGGTGTGAACAGAGTGGTGTGGTATGAATACTTTGTGTTTCACTTACATGTATACTGAAAGGGTAGCTGAATTCTGATGATTTTTATTAACATTGTATAGTTATTTTGACATATTTAGGACTGAAAGATATTCGAGACCTAGAAAGACCCTGGCAAAACTTAGGAAAATTATACAGGATCTGTTCATGCCTGTTCTGTGTTTCAGAGCTTAGATATTTAAAGCAAACTGGCATTAGCAAAAGTTGGCATGTTAAATTTCTTTACTAAAAATGTTCACCTCTTGTCACTTGGAGTAGGATCTTTAGTTAGGCAGTTTGGTTAATGACATTTTAACTTGATGATGGCCATGCACTGATGTCATTTAGAGGGAACAAGCATGCATTTTTCCTCTCCTCTTTTGAAGGACAATTTATGGTCATTGCTGTAATGTTTCCAAAATTGGAAACTAAAGTGATCTCTCTAGAAGTACTTCTACCCACTTCTGTTTTGATTTTATTTTACTTGTGATAAGTAAATTTACAAATTTTTCTTAATTTCTAAAACTGTGGTGTCTGAAATGAGTTATAAATGTAGGCATATGAAACTATGATTTATGTTTGGAACAGCAAACAAATGTTACTTGGGTTCATTGGGTCTTTGCTTTCTCTTTTTGAAAATCATGGAAACAATGCTTGTTTATTTTTTATACCACCTTAAGATTTTTATTTGATTTCTTTTAAAATGCTTTACATTTAAAGTAAACATAGTAATTTGAAGTAATTTTGTGTTTAAAATGAGACTGGAAGCCATATAGTATGAACCTTCCTCTTGACCTTGGTACCGATTCAACATGTAGCCAAGCTTCTCTCTCTTCAATATTAAAATGTAACTTTACTTTTTATTGGCACACTGACATAATTCTGTTTTATTCTGAAAGGCTGGATTAGGGATTGGATAGAATGCAGGGTTTTTGCTGAAGGGAGTGCAAGCAGTTTGCTTCAGCTGAGAGAGGCATCTGTGTTGGCATGATTGCATTTCAGTTTGATGGAGATGCATGTAACTTTCAACAAGCATTGCCTTAAGCAGTAGAACTCAAGCAGTCAGGTTTTCTAGAGGCTTGTGTCTAGGGATTATCTCGTGTGTTGAGGGGGGAGCTCACACTGTAACTTCATTTAGTCAGACATGCATAAAATCTCTCCATTAGCTGGCTTCCTACTTTTGTGATAAGTTTCTAGGTCTGACTTGTTTCTTTGTTTTAACCTCTGTCATACTGAACAGCAGCTCTTGGAATTGGGAATGGGATGACACAAACACAGACTTGGAAGCAGACTAAAATTAGGATTTTACTGAATGTTTATTTAACTTCTGGGTAAATCCTAGGGATTTGAATTTGCTCTGTATTGTTATGCATTATGTTTGCTTTGTTTATGGTGGAGAATTTAGAAAATGCACATAGTTCTTTCAACTTTCAAACCAATTTTAATGCATGAGGTAACATAGAAGAAGGCAGGCAAACTCCTAGATTGAGTATTGTTTCATCATTTTATTTCCAAATGTCTAGTTCAGTTTCTCCTCTTCATTTTTTGTCATTTATATGGTCTTGCCTTTTCAAGAGCTAAGATGGTCTTACTGCAATAATGTGGTTTATCCAGTTTTCCTTGCAATTGTATTACATTTTTTGAAGTTGAAAATTGGGAATAAGCAGTTAGTAAGTAAAACCAATAGTCCCAGAGATTGCAAACAGAAACGTATAGCTTCCTTACTTTTCTAGACTGCTAATGAATGTGTACTTTAATGTTGGTCAGTGAAGTATTAATTTAATTTAGAATAAAGACTTATAAACACTTCTACAAAGTTGCTGTCTTGTTTAAATTAAAAACAAAATATGTACAAGCAGTAGAAAATTTTTTACATTATGTTTATATTTTATAGTGAATACCTAATTGACTCACATCATTTTTGGGATCCAGTCAGTGGCAGCATGTTTTTAAGATTTAGGAATCAGAAACACCGATGCAGAGAAGGGGAAAATGACTTGGCTAATTTTGCTGAATAGATTTCAGTATTGCTTGGAGTTCTATTCACCTCTTATGACATGTGTTCTTCTTTCATTTTGAAGGATTTTAGATATATCAGAAGAGGGTCTGCATCTGCAGTGTTCTAATGAACTAATTAAAATGAATTTATGTCTGCATAACACTGTGGATGTGTTTCTGTTCTGTAGCATGTGACTGGTAGTGTGGATTGACAATTAAGGCATCCCTCATTAATTTTGCTGAATGAGTCTGGGTGTTTTCCAGCTTTTCTGGCCAGGTGATGTATCAGTATATGTGACTTACCTTTAGGGAGTTGCAGCGAAAAAGGACATGGGGAGTGCTGAAGCTTTTTGACCCTTTGCTTATTGTCTTGTTACAAACATGCCTCTGACTTGCTTGGGTTGTGGAAGTCCCCATGTTTTGTTCTCAATGGTTGTCCATTAAGGGTAAGATTCAGCAAAGAATTTGAGTATACCTGAAGGTTAGGATCTGCAGTGTCCAACTTCACCTCATGCTTCCTAGAGAGAGAGGCAGAATGTGCTTCATACCTGTCATGGTTCAGATTTATACCCTCAACTCACAGGACAGTCTTGATTCTGTGCTATTCAGCAAAAAGATTTATTCAATGAGAGAAGTCTAGTTTTAAAGCCTAGTGGTTAGGTCAGTTATCTGGGAAATGGGAAATGCAGGCTGTAATTCCTGTAAATTATCCCATACCTTTATTAGGTCTAAGATTCTGGCTGTTATGTGCTGTACTTGAAGCTGCACTTTGGGACTCTTCAGGCAGTGAAGCTAGTAAAGAGTGCCTCCTCCACTTGCATAGTGCACTTACGTATAAAGAGCATCCTAGTTTGTGTTGGTACCTGTATCTGTTTCTACACCTGAGGTCTTGGATTTAGACTCTTAAATATTAAATGTTTTGACATGTAAGGAGCACGTCTCCCTGCCATAGCTGAAGTCAGCACAATTGTTCAAGTTAAAAAGTTCCTTTAGCATTGTTGTACTGCTGTGGCATCCTTTGCTTTGAAGCTTACTGTACACCTAATCTGCCAGATCACCAAAACTTTTGTCCTGTTATTTTCTGATTTGATGCTCTTTTCTATCTATATTTTTTTTTCTTATTTAATTTGAGGTATGGTTTCTCCACAACAGTGGTAGGGGCATATACATGTATTTCTGAAAATACAAAGAAATAAGAGAGAGTTTAGGCTTGCTGCCTCCAGTGGAAGAGATGATGTTCAGCAACAGCACCTGTTTGCTCTTCTGTTTCTTAGATGGACACTGCCATTAGAATTGCTGCTTAGTGTTTGTTAAATGTGTTGGTCTTTCTTTATATGAAATTGGATGAACTATTTCTTTTTAGAAAACTTCTCACTGTAGGACTTGGTCACAAACACTGTGGATTCATTCCAATGTCATGGGCCAAATCCAGCTTTTCAGTTGCCTATACTACTTGGCCCTGCAATGTATTTTTAGCTTTTGTTCTGTTCTCTAAACTGTGATATTTGTGGTCTTTTGGATATAAACTTCTGTAGAGTAAGCTGGCAGGTTTTATTTGCGTTTGCAGGAAATTGGATTTTATCTAGTGGTGATATTGCTTGCTTCGAGCAAAACTATCTGTTTTAATTCACTTCTGCAATTCAATAACCCTTTCAAGAAAGGAGCTTGTTTCCTTAGCCTTTCTGACTGGGAGCCACATGGGAGGGCAGGGACAGAAATCCAATGGCATCAACCTGGTGCTGTCTCAGTCCCAACCTCCAGAGGTACCAGAGCAGCTGAGGCAGGGCCAGAGGCACAGCCACGTGTGTTTTTCCTCTTCAACACATCTGTGGTTAACTGTGTCCCGTTCTGTCTCATGAGACTCTCTTTCAGTTTCATTTTCTCTGTGCCTGAGGACTAATGTTTCGTGTGGATAGTAGTCAGTTTTTAAATGGGTGTAGAAATCCCTTCTAGTGATTACATACACCTTGAAAAAGGGCAGGACTGGATTTATGGGTCTCTGTGTATGACCTTTGCCTGTTGGTCGCTCTGTATTTTTTCATCTCCTGTATTAATGAATATATTAATTTGTGAGTTTATGGTATCATTACTGCTTTATAAATTATATTGTAATTACACATGAAGGTCACTATCCAATGAGCATTGTGTGGTACTAGGGACTCCTAGTTGAAGTTATGAGACAGAATCTTGTGACATCACAAGAAAAAATTTTCTAAGGAAATCATCCCTTAAAGCATTTCATTACAGTTTCCAGAGTGATTGCACAACTAAAGGATTGGGTACTAAGAGCTTGTCTTGTTTACTGATCCTCATGAGTATATTAAAAACTGACAATCCTGTAAATTTCTACTGTTTTTAAATACACAGCCGTAAATACTGTACATTTAGTAGTGGAAGACTCTGTGGAAACATTGTTGATAGGGAGTAAGCAGGCTGTTCTGATTTATTTGTGGTTTTCTGCCTTTCTTATTTCTCTTTAAACAATATTGTTTACACTTTTGCTAAGTACAGTTTGACAGTGGCTAAAGTACTGATGACAGCCAGAGGTAGCATTTACCATGAGTGAACATTAACTCATTACCATTTTCATTGGGAGCAGTAGTGACAAACTGGGTGGGGAGTGGGGATGGTGGAGGAGGGAGCTGGTCTAATTAAAGCACAGCCGTTGGCTACCTCTTTAACCTGAGAAGGAAGAAGATCTTGAACTAGACAAATCCTGTTTAAAGAACTGGGTAATTAATAGTGCTATTCTAGCATTTTGTATCCTTTTCAGTAAAAATTCAAACTGCCTTTATTATTTCTCCATTTCAAAAAACACATAATTGAAAACTATTTTGTTATTTAAGGTGCTTCATTGAATTGCCTTCAAAAAGGAGATTTTTTTTTTTTTTCCATCTGAATGAACATACTTAGTTGTTTGCTAAATGACTATATATTAAGATCGGGTTTGTGCCTTGCATAGCCCCACCTTACCTGAGGATTGAAAAGGTAGAAAGGCCTCACTCCAGTTTATTTCTTGTACAGTGTAGCAGAACTAAGCCTAACCCATCATCTCCATGCTGATCTTAGAATTAATTATTTTATGACTATTTCATGATCTCTCAGCAATTTTTAATGATTTTTTTTCATCAACTAATACTGGGGTTCTTTCCTGCATTCTGTGTTTTCAAGTGGTGTTTGTCCTCCAGTGGGCAGACTGACTATTGTAATCCAAGAGCCACCAGCTTGTCATCATCAATGAAATATGCAACCAAAACTTGGAAGCAAGAAGATAACCATTTTGCGATGTTTGAACATGATCTCAGTGAAATGTTGTGGCGTGGGGTTTTTGGAGTTGTGCCATTCTCCCCCCCCCCCTTCTAATATTTATTAAAACATTTACTTAATCTCTGTCTACTGGGATTCTGATTTAGGGGGGAATAGTAGTTGCAAGTATGATATCCTGGGTGTTTTGGAAGAGGAGGAGGGAAAGTGTGAAAACATAGTGTGGTCCTCCTTCTGGTAGATACTCCTGGTTTGAAAGGTTCTGCTCTAGCTGCTGAGGGTAAGAGGATTCCATATGGGGAGGAGGGAGGAAAGAGAATGTCTAAGACCCTTTACTGGAGGTAAGTAGCCAGTATTTAGTTATTCACAAAAACTTGACAGCTGTTCTTTGAAGCAACTCAGAGAATAAAAACAATTTAAGAGAATTGTGAGTGCATCACTGTTACTTTAATTGCGAAGTTCAACAAACTTTGTATTTCATTCCATTATTTAGTGTTAGTAATAAAAATACCCCAAAACACCCAACCTTGTCCATTATTTAGTGTTAGTAATAAAAATACCCCAAAACACCCAACCTTGTCACCTATCACCTAACTTTCTTCATGTTTCTACTTGTTTTATTTCTAGCATATTATCAAGTTTCACCGTGCCTCAAAAGCAAATAAAAAGCCCATGCAGTTGCCAAGATCTATGGTTAAATCCCTACTCTACCAGATCCTCGATGGAATCCATTACCTCCATGCAAACTGGGTGCTTCACAGAGATCTGGTAAGTGTGACATGTGATACCTGGTTGAGAAAGTTCCACGTGCGTGCTGTTGGGTAGGACAAGAAAAGCCCCTGTTAGTAATCTTGTGTATCGACCCCTACAGCTCTTCCTGTTATTGTTGCAGGAGACCAGTTGCGACTTCAAACATGAAAACAAACTATGCTTTCACATTGTTTTTATCTGAGTCATCTGAGCTCGGACAATGATGCCAGATCCGGTAAAGGGATTGCAGATATCAATATCCGAAAACAGTACGTGAGACAGCTGATAATTGTTGGTTGAACATTCTTACAACTTTTCACATGACTTTGAAAAGGCATCTAAATAGGAAAGTGATTGATACCCTTTTACATTGTTTGGCTTACGTGCAAGTTACCATAAAAGCTAGTGAAAGAGTAGTTTTTTCGTGGGGTATTTCTTTTCCATGTGGTATTTTTTCTGACCGTGAGAAGAGAACTATAAAAGAGTTATCGTCTTGAAATTTCTCATGACCTGAAGTAGCTCTTGAAGTTGATTGCAGATTACAAGGGCAGCCTTGTCTTAGTTCCCCTTTTCCCGTTAAAGTTTTCCATTGCTCCTCATAATTAAGTGAAGTACTACTATGGTTTATGAAAAGAATACTAATATGGGTGTCCTGCCACTTGCATTGTAACTAGAATGTTTGGCATGAGACAAACAATGTGATGGCTAATATGCCAAATAACACTCCTAGGTATGGTAGTGTAACCTGTGTATAAAGTCACTACTTTTATTTGTTTATTTTTTGTAGTTGCCTCAGTATGTCAAAATAGGGCTGCGTGTCCAGAAACTTAGCAGTCTCTAATTAAGTTTTGTGAGACATAGATTGTTCTTGAATTTTTAGTAGTAAGTAGGGACTTTGGTTAATTTTTGGATGTAGAGCAAATTTTTTTGTAATAGATAAGAATAAAGTAAGGCAGGCCTGGAATACAAGTCACAAACACTTTCTGAACTAAATTTTATTTAATGTTTGTTGTAATAACTAACAGCAGTGGCCAGAACAGGTTTCAGTTTTTGTTATGGATCTTTTTTTTACTTTGTTCCTTGGTTGTTTATTGTTGGTTTTTCTGTTAAATTCCAGATGTTAGTATATTTGGGGAGAGGTGTGGGGTGTGGTTTGCCTTTGGAATAGTAGCCATGACGAAAAACAGGAAGCATGTACAATTCTGATTTTCACGTTAAAATTGTTACTTTCCTAAAGAGTCAGCTGCTGCTTTGGCAGAATGCTCAGATGTAATTAGATACAGCTTGAGAAGGAACACCTGAAAAGTCTATATCCAGCTCTGTTTAAGGGAGACATATCTGTTCATGGAACTGTTAATTATATACACGCTTAAATGCTATATATGAGCTTGGTATTTTGATAGGAAATACGAGGTGGTATCTAAGATAATAAAAACAAATGCCCTTGAGAATTTTCTTTCTGGTGTTGTTATTTCAGCCTGCAGCACCAGGTGTTTTGTGTGACTAGTGCTGCTACTTTACAGTTCTTATCTGTTGCTGATGAGTTGCAGCAAAACTGTTGTCTAATGTCTTTGTCTTTTTTTTTTGTTTTTGAAATTTTGGGAGATGATGGTTGCTGTTGTGAAAAAGATGACTATATTTTTATGGTTCTGGAATGATAGTGTTTGAATGATGTTGGCATAATTGAGAGAGGAGAACAACAGAAATTTGTGAAGTCTTAGTGTGTTCTTGGTCTGCAAATAAGTGTAAACTGATGGATTCCAGGATGCTTTGGAAAGACGAAGGAAACCAGTTCAAAAATTGCTTTGATACACTAATGATTTAAAGGTGTAATCAGAATCCTTTGCCTTTAAAAAAATTTTTTGATTTCTGAAAAATTCAAGTATGTCAAATAGTTATATCTTGAGCATGATAAGAAAAAAAGCTGATGTTATTCTGGATATGTCCTTGTGTCTGCACTTGAAATTAGAGGTTAATATAATAATTTAATAATCAATTTAAATCCTTGATTAACCAGAAATTTTTATTTATCTGTAATTTTTATTTGTATGCTCATACTTGTGACTTTTTGCTACTATGAATGATACCTCAGGCACAATTTCACTGGAATCAGTTTCTTGCATAATATATAAATACCAGCTCTTCAATGTCTTCTTAAGCTGGGGAGCAATTTTTCTGGTGGTTTTCTCTTAGCTGTTTTAATTTACATCTGCTGGAGAAGTATTTTTCTATTTTATGTAAACCAAATTTTGCATCAAAACACCTTGTACTTTCTTGGTTTAATATACCTCTGTTCTTAATATTTTTAACCTGTATTTGGATGTAGACCAAAGATGGTGACATCCATGAAAGTCATGTTATGCTTATTTCATTGCTTAAAAAAAATAAAATTAGATTCTCCAAGAATATTTATCAAAGTCTCCTGAGACATGGAAATGATTCCTGTAATTTATTTAACAAATGTTGTGAAAAAACAGAAACCTGTGAGGTTAGGTATTTACTCAGAGGTATTTGAAGAACATTGTTTCAATCTTAATTTACTACTGCCTTAAATCAAAGAGGTTTTTAAAGAAGCTGGAATACCAAATTTGTTACTTGAAAACCTTAAAATTACTAAGGTATTTTTAATTAAATAGTTTTTAAGATCAGCCGTAGCCAGCAAACGCATGACAGGGTAATAAAAGTGGTGAACAATGTGAACTTGCCAACTTGAATTCCATGTCCTTTCCTTGGGCTGGGCTAATGGATGGGTGTTGCCACAAGGAGACAGTCTCGTTCCCCTCTTCACCGCCGCCAGGCATTGACACCAATGTTAATGGCCGGGCAGGGGACACTCACCTGACTCATGGTGAGCTCCTTCAGGGAGTTAAAGCCACAGAAAGTGTCCTCTTTTCGCCTGCAGAGCTTGCTTTCTGCGGGGTTAGCTCCCTCACTGTGCAGGAGCTGATGCAGAGCAATGCGAGGCTGGAGGTGATGGCAGAAAGCTCAACAAGCGGTTCTAGCATCACCTGTCATTAGATCTGGTTATTTTATTGTTAAAATGCACTATTTTGATTCTTAGAAGGGAGTGCAAGTGTTCTTAAAAGATTAAATCAGGATAACTTTGTGATGCAAGACTTACAGCAGCTTAAGTCTGCCAGCACAAGTCCAGCTTTAGGAAAGTGCTCACATTGAGGCAAACACCAAATAGACTTTCACTCATGCTTCTAGAAACTGGAAACTAATTTAGTGTAGTGTATCTTCCAATTTTTTGTAGTATTTGGGTTATTTTGTGTCTGGCTTTTGTATCCTGAGGGTAGCTTAAAGGTGCTAAATGACTTTTTAGGTATATATTTTTAGCTAAGCTATTAATTTCTCTCAGTTAAAAAACATTCAGCCTTTATGGCAGGATTCAAACAAGTAGAGACTATGGGACAGGAGCACTGGATTACAGATTTCTTTGAATAGCCTTGTGTCAGTTTATACACAAGGTGGAGTTGACCTAAGTTTGTGAAAATCCATGCATTTGTTCTCCTGTCAGCCCATTTTGAGTGGGATTTTGCTGTTGAATTGCATGTCATTGGGCAATGATAATTTTCTCATTTCAACATAGCAGCATTCCTGAAAGCTGTGCAAGAGAAGAGGGGGCATTTGCTGGCTCTGCTAGCTGCTGGAGCACTTCATTATGAACAAGAGATTAATAGAGAGAGCTCTTGGAGAAAAGACCTTTGAGTACTAAGCTTTTGGCTTTTTAAAATACTCTGTATACACTGTGGGCTGTCCACTTGAACAGGATCTGATCAGTGCTCCATACCGCAAATTAAGAGCAAGTTAGAAGATGCAGCACTTGAAGTACAGTATTTCAGAGTGTTCTGAGATCTTTGTCCCCTTCTCCCCTAGAAGTGAAGTATTTCAATTATACAGGAATGTTCAGCAAAGGTCTTACTTGGCTAGGCTGTCAAAAAATGGAGATCTCCCATGTAGTGTTTACAGTGTCTGTTCACGTTAGCAACTGAAAGCACTCTCTTGTGCTAATAATCCCTCTGTAGATAAGTTGCTTAAGGTCAAAAGCAGGTAGAGACCATATCCTTTAGCACCTGATAAATGCAATTTCTATTTGTAACAGAATGTATTTTCCTGAAGGGAGGTATTATCTATGGGATGTTTGAAGTGCACAGAATCCATACCGAGAAATTAATTTAAGATTCCACTTACGTCCTTGGGCATTTCTTTAGAATGCTGCGTAATATTATTAAAACTACTGGTTGAAAAATTAATGTTGGAACTCAGACTCACCAGAGAAATGCAGATTTCTTCTCCCCCTCCACTCTTCTCCCTAAGATTGTGTTAAATGGTTGCTCTAAGGGTTCTGCAATAGCAAACTTACTTGTTGTGATGGTCATATAAAGTAGCTTTGTAAAATGAGCCAAGTTGCTTAAGTGTTTTTATTATATAAACATTAATCTGGACACATCTGGTGTGGGGTTTTCTCAGTGTAACCCTTTCTCTCCAAATCAACCTTTTCACTCTAATTTCACTAAGGAGAGGGAGGAGGAATCCAGCTGTGGTAAAGACTTTGCTACTGGTTTCCCATCTGCAGCTTTTTTATTACCATTCCTTTGTCTGTTAAAGAAGGAGAAAATAACATCTACGTTCTGTAGTTTGTTTCACTATGTCATCTGTATTGGGAGAAGCTAATTTTATTGTGTGCTTAAGTTAATCAGTTTCTGTTTGTTTATGGAGTGGATTATGGAGGGTCTATGTGCTTCTCCCACCTTTAGAATTTATGGAGTACTAATCTGGGCGTTTTTGGTGGAAGGACATAGAAGACAATTGAGGTTGACATAATTTTGACTCTGCATATCTGTCTGTATAGCAAATGTCTATACACAGCCTTTAGGATGATCAGACGTGTGAGCTCTCGGATACAGGCATCTTAACAAGTCTCCTGGATACCCAGCTGGTGTAGTAACAGTAAGCCCAGTATCTTTCCAAGGGTGAATCTTGAGCAGAGCCAAGAGATGCCAGTGTGGTGTCTGGCTCCGGCTGGCCGTGACTGCACTCAGGGCAAGCTGTCTTCTCCAGTGCTCCTGCTCCGCATCTCTAGTGGAACTGCGTGCAGTGGACAATGCAGTAGTTGTTGTCTCTCAGGGTTTTCTGGAAACTGCAGCCATTTGGAACCTGGGTTTTCTTCTGTCACAAGTAAAGCAGAAAGGGAAAGCCCAAATGGAAGGGGTTAGACAGATAATTTTCTGTGGGAATCTGCAACTTCTGTCTCTCTCAAAAGCACAGACTATTCAGAAATGATTAAACTAATTAGTTTTTCATCCTCTCTGATAATTTGTGGGGTTTTTTAAAAATATTTTTGTTTATTCAGAATAAGTATTTTAACTGACCCATCACAATGTTTCTATAGAATAGCAGCATTTTACTAAATTTTCAGTAATTCAGTTATATTAAATTCAGTAAAGCTCTAATAGTTTTCAGGTTTTTAGTTGACTGATTGACTTTTAGTTTAGGGAAAACCCCCAGTCATTTCCTCATAGTAATCCTCTTCAAGCCAGTAGGTAAATGTGCAGTCTCTTACCATGGACTTATACCTGAACTCTGCTCTAAAACTTTGCTCCCACATTACACAACTCACTTAACTTGTCTTTGCCTCTGTTTCCCAATCTGTTACTTATTTATGGGTCTATTTTGTAGCTCACTGCTTTATGTGCTATAAAATTGGTATAGTATGGTTTTGTAGGTAACTTCTTTTTGTCATTTAATGCTCTTCTTCTAGAAATAAAAACAATTGCATATTGTATGAAGCCATCAGAAAGCTTAAAATTGTTATGTGGATACTCACTTTTTGCTTCTGCTTTCATGCTTTCATTTCAAAACCTTTGATAAAAAAATGCCTATTATTCCTAGTTTATAGTACTTAACTACTTCTCCCACTTCCTCCCTATGCCCTCCCAAGATTTTCCAGTAAATGATGAGAAAAGTTACCTAAAAAGCAACAGAACTGAAGTGGCTTTTAAATTTCCCACTTTCATTTTGCTATGCAAGCAAACTGTGGGTTTGAAAAATAAAATGTAAATAGATGTGTGGGAAACTCCCCTTTTACTAGCAATTCTAAAATGGGATTTTTGTGCTGATATCAAAAGTAAATTTAGATACAGGTTCATGCATCCCTCTCTTGACAGGCAGCTGCTGTGCAGGAATGTAGAACTGTTGGGTCCTGCCTTCTGCCAGTAATTTTGTACTGGCTTGAAAAGCTTCTTGGCCCTGTTGCCCCCATTTGAGCATGCACATGGCTCCTGTAAATAAATACCGAGTCAACCTGTCTACCAGTTTCTTTAAACTTGTAAAACCCGCTGTAATTGTAATCCCCACCATTCTGTGTCGTCGTGTGTGTGCATGCATGGGAAGGGTGCAGGAATATGTATGGACATGCACGCCTGACTCGTGTTGTTCCCAAGCTGTGTATGGGTTTGGGCCTCCTAATCATTTATTATTCCATCTGCACGATCTCTTTGGGATGGAGGGCACTTTCCACAGTGTCAGAGAACCATATGAATGATCATACTCAGCTTGCAGATTTCCCAAAAGCTAAACCCACGCATTTCAAGAAATTAGACTCCGTTGATGACTTCGAAAGTGACTTGAATTTACTAACTGAAAGGTCAACACATTTTTCTTCTTTTATATCTGGTTAGAGAGAAGATAAACTTTTTAATTTACTGGTGCAGAAGAGCAGTATGTAGGTGCCTATACGCGTATCAGTACATGCTTCTAGATAGATAAATGAACCAGAAATTTTATGTGCTGATTAACAAACTGAGTTTTATCAGCATATGCTTTTATTTTTTTTAAATTTTTTTTTAGCATTAAACATATTGGGGGCACCTATTAAAAAATGGTGCATTTCTCATTACTGAGAACTTCGCTTTTGCCCTTCAGTTGTAAAAACTAATCTTCACATGATTTAAAAAGGTATGTGAAGACGTGCAGACTGTTACCTCTGTTGTGTACATGGAAACAGCAATTTTTCCATGGCTGACTAATGCATACCTTTTGGTTTGTGGCAAGAGTATTAAGATGTTTGTAGATTAATTTTTACTAATAAAAATAATTACAGTTGAGAAGAAATGCTTTACCTCAGGTTCTGAAACAAGCTTATGCTCATAAAACCCTGACTGGATATAAATTCAGATGAGTCAGAAGAAACAAAGGGGCTGATTTAATGTTCTTTTGGCTGCATTTCGCTGCTAAAGTCAACAGATGACATATGGCCTGTGAACTTCTTATCTCTTTTCCTGAGATGGAAAAAGGGCAACAAGGAAGCAAAAGAATTAAAATAATTCTAGAATTTATTTGTTTGGGGTTTTTTTTCCCTGATACAGAACAAACAGATTGAAAACATCTTTTCTAGTAGCCCCAGTTTAGGTACCATCTGTGTAAGGAGGTTTCTAGTAAATACGTGATGTATTTAAACTTACTGTTGCAGCAGACCATTTGGAGTGAGGAAACTGAATTTTGCCTTCTAAGTAAAAATGCAAAGTTTAGAAGCTGCTTTTAGAAGTTTTTCTTTTTTTTTCTGTTCAAGAAAGTACCCTTGGGATAATGGGATTGACTACAATTGCATCTATGGGATTATTTCTGTTTGGACTCATTACCCCTTCTGAATAAGGCTACAGAGGTTGGCACCGTCTTGTTTTACAGTAATAGAAATTAATGAAGCTCAAGAAAATTATGTTAAAATCAGTGAATACAACTAATGTAACAACATATAATCAAGAAAAAATGAAAAAAGGGCATTTTTTTCTCCATGTTGCTTGCCATCTTGTGCTTTCTCATGTACATTTCTCTTCATTTGCAAACATGCCGTAGTTACTGCTGCTCCACTAAGCAGTTGCAGTAACATTGCAGATTGTCTTGCATTTAAATTAAACATCTTTGATTAGTGATCCAGGAAGCTGCAGTGACTAGCAAAGGATGTTAGTTTATTTCTCATTTTGCTATGTGTGAACTTTGTCAAAGAAACTGGCTCTGCTGCAGAAAATGACTGATCAGCTGGTGTTTCCCAGATGGCTTATCTCAGGACTCTGTCTTCACCAACCTCCATGCTTTCTGGCTAATGTTTCAGAAATCACTGGCCTTATGGTAGCTCTTGAGACCAAATACTACAATTATGTATGGCAGTTAAAGAAAACAAAGGAAATACTTTGCAAAATCTATGAAGTGATCCTCTCAGAAATTGGGCATTTGGTCTTCAGATTCATCTCTAGGGAGGATTATGGTAATCTTTTTCAGAATTCCACATAAAACCATCTTGGAATTAAAATTTCAAGACATTTTAATTAACACAGGAACAATTCCTTCAGGATATCTGGACCACTCCTAAAATATTTATGATATTCTGTCACCTATTTTAACAGTGAAGCAGCAAAGATTTCAAGACAAAAAAGGCTTGTTATAGTGCAAGTAGTTAGTGTTAAACACACAATTTTCTGAATACCAAACCTCAGTACTAATAGGACTTTTTAAACTGCTATTCTCTGTTGTTTTCCTGCCCTCTGGAAGCTAAAGCCCATGTGAATGTGTGACAGGTGTTTTGACAGACCCCCATTCCACTTCATTCAGCACCTCAGTGGTGTTAGAGCACAATTCACCCTCTGGTTTCCTTTGAGTGGCTTGTAGAAGCACTTCCAAGCAGTTCAGTAACCTTTCTGTGCTACTATATAAAGTAGTTGAAAACTGTGTGGAAATAATTTTCTTCTGTTTAAGTAAGCTAGTGGCATCTGGAAAGTGTTCTTGTTCTGAAAGTGTTCCTGCAACCCTTTCCTCCCACCCCCAAGCTAGCCCTCCATGTGTGATGTTTTGGTTCCTACTGGTTTCATAATCTTTGAACATAGGTTAAGGTTGTTTTTCTATTCGTTTATTTCTATTTAACCAATTCTGGTTTGTTTGGGATGTTTTTTGGGTTTTTTTTTTGGTTGAAGTGTTTTACCTAACCAAAAAAAATAGTCATAAAAATGAAGCCAGGTTGTACTAGGAGTTTATGCCTGCTTGTTTTGCTAGTTTAAATATTGAGCCCAAATGCCAGGATTTAGTATGGTAATATTCTGTGTAGCTGGTGTTCTCAAATGTAACTCATGAAAAAAAAAGTTCCATAGCCAATATTTTGCATTCCTGAAAATCCTCTTGGAGTGGGGGATTTCAGCTACTCAAGCCATTTTGTCTTACACAGTAGTAGTTGCCAAAGAGAGGATTTTTCACAAATGTGTCTTCTGTTCTACATTCTTCTTTAATCCATGAAATGCACTTGTACATTTTTACTTTGATTTGCCTTTCATGTAGTTACTTTTGATGTAACAGTTGTGGATGATGAATGTTAGAATTATGAAATAAATGCAAACTCCAGTAGGTTACATTTTAATGAGCTGATACTGACTCCTAATGCTATGAAAACTGTTTCTGTGGCTGTTTAACTGCGAGTATGATTAGCTATTTGCCAGCTCAGCCGAAATAATATTTCTTAAATAGGATGTTTAAAGTTTGGTTTGTTTCTTGACTTTGAGCGTGAATCCCGGTATCAGCCCTAAAACTGTTTATCAGGTAAATATTAATATGAATTCTTGATAGCTAAACCCAAGAGAATTGGAGACCCATTTAGGTTTTGGGTAAGGCCTGTGCTTGAAATTCTGATTATAGCTGGATAATATAATACATTTTCAGTAGCTTCTTAGTAATTTTGCTGTCAGCAAGCATATATGCTGTTGCTGGCTGGCTGCTGCTCTTTTGTAGGACGCAAGATTTACTTGAAGCTTGTTTCTCAGTGCACGTCTCCTTGCTCTGGTGGGGAGCTGCTGTTCTTCTTTGGTGCCAGCTTCTGTAGTGTGAAGGGAAGCAGTAAACCTTTTAGGGGACCTAAAAGTAATCTTTTCTATGTACCATGAGAGTGCCTGAGTGTATATTGCAAGTGGTTTGTTAAGTTTGAAAAGATGTTAAATCAAGCTGTTTTCTTGTTTATCTCATTTCAATATATTTTTTTTCCTTCTACAATGTGAAGTTTAGATTCTTATTTTTTGCCCTCTCTATAGGGATATATATTCCTATTCCTTTATATTCCTTCATAACTTGTAGCTTACTCATGTGCTGTTCTCCACAGTTCTGCTCACTTCAGGACTTTTCTTTTTGCTTCATTGGAAAAATACTAGATGCTAATCTCTCTTCCTTACTCTCACAGGTGGTGTACATTGGGGGCACTCAAGAAAGTCTGCATAAAGTGTTGAGATAGGTTAACTAAACTGTGTTAAACTTGTTTCTGTGTGTCTCCTGAGTGGTCTGAGAAGTACCAATGTGGCTATTCTGAAAATGGTCTGTGCTCAGTTCAGCTGTGCCAGTGCGAGGCAGTGGTGTCCCTGCGCAGCCCTTTGTGGCACTGGGGGCGATGCTGGGTACCGTGCACTCAGTGATGTGAGGGTGCTTCTCCACTGTGTCTTACCCAGCCTTTGAGGTGCAAAAAGTGGACTGGAGTGCCACAGCAGAGGAGCCCATGCACTCCAACCATCTGCTGGCTGGGTGATTATTTCCAGGTGAGACAGCATGGACTATTTAGAGGCAGCAACATTTTTAACTATACACTGGTATATATACTGGTATATAACTATACACTGGTATATATACTATGGTGCACATGATGTGGGACCCTTTTTTTGTGTTTGGGTAGTTTTTATTTCGTTGAAAACCTTAAACTAATGCAAAGGGTATGGCTACATGAACAAGTTACAGCAAGGTAGTCTAGGGTGTGGATTTACTCTGCATTAGGTGCTCTGTAGTATCTGCTCACCTGCATGTTTTTATTCTGCAGAAAATGCATAGTCCTTTGATATCTCACTCCTTAATGAGGGTGAGATAAAATTGTCCTGCTTACTGTCATTAAAACTGAATAGCTACTTTGTTAATTTCCAAGTTCTTTAAATTGTTTCTGAGAATGATTTCATGAAAATGTGAGTGACTAAAATGTCAGTATAATAGTTGACAGTATGATATTGGGTTTTTCTGACTGGTGCCTGTATGCTGTGCTTGTAGAGCAGTGCAGCCTTTTGGGTACAGTCCTCCTACTGTGTGTGTCTAGTTTAGTCTTCAGCATGCAAGAAGCACTTCAGTCTTACAAAAAATTTTGTTCAAAACTGAAGGTGTGAGTGTCTCTTTTCATCTTATTAACATTAGATTTCAAGTTGTTAAATGTGTTGATAGCTTTGGGATTTTTAATGGTAGGGACATTGCAGTCATTAAATCTGTATCACAGCTATTATTGCCTCCAATAAAGCTTCCCTAGACTTTAATCCTAGTCCTAAATTTGTGACTATTTTCAAAATTGGTGTTGCAACTATAAAGAAAAATTTCAGCTGATGAGCATTGACTATATAAAACATGGGACAGAGTAACAGGAAGTATAAAGTGCTCTGATGCTGTGTTCTGAAAGCCAGGGATTTTCTCAAAGGCATTTTGTTACACAGTAAACTTTTCAAAAATCATAACCTGGCTTTGAGTAACAGGACTTGAGTGTCTAGCCTGTTTATACAGTTTGAAAAAAGAAAATAAAAATTTCCTCAGGAGTTTGTTTGCATTTTAAGCACTTGATTTTTGTGAGAATGTCCAAAGACTTACTGGCAGCATCAATAGTGAGGTAAATCCTAAAACTTGAGCACTGAAAACATAGATATTTTATCTAGTAGGCTGAGGCAGATTTGCTGTAGCAAGGACAATTGTGTCTTACTTTTAAAGTGTAGTATGTGTTTGGAGTTGTTTAATTTAAAAAAAAATTTAAAAATTAGGGCAGCTTGACCTGCCACTCTTTAACATGCTCATGTTTTTGACGTGAATCACAGAATGTTTCTCAGGAATTGGAAGTATCTCACAGCCATTGCATGTCTACACAGGCTGTTTTTCATTTTTTAAAAGGGCATAATTGTTGAATGGAAAAATATTATAATTAGTTCTGAACTACTTCAGATTTTGTTTTCGGCACGTAGAACCTTCTTCACAACTATTCTTCTGGTTTTTTTCTTGACACAAATCTTTCATTTGCTTCCAACTTCCTTCTCCTCTGCCCACGTTCCATATCTGTTGATCTGCCTTTTGCCACTTCTTTAACATTACTCATATAACCTTGACTCAGCTTTGACTTTCCTGAAATACTCCTCTATCTCATCTTCACGATCTTAATTATCGCTCCTCCCTTTGGCCTTCGCAACTTTGAGTTCTGTGGCTGGTACAGGTAGAATGCTATGTTTCATAACTTGACCCCCATGTAGGAAAAGCTCACACATTCCAGGTGGAGTGACTCTCCTTTGTTTTAAGTTCTCATTAAAAGTACCATACTCATACAGAAACTTTACAGACTCATAAAAACTTAGTCTCTAGATTCTGAATTCGGTGACCCTCCTTACTGTAGTGGTTCTGCCTCAGAAAAGATGTTGAGACTGACTTTTCTAAGGCTTTTTTTCCCCCAAAACAGCTTTTCTGTGTTTCCCCATGCAAAATTACATGTATCAAATCTTCTTTCCCTATCCTTTCTAGCTTTTAGCTTCTATTAGTAGCTTTATGTGTGAATATGGTCATGTATGTTTAAATTGCTACAATCTATAGTTCTGATATGTCTCAATTTTTATGTAACTCTTCTAAAGCATTTGAAGATCATTGGGAAAATACTTTACAAAATAAAAAGGGAGTTTATTCATTTTGGGTTTGGCAGGCCTTTATTTTTTTTTTTAACAGCAAATAGCTTTTTTGTCAGTACACTTTAAAAATAAAAAAAAAAGGATCAAAAAAATTGAACTTCCCGGTTTGTGTTATTTAAAATATCAGAAATATATGTGTTACTGAGTACAGGGTTTTTGGAGGTGTCAGGCTGATCCCTTATCATGATTAACTAGCTTGCATGAAAGTTGAAAATCTTCAGCTACAGACTTCAGTCTAGAATCGGCCTTGATTGACAACTGATTGCAAAAACCTTTTAGAAGTTGGTGCTGCAAACTGTCTGTAGGCATTCCAGGTCAATCACTAATTAGCCATTCATCATGGTATTAGATACAGCACAGCAATTTCAATGTGTAAGAGGGGGCTTGATGCTCACTATGAAACTATTATAAAAGTGTTGCAAGTAACTTCAGAGACATTAACAAGGCTTTACTTGAATGTTAATGTGTTAGGTTAAATTTTTCTAAGGTGACTTAATGATTTCTTTGTTTTGTTCGTATGTGTCATTTGGAAAGAGCCTAATCTTCAAAAGTAGTTAAGACTCTCACATCTTGTCTTAAACTGGCTTATCTAAAATATTTAAGCATCACCTGTTAATATCCTGCCAATAACTGCTTTTTGGTTTGCATTAATGACAAGTAATACTAATACCTAATGTATTTGTTCATGAAAGCATCTCTTAACAAAATTGCCTTCTGATGCATGTTTATCAGGTGGTAAAATAAAAAATGGAGATTCTGGCAATATACTACAGAAACAAATTTTAAGAATCTGAAATGCTGTGCTGTAACAGTCTGTTATACTATATAAATATATTTAATGTACTTTCTTTCCCCCAAAAAAGTTTTTGTATGCTTCTGAAGAAAGGAAATAAAGAAACAACTTGCTTCTTGTGTAAGTTACTCTGGCCTAGTTGCCTTCACTGCTTCCTTGAATATGTTTTTTTTCTTCTGTTTACATTCATAAATCAAGATGGTTTTAGGACAGAAGACTAGAATTTTGCTTTAGATACTGTGCAGCTTTTAATAAACTAGTAATTTCCATGAACACTTCAAGTCACTGTATCAAGTATGTTCAATCCAAATACTCTATCTACCTAGGTTATTTTAAATTTAAGGGCTGAAAAGCTTCCATTTATGTATTATGGAAGCCTAGATGGAATACGCATGCATCTGACAGAGTGTCATCACCTCAATCTTGTGTTGCCTTTGTAAACACAGTAAGATACTGGGTCAGGTAGATAAACTCATTTTAATCTAGAGAGATTTCATCACTGATCTGCTGCACCTCAGATTTCATTTATCAGTTATCAGCAAGGAACCTCTTCCTCTGAGATTTGCAGGTCAGAGTATTATAAGCATGTTTTCTTGAAGGAGATGTTATTGTGGCTGAGATGGGGAATATGAACTCAAAGCCCTTTAGCTGCTCTACTTGCCTGTGAGCACACTTTTACCGGTGGTATCCTGTGGTAAATATATGATATGTTCATGCCTTCATGGAAAGGAGCAGGTTGCTTAGTGCCTGCAAGACACCACATGGTAAGAGTGTTCCCATGGCAGTTACCTGCATGTTGGTGGAGGTGCTGACAACTCCTGCTTTCATTTCACCTAATTTGTTCATCCAGCTGCATGAATATCTAAGGCTACTCCAAACATGTTACTCTGCACGTGAAAATGCCCATAGCAAATACTAAGAATGTAACGTAACTGTTTAATGGATGTGTTTATGAACCATTTTTAAGCAGGATCTCATTTATGCTGGGGAGAAGTATGCTGTTGAAAGCCTATTGCTTTTGGTTACTCAAGCATGTGTATGAGGAGTCCTGGCACTTCCACTAGCATGGAAGTGCAATGTGAGCTCTTTGTGGCCAGAGTTTGTAGGTTCAAAAACAGGTTGTTTAAAGTCTTGTGAAATTTTTGGCCCTCAAATATGATCTCATTGCTAGTAAGAGATTGATAGATTGAAAGGAGGGAGCAGTGTTACCAGTTCTGAAGTGATGGTGTTGTGGAGTTAGGAACCTTCCTTGCTTGTGTCCCACATACTTTGCCTCAACGTCTGTAGAATCTTTATTTTGAAATTTTGGAGATGCTGGTTTGAAATGAATGTCTGCAAGTATTCTGTGGAAGGACTCTTTTGGATAAGTAAGTGATGTTTTTCTGAGTGAAAATCTGGAAACTGGATTAACAGACAAAAATACTTGTGCCCAAGGTGGCAGGGTACATAACTACTTAAAACCTTTGCTTCTAGCTTGTCTTAGGCTGTGACTGTTGATACTAAAACACAAATTACAAATGTCATTTTATAAAGTGAAACTGTTTCATTTTCACTAATGGTTTTCAAAATGTAAATATTTATCAAGCTGAGTAAATAATATGGTATCTGAGAAAGGAATATATTTTTATTTTCCAAGGCAAGAAAACTTAGCAATCTTGGACTATATGTAAGTAGCTAAGTAACTGGGATAAATGCTCAAGAGTCTTAAAAGATAATTTGTGGTCTCCATAATTTTTTAATTGGCATATTAAATCTTAACTTTAAATAGTTTTCCTTCAACCAATTTCAGGTTTTCAGTCTCTGTATTCAGAGCCTTTTCCCCCCCCCCCCGTTGCTTATACACCTTTCACAGCCTTCACCAGCTATGCCTGTGGCTGGAGAAGCTTTCCTTGGTTTCTGTCCCTTGTTCCTACCAGTTTCAATGTTTTATGTGTCAGTCTTTGCTCGGAAGAGCCTCTCTGGTTACTGTTCTCCAAGTTCTGTCCCTCCCGGAAACCAAAGCCCTGGGTTGTGTCGGTGCAGTTTCTGTGTCTTCCTTACACAAAGTGCACTGCTCTCTGTTCACTCCTGGGTTTTGTTGCTGTACTGGCCTTTCCCAGACTGGAGCTTTTCAAAACAGGAGCTGTTTTTTGGTACTTTAGCCATTGTACCCTTTGTGCAAGAAAGGCTGCATAAATAAACAATAAAATACTTGAATTGGGTTGTTGTGTAGGCAGTGTTCACTCATGTTTGGAATAGCAGTATTCCAGATCTATGCCTTTCAGTTGTTTATGGTAATTTTGGAAAGTACATTCTGTATTGAAAGGGTTCGTGCTTGTTCCTGCCTGGCCTGTTAGAAAATTATTTTAATTGGTGGAAAACCTTCTTAAACACATATGACCTTTAATTTATGTGAATAATTGTTATGATGAGGTGCTTTCAAATTGTTTTGAGATGCTGATAATTCTGAATTAGTGTTGATTTAAGGGTTACGTCTTCAATTCTTCAGGTACATCTAGACCATGTAGACCTTTATTGTTACACTGGATTTATAATCATTACAGTTTATACTACAAAAGGAACACCATAAAAATTTTGAATCCCAGATGAAGATTAAGCTCCTTTTTCTAGCATTTACTGATAGAATGAGAAAAAAAGGAATGCAGTATTATTCTAAATTTTAGAGTGCATACATTTTACAGAGTGCATTTGTATTGAGAAACATTGCCAAGACATCATGGATGTAAACACATGCAGATGTGCTATTTAATCTCTTAATCTCATCTGTGTGTGGGAGTAATGGCAGGTAATGAATACATCTCAGGCTTCAGAAAACAAGTAGAAATATTATAACTTATGAATCTTATCTGCAAACATAGCCTTTGTTACCTCTGACTTTTTCTTCTACATAAAAAGAGCCTAAAAAGATTTCAGAGAATCATCCTGTCTTGTTGGTACTTTCCTAACTTTGTAATATTGAAGTCTAATACTGAATACTGCTATAGCAGTATATCCAGAAATGTTTTGCTGTGTTTCCTGTGAGGGTCACTGCCTCATAAAATCTCATCAGTACCTTTTCATTCAAGGGAAATGTTGCAGCCCCAGCCATGACAGAAACTCCTGCCTTGAGCACACGAGCAGGTTGTTGGCTCAGGGGTGAGCGTTGCTGCTACCCAGGGGCCCTGCTTTAAGGGGTAAAGTAATGGCTGGTGAGGCAGGACAGCTCTTCAAATGGTGTGGGGATTCTGCTCTCCTATAATCTGGTTAATGTTGTGAAACAAATGCTCTTGTGAACAGTGAAAATGAAATTGAGTATCTGTAACCCCGTTATAGGATGCCATCAGCTGGCTGCATTTACTAGTTACTTAAAAGACTTCATAACTGCTTGTTCAGGTGGAGACAGCTTTGGAAAACCTCCAAGAGAAGACTAGGAGCACAAGGTTTCTGTAACTTAAGGTTACAAGACTGGGTCTGAAAGACAAGTTTTGCTAAAGAGGCTGGCCAGTGGTGCTTGTCTTCTTAAAAATAAAGATCTTCATGGGCCTGAGGATCTCCCACAAGTCAGGAAGCTGGGAAGAGAACTGAGTGAGAGATAAAGAGAGATTTAATCTGAGTCCTCAGGTGAAGAGGGTGATGGTGATAAATTAGGAAAAAAGTTTCTGTTAGGATGGGTTTCGAAGGTTATGTTTTATTTAGCTTTGTTTATAATGCATGTGTCAGCTGAACAGTGGTACTCTGTCCGTCTGCTTGATTTGGGGTCCATAGCTGCTTTTTTTCCACTGCAAGACACCTGGGGTTGTGCTGCCGCAAGTGGTACATGAATAAGTTGTCTAAACATGGTAACTGGATGGTGAGTTTAAGACCTTAAGGTCCAGAGGACTGTTAAATCCCAATCACTATTGCTGTAGGCATTAAGGCTTGTATTGGGGTGATAAAAGTTCTTCTTGAAACCTGAAAACTGATCTGCTGGACAAACTGTGAGGAAAAGGGACACATAACCTAGCCCTGCAAATAGTGGAACTTGGGAGCTTGCTTTAAGATTTTCCAAGAAAGACTATATATAAGGATTGGGGTTACATTATAAATCACTGAGCTAGATTTTTTCCATGCAGAGAAGAAGGTTGATGCTATAGTATAACAGGCATGTAAATTGCTTATGTAGTTAAGGGTTAGTTTTAGTCTTGAGATTCAACATGAAGGAAGGAGGGGAGAAGAGATGGGATTTCACCTTTTTATCCTTGAGATAATGAGCATAGAGAAACAGCATATGTGTAAAGTGGATAAAAAAAATGTAGCTTGATGCTACAAAATTTCTTATGTAATAAACTGACAAGATCTAATAAAAATGTATTAAATATTATTAGACATAAACCTTTGTTAAAGTCCTGTAAAATTTAATGTTTTGATTGCCTTTCTAAATCTTGCCAAGTTTATACTCTACTAACAAAAGAAATGTATTCCATAGTTCTGGGTCCCTTCAGCTATACTCCCATGCCCATATGCAGACTGAAAGGGACTTGTTAAGACCCATTCAGTATGGAAGTAACCACTTCAGGTAAGCATGCTACTCTATTCTTTTCATCCTTTGACATTCCCATTAAAGGGCTTTTAATATTTCAACCTAATTCAGTCATTCTAAGCTATCCAAGCAGAAGCTTGTTTGTAATGAAAATGGGTTACATTTATATTTATTCATTTCATATTATGTTATTTATTGCAGTCAGAAAAGCTTTGTTAATTATTTGACTCTACCAGTCTCTTGGGGGAATGGAGGTATTGGAGTTTTACTGCCAAAGATACTTTGTGAAAGGCAATTAAGAAAATGTTTTATGATGGTGTCACCAGTCTCATTTTCAGTCATTTATTGTTTGATTGGATAGAGGCTTAATCCTCCTGTTTTAATAACCCTACTAAATCAAGAGGAGTAGTCAGAATATTGTATAAAACAAATACCAGGTTTTGGCAATGGTGGAATTTAGTGCTGCAACTGAAAGAATTGCCAGTTATGGTATCTAATTTTCGTGCTGCAGGAACAGAAACAAAGTAATGCAAGAAACAGGTGAGAATAGCATTCTGTCATTTCCCCCTTCTCTTAAATTCTAGTCCTAAGCTTAGTACAGGCATAGGCTTTCTTATATTAGTGTTCTGTCAGACTTACTGTCTCCTGGCATTTGCCTTTAAGAAGGTGAAGAAAATAGTAGTGTTTGTAATGTTTCACACATGCAAATATCGTCTCAGTTTATTTGCCTTTGGGTTATTATTCTGAGTAAAGATTATGTGTGAAGAATGTGTAATGAGAACTTGATGGCAGAGATGCAAAGACTTGGCTTGACCACAGTATCTTGGAGCATTCGGGATGTATATTAAAGGCCCAACAGAGGAAGAGTTTGACTGTGCTTTTACAGAACAAAATTTATCCCCTCTGGGTTGTTTTTTTTGTTTTTTTGTTTTTTTGGGTTTTTTTGTAATACATTAAAAGCAGAACATTCTTCCAAAGTATTCCTGAGGTGAGTCTCTCTTCTGTTCCATGCGTGGTGGGCCTGCACATCTCACTGTTCAGAAATGGGGTAGCAGAGACTGGGCAATCTGTCTTGTCCTGTGCTATGCTTGGTGCTCCCAAAGAGCCCAGACAAGGTCTAAAGACAAGGCCCTAGATGGTTGCTGGGTAGCTTCATGGGAATATTGCTGGAATGTGTATTGCAGTGTGTTGAAAATCCCTGGGATAATGTGAATTTAGCATATTACTTGAACATTTTCTTTATGACCTTTTCTTTTTCATTGAAAATTTATGATCATATTCTTCTCTTTGTTTCTGACTTCCCCCTTCTTTGTCCTTCTCAAGGTTGCATGTAACATTTTAAGTTCAAGTATGCTATTGCAGCACTAGTAACAGCAGAATGCCTTGGATAATGTTGCATAGCAACATAAAATTTAATTTATGTCAAATGTTTTGGCATTCTGCTAATGTGGGGTTTTTTCATCCTTTTCTTTTTCACTTAACTTGCTTTGCCCTTGATTGGGGTGAAACTATTGGTACACTGCTACATTGTGAAGATTGTTTTAATCAAAGCAATGCCCAGCATCCAAAATTGTAGGGAGTCTTCATTTTTGTCTTGCAGTAATTTAATGCCCTGTCAACCATAAGAAACCTGAAATGGTGTGTGAAAGGAAGACTGTTTCATTTCTGAACTTCTATGTAGCTCAGAATTATATTCTCTTCTTACGATTACTCTTATTTTATATTCCCCTTTTGTTTACAGTCAATTTTCCAATGACATAAGTGCAACTATATTATCCATTGGTTAACCAGGGAGTATAGTTGGTGAATAGTCTTTTCCTGTTTCAATAATGATCAAACACCATGAGTTTATGAATTAAATATTTTTTCTAGAAATTGCCTAAGAAACCATTGTTTCAAGTGGATTTTGAAGCAGAACGTTCTTATAAGGAACCTGGATGTTTTGGCCATTTCTGGGGAAGGCCTAGATAGAGCCAAGGGGAGTGAATTCAAAGAATTAATGTCAGTTGAGGCACATGCTTAATTACATGTCAAGAGAACATCTGACCTATGAAAAATGAAGTCAAACAGAGACATGAATAGTCTACCTGACCATTGATTTCATTATGTTAAGGTTATATATGAGAGTAACTGAAGGCATAGCAACTTGAATAGAATGTACATCTGTGTGTGATGTGGTTAAAATGGAGGCAGGAGTGGGGAAGTCTTCCTTTCCCTTTGGTAAAATACTTTTGTAGTGAGTGTGCTCTAGTGACTGGACTTCCAGGCTGATGCTGTCATCTCAGATATGTTTTTCTGGTGTTAAGTGTGTGGCTCTGGAGCTGTTCAGGCGAAGGTGCAATAAGGTTGGTTACAGCAGAGTGACAGAGATGGCTCTGTGAGCGTCAGCTGTGCTGCCACTGCACTCGGCAGCATGAGTGCTTTGAGGGGACTTGAGCTGCCTCATGGGGGTTGTAGAAAAGGTGAAGCCTTCTTAAGGGAAATGCAGGAGGAGAGGGGACAGATCCTTTTTGTAACGAGACATTTTGACTAGGTGACGGGAAACAATTTTTTTGTCAGACAGTGCCAGGCATTGCCCACCAGAAGGGTACCCTCCAGTACTGGAGACTTCCAGCTCCCTTGATCATGATACTGAGCAATCTGATGCAGCTTCAAGTTTGGCTCTGTTTTGAGCTGCAAAATGTCCAGATGACCTCCAGAGGTCCTATCCAGCTCAAAGATTTGTATGATTTTGACTGATCCTCCAGATGAGTATCCAGATTCTTGGGCTGGTTTAAATCAATCTGTAATGAAGCTTATATAGTAACATCTTTGCTTTTGTTGAAGGCTAGATCACCTTAAATTTAATTCAGGGACTTTTTTTTTTTTAAATATGTGCAGATATATGGTTGCACTGTGGACAAAGTTTGTGTTTCTGCTTTCTTTTGCTTTTGTGCAGAGAAAAGTTTTATAAGAGTATATAAACATGAAAAGATTTCTTTGCTAGCTAACTTCTGTATGAAAACAGCACATTTCCCCTCTCAAGACATAATGAATACAAGCAAGGAAAGTGATTAACCAAAATCTTTACCTGAGGAATTCCAAAGAAATACTTCAGGTATCTTTTGTATAGTTTGTTCCCACTCCTAATTAGTAATATGTTTTACCATCAGTCTCAGGTAAATTCTGCAGCTGTAGTTGCTGTTAGAATTCCTGATATCTGGAGTTAAATGACTGTTTTGACCATGATCAGTTCAGCTGCTGTGAAATACATAAGTCACTACCATAATCCAACAGCATGGTTTGTGATGGAATATCCAGTTGCCATGTTTCAGAATCATGCAAGAGAGGTTTTTTCCCCCTCAAAGAGTGGCACATGCTTCCATTTCTTTATCAGTTCTGTACACAATTCATTTTAAAATTATTTATGAGGATGAAGAGTAGAGATAAAAAGTTACCATGCATTTTTAAATGTTTCTGTTCTCACTAATATTCCTCTAATGATAATAAAATTAATTTCGGAAAATTTTTAAAAGATCCAATCTGGTGACACTTAGCTGTAAAATTTTGTGTACCATTTTATGGTGGTTTGATATGGGCTGGATGTCTGGTGCCCACCAAAGCCTCCTCAACTGGACAAGGAAAAAAAAGTAGGAAAAAAAGTCTGATGGGGTGAGAGAAGGACAGGGAGAGATCACTCACTAATTGCCATCACAGCCAAACCAGACTTAAGGAAATTAATTTAATTTATTCCAGATCAAAATCAGAGCCAGGTAATGAGAAGTAAAACAAATCCTGAAAGCACCTTCCCCCTCCCAACCCTCTGTCCTTCCTGGGTTTAATTTTATTCCTGATTCTCTACCTCCTCCCTACACTCAGCAGCACAGGGAGATAGGGAGTGGGGTTAGCAGCAAGTTAATCCCATTCTGGTTCTGCCACTGCTGCCTCCTTAGGGAGGGGAGAGTCCTCCCCCTGTTCCGCCACTGTGTCCCTCCCACGGGAGAAACTCCTCCATGAACTTCTCAGAGCAGTCTTTCCCACGGGTTTCAGTTCTTCACAGACTGCTCCAGTGTGGTCTTTTTTTTTTTTTCTTTTTCCTTTTCATGAAGTGCAGCACTTCAGGAACAGGCTGCTCCAGCATGGGTCCCCCCTGGAATCACAAGTCCTGTGTCACAATTCTTTTGGGCATCCACCTTCTCCAGCAGGGGTTTCTCCACAGGCTACAGGTGGATCTCTGCTCCTCTGTGGACCACAGTGGGCCTCAGGGAGATATCCTGCCTCACCATGGTCTGCACCACAGGCTGCAGGGGAACTGTGGCTCCAGAGACTAGAGCACCTCCTGCCCCTCCTTCTTCACTGATCTTGGTCTCTGCAGAGTTTCTCTCACATATTCCCACTCTTCTCTACTCTGATCTCAATTAATTCTGTGTAATAACTTTTTTTTCCCTTTTAAAATCTGTTATCCCAGAGGCACAAGCACTCTGCTGGATGGGATAAAAGCATTCTATGGTACTCTTTGTTTCCTGTGTAGTCTTATATTTACTTAATGTGTTTACCTCTTATTTTTTTCCTCCTTTTCAGATTTAGATAAGTTTTGACTTCAGTTGAATGATCTACCATTTCAAAGAATTTTGTATTCCTTGTGATTTTGCTGACACTTTAGATCATGTGCTGTTGTAATCAGCTTTATGTTTGGCCTTTTGATAATTTGATAATATCTGTATTACATTATTGATTCGAATGAAATGATAAATATCTTGATGGGATTTGTTAATGATATTACTTTGCAAGGTCAATCATTTCAACAGAAGAGAGAAATAGTGGAAGAAAATTGTATGGATTGCAAATCTAGGCCAAAAATATAATGAAATATAGTTGGGCTTTTGTAACATTAAGGATAATATCTGATAAAAACCAAGTTGAAATTGATGGGTATGTAATCAGAGTAGTGACTCTCATATGAATTTGCAGTGTGTAAGGCTAAAGAGAAGCAGATGTGAAGATATTTTACTCTATATGGTATACTTCTGTCTAGTGCTTCAGTATCAGAAAAATGTTGACCAGCTTTCTAAAAAAAGAGAAGCGGAGATAACAATTTTCCTACGTGCATTTTAATATATGGAAGTATTTTATATGGAAGTGGTAATGATTTGAAGGTTTGCAGTTCATATAAAATATTTTAAGAGCCTTTAATTTTTTAAGTTAGATTTAATTAGCTCAATTATTAGCAACAGTGTTAGTACATATGTGCCAGTTTATTGATCTGAGCACAATGTCTGGGTTTGAACAGTGGGTTTAAGGCAGGGAAGTGCCTACATTTCCTTACAGATGAGAAGAACAAAAGCTTTGTTTGCAAATTTCTGTGAACAGTCAGCATCTCACTCTTAATCTTGAACTGAAAGGCTCAGTGGTCTTTGGAGTGGTGCCTGCAGAGTGGAACACTACCATCTCACTCAGGACCTCTGTCATTTGGAGAGCAGCATGCTAACAGCTGAGACAAAAATACTATTGCTCTCATTTTTGCTTGTGAAATGAAAGTTATCTCTATGTATCAACACTGTGCTGTTTACAATTGGTTTTCTAAATAATGGAAACTTGAAAAGACTTCATCACAAGGCAGTGTCAGTAACTGTGGGGAGAGCTTTTATCTGTAAGACTTGCAATCTCTGTTACAATAGAAGCCTCCTAATTTCAGATTATTCTTTGTCCAGTGACACATTTCAAAAGGGAAACACATTTGTTTGGATATAAACAATAAAGAATGGTGCATGGAGAGTGGTATATCCCTATGGACATTTTCTCACAGGACTGTAGTTCTGCACCAAATCTCTTAAGAACTGTGTCACTGCTGTAGTTCAGGAGATAACAACAACCATTAAAACTGAAGTATTGCCATCTATTGTTAGGTTGTTGTTCCTGTTTTGAACTGTTATAGCCTTTTAATACCATAAATGGTTTCTTTTCTTTCAACCTTTCTTCTGTTTTACTGTCTAAATATTAAACTAAGAAGCGTATCTTCAGATGGATGAGTCCCAGTCATGGGACTTCCAATATTTGTGAAAATGCGTTTGTTAGTCCAACATTTTCATTTCTCTCCCACCGAGATTTTTTTTTAATTGCTTTATTCCCTCTCCCCCACCAATGTAGAAAAGTAAATGTTATTATCCATGCTTATTGCTTGTAAATAACCTATTGTAAAGACTTGTAAAGAATCATCATCATCTTCATTCCTTTTTGCAGATATTTCAGATTTTTGCTTCAGTTGTTTGTTGCTGTTGACCTTGCTCTTTTTGCAAATGTTTTTTAGACAGTCAAACCTCAACTGAATTTCTCATCAGGGATTCACTTGTTCATTTTTATAGCTTGTATTAAATGTGAGACTCCTAATTCTTACTGTTTCTGTTGTTCCTATAGCAACTAGATAGGGGGAGATGCAGCAGCGTCACTTTGCTTCCCAACTGGTGTTTGTGTTCTCAGGAAGGGGGGAGAGTATGAGGAAAACAGAGTATTAATTAGGATGTAACTGGTTGAAAAGTATGCTACTTGTTGAGTTGTCCCACCCTTTACTCTAGAGGAGTTAATTAATAATTTTAAGCAGGGCTTCTCAAACTTTCTTTATTAAAATTCTGTCCTCTTGGATAGAGACATGATTTACTCTTAAGTATATGTCAGCTTTTGGTCTTTAGCTGCTTGGTTCTTGATGGTTCCTTCCACCTGAAACCCTGTTTTCTTCACCACATGGATAGCAGTAGGATTTTTGTTAGGAACTAGACTGGTGCTTCTGACTTACATGTAGCCTGAACATACTTGAAGTGTGGGGCTTTTTAATTCCTGATTTTAATCTGATTTTTGCAGCTGTCCAGTAACTATAGTGTACTAAAATGTAGTTTTATTGTCGACTAAGTGACTATCTTGGAGTAAGATGTTTTGATATTTAAATGCTACATTTTCAGAGATTACTAAGAACTAAGATAGAACTAACACGTTCTACCTTCTCCAAGAAGCAGAGATTGTTTGAATTCCCCTTTAGTAGTCCTTTCTCTTACCTCATGATGGAAACCTTCATTACATAGTTTCCTGAGGATCTCTGATGCTAGATTAATCCCTCTGAAGTAAACTAGTCTTTCGTCCATACCTGAGCACCTAAAGTTCTGCTGCTCTGCCTTGGTGCTGCTTGTTTAGCCAAGCACTGCTGCTCTGTGCGGGTTGTGTTACTCTCAACGTGGCATGTGCATTGTGAAGACTCTGGGGAGAGTTTTACAGTATTCAAGCCATTATTATATAAAACAACCACAAAATATGTGACTATGTTTTAAGCTCCTCTGTGACTGTTTATTAAATAAAAATTCATGGGCACAGGAACTGGATATCATATATTGCATCTCGAAAAGGTGGGTCCCATCAGGTATAGTGTTTAGCCTTTCCCAGCCAGAACAGCTCTGATTAGCAAGAGGAACTCAGAAAGTGCTGGTTAGTAGATAACCAAGTGGTAAAATTGCTCATGTGGGAAATAAGAAGTCGAGATATATGCTTCTTGTTATTTAAGGAACAGGGTGGAGCCAAGACTTCTCACCTTGCAGGAAGGTACCAAGATGTTACTGAGACAGTGGGGATCCTGCAGGTGTCAGGTTGCCATCCATGAAATGCCTGCTGTCTTCACACTGGTGGTGGTGCCTCAGGAGAAGCACTTGCTGTTTTGGAAATAAGTCTTTGTTTCCCATTTTATTCCTTCTCTGTTTCCCCTGCCCCTGACTCTCTCAGAAGGGTTCACAAGAGCTAATGAACATGACATCTGCTAATCAGTTTGTTTCTCTGCTGGCTGCCTGAGCAGGGTTCTGATCCTTGGTGGATTATATATTAGAACAGATTTAAATCAGAACAACATCTCTTCAAAACATTCTGGCTTAAAAATACATAAATGGACAAGTCTCTTGCTTCCATAGACTCTAAGCTAGTGTATCTCCTGTATTCATGGGTGCACTAAGGTGGTCTCCTAGGGCTTGGGGGAGTCTGAGGCTGAGGGAGCTGGGGCTATTCAATCTCAAGAAGAGAAGGCTTGTGGGATCTTATCAATGTGTGTATGTGCCTGATAAGTGTGAATAAAGAAAACTGAGCCAGACTCCTTGCAGTGCTATCCAGTGGTAGAACAGGAGGCAGTAGATGTAAATACAGTGTATCGATAAACCTTTTTTACTGTGAGAGTGGTCAAACACTGGAGGTTTCAGAGAAGGGCTGTGAAGTCTCCATCCATGGAGGTTAAACTCAACTGGGCTCAGGCCTGAGCAATCTGCCGTAGTTAATCCTGCTTTGAGACTTTACGCTCTCCAGAGGTCCTTTCCAACCTGAACTATTCTGTGAATATTGTGGATTATGTCAGCAGATAAAATAGTTGGGAGTTTTTTTCTCTGAAGAAATTGCTGCTTGGAGAATATTGTATTGTCACAGATAAAATATGGCTCTTGTGAGATTCTTTTTGAGAATCCTGTTGTTTCTGCTTAGATTTTAATTTTTATCTTTGTACATCTCCTGCAGTTATAATGTTTATTTCTTACAACTGTAGTTCTTTTATTAGAAAAAAACTGATTTATAAATCAGTGCAGTGGCTACGTTTTTATCAGCTTTCTTCATTTGACAAATAAATGCATTTTTATAGTGCTTAAAATCCAATCCTGAATGTAAAGGTCAGTTGAAGTATTTTTGATTCATAGAATCATTAAGGTTGGAAAACCCCTCTAAGATAAAGTCCAACCATTAACCTCACACCACCATGTGTACCACTAATCCATGCCCTCAAGTGCTACATCCTCATGTTTTTTGAACACTTCCAGGGATGGTGATTCTACCAATTTCTTGGGCATCCTGTTCCAGTGCCTGTTGCTGCAGCTTTCCAGCCACTTTTCCCCAGGCTGCAGCACTGCATGGGATTGTTGTGACCCAAGGTCAGGACCCAACACTTTGCCTTGTTGAACCTCATACAATTGGCTTTGGAGCATCAATCCAGTAAACTCATACTCAACTCTGAATCAAAGTTGCTAGGTAAAAGTTTAGGAAGAATTTCATCAAGGAAACTGGAGTTTTGCTCTCTTGGTTAGGACAATTGTAGCCATATGATTTCTAACAAAGGTAAAATGTAGTGTGAACTTGGCATGCTTCTCTTGCTGCCTGGTTATTGAATATGCAGAAAGCGATTATTCTGTTCTCTGGAATATTCAATTCAGGGTAATACATAAACGTACAACCAGCATTTGACAATTGCCTTGAGGTGTTGATTTTATTATCATTAAATATTAGCTAAGAGCAAGCATCGTCTTTCTCTTTCCTGGATTTGCTGGCGAGTGTTTGCACAAGGTCAATTGAAATCACTCTTGTGTTTTCCAAGAAGGGAGTGCATATTCCCTCTTGAATGATTCCAGATACATGTTGGGGAATGAAAAGTCAGGGATGGTGTTGAGAATTAGAAATCAAAAAAGGAGGAATAAAAGATGCATTTAGAAAGAGAGGCAGTGGTTGGAGCCAGGGAAGAAACAATGTCTAGCACTGGGTGTGGGGTGGGAAAAACCAGCTTCCTGGGGAAAGGGGAAAGAATAGGTGAAGTAGGGTGCTTTTGTTTGTTTGTTTGCTTGCTTTTTAAAAAAAGCTAAATATGTGTAATTTTGAACCAAATTAGTAACTCTAGTTTGAGTGTCTCATTTCAGGTGAATAGTGGCAAGGAACTGAGAATTCAAGTGAGATTCTGACACTGGTCTTCTGGACATCTCTTGCAGATTCTTGAACAAATCCTGCTTGAGCAGACCCCTCTGTAGGCATTAAGGATTTAAATATAATTATTGTTTGGATGAACATTCTAAAAATTCTGCTTTGAAGCTTTGTTATGCATCTCTTCATTCAAATCACTTAATGTTTTCAATCTTGTTTACTTTTTTTACAGCTGTGAACACAATAGGGCAAAAGCTTCCAAGGAATGACTGTTGATGTCTGAGGGAACCTAGATCCTAATTGCAGAACAATTGCTGTGATGTCATGTGCAGATTTTATGTGGTGTTCACAAACAGCTGGTTGCAAACAAATAGATTGCAAAAAATGCCTATAAAGGTTTTGTTCTCCTTGTAAAGCTGCTGTCTGCACTGTCAAAAGCTTTTGGGATGTAGCTGTGTGTGTATACTCCTGTTTCCAGTGAATTCTCATAGCATGAAATCAACTTTGTGGAAAAAAAAGTGCTTTTGCCCATGCAATTTTTATCATTCATACACTAAAAACAAGCACAGCTCTAAAAATGTAGTTATATTGGATGATAACGAAAGTGACTCTCACCTATTCATTTGCATACCAAGATTTGGCATCACTGTAAATAAGTTACACCAGCAAAAGTGGTTCTTACCAGATTATTTATGTGTAGTATAAAAGTTAGCCTGATATAAAACTTCCCTGTAGAAGAAAATCTCTCCAGTGAGTATAATCGTTCTAGTAACAATGGAAATGCACATTTAGTTAAAGATGGCATTTCTTAACTATGAAATGTCAAAGTATATTTCTGTTTTCTAATTGTGAAACTGGTAAATAGAGATAAAAACTAAATGTCAGCAACATAAAGGTATGGTAATTTTAGACTTCTAAGGATATTTCTAGAAATGTTTTCATTATAAAATAAATGTATGTAATTTTATTATTCTTAAAAATAATCAACAGAGGCTGGTCAGCTAAAAATTCTACTTTTGTTTTCCAGAAACCAGCAAACATTCTGGTAATGGGTGAAGGTCCTGAAAGAGGAAGAGTCAAAATAGGTAAACATTTTGAGAAAATTTAATTGTGCAGCTAAGGGTTTAATATTAAAAAAAAAGACATCTTCAGTATTCTTTGAGTATATGTATCTACAACTGCTAGTTCAATTTTGAATCTCATTCACTGAGTTTACAGACTTAAGAAATTCCAAGTATATTATTAGACATTTCTAAGCTTGCCAAGGTTATTTGATGATATATAAAAACATCTGTATGAGAAAAAAGTAATAATTACAGAGATCAGTGCTGATGGCCAAGGTTCTTTTGACTTCTACTATGATTAGTTAGCATAAGTTAGCATTGTTACTTATAAATTGTGCTTTTTAAAAATTTTTAATATAAATAACGTTACTGCACATGTTTGTAGAGATCCCAAGGTTTGTGACACAAAAGTTATTTGGTGTCAAGATGAGTAACACATGTAGCTGTGATGGTCTTTATCCAAAATCTAATTACCTTCTCAGTTTTAGTGATGTGGGTATTACCTTTTTTAAATACAGCATGTGGCAATACTCAAGTTTGTGTAAAATTAAAGTTTCAGATTTGAATTGGGTTTAAAATGTGGGGGTTTGACAGTACACCAAATTTTGTGCTTTCCATCTAGCATTTCTTACTGTTACTTACAAGGCTCATTCTAAAGAGAATTTTTGAATTCTATAGAATGAATGCTTAGTTTTAAAATACATCTCTGTAACAGCACATGCTGACTGACTCTGAACCTCATTCCTCCAAGTCAAGTAGGAGGCATGCCTTGAAAAGTAGTGCAAAACAATCTACACTGCAGTCATTTTGGTTTTGCACTTTGGGTAAATATACAGCGGCCACAAGGACTCACAGTTTTGTAAGCATCTATAAAAATAAAGGAGAAAATGTACATTAGAGACCTACTACTCAACTTCAGTTAACCAAGTTTCTGTTACAGTTTTAAAAAATGAACAGGCATCTGTGTTATGTAAAGTTTTACAATACCATGATGAAAAAACACCAGATGTTATCCTTCATAGTCTTAGGAATGAAGTAAATGGCATTTAGCCTTAGATAAATTTGGTCCAGTATTGTTGTAAGTAGTTTTTGTTTTGTTAGAAACTTTGATTTTTAATTTTTAATGTTTTTGAGCTATTGTTGTAATTGGTTTTTTGACAATACTGTTAAATTCTGATTTATTTGTATTAAAATTTAAATACTCTTCTCATTTTTTCTCCCCATTCTCCAGCTGATATGGGTTTTGCAAGATTGTTTAACTCGCCTTTGAAGCCATTGGCAGACTTGGATCCGGTTGTGGTGACATTCTGGTACAGAGCTCCAGAGCTGTTACTTGGGGCCAGACATTACACAAAGGCCATTGGTAAGTTGTCCTGTAAGAAAGACGTTTGCCTGCAAGTTCTGTAAGGATATTAGCCTTACAAGAGATATGATGATCAGCTGACCAGCTAGTTTTGGGGTTTTGTCCCTGAAATAGTAGCAGATGATCCCATCCATAAAAGATTAATCAAGATTAAAACTTTTTGAAGATGGTGCTTTTATTTTTCAATATAACCTAGACATTTAAAGTATGTTGTTTGTTTTGTTTTGTTTTTAAAACAAAAATATCCTTTGAATTGGTTTATATGTTTTCTTAATATAGGCTTAGAATCTTGTAATGTTGTAAACCTTCAAAAGGGAAACAGCTATGGCAGTCTTGTCGGGTGTTACATGTCTAGATGCTTCTATGAAATGTGTGGCTTGATAAGCAGAGGGCTGGTCTCCTGTGCTGTGCATAATCTGCACGTTGTTTACTCCTGATGATTTATGAAGCTCCACGTTCAGGAAATGCTGGTAGCCAGGCTGTTTGTCCCCTGCTAAGTTCCAGAAGCACAATCAGCCTGGGTGCCCAGCTGTTTGGAGAATTAAAGCATTGAGGTGCATGGGAGGTATCCTGGCTGCATGGTTGGGTTGCATATTGAACTGCAAAGGAAAGAGTGACCCTCTGTTAATAGTGTTAAATCGTTCCTATGAGTACAGAGGTGGCTTTCTTGGCAGGCATTTTTCTGTTGCAGAAGTCTTTGTAGATGCTTTGTGGGCCTTTTTTCAGAGAGTTACAGAATACTGTGTCATACTGGCATCTCAGTTTGAGTGTTCCCTTGGGAACACTTCTAAGGCTCACAGTGTGTTGTTTTTTTTTTCCCCCAGGTAACTCCTGTTTATTCAACTACCATATACAGGGAAAGGTTTGGAGAATGAATGAACTGACACCTGACTTTTTTGATGTAGACTTGTACTTTTCATTTCTTTACTGCTTTCCACTTCCATTTGGACTCCTTCAGTGCAGGAGTTTATTTTGTGTACTCTAGAACTCTGCAGCAGAAGCTGAAGTATCAGAAGTGGGGGAAATCTGATCCATTTCAAAACCAAAAACCTGGTCCAAAGAAAAATACTAATTGCAGAGAGATTCAGTCAGGTCAAAAGGGACCTTAGGAGGTTTCTTGTTCGTCCTCCTGCTCAAAGCAGTGCCCATTATGAATTCTGCCTGGTCTGTTGAGGGGTTTGGCCAGCTACATCTTGAAAACCTCTAACAACAAAGATTTCACACCCTCTCTGGTTAACCTGTTCCACTGCAAAATCACCCTCGTAGTAAAGAATTTTTTCTTGATACCTAGTTACAATTTCTTGGTTTGGTTTATGCCAATAATCTCTCACTCTCCTGTCGTATGCCGTTGTAAGAGCCTAGCTCCATCATCTTGGTCACCTCTGTGTAGGTACTGTGGGATGCTCATAGATTCCTCTTCAGTCTGAACAAGCCCATGTCCCTCAGTATCCTCTCCCAGAGCAGGCTCTCCAGCCTCTGACCATGCTGGTTACCTCTGCTCCTTGGCCTTTGTTACTCCACTGTTTTATGGTTGTTACAGCCAAAGCTGCCATTGATTATCATATCCCCAACCAGTTCTTCCTTCTTCCTCAGTAGCAGACCTGAGGAATGACACATATAGTTTACCCCCAAGTCCTCTAGAAATCTTTTCAGCATCCCTGAAGTAACCGTGTTTGTGTTCTGTTTGTTCTCCTGATGCCCCATGGTCTCTTCACCTCCTCCCACAGCTCCTTTTGCTGGTGTCCCAGTGCCCCAAGCAGGGTGTATCTCCCAACGTGAGGCCAGTGTCACCCTGCAGACTGACTCCTGCATGGCAACACTCTCCTCCTGGAGTTCTGCCTCAACTGAGACAGAGGTATCCCAGGGTATCTGCTCCAGTGGGAGCTGGGGATGGAGCTTTGTAATGCCCCGTCCCCTGCATGGTTCTGGCACAATCCCGTGGTGGCAGAAGCAGACTCTTAGAGCCTGCTTCACATCTGCCACCATGCAGACTGGGCTGCTAGCTACTAAGTCTCTGTTTGCAGAAGTGTTTTAAAGAAAATACCAACCGGATTGCCTCAAACACCTGTAAATTAGGTGCTTAAATTGCCCTATGTTCATAGTGGAAAACACTGATGCAAATGGACCAGATTACTGACTGACCTGTGTGTGTGGTACAGGGAAGTTACCTCAACTGACAGCTACCTGGTTTTGATAGATAGCATATTGTTTAGAGATTTGGGTGAGTGATATGTATCATTATCTCAGGGTATCTCTTTGAAGGATGAATTAGTATAATGCTGTTGTTTGTTTAATTATGTCATAAATAACTTGGTTCTTGCCCTAAGGGATCTCTAGTCTATACTAAAACACAGGCAAGAAGTTCTTATGAAACTTTAGAGGACAATGGTACTTTGGAGAGATCTGGTTTTGCTAGTAGTTTATTATTTCTGAGGCTTTTATTTCTTGTATCACACCAGTGAGTCACCCAGGAGGGGTGTGAATGGTTACATAGTACCTGGCATGCAGTGGGAGTGCTGAGGGGCACTCAAAACAGTTTGGGCAGCAAGATAAAAAATACGGAAATGAGAACAAGGAAAGTTGCAAGTTGAGATTTGTAGGCTGATTGAAGGATTAGAGGAGCATGTGATTGAAGAGAAGGGAAAAGTAAAAAGGTACATGGAGCTGATATATATGCAGTTTTAAGGTAGAGGGAACAAGAGAGTAACAAAATGACAGCAGTGATGTTCATGCAGTTTATTGAGTCCAGACTTGTGTTTTGCTTCAAGCACTATGTGCACTTAAAAAAATGCCATTTTCATGAGCTAAGCATGCTAGTGAGAGTTTAATTCAAATGCTAAGGTTTTTGGCAGATGATGCAACTTTTAAAACTTTCTCTTAAATCTCTGTGCAAGAAATACAATTTTAAGATCTCTTAATATTACATAATTCTCAGGAAGTCTTATGTATTGCTTTTAGTAATAACTCAAAAATCAAGATTCTCACATAATTGCTCTTGAGTTGGAAACAATAATTTAGAAGAAAGGTGATTAGATATAGCAAATTATAAAAAAAAAAAAAAAAAGGTTATTTAGTATAGCTACTTGTTTTCCATAGCTATTTTCCCATGTCTTTTAGATAATATATTACTTTTATTGATTAGTAAATACAAATAAGGCTAAAAGCAGAGTTTTCTCTTTCAGTTTTTTCATAGTGAGAAATATTTTTGTTTGAATTTACTAGGAAATCATTGTCATCAGTTCTCTTCTGCAACGTCCTCAACATTGTCCAACAGTCGCTACATGATTCAGATGTTTGCTTAGGTTTTTACTGACTTTATCTTGTTTTTACTTTATTTTAAATGCATTTTTTATATTCTACATGTAATACTCTCTTCCTTATCTTTGTTTCACATATAATTTAATTATTAGCAGTGTATTCAAAATATCCTGGGCACTGTCTACTATAGTTTCCAGTTTATTCTTGTAATAAAGCCTTTAGGTGTGCTTGCTTGCATGTAAATAATTCTCATACAAGATCAGACTGAAATTGGAATTTGACTTTTGACTTGTTCAGGATTTTTGGTTTTGATTTCTGGACCTGATCTTAGTTACATTTTGTGGGTTTAACTTTGAGGGAAAATTGGAGTGAATACAGTCTGTTTAGAAAGTGCTATATATTACACAAAACAATACTTAAGCATATTTCATTATTTTAGGGGTGATTTTTCAGTGACATTTTTTGTTTATTTAGTTTGTCTCTTCCTATGAATGAAATATTCTACTTTTAATTTATTTCCTTGCAGAACAGGTTCATCATATATTTGACATCGTGTTTTAAAGAGATGTAGGAATTGGGAATATAGTATTGCTGAAGAACGGAAATAGCTTTTGCTTTCTGCATGTTAAAAGGATAGTAAAAAGCCCATGTTAGGGTTTCATGGAGAGTATTATTTCGTTTCCTGAACTGTGAATGTTTATAATGTAAGCCCTACTTGTTAATGAAGTTTCACATGTAATATCTGCTCCCATAGCTATGAGTAATTAACTTACCAGATGAATGCAAATTGGGAAACTGGTGTTGTAGAAGCCAAAGTTCACTCTCTTTTCCATTACCACAATTTAATCTGTACTAAATTCACTATGGCAGGTCAAGGTTTTCTAGATTTTCAGCATCATAATTCAAACATAGAATAGAAATAGAAACAGATTCTATAGAATCTGTGTTCATTATAATACTTTAGCAAAGATGTAAAACCTGCAAATAAAAGTAACTTGAACAAGCTTCAGGTGAAACCAAGTAACTGCAAAAATGGAAATTGCTTGCCATCATGGAAACTTTAATAAAATTACTGAATGACTAGAAAATCCAGCACAACGGAAAATGCCTTTGTGCTCAAAATACTAAAGAAACAAGGCTGAAGTAAGGTACAGTGCAAGATACAGTGCTCCTTTCTTGCATGGGCAAAGACTTCTGCACCTTAATTTTAAGGAAACCAAAGGAAATTATTGTGGTAAAATGAAGGAAAAGTTAAGCTGACTTTGAGCTTGAAAGGAGACATTAATCAGTTGGGTTTTTTTACTCTGGGAACATCAGATTAGAAAATAATGTTTTAGTAGGTAAAGCAAGTAGTAAGAACTCTTTCATCATAGGTTTTTAAGAAAGCATGTGGCAGTCTCTAGTATGATTCATTCTGGGGCATCTTGTAGCATATCAAGGTAATAACATAATTATGACTTGTTTTTATCAAGCTGCAGCTTGTATAGTTATCAGTGCTATCAAACAACCATGTTATCTTACCTCTCCTTACCACTTGCCTTAATTTAAAGCAATAGCATATTTGATAAATGGCATTAGGTGACTTAGAATAGTTCAGATGGTTTGGATTTTGTTGACAAAAAGTGATCATTCAACCACCCATTGAGCAAGGCTAAAACACTGTCATGAACCAAAAAAGGGTAGGCTTGTTTATTGTGAAAAAATAAGTCTGGAAACCTGAGAAATCTCTATTTCTTAGTTACCTTTTTGCACGTGTCTAAATTATAAGTCAGCAGAAATGTCAGAAATAACTGTGTGGTAACTGCATTTACCAGCCCAAATGAGAGTTAGGTATAGAGAAACTGTAATTCAAAGCCTGGGTAGTGCACTGTCACCTCATTCTATTTCCAGACTACCATGTAGTTATGGAAACTGGAAATGTGTGAAAGGTATAAGCAGATATCAAAATGCCATTGAAAGCAAATGTGACAGGAAAATATTTGGTGTATCAGAATGAATGAATTTATAATGAATGCTAGGATCCGTCAGAGTTTCAGCAACTCTGTTTGCCCTCGTGCAGGAAAAAAAGAGAGGGAAATGTCTAGGGTGTATTATGTAGGATTTAGGAAGGAAGTATGTCCATATGTGTTCCATATTGCTTATGCAGTGAGTCCCGCACATGCCGAGTGCATCAGATGTCCTTACTGTGCGCGCACAGATTGTTGGTGTGCTGGCCAGGCTGTGGGCCTCTGGATATCTTGGACTGATGCCTGAAATTCTTTTGGTCTCATGTTCTGGGAGGATTGGGAGGAAAAAAAATAAGACCTATCTGGAAAATCTGGTAAACGAGAAATTACGGGTGGGACCAACCAGACGATTGAAAACTCTTCAGGAGAAATGTACAGGGGAGGTTCCCACCTGTTGTCTGTGGAGTCACAGGAGCAGGGGGACAGTTCTTAAGGATCCATGAGAAGTAATTGAGAAGAACAAATCCATAGTCAGCATTTGACTGCTGCACAGGAATCCACATTCTTGTTTGTGAGAGGTTGTGATTTGAGGATGGGGTTGTGGAAAAACTAGAAAAATAAATCAGAGAGGTTTGAAAATACTCATTTATGCATGCTGAAAAGAAAAGCTCAGGCTACACCAAGAAGGGAGCCTTGTTCATGCCCTGGGAAATGTTGTACAACATGAGGAGTAATTGGAGTCAGATGATATTTTGTGGTAAGCTTGTTTTGGCATGTGGTAAACTTTCTTAATTTTGATTATCAAAGTTGTCCTTACGCTTTTTCTGAGAGGCAAAATATTTTAATACCAAGGATTAATTGCTGCTCTCTTATCTAGTTACTGCAGATACTGGATGATTTACTGCTGTTTTTTCTTCTTGCTCTCTAAAATAGGAAAATATGTCTAGAATACTATATAAGCTTCTTCTTTTATTAAAAAATAAAAAGCATTTTCTACACTACTACAATAATCTAGGAAATGTAAAGTTATAGAAAGGATTATTAGATCACCTAATTAGAATATTTTAAAGTTATATTAGTAAGTATTTTGGGAAGCTTGGGATGCTGCCAGCAACTCAAGGAGTATAGTCTGCAGGATTGTTGCAAACTTTAACACATTAACTCTTTTGTGATCTAGTTCCTGCCTTCTTCTAACTCCTCTATTACTCTTGCTTCTCAAATATGTTATGTCTGGACGTTAGAAAGTAAAGCTGCTGGCCATTGTCAACTCTAAAGAGTCTGAGAGGTGTTGTAGTAGTTTAATAGTCAGAAGAATGCGAACAGTGCTGTGAGTCTGACCTGTCTCTGCTGGTGTAAAACCAATGGAGGTACTTTAAAGTGGGCCAGACTGAGTTTCATTTCTTAGGACAGTAAGCTGGGTCTCAAAAGACTTGACTTTAAATACTGATTCAGTCCCAAGTGTTGTGTGTAGTTGGCCACATTTCATTTATTCCATCCCAAGTGTTGTTTCATTATCTATAAAATGGGGACGCTGCTTAATGGTATTGTCCTGGATATGGAGGCTGGTGGGCCTGTGGTACAAAGGCCAAAGAGAATCCAGTGGTGAGACATCCCTAGTACCAGAGATTCCTCCCCAGGTTAGGGTGACAGAAAAGGCTTCCCCCAGGGTGCTGTGCTTTGGTATGTTAATATACCCCAGTTCTGCTTCCCCGGTTGGCTGTTGGCCTCCCTGCCCCTTGTTACCTTATATATCCCATGCCCTAGAAAGTTCTCCACTCCAGGTTCCCCCCATTGGCTCTTGCCCCTCACCACCCCCCCAGAGTTTTCCCATTGGCTCCCATTCCCCAGTCCCGCCTTTGTACCGGCCCCGTGCCCTCGGATCATTGGTCTCTGATGATCGCCCGCTCCCGTATTTAAACCTGGACCCTCCAATGTTCTTTGTCTTCATCCCTGGAACCCTACAGGAGCGTGGCTGCATTAAACACCTCCCGTGGAACCCCATACAAAGATCCTTCCTGTTCTTTGTCATCGACCCGTTTTCTGGAGCTGTCCGTGTGTGTGCGTGCGCGTGTGTGAGCGTGTGCTGGTCCTGCCTAGCGGCTTCGCTAAGGAGATGTTTTTAGGAGGGTTGCGGCACCTCACCATCCGGCACTGCCAATCCACGGACAGCGACACTGGAGATAAAGTCAGTTAAGGATAATGGGGTGCTCCAGTACAAGTATGCTGTAAATTGTTTTTGTTAACTCAATGAATGGATTATTTGTCTGAGGACCTGGGATGTCACTTAGCATCTGCAATTAACTTGAGAAATATACACATTCTGGACAATAAAAACAAAAGAGGAAAGAAAAGGAGAACAAAACCACAAAATCCTTAATCACAACTGCAATCTGCTAATTGTCCTGATTTGGATTGCTTGGTAAATTAACGTGTAAGCTTCCACATGTGGTCACCCAATACTTTTTGTATTCTCATGACTCTCTCCCCTTGCAACACTTACAAAGGGAAGTACTGGATGCTTTTGCCGTTTTGTTTGGTATTTTGGCACATTTGCTGCTGCATTGACTTGGCTGTACATGGCTTATTTTAGAGCAGGAAAAATAATATAAAAGTACTCAGAAGGCAGAATATCCTCTATAGCAATAGCTGTGATAAAACCCCACTTTTGAGCAAGAAGTGCCTTCAAAAATCTGTCTACGCTTAGTCCCATGTAGATCAGGAGTTGTCAGTGATTTGTGGGCCAAAAATCCTCCATACTGGTCATAGTTTTAGTTCCGTGTCTTTTTTCCTTCTAATTGTTTTTCCCTCCAAGTATCAGCTTTGTGTTCTTCCAAACTGTTAATAACCATGGGGCCTCATACTTCCCTAGGATCTCACTGACTTCGCCCTTTACCAGACAGATGAGCTTTGCAGCAGCAGCATTGATTCTCTAATCTTCCTGAGCAACCTATGCCATGAACTCCGTTTAAAAAAAGATTTAGGTTTTTTAAAGAAAGATTACTTAGGGAAGTAAGACAGGAGTTTTCCTTGTGAAAGCTGGTTCCATAAACATTTTACCCTCATTATACTGTGCAGCAATAAAGGCTTTTAATGTGCGCTTTTTGCTACCAAATCTGAAAAGTTGGCTCATAAGAGTTGATTTTGGCTGAAAACCAAGTGCTTGCTATCCTAACAAGATGCATACTTCTGGTGCAGAGGAGTTGTTTTAGCTGATCCATCAGTTTGATCCTCAGGTATAATTACTTCAGCAATATCAACTGAAACTTTCAACATTACAGCACTGATCAAGTAGAATGACTGGTTTTCAGGACAGGTGTGATTGCTTCATAAGTTGACTTCTTGTCAATAACTGTGACTGACAGCAGAATTATTCCTCACGCCGGTTTATTTCATGTATTATCCAATGGAGTTGCCTATAATTACGTTGGAGTTGTTGTCAGTGCCTTACTAGAAATAACTGTAGGGCTGAAAACCTTAGTAACAGAAACGTTAAGATACTGTAAAGTGAAACAAAGAAGCTTCTCCAATGGTACTGTCTGGGAGGCAAGGTTTGTTCATGTGCATTCCTCTCCATTGACTGAAATAAAGTAGGCATCAAAAGCTTTAATAACCTCTAGAAAAGACTGTCATGGCTTGTGAATTGGAACTGTCCAAGAAAGTATTCTTCACAGATGTTCCTTATCACAACTCAATCTACCAGATAGCAGGGCTTTAGCTCACCTTGAGTTAGTTCTGAAGGTGTTGACATATTGGACCTATTAAAAAGTTGTAATAGCTAAAGACACAAGCCAAGTGAGAGCACACAACAGATAACAAAGTCACTGTTCCTCTTTCGTTAGCATGGAGTTTACCTGCACAGAGCTCCACTGTGTACAAAAAAAGCTGGTTTATTAAAATATTTTGCATTTAATTAGAAAAAAAATTGTATTTCCCTTTCAAAGAGTATGTACCGCTTTCTTATTTGCTGTTGTCAGTAGTTTTTTCATATGATTTTATGAAATGCAGAGCTGTGCGTGTTTCCTGAAAAGCTTTGTAAATACTATTTTACCAAACAGTGTCTAATCTTGCCTGTTCTTAATTCTGTCATCATTATAGGAGGAAATAGTAACAATTTCTGTATTAGACCTGCCTAATACTTTGCAGTATAAGAGAGACTCGTGACCTTTGCAATAAGAAGTTTTCATACTTCTTTTACTTGATGCAGTTGTTTGATATTTGGTAGGGGCAAGTAGCCCTGAAATGACAAAGCTGCCTTTTGTCACCCATTCCTCAGACTTTTGAAGAGTTGTCACTGAAAGGCCATTTTTCTTTTTAGCCTTGTTTCCATGAAAAGCTTGAGAGCTTGCCAGGGTACCTCTTGGACCCTAAGCATGGCTGTTGCTGAAACAAAAGTAGCAGTATGTTCTTTGCTGAATCTTGGAGGTACTGGAGTTGTCATGATGTTCCTCTGCCATCTCCAACAATCTAAAGATTTAGGATTAGGGAAAAAGCAAGGCTGTAACACACTTTCCCTGCCAGAACTAAGCGCTTGTCCCACTGACCTAATTCCTTGCCCTGAGGTGACACCACCTGAGGCTGGAGCAGCCCCAGGTTCTGGAAGAACTGAAAGAAGAGGAGGAAGAAGATGGAACTGTCACTCTATTCTGCATTCATGCAACCATCACTCCATGCTCCCAAGGAAGTTAGCTGCTCTATTGCTAGCTAATGTAATAGATAATCTGTAGTTTATACAGCAGTAGTCTTGAAGACACAAGTGAGGAGTTAAAGAATTGCTGATGAAAATGTGGTATGTGTAGGATTTGGGGCTGATGTGGGGAGAGAAGAGTATTTGAAAAGAAAATACACTGAAAATCCTTGCAAAAGCAATATAATGTTGGTGAAGGTTTTGTTCTCAAGGTGCTGATGCTGGCAAAAGTCGAATTCTTGTGCTGTGTGGTACAATTGTTGGTACGATTTCAGCCTTGATGATTCCTGTCTTCAGGAATCTGCACATGTTAAATACAAGGTTTCATGCAGAACCGTAAACCTGGAATTTCCAAATTCTTGGATGTGAAGTTCTGTAAACTAAGGATTAAGTTCTTTAACAGGATTTTGCCGTTTGAAATCATATTTTTGCTGCATGAAAGGACTACCTAGGGCCTCTGGATTTGTTGCCACTCCCTGTACTAAATCTATTGTATCTGTGTTGTCAAGCTTAGCACAGTAATTTAAGTCTAATGTTGCAAGCTAGATAATGTATCTAATGCATAGCAGAAGTCTGAAATCATATAATCCAGGATCTTCATTTAATGATACACTGAGGAGTAGAAATGTAAGTGGGAAAATAAAATATTTTGACAACCTAGAAATACCTCTGTTAAGAGAGAATAATGAAAGCCTGGCCCATTAAAACACTGCAGAAAATGACAATTGATTTAAGTGAACTCAGAATTTCAGTCAAGATGCTTTAAAATTTTTAGGGTTGTATTAATTGAAATTAATTAAATTGTTAGTGCAAACATGAGAAGAAGGCACCTTAATCTAAGGGTCTAGGATAAAGGCATACAGGTAAAAAGAAAAGTAAGGGTAATGGATTTCATTACTTATTCAAGTTAGTATGGTTTTGCAGTTAAAAGTTTTGAATTATCTTGATGTTACATCATGGCACAGAAGATGATGCGCTTTTGAAATAAAACATTGTTCTTAGATACATGGTTGGCTGGCTGTGAACATACCTCAGATTAGTGTGAGGTATTGTTTCTGTCTGCAGCAAAGTCATCTTCATGGCTTTACAGTGTAAGCTATTCTTCAGTCAAGGTCTGTTGAGATGCTGCTTGTTAAAAATTGGTCAACACTGCCCAGCATCAAAGAGTGATGGCAAATTTTTGACCCTTAACCCACTGACACATTTTTTTTGCTTCCCCTTGAAAAGCCTGTCACATGTAAGTGTTTGACTCCATTTTCCGTTCTCCATAGAAGGTGTCAAATTTAAAAGGCTACTAACCACTTCCTCAACCTTCTGTTTTGCTGACTAAAGTTTAAATGAAGCACATAAAAATTGGGAGCTTCATGTATGAGTGGGAAGGTCTTTCCCTTGTGTGTATGTGTGATAACAAAACATATATAACAGGCGTGTTCTGATCACCTTACCAGACCAAAGAAGTCCTTCTTTAAAGATACATTATTTAGATCTCATTTAGTGTTAAAACCAGCATAAAAATTAATAAACTCTTTTTCTGTAGTATCTCTGTGCTCCTCGACTCTTGTGTATAAAGATTCCAAGTAAGTCCAGAATGTGCTGTTGTGCTCAGCATCAGATGGGACATTTTTTAATAGAGGTTATACCTTTTCATTAGACCACTCAATGGTTACTTGAAAAAAATTAAAAACATTTGCCTGTACAGCCCCTTTTCAGATTTCCAGTCTGTTGGTGTGCTTGATGTCCTTGCCTTGATTGGAAAGTTTTGTAGGATCTTAAGTAAATGCTGTAGTTCTTAGAGATGACCTGAAAGGCCTTGTTTGGGCTAAGGCCTTGCTAAGTAGCTTTTGGGTACCCTGGTTGTTGCATTAGCCCTTGGCAGGTGCAGGGAAGCTGTATTCTGCTGTCTGTCCTTCTGCTCTTCACTGCCTTTACCAGCATTCACATGTGTCCAAGAGTCTAGACTTTGTGTTCAAAACAACAACAGGAAAAAGCAGTTTGGTTGAGTACTGATGCTATTGTGCTAAACCTCACTAATGATGATTTAATTCCTCAGATTGATTGCACCTAAATAGGTGTTTTCTAAGTCTTTACTTACTTTCTTTAAGAGAATTTTATTAAAGAATTCTGTGACACTGAGAGACTGTTTATTTATTTTCTTGGATATAGTTAAGAATTATGATGTATTTAATCTTGGGTTCTGTCCTATGTTCAGTGAAAAGTTTTGGTTAATATGCATGGAAAAAGATGTTTCCTTTTAAGAGTCAAGGATATTACTTAATAAATTGTCTTATTGTCTTAAGTGGTCATACTATTCTTAAATAATGTTTCCAAGATACTGGAACAAATACAGACATGAGATTATTGTGCCACAGAAATGAAAGAATACACAAGCATTTTTCTGCTTAATCAGCCCTATCGTTGAAACACCATCCCTTTGTTCTTGCTTCTTGGCTACAGTGCTAAAGTAGAGCAGGACACACAGGATTTTCTCAGCTGACCTATAAAGCTATTAGAGCCCCACGTTTTAAAACTGGGACATAGACAGCCATAGAAATATTTTAATAATCTTTTAATAATTTGTATGGGAAGTGTGTTTACCAATCACAAGTGTCCATCCGTAAAAGGCTATTTTTTTTTTTTCTTTTTGTAAAATTATGTAGTACTTGAGAAGTATTGTCATAGTGGAAGAATATTTCACTTGAGAACAGGTTTGAATGGAACCCGAGGAAGTTTTTGGCTTTCTAGAGCCAGGGAGCAAAATTGGCTTACACTCAGTTCCAGTGTGAACTTGGGGAAAGTGAGGAATCTGTAAGTCTTGGGAGGGGAGGAGAACTCCAACAAAACAACCCAGCCCAACAAACAGTAAAAAAATTTTACCATGGGTCAGCCCTGAAGCCTGATGACGGTAGGAGAGACTGTAGGAAACAGAGCCATCTTTACAGAAATGGTTGTGTTACTCTGGCAGACTTACTAGGATACTCCCAAGACATCAGATGGGAAAACATTTAGTACCCAGTGCAACTCTGTAGGACCTTTGTGTCCCAGTTTTCAGTGGGTTTGGGACATAACAAATGGATACCTTCAGTAGTTTTAACTTTGGCTCAAGAGCAGTGAGGTCACTCACCCTCCTGATCATTAGTAGAGGGGAGAGGAGAGAAGTAATTGTTGGATAATTTTTGCCACTTACTTTGGTGCGTGCTTTAAAAAAAAGTTTTATTTATAATGAAATTTTTATACAACATTATAAGAAGCTGCTTTTGGGCTAGAGGCAGATGATGTGCATTAGACTAATAATACATTGTACTTGAAAAATACTACTTGTGTGTTTTAAGCTCTGCTCTGTCATTGCCCACTTCTGAGGGGTAGTACATGTTAGTTGGAATATATTTGGAATAGATGTAATAATCATTAATTTTGAAGGATCAAAATGGAAAACCTTAAATGGCACTAGACAAGGACTTTTTTTCCATAGTTAGACCTAAAATTTGTATTTGGTTGACTATTATGAACAGTATAGGAGATAAATACCTACTAAGACTGCTTGTATTTATGAAGTGTTTAAACTTAGCAGAATTTAATGAGGCATCCTGCTAGAAAAAATGCCACATATGGTACATTATTTTTTGCAAATAGTGAATGTTTTTACAAGAAACAAACAAACTAGCTAATCTTGGCAGAAAATCATTAACTGTGAATGGTATCAATATATGCCAAGGATGTGTTCAAGATGAGGTTATGTAAAACGTTCATGAAGTGAAGACCCTGACCTGCTTGAGCTGCATGGCTGTAAGGCCTTTTCCATCTCTTTAATCTTTTCTTACAGAAGTTAAAGCTTCAGGTTTTCTGTACCAAGTCTTTTGGGTTACTTTATATTAGCTCTTTGGAGATGAAGAATATCTGGCAAGAAGCATAAAGGGTTGAACCCCAGCATATGAACTACTAGAAAATGTAACAACTGCTCAGAGTTAAAGTAGTCTCGTGCTTGACTTCCCAGTAATGCCATCCCACAGAAAATTATAACACCAGCTTGGGAATTTCCAGTGTTTATACAGACGTAACATCCAGTTGGTAAAATGTCTGTCTTTCTGAATTCTCAGAGGGTTTAAAGTACACTCTCTGTGCACTGTATAGTGGCTCTGCTCTCACACAGTGCCGGTGATGAAGGCAAAACAGAGTTTAGAAGTTTGCTGTGTCACATCAGGGAGATTTCCCAGTTCAGCTTTGCTGTCAGGGAGAATACTAGATTTTACTTTTTTTTTTTTCTCTTCATTAAAAGGAAAAGGTCACTCTGGATAGAGCAGTAATGAATGGAATAAGGAGCAGTGGTCCAGCTTCTCTCTCACAATGTGATGTACAGTGAGCACTGCAAAAAGCCACAAAAACTAAGAGCTGCCATTCTTTTGGCCTCTAGATAAGCCATCTCCAAAAGGATTTGCTATCTGTTATGAAAATGAGTGAATAGATACTGTTAAATGAAGATTCTATTCTTCAATTAATAAGTAATTTCCATTCTGGAGTAGATAATTTATGCCTACTACCCAGGCAGCAATTGTGATTAATATGCTGCATTAGTTGCTTGAGCAGATAAAATCTCAACAGCTAAAGATCTTGTTTTCATGCAGATAAGGCTGATAGGAAAATCAAAGGAAGATAAAACCTCAAGAATGTGATGTAATGTACAGAGCAAGTTATACCCTGTCAAAACTGTAAAGTCTGAACAAAATGTTATCAGATTTTCCTGTAAGGGAGGTTGGAAGAAAGGGTTATATACTGGGACACCTCAAGCTCCACACATGATGGAAATGGAACTGACTGGTTTTGGCAAATAGAGTGTGATGGCTTGTCTTTCTATTTCTACCTACAGGAGAGTGGTGCTTTTTTTAAAGGACATCCTGTGTCTTATAAGGCAGCATTGGCCAAACACCACCATTGACAGCAAGTGGGATTTGGAGTTTCATATTAACCAAGAGGCACTTCTCAGTGTTTTCTTTAGTCTGAATCTAATAAACTAAACTCTGGTTAAATAATTTTGTATCTCATTGACTTATACATTAAAGTTAAATTGCTTTTGTATTTATTCTGTTAAATTAGAAAAAAATCAAAAAAGTTTCCTGGGGTCATTTCATTTAACTTCTATTACTACACAAGTTTCCACACTCTCGTGTTCAGCAGACTATGCTTATTTGTCTGATCTCAACATCTTCTTCCAAAGTTGTATCCCAGTGTCCCAGACACATATTTGTCAGTGTAGCAAATCCTTAAATCCTTTTTAAATTTTTTTTTTTTCTTGGCCGATAACAGCCTTCTTCTCACTGGCAAATTTGCACTTTCATTTTAAGATGCATAATTAAGCATTTGGGTCATACAGAACACTAAGATGGCTGGGTAATAAGCAGTAACTAGAATGAATACATGTAATCTGAAAACTATTCTCTTGTAAATTAATGGTTTTGTCCACAATAGTTTTAATCTAAAAAATCATATTAATGAGAATTTTATGGAATAGAAGTTGGTTTTTTTTCTTGCAGTATATAGAATCATGAAGGTAGAAAAGATCTCTAAGATCGTCAAGTCAACTGTCAGATATGCTGTTGTTTTCTTTATGTACATGAGATGTAGATGAGACAAAGTATGGTTGCTCTGGGAGTCAATTGTCAAGTAAGATTTTAATTTCTTCAAAGTTTGGTAATCACTATATATACTTCCATACTTGATTAAAATTAGGATCTTTTTTTCCTCATTCTAACTATCTTGCACCATTTGGTTTAACATATGGGCCATTAGTCTTTTCCTTGTTAGTGTTTATTTGGTTATCAATTACCTGTTCTGAAATATGTGGTAGAAGTATTATTTCAGTGTATCTTTGTGGGGGATAATCTTTGGTCAATTGTATGCCCTTTAAGCTATGTTGTAAGCAAATATTGTGTAGTTTTCTGCCATAACTGTGACTTTGTTAAATGCTGGACTGCCACTGTACAAATTGGATTTTGAGACTCTAATTTTGGTTTAAAGAAAACATATCTCCAGATTTTACCCTTTTTAATGGATTATATTAATGCATTGTTTTTAAATGTGAAGCATTTTATCTTACTGTGGTTATACAGGTTGAGAAATTGTGCAGAAACAAAAACCAGAGCAATTTGATACAGTAAATTTTATTAATTATCTTCCTTCTTTTGTAGATATTTGGGCAATCGGCTGCATATTTGCTGAACTGTTGACTTCAGAACCTATATTTCACTGTCGCCAGGAGGATATCAAAACAAGTAATCCTTTTCATCACGATCAGCTAGACCGCATTTTCAGTGTAATGGGATTCCCTGCAGGTAATTTATTTTCATTAAAGCAGCAGACATAGTGCTACTGAGTTGTTTGTTGGGGTTTTTTTTCTAAAGGAAATTACTAATTGTTTTTATAGGTACAAAGCAACTGTCAGTTTGATGGATTTGGAAATGCTGACAATTAAAGAACAATAGCACTGGCCAACAAATAGGAAGTCAAACAACTCCTGTAGTTATTTCTTCCTGAGTATTACTTAACCTACACATTCAGAACTGTAAATGCTTTTTCTTTTTTCCGCACTACCATAGATAAAGACTGGGAAGACATAAGGAAGATGCCAGAATATCCAACTCTTCAGAAAGATTTTAGAAGAACAACGTAAGTAATGATAATGTAACAACAGTTCATTGAGTGTGGTGGAGGCAGAAATCGGTTCTGACTTTTTGGGGAGGGGGTTTTGAAGTATTTGGGTTCAAACAGCTGTCCTGTTTGAATTAGGTGGTTTACTTGAATGGTGTTCTCTCCCTCAGTTGCTTGTTAAGAACATAACTGAATAACCTCCTCATTTCTCTAGAAGGGGTTGTCATAAGTGTAATTTAATCTATGACAGGCACAGACAAATGAGCTTGCTTAACCCATTTCTATTACATGTTCAAGATAACTTCATTCATTTTGTGGGAGAAAGAATAGGGAAGCACTGGTATTTTTGACAAGCAGGTATGTGAAGACAGCAATGTATTGGACAGAAATTTCTGTTGAAGGTAACATGTTCAGTAGGTTGTGATGCAAAGCCTGTCTGGGCTCTGCGAATTTTCCACTTCTACTGTTTCCTGGTGCTTTGGCTAAATGAGTCAAGTGGTGATAATTGATCAGAGCTGGTAAGGAGTCACATGGACTTCTTGAAGTAAGGTAGAGGACGTGGATTTGGGAGTTTTTGGATTCTGTTTCCAGCTCTGACATGGATTCATTACACTGGCTTTACATAAGATATGAAGTTTATCTTTTCTTTGAAGCTTCTTTCTTTTGAAAATGTCTTTAGATAACGTCTGGAGTCGTAAATTAAAGGCAAGGCACAGGTTATAAATATTTAGAGCATTTTTGAGTTTGGGAGCTGTAAGGACTATATGGTTTTCTGCAGGTTGGGGAGACAGAATGGTACTCTAACTGCTCTGCCAAGTTTTAACTGGATGCAACTTAATAGCTTAAATGTTGAGCTGTGACAAACTGCTGAACGCTTTCTGTGGCAGAGTTGCTTTAGAAAAATAGAGTATAAACTTCAAATTGTCTCTCTGTCGTATATCCTTATCAACAGCTTATCCATATACTATAAAAGTTGCCTGCTTCATGGAAATAATCTTTACACAGCTGATTGCTCTCCAGTTGGTGAAAAGCACACTTTATGTGTGCAACTGCTAGGTAAATATCTGACTCATCTTCTGATAGCAGTTCTTTTTACAGTTTACTTACTGAGGGTTGGGAAATGTTTCTGTGGTCGCTTGATAGAGTTCCATGTTTTTAATGCACTATTATTTCAGACATGTCTTTCTTTAACTGTATTTTTCAGATATGCCAATAGTAGCCTCATAAAATACATGGAGAAACACAAAGTCAAGCCTGACAGCAAAGTTTTTCTTTTGGTAGGTGCAACTTGAAAATTGCTGTGATGACAGGAATGAAATTGCATTTCTTAAGGGTAATATCTGTATCTGTTCTCTTATCTCATTCTAATGAACCCCAATGTTAAAGAAAGCTATTTATCACTAACTGGCCATTTTTGAAATGTGTTTTCTTCATACACATTTTGCTTAAACTGCTGGTATTGAAGATCTGAGAGTCTTCTCTAATTAAGATCTGCAAGACACTTGGATACCCAGCCTTACCTTTAGGTCTCCTGTGCAAATAAGAGAGTGAGTATAGTATGTGTCTTGATTCTGTGTGGCTTCAAAGAGCTAAAGAACCCCCAAAAGCTAAAAGAGTTTTGTGAAGAAAGGGAAGAGGAAAGGAGAAATTAATTTCTTGTAGTAATTTGGTTTTCTTTTTCTTCCCTCTGAGAGTAGTCCACCACTGTTCTGGCAATGATTCCAGACTAAATCCCTAAACACATATTTGCTGGTTGCCTAGTCGAGTCATCTGTTGTAGGCCAACACAGGGTTTCTCTGTCTAATACTGCATCATTTCTGGATGCCTCTGTGATGACTTGGTGCTGTCTAAATTTAGGAACAATGTTCAAAGTGACTTTGCTAATGCTGTGTACAGGGAGGTCTGTAATGAGGCTCTTAGGGCAGCTTGAGTTTCAGTGGTCTGCTTTCAGTTACAAATTCAGCATAGCAGTCATCTCTCTATGTCCTGGCAAAGATTTGCTCTTTAACTCGTTAGTAGTTGCTGGATGATGACACAAATAGCTGTGGAAACAGAATCGGTTGATACCAAGTGGGTGGAAGGGAAGAATTTCCATAAGAAGAGTGAGACTTGATGAAAAAAAAAAGAATTAAAATTTCTTAAACTCAACTTACTGGGCATACATTGGAATCACCTGGAGGGTAAGTCTAACTGAGAAGATGACAATTTTAAGAGACATCATTAGTTAGCACATGAATTTCCATGTTTTCCTACTAAAAGTGAAATCCACCAGAAAACCTGCTTGCTGTCAGCTTATACTGCTAATTCATCGAGGCTGAACACTGAGTTGAGAGTCGTCTTGGGTGGGTAGGCTGCTTTTCCTAGGGGAAATATTAACCAGATCTCTAAAGAACACTGAAACTACCATACTTTGGTGTTCTTTCTGAATCATGAAGAAGACTTAGTTCGCTAAGGAGGGTAATTTGTTAGATTTTTCTCACAGTTCAAGGAGTGAATAAGGGTGGTTTAATGATCAGCCACAGAGACGGAGGCTGATCTCAAATCGGGTAGTCTCCCAGAGCTCTGAATAAGAATGCCCAGGAGTGTGGACTACCTTCCTGATATCTCATTGCTGTACTGGGGAGGTTCATGTATTGTGAAGCAGACTCCCTAAAACTCCTTGTTCATATCCAAGGTAGTATTTTTATGAGGTAACCTCCATCTTGCAGGGTGACCTCTGAAGACATCTGCTTTGAACAGTCATTGATTGAGACTGTGCTAATGAGTGCAGGAAGTGTGGTGCATGGGGAGCAGATGGCATCAAGTAGATAAGTGCAGGATAGCAAGTGACTCTTGACAGAGAGAATGATATTATGCCATTCTGCTGATTGACATTGAATGATAATGTCTACGTGAAGGGCAGAATGTTTTCCATTCAGGAAGAGGCATCTGTTCTTGCTGTCCTGGAAGAGTTACAGGCATAGTATTCATAGCTGCCATGTCAGGCCAGTGGAGCCTGAGAGCGAGCGAGCTTGAGACCTACTGGGAAGTATGAGATTTTGATGAAGTCTAGTCTCATTGGTTTCCTATGTTGTCTTAGCAGCTGCTGCCCTGAAAGCAAATTGTTTCCAGACATTTTTTTTTATTCATTTTCCCCAGAAGCTACAGATAATCAGACTTTCTCAAAGAAGTTGGTTCACAGTAGCATCACTGATAGGCAGGTTATCTCGCTGAGAGGGATGTTGTGTGTGGTATTACTTGGAATGGGCAAGCTGATTGTATCCTTGCAAGTGAAGCAGGAATGCTAAGGGAATGACCAGATCATTAAAAGGGCCAAGATATCATCAGGTCTTCTGCTGCAGTACATTAACCTTACCCTATGAGTGACAAAGAATACAGGTCATGTTTGGAGACAGTTCATGATGACAGTGTTATATGGCAGAAAACTGGAGGAGCTTTCTCTTGAGTAGGGCTGCAGCAACTGGGTCTGAGGAAGGAGTCCAGGAGGCAGAAGCTGATGCCCTGTAGTGTTCTGTCAATGATGACATCTGGTACCAAAGATCAGGAGTGGCCTTGTACAGAATATGCATGTTTGTCCCTGCAGTCACGGTGGAGGAACTGGGAAATTTGCATAACCTGTAGTGGTGCCAGAAGCTGCTCTAGCTGACAAAAAATTTTCACGTAGGGAAAGGTGATTTGAAGTAAAGATATTGAGTACCAAACTATTGTCTATACCGTGTTGTGTGAGGTCGCTGTGTAGAGAGCCAACATCACATTTAGAAGTTCTGTTTGTTAAGGTCCACAGAAAATGTAGGGTTAGGAGTTATCTCACCGCACAAAAATACAGCAAGTAAGTGCCCATTCAAGCCCTCCAGGCGTGTACAATGCAGGAGCATCTGGAGGTGTATCTAGGCAAGCAGCAGAAATCCATTTAGGAGTTAGTTGCAAATGAACTGATAGGTGGAGAGACAGCCCAAATGGCTCTGTTTTGTTGTCAGTCTGTTGCCCATAAAGTATGGGAATAAAAAGAGTTGGGAAGGAAATGGCAAAAGTACAAAGAATTTTGAGACCTTATCTATCAAGTAGGGTTAACTACAACTATTGAGAAAGATGATTCCCTGTATTTCCTTTTTTGAGGAGGGTGAGTGTTTTTACTGAGGCTCTTTACTGTAGCATATATATAGAATATGAAATTGTATGTTAGGTTTTTAATTTATTGGAGCAAAAAGCCCTAAATACCCATGCCAAAATCACATTTTTTTGCTGAATATCCAGGCAGTTTTTGTTGGAGACCTGAAAGAGAGTTTGAGCTGAGATGTCCTTTGCAGAAGGATTTTTATTTTCACTACTGGCTTGAATTAAGAGAGTATTGTGTTAGAGCAGGATACTGTATAATGTAATTTCAGCACCCAAATTTCCTACTGTAAATTTATCAGAATGGGATAACTAAGTAACTATTTAAAATGATGTGATATGCCTATAATTCCTGTTTTATACTACTAATATATTGTAATCCTCTTTTATAGCCTGCTGCAGTCAAAAGCATTCTGGCTAATAAATTTGTGCTTGTTTTCCTCCTAGCAAAGAGGAAAGGTTACTAGGAAGGGTCTGCTCCTCCTCTTTTTTATTTTGGTACCAATTAGACTGGGTTTGGGAGCTGCATGAGTAGCAGAGTGCTCTGATTCTGGAATATTGCCAGTGCAAGAAATGAAGATTTATTGTTTCCATCCCTGAAGCAGAGATATGGAGAATCCTGGTCATGTTCAGTCTGTTCTGACACTTTTTTCCTTTTGTGTCAGCAGTGTAGAACAGTATAAAAGCTATGCACGTACCACAAGAAAAAGCTGTTATTTAGAAATGATGCTTTATGAACTTGTGACAGCTGAATTTAGCGTTGCTTTAGTGCAGTGGTTCAGCCTGAGCAATTAATATTGCCTGGTACACTTAACTGTTTATTACATGAGAAGTACTTCACAACCACAGTACTTTGATGGATGTGCATTGTAGTTCTTGGGAATTTCACTGAACAAGCAATGCTAACTTAGGCTTGTCTGGACAAGCCAGAAATAATTTAGTAATCCACAATCCAAGACATACAAGTCGTAGTTTGAAAAATGATAGTTTGTTAAGCTTTTTGCCATTTTTAATGTTATGCTTTGCAGCTTCAGAAGCTTCTTACTATGGACCCTACCAAGAGAATTACCTCAGAGCAGGCTTTGCAGGACCCTTACTTTCAAGAGGATCCTCTGCCTACATCAGAGTATGTATTCCCTCTTTTGTGCACATCGGGGTGACTTCCTTCTGCTACATGCTAGTCCCTGAAATGACATGATAGCTGAAAAATTCACAGATACCTACCTACCTGTGTCCATAAGAAGTAGAAGCTCAGGCATGCTCACTAGAAGCTACCAGTGTAGTAAGAAGTGTTTGTATCTACTGGTGCTGGAACTGAGTGGTCATGAAAAATAACCCAGTGCTGCACTAGTGTTGTAAGTCTGAATGTGCTACCAAAGCCAGAGTGACAACATTACTGCAGTATTTAGAGATTCAATCTCTGCCCTCTTCTGTTCTGCCTTACACAGCCTCAGAGCCCTGTTCTCCATTGCCGGGTTGATTGTGCCTCTCCCTAGGAGTGGGACGGTTCTCTGACCTACAGCCCATTCCCATGCCCTCTTTCACAGGGTAACAGTATGGGAAAAGTGAAGAGATAAATGGCTGCCTAAAATCCCACAAATCCCTTGTTCAGAAGGCTTGAGAGTATATTTTATTGTCATGAAAAGTTCAAATGATATATTCAGCTCCAGCTGGCAGACTTTGTCAGTTTCTCTTCCCAGTTTTCAGAAGCATGGTGGTGCACAGCATTATGATCCGTATGAACTTGATGCAGGTAGACTTCTACCTTTGCTTTCACTGTTTCCTCAACTAGCAGGCAACACTAAAAGGAGGGAACAGTCACTGGAGTGAAAAAGGAGTCTAGTTGAGACTAGTTGGGTTTTTAAAATTTCTTTTTCTGTTTGAAAAAATCAAACACTACATAGCAGCAAGATTAGGAACTGTTTACACCCTTCTAAAAACCACGTCATGTTGATTGTATTCTGAGTGTTGGCACAGAAATCTAAGAAATTTATACTGGTCAAGACCTACCAGTAATTTTCTGCTTAGTGTTTATCTGATGCTATCCTATGTAGAGCTGGATAGCTCCCCATGGATTACAGGATAACAGGATGATAAACATTAAGGAATGTTCCAAATGCCATTGGCCAGATGAATTTAAAAGCGATCTTTTTTTCCCTAAACAAGACCTGAGATGCTTATTGAAAGTAACTCTGCAGTTGTAATTGGCAAATATATTGAAGCCTGTTGTAAGCCAAGGCAGGCTCATAAGACACTAATACTCTTTGGATCAGTCCCTTTATTCAGTGAGCCATGCATGTTCCAACTGGGTGTTGTGGAACCTCTGACACTGCGTTTGTTCATTTTACCATCTGGATCAACAAGTGGTCGTTCTGGCATTTGGGCATGTTCAACCGTGCCATGATTTCTAAATGACAGCCTTGTGCCAACAGCAAAGAGATCTGACATTACAATCAGCACCTATCTTGGGTGCTCACACTGCCACTCACTTGTGGAAACAGGATTTGTCGGATAGCAGAAATGAAGTGTGACATGCATTTGTTTTTAACATAGTGTTAAGGAAATGTATGCCATATGTACATATTTGTGGAGTGTTTACTGTTTACTGTGTTTCAGTGTGTTTGCTGGCTGTCAGATTCCATATCCAAAAAGAGAATTCCTCAATGAAGATGAACCTGAAGAGAAAGGGGATAAGGTATAATAAACTCCTTTTTTTGGCTGGTTTTTTTACTTCTAAGTATGCAATAAGAAAGCATGATGGTGCCAAATGAAAAGTACTGAAACATGAAGAGTTAACCAAAAATGTGTTTCTAAGGCAACGCTCACTTAAAACTGCTTCTCAGACAGTTGAAAAGTGTCAGATGACTTGGGGTGTCTCAGGTGATATCACCAGCATGGTTTGCCCTGACCTGTGGGGAATGAGCTGGAGGGCTCTTCTGTCAGCAGTAGCCTGCTCTCAGTTGCTGTCCTTCCAAGACCTTGCTATCTCCTCCAGCATCACATGATGAAAATACGTTGTGAGCAAATGAAAAGAATGGCATTTTCATTGTATGACTGGCATACATCCAGCCATTTGAATGTAGATGGCTGTTGGGGTCTCAAATAAATAGTGGCAGGCTGCTTCTGGCACTACATCAGAACATTTCATCCATCTGCACACAGTTTCCTGATCATGTTTTAAGGGCCCGCAGACAAAGGAGTAATAAGCACTGTGAACTGTTCTGGTAGCAGCAATCTGCTCTGAATATTCTCTTTCCCATAGCCCTGTAGACATGGGCAAGAACTTGTTTGTGTGCATAATAAATTTTGGTGTGTTTGCAACATAATCTGATCTGCTTGTTGCGTGTTGCTCAGCTGAGCTACGTGACCACAGTGATTGTCCCATAGTGCTGTGAAGGCTGGACAATGGTGCTACAGTGCAGGAAACAGTGTGTTATTTTCACTGAACAGGGTACAGTGAGGCACCAACAGTGATGTATAGCTAACAAAAGAGAAGAGAACAGTCTTGAACTGTAGTTATCTGAGGACTATGTAAGAAGGACTGTTGTCTTTTGGAAAAACCATTTGACTACATGAACGTTCTGTTTTCAGTTTTCTGCGTAGCATGACTAACTAGGAGTTTAAAACTGTATTTCAGAGAGCAAATTTTGTTTTCAGAACTGATATTGCAGATTCTTCTGTACCGAGAGCAAGTGGTAGTATCCCTGAGTTTTGTGTCCAGATAGTTTTTTCCAAAGGAGGAAACAGGCTCCTGAGCAAAAATAGTCATGATACTGATTTGTTTGTAATTGTTACTAGTTTTGCTTCAACTCTCACAGCTTCAAAAAACAAGAAGAAACCTTATGAATTCAAATTACTCTGGCTTTTTTATATTTAAGTCCATGTACTTAAAAGTAAATTTCTGTCTTTTCCCTGGGAGTGTTGCGGGGATGGTGACAATAGCATGCTTATATTTAAAACAACCAATATATAAATGGTCTTTGAGATTGTTGAGGACAGTCAGGTATTTATGCACACTCCAAATTAAACTTTTTTTAGACCATTTAGGTAATATAAGTCACACATTACTCATTGAATGTGTTCCCACAGTGTAGAAAGTGTGGAGGTAAAAACTGTTCTGGGAAGTTGAATCTGTGCCATGTTTTGTTGCTTTATGACATAAATGAAAGGGGTTTTTGGGGTTTTTTTTTAGACTGGTTCCTTACTGGTTTGTTTTTAAAATTGTAAATATATGTATAGTCATTTGGAAACCTGGAGAAGTTGTCTGTGTTTGTTTATTTGGAACTTGCATCGGAAGTAACACTTAGCATAAGCATCCATTCTCCAATATTGTTAACTGTCAGTCAGCAAGGCTAAAATGAGGGTTTGTACAACATTTAAATTCTGTTAGGCAAGTTTCTGCTAGGTTTGTTTCTAGGTAGGACTGAAATTTCATTTTGGTAATTTGTGCCTGAGAGGTGACATATGGTAATGTGTTGTTAAGTGTAGGCCTTTCACAAGTTCAGTCATTTAGGAACTGCCATGAGCCAGACTGACCTGAGGACAGTATTTTTGCTGGCGAAAGCCATTTTTGTGCCGTAAGGCAGGGCAGCCAGACCCCAGCTGGAGACTGACAGAGCAGGTCTCAGTCTCCACCCAGGCAGCAGCAGCAGTAGCTCCACACAAGAACAAGCTCAGGCTAGTCAACTAAATTTTGTGCTAAAATCTGAAGCACAAAACCTGGGACGTACAATAAACTCTTGCCTTTAATTGTGAGAGTCCCTTCAATATTTGTTTACACATTAAAAAATTGCAGTTTTTCAGCTCACACAATAGTAACTGCCTTACTTGCATCCAAACACTCCTATGAAACCACAAATTTCAGAATTCTAACACAAAGAGTACCTTAGTTATTGGTGTTTTGTTTGTGTAAGTGAAGCTCAAACCATTATGAAAAATAAATTGCTTCTTAATAGCTTTTTCTACAAGCTAGTTTGATTAACTTTTTAAATGATTGAAGTTTAAATCTCCCAGGAAGTAGAACCTGACTGAGATGAGATTTGAGGACTACATGCAGGAGGATAGATTATGGGTTTTGCTAAATGTGACATGGAATTGCAAGCCCCCTCTTAAGTCCTTGAAGATGCAAGCCTTCTTTGTAATCTTAAATGAATACATCACTGCAAATTTTGTCTGAATGTATCTTGGGAGGCCATTGTGATGACTGGCATAGATGCAGATCTTTTATGTCATTTATCTGAGGTAACTAAAAGCCTCTTGGTGATGGGGGCATCAAGGATTTTCTGCTAGTGGCAACTGGTTGTCAAGATTTCTGAAAAACTAATAAAGTGAGCTTTTTATTAAAAGGCTGCCATACTAAAGCTTTGATCACTACATAAGTGGATATACTAGGGGGAAAAAAACCCTATCCTGGAATGTTCCCTACAGTATATTAGGGGAAGGGTAGTAAGGCTTTTTCATTCAATCCATGTCATTTGAAGGTTTTTTTACATGATGAGCAAGTGACATATCTCACATTTGGAGTGAAATTGCTTTCCTTTGCAATTCTCTTAGGTGGTTTAGTGCTCTGATGGAGGAGCCATCCCTGGTGTTTGAAAGCAAATGAATGTGTTGTCTTTCCCAGAACTGTCTAACCATGGAGGACAGAGTTGCACTCTGTTGATTTTCTGATCTTCCCTCCACTTCCTCAAATACTCCTTTTAGTCTGTAGCCCTCTGAAGCCAAAAGAGCTCTCTATGTCTTTTACTCTTGTGTTCTCCTTCTTAACCTTTATTCTCCCTTCTGTGACACTTTTCTCTGTTTCTTTTCCTGCTAGGTCCCAGTGTCATCTTAATTATCTGGCTTCTCTTCCTTTGCTAGTCTTCTCCTTCCCTTGGCAGATTCTTCTTTCAGTTGTTTCCTCCTCTTTTCGTCTTCAACATCTCTGGTCTATTTTCACTTTTCTGCTATTTCAGTAAGATTTTCTGGCGCTGTACGTTGTTCACCATGCTGGGCCCTATTCCCAGTACAGCACTCCCTTGCAGGGTACTTAAAAGCACAGGAGACTGAAATCATAATGAAACCTGTTTCTTGTTTTGCCACAGAATTTCCTTGCAACCAGGAAGGCATGATATAACTTTGGTCTCAATTTGCTTACCTTTCTGGCAGTAATGCTGTCAGCCTTCTTCAGGTGAAAAGTGAAAGTTTGAAAAGTGGTTTTGATTCTTAGTGAACAAGGCCATTGAAGTGCTTAGAACAACTTACTGTGGTTCCTTATGTCTGCCACTGAGCACTAGTGAAATTTTGGGTGTTTTGATTTCGTTCATTAGGTGATTACTGCTTTATAAATGGTTCCTTTTATCCTCTCTGAGCTGTAGGAGGCACTAGACTGTCTTTCCAGTTCAAGTCCAGCTTGTTTCATTAAAAAAACGAAATGACCACAAGTGGGATACCCCCACAAGGTGTGCAAGTCTGTTCTGAGAGTGAACTTCACCCAGCATTCAGCCTTGCTCTGTTTTCCCATTAGGCAGGCGGGCCTGCCTCCCCCTCGGTGACGCCAGGGTTGGCAGCTCCATGAAGCTCACAAACCTAGCTCAGAGCAAGTGACCGTGTTGTGTCGCTTCTTCCCTCAGAATCAGCAGCAGCAGAATCAGCATCAGCAGCAAACAGCACCTCAGCAGCAGCCGCAGGCAGCGCCGCAGCAGCCGCAGCCGCAGCAGCAGAACAGCACCCAGACCAACGGGACGGCGGCGGGCGCCGGCGCGGGAGCAGGGGGTGCCGGCGCGGGGCTCCAGCACAGCCAGGACTCCAGCCTCAACCAGGTGCCTCCGAACAAGAAACCACGCATAGGGCCTTCAGGCGCTAACTCAGGCGGGCCTGTCATGCCTTCAGATTATCAGGTACCTCTGGAAATTTTTCTGCTTCTGATATATAGGGCCAAGGGCCAAAATGTCATTTTTCCCCTTCCCCACTGCAGGAACAGATCATGTTTTAATGAATTTTTGATGTAACCTGAGGCGTGCTGAGGTTTTCAATAGAATACCAGTTTGAGTTGTATCTACTGCATCCTGTAAAGTGTTGAAGAGTTGTCCACTCCAGGAAAGCACTTAAATATTTGCTTAACTTTATATTTTAGAGTAACCTTGCTGAAGCCAGTGGATGTAAATGCTGCATTGCATCAAGTTCAGGATATCAGGTCTTGGCATTATTAAATCCCATGTGAGGAGCAGATGTGAGATGATCCTGAGAAGGAGAAGCAAAGATAGAATCAGGCTTTCACATTTCATTCCTCATATTGTCACATGTATGAAGTGGTGCTGTAGTTTATTCTGGTATCTTTCTAAGTCTGCTTCTAATGTTAAAGAAAAAAATGAATGTAAGCACAGCAATGGCAATTCGGTTCATCCATTTGATTAATGCCAAAGGAGGGCACAAAGACATGCATTGTTTCTAATGGACCAAAGTAGAACAGATTTCATGTTTTCCAGTACAGTAGCATTCATAAGGAAAAGCACTATCACTGAATCGTTTTTGAATTTGCATAATTGTATTTGCTTACTAGAATTATATTTTCCACCAAAAAAGTAGCATACATTAACTATAGAAAGCATTGAACTTACCAGGATCTTCAGTACCTGAGTTTATACTTGCTGGAGCAGTAATTAGTTGAAAGACAAATTTAAAAAAGGTAGATATTAAGGGTAACTTTTAAATTATGTTGGGGCATCCATCTGCTTCTAGCCTCCAAGGGGATTCTGCCTTGGAGAATGGTCTTTTCAGGCTGCTTTAAAGTTAAAATAAGTAGGTTTTAAGGCACCCAGCTCTAGAGTTGTCTTGACTTAGCCTTCCAGACCTTCTCCACAGACAATTGATTACTCAGTGCCAGACATATTTCTCCTATTTTTGTTTGAGTCTTTGAGTTACAAATGGTCATGAAGGCATTGAGGGCAATTTAAAGAGAAAGACAACTAGGTTTCTTTTTTGAAAAGTTCCAGACAGGCTTCAGGCCTGGACAGATCAGTACAGCTGTCTGACTGCACAGTATTTATGGCTGGTCTGGTTTGGTCTGTACTTTGAGGACTGGTGTGCTGCATTTGATGATATCCATTATAGAATTCTTAACCAGCTCTCTGAATTGTTGGCAGACTTCCCCCTTACAAGTTACTAGCAGTCTAAATATTCTTTTTTTTCAGATTTTTTTTACACTCTATGACGCTTTCCTTCTGAACTTTAACAGAACAGGAATCAAAATCATGATCTGTATGTTTCCTTTATGTCATTCACTAAATTGTGTGGTCTGACTATCCATTTTTATGCTTGTGTTTGGCTATCTGCCTTTAACTTCTAGCTGACTATCTTCTGTTCCAGAAAGGAATGTCTGCAATTTGTCCAAGTCTGACTTTGTTAAAAACAAATTCTCATATGTGGAACAAAAATAAGCATGGGCAAGTTAATGCATTCTTGTAGTCTTATGGCATTAATTTTACTCCATTTTATCTTATTCAGAAGTAGGTAGAAGATTCCCTTTGCTTTGCGTTTCATTTCATTTAGGTCTAAAGTATATGTTGGAAGTTTTTTTGTCATTCACCAGCCTCAATATATGTTGCTTTCAGAAATGACAGTGCATTGTTGAATTTTAGTAAGCCTTCCTTATGTGACCTTGGGTATTTTGCTTAACAAGGTGAGGTGATGCTTTTCATCCAGAAAGAGCTCCTATAAAGTCATGGCATTTATCACAATTCTTTTTCTTTTCCATTATAAGTTGAAAAAATTCCCAGAATTTTGGGAAGAATGTCAGGTTTCAGACACTGTGTTACACAACCAGACTAATTATGTGGATTGCTGTGGGGTTTACCTTGCTGGAGAGTCTCCTGTCCATTCAGCAGTACTTCTTATGCCAAGTGATTTTGCAACTTGCATTATTGGGCAGCTCATGAGTAATTCTGGATGGGGAATGGTTATGGTAATGAAAGGGCAAATTCAGCAGGCTGGAGGCTGCAAGATCAATGAATTTGTCTTGCTGAGGTTGGAGTCCACTGAGCTGATTGTCCCAGATTATGGAGGGGGAAAAAAGACATTCAAGACAATGAATGTAAGGTTATGTACATACACATGCCCATCTTTAAGCAGTTTTCCTTGTTTGCAGTGGGTAAGGAAGCAGGTTGAGAGTCTCGCTTAAAATTATATTATCTTAACGGAGAATTTTTCATTTAGATAAATTGAGTAACTCTTAAGTCATGGTTGCCTTTTTCTCAGAAAAGAATAAAATTTTTCTCTGTAACATTTAGTACTGCCTATCTTGAGAAGGTAGTTTGTAGCCTTAGCAGTTTGGTTTTGCATTAATAGCATTTACAATAATGATAGATGTAAGTTTAAGAAACATGAATTTTGAAAGGGAGTCTGCTCTCTTGTCCCTTGTGTATTTTTTTCTTCAGAAAATGGGTATATAGATGCTGTACTTTTAGGTGTCTCCTAGAGTTCTTGTGTGTTTTGTGTGCTGTGTTAAAGCTGATTGCAGATCAGAATGAGGACTTGTTTTATGGGACCCGAAATAATAGCACTATTTAGTCAGCTTCCCCAAAAATCATGTTTTAATGAGCACCAGAGAGGTTAAAAATTTCCTGAGCTGCATGGTCCTGATAGGCTGGGTTTCATTCCTTTGATCCTTCTCTTTTTTTCCTGCAGCACTCCAGCTCACGCCTGAGTTACCAAAGCAACATTCAGGGATCTTCTCAGTCCCAGAGTACAATGGGCTATTCCACATCGTCTCAGCAGAGCTCTCAGTATCACCAATCTCATCAGTCTCACAGGTATTGAGAGGCCTGATAGGCTGCACTCAGAAAGGAATGGACTAGAAGCCAGAAGACTCCAGCAATATGAAGTTCATAATGATGAGAAGACCAAAAATACAAACTATGATGCAGAATTAAAATTCATGATGACAAAAGGAAAACTTCACTCACTGAAGACTTCCCCCACCCCTGCCTCATCCCCATCCCTTTACTGCCATAAAGGAGATTCTTGTGAAGTTTTCCTTCCTCTCTGCCCTTGCATGTGCTCCATTGTGGTTACTCTAATGAACCCTTCTGATCTGAACCCAGCACTTAACTTCTTTAACCTTTGGAATTTTGAAGGATTCCTGGTGCACCTTCCTTATGCTGTAGTGATTGCCATAAATCTGTCTTTTCAATCTCTTTGATGGGATTTTAAAGTTTTAAAATCTTGAACTCCCAGGCTTTCAAGCTTGTATATAGTTAGTTTTATACTAGGCAAACCAGTTTAGCTATACAGGTATATTGCACCTTTTTAAAGCACTATGTTATTTTCACAGGATATTACTGTTTTGCTCATGGATGTCAAGAACAGCAAAATTTTACTGTTCCAGAGTATTTTACTATTCTGTTTTTATTAGTCTAGTTTTCAGGCAAAGTATTAAAAATAAAAAATTTTTAAAATTAATAAAATGAAAAAAGAAAAATGAAAAAGAAGAAAACCCACCCAAGTCTCTGCAGCAACAGATACGCTTCATGCTACTGGACTGAACGCCAAACAGAAGATTGCTGATATTTCTTAACTCATTCACATTGAATTCTTGAAATCACAGTGATCATGCTCTGACTAGTTTTAAATTAAGCATTACTTTAAATGAAACCAGGACAGTCACATAAAAAGAAGATGCTTTCAGGATCTGTTGGAATAGGAGAATGGAATGTCTTCCCAGGCTGGACACCAAAATAGTCAGGAAAATGTATTTACTGCCCTCAAGTCTCAGTAGGAATGTGGATGACGGGCTTTTTCTGTTTTTCTGCTAAGTAGCTTATTAATGTGTGTGAGAGTTCTGTAAATTTAGCTTTCTTTCACATTCCTGAGTCAGTTCTCAAAATTTAAAGGTGACAGAAATACTAAGACTTGCAAAAACAAATGCATTTAATCATTTTATGTTAGAATTTATAATTAAGAGAAACTATTGTGCAGTTTGAAAAGCATGTTGAAAATTTTTCCTTTTTCTTGTTTATAATGCATATTCTGTGTCCCTCACATTGCTGTGATTAACCAGATTAGTTACACCAGATGTGCTTGATTGCACTGAAATGTTTCTTTTTCCCTAGAGCAAACATGTTTTGATTGTGCCTAAGGGACTGTAAGTGGATGGGTAGCTGGCAGAAAATCCCTAGTAATTAAGCAAGAGTTCAGAAGCATAATCAGAGGATTATTGTCCAACTTCTGGAACCACAGTTACTCGAAGAGACACAACATATAATTTGGGACAGCTTCATTTTTGCTTCAGCCTTCAGAAATGAGGCTGACTCTTGTGGCAGAAAACCTGGAGGAATGCATTTAGAAAACTACTGGCAGTGTAAAATGAGTGAGCTTCTACGGTTGGTGTCCACAGAGAAGAGGTGAAGTGAGAGGAGTTTCGATGTAAATGGCCAGTGTTCCAGGTTTTTTTACTGCAGAGTGTTCTCTTCTGTCCTGTGCCTAAAGAAAAAACCTGTGTACCCGTACGCATTCACACTGAAGTTGTGATCAGATGTAGCAAGATGAGTAGATGTGTTTGCTCTGAGGAGAATGCTTTTCATCATAGCTAGTCACATACATGGTTCTACTGGATTTGATCTCCCAATCACATTTAGTGCCCCCTTCCTCCTCAAACTCGTGTTGTTTTCCTACTTTTTCTGAGCAGTTGTTTTGCTTTGGCAATACCTACCATCATGTGATTTTGACAACGCCCAGCTGCTCTGGAAAAGCAACCACAACCTGCTTTTGTAATCAAATGGATAAGAAGGTGGTGAAAAATTAAATGAAGCAATTGGAAGGAAAAAAATATTTCTGGGAGAAAAGAATCTCCCGAAGGATACTTCCACTGTGTAACCCTTGAAATGCTACATTTTATACATACTGTAGTACCCTGTTTGAAAGAACAGGTTTTAATTGTTCCTTTATTTCAGTGACTCTGGGGTGACATTCTTTCTGTCTCACCCCTTACTGGTGTTAGGATGAGGTACTTTTGATCAAATGGATATTTGGCCAATGCCATTAAGTAAAACTTCTTTTATACTTCTGCGATTTGAATGTCACATTCCTGGAAATTAACTTACAGCAAAGTGATTCTTGTCCCCTCCTGTTCTTTTCATCCTTCTGTTCTCTCAAAATGATTTTGTCTTTTCTACTACAGTTATCTAATGTTTCTTCTCCCTGCTGTGACTTGCAGCTGATCACCAAAATTCATACAAGATCAGGAGGTGGCAGGGAACCATATGGTTAAGGTTGGCTCTTGTGCCAATAAGGCAAAATCATGGTGTAGATTAATCGGTGTGTAGAGTGTGAAACTTCACAGCAATGTAAGGTGCTTTAATTGAGTGAGCTTCCAGCTTCTAGAATGACTGCCACAACCTCTCTAAGCTGCACTTGCATTTCTTGCCTTGGTTAGGTTGATAGATGACCACATGCCACTCCTCTCTAGCTTTTGTGTGCACAGGTGAAGCCAAGCTGACTTCCTCCGTTCCCTCAAATTCACAACCAGGAGGAGAGCAAATAAAAGCAACAGTGCTGGCTGCGAAATGTAGGCTCTGCACACTCTTGTAGTCCTTCGTGGTAGTGAAACAATTCGCCTTTTCTAGGGAGCTTGATGCATGCTGCCAGGGTGGGTGGCAGTCATAGTGGAAGAAGCCTTGCTGCCTAGGGGTTATCCCGTGAGGTAAAAACTCTCCACTTTCAGAAGTGAATAATGCAGTTTGTCATGGGAAACCAGGACCATGTCCTTTTTATGTTATTTTTTGCCTGTGCAGTTTCATTATTACTCAGCTCTGTCTCTGCCCATAACCTGTAGACCCTCACCGAAGTGTTTCACACCTGTACCGAGAGGCGTGGAGCCGTCTCCTCCATCCTGGTGGGAGAGCGGGCTGCTGAGTACAGCTTTTCCCATTGTGGCTTGGAGGAAACAAATGTGGGGAATTAATGGGATGAGCAGCCTGGTCCACGTTGGTGAGGTTTATGTAGCACAAACTGCACAATGAAGGAAAAATATAGGGAAAGCTGCGAGTCCTGCACTGTATCTGTGACACTGTATCTGGGGAGGGGGAGGGAAGCGCATTCATAGCGGGAGGGGTGGCGGGAAGCTAGAAGTGTTCAAATATGTATGATATTTTATATAAACATAATAAGCTTAGTTCCCCTTCGTAATCTTCAGGAATGGTACTTTAACACCATTAAGCAAAGAATTGTTTTAGGGTTAAATAAATGTATTGTACATAAGGCCATACGTAATCTTCTAAAATACGTCGCCAGACAGGAGCGATGTGTATTACTATATGAAAAAAGTCCTTAATGCACTGTTATCTCCTAAATATTTAGTAGTAAATTAATGCTATTTAATTTTTTTAAAAATTTGTCTTGTGTAGACACTAAAAAGTATTACACAAAATCTGGACAGAACATGTCCTTTTTAACAGCAATTTAAAGAACTTTTTATATATGTAAGGTAGTAACTTTTCAAATTGTTCTAGTTGTATATTCCCATGTTTACTATTTGTGGAAGTGTGCCTGTCTCTACTCAGTTATTTTTTATCCTAATAATTTCATGCACGCATCTTTCATTTTTGTAGTTTCCATTAGAAATTACTGTGTATGCGCCTGGTGCTGCCACAAAACTTTGCCGCTCTAGATCTGTGGTGGCCACATTCAGCAGTGCCCGTGCCAATGGGCTACCAAAACCACAAAGCAAAATACTTGTTTCTCATTCTAGAGTTGAGAGTTTACTGCTTTTAAGTTGTCCTGATGTCACTCTTGAAATGACTGTTAAAACTAAGCTATGAGTTCATTGCATTTATTTTATATTCTTGGTTGTAATGAAATGGAATTGACTTTGCTTCAGTGTGAATTTTTTTAATAAAATAATATACATTTGTAATAATAATAAAAAGTTCAAATCAAGTAAGTGTGCAGAGGAGTTTCTGTAAACATCAACTTAGGGCTACCAATAGGGAAAATACAGGCCACAAAATTGCAGTTGTAATTATATTCAGGATGTTTATGATATCATACACCACACAAAACAAAGCTTGCAAAACCTCAGAGTTGAAATCACAGCTTTTAAAATGCCCATGAGGATATTCATGGGTATGTATCTATCAATAGAAGGAAACCTTATGGAAAGCAGGATTGATGGAGTGTTCTCTTAGGTTTTGCTCTCTGCTTGTAAGTGTGCTGGCGTGCCACACCAATGTCACTTGCTGAGATTCATTATTACTTGTGTGACAACCCTATAGATGCATCTTCTGAAAAAGAAAACTGGTTTACTCTATTCTGGAAATAACTACCTTCCTACTTTCTCCTCCAGCTGGATCTTGGAGCATTTCAAGTATTTCAGGTGGCAACATGGAAAGCATGAGCTAGAGCATATTGGTGGGTTTTCAAAGTGGGGTTTTGTGTGCTTTGCTAATCTGTGTGTTCCTGTTCCATCTAACTTTGGATGGATGGATGGGTGGATAACTTCTTTCAAAAATCCCACTTGTCCTCTCTGTAACTGTTGCGTGGGTAAGAATGATTGGGGGGATATACTTGCACTACCAGTTGCCTAAGAAAGAGGCTTTGTTTTTTGATGTACGCTTTACACAAGGGTGGGAATAGGAGTGGCCTTTGTCAAAAAGTTTAGTCTGCATCTCTGACACCTCGAGCTTAAAAGCTGTTCCTTCAGTCTCAGTGCAGCTGAGCATTTCCAGCTCTGTAACCCTCATAGTTTCTGCTTCTGTTGTCCTTTTGTTGATAAGGTTGTGCTTAGTCAACAGCTTTGGCTTGGATGTTTCTAAAACCTCCAGTGCTGGCTCTGTCTCAATCTCTGTTCTTTCACAGCACATTTCTCTGTTTTTCCTACCTGGTCATGCAGTTTACAGTCTAATCCAGCCTAATCATACTGATTTGAATTGTGGTGTCCCTTTTTCTGTCCTTGACAGTTAAACAACTTTGATTTCACAGCCACTGAGAAAGTTGCAGAGTGGGTTGTTTATTAATCTCTTGATTTGACTTGTTGTTTCTTGCTTTGTGTTATTGGCCCAGCTCTGCCATCTCTGTTGCATTAGTTGTAAAGCTTCTCTCTTCGCTTGACATGACTGCCAAAGCCTGCTGTTACGCCATCTCTCTTACTCAAATCAAGACATTATGTAAGTTATCTCTTGGTCTGATTGTCGCACCTGGTCAGCCTCTGTGCCCTTCATTTTTAGATTTTTAAATAAGCATTTTTTAGGCTCTGTTTGCAATTGCCCATTGTTCTGAAGAGCTGTTGCATAAATTTCTAAAAAATTCCCTCCTAGGTGTCTTCTGCAAACCCCTTGGCTTTGATGTATACAGAAGTTTAGTATTTTAAGCTACTGGTGTGCAAGGAGTCATACCTATTGTGTTAATGGAAACTGTTCCAGTGTTCATTTTGCCTTCCAGTCTGTCTGTGTCCATCTGTCACCTCCCTGCACGCCCCTCGCAAGCTCCCTGTGACAAGAACAGTAATTTTGTTCTGATACAGTAGCTTCGTGACTGGGGCTTGCAGCACTCTGAAATATGAATAATAGTCACTGTAATATGGTGTTTTACTGCTGACAATACACAGTAGTAGTGTTGTCACTTTGCATGTGCTGTTTCAACACAAAAAGCATCATGTTCGTGCCAAATACCAATTTCATCTGGCTAATCACAGAACCTGAGCAAGCATTGTTTCAATAGCCAGCGAAGGTTAATGATGGTTCACCCATAATGTTGTTTTAACAGGTAGGTCCAGCTTCTTTGCTTTCCAGGGAGGTTCATGTTCTTGTTTATGATCACAGAAGAAACCAGAGGCTTTGGCTTATTTTGGTGGTTTTATAGTAATTTAGAAAATTATTATTGCATAATTACTACAATGATTCTTGTCATTTGCAAGAATTATTTGTTAGAACAAGAGTTGTTGAGGTAGATTAAAATCACCAACAAGGTTATGAAAGATGTGTGTACAGTCAGAACTGAGCTGCTGAAATTGCTGGGGGAGTACCACAGCTGTTATGTAACAGATTTCCGACTTAATCCAGAGTAGGTATTTAAAAAATTATTATTATTGTTATTATTACTATTATTATTATTGCAAGTCTGAAAGCAATACCAATAATTTTTTATATAATGTACTTGCCTTGGAATAGGATCCATTTTTCCAGCTTGATGTATTGGCATACTGATATGTGTATTGTCAGGACTATAGCAAGCCATTTCTGTGATTATTTTGTGTGTTCTTTGAAGCATCTTGAAGAGGACAGACAGCCTGAGAGTATTTAACTTTTATATGTACATTGCATGCATAGAACACATGGCTGAATGAAGTATTCAGCAATACATTCCCTTCGCTAAAATGTCTTATAATCATGTTCAGCAAGAAGTTGTTTGAATAAAGCTGGTGTTTGAAATCATTACAGAAATCATTACCTGTGCCCCACTCCATTCCCAGAATGGATTTTTGCTTGTACTGTCAGTAAATGTGATATGAATTAGTAAAGGAAAATCTGAATTTTAAATATTACTTAAAAAAAAATAAATCAGTTATTTACTACTGAAACTTGGGTTTGATGTGGTAGCCAGCAATAATACCTTTTATGCAATCGCCGTCCCATAAGACATCATGTCTTAAGTACCAAAAAACCCGGTATGTGAAGCACTGAAGAAAGGAGTTCTTCATACCTATCAGCAGCAGACAAAGTTTTAGTTATGAACCAAATATGCCAAGTGATGTATGGCTCAGACATCCTTTCCATGGCCTGCATGTAAGCCTACACTGGTAAGATTCTTCCCTGTATCCACAAATAGGAATTCCCTGGGATGTTACAGAGGGAAAAGGAGTGGCAGTGTGCAGCCTTTTGATTTTGTAACAAAATTTTAATGGTATCAAGTTTAGGTATTTGAAGTTCTCCAGATCATAATGAAATTCTACATACTTTTAAATATGTATTTTTAACATTTGTTAAAAATGTTTTCTACCCTTATCTGGGCAATGTGGCACAGCCCTGCTCTGAAAAGATAACCTCAACTCTGCATGCGCGACCTGGTCAGGGGCACGGTTCAGAGTCTTGCAGACAATTTACACACATGGACACTGAACTTTAACCTGTAAGCTCAGGTCACACAGGTGTGTGGAGAAGCAATTAGCTTTTACAGAAAACACACTTCCTTGGCTGAAAGGTGAGCCAGGGAACTGCAAAATTCAAGGCTTAAAGATACTGCAAAATTAAAGGCTTAAAGATACTGCAAAAGGCTCCTGTGGCCCCCAGTTTGACACACATTGTTATGAGATGATTGTAAATTATCAGGTAGTAGTATTGCTGCTAGGCTGTGCAGTTCTAAAACATCTATTGTTCTAAAACATCTTGCCATTATTTAGTATGATGTGGAATGAGTAACTTGTGAAAGTATAATTATGATTTTCAGTTTTCAACCTTTTGTAATTCGATGACTTGTTTTTGCAGTGGTACAGAAGAAAGAAGGACAGTTTCCAGTAGTTTGGTTTTGGCAGTAAGACTCAGTACATTAACTTGCTAAGGGAGAGGAACCAAAGGAGATCAAGCTTCTCCCTTGCTGGTATCATCCTTCCACTGCAGCGGAGGAGATTCAAGGAGGCATATCATACTGTGACATTGTGTAGTAACTGCAGTTCTTGGGAAACACTTGCTTTTGAAATAGAAATATTTATACGTGCAGCATCACAACTGTAGAAAGTATACTCAGCAAAGTTGATATGAGTGAGTCACCTTTACAAAATTCCCTGCACATAGCAAGCAGACTGACTTGACCACGTTGAAAAGTTCATAGACTTTGGTCTTCCACCCATAAATATGTGAAAATCTGCATAGTTTCTGGTTTCAGAATACTTCCCCTGGTAATAATGGAGCTTTTCTTTAAACATCTGAAAGTTTTCTTGTAGCTTGCAGTATCCCACAAGCATAGAAATAAATCCCTACTCATTTAAGAAACCATGGGGACATCTACTAACACACCCTGGTGGTATGTCCCAGTGGGGATTATCAAGAGTTGCTTCTACATCATGTTGCTGCTAGATGAAAGCTGGACTTCCCCTGTGACTTTGAAACAGTTGGTTCTGGGAAGCAGGAGGGAAACAGCTTCTCTTATCATCCACCGCGATATTAGAGGTGTTTTAAGTGAATTTGGGTCATCTGAGAGTGTGATGTGTATCCTGTGTGAATAGTGGCCATAAGCTTCCAACTCCAAGAACTCAATCTCACACGATAACATTTACATATATTGTCTGTGGAGAAGTGCTCAACTGTGACTTGCTAGTGTAAATCTTATAAAATACTTGTCAGTGGATCATGTGTGCCGGAGGACATAAGGAACAACCTGCCAGCTCAATCAGAACCAGGCATGTTCCCTTCCCACCTAACGTGCCAAGCTCATAAATCAGTCGCAGTGCGTCATGCTTTTATTAATACGCGGTGGTTGTGTTATTCCAAGACTGCGTTATCGCTGCTGCTTCTCATGCATCAGAGATGTGGTAATCCGTCTGTGTTCCGCCTAGCTCCTTTGGGATATTTCGTGTGTGGCTGTGCAGCGCACTGGCCTTGACTCTGGATAGTCTATACGTTACCTTGAAAATGAACTCAAAAGAGCACCACAGCAGCATTCAGGCTTGTCCTTGTGTGGGCTGAAATTTCTTTACATGTGACATGGCATGCTTACGGAGGGGACACAGGAAGAGACTGGGAATTACTCCTTCTCTGAGATTAGGGATGCTTTCTGGATTTGCTACATGTGAATATGAAAACAAAGTGCACTTTTGCTTTGGTATTTCAGGATCTTGCTGGACAGCTGAATTCCAAGAGTATGCATGTTTAAATTATTAGGATATGCCCTCAGTTTGTATAGGCCAGCATGATTAATAAAACTGGGTTGGCATTGATAGTTGCTATCACTTCTTAAATTTAAAAAATAAAAACCCGAACAAAAAAACCTAGGAACGTTTCTTTTGCCTTGCTGCTCTCATGCACATACCCAAATGTGGAGCTAAGGAATAACTCGTTTCCCAAAGATGCCCTGTGAGAAAACAGGATACCCTGTGTAGCCAGCATAGCTATGCATCCTAAATATAACAGCACTGAGCATTCACGGAGCAGGGTTCAGGTTTACGCTATGTACCGCAGCCTGGGATGTTCAGGGCCAGACGTCCCCGCCATGTAACGTGACTGCTTCCTTGGGTGCCAGACCAGCTCCCAGCCCTGCAGCTGCTGGTTGGGAGGACAGTTACCTGACCCAGACCCACCTCCTCCCAGCTAGAACCGTCCCTTCTGCAAGGGAAGGTGGTGTGTGGCATGGGCAGGTCTCTCAGCCCCTGCACAGACCTGGTGTGGAGGTTCACTGCTATGGATGGATGTGGGTTGTTGGGTTGGTCCACTGGGAGGCTCTGGGGTGGGCGCAGAGGTCCCCTCTTGGGTGGTAGCAGCAGTGGTGGATGCACAGGGTGGTGGATGCAACGTGCCACCATGGAGCAGATCTGGAGTGGGGCCCACGTGCAGAGATGGGAAGGAAGATTGCCCAGCTCCCAGGAGCCATGGGCCCCCACCTTGCACAAGCTGTCAGCACACGTTGCAGCAGTGGGCGTCCTGGGAAGGTGCTGGCACACCTGGGGCAACCTGGGCAAGGGTAGTGCTGCTGGTGTGCCATTCCTGTCTGGGACAGAGGGGCTCTGGCAGCGGGGTCCTCTCTTGTGGACACTTCACAAACACTGTGGTACTGCATAGAAACTCTCTGGGCCTCCTGGAACCCCATGGCGAATCCCAGCCTTGCAAACTGGGGCACGAGCAGCTGAAAGCATGAAGGAGGCTGGTGCCAGCAGCAAGGTGCCAGCCAGCACAGCGATGGGCATGTTTTGCATCGCTTGCCCCCACGCACGCCGCTCCCCAGGGCCCCCAGGGGGAGAGGCAGAGGGGAAGGCGCCACGTGAGGACCAGCTCATTCCTCACTGGAAGGGTGACGCACTGGATTGCCCAGCTCCGTGGTTGCATGCCTCCATGGAATGGGGCTGTGGTACCCATCTTTCAATGTGTTTTTGGCCCTGAGGTTTCTTGGAGAGTCTGACGAGTCCCACATGCAGGTGAGGGTAGGACTTTGGGAAGTTCTTAGAAGCGTGTTCTGCTTCTCCGCAGTGCCCCAGATACAGACCTTGTTTGCCTGTGCTTATGTGCTGTCCCACAGGAGAGTCTCACAGTAACTAGCAGTTCACTGGATTTAGGTGGATTTGAGGAAGGTTTGGTCTCCTCTAATCTTTTTTCCCTGCTCTGTTCTCATCTGCTAGGGCTGCTCTAAGCTTTGGAAAAAAATACCCCTTTTCAAAGTATGGCTCAGCTTTGCCCAGTCCTACACAAAGCCTCTCTTCTCCAGATACCTGGCAGCCCGTACATGAGGAGACCATTTTATGGCTAATGACAGATGCATTTAAAAAAAGGTGTATTCAGAGGGCCTTTTGGTGGTTTGTTTCACTTTGCCTTTACTGCCAGGGAGGATATCTGCTGGCAGTGCTGTCTGCTGTTCTGGGGAATTGTCTGACAGCTTGGATGTTTGTCTGTCAGGATATCTAACATGACAGCATGTATTTCAGAGCACAGCCTGAGCCCTCTTGGGATTATAGTCTTCAGATTTTCTTACATATTATACACCATTGTGGATGAAAATATTGTGTGCCTAATTGGAGACTACTGAGGAAGCTGTGAAGAACAGTCCTACATGGGAGAGAGTTAGGCAGTTCAGCAGTATGGTAGGCATCATCTCCTGTGGAGCTGGATCCCCTACTTGGGAAACACAAGTCTTGCTGAGGAAATGCATCTCATTGACCTGCAAGTTAAACAGAAAGGGCTGATGGAAATTTGGATTCTTGGCCATGGCAGGCAAAAGGAAGTCTGCAAATACTATGCTTGTGTAGCGCTCTGGACAGCCCATCTGGACTAGGCGAGGTGTGGTTCGTGCAAGCCCTCTGCCAGCAGGAACTGCTGCCTCTTTAAATCGTTTGCTGGGCTGGCAGCCTCAGCCTGTCGAGGGATGGGAGGTAGCAGAGAGTCTGAAGCAAGAAGGGGGTCTCCAGCATCTTGTTGCAGGGCTGCAAGATGACTCGCTTCCTCAAACATCAAGGAGGGGACTGCTGCCCCTCGTGCTCAGAAGAGTGGGACCCTGAGCACCCACTGGCATCATTGTCCTGTGCTCCTCTCTCTGCAGCCTGACCTGCCTCATCCCAAAGTCCCAGGCAGCAGCTGCTTTGGAGGAAGATTTCCAGCTAAAGACTACACTGACTCAAATGACTTTCCCACTTGAGAAGAAGAGGGTGAGAGCTAGACCCTCTTTGGGAAAACCCTTGGAAATGTGCATTTTTCCTTCCCATTGAGATGCTGGCAGGGAATGAGCACAGGGTCATTTAGGGAAGATCTGAACAAACCCTGACAGAATCCATTAGAGGGACTGACATCCTAGAAGGGGGAGAGAGGTGGGGCAGGCTGCCAGGCCTCAGGGGGTGCTCTTTCATATTTCATTTATGAACTGTTGATTTGTATCTGGCTGGGGTTTGAGCCCACATGAGTCACATTCACACAGGCAGGTGGGAGTGGCTTCATTATTTTCTTTTGAATCACCCCACATTTCTGTGTCACCAGAACATGCTTTAACAGCCACGTGCATGTGGGTATATGTGGTGCGTGCAAGACCCAGCCAACCAGGTGGGAACAGGTTCAGCTGACTTTGCCTTGGCTTGGTGGACTTGGCAGTGTTCACTTTACAGTTGGACTTGCTGATCTTAAAGCTCTCTTTCAACCTAAATGATGCTAAGATTTTATGATATGTGAACTACGGTATTATGAACTGTGAGCAAGTGCCATTCTGCAGGAGTTTCTCATTGCTTGTTTTTTACACAAGGCTCTCCAGTGAGGGGTCAGGACCCCCTTTTTGACGCCTCCACTGGATTCTTGGAACAGCAGCATGCTTAATCTCCTTGCTTTGTAGCTGGGCAGCATGAGCCTGCAGCAGTCACTGCTGTTGGACCTCAGTAGTCCAACAGACCTGTAGAATCATAGAATGGTTTGTGTTGGAAAGGACCTTAAAGATCATCCAGTTCCCCCCCTGCCATGGGCAGGGACACTTTCCACTAGACCAGGTTGCTCAGGTACCCATCCAGCCTGACCTTGAACGCTTTCAGGGATGGGGCAGGCACAGCTCTCTGAGCAACATGTTTCAGTGCCTTACCATCCTCACAGTAAAGAATTTCTTCCTAATATCTAATCTAGACCTGCCTTCTTTCAGTTTAAAACTATTGGCCCTTGTCCTGTTACTATCTGCCCAGTGCTGGGGCTGCAGCAAGATCAGGCCTCTGGACAGTAGAGCTGTCACTGTCTGAAACCCCAAACCCCAGCTTTGCTCATTGCAGTGCCTGGCAGGTACCGCTGCAGGGGTGATGGCTGTCCTGGCATGGAGGAGCTGATGCAGCCCCCAGGAAAACATGTATGGAAGAGGAAAGGTATGGGGTAGCACACAGCCTGTGTGGGCAGAGCTGGCCCTGTGAGGACTGTGCTGTAGGTCCTGACGTGCTTGGAGAGGAGAGCAGCCTTTCAACTGTGCTGGGAGCACACCAGCCTGCAAGCTGTGTGTGAACAGGGCAGAGGCAGCCAGGCTGGTGGATGCTGTGCTCAGCAATCCCCTCACACCCCAGGTGGCTCCTGGTGATGCCAATAGAAGGTCAAAAATCCACTGGTCTGCAGGGTCCACTGAGAGATGCTGACCTCCTCTGAGCTGTTCCATGTGCACCTGCAAAGGGAGAACTGCAGTGAGATGTACTCAGGCTGTGAGAGCCCAGGCCCTGCACATCCCAGGTGCCAGAGCATGAATAAGGTACAGGCAACTCCTGACACCCTTTGGCAGCTGGTGAGAGTGTGTGGTGCAAGCTGGAGGAGGGGGAAGAGCCATGAGGCCCTGCTGTCAAGCCCAGCAGCCCGCAGAGCTGGAATGGCCACAGATCCAGCTCCGTCCTGCCAGCACCAGCCACAACTCCTGATAAGCCTGGGTGAGCCAGGGCTTGCAGGCCTGCCAGCAGAGGGGTGGCTCTTTAGGAAGAGGGTGCTGTGTATTAGGGTTTTTTTTGTGGGTTTTCCCCTCTTATAAGACCTACAAATGTGAAATTCACATTTCTCTACAGGAGTTTGGCTAAATACTCTTCAACACATAAACCACAAAAAATTTGAACACAGTTCTGAGCCATCTCCTTTCCTAGAGCCTTTCAGAGCAAAACTGGGAGCTTTCAGAGCAAAACTGTTTCATCCTGGCTTCAATTTTGCAAACAGCTTCTTGAGTCTTGAAAAAGAAATGCCTGTCCCTAGCTGTTGCCATTTTCTGCTTGGCAAGAGTCTCTGCCAGCAGAGACACCTCCATGTTGTAATGATGGGGTTTGTGAAAGTGGTTTGTGTTGGCCCATGTCCTGGGCAATGACCACGGTGAGCAGGCATAGGGCCCTGAATCTGAGGTCTGTGGTGCATATCGGTTTGCCCCTTGGAGGTGGCATGGAGTGTCTGATAATGGGCCTCTTTTTCCTTAAATGTAGGAGTGGGGAAGGGGCCAGAGAGCTGGGAGGAGACATTTTTGCTGTTCAGATGGGACCGAGAAGTTTAGTAGCCAAGCACAGCCGGCCAGGACTTCTGTGGCTGGCTGGTGAGGACCTCTGCCAGGGGTTGCCTGCCATCTGCTGGCGAGTCCCATGGGATGGATGGAGCCCAGGAGGGAGCTGGAAAAGGAAAGCTGTTTTGGTTAGGTAGTATTGCTCTGGCCAGAGACAATACTGTATTTTTCTAGGTCGAGGGCTGAGGGTTCATCACTCTGATGCTTCCAGCTGGTGAGATTGAAGACTGCATTACTGTCCAATACATTTCCATAACCCCATTGCTCTGGACAGGTTGCAAAGGCAGATGACCTTCAGAGAGAAGCCCTGAAATTCCTGATCTGCCACTGCCTGGCATTCACGTACATCCTGATGCCAGCATCTTGCCTCTGTGTCCAGCTTCTGTCCACCACCACCAGGGCCTGCAGTGACCACCATCCCAGAGTCAGCCTGTTCTCTGCAGTTTTGTAGCCCTGAGCTGTGCTGGATTCAGGGCTATGGCACTTTCTTGCCAAAGCAGGCATCACCAGTGCCTTTCCTCTGGGGCTGCAGGAGGATGAGATGAGAATGATGCCCCAGTGGAGCGTTGGCTGTGGGGTCAGCAGGGCAAGGCCACAAAAGGAAGCAGGCCCTGGGATCAGCCCCTCACCTGCCCGCCCTGGGACCAACGCCGCAGCCGAGGGTGATCTCCTGCAGGCCGGGGAGGAGCTGCTGAAGTGCCCGGCTGGGGCAGGCAGAGCAGTGAGGTCTGTGTGGGCAAGGGGGGAGCAGGCAGCCGGGCACTTCAGTGACACGATGGGGCAGATGTCGGTGAGTTCAGAGTGGCCAGCTGGGAGTTCTGTGCCTCTGAGTAGCAGTGCCTGAATCTATTTACATACCAGAATGCTCTTGTGGTCTGGGGCCCAGGCAACCAGGCAAAGAGGATCTGGACATGCTCCTGGTGCAAAAAGAGCAACGCTGTGATTTACAGCGAGTGCCTCCCTCCCCCTGTCTCTGCCGTGGAGATAAGCAGTGTTTTGCCTGAGTCTTGCTGTTTGCACAGGGAACCTGTTTTCCAGATTACTCGACACATATTTTGCCTCCTTCATGTCTGAGCTGTCAGAGAATGCTGGAGGCTAAGTTAATGTGCGGAGCAGAGGCACAGCGAGGGCCCAGCCTGCTGGGTCAAGCACCATTAGCACCACCAGCAGGAGCAGCAGGTTGGCCCACATGCCAAGGGCTGCTGCAGCTGATCCGCTGCTCCGTGCTCTCCACCAGCTTCTCTCCTCTGCTGCCAGGCTCACCTGCTCCTCTGCTGCAAAGTGAATCCCACCAGCAGCGAGGACACTGGGCAGGCCCAGGCAGCCTGTGGTGGGCTTCAGCAGGAGAGCAAGAACCTGCCCAGGGGCTGCTCTTTGTGCTGATGGCTCAGTCTGCCTTCTCTCTGCCCTTCTTTCCCCCTGGCTGGAATAGCTGGCCTGGAATAAACTGCCCTGCACTGCCCATCATGGGCATGGGTTTTTTTTTATTTCCCTCCTAATTTTCTTTTTGTACCCAGTAGGACTAGATTAGACTGAGTTTTGTGGTTGTGCAGGCTGAAGTAGTGTTAGACCCCGGCTGTGAGGAGTGGCAGTTCTGTGAGACAGAGATTTTAGGGAGGTTTTTTCTGGGAAATTGTGGCATTCCAGCACATCCATCCGTGAAAAATGAGGCAGTATGTCTGCTCAGACCCTTCTGTACATTTTGAACCATTCCAGAATTAAAGCTGTGTGTGGGCAGTTCAGAAATGAAGCTGGGAGCAGTTCTGGTGCCAGGAGACAGGCATCCTCGGGTATCAGCTCTGGCTCCTGTGGCAGTGACTTCTTTTAGCCCTGAGAGTTAGAGAAGCCAATACCTGCAATGATTTTTGCTACATCTTAACTTTGATTTTTTTATCCACAAATTTTCCCAGTCTATTTCACTCTCTGGTCTCATTCAAGTGTGCTAGTTATGCCTTTTTTGTAACAAACTTTTAAACACTTGCAAAGATGATTGCATCCTTAACCTGGGGAGGGGATTATTACTGGTTGTGTAGAAAACCCACTTGCAGCAAACCCCATTGCAAGAACTTTGTATCAGCACCTGGAGGCAGACACATGGCCCTAAATGTAAGGCAGGTATTTGTAAGTGGGATGGGTACCATTACTATAAAAAGAAGTTTAATGCAATGACCTGTGCTATGCATGTGTGTGACTTTGGCCGCAAAGCTATAAAAACTGTCCATCTTTCTCTCTAAGCTACTTTCTGGCTGTGTTTCTGTACCTCCCACAATATGGAGCTGTTGAAATAGATCTAAATATTCAGGGTATTGCACAACTTGAGATAATGCTGCCAGTCTTGCTCAATGGCAGAGGGATAATAATGGCAGGCTTGCACAAAAAATACCTGCAGGGAGAGATCCCAGTTTCATTGGTTTGTTTGTTTTAAGCTGAAGTGCTGTACTCGCATTTGTTGGTGCCAAATTCTTTTGCTCCCTCTGCCATATATAACTGAATGCTGGCTTATTTACCATAAAATGTAGCATGAATTCCCATGCTGCATTAACTGCTGGAAAACATACAGCTGAGGAGAAGGGAATTCAGGTGTTTTCAGGAGATACTTCATGAGTGAGAATGGAAGGTGATGCTCAGGAGATGGGCACCTCACATGCAGCTCTCCAAGGAAACTCACTGCAGGGGAAAAAGGAGTAACAGCATTTCTTGCTTCACTTGCAGAGCTGCAGCCTTTTACTCTGCTTTTCCTGAGGCCCATCAACACCAATTTGTCCTTAGTGTTTTAAACCGTACCCTACTAATCGCTGGCATTAAAAATAGAAGGGCTTCTGTTCTGTGCTAGTAGAGAGGGTGTCAGCCCCTGAGCCCTTTGGCAGCGGTGCAAGGGCTCCCGTCAACTCGGGTGGGTGCTGGCACTTGGCCCAGGACAGCCATCACTGCCAAGAGCCGCGCTGCCACCCGCTCTTCAAGTGAGAACCCAACACCAGGGCAAAACCCAGGACAGCTGCAGCAGTCACACACCAGCGCACCATTTGGAGGCTTACGCAGAGGCACAAAAATGAGCTGTGCCTTAATATAACCTATTACAGCCAGCTAAACCACGCTTTGCAGAAGGAAATTGCATCTTCCACAATATATCCTAATGCTGTTGCTGCACAGAGGCACTCTGAAGGCACCATAAAATCTTAAAAGGCGTCAGACAAAATGGACCATTTTTCCTCCAGTGTCACAGTAATCCCGATTAGGGCTATAATGCACAAATGTGTGAGATACAAGGTTTCTTAAACAGGGGCTGTTTATGCAAGCATTTCCTTGCCATGCCTGCTGGGAATACAGCCTCGACAGCAAAATGACATTTGCAAACAAATGAGCAGAGAGACACCAGCAAGTTCTCATCTCGGAGGGAAATTAGCATTTTAATATTCTGTGCAGGGTTTTGCTAGGCGGCCAGGGCTCGTAGGTGCTGTGTAATAATGACACCGATAATTAATAATAAATCTGATGCTGAAATGCCACAGAGTTGGGGCTGTCTGCATCCTGGAATGTGCAGGGGCTCAGGATGGGAACTGTTATTGTAGCAGATACCTTCCTAAGAATATTTTACCACTGGGGACAGGAGACTCTTGGCTAAAATTTAGGTTAAGAGGGGTGGCTGGTAAGAGAGCTGAGTGGCAAGGAAGTAAGGAAAAACTTTGGTGCTGAGAGAAAGAAAGACAAAGGTATCATAGGCCTGATGCTGCTTCTGAGGTTGCACTGGGACAGAGCATCCTTGAGCAGTGCTGGCCCAGGCTTTCCACTCCTTGCAAACTGCTGGTCCCATCTGGGCAGGGACAGTGAGGACATGGTGCTTCTTGGATGGGGAGTGGGATAAACAAGGATGGAGGCAGGGGGCAATGGAGTCCCTGCAGCTCTCTCAGTGGGACTGGGGGGATGGAGCCTGACCTAGGGAACAGCAGAAAGGGTGGGCTGAGCCACCACCGATGGCAGGCTGGGAGTCAGCCTTCCCTTCAAAAGGGAAGGCAAGAGTTGTTGGCTGGCAGGTGCAACTGCTTTGTGCCTCCAGGGAAGTGGATGGTCTGTCTGAGTGCCTGGTCTGGGGACTCACATTTCTCCTCCATAGCCTCGTACAGAGCTGGGAGGAGATGCTGCTGCTGCTCCTGGCTGGCCCAGCTCTACCATCCATCACAAAATCTTGTAAAGAAGGGGTGCAGAAAATATGAAAACCATGTAGAACATTTACATGGAGAACATCTCCTATAAGCAGCTCCTCCTGTGGCTGACTCAGGACCACCAGCTTAAGATCGTGAAGGTTTGAAGACTCCCTGGCACAGGCTGTTGAACCTCCACCTGTCCCAGAACTGCAGGACCCAGGCTAACTGGGAGTGTTTATCCCACCAGATGGCTTAAAGGGGTTTTGTTCCCCAGCAAGCTGCTTGGAGGGATGCTCCAAGTGGTGGTTTTTCACAGGCAGGGCACATCTCGTAACACCACCGTATGCCACATAGCCACAGTGAGGTGTTTCTGGCAGCATCTGATGCTGTGGCAATTAATTAACCGTGGGCACAGTGGGGGCCTCTTTAGCCCAAAGCTGCAATTTCACCACAGGCATTTCCCCATAACCTGCTTCTGATGTGATTTTTCTGTCAAATGTATCTGTTGCTCTCACTCTTTTTCTTTTTTTTTTATTTTAAATTTTAATGATGCCTTTTACTACTCTCTCCAGAGCCATTTGCCAGCTGCTGCAGTCAGCCATTCCCCACACATGCAGGAGAGGCTCAAATCAGGGCTTCATTTCACAGAAGGTGAGAAATGCACAGGCTGGGACTGCTGACAGGCATTGCTCCCTCCCAGGGTACACTCAGACTGCTCTTTTCCCTCCCTCCTGGGCCTGGCCAGCACAAATTCATCCTTACTGCTCCAGGCAGGAGCCTCTGGGAACTGACTGCTCTTCATTGTTTTATGTCCTATTTCTGTACGTGTATTTTGGAGGTCTTTCTCTGAGGTCTGCCTGGGTGGCTTTTGCCTCTTTTATGGGATTCTAAAATTATTGGCTGATGTTTATTCTCTTCATTGGGTGAAACACTTAGAGCCTCTTGCTAAATCTGAACAGTTGCTCTCTAATTTGTGTTTCTGTCTTCTCAAACCTTAAAGACAGAAAAAGATATTTTGAGTCCAAATTAGTTGTTTGAAAATTGGGCTTTGAGGGAAAAAATATGCTGCTGACTGTGCAGTAGGGAAGGCTGGAACCCAACCGATAGCTAGGTCCTCTAGCAGGGGGGATTTAAGTCAGGCCACTTTCTTCTCGGATGCCCGTTTTGCTGGGCTACATGTACTGCAAATGTAAAAGGGAGAACTGATTCTAGATCCCTGATTTCATAATAATGTTATGGGCTCATATCAGTAGTTGCCAAGAATGTTGTTGGCTCTTGCTGTGGAGTTTGGAATCAGGTGAGGAGGAAGCAGGGTAGCAAATAGGATTACAGCCATGGACTTGAGGAGAGCTGAAGTTACTGAATGCCTTCTTTGCATCAGTATTCACTGACAAGACCATCCCTCAGGAATCTCTGACCCAGGAGACCAAGGTAAAGGACTGTTAGAAGGAGGACTTTCCATTGGTCAAGGAGGATTGGGTTAGAGAACACCTAGGCAAACGTGACACCCAGAAGTCCATGGACCCTGACAGGACGCATCCATGAGTGCTGGGAAAACTGGTGGACACCATAGTGAGGCCACTCACAATCATCTCTGAAAGGTTTGGCTATCAAGAGTGGTGCCTGAGGACTGGGAGAAAGCAAATGTCATCCTGGTCTTCAAAAAGGGCAAGAACAAATACCCAGAGAACTACTGCCCAGTCATCCTCACCTCAATCCCTGGAAAGGTGATGGACCGTCTCATTCTGGAGGCCACCTCTATCTATATGGATGAAATAAGGTGATCAGGAGTAGTCAGCATTGATCCACTAAAGATAAATCCTGCTTGACCAACCTGAATGCCTTCTGTGATGTGACAACTACCTGGATGGATGAGGGTAGAGCAGTGGATATTGTCTACCTTGATTCAGCAAGGATTTTGAAGCTGTCTCTCACAACACCCTCATAGGCAAAATCAGGAAGTGTGGCCTGGATGAGTGGACAATGAGGTAGATTGAGAAGTGGCTGAATAGCACATCCCCGAGGATTGTTATCAGTGGCACAGGGTCTAGTTGGAGGCCTGTCTCTAGTGGTGTCCCCAAGGGTCTATACTGGGCCTGGTATTGTTTAACATCCATCAATTACCTGGTGAAGGGGAGATGCCTCCTCAACTGGTTTGCTGATAACACAAATCTGGAAAGGCCAATACCCCCGGGTGCTGTGCAGTCCTTCAGCAGGACATCAACAGGTTGGAAAGACAGGCAAAGACCTGTGTGAAGTTCAACAAAGACAAACGCAGGGTCCTGCACCTGGGGAGGAATAGTCCCATGCGCCAGCACAGGCTGGAGGCTGATCAGCTGGAAAGCAGCTCTGAGTAGAAGGACCTGTGGATCCCGGTGGACAACAAGTTGCCCATGAGCCAGCAGTGTGTTCTTGTGGATGAGAAGGCCAATGGGATCCTGGGGTGCATTAGGAAGAGCACTGCCAGCAGATCAAGGGAGGTGATCCTCCCCTGCTGCTCAGCCCTAGTGAGGCCACATCTGGAATGCTGTCCAGTTCTGGGCTCTTCAGGACAAGAGTGATATAGAGCTCCTGGAGCAGGTCCAGTGGAGGGTAACGAGGATGACTAGGGGTCTGGAACATCTCCCCAACAAGAAAAGGCTGAGGGAGCTGGGCCTGTTCATCCTCAAGAAGAAACAACTGAAAGGGGACCTCATCAATGTCTATCAGTATGTGCAGGGAGGGTGCCAAGAGAATGGATCCAGGGTCTTCTTAGTGGTGCCAAGCAATAGGGCAGGAGACCATGGGCAGAAACTGATACACAGGAAGTTCCACCTGAACACGAGGAAAAACTACTGTGCAGGTGAGCAAGCACTGTAACAGGTTGCCCAGAGAGGCTGTGGAGTCTCCCTCACTGGAGATATTCAAGAACTGCCTGGACACAATCCTGTGCCGTGTGCTCTGAGATTACACTGTTTTAGCAGGGAGGTTTGACCCTCTATGGTTCCTTCCAACCTGACCTATTCTGTTATCCTGTAGAATCTTAAAGCCTCATGCAAACTATCAAACTGAGCCCAGTCTCTTAGATTTGAGTTGCACCCTGCCCTCTCTACCACGAGGTGTCCAGGGGTTTGGCAACTGCTGTTGCCTTTCATAGGCCACGAGCCAGACAATTCCCAAGCTGTGAAGTTCTGTACAGGCTGGTGGCAATGAAGCCACAACCCAGAGCACCTATGAAGTGAATCCAGGCTAAACAAGGATGAGCTGATGAGACTGCAAAGTAATTTCTTCAGGCAACGGAGATGGGGATAGCCAAAAAATGGTTCCTAGCTAAATGGGTGAGAGTGTGTTAGCAATAGTTTTAGGACAGGCAAAATGATCACCTATGTAATCCACATATCTTCTGAGAAAGGAAGACCAGACCTGCAACTGGAGCAATAAAAGGGAAAGATCTGCTGTGGTCCATGTTTTTTCAGTCATTCCTAGCATGCCTGTGAGGCATCGGGCTGGCCATGCAGCTTAGTGTTGGGCAGGGCTTTCTTATCTTGCCACCTTTTGCCTGTCCTTAGGACCACATCATTCACAACCAGTCTTGCCCCAAAGTAAATGATATATCAATAAATCAGGAATGACAAAAATATTGCCATTTCAATTTCAAGCAGCATTTAGCTAGATCTGTTCTATTTTTTCTTTATGATCAGGTCAGTTCTTGCACAAGTGTGGCTCTGAAGGCAATTTGTAAGAGCTGGAAGCGTGAGAGCACCTTTTCCACAGAGGACTGTGTAGTTCAGTGATGTACACTGCTCTGCAGATCAGTGATTTACACTATTTTTCATCTGCAGTGGGAAGAGAACTCTGTAAAATAGAGGGAGCTTTTCAAGAGAAAGTGATTGCCAAACACCTCCAGGATTTTGCTTTGTCAGAGATGAGGAGGATGTTATTTGCATTCACAGAGATAAATACGTTTTCTTCATCTCACTGGTGCCCAGACCATGCAGGTTCCGTAAAGAGCTGTGCCTTCAGTGCTCTCTCATGTGCCCATTGACATACACACAAAGGATCACACTAGGAAGCAAGTGATATAGTTGAAGTTGCAGTTTTTTCAGCTCTGTAAATCTAGCCAGGACTCCCGACTGAGGTTTGGGATGTTAGATGGACTTCAAAAATCAGCATCTGCACAAGCGAGAGATTGTCTGTAGCCTGACCTTTGCATTTATTTTTCTTTTTTAATCTCTTCTCAAATAGGCTGCCGTGCTGCCTCCCTGACTCTCCAGTGCACGCATGCATCTCGGATGGAGATAAAGTATCACCATCTACTGGTGGCTGAAAGGATAACGGCAGAAAATTTTACAAGGTAATGGTGCTTTTGCCAGGTACCGGTGTGAGATGATGCAGAGAGCCCTGCTCCAAGGACAGGGAAGGTGGCTCACAACCTCCTTGGCTGCATTAGAGCAGCTGAAGACTGGCAGGTAATTTCTCAGTCACCCTTGCTGTGGTTGTACCTGCCGGTTGGTCCTGTGTGCAGGAAAGGTTGATGCTCCTGGCACTGTTTTCCCTGGGCATGCATGACATACGATGGGCTGAAGCAGTTGTGGTTTCACTGCCTGGAAATGAGAACTAAAGGCTGAGCCCATGAACCACGCTGCCCCAGGAGAGAGCCAGGCCCCCACAGGATGTGGGCTCAAGTCTCTGGGCTGTGAAGGGCTCCAGCCAGCTGGACACCTTCCAGGCTGTCAAAGCCGGGTGTCAAGTGCAGAAAAGATCCTGTTTCTGCTGCCCTTTGCAGCAAAGTAACCAGTGAACCCAGATCAGGGGTGTGTGAAGATAGGAAGATGCTACTTGCTGCTCTGATTCAAATGTGCAGAGAGGTTGTTGAGATCATCCAGGGATATTGCAAGCTGTGGTGACCCGGGGGACCGGGAGGAGGTGGGGTCACCTCTTAGTGTCAGGGAGGGTGTTCCACAGCCCACAACTTTGCTGCTGTCCTTGCCTAAGTAGTGGAGGAAAGCACAGCTGTGGCTTGATTTGTGCTCCCCAGCAGAGACCTGGGGTCCCACAGCCCATGCTGTGAAGGCATGGGTGAGCATAGAGGGAACAGTGCTAGGAATGGGATCTTCTTTGCTCAAGGGTTCCCATAGCTGTGGAGTCTCTGCAGTCAGTGAGAGGCAGTGGTGTACAGGCAGTGGCGCTGAGCTGCACCTGTGGCATGGGCACATTTTTGTTGAGCTCAGAGAGTGGAGCCCATGGAGCTGACCACCTGCAGTAGGCAGTGGATCACCTGCACTCACCCGGGATAGCTTTCCCTGAGAGCTGCTCACAGTCCTAGCCTGTCTGTAGCCAGTACTCACCAGCTCCTTCAGGATCTGAGGGAGATGAAGCAGAGGAGAAAGGGAGATGATGGGAGAAAAGAGAGTGAAGGGGTATCAGAAGGCAACTGGGAAACAGAGGAGAGCACCCAAGGATTTCATGGGGGGATCTCCTTCCTTAATAGCAGCTCTTGTTCTGTTTCCTCAGGATACTTGTGTGACTTGTCCTTCTAATAAAACCTTGCCTTTGGTCCACATGTGGAGTGTGTCAAGGTGGCAGCCACCCCGGAGATTACAGTACAATGTACACAGCTTTATTCCCTACATGGTCATTCATTCCCTACTTGCTGGATGGTTTTTGAAGCTGGGGCCAAGTTCTGTGTTGCTGCAGCTGCCAGCATACAGGTTTTAGCATGGACACAGTCTCTGCTAAGACAGAGGGATAGAAACAGTCTGTGTATACATTTGTGTCTCTTGTCAGTAAAGGTGCACAGGAGATGTGTCTCTTCTTCCCAAGCTACTTGGACCTGTTGTGTGTTCCTACTAACAGCAGCACCCAGCAGATGGATCATGTGGACTTCTTGGATGGATATCATCATGCTCCACTAAATCTTGACTTTGTTTCTGATTGCCAGTTGAAAGGCAGACAGAAGGAAGAGGGATTAAGAGCCATCCCATCTATAGCTGTTTTATGCTTTTTCTTGCTGAGGACTTTCTGAATTCTCTTTAGCATCATCATGTCCCCTCCCCATTTGCAAAAGGCCACCACAAAGTAAAGAGAAACACTTCTGAGTTTCAAGACAACACTGTTCAGGGTGAGCCTCTCAGTCCATCCATCACTGCTGTTTCCCTCTCTTCAATCTACCATTCTTGGCATTTGCAATGTGCCGCAGCAATCACAGCCCACATCCCTGCACAAGCAATGCCTGTTGCTCTCTCCTGTGCCTGTTGCCAACGGAACAACTGCTGAGTTAGGAGGTTATGCTGGGAGCCTCCTCTGACACTGCCACAAGGCATTTTAATATTTTGGTCTTGTTCCACCTAGCTACAAAACTCCAACACATCAGGTTTTCTATGGAAGGGACTGCAACCTTGCCACTGGAGAAAGTAGCAAGTCTCACATCCTGGAAATTGTGGGCCCAGGGGCTCCTGAGAAGCTGAAAATAGAGCAGCTTGTGTTGCTAGTAGATGACTCCTTGTTAGGCAGCCAGTGAATGGTGCTGATGCACAACTTAGGACAAGTGTGGGCTCTTCTGAAACTTTGCCAAAGTCATAGCCTTTCCACAAAATATTTCAACATCACTGAATTGGCAAATTCTAATGAAAAAAAATATTTCAGCTCATTTTTCTTTACCAGGGAAGAGACCCAGCTTGTTGGAACAAGCACTTTGGTAACACATCCAAAGCCAAAAATTTTCTTTTTTTTTGGTCCCCTCTATCTTCTTCATGTATGCTTCAAATCAATCATAGCTTCATGTTTCTCAAACAAATGGAAGAAAATGCAGAGCCTCACTATTTTACTTCTTTTATTTCACAACTCTTTGCCTGTTTTTTCCATCTGAATTCAAGTAGTGTCGTAGGATGGTGGACCAAATTTTTCCATCTACCCGAGTTTATGTCAGGAGTAGCTGTCCTGGGATGATTTTTGTTTGTATATTGGGGAATCTCAGAGAAACAGGTTATGTATCGTAAGCACACAAAATCACTACTTTAGTTTCCCAAGTTGCTGAGTTTTGAGCTGTCAAAACACTGAGTGGTTTGATTTGGTATTAAAATCAAGTACTTACATTGAGCCTTGGGTGTTTTAATAATGCCCTTTGGAAAACTCAGCTGTGCATCCTGTGTGATTTGTTCTGAATGAAAACTATATTTAGTACCTTAAAATAATTGTCTTGAGAGGACTGGAAGTCCTCGAGCCTGTGCAGTCTTGGTTCAGTTCCTCTCGAGGCAGCCAAACAAATTCAAAAGTAACAGGAGCAGCATCCTGAATAATCACTGCTTTCTGCTTGAAATCTCACACAAGCCAGCATGACAGGGTGTAGGAGGAATACTAAACAAACTGTTAATCCCAAAGACTTGGCAAGTACTTGCTGGGTGTACCTGCCTCACTGTCGTCTTATAGCATATAGCAGGCATTAGCAAATCCAGTAAAGGAATAAACTGGGTCAACTGGGAGTAAAGCAACTGGAAAAAAAATATTGGTGTAGTCCAGGTCATTTCCACTGCAAGATTGAAGAGATGAGTGTATCAAAGTGAAAGCAAAGCAGCTGAAATGCCTGGGATAGGATATTGGCTTCTCTAGCATGTCACCAAAATTCATGTTGTACTTTCATATTTGTCTAAAGAACACAGGGCCCTGCAAATCTGGAATAGTCACATATGCCAATTTCAGAAGCGGAAAGGAGGGACAGCTTCAGCTGGTATCAGGTTAAGCTAGTAGCGGTTGTTGATAGCTCCTTTAAATGAGGGGGGGCACAGGAAATGCAAAGGTTTCTTGGTGCAGGGTGTGTGCTACATAGTGTGAAATGACATCTGTTGTGGGATTCTCTACCCAGATATGAATTACCTGGTACAGGAAATCAAACAGTTACAGCTAAGTGCATAATAGCCAACTCTGCCATCGAATTTTGCTCAAATGATTTTACGAACGATGTAAGTTTTCTTCCTTCTGTTGTCTAGGAGTGGTGGTATGCCTATAAGAAGAGACAAGACCATCTCTTGGCAGGGCTTCTCCTGGAAGGTCCTTGCTATAGTGTTATCCATCTGTGCTGCTTGGCTTTGGCATATTCTTCACTTACTTCTCTTTCCCTTGCTCAGCTTTTGCATGGAAAAGCCAGTCTGGAGTATTGCTTGATGAGAGTGGCTTCTCCATTCCTCTTAAGAAACAATGGACATGGCCACAGGACTTGGCACGAGGTTTTCCATGGGTTTGTGCTTCAACAAGGTTGTAGAATTAGAATTTGGATTTGCTTTCTAGCCATTTGTGGATTTTACCTGTCTCAGCAGCAATATTTAAATTTTTTAAGTGTTTATGTAGCCAACATCAGCCTGAAGTTGGGCTTTCTGATTGAGGGATGCTTGCATGTGTCTTTGGAAACTCAGCCTCCTTTTTCTTTGACTCTGCATAGCCTAAATGCAAGCAGCCCAGTGAATGCAAATTCACCCATGGCATTTTGTATCCCTAAATGGTATGCAGAATAATTGTGCTTCTATAATTGTGTGTGGCAATATTTTCTGAATCTGTTGACAAAATTGTCTAAAATTTTTGCCTTCAAATGGTGAGAGTGTCTGACAATACCTGGCTGCATATCCTCATATAGTCTCCATCTGACTGTTGTGAAACACACACAAAATGTGTCTCTCATTTTTGGTACTTTTCTTGCAATAAGGAAGTAATTTTTTCTCAAAATTTTCAGTTACTCTTCATTGCTCTTTACCATATGTTAAAGTCATATTACATTAGAAAATGAGTAGATCCTGTTGAAGCCTGGTCTGCTTTATTAGCCAGGGTGTTATTTTGCAGTGTACAGTACACACAGTATGCATTCCAGATCCCTGAGGTGCTCGTTCTTGGCGTCCTTCCTGCCCTGAAGTCTCTGCTGCCACTTCCTCGTTGCTGAGACCACCAACAGACAGGATCTGGGAGTCCAAATGCAGGGGTTTAAGATACTGCTGGTACTCAGGTCCAGCCCATGTTTCTGCCAACACAGAGAAGGCCAAATAATACGAAATCTGATCCTCATCCAGGATGTTTCACAGACCATATATTTGCTGAGGCATCAAGCAGAAGGGATGGCATAGACACCGGGTACTGGTATCATCTTCAGTCACTTCATCTAAATCTGTCAGATCTGTGTCCTTGGTTAATCATGCTAAATAGCTTAAGCTAACATGATGTGCTGCTGATTTTTCCGCACTGTTAAACACTGTTAAGGAGGCACAATGCTTTTCTGTGAGGTCCCAAAGAAACTCCAGTTTTCAAAAAGGGCTCTAAACATCAGCATGGCAGCAAAAGGAATTCAGTAATTGCCAGTGTGGCTTTACTAATCAACTGCAACAAAAATTTCACCTCATCAGTTTTCTCTCCGAATATATTTGTAAATTAGAAGGCACTTCTTGCATGTCTGATCATCTGCATAATGAAAGATATACGCTTTCCACTTGGATTATTATGTAACTCATTTAATAAATATTTCTGTATATGAGAATATCTCTATATAAGCAAATAGATATCTATCTATAGAAGAGAAGAACATCTAATTTGATGATGTTTAGAAAATTTCAAGGAGTGGAGAATGCATTGGTTCCTTTGGTCGATGGTTTCAGTAATTATTTACAATTTTTGCTATGGCCATGGACCTTGTTTCCTATTTTAATGAATCTGGCTTAAACCTTCAGCTTCTAGTTTATATACACTCTGTCTCTGCTAGTGTATAGGACCACTTGGTTATTGTATTTTTTCCTTATTCAGGTTCTAATGCAGCATAAATTCTAGTCACTTCTTTGTTTTCCTTGTAACAAGATTAAAAAATTGAACTGTGAGCTCCCTTTACCCTCTTTGAAGCATTTTCTTATCTATATATTTTGGTAAGAAAGGTACTAAGGATCAAAATACAACCAGGATAAAATGTAGGATATTCTAAATGATGCATATTGTAAAGAAGCCTTCTTGGTTTCCCCAACTAAATACAGACTGGCAGAGAATAATTTCGTAACCCTGCTAACACTGCTGTAGCAGTCAATGCTGCTGTTTTAGGAGGTCTCATGGGAGTTCACAAGGCCACATTGTCACTTTGCTGGTCACATCAGTGTCCAGGATGTTGGTGAAAACCTTAGAGCAGACAGAGCTGAGAATATATTTGCCTCTGAGCCTGTGTCTGCTGGGTGCTTTCTGGTGCTGTGTCCTGGCAAGTATGGAATCACTGGATACAGGAAGGGAGGAAACCTGCTAAGGGAATAATGATGGAATCGTAGAATTGTTTGGGTTGGAAGGGAGCTTAAAGATCATCCAGTTCCAATCCCCCTGCTGTGGACAGGAACACCTTCCACTAGACCAAGTTGCTCCAAGCCCATCCAACCTGGCCTTGAACACTTTCAGGGATGGGGCATCCGCAGCTTCTCTGGGCAACCTGTGCCAGTGCCTCATCACCCTCACAGTAAAGAATTTCTTCTTTATATCTAACCTAAATCTGCCCTCTTTTATAATACTTAAATAAAAATCAAAGGTGGGATTTTGAGTGTACTGTTTTATGTTTAATTACAGCACTCTCTTCAGAATTTTCTTTAAACTTTTGTTAAAATGTATTTTTACGACATCTATCAGATTTTGCTGTCTTTCATAAAGCATTCCTGAAGAACTGTGTTGTGAAGATGGAGTTTAGCTTCTACTTTCTCTAGAAGGCAAACTCTAAGTGTACACCCTTAGAGGTAGTCCAAAACTGAAACAATACTCAGATAAATTCTCATTGCCATCTTCCTTATAGACTAATGGTCTTCTGTTACCCCAGAGAGTTGAGATGGAGTAATGACCTGTAAAGATTTCATTGTTTTCCTGAACATTCAACTTGTTTTTCTGAATTTCTGTAGATTTTTAGATTATTCAAGAGGGATATTTATTCATATTGGACCAGTAAAGAAAGTCTCCATGATGAAACACTCTGTTCACATGCATTCAACATCTGTATGGCTGCAATAACTGAAGACAAAAGCACACTGTGGAGGAAGAGCTCTTGAAAATGCGAAGCTCAAATGGCCCACACTGAAGTATCCTGGTTAGATGTATCCTTGCTGGCATCCACAGCACAGCTAGGAGACGCTCTCTAGGCTTCCAAAATCCTGTCTGGGCATTCATTGCACTGAGTAGGAACCTTGAGAGAGTTCTCTAGGGGAGCCTCTCACGATTATTCTAGAGTCCTGTCCAGGAGACAGTGGAAGAAAAAAAATAGCCAAAGCCACAGTGAATGACTTTGGGCTGCTGCCACTGCCTCGTGCCTGCCTGGCCTGCTTTGAGCAGCAGCAGGGAGAAAAACAAGGTATATTGAGCAAATTTGTAGCAGCTGCCAACAAACGACTCTCCCATCAACCTTGCTACAGCTCTGGTTCTTTCAGACTGGTGAGACAATGCTTGAACTCATGAGAAATCAGGTAATTGCAGAGTTCATTCCCTGTAGTTCAGAAGACTCAAAAGTTTTTGCTTAGCTGGGTACATGTGCTGATCTGCTTTATCAACCTACTTGCTACGCTGCTGCCCACGTTTGTAAGTCTGTTAAATACAAAATGATGAACAAGCTACTGCAATGTAATTGCAAAACTTCCAAACTGCCAAAGTAAAACTCATATATTGCCTTGGTTTACTTTCTAGCAGGTAAAAGTAACATCTGCACTACTGCCTAACTTTCCGTAAAGACAAGTTTTCTGCAAGTGTTCTTCAACACCAGCAATTCATGGCTGACACACATTTATGCAAGTAAAGCTTGATTTGGGCTTACTTTTTAGAAACTGTGTTTTTATTGATAAATACATTTGCCATGGGTCCTGTGGGCTTTTTCCTACAAGGAAACAGAAATTTTTAACTTCAAAACAGGAAGTGAGAGGTTATGTTCAAGATGTGTTGTGGTTGATTTCAGTGAGGGTTTTTTTCACGAGTGTGATAAAAGCAGATGTCAAGAGAGCATTCATGGATGGACTCTCCTTGAAAGCCTGGGGGAAAGTAGGCAGTAGGTAGATCTACTGTGGTGTTTCTTGCTTGACACAGCTACAGTTCCTGCACTGCTCCTCATCTCTGGGCTACAAACCTTGTCAAAAGGAGTGGAGAAACATGGGTCAGGAATTGGCTCTATTTATGAAGTCATTATCTGTGTCCCTTGAATGATGTTGGCAACACTGCCAGTTATCTGCCATCCACACCACTTTGGTGTTTCGGGTTCAGCTGTAATGTGAAACTGTGTACAAACATGCATGCATTAGAACCACGTCACAGACATGTTCCTCAAACACTTCTCGTGTATTGGTGACACTGTAATTTGACTTTAAAAAGGGGAGACCACGAACAGCCCTTACCAGTAGGTGCTGGATTTTTCCTCGTGGGAATGTCAGACTGAAGGAGATTATTTTGTAAGCCGTCTCTTCACCCATTACAAGTTGTAAAGTTCATTCCTTCCTCAAGGATTGCGCAGCATCAAATGTCTCTGTTGAACAACAGCCTGCTTATGAGTGCCACAAATGAGGCTAACTGAAGTTTTTTGTGACGAACTGTCCCACATTCTCCTTGCAGGATTGAAAGACCAGTATTTTAAACTTCTGGAATACCCTGAAAAGTGTTTGTCTGTCGGGAACACCCTTGATGTTCACCTAAAGACATTGTAGGAAAGGGATAACAGTCTTGCTTCAGTTTCTTCTGAATAAATCCCTAATAAGATTCCTAAAATTCTTGAGTAAATAGAGCTTGGATGTGGATGGCCTCACCTTGACACATTTTAATTACAGGAATCTATCATTTCTTCTTTGATGTTCCCTGTATTTTCTGTTGCACAAGAGTTTATCATGGAACACAATCCTTTGGAAAGAAAGCTGTGTACTGTATGTGAACAGTACTATGACTATTTCCTGGTTCTTGGTGAAAAACAACTCAGTGAGGAACGATGGGGACTAAAAGCACAGTTACTACTTCATGTAGGATTGGCATAACAAGATAGGAGAAAAGGCAGACCTAAACCATGTTGTGCATCTTCATAGGCTTGAAAGAAACAAGGCAAATCTCTGACCACCACAAGTTTAAGAGAGCAGACATTGAAGACATTACATTAATAACCTTTAGAAAGGCAGGCATTGTTATTAACTTTAATAGGAATGCATGCAAATTTCTTTCCTTTACTCTGCTATGGGCAATAAAGTCATGATATTATCAAAGAGACAAGCATAGAAATGTGTACAATGCCTACAAGAGATTCCAAAGAGAAAAAACTATTTATGGATCCTTTTAGGCTTAAAAAATGGTGCTGGAAGGGATTAAGTTTTCTCTTGTGCTCAACTTTTACACCAAAACCAGTTATTCACTACATACGATAATGCTGTTGAAAACTGATTAATTTACTTGCAGGAAGCAAGACATTAAAACCAGGCACATGACCAGCAACACAATATTTAACCAGAATGTTTACTATTCACTGGTGTTTGTTTATGCGAATAATTATTTGACTAGTGCGGCTCTTTGAAGAAGGAAATGCTTTGTTGAAGTACCTCTGCTGTATTCAAGCACATATCATTTTAAATCTGAAAAATATTCTGCAGGAAAAACAAACAAACAGACCAAAACCCCCTAGGATTATTAAATTTAATGCTGGTATTTATAAGGTAAAACTGAAGCAATTCAAAAATTCTTACTGAAAGAAAACAAATCTATCCTTAAGCTTTCTGGCTTACATATCCTAAGAAAGTAACTGCAGCAAAGTCTAGATTCAGTGTTAAAAATGTCCTTTGCAGATGCACAGAGACATATGGGGAGCCTTTGTCAGAAGCAGCAAGGCCTTCAGAGCTGGTAGATGAGGTGAGGGGCCTTACTACTCACTAGGTGCAAGGAGCAGTCCTCTGCTGAACTTATTATTCAGGTTCCTGGTTGTGTAACTTACTATTTGCTCGTTTTGCTGGTGTGGTCAGGAGTCACTCAGAGCCAAGGAGCCTGACAAACATCTGCTTTTTCCAGGTCTATGCTGGAACAGATTGTCATCCTGAAGCCCCAACATCTGCTCTGTGAAGAGAAACAGTTGTGGTACTTGCTTGGTGCCAGAGTCTCTTAAAGGCACATTTTCCTGTGAGGCAGTGGAGCCTGAGTGTGGTAGCAGAAGGGTTTGGGTCAAGTTTTGGAGATAGAATGTTGAATTCCAGGGATTTAACAGGGATTTACCTCTCAGCTTTTTCTGTGCTTCCTAAAAAGTGAAATATGCAAGTAATAATGTTGAATTTACTTGGGGTTTTTTGCTGATTTGTTTTGGTTTGGTTTTTTGTCTCCTGTGTTTTTCAATAGAGCAGCCCAGAAAGAGATCATGAAAGCTGGAAAACGTGTCTTTCATCACAGACTCATAAATAATTTAGGTTGGAAGGAGACTTTGGAGGGCATCTGGTCCACGTCCTTGCTCAGAGCAGGGAAAACTTGCAACTTGTATCTATCCGAGAAGGGAAATGAAGATCTCTAGGGAAGAAAAGCTGTAAGTATGAGAGCGGCACCTGCAACAGTTTGTTTTGGTTTTTTTTTCCCTGTATCTTGCCTAATTCTCAGAGACCAGAATGACTGGACCGCTAAAGTGTATCTATTCCAACAAAACCCTCTGCTAATTAGAAAATTCTTCTGTTGCAACTCGCTTTGCTAATCCTTAAATATTTTCAAACTTAGAAAATTCTTCTGTTGCAACTCGCTTTGCTAATCCTTAAATATTTTCAAACTGATTATCTTGGCCTACTACGGGGCAAGGCAGAAAAGTAAGTCCAAATGTAATTGAGGCTTAATTACAAATTTGAGAACTAATGACAGTCAAGCAGATATGGGACATATTACATATTCTGCTTTTATTAAATGATAATTCTATTTTACATTTTGTGCTGAAAATTTGGGGGCAGGGAGGGAAGGTGATGTATTCAAATAGCAGTGCAGATTGTAAGGCTACTAAAAATGATTCAGATATTGCCCTGTGGGGAAAAAAAAAATGTTTTACCCTCCTTTAATTGAAAACGTCCATGTGAAATACGCAAGATCCTAAGTATACTGGATTATGGGATTGTAACAGGAGGATTTAAGCATATAACTGCCTCCTTTAATTTCGTTTTAACTTGGAAAACATGAGCGGACTGAGGTGCTCGGTCAGTGCGGGAGATTGAGCCTCTCGCCAGGGAGCCAAAGCCCCACAGTGGCAACACGGGGGCCGTGACTGGCCCGGAGCCACGTCGGGGCGCGCAGGGCCGCCTCCAAGAGGGCTCCCGGGTCCGGCTCCCGGGGGCGGCTCGAGCGGGGCCGTTGGGCGCGGCCGTTATTCCCGCCCGCCCATCCTCCCCGCGGGCGGGCGGGGCGCAGGGGGCGGGCGGGGGACGGACGGGACAGGACGGGACGGGACAGTGCCTCTTTCCCGCACCGCCGGGACAGCGACGCCGAGGCTCCCGGCTTGCCCCGCCATGGCTCTCAGCTCCGAGCGGCTCTTCGACTCCCTGGGACATTTCGGCAGGTACTGGGGGTGCCCCGCGCACGCGGCTGTCACACCCGGACATCCCCGAGCGGGGACTCGTGGGCGCCCGCCCTGGCCGGGTGTCACAGCTACCCCAGGGGGACACAGCGCCGTGCACCGCGTGTGCGCACGGCATCGCGCAGGCTGCTGCAGGGCACTCGCACAGACACGCACCGGCCGTCACAGCGACACATGCACAGGGACTGTCACACGCGCACAGACACCGGCACTTACGGACACCGCAGCACGGTGTATGAACTCACACTAAACAGACTGGCGCTGCTGCTTGTATTTGCAGCACTCTACACACACCCCCATACACTTTTCCATACACCCGCGAGTGCTCACTCACACCGTGCACCACATCTCTGTGCGTGCCGCGCTCACATAGGCACCCACCCGGCACCCGTTCCCACATGGCCTCACAGACCTGCCGGCACCACGTGCATCCCCACGCACTGTGCACGCAGCCACGCATCCCTGGCCATGCACTCTTAGACACTTAACACACACATTGCTTGCACGGACACACACACACACACACACAGAGCCCCAGGGTCTGGAACAGCCTATGCACTTCAGGGCTGACAAGCAGTATGCAGGGAAGCACTGTGTGACACTCCTGGGTTTGTTGCCTGTGTTACATGGATATGGAGTATATGCATGTATCCTTATCAGCAAAGGTTTACCCGTAGGGCAAATGGTGTGGTGCCTGGTGGCGAATTTCCTTTGATGTGCCTTGTGGCTATGGGGCGTGTGTGTACAGAGGCCTGGGTTTGTTACATGGGTACACAGACATTGCGTGTGTGTGTGTGTGTGTGTGTGTGTGTGTTTGTGTGTGTGTATGCTTCTGTAGCTCTGGATGCAGGGCTGAGACTCTGCTTATGGTGGGTAATGGAGAAGAAAGGCAAGGAAATTAAGTTTTAGAGGATATGAATATTAAGGCTAATGGGCGCACATCCTCCCAGTGAGCTCTCTCCTGCACTTCCGTAATGTGCTGATCATCATGGGGTTTGGAGCAGATGGCTGGAATAGACTCATGTGTCACAATTTGGCTACGAGTTCGAGCTGTTGAATTGCAGTGTTGTGCTTTCTAGCTCGGTGACCAGTGAGCCAGCCTAACACACGATGTTGATCTTCTCTCAGGGGCAGGCAGGAGCGGCATTTTGGACAAGGCCTGGGAGCTCCTTGTAATGCTAGAAGTGTCTGAACTGCAGCAGGAGAGGCTCTTAATATCATGTGCAAGCAGTAGTGGTGGGTATCAATAGCCTCTTCAGATGGTTAGGATGGAAAAACATTGTCTTGCTTAACTGGCACCTGTGCTTAAATTAGAAATTTGACTAAGTTGTGACTTACAGGCATATCTATCTGAACAAAATCTCATTTGTTATCAGTTCTAGGTCAGCAACAAAAGTACCTTGTTCTGTGTGAACTAGGAGAGAAATCCTAGCAATCAGTTAATTTTACTGCTGCTCCTGTTTTGTGTGCTCTTTGTGGAAAGCAGGTGCTTGACACTGAATACTGAAATAACACAAAAATAGGTTTTTTTTATTACCAGAGTAGTTTTCTTACTTGAGAACATTTATCAATATTTTATCTAAGTTTTTCAAAACTACTCCTTGCAATTAAAATGAGACCAGCTTTACAGAAATAGCCTCACATCTAGGAAGCAGAGTATTTGAGATGCAGTTCAATAGGAGCTACTTTAAGTTAAGGAGCTTTGAGATGAGATGCAGGGTACCAAAATTTGCATAGTCCTGTTAGACTTACAGCTGTTTAAGATTTCAAAGACCACACTAGTGGTATAGTATAGTATATATAGTATAGTATATTAAGTATAATAGCAGCTTATGGTGGGTGGAGCTATTTAAAAATATTGTAAAAAATCTTTTAAATCACTTAATAGTGCTAGATAGATGATCATATTTCATATGAAAAGTTGTTCATAACTGCAACCATGAAGTTAGTTCTGCTCAGTTTGCAGCATCATGGCACTGACAGATAATCAATTGTTCATTTCTTCAGTTCGAGCAATTCCCATATGGCCCATATAACCTATGCACTATATATAGATTCTGTAGATTTGACTGACAGATTCTGAGCAATCCAAGCATGACTGTTAGTATTTTGAGACTATTTTGATTTTCTTAAAATCCGACAGATGCAGTAGAGAATGAGCAGCTGTTCATACATATATAAATATGGAGATAGTATATATGCATTCTATATATATGTAATATATAATATATAGCTATATAGAAGTTGTTAATACACAGATAATATATAAACCATTCACATCAATTAAGATTGCGAATTTTATGGAATTTACATTCACATGGATGCTGACAATATTTTGTTTTCTGTTTGGACTCTCTTCCACAAGTCTCAGTGATGTCATTGTTCTTAGTAGGGTCTTGAGACATGCATGAACGACCACAAAAATGTAATGGCTTCTGTATGCTATGCCAGTAAAGAAGGACTTTATGCCTTTGAATTTGGGCATGGGTAGCATCTGTGGCCTATAAATTCAAGAAGGTTGTTTTAAACATTATTCTTGAGTCTGTCTGCAGAGCATGAGATCACCGGTCACTATTGCAGAGACTGGATGACAGACAAACAGTGCTCTGTGACTCAGATGGCCTCATCACGAAAGGGTTGCCAAGCCTTAAAGCTCACAGTTTACCTGCAGTGAACTGCACCCTTCTCCCATGCAGCAGATCCTGCCAGACTGCACCTTTGGGCTCTTCCTCTCAGCCTCCTGCCTCAGCCCCTCTCTGCCCACACACTCCATCTCCAAGAACCCTCTCAAGGGCCCATCAGGTACAGTCAGACACTGGCTGTCACTGGTAGGCCCTGTGCTGGGGAAAGGGAGACGTGACCAAAGGGCATAAGGTTGGTAGCAAAGTGTGTGCATAGTGGGTAGGTGAGCCTTAGGAGCTGGCTGGCTGGCTCACACTGCCTGCACATGCAATTCCCAGGTAAACTAGAGGACTTCTAATGACTTCAGTGACTTTAATCTACCAGCAGGACACAAAACTTACATATGTGGTTGCTGGTGAGGAACAGGCTGTGTATTCTGTCGCTCTGATCTGTACCATGGCAGTGTGCTGAGTGGAGACATGATCTAATCCAGAATAACTGTCTAGAGAGAGATCTGGGGAGGTACCCCTTATGGTAAGTGTGGATGAGAGTAAGGATTTGATTTCCCAGCTGGAACGTCTGGTAGCTATGAGATGCAGCTTACACAGTACACAGCATTTTCCTTGTGATTAACAGTTTTCAAATCTTGGCTTATACTTTAGCCAAAAGCAGGTGGTGAAAATTGTCAGGGAGAGAGAGGAAGATTGGGTGTCACTGACACTATTTCCAGATTTTGTAATGAATATTTCCAGAATCTTTTAAAAGATTGCCTTAAATATTCTGTCTTTTACAAAGTTTAGAAAGTTACCTGGATTTTCAAATGTTGGTTTTATAAATAATACATTTTACTAGCAGCTAGACTATCTAATAAATTAAAAATTACTGCTATTTATCTTTACTGAGATGTTTATGTATTTATTCAGGTTTTGACATCTTTGCACTGTTGTCTTCTATGAACTTTTTGCCTGGTCAGTGGAGTTGCTACAGTTCGGACTTTAGAAGCAAGCAAACCAAAGATTAGCAATAGCTGCTGTGAGGAGGAGGGAAGCAGGACAGGCTGTGTGTTAGATAGAACACCCACCTGTTGCAGCTAAAGGTGGGGTTTAGCAGACAGTAATACAGTTACCAACAGTTTCACCATTTTCCCTTAATTACCCTGGAACTTTTCTAGTGTTTATAAGCATATGAGAGACTCTGCTTACCTCAAAAACTTGCTTGACTTTTGTAGAAATTCTTTGTAGTGGACTTCTACAGTGCAGGCACTGCTGGTCAGTGCCATAGAAGCAATATTTGAGTGGCCAGTGCTAACACTGTTTCTCTTCTCCCTACTTTGCAGAGTTCTTGGTTCACTATTAAAGCTTTACACCAGTCTGTCTTCTTTTCACATCTTGGAACTTTTCCAGGCTCCTCTTTCCATGCTGTTGCCCTTATCCTCTCTCTTTTTTCACAGCTCTTGTGAGCAGATTACATCTGCAGATTGTGCTGTGTTCATGTTATTTTCAGAAATTCTTGGTTTGTATCAAGTAACATGGAGTCCCAAATATCTCAAAGATTGTGCTCACCACTTCTGTTCACAAAAAAAAAAAAAAAAAAGAACACTTTCCAGCAATGATTTTTCAAACTCATGTATTTTACAGATATCTTGAAAGATTCTTTCCCAACAAAACCACATTTTTCAAGTGGAGAAGTGTGCTTGTGAGACATGGAAAGAAATTGCTTTTCGTTTTTCAAGTTAGTATGGAGAAGCAGACTGTTGTATTAATATTCTGCATTTCAACAGATGAATTTTAATTAAACAAATGGAAGCATTACAGGATTTTTCTGAGATACTAGTACATTTAGTATTTAGTACATTCTACACAAAATTAATATTTTTAAACAATATAATGTGAAGTTCTGTTTAATCTTTGAGTAGTTTGCTTAAGATGAACAAAGTGCTGTGGTTTGGAGATTGTTTTCAAAAAAGTCCTTTTTTTTCCCCATATGCTACCTCATACAGTGGAAATATTTATTGCAACATATCTGTCATTCAGTTTTCAAAGTGTACCAGTGGGCAGCTGTTTGTATTTACTGGAATGTGCTAGACAGAAGAATCTCAAATCCAAGTCCTCCTTTGGCTCCTAGTCAGGGGTGATGTTTGACAGAAATGTTTGATAAGTGTTCTTATAACTGTTATAACATCTGAATCAGCCTGTGCTAATTTCACATGTTCATAGGATGAAACAGGGGGACTTGGCAGCATTTCTTTTTTTGCCCCTTTTTTTGGGGTGGGGGGGAGGGATATTTTGCAAATAGTACTTAATCCTGTTGGTTGAATGGCATCATAATAACCTTGGAGAAATGAGACAGCCCATGTGTTTTGAGAGAGCAAACTCTAGCAGCTTAAACAAAGGCCTTATTATCTATGCCTGACTAGGCGAAAGTGGAAATATTCTCAAGACTCAGAACCTAAGCTGGATACTGGCAAATGCTCCGGGATGATGGTGGCAATGCACCAGCAGTGTGGTCCATGAGAGGTACTAACAGCATTTGCTGGGATCCAGGTCATGCTGGGGGCAGTCTAAAGCAAGATCTGCACAGACAAGAGTGTTCTGCCACAGAACATGCTGGCATCTTCACCCTGGAGGTGCCTGCCTGTTTCTGGCTTGAAAAAGTAGATTATAGTAAGAGAAGTAGATTAAAAAGTAGATTACAATAATAGAAAGATGACTAAAAAGCAGCATGAAATTGCACCTATACTATCCATTACTTCTCTAAGGCTAGAACCTGCAATGCGAGCAACACTGAAACTTAAAGCTGGTAAATCAATTATGATCTGTAAACCAGACGGCTGAGATTCACCTCTGAAATGTCGCCAACCCCCCAGGGTGGCTTCTAAACCAAGTTGTAGCATAGACACAGTTATGGCAGCATAAGGCAATTATCACACATGTCAAGGAGCTGATGATCAGCTGTTTCTTCCTGAAGTATTATGGTGTGAATGAAAATGAAATATGTAAGGCACTGGACAGTGTGTTCCCTGTAATACAATGCCTGGGACTGGGATACCATTCCTAGAAAAGCTCTGTCAGTAATTTTCTCATAATAGTAATGATTTTCAGCAGTACTAAGATATCTCAGAGTTGGAAGGAAATTTTTATAAAAGGCCTTACTCATGGAAAGTTTGACTAATTTTTGCAGGTAGTAAAATCATGCAGGTAGAAAACACCTTTAAATTCAGGGAATTTTTTGAAGGCCTCAGGAGCCTTTAGCATATTCTGTGACAATTTCTGTGCCACAGTTCTGCTATACACAACAAGGATGGTACTGAGACAGATACACTGCTGACATTTTATTTAAGGTAGCTCGAGGCATGAAGCTATAGCAGCTGAGCAAGGACATGAGATTCTCAACTTTTCAGGAATACGGAAAAAATAGCAAGCCAGAGAAGATACCAGGTGAGGTAGCTGTATCTTGGTTACAATGGCAAGACTGGAAAAAGTGTGACAACAAATTCTAGAAGACAGAGATTTACAACTACTAATAGTGATGGTTGATCTGTCAAATTGTCCATACACTTGGAGACAAATCTTAGCTGTCTTTGGAAAATACTGAAACTGCTAAGAGAGCTAATGTACACCTTAATATGGTACACTGGTGGCCAAACTATAGTGCTCACCTCATGCAGAGCAGATGTTTTTTGAAAACCACATGTGGTGAAAATAGGATTTGAGGAATCTAGAAGCACCATCCCTTGGATCATAAACTGAACCCTTTCCTCAAGAAGATGTTTTCCTCAAGAGGTGAAGTTAGGTTTGCTCTTCCCATTATCTGGAGGCATTACTATTAGGTAGCTGCATCAGAGATGCAGCCACCGCAGTGGTGCTGAGGCAAGAATACAGGACAAGCCCTGGAGAATAGATGGAAAAGGCCAATAAGGCAGCAAGAAGTAGAAAAGAAGTGCTGAAAAGGTGCTTCAAAGAACTGGGAATAATTTGCTGCTATATGAAAAGCAATCAGAACCACACTTTGGATGGACTTCAGTGCCATGTACATGTGTTACATCCACCATGGCCTGAACTTTTCCAGCCATATAGTGATTTCTTTCTCCTCCCTAAGTTGTGAAAGAGATATGGAAGCATCTAAGTTCCTACCTGATACATCTGTAAAAGTCTGTCCTAGCTGTGTGGGGAAATCAGCTGTCCAAATCATGGCACTAATGAGCTCATCTCAGTATCTTTACAGGCTTGTTGTGTAAACTTCAGACATCTCTGCTAAGTCACCTTGTCCAGAGGGAGAAATGGAACATTAAGGGCATGATCTGTCTGTCTTGTTTTCAATATGTGGTTTAGGACAAGGTAAATCCTGGTTTGTCTGTGGTTCCTCTCCAAGTGGAAAGGGGATCTAGAGAAATAGTATAGATGTTTATGGATTGCATACTGTATACATATTGCATCAAAGTGTACAGTAAGCATGGTGAAATTATACTGATGATACCACATTTCATTTAAATAATTTATATTTATGTATCATATTCCAGAACAAATTGTTGTTTGATCTGTTTTCATGTCTTTAGAACTGGTGTATGTCAGCAGAACTGGGAATACCAAGAAGTTGCTACAGCTCAACCTTTCTGAGAGAGATAATTCATGTTAGTTCCAGGTTCAGAGCAACTGGGACCTCATCTCATTTACACTTGTATTTTAGGCTCCTCAAAGAACTGTCATCCTTTGTAGATCAGTGTAGCCAACCTCAGTTCTGCCTCACTCATTGAGAATAGAGGGGGCAGTTAGTACAAAAGTAGATTTATGTAGAAGAATCCTGGTAGGTCTGAGCAGAATTCAGCTTCTTTATTCTTGTGGGACCTCTATTTCACTTGTAAATATTAATGTGAAGTTAGAATATAGCATTATTCCAGATCATTCCCTTGTATGAGATACAATAAGAGAAAGACTCAAGGAAAGAACCTGACAGTACTGTGGAAGTAAAGAATGCGTTATGCATTTGCAGTGAAGAGGAACAGTTTGGAGAGAAGATGAGCTATGAACCTGCAAAGAAGTTGAAAGTCCTCTTGTGCTCAGTAACCATCTTTTCTGTGGGTTTAGAGATAACTTGCCTTGCCTTGGAGAAGATATGCTGTCAGGGCAACTAACCTGAGCCCTCCCAAGAGCTATTAACGATTGGTGGATCATCAGCATAGACTCCTGAAGAGAGAGGAAGAAAGGAGCTACATTTTACTGCTCTTCAGTGTCCTAACTGGGTTTTAACAAAGCCTGTAGAAGATACAAGCTACTCTGTCACAGACAGGGAGAAGAGCTGTTGGTGTGGAGGCTATTTTATTTCTCATGTACAACTTAGCCACTAAATATGTGTGTACTTAAACAATTCCAGAAGCTAAACCATGTTTAACAGAAGAAAATACTTTGACTATACCAGAGTCTGCATTAAATTGAATCCATTTCTCCAAGCTGTAGAGGTATAGAATTACAAGTGTAGGATTCCATATAGGTAGGATTGCAACTGGCAGTATTCTCTTCAGCAGCAAAGAATCTGTGGCTGACACTGTTGCCTTTTCTAAAGTGATGCTTTGATTTATGTGTTGACTTTGTCCCAAATTTTAGAAGCCAGCATTATCTGACACTTAATTCCCTTAATGTAACATCTTGTTTAGTGGTATTTTTTAAAAATGAAATATTCATAAAAAGCTAATAAAGCAAAGGTATCTACTTTAGCTTTTCGGTTTTGCTTTTGATAAAGAGTCACTATGGTGAATGTCAGAATTAACAAAGAACATTGTAAGAGTTGCAAATGGAGCCAGGGAGAGTAAAATGACATCTTATCTAGTTAAAACTGCTTTATGTAGCCCATAGAAATAGACCAAACTACCTTCATCATATTCGAGGCTGCAAAAGTAATGCTATGGATAAAATCACTGCTTTATATTAAGGAAGATTGACAGAATGGAGAAACACAAAATTCCATTACATTTCTCTCAAGAAATCATTTAAACATATTTTGATCCATGGAGCTAATATTCCCTATTATTTCTAACTGAAAACTAGGAAGCTACTCGTATGTGCAGGAATGGTTACAAACATTTCATAGGAAAGTGATGTCCAGTGTTCTTCAATTAATTACACAGATTTCTCACTTGTTTTACCTTTTCCCATGAGAATTTTCAAAAACCAGTAAGAGTGACTAATTTTACAATCATTTTCCAGGCAGGAAGGAATTAAATTTCCAATACAGAAGTTTAAAACTTTGGGTAGTATGTTTAACAATGTGTGGCATGATGTGAAGACAATTTATGTAGAATTCAGACTGAAAATGAGCTGTCTGTATCCAGATCTTCTTAAGTGTGACTATAAATAGAAAACCAAAAAAAGAGAGTTCTTAAAAGGCATAATATAACTATGACACCTGTAAGGCTTAATTACTTTGTGAATTAATCTTTGAAGAAGAATTGCTTCAGAATGGGCAGTTTTCACCACTGTGAAGTAGATATTCAATTCATGTGTTTGTACCATCAGCTACAACAGATTCAGAGTTTTGCAGAAGAAATATGTAAATAGAATAACAAATGAGTAAGAATGTAATTAATATGACAACCAGCTAGTTTTATTTCAGGATTATACACAGAAAGAGAAATCAGAAAAAATAAATATAAACTAATTTGAACAAAATTAGTCCATTGTGTCAGCAATGTAACCAGCAGAAAACATCCGATTTCCTAAATGGGAAAGGAAGAATGAAATATAACAGCTTATAAATGAAGTACTGCCTATGTCTATAATTAGATGGAATCTCAATAAAACCACTTAAATTCTATTAGACACTTTACAGATTATGATTTGAAATTATTTGCTTACATAAGATGATGGAAACGGTGCAGTGTAGAAGGGAATGAAATACCTAATTTGTATTTGTCCACAAAACAGAGGCTGACCAAAAGAAAACAGTGTTACCAGAGAAACTGGAATTGAGTTTTCCCTGTGACAAGTAATGCTAGCAATATATCATAGAGAGTGCATGCTAATTTTCTAAATGGTAGATGTTTATAGAAATGCCAATCCTGGAATAGAAACCTCCAAGTATAGAGCCTGAAGCGTACTACTGTTCAAGTGTAACCACTCTGCTGTGTTTAACACTAGTCCAAATAATTCCAAAACAAAGCTAAATAGCTTGCAAACTGCATGGTCATGCTCTTTCTTAATTAAATTACCTGGCATATATCCTTAACACGTGTAAAGCAGAAAGGGCAAGTGGGTAACTAGAATAAAAAAATACTGACTCCAGTGTTGGAATTGCTGTTGCTCCCAGTGATGTGCTCCCCCTTAATCAGAGGTTGCTTTCCCAGGAAAGTCGAGTGGAGTGTTTATGAGCGTACCTTGGTTGCTTGAGTGCAAATCCAGATCCTGTCTTTCCCAGTTTTACTGCCATTTGAACGAGATGGTTGGGCATTGGGCTGGAGTGGTTGAGCCATGATCAAACTGTCCTCCTGCCTGGCTCTCCCCTGGGGGCAGCAACCCTTGGCAGAGGGGCAGCAAGGAACATTGGAGCACCTTTAGCAGCAGCTCCCTTTCAGCTGTGCGTGGTTGTCCATAGGTGAAAGCTGTGTTACTAAACTGTTGAAGCCCAGCAATATTTATTTTGTCACAGGTGATGACAGGAATCTTATCTGCCTGATTTAAATGGTCAAAAATTAAGAACTGTTCTATTAAGTTTCAAAAAAAATATTTTAAGTATGGCCCTTAAGTCTATAACACTATTTTTTTATTCTCATGCTGATGTGACTTTCTTCATCTAAGCTGTCATATGAAATATGCAGTAGTGAGCAGCCAATGTATTTTTCTTCTTGACTCTGGTGAACAAATGCCAGACTTGTCTTAATCAAAGGCAAATGTGCATAGGTTTAATGAGATAGAAGTGAATTCCTCAGAGAATCAGCTTTAAACAATTGTGAGAATGATTTGATGTCTGCTGTTTGGTGACTGCACGTTGATGCTTTGCATTGTCATCAGTGGTGATATATAAAACCTGGGGTCTTCCTGATCTCCATACTTTTCCTTATTCCTGTTGCCTCTGTGCTGTTCATACATTCAAACTAGACATCCAGCACAGCATCTGCTGCCTCTGAAAACAAATTCTGGAAATAACCATGTGGGCTGAGACTCTCAGCATAGTTTAAACTGCCCTTTGGAGGGAAGGAGATTTATTCTTGACACCATAAGTCAAATAAGGCTGTGCATGTTGTATATTTAAAGCTGCTTCTAAATCTGTATCTCTGCAACATAGCAAAAATACTCTTGAGTCACATTCAGTTCCTTTCTTCTCAAAAAATAAATGTGGAAGTGCATCACAGCTTTTTGGTTTAGAGTGGAAAGAATGCTGAATGGCTTTTCTCTCATGAAAAAGAAACCAACCAACCCAGGATGGAATACAGAGGTTAAAGTGGTTACTGAACACATTTTTTTTCAGAAATAGTAAATATCTAGAAGTTTCTTTCCACTGAATCCATCCTGTTGAGTGTACACTGCACAACAAAAACATACTGTGTTTTCTGACTTAAGCAACTGACAAATGAGGTAGTTGAGAAGACAAGCAGTAAAAATAGTTTGTGTGAAGCCTGTGGAATAGTACAAATCTTTTGCTAATTACAGAGCAGTTTTGTGAGTCTATTCTACACTAAAATGATTTTAAATGTTTATATTCAGTTTTGATGAGTATCCTGTAATTTCCTCTTTTCTCTTTTTGATGGACAGGCAAGGAAATCAGAATCATATTTAATTTAACATAAAATTAGTCTCCAACAAGAAGTTTTGTGCCTGCTATACACTGCAATAACTGACAGTGCTAAAAGTACTCTTAGGCTGGGGATTTATTCTCTAACATATATGTGGCAATGTGCACTTCAACTATTTTTTGCATGCCAGATGCACCACCCTTCAAATAGACTGGTGTGGATTATTTGCATGGATGCAATATAAATTAGACTGAGCAACTAGTCTAGCTTGCTGCTTTTCCTTTTTAAAATTTAGTATCTATTTTGACTTTTTTGTTCAAGTCAGATCAGTTTGCCAAAGTTCACAGATGGTGTACAAAAGAAGTACCACCACAGCTGAGGGTAGAGTGCACTGTGTCTCAAGGGCGTGAATAAACAGTGGCAGAAGAGAAGGGAGACAATATCTTGCAGTGACAGGGCCACAGAGATGTTGTGTCATGAGACTACAACCAGAGGAACAGTGATCTGAGATCTGGTTCATTGTCTTTCTGGAACAGTATTTCTTATATTCTGGTACTGACATGATATTACCAGTTCCTTTCTTACTGGTGAGATCTTAAAACTTGTGCAGAGGAAATAGAAAATGCAAAGACCTTTTTTTTGCTGTGAGCTGCAAACTGAAAAAAAATAACTGTGGAGAAATTTCACAAATATTTTAAGAGGGACAGGAACATTTTCATGTTGTATCTTGCTCAAGCTTTTGTGAAGACAATTTTAGGTTCATTTGACTTCTGGCATTCATTAAGCATCTCTATACTGGAGCAGTAACCTGTAAAGTCTTCTTGACTTCTATATTTGACACTCTTGGCAAGAGTGACAAAATGTACTTGCCAAATAATTATCTCCCATGGCAAGTCACTGAAGAGATGGAAAAACACTGAGAGAAATTATCATACCTTTTAGGACAGTCATCATGTTCACAGAACTCTTTTTGAATTGCAAAAAGTGTGTTTTTTAAAAAGAAAAACGTATCTGTAAAATAGGTTATTGAAAGTGACTGTTTGCAACAATATATGTTACATAATCTGGTGTGTGTATGTGAAGATGACTGTCATATAAAATACCATTGCCAAAATCTACCCTTTTTGAGATCAGTCCAGGAAAATAAATCACAGAATTTGCTTTCTTTATGGTGTCTTTCAATAGCATCTTTTGCTCCTGCAATGATATTTATTTACCATTTTGGTGCATGAGCAACAGTATTTCTTTATTCAGGGAACTTCAACTTTTCAAATTGCGTTTGCTGAGGTTAATATAGGGATTATAGTATATGTTTGTCTGCAGCAGAGAGATTTAAGCTCAGTAATAAAGGACTTTCTTATCAGTTTGGTGTTCTTAAATTAAGAATTAGGGAAAAAAGTTAATGATTTACAGTAGGGAGCAAGGACAGCCTAGACTTTAACCTGTGCCTCAGGGTCAGTGAAGTGTATGACCTGTGTATGTTGTGCTGTGACCTCCTGGCCCAGCACAGCTTCCTGGGGGCTTCTCCAGGCTCCTGCAAAGGCCAGAGGCTGCTCAGCCATCGTGTGACCACAGGCCAAGGTCCCAGGGCTCTGAGACTGGGGAAGGGCATCGGCATAGCCACAGCATGGGCTCTGAGATACAACTCAGGGATCCCAGGTGGCAGTAGAGGAGGCAGCAGCTCTGTGCTCCTCCTCACTCAACACTCTCTGCCACTCCAGTCTCTGTTCCAGCAAGCCTCTGTCTCTCCTGAGGCTGGACCTGTGTCTTTGTCCCTTTTCAACCTCCAGCTGTTCTGAAAAGCAAAATTCCATGCTCCTGTAATATTCTCTCATCTCCTCCCATCCCTACATACTTATCTTCCTACATCCCTAAATATCGACCTCCCTACACACATTTCATTCTTTGTGCTGTCCCTAATGGTCCGATTAATTCCTCTTTGGTAACTATACAGGTTAAGGAATTTCCTGACATTTACACCACTGGTCTTCCTGGAAGAAAAGCTCTTCCTACCCACAGGAGATTGCCAGCAGCTCGTAAGATTGGGTTTTTCAATCTAGGATCAGTGGGAATGCTGTTACAACACTGCTGTAGTCAGCAGTGGATTTTTGCCTTCACAGCAGAACAGGGCTTTCAGGATAGTTTTTGTGTGTTTTGTATATACAAAAATATGCATATACAGAGTATATACAGAGAGAGGCTTAGCCAGCCCAGTGTGGAATTTTACTGGAGAGAGCAGTAAATAGTTTTTGCAGGCAGGGAAGCAGCTTGTTAGTGTGGTGCAGAACGCATCCACATGCTTTTCTAACTTCACATCAGGCCTTATTCCCCGCTATTCCCACTTCCCCTGCCTGCTTCTTGGCTCTTTTATTGAGCAGGTAGAGGTTAAAAACTGCATTGCAATCCCTTCTGCAAAATTCTGAATAACACGGTCATTTTGCTGTAAAAACACATTTTCCCATTCTTAAATGAAGCCATATTCAGCATAAATTATGTCTGTTAATGTATATCTGGTATTCTGTCTGACATTTTATGTTTGCTTAGCATTGGTAGTGTAAATTAGTTAAGAAAAATAATGGTGCTACAGGGTGGATTTCTTTATTGAGACAGAGTAAGATTTTCATAACATTGAAAATGGAAGAAGGTTTTTACAAGAATAAACTATATCTAATTTTAAGTTAAGCCCTTGAAAGATGGGTGAAATATGGCATGACAGATATTTCTTTAAAATGAATCCTTTATTGCATTTTACAGGTGGAAAAAAAGAAAGGACATAAAGAAAAGAAAAGGGTAACAGACTGTAGTTTGTATGGTTGTAGACAGTAACAGGAGGAGGATAACTGAGAATCCTGTACAATTAAGTGATAAAAGGAAAGGAAGATTTATTCAAGGTTGTACCAGGGTGTTTTATAAACTAATAATAGTCTTACATTTGAAAAGGGGACATAGAGATTAGATTTAATGAGAAACTTTCCAACAGAAAGATTTGACAGTGGAGTAGTCTGTCAAAATGGTCATTGAAGTATGATCACAAGAAATGTTCAGGAAGAGAGAAGATAAAACTCTCAAGTGAATAGTGAGAGCAGAGATTAACTAGACCTGCTTATAGCCCTGGTGATACTGTTGGGCTTTGAATTTGTAAAAATAAATGTAGTGCATTGTTTTATGCTATCTTCTTAGTCTCTATCCTTAAAAGTTATCTCCCTTCAAGCCTCTCCAACAAAAAAAAAGGCATAAATATATTTTTCCCACTAACTCTTACTGGGATGAAGATAAATGATGATCCTGATATTTCTTGTATTGCAAGAACTAATTAGGAAACTCAAGAAGTGTGTATGTGAATTTGAATTATTTCATTCTCCATCTCTCTGGGAAATACCAAGTGGATTCTCTGACACTGCAATTTTCTAATGCATAAGGACAGATACTGCAAATACTGGGGATCCTAGTTCCAAATATGCCACTTTTTACTAGCGAGTCGAAGATGTAAGTGCACAGCTTCTAGGGGTTTAATTTTCTATTATCTCTTTCTGGCATTCTGCATACTGCAACAATAGCCCAGGTTGTTGAATTTACTTGTGCTCTGCTATTTTTAAAATGAATTTGTGCCTTTTGTTGGGAACAGTTAGAATGAAACTAGAGAAGAGGAACTAAAAAACACTGTTGACCATATTTGTCTGCATCAATAAGGTCCCAAGGGTTGCATTTCAAAATAACCTTTGCTTTTTTGTGGTCCAAGATAGCCCAAATGCCTTTCAGAGCTGTTTCAGCCTTCCTTTGATCCATGACTAGCTACCTAATCCTCAAGAAGCTGTTCTCTTGAGAGAGAATTGATAGACTTAAGGGTTGCTGTGGTTATGTTCAGTTTCTCCTGACCTCGGTATCATTGGGAAAGAGGAGCACAGCACCTGTGTGAGGAGTGCCTTGCAGTATCCTCCAAAGGGAAGTGGAGACAGATTTTGAGCTGCCGTGGTGGGTTTAGCAATTCAACTCACTCCTCAGACTGCTGTGGAAAAGTCAATAGAGCTGTTAGTCAAGAGAAACGGGGATAGAAGGCACTGCAACAGAACAACAGCAGTGTCAAATGCCATTGGAAGGACAGGACAGGCTACTGGGTTTACATTTACCAAGGAAAGAAATAGGAATCAAGATAAAAGGCAGAGGAGAATGAGGATGGTGAATGGAGGTGTGTTTTACAAGAGAACTCTTTCATTGGAAAGGTTAATTGGCTATTAAGATAATGTATCCAGTAAATTCTATTTCAATACTTTGCTTATAAATAGTTTAAAAATTATTTAGAAATTCCAGTGGTAGATGATTTAAAAGTCCTATGGCTATGTACTGTTGAGATCTGTATTACAAGAATTCAAGGCTAGATTTGATACATTTTGGAGGGGAGTGTCTAGAGGCTACATTTGTTACAGGAATTGGAATTGCTCTGACTTTTCCCAAAAGACATTTCAAGGCAATTAGTTTTTAGACATTATTTCCTATAACTTCAGCAGAGACAGACTCTGATCATGTAAAAAAAAAAAAAAAATCTGCCTTTTGTTTCATACTGTCAAGGCCTGCTACATCCCGCAGTAAGAATATATGTATAGAATCTCACTGAACGCTTCTTCAAATTATTGCAATTGATTAGCCTTCAGGAAATAAAAAAGGGAGGAGAACAAAAGCTATTTCGTTTTTTCTGAACAGGTGTTGTACTGATTATATGCATAATTTAAACATTTAGTTGAGAGAAAGTCTCCTTATGGTTAAATTATCAGAAATTGCCTAGAATTTGCAGACAGTGACACTAGAGTTCATTGCAAGTCTTTTGAAATTCTGAATACATGTGTGATTTTTATACTAAGATTTACTTGCATCTCAAGCAAGTTTTAAAAGCTGTTAAAATGCCAATATTCGGGCTATGCATAAAACATTTTTTTACTAGGTTTGCTTTATTATACAATCTTTTATGGATAACTGCACACCCTATTTAAGCCAAAACCCAACCCAGTTCAGAGCTCTGTTTTGGTACAAAACATTTCACATTGTTCAGATTCTATCTTCTACATGTGTCTACACGTATTCTCTCTTCGTCTTTTGGCTGCAATAAAGAGAGATGGAAAACAGATGGAATACAGTTATAGAGATACAGTTAGATGGAATGAGGGGCATAATGTGTTTGGTTTGTTTTATTTGATGCAAGTATCTCTATCCCTAAAAACCTGAAGTTGCAACATTTTGGTTTTTCTAACTAGTCAAGTAATTTCAGGCCGTGTTTTAAGGGGATATGCCACAGAGAATTTGAAGGTGGAAGGTTGCTTCAAACTAAGTGCAGGTCAGAATTGTTCAATTTTAAATGGTCTTCTCTGTATGACTAAACACATGACTAAGAGCAGCACTTATTTCTTAACAATAGATTACTCTGGATCTTTTTCTCATCTTTGATCTTTTGCAGAGCTCAGCTAATACTGAAGCAGCACTACACAACAAAACACTAGACATGTTAATGATATCTCCATTTACTGATCTACCCAAACAGTTATGCTGAATATTGTTCTCATGTGTAGAGGGCTTTTCCTCAGTAAATTTTTTTCTTTCCCTTTACAGATTTCAAGCATGTGTTTATTTTGCATCTGTCTTTCAAGCTATGTCATGTGGTATCCATTACTTAGCATCTGTGTTCATGGCTGTTACTCCTAACTTTGTATGTGGGTTCCCTGGAAATGTGAGTAGTGTTCTTTTCCACAACTCCTCTGCATCAAGTATAGAGGACATCTGGACACTATGGACATCAACAGAAAATTACATTGTAGTCCAGCTGGAAAACGGAGAAATTTGGGAACTTGATCAATGCAGCAGATCCAAACGAGAAGTTAGTTTGGATCTGGCATATGAATACAAAGGCAACAAGTCTGTATTTCCTTGTTCTGATGGATTTCTCTATGATGATACAAAGTGGAAGAGCACTGTTGTTACACAGTGGGATCTGGTCTGTGACCGAGAATGGCTTGCAAAATTAATCCAGCCTACGTTCATGCTTGGAGTCTTGATTGGAGCAGTGATTTTTGGCGACATTGCTGACAGGTAAAGTTCCATCCTTTGATAACTGTAGCTTTAGACTACAGTAACTCCATGTGTATCTACCTGTTTTTGTTGTTTTCATTCACTGTGTATTCATAATTACAAATGCAGTATTCAGGAGGTTTGGATATCGCTTTATTCACAGATCTATTTAACTTGATTTCTTTTTCCAATAGCAAGTACCAATTTTAAAATGTATTCTCAAGTCATTTACTTTTAAAACTTTTCATACTTTATGTCATCCATTGTTTTAGGCCTTGATCCCTGAAAATGCCCTATGCAGCCAGTATTTGCCTTTAGATTTTGATTTGTTTGTTTGTTTGTTTACTTATCTTAACAGGAAGAGCAAATAGCTCACTGTAATAACAATGGTAAAACCTGAGGGGAGATTTTCACCTCATTTTTCATGAAGATACATTCTTTGTAGAAATGCAGATTTTTGTTTTGTAATATGACAGACAGCTGAAGGGCTACTAGAAGGTTAAATATTGTGTATTTAAAATCACCTTTCCTAACATCTGTCGTGAATACAGCTCAGTGGGGCTGATGCAAAGTCTTCAAGGGTTTAATCAAGCCCCACCTTCTTAAAATAAACATCCATACACTATTTTTCCTTGCTGTCCAATTGTATGTTTTCCCTGAAATATTAGCTTAAACTTCAGTCTCTTGAAAGCTAGTGCAGATAAGAAGCAAAATGGGTGTGGGTGAGCTGTGCTGTAGCTTCACTTATTTACCAGCATGTACAAAGTTCTGTTTGAGCATGAGGAGCATCAGTCCTGGAGCAACTCGACCCAAGCAGTCCCTTGCTCATGGTTCCAAGGCCCATTCCCATCCAATGCTTCCTCCCTGGGTGGTATCTCAGATCATGCACTGAAATCCAACATCAGAGCTGGACCCAGAAACAACACTGAGACTCAGGGTGTACATCTGTATCCTCCTGCCTCAGCTGGTTTTCTCTCTTAACACAGACATATTCCTGCCTCAGAAGAACACCCAGCCATGCCCATCTGTCCATATGAGAATCAAATATCTAAGCTACATCATACTAGGTTTTGTCTTGGGCACTTTCTGTACCTGTGCTTTGCTTTGAAGGCTGGTTTAGAGTTATTTATGTCTTTCTATAAAGGAACTTGTTGACTGACAGTTCTGTTGCGTGGAGGGTGATGTTTCATCCCACATCTAACGGTGTAAGCAGAACAAGGAGATCAGGCATGTTGTTTTCTGATTTTCCTTCATTAGCACAGCACTACAGTGTGACAGTCACAACATGGGAATGCAACAGTAATGATGAGCTTTTTTATTTTTTAATTTGGCTTTTAGAACACATGGAATCAATCTGGCTCCCAATCCAAGGCTTTGTAAAACCATACTTAGTACAAAACCAGAATATAATGCCAACATCTGTTTTAAGTCCCTCTAAATAATTCATAACTCTATTAAATAATACTTGGACATGACTTATAAGGTTAGGATTGTATTGTTCTCATTTCCATTAATTCAAGCCACGGGCAGCCAGTTAAGATAATACACACATTCTGCGTTGCAGATTCACAGCTGCAGACTTTACAGCTGAAAGTTATTATTTTCTGAGACATCCTGGCTCATGGGAAATAAGTTTGTGTGTTCCTCCCACTATCAATTAAGGGATTTCCCAACAGAAGAGCTCTGATAGCTAAGACTTATTGGTATCTTTGCTGGCAGGGATCAAAGACCAAATCATGACTCCAGGTCAAGGCTGGAGAAAAATAAGAGAAATTTTACTGGAGTACCAAATACTCACAGAAAAAAAAAAAAAAACACTCTGAAAGTCCTCAAACTCTCTGTCTTAAAGTAATATCCCCATTTGTGAAAAGCTGTTTGCAGTGGAGGAGATAATAGGAGATAATAAGAGACAAGTGAATGATTATCAGCGAAGAAAAATAATTCCACGCAGTTTGTGTTACAGAGTGTTTGTAGATAGAATGTAGTGAATTCCCAATAGAGTCTTGTATATCTACTGCTGAAGCTAGTATTTGACATGATTTTTTTTGCTGTTAGTATACTATCTTCCTGGATTTCTGTGTTTTTATATGCATGCATGTGTGCTGTCAGAAATCAGAAAATTATGGGGAACTATGTGATTGTCATTTTTTAGATAATTCAATTTTAAAAAACTGGACAAAGATATGTTACAGAAACCTTTCATTACTATCCAAATTGGTTGTTGCTTTGGCAAAAGATAGCATGTGTTATCACAGCTAACTTGTTAGAAATTATTAACATGATGCTACTTAATACAAAATATCTGAAAAACTGATTTATGTCCTCATAAATAAAAGTAAATTTACCAATCAGTTATGTAGAAGTTAAAACTGGAGGTGAACATATGTAATGCTCACTGCACGTTGCTTCCAGCCAAGAATTGTGGAATGGAAGTTCCATCCATCCTTTTTCTTGGAAGTTGGAATTACTGACAAATTAATACAGGTAACTGAACCAGAGTTTCTGTGGTGAGTTGTTAAACTTCCAGCTAGGCTCTCTGGAGTTGCAGGTGTATTTTAATAGAATGTTTGCAGTTATTCATGATTTAATTACTGCTGTAATTTGCAGACTGGGAAGACAGCGTGTTATATGGTTCACAAGTGCGGGTCAGTTTGTATTTGGCATCGCAGTGGCCTTCACATTTGACTACTACAGTTTCGTGATTGTGCGCTTTCTCCTTGCTATGGTAAGGAAGGATGTTCACCCCGGCCCTTTTTACATGTCATTTCTTACCCCTTCTCAGGAAAACCTCCCTTTTGTTATTATTTCCTCCCCTACTTCATTATTCTAAAGCCCCGTTTGTTGCACTTATTTCAGCAGAGCAGGGAGAGTCTGAATGTTCTTGGACCACAGCAGTTTTCCTCTTTGAATTAATAGAAAGCATCTGTATGAAGCAGTGTTTGGTACTTCCTCCATCCCAACCTCTGCTGGACTGGTAATTAAATACCAAGTGTGAGCAGCAAACTCTGGATTCTGCATTGCAGCTGCTGTTGCATTTCTCCTTATTCTTAGAAATTGAATATATTTTTTTCTTAAAGTAGCAAATCTGTAATAAGTATTATTTTTATCTCTACAGTTTTGATGGAGGAGAGATGCACATTTTCTCTTCCATGCATCTCTTTGGTCTTTTAAGCTGTATCTGGAATACTAAATACATAGGTAGATATGTTTAACACCTAGATGTTTTATACTGTACTTAAGGGTATTTCAGTATATGTGTTTATGTGGACCCACACACACAATTTTATGTGTGTGTGGTATATATCCAATATCTGACACATATTCAATATTTATACACAGTAACCAAATTTAAATAACTATTTTACAGCCAAAAGTACATTATTTGTAGCTTTATATGCTTTATAATGCATAAAGAAATTAAATGCCATCACAAAAAAAAAATAATCTAACTTATTTAACATGTGTTAGATATTTGAAAATAGTCCCATAATTTATTTTATTCCTGCTGACAATGCAGTAGTCAAGACAGAATCTTGCACCTGGAGCTCCCTTTGCCTGATTAGAGCCCAGAGGAGTTTCCTAGTGGGAAAAACTGCATCATGTCAGCCTTGAAGAGTGAGATCTACAGAAGTCCCTCTGCTGACTCCCTTGGCTATTGATGCCAGGGCCTGCGGTAGTTTAGAAAAGCAAAAAGCTCTGACCAGACCGATGCTGTAGGTTTTATATGGCCACTGGGACTGATTTGCAAGATGCAGTCCTAAACTCAAGCCCCGTACCACTGAGATCAGTGCAGCTTTCCTATCAGTGGGTTCAGAATCAGAAATTATTAACTGGAATATTGTTAACCAGAAAATCGATTAATCAAAACAATATACTGAAATATTTTCTAGTCTGTATTTTCTAGCTGTGTTTTGAAATGTTTTGAGATATCAGGAACTTGATGTTGAGATATTTGAGAAATTGAAATATATATATCTTCAATAATATATATATTCAATGAAGAAATACTATTATGCAGAACATGCCAGTAATTGTATTCACTTGATACCATATGAGACCCTGTAATTACATATATGAGATTCTCTTCCAACATTGTAAAAATTTTGATTTAATGAGATATTTTACAAGGGTGTGGAAGATAATTCCTCATAAATGCGCAGTTCTCTGGCATGCAGGTTATTAATAGCCTGCTTAAAAGCCGAGGTCAAGATTTGCAAAAGTGGCAATTACTTCAGGGGACTTCACTTTTCCAAGCATTCAGTTTGTGATGTCATTAAGGGACCTGATTTTTTGGAGGGGAAGGGCTTAATGACATCAGCAAATTAAGTTTCTTTGCAGGTATCTCTTGCTGGCTGTCCCCCACTACAGAGAAGCATTCGAATTCACATTTTTAAATAGTGTCCAGGCAGTCTGAAGGTTTGAGTCAACTTTTTCTCCAGCTGATTCATTTTCATGGTTTTTCTTTTTCTGTCAGTGTGAGACAGGCCAGCGCGGTGGCAATTAAGTGTACACAGATATGGAACACTGTTAGCTGTTTGTTTTTACTGCTGGTGCACAAGGAGAGTAGAAACAAACCTCACTCTGTTTTTTTTTTCTTTTCTCTCTCCCACCCTCCCAGGTTTCAAGTGGCTATCTGGTTGTGGCTTTTGTTTATGTGACTGAATTTGTTGGCATTAAAGCACGAACCTGGGCTTCTATGCATGTCCATGCTTTTTTTGCTATGGGAATTATGATTGTGGCACTCGTGGGATTTTTTGTTCGGACCTGGTGGGTCTATCAGATATTTCTCACCATAGCAACTCTTCCCTTTGTCTTGTGCTGCTGGATGCTCCCAGAAACACCTTTTTGGCTCCTATCCGAGGAAAGATACGAAGATGCACAAAAAGTGATCGATACAATGGCAAGATGGAATAAAGTAAGCACTTCCTGCAAAGTTTCTGAACTGTGCTCAGTCCAACAAGATGATCTAGCCAGAACAGGTGACAATGACACGTCCTCAACAAAGAAGCACACCATCTTAGACCTGTTTTGTAACTGGCAAATTGCAAGAAGGACCATCACAGTCTGGCTGATCTGGTTCACTGGGAGCTTGGGTTACTACGTCTTCTCCCTCAGTTCTGTCAGTCTAGGAGGCAATGAATATTTAAACCTCTTTCTCATAGGTAAATATTTTTGTACCTTATTCTGCTAATGACAGAACTGGAACATAACATTTAAAAATGTCTATAGATTTGACAGCAAATTTTCTACTTTGTTAATTCAATTATGAACCTTGTTCAAAAGGTTTCTTGCTAACTCTCCATAAAGTTGACTAACACAGGAGGAGCATCGTTCACTCCAAATCTCACTGTTTCTGAGAAAAAAAAAATAGGATTTTTTGGTGTACAGAATTCTTCACTGTCTGTCTTTCTGATACTAAAACCATATTCTGCTTGTCTTCTCTTTGCCCTGCAAGCTTATAGCAAATCCACACAAACACCAGGAGTGGCAGACAAGCAACAAAAAATTCGCACAGCTCTGTTAAAGCGACAAACTAGGAAAATGGGGAAAAAATATTCCTTTTATCACTTACAGTCATGATATATTGAGTTTGTCTCTGTAGAAAACAGAGTCATAATTGCCAGAAGGAAGAGTTGTTTTAGTTTTCGCAAAAGTGTATTTTTAATTAAGTCGTAATAGTCTTTTAACATTCTGGCTGTAATCTTTCTCTGGCATGTAAGTTATTTATAAAGGCAGCTCAGTGCATTCAAGGCCTGATCCCAAGTTTGTTAACATCAGTGGAAATATTCCACTGGCTTCAGAAGACTCTAGATCAGACACGCAGCTCTGAGCCAGTGAAGAATTAAATCATGCACTTTGCTTTGTGCAGATGAGTACTCTTAGTGAAGTGAATGTGACTGTGTACACAAGCTCTCAGAAGGACTGGGACTCTCATTATTCCAGTTTATTTTGTCATGTATTACAGTGTATTGCTAGACTGATGTGTTGAAGAGTGGGTGCTGGTATTCCACAGATAACTAAACTGCTATTGTGGAGTACACTGTATCCACCTCTTCTAAAAATATTTTATCAGACTAACAGACACTGAATAATTACAATCTGCTTTTTCCAACACAACCCCAAAAGGTTGTTAACCCCTGATATTATAGGTGTATTGACATGCTATATGTACTTAATAAAGGAATCCAGGCTCTTCAGGGCTGAATCTTATGTTCTTCCTTGATTTTACATTGGACATAGTAGCATTCTTCATGAGCAAATTGACTTAAAACATGTCCAAACTGGCTCTGCCTCAATACAATTTGTCTAGGGGCAAATCATGTTTACACAGTGCGAACAGGTCTAGCCAAATGCCAGATCCTTTAGAGCAGCAGCAGTTTTCTCTGGAAAGAAACATTAAGAAGGGATGATCTGTATTAAGAGTGGGATATTGTAAGCCCTCTTTTTTTATGGAGAAGGGAGAAAGCTGGAACTGTATTCTGTATCTGTGGAGCTTACTCAGAAAACTGGATGTGGACAGACCTTCCTTGCCTTTTACTTTGGGATGATTTTGAGCTGAAGCTGGGGGAGGCACCTGTGGCTTCCGTTCCCTGTCCAGGTAGAAGCTGGCAAATCCTGAGAAGTGTGTCGGTGTGACACTAACAATATTCCCTGTGGGCACACTTGAGCTGTTAATGTGAAAATACCTGAAGGAGAGGAGCAGCAAATGTAGAGCTTTCAGACACAAGTGTCAGTGTCATAGAAACAGAACTGTGGCCTTGCTCTTTTCTGTAATTTTCCACCCCAAAGAGAACTGGAGCTGCTCTGTGCTGTGAAACCTGTTTCCCTTGTCCTTCTCCACTCCCACTTCTGTATTCTAGGCTGTTCTCTGCCTTCTGTCACACTTTCTGTAACCAAATGAACTAGTCCAACACACTGGTTATCTTTAGATTTTACTTGTTTACTAGCCGTGATCAGACTAATTCCTCTTAAAGAGGAAGTTACAGTTATAAGATGAATATATGCAATCATGACTTAAACTGAGATAATTTCATACTGACAGGTGCTGTGGAGTTGCCTTGCTATATCATTGCTTGCCTTGCGATGGACAAACTGGGAAGGAGAAACACACTCATTCCGTTCCTTATTTTAAGTGCACTGATCTGTGTTTTAATTATGTTCATACCTCAGGTTAGTCACGTATGGTTGGAAGTGTTCCTATAGCAGAAATTGATTTTAAAGGCTCTTAAGTTGGTAGAGGCAGCTGCTCTTTCTAAATCATAGAATAGTTAAAGGCTGGTTTTAAGTTGCAGCTGCCAGCCTAAGATAGATTTCTGTATTTCAGTACAGGTTTCACTGTCATTGCTGGTCACACATAAAATGCTCCCCGGGCTTCAGTGAACCAGGACTTGTAAAAAGTGATATGGAAACTAATAACTTACTGAGCAATTTAAAAAAAAACAAGCAATGAGTATTGCTTACTGTTTAAAGAAGGGTCACAACTTTTAAAGAATGCAAATTATGTTTGGAAGGATGTTATTTTCTGGTGATATATTTATTTGTGCTCTCTTTCAATAGGATTTCAATATATTAATTATCTTAGCAAATATGGCTGGAAAATTTTCCATAGGTGTGGCATTTGGCCTTATATATCTCTACACAGCAGAACTGTACCCAACAGTTGTAAGGTAAGAGCTTTTGCCAGTTATGTATTTTTCATTAATTTGATGTTATTTCATTCCCTTTGTTATGTTTCTGCACCAGATCCAGCAGCTCTTGGCATCAGTGGTGATGATCTGAAAGACTTGGGATGGGATGAATTCCTCAGCTGCCTCAGAGCTGTCTGGAGTTTGGCTGTACCATAGTTTTTTATTTATTTTGCATTCCATGTGCATTAATTAGTTCCATTGGGGAACAAGAAGAATACTCAATTCTTTCTTAAGCATTTTTTATGTCTTTCATATAAGTCCTGGTTATTCATCCTGTGATCTGTGCTGAATGAGAATTATATTTTTAATCTTAATTACAGAAGCAGCTGAACTTCAATATAAATTTGTATTGGCATAGCAACATCTTCCTAGTATAATTGCTTAAAGACACAAATCCTACTGATGTTTTAAGTGTCTATGCATTTCTAATTGTTTCCTTTAACTGCCAGAATTGTTACTTAATTCTTTTCTGTCTAGATCACTTGCTGTTGGAAGTGGAAGCATGATGTGCCGTGTAGGAAGTGTGGTTGCTCCTTTCTGTGTATATCTGAGAAGTGTTTGGATTTTCATGCCACTTGTAGGTATTTATTTCAATGGTGAATGTTTTTTGAAAAGGTGTATGTGTCACTTGTTTTCTCTTTAGTAACTTAACAAGTATGTTTTTCACATGACAAAGGAACCAAAAGCTGAACATTTATTTCAAAAAGAAAATTGAGTAAGCCATTCTTGTTTGAAATTTTAAGTCCCGAAGACTAGTGGCCTCATATTGTTAAAAATATGCAGCTAAAGCAAAAGGGAGACTTTGAATCACTGAAATATTCTGAAATGTTTTTGTGACAGAAGAAAGAAAAATATTTATGCTCTGAATCCTAGCATAAAATTGATAAAAATATTCTGTGTCTACCATATAACATTCAGGAAGTGTCATAGTCCAGACTTTTTTTCAGGCTTAGTGGTTTTTGACCATGCTCCTGATTTAGTTTCACTTTTTTTCAAATGCATAGCTGTTCTATTCCTGAACTCACCACAGGTGGCTGGATTTTCTTACATTATGCCTTAGTATTTTCCATGGCTTCTCTGGGACGTTGAATCTTTGGAATAGCCTTCCAAAAGATCAAGAAGGTTTTGTGCTTATTATTTGGTCTTCACACCTGTCCCAAAGCTCCTGTTCTGTGTTTTTCATTTACCAGAACTGAGCAGAACAATTCATGAGATAGAAAAAGAGAAAGAAATGGTATATTGATGAGCTTCATGGTGACTTTGGCAAGCAACAGAACCTTGTGTTGATTAAGCACATCTTACTTTTTAGGTAACCCCAGGTCATGTTGCCATTAGGTTTTGTCTTTTACCACCAGTTGTCCCAGAGAAGAGAGGTGGCACCATTCCTTTGTGTAGTTTGGACATTATGTCTACTTTGGACAAAATATTTTATGTATTTCCTGCTCACACATGAATCACATTTCTCCATTGCATTTCTGTTACGAAGCATTTGCTGCTTAGAAATCCTGCAGCAATTCAATTCATTTTTTCTCCTGAAGGATAAATGCCTATATATGTAAAACCAGATGGAATTACAAAGTTTGTATTAAAGCTTTAAGTAAAGAAAAGTTCATTAATGATTTAAAATAGTTTAAATTCTGTCAAAACCCCCTTCGAATTCACTGGGACTAGGACACTGCTATTATACTTAGATTATACATGTCAGGAAGTGAAAGTGTAATGGGATGTGTCTTTAACCTGGATTCTTAGTCAAATTTTGTCCACCACATTGGAGTTTCCTAAAAGAGTGCATTGTGTCCCTTTGATCTGGCAACTATAAAATCTTTAATTATAGATGCTAGAGATTGGTTTCAGAGAATTCTTGTGAGCTCATTTCATTATTTAAATTAATTACATTTGGTTGTTTCAATGAAAACTAAGAGGATGAAGGAGACCACAAATAAATTTATTTCCTCGAGTTCCTAAAAATGTTTTCTTTCTTAACAATGTCTCCACACAAACCAAGATATGAGTCCACAAAAGACAAAGAAACATTTGCACAGCAGAGTGATCACGGGAGAACATTTTTTTTTTTCTCTTGTCAGCATTTTGCCTTTACTGGATGAAATAAGATTTATCTCTGCAGAAGTGCTGCAGTTAAACCACAGATGGGAGAGTACTCAAACATTCTGGAGAGCAGTGCAAATGGCAGTATAAACACAGGAATTATTTCGGCTATGAACAAGTCTCAGTGTACAAAAATTATCCAGAGTTTTTGTAGAGTTGAGTAGTAGTTCACAGTGAACATGTTTCCATTATTAGCTCCTGTTATAGAGCATTTGTCAATTTATTAAATAGTCTTGTCTTGAGTTGGAGCATAGCATGCCAAGTCTCAGGTCAAGTAAGTGCTTTGGAATGGAAGTGAAATCAAATGGATTACATTTGTAAGTAAACTGATACACATCACACTGATCTATTGCAAACACCACACATTGTTGAGCAGTTACTACTGCTATTTGTTTGGCACTCTGCCTCATGCACAGTTATGCCACCTGTGAGTACTGCAAGCATCTTATTTGAATGTCTATAAATCTTGAATAACTTGCCAAGTACATTTTTCATGTGACAACTTTATAGAAAATGTACAGTAAAACAACTGCTCCTTATTTAACCTATTTCTGTTTCTCAGCTGTTAAGAATTATGTTGCAATAGCTGTTTAACAGGCTTGATTTTTCTCTCTGAAAAACCATAAATTAGAAATTTTTAAAGCCCAGACTGATGCTAATAAATGAATACAAAATCTCTGTCAAATACTATTGGTTTTTCATGTTGAACTACAATGTTTTTTGTTGAAGTAGGAATTTTGTCAATAAGATCGCATTTTAGATTGGTTCAGAGCCATCAGATGTGAATATAAATATAAATAGCAGACTAGAATAATAATTTATTCTCAGAAGTAAAAGTATTATTTTGTAGGGATATTTAATTCAAATTATCTTTTGGTCTGGAATAGATTTATTAAGTCATAGTCTTAGACCTCATGCTACAGAATTATAAATGTTGCTCCAGATAGGGAAGAGGACATAAGAAAAATGATGGTAAATATCTTCTGAAGTTTTTTATGTTATCTGTTAGAAGCTGCTACTGAAGCGTTGGGAACACTCTAAGATTTTGACTAAGCAGAAAGTCAGATTTCAAATTAACATCCTGAAAACACAATGCTTTTAAGGAGGTTTGCCTGTCAAATTAATTCAACATACTTAAACATGCTTAAATAACATGTACAATAACACAAATACACTTTATTTGTACACATAAGCATTTGACCATATCAGGAGAACATGTTCTGGTACTGAATTATGTACTTAAAATAGTAAATACATACATATGAAAGGCACACATTTGTAGTGAGGAAGTAAAGGGCTAAAATATGTCAGATGCCTTATGAAGAAGTGTGCCAAGACTGCAAAAGACTTTCTTTTGCTAAATGTGGGTCAATTCATTGATAGCTGTGGCTACTGCCCCTGAAAAGGTAGAGGACATTTGAGAAGTTCTTGAATTAATACACTGTGACTTAATTGTTTCATACTCTGTCTTTTGTAGGAAACACTGGAAAATGCTTTGAGGGTCAGGGAGAAGGGAAATGTACTGAATTACTCAGCATGCAGCAGCTTTCACATAGAGGAAAAAAAAGGAAACTAAAATGGGATGAAATAGAGTTATGAGAGCTGAGATGAAAAGGCAGGAAAGATGGTGGTGTGTACACTTAGAGAATAGTGAGAGTTCTCAGGGGAATGAGAGGTAGGTTCATGAGGAGGGAGAACATGAGAAGAATGCCAAGTGTCTAAAAAGAATAACCAAACCAGAAAAGACACACATATTCAAAGCACACAGTGTTGCTTTAACCTTGTTCTTTAGAGTATCACTAGTGACCCAGTTCTCATACACTCCAAATTTATGGGGGCCCATAAGATTCAATATCCTTTACAGACCTCAATATCCTCAGTTAGAAACTTCTGACAGACTAAAGGGTGTACATAAAAGAGGATATTGTGGAATAGCTGCCATATGTCGATTCATCCTGTCTTTCCAGGGCAGAAAATCATGTCTGAAAAGTAGAGAAGAATTTTGACACTCAGAGATGAGGTTTTAATATTTTGGAATATATTTTTAAGTATCACTCCTGCCACATATATGTCTAAAAGGATCTTCCTCAGTTTGTGCCATTTCCTCTAGTCCTATTACTGCTAGGATTTTTTTTTTTTTTTTTTTTTTGTAACTTTCATGGTAAGACCATGACTATTTTATTTTCACTGTAGTTTGTAGTATTTAACAGTATTTTGAATTTTTTTTTGTCTGCCTCTATATTTATTGTGTGTGCAAAAAGGATTGTATGCAACAGTGTGCCTTTTGCTTCTCAAAAGAATACATGAGACAAACTGTCCTCTTCTTTTGGAAGGGAAGAGAAGCAAAACCAGCATGGTGTATGTGCAGGAAAATAGCACTGTTCAAGGTTACAGTAGGGAATTCTGATTTTATAGCACCTTTCTGACTTAAAGTCTGGCTTAGCTGCAGATGGTAGCTGGCCAGTTCTTGTCCCAAGCTCTGTGTGAGAGACATAAGCACAGTGATTCCAAATGTTCTCTCTCACCCTTGGGAAGAAAGCATTTAACACAGGACAGACTTGAGAATCAGCACAGGGCAAGATAAGGATAATACAGCATTTTGTTCCCAGTCACAGAATGGAAAAATACTGAGACCAGGCATGATGTTCTGTGTGAAAGCTTTTCTATCAGGAGAGAATTAGGTCATTTATAACCTGGTATTGGAGGACTGTCAGAGGTTTAAATGCTGTTCTTTACTCAGAGGAGCAAAGTGGGAGTTGGTGTCATTGAACTGGACATAGAAATGTCTATGTGAAGGGAATGTGAAGGGAAAGAGTAAATATTCCTGGAACAAGTGTGTGTTTCTCTACCTACCCCATATTATCCTGATCTTCTCACCACTCATGCTGTTATGGAACTGTGTATACCATGGACAAATCCAAAATGTGATCCCAGTGCAAATGTTAGTAGATGCCTGCACTCCTAACAGTTCTTTGAAACTGAGTTTAGCAAAGTATTCCTGTTGAGAGCCAGCTCATCATCTGCTGAAGAGCTCTCCTGAGCACAGATGAGCATTTATGTGCCTCTGGGCCAATGAGCCATATTGAGAACCTCCAATCTGTCTGTGTGCACAAGGAGCAAGCACACAGGTACAGGTACAGGTACACAGGAGCTGGAGTGTGAATTAAGATTACAGGTGGCAGGGAAATTATAGCTCTGTGAACATGCCTGTAAAAATAAATGTATCCTAGAATCAGTTCTTAAATACATGCCTGATACTCAAAATACCAAATGAAGGTAATATGTATTGTTTTCTAAAACAGAATTATTCCTGCTTGCACTGTATTGATCCCTTGTGAACAAAACACTTCATTTGCTCATTCATTAATTCTGCTGCATAATCTTTTCATTTATGCAACAAAAAAGGTAGATCTTTTATACAGGCAACATTTAAGACTTATTATCTTTGCTTTACAGTTCCTTGTGCTTTATTTTAAATTTACTCTCAAGCAAGATCAAAACTATGTATAGCTTGAAAGGCTTACCTACTTTTACAGCTACTGTTTATTTCTTCCAGTTGCTTGTTGGAATCATGGCTCTTCTGAGTGGAATATTAACCATAATGCTTCCAGAAACACTGGGAAAACCATTGACTAATACTTTGGTGGAAGCTACAGAAATGGGAAGAAACAAGAAAAGCTGCTCAGAAAAGACTCCGCCAGCACATGGTGGTGCAGCGTTAGAAAAGATAGAGATGTTTGGTCAAGAAAGAGTTGGCACTGACAAATAAAGCAGCAGCAAAATGGCTGTTCCCAATTTTAATCACTATCTAATTTATAGGATCTCAAGAAATGTGACTGTTCTATAACATCTGTGCCTTTTACTTTGTATCCTGTCTTCCCTTTTCAATAGAGCAATTGTATGAAACCTTTTCAATGCGACCGAGTTACTGCAGAAAATTTGATAGGATTTCTAGATCCCTTTTCAAACTTACCCAGACTTTAAAACACCTGTCTGACGTGCTGTGACCAGTTGGAAGGATTACTCTAAATGTTGGAACCTACCTGATTACATGTATGTAAAAAAACCCCTGCCAATTCTTTGCTTCACATTTTCTGCAGTCAGATTTGTAAACCTACTGCAAAAATGCCCCGCCTGGTCTCGTCCTGTTGCAGCTGCCAGTTACAGGCTTGAGACTTCAAAACACAGTAAACTCTGTTACAATTCAAGTGAGAAGCCTTAACATTGCATCAGGTCATATCAGTAATTTTAAACTAATTTATTATTATTTTTTTTCTTTCAAGTTTTCTACTAGAAATTGCTAGCAAAGGAAAGTATTCTATGGCACAACTTCCGACTGAAAAAATAATACTAAGTTTGCAAAATGTGCAAATAGTTTGTATATTCATTCTGTTGAATGGCAAATTTATTTTTATTAGTGGTTTAGAAAAAAAAATGTTCAGTGGATCTACTGCTGTTTTAGTTTAGGTAAAACTAAACTGCTTGATCCCATTTAAAGTCATATTCATTCCAGACCATTATGTCAGTGCTCCCTTTCTCTCTTATTTCAGCTCAGATTTAGCATCGGATTTTTCATAACTTCTACGAGCTACACCAACAATATTGCCAAATGCCTCCAGCAAGGTCTTCACAGTTCCCAGTGGAAAAGAATAAATGGCATATGGCTCTTATTCAGGCTCTTTGCACAGAAGTGGATTTAGTTATTAATTTTTGGTAGAAACGGTTTCCACACACCATTTTTTCTCATAGATCAGCTGTCTGTAATTCATTTTTCCCTCATTATATCACACAATATCAGTTAGAAAAATATAATTTAAAAGATGGTAGCTGGAAGACACTGATCAATAGAAGAGTTACTAGTAGTTTTAGTCAAAGTGTCAAATCATCCCACTCCTGCTACACCTAGTGCATCAACATTTATTGTTGGTGCAGTGGTTCTGCCTTATGACTCTGGACCATAGAAAACTGACAGATAGAAATGCATCACTCTGGCTGCTTCTTTTATGGCTTTCTCCCACCTCCCCTTTTTCAGTCCACCTTCAGACCTGGGGATTTCTTCCTTGCCTGAGGACCTGCATCCCTTTTGCTTGGCCACCCTTGGTTTGAGGGGAGCAGCACAGAAACTTCTGCATGTTGAGGTTCAGACAGCCCTCTCTTGCCTGGGTTGTGTGAACTCAGTCCTCCCTGGTTTGAAATCAGTGTTTTTCTCTCTTAGGCCCCTATTCTAATGGCATGGTCTCATCAAAACAAGTCTTCCTTGTTTTTTTTGCCATGAACTCCCCCAAAAGAGATCTATATTACTGTAGATAAATACTCTGTATGCTGTAAAAATTAATGGCCACATTTTTCAATTATATCTGCACAATCATATTAATTTCAATGACTTCTGAAACTAGAAGATAAGAAGAAAAAACAGAATGGTTTTTATCCCCTTATAAAATATTTTATTCTTCACTGTACTGTCTTAGCATTTGGTTCTGGTATTAGGACAAAATAATCTCCTATATGAGGATTAACATGCTTTGAAGCAAGCAAAAGTGAGTAAATTTAAGTTTAGGGAGTTTCTCTGACATAATTACATAGAAAGCGGAAAGGAGTCTTTATGCTCCTTACAATTCTGTGGGTGTTCCAGTGTTTGCAGAGAAAACCTCCAAAGAGACCTGCATAGAATACTGTGGCTTCTGTCCAGATATATGAGTTCAGCAAAAGCACTTAACCTGCCCCCTGTGAGTAATCCCATCATTATTCTGAGAATGACTTGAATACATACTTTGATGACTGAAGATCAGATTACTCACATGCTGTGGTTTTTTATTTTGCTGAAGAGCAGACCAGTATTCTTCCACTGCCTTCAGGTCCCCCTCCACTTCCCAGAGCAGAACAGCTCTCTTTATCTGCAAGATCTACAGCCAAACTCTGCCTGCCCTGCCTTAAATAAGGGTTTAATCATGCAAAAAACCCCACCATCATGGAATGCACCTAACAAGGAATTAAACTGGTACTGTCTTGCCTTACAACCACCATCCCCACACACAGAGCTCCAAATTCTTTCCTTATTTTGGAGTTCTTTCACACTGATACTCCCTTTTTTAATAGTACTTCTATCTTAAAACTCACTACTCATGACTTTTGGGAACAGTACAGTCTATTTCTAACAAGGTACTAAAAAATATTTACAATTAATTTTTCTACTTCCTTACCTGCTGAGTAACTGATTTGGGTCTTACCCTGCCAAAAACAGTCAATGCATATTCTGTGTTCCTTTGGCTTGAGGGATTCAGGACCTGGTCATCTGTAATCAGTACACATAAGGTAAAGACAGAAAAGAACAAGAAAAAACTTAAATGCACAATGATACTGATACTGTTTACAACTAAAATTTAATTATGATTCTAGACCACAATGTAGCTTGATGGCTTTTAACCCAAAAGCCAGTTCCTCCTGTCACTGAAGTCAGTTGGTATTTGGTCTTTGATTCAAATGACCCCTGAATTTCCCTGAACTAATGATGCTACTTTCTTCCTTGGAAATAAAATGTTTGTTGATTTACAGGTACGCCTTTTGTGATTTTATGCATCAATAGCTTAGAGATTGCCTTGGGGTATCCTATTCTTTAACCTGAGGAAGCACACTGCTTTTAAAAAAAGGAAATAGCATGTGTCTCTATGTCTCTAGCATTTCTATTTGCTTGTTTTTTCCATATGGGCAAAAATATGTTTAACACTAGTCATGCATTATAAATGTAGCAAAATCAGGGTGAGTTGATTTCCTTCTCTTAAATATTCATAAATTATTTAAATCCTCTTGCAAGAGAGCACTGAGTCTGAGAACAAATGCTTCTGTTCCTATGGGGCATATTTGCATTTCCATGCTCATAAAAAGAATTAATTTTCATAGTTTCTTACTTCAGTTCTTAAGTCCTTTTATGTTTGTATTTGTCATCTCTATCTTAGTGCAAATTTTTTGTGCTCATCAATGTCTCTGGAGTTACATAACGGTTTTATGAGATAATAAATTAGAATCCTTATCTGTCCTAATTGCTGGTCACTATTAAATGATGACAAATGTTTTTGTCCGAAATTTGATATCCAGTTTTATTAGACAGTCTTGCAGCTTGTTAAGGACATACCTTTTGGGGTTAAATATAGGATAAGAGCAACTATTATTAGTTTAATCGTAAGTAAGGAAAAATAATAAGTACACGTGTTTGATATTTCAAAATAGTATTTTAAAGCTATATGAAAAATCTATTTTCTACTTTAACAGCTCAATTCAATTTCTCTGTGCAAAATTCTATAATTTAAACAATTATATAGAAAAAAAAGCTATGCAAATCATGTGCATGATATGCTTTGGGTGGTACCCTGAACATCTGAACAAGGGGTGAAGCCTCCCTGAAGGCCAAGAGCTTTTGTATAGTGCCTCTGTGGAAAGACAAAACGGCCTGACATCCCAGCTCTGGGATGGAGTGAAGGACTCACTGGCATCCTCCTGTGTCTTTCACAGCTTTTTTTTTACCAGCTCCTTAGGTGCAGTCACTCAGGAAGCCTCTGTGGTGTGGGGCTCAGCAGTGTGCAAGGCCTGTGGTGCTTTTTGGAAGTGCTTTGGAAAAGGTGAGCTCACTTGCACCATGGATACTTGGTCCAGAAAGGCATTTGTGTCTGCAAAAAGGAGGTTCTGGATTCATCCTGTGCCCTTTACAAACATCTCAGGCATGTTTGTCTGAATCCTAAAACAGATTCCTAGGGGAGAAATTAAACATAAGGACTAAAAAGAAAACATAGCGTTGACAAAAACTGAGTTTCTTCTTCTAGTCAATGCTGACAATTAGTTACCTCTCACAGGAAGAAAGACTAAAGCGCATCTATGTTCTGGTAGCCTAATAATTTTGTACAAGATTCTGTACTAGATGGAGTGTGTGTTTTGGAAACATGGGGGAAGTATGCACTCCTAGGAAAGACTTTGTTTGCCCAGAATTTGTGAATTTAATACAATATAGTTTAATGGTTGTTTAAAAAATGTGTATTTATTATCTGCAATTATGTGCAAGAATAAAGTCAGACACACATTTTTTAATCTTTACACCTTTACCTAATTTAATGAACTTCTATCACCAATTCATCATTTGGTTCACACTTCCTTAAAGAGGCCTGGCTGGTGTTTTGGCATTCCATGGAGATTCTGTGGTTTAGGATGGTAAGCATCATGTGTGTGTCTTTTCCCTGTTTGTCTTTGCAGGTGTAACCCAAGATTTGGGTAATGTGTTAGGTGATGACTATGACAAAATGTGCATTAAAAATGTGACATGTTTTGCATTTCAGTTGCAGGAAAAATATGATTCTTTCTTGCCTTTGTTTGTATAAGATGACTGGGGCAGTAGTCCCTCAGACATGTTCAGTAGTGGCAAAAATTGCTGCAGACACTGAGGAATGGGTATGAGTTACCAGAAAAGAGAGTTGGTGAGCACAGGAATGACAGAACAATGTACTTGTAATCACGTGGTGTTCAGTGCATATGAAGACTAACTATAGCTTCCTCATGCGGGAACTGGAGTGGGCTGACAGTGCAAGGAAAATAAGAATTGCAGCAATTCATAGCTCTATTGTTATTTGTCCCCTTAGAGCTTCTCAGGAATCTATTTTTTCTTCATTTCCCTTAAATCTCTAATTAGTGCAAATTACTCAACTTTCTATGCATATTTTATTAATCTTGTGTTTTCTAATCAAGTTACACCCATCACTTCGCTTCATCATTTGTGTTTTGAAGGCTTAACATGGTCCTTGCCAAGTGATTTACATTCCTCCCTGAAAGTAACTGTAGTGAATGGCTCAAATAGTTGTTTGCTAAAGCTGAGGAAATTTGAATCAAGCCTGATACACTGATTTCAAGAGCACTGAGCTCAATCAATCTGAGAAAAATCAAGCCTAAGAAGCATATACCTCAAATGGGGAAATATCCTTTTTGGTATGACTGGTATATAAAAAGTGATTGCAGATTCCAGTTTCTGGAGAAAACAAGCTCTTTCAAAAAAATTACTAACCTAGATTTATGAATAAGCAGAAGTAATGGGGAATATCTCATTTAGTAACTCTTCTGTCTCTGCATTCCTGGCTAGCATACAAGCATGGATGCTGCTTGGGTATTTGTTGCAGATAAGTAGGATCCATCTATGGAATGCTCATAGGCATTTAGTTATTAACATTGCCTCATAATCTTCCACATGGAGATGAACAGACTTGCACTGGAGTAAGAAAAAAACAGCATCAAGGGGAGATTTTTATAAAGATTCTCTCCACAGTCTCATTGCCAGTGATGAGATTTAGAAGTGGTTTTGACTGAGGGAATCATGAACATAGGGAAACAACCAGGGATAAATGGGCTATCTCTCAGTAAATATTTTCACAAAGCTTTTCAACAGGAATGTCATCACTGCTGGTTTCTTCCTCATAGAGAGATAATTCCCCAGAACTCAGTAAATAGCATGGAACAACAGCAAAATGAGGCACAGCTGAAACTTCTTGCTGATATAGTAACTTGCCATGGACACTGATGTTTGACTTGAACAGGTTAAAGAAGTGCCAGATAAATGGTTCATGTCATTCACAAGATCTGAAACAGGTCAGCACTGCTGTGTTCAGAGAGGTCATTTCTGCCTGTCATTATGGCTCTGTTCAGGAGAGCACACAAAGCAAAGGGAATGCTAAGGAAAAAGGAAACACTTCTTAAGCACTGCTCGAGCTGCGTTGGTGGTGTGCTGGGATGCTGCTGCCAGTCATGGTTCAGGAAGAGCTCCAAGTACAATCAGGGCTGTGTTTGTTCTGTGCCAGAAGGCTGGCAGTCTCTCCCCAAACACCCAAATCATGACCTGCACTTTACCAAATACAATGTGTTCACCTTTGCAAAATACTTTAGGCCGTAGAAGATTTTTTTTTCAATGACATTACTATTAGATTTGGTATCCCAAACCAGCTTGAATTTCCTGCATCCTCTTCTCAGGAAAAAACACCCCGGGAATTCCCTGAAACATTCCGACTTGTGCAAACATCTGTCACAAAATGTTTTGATCCAAATCATTCAAATTTGGCAAAGTTCTAAGAAATGAGCAGTAGAATCTCAGGAGGAGAAGTAGCAGGCAGTTTTAATCTTAGCTGGAACTGCAACCTCCATTTATATTTGTAGATTTCTATATGTGAAAGGATCCTCTCCAAAGCTATTGCAAATACCCTACAATGACTTCAAATAGTGCTCGTTTTACAATCAATACAGCAAGCCCATCAACTATTTAATTTCTAAACAAGCAAACCTCTGTGCCTCTGCTGCCTTTTCAGAACACTCAGAAAAATCAAGCCATACTATAATTTGGGAGAATTATGTCTAGTTCCTTTCACGGTTAAAGGGAAAATCCTTTTTAAAAATACGTATCTTAAAAATCAGTGATGTGTAATGTATCATGGCTTTAGTTTTAAGAGCACAGCTAGACTGGGAGGCAAGAACAGTCCAACGTGTGTGGTGCACGCTGTTGCTGTTCATACAGATACCCTTTGGATGGCTTGCTGGTCTGAATTTAAATGGTTACAGCGAAAAGGCACCTGCTTGGAAGATCCACTGCAAACACTGTTCGACAGGGCTGGAGGGGAGTGGTCGGCAAACACTGTCCTGCTGAGTGTTCAGGGACGAATGCTCAGGCTGTCAAATATTAGCCAAAATATCCTGCCAACGGCAAATACCCCGGAGGCAATAAACCGGGGTATATGGCGTGCAATTTCATTCTAGCGATCCTGCAGAGAGGTTTGTTTTTGACAAACTCGTGTTTTTCTGCTGAAAACAGCCCTGCCTGGCCGCGCTCATGAGGGATTTGCGGTCTGGCAGGAGGAACCCGTTCGTTCCTCACCGACCTGTGATGGCTGGAGTTCCCCTCCTGGCCGCTCGCGCGATTGCTCAAGCGCTGCGGCGATCCTCAGGCAGCTCCAGAAACTCTCAGAACATAACTGCCTGTGAGGGAGGGTAAAGGACAATGTATTCACTGCAGTATAGCGGGTCCACTTGGGCCTCCCCTGGAGGGAATATCAAGGGGAAAGTTCTGGCAGCCGGCGTTGGGCCTGGCCCCGGCAGAGCCAAAGCGCAGCCGCGGGCGGTCCGGGAGCGCTGCCAGCGCCGGAGGCGGCCTGGGCACAAACAGCTCCTTCAGCCAGCGGGCGAGCCGGGCCCCGGGCGAGCTCCGGGACGGGGGGTGCGGCAGCCCCCGCGCTGCTGCGGCACGGCGCTCCGGCCGCTGCCCCGCGCTTCCCGGGAGGCCGGCTCTTCCAGGCGGAACCGGGGGTCTCCTCCTCACCAGGTATCACCTGCTCCCCCCGCTTGGGTTGTTTCTAGACCGTACTTCTAGGTGAAGAAGTAAATGTTGGACGCCGGAGCCCTTTTGCGGCCGAGGGCCGGGGAAGCACCCGCAGTGGCTGCGTGGGGAATTCCCGCGGGCAGATCCCATTTCCCGGAGCTGGGGCAGGGAGGGCTCGGCCCTGCGGGGAGCGAGGATCGAAGAGCGCCCGTTTGGGAGGAAAGCACGAGCATCGCTTGGTGTTTAGGTGCTCTTGGTGAAGGCGGCTCTTGCAGGTAGCTGATGCAGGGGTGTACCTATCATCGCTTCGAAGGTGTGTCCCGTGCTTGCAAACAATCCACCTGAAGGAGGGGCTGAGGCCTCCTGGTAGCCCCGGGGTCCCCTCTGACAGTGGCTTTCTGTGGTCGCCTGTGAGTCCTTTCTGGCAGCAGTGCTGTGTGTGCAGAAAAGCTGAGGAGATCCCAAGGAGCCTCTAGAGTCCTTTGTTCCGTGAAGAAAGATGATCCTCGCCTTTCTTCTGCAGCACTTCCCAAATCTCACAGGGCAGCCCAGAGAGCAGAAAAGGGGCCAGGCCAGAGTCAAAAGGCCAAAATCAGGAGCTCCTCCTCAGCAAACACCCACGAATGGATCAGTCTTTGCCTGGAAAAACCCCTCTCTGGGGTCATTTGAAGGGAAGTAACACCAGGGGTGCTTGTAAACTGGGGAAGTGATTAAACAAAAGTGATCAACAAAAAAATTGAAGGGAAAAATTGTTCCACAGCAGGCACTGACAGGGACAGCGGGTGTATCTGCCCTGGTGGATGAGGAGCCCCTCCAGCAGCTCAGAAAGGCTTGAGCCTTTGTTCCCCAGTACCACAGCCTTCAAGCGATTCAAAATAGTGTTTCAGCACTTACTTATGATGAGAGTTAGTTTGAAAAAAAAAAAACAAACCAAGGGCTTCAAATATAGCAGGTTTTGGTTTCCTCTAGTTACTTCCTGTTCTGACTTTTCTGGTCAACAGTTCAGCTGGGCTTTTTCCACTGTTTATTTGGGTGTGTAAATACGCTTATTTTCGTAGGCCAGGCAGGTTGCAACACAAGCTAAGGGCATCCAGCCTGCTGTGACCGTGGGCTGCAGCTGCAGCTGGCAGTGGATATGCACGTTCATCTGTGTGTGCGTGCGTGCGTGCTGGGGAGCAGTGTATTTATCCATATTGGTCATGTTACCCACTGCCAGAATGATATGATGTTAGAGATGAAGGTTAGTGGCCATAGTGGTGACATACAGCTATTTGAGGCAAGAAAGAATAAAGACCCCCTTGTGTCACATGAGGCTGACATTGTCTCCTCAGCTGTGAGAGTTGGGAGGTGAAGTCGCATCACAAAATATCTCAGTATTTTAAAAAATAATTCATTCTGGCCTGGGAGAAGCAGGAGGGTGGCAGGGACATGAAACCCACATCAGGCAACTGGTGTCCTCATTGCTGGGGAATTACAGCTCCAGGTGACTCTCTCTGGCTTCTGTCCTGTGCTTTGGACACTATGAAGGGACACAGAGCTAAACAGTACCTGACACCATTCACCTTCCTCCCCAACAGCTACTGCAATTGATCTGCCTTTTAAATACTGATTTTTGCAAAATGCTCAGGCCTGACTGAGAGGATGAGAAGTGTCACCCCTGCTGGGACTAAGCTGGGTTGCCACATCAGCTAAAAATAGTTTCTCCTTCTGTACCCCCTCCCAGCAAGATGCAGGCAGGTCATGCTGCCAGGGCAGAGCCATAGGTGGGCCTTGCACTCATAGTGGGGTCAGTGGCTCTGCAAAGCCCGAGCTGCACTCACTCATAAGAGCTGTGTGTAGCCTCCGCTTTGCACCCAGCTAATTTTTGGCGTGAAAGCTTGATGTGCTCCTGGACAGCAGCAGTAGGTGCAGGAAAAACGGTGCATTGAACCTGTCATGGCCTTCTGAGCAGCTCCCATAGGCTCCAGCACTGTCAGCAGCCCCTTCCTGCCCTCTCTGGATTTTGCAGCATAGGGATCAGTTAATGTCAAACTGGCTCATCTGCAAAAATCCCATCTGAACTGGGTAGACTTGTGAAACCTGAATCTCCACCAAGCCACAGCTCCCCTTTCTTCCCCAGGGACAGGGAGGTCAGTCAGGAAATTCGATCTCCATCGTGGTCCAAGGGCTTCAGCGAAGGAGAGTTGTGAGGGACAACTGAAAGCACATCTCTGGCAGGTGGATAATGTACCCATTGCATATGTTCCAGGGCAGCTGCAAAAGCAGGACTGTGCTTGTCCATGGGCTGCTGGGAGGCTCGCTGGGCACTCTGAGAGCCACACACCATTTCCACAGCTGCCAATTCTGAGTGAAAAGGTTTGTTCATAAAAATGTGTTTAGATACCTTTCTCAGAGCCAATTTTCCTAAGTAATTACAGGATTATTACCCAATTTCTTGTTACTAATATTCTTCCTTTCTTTCCCCTTCCTCTTCTCCCAGCATTTTTCCAGTCTGGGTTTCCAGGTGTCAGCCATGAAGGCCAGCAGTTCTGGTCCAGGGTCCATTTCCCCCCCTACTGTGTCCTCTTTCTCCACTGTGTGGGCACTTCTGTAGTCAGCTTATGAAAGAAGATGTGATAATTAACAGAAAGAAACTTAAGTGTTGCCCTGAGAGGAAGAAGACGGGTTGTAACAACCCTTGGCTGTGATGCAGAAGGAATGCAGTGACAGGCAACAGTGCCTGCTGCTCTTTCCCTTCTTACATAGCAGAGACATCAAATTTTAAGTAGTAAAACCTCAGGGGTAAGTGAGAAGCTGTGTGAACAGTTATGAGCAGGGATCTCATAAATAAACCTGACCTATCATAATTCCGGATGGTCTCTTTTGCCTAAATTTACATCAAAGATGTCAAAAGCCACAGGAAGATGGTAAATCAGCCTGTCATTATAAGTGCAGGCACTGGTTTCCAGTAAAAGTTCTCAGAAAGCAATTAACAAGGCTGGGTTTCTACAGTCACTGATAAGCAAGCCGCACAGGAGAAACCAGAACCATCAGGGCACAAAACTAAAGGTCTGTCTCACTCAGTATCCTCTCTTGAGAGTGAATGTTGTAGCTATTCCAGGAAAAAATTAGTCATAGGCAGAGGAGATTCTCTCCCTACATCCTTGGTCAGATTTCGGCAGTAACCCACTAATGGGGTCCCTGAGCCACCTGGTTCAAAGCTGCTAAAGGATTTATCACCTCTGAGGTTGCCCAGTCTCTCTCTTTTGTGCCCATTTAGTCCTGGCTTTGGGGAGTTTGCAAGGTGCACTGAGCTGTGTGGTTCAGTTCTGCTTCGTGCCTTCACCAGTGTAAGACCTGAGCTGGCCATGGCCAGGAACACAGGCTGGCACCTCACTGGGATGGGCAACCAGGTGATTGTCAGCCAAGAGCTGTGTGCCACTCCCCATGACAGGTGCCAGCTCTGAAACTTGCCCGGGACAGGGGAAAATAGAGACACTGCAGTTCCTGGAGTAGCAATCAGCAGATGAAGATTCTGAGGAGTGGACCACCGTGTGCTGCTGAGAGAGCGTGGCGGCCTTGGATGCCCACGAATCTGTCCAAGGCAGTGGGTCATGCTGGCAGGTACAAGGACCAATGAACTGGAGACCTCCAGTGTGATTTGCTTCTGCTGCCCAGGCAGTGACAGTCCTGCAGTCACTGCTGGAGATCCCAATATTCAACCTTTTTGCTTATGGTGCAAAAAAGCCAGTTTCAGGTGTCAGTTACTATTGTGTCAGGTGCCTTTTGCACCTGACACAATAGAAAACTAGATGGGTGCCTCACTCCCTCAGGTTTTATTGTGGAAACCTTCTCCAAACCAGCCCAAACACCAGTGGTGCACATGCAGATCACTCTTTGGTGCTGAGGATGAGGTAGTGGCTGTTGAAATACTTCTCAAAACTTTGTTGTCATATCAAAGGCTGATGATTTTTTTAATCCTCACCATAGTCCTGGTTGTATGCAGCAGTTAGCCTTCAATCAGTTGTCAGGGAGGGGGGTTATGTTACATCTCGTGTGGGTGTTTCATAGCCTGATACTCACCCTGGATAGTGACATGTGATATGTTGTTTCCAAATGCAGGTAGCAACCTCTCTCCTCTGGCTCTGCATCCTGGAGATGGCCTCACCCAAGGTCGCAGTGGTGGGGGCAGGAGTCATCGGCCTGTCCACAGCACTGTGCATCACAGAGACTTGTCCCAGCTGCTCCGTGACAGTCCTTTCGGACCAGTTCAGTCCCAACACAACAAGTGATGTGGCAGCTGGGATGCTCATCCCTCACACCTACCCAGGTTTGTTTAATTCAGGGCAGCACTGCCCATGGCACCTCATGCAGCTGTGTCCAGGTGTGATGTGTAGAGGCTCAGGAAGAAAAGTGCCTTGACCTGTGTTCCCTGTCTGTCCCATATCCTTGACGCTCATTTGTATTCTTCTCTTCATTGCATTATTCCTCTCTGCACGTTTGGTTTTGTTCACATGCAGACACACCAATCCACAGGCAGAAGCAGTGGTTCAAAGAGACCTTCACTTACCTTTTTGCCATCAGCAACTCAGCCGAGGCATCAGAGGCTGGCATTCACCTGGTCTCTGGGTAAGAACAGCCCCCAGGGCAACTTTTGGTACATTTGTGCTGTGTTCTGGAGCAGGCAGACAGGTTTTCCTTGAATTTCTTAGAATTCAGGGATATTCCCTTCAAGGAATAGCTTTTATGTTCATATTCCCAAGAAACTGCATTGTAGCTGCTCCCATATTATGTACTTTTAGGCAAAATTCAGGCATAGGTATGCACAGAAAGCCCACTCAAGTCTGAACAGCATCAAATATCTTTTAACTACTGATGTTTTCCACACTGTCACCCACCAGTTGTTTGCAGCAGGGGTCATTTCCGTAGGGATGGGACTGCAGGATCCTCCAGCTTCAGCAGCTAGGTACAGGGATTCAATTGTGGGCTGTGTGTTGCGGGTATTTTATGCTGCCTATGACATACACAGAAATTTGCCTCTTGGGAGTATTGAGACTGAACACTCTGTAGCTTTGTGGATACCCAAGGAATGGTGAACAGGTATGCAAGTGACCCCACTAGGTCCAGCCAGGTGTCTGCAGTTGTGGTGGGGACACTGTTTGGGGGAACTCTGTACATACACTATTGCTGGAAGGGCCCTTTGCAGTTTATTTACCCTGGTGTGCTACCCTTAAGCTCAGCTATGCCAACCCTCTGCCTGTTTGCCCAGACAGGTACTGCAGGAGCAGGCAGCAATGTTTCCCCGTTGCTGTTAACCTTGCAGAGCTGGACTGATGGGAGGAATCAGGTTCCTGAGCTCCTGGGTTTGTGCTAAGATTGCCATGACACATAACATGGCAGAGCATTAGCAGTGAAGTTTTCCGTCTTTTCCTCTGTCTCTTTTTAGGTGGCAGGTCTTTAAAAGCACTCCCAAGGAAGAGTTACCTTTCTGGTCAGATATTGTGCTGGGATTTCGACCAATGTCCAAAGCAGAACTCCAAAAGTTCCCGCAGCACCGATTTGGTCAGGCCTTTACGACACTGAAATGTGACTGTCCACCATACCTGCTGTGGCTGGAGAAAAGGTTGGTTTTGCTGAAGGCTGGGCATGCAGGGGGAAACCCTGGCAGAGGGACTGGAGGCAAGACGGGATCTCCTTGAGAGCCTTAGATTTGAACAAAACTGGAAAAAGGCTGGTTTTCACTGGGGAAAATACAACAAGCTCTTCTTTGGGGAGTAGTACAGGAAATAAATACCCAACTTTCCTAAAATGTGAAAGGCCCCATTTACGCAATGTCCCCTTCCTCCCAGTGTGTCTGTACAGTGGGGCTTGGAGTGTGAATGTCCCTGGGTATAGGGCCAGCGTAGCCACAGGGGCCATGCTTGGCCAGCCAGACCTTGAAGGTACATCAGGAACCTGCCATGTTCTGAGAAAACATTTGGCTGCTCCACATTTGCCAAACTTCCCAAATAATATCCCTCTGTTTTTGAGGAGACATCCAGCCCCTGAGAGAATAAGCATGTCTACGAAGGTATCTTACTGTCAAGACTTTGCACTTATGAAGTAGCCGAACCAATTAATCTCAAATTTTTTCAAAAATTGGAGGAATTTCTTAATCCAGTTAGGTGAAAAAAAACCCAAAACATTAAACATCACCATTGTAACAAATCTCTTGAAAATATTTGGCTGCATAAGATGGGTGATGCACTCACTCTGAGGAGTTGTGGCTTCAGAGTTCATGCCTGGATTGACATCAAAGTTAGAAAATCTGCCAATTTCTAAGTTTTCCCCAAATACATGGATTTTGGAGAACTGTAGGAGAGACAGGATGCAGATCTAAAAAGGCTTTGACACCTGGGATAAGTTTTCAATCCAAATAAGTACCTCTAAAGTGAGCAAATGGCTGTATCTGCTTGAGAGAAAGCGACAGGCTGCAAGCTGATTTGGGGTTAAGTAAAGAGATGTGTACTGACAACAAGGTACAAATTGCCAGCTCAGCTGGTTACTGGATGCCTTTCATCACACTGCAAAATGTGAAAAAGCATTTCTTGTAGCAGCCAGGCAGGCTGGGAGTTCTCCTGTGGCACCAGTGCCATGTGAGGTCTGTGCCATCTACTCGGTACACATGCTCTGTCATGTTTCATTGCCTGACTGAAGCAAATTTCTGCTGCAGGACAGCTAAGTTGTACAACCCATTTAGTATCTGCCATGTGATTTCTGCTCCCTCCTTGTTCCTGCTGTAGTCCTCTTATTTCTCAAAGGATGTAGTCTAATGAAGTGATCAAGCTCTTTTTTTTTTTATTCTCCATGGTGATGAGAAGCGAGAGAATATTAAACATGTAACTAATTCTCAAACCCCTAGTGACCTGAGCAGTATTTATAGACCATTCTCCTGGCAATCCACAAGGAAAATTGTTGTTGTGCCCACCTTGCTTTTCCAAAAATAGACTTCTGGAATTTTTTCCTGCTTAATTGCCTGAATTCAGGAGTTTTCAACAGGTTTTTTCATTGGTGTATTTCTTATGGCATGATGGCAGAGTACCAAATACAACACTTATGAGCTCTCCCTGCAAGTTGCCCAGCCACAGCTGCTGCACGAGGTCTCCCCTGTTCTTCCCAGCCAGCGTCAGTGCCCTGCTACATCAGGCCCCAGAGCATCAACTATGCCCTGGATTCTTGGCTCACTCACTGCTTTGTGGGAAACCACTGCCTTTATAGTGAGGTTGATGACTTTGCCAGCTCCTAGAATGTTGCAGAGGATGGGATTTTCCACTTAGTGCATCACAGACCTGTCTCCTGATTTGCTTATGCTAAAACCCCCAGTGAAAACCCCCAGTGAAAACCCCCAGCAACGAGATCCAGCTGACAGCATGCAGTGACTCCATCTCATACCAGTGATTTTCCACAGGGAAGGGCTTCAAAATTCAGGCGAGTTCAGGAGAGGATTTGGCTTGAAATTGAGCTCAAAAGTGAACCTCAAGAAGAGGTGACTTTCACTGAAGAGCAGACATGCATGTTTAGTGCTCTGAGCCATCCTTGGTGACTCTGGCTGCTGCTTCAGAAGGTTATGGGTTCACTGGGGGTCCTGTGCCACATCTACTCAGCCTTAGTGCAGATCTTAGGGCTTGGCACATGGCACTAGATGGCTACGTGGCTCAGGAGGTGAGTTGGGAATGAATGTGACAGCACATAACAGGCACATTAAAAGGGGTGTACTACGATAGCTCTGCCACTAGCATGAGCAAGTTGGTAAATAAATTTGTTGTTTCCCAGCTTGCTTGGGTTGTTAAAGCTTGGTACTGTTACAGAAATGAATCGAGACCATGAGGACCTGACTGTTTGCCTAGGGTCTGATGCCAGACCGTTCTCTAAAACTGCTCAACTTGCTGTACTTTTTCCAGCCCAACCAGGCTAAAAAATACCTTTGGTCAAATCAGACAAATCACAAACAGGACCCCCATGGCATTTTCTTTGCTTTTTGTCCCATCTGTTGTTTGGTTCTGATCAGTATGTAAAGGCAAAGGCAACATATCTCATTTACTTAGTGTTCATAATAATAACATAAGGGCTTAGGGGTTTCTTTTCTGCCTCATTTCTGGAGTCTTTTTGCAGGTTGAAAGCAACTGGCACCCAGATGTACACCAGGAAAGTAGCAGACCTGTGGGAGCTGCACAGCGAATATGACATTGTTGTCAACTGCACAGGCATGGGAGCCCACCAGCTGGTGGGGGACAAGCAGCTGTTCCCTGTCAGGGGACAAGTACTGAAGGTTCATGCTCCGTGGGTGAAACACTTCATCCGGGATGGGGATGGCTTAACTTACATCTACCCAGGGATGCACAGGGTGACACTGGGGGGAACCAGGGAAAAGGGGAGCTGGAGTCTCTCCCCTGACCCTGGCACTACTAGAGACATCTTTGACAGATGCTGCTCCCTTGAGCCCTCACTGCAGGGAGCTCACGATATCGAGGTGAAGGTGGGCCTGAGGCCATCCAGGCAGTGTGTGAGAGTGCAGAGAGAGGTTTTGAGCCAAGGAGGAGTTAAGCTCCCAGTGGTTCACAACTATGGGCATGGGGCAGGTGGCTTTTCAGTGCACAGGGGCACAGCCAATGAGGCTGCTCACCTGGTGGGAGAGTGCATTTCTGCTCTGCAGGGCTCCTCATCAAGGGCCAAGCTTTGAATCCCAGAGGCTCCTTTTCCATTTACAACTAGTGCTGCATCTCCTAGTAGCAGCTTGGACTTTTACTCCATTACTGGATGGAAGGGAACTAAGTCAACCACTTGATGCTCAGTGGTATCTTCTGCCTCCTGGGAAAGGCATGATGTGTTGATCCAAGTATTAGTCCAGCTGATCATCTCCTCCATCTGACATTGTTTCTGCCCAGCATTTGTCCTAGCCTCTTGTGAAGGAGAAGATAAGATACATAAATACTCTTCACATAATAGGGATCAGATTGCTGTGGTATAATACAAATAACATCAATTTAGCATTTCTGCATCTTCATCTAAAGGGTATTTGATGCAGTAGGCTCAGATTCAGTAAAAATCAGTTATCTCCTCTTGTACCAAATCTAATCTAGAATTGCCCTTGCTTCTGCCATCTTGCTAACAAATTTTATCATTGTCTGTATGATTTAGAAGGAAAAGAAAACCCCACACAGTGCTGCATTACAGTGCTTCAGGTCAGCTGTTACAGAAAGCAGTGTTAGTTCACTCTCACACACAGTGACCAGGCAAGTGTGATTTTAAGAGCAGGTCTGTTATACTGATCACTGCATTTGCTCACATTGCACCTCAGGGAACTTAGTTTCTCCTAATATTGCTCCACATGAGCTACAGTTTTGTGCATCTTTTCTTACACTTGTTTGCAAATCTCTTTTTTTCCTTCAAGGCCCTCAGATTTTGCTCTCAGACACCAATGATTTTCCCCCAGCCCCTCCCCTCCTCCCCCACACAGCAACATTGATATGGCCTTTGTTCTACAGGAGAGGACCTTTCAGAGTGGGCTTGGGAATGCAACATCCCTTTTCTGCTTCACAACAATACTGTCTGCTTTCCTTACAATGTCTGATATTAATAAATTGGAGACAAACCAACAAGGATTATAACACCAGCATCAGTTTCATAGAAGAGCCATTTAAGACTAGATAAACACTCTAAAGAAAAATTTGTCTGTAACTGGACATGAGCAAGCTCCTCTGCTGTAAGAAAGCTGAGTCACCAGAGCCCAGACCCTCTCACTCCATGGCAGAGGCTCTGTTGGGCTTTACACTCCCATCAGCAGTTCAAGCCCTTTGATGTGTCTGAAGATAATCACTCCCCAAAATTGGATCTTACCGTCAAAGTACAGATCTGACTCTGAGTGATTAAACGACTCATTAAATCTTAAATGGCCCACTTGAGAGTGTTATCATCCTTTTTTGTCTAGCATTTTTGTCCATAGAGTTATAAAACCATTCAAAATCCTTCAATAATTTCAATTATTAAAATTAACTGATAAATAAAGTTCTAATAATGGAGCAAGGATCATTTTTGTAGTGTTTCCTTTCATAAGCAAGGGATTTTCTTTAATTTGGGATGGCCTGACAGGGCCAAGAAAGGCCACATTCAGCCATGGCTGCCAACTCCTGCTGTTCTCAGGGGGGATGAGGACAGTTACCATTTGCAAGGGACAGCTGTCAGAAGAAACATAACCAAATTAAATTATAGGTCAATAAGCGCCTGGGACCAGCCTAAGCCAGCCCTGCCTTCAGCAGCCTTGTACTCTTTTTCTAGGCTCTGAAGGCTAATTTTGCATTCCCCCCTTCTTCCCCCCCCCCCCCCCCCCCCCCATCTGTCCTTTCCAGTGGTATGAGAGGGCAGAGCTGCTGCTTTTGGCAGCAGTGTTGGCATAGGGCTTGTCAAAATGCAGGTTTGTCCTGAGCTAACACAGAACATAAAAATACACGGAAAAAGAACATAAGAATGGGCTCTTTTTTCTTAATCTTTATTTTAAGCTTAAAAATAGCAAACAGTGTAACTTATCCTGGAGCAAGAAACACTACTAATGCTAATAGGGTGATCGTAGCCCCCTAAGAAACCAAAGCTGTGCTCGTGCACGTCTTCTCTGCAGGGTGATGGGGTTTCTTCTAATCTACTTCTAAAAATTGTCTAGTTGATAAAGTGGCAGAATAGGTTCAGCTACAAAGCTCATCAGTCTGATGTCCTAGCTCTGCTCATGGCCAGCAGGGGGGACAGCCACTTCTGATCTAGGGTCTTCCTCACCTGAGGGGTAGCTTAGTGTTTCAGATGATTTATCTTCCACACAGTTGTTTACTTGCTTCTAAAAACATGTATGGTGCTTCTGTATTCCCCAACATCCTGTGAAAACAGTTTCTGTAAAGGGAGAAACTTCTTTGTCCAGGAGCAGAGCTTGTTGCCTTCATCTTTGTCTTGAACCTGAAAACATCATCTGATGCCCCTTTCCTGCATGCTATGAGAGGTAGTGACTCCATGCCCCATTCTCCATGGCCCTTTTTGAGTTCATAAAGTTCCACCATACTCCTTTTCAGACTTTTCTTTCCCACCTTGAAGGATCTTGGTTTACATAATACAGAATTGTCTCATTTTCACAAGCCCTGATCCTCGTGGGGACATATCTGTTGGGGGGGACAGCACAGTAAAGCATAAGCTATCCAGGAGGTTCCTTCTCCAGGTGATAGAGCAGCCAGCAAGGAGAGGTGCTGTGCTGGACCCTGCTCTTGCCAACGAGGAGGGGCTGGTGTCCCAAAGGAAGACATTTCTCAGGGGTCAGTATTGGAGCTGGTGCTGTTTAAAATCTTTGTCAGTGACATGGACAGTGGGACTGAGTGCACCCTCAGTGAGTTTGCCAGTGACACCAAGCTGAGGGGTGCAGTGGACACACTGGAGGGCAGGGATGTCATCCAGAGGGACCTTGGCAGGTTTGAGAGGTGGGACTGTGCAAGCCTTGTCAAGTTCAACAAGGCCAAGTGCAAGGTCCTGCACCTGGGTCAGGATGATCCCAAACAGAAATACAGGCTGGGTGGAGAATGGACTGAGAGCAGCCCTGAGGAGAAGGACCTGGGGGTGTTGGTTGAGGAGAGGCTCAACATGACCCAGCAATGTGCACTCGCAGCCCAGAAGGCCAACTGTGTCCTTGTCTGCGTTGAAGCAGCGTGACCAGCAGGTTAAGGGAGGTGATTCTGCCCCTCTGCTGTTGTGAGACCCCCACCTTGAGTACTGCATCCAGCCCTGGGGACCCCAACATAAGAAGAATGTGCACCTGCTGGAGTGAGTCCAGAGGAGGCCATGAAGATGGTCAGAGGGCTGGAGCACCTCTCCTATATACATAGCCTGAGAGAGCTGCGGTTGTTCAGCCTGGAGAGGAGACAGCCCTGGGGAGACCTTACAGCACCTTCCAATACCTAAAGGGGGCTTACAAGAGGGTTGGAGAGAGACTTTTTGCAAGGGCATGTAGTGATAGGAAAAGGAGGAATTGCTTTAAAATGAAAGAGGGTGAAATTAGATTAGAGATTCTTCACTATGAGGGTGGTGAGGCCCTGGCACAGGTTGTCTAGAGATTGTGGGTGCCTTATCCCTAGAAGCCTCTGAGGCCAGGTTAAATGGGGCTTTAAGCAATCTGGTCTAATAGAAGGTGTCCCTGCCCATGCCAGGAGGTGGAACTAGATGATCTTTAATGTCCCTTCCAACCCAAACTATTCTATGACTTTATGATCTCTCTTCCCTTCATAGTATATTAAAATGCTTTATAGTCATTAATAAGCATTTAAGTGGCAACCTAGCTCCAAGATACCTGTCCTGAGTGGTAGTAGCTGTTTCAGAGGCATTGCTGAGGCTGGAAAGTGAGGCAGTCTTTCTCCCAGGTCAGCCAGGTGTTTTTCTCTGCTGTTAGCTACACTGATTTTCATCTGCTGTTACTTTGAGCAAACTCATAAGATAGTTTTTGCAGCTCCTTGAGGCAGTTTGCGTTTTACTACCTTGAATAAACTGGTGCCACCAGCAGATCAGTCATTTGCCTGACTCATAGGTCTGTGGATGAATACTGGCCCCACCATGATTCCTCTAAGATGCACTTGGTTGCTTCTCTCCACTGTGAAGAATGGATGATTTATCCTTACCTCGTCTCTCTATCCTTTATGCAGTTGCTGACTCATGAGAGGGTCTTCCCTCTTGCCCCATGCCAGATTAGCTTCTTAATGGGTCCTTGGTGACAGATGTTATTAAAGGCTTTCCAGAAGCTGAGCAGATCATACTGAGCAGATTGCTCTCATCTGCAGCCTCACGGTTTCCTCTGAAGCTGTCAGAAGGTGGTGGAGCACAGCTTCATAGGTTCTCACTGCAAAACTTTGCCAATTCTCCCCTCAGTCTGTGTCTCTCCTTGCAACTATTCTGTTACTATGGCTTTTGCTGTTTGCCTGGCACAGGTGTCAGATTTGGTGGCTTGCATTTCTCTAGATCCCTTACAGCACTTAAAAGAAGACAGTATCGCATGCCATCCTCTTTTTTCTTCAGCTGTTTAAAGTAAAAGCTTATACGCTGGCTCTTACAGTGCAACAATTTCCATTAGCATTCCTTAAAAACCCACAAGTGAGTAGCATCTGCTTTTCATGAATTTGTTACTATCCCTTGCATCTACTTGTTCTAAAGCCTCATCTAATGACCCTTCAATCTGAGGCAGCTTCCCTGCATTATCCCTTTAACAAATGGTTCTGCTGTGGGAATTTCACTCAGCTTTTCTGCACTGAATGCAGGCACAAATAATCTGTTTAGCTGTTGTGTTAGGACGTGTCTTCTCTCAAACTCCTTTGCTATTCTGACTGCACACCCTAGTCACCTGCAGAACCCTCCAGCAGGCTCCCTGCTTCTGCTAGGATAGAGGAGGCTTTTGTCTAGTAGCAAGTTTTTTCCTCAAAATATTTTTTTAGTCTTCCTTTCTGTTTCTGCTTTTAATCTGACAGAGTTCATGTCCTTTTCCTTATTTGGAGGAGATCTATTTTCGTTCTTTCCCATGTAACTTTTATCATGCTGTTACAATGACTCAGTAATTATCATCCTTCTGAAATATGTCTGATATTTGAATACCCTTATATAAAAATTGAGGATTTTAAAGCTGTATCTTATTTTCACATTTATAGCAAATAGAAGCAAACATACATTCAGCCTGATTGCTCCATCTCCTGTGCCCCATTAAAAGGGGCTTTATTTGTCCGGGTTACGCTTTGCTTTTCCTCCTTATTTGTGGTTATAAAGAGGTCAAAATTGCACCTCTAATGAAATGCCTTCATGGTCCACTGCTCCTTTCTTCCTCCTCACTTCCTCCTCATTTCCCACAGTCTCTAGCTTGAAATTCCTTTTTAAATCTTACTCCTTCTCACAGAGGTTTTCTGCCTGGCTAAAGTCATGCCACACAAAGATTGAGCATTCTATTCAGAAACCTCATCTTTTTGTTCCAGAAGCTTTCAATTTGCCAAGAATAAGTCCTAATATTTTGGGAATAACCAAACATCCTTCCATTATGCTTCCCTAGGCATGGAAAATTTAAATAATCTAGAATATATCCTAGATTCATAGTGATGCTGCCCAGTGCCAGCTATACACCCGCCCACAAAGGGGAGTCACACTATTTCAGTGCCTTCAGGCCAGCTCAGTGACACTGACTGCTTCCAGGCAGCTGAAGCCTGAAGTTTGTTGAGATGAGTCCTGTCTTGTTTCTGCTACCCAGCCCCGGGTGTCAGTCTCCAGCAATATCTCATCAGCCATCCCTGAGTTTCTGCTCCTCACCCAAGACTCTCGCCAGTAGCTGAAGCAAAGATGTGGCCTCTGTTACCTCTCCAGCTCCAGCTGAAGCTGAGCTGGCAGCTGAGGAATTTTCAAAACTCCATTTTGATCTTAAATCTGTCTGTGCTGCCACATCAGCTCTGTAGTTTTAATCTGGAATCACAGAATAAGTGTCAGAGAAACACTCACACATGGGAGAGGATTAACAGTGGAAGGTTCATTAAACCTCCCTGACCTCCCCGTGCTGATGAAAGGTGTCCTTAAAGAAAGACTTAGCTGTCACCTGTGCAAAGCATTTTATCCCTGTGCTGTTCATTAAGCCCATGCGTGTCTGGACATAAGTTATCCAAACTTACATTGAGTATTTCCTTCCTATCCACACTTTCTGATCTACATTGAAGAGGCACCCCTGGCAGATGGCAACCAATCTGTCACACTCACATGGAACTTCAAAGGTGTAATAGTGGGATAGAAAGAGAACGGTTATATTTTGAGACATTTTTATCAATCCTTGTGATTCCAGACAGCAGATGGGATGTATGATGGATTTTAGAGCTTGGGCACAAAATAATAGCTTCCTGCAACAGGGAATTTTGTTGATTTCCTTCACAGAAACAGTGCCATAAAGTCATATTGTCTCGATAGACAGGCTTTTGGCTCTGTTTAAAACAAATTTGTGAGAAATACAGGAAAACTGGCCTTCACCATTCATTACCATTCTCTTGCAGTCGAGAACTATTTGAGATAAACTGCAAAATGGCTAGGAATAAATGTAACAATTAGAGATAACATCATGGCCTGGACCGAGATTTTCATTGTTTTCACAGCAATCAAGTGACTATTATTACGTTGTTAGCGGCTCCAGTTTATCCTGCTCTATTCTCTAGTTTCCACCAGAGGGCGATGTTGGATCAAGCAATTGTTGAAAAAAACCCGCAAACTCCATCTCAAAGAGCAAATGGGGTGATGCTTAATTCTGGAAATCTGGGTGCCTGTCGGGCTCCCATATACTTACAAGGCTTGGGGGACTTGGGTACTTCAATACAGCTTTAAAAATCGATCGTGGATTTATGGAGAACACTTTTAAAAAGTACAATAAAATGTGAAGGTAGCAGTGTACCAGAAGCTGTTGTTAACAAAAAAATAAGGAATTATTATAATAATAATAATCCTAGGCAAAGCTGCTGCTATGGCAACATGTCCCAGAGCTTTTACCCCACCAAAGGCTGGAGAGGAAACTACTGTCTTGGGTAGCCAAGTGTCCTCAGTTCCTCATGTTGTGGGTTCTTGGGGTCCCCCAGCTCCTCAAGCTGTGCCTGGGCCGGACATCCTGTGGGGCAGTTCCTGTGCGGCTGCAGCCTGGTCTATGTGTCCACTGGCTCCTGGCCAGGCTCCTGGTGAGCCCAGACACCACTCTGGGTGCTCAGCAATTAGAAACTACCACTGCTTCAAGATCTGAAGTGGACTGGTTACTTTCTGGGAATTTTCTCCTCATGTCTGTTTTTCTCAATGAAGAAGTAAAAATTACATATTTTGGAGAAAGAGTAGCAGACGTGAGTCAAAACCCAGCCTTACTAAGAAAGGGAGGGGCTAGGGAGAAAAGAAAGGGGGAAGAAACTTTTCTGAATGGTATTTCCAAAAGTAAAAGCAGTTTCAAGGGAATATATTTCCTGTGTTTTGCTTTCATCCTTTGAGACTGTCTCACACTGAGAGCAGCCAGCACTAGGGGAGTATTGCCCCACATCACTTTGCTCTGTTCCTGTTAATGTCCATTACCTACCACGAGGACAATATATTTTCCAGACAGTAAGAGGCATGTACCATGTGCATCACATGCTGTGCTCCCACCATTGTCGTATCTCCTGCCTTTTGATTCACCTTCTCCAAATCCCGGTCAACCAGCTGATATCTAAGCCTTACATCAGCCTTTCCTTCAATTTGTGAGCCAAACAGAGGAGGGGAGGTTTGTTTATTTTCTGTGTCATCAGAGAGTTAAGCAACTGAGCCGGCTGTTGGTGTTTCAGAAGCACCTATGTGTGAACCTTCAGTCATAATTTTGGCTAAAGTGAAGCTCTGAAAAGCAACCCTTCCCTGAGGGAACACACCAGAGCCATGGAGGGACCCTCGCTGTCACACAAATGAATGATTTAGGTTGCTTAAAGAATCACCATCAAATGTATTAGTGAAAACAAACTTTAATATGCATTTGCAAAAGTGAGGCAAAGTTTGATGACAAGGCTTACTCTACTACCTACTGCATGGATAATATATATAGAGGAAAACCAAATTAGCATCAATTTAGAGTGATTTATATGGGGGCCAGGGATGTAGAAAGGGGTAAGGAAGGAAAGATTAAGGGAGACTCTCTGGTGGGTCTTGAGATTAAGAGTGGGCTCCCTTGCTTTCCAAACTGCTTCTCAGAGAGGTTCCCACATATGGCTCGATCCAATCTTAGGCTCAGACATGGTCAATTGTTCATGTCTAAAGGATCTAGAAGCACTTAGATTAACCAAGGATCAACTCTAAACAGTGATAACAGTTATGGATTCAAGATAATAACACGTATACTATATTTGCTATTGGGTGTCCAAGTCAAGGCACACACGCAGATATGTGTATGCAAATGTACAAAGGTAATACACACAGAGGCATGGATATGTAAAGTATAAGTACACAGGTATATGTATTAAAACATTCCCCTCAAGAATCAGTGAAACATGTCTAATGCCTTTTTTGGCATTTCTTAATGAGGGCGAGGTGGGGTATTGAGGCTCGAGGAGTGGGATATCAGTCCAGGTTCTGTTGCCAGGTGACGCTTCTCTGAATTTCACAAACTTGAGAGTTTGGGCACTCTGAGAGGCATCCCACAGAGAGGGAAATACTGATGCAGCCCACTGCAGTCCAGAAGAGCTCAAAGGGTCTCTCTTAGGACCACTGTTTTTAGGGCTGTGAGATGGTTGTCTTAAGTCCTTGATATATTTTCATCCTGGCTGCAATCTGGGTTAGTTGTTACTGGAATTTTTGAAATTCCAGTGAGGATGGTACTGTCCCACTTGAGCTACATTTCAGATAAGGAACATTCCAAGGCTGTCAGGGGATGACTGATTATTCCCTCTGTCATCTCCCACCTACGTGAGGCAGCAGGAGTTCCTGGTACGGTCAGTACTGCCACCCACCTTAGCTTTCCAAGAGTTCCCAGTATGATCAAGAGATGCTTCCCCACCAAGCTCTTGTGGAAAGGCCTGAACAGGAGTGGGGGAGGGATGAACCAACACACTCACACTTGCTTTCCTCCTTGTCAAACAAGTGCATGGTTGGGCTTCAAGGAGATGAAGCCTCTCCTCTGAACAGACCTTGCAGCCTCGTGAGCCAAATGATTTCTTGGTCAGTGGGACAGCTGGTCTCCCTCCTTTGAGCATTTGAAGAATGGATTTGAGCTTCTCACATCCCATATTGCTGTGGCTACAAGAAGAACAATCCCACTTTTAGGTGCACTTCCAGTGAAAAAGCTCAAAGGATATTTTTGAAATAAAGGAGCTGAGGCAGCTGAACTACAGGGAAAGACTCCAATAAACAACCCACATCTCTACAGAGGTAAAGACCCTGAGAAGCGCTGGCTACCCTGCTTCTGAAAATTCCTCTGTAAGCCTGGCTGGGCACCCTTTTTCTCTGTGGTGAGTGTATCTGCACAGTGTCAGCACTCCAGGAATAATCATAGGACAAATTGACATAGAGATTTTCAGCAGGATAATTGCCTCAAACAGAAGCTTTTTCTGGCATTTAATGGGCCTCTTAAGTGAACGGCAATAAACTCTATGTGAACAGATGTTTTCCCTCTTTTTCGTCCTTTTGCATCTCATCCATAATTATGCACTAAAATGTTCTTGTCTGGGTTGCTGAGAGCAATCTTGTTGCTGTTTGCCTTTGTAGTGTAAGACTGAGCACTTCAGCACAAAGATTGAATAAAAAGCCCTGGATTCCTAAGGGCTCTCGTCACTATACATCAGTGATCATCTTCTTTCCTTTGCGTTAAGTCTGAGGGAGGAGTGAGAAGTTAAGGGGAAAATTTGCCTCTTTTAGCTGCTGCTCTGCATGTCCCAGTGTTGGGGTGTCCTCCTGCAGGTGTTGGTGCCCTGCGCTCCAGCTGCAAGCTTCTTTTGTTTGCCTGGCTTCTGGCATTGACCCAGCTACTGCTCAGGAGAAGCCACAGCTTCACCTTTGCCTTGCAGGGGAGGTAAGTGTCCTCTGAGACGCTCCTCCCCACTCTGTGCTGACTGGACCATGGGGAGATGGCAGAGCAGGCTTTCCTCTGTAGCTGCTGGCTCTGCCTCCAGCCTTGCCAACAGGAGAGAAGCAGGCACAAAGCAAGCTCTGCAAAAAAGCCCTTATGCTTTCAGAAACATGTACTTCGTCTCCTGACAGAGTACAGAGAAATGACCTTGTTCCTGAGGAAATTCAATACATTCTGCTGAAGGGATCTCCTCCTAACAAGGAGCCTGTGAGCAAGCCAGGAGCTGGGGCACAGCCACAAGCATTAGCCCGGCCGAGTGTTCCTCACCAGAAGCCATGCCGGTAGAGGTGCCTGCATTGTCACAAACCCGCTCTGTCCTTCCCAGTGCATCTTCGAAACATCCGACTGGCCTTTGCTTCCCACATCCCCAGCTGAGGATGGAGGCAGACATGCTGCAGGGAGGCACATGCCAAAAGGATGAGCCCTGTGGTAGCACCTAACCTACATACAAACTCTTGGCTAAGGAGGTTATCCCACTTCGGATCAGTACTGGTGTCTCTGCATCATTGATGCTGCTCCACATGACATTGAGGGCAAACTGCTTGGAAAAGAGCCTGCGGGAAGAACACTGAGTTTTATCCTCACCGTCTGCTCCTAGACAGGCTGCTCAGCTGCAGGGGAGCTGTGGTATCTTTTCTGCTGAGGGCAGACCATTTCTCTCCTCCTTGTTATGATTGTAACTAAGACTTTAAAATGCAACCAGATGGTGGAGAGGATTGGCTGACCACATGGTAATTGTTTAAAAAACCAACCTTTTTGTTTCAGATAAAGACTGAATTTAGTGTCCTGAAAAAATGAGATGCTTTTCAGACACATGGATGAGACTTCTATTAAAGGTGGTTACATATTATTAAATTGGCCTGCATACTCCAGAACAGTTTGGAAAGCCTCCTGTCCTAGAAAAGCTGTTTTTCACCCATCAGGTCTCAAGGATGCTGCCAGCCACTCCCAGCTTTTATTGTTTCCTATTGCCTTTAATGATGCATAAATTGTACAGACACACGCTAGTATATCAAACAACATTGAAAGACAGACCACAGAAGAAATGCACAGTACATTAATTGTGGGTCTTAATTTGTTTGTGAATCCTCTACGTGAAACATTTTGCTCCTGTTCTTCTCCCTATCAGCCCCAGTGCTTCAGCTTGCACCTTATCCCCCCTTGGAGACCCCTTTTCCCTGAATGCTTGCAGATGAAGGAAGGTGTCTCTCAGTGACATCTGCTCGATTGTTCCAGAGCCATTGTCATCCCCTATATAAGTACTTCGGCATTTGTACTGTTCTATGTAAGCCCATTAAAAACATGCAATAAAAAGGCTTATGTAATTTCTTAAAGCCATCATTCCTACTCCACTTGCAGTGTTTTGTCAAATTCTGACAATTATAGATTAATCCCTATGCCAAATTACATTTTTTAATGAAAGATATTCATCCTTGAGCTTAGAAGTGTAAAAATGTAAGTAAAATTTATTTCACCCAAAAAAAGGCAGAGAGCTGAAGCCAGAATAACACTAAGGTAATCTTTAAAATCTACAGAAAATAGGATTTTTAAAAGAAATCCAGGGTAATTTTAAGCAAAGATGGGCATCTGCCTGAGGTTACAGTATAGATACAGGGGAAATACAGATGATGAACTGATATCACAAATATCTTTGTGCAACAGTATGTGAACTGCATGTGAGCCATCACTACTTAATTCCTGTAAACTGGAATGTCTTTTTTTTACAATGGCAATACATTTTCAATTTTTATACTAATATCTCTTCAATAAAATTTCCAGCCCTTTTTTTTAAAAAAGCAGGCAGAATTTTGCTTGTTCAGAATGATTGGACAATTTAGTAAAAGGCAGACTGTAAAAGCACTGTTATTCCACTCCAGGAGTGAAACACAGCTTCTGGAGGCAATAGTTGTATTTGTAGATACCACAAGGCTTAGGGTTAAATAAATAAAGTTAAGGCCCAAGGGTAGGAGAGAGCTGCAGAGCATCTTCTCCTGGAGGGCCGTCTCATTCTTCTTCTCCTTCCTGCAGTGAATGTGTGTGCACAGGTACAGGTATGTGTGAGTGCAAACATACAGGAGTGTGACTCAGAGGTAAACCTTGAGCTATAATCCCCTCTCCAGGCCAATAATTATCAGCTGTCTCTTTCATCAAATTTGGAGCATGTGGCAAGGCCGTGGTGCTTGACTCCCTCTGTAGCTGGAGGGAAAAGACAGCTTCTGCCCATGCCTCGTGCTGTGCTGCTGAACAGCAAGATCAATCTTGTGTAAAGCTGCCTAAATGGCCCAAGAGCTTGAGGAGAGCTAATGGGAGACTGCATGAACATATATTTTTTAGTTGTTATCTTCAAACTTACCAGTGGTGAGCTGAGAAGCAGTTTTAATGATTCACACAGCTGAGCTTTTGCCTTGACAGCTGTTCAGACACGAACTTCTCAGCAGCTGTAAGTGGGTAATAGACCAATACGGCCAATTTACTTCTCTGTTGCTAACATTTAAAAGATAACACAAAGGATTCTTTAATAGTTTTCAGTGGAATTTAAGGCATGGGAAGGAGTAAGGGCTGTACCTACCTGGCAGAGCTGTGTGCAGGCTCCATGGAGGTCTGTCACTTTGGTGCATAAAGAAATACTTCCAGGATTTTGAGCTGCAATTTTAGGAAACAGAACTGAAACCAGGCTTGCACAAAAGCTATCACCAAGAAGTCACCCAGGGAGCTACAAACTTTTAATTCCATGTTCCTCAGGGCTGTGGCAGAGCTTTCACACATAAATGTGCAAGGCAATAAACCAGGCCTGGACCAAAGCTCTGACTGCTGCAGACTCGGGATCTGAGGCACACACATCTTCTGCGGTAAGGACACACCATGCTTCTCTTCTGCAGCCACTTTTAAAATGACCTTGTGAAAGTTTCTACACAAAACATCTCCGTTTTCAAGTGCACAGAAAAACGTCACTCCAATTTTCGAAGCATTAATCAGGAGTGTAAGAGGAAAGAGAGGGGAAAAAACTCTTCCTTTGCTCTGTCCTGTAGATTTTGGCAAGTGGCTCATACAAATCCAGAGCACAGTCAAAAAGAGCATTCTTATTGATTTACTCATTTTATAGGAGGAATGTCTGACTTGTATTAACAGCCCTTGGAGAATCCTAGGGAATCCTAGTGGCGTTTTTCCTGCCTGGGGTTTAATTTTGTACAGGGATTGGGGCAGACATTTTAACTAACCAGAAGATAAACAGAAGCCCTGACAGTGGGTGGAGGCAGAAGATGAATGGGGTAGGCAAGGTGTTTGAACTGAAAATGGCCATAAGAGAGAGAAACATTAAATAACTGCTGCAAAGGAGAGATTTCACTACCAGCAATATCCCAGGCAAGAGGTAATTTGTAAGCAGCAAAGATAGCACTGAAGCAATGAAAATTCATTCTAGAGGTTTAGCACTGTGCTCTTACTACAGACAAATTTGTAAATGAGAGAGGAGTTTTAACAGTTTATAGACTTTTCCTGGAGAAACTAAGGGAGCTGTAGCTCTGTGGCACCAATATAAAAAGTAGATGCCATAAGACCGATGTCTGATTTTGGTTATCAGGGCACGAAGCTCACTGTTCTCAGTAGAAATTGCATCCTCACATTCAGAGTCACTGTTGCAGTTACTCCTTGCATTTCATGGTGGCAGTTTGTGCTCAGCTGGATCCAGCTTGATGGATGTTCCTCTAACACCATCCATCTTGCTTTAGGAGAGCAAGGAAGGGAGGTTATTTGCTGCCTGACTCAAAGAGCGAGCATGTTTTGTGAAAGATGTGAAACTTTGCAGAAGCTGTATTTCCCAGCAATCACCTCAAAAAGGCTCATCATCCATGTGGACTGGAGCTTCATGCATTGCGCTACAATTTCAATTTGCTCTTCTTCTCAACAGGCTTTGCTCACACACATATATTTGCAGCCAGTTCCTGGGGGAGGAATTGATTTATAATACACTTGTAAAAATGGAGAAGTGAGATTGTTTAAGGGACTATCTTAATTCTCACTGATTCTCATGCTAATCCTAGTAAGATTTCTCATTGTCCTTGAGATTCCCTGAGATCATTCTCTATCAGTGTTCTCTTATTCTCTATCTTTAGAAATCCTCTGTTGTGTTTTTAACAGGCAGATTTACATTCATAAGAAATTGCAGGGTAGGGGGTGGGGAGGAAGCAAGAGAAATTCAATTGTTTGTTAAAACACAAAAGGAAAACACTGAGTTAAATTAGTGAACTGTTCTTTATCAAGACCACTCCTGGCATGTCCACAAATTGGGGCTTATCAGCTTTCTAAGGAAGGGAATATTTTGTACAAGGTCAGCACTTACAGCTCAACGATGACAAGAAGAGTGGCTGGATTCAAGTATTTGAGCTTTTTGCTGAAACTACACACTAAGAGAAGAACAACAAATGAACCTCTGATGCTAAAACCAAGAAAGACCTTGTGGTTTCTATTCTGCTCAGGTAGACCTCTTTTATCTGAGTATGCATTGTTCAAGCTTTTAGGAAAGCTTTGATTTCTCAAGGATTAAACTTCAAGAGAGAATTTTAAAATGTATTTCTGCGCTTTATACTTTTGGAGTCAACCTGTCTTCAAGATTTTTTCCATAACCATACACACACAAACTTATATTTTAATAAGACCTTCACATACCATTAATTATTGCCTAGGTGCTGAGAGCTTAAAACAACATTTGTGCTAAGAATTTTGTGAAATAATACCCCTGCATTTAATGTTTTTGATGTATGTCTAAAACCTCTCTTCCCTGAGCAGCAGCATTACTTCTGTCCTCCATATGAAAGTTGCCATTTCACACAGAGGAGCAAAGTGATGCACAGGCAGCCCCGTGGCAGCCCAAGTGACCTTCTGCAGATGAACTCCAGGTGATGCTCGCAGATGGAGCCAGGTACCTGTCTCTTAAGTTACTGTCAGTCGTGATTGGTGCAGTTACACTCTCCCTTTGCCCTCATAAATGTGTTCCTTCATTACACGAGCACCAAGGCTTGTCTGATCCATTCATGAGCCACCAAGGTGGGGTGGAAACAGGAAAAGTGTGTGGTTGTCAGAAAGATCCACGTCCAGAGCCAACTTGCTTCCCCATGGCAAACACCTGAGGCTGTCCCATGTTGTCTCTAAGCTGATCAAAAAATAGGATGGTACCAACAAAGGTGCCCAGGTCTATTAGGAAACTGCTCTAGATAGTGGTTTTTTGAGTTACTTTTCATCTCTGTCAGGCCCTAGTTTGACTTATTTTATGACAAAGGAGCCACCCTGCTGCTACAGGAATGGCAGGTAGGACTGACACACTCTTCTGAGAGGAGTATACTTTTAGGGTGTTTTAAAACAACCATGGAATTGCGTTAACCTAATTCAGGACAGTTTACCTAAAAAAAAGAGAACAGCCATGTTCAAATGGCTGGAATCATGCACCTCACCTGCCAGTGCATCTGTGCTTAGAGCCACACTGAAATCCCACTTCTCCAGACAGATCATTGCTCCCTCCCTTATCTTCCTACATGCAGCACTTCCATCCTGCTTCCATTGTGCTGCTGGCACGCTCCACTTCTGCCAGTGCTCCTCTCTGACCTGCTCCCCCAGCAGCAGCCAGCTCTGGCTCTGCTCCAGGCTGTGAAGAGACAGGAGAGGTCAGAGAGAAGTAGTGCAGCCTGCTGCTGAGGAGAGGACACCAGAAGGATCTTGGTGCAGTAAGTCTCTCCCTTGCCAGCAGATGAGACAGGGATGCTGGAAGCGCAGTACTGCTCACAGGAGACAAGGGTCACACCCCCTCTTCCCTAGTTGGCAAAGAAACAGGGAGTAGTCATGCATCCATGTCCTGCATATCCCATCTGGGAACGTATTTATTACTCACTGAGCTGCAAATTAGTTACCATCACCCCTGTCCCTGTTCCCACAGAGCTTGCCTCCTGTCATTGACCCTGCTCACCACCTGCGCTCCTGCTTCAGAAAATCCTGCCAACCACCTCTCCCTGCTCATGCCTTAGCCATGGGTTGGTGTTGTGGTTTAGGACCAAAGCCCAACTGGGCACTTGATAGTTCTTCACAGTGTGTCCCCATTGCAAAACAAATGCGGGGCCTCGTGTGCTCCCACTGAGATGAGCAGGACACCTGTCCCCTGCACTGCCTCTCAGCTCGTGCAGATCCATTCCTTCACATGTGAAACCAAGGATGTGTCATGAAAAGCAGCAGGATTGTGTGCCTACCCAGGAGAGAGACTAGGAGGCAAAGCACAGACTTAAAAGAGTCACTCATAAGCACAAGGTGTTGCAGCCAAATTAGGGCACCACAACTGATGTTTCACACAGGCTTCTCACACCCTTCAAATGTTCAGGTCCAGCATGATTTAACTGGTCACTAACAGCCACATCACTGGTTAGTAATCATAGTAAAAATTTCCAAAGCAGGTCTATTTTTGCAGCATCTTTGCTGCTTATCTATTGATCCAGATGTCCCTGGAGTCAACCTTGCTAGAGTTACTTATCTGTACTGCCAGACAATACTGGGGAGGGTTTTCAAAGATGTGTCAGAGGAGCTAGGATGCTGGTGTTATCTTGGCTGCCCAAAATACTTTATCCTCCACAGGCAGCTCTAACCTTACAAGAAACAAAGTCCTTACTTCCAGGGCCAGGCTGTCCTTTTGGTTGACTTCAACACGAACAATCCGCAAGTCTCCAGTAAACTTTCACTACCTCGTGGTGTCACAGTGTATAATGTGAACTACTCCGTACATTAACAAGTTAGTACACTTCCATGCTGTAGAGACGGGCTGATACGATAGTTAGGACGGGGTGTTGAGTGCTCTCTCAGGCCCGCTGACACTCACCTGTGGCTGCACAGCCGGCCCCACGTTCGCACCGGGCACTGCCCCCGCCGAGGCGCGGAGCACCCCTCGGGCCGCCTGCGGCCGAGCACCGCTACGTCCCGCAGCCCCCGCCGGGCCGGGACAGGGGCATCCCGGCCCCTCCCCGGCCGGCCCCGCTCGGGGCGGGGACTCCTAAGTTTCGACGGCGGCGGCCGCGGGGCCCGGCCCGCCGGCGGCATGAGCCCTGCGGCGGGGCGGGGGGGCGGCAGCACCGGGCAGGGCAGCCCCCGACGCCATGCCCAAGGAGCGGCCGCTCTGGCGGGGCGCCGCTTTCCGCCTCTGCCTTCTCTCCGCCGCGCTCTTCCTCTGCCTGCAGCTGGGCATGAGGCGAACCTGGTGTCCGGAGGAGAAGTCCCGGGACTCGGCGGCGGCGCGGGCGCCCGCCCCGTCCCGCGGCGCGGAGCAGCGCCCGGGCGCGGCGGCGGCGGGGGGCGGCCGTCGGAGGGTCACCTACGTGCGGAGCGGGCGGCGGGGCAGCGCCGCGCCCGCCTGCTGCGCCCCGCAGCCCCCGGGCGGCCGCCGCAGGAAGGTAGGGCGGGCTCGGAGGGAGCGGCCGCCGTGTCGCGACAGGCGACCCCGGCTCCCTGCGAAGGGCTGAGCGTGAGCGGGCACCCGGGGCGGAGATGGGGCTGGTACCTGAGAAGAGGCGGCCGGGTGTGCGCTGGTGAAGCGAGGTGGTGTGGTGTCATGACGACTTCTTGGGAAGTGGTCGAGCGACTTTTTGAGCAGTGCTGCTCCGCTGCAGGGAAGGGCGAATGTGCTGGAGCGGGGCTGGGCAAGGTGAGAGCTCGGTCTGAGAAGGTGGCAGTAAGCCCGAGTCACCAGGTGGGCTCCGCAGGCTGATGCATCCCCAACAGGATCAAACTTGGGCAAAGACCATGGCCTTTGGCGTTCTTGGCATCTGAGTGCCATTTCATTCTCAAAAGGCTATCAAGAAATGGTCCTAAGACCTGGTCTGCGTGAGAATTAGTGAGTTAGTGAATGAGCTGGTAAATGAACCTGTAACTAGGTTCCTATGTGACAATGACTGTAAAGCCTTTTGGGGAAGTGAGGACCATCATTAGGATCTGGAGTTCAGCAGGAGTGAGGAGTGCCAGTGCTATCTTTACCCCGCAGTCAGCTGCGTGTGTGGCCAGTAGTGGGATGTCGCCTTCTTCAATGATCTCCATGTTGTCCTTGGTTTTGGCAGATGCCACGCTCTCAGGAACCGCTTAGAGGTTCAAATATTTATTTTGCAGAGTTTTCTTTGCAGTCTTTCAGGGGGGGAAGAGCCAGCTTTGAGGGCAGTGAAGGAGTAGTTTGTCGTGGGTTTCTCAGTAGTTTTGGGGTCCTGCTGTCAGGGTGCAGTAGTGATGGTCTGTGCGGGTTCTTAAAGAAGCTGGAATGATCATGAGGAGGAGCACATGGGATTTTGCTAGAAATGAGACCACCTTCCTGGTCAAAGTAAATAACTGTTTCTGATCTTTGCCTCAACAAGAATAAAACCAGTTTTCTGCAGAATGGCTAAAGCTTGTCCTTACTCCCTTGATGAAAAGACTACTTGCTAACGTCCAAACCACCATCTGACCAGATGTTCTGTGATTGTGGGGTCTCAACTGCAAATCTGCTTTCTTCTCTTTGCCTGTTCCCCCCCAGTAATTAATTTTCTATTTCATGAGGAGATGACAATGAACTCATGTATAAATTGACTTCTAGGTTCAGCTCATCTGGGAAACCGATGGAAAAAAACTGCTACTTTCTGCCTCTGGGTTCCTGAAAGGTTTAGAAGAAATGACATAATCCCTTGCTTCCTTCACCACTGTGGCAGTGATGAGGAACAACATTGCCCCATATTTGTTCAGAATAATGACTGTGTGATGTTCTGTTGTGCTGTGGTATTGATACCACATTGAGGTACCTAGGTCTTGCAGTGTCAGTTTTTGTGATTTTTGTTGTCAATGCTCTGCTACTTGGCATTATCCTAAACCCCAGCTTTTAAATTATTCTAATTATTGAAGAATTTCAGCATTAATAGGGAAAAAAGCTATAATCCTGTGGATTCAAAGAGTTTCTTGAAAATATGCTAAGAATGGTGTCAAAAAACAAGAGGCAAAAGTAATGCACATCCTAATTTAGTTAATGATTTTTGAGGCAATCCTAGTGGGGAAGCAGAGGAGAGGCTGCTCATTTTACCTGAGAACTGGCAGCACCTTGCAGTGTTGGAGAGCTTGAGGCTCTGGAAAGCCCAAGTGTGTTTTGGTGCATCTCCAGGTGACGTGTGTGAAAGAAACATCACTGCTCTGGTTTGTGGTGCTGGCCATGTTGCTGCTGAGGTCTCATTTGAATCCCTCAGTTAAGTCAAGGGAAAAATATTAGTATATATAATAGAGGGTGGAGTTGTTGCCAGGTTAGGTTTGAGACCATGAAGTGCCTTCTGTGTTCAGCTATTTGACTTGAATATGTTGCTTCAGGCTAAGAAAAATCTGCTTAAAGATAGGGTTTTGGGGATAACAGGACTGAACTTCCAGGGATTTCTGGTCTTGAAATAGAGCTCTTAAATAAAAATATAGGGGGAAAAGTAATGGTAAAATAAAGTGAAAGTGGTCTGAGGTCTGTCATTTTTTCATGAGAAGAAGCACAATAGCTAAAATAAAATTTAATGGGTGATTTTTTTTTTTTTTTTTTTTTTTTTTTTTAGTATCAGGAAACATGGTATTTCACATCAGACTATTGTAAGACAAGATAGGAGCATTTACCAAAAACGTCTGCTTAAATTGGTGGTCTGTGGCTTCTACTAGCAGCTCTGGAGAAAGGCATCAGGGTGCAAGTGCTGTCAGTGTGCTGTGCTGCTGTGTGTAGATGCTGCCTGGAGGAGAGGGACAGGCTCCTTGCACAAATCTGTGCTATATCGGGGTGGGATTGCTTTTTGCTGTGTCTTTTATGTGTTTTCAATGTCTTCTGTCTGCCTGTAAACTACTGTCAGTCCATTTCTAAAGCCTGCAGAGGCTTTCAGGTATGGGAGTTTTTTCTCTCCTGGTGTTTATAGGGATGGTGTTGGACAATGTTGGGATGTGTGAGCCAGCAGGATGGCAGCAAGGAAAAATCAGCGAGGCCAGACTTTGCTCTGTTTGCCTCTAGTTATATACTGTTTGCCTAGTGCCTCTAGGTTATAACTCTGCCCACACTTACATCACTGAATTAATGCAGAAGACTGATGAACAGAGTGTTTCCATAGATGAAGTTGAATATCCTACTTTGTAGCTGTATAAAAAAATAAATTGCAAAAGCACACAAGGGAATTATTTGGTGCCTACTTTGAATCAACTTTAAAGTTTCCTGAAGCAGGGTTGTGTTATTTATTTCCCAAGCACAACTGCAGTCAAGCAACCAACACCACCAAAAGGGGAAAAAAAAAGACACAGACAGGATGGGAAAGATGGAGACTTGTCCATAAATGGCCCCTAAGTCTGCAGAAAACTGCCTGTGCTTTTCCTGACCACTGGTGAGGCTCTGTCAGCAGAGACCATGACTGTGCAGCCAATGGGAGCGTTTGACCACCGAGGTTCCAAGTGTCTGTGCCTAAGGATGCATACATAAAAAATGTTAACTGAAAGCAGCAGGGACTAAAGTAATTTAGCTATGTGACATCTCTGGGAGCTGCTGGAGCTGCCTGTTGTGGTGCTTCAGAGAGCTGTGCTGTTCCCAGCTGTTTTGCTCCTGGTTGAGCCTATGAAAGAGCAGATGCTGCTGCTCTTGCTGACGAATAACAAGCAAGATTTGACACTGACACGATATGATGGTTATCTGAAGAATGGGAAGAGTTTTGTTGTGCTGCAAGTGTAAAGCAAATGCAAGTTCATAATCCCACTTATATTTGGTGGAGCACTTAAAGCTGCATTGTTGCTAATAAAATTATGTTTATAAAGTGTGATTCTAAGCTCTGGTTGTGTTAAGCACTGACCTGGTAACACATGAAGCAGATAAAAACTCCAGCTACATGGAAACACACAGATTTTGCCCAGTGTACCTGCTCCTGCAATAGATATTAGCAGGGTGTGCACCCACAGAGCGTTGCGGACATGTGAGGTGTGTTTTAAAAGGTTATTCCAGGGTGCCATGGCAAAAGAAAAAAAATACTGCACTTGGAATTTGAAATAACAGCAAATTCTTGTCACAATAATTGCAATAACAAGGTTATGTTGGCTCTTGTGCACTGAATTTGGGAGGAGCCCTCTTCAGGAGTCTGGTTGAGAAAAGCTGGAATTTCTTGCCTTCTGGGCAGATTTATTTCCATGGAGGTGGGGAGTGTGGTATGCTGCCAAAGTTAACCTGATGTTATTTTGGATGCTCTTTCATGTCGTACCTAGGAATATAGAAGTATTTACCTTCAGTGATTAAAAGCAAAGAGTAAGATCTTGCTGCTGGGCCCATTTGTACTTTGCCTGGGATTATAACATCTTTTGTAACATGATGTATTATTGCCTAAAACCAAAAACTCTTTTGAGATTGTATGTTTTCAGGTGTTACTTACACTTGTATAAATTTGTCTTTTGGTTCATTATAAATGCAGACTAATTGTCTTTTGCTGTTTCTTGTTGGATTGAAGGTTTTGGTTTTCTTTAAATAGGAACTATTTCCAAGAGGTTACTGCTTCTCTGCAGTGATGACTGATAAGAGTCTCATCTTTAATTGTCTGCAAATTATTTTGGAGTTACAGCCTTGAAATTATGTGGAATAATTGTTTGGAATTTAGTAATACAGCAGGCTCATAATAACCTCATTTGATTTAGCATTACACTAGTGCTAAGATTTTACTTAAATTTACATTTGGGTTTTAACTTTGGAATGACAATGCCGTTTATATTTGTCAGTGCTTGTAAGTGTAGGGCTTATGCCAAGAGTCCTTTTTAATTCTTCTAGAAATCTGGTTAGAAAAATGTATCAGATGTTTTCATTGCCTAATTGCATCGTAGTGTTTTCAAGCTGGCTTCACATCTTTAAAAATATGGTGAGTTTTGAGTACTGCTTTTATAGGAAGTTACTCTGCCTCTTCATGAGGAAGAGCCAAAATTCTTGGAGGGAACTTGGTTATTCTGAAGTTAAATCGATCCGTCTGTCTTTCTGAAGTTAAATTTATCCATCTGTCTTTCCACATCCCGTGGTGTAATTGCTTGTCTGTTTTGGATCGAGACTTAACTTTTATAAGTTTATTCATTCTGTGTGCCTGGAGCAATGTTTTAAGATTACACCAGAGTTTGACAGGACAGGGCTTTGGGAGCTGTGTAGGGGGTCCCATCAGGCTGTGTTTGCAGGGGCGGATTTGCCCTGGCTGAGCCAAACCAAAGGAGCCACATGGGTTAAAGCGGCCTCTTGGATCTCCAAAGATTATTCCGGTTTCTCCACCTGTGTCCCAGGCGTGACGAGCTTTACAGCGCTCATTGCTGTTCCCTAAGTGCTGTGTTGAGGTGTGAATAACAGCCTGGCTTTGAGGGTTGCGAGTGGCACGTGGGATGCTGCTGCAGAGGAGTGCAAAGCTGAAGAGCTGGATATTGGTTATTCCTTGGAGTGTGTTAACTCTGGGCGCCTCCTTTAATAACAGGTAGACAAACTGGAGAGAGTCTCATTCAGAGGAAAAAGGTGCTAAGAGATGCAGGAAGGCAAGCCTGCAGGCAAAGCCTGAAGTACTGGTACTTGTTTTGAATGGGGAAAAGTAGGTTTTGAGGGAATGTGCCAAGACTCTCCAAATTAAAAAAAAAAAAAAGTTTTTTTAAGGACATAATGACCGATTGTTCCCTAGGTCCACTGGAAGTAGGACAAAAAGTAACTGGCTTTATTTTCAGGCAAGATATTAGGAAAATCTTTTAACTCTGCAGTTGGTAAGGAATGGAAAGACTCTATAGAAAAATGTGAACTGTGGGTATCCACACAGGGAAGGTCTAGGTATGTTTTTCATTGTGCTTCCGGGCAACCTCCCGAGGTCCCTCTGGCTACATTTACCTGCTTTGCAATTAGAGAAGCAGTCTGGCAGATACAATGTAATTAGCCAAACTGGAATTTAGCCTGAACAATGATCTAACATCCATGGGATAAGGAGAGGTAATGGGGTGTTCTAAGACTATAATAAGCAATATTTGCCATGGCTTAATACCTCCCTAGAGAGACCAGACCCCACCATAATTGTTCTGTGTGATGACTTAGTGGACCCCAGAGTAGGGGCCAATAGTTGACAACTTTTTTCCCCTCCAGCACTTGGAGGTCTCTTAGCAAATATAAACTGACCCAAAGTTGCTTATCTGGTAAGATTAACTCAATATAGGAGTTTATGGCTTCAATATGTTAGTACCTGGGGAACAGCCTTGGTCTGATTTTGCTCAAATATTCAGGCTAATAGCACAGACTGAGTGAGGTTATTGTCCTTGGAAGAAAAGAATAAACTTTTATTGAAAGCAGTTTTCATCAGCTGATAACCGAATCTGGGGAGCATCAGCCAGCTCTGCCTGTAAACAGTTGCAGCTGAGGTATCAGAAAGTACCCAAACACAAGAATCCTTCTCCAAGTAGTCAAGGAATAGCAATACTGGGCTTTCATTGTATTTTAACTGCAGATGAAATGCATTTATAGTATACCATAAAGAGGAGATGGTAATGTTTTTTCTGACAATGATGTCACTTGCAAACTTGTGAGGTAAATGACCACTAAGAATAACCTTGATTCTTACATACTTTTTATTACCTGAAATAGTTCTTCCTTTGTGAATTTTTGAGAAGCAGATGGGTAATATTATTCTTCAGAAAGTCATTACAGCATTATGAGACTTTATATCCAATACCATAGATTTCTTTCAAAATCTTTCAAATACCTGCTCATGGCTTTCTTTTGGCATATAAAGACAAGAGAAGTTCTTCTAAGTAGCTGTGGCATGGGAAAAAAAAAAAAAAAAAAGGGTGTTTAAGCATTCTTAAGGGACCCAAGGATCGAGGTGATAATTTATTCTGCAGATGCCTTGCTCTGTGGTGGCCATTACAGTTGTGCCATTGTTTCCTTGAACCCAGAGAGACAGTTCACAGGCCTTGTACAAAATGTGAATCTTTTATGACTGCAGTAGCAGGTTGGAAAAAAAACCATTCCTGTTTTCTGTTTTCAGCTCAAACTGTTTCATGGGGCTGCTCTGGGGGCCAAGTGACCTGAACTGCCCAGTAGCAGTGGCACAGTTAGTGCCAAAAATGGTCTTTTGTCACATTTCATGTTTTGAAATAAGAAGTGAGGACAGTTTTGAGGAGACACAGCTTTCCTTGCTCAAGCAGCAAGGAAGGTGGCCAATATTTCTATGTTCTTTTCTAAAATTTCCTTCTGTGGAGACAGAAGTGTCCAGAAAGAGAGATTTGAACAGGTAAAAATTCTCCTTGATAGCCCTAGGGTTTTGACTTTACATTGCCAACCTTTATCTGCCTTCTTATGAGACAAGTGTTTAACTTCATTGCTAGTAAGGTTTTCATCCCAGTTAGTCCAGTCAGTTCACATCAACATTTACTCAGCCAGCCAGGCAGCTAACAGAGACGTGTCTGCTTGGGGGCTGCATGGTAGGTGCCAGCATGCCAGATATCTCTCTCTTGCCACTTTTACTGAGCTATGGCCACGGTTCAGACTGAGGTGCAGCTGGGGGATCTTTGGTGTGAGCCCAGAGCAGAACTCTAGTGGCCCCTGACAAGGGGTGCAGAACTGAAATCCTGCGGTGAGGAACAAAACCCTCTCACAGCTGCCTTGCAGACTCGTGCAGACAGCGTGACGAGTGCATCATCACTTCTTACAAAACAGATGTAGAATTTGGAGATTTAGATAGCATTAGGGAGGGACCTCCAGCCTTTGCTCAAGCAGTCTGGTTTGGTTGTCAGGCTGTCCTCCAGCCTGGCAGTGATGGCTGCCACTCGTGGCACAGATTAGATAAAAGATTTGACATGTAAGTGAGAAAGTCTGTGTGAACCACCACTAATCTTTGATGGCATCTGCAGCACAGCCCACTCTTATCACTTGTTCTAATATTAACCTTGAGCTGAGTTTGTCTTGGATGGCTGTTCAATGCTCCAGATCTGTGTGCAGTGGACATGAGTCATTTAATCAACTTGAGTGTTTTTGTAGCTAGAAGATACGCACCAAGATACTTTTGTGCATGATGAAATGTTGTCCAGAGCCCTTCTGTGTTTGTAAGTCTAGGTCAAATGACCTGCAGTTCAGTGGAACAACTGAAAGAGGGGAAAAAGGTGTGAATCAATTTTTCTTTCAGTTGTGGTATATGGCATATGTATCATGCAATCTGTATGCATACACTCACCCTAATGCTGTTTATTTTAGTGGTTTTGCCTACAAAAGTGGCAGGGTGATGTGCTGCACTATTTTGAGTTGGCCAATCTCTCAGGGTAATAAAAGCCATGTGCACAAATGGACTGACGCCTAGGGTAACAGAGAGATGAAAGCCATGATTTTGAACTCACTCTCGTGGCAACAACTGGGTCAGTTTCAGGAGATGGCGGAAATGTTCCCAGCTGTTTATGCAGTGCTAAGTGGAAGGGCTTGGATTTTCAATGATGTGTTGTTTCCCCATCTGATCTTCTCTTCCATCTTCAGTAGTCTTGCTTTTGAATGTGCCATCAAGCTCAGGTGCCACCAGGAAAGGCTCTGTCTGTGATTGCTCATGAACTGCACTGTCAGAGAATGGGTGGATGGAGTATCCTGTGGTCACTGCTGACCCTTTGAAAAGCACAAGTCCTGAGTGTGGCTCTGGGGGAACCCCTGGGTGGTCATTTGGCTCTCTTATTAATTTTTTGCAACATTTAAAAACTAGTGCTGTAATTTATGTCCACGCTGTCACATGTATAAATGAAATAAATAAACCTTCCCTTGTGTCTTTGTGTAATGATAAATGTAGTGGTTCCAGCAGCTATTAGAAGACAGAAATCTTGCTTCTCACCAAAGTCTTCTCAGTTTGCTTTGCAGACTGAAATAAAATGGCTTTTCAGAGTTCTTTGAAAGTCAGAACAGAATTGTTCTGGCTTTGCAAATTGCAAATCTGGGGTACTTGTGAGAAACATCATTCCTGATGCCACCTCTCCCTGTCATGCAATGGAGGCTGCTCTTGTCTCTGGCAAAGGACGAGGAGGACTTTGCAGTGGATCATTGGCTTTTGAAGTCTCCTGGGACTGTCAGGCCAAGCCAACTGCTTCAGATTTTATATGAAGAACCTCTGGGTTTACATTCTTGTGGAAGAAAGAGCTAACCAACAGCTCATTTAAGAAGTGACCCACTGAAGTTTAGTTGGGGTTCCACTTTCTGATAGATTTCAGATGCAGCTTCAGGTGCAGGGCCGTGAGTTCTCCTGGAAGAGACAAAATTCTGTGTTCTTTCCAGGACTGACCTTGTGGCTTCTGCAAACTGAAGGAATTGAAACCTCTGCCCTTCTTTGTATGTGGAAGACAAACCTGTGGGCCTTGAGAGCTTAGCAAGGAAACATCTGCAAGACCCTGATAGGCAACTTGTCTGTCTTAGGGATATTGCTAAAATACATTCTTGCTATTAGTTTTGATGAGGTAGGGTCACTTTTTGTGTGTGTGTGACATGGTCTGCTGGGGAAAGTTAGCCAAGACAAAATTATGGCAGAGAAGCAAATATCAGTGATGTGCCAGGGGCTGGACCTGGTTGGGAAATGTGTGCATTTGAAAATGATGTTAGAACCAGCAAACATTAACATCACAGAGTTGCTGTCACTGCTTTGTCCTCCCGCTTTTTGCCTCATCCATCCCCAGCCCTCTTCCGCATTCCTCTCCTGGCAACTAGCTAAGTCAAATAATCAACTGGGAGCTTCAAAGTCAGTGCCCTTTATTTAGCATCCTCTTTCATATTTTACAAAGAGACACTGTTTGAAATGCTAGGGGGAAGAGATGGTAATGTCTATTGATATGGCATGTAATGTTAGAAAACATCTGCCACTTAGAAGCCTAAAAATTATAGGAATCAGTTCCAAATCTTTCTTGCTCCCTACAGAGTAGATGACAGCAGTGGGGGAGTGAGATTCATCCCATAGATAAACACCACGAGGTAGGAGCTGTCTGAAAAAGCCCCCAAATTTTTAGTACGGGTGCCGTGTCTCTTTTGGTGTTTTCCTCATGGTTGTTCTGCAGCACTGAAACTTTCAAAGAAGTGAACTTTGTTTCATCCTGAATAGGGTGAAGCAACAACATCATGTTCCTTTTCCCTCCCTCTTTTGAGAAAATTAAACAAGAAGCAATTATGTGTCAATTGGTTGCTGCTGAGCTGAAGTGTTTCTTCTTCGTTAGATGTCTTGATTAATGGTTTGATCTTGCAATTATTATTCATTATGAAATCTGTGGGAATTCTGGGTGCATCGTGAGTTCAGGGTCAAACCATGTAGTTTTTCAGTACTGTATCTGTATAATGCTCTGAATTAGTGATAAAATATTGGAAAATATCCTTGCTTAGAGAGGATGGTACATATTTGCCCAAGCCCATCCTCCATGGGCTTATGATGCTTGGGTCTATACTTGTTTTGAATAAAAAATATTTCAAATTTATGGGCTTTGAAATGAGCTTGATTTTCTTCTCTATAGACTGGAAAATAAATGTATCAGCTTGTACTTAAAATCCTAACAATTTGTAAGCCAGCTGTTGTTCCCTTTCTAGACAGAGTGAACTAATTGCCCAACATGCTGTTTTATTTTATTTGGAAGACTTTTACATAGCTCTAGACTAAGGGCACTAATCCATAGCCATATTAAAAAACAGGAAAGGGAGTATGTTTAAAGCTAGAATACGTTTCATTCTGTGAAACTGCATTATCTGGTTTTACTGACTAATGCTTTTATGAAATAAGGAATTAAAGAAGAAAAAAAGTTAAGTTTGGCTTTTTGAGTCTTCCCTGTCTATCCAGTAAAACCCAGTATGACGAAGTGAACTGATGGTGGGTTGAAGGAACAGTACCCTCAGTACCTGTTTTAAATACTCTCTGTCTTACCTTAGGGTTTTACACTCTGAAATCTAAATACCAGTAGAAGTTCCTCAGCCTTTTGCTTTACCCATGGATAAGAGATGATATTTACTTGCTTTATGAGATTATAGACGTCTAGTGACAAATACTGCCCTCTCTTGCTCCCCAGGCACAAAAGGTTGCCCTGGTACTTACCCAGGAGGGGAAGATGAAGAGGAAGGGGTTTTCTGATCCTTCATACCTCCCTTTAGTTTGGAAGGTGTGGTGGACCATTTCTGTTTATACATTTGCATTCCACTTGGATTAGAGAGACGGCTGCACAAGTGTGAAATGCTCCTATTTGTGTGAAAGCATTGGTTTTACTCTAAAGCACCTTCTTTTTCCCCAGTTCTTAGCCTCAGGCAGAGGCTCTGAAGTCAGTGGGTAGGCTGCCAGAGGCATCCCTATCTGTAAATCACAGTTTTGTGTTGGAACTTGCACAAAATAAACTCAGTTTATCTGGCTAGCTATGTATTTACTGATGAATTCTGTTTGTTGTATGCTGTGGTTTAAATATTGAAGTGAAGTCAACCTAGAGGAAAATAGCTTTATTCCCCTATTGTATGGATTATGACATCTCCATATTTCTCAGCCAGAGCACTTCAACTAGAGCAGTTATGAATACAGGCTGAAGCCACGGTCTTGCCTCTGCCTAGCAGAAACTGAATTTGACAAGCAGTGACCAGTAGTTGCTGTATCTGTTTCTTGCTGCTATCCTTAAGTGTTGGCAAAGGCATACGGGCACTGGAAAGAATTCAGCTGATTGAGCTGCTTAAGCAGTCTTGTGAATTTACTTCCATAAATTTCCATCTGTTCTGGCTCCTGGTTTTATCTCCATTAGATATATTATCATGCTGACAGCCTCTGGATAGCGCTGGAATGCTGCCGCCCGATTTATTCATTTTATTTTAGAACCATAGCAAAGAAATCTCATTTGGCTATTTTCAAAGCTGTATGTCTCTTAGAGTAAAATCAATCTCTCTTTTAATAAATGTCTATTTCTCCCATATGTTGCTGGGATTTCCAGTGGCAGAGCTGTTAGTCTTTGGTGACCTTTGAAGGTCTGAGGAGAGGTTCCCCAGTGCAATACCGCCCTTTCCTACCCCTGCAACCCCCAGATTCTTTGGCTGCAGTGGATTTATTCCTCAGAGTTAGTGAGGAGTGGTCGTTACGCTGTGTAAGTTATAAATTAGGTGTAAAGCTTCCTGAATACATAAATACCTACAAATTAATATTTTGGCAAGTCTTCTGAAACCCTGCTTCCTGTAAGTCCCAAACTGGCACTCAGGGTGATGGTGAATTTACAGGGATGTCCACAGTGGCTAATGTAAACCTGGCAAGTGAGTTACCAATACCCATTTCCTGTGGAGTTCAGGGTTGCGATTTGAATTCAATGGAGCATTAATCACCTAAATTCCTCTACAGATCTGGCTTCCTCATGCTAATTTTGGAAGGTGCTCTTAATTTTACCAAATCAATTTCTTGATTCTTAAAGTGATGTAAATTCTGTCACTTGAAGTCAATGGCAAGCATCCTTTTGTCCTGTGCATGCTTTTCTTATGAGACACTTTTTTAGGGGAAAAGACACAAACCTGCAAGAGGAGTTGGAGGAAGCTTGAGTGTGGGCTTTGTGTGTGAAACGCAGAACCTCCCAAGGCACCGAAGTTTTTGGTGTTCTGCACGGAGGTCGCTAGTGCAGCTCGCCTGCAGGTAAAGGCAGCAGTTCCCCCCAGAGCAGTAATTTGTATGCGTGTGGTCGATTTCATACCATCAGATGGGAAATGAGAAGCAAAAGGAGCAGAAAATAAACCTCAGTATTAACAAAAGGAAAGCAGAGGTGAGATGCTTGATGATTGCTGCCTTTCCAGGGGTTGTTACGTATTCATGTTCAGACTGATTTACTCTACAAAAGTAAAGACTCTTGGTTTCAGTTACCATGCAGTGACTCAAAGCTTGTCTAATGAGAATTGAAGTCAGAAAATAGTTTTCTTCATTTCAATGTAAAACTTTGCCTTTTTTTCCTTTTCCCTGCTAAGTTGAAGAGTTTTACTTACTGGTGCAAACTGCAGCCTTGTGAAGCAAGTGCTGATAAACTGCTTTTAAGTGGAGCCCTCGGCGTGATGTTTGGAGCTTCCTAAATTGACTCTTGCAGCACTCCCATCCTTCTCTCAGGCAGACAAATGTGTGCTGCACTGCAGAGACTTGGAAAAGATGATGCGCAGAGAGTGAGGAGCTGGGGGAGATTTAACTGCATCCTAGACGTTCCCTCTTCCATAAAATAAAAACACACACGACCAGACATAGAATTCTCCATACACAGATCATGCTGGAAACCCATTTAAATTGGAGATACACTCATTAATGTAGAAAGCACTCTTATCACGGGACTGGTTTCCATGGGCAGCATTTCCTTTCCTGAGCAGCCTTCCTGTGTGGGAAAGCCTGACTGTATGTGTGACACGTTGCTTGCTTTTCTTGGCACGAAGGTATTGTTCCTCAGCCTATTGTTCCAACATCAAATCTTTGGATAAGATCATGGAGTGGATCCTCCTAGAAGACATGTTAAAACATGCTGAAGACAGGGAACTGTTTAGGTACAGCCAATATCTGAACTGGAAAGATACGGATTTGATGGATGGACTGATAGATGGACAAGGAACTGGTTATAGTCAGTGGATCAATGTCTAAATGACAACCAGTAACAAGTGGTGTCCATCAGGGGTCTGTACTGGGGGTGATACTGTTTGCTTTGGGCCACCTGACCTACTGGAATGTGTGCCCCATGGAAGTGGGTTGTAGTAGGTGATATTTAAAGGTCCTTTCCAACCCAAACCATTCTGTGATTCTGTAACACACTGCAGATTTTTTAGCTCTGGAGTTTGCCTGTGGGAGAGACTCCCTTTGTGGCCTGCTCGTTGCACTGCACCCATGTGGTGCATGCAGAGGACAGAGCAATCCGCTGGTGACTGGGTGTGGAGAAGGCTGTGTGCGTGTGTGCAGTGGTGTCAGAGACATCTCTGCCTTAGATAAACTCAGGAAAGTAGAAACGTGGAGAAAGAGAAAGATTTCCTGTATTAATTCTTTTTTTTTTTTTTTCCAGTTCATCATGGACTTTGAGCAATGTGGAAGTTTCACTGTTGGAGTGGAAATTCCCAGTTTAGGTGACTGCAGGACTAGGTGTCAGCTGCTTTTCCCTGTGATTCCCTGTCCTGGGGTGACTTTATGATGTGTATCCCCTATTGCTGCTCTATGCCCAGAAATTAATAATAAATAAAAATTAAATAAAGCCTGATGCCTCAGAGGGAACTCACTGCTTTTCTCTTGATACTGGCATGCACATGCAGAGGAGGAGTGTATGTAGCAAGTTTTGCACTATGGTTTCTTAAGAGAAAACCTGATATGTTCAAGAAAGCCAAACTGCAAAGAAAAGTAGAAAATAATAGTAATATGAAAGAAAAAAAAAGGAAAGAAACAGTTCAGACATACATGGATGGAATATCTATAAAACCAGCTGTATTGGAAATTAATTCACTCAAAGCTTTAAATATGAGTCAGTCACTTTGTAGGCCTGTGTTTTAAATTACAGCATACTGAGCCTGTGTGTGTGTCCCTGCTACTCCTAAATTAATGATGTAAGGTAGCAGATTTTTACGAGTGTACGTCTTGTGAGCCCTTGTGGTGCTGGTTACATTTGGCTGAAGGGGACTGTATGAATTGACCTTTCTCAAGGAGGTCTTTGCCAAGGCTGAAGGCATACTTGTTCTTTCCTACTGATACCTCCGCTTTGAGGTGGAGTTTGTTTTACTTGTGCCACATACTGCTGCTCCAAACATAAAATATTTGGAATTACTCCACCTTGCTGAAGAATAAAGTGCAGCTGAATGTTGCTTTAGGCTCACAGCTAAGTAGTAGGTTCAGCCCTCTAAAATGCATGTTTTTCTGCAGCATGGGGTGTGTGAATGTCTGGTCTGGGGTTTCTCTTCGGTGATGTCAAGGGTCTGTGGCCTAAGTGTTCGTGAGCCCATCCTTCAGGCTTCCTTTGCAGGTCCTGGAGAGACATGGACTTTTCCAGTGCTTGACTCACCTTACTTATTTTAGATGTCTACTCTCTAGTGAGATGAATCATTCCCATAAAGAGCCTGTCTGCCTCATCGGTCCTGTCAAATAACTTAGCTTCCCAGCCCACTGTGGGAGCTTCCTCGATAGCTGTCTGCATGCAGGAGTGTTTCTTCCCTCCTGGCTCTCCCTTGGAGTAAACCAGCTAATTACCTCTGAAACTAAACGTGGGCGTTCATGAGGGATTCTTTGCTCCTGGAGTTGTCAGCAAGAGGAGCAGTGTGCCAGGTTTGGCTGCCTCCACCCTCAGCAGCCCTCCCACTCTCCTTAGCAGGCTTCGCGCTGGTCGCGTGTCCCTCATGAGGTGTCAACACGTGGCTGTTTGCATGTCCTGCAAAGCCAGGATTTGGTGTAAGCACCTTTCACTATGTAGGGTACTTTCGAATTGAGGGAAAAACCCCAACCAGTAAGACCACAACAAACCATTATGCTTAAGGCCACAGGTGCTTGAGAGGGACCACAAATAAAATTATGTCCAAGCTCTGTTAATCATATGGGATCAATCTATTCTCACAAAGGCAAGCCTTCTGTAGTACAATCTAATAAATTTGCCATCTAGATGTCTGAAGTTTTGCAATCTGAATCTGAATCCCATGCATTGCATTTCAAACTGATAAAACCCTGCAAAATTTCACCCATGAGCAGGTTCTGTTCTGCTGAGTGTGTGGTACACAGGATACAGACAGAATAATTGGAGATGAAGATGTGTATGTCATTTGTTTCTATGGATAGCAAATATTTATGGTTTCTGATGGAATTTATTGCCACAAATTATTTCCACTCACATTTGGTCCTGCCTCAGATGTAAAAAATTAAACTGTTGCATGATTTAATCAGAGATTTTCTTAAGACATCTGTGTATATATTGACAAGTCTTTTGTTTCTTTGGAAGCAACAGACTGTTTGGCAGGGTAATGGGATTCCCAAACTTTGTTTATAAAAATGGCTAATGTGTTTCTGTATTTTAATTGACTGTTAAAGAGGAAGGACATTAAATAGGGGGGAAAAACAGGTATTGAGTTTAAAAAAATGAAAATACAAAGAACTTTCTAATTCCCTTTCAAATGTAAGCAGAAGGGAAGGAAGGGTTTGGGCTTTTTGAGCTAGTGCACTGAAACTAGGATTGGTCTGGAAAGAATTTAATGATTTGTGTGTAAATTTAGGCTGGAAAACCCAAACATTTTGCAGACCTACAATTTTAGACCTGCTGGTTTGTGAGCCCTTTGCACATTTTGATTTAAATTTTATATTATGATTTCAGATTTTTAGGACAGATTTTAAATAACAGTCCTTTAAAAGTACATCACATATATACTACAGGTTATTAAGGGATTATCAAATGACTATCACAGATGGCTATGAGGGAGAAAAAATCTGGGATGAAGTGGTCTGCAGAGAGAAGTCTCTGCAGATGACGGTCAGGTTGGTCTGAAGGAAACATCAGTCCTTATCCTGAAGTGTGAAGTACCTGGAAAAAAATCAGACCTTCAAATGCAGCCTAGTTTTCCTAACAAAGCCGTGGCATCACTTTTAAGATTTTCTTTACTCTGTTGGTTATCTCATGTGGTGAAAATTTAGACATCACTCTGAAAAACAGTTCTGGATATCCATTACCCTTCAGGAGTAGCTGAAGTCAATGTCCAGCCAGTGTTTGTGATAAAGTCTTGCTGAAGATTGATTTTTCTTACAATGCTGATTTCAGTTAATGTAAGCATCTGTAAGTGAAGCTATATACAGAGGGATACTTTAGGATATTCAGTATGATATTTTTTAAGAGGCATTGTAACTTTCCAGGTACTGTCATCTCTTTGTATTGCGGAATATGGATATGTTGATGTTTGGGAAACACAGTCATGGTGTCTGGTTGGATGAGTCCTTCCCTAGGGAGAACACACCCATTGGTAATAGGCAAAAATGCAGATTGTCTAAACCCATTTTCTGGCTCGTCCTGGGCAGCCTTGGCGATGCCTGTCTGAATTTCATATCCGGAGCTGGATAATCTGGGCTGTAATAGCTCCTCTGCTCCTCTTGCTGTAAAGCCCACTGTGAAAGGAGCTGCTCCTCAGCCTCCTCAGTTTGTACAGCAGCCACAGGGACCTGCTCTCGGTCATTCTAGAGATTTCCACAGTACAGGTGAGAAAATCCAAATCACGATGCCACAGACAGGTTCACTCTGAGTAAGTAAAATTGCAAAGTCAAGAGGGGGAAAAACTTCTCAAATAAGGATCGTTTTTTATCAGGGATAATCCTGATTTTCACAAAGCACCTGTAGAGTTTTTTTGAGAAGGCTTACATGGAAACACTATGGAACAGACTGAAAATTACCTGAAAAACTATAAACAAAGGCTACCAATGTACCTATGGAACGGCTCCTTCAAGAGGATGTTTTGTATTCCTGAAAGTACCCAAAACGCATCACCGACATTTGTGAGTTACCCTCTGGGGGGGGTGCACCTGGTCCGAGAGATGTGTTGGATTTTCACCCCCATTCATTGTGAATCTAATTGTAAGGCAGCTATTGAGGCGCCCTGTAGGGGTGTTCGGGAGGTGTTAGGAGCAGGCCCCTCTAATGTGTTCGTTAGTGAATGGAAATAGGCTGTTGCTTCCTAAGGGGCCAGGGACTAAGTGTGAAGTTTGAGAAGCTATTCAAAAGCATTGTCGTCAAAAAGGAGCCTCGGGTCTGATATCTGTCACAAAAGTAGCATTTATGTAGTGCTGCTAAATTTAAAGAACTATATAAAAGTTTGATCTCTTTCTGTTTTTTCCTTCCCCCCCCCCCCCCCCCCGTACCCCCCCGCCATTTTTTAGTGAAACTGCATTAGTAAGTCACTGGGGTTTTTATTTCATTTTCATGTGTTTATCAATAGTTTGGAGTCAGTGGGAAGGCTAGTTTATCGTCTTTAAGATTTTAAGAACCCGAGTGTAAGCTGCAGTGGCTCTTGGATATTGCACTCTGCTGAAAAAGAACCTCATTCACGTGGTTCATTATGGAGATTTTTTTTCCTTCCCTGTCAACTCTGTGCAGAAGGAATTCTTGCTGAACAGTACCACAATGGCCACCCTGCCATTCCTCTACTTAATGAGCTACTTCTCACACAAATAGATTTCAAAATAACTGGGCATAGATGTGTAGGTCTCTGGGTGGCTTTTTTGGTTTGGTTTTTTTTTTTTTTTGTTTGGTTGGTTTTTGGTTTTTTTCTTTTTTTTCCCCCTGAAAACGATTGTCAGTCTTCATTTTCATTTCAGCTTTCAAGCCTGTTGAAACAGCAGCATTCCTGTCATTGCAAACGTTATTCAGCCGTGTGAAGTGTGACTCATTCTGAAAGATTACACGAATTTCCCTCCCTGGTGTGCACCTATCCTCCTGCTGTTCGTTGTTTGCAGGCTGCCTGCTGCAAGCAGAGGTCAGGGGGACATGCTGCTGCAGAGCTGGCTTGCTAGCTTGCTTCCAGGATCCTGCTGTGCAGGGTATAGGAGTCCAAGTTTGCTGCAGGCGGGAAGTCTCAGGGTGAGAAATGCTACTTTTGTCTGCTTCTGAGGGAGAAAAAAAAATCTCAATATCCTTTTCAGCATCTCTTTACAGTAAAAAACAAAAACAAAACCAAAACAAACAAAAAACCCACAACAAATCTGAAAAATAAACCCTAAAGGAACAATAAACCTCATACAAACCTGGCTTACACTCACTGTAGACTATATTTACTTAGGCTGCAAAAATATCAATTCGTGATATCAGCTCAACGCAAATGCCATCTGGTCTGGTGGTCCTCTTTAATAATCTTTCTTTTCTAATTTTACCTTCTCTTTCCTGCATTCCTCTCTGGCATCAGAGGATCCCTGCTGTCGCCGTGCTGGCTCTTCTGGTGCCACAGACCAGTCCTGTCTGGGGGCTCAGTGCCTCACCTCTCTGATCTGCCTCCATCCTCTCCAGCTAATTGCTATTTCCTACATGTTTTCCAGGGCTTTGTTTGAAATACAGCCCTGTGGGAATCCCAGGTGGGGTTTCTGATTGTATTTTATTGAATGTCAGCATAAGCCTTTGAGGAAGAAACCCCATCCTGTCCATCATGGAAACTCAGTTAATTGAGGATGATTAAAGGGAAGCTTGATACTACCTGCCCAACTGTAGAAGTGAGTTACAGAGCCTGAAGATGAAAAGCCATGAGGAATCAATCTTAATTTAGTACAACTTAACACTGTGCTTGTATTTTTATCTACTTGAGGGCAAGAGATGACAAGTCTAAACTTCCCAGCGTGACAGCGGGCAGAATTTGGAGAAGGTGGCACAGATGGGAGCACAGAGCCCCGTTGCTCTGCAAGCACGTGTCTGAAAGACCTTTTCTGTCCCACTCTATGTGGGAAGTGTTTCTGGAAAAGCTGACAGGATCCTCCAGGTTCAGAGCTGAGGGGCCTTGCAGGGAGTGCAGAAAGCACCCACCAAAGCTACGGCTATGAAAATACAGAGTGGTAGGGCTACAGGCAGCCACACTTATATTTTTCCAGGGAAACAAAGAATTCTTGTGTATCTGTCAGGCAAGCGTGGGAGAGGAAGAGGACTTTTCTCAAAGCCCACTAGAAACTTGTTTTTCATAAAATCTAGATCTTAAAAAAGAAAACAGGTTTCTTGCAGGGGTTTCCTTTCGTGATCAGTGTTTGCAATCCAAGTTCTTGTTTCAGTGGATGTTCAAGCAGAGATACTTGATAAATATGAAATTAAAATTATATCACCCTTTTCAGATGTTTTGCTAGAAGATTTGGTTACTCAGATCTTGTTTTTCTTCATGCATTTCTCACAGCATACTTAGGTGTCCTAAAATAACTGGGTTAACACGTGTGTCCTGGATGAGGAGCACTTTCTTTCTGAATTACCAACATCTGCTTTCAAAGCTGATCATTACAAACCATAGTTAGATGCTTTTTCACTGTAGCTGAAACCCTGCTTTATTCTGAAATGTTTTTCATGTGTAGACAAGCCCCCAGGAAACTCTTTTTGTTTGAAATTAAATCTCCTTAGTTTATTAGCTCTCGTAATCCATGCTTGCACTGCCTTTAAGGTGTTTTCTGGTTTGCTTTGTTTTACAGACAGTAAGATGGCACATTGAACTACAACCATGGGCAAGTCCAACCCCTTCCCTCAACTATGAGGCCTTGAGGTTCCTAAAGTACATTAGCACTTCTCAGGTAGGTTTTTTGTTTCAGTCTCCATTTAGAAAACACTTTTCCTGGCACAGATTTTTCCCTCATATCTGAGGAATTAACCTCACACCAAACTTTGTTTGAAACTGCTTTATTTCTAAAGTTGCTTAACTTAGCAGATGGTCAACATGAAGATAAAGGTCAAAACACAGGTTAGAAAGAATGCATTATTTCCATGCTATTTATTTCCAGATGGGTTTGTGTCCTGACAGGGGTATGGTATGACTGAAATTCTAGATGTGGTGTTTCTCTCTCTCCCCTTTCTCCCTCTCAGATGGAAAAATACAGAGCACTCTGTATCAAGAGAGTGTATTCAACCACTCCACCTCTCAATAATAATATGATAACCAGGTTCATTTTGCTTCAAAAGGAGGCATTCGAGGTTCCCAGTAAAATGAGAACAAGGCATCAGACCTTAACTTGGACAAGTTATATCAACAATACCAATAGAATCTTGATATTTTCAGGGCAAAAACAATGACTGTGAAAATTACTTTATGTGCTTCTTAAAATATGGCATTTCCGAATCCAGATTTTGTTGATGGATACTTCCAGCATTCAACATATATGGATATTGGGCCATCATGTCTTAACAGAGGCATCACTTATGCATAGCAGCATTTGCATGTGCATTTCGGGTAATAAAAAAATGGAAAAGATGCTGGATGCTCACAATTCCAACAGGGCAGCTGCTTTTGGTACCCAAGTCTATCAGCAATTGACCCTTGAATACAGAGTTAACAGCATCATTACTTGCACTGAAAAACAGCAAAAAGCCCCAGGTGCCAATATCACTGAAATGTCATTCATGTATGAAATTCTTTGTTAATGCAGTGCTTTTGAGGCTGAGATTAATTTGAAACACCTCTAAAAAAGAGGATAGCAGAATGTTCATGTATCCTCCAGCTTGTGGGTACCCCTGGCTAAATTCTCAATAAAATTACATCTCTGCTGCCACTCATGCCAGCACAGAGAGGGCAGGATGCAAGAAGATGCATGTGGGGACAGCAAGAGATGTGTGTAGAGCTGCTTGATTTGTTGTACAAAAGTTTAGACTGCGGCAGACATATTAAGCTGAAAACATCCTTCATCTCAGTGACTTAATAAACGGTGGCAGATGCTGCTAAACTCCACTAGTTGGGTCAAAGCCTACAAGGACATCAATTAACAGAGAGTTTATTGCTTTTGACACACTCAGCCAGAAGTTTCGTTCCCAGAGTAACTGACCCTGGTTGGGGGAATAAGCATAAGTGAAAACAAAAAATGAGAAGAATCCCTGTTCCTGACTTGGCAGATGTTACAAGATGAATAACTGATGGGATAACACCATGACTGGTATGAGCACTTCTGAAAATGGGAACCTGCTTATGTAGATGAGCATGGGATGTCATTTTCCTTATTTGCTGAGCAAGTGTCTACTAGTTACTGTGCCTGAGTTCAGCCCCATGCCATTAGCATAGAATGGCTCAAACTGCTGGAGCAGGAAGGTGCCATATCAGCAGGGTCAAGGTGTGGCCAGAAAAAGCTTTTTCAGTGCTGGTATTTGATGATCAGAAGAAGCATCTTGCTTTTGCTATTGTTTGTATGATAGGAGTGAGCAGAAGCCCAGAACAGGATGTGAGCTTGGTGCCTCAGTAAATCTTGCAACAGACTGGCAGGTTCAGGTTTTGGGGTTTTTTTGTTTGTTTTGGGGAGGGTTTTTTTTGATAGCAAGACCTATTAAGTAGCAAGAGCTGTTAAAATTGCTCCAAACTCTGGCTGTTGTAATTGCTCATAATGCCATGAGTCAATTAAGTGGCAGCATTTCAGAATCTTAGTTTTCTGTAGAGAGTACATTATTCTTCTGTGTCTTAAATTAGTGCTTATTACTGCAATGCCATTTATTCCTTGATTGTTATGTGACTGAAGGTAAATAGATAGAGGGGTGCAGTGCAAATCATTGCTTAAAACTTAGTGAATCCTGAGAACAGCATGAAGAGATGCTGTATTTGCTTTTATGAATTTTCCATGGGAATTACGAGCCAAGCAGGAGCAGGGAGGTGGTGATTTAGTGTGCAGCTCTTTGAATGTAATGCTCCAGGTAATTATCTTTCAGAGCATACACTTCTTAAAGAATGAGTGTTTTATTTACTTATTACAAGGTAAATGGTGGAGAGTGCCTACCACATTAAAGGCTGAGTTCCAGGTATTACTCTCACCTCTGTGTAAAACTGTTTCATTTTTGTGGTTCCAGGTGGGACCAGAGCTGTGCTTTTTAGTTTGGCTAAGACTGAGAACTGAACCTCTGCAGTCTGCTGTAGAGGAAGTCTCTACTACTGTCCTTTCCACCATTTCAGCTGTTGCCTTTCTGACAGTGCCAGCTCCCATTCCTGCAGCTAGGGCTGGCACTGGGCCCAAAGAACAACTTTTTATCATGATGGCTCAGCTGGGTTCCTGCAGCTCTTCTCGATCTTTGCTTTCTTACCTGCATGTTAGCAACCTGTGCCCTGCAACATCTGACTTTGATGGCTGGGCTGCATGGTTTGGAAAGCCCTTCAAGAACAAACTGTGGATGCTGATGCTGGTGTAGAGCAGTGCAGCCTTTCCTGGGCAGAAGTAGCCACAGCTTTGGTGCTTCCTTCTGCTTCCCCTTGCCTCCTATCACTGCTCTGGTGACAGCTGTACGAATTGTACCCGCTTCCATCGACTGCTGTGCTCCTGTGTTCTGGAAAGGGTGCAGCACTCTCCAGCCCTGTGCCTGCCTTTTCCAGAGTGGCTCTGGAGGAAGAAGGGGGGGTGGAATGTTGTGGCCTGGGGGTGAAATGCTGTCCTGAGCTGCTGGATGGACAGGCAGAGCTGGTGCTGCCGGCAGGGGCTCCTCCTTAGGGTGTCACTTACAGGGCCATGGCTTTGCTGGCTCAGTCACTGTGGGTTTGGCTGTCTCAGGCTGCTGCTCAGCTGCTGGCAAAGCTGACTTCACCCGTCAGTGATTTTTGACATGTCCAGGTTTCTGGCGAATCCAGTGCATTTTCAGTCTTTGCTTTCTTGGTCTGTACAAGGGCTTTGACTTACAGTGTTCCTCCCTGAAGGGTCACTATCTCTTCTTTTGCAGGGTTTTTATCCTGGCTTTAAACTCTAGATGTCTAAGCCAGCTCATCATAGACACACATGCTATGATTCCTCTGTTTAGTTAAGCACTTGCTTAAATCCCTTTGTAGTTGGAGAAGGCATTGGGGTAATGATTAAATCCCTTCTGGAGCTGAGATCCAGGACACTCTGGGTGAGGTACACATTGCAGAGACACTGCAACTCTGTAATTACAATCTTGATTTTAACATTATTCAGGATGCAGAATTCACTGCAAGGTTTAGAAAGAAAAAAAATTAAATATGTGAATGTTGAAACATCTTTTCCTCATGGAAAAATGAATCTGGGTACAGTACTAATGCTTAATTATCTGCTTTTCTAACTGCATTGCTCTCTGGGGAATCATGTAAGCCTCAAATTTCACCAAGCAGAACAGACAAACAAGGAAAAAAATAATCACATCTTTGTAGCCATGTATCAGATTGACAGTAAGATTTAAATTAAACCAATGAACATTTTTCTTTTTTCCACTTTTTCACCAAAAGGCAAATTACAAACAAATTAAAAGTCCTATCTTAAAATGATAAATCCTTTGGTTTCAACAGATTTCTTGTGAACACACGAACCTGAACAGCTTGAAAGGGTACTCCAAAACGGCAAAAAAGCCCTGGTCAATCTGTCTTGATGAGAGGTTTAGCCTCATCCATCGAATCAGAAGCAAGCAATGCCGTCTCTATTCACTTGGGTAAGTGCTCTGTTTAAAAGAAAGGAAATTGTTTCACAACAAATAGCTTCAAAAAGCCCTATACATACAACATGGGCTGCAGCAAGGTTGTCTTCCAAGGTATAAACTTAATTCAGGTGTTCTTATTATGTGTTGATGTGCTTCTGTAAACTTTATTTTTAGGGAAAAAACCTTTCTCCATGAGCGTCTTTTTTTTTCCTTTGCCTTTCTAATATTGGTATGAAAACAAATTGCTTAATGGTGAGTTGTGAGTGGTAGTTCATATAGAGGAAGATGGAAATCAAAGGGGTAAACTGAGAAGCCTACAGCATCTTACTTGAGCAGAGATTACTTGCATAATTGCCAGGTATTTCAGCAGCATTACTCATAAAACTTCATTAACTACCTCTGGGACAAAATAGTACATTTCCATGTGAGAGTGTTTTTGCTCAGCACTTCAGGGGTGACACGTGCCAAAGTGATAGTGATAAAGGCAGCTGTGGCTTTACTTTAAAATGTTTGCAGTGTTTATGATATTTACAACACTTGAGAGTGAAGTTTTCACTCTTCACAGAACAAGAGCTTTCACAGGTAGCAAAACCACACATGCAGCCTGTTTTCCTGCTAATAAATCATTCTGTTTCCCAGGAGGATGAAGGAAGTCTGTCCTCAGAGTGCATCAGGCCATCAGCACACCGGTGCAGTAGGAGAACCATCAGTGGGATCTGGAGCTCATTTCACACAGATCACCACACAGAGCTGCCTAACAAAACTGTACTTGCTGTCCTGGGAGGCAGCTTTAGGTTAGAGCTGTATTGTAAGGCTCCATCTCCCTTGAACCAGGGCAGTTTATTCCTGTGCTTTTGCTGCTGTGGGTTTACAAAGGGTGGATAGCAAGGAACTGCGCTGGGGTGGCATTCCTTAGCCTTGGTGTGTAACATGCACGTACATGGCAGGTAACACCTGCAGGCAGTGTGGAGGTGAGGCAGGGTGCCTTGTAGTCACAGAGAGTGGTTTTGCTTCATTTGGGTGCGTTTATATTTCGACTGAATTTATCTGAGCTGTAAAGACCAAGGTCCTCAGAGAGGGAGGTGCTCTCAGGTTTTGTTCAGCAGCACTGCTTTGTGGCAGAACAAGAGCACGCCCCTTAGAGACAAATCTCCCATACAGGAGAGAAGATTTCTCTTGACTACTGTTGCTTCTTGTTTTCTGAATGTTCTTTGCAATATATTTCAAGTTATACTTATGTGACATTAATGCAAGATATAGGGTTACATGATTTTTTTTCTTCTCAGCTTTTCATGTTCCTATAAAAGTTAGGAGAGATGCTGTGTTACCCCATGCTCAGTTCCAAACTTTAATTATTTGACTGTAGTACTGGGTTACTGCCTGAGGGCCCTTCCAGTAGTCAGTAGGGAGAGGCAGGCACATTCAGGTGGAAATCAGCTAAGCTAAATAGCATTCTGGAGGTAAGTATAGCTTTCCTTTGATTATAGTGGAAGCCTGGGATAACTTGGCTGCTGATTTTAGATGTCTTGGCAAAGTACTCAAAGTTCAGTGGAATTAACCTAGACCTTATCCTTCAAGCTGCATGATCATTACTATTCGACCTGAGGTCCTGTGTTAATGTCCTTTTTCCCTATTGTTAAGGATCAAATGTGGGTTGAGAATGGTATTTTTGTTGAATTGCCCAGTAGGCACAACGCAGAGTTGATTTCATCTGTGCTAGGAGGTGCAGATTAGGCATGAAGCTGACCAGCAATGAGATATTTTGCTAATGGTTTTGAATAAAACTGAGCTAGTGTGTGTATACCAGTGCTTTATATGTGGTACTGTTTTGTGTATGGTCCAGGGAGCATGAGTGCCAGATTTTCTGTAGTCATGGAACACTAGGGCTTAGCAGAGATTGAAACTGATGTCGGCTCTCCCATTCATCATAAGATAAACACATACAGGAAGTAACCAACGAGGATGCATCACATGAAGCAGCTAAAAAATAAAAGGGAAATATTTGAGGTTACAGAGAAGCAGTCTTCAATCCACCAGTTTACTTCTGCAACCTTTGGAGCTCATTACTGCATAATTCTCCCCCTCAGACTCACTTCCTTTAGTTTATGACAGACAGAAAAGTAATTTTGTTCTAAGGCAAAAATCCCCTTTAAACATTTTTGTTATCTCATATGTTTCATAAAGAGCAAATGGGGAGCAGCTACTTCCAATGAAGAGCATTCTCTGTGGAGAGGACGGATGGAGGACAAATGTGAAAGTTCAGTGGGAGTGTTACTGGGAATCCTGAATTAAATGCATATGTGATTAAAGCTGGAATAAAACATGCTGCTTAGGTTTTGCCTTCTTGAATGCTATAGAAGAGGTTGCTTGTGAATGGGAGTGAGCAGCATCTGGAACATCTGGGGATCTTTTTAGATTAATATTAGTTGCTTCCACTACTCGGAGACAGCAATGCTTGTGCTCGGGGGACAGGATTTCCCAGTGCAAAATATAATTGCAATATGCATTAGTGAGCTCTAGTTATTAGTGCTAAATCTGCTTAGATTAAGCTAAATCAGTTACAAACACCACAGGCAGGCACTCAGGCTGGGATAACATAAATGAATAGGATTTCAGAAACTTACCAGCAGAGGTTTAAAGAGTCTTGCCACAACACAGTGTAAATGCCATTTCAGGTGCATCCTAAAGTGTATGTAGGAGCTTTAGGATCCAGGCAGGGGTCCTTCTTTTTTTCCTGAGCTGCTTGAGCTCAGTTGTCTTCCTTTGAAAGAGAAGGGGAGGAGGGGGAACAGAAAGGGAAAGCTGGACCTTAACTCGCATGTGCTTATAGCTCTGTCCTGTGGTCGCTGTGGTCGCTGGAGCACCCGCAGCTTTCAGCTGGATCAGCTACAGGTGTCCACTAGAGCTGTGCTGGAGCAGACAAAGCAGCGTTTGTGCCGCTCGGCTCTCACTGTGCTCCCTCCCGGGTGATGCCGGGCCCGGTGTGATGCTTCATTCAGCGCAAGCTGCAGCGCAGTGTCTATTCTGAGTGCAAAGCTCTGTGCACCGTGACCCTCTGTGAACCCTGGGAGCAGGGCACAGCCAAGGGACACCGCTCCCCGCTGTGCTGCGCTCTGTCCCGGGTCAGCGTCGCTGCCCTGCTGCCGGCGGGGAGCGGTGCCAGCGAGCCCTTCCTTCCCTGCGCTCGCCCGCAGCCGGGGAGAGGCGGCCCCGCGGGGCTGCTGGTGCTGCTGTGAATGCCCACCTTACCCCCACCGCAGGGCACTGCGTGGAACTCTGTAACCGAGCTCTCTTCTTCTTTACGGGAAAAATGGGTCAGTTTCTTCGGCATGTTTTATTTTGCTGTTGATGGCGGCAGCAGCTGCTCTCCCCTGATGGTGAGGAAAGGCCTCGCTAGTCTTCCGTGACCTCCACACTTTTCTTTTAAAATCATGATCCCTTTTTAGGTAACTCATCTTTCTTTAAGTAACTAAATCTTTCTTAGGAGACCTAATTTGTTTATCTTTTTCGTGCTGCATTATCCCTTTATATGATCACATGCGGGCCAGGCATTTTTCAAACCAGTTCCTTTGGAGAAGACCTTATGTTCTCTCCTATATATTTGTTGTTGTCTAGATCTCTCTTCAGGCATAAATTTGAGCTGTTAACTAGAGTGCCAGAAGACACATCATCCCTTGTCTTTACCCTCATCTGTATTTTTTTTTTCCTGTTTTCCACCACTGTGAAGTTCCCTTTGCAGTCCACATGAGCAGCAATCTGTTGGGAGGCAGCCTGAGGTTAGTCTGCACCAAAAGCATCTGGCCCTCTGGATTGTACCAGCTGGTATGGTTAGAAGTGTGTCACGGACACACGTGGCCATCGGTCGCTGGTGGGCTCATCACTAATGCTGTAACTATCCTCAACAATTCCCATGCTGTTCACTTTCAGCTACCTTCTCATTCCCAAGGGATTACACTGGTCTTTGTCCATCACTGTCCCTTCTGTAGAAAGCCACATGCAAACAAACATGTTGATTCACTTGGTTAACTTCTGAACTTTTTTCCTAATGTGTGTTGAATGCATTAAAAGAAATCTCCTCTCTTTTCCTCCCACACAGCTGTATGGGTTGGAATCCTGTGAATTAGGGCTGCTCTTAAAAGCACACTAGGCTATTTTTGCACACCCTGTCTCCTGTTTTCCCAGGGAAAGGGAAGATGGTTGAGGAGAAGACAACCTCCTAGGGTATTGTAACCGTGTGCTTAGCCAGTGTTACAGCAAGTGTCATACCATATTGGTAACTTCCAAAACCAGTGCTCTTCCACACATTGTTTCACGAGTTGAATTCATTTTAGCCTACCTGTTTGACAACTATGTAGAACATAGTTTTTAGTTCTGGCCTAACGTTGTACCATTGTGTATGACATGATTTAAAATGTGTCATGTTTTACATATTGATGCAAATTGCCCAAATTATTTCAGACCCACACTGTTGCTAAGGATAACTGTGGTGTGGTGTAGCAGGTGCTCTGACAGTACATCTAAGAGTACTGTCCTGTCATGGTCTGTGCACAACAGATAAGTGCTGTGCTGTTAGTACAGAGTGAATAATCTCAGCTGTACAATTTACAGCACAACTGATTTAAAAAATCTTGATTCTCTTCTTAGTGCTACATGTGTGTATATCAAATTGCATAATTTTGTTTAAGTTGAATGTTTAGTGCATGATTTGAATCACATTTGGAACAAACTTGGAGGAGTAGGAATAAAGAGAACATCTTGTTTTACAGAGTAGGGAAAGCCTGTGGTTCAGATGTGTGATTTTAAGTGTAAATACCAGATATTTTTAGTTTTAGTGTACCCTGTGTGAACCACTGGACTGTAGGAGGTGGGAATATGGCACAGCCTTGTAAAATACATCTTCTCACAGAGGCAGGGACTGAGACAATACTTCTGTACAATGGGGCTATTATTTTTTCTTCTTCTTTGGGATCTTCACCGAATTAGCAGCAATCTTTCTCTCAAGTCAATATAACAATTTTGCTGCTGTAGAAAAGTGCTTATTTTTAAATATGCTTTTTTTATCTGTGTCTTCCTGTCTACAGAGAAAGAGAGGCATTTGCTTCTTGTGTCTTGTCTGTACTGGTGGTCACTGTGGGTCACGTTTGTAACACCAGGTGACAGACATGGTGTGAAATATGACAGATTTTTACAAAGTAGTATTGCATAAATTTTAAATGTATTTTCTCTTCTGCTTATGGCTTGGTTATTGGAAGTTTGCGCAGCAAGGACTAAGAAGAGTACCGTAAACTTGTCAAGAAAAAAGCAAATTGAAAATAGAGAAATATGTGTAAACATAAAAGATGAATAGGAATAAGGACAGCACAAATATTTCAATGTTCAATTTTACTTTCATATAAATTTTGTCAACTTCTGAATTAAGGGAGAAAAGGAAAACTTCTTTGGGAAAGTTATCAGCCTGACTAAAAGTGGTTTAGTTCTTGCCTAGAAAGGAGCCATTCCTTCTAATCATATTGCATTGAGCTTGAATTTTCTGGTTAAGTTAGCTCATCCTCAGAACATCCTACCCAGTAATAGTTCTTTTTGCTGCAGTAATAGTTACATCGCTTTTTTTTCCCTTTTTTTATTTTTTTACATAGGCTAGGCAACGATGACAACCAGTTTGAGCTCAGCATGGCCAACAGTGGATGTGAGGTGCATCGCTTTGACCCCAGCATCAAGTCAGCACACATTCAGGAGGGTCGGCACCTCTGGTACCATCGCCTCTCCATTGACTGGAGGGATCCCAACCCAGCCATTGCAGCTCATAAAGTTCACAGCAACACAAAGAAGCTGGGCACAGTATTGAATGAATTTGGGCATCAGAAGGTAAGGAAGGACTCGGGTGTCTGCTTTCTGACTGCAGGATTAGGTGTTGGGAAAGCTCCAGATCTCCCTTCTTGCTGCCTGAGGACATCATGCACTTTCCAAGGTTTTCTCCTGATAATGGGTTTTTCTTCAGCAGTACTTGTAATGCATTTCTTGTAGGGCTGCCTTTTCTGTCTTGCTTTTTCTGGGTGCTCATAACAGCCACCATAATTTTAAATCCCTAGCCGTATACCAAATACTCTCTTTCTCCTCCTCACTTCCTTTTCTCTTGAACTTACTGGTGACATTGGGTGGTAGCACATTTAGTCCTGTGGAAGTTCTGGTCTTTGCCTGAGCATGAAAACTAAACTACTCACACAGACAAGTTTATAAAGAGGAAACAATATTTGCAACATAAATTAGAAGAGAAGAGGTAATGGATGGTCTGTTTACATTTTCAAGGTCACTGTTCCTAATTACAGTCCTCAAAACCAAAAACATCCTGTTTTGAAATTGGCAGCAATCTGTGGGATGTTTTTTAGCATTTCCCAGCTTGTTTTTAAGGAACTATAAAGACATCATGAATTTTCAAATCTCAGATAAATGTTGCCATAATACATTTCAGGAAGTTCCTTAGGTTGCTTTTAAGAGAGTCTTTCCTTCAGAGGATATACAAACATGAATTCAAATGCTAATATACTTCATTGCCTGCAGCTAATTCTGCTTGTCTCTGTTTTTTCAGAAATAGGCTGCCTGGGCTAAGGAGGAGCTCTTCTGTACGATTTGCAAAACAAACAGTGCAATGTTTGTTTGGCTTGTTATTTAAAAATGCAAGATGTCCTTTTCAGTTCACTTTTTACTTTTTAAAAATATTTTCTTTTGGTTCAGCTCTACTGATTGGAACATTCTGAAGATAAGAGCAGAGAAAGGGAGCCTTTTTCTTCTTCCAATACATGCTGTAACTGTAGTAGGCTGTGCATTAGTGAAACATCTGGGGAGATAGAGAGATGGCTTTTCTTTGATGTGTGCCTTGCACTGTTTTGATTTTACAAGAATTAGTCACACAGCAAAAAATTGATGACCCTATCCAGAAAAAGTGTACAAGTCTTGTGATATATCAGACCTGCTGAGATCAGTCTCAGGTTATCATGGTAAAACAGAGTGGTGTAACACCTGTGAATGAGCAAGATGTCAGGGAGAATTCTGAGTGTGTAACTTTCTGACATGAAAACAGTAGGCTGGATGGCAGCCAAGAAAACATAATGCACACATAACACATGCAACCAGGCTTTCCTCTAGCTGTGTACATAGGACATGGGATTTGGTTAAGTGTTTTGGTGCATTAGGAACAGTGTACACAGCCTCTTGCTCTGGTAGCATTTGGGGAGCTCCCCTGTGCAAAGCTAGGGCTTAGTGAAGTCAGGAGCTGACTTTCTCCCAGTGAGGATAAAGGTGTTACACACTCTGCAACTTTCTGGTGCTTTATATTTGTGAAATACCTGAGTGGGCTGACTGTCCTCACACTGTTCTGTTTAGGTTTTCTTTAACTTAGAAGGAAGGCAGCCTGAGAAGTTGTGTATTGCGTGGAGACATCATTCTTCTGGTGAATGTGAGTGGAATGTTCCCTCAACTGAATAAATAAGTTAATTCAAAACAGTTTCACAGAATATTTTCCGAAGCACTTTCTTTCAATTAGAAAATGAAAACGTGCTCTTCATCCCATTTTTAATTTAAAAAACCCTTCCGCCTACCCTCAATGTTGTTGTGTTCCCACTTCAAGGCAGGAATTCCAGGCAGCTGCATTTGAAGTTAATGCCTCATTTTATCCATGCTTTTATTCTTTAAGATTTGGGACTTGATCCAAGACCCTACAAGTGACTGAAACTATTTCCACTGATGTTAGAAAATCAGGCTGATGAAGTCAGCATAGACAAGATCTCCTGGAGTTCTTGCTGTTGTATTATTGAAAAGAAAACTTGAAGTTTGGGGTTTTTGTGTGCAAGAGAATCAAAGAACTTGGATGGGCTTGTTTACACCCTGACTCAGATGAGAGCACACCTGCTGTTCTGTAGACAGTACTGGGACCTCATCCACACAAGGGAAACCCATCTCGATATTTTGGCAGGAAATACAAACACTTTTTGGTGTCAGAGAGGATGTGAGAAAAGATTAAAAGAACTTGATCTTTCTAACTGGCTATGTGGCAAAACAGCCCTCAGTTCTCTGAGTGTAAATATCCTGGAGGCAGAGGACTTATCCAGTACTATATTAGGATGTGGCTGACAAAGGAAACAGGTAGTCAGAATATATTTGGGAACTCTTAGAGTGTGAAATCTCTTAAGCTCTGGAATAATCTCCAAAGGATATCATGGGAGTCTTATTTCCTGGTATACAGATCGAAACTGAAAATTTACTGGTGTATCTTCTGAGAAGAGTAGTATTTTATCAGCCACAGGAAAGGATGAAGGTGTAAAAATTGATCTTGGTCATCCTGTGTTCCCCTCCCACTGCCCTCAATTCTTTTGCTGAGCATGCACACTCTGTAGTGCATTCTTGATGAACAGTGGGGAAAAAGGGAGAAAGCCACTGAGGGCCCAAGATTCTCTTTCTTATGGCAGTGGTGTTCAACTTCATGAAACCTTTCACTTTCCTATTCTCTAATTACCTACTGGGGTGAGGATGCTACAGTGCTGATGTTTCCCATGGATTAGTGATAGGTGAATGGTGCGCTTCCTTCCTACAGAGTTGTTGGATAATTAAGTCAGAAGGGACCTTGAATGGCTTGTGGTTCAGTCCTCTGCTCAAAGCAACGCCAGCTGTGAAGTCAGACCAGGTTGTTCAAGGATTTATCCATTCTGGTCTTGAAAAACACTGAGTTTTCTCCAGAATAGAGACTGCCCAGCTTCTCTGGGTCAGCTGTTGTCCTGCTGGACTGTTCTCATCATGAAAATGTTTCTCCTTATATCCAGTCTGAAAGTCCCTGATTTAAATTCATGCCTGTAGTCTCTTGTCCTACTTCTGTGTACTGCTGAAGAGCCTGTCCCCACTGTCTTGATGACTCTTTGTGATCTCTACAGGCTGATGTTTTTCCTCCCAACAAAGCATCTCCTGCCTAAGCTGAAAAAGCCCCATTCCCCCACTTTCTCCTTGCAGTCACCTTGGTGGCTCCCACCTGACCTCACCTCAGTTTATTATCATGTGTCTTGTGTTGTGGGAACAAAAACTAGATGTAGTATCTAGATGCACTCTTCCAAGTGCCAAGTTCAGCAAGATAATCACATTCCTTGGTCTGTGGACTGTGCTCCTGCTAGGATGCTGTTGGTCTTCTTTGCACCATGATCCCCAGGCCCTTTCTGCCGAGCTGCTCCCCAGGCAGGCAGGCAGGCAGTCCCCAGCTGGTATCACTGCAGGCAGTCCTTCCTCCCCAGGTGCAGGACTTTGAATTTCATCAGGTTCCTGTCAGCCCATCCTTCCAGCCTGTCTGGGTCCAGAGCAGGGGTCTAACGTGTCTTTATTGGCTGGTCCTGCCAAGGCAGCAGGAGTGCCAGGTGACACCTCCTCTAGTTGACGGTAAAGGTGTGGAACAAGATGAATCCTGGTGTAGGCCCTGTGGCACTCAGCCTGTAACTGACCTCCAGGCAGAGTACAATCCACTAACCACTGCTCATCCAGACTGTAATGTCCTGGCTGGGATGCAAGTTTCTGTGGGAGACAGTTTCAAGTATATATCCCAGTGCTCTTCTGGACCTGTCACAGCCAGTTCCATGGTCTTGCAAGGGGATCATCAGACTTAATTTCAGCTGCAGGAGGGCTAAGTTATCTGTCCAAATGAACCCTTCATCTAGTCTCAGTATAGACTGTTGTTGTTTATGGTATCATCCTCAGAAGGTTGCTATGTAGTCTAGATTTTAGTATAGAATAAAACCGTAAGGGAAAGACCGTATTGAAATGTGAGCTTACTCTTCCCACTCTATCTCCTCTTCAAAAAAACCTAACCCTTAACCAGAAATTCAAACCAAGCTACTATGTGTGTTCTGTATTCCAAAGATTGTGCTGTGAAGCACAATTAAAAACCTTTGACAGAAAGGCCCTGAGCAGCAGAAACAAGCAAGAGTTCATGCTGTCCCAAATGGGCATGTGTGGTCACACATGCAAATTCTTATTTCAGTAATAGTTTTCCTCCCTCTGGAGCTCTGTAGGACAAGTCCCTTGTTGTGCCCTCAGTAAGTGCTATGAGATTGCATTCCTTGGCAGTATGGCTCAGCAGTGGATGAAATTGTTTCTTGTAAAACAAATTAATCTGGAAAGGAGAATCTGAGAATGCAAAGTAAAACCTTAATTTAATCACGAGGTACTCACAGCTGTAACTTTCAGGGGACAGCAGAGCTGTGTTCAATTCCTGCTATTCAAGTTATCTCCAATTGTGTAAGAGACCAAACTGTGTCTTTGTTTGTTATGAAAATAAATGCAAAGCAATCTTTACATCCTGATTTTGATTTGAAGGCTTTAATTTACACTCTCTCTTCATGAACATTATTTTTTTCTTTAACAACTTGGCTAATTTTGCTTCGTTTTATTGAATAGGCTTCAATTTAGGATTTCAAAAGGAAAAACCTCCTTCCCTTCACCTGTTATTTAATACTCAACACAACTTCAAAACACTACACCCTGAAGTCATTTTGATTAATAACATCATCTCCTCCTAGGCAAGTAATTTATCACTTGCTTTTCTCCTCAAGTAGATACAATAGAATTTATTTCATGTTGCACTTCCAGTTTTGTGAAGGCTGATGTGAAAGGACAAGTATTAAAGAAAAGATTTACCATTTTTTGTTTAAAATCAGCTCTTTTGGAAGTACACAAATAGGTATAAAATAAAATTCCAGAGAAAATGTATAGCAGCTTAGTTGTGCATGGTGATTTTATTAACAAAACAAAAAATAAACTCTTCAGGTTGGGAAATGTCCATGCTCAAGTTTTTCAGCAATGAAATCCGTGTAATTACTCTTTACTATGCATACCTTAGGGCTGTAGGGGCCAGAATAGGCTTTTGAATTCTTGATCCTGCCTAGACAAAATCATTTAACTTTGGTTATCCCTTGCAAGGCTAGCCTTAGGTATTGCCCAGGGAGCCTGGGGGTTGCTTAGTGTGAGTTGTGTTCACTGAGGGGCTGCTGTGTCCTAGCTGGGTGTGTGGGAGCCACATTCAGCTCAGCTGTCATCTTAACTCACAGCAGGACCTCAGTACCAGCTGATGAGCACCTGCAGACTGGTCCTGATGTGGAATCCTGAGCTCAAGGTGAGAAGCCAGGAGCTCAGAGGCCCAGGAGCTCTTGCAGAGATATGAGTCCTTGTTGCTGTTGCTGCTGCAGCCAGGCAACAGCTGGAGTGGAGGCACAAGTTCAGATCTGCTCTGCTACATGTGGCTTAGTGTCAGAAAGAAAAAATGAGACCAGGTATTTTGAATTGTTGCATCACAAATCTTGAAGTAAAGGTTTGGGATTCTGTCTTGAAAGGCCTAATTTTTTCTTTGTTTTTTATGCTTATTTGGGGTTTTTCCAAAATCTCGGTTCTAGGAGGAAAAAACCCACCCGTCATCTGATTTTTAGCCTCATTATTTTCACATCCAATTTTTCTTGTGCAATCAATGGTCTTTAGGCTTAAGTGGCCCTTTTTCTGCAGCTGTTATTTACCATTCACATATAGCCGTGAAGAACAGCCTTTGCGTATGTAGGGTGATCATATTGGCCTTTCTAAGATTTCTCCAATGTGAGAGAGCCTCTATTTCCTGTAACATCTTATTTGTGTTGTGTTGCCCCTCCTGCAGCTGGAGCATCAGCAATCAGTGCTATTCAGAAGTCCCAATGGTGTCACTGCTAAGGCTCAGGCTGTGACTGCCTTCTTCCTGGAAATGTCCTGACTGTCCTTCCCTGCAAATGTCTGCACTGTTACTGCTTATCATCTTGTTTGCTTTTTTGTGACTCATCAGACTGTCTCCTTGTTATATCAGTTTCTGAATGGCACAGTAGAAAGAGTTTTGTCCCAGAACACAGATTTTTTTATACAGTGTAAATGGCTGGTCATGACCTATTTGCAGAAGGAGTAATTCTGCACAGAGAAGTCCCATTTTAGTACTGCACCCTTTTGCACCAGGCAGATGCAATACCATAGCATTTAGAGCTTATAGTCTAAATAAATGACCTGCCACAGGATGGAGGAGCATGAAACTCACCTCCATTAACTTAAATTTCTACATTTGAGATAGCTGTTGATGTCCTTATAGACTCAAGCTAAACTGTTATGGTGCAGTTTGTCTCATTCAAGGGCAGATATTGCTGCAGTTTGAGCACTAACTGGTGCCATGTGTGAACCTTTCGTTTGGGGATCTCTCAGAGAGCTGGCAAATCTTACTCCACTTGCTGAAAAGAGGCAATCAAACTAGTGCAGATGTTTCCAGGTGCAGTTGGAAATGCTGCCTTCTGTAGCCTTGTAATAGTTGCCCCTGAGTAATCTACAAGCTCTTGGCACACAGTGTTTCTTTCCTGGATGTCTATATTTTTTCATTTTAGGGATAATGAAATCAAGGTGGTGATAGCTCTGTATTTGCTTAGTCAGCTGGGGCTGCTGCTGCCTAAAGTATTTTAACTGTAAGTAGATTGAAGAGTTTGGCTGCAAGTGAAAATGGGCTTGACAACCTCATGTTTCTTGAAGCAAAGATCTTTGGACAGTGATTTACTGCTCACCACCTCTTGCTCTTGGTGTTGTGTGCACAAAGTGCCTCATGTACTTTCCTTTACAGGGTTTTGTCTTGGTCCCTTACATCTCCTTTTGCCTCATTTAAATTCTCTCCACCAGGAGCACTTCTCAAGACATTGTTAAGAATATTGGTATTTCTAGGGAGCGACCTGAAGGTGCTGTTTAGTATGCAATTGTCAGGCATGGAAGAAAGATCTTTTTAATGATGCCATTGGCTGAATATGGTGCAATCCATAGCCTTTTCTTCCCCTAGGAAAAGGCCTAGTGCAATGCCTGAATTGTAATGAAAGAGTTGAAGTATTGCACTGTTGAAGCAGAACTTATTCAGGTCATCTTTCAGAAAAAAATAAAGGCACTTTCAAAGCATATTATTGTCTGCTAAAAATTAGAAGGGAAGGACAATTCTTTTTAGGGTTTTATTTTCTTTTTTTTTGTTGCCTTTGTTGTGGTTGTTAAGACCTTTCAGAAAAAAAATCGGGTAATAAAAATCTGCTTTCCCCCAGCTTTGCTAGAGGGCTGTGCAAGCAGTGTTCAATTCCACCTTCCTATTTGACTATTTCAGTGTCAAAGAGTTGCATTCAGAGGAGCACGGCACTTGCTGCAGGCACCATGGAGTCAGCATTGCTGTGTTGCTGCTGTAAGAAACCAGTCAGTCTTGGTTCCCTCCTCCTGCCAAACCTGGAGCTCGGCAGGAGCCTGGGACACTTGCCCTGCTTCACAAGGTGGTACCAGATGCAGGACACCTGCTGAGCACAGACCTGTATGCACATTGCCCAGCTCCTCAAGCCACTAACACTGGCTTAAACACAGCAATGTGAATCTTACGGTTTTAATTTGGCTGAGGTTCTGAATATCTGATCAGGGTGGTGGTCCATAACATGGCATGGGTTTAATGAGAATTGAGATCAACCCCTTTCTATAAGCATCCTGGTTTTTCTCCACTAGCCATCTTTTTCAAAATTTCTCAGTGTTGTTGACATTAACAAGCTCTTTAGATAAATGCCCTATCCAGAGCACCTGACAGCTTTCTAAAAAGATGTACTTTTTTTTCTCCTCACATTTGTCTCTCCTTCTGTCATGGTTTACAAATTGTCATTGGAATTGGCCATATCTTGTTTAAATATTTTCACCTTAGTGTCTGTATCCTTTCTGGTCTTGCTTTTGATCTGACAGCAGTTTAAGGTATCCCTCCATTCTCAAAAATTTGAAATCCAGAGGTCAAAGATTTAGCAGCTCCTTCTGCCCCTCTTGAATGCTTGTCCCAGACGAAATCTGAGTTATGCAAGCATTTTGTGGTGTTTTTTATTAATGTTTTCAGGAATGTACATGCAGGTTTCTTCTTGTCATGGTTGCAGGCGAATAGCAGGGTGGACAAATAGTGAAGCAAAGGGTGGCAGGTTGGCACCTTGGACCAGAAATGGAAGGAAACAAATAGGTCCCCATGGAGGGCTGTAGTCTCAAAGGACTTTATTGTTTTGGCAAGTGCAGATGGGAACCAAGTCCTCCACCAGATTTAACTGGAGCTACTTGGATATAACAGGGCTGCAGATTCTCATCCTCCGAGAGATGTTCTTTCAGGTGTGGTGGACATGTTTTGAAATGAGACTCTGATCCCTTTCTTCAGTCACTCACATTTTCAAGGCCCCCACGGGCACTGTGTTAATAAACCATAGAAGGTCTTGCAGCCAAAATGCTCTTTACTCTGAATGACTATTTTACAGTAGCCTAAGCCCTCTGTCCCTTGCTCTGCATGCACACACTTGCAGGTCTTGCTCCTCAGGGCTTTGGAGTCAATTGCTGCTTCACCGTTTGCCTTCTATTGCAAGCCTCCTGTGCCAATGGCCCCCTCATCCCCCCTCAATGTGCTTGTCCTACCGCTGCTGGCTTTCACCTTTAGCCAGACTAGGATAATGTGGCTTTTTGCAAGCATGGAGCTGTGTCCCACCATCCACGCTTGGTGCTGGGGCAGCACAAACAGACTGCAAATGTTTGTTCCCCTCTAATGAAGAGACTTGAGGGTCTCGCTTACACCGTTTATTCTTTTGAGTAAATATCCGTTCCCACAGGCATCCAGCATCGTCTGGCAGAGAAGATCAAAAGAACAGAAATGAAAGGGTTTACCCCCCTTTGTGGGGGGAGTGGGCAGCAGGACATCTCCTGCAAGATTAGATGGCTGAATGTGCGTTTTGCAAAGTGACTCATGCACTCAGCCAGGGCTGTGCACTGAGTGGCTGCGCTTCCAGCTTGGCTGCTGGAGGAGTATATGCAGTATTTAAAATGTCTGTGTGCAGCATGGGCATTGGCAAGAAGAGCTTTTGCAGCTGATCAGGCTGTTAAATAATTTAAAGTCAGGGTTTCTGCAGATCCCTTGTGGGATTTTTCTACTTGGGCAGTTGTAGCCATTGCATTGAAGGGCCAGGTGAGGGGACGGGGTTGTTTTCATCTTTTAGTGTACAACAGGAGAGCCATGCAAACTGGAAAAGGTGACAGGGAGCACAGTGTTTCTGAGCAGAGATGCACACTTGTGAGCTGCTGCCACTCGGAGTAGGTGAGGAGGTCACTGTTTGAGGGCTTATGTCCTCACGGTGACTTCTACCATTTCCTCTGAGGAAGCGTCATATTGAGGCTTCAGCTGGTGGTGAGGTTCCTGTTGCCTGCTCTGGAGACTGGTCTCAGTTTAAAGAAATGGGGAACAAAGATCTTTGATGCTCAGTTTTTCTTGTGAGGGGAAGGTCTTCTCCCTCAGCCATGTCTATGTACAGTGTGTGCCTTCTCCATGTAGAACCTATTTTCTGGGTCACTGTACAGGAACCTTGGTCTTGCTGGGTAACAAGCTAGACAAGATGTCTGGCTTTAAGATCATTATAGTGTAGAGCTAGTTAAACCCATCAAACCTGTCTGAAAATCAATTCAGGCTTGGAGATCTGTATTATTTTATGACCAGAAGATGATTAACAAGTGAGCTGCTGTCTCTGACTAGTCCAGTGCCCAGCATGAGTTGGGATGGGAATGATGCCAAGTACTAGTCCCATGACAAAGAATGATGTTTGTGGTGACAGAAGCCTACAGGTGAAAACCTCTGACCTCCTGACCAAATGCAGCCAGGGAGAAAGGATTTCAGGCCATGCTGATCTTGTAAATCAGCTGAGGGTTGTTTGTCCAGAGATTACTTGTCCATTGGTAAAGTGTTGTTAAAAGGAGCCTTCTGCCAACTAAAAGGCCTCTTCTTCTCTGCCTGTCCACTGGAGTAAGAGGCATTGCTTAACTGGTCCAGTTAACTGGGCTGGAGGGGGTCTATGTATCTTTTATTCTGTAATGGGTCCTCAGAGAGAAATTGTTTCTAGATGGAGAGAGTACATGGGAGATGTCTCGGCATCAGAGACCAAAGGAAGAACTGGGGAAATAAAGTGCCAGGTTGCCCGCAGACCTGGGCTCTGAAGCTGTGGGAAGGAGATGCTTGGGGTGCCTGCATGGATCTTTCCTAGGAACAGTTCCCCATGGAAGAGCACAGGCAAAGTGCTCGTAGTGCTCCTGAGCACGCCGCTGAGATTGATGCCTCCTGCATGTGCTGGGTTTGCTTTCTGGATGGGTGCATTTGTCTGGGGCCATTACTGCATATGGCAAGCTGTTGCTGTACTGACAGTTGGCTGTGAGAAAGTTAAATAAGTTTTTTTTAATATGATTTTGAAACATTTTCTCTGATTTAAGTGGTAAACATAGTATTACTTAATATCCTGCTCCTGCTGTGTAATGCATTCATGGAAATACATCACCAGAACTGGGAGAAAAGACTGTCACTTGCAAGGCTGTGGAGAATCAGTGGTGAGAGCAGAGGAAGGAAGCTTGCCTGCCCTCACTGCAGGTTTTCTGTTTCAGTGATGTGTATATTGTATGAGTAACTTCAACTAGGCTGTTGCTTTACTGTAAAAAAAGACCAAAGACCCTGTGAGCACCCAACTGTGCAAATCGTCCTTGTGACTTGGATGCCTTAAGCAGATTCTTGAAGATGTGCCCGACCTGTCACATTGGGAGTGAATAATCTCAAATGACACATTTGTTCCAGAGCCAATTTGAAACTGGCTGTACAGACCACCACAGAGAGGTGTAAATGTGAGCAGGAAGGAAGGGAAGTAATTTGCAAGAGAAGTGCTGCCGATTGGAGCTGTACATCACTGATCTGTGGTGATTGACTTTTCTCCTGATTTCAGTGTCTGTGTTGCTCTGGCCAGGCCCCCAGCAATCCTGGTCTCCCCGGTGAATGGCTCAGAGAGAGGCAGGATATTTTCCCCTCCCACCGATCACAGGGAGCATGGGAAGAGACAGTCACAAGCTGCTGGGAGTGTAATTTGCTATTAGGCTATGTGGCATCCTGTCTGCCATCAATTACAGCCTTTGCTCAGAATAAGAGGCAATGAAAGGGACTTTATATCCAAGCCATCTCCTGCTGGTGAGGATGGGCTGTGGATGCATTTTGAGAGGAAAGAAAATGAGGAAAGTATCATGCTGAAAATCTGCATAGGAGAAAAGGATAAGAGGGAAGTTACATTTAGACAAAGCACACCCAAGAAGCTGCTGTTACCTGCAAAGACGTGCTATCAAAATGTAAATTAAACAACTTTTGCTAGAGTTTTGTTTTCTGAGAATAGAGAATTGTACTTAGGTGGAGAGGGGAAAACTGATGCACAAGTTGCAGATTTTTTCTTGCTTTACAGCTGATATCAAAATGGTAACCTGGTATCACAGGGAGCCAGAGCAGAGGAATATTTTTCTCTTGAAGTGTGAGAGCAGCCCTGCAGTTCAGGAGGCTGGGGTGGTTGTAAGCTCTGTCCCTGTTCCTGAAAGCTGTAACCAGCTCTCCTTCCTGCTCCCAAGCTTACACTGCAGACCTGCTCCCACAGAACTGGAGGGATCCTCTGTACCTGACCTGCATTTGCTGGTTTTGCCTTTCCTGGCTTCCACTTCCACATGCTGAGCTCATGCTGGAAGTAATACAGCTAAATTGCTTCCTCCAGCTACTCACTCTCAATTGACTCTTCTCCATGGGGAGCTTTAAATGATGCCCATGGGGCAGCACAGAGCCTGAAATCCCCATTAACCCTGGTATTTCAAAAGCGATCAAGGCAAACAGAGCTCAGATCTCTGCTTTAGGAAATGATGCACACTTGTAACAAGTCATTACCCTAAAAAGAAGAAATGAGCCTTCATACAGTATGTGCTGACCTTCACTAACTAAACCACAATTTCTTCAGCTGTTTTATATGCTTGGTTGTGCATGAGCATGGCCCCCTTTTTATTTTTTCTCCAAGTGTAAGTGGTACAATGCTGCAGTGCTTTTTCAAGGGAGCTAAGCTGAGAAAACATTCAAAAATCCACATTTTTTACTTTTCTGTGATAACCAGTTAGTTCATGGAGGATAAGAGGATTTGTGGAAGATAAGAGGAACCAGCCTTTGTGAGTGCTTAAAGCTCACTGCCATACTTTACCTTCAGGCACTGTAGATCTTTGCCCTCCAGGATTTATTCACAGCAGCAGATTCCAGCTGGGCTCCCAGGTCAATTAGAGCTCTAAATTTATAGATTTGTCCACTAATCCTTTCACTGGCACTTTGGATCAAGGCAACTGGAAGGGGGTAGTGCATTTCTTATTGGTAGCGCGCTGCTTATCACCGATGGTAAATATCTCCTGAGCTGTCTAATCATCACAAAACTTGCATTTGGTGTCAGTAGGATGCTTGTAAATTTGCTCAGATACTCTGAAACGGAGCTGTTCTGTCATTCATTTTGCACTATCCATGGAATGAAATGGAGACTGTGGGCAGAGAGGGACACCTTGCCTGGAAGGCAGTCACAAAGGTTGGTGGGTTGAGACAGGTACTTTCCTCCCTCCGGGCTTCTGAGCAGTGCAGGGCACTGAGAGCAACAAAGAGCCTCTCATTTGTGTATGCAGCACATCCCCACTATTTTCTGGTCATTTCATTGTGTGTTCAAGCTGTTATGATGGTAACTCATTTTCTGCTACTGAAACATTGGTTAGCAGCCACTTTTCAGATCAGTCTTGCAAATGCAGCACAGAGCATGCAGAGTGCCTGCTGAGCAGCCAGAGCAGCAGTTAGTGTCACAAGAGAAAAACAAACAAACCTGGAGGAGGACTGGAAACATTACCATGGAAAAAAGATGTCCTACTGATGCCATAAAGTAAGATCATGGGAAAACAAACACCTAGAAACATTTCTTCCCCTATCCATCCATCCCCTCCCCCCAAGAAAAAAAAAGGGTTTGAATAATTTGTCTGCTTTCAAAGTTATGTAAGTCTCCCAGAGATAAAAATCTGTGTTTTGTTAAGTGCAGTAGTGTGGTCCTGTGGCAATTGCACCTACGTAGAACCAACTGCCTGCAAAACTGCATTACAGGTAGAGATATGAGTTAGTATTTGCAAAATAAAAAACCCATTTAAATGTATGAAGGAAAACAAGTGCACTCTCCCATGATGTAGTTCTCCCCTGAAATGTCATGAGCTGCATCATTTACATTCAGCCTCCCCTTGAACCCAAAGGAGCGCTGTGTTCAACTGTTTCACTGACCCGCAGACGGACAGACTGACAGGCTCTTTGTTAGAGAGGCAAGTTAGGAAATACCAGAGCTAAGGTTGTCTGTGCAACCTTCCTTTCTGCTCCCCATGTGGACATACCACAATATGGGCTTTAATTCCATAATCCCTCAGTCATTTTCCACTGGCCCCCTGCCTCCTACAGTGTGAAGGAGGCACAATGCCTCCTTAATGAGCAGACAAGCGGTGGCTTGGCTTATTATGATTCAGTCTGTGACCATGGACCTCATTCAAGTCCTGCTCTGAAAATGCAGTGTTTTGTTTTCAGCTGTTTTACAGCTTGTTCCACCCAAGTCTCACTGGCCCTTCACGTGCTCAACCCCTGCACTCTGCAGAGGGTGTTCAGTGATTAGCACCCTTGTTTTACAGATGGAGACCAGAATGGGCAAGTGTCCAGCACCTACAGATTCCTGCCATGTCATGCCTGTCCATAGTGCTGGTGCACAGCCCCTGAGGAGGGCTGCAGCTCAGCACCTCAGTCCCTGGCATCTCCAGTCAGCCATCCATGGTACAGCAGAAGGTAGATGTGGCCACCCCTTGCCACGGCCCTGCGGTTTCTTGGCTGTGGGCCATGCAAAGCACAGCTCTGGTTGTACTGGAGACGTGCTCGCAGCACAACCCCTGCCCTGTGCCCAGGGCAGAGGGGTCTGTGAACCCCACGGATGGGGCATGGCATTACACCAGCCAGGCGCCCTGGGATGGGGCAGCTTAGGAGTGGCATTGGCAATGCTTTTACATTACCTGCCCAAATTTCTCTCCTGTACCTGCCCAGGTGCCTTTTTTGATACTGCCACAATGGTTAGGGCAGATTGCCAGAGAGAATCTGGGGGTTTTGTTGGTTGTGTTTTTTTTTTTTTTGCTTGGTTTGATTTTTAGGTTCTTGGGGTTTCTTTGGTTTTTTAAAGTATTTTTGACTAAACAAAGTCTTCAGTTTTCCACTTCAAACCCATCTTGAGTGTGAGCAGATGAGCAGAAGCATCAGCTCAGGTGGAACTGGCATAGGCAAACCCTACTCTCAGGGTGTGGGACTTTCCCCTGCCAGACTCAAAAACAAGCTGAGCTCTGCAGCTTGTGACCACTGCTGCACTGTGATCATTGCTTTCTACCAGATGTGAAATGGTGATGAAATGCTCTTTTTTTGGTTAAAACATACAGCTTGCCTCCCCCAGCTAATCTCCAAGTAAAGTCAACCCACCAAGCAAAGTTGTGTTGGGCTATGCGAAACTGGATTGCTGGATAGCTCACTACAAAATTAAACAATGGTCTAAAACTAAAACAGGGCACTTTTCTGTTAGATCTGTTATTCCCTTCAAATACCTTGATGTACTCTTTTCTGCTATGCCTTTTTCTTTGGAGAAGCTGCCCTTAAAATCCTGTAGACTCTTTGCATAATTATCTTTTGTTTTGGTCCTCTTCTCTCAGCATCTGTAGTGACGCCTGCAAAAGCTTCAGCCAGCAGCTTGGCCAAGGGCAGCTGGTGGCCTGAGCTGCTCAGTGTTCATTTTTTGCTTTTGGTCTTCTCTTGCACTTGTGTGGTGCATGTAGCATGTGGCTCACGAGCACCCCACTCAACTATGGTGCAGGTAATCACTGTTAATAGGTTTGGGTCTGTCGTTCGGATCTGTTTCTTTTTTCATAGCTGTGATGCCACCCAAGAATTGTGAAGGAACCAGTAACATGCTTTGGTTGTAGGAGGAGCTTGGAATATGTAGCTTTTCCAACCAGGAGTTGGAGGCAGGAGGAAAAGGGATGTGAAGAGTCAAGTGTGAAACATCATGTACTGCCTGTGTTAGTCCTCTGAGACTTTTTAATTTATTTTTTTAGTACAAAATGAATAATTATGTGTATTTAAAAATGGTCAACCTTGGCCTGAGATGTTACTATAATTGCAAAGTTTTCATTTTCACATAGTAATGGTGCTTTTGTTGCAGATCGATGTCCTCAAGGCAGACGTGGAGAGCGCCGAGTGGAAAATTTTGGAAAACCTGATCCTGGAAGATGTTGTTGAGCAGATAGGACAGCTGGTCTTTGAGGTGCACATCCACTGGCCTGGGTTTGAGGTCAGTGGCAATGACAGCACCGTGGTGCGGTACTGGTACAGTCTGCTCCGGGAACTGGAGCTGAAGGACTTCAGGCTTTTCCATACCTACAAAGACTTATCAAAACCACAGATGTTTCTGAAAAAGGAAGCTTTCAACGCCAGTAGCTGTTACACACTGAGCTGGGTAAATACAAGATGGAAATAGCAGAAAGGAATTTATGATGTGTGACTGTGAGCCATCTGGGCCCGTAGCGTTATTGAAGAGGATTTTGGCGTCACTGGCTAAAGTTGCTAAATATGCACGCAGTGACTGCTAGCAAAATGGACTGGCTTTTATATTTATATGTTGTCAAAAGAACTGGCACTAGGAGAAGATATATGGTGCAGATTTGTATAGCAATATATTTGCCAGTGGGTACATTGTCCCAGAGGACAGAGGCTTCTGTAAAGGTTTGTCTGGGGGAGATAAGAGCATGGTTTTTCCAGGCTGCCCCATGTTTGAGCATGCCAGCAAGGAGGGCATCCCTCTGGGGCTGCCCTGGGAAGCTCTGCTGGCTGAGCTGTGCCAGCCCTTGGGCAGGAGAGTGCTTGTGACAAGGTGTCTTTTTAAGAAAGTGTCAAGTGTTAATTCTCTGTAAAGTGATCATCTTTGATTTGTACCTTCTTTACTTTGGCCTTGTTTCCTACAGAACAAATTTTAGGCAAGAACAGTATATTCTTGAACCCACTGGCAAATTTCAGCTGAATTTGGCAGAGACAGAAATCACCACCAAACTAAATTTCTACCTACTTCTTTGAGCAGCTTCTGAGTGCCCTGACTTTGGTTTTTTAAGCTAGCACTCGCCCTCCTCACCCTCGAGAGCCTTCAGCCACAGAAGACAGGGCATCCCTAGTTCATCTGCTCAAAGAACAGCTTGGTTGAAATTATTCTTGCAATGGCTGCAGCAAGTGGTTTTTCATCTAGTGAGATACATGTAAGAGATGAAAGTGAAACCTGGTCTTTTTTGTTCCTTTTGGGGTTTTGTTGAACAATTCCTGGTGCCTTTTCCAGTGCTGTGCCTGGATGCCTGCCACCTCCTCACCACCTTGCCTCTCCCTGGCATGAGGAGGCGAAACACTGGATCTGCACTGATGCTGGCAGAGGTGGTGGTCCAGGCAGGTGCCCTGGACTGCAGCTGTGCTGGGGCTCAGCAGCCTGGAATGTGAATTGTCTGCAGTGCCCCTGGGAGCCTTTGACATTCCCCAAGGAGCTAAGGAATGGGGGGAGCTAAAAAACATATAGCAGGTAGGGTTTTTTCTTATCTTTAGATGAATTTTGACATTAAACTTTGCATTAAAATACAAGATGTCACCACTGTCATATCTTTGGTATGGGGACTTAACTGCCTTTGGTTTCCGACTTCTTCAAGTCTACAACTTCCTCAAGGGAGGTGGTGAAGGGGGAGATGCTGATCTCCTCTCTCCAGTGACCAGTGACAGGACATGAAAAAATTGAATGAAACTGTGTCAGGGGAGGTTCAGGTTGGGTTTTAGGAAAAGGTTCATCACCCAGAAGGTGGCCAGTCACTGGAACAGGCTTCCTAGGGAAGTGGTCATGGCACCAACCATGTCAGAGTTCAGGGAATCTCTGGATGGCTCTCCTAGTAACTTGGCTTAGTTTTAGGTCCTGTGAGGAGCAGTGAGTTGGTCTTGATGATCCTTACTGGGTCCCTTCCAATTTGAGATATTCTATGATTCTATAAAAGTAGCTCCTGTTTCTGCTCCTACATGTCCCACCTGGACCAGGGCTTTGCAGACACCCAGAGCAGGGCACTGAGAGTGCCCACCATGTCCTCAGCTCTGCATCAAAATCAAGATTACCTGATGCAGATGCATTGAATTCCCCATGTCCAAGACATTGGGCAAAGCACTTTCCTCAGGGCTGACCTACCTGTTGCCATCCCTGAGCCAGGTAATGCACAAACCAAGAGATCCACAACCTCTGAAAAATGAGTAAGAAATGCCTTCTCTGTGACAGCCACCTTGCTACAGCCCTCATACATGAAGTACTGAAGTTGTTTAATGATGCAGAGCCATGAGGTGATTCATCAAAATGCAAGAGGCTGCCAGGGTTTCCTAAACTAATATCTGGCATGTTGGAATGGCCACGCTCACTGCACTGCAGAATGGCTCAACTCCTATTTTTCAAATAATGGGGTGGCAAAAGTCCAGCTGCCAGTCCTGATTTATTAATAAAGTATAAATATATGGGCTCTAGCATTGTACAGGCTTTTTCTCCTAACTAGTCTTAGAGTAAGTAGCCTAGTAGCTTATTATCATTTGTTTAAGAAACCAACAGATAGAGGTTAAAAAATAAATTACATGGCCTCTCTCAAATGTTAGAATTCAAAAGGTATGTACATCTTCCATAATTTATTTCCCTGAAGTAAAAATGGTGATATGCAAATTACAGAAGTGGAGTAGAGGTCCATCCTGGTTCTTTGGTTAGTAAGGGAGTTTAATAAACCCTCAGCTAATCTCTTGCTTGGGATTGCCAGGTAGTGTCAAGAACACTTCAGGTTACAGCAAATACGTCTTTGGCAAAAAAGATTCCAATAACTATGGTAATTTTAAAGAAAACCTTATCTCTAATACAGGGAAGATAAAAGCCATTTATCATTCTGAAGGCAGTTATGTGATATTATAGGAAAAAATGAACAGTGCTTATTTAATGCACTCTCTGTGCCTTTCTACTTCACATCTCTTAGAGCAGAGTTACAACCTTCCTTTCTGAGGTCTTGCTTCTATGCCCTTGCCCCTTCTCTTTTATTGATCTCTTTTACCTAAGGGACAGACCTTTAAATGAATTCAGTTCCTGTCTCCTAATGACAGGAACTGAGCTGTTGGGTACATGCCCAGGGACACAAGCCAGGGCTGGCTGACTGCTGCAGTGGCCAGGCTGGTGCTGAGGGATGTGTGGCATCTGTGTCTACCCACTGCCATACTGAGGCACAGTTGCCACTGACCTGCTCAGAAATCATCTCCATGCAGTAACCACACGCCAGTGTTGCACTCCACAACTCTTCCCAGATCACACCTGCACAGAAAGCACCATAGCTTCCCCATTCTTCAAGGTCTAAGTACAGAGTGCACCACTAAAACCGGTGTGTACAGGGCATTCTGCCCTTGTAGCCACAGCCTGGAAACTGGTAACTGCATGGCTGTGGAGGGAAGCCAGACTCAGCTCCACATCTGCTCAGCATCACCATTATAGGCATTGCCCAGCTCTGCTCTCCCCCCATTCTCCTGGTCTGCTGTCCCCAGGTGCATTGGGCACTCCCTGCAGGCACGTGCATCAGCTCTCCAGAGCCCCCAGCCCATTGTTCCCAGCTCAGGAGCCTCGTTCCTGCCCCCACCTCAGGTTATTCATGGTGGCCACAACCAGTTCCAACCCCACCTAACAAAGACATAATGACAGCTCTTGTTCCTGATGGGGAGCCATTATTGCATCAGTTGGACAACTCCACCAGGAGATGTTTCAGCTTAGTCTAAAGTGGATCCTTGCAGAGATGACCCAGGGGTAGGGGCAATTCTACTTGCACAAATCCTTTTGTGGGGGTGAGGGCATTTCTCTTTCAGACAGGCTCACAGTGATTTATAAATCACACGTTTATGAATCAGAACTTACAGGTGCTGCCCATGACCTGGTGAAGAGCAGAAACAGATGTGAATCCCCTCAAACTATCACAGCTGATACCGCAACATGAGCTTTCCATGGCGAGCCCATGGCAGCTCAGAGGGGAATTTGTTAGAACACACTCTTCCAGGAAAACTGGGCCCTTTCTGAATGCCACATTGGCTTCCTTGGAGGTTCCAAAATTTGCCCAAAGAAAGGTCTGACCTCCTGCTGCACTCCAAAACCTGCCATTTATTGCATGCACTTCTGGCCCCAGGCTTTGATCCCATTGTGACTTGTGAAGGGTTGTTCTTCGAGCACCTCTCAACTGTGAAAGAACAAAGAAAGTGTAAAGGGAACATATGTCTGGCCTTTCTTGGCAGATGGCAAGAAGACATATCACCCAGTAGCACACCTGAAGAAATGGCACTCATTCTCTCTGGTGAATTATTCAACAGCTGAGACCATCTGGTTCATTACAAAACTTGGATTTCATGAGCTTCATTAGCTGCTCCCTTGTCCTTGGAAGGATACTCAAGGTTATTCAGTAGGAAATCACTCTCGATTTTTTCCTGCTTGTTAACACAATGTGACATTTAATTGCAGTCAGTAGAGACCTGGTTTAGTGGCAGTGGAAGTTCAGAGCTGACCTATATTCAGAGACATATTTATACCTGCCCCCATCCACTGGCTTTCAGGGGCAGCATCTGCAGAGCAAGCTTGGCTCTTGAAGGGAACAACCTGCAGTAATGAATGCCTCTTCCCTTAAACAGAAGTCCCTGCTCACAGTGCAGTTTGACCTGCCTCATGTAGAGTTTTACCTGGTTCTGAAGGAGACCTCTGCAGAGACAGCCTGTGTTACCTTATCCTGATAGGCAGCACCTTACACAGGGAAAACAGGAGCCTGCTTTGCGCTGCCTAGAAGTGATGACTCAAATGTGAATACCATGTCCCTGCTCTTTTTGGTGGATTACCAACACAGATCTTTGAGTTTAAGCAGTTTTCTGAAGGGAAGTGCAGTGGTATACACAGTACAAAACCTCTGCAAGTAATGAAAATGCTTCAGTGTCTCAGCTGGTATTTCCCCCTCTACATCTGAAATTCCATTTCTGAATCAATCACAAACAATGCGAATCCCACCCTTACATCCACCTGCAGATATCTAGAGTGGAGCCACCACCCAGGGTGCCACTACCCTTGCAGGCAGGTGGGGACAGGTGCCTGACTGGTGTCAGACCTCTGAGGCAGCAGCAGCAGCAGCTGTGCCCTAGGAGGTCCCATGTCCCTCACTGGTGTCTCTCCACAGATGCCAGCCACGAGCAGCCAAGACACAGGGAGTAGGACTTCACCAGACAACCCCACGCTGACCTCACGCTGACCTCTCAAACTGACTTGCCAGTCAGGAGAGGCCCTGAAATTACTTCCAACTTCTTCTTTATGAAAGAAAAATTGCTCCAAGAAACAGGAGAATCCAGGATCTGAAGAAATATTCCATAATGTTATTCCACTCATTTAATATTGGAGGAATAATGACAAAAAGCAAAAAAACCCCACTCGTTCTGCTGCCCCAAGGTACTCCCAAAGCATCAGCACCAGGGCAGAGAAAGGAGCTTGCTGCAGGGAAGCTCTTTCCACAAAACTCAGTGTGGTTTTGGATACTCCAGGGAATGGGCCTTCCTTCTTTATCCTGTAGATGTCTGGCCTGACAAATGATTTCAGAGTCTCAAGTTCCCTTTTTATCTCCAAGGAATATTGGAAGGGATTATGTTTGGCAGAGTACATGAGGAGGAGCTGAAGGAGCAAGATTGTATTGGGATGCCAAAGCAAAATATAAACAACACCATGGGCAAAGGCCCATGGGTGCTTGGGGAAATCAGCCTGGAGCAAGCTAAGGCGGGAGGTTAAATTGTTACAACTCTTCTAGGACGGGGCATTTTTCTTTTTTTTTCCTCTTAAAAGCATTTCACAAGAGTTTAAACTCCACCTAAAAGATAAAGACTTGTTACACAATTAAAGAGTTTAGCTGGGGAAGAGGAGCAAGACACCAACTGTGGGGCAATTATGCTGGGAGAATGGGAAAGATTTGCAGCTCCCATAACTATGTCTGGGTAACTGTCAGCGGTCTTGAAGCTCCATAAAGTTCCTATTACTGAAATGACTCCCCAGAGGATTTGTGTTGCTGTCTTCCTTTCCCAAACCAAAGAAGCAGGCTCAGTTAGCCTTGACATCTTCCAGATTGACCAAAAAAACCCCAAGGCCTAATGAGAACCTCTTACTCTACTGACCAATGCAGCAACGTTTCATTTGAGCAGCCCCCAGCGGCGTGAATCATAGCAGGGAAAAAGGAGGCTCAGCGCATTTAACATATTTTCAATATTCTGTCATACAAGATAACAAACAGGTCTGAGGACAAACTTCCAGTGCGCCTGGTGAATTTACAGGTCCATGGCCTGCTGAAAGTTATTGCAATTTGTTTCTGAAAGCTTTAAATTCTGCTAGCAGCTTCTGTAAACATAGCCCTGCCACAAGCAGTTTTCTCTGAGTGCTGCAAGAGAGCTGTGGTGTCTGTTTTGTTTATCAGCAAGCCTAACAGAAAAGCCGTATTTTACTGCAAAATATGAGGCTTAGAATTTTGAGTGTATGTTAGTGAAGTCAACCTACAGTAACAAGTCCCTTAAGTAGTCTCCAGAGGAACAACCTCCCTGGCAACTGATTTTTTCTGGTGTACAGGTTCAACTGTTTATAGAAGTCTTCCAAGCAAAACTCCCCTCCCTCCTCCGCGCTCCGCGTGTTCCCCCTCGTGCAGGCTGCTTGTCATATGGAGTCTTTCTAGTGAACGGGAGCAGGATTTTGTAATAACCAGCTGGTAGAAAGAAGGAAAGTAAAGTACATCGTGTTACTGGGCTGCGAGAGCTGCAAGGCTCCCTGTTTAAATCAGCTGTTAAAGACCACGGTGTTAAACGGCATACTGAACATCTGCCTGCTGCTAAAAAGCGGCTTTTTACAAGACAATCTTGGACTTTTCTGGATGTACAGTAATTTTGATGTTTGTTCTTCATAATGAGGGCAAAGACTGAGCAGCCCCATCTTACTGGGGACAATTATAAACTCTGAGCAAGACAGATGCCAAGACCATCTGCTTCAAGACAGCCAGCCTCCTTACCAGCGATGCACGAGGATATGTGGGCTATTCCCCCCTCTCACATATGAAAAAAGTCCAAGAAAAAGCTGGCAAAAGGTCAAAGAAACTATCAATTTTCCCAGACAGAACTCCAAGAATGATGGAGATAGTTGACTGACCTGTAAAACTTCCACTGCAAAAGCAACTGGTATTAATAAAGTCAGTAACATATTGGCATGGCACTTCTGAAAGTTACAGGTGCATGATCAAGGGGAACAAAATAATGATACTGTGACAGCAGCCCTGCAGCTCAGCTTGCCTGTGTTCCTTCCTGGCAGTGCAACACACTTGCCTCCAGCCCTCCCAAGATGCTCCTTTCAGCTCGAATCACTAAGCTGCATTCTCCACTAACATCAGAGGAAAATTAATCGGCTATCTCGAAAGGCACTCTTCCCTTTTCCCCCAATGCTGCCTTTTCCCTGGATCTGCCTGCTCATAGGCCAAGTTCAGCCTAGAGGTCTCAGACTAGACTTGCTCTGACCAACACCTGTAACAGACCAGTTTCTGGTGAAACATGAAATTGGGAATAGAAGGACATGATTTGAGGTGATTAGCCCAGAAAGAAATCTCTTCCCAGGTGGCTGCTGGAAAGACAAGTTTGGACCTGCACCACACTCACACACACATCTATCCATGTGCACAGCAAACTAACTGACAATGTAAGCTTTGCAGTCAGTTTGCTTATCAGCAAGCCTAACAGGGAATTACCCTCATAAAAATTCCCCCTGCAGGCTTCAATGCAGATATGAGAAATTCCACAAAAGATTAATGTGGTGACCAACTGTGAAGGACAAAAGATTTTATCTGAAAGTTTCTAGGGCAATTTTGACTCTGAGCTTGCTACAAACATTTAATCCCAATTCATCAACTCCAGCAGAATTGATTGAAACATTTCTTATTTTTTTTTCCTCCAACGGTAACACCCAATATATTACTACAAGAGTTTATACACTTATTTTTATATTTTGCATATACTATTTTACACATATATATCTAAAGTTCAGCCTGGTAGGTGACACATGAAAAAACACAGTACCAACAACAGAGTCAAGCATTTTGTGTATTATGATTCAAATGGTTTTAAGCATTTGGGAAAGGTGTTTCTTATTAAATGCCAGAATGTATTCCTAGTTTCTGTGTTCCAGATTTTCTATCTGCTCTATTCCTCCTTGCCTCCCTATTCCCCTGTACATATAAACTGTTAACAGTCAGGGCACACTGCCACATATCCATTTGGGAAATGTATTTGAAGGAAAAAATCCGTTCCAAATTACTCCAGCCCCCTTTCTCTTGAAGCAGCACCCGGCACACAACACACACCAGAGTTCAACTCCCAGCTCAGGAATCAAACCTTATGTATGAGAAGCACATCAGAAATTCATCCTCTGCAAGACAGCAGCAGCTCTTTCCCACCCACATTGTGAAGAGCAGAGAAGCAGGAACAGCCTCTTCTCTCCCAACAGAGGATCAGTCCTCAGGACATGCTGGACCAGCTCTTTCCTCTCTCTCCAGGCTCTACTGTTTCCTGTCTCAGTCCTTGTCTGGGAACAAGGCTGGGCAATACCCAGTTACAACCAGGATGGTGCTTGTGGAAACAGTGCATGGACTTTTTCAGGCACACAAGGCTACTGGGATGGGAAAGTAACCAGGAACATGTAAACTCAGTGCAGTTACACAACAGCATGGACTGACAGTGGAATGACTCTCAAGCTCAGCATTACAGAGTTGGTCTAAAAATGCCTAAGCTTCCTGTTCACTCACAAGGGCCTAACTTTAGTAACTCACTCTTTGAAAGACCAGAATTGTCTTGCAACCAGTCAAACAACCCAAACCCCACACAAAACAACCAACCCATTTCCTTCCATCTCAACAATGTGGGATTCTTTGCCTCAGCTTCTACCCTACTGTCAGTTAAGGCAATTATTCCTTTGCTATTCTTTATAATGGATGAGTAGTGATTGGATTCACAGTAAACAACATAGTGTAATTCAAAACTGTAATTAAAGACTGATCAATGGGGATAAAACTTGCTACATGCATTTATTTTTATGTGCCCAAAAAAGAGAGCAGACAGGGAGCCAAAAGGATTTTTTTTCTCTCCTGCTGCCAACTTGCCTTAGTTTTAAATGAACACTGCAAGAGAATGAGTTTATCTAAACACAGATATAACTGCACATTAAAATACCAGATGGTAGGAAATATTTTATATGGACACTGCAAGATAGAAAAATTGAACAAAGATAAGCAGACTTCTTATAAAAAGATTTATTAAAAATAAGTTCTTCAAAGAGAAAAAGTGTGACATGTATATACATTAAATTGTCAAAAACCTTCGCGGGGCTTATAATACAAACTATTCCAAACAGAACAAGAGACATTCAGGTTTTTTTTTTAATATGTCATGCTTAATGAAACAGAATAGCATATGGGAAGACACAAAACCAACACACTGCACACAACCATCACAAGGAAAACCCTGAAAATGAAGACTACTTGCAAAGGTGAAAGTGAGCGATCCTCATGATTCTACAGACAGAAACTACAACTATGAATGGCATCTTCAGTTGATAGAGCTCACCTGACAACTGCTAGCTTCCAATTAATTCTTCATTTCCACTGTGAATTAGCAAATCTCAGCAAGTGGATTTGTGCTTATCTTTTTCAGCTCTATTGCAGTAGGTATCAAAGGTTTCTTCTTAGGAATAAAGTTACACAATTGCTGGTTTTCTCCTTTAATTCTCTGACAGCCAGAACCACAAAAATAGTTTTTCTTAAAATTATTTTATTTTACAAGAGTGTTTTGCACAAGCAGTGGCAAGACAAACTGGCACATGATTCTGCATGCTTCAGATGACCTCAGCTTAGCTTCTCATTCCTAGATGCCATATTTAGAACTTTATCCTTTCACTTGAGTCTTCTGAATTTCCTGGTGTTTAGTGCATATATACAGTGAGCTGAGAACTGCAGTGTTACAAATGTCTACCCACCCTCACAGCAGAATGCACCCTAATCTCAGATGTATGCAGGACTTGCATCCTCTTTAGTCCCATAGTTTAATCAGACCATCCCAGCCACACGTAATGACTTTGGATGTTTCGTGTGGATGCCACACGGCACCGATGCAGACTTTGTCATGTGCTTTTAACCTGCTGTAGAGTTTTGTTGTCTTCCAGTCCCAGATGTTTAGTTTCCCATCTGCATCTCCAGATATTACATAGCTGTATTAACAGAATAAAATGGAAGTTGTATTATGTGTACAGACTGCTTGTATACTATTACAAGTAGCAACTGAGCAACAGAAAAGAGCTTCCCCCAGGGAGCTTCCCATCTGACACAGCCTGCAAACATACCTACCAAGGAATTAGCATTCATGCTGTGCTCTAAGAGCACACAAGTCCTGCAGAAGGTGATTTCTCAACTGTGAGGTAAATGTGCTAAGCAGTGTGATTATACCCTGCACTGTGTTACCAGAACCAAAGAAAAAGCGCCACAAGTTTCTCTAAAATTATAGATGCTTTTTCCTCTGGGTTTGCTGAGGTTCTTCCCCAGGTTTACAGTAACTGGTATATTATGTACACACAGTACTAAATGTATGGGCATATTACTAAGCCAACAGGAAGAAAGAGATTGTTCTTTGAACAGTAAGTGAGGATACCCAACCAGACCTACGAACTGGGGGAATGGGGTGAGTTCAAACCCCAGATACTCTAGAAAAGTGCACGTTGTGGGAATAGACCCTGCACTGCACACCACGTGCAGAAAGACAGATGGGAGTCAGATGTGGAAGCCTCTCTTAGTCTTATCAGATACTAAGAGTAAACTTTCTGTTCTGCTTGGCAAGAGAGCTCTGCCTGATGCTGAGCCAATAGGATGACTGTGCATTCATGAATGTTGCAGAGGATTCAAAAGGAAATTTAGTGTCCATACCTGCAAGTTTTAAGACGAAGTTAATTCCCACAAAAACTTACCTCATATCAGGTGAAAAATCCACTTGACAAGCATAGCCAGCTACCATGTGACCTTTAAAAATTTTCTTTTTGTTTAATCTGAATCTGTTCTGAGCTCCAAAAATCAAGATTTGGTTATCCATTGACTGGCAAGCCAACCATTTCCCTGTAAATGCAATAAACAAAGATGGTATCAGGGTGCTGCATCTGAGGAAACAGACCTAACTGGGATGTTTTTATAGACTTTTATAATTTTTCTTACACTATCTTAATCCAGATTTTCATTATGTAGCAGGGTTCTAGGTAACAGTTGATATTGCTTCTGCCTGGTACAACTGCCAAGAGTTGAAACCTTATGTTTGACAGGATTTGGGATGCCTATTCCTACAAAATGCACTCAGGACTCTACTAACGCTCTGGCTGCTCCAGCTATGTGCTGCATCAACCCCACTGACTTCCTGTTAAGTTTTTAAGATACAGTGTAATCTTGCTGCTGCACATAATCACGTAAGTCAGTGAGGGGAAAAAAATCCACCTAGCTGCAATCTACTTGATCACCTGTTTTGTGGGTACTCTAAGATAGTCACCCCCTCTTTCCTTTATGGGAAAAATAGGTCTAAGGTAGAAGAAGGAATTACATTTACATTACATTACATTTTTGCAAATATTTAGTATTCTCTGCCTTAATGGAATGCAATTAATAAAGATATTTTCATGAAAGAAAAATCAAGGCTTTTCTAATCAACCTTCTCATTTTGCATCTTGGCAGTGCACTAACTCCTGCCTGAGAATTCAGTGAAGAGGATGTGCTACACAACACCCAGAACAGAGACTTCTGTCCTGAACTCTGCATATTGTCACTGCCTTTAAAGTGTTTTATGCAGTGACAATGTAACATTAGCGGCGCAACAAGTTGATCAGCCTCTACTCAGCGTAATAGCACTGTTAACAGCAAATCTGGCAACACTGTAATAATGGTGACACTAAGGTATTTAAATTTGGCCAAAACAGATAACAGGATCTTTGTCCTGTTAGAAGGATTTTCACTGATTATGTGAGGCACTAAACAATTATCCTCCTTCAGCATTATTCTCATTGAAGAAAATAAACACCAGTGAAACATTAGCATAAAGAAACACTGAGATAATTTGGGATTTATCTTATGCAAGAGTTTTTTGGACTATATTCAGACCAGAAGGGGACAGGATCATGTACAACATCAGTTTCTGCTTTAACAGTGGCACCACAAGGACTGCTGAACTTGCTTAACTCTTTGCTGCCATTGTCAGTTCCCACCATTGTTTCTCTTAATATTTTAAATGCAGCAAACAGCACATGGTAGCTCTATGAAGAGTCCTTTTGCCTTGTCTGGATGAAGGCCTAATTTTAAACTGATAAGTCACCCTGATATAAACCCTCATTTTGACATACTTGTTCTTTATAATTTTAAATCAAAACAAGATCCAGTCCAATCTTGGAATAAGTGCACAGAGTGACTGGGAAGGGGGGTTAGATTGGGCTGAAAGGAGGATGCAACACAGCAACATCACAGAAATATAATCAGTAAGACATGCCTAAGTAAATTAGGTCTAAGAAGACAGTAAAGTGTTAACCTACCATTTGGAGACAAAGTCACGGCTGGCATGGAATGCATACTTGGCTCAGCTATGTACTTGAAGTCTACAGGAATGTCCCTGCAAAAGGAAGAAGTATGTGTTTTATGAAGATGTGGAGATGTTCCAGAGAGTTGCCTCAAGTCAGCTGAGGATTTACGTGGTGACTGAACCGTGGAAAATGTATGGTGGCATCCAAAGGAAGAATATGCAAAAGCTCAAAAATATTATGAATGTCCACCCGAGAGCTCCAGATGTGGAGCCATCTACAGCATAACCTCAGAGTGTGTGAATTTACCACAATCAAATGATCCAGAGTCTAAATTAGAGTCATCATTCTAATGGTTAAGAGTAAACTGTTAAACAAAGTTCCTTTATTGCCTCCAGTATAACTGCAGCTCTTACAAAGTTCCTATTTAGATAGCAAGAACATACTGACATTTGCATGGATCTTACTGGAATATCTCATTGACTTGAGTTTTGTTTTAACTCGAATTGTTCTGCCTTTTAAAAAATTCTTCTTTTTTTAAACTTTTTTTAAAGGAAAAGAAAACAGGATTCTCTCTCTCATCTCTCTGATAATGCCATTTTCCTCCTGATCTCCCCCAAACAGCATGCCAACCAATTCCAAATATTCACAGCTGAACTGAACGCTGAACTTCCCAGCTCAATGGCATAAAAGACTGTGCCAGAGCATGTCCTTAACATATACTGTCCTGTACAAAGGCCTAGGGAAAAAACAAGGACAGTCTAACCCTTACTTCGCAGAACTGCCATTTGGTTTTGACTATATAAATTGAATTACTAACGGTTTGTGCATATTCACAGTATTCCTAATATCCTGCACTGGAAGACTGGAAGAAAGGGAAGGCATGCACATGGCTTTCTCATTAAGCAAAAGAAACCTCCAGCAGAAAATAGATTCGATTAATGTATTCTGCAGAAAACACATGCAAAATGTTCTGTAGCAACATTAATTAATACAAAGGGGATGTTTATGACTTCATTGTCTAATTCACAGAGCAGAAGGGCTGCTGGGACACTCTCGGAGCGGAGAGCGTGGGTGGCTGCCTCGTCCCAGCTGCCCAAGCCTTGTTGGATGGCAATACGGTTGGCATTAGCAAGGTAATTACCATCCTGCTTTATTGTGGAGGAAGTTATTTCCCATCATCTTGAGTTAAGCAACACACACAGGGGCAGCAGGGTGAGAAGCTGCTCTGTTCTCAGGAAGTGACACAAATGCTCCTGTGAGTTAAATGTTAAAATAATTTATTCCTCAGAGTGAGAAGGACAACCCACTTAATACACTCCATGGATAAAAGCAGGTGCTTTAGGCCAGGGATAACCAGCTTCCAAACAGGCAGACCTAAGACTGCTGTTGGGCAGCAAATCTGTAAACAAGTAACAAAAAGTCCACATCATCTCTGAGGCCGATCAACCCAACAGTACAGGAAGTGCAGCCCCTGTGCCACATCCTACCCAAACAGGTTCCAGCTCCATTTGCAACAGGACACAAGGTTATTACTGCAGCAAGGCCAGGCCCTGATCCGCTCCCACCACCCAACACTCCTGCAGACCAACAATCTTCTCGAGTCCTCAATGCCAGGTAGAACCAATCCCACCAGAAGTCCCATTAAAGTCTCATCACAGAAGATGCATCTCCAATACTGAATTGTACTGCACTCAGAAATTTAAATGCAGCACAGGTTGTTCTGCCTTCTTCTCGTTTTACAAATGAGGGCTGGCTCATCTACTAGAATTTATTCACAATAGCTCTGCATTATGTTGATACCTACCAGGCACACTTAGGACAGCAGCAGAATATGCTGCATTAAACTATTAGGCAGAATAAAGACATGCATTTGTGTTTCACATTTGCTTCCAGTCGAATTGCTAAATAAGTAGTGTCAGCCTGCTCTCTTAAAAAAAACCTTAAAAAAATTGCCAACATAGATGCTATCCGGGTTGCCCAACCTCAAAACTCATATGATATTTTTTTTTGTGATGAATTTTTAATATTTAAATATTTCAAAGTCCTTTCCCCACTTCATAGCATTTCAAAGGCTGAAAAGTTTTAAATACCAGAAGTGATACCTGCTAGTCAAGATTTAGAAGTGTTATACTGGGGTTCTGATACAACTTCTTCCCCAGGCAACAGGAAGAAAAATCTTTTTAATGAAAGAAGGAAAAAACCCGAAGCCAACCCAAACCCTCGGTCCAACCCAATCCAGTTTTGGGACCTACACATCATGAAGACGTCTCTCAGAAGACTACACCATCTCTACCAGGAACCATGGGCAAAAAGGCCTGCTGAGGGGCATAGCTTTACAGAGATGACAAGCCTCCCAAGCCAGTCAGCATAATAGCTAAATTACCACTGCACAGTTCTTGCTTTGCTGGCTGACTTGGAGGTAAAAAGAAGTAACAGCCTCCAAAGTTAAAAGCCCAACTCATTTCACTGCTTACCCAAGCAGGATCAAATGCTCGGGTAAGCAGTAAAAAAAAAGACAAAGCAAAGACAAAGCAACATTTTGCATTTCTAGAAGAAAGAACACAGAATATGATACCCATGTCAACTTTAATATCCCAATCACATTAAAGGCAAAAGCAGACAAATTTTCAAGTACTCCCATTAATATTCCTATATAAACCATATAATCTAAAAGAGTCTGTGCTATACTTGAAGTCTGAACTTTCAGCAACCAACCAACTGCAATTCTAAGTACAGCCCAGTGAAATCTGTGCATGGGATGAATTCTTGGGGAAAGGAGATTTAAGTTCTCAGGAGTTCCTCACTGTGATGAAGTCAGACGTGCCATCCCAGTACCAGCTCTGGCCAAGTCAAAGTGTTTACAAAACACACTACAAAATTCCTCTAGACAATTGTAACTAAGCAATTAGACCAACTTTTAATTACTGGTTTTTAAGGCCATACTCAGGTCATAATTACTTCCACTTTGTTTCTGTAGGATACTGAAGGAACATTGTGCTGAAGAGCATATGAAGAAAAGTGCCAAAAGGTGCAGTAACCAAATCACTGCTAAGTAGCAAATAATTTTTCTTATCAATTTAGGAAAAGAAAATTTGAGAAATGATTTGCCATGGAAGTCTCTGAGCTCCAAAATCTTCCACAACAAATGTATTAACTTAGTTTTAAGGCATTTTAAAAATCTGGATCTTGAAATTATAGATATATGCTTACAGACCAATTAACATATATCATGGCAGGTTGTGGGGAAAGGTTTACAAGTCATGCCCAGGAAGATGGCATTACATTTGCTCTTTATAAAACCAAAGAATTTCCCAACAACTGCATCGCAGAGTATTGCCTAGAGTCGAGTTCCCAATCATTTAAACAAGGGAGCTCTTTCTTCAGCGTACAAGCAGCTATTACGTATTTTTTCTTCAGAAGGACAGAACTTCTGCTACTGGAACAATCAGGTTGTGATGTTCCCATGCCAGAACCTTTTTGCCTTTCCTGCTTTTCCCCACAGACTGACTAAATCCACCCACTTCACTATTTATTTCAGCCGTCACACAAAGTTCATAAAACAAGGGCAATCCAATCTCAGGGAAATAACAGATTTGTGCAAGCGAGATCATCCTCCCACTCACCAGAGATGAGACATTCCGTAGCAGACATGGTATTGTAAAGATTTTTCTTTAAGGAGCTCAGTAACTGCATGGGTCTACTTATGAAGTACTGAACAGAGGCTTTCTTGGAGTGGCATATGGTGACAGCATTTTATGTCTAGCCTAAGCCTGGGTTCCCAGACTTTGGTCATTCCCACTGCTACTGGCAATGATAGCAGCCGATCACAGACAAGCTGAGGATTTAGCTGGCTGCTTGGGTAGCATTCCAATACCACAGATTGGAGTCTCTTGTCTGGGCTACAGGGGAAAAAAAAAAAAAGAAAAAGAAAAAAGAAAAAGAAAAAAAAAAGGCAGCTAGGAAGGAACTGATTAGTCACAGAGCTGTCGAACTAGTGTCTGTATTATGCAACAGCTTTGCATGTGTGAACAGCAAAAGGAAATGAATACCTCAAGATATGGGACTGATTATTTAAAAAAAAAAATCTCAAATCCTAGAGGAATCTTAAAAGTCTAAAATTCAAGATCTTAGTACCTAGAACCTTGCAAAAAACATTTCAGGTAGGAATGATCTTTTTCTCCGCAGGTTAAATGTTAAAAACTGGAAGCCATTTAAAGTATTTTGTATTATTTTTTCTTGGACAGACTCTCCCTTGTCTGTCATCTATCGTATTCATACTGCGTGTATCAATGATTGCCGGAAGCCAGACTATCAGAAAACCAGAATAAAGCTACACTAAACTAGTTATTTCAAACATGGGCCAAGTACTATATAACACTATGGACATCCAAGTTCAAAGCATTCAAAACCAACACACACCAATTGTAATAGAGTAGATATTTCTTTAAGAGGTTAATTTAAAGACTAATACACCCTTGGGGAAAGGGGAGAGAGCAGAGACCATTAATAGAGTGCAGTGTGTTTCAGGCTGATAGGGCTGTCTTATGTTTTCTTTGGGGAAGAGGAAATCTATGAAGTGTCTCAAGCATTAAGTCAGAACAGGGTTTTAAAGCTTTTCCTGAGCTAGCTACAACTCAGTACACTCCAGTGGCCTATGTGCTATGTACACTTTTAAAAATAAACTCTCTTCTCAGTTTGCTCACAATACACTTTGAAGTAAAATTCAAAATTTTAAACTTACCATTCCCAGACTCTTAAACTCTTGTCATCAGATGTACTCACAAACCTTCTATTTTCATCCACAAACACAATGGTGTTGACAGCTCCCAAGTGCCTATCGTATTCCTGCACAATCTCACCACTTCGAATATCCCACTGCAATTAAAAGAGTCAGAATAAGAACCTGTTTTTTATTAAATAGCAGTATTTTTAGAGAAATAAATATTGAGTAGACATACCTGCACAATTTTCTTATCTGACATTCCTGCAACAAAGAGATTTTGTTTATCTTCATCAGGATTGAACTTGACACAATAAGGAACCTTCCTGTTGGTGAATCTTGAAATACATTGCCCTGCAACAGAAAACCCATTCATACTGTATCAGGTTGGAAGTGCTATGGGCTTGGTTGTTTGCAGATATTGAAAAAAAACACTTTACTAAGAGCAGATAATACTTCTTTTAAAGTCCTTGAGAGAATTAGAGGGTAGAATTCGCCCTGCTCTTTGATTAGACCTTCTTTCACATTTGTGTGCATGCACCTGCATAAACATGCACACATACAAACTGTTATGTAAGTTTGCTACAGCTTTCCAATCAATGCAAATGCTCAGTACCCTGCATGCCACCAGGACAGATCAAGAACATAAGGACTGGTTCAGGACATCACAAGCTGACCACTGTCTTTGCAAAACATCCCCTCCTTAGGATCAGAGGTCTTCTCAACAAGAGGAAACAAACTTGGGCAAGAACTCAAGACTAACCTTAGAAAAGGGTAACAGTAATGCAACTGCAAAATAAAGCCCTGACCTCCTCTCATAGCTTCAGCCACAAATACCCTGATTACATGTTATCCGTAACTTATGGGAGCCATGTTAATCCAAAAGCTCTGTCTAAACAACTGAGTTCAGACTCAAGACTGGAGAATTTGACTTTTCACCTTTCTGGCTACCACCTGTATAAGATTAGTGGCACTGCTAACCCGGAAAGCTAACATCTTTTTCAAACATGGGAACTTCTTGTCTTAGGAAGAGACCCCAGTTTAAAAGGACACCATCAAAATCTATCCTGTATTTTTTTAATTTAACAAACTATTTGTATCAGAATGTTACAGAGCATCTCCCAGGCATGAGAGCATCAGACCTACCCTTCAACTCCCTATATCAGCAGCCCAGTTATGACCACCTTTTTTTAATTGGAGTGCTCTTCAAGTTCGGATTGAGCAAAAGACCAAGTGAGCTAATTTTTCTAAATTAAGCATATTTAGGTGTAAAGAGTAATTTTACAGCTGTAAATGTAAATATGCAATTAAATGATTCGGCAAGATGTCTTTCTGCTGAAAAAATGTTCTAGCATTACAAATAACTATCAAATTTCTCAAATAAAAAGGTATATGAAATACAGGTAGTGTCAATTGCACCACCACAGATAACAACAAAACATATAAGGGAAAAAAACCTAATTATCCTGTAATGAAAGCCTAAACAGTGAACTACAAGACAATATGAAGGACAACCGGAAACAATTGGAATGATAAGATATCGTTCTAGTCCCTGTTACTTAAAAACAGTGCCAAATAACAGCACCTACAAACACAAGCCTACCTGTTTCAGTGTCCCAGAGTTTTAGATAGCGGTCATACGCAGCACTAAGGAACTGAGTGCCTGCATTGTTAAAACAGATGTCTCGAACAGCTTTACTGTGTCCTACAAAATAGAAAAAATGCAATGGTAAACTTGCATCCATTCACACTTAGAATTAATGTGTTGGGTTTTTAAAAAAAACCCAACTCATATTACTCCAGTTAAATGCTCTAACAATGCAAAGAGAAGAAGAAAACCACTTACTGAAGTTCCTCAAGAGAACTAATAAAGAATAATTTAAATGAGAAAGAAAAAGTAACTACTAAAGAATGGTGAGAATAAAACCCCATAACACCCTCACACCTCCAAGACACTAGAGAGAGAAACAAAAGCATTGCACAGAAACAAACAACATAAATTGAGCAGAACTTGAGAAGAAATTTTAAACACACTAATAAATGGCAACATCTAATGAAAAAGAGGAGAGACAAACACTACATGAGACACATTTAATGGAGAAACATTTATAATTAGAAAACAGGTACAAAATACGGGAAATATTAAATCAGAAAACTAAGAATGCTTTCATCTGATGTTAACCTTGCTGCTCCTCAGCCTCAATACTTTCATCTGACCACCACATCAGACTTGCAGTTCTTTTTAGTTAAAATATTAACACAGTAATTGAAATACAGCAAAATGGCAGGCAAATCTGGTCGACAATAAGAATCTTTTGGGAAAAACAGTCACACTGTTCAAAAAGAGCAGTCTATTGAGAGAGAACCTTTTTGAGCCATCATCTTTGCCACAGTGCTGTCACCAGAAATAACAGGTGAAAAAAGATTTCTTTATTGTTACTCAACATATATTCACTCAGTGTTCTAGAAATGTTCCTATTTCAATAGGAGAATCAGCTACTTTTGTTCTGCATTCAAGGCTGCTAAGAAGTTTGTATTTCTCTGCCTCTCAGCTATGTGCTTTAAAAAGCACCTGTTACATGAACAAAGACTGTACCTGAACCTAAAAAAGATTTCCCATGCTTTTGCACTAAAAACTCAGCACAGATGGAGTGACCTATTTAAGGTGAGACGCCCCCCCCCACCCCAGTTAAATACAGAGGGTTGCTGTTTTCAACATGAACATGGGGCAATTTAATGTCAAAATTTTGCCTTTCAAAAGGAGTCTTGCATAAAGTATTGATGACTGTAGTACACTAATGTTTTAAGGGTTGTAAGGTGTTACACATCAGTATTAAATTGCTTGGTATAATGACAAAGTTCTTAATGAAACGTGCGTCTTTTTCAATTCTTACTGTCAATATCATACCAAACACCCATTGCCTTGGATGCACACAAGTCTTCTCTACGAAAATAAGTTATTAATAAGCTAACCTAAATCATATTCTTCCAGGAAGTTGTTCTAGATGTAAATGAGTTTAAAAAAAGACTATTACCAATAAATGTTCGTAGACATCTTCGATCACCATATACTTCCCACAGCTTCAAAAAAAGGATGGGGGGAAACAAGTCAATTGTCAAACAATAATGGCTGAAATTAAGTGCAAACATACATGGCAACATTTTTAAAGAAATTAATTGCAAACATATACCATTTACTGATTAATCTATCCAGAAATTCACCAGAATGCTGTCACCTTCCTGTTAGCAAAATCCCCTTAGAATAACTAAAACTCCCATACCATATACCAACTTTAATGACTTAAGGTTTTGCTACTGAAAAAAACCCCCAAAACATAAGCTTTCTGATGTTATATGCTGGACTGAAGTGAGATTAGTTCACACCGCAAATGCCTCAGCAAAAGACTTCAGCAGAGACCTATTGTTAGTAGTTGTAAAACTATGCTTCACAGAAAATGAATTAATATAACAACAAAGGCAATAACGTGAGAAACTTGTGACCTTTTAAATGCTATTAATAAACAACTAACACTGTTCTAACAGCCTCAGTCTTATGTACTATTTCTGTCTTTGTTCCAATGAATTTGTAATTTAAAAATTAAGTGAGAAAAATAAAAGCAACACAGACAAAAGGTATTTGGTAGAAGTACCAAATGTTTATGTACCCTAAAATGCACTGTCTGTATTCCAGGATGGTATAAAACGTATACATGAAAACAGAAAAATAACTCACCTTGATTTTGCAATCCATAGAGCAAGACAACAATATATGCCCAGACAGAGGAAACAATCTGACTGCACTGACACCCTGTAAATAACAACATAAGTTAACAGTAAGTGAATCATCTAGATGTTTCCTCAGTTCATTTGCCCTCTTTTCCAAGCAAAAAGCTAAAGCTTATCTTCATAAAATACAGATACAGATACTGCATATTGAAAAGAAATAACCTGCCCACATCCTATTTTAGAAACAGTGATGTATTCTGAACAATTGTTATTGGAAAAAAATTGATTCACTTTAACAGCTGTATATATAATCTCCTTCAACATCCACACCATTACTGTGGTAAACATAGCAAATAAATACAAACTGAGGGTTGGGGGACTGTCTCTGTACAACAAGCCTTTCCAAGTAGGGCAGGTGAGGAATTAAAAAAAAAAAAAAAAAAAAATGTTTTGGCCAGCTCAATTTCTTACATATACTACCAGTGCCTTCTGCCCACTGAGCTCAGATTTCCTGAGCACAGCATCTTCACAGCTGTCTGTATTTCAGGTACTCCTTTCTGGGAACTCCAAAGAACCCCAAGTACTTGTGGTTTTAATGTTCCTCCTTTCCATTTCATATCAATTACTCTAGTCATATGCCATCGAGTTCCTCCCTCCCACCCCTGGTTGGAGCTGGGTATTTTATCCTCCCTATTATTATCTACTTATATCCCTCAGCTTTTCTAAATTTGTCAGCCCATTTTTCTTTTGCCTCTCTCATCGATATCATTATTCATTTTGTTTGAAGGAAAAAGCTATTTTACACATCAGTCTGTTGTAATAGGATAATAGGCAGAGAAGTGACTGGAGCTTTGGGGAGGAGATGTCATTCTGGAAAGCCCTGATAGTTTTGCAGCTATAAGCTCGTTGATGCAGCAATCGTTAAAGAAGAGCTCAGAGATATGACTCAACTAAAAAAATGGGTAAAAGCTAAAAACATTCTCTGTGTCCTCCCTTCTTCCATCTTTCAAATATTATTAAGGTGCTGTCCATTGCAGTGCAGCATATTCCCCCTCAAGCAATACTTAAAATTAGTGACAAAAGAAGCAGCAAATTGAGTTTATGCTACCCTGAGCAGTGAAACACTTTCTTAATACCAGAAGTGTGTATATAGTTTTGGTATCTGACACAAGAAGGAACTGTGGATGTTAATCAGCATCAAAAAAAAACCTCTTACCAAGACACACATGTCAAAGGTATTAGCTGTATTTGGGAAACCTGTAATACTGATGCACCACAATCACAAAAGCTATGTAACTTTTCCAAAGTTTGATACGAAACAGCCCTTAAGTACTTTTACTACAAAAAACCCTCAACCTCCAAACATTCTTAGGAATCTCTAGAATTAGCCTTACTGTTATTCACATGGTAGTTTAGGAAATCATTTCAAAACCTGCAGAAGTCACTGAATAATACTTTTCCCTTTAAGGTAGGTCAGGAAGTCACTATGTTAACACAAAAGTACATGCAGCTAGACAACTGCAACTGAGCAGGCAAACACCTTGTGTGAGAATGTAATGCAACCAATTACATGCAGAGTATGGTAAAGAGTAAAATACTCTTCCTTTCTACTGATTCTTCAGTTTTCTAGAAATTACTAGCTGCAGACCGAAAATTAAATGGGTTGTTATGCTGTACGCTCACAAACATTCCTACCTTTGTATGCCCAGACCACACATGGATTTGTTTCTTCGGAAGATAGCATTTCTCAGGTGGTACTGTAGAACGGAGATTAACTCCAACATCTTGAGGGACATGAAGATAAGATCTCCCCTGATAGTCATACATTTCTTTAACTGAAAAGGTAAACACAGAATTCTGAGAATCCATATTTTAAGAGGTTATAATCTTTGAAAGGCTCAACAACTCACACAGTTACAATTTTTCTCAACGGAGCTGCTCTGCTGTAGAGGGAGAGGTGAGAGAGCGGGTGTAAGAAAAAACAACTTCATAGGATACAGATGTGGAATCTTATTTGACATCAGTTAAACTCAAACTGTGTCATTTCAGCAAAGTCTGCCTGGAATCTGACAATCCAAACATTAAGAAAATCTTTCTCCTATACATGTTACTCATCATCAAACAGCAAGAGAGCTCCCTGACCAAAAAGACTTTGCTTAGATTCATAGATTAAAATGTGCAACTCTAACCCTGACATTTGCTTGCAACTCACGTTCTGGCCAGCTCTGTGCTGTGCCAGTCATGTCAACAGAATTACAAATCAAGGAAGAAAGGATTCATTTGGCCAGCACGAACCAATATTGGTCAGCAGCAGCCAACAGCTGCTCTTTAACTAGATTTAAGAAGCGACTGGACAGTCAGAAACACAGGGATGCATTGTGCATGAAAACGGATTATTTGAGAGTAGACGCACGCTGGGTAGCCATGACAATAAACTGTGCCCTGATTAAATTAATTTCTCAGTTTCTGGAATGTTGTTATGGCAGTTTTGGTTGTACACTTGCACAGTATCCATGCTTACACACATCTTCAAAATGGCGTATTTCTGGAACGTTTGTGTGTGAGGAGATCACAGTTTATATGGCAAGGTCTCTCACTGTGAAATTTCAGGTAGAGAGCACAAAAACATGGATACGAAATAATTAGTCCATAGGGGGCTCAGTGGCTAAAGTTTCATGTTTGCTATACTCACTGCTGTTCAATAAATACTGTCATGATCTACTACACATAAACAGAACAAAGTACTAGTGTCAGCAACGCGTATCTCACAGGCACCACTTCTTCTCAACGCACACTAGAGAGGATGCTCCCAGCTTGTGCGTGTGAGCCTGGCTGTAGAAACTGGTACACAAAGAGAGACCCTGTTTACCAAACTATATGCACCAAGCAGTGTAACACAGGGCTGTTTTGTATACAGACAGCTGAAGTAACAGTTTCAAAAAATTACTGCATTTTACTGACTTAGCAAACCATTTTCTTTGAAGGTGCCACATATTACCGGCTTCCGTAGGGTAATTAATTGATACACAATTATTCATGTATGATGGCAAGAACGTTTACATTAAAAATTGAGAAAATGTAAAGTCCAAGTGATTTTCTAAATTGTTCATAAACAATAACTCAGAACACTACCTGCTGATGAAAATACTGACATAAAAATACAGTAATTCTGAAGATGAAACTAAGCCAAACTTATAACTTCAATATGTTGCTCTGTGAAACAGGAAGGGGATATGTCCATCTAGTAACATTAAAAATAAATAAATAAAACCAGTACCCTGAAAAACAACATTTCCACACTGCTCTTCACGGTACAAAGTGGAATTAGTCCAAGTTTACCTCTTCCCCTGTCCTTTATGCTTATGCCTGTGAGTGCTGTTATCTCCAATACAGAAACATCAAGGTGCCTCAGCAAACTGCTGAGGCTGTCTGCCATCCTTACTAATTAACACAGCAGGCAAGAAAACACAGCGAGCTAGAAAATGAGAACAGCCAGGAAGATGCCATTACCATGTAATATAGTCTTCTCCTCTCCAGGTTTGTCATCTTCTAGTTTTCCTCTCTTCTGCCTCTTAGCTGTTATTTCATCCAACTCCTTCTGCTCTTCCTGGAAAAAATAAAATATGATCTCTTAAAAACTCAGCATTCAGAATCACATAACAAAATCCATAACCATACTACTGTTTACTCACTATCAGATGAGATTAGAAATATTTCTAAGCATCAATAAAGAGAATACACTTATCAAAACAAAAACTTGGAAAGTTATGCACACTGAAAAGAACTATTATCCTTTAATTCATAGACTAAAGCTAAGCACTGACTGGACAAGAAGGACATCTGTTGTTTGGATGGTTCAGGGTGTGTGTATTTGTCTGTGTGATAGTGGGGGTTTTTATTTGCCAGTTTCTTTCAAAAAAGTTTTACTTTCATTTTTTTTTTCCAAGCTGCTTCTTTTAATCAGACTCCATACACAGACTGAATTGATTTTATTTCCAAAAAGTGTTCCAAATAATTGAATGCAGAATATTTGGAACATCCTATTTGGACATACCACCCAAAATGTTTCTATTAGCCCAAAGCATAGCATGGATCTTCTGCTTGGACAAGCACTAGTGTAGCTGTATCTCTGTTGAAACCACTGCCATGTACTAACAATTTGTATCCATTTTGTTAAAGGAGTACTTACTTCTGATGGTTTGGCTACTTCTTTTTCATCAACATACTTTGCCCATGGTCCCAGAAAACCATCAATATTAGATGCATCATTCTCCTTGAATTTCTTCCTTTTTTCAATTTTCCTCTGTCCTGTTTCAAACACTGTTAAACCTGAAGAAGGAAACAATACACTGACTAACTGCTAACATAGAATACAACATCAGAGGTCACACCATAGTCACTTTAAAAGAAAAAGCCACCACTGTCGCCCCTTTCAGTATAAAGGACAACATGGAAAATGTATTTGAGCAAAATTGGCCAAAGCATTGCTCACTTTTCCATCTACGAACACTGCTAACTATGCACAGTAACAGAGGAACCACTTTAACTGTGTATCCTTGCCTGTTAGAGTATTTAACCATGCATGTATCCATGATTTTTTAACAGTAAGTCTGCAGATTGTATGAATACATCAATTTTCATACTTTAAGTAGTGTAGTTTTCGAAAGTAGAGTCTTCTTGGTTTCTGATCACTCTGACGCCTCTCCGTTTCAAAAAAAACTTGCCCCAAACCAAAAGAAAGACAAGTCTCCTAAAACCCCAAACACAACTGTGTATTTTAATTTAGTAAAAATTCATAGAATAATAGAATGGTTTGGGCTGAAAGTGACCTTTAAAGGTCACGTACTCCAACTACCTTGCAATAAGCAGCAACATCTTCAACCAGATCAGGCTGCTCAGAGCCCTGTCCAACCTGAACTTGAACGTTTCGAGGGACGGGGCACTCACTACATGTCTGGGCAACTTGTTCTAGTATTTCACCAACCACATTGTAAAACATTTCCTCCTTATAACTTAGTCTGAATCTATCCTCTTTTAGCTTAAAATCATTACCCTTGTCCTATTGCTACAGGCCCTATTAAAAAGACTGTCACTATTGACAGAGTCATCTCTCTCCAACCACTATTTTGTTCTTTCATAGAAATACTAGCTTTTCACAAATATTGTACCCTCAGAATTTCATGTGTCAAAACCACTATACAATACAGATATGGAGGAAAAAAAATGGTAGGTAATTATTTTAACATCTTTTGAGATTTCAAGCTTGTATACACAATTATGTTCAATTTTCAAACAATGTTTTCCTACAGCAGCAGTAATACCCATCTAGTGCAAAAGAGACAAAAGAAGCTTTACACAAACAAGAGGGAAATAGGCAATCTAAAAAGTTAAGTAGTGATCAGAAGGAATCACACATTAATCAAGGGTTTTCTTAAAATGAGGTACGAAATTCCGTTACAAAAAGGGTTTTTTTGAATTTTTTTTAATGGTTTAATCTTACTAATTTCCTTCTTTGGAAGGAAAGAGTGAAATAAGCGTGGATATATCCCGAGGAAGAGGACACAGAAATAAAGATCCTTTGTGTACCCACGTGAATAGGATGTTTGAAAAAGACATGCAAGGCAAAGCATAACCACGATGTTTATACAGGTACAGTTTTCCAATGCGAACTTTGAGTCCCCAAGTCCCTTTGAGTATTAAATATCTCATATCAAAGTATTAATTACAAACCCCATGCCTCTGGTAGTCAATCCTCCCAGTGGAACGCCACACTGTTACCATTTGGCAACCTTCCAGTGGTTTTTCTTTTCCAAACAACCCAAAGAGCTTAACTCTGCTAAGCAGAGATAACATACAGCTCCCAACAGGAGTGCCAGAGGCTGCACACAGAGTGATCAGTGTGCTCCTGAGAAGCAATTATGGTGATTAGCTCAACATACAGGTATCCTAATGCAGACACATGACAACGTTAGCTAAGACAGAATTTAGGAGGACCAAAAAGCTGTTTCAAATTGTACAGATAAATTGTATTCATGCAATGGCACATTGCAAATCCTATTTTGCAATTTGTCGTGACAGCCTGAAACATTTGCTACTTCAAGGAAACAAAACACTCCAATATCTCTCTTTCCCCTCTACATTAAAATTGCAACACATCTCTTTATTGTGTTTTTGGACATGGGTAAGTCTCCCATAATACCTTCCTTTGCTAATACCTATTCCATTTCTTAGTAAAGAAGAAATGAAAACAGTTAAGAGATGCAAGTAATTTATACAGGATTCTGAATTAATTACCTTGATTTTTTTCAGCTTCTTCTACAGAACCAATATATTTGGTGGCAGCTTCGGGGTTATCTACAGAGGGATCTAATGCATAACCTGAAACAAGAGGAAAAAAAAATACTGTTATTTCAAGCTTTTCAGTTTTGTACAAGTTTTACTATTCTGCCCCTATGTAAATTCTTTCCTGTTGACTCTGAATGAACTGGGGATGATGAAGGATTGAAACTTTGCAATCCCATTAACTTTTCACTTGGCCTGAGTATAAAGATTACTATGTAGTAGTACCATGAGGCCCATGAGTACATATTGCTATCAGAATGCTTAAATTTGCACAACACAGAGAAAAAAAAGAAATATAATAGGCAACAGTTAATAACACAAGATACATAACATAAGATACAAAGGGTGGGTAATCACAAGAAGCCAAGTCACAGAATCCAGTGGGAAGGGACTCCAGGATGCCCCTGCTCCAAGCAAGGACAACGCTGAATTCAGGCCAGTTTGCTGCAATGCAAACACTAGATTTTGAAATGCCACAGCAACCTCTTCTCGTTGTAACATGGCACAAGGAAAAGACTAGCTCAAAATCTTATGTCAGTGACACATGATGTTAAACAAATGCTGCTTTAGCACAGGGCACTGCTCCTTGGTTTGCAAAGCCAGTAAGTCACGTGGAAACCAGCCTGTGGCTGCTGCATACAGAGAGCCCTCTGGCTTCAGCAACAGCCTCCTGCTCTGCCCACTATTTCTGGTGGGTCAAAGAGAGTGCTACTCTTCTTTGGCAGTCCTGGGGTGGCAGCAGCTGGAAGGCAGAGGACAGAGGTGGGGGGAAAAAATAAAATCAAATTAAGTTTTCTAGGGCTTTGCGTGTATTGTGTCTCCCACAGCAAAAATTACTTTGTCCTCCTCCTGCCAGAATTGGGAAAGCTTGTTTCTTCAACTTGAAAGGAGTTGCTTTAACTAATGTGGATGGTACCAGAAGCAGCAGTCATGGCTTTTAATTTTTAAAAAAATTAAGTATTCACATCTTCTTTTTCCTGACTACCACTATTGAGCCTCATTAAAAACAAAAGAAAACAAAAAAACCCCAACCGCAACAAAATCTGCAGCATTTACTCTTATAAATGCTTTATAAAATGAACCACCATTTCATAGCTACTCAGGATATTTACAATTTTACTACATATATTTAACTTTTTTTCTCCATTTCTCCTGAAGTGGATAGCATGATCTTATAAGACAGACAAATAAATTCATTTGGTTTCCAAGGAACAGGTGGTGTACTGAACACTTACTGACCAGCATAGCTTTTTTTTCTGGGAAAGACTGCACCCTGGTGGACATAACACCAATTTTTATTAAATATTAAAGTGACAAAAAGTCTCTTGAGGACTCAATGAGAATTTCTCTGTATCAAGGATGGAAAACAAAAAAGAGAAAGAAAGATATTAAGCCACCAGTAAAAGCAATCACACACAAATAATTAATTAAATCCTACAGCATACAATCCAATTCCTGTATTTTGTTGATTCACAGAGACAATCATGAAGAGTGGGAGATTATCCAATCCATTCTGGAGACCAATGGCTCATAAAGGCACATACAAACGCATACAAGTTGAGGACCTATCAACTCCATTCCAACAGCCAAAGGAGATTGTCTCCCCAAACATTTTTCAGAAAGACTGCTCTCCTAGAACACTGTCCAGGTAATTTTTTTTTAGATGCTGGGAAAAATAACACTATTGAAACTAGTAGAAGAGCCATTCCAAGAACACAGCAGGTACTCCCCATCCAAATGCAGCAATCCACCTGCCGACCAGCCCTGTAGTTTCAAACCTGGTAAGACCCAGCTGTGGAACAACATATGTCCAGATGATCCATGAATAGGGAGAGAAGTAAACACCAATGTCATCTTAAGAAATATACATTCCCTCTATTCCTATGTTAAACCATAAAATAATTTATTCCAGACTCTTAGCAGGATTTACTTCTGTGGATAACCAAACTGAGCCAACACTGCAATCAGACTTCCCCTAATTTAGGTGCCTGCTTTTACTAAGCCACTATTTCTATGAGTTCTCTTCCAAGCTATAAGGTTTCTCTTAACAGCAGAGAGATATTACTTTGGATTTATGTCAAAATCAATACAGTGGTTTACTTGTCCTCCAACTGTATTGACACCATCTCCGGGACTCTATTTGCTTGGTACTTGTAAAAGAGGGACAGTATTCCCATGAATAGGGCCCCTGGGCCAAGCACAGCTTCCCGTGGAAGTGGAGACTTCTTACAGTTGAGTTGAATTTGGTCCAGCATCATTCTCATAGAAAAGCTCTGAACAATTTCTACTTTCTAGTGGATATGTGAAAGAGAATATTTTCTTTCTGGCTGGGACTCCTACACGCAGCTGCAAAAGACAGCTTGCTTTTATCCTACTCAGCTGGTATCCCACATAATGTGCCCTGACTTCTATGTCTCCTTCAGTTTTAGTTAGGAGGCAGATATTTCCAGCAACATTTTAGCAATGAAAGATACAATTCCACCTACAGCCCTAATTTCAGTGCACCTGAGAATGGTTGGCCAAATAATTAAGACTTTGATGTGCATTCCAGAAAGACAGCTAATTAAAGCCTGTTTACACCACACTCTGCAATACAGCACAGAGACCCAAGGTAGCTCAGGTATGCAGAAAAATACAGCTGGACTAACCCACTCTGCACTGGCATCTCTGCAGAATCAAAGTAATCAGAGAATAAAGTGCCTACAATTGTTACCAGGTAATACTGACTGTAGGTTTGCATGTAACATGAGTAGATTAAAAAAACCCCCCACAAGCGTTATTTCCAAGTCAGTTATTTTAGGCTCTTAAAATATCAGTGTTAGTGATTGTATAATCCTGCTATAACCAAGTTACCAAGTACTCATAAAGAGCTTTGAGATTCAGGGAGAGACTATTTCTTATTAAAAAGGACATTAATATCTTGTGAAGAAGAGATTTAAAAATACCAAATGTTGCATGAATGAAACAGTCCACTTTTAGGACAAGCACTGATGCTGAAATAGCTATAAAATGGCTAAAATATTAATGAAGAGCTTGTGTGCAGCATGTGAAACACAATCTGTAATTCTGCTTCTGAAAATGTATATATGCTCATATATTGATTTTTTAAACAATACTCAAAAGGGAATTTTCAAGAAAAGAGACTCCTTCAGCTGAGAGCACAAATACAGAAGAATAAACACATGCTGTATGTTAGGACTTCTTAGTTTTTTTGACATGCTCCAAGGAATACAACATTGAAAAAATAATGCTAGTTAAGCATTTTAAATCATAATGGCTTGTGAAGGGGAATTTTATTTTCTAGAGAGACAGCCTTCCCTTAATAGTTGAAATTAAAATAAGAAGACTGCCTTACATCAATGGAATCAAAACAGGGTAGATTACCTAGGACTGCAGATGCAAAACTGGTTACCAATTAAAATAAGTCAGACTCCCACAGAGCTATTATTAATGGTTTTCCATTAAATTGGGAGAGGACCTTTTAGAAGATTATAAAATGCCTACCTGGACTATTTTATTCAAAGTTTTTACGGATTATACCATCAGCATACTCCTTTCAGGTAGCTGTAAAGGGCAATAAGGTCTCCCCCTCAGGACTCCTTTTTCCCAAGCTAAACAGTCCCAGCTCTCTCAGCCACTGCAGATTTTAACCCTAATGTGGAAAAATCTCCAGTGCCTGTGAAAACTTCACTTCCCCAAACTCCTGGAATAAAGGGAACCTTACTGAAATGAGTAGGTTTCATTTAAATTAAAAAGCTGATGGCACTGAGAAGGTTCAAAGAATACTTTCTGATAAAATGGTTGGAGAATATACTTAAATAATACTTAAAGAAATATAATACTAAAAAAATACTTAAAGTAAGCAATTTGCAATGACACAGTCTTAAGAAACTCATATCCTCAAGGAAAAGGTAGCACAAAAATCTGCAACCTCAGGTAGCAGGGACAGTAATAAGCACAGAATCCTATTTAAACTGAGAGCAGGGAAATGGAAAACCCAAGCACACATGCAAAATGACAAAGGCTAAAAATAGTACACAGTAACATTGAAATATCTTGTTTTAAAATAATAAACTAACACAATTGGTAGGACAGTACTGACATAATTAGATTGAATGCATGCTTTACCAGGCAGAAAGAATACAGAAATAAGATGGTCACACTAGTGAGGAAAAACATACTCTATGCCATAGAAAGCTTAAAGACAAATCAGATTAACAAGTTAATAGTGTTAATGAGCATTACATGATCCTATGGAATGAAATTCCAGGTCTGAGTAGTGGTGAGTACAGTTGCCAGAACTCCCTGACTGACCATTAAGATAGAAAATGCAGTAACCATGAAATGGTAACAGAGATTAAACAACAGGTGCTAGGGAAAGAAGCACAGTAATAATGACATATTTTAGTCATCTCTTGTAGTAGACTGTGCAAGTCTCACACCAAGATGTGATGATTTTTACACAATGTATTTGTACCATGAAGCAGTCGTGCCAGAGATTCACATGAAAAAAAGCCAGTTTAGCAGTGCAGGAAACTTAATTTTAACATATTCTTTCCAAGGATACACCTTTTAACAATGACCATAATGGGGTACAAAACTAACATTGTTGACAAAGCAAAGGAAGATATAAAAACATTTACGACAATGATTACAATCTCAAAACAGAAGGGCTATATTAAGAAAATACTTTTAAAGGGAACAGAAAGCAAGCACCAAAGGGTAAAGCCTCTTTCAAATGCAGGGGCACTTCAAAGACACCATGTAGGAGAAAAAAAAAATAATGCCTTCCAGCTAATAAAAGACGACTTTAAAGCAACCAGAAGGAAGTGAGCACAGCTGAATAGTAAGTAGAGAAACTAATAGAAATAAGAAACTATTCTTCAAAGAGTTGAAGTTGCATCCAGATGTGGAAAATACAAAGACCAAACTTCAGCAGACAAAGTAAACATTACACTAAGGCAGCCCACCCCCAAAAGCAAGGGGAATCTTATAAGATATAAAAACTAACACTTGTCCTTTGTCAAAACTGCCAGGGACAGAAAGTGTACCTGACAATGTGTAGGCCAACAGATGATGAAGGACTGAAAAGAGCATCTGTGAGGGTTGTATTAAACACATGCTGATTATGGTGGAGCTTGGGTAGACTCTTGTGCCAGAACCTTTCTTTATGGGTAACATGACACTGTATCTACCTCAAAGTGAAATGTCCGGAGATTAAAGAGTCAAGTAAGTGGTAACAAAACACCAGAACCAGAGGCAGTCACCCAAGAGATCTAAAGTCAAACCACAGTGCAGAAACTCTCACCTAATATCACCTCAATATGACAGAAGAGGAAGATATCAAATACAATGCCATCTTTCAAAAGACGTTTCAAAGGAGATATGAAGAATTACAGATCAACCTGCCAGACATTTGTATGGTTAGAAGATTCAAGGAGTAGAAACTACAATAAAGAAAATGAGTATGCACTTGGATGAGCATTATATATTGCCGGAGAGTAGACACCACAGTTTTCTCTACAGGTAAATTACAATGACAAAACCTCCAGAATACTTCTGAGGTGACAATCCTGCAAATGAGTAAAGCTTAGTTCATCTTGGATACCTTTACAAAACCAAGTTAGACTGATTACAGGGTGCCTTAAAGACACTTTAAAAAACCCACAGGTCCTTACATGGTCAATTGATGAAAAATTATTAAAACACTGTCAAGAATAAATGGTTAGTTTGCACAGCACAGGAAAGTTGCTGGTGGATTCATGCTCAGGCCCTATGATGTTCAACATACTGATAAATGATCTGGAAAAATGCAGCAAGTAGCTTTGAGCCAGTTACTCACAGAACAAATTCACAGTGCGATTAACATGTAACCACTGTGCACAGCTTTGCTCTCCATCTTAGGAGCAATACAGTGGAACTAGAAGAGATACAGAAGAAAGACAAGGACAGCCATAGGCATGAAAAGGCTGCAAAACTGAGGAACAAGATTGATCAGATCTATTCAGGTGGAAAAAAAAAAAAAAAACAGACTGAGAAGAAGCTATGGCCAAGATCTATAAAATAAGGAATGACACATATGGTGAATAAGAAATGATTGCTCATTTTGTTTTCCAGCGTAAGAAACTAGGGGATATGAAGTCAAACCAGGAAGCTGTTAAGTTCCACAAGTTTGAAACAGAGATACTTCCTCACATAAGGAGCTGCTAAGCTGCAGAGCTGCCTGAAAGAGGTTACTGTGTACAAAGAAAAATGATATGGGTTCAAGAAGCAGCTGGACAAGTTTGTCAAAAAGAAAAAACAGAAAACCCCCAACAAATTGACTGAAAATTAATAAACATTTAAGCATTGCCCTTGGCTGACAGACTGAGTATTGAAAAGAAGTATTCAGATGTATCACTACTTTGCTTCCTCCTTCTACTCCTCACTAGGTACCCATTGCTGCCCACTTCTCTAATTGAATAAAGGGCTAGAAGGACCCTCAGTCAATGACAGCATGGATGTACTCCGCTATCCAAGCATCACAAGGAAAATGTACTTTTAAGAGTAAATATTTACTGCACAAGAAGTAGATAAGAAAGACAAGTTGCCAAAAAATACTTGGGTTTTGTTTGTGATTAATATATAAGTTTCTCAATGAATATGTATTAACTTTCAGGATTATATATAATATAAAGGTGTCTTTTTTTGGTGAAGGACAATGAGACAGTTGAGCTGTTTGGGATACATGATCTCATTTACTACCCTCGTCCTTCATTTACAGTCACTGCTTATCTACTTGCCAGCTATTGCAGATTTGTTCAAGACCTCCTGCCTTAGTGCAACGGTGCTAAACAGTAACAGAGACCAGAAGTCTCAAGATCTACAGCTTTTAAAAGAGAGGTTTACTCCTGTTCTTCTAATATGTTATGACTCAGTCTTGAAAAAGATATATGGCTTGGATTTATGCGTCAATTTTACTTGCATTTTTACACTTGGGGTTTTCTGAGAAGATATTTATTACATCCTTCCAAATGGAAAAAGAGCATATTGAAATTATCTACTAATAAGTTATATATTAAGAAGATAACTTTCTGACAACTAAAAGGAGTGCTGTTTTTAACAGATCTTCTACTGAGCCAGAGTATCATGCTCACTTACTGCATCTTCTAGCTTGAACTTCAGCTTCTCAATGCTGGTTCTTGCTGTTTAAATTGCCTACATCTCAGCCTTTTCATAGTTCCATTGTCACTGTATCCAGATCATTATCTACTGAACATTTCTAGAAAGCTGAATGATAGCTGCACAGTTGCCAATGTTACATGGCTTAAAAATACATTTTTATACTCGCTTGTAATACAGCTTTCAAGGCAGTTGCTATACAGGGATGACATAACCAACAGAAGTAGTTTTGAGTAGACTTACTAGCTTTATCTTTCTCCAAACTAAACTTTTCAAACAAAAAACCCCAAACCAAACACTATATGCCTACAGACACTTTCCCAGTATCTGTTTTACACACACAAAAATGTGTGTGTAATGTTTACACACAAAAAAATGCCCAACCCACAAAAGGTTATGTTTATTTTCACAGAACGAAATCGAATCTGTCTATTCAGATCTTGAAGAGAGGCTCCTATTTGCATTGTCTGTCAAATTCTAATATCAAAATTACAGTCAAGTAAGTTAAAATTATACTATGAAACTAGATACCCATTTCTTAATATTGTCATTTTGCTTATATTCCACATCCTAACAACTCAGTGAAAAGTACCTAATAGCTAAAACTATGTAAGAGAAAAACTGTCATTATTATATTTCAATTTTTAACATTTACAAGAAAGCTTCTAATAAAACTCAAATACAAAGAAAAATTGCGTATGTGATAATCTCTGATTAGGCATTTTTTTTCCACTGTAATACCTAGCTACCACAAATGTTAGCAATAAAGTCCCAATCTCATGCATCACAGAATGCAGTAAGTGAATTCAGGCATGCATAAAGCCCTAATGAAATTAAGGATACTTGTTCAGGAAAGTGATTTTTGAGGCAAAACAGTTTGCAAGAAGTAGTATTTTGAATGTAAACATGAATAAAGAAAGATGCACATCTGTTGTGCAAAAAGTTGAGTATTGTGACATTTTAAGTTAACACAGGAAGTATCAGATCTTGCCTAATAAACTGAATTTCAAGTATATAAAGGATACTTCATCTGAACAAGCACTTGCAATCAAACTTTAAACATAAATGAAAGCTTACAATGAAACACAGAAGAAAAAAATAGCCATTGTTATATGTAAACCCATGGCAGCTCTGTTCTTTCAGAACTGTCCAAAAGAATGTTTAGAATCCATAGTCTTTCCACACTTTTCCTATCTAAAAAAAAAAACCCATTTTTTCTTACAATTCATAAAAAGTCTGTTTGAACTTCAAGCTTCTCCAAGACTCAAATGTTTTATTTTTCAAACGCCACTATTTACAAGGGAAAAATGTTATTCAAGATAAGAAAGCAGTTACTACACTGACCACTAACACAGAGTTCTTCCGCTCTGTCTTTGCCAAGACTATTTTAGTGATGTATTCCCATTGTCTGCAAATCTGGTTCATTCAGTTTGTATCAAGAGGCAGCCACGGAAGAACCTGACAACTCAGCAAGGCTTCCTTTCAGTTTTGAGAGAGCCAGAATCACATGAAAGAATCTATTTGCATAACAGATCTACAGTTAGTCATGTGAAAAGTGCAAAATCTTGATTTGTGTTTTCTACACTTGATGCAACTAATTAAGAGTGGCTTGCTAGTAGATCATACACTAGATTACAGTTCAAAAGGGAATTACAAAATGAATTTTCCCAAACAAATACTATGATCTCTATTCATATGGATTCTCATTCAAAAGCCTTTTCCCATTTTATTAATTCTGAAAAAAAGCAATTTCTAGAAGTTACAGTCCTATTAATTGTTCTATGAAGACCAACATAATTTGTCCAGCCTGGGTGTAATAAAGATGGAGGTGAATTCCACTGTTAAGGACTTACCATAGGTTGCAAATGTTCTTCTTTGTTGCTCAAACATGAAATCATTGATGTGAGCTGGTTCTGCATATCCAGAAAGCATGTTTCTAGGTGCAGCCATTTGTTGCGTCCTAAATGGGTTTTCTGGTCCAAACTTCATCAAAAATGTTAAAACAAGGTGTAGCAGAATTAGTAATTTGTTATTTTTGTGTATTTACTTTTTCAAAAAAAAAATCCACAGAAAAAAGAGACCAGTCTTTCAAAAATGGTAATACAAAATTACTTCAAATTTCTTTGTGACTACTGAATAAGCTTCTTAATCTGTTATTTTACACAGTAAACACACAGTTGTTCTGAACAGTTGATTTCAGGATTGAACTTTCTAGTCTTTATTACTGGCACAGAGCTCAGATTGATATTGACTACTTGACTTGTTGATACTTGGCAGAACCAACACATGCTGTCATTCAGTATGTGACCAGTACAAGCATTCAGAAGACAAAACCCAAGGCTGTCCCACATTACTAAAACATTTTCGTTTCCCTAACTAAAACATTTACACACAGCAGTGCTGGAGTAAGTTTAAATCAGTACTTTTGCTTGCACACGTCATGGCTTTGATATGTCACAAAGTGCAAGCTCACTATGAAAAGACCAATTTATGTGGTTCCTCAAAAGGTTTTCTAAATATAAAGCATAACTAATGTAGAAATTTGAGATTGATGCACTATTTGTCTACCTAGAATGCTAACCCCTGGTTGAACAGAAGCCAAACTGTACAAAAGTTAAATACAGAAAAAAGTTAAATGTTTGAACAGCTATTTTTATCTTCAGATAGCCTATAGTAATAATAAAATGGAAAATGGTTCACATGGCACTAGGCAGTCTAAGTTCACTCTTAAATGGTTTTTCACTACACAAGTTTAGCATAGCTCAAGTTACTAAAATTCTTAATACTGATGTGAATAATTAAACTGAAAGTACTTTGATTTTAATGTTAAATCCTCCTCTTAAAAGTCTTGTATCTGCAAGTCTTACAAATGTTAATTCTGCTTTAATGAGCACAATGAGTAAATAGCAAAAATGTGAAAATAGTAGAGGACCACTTCAATGCAGTTCATGTTTAACTCAACATCTTTATAATGCTATTTTCCCAGCTTAGTTTTTAATTTCGTAGCTATAATTCTGATAAACACTTTAAGACTCTTCTTAGAAGAGCTTTATGCAGAATATGGAAATTCAGGCACTAAAAATACCAACCCACTTGTGTAGAATCTATTTTTTAGTTTGCCCAAACTATATTCCAAAATGCAGCAAGCATCCAAAGAAGTTGTCTTACAGGAAATGCACAGAAAATTTATAGAACCTCTGCCCTTTAAGCCAAAGCCATTTCTGCTCTAAAAACCAACATTGTTTCTTACCTCAGGTGCAAACATAGTTTCATAAGTGGGATTGTACTGAACTTCCTTGATAGCAGGATCAAGGTGGACTCCTGTTTCCACATCTTCCTGAAATAAAACAGGCATATTAATAACCCATTTTTCACACATAGATATTTAAATATATGACATAACCTTCTTTCAGTCCAAATCAGGGCTGTAGTTCAAGTTGACACTTTCAGCATTATGAAAGAGAAGAGCACCTCAGCCAAAGTTTCTATTTTTAAAAACTATTGATTGCAAAACCAATGTCAGGCAGTCACCAAGAAACTCATTTAAGACACGTGCAGATTTTTGCACATGAATAATTATTTCTTTTTTTTTCTTAAAGATTTCATGCACGCATTTTAAAAACAGCAGCAAGATTGAAGGAAAGCTTTTTCAGGATGTTTGAAAACCAGACTTGTAAAGACAAACTAATTAAAATGGTCAGGAATTTAATATAAAGGTATGAAAGCCAGAACTCTACAAAAGGCAGAAGGCAGAAATCACAAGTAACTGCTCTAAAAGTCAGTTGCAAAAAAAAAAAAAAAAATTACCTATCAGCACAAACATTAAGTACAACAACGTTTTTCACAGAATCCAACAAACCCTTATTTCCAAAAGGTACGTTTTTACACTGAAAGGCATAAATATAATTCAGCTTTAGTACTTAAACACATTTGCAAGCCTGTTGTGACAAAAATTTAACTTGATAGATGAAGGGACAAGAAAGAGGGATTAACCAAAATAATAACTTCAAGGAACTCATAGGGAAAAATTCAGAAGGGAACATGCAGATGAAACAGAAGACAGAGAAGAAAGAAAACAGCCGGTAAGGTAGCAGTGCCCAAAAAGACCTGGCTTCAGAGCTTTATGAAGGCTCTTCCACATCAACAGAACCTCTCCCCTCATCAAGACCTCAGTTAATGAAGGAGAATGTTACTTTGAAGAATTATTACTGTCATTGCTTCCTGTATCTTATTCTAGAAAAACAGCAATTGAAGAGGACACACAATGTGCTAGTATATTGACAAAACCCCTAATAATCATACTGAAAAAGCTATCTTAGCATCATTGCTTAATCAGTGCTTACCTACAACAGGATACAAAAGCATTTGCGACTCACAGAAAGTGGCACAACAGAGAATCAAACTTTAGCAGTTGCTTTATTAATAGAAAATTACCTCAAACAGACTCAATCTTGCTTTGTATTACAGTATCTTGAAAGCAAAATGGCACACTCAACTTGTTTAATATGTTAGCTAGTTCTTGGCCTGACCTCATTTTGCTTATCACACGACCTTTCCAATTCACTGGGCTTGGATGACAACAGCCATCCGTACGTTCACAGCCCTGACTTTCACACACCATGAACTTGTCTGGAAACAGCCCAGCAGGCCTAATCCAGTCATTCAGCAAAAAACCCACACATCCCCAGTTAGAAGAGGAGCATATCAAAATCACTTCCTAACCTGTGCTACCTGCAAACTTACACTTCCTTTCACAGCTCCATGATGTGAGGACATTTTCCACAGACAACTTTTTCAAGTCACATCATACAGCTTACTCTTCCAGTTACACCGCACATCTCATCCACAAAACTCAAAATTTGAGAAAATAACAACTAATGTAATTGATAACGCAAAATTTATCTGATCAATGGTTAGTGACATTTATACAGTGACCAGTTTACTTGAGATTAAGACAGTTTTTTTCTTGCTCCTTAATCTGAAAAAGCAAAAAAATCCACTTTTGCAAAAATGCCAAGAATTTTTCACTTCTGCTATTTTTCTTCCTCTTTTCTTCCTGTTAAGGTCTATTATATGCTGCTTGGTAATTGAGAAAAGAAACAGATTGTGCCATGAAAGCCGATCCTCTGCTGGAGGATTATAGCAATTCTGTTTCTACTTCACTGCTGGTGGAACAGTGCTGAGTCACTTGAAAGCCACACAGTATGTTCACTCCTAGACCACCACAGGCACGTTCTTTCTGTGTGAAAACCACCGAGCCTTGAAATTGAAGCACATGTTATATTTAACAGAGCTACGCTCCTCAGGACCTGCGTATTCACTCAGAACCAGTCTTATTCACGTTTTCATATATTAGGGTATCAAATAACAATCTCATGCTGCTGAAGCACATAATGGTTATCTTTTCATTACGTCACTTTGCTTTAAACTATATAATAATTTGAACATGGTCCAACTACCCACTTTACTTTATCAGTATTTTTAAAAGATGAAATCTTGATAGGAATATAAAGTACTGACACAACATATTGCCGAATGTTAGTCTACAGCAAGAGTTGAAATTGCAAGAGACAAATTATCCTCTGGTCAACATCTGGTAAGTGCCATTTTGTACAGCATTATGAGACTCTAGTAGGTGGCAGAAACATTAAAAATATTAACTTAGCCCATCATTCATTTCACCAACTTCCAAGCTATCTGCATTGGGGTGCTTTGGCTGTGGTTTTTCTTTTTTTTTTTTTTTTTCCTGGATGAGAGGAAAGAACTCATCAGCAACCTCTGCACAAGGTGAAAATCTCTGGGTACAACTCCATGCATTGAAGACCATTTCAGCAGAGCTCATCTTTTTAGGACCCCGAAAGCAAGAAAAGTTAATACAGGTCTCACAACTGTCCCTTTATGCTGGCAACAGCCGTAACTGCATGCATTCTAGATGCATTAGCCATAGCTCCAGCTAGCAGGGAAGGGATCAGAGGAGCAGCTGTCTGGCAGAGCTGTGACTGAGATAAGGTAATCTAAGAGATCTCCTCTCTGCTGTGCTGTAGCTTTTCCTTTGGTCACAGGAATGTCTTGATTTATCTAAAAGCCTAAGGTGAGCGATTCATCATGTAGCTTATGTGCCAAGTGTGACACAAGTGGCTCTGTGGGATGGGATATGATCAGTAGTTAAGCTGAAAGACGAGGGCATCTGCAATTTCAGTGAAGGTCTAAGTATTACCCTAAATTACTTCTACTCTCAAAGGCACAGGAATCATAAAAAGAGGGGTCAAAAAGCTCTCAAACAGATACAGTGTTCCTCCAGAGAAAAAGTTCAGATGTATGACTGGCAGAGAAGCAGCTGGTGTTTGCTGCAACTCAGAAATTGTATTAATATGGGCTTTATGGCATGCTGTAATACCATCAAAGGCTGTACACCCATACAACCTGGAACCGAAGAATTAAGATTCTAGGAAGTTATGTTTTACTGAATACATCTCTCTTGAAAAACATAATAGAAAGAAGCTGCAAACTTAGCTCTGTGTCACCTCTCTGCTTTTCTCAGCACCAGTAACAAGCACCCAACTGAAATACAGTGGCCACACTGGGCACCACACATCAGGTAAGACACATGCTACTGAAAAGGGTCCAAAAGAAAAACAATAATGATCAAAGGCCTAAGAAAATATGACCTGTATAGAAAAAGTGAGCAACCTAATTCAGCATAGGAAGAGATTCAGATTTTACAACTTTGCAGAAATAAGGACAACCAAAAACTGAAAATGCTCACTCCATAGATCCACTGAAGTTTGATAGGTTAAATGAGTGTCTGTCCAGAGAGATGCAAGAATCACTGCTGATACAAGGCAAAAAGAGGCAGATTTTTCTGTAATTTTTCACCAAACTACTTACTGTGTTGGTTGTGTTGCTTTGGCTTTTTTTAATAGATGTGGTGTCTACTTACTTGCAATATCAGGTTGCTTTACAGTTCAGAGATTATTTGCAGAGGTAAAAAAATTCTTTTGATAGTTAAACGCTGTCCTTTTGCACCTTTTGTTTAACAAAACATGATCACACTGTTATAGGGGAACGGCACTCAGAGCTGTCCTCTGGAGTATTAGCACTGCCTAAGGAATCTATCTTGAGACAGAAAGAAGCTTTTGATGCTAAGTGTAGACAAGGAGGCGCTTCATTATAACTCTCCAGAGACCACCGAACATCGGGTTCCTTCCAAGGCATGCTCCTTCAGTCCTACCATAAAGTTTGGCCACTTTAAAGCATAAGAAAGAGGACAGGAAATAGAAGGGATTTTAGACTACAGATACAGTAAATCAGATTAACTTTCCTCCTTAACGGGTTCCTTAAACATGCCACAGTCCTCTTTTGCTTCAAAAAAACTCCTACCCATATGCCATAAAACAATAGTGTTACTTTCTATGAAAATTACTTGATTTATAGAATAAAAAATAGTTCAATAATACAAAAATTATATTAAAAAAGCTTGCTAAAAGATTCTTTATGTGCATGCAAGACAAAAACATTTCTTTAATTAAACAGAGGCAAAATGCCTGTAACAGGCAACAAAGCAAAGCCTTAAATAAAAAGACCAAGGTGCAGCATGTACTGCAACACTGGATGGCAATTCCACTCCTTAGAAAGAATATAATCTGTCTTATGTTTTCCAGCTTCATCTCAAGCAGGCAGCGAGTTTTGATGTCTATATGTTGGGTGTTCTTCTTTTTTTTTCCTGGACATTTCAGATAATAAACCTACAACATTCCATTTCCCCAGGTAAATTCATTACTAGTTAGTCAAATAGCTAAAAATGCCAGGCTGCTTTGCTTAACTTTTAATTAGTTTTAATTATCAATCACATTAAAATGTGGTAAATTAAGACCGCATCCCATGAGCCACTGAGACTTAAGCAGTTTGTCACTTATCAATTCCTTCCTAAACCACTTGAGCTGTCAAATGCACATTATCTCATTCTAAAGATTTACAAATCTATTACCAAGAGATAAATAGCATTTTCAGTGAAGCTCCAACATTAAGACATGGCTGTTATAAGCTTCTACTCCTTCTACCCATTCAGGCACTCCTAACAGTAAGTGACCGCCTCACTAACTTCAACAGAATAAAAATAAACCAGCAAGAAAAGCACATGCTAAATGGTTTTGTTGAACTAGGCTAGATTCCCAGGATCTTGCAGGATGACAAGTTCTAAATACCTACTCATCTACATTTTGTGTCAAAGAAAGCTGGAAAACCCACCACGTCAAAAAAGACAAACATTCCTAACAAGTAACACCTTCCAAGTCTACAATTGTTCAGTCACTGCTACAGAATTGTCACATGCCACCTTGTATCTTCTCTCCACAACCGGCAGGATTAGGTTTTAAAAAACATTAAGAAGTGCAACTGAAGTCTATTTCTTCCCCTTACGTAAAACTTTTTCTGGAAACCTGCATAGTGCCAAAGGTAAACTGACACATACAACCCCTTCTCACATTAAAGGCAACACAGATCCTCCAGCTCCTGTACTGGGCTGGGCCAGCGTAGTTATTTCAACCCAGTTAAATGTCCTCTCTTCAAGACCACTGAAGGACACACTATAGAGAAGTAGCATAAAATCTGCTCTGATCTGAGTCTTACCCTGGACAGAGATCAAACAATAAATGTTCTCTCAAAGGCAAAGCTTATAGCTGCAACACTTCCTGTGGAGTGAGTTCTTCACAGAAAGTGTAATTTCCTGATTTTCCTTCTACATTTATAATTCAAAAGCGAAGGTAAAACTCTGTCAGCAATGTTAGGGTGATATTTTCAAAGAAGAAAAAATTTAGGAAAATTAACTATAACTGGGTTTGACAATGACCTGGTTGTGGGCAACTGGGCTCCCTTCCCTTGCTTGAACTGCCTCTATTTACAACAATGTCATGCTTACCTACTACTTGATGATGTATTTGGAGAAAGAAAATATCTTGATTAACCTATCCACTTTTCCTACAAAAGAAAACATCAGCCTTATGAAAACTTGGCACCTAGGAGAGAGTAAGGGCAGGGCAAGCATATTTGATGATACTTCTGCACTCTCCCAACAGCCAATAATTTTCAGGTCTTGATGAGACTTGAGGAAATCTGTGTATTTCTTGACACCTCATCCTTCAATGGATCTCTTCCAAGTACTTGTCCCGATTCTCCTTGTAACAATGCAAAATTCTTCAACATGCAGTATTTCTTGGCATGACAATAACCCCTACTACACCTTGCATGAAGAGCTGCATCCTTTTATTTGCTTTGAACCTAACTCCTACTAGACAGCTTATAGTTGTTGTACTGGAAGAGACAGAGAGTACTTAACTCCCTCTCTGTGCCATTTAATGATTTTGTGCACCTCAGCCATCTCCTTTGGCCTTCTCAATACTTCCTCATACAGAAGCGGAACCCTTCTTCAGCCCTGCTGTCCCTCTCTGAATGTCCTGCAGTTACAACTTATCCTTTTCTCCATTAAGGGACCAGAAGCACTAACTTTCATCCTCTGTTGTCTTCCCTCAGGTGATTTTAGTGGTGCTAAAAACAGTAACAGAAACACGCAACTTTCATCCAGTGGGCTTTCCAATTCAGAATGAGAGTAGAAGTATTACTGGACTGGAGTCACCAATAATTATAGCTGTTATCTATTATGAGTAATTTAACTTCAAGATCAGCAATAGGCCTATTTCAACAAGCAGACTGTAAGAAGAGGGTCTAAAAAAAGCCATCCCCTCAAACTTTTAAAATGGTTACAAACCATTAGTACAGCTTTCAATTTCAGAATAATTATTTTCACAGAAATGTGATTTTATATAACTATGATGTACTTTGAAACAAGGACTCAGCGGATTTCTATAGAAAGATGAAATACATATTGGAGTAACATCTTAGGGCTGTATTTGATATGCACACTTCAGTAGCCCAAATGCTGTCAGCTGAATGTGCTAACAATGATGCCTGCATTGAGAGATTGAGGACCCATTCCTCTTTAAAGTGTACATAAGTCTAAGGTCTACGCCAGTTAACAGGCCAATATTCTGAACCAGAAACAGGTACAACAGTTAGAATGCAGAATACCAACCATTTCAGATTTGCATTCTCAACTGCCAAAAATGCAAGCTGTCATTTATATTTATTGTATGACCAACCCTTCTAACCACCATCCTTTCCTACCCATTCTGGTCCTTTGTACAATAAACATCTATGCACTTAAGAGTACTTGATCCTTATTCACATCAAAACAACATTTGCACAAGTGAAGTGATATTAATGAACTGTAACTTTGCTTTCCTAATTACTCAGCTTCCTGTTTTCCAGGCTTGTACTTAGAGAAGACTTGTGATTTACACTCAAAACATCATGTCTTTTACAGTTGTTCAGTAAGGGCTTTCTAATTTTAAAGAATCAGGGTAAATGCCTGAGGGGTGTCTGGCAAGCTTCCACTGCTGACCAGTGGGACACTACCATTTTTAGCCATGGAAGGTGTTGAGAACATGCAGCATATGAGACCTGCAGTTATTTCTTGAACACTAAAAGTCCAAAAAGAAAGCCTGATCTAGTTCTACAAAGAAATGACCTGTTGCTCCTCAGAGTAGGTTGTGGTGCTAAAAGAAGCTCCAGTATGCTGTGTTCTGAAAGCCTCAGCTTGAAGTTGTTGCTCTTTTCAGTTATATGTACCTCATCTGTGTTCTCAAATGAAAGTTATAGACAACATTATAATCAAACATATTGATACTGAGAAGCCTCACACTCTTTTCATCTTAGTTAGCATCGTGTCTGAGGCAGAGGCAGTCCTAGATGTGGACAGCCCTCCCAGGGGACAGCCCGGCAAACAGCTTTGAACTGAACGTGCTGTTGACACCTAACTCTTTTCTCCAGCCGCTTGTTTCTGCACTGGCACTGAAGATTTATCTGCACCAGCACAGCATTTGTGCAAACCAGATCAAGGAACGCATCCAAGGACAAATAACTTCACCAGAGTTCTATTTTTTCAAACTTCAGATCAGCTCCCTGATGTCAGTCCCTAAGCAACTAAATAAACCTTTGTGCTGGTGTGGCAAAAGGAAAACTTGTTGTTACAGGCCTCAGAGTGGTGGAAAGCACATCCAGTGCTACTTGTCACTTATCATTAACACTCAGGAAATATTATATTTAATTAGTTAATTAGCGTTTCTTTTGAAACCTGCACAAGACAGTCTGCTGGCTGCTGCAACTGAAGAAGCCAGATTTCTAAGCCTCTAAGAGATAAACAAATGCAGTCACTACATAAAACATCTACACAAAAATATGATAAATTGTGATAGAATATGAATCAACTAGTGACAACAAAGTGAAAGAGTCCATCCACGTCTTGGTCACAAGGCAAGAAACTTTTCTGAGCAAGTGGCAGCAGGACAGTAACAGTGACAGTTATCACAGCAAGATGCCTGCTTTTGATTAGAAATTTGTTGCCTGTACAAAAAATCCCAAAGCTAAACCAGCACCCTCCCCCCTCCCTTTCTGGTATCACAAAAGCGAGCCAATGTGATAATGAACTTAGAAAATAAAGGTTCCCCAAGCAATAAAGAAATTGAAACACCAATCAGTTTTCAAGCTACCCTTAAGAACAGGATTCAGTCACCCTGTCAAGTATCGACTTCACCCCACCACCCGGGAAAACCACACAGGAAAACACTTTACACAGGGAACAGCAAACAAGTATCTAAGGAACTACAATCAAGGCACGCTCTAAGATAGAGCTAACACTCTTTAATAAACTTAACCCCCGCAGCTGGAATCCACGGGAGCTCCCCAACACACACCCTCCCCCTCCACAGCTCCGACCCCCACACCCCAAGGCAAGGTAGCGCAGGTGGCCCTGCCGCCACCACGCCCTTTCCGCCCCGCTTCCCCAGCCTGGGGCTGCTCCAGGGCTGTCCCAGCACTGTGCCGAGGCCGGCGGTGCGGACACAACGCGGGGCAGGCAGGCGGCCCGGGCCCTGGAGGGATGCCTACCTTCACGGCTACTTCCGGGGCCGCATCGACGGGCAGAGCCGGGGGCGCGGCGGGTGGCGCCCGGAGGTGCAGCACGGCATCGCGGCTGGCGAGCACTGCGGCGGAGCACTGGGAGCTGCCCTCGGTCTCGGGCTCCGAGTCAGGCTCCGAGTCGGAGCCGCCGTAGGAGGCGAGCGCGGCGATCGCCGCCGACATCTTGACGCGAGGGATGACGGGACGGGCAGGTCCTGGCAGCTCCGCCGGGGCTCGAGTGGTCCCTTCCCCCGCAGAACGAGCAGCGTAGGGCTGCCTCTTAAAATTGTTGCTCGTTAAAAGAGAAAACGCACTCTAAAGGATAAATTATGGTCTGTTGCTGGATATAAAGGCGTTTGAGGCGGGATCATCCCCCTTGGCTGTTGATGGTGCTTAACCTTTCAGGACTCTCCAGCAGGACTACAAGCTCCAGCATGCAACGCGGCACCGTGCTTGGAAATTCCCCCCCCCGCCCTCGCCTGTGCTTTGCGTGGCGGTAAGAGAAAATATTTAACAGCCTGGGGAGAGGTCCCAGCCGCCCACTTCTTCCCGCACACGAAGCGTCTTCGCCATCTTTTCGACAGAGGCCAGCGGAGCGGGGAACCTGTCCCGCAGGGCACTCTGTTGTCACCCTCGAGCTCCCAACGCCCCGCCGCCGCGCCGTGCCGCGGTAGCCCCGCCCCCTCACGCTGATTGGCAGTCGGCACAGCCGGCTTCGGCAACGTCACAGCGGCGGGGCCCCGCCCCGCCGGCGCCGGGGAGAGGGAGCCCGGCGGGCCGGACTGTACCACCTGCCCGCCCGCGGGGTGGGGGGCGGCGGCGCATGGACCAGCCCGAGCATCGGGCGGTGGTGGGGGGGCGGCCGGGTTCGGCCGCCGGGTAAACAGCGCTTCCCCCCGCTGCCTCCCGCCCGGCTCGGCGCGCCGGGAGAGGCCCCGCCCCCCGCGCGCGCACACACGCGCACACACACAGAGACACGCGCGCGCTGCCCGGTGTCTATTGTGAAGCCGCCGGGGACGCTCCGCGCCCGCCGCCGCCCCCCGAAACACGGAGCCGCCAGCTGGGAATGGCCGGCGCCGCCTGAACTTCCAGCGCCCCGGCGGCCACGGAGGGAGGGGCTGAGGCTAAGGGCGAGCGGCGTGAAGGTGCGCGGCGAGGGCAGGCGAGTAAGTGCCCCCCACTCCCGTACCTTCCTTCCCTCGCGATCCCCGGGGCGGGCGGGAGGAACCAGCCCCCGCTCCCTATCGCCCGCGGGGCTGCGGGACGCGCCTGCCCCACAAAGGGACCGGCGCTCGCCAGGTGTTGGTCCCCTCCCCTTTGTCCGCGCCCGCGAGGGGGGCGGCGGCGGGAGGGAGGGAGGGATGGAGGGAAGCACGCCGCGGAGCCGTTTTCCCCCGTCTCCCCGTCGCCCCCGCGGGTAGAGGCGTGAGGGGGGCGTGTTGCGAGGCGGAGGAGGGGAGGGGGCCGCACTTGTGCCGGAGCACGGCGCTTCCCTCTCCTTCTCCCTCTCCCGGCCGCCCCGTGTGCCCGCGGCCGGCGCGGCGGCGGGATCGGCCGGCGGGGAAGGTGCGGCGGAGCGGGGCCGGGGTCAGCGCGCGGGCGGGCGGGGGGCGGCGGGGTGACGTCACCGCCGCCAGGTGCGGGGAGAGGCGCCCCCTCCCCTGCCCGCCGCGGGGACCGGGGCTGGCGAGGGCAGAGGTGCGGACTGGCGGCGGGATTGACGGTCGGAGCGCAGGGGGATTCGGTCCGATTCCAGGGCAGTGCTGCCCGCTGGAACACTGCTACCATTGTTAGGAAGGCTTGGAGATCGCGGGGGATGGCCGGGAGCGAGGAGAAGCACGTAGGTTCCAACTTCTCCCAGCCCGCTCCCGAACGCCTTCCTGCGCGCCCGCCGCGCCCGCGGACAGGATAAATGCGAAGTACGGAGCGCTGGCCAAGGGCTGGCTGTAACGCCAGGTGCGTGCATTGCACGCGCTTGCACCTGGAGCGGTATAGTGCCATGACTTCCCTTCGAGCTGCATGTGCTTTCAGAATTAAAGTGAGCACACAGTGACATCTAATTGTGACACAGTGACATTTAATCTGATTAAATGCTCTAGTTTGAATTTTCCACCCTTTTCAGCAGTCACGGTTTGAAACATTTGTTTTCTTAGCTTGAGAAGGTATCACTTGGATTCATTTGCTTTTAAAAAAAGGATAGAATGAACGTAGAGGGCATACATAAAGCGTTGATGGCGTGGAGTGGAGCAAGGTGCTGCGTTTGGACCTGTTCTGTTAGACACAGGGGTGCTATGTCTTTGTACGATAGAATGAGGATTTTAAGTAAAAGTCCCACACATTTCAACACCAAGACCTTTTGTTTGCATCAACAACAGCTGAAATATGCTACACTGAACTAGCATTTCATATGGTAATGAGCTGACTTTTTCATCTTAAATCTATGGATGATGAATCCATAAGTAAGGAAAGCTATATGATGTTTCACATGAATCACTACTTATTAATATCAAAAGTGGTTCTACCACTGCAGTCAATTGGTTTACTGGCAGTAATTGTTAACTGATTCCATATGACTGCATTCCTTTTTCTCTTGGCATCCAGATTGTAGGTGTTGTCTAAAGCTGAAAGGTGTCCTTCCTGAAAAGTGAAACATTTCAAGGTCTTTTTGTGCAACCAGTCTGTGATATTCTATCGGGAGAACTGTGTTGAAAATCGTTAAAGTAGTTCTGCCTTGTTATCCTTGAATTTTAAATGTTTGATTCATAAAGCTTTGGTAGTTGGCTTAAGTATGTTCAGCTTTGTTGTGTCCAAGCATCAGCGTTTGCTTGCCAGTGAAATGTAATCATCTGGCATTCTAGATGCTTTCATTGTAGAACCTACGAAAATCACTTACAGGTTTAAATTAGCTGCCTTTCTGGTACCAGCAGTAGTAGATAAGCAAACACATGAGAAGGAATTCAGGGGAATACTGTCTCAAGATTCTTGTTGCTTAAACAGTAGCGAAGATTAATTTTCAGCAAGCAAGCCGATGCCACTTCTGGGTATGAAAAACTGACTTGACTATGCTCTAAAAGTGTAGATGGCTAATATACACCATTATCTAAAATCTGGTTTTTCAAAAAAGCTGAGGAGTTGCTGCTGGTCATTTGTGTTGACCTAATATACTAGCTCATCCTGATTATTAACTGTATATTTGTAATTTCAAGAAGGTGTTGATCGGTGTAAAACAAACTGAAAGAATGATACAGCTTTTCTAAAATGCTCTGCTGATTAATTACTGTGTGCTGTATGTTCTCTTTTAACTGAGTTCCACAAAATGTGTTATGTTACGCATTGGATACTGCTGGTTCTGACGGCAGACTGAAGTAGTGGGTGGAAGGTGGTTTGGGTTGCTTGGCTTTGCTTTCCATCCAGCTTTTTCACTGCTGCTTTTCCTTGCAGTCATTTTGCTTCTCTTGCTTTAGTATTCCAAAGGAAGATAAAACTGTCTGCCTTTGTACAGTGCTTTTGCATATCAACAGGACCTCTTAACACCTGTTTGTTATTATAGTGGTAAATACTATACCAAGTATTACCATGTCTTTTCCCCTGGTGAAAGGAAAGATGAAGAAATATTAAAAAGTGGTTCCTTGAGCAGTAGAAGCCTGGCTTTCACCTTTTTTTCTTCTTTTCTTTGTATGTGGGTTTGTTTGGGGTTTTTTTTAAGTCTTGAGAGTGGTTGTAAGCTCTAATGGAATTTTTTTTGGTACAGTCTCATTCTTCTGTGGATCGTCTAATGTCCGAGAAGCTCTTAATGCATTCTGAATCCTTTCCCTTGGTTGGGACACTCACAGCATTTTGATTTCATGAACTTAGTGTTTTACAGGTATCTTTGGGAATTTTACACCTCTTGACAAATTTAGTTGGATTCAGTCAGCCAGTTTCCAAGTGGAGGAGCACCCATCAAACACTCCCCACCAACACCTCCTGTATGAGACTGATTTGCTTCACAATTTGGGGTATAATATATCAAATTTTAAGTCAACATTTCACAAATTTTCCTCCACATCAGTCTTTTTCTTCCCTATAGTTGATAACAAAATCTGTTTCCCTCTGCTTTTAATGTATTCTATCCTACTTTCTTTTCCCTTTACTTGCTCTTTCATAGTTCTTTATTTGTTGCTTTCCATGACAGATGTGCTTTATCTCACACCCTCTGTTTTTGGTTGGTTTTTCTTCCCCACAGAAAATGATACCTATAATTCTGCTTATTCTATATTTTCCCTATGTTTTTTAATACTCTTAAATTGCTTTCAGCCCGCTTGCATATACACTCACTTCTCATCAACCAAGATCTGTAAGTCTGCAGTTTGGAGGAAAGGGAAAAAAAATAAAAGCATGATACTTATCGGACAGAGGATTGAACTAAAATATGAAGGTCTATTGTCTGTGGGAGTTACAGCATTTGAAAGAAAATTAGGTTTTTTACCTTTGTTCATATGCTTTTGGCTGCTGAGGAAAGGTATCATGATGGAAGTCTTATCAGATTTCTCCTACTGCATTTGTATTGGGCCCTTTTATATGCACCTGCTTGTGTGTCTGATGCATCTCAGTGTACTCTAATTTAGCTGCTTGGAGAGTGAAGCATATTTTATAACTCCCGCTCTGCTATTTCTACCACCTTGGAGCCTCTGACTGCTGCAAGGGTGATAATACCTCTTTTCTAGTTTTTGTTTTTTTGGACTATGTCCCGGATTCTGAAAGATATAAAGGCGCCAGATTGCAAAAAAGAGTTCTCTGTTCCAGTACATCTGTGAATCAGTCTCTTTAAGTATTTTGGAAGGGATCTTGAGGTTGTCTGACACAGATTACATACTATATATTTCTTGTTTACAAGGTGTAGTTTCAAAGAAAGAATGATATGGGATAAGACTGGAGCAACTTAGACTATTGCACTTATTTCAAATGACTTTGCAAACTAAGTAATATTTGTTGCAGAGCCACCTCTTCCCTAGAGGATGGGAGCTGTGCAGCTTCTTTGAACTACTCAGCTGCATATGCAGTGCTGTGAACTGTGTCTTATAGCACAAGCTGAATGAGTACTGTGTCGGAAAGGCAGCAAAACTAATTATAGACTTCCAGGAATACACACTTAATTAGCATAATTACAAATTTATATTGGATTTCTTAATTCTCTGAATTTTTTTTAAAAATCTGTTAAAGGACAGAAAATGTCATCAAAAGTGTATGCATTTCTGAAAATACGTGCCTGGTTTTTTGGGAGAAGCTAGATTGACAGCTTGCTTATACTAGTCTGTTGGTGTAATAAATTACCTTATGCATTCAAAGAACTACAGAATAACAAACAAATATGGTTACATTTTAGCAAAGCACTTAACAAAGAGGAGAAATAATGGATAATTTTCACTGAGTTGATACCTTTTTGTTGGTTGACTTTTCAGTTAGATGCTATGGTTGCGACATGAATTTAGTCTTCTTACAACTGACTCCATGCAGAAGTAAAATATTATAAATGCCCTAGCAATATGACATTTAAAACTTATTAGAAAACAGGAATCTAAACTAAAGCTAGGTGTGTTTTTTGGCATACAATAAAAGGCATTAAATTCTGTTGAAGTGGGTTTTTTTTTTTGTAGCCAAGGCATTTGTACTGTCTTTCCCTCTTTTTTCCTGCTCTGTGGTAAGCTGTATTCATTTTCTGCAAGTATTAATAGAGTGTCTGTTCTCTATTTGTCTCTTGTTTTCACAAATTTGAAGAAAAAATTTGGTAGAAAATTGGTCAATCGATTTTAAATTACTGAAGGAGAGTTTCTGACAAATACTCTGCAAGTGATCTCGTAAAGTTTGTGTAGGTAACACATCTGGAAATTGTTGGATGCTCTTAATGAAAAAATATGCACCCATAATTCTCATGCTTTACAATCACAACTGCCTGTAGATAGACGTATGTGATGACGACAAAGACTGGTGGTAGACTCAGTAGTACTAACTGAAATTACTGATGTAGTTGGTACTGCTTCTGCAATGACAAATGTGCCTTGCTAATCTACCAGGGGTTTTGATTGCAATAGTGGCGTAGCAGATTAAATTTTAATAGAGTTCTAATTTGCATACACTTTTTAAAGGTGTAATTCAAGGTTCCTCACACCAGCCTATTAAATGAAAAAGCCATGATATGAGAAGCAAAATATTTTAATGGATCCCAAAAATCTCTGAGAGGAAATAACAGAAATATTAACTTGTAAGAGGTTTAATTTTTTCTCTTAAATATTAAACAGGAGCTGTCCAATATCTTTTATTAGTCATCTGTAGAATTTGATTAATAAAGTAGAATTATTTACTAAGGATTTAAAACTGTTTAATCAAATTCACAAATACTGGAAAGGTCACCTGAGAAGTCTAAGCAAGCTTTGTGAAAGGACAGCAGGATGACACGTAAAACTGCTTGTTGGTATATGCAAACCAGTGTGTTTTGGAAGCAGAAATAAGATTCCATTTATATGTCTAAAGAGTTTCTAAATTAACAGTATTAATATAACAAAAAATTTGAGCACTATTACAATTTGATAAGGTATTGTTGCCCAAATTGTAGCTATAATCAGAAGTGGGCAAAAAAACAGAGAAGGAACTACCATTGTATACAAATTCATTAATTCTTATCTGCTATTCAAAGGGCATTAACAACTGTCAATTAGTTTAAAAGAGATAAATGACAGTATTGTAAAGAGTTTGATACGGCAGATATGGCAGAGTTTTTCAAGGCAATGAAAAGATTGGAATTATTTACCCCAGGAAGTGAAAGACCAAAAAAGTGAGGAGTGGGCTGTAAAGTACATGTGAATTTATGCTCTCCAACAGCAGATGTAAAAGCAAAAAAAACTTCAATCAGTAAAAAGCAATTTATTGAAGCCATACATTTTTTGTGAGGAGAAGGGAATTGATACTTTTTCCCCGTGTCCACGAAATGTGGCTGTATTTTTCTTGATAAATGTGTGTATGTGTATATCTGTCATTCACTGTTAGACTAATTCTCTTGAACGCACAGAACCAGCTTAAACTCCTTGCTTTATTTGCTTCAACCCAATAATTTGAACTTTGTTCTTATCAGAGAAAACTGCTCAAATAAATTAATGTTCATTGCAGTGAGGCATTCTCAGTTTTCTGTAGCTGAAATAAATGTTGTAATTTCTGGGTTTTGTAGTAATTTTCTGGCTGTTTGATGTAATGAACTATTTTACACTAAGTGAAGCAGTCCAAAACAGAGGGATAATGAGTAAAACTCCTGCATTGATAGATCAAATATGGAAATGGCTTGTAGCATGGAGATAGGAAGTTTGAAAAATCATGAATGAAAATTGACGTATGAAGGGAAGTTTAGACCAGTCCAGCAAGCTTATGAGGACCCTTTTGGGGTATGGAGTCTTCTTTCAGACTAACTCTTTTGCTTGGTATCTGCAGTGCATAATAGATGCATAGGTTATAGAAAACTGAAAGAGTGATTGACACTAAGATACTTTACTGGTGGGGTTTATGCTAAATACTGCATTGAAGAGGCTTGTCCAGCAGCTCCCAGTTGCCACTTCTGATGTAATGGCTATGGAGTGGCCAAAGTCAGAGTTTTTAGATACATTTCTCATGACGCTGTTCATGGTTTGAGAGTCTTTTGCCTTCCAGGCATATTCAGGTTCACATAGATTGTCTGACAGATCAGCTGTACCAGATAAGTAGTTTTCTACAAAAAGTTCTCATTATCATAGAACAAAACAGCACCCTCCATAGTGATTTTGGAACAGTACTTAAAGTAATTAAAAAATATATATTTAGGAGAATTCACAAGTCATTTGTAACTTGATAATATGTGAGAACTTAAGTAGTTCAACCAGCTCTTGTAAAAGTGGCATGCAGAGTCAGCTCTCAGTAAAAAAAGGAAATGCTTAACTTGTTAAATCTTGTTCGGCCACTAGCCACTGAATGTGTGTGTGCAGAAATGCTTAGAGAGATCTTTTAACTCTCAACTGATTCAGCCTTTTATTGATATTAAAGGAGAAGGCTGTGATTGTCAAACTCTCCCAACTGTGTTTCCATGTGCAGTTGTGAAACTTAGCAGGCTTGAGAGCACAACTAAAAGTACAAGTTGAGTTTGTTGTAGGTACTCCCTCTTCGGAAGCTTCCCTTCAGGAACTAGGACTTTACAAAAATTGTCTAATTTGTGGGGAAGGAAATTTCACTTCTATGCCACCCAGCTATCCAGTATGGCAAATGTTAGTTTCTGCTGGTAATACAAGACAGTGGTATTTGTTACGTCTTAATACTCTGAGCAAACTGCTCTGGCTGATCCTGTTTTGGGCAACCTTGAGTGTCCTGTGTCTTCACAGCAGGAGGAAAAATTATCTTACAGTTAGTTCAGGAGAAGTGATAGGTGGCTTAGACTGCTGTAGAGATGGTAATGAAAGTTTCTGGCATTGCAGTTTTATCTGAATTTGCTCTTGTGAAAACAGATCAAACCCTATACAACACATATTTGGTGTTGCAGGGCCCTACACTGCAGGTGAAGAATGGCATTGTATGGCACAGTACAGACACGTATCAGTCATATGCAGAGTGAGCTGATGTTACTCTGCAGTCTTGATGAGTCAAGACTGTTGTGCTGCAGAGACTTCCAATGTGGCTACCCACTGGAAGCAATGCTGTCTGCGTCCCCAGGCAAGACAACGGGATGCATTCTGTGACTCCGGCTAGCATGAGTGGTCTACTAAAAAAAAATCCCTGAATTAAAAAGGAGTTAACAGTTTTTGTTTCCTATGGAAATGAACTTCAAGCAAATCTGCCTTCAGCAAGTCCCATGCTGCAGGAAGAGGTTCTGTACAATTCAGTCCAAAAAGAATATATTGTCTACCAGCTATGATGTTTCCAGTAATGGAAATCAGATATTAGGAATTATCTGTGTCTAGCCAATTTATCTAGACTTCTATCCATTCCACTTCTAACTATAAAGAGTTTTTTTCTTTGTCTAGAAGATGGAAGAATTTTTATTAGCAAGAAGAAATATTTTTGTTTATACTATTGGTCTAAAAGAGGTCCAGTTTTTGTGGGAGGAAAGTTGGACCTCTCTTCCATACCTGTCACTACTCAGCTGATCAACACATTATTTAATTCCAGAGTGACAAGTTAAGTACATGTCTTTAAGCTCTGGACAGGTTTGTATTCCTCCTATATGGTAATCTGTCCTATCTGCAGGAAAGTTCAGAGTGGTGCTTCATGGCTCAAATCTTTACAAGTACTGGCAGTATTCATAAAAAAATTGGTAGTAGTGATACTACATCAAAGAGGAAAAGAAACCAATTGAGGTAGATGGGATTGATTCTTAAGATCTATCATATTAGATAGATTCTTAAAGCACTAACATATTTATAGGCAGTCTTCTAGTAAGCTGTAGATTCCTCACAAGTTTATTATCTCTTTATTCATTAGAGATCTGATTTGCAAAAAGTTCAAAACCTGTGGACCGTTCGTATGAGTGTCTGATGATTCGCTTCATACAGCATAGCATGAAATACTTGGAATGACCTTCTTGTGGTGGATTGCTGTGGCCCAGTGATGGGACATCTTAATAAATGTATGTAAATTTGTGACCTAAAATTTTTCTTAATTCTGAACTTCTGACACCATGCTCTCTGCCTAGATATTAGAGAGTTTGCATGGGAAGTAGCTGCTTCATGATCAGTGTTGTCCTAAAGTAATACTTGGTAAGAAGTTTCATGTAGAATAACTTACTGGTAGAGAAAAATCTTTGCTACTTTAAATATTTTCAGTCTCTTGCCCTGTCTCATAAAACAGCCCCTTAATTCTTTCTTTCATTGTTCCTGGGAATACATTGAAAAGCAAAGCCATTTTTATATAGAAACAATCTAAATGGGTCATCTTCTGTGTCTGAACATTGTCAGAAATATAAGTGCTTTCCAGTAGCTCAGTGCTTGCATATGGAGCACTGGCTACCAAGGCTGATTTTTGAGCCTGAATGTGGTAAGAAGCAAGTGTTTCAGATTTTTGGAATCCTAAACCATGTGCTGATTATAGATATTCTAGTCCATCCTTGATTATAATGAGCTTCTTTGCTAATAGTAATTTTTTCTTTGAAACTGTGTCACTACAGAAAGAGTCTTTTTAGAAAAAGATATTAACTTTAGTAAACAAAGAGATAAGGATGTGGTTTTAAAATAGAGACAGTTGGGAAAAAAGCCTTAAGAGCTGTATAATGCAGTCATAAAGCATGTTGGATATTGAGGTACTGTTCTGTTTTTTGGTCAGTTTTTGTTTTGATGCATGTTTGCTAGAGATCTAAGGACTCTGCTTGATGGTAACCTTTTAGAAGGCTGAGACGCTTTTAAGTGCAGATTCTCCTCTACCTGTTTTATGTCACCTTTTTTCTGGAATTCATGAGATCATGTTGCAACACTTTGAAACGTGCACGATAAGACCTCTTAACTTTGATTTCCCACCTTCCTCAGAAGTCTGACTTCCAGCATGAAGCTTTTAGTATTTAGGGTTTTTTTCTTGCAGCTTGCGTGTATGCCATTTTTTGCAGGTTAGCAGTTTAGGTTAATTTTCAAGACATTATGTCCATTTAGATCCCAAGACACATCTGTTAGCTGTATTTTTAGAGTGCTCAGCTACCTCTTAGCTAGAGTTGCTGACAAAATTATAGATGGTTTTGATTTCATGTTGAAACAAGAGCAACTATTTGGACATTGTTGTTGAAAGGATTGTAGAGAAGCCTGATTCACCTGTACTTGGGAACAGTACTTTGATTCGAAAGAAACACTTCAGAAAATATGTATCGTGTGTGACTGTTAATGTTGAAATATCTGGAGCCCTATAGAAAGAAAATGCATGTAAAGTACACAGAATTATGGCTCTTCAAAAAGTGGAGATATTTTCAAATGCTTAAAACAGACAATGAAACACTTCGATATAATTATAATTATATTGTTGTTCAGATTGGCATGGAGTTTTTTCCTAACTTTCTTAAAGAAAATTTATACCTGGTATGTGGTGGTCTCACTGTAGTGCATGTATTAATTTTGACTAGAATTATGCAAGCCTTGGAGATAAGATTTAGTAAGTGACATGCAGGTCTATTTTAAAAATATAAGATCTGGAGGGTTTATTGTGTCCTAACTGCTGATTCATACTCTAATGTTTGATCTTTTTCTGCTCTTGTGAATCTTGAATGGTTTTGTGCTTAGTGGAACTACGGCAAAGGGAAGGCAAGTAGTGTTCCACTTTGTGTCTAATGTATTTTTAATATATATATTCTCCCCCACAGGAAGTAGCAGATATGCTTTTGAACTCCCAGAAAGCCAAGGAAGATGCTCCTACTTTGTAGGGGACAGACCTAATATCAAAGATGGATACCCTGTTTCCTGGCCACATTTTGTAAGAGAAAATAAGGACAGTTGCTTCATTTTTTTTTAAGGAACGAATGTAAGCAACTGTGTTCATCTTCAGTGCATAGAAAAGGTTGCCTATAGGTTTAAATCTGACAGATGAAAACTAGAAAAGGGATGGAATATAAAGTTTACCTGTCTTTACTGTCATTCATAGATTTTTAGATTCATATCATACTGTATGTCAGTAGTCTGGAAGAGGTTAAAAGAGGTTTCTTCTCTGAAAGGCAGTCCATACTGTTGTGGGCAATATGATGGGGGTGAGGCAGTGCTGGCTCATTTCCAGACATGAACAGATAGATGTCTTCAGCTGTCCAAGTAGGTGTACTGTGAATGTTGTATTAGATCTAGGCTTTAACAGTATGGTCACATTTGACCAAACTGAATGTAATGAGAGTTGCTTGGCACAACATGTAAATAAAAGCAAGTTGGAGTGAGGTTTTTTATTTGTTTGTTTTGGTGCTTTGTTGTTGGTTGGGGTCTTTGTAAAAATAAAGCTTTCTATGGGGTACTGAAAAAATGTATCTTTTAAATAAAAGCTGATGCACTTAGGTTTGTGGAAATGAAGTCAGTGTCTCTTAGTGTATTTATTAGAAAAATTAAGTATGCCTCCAACTAAACACTGCTGGTGATTTGGGTTTTTTTTTATACCTCCCTTCCTCCTAATATTTCAGTATGGAGTGAAGTGGTTAGATGCATTTTGGGTAATTAAAATTTTTTTATAGCATATTAGTAGTCTTGAATGCTGTTTGGGGACAGACAAAAGTAAGCTGACCAGTAACTGTCATATCATGGCTTGGTAAGGAAATGAGAATTGATAGACTGTGCAACCATGTTTCATTGTCATTACAAACTTCTCTCCTTCACCCAAAGTCCAGTCTCAGAAAGATCATGTTCTTTCCTGTATGTATTAAGCTTAAAGTCACAGTATTTTCCTCTCACTCTTCTAAATACGGCGCCTCCATAACTGCTGATTTACTGTCAGCTTTTTTATTGCAATTGAGCATGAATTTATAAAGGTGATCTATTCCTACAGGCAGCAGAGAGACTTTGAGCAAAAAATTCAACACCTATCAGTATTGCTCCCCCATTTTCAGTGCCTGATATGCTTAAGCATCTCTTCCTGAATCTGGTGGTGCTGCAAACCTTCACTGCTGTGATGCAGCTAATAGGAGTGTATAGAGAACTTTTTATAAAACAAGTAGTTTTCAAACCTTTTTCCTTGAAGCTGCTGAGCATCTGTTTACTGCAGTTTGAGAAACACTGTCTTGGTTTGACTATCCCTGCTCAGTTATACCTCTGTGGGTACCCACAAAATAGAGCTGAGAAAGAGGAATGCAGAGATGCAATGGGTTCACTGTCTTTCAGTGGAGAAAGGGAGGTACCCAAAACTGCTGCTTTTCTAAAGGACAGTGATGACCTTCCCTTAGAGAATGCCGTCTAGTGCCTTTCTTCTCACCTCAGTGTTTGCCATCCATGGTCTGTCACACCTACCCAAAATAGCCTCAGAGAGAGCCTCATCTGTAAGGGGACATTATGCTTCAGTGCAACATTAAAATCCCCTCAGATTGACAGCTGCTGTCATGGAGAAAGAGATTTCTGCAGATGTTGTGTGACTGCTGCTTTTAAGTAGCTGAAGAGCCTTAAGTCACTTTAACATTCTGTTGTGACATGTATATAATGGATATTTCATGGAATTCATAAGTTACTCTTTGTCAGAACATTTTGAACTTCAGGTATTAGAAACTAATTGAAGTGAACATTTCATTTCAGCCCTTGCTGACCTCTGCAATCCACATTACTGCTTGAAATAGTAGTTGCATTCACTCAGCCATTAAACAATTTCTAGAGCTGTACTCTGATCTCAAGAGTGTAGTTCTCTTAATGTTTTGGTTTTTTTTTTTTAAGTTGGCCGTAAAAGAAAGACAACAGCTACTTCAGAAGTATTAAGCAGTAGTGTGCAATGTGAACAGGCTAGTTTAACTCACTCCTAAATATAATTCTTCTGAAAATAACTGTACTCCAAACAATAAAAATTGACAAAAGTTGACAGCATATTTTAGCAGATGTTGACAAAATGTTGACTTCTAATTTTTGAGGTTTTAGATAAAATAGTAAGCAAAAAATAACTGAAAAAATAATTTAAAAAATAATTTAAAAAATAAACTCTTCTCAGTAGATGTTCTTACTTTTTACACTGTCCTTGTCTGGTTTTTGTGTCAGGTAAACACTAAAAAGAAGCATTTAATTAGTCTTCTGATTTTTTTTTTTTTCCCATCATCTCCCCATTGTCTTCTCTTGTTTTCTATAAAATGGTGATGCTTGCTGAGGCTCTAGTTTGAGCAAGAGAAAACAGCCTCAGTTGTGGACTAAGTTACTGTTCACAGTTCTTACCTTTTTGCTCCTTGCTAAGTGAGGCAGTAAATAAAATGCTTCGTTCTCTTTTTGCGGTAGAAGTAAGTCTTGTCTGCATGATAAAGTCGAATGATGCAGGACTTGCTTTAATGTGTAGCTATCATACACAAGGCTAGGCAAGTAAATGTATTACAGAATGTTAGAGCTGATATCAAGCTATGCTTGCTTAAATTGGTAGGTCACTTCAATGGATGTGGAAGGCTTAATCATTTTAACAGCCTAAATAATGAGTTGTAAATTAAAGTCATTGCTTGAAATTTTTTTCTAGTTACTCTAAATAGTAATAAAGAATTTCTGTCCATTGTTATTCTAGTTGTGAGGCTTATCACTCTTTCAAATATTTTAGAGCCTGTACTGCTAAAATGATGTGTTATACCGTGCTTATTTTCACAAGTTCAACATTATATATCTAAGGAAAAAACTGCATTTAATAGGAGTTGAATTTTAAACTGATAGCTAGAAATTTGTATCAAGATAAAGAAGATAGCAAAGGAATAATGTTTGGCCAGTAAATTCTAGGATGTAAAGACTATAAACACTTTGGTTTATTTGTAATAACTAGTATAATTTAAAGAGCTACTGATAAGGCACATGTTGTGATTCTTGGGGCTGCCCTGTGCAGGGCCAGGAGTTGGACTTTGATGATCCTAGTGGGTCCCTTCCAACTCAAAATATTCTGTTATCTATGACTTGGTGATATGAAAAGAAGGTAAAATTTGCTGTCGGACTTTTGAAATCTTATGTCATATGTTTTTTGGTTTGTTTGTTTGTTTGAATTATTAACAATGCTGATATGTATGGGGATTTTTTTGGGGAGTGTTTTTACATCATGATATATAAAGCTTGCTCATGAAAGAAATTTTTAGCTAACTCAATTCATTTGTTTATACTTAAGACATGAAAAAATATAATTCTAACCAAAACTTTGCAGTTACTGTTTAAAATATTTGTTTATGCTTTCATTGTAGACACAACTGTATTTAGAGACAACAAAATAAAACCATAATCCTGAGTGTTTTTTTTTTTTTTTTTTATTGTAACAGTTTTATTAAAATAAAGACACACGAGGTCAGACAAGTAATCTTCGGTGATAGGTGATTTGTATGTGAAATCCCAAAGGATTGCTGTGTGACCATTCACAACTGTAGTAAATATAAATATCATATAACAGCTCATAGCATTTATAATTGTTATAATGAAAGCCAAACAGAACTTTCAGAGCTTCTCTGCTCTCTTTAACACCTGGGCAGCAGTGTTATTAAGGAGGAATATGTGGTTTCCTATTTGGTTTCATTTTATTATTGTCTCAAGACTGGAAGGAACCAATAACTACAAATGAGGTTTAACGGGTGAAAAATAGAATTTGGAAAAGTGTAGGAAATTACTAACAAGAACAGTAAGCAGCCTCAGCATCACATTGGCAGTTACGTTCTGAAAGAAATTTTCTCAGGTTCCCAACTGAGTCTTAAAAATTCTGTCACCAAATTAAAGGACACCTCAAGTGTTGTTTGCAATAATAGTCTCATTTCTGGATATTGCTAAATCACCATTATAACACAATTTATGTGGACATCTCAGGAAACCATTTTTTAAAGTATTACAGGTTTTTGTAATGAGCCAGATTTAGCAAAATAAAATACAGTCTTGAAATCTGCTAAGATGGTGTGCAAAATAACCTTTTACTTGGTTTGCTCTTTTCTTGTATGTGAGTTGCCATGTTCAAGTAAAATCCTGTCTGTCTTTCAATAAACTTGTGCTTTTTATGTAGAATACATAATTTTCCTGAAACAGGAAGCTTAATAGTTGTCTGCTTGTCAATGAATTTGGTTTTTTCCCATTGGTAGCTATTAGAAAACATCAAAGTGGAAAGTCAGAATCTAAACCTGGTCATATTCCCTTCCTTTCCAGTTACAGATGATGGATAGAGCAGTTTTGCCACAAAAAGAAAAAGTTTGGTTTAAAGGTCTCTTGTGTTAATGCAACTACTCAGATGGGCTGTGGGTGGGGATGAGATGGGGAGATTTCGAAGTTCTTTTCCCAAGCCTGATCTTTGGGAAGAAACCAGATGAGTACCATGAAGAAAAAAACAAACCACTAAGTAAGAGGTGAGTGAAAACTTGTAGCTAAAAAGGCATTAGCAAAATGCCCCCTCTCTTTCACCTAGAAGGCTGAAACAAGAACACACACTAGTCAGTCATAGTTTGAATCCACTAACTTGACATTTTGTTTTGTTTTCAAAGTACTTAATCTACTTAATTTCTGTCCCTCCTTGGAAAAAAGCTAAACCTGACAAATGATGAGGAGGGGATGACAATAGTTCTGCAAACATGAGGAAACCCCTGTTATGGTCAGTCTGCCATGAAGAAGAAAAAGATTTTTTTTTTTTTTTTTGGTTCCTTTCAGCATGGAGTGAGAATGATGATGTCCATAGTTGTCTGTGATCACATCCTGGTGTGATGAAGCTGCAAGACATGTGGACGAGCGGAATCAATATATGGCATTATCTGTGAAGGCACTGAAGTTTATCATCAAGTTAAGATGGTGCAGCAGTACAGCAAGAAACTGTAGGGAGGAGTCAGATGGAATAGAAAAAAAAAAGCATTAGTGATTTTTTCCGAATACCTACTGAATTTGTAGGGCATTGGAGGCTTCTGTGTGATTTCTCCCCTAGGAAAATTAACTTTTAAAACTTCCAATTTTTCTCTTAAATTATTTGAAATCCCGCACCCCTTTGAAATTGGTAGTAAAATTCTCAAGGTTTTCTTTAATGATGTATTGAATGTTGATAGCTTTATATATAGCTACATATAGATGGTATGCACTGTGAAGGAAGTTGAAAGAGTGGAGAGAGATTGAAGGATAGAATATACTCTATAAGGAGGAAATGAATCTGGGAGCTGGAAAAGGGAGAAAGGAAGATCAATCTGGTGTGTAGATAAACAATTCAGGAAAAAGAGGAGGTGAAGGAGCTTTGGAAGAAAGCTCAAGCATGCAGATGAAATAGAGAGTAGCAGTTAGGGAAAGGAAAATAGGCTTCCTTCTGGGAAACAAAATCCTATATACAAGTATAATCAGTGGAAAATATGATTGAAAACAAAGTGGAAGGAGAAAAGCAAGCTGAGAAAGGTAACTAAAATACTAAGGATGCAGAGGATCAAAATGCAGATCCTTCCTAAATCAGGGTCTTATTTAAGAAAGTAAAACCACCTGAATTTACAATCTTAGAAAAATTTGAGGGAAGGAGGGGGGTTATGGGATACGAAACTAGATTATACTGCAACTTGAGGCTTGAAACCCTATGCAGAACTGAAAGGCCTGTAGGTATTAGTAGAACTTATTTATGGGCAATATTTGTTCTATTTGAAGACCTTCTAGACAGTCAGTCTAATATCTTTTTAACTATTGTCATTCATCCAACAATCTTAGAATATCAGTTAGGTTTTCATCTTACCCTCTGACAGTGCTTTTTTCCTTAAAGAAAGCAACACAAGGGTTTGCAGAGCCAGTTATTTAAGTGTGGGTATGAGGCTTCAGTGCCTTATGCTAACAATCTACACAAAGCCTCAGCAGTGCCTGGTTTTAAGAACATAATGCAATCTGAAACTTTATGACTAACTTAGGCTGATATGTTGTATAAGATTCTTGCACTGTGGACACTGAACTTGAGGCAGAAAAACTGTCTCTGTTTCTATGTCTGTATTTCAGAAAAATTATGGATTTTATATGGATATAATATTTTAATTGTAATATGTAAGTTACATATAAAATTTATTTTAATATCTGTAAGGCTCATTGAGTTTCAGAAATGTGTTAGAATGTAGATTGTCAAGAAATTCTTGTGGTACCAATTTCATTAAGCAGTCCCTGCTGATGGTTCTTGCATTCAAGGCACCATGCAGTTGTGTGGTCTTACAGTAAGTAGGATTGGGTACTCATCCAAGGTCTTTTTGGTTTGGTTTTTTTCTTTTTTTCTGGATTATATTTTGCTTGGAATAACATTCTGTTCTTTTCAGAAAATGTTACCTGCATACTTGAAGTAGAAACGGCAGGATTTCTATCTTTACTGCTTAAAAAGTGGTTACTAAATTATTACCAAAGTATTCATCACAGATTTATGCAAAACTTTCCCAAGAATTCTTGTCAAATCTATTTCTGCACTTGTGAAATCAAGGAGGCTTTGTAATTGATTTCAATAGAATCAGGCTCCTTATAAAAAGAAGTAGACTGGGAAAGCTGAGTGGCTGCAGGGAATTCCTGAAGTTTCTCTTTCAAGACAGAAGCTGTCTTCTTCATTCTCATCACATTATGCTTAATTTTAAACTAGAGGAGTAATAAAATAAGGCATCTATGTAGATTTGGAACTGGACTTTACAGCTGGGCTTTTGTCAGAAATAATTGCAATGAGTATTCTACACAGAACATTCTTTCTAAGATCTCAGCTGTAACTGGTCCTTATTCTTCTTAAACTTGGACAGTTTTTCAGAGGAAAATAATTCTTTTAAATATGTTATTTCAAACTGGAGACACCCTATTCTGTAAATACTTGCAATTCTTAATTGTAAATGTGACATTATTGATAGGGAAGCTTTATTAATGAACTTGAGGATGAGGGAGTTGGAAATAAAATAGGCAATAAAATGCCTATTTTATTTAAAAAAAATAAGAGTTAAAATGAAATAAGATTTTATGCTGTCAGCTCTGTAAGATCGTAGAAAGAGATTATTCTAAAATCTAATAAGTAGTTTGCATGCACAAGTTAGTTATCAGTAATCTGATGCTGTGACAGAGAGACATCTGTAATGGTTTATTTTTCCAGAAGAATTAAATGCATAGTTTAAAATAAAATGTTAAAGTTGTGCTGGGGGGAGGAGGGAGGGCAGGGAGTTTGTTTTGCATTACATTCTTCTCAGAAAGTAATCCTTTAGTACATCATCAGTAGTCATTTAATTCAGACCATTTCTTTGTATGTTATATGCCTCAGCTGATGGGACATGTTTTATTTTAGTAGTAATTCCAGTCTTCCTTCCTGTTTAATTTTGTATTGAAACAACTTCTGTAAGGGGAGATAGTCCTACAGTTCTTAGATAATTACCATAACACTAGGAAAATTTCGTTAATTTTTCCATATATGCCTTTCCCCATTCTTTTAATACCTTAGCAGTTTCAGAGTCTTTTCATAAGACAAAACCACAGTTGTGATGAGTAGGGAGCTTTGCTTTATGTAGTCCAGACACCTGCTGAACTGAGAACTATGTCATTTGCTGTTATTAAATTGCCTCTGAGTCATTTTGGCAGAAGTGATCTGGCTTGCCTAGTCTTCTTGGAGGCTGAGTTCTCAGCCCTTTATCACCCAGGAGGGCCCTGTCCAATTTCCTAATAGTCTTTTTGAAGCTGGAACCCCAAAACCAGTATTCTAGGTTTTCCCTTACTAGTGTTGAGTTAGAGGCAGAATGGTAACTTTTCTTCTGTTTGTTCTTGTTTCTGGCTTATTTTTCTTCCTAATACAGCCCAGTGTGCCATTTGCCTTATTTGTGATAAAAAGGCATTGTTGGCTTGTCTTCAGCTTAGGGTCTGTTGCAACGCTCAGGTCCTTCTCAGTGGGGCTGCCACTTGCCCAGTCAGCTGCCAGCTGTCAGCCTTATCTCCTTGTACGTACACAGTTTGAGATGACTCATTCCTCAAGTTTCTCCATGTCATTCCTTCCTCTATCATACAGTGAGTTTGGGTATGGGATTTTGTTTGGGTTTTGTTTGTCTAGGGTTTTGTGGCTTTTTTTTTTTTTTCCATGTCAAAACAGGATCAGAATTAGATGTTCTGTACAACTCTTCTTACAATCTGTGATAATTTAAAGATGACTCAGGAATCAATGACTTGGCAAAGTGAAAGAAAAATGGTACTGAACATCTTAAAGGCCCGGTCTCCAAATGACTTCCTTAGGTTTATATCTTAGAGGAGAAGGCTAAATTTCAAAACTTGTAAATTAACAAGAAAAGGAATGTGTCTCTTTTATTTTTCATCTTTCCAGTGATGAGAAGTTATTTCTATTGAACAGTTGTACAGTGTTGAAAATTCTGGAATTTCTTAGTAGTAGTCCCAGCAGTGGTTATACAATCACTTCAACTCAGTGTAATTCTCTGTTGGCTTTTGAGGATGTCATCCTAGTGGAGACTGTCCATCCATATACTACACGTTGAATCTTTTTTATAGACAAATAAATACTTCCTTTTTGGGGATGTGAATACCAGCAGCTTTCAGATGAGGAAAAATGAACATATATCAAAAATGACATTACAGTCACATTGTGAATATTTGCAATAAAACCTGCTTTATACCCATGTATTTCAAATATATGTGTCATCATAATTTGTTTTAATGTAGTTAATATAGGGATTATTTTACATAAATAATGAGATCAAACTAAACCTCTTCAGTATTTCTTTTGAAGATATAATTTGAACAGAGAGTGGAGGAATGAGGTCTGATAGATTTGTGTCTGAAGAAATTAATTTTTGTTAATCTTTTGTTCATGAAAATTTTAAAAGACATTTTCTGACAACCTAATGCAGTAGTTTATTTTTCTTTAATATTGCAGCTGAAATTAAAGGCATCCGTCATAATGATGGGGATAAATAAAGAAAATATTCCTCACAAAGTTGTTACTGCAGGCCAATGTTCATCTAGTAATGACATAGATAATAAAGAATAATTTGAATAATGTGTGCACAGAAAGTTACTGTGGCTGAGATAAAAAATGCAAGGGTATTTTGGTCTCAAAAACAGACACTAAGATGTATACAAATAAAATTTTCCTGTGATTCTGATGGTTTCGTTACTGTTTTACCAATTAATACTGCAAGATTAGGACCAAAAGTGCTTATATTTGGTAGATGTATGACAAACACTGGTAGTAACAAAGCAAGCCTCCTGCCCACACACCAAATGCTGTTACTTGCTTTCAATTCACATTTAACATAGTCACTTAAAGGATGTGAAAGGAAGCTGGTTTCCTTCTCCAAACTCAAAGGTTATTTTCCATCTTTAACAGTACTTTATTTTGTGTTTTAAATTGAAGGTGCATAGATATGAACAGTCTCTTGCCTTCTCAGAAACTTTCTGATGCTTATGAAGTTCAGCAAGGCCAAGTGCAAGGTCTTGCACCTGGATTGGGGCAATCCCAATCCACACAGTCTGGACAGAGCTTGGATCAAGTGCAGCCCTGAGGAGAAGGACTTGGGAGTGTTGGTGGATGAGAAGCCAAACATGATCTGGCATTGTGCAGTCAGAGCCCAGAAAGCCAACTCTGTCCTGGGCTCATCCAAAGCAGCATGGCCAGGGAGGTGATTCTGCCCCTCTGCTCTGCTCTTGTGAGACCCCACCTGGAGTGTTGCATCCAGCTCTGGGGCCCCCAACATAGGAAGGATGTGGACCTATTGGAGCAAGTCCAGAGGAGGCCATGAAGATAATCAAAGGAGACTGGAGCACCTCTCCTGTGGAGATAGGCTGAGAGAGCTGGGGTTGTTCAGTCTGGAGAAGAGGAGGTGCCAGAGAGACCTTACAGCACCTTCCAGTACCTAAATGGGGCTGCAAGAGAGCTGGAGAGGGACTGTTTTACAAGGGCATGTAGTGAGAGAAAAGGGGGAATGATTTTCAAACTGAAAGAGGGTGGATTTAGATTACTTATTAGGAAGAAACTGTTCACTGTGAAAGTGGTGAGACACTGGTACAGGTTTTCTGGAGAAGGTGTGTATGCCTCATCCTTGGGAATTTTCAAGGCCAGGTTGGATGGGGCTTTGAGCAGCCTGGTCTAGTGACAAGTGTACCTTTCCCTAAAAAGGCAGGGGGGTTGGACAAGGTGATCTTTAGAGGTCTCTTCCAACCCAACCCATTCTGTGATTCTATGAATTTATGGTGCATATAAATGGGAAAACAAAGGTCTTTTGTGATTTTACTGGAACTCCACGTCAATTTTTTTTCTCTGTGTGCTTTGTTATGCTAGTAGCATATTAGAATAAAAAGACTAATGTTGTGCTTCTGGTTTCTGAGCAGGGGGTATTTTTGATGGATACTAAACTTGGTTTTGTTTAGTTGACTTTCTCAGCTGGAAATGTAGCATCCACGTATGTAAAATCTCAGAATGGAGTGCTGAATTCCCAGTAAACTAGTTGATATCAAACAGAGACCCCCCCAGGTGGAGTTACTTATCCATCTTATGTTTGTCTTACCTATTATTTTGCCATGAGCTGGCTAATTTAGGCAAAATTGTAATCCCTGTAGGTATGATGACAATATTGTTTGCAATAGTGACTCTGGAAATAGATTGTAGGACATTATGTTCTCAGTGTTTCTTCATTTCTACTGCAGGACAAGCAAATATATATTCTTTGGCTCACAATGAGTACACCTGCTGAAATATAAGACCTTTGCTCAAGGCTATTGCTCTGTGCCAACAGCATTATTATAACTGTATTTTTTCAGTCAGAAAAGCAGTAGGAGGAATAATGCATTTAAATATTCCAAATCATATTTAATTTGTTGCTTAGCAGCCAAAGCAAATTATGGAAATCTCTGAGACAGATCAAAGATTGCTGTAGAATAGGGATTTCAGATCATCTTGCCCCTTTTTTTGTTGTTATTTAATACTCCACTAAAGTTTAGAGTCTGGGGGAGAGAGGTCTCTTTTTCTAGTTACTAATGTTCTCAGCCAAAATAATTTTGATGAAACCTGAAATGGCATCAGGAGAAGGGCAAAAGTAACCATAAAAAGAAAAAAAAAACCCACAGTGGGGCTCAGAGTAGAGGCAAAAAGAAAAACAATTCTGCCTTTTGATATGTCACTAGATGAGCACTTCAGATAGATGAGAAAATGTGACATATCCCTAGTCTGGGTGTTGAGGAAATTCCCTGAATGCCAAATTAATTTACAAGCTTTTTCACTGTGTAAGTTCCAGTGTGTGGAAAGTACACTAACTAGTCAGTGCTATTGTGAAGATACAGGTGATTCACTTTCACATTGTGCATAGGGGAAGCTATGTTATGTGTGAAATCTCAGTTGTTTGGTATTAATTTAGTTTTACTCTCTAGTTGGATATGAAATGTAGTAATTACCACAGAAAAAGGAAACAAAAGCTTTGAGCACATACAATTCTTTCTATACTGTTCTGTCTCCAATATTTTGCACAAGAAGGAATTGCTAAGAATTGATGTTTGAGGGTTAGGAATGTGGAACATAAAATCTATTTAAAAATAAAAGTACTTTCAGATACATTCAAAAGTAAGATATGCATATAAATACACACAAAATTAAAAGAAAAAAAGAGATAATTGAAATGTATAGGTAAACATTAAGGAGTGTGCAAATAGAGCCAAACTGCTCTCAGTTGTCTGAGGAGCGGACTGAGGGGATGCTCATATATGAGTAGTGAGAGATCATCTGAGGGACTGGTATAGCTCTATAAAAAACCTGCCAAAGCTCATGCAGTGGAGAAGGGTGTAGATTGGGAAATACTTTTTTTTTTTTTTTTTTTTGGTGCACAAAGGAAACAACTGCTGCAGTGCATGACAGCTGGGCATTGTAATGGGAGATGTGCATGCATGTATGAATTGAAATTTTTAAGCTTAAAGCATGAAAATGAACTAATTTTGAGTCAAATGTTTTGTGATCGCAAATCTGTTGTGTCACAAATTATTCTTCAGAGAAACTCAAAACCTTTTGAAACAGGAAAATCGTTTTGGTGGGAAACCTGATGTACACTAATATCTTTGGTACCCAGTGCACAAGCACACAGGCCACAGTCCATTTTCTTTGATGGTCAGTTAGGAAATAGAAACTGAAATTCCCTGGCTGTGACCACAAGTGTGATTTTTAACTTTAACTCTTTGGGGTTTTTGCTTTCAATTTCTTTTGGTATAAAGATAATGCTTACCCTTATTTTAAAGTTTCTCTTTCTGGTTTAAATGAGTAATCATTATGTGTGGGCAGCATCATTTTGAGGGTAGCTTTTGATGCATAAGCAGCTGCTGCAGAGAGATACTGGTTATTTATGGAAGTTGGGTTCCAGGGTTTGGGGGTTTTTGTGTATGTAAAGGAGCAGAGTATTTTTTATCCTAACATAGAGAAAGAAATATATACTTTTCAAAATAAGATGGAGAAAGTGTCAACAACTTATATATCACAAATATTTTATAAAGAAAAACTCAAACACAGTACAACCTGAGTGTTTACTTTGTTCTTTGCTGTGAGATAATTCTGCAGTTTGTATAGCAGAAAATATTGCTGTTTGGTCTTCTAAGAATTCTGTTTATGCAGCATCTTTTGTTTAAAAGTATTTATGTACTTCAAGGCTTAATTGGATTTAGTAAAACATGTGAGAAACATTGGAAGTATATGTTTTCTTTCATAAACAAAAGCTGAAGGAATGGAGAATCTTTGTGGACTGCTTAAAATTAACACAATGTGAGAAGCTTGGAATTAGAGCCAACTCTGCAGACTCCTTATACCCTAATCTCGAAATTCTTGTTTTTAATTTTTTGGCATTCAGAATTTAATTTCAAAATTTAATTTTAAACAGTTTCAAAATTGTAGCTTACAGAACAGTGCTGACATAAACATCATATATCTCAAAAAATTCTTGGATACTAAACCTGAAATTTTACAACCTAGTTTAGTTGTAATTGAGGGAAGGGGCTCTTACTCTCTTGTGTTTGCAGTGTGGTTTGGTTGGTTCTTTTTCCTGACAGAAACATGCAGTGTTATTATAGTCTACAGTTTCAATGGAAAAAGAAAAAAAAGAGACTGAAAAGCATGCGGGGAGCATCATTTTGGCGTTTCACTAATGAAAATCAAAGATGATGTTACCAGTCAACAGTGGGCATCTAATGGACAGTTTGCTTACTGACAAAAGCCTTAAAGTGAGGTAGGCTACAAATTAGAAATGAAATCATCAGAAGTGATCTCTTTCTGTAAGATACAGCTTTTAGTTCGAATTGTAAGACAAATTCCTTTAGGTCTGCAGGACCTCTGTTTTTCTCAAAACTTATCATGGACAGGCTTTTCTCCATGTTTTCCATATAGCTTGAACTATAGGGAATGTTTCTCACAGCCCCCTTCTTGTCATGTGCTCACTTTTAGAACATGAGATCTGTATATTTCTTACAGAACTGTTGCTAATTGTACATGTGTGGTACAGCATAAGCACCAACAGAGATTCCTTGCATCTGTCAGAAAGGCAGCAACCAGAAATGGCCCCAAAACAATTTATGTAGTATGCTCCTAGTTGTAATCATTCCTCAGAACCATCAACACTATGCTGATGTTAGGCAGCCAATCTATTTCTGTCTTCTGGATGTGCATCTCTTGTATGGAGGGAGGGAGAGACGGGTGTCAGTAAGGGGCAGACTGCAGCTGCAGAGCACTTTGGTTATCTGCAGCCCCTTTTCCCCTGCCATGTTTGAAAGTCCTAAACAGAGTGTGGACTACATGTCAAGTGAATTGGGATAGTAGTTTGCATGTGTGTCTTGAATTACCTCATTCAGGAAGTGGTGGTGCTCCAGAGAGGCTGAAAGCATTCTGGTGATCCCTGCTTTTCTCTCAGTATTTGGATCTAACCAACCACATACTATGTAGAGTTGAAAATTATTGGCAAGAACAATGTTGAATCCTGTTTCCTAGCCTGCAATCTTGCAGGCAGGGCAGAGAATTAGGATTTTTGAGGGTTTTGTGTCCCTGGGATGATATTTAGAAAATAAACTTGTGAGGAATTGTTTTATCTTGATTTGCATTGAAATGCATTTGGAGATTACATAATCTTGCAGGATTGGATCATTAATCCTTATTGCTAAATTTCTTCATTTATGAGTTGGAATAGCATCTATATCCCTGAAGCAAACAGAGTGAATTTGTGTGCCTGCTTGCATTTATATTCTTAGCATAATAAATTCTAAGCCAGCAGAAGATACCACTATGGTCGATGTTATTCAGAACTGCAAATATGTGAAATTGTGTAGTTTGTGCAGAGAGATGTTGTGCTTACAGAATAGAAAAGTGCACACATTTTGTATGTTTTGTGATCTCAGGTAATTTTTTTCCTCTAATGCATAGTTGAAGTTTACTTGAAATTACTAAAGGTACATTTCTTTCCTAGCTTTTCTGGTGAAATGAATTCTAACTGCTTTTCAGGAATGTAAAAAAATTACTGAAGACTTTCTGTGGAATTATAAAGCATGCACTATGCTTGCTTGGTGAATGCACTATGCTTGCTTGGTGAATGCACTATTAAGAGTCGTTACTCAATGAGCACTAGGTTAGCGCTGTGATACAATTAAAAGTCTTTGAATATTGTATTAAGATGTTCATTTAATTCTAATGTCAATAAAAGTTTTTGGAAATTTGAATTCTGTGAGGGTGACAAATTTTGGTGGATTTTTTCCTTCTGTAATCGTCTGGATGCCTTTTTTAATGGTTTTATTTATTTTAACTTTTGGGTATAGAAAAGAGTGTACTAGTCACAATGAGGTGTTTGGAAGAGACGGAGACGTACTGGAGTGAAAGGCCACAAAAGGGTTTAAGGGGTTGGAGCATCTGTAACATGGGGATTGTCTTGAGGAGCTGAGGTTGTTTAACCTAGAGGAGAGAAGGCTCAGAGGAACCTCATTAATGTGTATAAATACCTGATAGAAAACAGTAAAGAAGATGGAGCTAGGCTCTTCTCAGTGGTGCCCAGTGACGTGATGAGGCAATGGGCACAAACTCAAACACAGGAAATTCCATTTAAACATAAGAAAAACTTTATGGGTCTGGTTAAACACTGGAGGAGGCTGTCAAGACATTGTGGACTTTCTATTAGTGAGATACTCAAAATGTGACTGGAAAGGCCTGGAGCAACATAACTTGGTCTAGATGATCTTCAGAGGTCTTTTTGACCTGCATGGGTTCTATGATTTATTGGCCAAAGTTCTTCTGACTTGCTTTTCTATGGAACAGAGCTTTTAAATCTTCAAACGTGGTCTTTCTTAGACCTTCTAGAAACATTCTAGCAGGAATGGAGCAGCGCTGGAACAGTTTGCTCAGACAGATTGTAATCTTCATACTTTCAGATTTCTAGACCATGATGGATCAAAACCAAGGCTGTCCTGCTTTAATGCTGGTAGTAATCTCCACTTGAATGGGAGCTTAGCCTAGATGATCTCTGGTGGTCCCTCCAAAGAAATGTCTCTGTGATTCTGTGTCTCCCTGTGAATTTTAGATCCATGTGCTCATCAAACATGAGGTAAAACGAGTAAGGATTCTTGCTAATTGCTGTGAATGAGTTCAGAATGATGAAGTGATCCAAGCAACTTAACTTCCTGTAACTGCAGTACTTTGAGGGGCTGTCATAATGCATGTGGTGACCTACCTTCTATCCCTGCTGTTTGGAATTTCTGCAGCTGAGGATTCCTGCCACTGTACATGTATAAAGAACAACTTCGTTGTATCTGCAGGTATCGTAACATGGAGACAGTACAGCAAAAGAAGATATTTCTGGTTAAAAAGCTTGAGTTTACCTGGGTGCTTGCAGACCAACAGTGAAAAGTCTGTGGTCAACGCATATAAAATAACTTCTAGATTAGTAACTCTTTTCTGTTTATAAAACAGATGGAAGTTTATGCAACAAGAGTACCTAAGTTCCACTGCTCTCTCTTTTCCTCAGCAACAATGTGGAGAGGTTGTCATTGGGGTAAGGATCATTTACCTCTGTGCTGATCCATTTTCATGATTCTGTGCAGTGAATGAGCTGTAATGAGTAATCAAATCCCTTCATGTTATCTGCTAACTTGGTTTTGCTGTAGCTAGTGTCACATTGACTGTATCATGAGATAATGATACATTTTCATGGCTTTTCATATCTCTGAAAAGTTATAGCATATGGGCTTCTTTTGCTTGTTTTTGATGCTGATTATCATGGAAGATTGTCCTTGCTCCTCTGTTCTGTATTTTTTGCTCCCTTAGAAAATGGGCGGGAGGTGGGGGAAGGAGGAAGAATGAGGCAACACTGAAAATCATGTTGCAGCACATAATCTTCTGGAATGGTGGGTGGCTTCAGGTTGTGTGCATTTTAGGATTCTATGTTTTCAGAAGCTGACATAAAACCATGAAGCTGATGAAATTATAATTACTTCACTGAGTGACCCAGTGTGTAGTTACGCACACAGTTGCACATAGGTCTAAATTGACTTGTTTTTCTATAATTAATGTATCATATTAGCATATATAGTTTTGAAGTGAAAGACTTGAAAAATGTTATTCACATTTACGACCAATTATAGATATGCCTACTTTAGTTTCAGACAATTATTGTCAGTGGCTTGATTGAAATCTGGAAAAGCACGATTTGTATGTCTTGGCACGTGTTCCTCTATATATCGCATATAGTTCTGTTTTCTGTATGATATGTAATAGCAGTAGCAGTTGCTAAAATACATTTGAAATGTCAGAAATTATGTAGAATTCTGTCAGGTTATGTAAATTCAAGACTTATTCTCCCCATCCCAGTAATTTAAAGTATTTAGGAATTACTCATCTTTTTATCTCAATATACAAAAGAGGTATCATAAAGTACAGTGAAAATGAATATATAAATAACTTTGGTAAATGCAACTTTAGTCAATTTACATTGTGCCCAATATTTGTTAATCTTAAAGTTTTGAGCCTAGTTTAAACAGAGAACATGGGGAAAAATTGAGTGGTTTAGAAAGTTATGATCTACAAATATATACAGAGAAAATGTTGCCAGTAGGAAAGCAACAGGTGTCTTGAAAAAAATGATACCATTTTCCTCTCCACTTTTTGTCTTAGTTCTAATGTTGGCTGCAGGAGCTCTTACAACAGATCACAGACCTATCCCTCTTTTCTGTGCCTCTGGCACTCTGGGTGAAGTAATGCATTCTCTTCACCCAGCAACACATAGCTTTTTGGTGACTGGAAGAAGGAAGAGTCAGAGATCCAATCTGCCAAAACAGAACTGAAATGCAGAGAAGAAACAGTTACTCAACTGAAAAAAAGAAGAAGAAGAAGAAAAAAAAAGAGGGAATACATGAGGAAATAAGATCAAGAGGGAAATATGGATGTAGTGCGTTGACCCTGGCTGGATGCCAGGCACCCACCAAAGCCTCTCTCTCACTCCCCTCTGCAACTGAACAGGGGAAAGAAAATATAACAAAGGGTTCATGACTTAGGAACTGGAAGAGATCACTCACCAAATATTGTCATGGGCAAAACAGGCTAGAGTTAGAGATATTAATTTAATTTATTACTGACAAACCCAAAACAATGGGTTATAAGGATATAGACAATAGCAAATTAAATAATTTTATCTTTTCTCACATTTATTGTTCTCAAGACAGATGAACAGAAGCTGTTGGAATAAAAAAAAAGGTAAAACCCCCCAAAACAAACCAACAAAAAACACTCCCAACAAATAATACCCTTCTTTCCTTCTCATTTTCTGTCCCCACCAAAGATGTTGCTGAAACTTCTCATTCTAATCATGGGTTACATAACTCTAAAAAATGAAAAGGAAGATGAAAAACCATCATCCTAAACTGTTGTTTAAACAGATTGTAAATATATTCTCTCCCTTTTAATAATATCAAGTAAAATACTTAGGTACTGGTTTGGCATCATCGGGGCCATAAAGAAGCAAAACTTACCAGCTGCTTGAGAATACAGTTTATGCTCTAGTAAAGGTGGTTTCACTTTCATCTTCATTAAATATAGTAATGGAGGAGTCAAAAAAGTACATTAATTTTTAAATCAGTGTTTTCTGAGTTATTTTGAAAATCAGTAAATTAGTTGAAGACCTGAAGTGGGCAAAATTGCATGTACAAGGAAACTATTGTTTTGTGTTGCACAAAGCACTTCAGTTGCATTTATACGCAATGGGAGAATTGGAAGGCAGAGGAAGAGTAGGATGTACATACTTCAGCACACAAAATGGGAATAGTTATATGTAATTTACCTGCAAATCAGGGGGGTTTCTCAGTTTTTCTAGACCAACACAGATACAGAAACTTAATAATTTTTATAGTGCCCCTGTACTGACAGTGTTTTAGGTTTCTAAGGAGAAGTAATCTACTATGAAAAAGCCGAACTCCTGCGTAGTCCAAAGGCAATAGTTGTGTTTCTGATTTTCATACTCACAGAATAGTAGAATTAAAACCCATACTGTTCACCCTGAATGAGGTATTTAATTCTAGATGAATGGCTGGATTTTTAGTTGATTGAAAACCCTTAGAGAAGCATAATGATTTGAAATACATGGATTTTGTCTTTCTGTACAGAGGTGTTTTATTTGTGGGTTGGTTTGGCTTTTCTTTCAGTTCTGATTTTCAATTTACTGTGCTCAAAGACTGGAAAAAGAAGGAGAGATGAGCAGCTGAGAGCTATGCATAATAGGAAGAAGATGGCATTGTTCCCTGTAAGAAATACCCATGATGTGGCTGGGACCACTCGTGGAAATGACAGCATGGTTTTGTTTGATCTTGCTTCCAGGGCTTTAATAAATTTACGTGTTATGTACTGAAATGTACAGGCTCACTGAGGTATGAAGTATGAATGGTCCTTCAGCACCTTCCCAACCCTCTCGCTCCCCATGCAGTATTTTAGTGGGGGAAAAAAGGGATCCTGAGCTCAATATTTTGAGAGCATGTGATTGTTTTTCTGCAAAAGACCTAAAAATAACGTAAAGAAGAGTTCTACACAACAAACAGTGATGTTAAAATGCTTTTTTTGGAGGGGGACAAAGTCCCAAAAAACAGACAAACTAAAGTGGACAAGAAAAAACTAAATGGACAAGAAAACCCCAAATAACCAACAAAACCAAAACCCCCAAACAATCTCTACTCCCCCCCCACCCAAAAGCGCATGAAACAAAACAAAAACAACCCCCAATGGACCTAACTATGGAGGCTTGTGATAATTGCGATAAAATACAGCAAAATTGTGGAGTAGTCATCCTTCAGGTAGAAGGTAAAAATTAGAGTGAGAACTAGTGCTACCTAGGAACTCAGGAGCTCTCAATACAATCTTCCCCCCCCCCCCCCCCCTTTTTTTTAATACCGAACCAAAACCTGTTGTCATTAATGTCTTGTACATAGGCTATTTATTACAGGATTATTTTTTAAAATTTCTTCTGTCTTTAATATGTGTACATCCATTTGACTTTTGATCTCGTTACTACAAATTATTTTGGCAGAGTAGAACTACAAAAGCATTTTTTTAAGATTACTTTGTAGGATTGGGATTTCCACAGGCTAGGAATCTGTGAGCTCTTATTTCTAATTGAGAGGCTTCTTTTCAGACATTGTAATAGAGCATGAGATTTTATTTTAATATGATAGTTGGGATCTCGCATCATATTAATTTTCTTTATATTTAAATAATTCCTGTTTTGGCTATCTGAAGTTTCCAGCTCTCCTAAAAAGGAGAGCAGGGAGAAAAAGGTAATTAATCGTCTATAAAGGTACCAAAAACAAACTTCAGCATTTATTTTCTGGAATGCATATATCATATTTTTAGGTGATATGGTAAATGTATCTTATTTCATAGAGTGGGACTTAAAAAGATGTACATTATAGATTTTTCTTTCCTGATTTTCATCTTGATATTATGTTAATGGAATTGAGCTGATAACCGCATCCTAAACCAGTTTAGGGACTGTATTGCAATATTGAGTAAGTGCATTACATAATAACTTAAAAAAAGACATGCAGCCTTCTCTCTTTCATTATCTGTGTAGCATATTCTATGGCAAGCTTATTATTTAAATTGATTTTTCTTTAAAGTAGCAATTTTAAAAGCTGGCTTATATCTGCTAATTTAGCTGTGACATTTGAAACTTTTTTTTCTTTTTAACAAAATCGTTGTGTATTTCCTTGGCTTTAAAAAAATGCTGTATAACTATTTTACTTGCTTTTATGCAGCCTGCTTAGCATGATCACAGTAATCACACTAAGAATTCTGTACATATTTATGACTACAGTTCTGGTGTCTGTGCCTTTTTAAAAGATTTGGTTAGCAGAATTGGCACCTAGGCTGTGAAGCAATCCATTAGCCTACCCTCCAAGTTATGCTGGTAAATACTAGTGTATTAGAAAAATCTTAGGTAAGCATCAATATCAGCAACAGAAGAGAGTAACTGGGGTGTGACTGATGCTGGTGCCTTTTACTGATGGGAACAGCCTTTAGAGGAAAAAAATATTACTTTTCTAAAGTCTATTCATTTCAGGAAGGCTTAAAAATGGTCGTGTTTTGTTTACTTCACAAATTCTATTCTTTCTTTGCTTTTAAGAATGTGTAAATACAACTCAGTTCTTTAGTCTTGGCTTGAAATAATTTTTTATCTTGGTAACATCACCCAAGGAAAGTGATGGCCTTTTATAATTAGGTACATTATATGATCTACGTGGAAGAAAAAAGAAACGTGAACCTTTTTCTATTGGTGCATCTGTCTATAGTCAAACTAATTAAGGTAGGTGACAGTGATCTTTCTGTATAAGTGTTCAGAATCTACCATTTAAGATCCAGTTTCCTGAGCTGTTTTGTTGTAGTGTTGGTTGGGGTTTTTCCATGTTAAGTAGACCACTGACAATGGAAACCGTAGTCTAACACTTCAGCTCTGTGTTGGGCTAAGTACAACTTGGGGACTGTACTCAAGAAGGTACTGTAAGGTACGTGTACCATTAATTGTGAGTCCTTGTTCCTTCCACTGGAGTCGGGTTGAAGAGTACCGTCAAAAATCAAGAGAGATACATTGTTTGTGTTGGAAAAAAATCTACTATCATTGCTAGTTCACTATGTATTCTGGTCTTGATATTATATAGTACCATAATAATTCTATTATTAGTTGATAGTGAGAGGTATATGATTGAGTCCAGAATTTCTGCAGAACTCTTCCCAAATACATATGTTGCCCAGGATTGTTGGAATGGTTTGATTAAAAATTCCGAGCTTGTCTGAAATAAAGATAAATTAATCTAATTTAGGATATTTTATTGTAATAAAGATAACACTTCTTGTGTTAGGCATGAGATCATCCTGTGTTCTCAGCTGTTCAAATATATGACCAAATGGTGGTTCTGTAGCCTTAAAATATGAGTTCTTTGGCAAACTGTGTCCCTTGGATCTTGCTTCCAGGGGAGATCATCCTCATAATGTCCTTTTTCTTTCCTCCTCAAAGTCAGCCCATGTTTCTTTGCCAGAACTATTTGGAAAGTTGCTCTACAGAAACCTCCCAGGATGTTTGTGGAAGGAGTAGCACCACTTCCTAGACAGAGGTTAACTTTATCTGTAGAAACAGCTTATCAGATGCAAACTTTTATTCCTTTTTCATGAATCTTGTAGATATACAGAGAATACTGAGGACAGATTGGTTGAAATGTTCATTGCATAGTGCTGCTTTCACTGCTAATGCAGTTTAAAGTTATTAAAGAGACTGCATTTTTAAAGTGCTTGGAAAGAACTTTCAGATTTTTTCAGGCAAGAGGATTAAGGCAGATTTATTTTCACAGGGTATGCTTGCGCAAGTCACAAATCAAAAATATTTTCTCTGTGCCTTGATCTACACTTGGTTGGTCGTTTGTTTGGTTTTTTGTTTCAAATCCAGTACTACCACTGAGAAATGGTGTTAATAGATGGAGTGATAAAAGTGAATGATAGAAGCTGGTTTTGCTTCCTACCAGAAAAGTGTATTGGCACTCACCTGTAAAGAAACCTAAGCACTAACAGAAATGAACTTTGGGAAGTGAAGTGAATAATAGTTTAGGGGTTGCTTGTTTTGGGTGTGTGGCTTTGTTTGGATTTTTTTTTATAATTCAAATGTAGGCAAAGCTCTAGAATTCTGGAAAAGTGTGAGTGGCAGAAAACTGACCACAAGATTCTCCTGCCTATCTTGTATTTTAAGGGCCTCAATTCACAAGCATATTCCTGTGTTGTGACATGAAATCTGTCCTTCAGCTGTTTTTTCTTGTGTGTGTGTACACTTGAGTTTCTATGACTATATACATGTTGCAGAACTGGAGAATGCCCTATAGTTGTAACAGAACAGCTTTTATTATCCTGCGTTATTTTGTTTTCATAAGCTTTAAAAATTCATTTATGGTGAAAAGTTGCTTTTGCCTGTCATAGTAAGCTCCATATGTTTCTCTTCACGATGAGGAAGAGAGGTGGTAGAAATCTTTTTATATACAATTCTGCATACAGTATATGTACAACCTTGACTTAAGGTAGAAGTAAGCACAGAAATTGTCAGAAGTCTTGAAAGCGTATGATTCTGTTGAGATATCCCTTCCTGTGGGATAATGCACTAGGGCAGGGGAGATTAGAGAGTAAGTGTATTAAAAATAAATGGAACTTTAAAATTTTAGAGACTGATTGAGCACAAGTATATAATGATCTTTATGTTCATCATAAGTTAAAAAGTATTTAAGAAAGTATTGGGCTAAAGAAATTCTTATTGACATTTCCTATCATCACTGCATTACACATATAATTAAGTATCATGACAAATGACATAGTTTTTGACGTGATAGATTTATATTTTATACTGGAAATGTTTTCTGAACTAGAAAATGGCTTTCCAGACAAAGCATTAACTTTGAGGTTGTTAATGTAGAGTAACATTAATGTTAGGGAAAAAAAATCACTAATGTTAGGAAAAATACATGTAAAATATCCAACTTAATTAAATTAACAGAACGAAAGAGTGAATTTCCAGAAAAACAGATATGTGAAGGGCTGCTTAAGAGCTGTGCAGAGCCAAGCCAAAACGGAGGGAAAAACATCTCATACTCCGTCTATGGAGCTGGTTAAGAGTAAGAACAGGGAAGGCATATATACAGCTATTCTACTCTGAAATACCTTGCCAGCTTTGACTTTGTGTGGGATTCAGATTTCCAAAGTCAAGAGAGTGATCTGAATAACTGAAAAATCTAGTTAGCTGCCACTAGTGTCTAAAAGTTTCTAGTAAAAACTTCCATAATCTTTGAAGACTGTGCCCATTCCAGGCCTGGAGATAGCGCCATCATCATGCTTAGGTGTCCAGCTTCCAGCAAGGGCTGTTTAGAAACCATGGCTGGACATTTGTGCTACTTCATTCTGCCAGGAATGTAAACCAGGGGGAATTAAGTGAACACATTTGATGCAAGGAGACGGTAGGGTGTTAAACCCAAACCACAGCTTTTTTTTCTTTGCCAAATTTCAGAAACAATGCTTGTATCCAGGTGCTTAAGGCATTCTCCTAGAAAGGAGGATCTCCTGGAAGGATGGATCTGAGTAGATGGGGATTTGAATCTGTGTTTCCTGATAGTGCATCAGATGTTATGTGAGATATGGGCAATAGCATCCATTAATCCAGTTGTCGGAACACAGACAATATGCTTGAAAAAACTAAATGTTGAAAATGTTTGACATAATTGGAGGTGCTTACTTCTAGTGTAGTTTGGGTATCTAAATAGATAAAAGAGGTAAAATTTCAGAAACACATTTTTCTTGCACATTTCATTTTGGTAGTTGTTGGTATTTCCTCTACTCAGGATACTGAGCATTGTGAATACTATTTTTCTATACCTTAGGCTGTGTCTAGAAAATTATGGTGCCTACTAGAGCCTGTGCGTTCGATCTCTAGAACCAGCCAGCTATTTTCCTTTGCTCTGTCCTTTAGTGCAGGGCTTTTTATTTTGCATCTGACTCTTGGATACACTTTAACAAGAGCAGTTGAAACTGGTACAGTTAATTCAGTGAGATACTTAAGGCACATTTGTTATTTTTCATAGTTCTGTATAGAGAGAATAAAATATTCCATTTTTTCAGTTGTATAAAAAATTAATGTAAACATTCTGAAAGCAGCCCAATCTTTGATTCCTAATGAGTGTATCTTTAATGGAAAAGAAACACAAACAATGAAAAAAAAAGCCCTTTAAAAATGTTTTCAGTGCACGGTATATTACCATATGGGCCGTGCATGTGTAAAGAACACTTTCCAGGTGCAATTTGCATGCACAGTCATACAGAACTGTGCTGCTTTTCACATTGCTGTTAATCATTAATCTGTAAAACTACTTCATTATTGTCCATCAAAACTCTTCTTGTAACTTGTTGTCCAATACCTACCTAAACAGTCACCAGAAATACTAATGCATGAATGTGTGCCTCTGTTTTTCTGTATTATTTACTTATCTCCTGTTGCAAGTCTCTTGGAGATACCAGTCTTAATCAGTAGACAGAAAATGGGAAGTTGTTGATGTTCTCATCTGTAGATGAGAAAATGAAAAGCCTCATTAAATGGTGAAAGACTGAATTGATTAGGGTGAAATGGTATAGAAAGTGTAAATGTCAAAAGGAGCAATTTTTACGTTTATCCATAGAAGAGTGCATGAGAAAACCTGTGAAGCCCTGACTGACCTAGATAATAATTGCCAAGTGAAAATGGGTCTGAATTCTGTAAAAGGCAAATTTGCTATTAGGCTGTATCAGATGAAGTATTTCTGAAATATCTAGAAATAAAATAGTGACATTTTACAAAACAGTGGAAAGATCTAATGTAAAATTTTGTATTCAGAAATTATGTATTATTCTATATTATTATTTATTATAATATAATATATTATATATTGTTAAATAATTTTGATTATATGACTGTAATACATGCAGCTAAGGAGTAGGATTGTGGTTTATTTGATGTACACAAGTTAAAGTTTTAAGGAGTTGTGACACACCCCCCCCATATAAATACATCAGAGCATAAACAATGGAGGAAGAAGAGTTACTTTAGATAAATGATGGTTTTGGCAAAAGAACAAATATCTATAAGGGTGGGCATGAATAAACTTAGGTTGGAAACTGGAAGGAGTGTTTAACCATACAGAATTGTGTGGTTCTGAAATAGCTTTCCATTAAAGTTTTATTGCCCTGCAGTAGATACCAAATGGAACTTGGTTAAAGAAAAATGATATGACAGGATTGACCATATTGGACTTACTTGCCTAAGTCTGGCTGTATGTTGCTGGCTGAGCAACGCAGAGCAAGAAACACAGGAAAATACCTAAAAGAGAAAAGATTAGTTTAAGTAAAGGAAAACTACTTTGTGTAGATCGTACCTAGCTTTCATAGGTTCAATGACTAAGTTGCAAGAAGGGTTTGAACTTTTAAAGGTGGGAACTTCCACCTCAACATGAGTTCAAGGACAGCAGAATGCAATTTGAGTGCTTATCTTTTGAATATTTCAGCTACTGCAAAGTTATTAGATATGATTGTACTCCCTTAACTCAGCCTTTGTGATGTGATTGTGTGCTAGTTTGCAGGAAAATTGCCCCAAAATATCTAACCAGAAAATGAATTCTGCACCAATCTATCTTGCTCAGTATTTGTTCTCCAACAGTCACCACCAGCAGATTCTTGGAGAAGAGTAAGGATTAGCCCATATGATACTTCCTTCATATATTCTCTCAGCTTCTGGGCATTTTCAGCTTGAAGGTTTTGTAAACTCTTGGGAGTTAGTTTGTTTAGGTATCTGCAGTGAACACACAGGTGCTTGTCTGTTCTTCCCTTGACTTTATCACGTGAACTTACATTCAGTGTCCCCTGCATGGAGTCCATGGTGCTGCTGCTCGTTGTTTGAAGTCCAACCACAGGTTTGCCTTGAACCTGGCTTCTCTTACCTTTTCGTGCTATCCATTTGTTTGCTTTATTGGAAGAAAACATGAATACCTAATCTTTATGTAAGATATTTCCACTAAAGATTTTGTAGGTCTTGTCATAGCAGCTCCCAAACTGACATTTTTTTGCACACAGAAGCGTTCCATGCATTTGAGCATTCCATGTATGGAGACAGGTCATACCATAAATCCTTCTTGCCTGCTTGGAACCTTTTCCACTCTCTGTTGAGAGGAACAGGCAGAAGCCTCATGCAATATTTAAACTTTGGAACAAGCATAATTTTATAGAATTATATAGAATTTTTTTTTCTGTTTGATACTCTTTCTTTCTTAAGATTTCCTAATTTTCATAATGCTTCTTGAATTTCTTAATTAGCTTTTTTAGGATGGCCAAGCACCAAACTGATGCTTTCATGGAATTACCTCTTCTGCTCCTTAGTGTTAGTGGTCCACTCAGAGCCTCTTGTTTTATATATGAAGCCAGGATTAGGTTTCCATACGTGTATTGTTTTACATGACTCTAAATTGAATTTCCTCAGCCGTTTTATTACCTGGACACTCAGACCGATAAGCATTTTTACTGGTCTTTAAGGTGCTCCTCTTTACTACCTTGTAATATGTACCATCAGCAGATTTTCTCACCTCACTGAAGTTCAGCCATCCCTTTCTCCTTCTCCCTTGCCAGGTTACTTATGAATGTGTTAAACAAGACAATTCCCAGTACAGCCCCCTGTGCAAGTGACTCCCCTCCACTGTGAGAGCTGTCTGAACTCTGATCTTCTGATTCTTCTGTTTTAATTAGTTATTTTTCCGCAACCTTTGCTTTTATGTTCCAGCAGCTTATTTTCCTGAAAAAATGTCAGTGAGGAATTTTGTTTACAGCCTTTTTAAAAAAGTGAGTAGGCCGCATGAGCTGGATCACCCTTGTGCATGAGAGTGCAACCCCTGCAGAGAACTTCAGCTCTTGTGAGACTTGCCTTTACAGAAGCTATATTGACTCCTCACTGATGGATTGTATTTAGTGAAATGTTCGCTAATTCTGTTCTTTATTATACATTCTATTATCTAATCTCATGCTTACCTAAATGTACTCCCCAGAACTTCCTTGTTACTCAAGCTTGGCCCTGCATTTGTCAGCTCCAGTGTTTAGTTACCAAAGAAGTTGTAGTAAGTTGGCTGTTTCATCCTGTATTTCATTAGAACCATTGTGCAGATACCATGGAGCCTGGGCGATATGTTAATTTTTGTGTTTGTACTGTAGATTGTTCCATAGTTACTTTCACTTTTAAACCTTTGCTTATTGATTTAATGATTTAGTTAATGTTTTAGTTGTTATTTCAGCTGATTGATTACACTTTACCCTGTACCAGCATTTGCTTTATTAAGTGTGTTCTCTGGCACTGCACTTCTGATGTGATATCCTTCAGTAGTCTCTACTTCTGCCTAGAATAGGTCAGTTGTTTTAGGAGCCCCTTCTAGCTTTTTGACAGCCATCCTCATTCTTACACAACTTTCAATTTCTGGAAGTACTACTTCAGGAAGTTGCTTTTCTGTTCCCAGGGGTCAGTACTGGGGCCAGTTCTGTTCAATATCTTTATTGAAGATCTGGATGAGGGGATCAAGGGCTCTCTCAAGTCAGTTGGCACATGACACCAAGCTGGGTGGGAGTGTTGATCAGCTGGAGGGCAGGAAGGCTCTACAGCAGGATCTGGACAGGCTGGATGGAGAGGCCAAGGCCAATTGTACGAGGTTCAACAGGGTGAAGTGCTGACTCCTACACTTGGGTCACAACACTACAGGCTGTGGCAGAGTGGCTGGAAAGCTGTCCAGTGGAAAAGGACCTAGAGGTGCTGGTCAGCAGGGGCTGAACATGACCCAACATGTGCCCAGATGACCACTCTGGCCTGTATCAGAAATAGTGTGGCCAGCAGGATTAGGGCAGGGGTTGTCCACTTGTATTCAGCACGAGGGAGGTCACATGCCAATGGTTGCTTGTTTTGTCATGCTAACCATGAAACAACCTCTGATCTGAAAGACCTAAAAAATGTCATATTTGTTTTGCTTTTTTCCATCTGCATAATTGTCTAAGGCACTTGAATGCTCTGCCATTGCTACATCTCTAATGTCTGTTAGCAAGTGATGCTTCTGTTATAATTGGTGTCACTATCATGGTTGGCAGGTAGCAATATGCAGCAAAACCTTTTATTCCTGTCTAAAATTTCAATCCAGCTTGTTTGCTAGTCACTGAAATGCTAGTTTGTTACTTAGATTTGACTTCAAACTCTCTATTTATTACATAATTCTGTTATCACTGTTTGTATTTTTTGTCCCCAGTCTTCCTTCCACAAAGTTTTTGATATGCCTGGTATATTAATGTTTTTATTTAGGACAAGAAATTGATATAAAATGGTCCTTTGAATTTTCAATTCCTGTTCTAATGCTGAAACTATAAATAAGGTATTCTGAATTATTAATGCATTCCATAAATATTGAAACACAGGCATTAATAATTTGATAAAATTAAGCATTTTAAACACATTTAAAAATGTAATTGTATATAAAATGTAAGTTAGAAAATAAAAAATGGCAAGGAGAAGTACAAAATTATATGTCTTCGGTGCTATGCAGTGGAAGTATGAGCTGTATAGTACATGCTGTTAATGTGGAAACACTGGTAATGTAGAAATATGCAAATGTGTACTTTTTCCAGCTCTTCTGTTGAAAGCTCAGAATAGTAAAATGGAACAAATAGCTGAACAGATCAGCCAGAATAGTAACATTAGAATGATATACTTGACAGAACGTGTTTGTTTTAAATGTATATCCCCGTCATTACAAGGGAAAAAGAATTTTTTTGTTCAAAAAAAGGAAATGGCATTTTACCTTTAATTAGGAAAAAAACCCAAAAAACAACCGAGTTGCATAATAAGCATTTCTTCCTTCTGATCTCCAGTATTAAGTGAGTACAGTGCCAGTAGGTCAGGATTCCACTGTTATTTGAGATTTAACCTCTGAAACTAAATGAGATTTTTCAGGGCAGGAGTTGTGTAATTCCCCATCTAATACTAAATAGAGTCTCAACATGATACTGCAGGAAAAATAATAAGCAAAAAAAGAAAAACTTCACAATTTTCAACATTGCTTCTTTACTCTTTGTTCTGTGTGCTCTATTAGAAGAACCTGCACAAATAATTCGGCCTTTTTTGGATTAATTCTATCCAGTTTTAACGCCCTGAACACTTTAGAGTTATCCTAGCAGGATTTGCAGAGTGTGGTCTCTACCTATACGGACTTAGTGCATGGTGTTTTGAAGCAGTTAGCCCATGCATAAACTAGGGATGCCTTGTGAAAGTGCTTTAATCCATGCCTCAGAAGACTTTTCAGCTGATCTGTGGAATTTACTGAATACTTAAGATTAACCATCCTCATTTCAGTGAACAAGCTCCAGGAAGCTTGTAGTTTAAATAATGAGAATAACATAAGTACTCTCTGTGTTCCCTCCCCCACCCACTAAGTTCTTTGTCTGAAATTCAGCCAGCTCTTCAGAGCTCTGTGATAAAGTCCTCCCCTCTTCTTTGTATTTTTGTATTGTCACTTTCTAATTGTCTTATTTTATACATATGTTCCATTAATGCGTGAGGAAATCTGTAGTACAGAGGAGCAAGCAGTAACTTCATGCTTAATTTGTATAGCATCTCTAAAGAGTGTTTTTTAATACTAAAAGAAGTGTGAGGGTTTCTTTAACATAGTATGCACCAAGCCAAAGATGATAATTTAAAACTTGTTGAATACTGAATATAGTGTTTGCTTCCTCTTTTCAATAGGGAAATGTAAGTGAATAATCCAGTAGCATTACCAGTTAAGAATTTAATTTCTATGTGTACAATATTTGTAACAATTGGAATTTTCCTCTTGGGTAGCAGACATTTACTGTTAGCTCAGTACATCAGCAGATACCACTGATAGGTTAAGCTAAATTTGCCAGAGCTTGTGTGATTGAAGCTTTGAGTCAGGCACAAAACCAAGGCACCTGTTTCTGGAGGTTAGATTGTTTCCCTAGATGAGCTATTTTTTGTTGTGATAACTCCCTCCCACACGCACCCCTCCATCGTTTCTCCTGTGTTTTCCCAGTATTTTTTATTCGTGGCAATAATATTTATTCACAGGTATAATGAAATATACTTGTTCTCAAGTATGCAGACGACCTGTAGTTTTTGTGAGATGTTGCAACAACTTTGTTTGGGGAAGTTTGCCAGACTTCTTAAGACACCTGTGGATGTTTCTAAGGACAGGTTAACTGAGCATTTGCTGGCAATAACTTGAGCATAATTGATCCTCCCTTGTGGTGGAAGAACGGACTGTAGATGACCTGAAACTGTCCCTCTCTTTTACTCGGGTCTATGATTGAGTCTTTTAAAGCTCTCACAGGAGCACTTGTGATTTGCTCCTTGTGGGTTCTTGCAGGCTTCAGTCTCCTGAGCATCTGGATGTGTTCAACACAGAGACAGATCTTGTTCAGTGACCTCTTCAGGGTAGCAGGCTGAAGGGAGGAGTGGCAGAAGTTGCCTTTCCTTGCTGCTTGCCTCTTTTCCCCTCAAAAAGGGGAAAAAAGAAAGCCTGGAGGGGAAAGCAAAAATGGGATTCAAAATGTGCTCTGATGAACATGGCTGATTAAAGAGTTCAGCTCCCAGGTTGGGGTCTCTCCAAAGTGACTCAAACCAGCAAGAAATTCTGCCAGCTGTCCCTAGGCAATTCTCCTTTGAGAAGTCCTGGCAGAGCTTCTTGTGGTTTTTTTGCACAGAAGTGCAAAGTGGAGTGACTTTGTCTTGAAGGAAATGTCAGGGCTTCCTGAAGTGGAGGTGGAGTCTCTGGGTAAGAGCGCTTTCATGCCGAGGAACTCACCCTGTGGAGCAATTTCAGCAGGCTTCATGCTCTTTGTACTTGCCTGATGTCCAGGGGTGCCCTCCTTAATGTGTTCAGTACTACTTCAGTGACCCTGACCAGAAGCTGAAAGGAGATTTTTAAAATTGGTGTTCTCATCTACAGGTTTTTTTAGGAAAACAGGTGACCGTCAGGAAAGCTGGAAGTAGCAGTGAAGAAACTGAGGCCCCTTGAAGACAAAAAATATATCAGTCTCATGCAAACTTCTGAGAAGTGTGGGAACGTATTTTCTGCTCATTCAATATTGGCTATTAGAAATTTGTAAAAATACACAGTAGTGATTTAAAACTATTTAAGTGAAACATTCTCAGCAAAGCACCTTCACAGTGAAATTACCTACTTTTGTAGTGAGAAAAGCCTGTTCCTAAAGCATTTTTTTCAGTTTAATTGTTACTGTTGTTATGTTGACTAGATCTACAAAGAACAAGAATCTCCTCATACTCAACAGTTTTGCTCTAAGTGTTGCATAATCATTTGGTTATTTTGTTTAATTAGGTGACAAGATGCTTCTCTTTCTTCAATAAGCAGTAATATTCTTCAGTGACATTGGTAGTGAGGAATAATTATGGCTAGGTAAACTTGCAGCCTTCATTAGGAATGACTGTATGACTACAGGGACTGGACAATTACTTTAATCCTTTTTATTTATGGATAAGGTTGTCCAAATATTTATACAATGATATTTAATGGTGTAACTGTAAACTCTTGTACAAAATTGCTGTTTGTTACTTTTTTCATCCTTTTCTCTTATATTAGCAAAATATTATCCCTGTGGTGATACCTGGTATAAACTGGGTATTGCAAGAAGGTACTTTGGACTTGTGAAGTAGCTTAAATTGTAAAACAGAGGAGGTGTCTACTTTCTGTTGGTTTTGTTTGTTTAGGGTTTTTTTTGTTAGTTTCTTTCTGATTAGTTCTTTAGAGGAAAGTGGATTCAGTGTATGATCAAGATAAAAATTTTGAAACCTCCTTTCTTGTTGCACTAATACTCAGATTACTGTGCTGCTCCCTCCCCCTGGCTCATGTACATTGGAATGGATCATCTCAACACTCACAGAATAACTCCAAGCACATAGGAGTTGCCATGCAAGATAAATCTTAGTTCCTCTAAACATGTACATGGCAATGATCATCTGAGATCTAATAGAACTCCAAGCATGTAGGAGTTGCCATGTGAGTTAAATATAAATTATCAACGCTGGTAATTTTGTTAGCATTTTTAGTCCGGGTTCAGCAATGAGTTCTGGTAGTATTTTTTACCACAGGAGAATCTAGCCCCTTGGGAAGACTACCAATGACTACCAATGACGTTATGGATTATACAAACAGATAAAGTTGCTGTGGTTTTTCAGAAATGTGCAGAAATTGTATTATACCAATCCAAGTTAGGTTTTCTTTTTTAAATCTTGTCTTTGGGACCTTTTATTGTATCTATATATAATATAAAAACGTGTTCTCTTAGTGAATAAACATCAGTATCAGTTTTGTCACCAGTGTGGTATTCTCTCTTGCTTACTGATGCAGAGCATCTCCAGACTATTAGTAGGAACTCGTTATCTACTCTATTATGTGCATAGCCATGTTTCTTGTACTATTGATCTGCAAGTAATATAAATGACATTTGGTGGCTGCTTTAGCTTTTACTTGTTGCATTCAGAAGAATTATTTCAGATTGCATTAAAGGTAGGGGTTTTTTTGAGCAAGCTTTTTACTTTCCTACTTGGTTATTTTCCGGTCTTTTGATAAAGGTTTTGATTGAAGATCTTGCAGAATAACCAAGAATAACCAAGCAGGCTATTATTATTTGAGTGCATCTGTCATTGTGCTATATAGGGTAAGGCAAGGATTTTATTTACGACTTTTGTCTATTATATTTATTGGGGAAAATAGAAATTTAGCTTTTCTTTATTATTTCAAATTTGTTGCTTAGAATTTTAGTGGTATAAAAATATTCTATACTATCATTGAAATCAAGATTTTACTACAGAGAAATATTATTTTTATTAATTTTGCTAGTTTAACTTTTAAAAAGACTATCTGAATTTGTTGTATGAATATTCCCATGAAGTTTTGTATGAATCATAGAATCATTCTGATGGAAAATACCTTTAAGACCATGTAGTCCAATCAATAGCCTTATGCTGCCAAGGCCATCACTAAACCATGTCCCCAGGTGCCACATCTACATGTCTTTTGATCCTCCAAGCCTACATCCTCTTCCCATACACTAAGTGGCTCAGGTATTCTGTGCCATATAACAGCCCATCCTTATGCTGAATCCCATGTTAAATTCCATATCCACTCTTTTTCTTGGATGTCCTCAGATTATATGGGTTCCTGACTGGTGTTTCAATGTACTAATTCCAGACTCCTGGACAGTCTTCTCATCTGTAAGTTAATAAAATAACCGAATCAGTATCCGAAGAGCACCTGACTTGAAACCAAGTCCACAGGTTAATTGAAGTATTCTGAACTTCCTTGACTACACAACTTGTACTTCCCTTGGAAAAGCATACTGTTTCCTGGTTTTAATGATCTTAAATTCAGCTATAATATGTTTTAGTTATGTAAAGCAGGAAAGATAATAAAGCATAAAAGTAGAGTTGGAGAGACAGAATTTTTTAAGGGAAATGGTCAGTGAAGAACACTTCTAAAATGGGAAAAAATTAATATTAATTATTAATATAGAATGGAATTGGCATATTGTCTCTTGTCATCTAAGGAGTGAATTGTACTTAATTTAATGTTAGGGCCAAGGTTGTAAGTAGATTTAAAGTGGAGCTTGATTAGTTTAGCTCAGTTGTACAGCACTGTCTTTTGCATTACATAGGTTTAGATTAATGGTTTAAGCATGACATATCCTACCCAAAATATATACATCACAGATAGTAAAATCTGTTTATTTTCCAAGACTGCTTAATGCTATGTTTATAAATACATTAAGCTCCTCCCTGCCTAATTGAGACATTTAACTTAAGTCACCCACATATGCTTAGAGGTGCTTAATTTGTCTAGGTGTGTGGATAGCCTCCTGAATTCTCTATTATTCCCAGGAGAAGCTTGAAAAGGTGAGCTGGGGATTAGATCTATGACCAATTCCATCTCATCTGAGAGTGGTCATTACTGTCCCTGACTGATCGAACATTTGGTTGGTTATGCCATATTAGACTGTGGGGTATGCCCAGCCCCTGCGAGCTTCTGGCCGCGCGCGAGCGAGGGCAGCACAGGCGCGCAGCCGTGGATGACCAGGACGTGTCCAGCCCTCGCAGTGAACCATGGCCTATCAGCTGTGTAGGAACACCACGCTGGGGAACAACCTTCAGGAGAGTCTGGATGAGCTCATACAGTCACAGCAAATCACACCTCAGTTGGCCCTTCAGGTGCTACTTCAGTTTGATAAAGCTATAAATTCAGCACTGGCACAGCGAGTCAGGAACAGAGTCAGTTTCACAACGTATGGACATTTGTACTGAATGATGTCGAATTTAGGGAGGTCACTGAACTTCTGAAATTGGATAAAGTGAAAATTGTAGCATGTGACGGAAAAAACACTGGTTCCAATACTGCAGAGTGAATAGACCTGTGGTTTGTCTGCAATATTTTCTGTTAATATGCAGCACTTTCTGGAGAGAAGCATGGAAAGGGACTGATCAGACTCAATTCTTGTGATGCAGATGTGAGTTAATCCATACTAGAAAGCATCACAGAATGACAGCAGAAGAAATACCTGTAGCGTTTCTTCAGTTCACCTTATAGGGCATGAATACAATGTTACCTTTTTTTTTAAATTACAAGAGATACTGTTGTCTTTTTTTTTCAAAATAATTTCTGTAATAAACTTTTATTTTAAAACTTAAAAAAAAAAAAACAGAACAAAGCAAACCCAAAATTACTTTGTGTGCAAGAAAGGGGAGGAGAGCCCCAAGTTTAAACTTACAAATCCCGTTTTCTGGTGAGGCTGGCTCCTAGAAAGGTCTGCTGGGGGGATGGTCCAGCAGTTCGATCCTCAGGGACTTCAGTCCTAGGTGGGAGGCGAGGGTCTCGAACTGTCCCCGTCCAAAAGGCCTGCGAAAACGTAGGTCTATCTTCAGAGGAGCAGCACACGAACGGCTGGTTCTGTCTTGGTGATCAAGACGCAGCTCAGGCCAGGTCCGGGGTCCAGGGTCCAAGGCTGTTCGGGCGCCAGTTATTACAGCTGGTAGTGGGGTCCGTGGCTGCGACCCAGGAAGAGGTGACCGGTCCGGGGAGATGGTCCCGAAAGGAATCGCCTTCCCAAGGCCCAGTGTCTTCCCTCAGCTGCTGGCAGGAGGGCCCTTGCAGAGGCTGTCAGCTCTTTAGTGCTTCTCAGCTCGTGATTCCAGCTCAGCTCTGCAGGACAGCCTCCAGGCCAAACCAGACGTGGCTGGTTCCACACGAAGGTAGCTTTATTGTTGGTCCCCTCTGGCGAAGGGGAGAGCCAGGGACGAGAGCTCTCTCTCTGAGTCCCACAGGGGCAGAGGCCTTAGCTTTTATAGGGATACAGGGGATGGGTGAAGGCCAATGGGTTCCAAAGGATCTGCATAGGGTCTCCTAAAGGATTGTGGGTCTGTCTTTTCTCACCTTGACCAAAGAAGTGGTTGCCTTTCCACAGAGTCCTGCTGGGCGATTGCGAAATCTCTTATCTCAGCAGAGATCCCTCCAGGGCAGGGGCTGGGCATACCCCACATTAGACCACTGAAAAATATGGGTACAGCACTCAAGACAGGTGATTTAAACCTATGTCTTCCCCTTTCTAGGGGAGAAAGAGCTAAGTAATAGAGGAAAAAATGCCTTTCAAGCGACCAGGACGTTAAACTTTAAGGACACATATCTAATTTTCTAATCAATAATTCTGAAAATGGTTTTATCTAATGACTACACACACACACATATATATATTTATTTTTAAGTGCATAATTGTTTTCTGAGATTAAGATCTGGGAACTTAGTTCTGCCACTTTCAGCTAATATCCCAGTTTCTGGATAAGATTTGACTTCCTTGTTTGCTTGCTTGGTTTCAAGTGCCTTCACACAAAAGTGTTCTGTGGCTTAACGCTTTTGATTACTGCAGTATGGGAGGCATGAATTCATTCCTCTTAATCTTGTGTCCATCTTTTAATCAGTCTTTCCACTTCTTGAGTGAGTTCTTCAGACATCAGGCTGTTGTTCAGGAAGCAAGAATCTTCCTGACTTTGGTTCCTGTGCTTCAAAGAGGGTAGATAGAGTTAACCTGAAGTACATGGAGGCCTTTTTGATTTCCTGTTTGTTCCAGATGTCCTTGGTTAAAAAAAAAGAAAAAAGTGAATGAAATGGATGGCTCTTTTTAGGCACCTGTGGTTTCTGGCGTTCTGTGGAATCTCCAGCATTGAGCTGGCTATGGTGATTTCCAACTGCTGTCCTCAGAGGCTGCTGAAGCAGCTATGTTGGTGTCTTCACAGACATGTCAATTTCCTATTTTTTGCTGTGCTTGAAACCAGTATTTTGGTGACAGAACCAATATTTGATAAGTAGCATTTTATACAGTTCTGTTCTAATATTGTGTCCTAAATTCTCTGAATTTCTACAGTTAGCAAATCTTAATTGCAAAAGGAATTACTGAAATGATTGAATTCTTATATTATCTACCTTTGAGGCAAACAGGTATCTTTATTACTTGATAATTATATGTACTAGTTCAAAGTCTAACAATTCCAAGCTATCTTGTCAGAGCTCCCTGTAGAGAGAGCTAATCTCATTTCTACATCCCTATGATTTCACTATCTATTCTCCACTAAATATTTGTTAAGAGACAAAGAGCCAGCTTTATTAACTTCCTTACTAGATCTGCCCTTTCTCGTGGCTGGCTGGGCTAATCTTTTTGCTGCATTGTATCAAGAATAAACAGATTTACCTTCTTTTCCTGTTTGTGGTCCCTTCACTCCCTTGAAGGAGCCAACAGAGATCTGCGTTAAGTCAGTGTTTCCGTCATCATAGAGGGTGCTATGATTGTCACACGTAATGGGTCTGAGGATGTTTTCCCTGCAGACTGAGAACACCTTCTTTTCCTGAATAAATAGATACCTGCAGGTTTTTTTGCTCACAGTGCCTTAATCCTGTTGGTGCCATAAGCTGTGTAGGTGTACCTTTACTGTCTATAATAAAGAAGTCTGATGTAAGGTGAATGCACAACTGGAAAGACTGTTCTGACCTGCTGGAGAGAAGTTCCCTGGAAAAGCTTCCAAATGGGACTAGTTTCTCTCTGCTTGAAACTGAGATGGCATCTCCAGTTTGGTGACTGTAGTTTTCATTTGCATGGATTTTGTATTTCCAAGCCCAAATCATAAAGTACAAGGATGTGTGGATTTCAAAATATTCTTCTTTCACATTTGTGCCTTCAGTTATTTAAGCTTGTAACTTTACGTAATGATTGTTTGATGCATAGCACAAAACCAACTTAAAAATTTTAAAAATCAAGTTTCCAAACCTGGAGTCAAGAAAAGAAGGTGAATGCAGTCATTTTTTGTCTGTTTGTCTGATTCCTATTTCATCTCAATATTTTTAAGTGACTGTCAGATTTAGGAGAAACTTCATAGGGAACAGATATTTGAAATGTTGTTGAACTCCTGTACATATTGTTAAAATGTATGTCTTTGCAAATGTTACGGGCAATGGAAAGGTGACAGTGTTAGTTTACATGTAAATAGCTATAGGAAACCAGAGAGGGAAGGAGTTCTGCAGATATCCCAGTTAAGGGAACAGCTTTAGTTAAAGCTCACAATCAACCATGACATGAAAGCCTTGAGAGGACTAGCTTTAATTAGTTCTAATCTTCACAAAAAAAATTAGTTTTCTCGCCAATACTTATTCATTTCCTGGCAAGAATACTTCTCAAACTCGGGCATGGACAGTGGAAGTAAATGCTGGCTATAATTAACTTGAGTGTTTAAACTTAGGGAAAAATACTTATGTAAATATGAGTACTTTAAATCTGCTTACAAAATTACGGAGAAATCTAATTTTGTCTGGAAAATAAGTTTTTCCTTATGAGATATTTTAAGGTGTTTAAATTATGGCTTGCAGAAACTACAGAATATTAAAATTAATTTATTAAAATATAGCACATTTAAAAACCTTCATGCATGTAATCCCTACTTGCTACATAAATTTGCTAAATGAATGCTGATTCTTTTATACAATTTTTCATCAGTGTTATGACAGAAGGGCAAATAGCTCACATTTCTTCTCAATAAATATTGGCATGACTAGTTTCCTTGATTTTCTGTAAAAATTTATTTATTCTTTGGAAGTCATATAAATCAGGCTAATAGAAAAAAACTTCCTATTGCAAGTTCTAAATGTGGTCCTGTAAAGAATCTCATTTCATTTCAGAATAGCTACTTAAAAGACTAGGAGTTTGAGAGTCTGGAGCTCAGACCTCAGCCTTCAAAGGACATCCAAACAAGAAACTTAATTGGGGAAAAAAAATTTGCAAAATTGAAGTTATGCAGGTGCAAATTTAGAGTAGATGGTAGCAACTAATGATGTCATAACTAAGAGCATTCACTGAAACAGAAGATTATTTGTACTGGAGAGGACCTCTAAAGATATTCTAGTTCCACACCTTCCCCTAGACCATGTTTCTCAGAGCTGCATCCAGCTTGCTCTTGAACACTTCCAGGAAAGGGGCATCCACAGCTTCTCTGGGCAACCTGTCCCAGTGCCTTATCACCGTCACAGTGAAGGGTATCTTCCTAGTGTCTAATCTAAACATTAAATATCCCTTTAACTATAACTCTTTCAGTTTAAAGCCATTCTCCCTTCTCCTATCACCACATGCCCTTGTAAAAAGGCCCTCTCCAGCGCTCTTGCAGCCACCTTTAGGTACTGGAAGGTGCTGTGAGGTCTCCCCACAGCTGTCTCTTCTCCAGAGTGAACAACCCCAACTCTCAGCCTGTCTCCATAGGAGAGGGGCTCCAGCCCTCTGATCCACCTCTGTCGTCCTTATCTGGACCCCTCATTTTTTTTTTCCTGCTAAATAAGAGCAGAAATTTATAACTTAGTAAAATTGCTAGCACAGGAAGCATGTGGCATCTATAAATACCTGAATGTTACAAACAATGAGAAATAAGAACTAATATATGTAATCTGAAAGTATAGGGGAACAAAGCTCAGAGGGAAAGAGGGAGAATTGACACATTTTTATGTGTGTGAGATGTAGTTGGTTGTAGAAGAGTTTACGCAAGAAATTACTGGAAATACCCTACTTAAAATGATGATATTTGAATGGAAAAATTATTGTCCCAAATAACACTTCACTGTGTAGAAAACGGGCACCTCTGAGTCCTCCAGTCTTTCCTTAGCAAGTCTTTAACTCACTTCAGTGGGGAGTTTTGTTGTTACACAGAGTGAAGGATGAAATTGCCTCTTTCTAGCCTGCCACAGTATAAATCATTATTAAAATAATATTTATTTTTGTATTTTATATATTATAATAATAGAAATCATTATTAAATCATCATCAGTGTTTCTGGACTGTGGAATATTTAATAACATTTCAGTTCAAAAGTAAACAACTTCTCTGTAAATGCTAATACCTTTTTCCTCCAGCACGGCTCTTCAAACATGTTAAGTAATATAAATGGCGGTAGACAGGGAAAAATGTTGTTTCTGTGCACTGGTATTTTTTGCAACAAATCCTCTTCTCAGGAATTTCATTGTTCACAAGGGGGGGAAAATTCATCTACAAAGAAGCTCATCTAGTAATAATAAGATGATTATTACACATCTATATATCCCACTTGGTAGTTGGTATATCTTAGTTCTTTCTTTAAAACTGTGAAAAAGAAAGTCAAACCCAATAATCTGTGTGTTGTAATGCTAGGTTTAGTTTAGTAGGCTGCAGCTTTCCTGAGAGCTCAGTGGGGCTGCTTAGGGCAGTATGACCATGGTCACCCTCCCGTAGTCCATTTCGGATGGCCCCGCGGTTTTGCTCTGGCAGCTGTCAGCCCTACAACCAGTGATGGCAAAGGAGGCGAGAAGGGTCTCTCCATGAGGGTTTGAGAGGACTTTTAATAGTTACACCTTGTCTCAGCAACCCTCAGAGGCAGAGACCTTGTGATCCGGGTACAGGAGCCAATAGGGAGAGCCCGAGGGAATGGCCAGGGCTAGGGGCAAGGAACAGGGCGGGAACAATGTGGGATAGGAAAAGCAATGGGTAAACAGATCACCACAGTCTGTCATTTGTGTGTTTGGTATCCAAGCATAAAATGCATTTAGGCACTTGGTGTCATAGCATACAGTGCAGGGAAGATTTCATTCTTAAATACATGACTCATCCGTGGCTCTTGCACTTTAACATCACTTCTTCAAATCTCTAATAATGTTTTGAGGCACGAAAAGCTGTTGATAGTAATTGTTAACACCTGTTACCTAGTTTAGTAAGGGAGTACTAGTTAATACAGTGTGTATCACTGCTGAATTAATGTACAGGAACTGCATAAGTAGCTCCTGCATTGTGTGATGTTTCTTAGTCACAGCCCTCTGTACATTGGTCTGATTACTACTGTAGATTCCCAACATCATTTATTATTTGATTAATATGCAATTTCCTTCTTAGATTCATTGATGAGATCAACACAACGCCCAGACTCTTGTATTCCCCTTCCTTTCTTTCCTCACCAATGCACAGCAACTCATTTCTTTCATTTTTGGTACAACCTAATTTAATATTTACCCGTTGTAGCTTGGTACCAAAGGAATAATTATTTCCTAATCACTTTGCCTTCAGGGGGTTCTCCACTTGTGTCTGGGGAAGAAGGGCAGTTTGGTCACCAGGAGGGAGCGTGTCTGTGTTTCCTTTGTAAGGACAGCCCTGTTGTTAGGGCAGGGCACTGTGTGTTGAATTCTAATGCCTTGGTGCAAGAGCCAGCCTGTTTGGAAGGGCCGGCGTGGGAGGTGTTGGCTGCGATCAGCAGAGCCCCAGCCCGGGGGCTCCCTCGGAGTGCGGAGCCCTGGAAGTTGTCGGGGATGGGAAACGCAGCCATTCAGTGCAGTAGCCAGGGTGAAACACCTCATCCCCCCAGTACCTACCAGGCTGCTTTTCTTAGCAGCCGGGAAGTTCAGGTACCTTTTCTTTAAATATTTATAATTTGCTGCCACGAAATATTGTTCATTCAAAAGCAGGTTGTTGTATCTGTGCAACAGAAGTATATTGGCATTGATTTTTATGTGCATGTGGTAGATTCTGTAAGATTGTTATAAAATTCACGTGTGCTTGTAATAGGTCTTATCCTGGATTGGCAAAGGACTATGTAGCAAAGGTAACTGTTAATGCATGGAATATTTATTTTCAAGGAAAATGGTAGAAAATTTTCAAAGGCAGCTTGTTATGATAAGATATACTTAAACCACAGAAACTGTACCTTTAGTTCTGGTACTAAGGTTTTGATTTTAAATTAACACTGGATTAGTTATCTGTCTCTGTCAAGACTATAATAAAGAGCTTTTGTTGCAATCCATCATAGGGCTTTTGTGTTATACACTATACATAGAAACTGTTAACAGGAAGACTAGATTAATGCAGAGAGAAAAAATGTCATCAGATAAAACATAGGTCTCAAAAAGCAATTTCAAGTTCCATACTATGTTATGCATTAATACATTTTTAGCCTTTGGGGTAAAGAGGAAAACTTGTAATCAAAAATTAATTTGAGCATTCTTGGCTGTACCTAAATTAGAACCCAGGATACTTCCAAAATTGTTATTAATCAAATGACCTGACAGGAGCTCTCTAGGAGAAAATTAATGAGTACAGGCTATTCTGAATAATATTTAGTAATGCTGCTAAGAAATTTTGCTGTTCTTTTTCTAATTGTACATGTAATAATTTAAAATATTTCTATTTTGAGGTAGCCATATGTGTCTGTACATATATGTTATGCAAATATATTGTACATATGCTTTATATTTTTTAAATTAACTTCTTCAGGAAGCTTAATAGAAATACAAGTGCAAGAAGTCACTATTTTTTCTTGATTACTATCTTAACAATGAAGTAAGATGTGATTCCATATGACTTAAATATTTCTCCATTAATATATGGATACATTTGTTTAATTTCATTAATTTTTTTAAAAAACTTTTTTAGTAAACTATCATTGCAACTTGTGCCTGTTTGGGTATAATGATTTTCATCTTTTCTGTGAACTATTTACAAGACTGATTTTGTAAGTCTTCACTGTAATTTAGTGCTGTATTGGAAGAAAAGAAATTGGTGATTAGTATTTTGTGCCTTTAGGATTTGGATTTGAGAAATGCAATTCTATTCTCTTCTGATTCTGATTATTTACTGTTTTGTAAATTTAAAATATGACAGGTCATGAAGGGATTGGGTCATCATACATGTAATAAAAGTTTTAGTTTCAAGATACTAAGAAGTAGAATTATAAGGAAAACCAAGCCTAAATACCAATTAATTTGCATCTAACATCTGGAAATCCTTAGTGTTGTTATTTTATTTTTTAATAGACCTAGGAGAGTTTCTTTAATCAGAAATTTTAGTATATGTATGTTCTGTTTTTTTATATTACATGTATTTCAGAAGTAAACTATTGTACAAAAAAAGATCATTATAATTTTCTTATTTCTATTTTTGCTTAACATACTTAATGTGAAGGAAAGTTGTAAGTCTAAATGTTTCTTGCTGTAGACATGCTAAACAGTGTCACGTGTAGCTTTGTTCATTGAATTTTGTCTATAAGCCAGAAGTGTAACTGGCTTAGTGCCTTATTGCCCCCAGCAGTCCTGCTGTTCAGGGAAGGTAGTGTTGAACCTGATTTGTTTCTAATGTTTTTGGTTTTTTTTCCAAGAGCAATTTGATTTAAATAGCTGCTTTATTAAGATGAACAGAGATATTTTTACAGTTATTAGCAAGACAAATAACTGCAGTAATGATGGCTGGATTTTTTTTTCTTTTTGCTTTTGCTGCAAATTTGTTAAATTTGACATGAATGACTTTAAAAGACACCATAGTAAGATGGAAGCTGTTGGAAAGGTAGTGGGAAATGAAGGAAGTACCATCTGATGCTTAAGAAATTGACAAATCAGTAGGTACTTGTTTATATTCTGGAAAATCATAGGCAAAACCATAGGAAAACAAAGGGAAAACTTCATTTATGTGAAATCAAGCTGAGTTTAACCTTGTAAAAAGAACCTATCTTAAAAAGCCAGTTAGTAAGCTGCTTCACTCTGAATTGTTTATGTTTGAATTCCATTTCATTAGTAGGAATTCTGCTTAATAATATGGATGAGATTTGCAAAATCCACGTGCTGTTTATTTAACCCTGTTGCATTTTGCACTTGTATTGATAAAAAGAAACTAATATTGACCTGAATATTCTCCCCTTGTATTTAGGATATCTTATGTTTTTGCTCTGTGCGTGTAATTGGAGTGAAAGGAGAGGGGAGAGGAGAGGGTGACAGCCTCTCTCACCTGTATACTGGGACAAGAGGGGCCAGAGGCAGCCTGAACAAAACACAGGTGGGAGGAATTCCAGACAAGTGGGGACACTGAGGAAAGCCCAAAGTTAAAGAGCAGGTTGTAGCCAGAGTTGGACGGTAAATGATTCTCCCCAGCAGAATGGGAAATGGTGTGGAAGCCCTAAGGGCTGGGCTCTCAGGGTGGAGAGTGGTTGCTGCATGCTATGATGCTGTATTTTGTTACACAGAGCTCATTGACTTGACCCAGACTGCAGTTTCACTCTGAAAATACACTGGTGTTTCCTCTCAAATTTGAGGTAGCCCTATAGTTATGAACTGATATGTTGACTTTCTCCCCTGATATGTTGCTGCTGTTTCTGTCAGTGAGGTTGTACTTCTTCCATTGCTGCTGAGGAGTCGTATTTTGCACTGTTGCCCATACTGAGAACTCTGCTCTCACTGCCATCACCAGAGTTATCTCAGTGACAGTAGCTATTTAAAATTTATTTGAAAAGCTAATTTATCACAGATAAAGCTCTTAAAAGTCAGCATACAAATTATTAATCACTCAATTTCTTCCCACCCATAGCTTGCCAAAATTGCCTTCACTTTTACGATAGTAATTCATGATAGTCACAAGCTACATAGGGCTTAAAAGACAGCTTTTTCTTTTCCAATGTAAAAAATTATTGCCCTTTTTTTTCCATTTGTTTAGCTGAATAAATATTAAACTTATAAATTTTGACAAAGAAGTAGAAATGGCTGTGGTTCGTGTCTGTAATCAAATCCAAATTGATTTTCAAATATTTTTTCATGTGCTTTAAAGATGAGTGTGTGGGTTTGTGTGCAGGTGTGCATACAGGTGTGGGGGGGGGAGACTGTAGTCTTGTGATACACATCTGAGAGAAAATTGGCTGGATGGTAGCAGCTGAAAAAAAATTTTTTAACACTGTCTGTAATTATGCCTTAGAGATTGAGTAGAACTCAAGTCCTACCCATATTTGTGACTGTGCTGTCTTTTCTGCTTATCTGATGTGACAGATGTGCTGAAATGATTACAGATTGTTCTACAGGAGGAAAATACTAATTGCCACAGACAATTTAAACAATACAGAAGTCAGTCAATATTAAATACAGAATAAATATTACAAATTAATTTTAAATCTATTTTATAGTTATATGAGGGATATTGGTTTTCACAATCTGTTAATTACTGTCTTGCTAATCAAATGCTTTCCTATACAAAGTTATTGAGATAGAGCCTTCAGTGACCCATTGACATATTAATCTATCCCTGAATAATCTTACCTTCAGTTCAGCAACAGCATATTTAGAAAATGTTTTGAGAGACTGTTGTTGGTATTACTTGGGGAACAGTATTTTTGTATTTGTGACTACAAATAAAATATGAAGTATTTTAGTAGTGACTCTGTGGTTTAATTAAGAAATAAATTATCAACTTCCTTTCTATGCCCTATATAGGAATTGCTCCTTAGGTTGATCAAACTCTTGTGACCAGTGACAGGACTCGAGGAAACAGCATGAAGCTGAGTCAGGGAAGGTTTAGATGGGATATTAGGAAAAGGTTCTTCACCCAGAGCATGGTTGGGTGCTGGAACAGGCTCCCTGGGGAAATGGTTATGTCACCAGCTTGATTTCAAGAAGTGTTTGGACAACACCTTCAGGCGCATGGTGTGATCCTTGGGCTGTCTTGTGCAGGGCCTGGAGTTGGACTCAATCATCCTGATGGATTTCTTCCAGCTCAGGATATTCTAGGATTCTGTAACTGTTTAACAACTTTTTGGAACAGACAGTCTAGTATAGGAGGTCTTAAGATGCAAACGATTCATTTTGCACTCGTTCATAAAGAGCAGTGATGTCAACATCATGTTCTAGTAATATATTCGGCATTTATTTTCTTGCACATTTTTTTAGTTACAATAAAGTCTTTTCCTAGTTAGTTGCAGTTAGAAAAAATTTTTGAAAGCAAGTTGCAGAAGACTGAGATTTGAGGGAAATGTTCCAAGGAGAAGGTTTTCCATTCTGTGACATGGTTCACAACAGAAAGGATTTCAAAACTGTAATTTTAACACATTTCTGTTGAATTGCCAATTTAAGATGTCAGTTGTCATCTTGTCAGTTCTAAGATGTATCCTTTAAGGGATGTTAATTGCCTTTAGAGTTTTAAAATCGTTATGTTGACTCAGCAGTAGGTGGTTGTGGCCTAATTTGTTGAAGGACACCACACTGTAGGTGTCTGTTCCTTCTTAAGCTTATACCTGATCTTGATCTTGCAGTGAGAGCTGCAGAAAAACAAGGAAGATGAATTCTTTGCACATTTGCCTTTCATAGTAGAGGTGGACATTATAAGAACTTCATGTTTGGATTTTTTGCAACTGATATGATTTATAATGTCTTGTAATATAATTAAAAGAAAATTTGCCAGGTGAATGAGCTTGGTTTTTTAACTTATGCAATTCTGATTTTACCAGATTTGTTAACACATTTAAGGGTTTTTTTTATTAGCTTGTGTATAGCGTAGGTGCAGTTAGTACACGATTACGTAAGCAAATATAAAACTTATTATATATTCTATTTGTATTTCTAAGGGTGGGTGGGGGAAGTGTTAAATTGATTGTTGCATTTGAAACTGTGGTCTGTTCTGCCAGCAGCTGGAACGTGATCAATTAAATGGGGCATATGAAAGGCATTGCTGTTGCACATTGTTAAAGGAAAATTACAAGTAGTATTGTAATACTGAAGTCTAAAGATATACTCTAGAAATGGCCGGTTAATTTAATTCCATCAAAGCAAGAGCATTCAGTCCTGCGTTATTGGCATGTTATAGAATATCTTTTGTTAATGCTACGAAAATAATGACAATTTTAGTAAGGGTGAAATGTAACCTAATCAGAAGTAAACTTTCATTAATAAAACCATGTGATTGTGAAATTTTATTAGTCTCCTGAAAATGAAACTGTAGTTTAATTTCTAGTTAAACTGTTGGGCAGGTGAGTTCATTTTCCCCACCTTATTGTTGTGCTTTCATTCCTACCTGTCTTACTGTACTCGTTAGAAAATCTGAATCATTACTGTGACTACTGACATTTCAGATTTTTCACAAGCTTCTTGTAAGTCATGTAACATTTCTCCACACATCTTGCAATTCTGAAATTTTTCTACAGGAGGGTGTTGAAGGGGAAGTGGTAGCTTGTTTCCTACCCCAGTGCTCCCCAGGACCTTCTCTGAGCACCAGCAGCGGGGAACATTGTCCTGCTCAGAGCCAGGGGCTGTGGGCGTGAGGGGCAGGTGCCCTGAGAAGGTTTCTCAGCTGCTGCCAGCAGTGCTTGAGAAGTATGAGACAAAGAGTTTCACTCACCCCCTAAGACCCCTAAGAGCTGAAGAGGACTGCAACACACTCAACAACTTGCTTTTTTGAAAAGAAGTGCGGTCGAATCTCATTAAGGCTGTTCTTCTGAAAACATTTTAATTAGCTCTCATTAGTGCCGTTGTTTTGCTGGTTTTTTTAAGTAATAGGAATTAATTGAAAAGCAACTTGAGCATTTTACCTAATTCCTGAAAAATCACATATGGAAACATGGTAGCTTAACAAAAACATTAGGCAGGCATTATGTACACACAGTCGTATTCTGTACTCATACTTGAAGCATATGTGAGGGGGATGAGTTTGTGCCAGCCATTGTGCAACTGAAGTAGTAAAGGGTTTTGCGAAGAAGATTAGAGTTGGCTTCTCAAGTGGATTCAGAGTGCTTCAAAGGATGTATAGGAAGTGGGGCAGAAGAGTTTTCAATAGTAGCTCTACAAAAGGCATCCACATCTCTTTGTAGAGAGAAGTTTCATTTTAAGATCACTGTGGAGTAAAGTACTTGCAGTTAACTGAGTGTAAACTAGTGCCGCTTCATTTCAGAAGAACTGCCTCAAAAGATTTGCATGGAATTGCAGGGAGGAGGAGGTAGTTGTGTTTCAGGATTGCCTTGCCTTCCTGAGTTTTGAGCCAGGAAGCAGCAGAGCTGAGGGGAGGGAGACCTGTGTGACAGGAGGAAAGCTGTAAACCTCTGAGGAGGTGTCATGTAACCTCTCAGCCGAGGGATCCTCTTATGCACTGACAAGCTGCTTCTCTCTTCTGCCTGGCTGGGGTTATGAACACTTTCCAGGGCTTACTTTGGAGTGACATGGTAACAGGATTTCATGATGTAGGAATGAATTTTTCCTTTTCTGCCCCAGTGGCTTGGGTAATGCATGGTTTGGGAGCTGGGGAGAGGGGGTGTGTATATATTTTTTTGCGTTTTGCCTAAAGGATATAATAGATCGTAACAATTCCTTTTTTGTTTTTTTCCTCTTTCACAGCTCTAAAGCTACATAATAAACATAGCGGTCTCAGATTTTTTCAGCTTTCTTGTTATGAACTACGTTAGGAAAAACGTCTTTTATAGGAGTGAAGAAATTGTGTGGGTACAGTAAAGTTCCATTTGCTGTTGCACACCTGTTGCTCCCTGTGTTGGGATCACTAGTTACAATCGGGGAGGAATCATCAAGACCTTCTAGTCATTGCAACAAACTGCTAAGAATATGAGGTCTATAGTGGACAAATTACCAGCAGGTACTTTTGTTGTATAGAGCATTCTGTGGCAGTTAGTTCCCGAACTTATTAAACATTATGTGAAATGCCTTTTCCCTTGTTTTAAGCATGTTTAAGTGATATTTTCCTTTGTTGCCTCCCTTGTTTTGTTTCTGTGGGAATCTGGTAAATATCCTCTGTTCAGGTTTTGCATAGTTTTCAAATATGAGGCATGATTTTGAAGGTGTCAATTATATCTTCTGTCTTTTGTTTCCCTTCCAAGTTTATTATTTGAAAACTACACCTTTTAGCATACTTACTGTTCCTACTGCTACCTTTTCTTGTTATACGATGTGTTTGTGTAGGACAGCCACAACAGCATTATTCAGATATTAGAAAATGTTGAAAGTGTGAAATTTTTCTGTGAAAATGTTTTTTTACATACTTGTTTGGACCATCTTTAAAAGAGTTGTCTGCTTGATGTTTATACAACACTGTCATTAAAGCAGTAATCAAGAAAGGGCTCAACTTTGGAATTAATATTTAATTGCTTCTGTAGAACATTGCTCACATATCATTTGTTCTGTTTCTTTGACAGTGACAGAATGGTTTCCTTATTTTCTGTTGGGGACCCATGATAACAAACCTGTAGTTAAGGGTTTATAGACTCTTTTTCATTGTTTCTATCTGAGACAGTGTTCAGATTTGCACTTTTTATTTTATTTAGTTTGTGTGTAAAGGCTAGCTTTTCAGTACTTAGGGGCTGGAAAGATTTGGGATATTTTGAGAAAATAAAAGCAAATAAAAAGCATAGAGTATTTCTGATTGTTCAGTCAAGAAAATAAGGGTGGTAGACATGATGTTAAAATGCAATGAATGAGATGCAATCAGATCCTGGAAACACGGAGATGTTTCTCAGGTCCTTGTAAGGATCCCATCTGGGTCCTTCAGCTATGAGCCCTGGCTTCAGTGAAAGAATATACTCCCAGGAAACATGGCAAGGAGAAATCTAAGCAGCCTGAGAGGTGAAAGTACTCCTTTACAGTCACCTTTGCCTCTTCTAATTCACTGTGCCATTCTAGATCAGCGAAATTTCAGCTCTACCTTATGCTATTATGCAAAAACACCTTCTCTTGGTTTTGACCAAGTAAGGTTAACAGTGGCTAAATATATACTGTAGGGAAAGTGCATTCTGTGGCACAACACAAAGCCCTGACTGCATCCCAAGAACATTTTGGGGTAAAACTTTTGAGCAGAGGACAAATGAAGCAGGCAGGCTGGATGGTTGAAGAACTAGGACTGCGTATGGGTTGCATTGGAAAACCTGTTTGCCTTTCAGTCTGGATAAAGTGTAACCTCTTCTGCAGTGGAAAAGGAGACTAAGTTATACCAATATTAAATGTATCCATTCTCTGTGTATCAAGTGTGAATTTTGCATTGGTCATTCAGAGTGTTACATGACAAATGGTGGAAAAAATACATAATTTTAGGGAATCAGTTTTTCATGAAGAAAAATTTTAGTAGACTGATCTTAATAAGAAGCACTGATAAGATGAGGGATGTAACTTGCCCTTTGGGAAACTCCTTCCAATCAGTGTCATGGGTGCAGAAAATTACAAACCTGGGATTCACAGCCTGAGATGATTCTTATGCTGCCTGTAGAACTAGTAAAGACTCTTGCTGTATTTATCATTTGAATTTGGAAAAGTGTGAAGGGGTAGGATTTCTGAGTCCTGGAGGATATTGTACAACAAGTTTACTGTGGAGATTTTCATATTTGGAAGATGCATTGTTGGCTGAATTTATTGTCAGTAACAGTGTAGGGGGAAGGGCAACATCTTCTCTTTTCTTACCATAACTGGGTACGATTTAGAAGTGATGTTCAGATTAGAAGGGTGACTCCTGCTGGTGACATGAGATAATGAATGAATCATATCTACCTTTCGAGTGTAATAGATGACTAGTTTGACTTTGACCTCATAATAAAAATAATTTTTTGTTGGACTTTGCTTGCCCCAAATAAGGAAGTAGTCCATCAAGAACACAATTTTTCTCTAATGGTTTTGTACTGCAAAGATTTTCCTGTCTTTTTTGGGGGGGGTGGGAGGTTTAGATAAAAACAAGAACTGTAAAAAATTATTTGTCACTTCACTGGAATCTGAATCAGGTAAAAATTTAAAGAGAGAGAATGAAATAATCTTTCTTTGGTTAAAGAAGAAAATATTTAGGTACTCACAGAGCAATGAATTCCATCAGTACTATGGAGCTATTTTTATCTGTTAGGATTAGTCGATTTAACTTCAGACATAACCTGAATTTAAAATATTTACAATTAAACTTATAACAGTACTGTGTCTATTTTCTTTGCAGGTTTGCTGGTCCTCTGGTACATTTCAGGATGCCGCTGGTAAAAAGGAACATAGACCCCAGGCACTTGTGCCACACAGCTCTTCCCCGAGGTATCAAGAATGAATTGGAATGTGTCACCAATATCTCCTTGGCGAATATAATCAGACAACTGAGTAGCCTAAGTAAGTACATGGTCTTAATAGCTGTATTTAGAACTGATATATTTTACAGTTACAGTGTTTGAAGTATGAACACCTTTTCAAATTCTCAGTAGAAAATTGTCACTGGGTCTGGAATGTGCTGCTTTTGTGGATAGTGTCTAGCATGGACTTCTGTGAAAGAAAGCTAGGAATTTTTCTAGCAGCATGTCTTAAAACACTTAATCCATGTATTTCTGTTACCAGTGGAACGTGACAGGAAAAGATAGCTGGTAGTTAATGAAGTCAGTAATTGCTAACCTTAGAGCAATTCTTGAGAGGGAGTATGACTTAATGAGAAATATATCACTGGTTGCTTAATTCTCTCAACTTAAACTCTTGGTCATTCAGAAAAAAAGAGGAGTTACCTTTTGAAGTAATAAACCCAGAAATGTGATTATTATGTGGTATTTAAAATAGGTAAAGATTTTTCTTCCTACTTCTCGCTCTGTCAACAATTGTACCCTTGGTGCACTTGAGAGGAGTGAATACTTCTCGAGCTCTGGAACTCTGAAGGAGTTTTGCTGAAAAGGCTGATATCTGGCTTATTTTTTCTTTAAGTTACAGCAACTCAGTAAGTTGTCAGGTGAACCAGCATGATAACATTGTGGATTTCCAATACTACAAGTGTTTTTTAACCACTAGGACATTAGTAAAACTACCAACACATTAAATATTTAAATGTGCATGTATATACATCTACAATGTGAAAAGTCAGCTCCATAATTTTCTTAGTCATAGGTGAAGTAGCCTAATTTGTTGATTTAATTATTGGTTTGATGATATGCTGTATGGTGAGTGTGTTGTGGCAGCCTATCAAAGCTGTTAGACTGCCATTAGGTGGAAGACTTAATTGAGGACACTGAATTATGCAATTGAGACAGGAATGCTTTACAGCACATAAATATGAACATTATTGATATAGCTGCAGCAGCAAAGGAAAGTAACTATTTGAGTACTTTCAGTGAACCAAGAGCATATCGTATTAGGATGCAGTGTATGATCACCATCTGTGGTTTTGCTTCATTCTGCCAAAAGCCCTTCCCAGACTAGCTGCTTATGTACTTCTCATGTACTGCTCATGAAGCCTCCACTTCCAAGTCCAACTTATTAATATTGTATTATTTTAGTTTAGTTTGCTTGCATTTACTTTTGTAGGTAGCATGCCAAATTTATATTTGGCGTTTTCATTTGGAAGCATTATTTGACCTTAAAAAACCCAACAGTAACTTCTAACTCAACATCATGGTCTCAGATTGACCTGTTGAGATTCAGCTGCCTTTGCTATGTTTTCTTGGTATACAGAGCTTAAATCTAACATTGCTTGTACTGCTGCTTAGGAGGAGGTCAGGATGAAGCAATACTAGAACAGAAAGAAGTCAATTAAGGAAGAAAAAAGAAATTAAGAATATCCACTGAATGCTCCCACATTTTTTACATGGTTTGCTGAGGATATAGCACAGAGAAACACTTGCAAGGGAATGTAACCGTAACTGTGTGTAACTCGTTTTTGGAAAAGCAATGTGGTTCTTCCCTGAAACATGCATACATGTGTTTATACCAAGTTTTTATCTGATACTGTGTATGTTTTCAACAAAAAAAAACCCAACAAACTTTTTTTCCTACAATTAAAATAGAATGTTTTACAAAATAGTACTTATTTCTCAGTACTGCTAAAGACTGTTCTTTAAAAATAGGGATCGTGTTACAAAGGTTTGAGTACTTGTGAAAGTATTTTGTTCCAGAATTCTTTTAGCTTTTCTGCCTGCTTATGCTAGGAGTAATACAGATTAAAAAATATTTGGGAGTTCTGGAATAGGAATTTTGTGTCTCATGCTTAAACCCGAATAACCAGACTTCACTTGGTGTGTCACTGTTAGGGGTGTACAGTGAGGTCTGCTGGCATGCAGATAAATTTTAGTAGTTGCCTGTGAGTCACAGCCAGCAGGCATGGTTTCACAGCAGTCCCCTGGCAACCAGCTTCTCTGCACTCCGTCCCTTTTTGTTTTCTGTGAATAACGTATATGTTTGAGAATCAGCCTTTAAGCTGTAGACAAAATGAGGCTTTACTCTGACAGTTGAAACTGAGAGTTCTGGTAGGGTTTCGTTTCCTTTAAACTAAAGCTGCTTTTGCTTTTGCTGGTAAAGTTATGCAAATCTAAATGATTAGCAATCAGTTATCTCTGCCTCTAAGATTTTTCATTTACTGGCCCTCAAATAGAGGATCAATCTTCTGCCATTATGGTTGTGATTTTCATGACCAGCCAGTTTTAACCTTTCTTTTGACGTGATATGGAGAAAGAGTGCTGTTATGGAATTGGAGCCTCCAGTACTTTAAATGATAAGGTCATTTGTGAGGAAAAATAAGCATAGAGTTTTGTCATGTAGGTCATTAGATCTCCATTCTTGGATATATTAACAGCTCACCAGGATTAGTCAAGCAGCTGTATCTAACTGGATCTGCTTTGCACAGGGTGTTGGACTGGGTCACTTCTGGAGGTCTTTTCAACCTGAACAGGATTGTGTTTCTACGATCTTGGATACAACCTTTAAATAGGATATACATGCAGCAACAATATCTATGAAATGACAGGAATTCTGTTTTCCTGTGTTTCAGTATAAAATTAAAAGGGCTTTACATCATTATGTCAGTGGTATCTACTATGTGTCTCCATACAAATTATCAATCCTTTCATAGCTTACTTGATGTGCTCTTTTAATTGTTCAGTTTGAGAAATTTTCTGACCTTTAAAAGTAGAGATGAAAGGATGAAATACTTATTTCTGCTTTGAGTGATAGTCCTTGCCTTTATCCCTGGAGCATGAAAACACATCAGTCTGTCTTGATACAACATAGAGAATTGCCAGTAAGTAATTTTTTCCCCCTGTCTATTCCCAGTCTTCTCTTACTTCATAAAAGGATCTGTTTTCTAACAGCTTTTCTTAGCGTTGTGGCAGAACAGAAACTCTCTGGACAACAGCAACAGCTGTCTTAGTTTCCTAGCCATTCTTCCCTGTATTTCTTGCTTTCTAACAGCATCTGCTTTGAGGAAGTGCTTACCTAATTTTTTCAGCAATATTGCACATACATTAGTGCTCCAATTCTCTATACGTTGGTGTAAGTCAGGCCATAACATTCTCGCATACATGAAACACAACTGATAGCATTGTGCAGCTGTGCCATTGTTAGAAGGCGAATAAATAGCTGTCTTGTGTGAATGTAGCCTCCTCATTTTATTCACAGCTACTGACCAATCTTGTTTTTCCTTTTATTCAGCTGTTCTGGACACAGAATCTCGGTACGACATAACAAACCCAACTGTCGGGGTTCGTTCTCAGCCCTGGTCTCTGACACCTCCATCTAGGGAGGAGAACATTTCTTCTTTTGAGTATGTGCCTTTAATAAATATTTGTATTGCAGGCATTCAGACTAGACCTTTTATTCAGTCATAACAAGATGCATTTTTTCTTTTACCTCTGCATAACCAAAGAGAATGCTGCCTAATTCTGCTAAGCTGGAGTCCCTTTTATGTTAGTGGAAACAATTTTCACTTAACATTGAACCTTTTGTTGCCTTTTCCCTGTTTCTAGCTTTTCTATGTACTGTATCTATTTTTACCATGTTCCTCTAATTCTTTCTTTTCCTTGCCCCTTATTTGTTAGTTTTCAGGAATGAAAGCCTGACTTTGGAGCAAATTATTTCTCCCCCTTATTTTTTCTTCTCAGACATGCTTAGCTTTTCTTTCTTATTTTTTGCTTACCATGCCCTCCCCGAGAGGGTTCATCTTGTGAGAAACACTTTTCTCTCATCTTGTGAGAAACACTTTTTCAGCTCAGGAAAATCTTCAGTTTGTCTTGGCTTAAGTAATTCAGTAAGTGGGAAATGTTTCTCCAGAAATACTTACCAGTGAGGTGTCAGCACTGCAACTAATCTTTAGAACCAGGCCTCTTGAGCTCAAAGATCAGCCTCTCTCTTCACCCTGTGTGGACAACATCTTCAGCACATGGTAAGGTTCCTGCATGCTGCATGGTTGGAAGTAAGTCTCTGCAGATGTGCAGCTAGAGCTTCAGTCAGTATTCCAGAAACAGGAGAACCCCTGTGGCACATCCTGCACTGCCCATCCTCCTTCTCAGTGTATTCAAGAGGACATTCAGTATTTGTTGTGAATTTTCTTCATTAGTCACTCCTCTTAATTTATTATTACTACAATTGCCTGGGAACACAAGAGAAAGTGTTCTTGTGCATATGGAGTAAGCAAACTGATGGACTTGAAAACTAAAGGCTAACTCAGCTTGAGAGAACCCCATCCTCTCAAAATCTTCCGTCTGATTTCTTGATGTTGTCTTTGCAGCAGTGGCGATGTGACGCTGTTTTGTGTCCATCCGGAATGGTAATGAGAGGATAAGCAAAGGGTCAATAAAGTTTCATTGGAAGCAATTATGTGTTAGCAGAAAAAAGTCCCACCTGCCATTAATTCCTTGCCTACATAAAGCAGTGAATTGAGGTTGTGTTAGAAGTAAAAGGAAGAGCAAGACTTCCCTTTGAAATGATCATTAGCACTGCTACTTTCAACATAAAGTTCAGCTCCCAGCAGTCTCTTTCACAGATTTCTGAATACATAGTGGTAATCTCAGCTAGTTTACTTGACAGTGTCCTCAGTGGGAGGTAACAATGATATCTCAAGACTTCCATGGCTGAAGATTTTTGAAGGCTGACGACTTCTTTTTGGGTGTCAACAAGAAGCGTCAGACCTGCTCTAATAAGGTCTTTAACAAAGTTTATTTGATACTTTCGATGCCCTGGTCAGGTTGTCTGATAAATGTCTGGTTCAGTTTTCCTGGCTGAAGGAATCAAGTTCTCTCTTCAGTACTCTGATACTCCTATTATAATCCTTAAGTCCAGTCCTTGTGGACTGCCCTCACACTTTCATAATGAAAGTTCCTAATTAGCACCCGTGCTATGTATTTAGTACATCATTTTTCAGAGCTTGCTTAGCCATAACCAATGAAGTTCTCAAGGATCTGCCAAGGTTCTTATCTCCAAGTTCAGTCTCCTAGCTTTTAGTCTGTTTCCTAGTCACTGAGCTGTGAGATTTAAATGATCCTGGTGAGAAATAAACCCAGACTTTCAAACTCAGATATATCTCTTTTTTTTCTAAAAATTAATTTATGTAGTGAAGATCTGAAGCTGAATCAACAGGCAATGGATAGGTTAAATTATATGTCAGAAATAATGGAGGAGGAAAAATGTATTAGTAGACTTAGTATATCTTTCTTGTTTTGCTTTATAAAGGAACCTTGGTTATATATTGTTAGTGGCTTATGTAGTAACTAATTATCCTGAGAGAATATTTTCTAATAAATACACTATATTGTGTAGAAAGGAACTATTCAGTAGTGGATAATGTAATCTTGCATAGTGTAAGTATATTGGGAAGGGATTGTGCAGTGGGACATGACAGGTTTTACAGTTGCTCTTGTTCTGTGCCTTTATTTTTTAGAAAATGCAGTGGACAAAAATACTGTATAGTGTGTGAACAGGAATGAAATAATAGAAATCAAGGAATGATAGTGTATACGTGGGTCACAGACTTGAATGCTAAGCTTATTCTTTCAGATGTTTTATCAATTTCTACATATTTCTTTTAAATTGCCAAACTCATATTTTTAAACTAATATTATTTTGGGGTTTGTGTAGTTCAATATATCAACATATTTACTATTTTAATATCAAATAGTATTTATTAATATTAATTTTAGTGACATAACCCTTCACTATACTGTGCACTTAATAATGTCACCACATATTTAATATATTATGTATTTTTATAATTTAATTCAGTGATAAATGTCTTGGATTAGATTTTGGGTTTGTAAATGTTAAAACATGCTCACACACACCACTGAGCCCCAGGAGTCTGGCAGATTACTTAAGGCTAAATTAATTAAGATTAATACTTCTGGCAAGATTGAACAATTGTCTTATTTTGATTGTCCTACTTGCTGCATCTTACATTGGCCTGAGTTTTACTAGTCATCCTCTTGAATTTCAAAAAATGATGCTGGTTTATGGCACTGAGCACTGTGTGTGGTCAATGTGTTTATCCAGGTAGCTACGTCAAATTCAGACCATGTTTCACAAAGGCTGCCAGTGCCATAACTGATCTGCAGGATGCTGCTTCAGGTTGGGATGCAGTTGAGCAGTTTGGAACTCTTTTTCTTTAACAGTGCAGAAGGGTAGTAAAGAAGTGACTTCTTCCACAAGTCCTGGTTCAGGACTCATGTCCCACTCCATGTCTGAGAGCCTGTAACTAAATCTGTTGGTAACTGATCTAGTATAGCAAAATGATTAATTTAAATGGCCTTTCCTTAGGGTTTGCCAACAGATACAGCATTGAGAATGCTGGAGTTCAGGTGGGTTTAAGGACTGGAGTTTTGAGGGGACTGCTAATGTATGCCCTGATCCCTAGTGTGGTTGTAAGAATTTGTACAACACAATATGAAATCTTTGAAGACATCTCGTTGTCACACTTTATTTAATTAGCCTGAAGTACTGTCCAGAACCCGATGTGGTGGTCGTGGTTGACTTCATCTGATACACACCCAGTTCCCCAGAACAAGACAAAAAACCCCGATTTCTTTTACCTTAGTATGTCTTCATTTTAGTCTGTTGGATTGTTAGCAGTTACTCATTTGTGGATAGAAGCCAGGGAGGCTGGATAAAAGCTTAAGAAATTATGGAGGGAGATTAGGAGATAAAACAAATTAGAAGGAACATTTAGTGAAAGCAAAGCACTATAAAATATACAAAAAGTACTGATCAGTATTTTTTGACATTTTATAAACCATTGTACACTTATTGCCATGGTAATGAATGGAAATGGAGTGGATAATAAATGTTTTGGTGGTTTTAGTTTTAAAAAAATGAGGAAGGCAGTAAGCAGTATAATTTTTATTCTATTTTCAATTAGTAGCTCCTAGCTACGGTTTTGTTTTCAGCTCGTAGGTCTGTTTTAAAAGTCAGAAAAATAATTGTTCAAAATGCCATCAAAGTACCTGTATGTTATTGAGGGGAGGAAGGACAGAACATTGTTTCCAAGACATTTTATTTGTCTGTCACAAAAAAGGATACTGACTGACATCAGAGAGAGCTGCATTCCTGTATCCCTTTCTAACTGAAGGTTTAATTGTGATCAGAGCCCTTTGATACACAAGGAAAAGTTATGAAAAGAATAAGAAGGTGAATAATGAATTCCTTAATTAAAACTAAATAATAATGTATCCTCTTATTTAATTTTTTTTAAGTTCTCTGTGAATAAAAATAAATGCCAAGCAGGTTTTTCAAATACAGTAAAATAAGCTTTTCACAGACATTGAATTAATTTAATTGCAGTAGTCTCTATTGTCATTTAATTTAGTAGGCAAACAAGACCAGTGATCTTTCTGATCTGGTATTACGTATCCAACTGTGAGCAGGATCCTAAGGTGTTAATATTTTAATGGTCATAGTGAACTGTAATTCTCTTTATTGTACTGCCTGAAACAAGAGTAGAGCTTTTCAGCAGGCCCATAATATTGTAAATTTTCTGAAGTGTTAATGGTACTTTGGAATATTTGGATAATTTGGATAATTTTGCATTCTTACTCTTCTGACATATTACCTATAAATTATGTGGAATGAGATCAGCTTTGTTTATTAATGTGTTTTATTCTCACACTTTCTTTCACTTACTTGAGTTTGTGACACTTCGTTCAGTATTATCACCTGTGATTGTGTCCTTTGTAATCCATTCAAAATTGAAGATACATTCCTATAGAATACACACAGAGATGGCAACTCGAATACCGGATTACATGTGTTATGTACTTATTTATGCATTCACGTACAGTATTCTTTGGAATGGTAGTTGTACCTTTCACAAAAAGCAAACATTTTGCTTTGCTAGAGGAAGCATTTGGTTAAATATACCTCTGGCTAAATAAAGAGACCACCAACAGACAGGTAGGTGGAGACATTATGGTTGGCATACCACTTCAAAGACAACAGGTTGTTTGTAATGTATTTCCCATCTGAGGATTAATGTTCATGAGCATGGGCAAATTATTCCTCGCTGTATGTTTGTGGTTGTATGCAACATAATGAAAAGATTTCCAAGACAGATTATTTGCAGTTGGAGCTCATTAATGAGGTAGATGAATTGTAAGCCTGATGAAATGATACAGATAAAAATTTAGCCTTAAAATACACCTATGAAAGGGAAGTTACTGGATTTTGAAGCCCTGCCTGTATATTAATTTTTTATTCTATACATGAAAATTTGTATATTATTTTAATTTTAGTTTGTATGTCTCTGAATATTATGTGAGTTATCTAATGAAAATTAATATTTGTGAATATATTATCTGAAATACATTACATTTTTAGTATCTGTGTATTTAAACTTTAACAATCTTGTTCTTAGTGGATCACATTTTTAAGTAATTTCTCTTGCTTCAGGTACGTGTTAAAGAACATAAACTTTTCAGAGTTTCAAGACATATATTAGGTCTTATGTTAGGTGAGTTGCCAGCTGAGAAGACTTTTACTAACTTTCCACCTATATTTTTCTGTGGACTTGTGCTACAAGACAAAGGTTCTTCGAATGGGAGTGCCTTTGGTCTGCTTCTCACTGGGGCTATTAGCAGTTGCTCCAAGAATGAGAGCAAGACAGCATGTAGGATATTCCTACTAACCTCCCTGCTTCCAGCCCTTTTCAGCCTGGAAGCCTCTCCAACTAGCTGAGGTTTGTCTGTATTTCCTAATGCTCAGTGTGTTTCTTTTTCATGACTTTGTATCATTGGCAAACTTTATTGTCATTTTTTTTCAAGTAATTTACACATATCTTAAATAGCATGGATCCCAGCATAGAAATGTAGTAAAACTCACCTTTCTCGACTGTGAAGACTGGTGATTTACTCCTATGTCCTGTTTTCTACCTTTTGAGGAATTGTTTACCTGTGTCATTTCTTTTGTATGCCCCATCTGTTAAGTTTTCCCCAAACCGTTTGATTAAGGACTTTCTAAACTCTCTTGGAAATCTCAGTAGATCATAGCTCTCTATCCATGTGCTTCTAAACCATTCAGAGATTTCACTTTACAAAAGCTGTGTTGCCTCTTCTGTCACGAGTCATCCAGATGTCTGCTAATTCAGTTCTTCATAATGACCTATACCAATTTGTATGGATGTCAGGCTTATGGGTCTGTAGCTCTCAAGATGTTCCATGAAAAAATTTTTGAACCTTACTGTAGTGTGTTTCAGTGTGTGTAAGGAGATTTACAATTGTTCCTAATATTTGCTGATCATTTTGTTGATTTAGTTTTGTAATTTTTATATAGTTCCTTCAGTTTCTTTGAGCCTCCCACAGTGCATTCTCGCATCAGGGTCTCTCCAGTTCCCTTCACTGAACACCAGTAGAAAGTGTTAAATTAGCTTGTCCACAGGGGTCTTGTCTTCTCTGTATTCCTTTATATTTTCATTGCCAGTCAGCTCTGCAGACTCCCTGGCAGGCTTTCTTATTCCTCATGTCTTTGAAGGAATATTTATTGTTAGTTTGCTAGTTGTTCCTCTTCTATTTTCTTATTCTGCACATTTCTTCTGATTTCCTCTTATATTCCGTTGTTTATAGTCATGCTGCTTTTCTATTGCAGTTACCTAAGTCTTAATAAATGGTATGTGCTGGCCTTGTGCGTACTACACAGCATCTTTAAGTAGTTTCCACAGTACCTGCAGGGATTTAATTTTTGTTCTTTTGATGTGTTTATATAAAAATGTCCTCGTTTTTATGTATACTTCCAGATGTACTGCTCACCAAAGGCAGAATTTCCACAGCTATCCTTTCCTTTTATACCTGTCACAACTTGAGTGCAAAGCAGGTAGTTAGAAATTTATGAGATTTATACTTCCAAAACCAACGTAAGAGCACAAACAGTACATGAATTACATATGCACAGGATCATTGAAGGTTTTGAAAGCTATCACATTGTATTTCAGAAGTGTGGCTACACATTTTGCTGGGTAGTCTGGTGGGGTTTTTTCAGTGACATTGGCAGACTACTCAAATGGAGTTTTGAGAGCATTAGAAGCAGTATGTGGAGTACTCTGTAGAAGAAAAACTCATTACTGATCCTTTTCTCATAATATTTGAATGCCCTGCTCTTTTGTGCAAAACGTATGATGTACACTGATGAGAACAAAGGAGTTTTGTTGATTGGTTGGGGTTTTTTTACTTCAGTGTAAACGGGTCAGTTACTAGAATTTTGATCCTTCGAAGAAGAATTTATTATTTTAGTGTGTATTTTTGAATAGGCTTGTTCTAATTCACCTTGATGTGAATATCTGATCTTCCTTTTTGAAGCTATGCTTCATTTTGAGAAAACTGTTGAGGTAAATTTAAAGATAAGTTATCACTCAGACAGGAGCAGCTTCAGATGCTGGAAGTTGTCCTTTTAGACATATCCAAGAAACTGTGCAGTCTAGTTCCATGCGTATCAGCATAGTGAAATAATTTTATAGCAGCTGAATATCTGTCCTGTAATGTATTAAATAATTTAATTTCTGATAAATTAAGTTGCATATTATGTATTTAACTTCGACTTGCTTTTCTTAAGGATTCTTAACGGGCTCAGTAAGTATAGGTTGTTATGAGTGATACTCATGCATCTTAGAATTACTTAATTAAAATAGTAAGAAATAATTTGCCTGTTTCGTGGTATGCTTGAATTTTATTTTTTTTTCCCATGTTTCAGGTAAATATGCTGAAGATATATTTGGTGAACTTTTCAATGAAGCACACAGTTTCTCATTTAGAGTCAACTCCTTACAAGAACGTGTAGATCGCTTATCTGTCAGTGTTACACAACTCGATCCAAAGGAAGAGGAATGTAAGTTACCTCCTGCATGGAGGATTTCTTATTTTGTCACTCAGACAGCACTGACAGGTGAAATGGAAATAATACTTTAATAGTTTAAATCATAAGAACACAGAGCAAAGCATCATACGAAAGGTCCATTTCTGTTTCTGCTACAGGTTTCTTTTGTAGCCTTGAGCAGCTTTCTGAACTCAGTGTTTTCATGGTTACTGAATGATACTGTTACTAATGAATTTACTTAAAAATGGCTACAGGAGTATCTGTCACTTCCGTAGTGTTATGTATTAGGAATATTAATAATACTATGTAATGTTATGTGAACGCTTGGAGATAAATCTATACACCTTTTTAAACCTTTCTACTAATTCTCATGGAATGTAAACATTTGTTCAAGTAGGATTTTTGCATTTAACTTGTACCATCTTAATTTCTGTATGACGTTATAGTTGTATAGCTTCATTTGTTGATGCTGTATAACCTCTTGGATTCTTCCTAAATAGCTTTAAGTATTATAAATATTGGTTAGCACTGAGAAAACAAGTACTCTCAAAAGTCATCAGCTCATGCCCATAAGACAAAATCTGTATGGAATTTTAAAAGGTGCCTAGGCTTTGTGATGAGTACAGAAACATTGACCACCTAATGTGTAAATGCCGTGAAGCTCTTTTGCTTTCCTCAATATCTGTTGGATGCAGGTGGAACTGTGAAAAATCTTGTAACCCCAAACATTTTAGGGTATTCTAAACTATGTGCTTAAGACCTAGAAAGTAGAGGAACATCCCATCATGAAAAATAACTTCAGATTGCTTGTGGTATCCAATTTTAAACTATAGAAAGCTGTTTCAGTTCTGAATGTCTAGATATAATAATTGTGTATTATTACATTGTGGGACCATAATTGTGTACACAGAAAAAATGAAGTGTCAAACCAGGAGCGTGGTCTTCAGGCTGTCTTTGGTTATAGATGTCAAAATTTCACTAGTAGCAAATTTAAGCTAAGGGAAGTTTTGATTCTGTATTTCGCGTGACATTAATTTTAGAACAGGTTTTGAAAGACAGCTGTTCACAGCTAGTAGCAGATTTTCCACAAAATCATGACTTGCCTAGGGGAATTCTTACATTAATGGGATTTTCCAAGTCTCTTGATAACTGAGCATAAATCACACCCATACACCACTTTTTCCAATTGTTGTGGTTTAACCTGGCAGGCAGTTAAACACTACACATCCCCTTGCTTACCCCTGCTCCACAGTGGGAGGAGGGAGATAATTGGGGGGGGGGGGAAAAAAAAGGTAAAATCTGTGGGTTGAGATAAAGTCAGTTTAATAGGACAGAAAAGGAAGGGAAAACATCAATAATATTAGAATATACAGAACAAGTGATGCACAATGCAATTGCTCACCACCTGCTGACTGATGCCCAGCCAGTTCCTGAGCAGCAGCCCATCCCCCAGACACCTTTTCCCCTGGGTTTATATACTGAGCATGACACCATATGGTGTGGAAGGTCTCTTTGGCCAGTTTGGGTCACCTGTCCTGGCTGTGTCTCTTCCCAGGTTCTTGTGCCCCTCCCTCCCCCCCCATCCTGCTCGCTGATAAGGTGGGGTTAGAAGCTGAGAGTCCTTGACCACTGCTCAGCAACAACTAAAACATCAGTGTGTTATCAGTATTATTCTCATCCTGAATCCCAAATGCAGCACTATACCAGATACTAGGAAAAAATGAAATCTCTCCCTGCCCAAACCAGGATCGGATTTCCTATGATCGGATAATGATAAAAAGTCCTTTTCATGTACCATAATAAATTGTCAGCAGTTGTAATCTTGAAAGAACTGTAACACTCCACTGTTAATGGCATTTCCTCATTTACTCTTGACAGCCTAGTTTTGGTTTAAATCAGAGGGACATGTATGTTGATACATCATATCTAGTATGTTAATCATTCACATTTCCAGAAAATGGAGAGACCGTTTTAAGCCACTGAGTTAAAGCATCCAGGGATGTTACAGGATAGCAAGATGGAAAATTGTATTATCCTGTGTAAAAGGCCTTTGACAAGTTTGGCTCTAGGTTTCAGGACCAAAAATCCATAACTCTTTGATATTAGAGAATTGCTAGAAGTATTTTTAAATAGTGTGTAGTCCCCAATGCACCATACCAACACATTTTCACAGAACTGTGCATGCTGTAGTGTTTGCTAAACTGTATAGCTAAAGAAAGGTACAGACACTGCAGTTAAAGGAAACAGGGCTGGGAATAGGTCTACCCAATGAAGTCCAGCATGGCTCAGTGTGACTCGAACCTGGTCCCCTGAATTTGTGTCTCACACCATAGAATAGCAGTGGCTGCTAGTACTTCAGAGGGACACGTGCAGTCCTCAGTGTCAGGAGCTGTTAAATGACTGCTTTTTTTAACCTAAGAATATCCAGTCCCTGAGCTGTACCCAGTGCTCCTTATTCACAAGTGTCTGCCTGGAATGAGTCACCACATGAGGACAAAGGAGATGGGAAGACATTTGATATTACTTAAAAGTTAGGGGTTGGGAAACTTTTTTCCTTCAGTATACTGTTTTGGGCTTGACTTTAGAAATTGATCACAAATAGTTTAGTCCTAGTGTGGACTAGAAATGCTAAAGGATGTTAATGCATGAAGGGGAGGGCAGGGGAGAATATTTGAATTTATCTTTTTTAACCCTCTATTCAAGAATTAAGCAACTTTCAGTACTTCTACTCAGCTAACAGCATGAGTAAAATGGGATGTACTTGTGAAATGAGTCTCATCTGCTCTTTGCCAGGAGGCAGTAATAGAAGATTTAATGGGTTCCTTTGGGCCCATGCTATTACACAAGAGAAAGAAATTAAGATTCATTTAAAGCTAAGTGGCACGAACGAAAACAGCCCAAGTCAGCTTCACTAAACAAGATGCAGATACTTGACAAGATGTTTCTGATAGAGTCAGAGTAATGAAAGTGTTTGAACAGTCTGTGTGTTTTCTCATTTTGAATTATTACAGTATCTCTGTGAAAGAATAAAGCCAAGGTTAAGATTGTATCTTTAAGAGCCATAATCCTTGTGCACAATTTTTCTGTCATAGAAGAGTTGCTATGAACTTGGTTTGGTTTGAATTATTACACATTTTCAAATTCTTGATTTCTCAGTGTTGTTAATTTCATATTTTAATAGATTTTTAAAAATACTTTATTCTTTTCATATGCATGTGGATTTTTTCCCCTCAGAAGATACCCAACTTGTATGCAGACAAAAAGAAATCCTCTGCTTTCCATCAGTAAACTCAACTTTATTTCAATTGTATGGGAAACAAGCCCATACGTATCCAAGCGTAATAATATCTGGGGTCCTTTTAGGACTGAGAAAACACATTCTTGCTATAAAGCTGAACTAAGGTTGACAGCATCACTAGCCCTGCAATATAAGGTGTCCTCATAGGTGAGAAAATAAATCCTGAGTATAGTTTCTTTGCAACCATTTTTACCTTCAGTATTTACTTTATAGGTAACATTACTAACTGTCCATATATATGCAAATTGTATAAGTAAAATAATATTTTTCTTAATTGATCACATTTTTGTGAATTTAACTGTGCCTTTTAAGTGTGAAGTACTGCTAAAGTGAATAATGTCATACTTACAGAAATCTGACAGTTTTGAAAAGAATATTCATTTTAGCACTTATGTGGTTCTTTTTTGAAATGCTGATACATGGTACAGCGCTGATGTACAGTGTCATGAGGTATTGGAAAATAGTTTTGTATCACTCAGAAATAAATAACATCAGGCCAGAATGAAAATTCATAAACTCAAAGTTTATCAGAATATTTTGGTATTAATTTAGTGGATCTTTCAATGTGTGCTGCCTAATTATATTTAAATCTCAAACCAGAGTGGATCTCAAAGGCATTGTATCAAATTCTTGATTTCTATAGCTTATCTGTTACAACAAGCAACTTAAATAAACCTAATGACAGAAGTGCTGTGGGTGAGCAGCCTGACACACTTCAGGAAAGGAATCAAACAGTGTTGTGGATTTGTTTCAGTGGACTTCTGGCTTTGAATACATGTGCTTATTGTTTTTCTAAACATTCTATAAATATTGCCCTGTCATTAAAACAATAGTAGTTCAGAAGTTTGGCTGAACTAATGCCAAAAAGAGATTTGATGTTTTGCTGTGGGGAAAAAAAGGTGGAATTTGGTGGGGAGAAATGTAAAAATCATGACAGATAATTGTGGTCTGTATACTTCTGAAAATGGGAAACTTGGTCAACTTTAAAGTCTGGATAGTCAGCCCCTTGTGAGACTTAGAAGGAAGGGGTAGTAAATCCCAGTTTAAGGGGCCACTCGCTGTCTCTAGCCTCTGAAGAGGATTTTCCTGAGTATAAAAGTGTATAAATGTAATCAAAATTAAGAACAGAGAGCACGTGAAAATTGGGTTATGGTCTCCGCATGTACTATGTTAAGTGGTGAATAACTCTTTTGTCATTTCATTCTTTAGAAATTTTACCTTCAAAGGCAAATAAAGGCTGTTAAATTATATAGTAGGTCACTTTTTCTTGCACATTTCTACTTAAAGAAAGTTGGATTTGAGTGTGTCTCCCTCTCAAGATTCTGAGCAGGTAGGCTGGGCTCCAACTGCTCTCCAGGTTTTTTCTCCAATTTTCTTAGGCCCTTGATTAAATTTATGGGTTATTTAGTAAGTAAATCAGTTTTAAATTAGTGTGTCCAAGGCTTAATAGTTCCATGGTAAGACCATGATATTGCATATTTTCTGTGTAAAAAGAGGGATCTGGACAAAATACGGTTTTCTAAACAATGTGGTGGTTTTGTTGAGACTCACCAGCAGATTCAGTGCTCGATGCCCTTGGGTAATTTACATCTTAATGGGGCTTCCTGGTTCTACACGCTTCATTTAAAGCAGCTTCTGAGTCCTCTTAAAATGATTGCTCTAACATTTACATCTTCTTTTTGTTTACCCATAGTAGTTAAGCTACATACATTTCAAAGAGTTCTTGAGCTTTCAGAAAATTTCTATTTCTTGTGTGGGGGACAAGCCCAAAAGAGAGTAATATCTGATCTACAGAAGTAATCTCTCTCCTTAGCAACTATCCAACCCACAGTCAGAGTATGCTGATGGCTGAGAAACCTAATGTGTGTGCATTCTGGTAATTGTTTAAGTGGATAATCATTACAAATATAAAATAAATAAGGTAGAAATCAGACTTTAAAATTGCAGTGTCTCGAGGAACTGAGTCACACAAATCTTTACCTTAAGAGAATTTTCAACAGCACGACTCCCTACCAGTTAATTACCTTTAATGGGAAATTTACGACTAAGTTATTTATTCGTGAGTGTCGTTCTTTCCTCTCTGCACTTTTCAAATTGCTGGGTGAGATTTTGAACAGGAAAAGGGAATTGTGGGCAACTGAGGCCATTGATTTTTATAAAATTTCTCCATGTCATTTAGTTCTACAGGAGGTCACAGTTGTGGCATTCAAGAGTTTCCAGTCTTGAAAGTTGTCAGGATGAAATTCTGCAGAAAGTGTTAAGAGAGTGAGCTTTTGAAAGGAATATATGTGGTGTATTTATTTACTGTCTTTAGGAGAATGGTATTTTTTGGCCTAGAACTTAATCATAAATTGTGTATTTGAATGAGTGTGAAAGAATAAAAATAAATCTAATAACTTTTTTCTCTTCTGATGAAGTACAATGTAGTATTTAATGTATTTGAAAAGTTAAAAGTAGCTACTTTCTGTCAGTACACTGGTGTGCTCTATACCTGACTTTTAATACAAATTGGGGATTGCAGTTTAATGAGACACTTGCCAAGAGATAAAACATTGTTTAGTATGCAGATTACAGATGTGCTTTTATTTAATTTGTACTTCACCTCAAAAGAAACACAGTTATTGTATCTCATCAGGGGCAATTTAAATACCCTTCCCCCCCCCCCCCCCCCCCCAGTTTGTTGTTGATTACAAGTAAAAATGGACTGGCACCTCTTTTTCAAAACCAAATGTACGAAAGGTTGGCTGTTTAGCTTTCTGACAGACAATTTTTACTTCTGTGGAAAATATTGTTGTGTGCAGAGGGTTAGATTGGCTAATATAATACATCTTTTCATACAATCCAAGCAACAGACACAATAAAGACAAACAGGCATTTGTTTAGGTTGTTGAACAAATCTTCAAATTAACTTGTGAATATCTCAACATTTAAGGAAATTATTTAAGACCCCATTTTTTGTTAATTGCAGTGAACACAAGTGGTGTAGTAGGTGGACTTTCAGAAAAATATACCGATATAAAATTTAGGATCTTGGGCTATACAAAAAGTTCTGGTGTTAGTTAGGAATTAAGCAACTGAAAGCATAAATTTAACAGCATCAAGTCAAATGCCTGCAGCTGTTCCAACTCCTCCTTCAGCCACTCTCTCTTCTCACACCTGAATTCATACGTCCAATTTGTCTGACCTGTCCCCTTGCTGTGCCAGTTTGTCAATCAGCCAAAGCCAAGTGGCTGTGGGACCAGCCAGGTTTTCACGTGTTCCCCCCGCTGAGGCTGTAAACCACGCAGGGCTTTTGTCTCTTGGCCAGCTGGCAAGCTGAACAAGTGGCTTTGTACGCCAAGCCATGCACAGCCCAGGATTACGCTGGCTGTGTGACGTAGGATTTACCTGATCCTCTGTGTAGGCGAGTTATATCCATGGCATGGTTCTCTGTATTTTGTGTGCCACATCCCTTCGTTTCCTGAGTAATGTTGTCCTGATATTGTTGTTTGGAATAATGGTGTGCTTTTCAGGGAGTGCCTCTTACTGGGTATCAGCATAGGAAATGCTGCTTGAAATTGTACAGTGTATGTTTTTCCATGAAGACCTCTGCTGTGTATCTCAGGTTTAGAGAGAAAACAATTACACTTATTGCTGGGGATTGATTGATTGATTTTCCTCAGGTGTGTTATCCCCCTGTATATGTGTACAAAAAGTGGAGTTTTAAGCAAGAAAAGGGAAGTTATGAATTAGACTAATTATTAGACATAATTAGAATTATGAATTAGTTATGAATTATTTGCTCATTGAAGAGATGGAATGCTAATAAGTTTATAGAACAGTGTCAATAATATGGTGTCACATACTCTGTGAGCATTTTAATATTAAACCAAAGTACTGTGTTTATTTATTAGAATAAATTGACTTAGTTCATTGTCTTTAGAATGTACACAGGTTCAAAGAGAAGTATACTGAGTTTTACTTTTGTTGGAAATGTCTCAAATAAATGACAGACAGAAATCTTGCAGGATTGCCAAGCAACTCTGAACAAGTACATTGGGTGTTATTTGTATAACCAACAATCCAAAGGAAAAGCAGCTGAAGTATAAAAAGATCTAAGACTTAAGTTTTTAGATGAGGTAAACCTCAGTTATTCTAACTGAACTTTTGCCAGCTGTACTTCATGACAGGTACAAAATATATAGGGTTATTTATGACTGCAAAAATACCTACAGAAATTGAGACTCCTAGCTGACATTCAGACATTATAATACTTCATTCACATACTTAAAAAGGCTTCTGAGGAGCTAATTAAAGGTATTAAAAAGAATAAAAGACACTGTGATGAATTAGAACCTAAGGGTAAAAAGAAGGAAACTTCTCCAGGAGAACACAACCTTGCCAAGTGTAATAAACTTCAAAAGCCAAGCTGAAAATCAAATAAATCCCATCTTTAGCCTCACAAAGGATGTTGCCAATATGCTTAGGTAAGAAGACAGAACATTCCAGGAACTGCAAGCCTTCTGGAAAAAATCCCACCTTCCACCCCTTTGTGATCACACAGTAGAAATCCAGCTTGGTGTATGTACATGTGTATGTGTACACTTGTATGTGTTACAGGAACCCAAGTGAAAATACAGTTTTCAGCTTAAACAGGTTTTTCTTTAAATTGATGCCAAAGGCCCTAGTGATAGGGGGACACGAGTAGAGTTGTCCTCTCATCTTGCATAAAGGGGCATTACTATCAACCTGTTTCTATAAAATAGATATAATTATTTATAGATAAAATGCATGTGCTGAGAATACTCTCTTTGCTACTATGTCTGAAGACTGGTTTCAGTATTGGTTTGTGATTTTAGGAAAAGAGCCCAAACTAACGAAAAAATTTGCTGCTTTATCTAATGGAAGTCTAATGCTGGTTGCAGAGATAGCCTTGAGAGACACCTGGACTTCACAGGTGCCGTAACTGAAGATCAGGGAGGGAGAGAAATATGAGACTAAATAAGTATACTGTTTCCAGAATTAAAAGTGCAAAGCTTATCAGTTGTGGTCACTTTACCATTAATCTTTATCTATATTTTAATGAAATAGAAAAAACTCTTTGGAAATCGAGAAAGATAAGGCTTTACCAGGAGTGGGTAAAAATAGTTGAAATCACTGTTTAATGTGTTGTGTTCATGTAGTACTGTTTTCATTTGGATCTTACATAAAGGTAATTGATTATTCCTAACTACTGTGCTTAAAAGTCAAGGTGGCTCTAAATTAGACAGAGAAGGCTCATGTTGATTAAACAGATTAAAAAGCATTTGACTAGTTTCATGTGTTGGAACATAGAATCACCTCCCATCCAAGCCCATTGATCTCAGTAGCATAAGCTTAAGCGATTTGCTGGTTTGGCATGTCAGTGGGCCTTCAGTGGAACTGCTGCCTTACATGCAAGGAATGCAAAGTTTGGCTTGCTCATGCCATAAAGGTAAAATCTATACCTCAAGACAGAGAGTAGATTTTAGTAGCAAAAGGATTGTGTAATGGAGCTGGTAGATGTTATTAGGTATTTCTGAACTACTGAATGATATTTTACAGCTACAGTAAGCAATTTGTTGAACTGCTTAGGACAGACAGAGTTCTGATATCTATCTAGGTGAGAAAAATTTCCTGTGAAGCTAAATAGAGGATAATGTGCTAGAACATTACAGACATGATTTTCACATAGTCTGACAATATCTTGCCATGGCAATAGTGCTAGATGAATCTGTATTTGCTGTAGAATGCCTAAGATGCAAGCAGTGGTGCTTTATATTTTAACCAACATTAGGTAATTCCAGACTAATCCAAATAAAATTTATTTGGTGAGGTTTTTAAAATGGCAATATTCCCTTTCAGTGTCACTGCAGGACATTACAATGAGAAAAGCTTTCCGGAGTTCCACAATTCAAGACCAACAGCTGTTTGACCGCAAAACTCTGCCAATTCCTTTGCAAGAAACTTACGACATTTGTGAACAGCCTCCTCCACTTAACATTCTCACCCCTTACAGGTTAGTAAAATAAAATTAATCAAGAACAATTTCTAGCTTATTTTGTGTAATAGAGAGGATATATCCAGGCACCTTGCTCATGTTGAGTAGCTCTTGAATATTTAAGGAGCCAGACTAGAAAACTGTGAAGCTGCTGGAGGAATAAAAGCAGCAGAAGACATTATAAGCATTAAAACTTTACTCCATTGTACTGAAATTTTAACTCCGTGTAAAATGGTAGGAAAAAGTAATTTTTATTATCTGTATTTATTAAACCATATAATGTACTTGAATGTGAAGAAATTAAACAGGTAAGTGTGTAGAAAGAAGGATCTTCAATGGAAATGAATTGAAATGTTTGCTGTCCCAGAGTCAGTTTGAATCAGTAGCTGAACATGAGCAGCCACACAAATTTGCTCAATGTTTTAACAGCAAGATTGGAGTTATTGGAGTGGGAGTTCTCTGATTTATGACACTCCTTTTTTGTCTGGAGCTTGTGTTAAAGTTATCTTTCTAAAATTAGGACCTTGAATGCCAGGAAAGACAGTAAAAACTGATGATGCAGGAGGTCAATGATCATCTCTTTTATGTTCCTCAGTAAAACATTTCAGAGTCTGAGATACCCTGTGTTTCTTAATATGCCCTTCCTTTGTCTTAATGTTTGGATTCATGTCTTGTCAAATAAATAGTATGCCCTGTTTGTGTCACTGTATTTCAGGGATGATGGAAAAGAGGGTTTGAAGTTCTATACCAATCCTTCATATTTCTTTGATCTGTGGAAGGAAAAAATGTTGCAGGACACTGAGGACAAAAGAAAAGAAAAGAGGAAGCAGAAGGTACATATGTTAACTCTATATAGCTTCTCCTTGTTTTTTCCTAGAAAGGGTTTGCAAATATGCTACTTTAATAGCAATCCAAACTTGACAGAGTCATCTTTATTCAACTAAAACTACTTGTATTCATTCAGGTCCATCAACTTTAACAATTAAATAATAATAATAGTAGTAGTAAAATGATATAGAAGGACCTAAAGCTTTCATGCTGTCTTAATGTAACCAACATCAGATTTGCCAAAATTTTTGAGTATTCTAGCAATGACTTGGAAAGGAGGAATACAGCAGGAATAAAGAATTTAACTTGAACACTTACTTGTAAGACAAACTTTTGACAATCTTACAGGTGGGAAAGCTTGAATGACATTCTAATAGATAGAGTTAAACTAGAAAGAAATTAGTAGGAATATAAAACTTTGCTTGTATGTTCTTAAAATTAAACAAGCACTTTTGCAAAAGGTAATGCTTTTTTTGTTTGACCATTATTCTGTATATTTCATACATAGTAGAGAGAGTAAATATGAGTGTCAGATTCATAATTTGATTTCAGACTTAGAATAAAAAGCTACTTAAACAGCTACTTTTCTCTGTACTATTCAGCTACTTATCCACTAAAGTTTCTGGCTCTTACAAGTCTTTCTGGTTTACATAGTATGTTTAGCCTGAAAGTAAATTTTTCTTGCATTTGAAATGGGATTGTTTTTCATAATTTTGTGGCTGATGTTTACATGCAACTAATTAAAATCACTGTCTCAGCTGTCAGTTTTGTTTGCACAACTCTCCTACAGCAGAAAAATCTAGATCGCCCTCATGAACCAGAGAAAGTGCCAAGGGCGCCTCATGACAGACGGAGAGAGTGGCAGAAGTTAGCCCAAGGTCCAGAGCTCGCAGAAGATGATGCTAACCTCTTACATAAGCACATTGAAGTTGCTAATGGCCCAGCTTCACATTTTGAATCAAGGTTCCTTTATGTTTTTTCTATCCTTTATTGAGTGTATTTGTACTGCGTAGTGAACACGCATGAGAAATGGTTGATGACAAGAGGCTACTGCTCCCCTTGAAATGCACTGGAAATCACTGATTTAGCTTAATCAAAACTCAGTTTTAAAATAGTGTGTCCTTGAAGGAGTAGTTACTATGTTGCTATTTTTAAGGGTAGTGTGTATTCTCATTGTATCCTTATTGTATCCTTAAGGATGTTGTTGTCCTCTACAGCTTGATGAAGGTGTAGTGTCACTGCTGCAAGCTCGCACCCAGGTGTGCCACTACATTCCAGTCCTGACCTACAAAATCCCTATTATTCCAGCCTCTTGATTTTTCTTAAGCAGACACTGCCAAGACTATATGGTGTGTGTGATGTGAATGAACGTCCACTTGGAACTCAGATGAGAATGCTGAGCTGCTCTTTACTCTTGAACAAATCCCTGATTTGATTGACATTTCTGGTTATAGCCTATTACAAAATCCAACCTGTTGAATTCTCATTTCACAGCACGTGTTTGCTGGTGGCTAAAAGTAGCATTTCACACGGTAAACACCTGCTGTGCTTATGCTTCTGGTCTTTGTGCAAGATCAAGTGCATTTAACCAGCCAAGAAACATCTGATAGCAAAGAGGGCTGACAAGTAATTTTAGGACATTTGGGGGTATATTTTTGGTTTGTGGGTTTTAGGTGTTTTGTTTTGTTGGGGTTTTTTTTAATTAAAAAGCATTCATTGTCTTTCCAAAAAATAGTTAATTTTTTCCCCGTCTTTGTGTGGTCAAAAACACACCATAAGAGAGTATTTTGTTTAGCTTTGTAAGGCCTTCAAACAAGCTCAGTAGTGATGGTGAGTAATTATGACAGCTGTAGGAGAGAGTGTTTGCTGCCTGAAAAATAGAAAAACCTGCTTATGGAAAACTTAGCTCAATTCAGAATGTGAAAATGCTCTCAGTGCATTTCACTCAGTGGGGTACAAGTTAAGTTACGGTGATTAGCATTTTTCTAGGAACAGCTTTGTAGTACCTCTGTAAACTGCTGTATCAAGTCATTGGCAGAAACATCTGCTTTCCTGCTGTCGTTTTGTTGTGTTGTACGTTGGGTTCCGCTTTAGACGTGCTTGTTGCAGGTATCCTTTTATATCCAGGACCCTGGCCTAAACCTTGATTATCTCAGTACTAGTAATGCAATTATTAGTAATGCTGAAGTGCTTGGGAGCACTGCATGTGCAGAGCACATTGTTCGGATACAGAACAGCACCATGCTTTGGAATAAACGAAGATTTTTGCCCCTGACAAATTTAATAGGTTTAGATACTACAGTGGTGGCAGTATGTGGAAATGTAGTGTTGCTTTACTTGTTGGGAAGTGTTCTACAAACACTTTTGCTCTGAATTTAATACAGCTTTTTAAAAATAAAAATCTGTATTGAATAGTTAATTAAAATTTACTAACTGATCAGGTCCTTGAGGTGTGTCTGAAGTTGTCATGAACAAGTAAGCTGAATCGTCTTTATTTAGTGCTACTACTCAATAATAGATATTTATCAAGTCCTGTGTCTGTCTATTAAAGTAGCAAGTTCTCTGTATATATTGGAATAAAGATCCTCTGACAGAAATTCAGCTAAATTATTCGGTTGTAAATTCTACCATTCTAACATCGATGGATGTTTCATGAATGATATAAAAGAAGAGTAGTCTGATTTTATTGCTATGTTTACTTAACTCAAAATAATGTGACTAATAAACACTAAGGTCACACACATACTGTAGAAACTATCAGATATACCTGTCAAAATCAAACCCTTGAGCTGCTAGAAGTAATAACAGGGAAAGTGGGATAAATTACTGAAAAGCCACACTGTCTAATATGCAGCACTAGTGAAGATACTTGTATTCAGAAGTCAGACTGAAGCATAGAACAGTAGCTGAGGGCACTAATACTTACTCCTACTAAAGGCGAAGTTGGATCATTTCTCCCTGTTTTTCTACAGATCTCAAGCATACGTGGACCACATCGATGGATCGTATTCCCTCTCTGCGTTACCCTATAGCCAGATGTCTGAGCTCCTGAACAGAGCTGAGGAGCGCGTGCTGGTCAGGCCCCATGAGCCGCCGCCGCCGCCTCCGATGCACGGAGCCACCGAAGTGAAACCTGTGCCTCCCTGTGTTAGGTACGAGCCAGAAAAGCCACGTGCAGATCTGTTGGGGTGGTTTGCTACCACCCCACCAATAGCTGTTAGCATTATTTCCATGCTGCCCAGGCAGTACAGGCATCCCAGGGGCTGTGGCAGCCTAAGGCCCCAGCGTGCCTGCAGGAACAGGGCTGCCAGGAACTGGTCAGGAAGGCCGGTGTCTAAATCCCGTAGAGTGCTCTGGTGGAGACCCACCTCACCTTGCCATTAATACTGCAACCATGCTGCCTTCTGAGTTAAATGGCAAGACAAATAACTGTATGGAAAATGTTTCTCTGAAATATGTTGGAATTTCAGGATGTAGCTTTGGAGTTTTGGAAATTAGTACAACTGAGCTGTGTTTCAGCCCACATGAAAGGAAGAATTTATCACAGTAAGACAGTTGTCAAAACTATGTATTCATCGCATTTGCTAAATTGCAAGTGCTTCCCTCTCCCAAATGCTTTTATTTTCTATTTCTTTGTATGTTTTCAGAAGTGGATACATACATAGAATGTTCTCTAGAGGTGAAAATTTTGTTGTCACTCCCCTATTTTTTTATACCAAAAGTCTTCCTTTATGGTTTGGTATATACAACTTAGAATAGAGGACAGTTCATTCGGATGGGGTTGTTACATCAGCAAGATGGTAGTCTCTCGAAAAGAGTGATTTTTTTACTGCTTAGGGGATCATACGCAAAAATGCATAACTCTTTAGATTAATTTTCCACAACAGCTAAAGAAATCCTCTAGTGGTCTTTCAGGAAAATAAGTTTACTCTTCTCTCTTGTTTTCTTCAATTCACCTATTCATTGCCCTATAATGAGTATCTAGCATATAACTATACCTCTCTGTACATAGCATTGATGACCTTTGATATTAGTCTCACTCATTTTGTCATCACACCTGAAATACGTGTTTCAAATTAACTTGCCCTCATTGTTTGCATTGTTTTGTTTTGGTTTTAAAGTTCTGTGAATCAAAGCAGCTAATCAACTGCTAGTTCCCTTACTTCAGAAAAATAATTTGGATTTACTTAGGGACAACAGGGAAGAATTATACTAGTATAGGAAGCCTTTGATAGAGATGCAGGTACATTGTATAAGAACATAAATTTGGTTAGTAGCTGAATTTGAGCAGAAAAATTGGAAACCTGATCCATGCTCCATACTGAAAATTAGATTTCCTTGTTTATGAGGTGTGAACAAACACCCTGAAATCATCATAGTACATAATGATCTCTAATGCCCAGGTTTCAATGTTCTTAAGTTGCAGAAGGGAATCTATTACTATTTTTTCCACTCTCTAGCTCTAATAACTTTGTTCTGTTATTGGATATTGCAGTTCTACTCCTGGCTTGGTAGAAAATCGTCCTCAGTCACCAGCAACAGGCAGAACACCGGTGTTTGTGAGCCCCACTCCTCCTCCACCACCACCACCACCTCTTCCGTCTGCTTTGTCGACTTCATCATTAAGAGCTGCAATGACTTCCACCCCTCCACCCCCAGTCCCACCCCCACCACCCCCTCCCACAGCTGCTCTGCAGGCCCCAGCTGTGCCACCTCCACCAGCTCCTCTCCAGATAGCTCCTGGAGTTCTTCATCCAGCTCCACCTCCAGTTGCTCCTCCCCTAGCACAACCCTCTCCCCCTGTCACTAGAGCCGCCCAGGTGTGCGAAGCTGTACCTGTTCACCCAGTTCCTCCACAAGCTGAAGTACAGGGACTTCCTCCACCACCCCCACCTCCTCCCCTGCCACCTCCTGGCATTCGACCCTCCTCCCCTGTCACAGTTGCAAACCTTTCCCACCCTGCTCCTGTTCTGCACCCTCCTCCCACAACCATTGTCCCCAGCCCTCATGCACCCATAATGCCTCCATCTCCACCATCCCAAGTGATTCCTGCTCCAGAGCCCAAACGCCATCCTTCAACTCTTCCTGTCATCAGTGATGCTAGAAGCGTTCTGCTGGAAGCAATACGGAAAGGTAATATTGGCTATTAAGCAGCAAAAAGAATAATCTCAGAAACCTGCTAAACACACGTGACCTTTGAGAGAGGGAATATTTCACATGTGTAAGAAGTTAGAGGAATGCATCTTAAGTCTGCTTCTGTTTTCTATCCTCTACAGTGTATGCATTGCCAAGTAGACAGGTTTTTTTCAATTTGTAATTGCACTTATCAGGTGTTTAGTTTGGATGGCAAAACTGGTTCTCTGTGGAAGTTAGATTACAGAAGAAAGTACATGTGTTTGTAGATGATCTGTGGAGATTATCTTTCCACTTCTAGTTACCTGCAAATGTAGCTATTTCTGATAATCTACAGATTGTGTAGAAAACAAAAACATTGGTTTTCACAGACTATTAGATAAAAGCAAAACAGATCAATTGGTATTGGTATTTTGATCATCTCTCACTGTATTACAACAAGATATAAGTGACGTCCAGAAATCATTGCTGAAGACTTCAAGCTGTAAAGTACCTGATCTGGGCACATCTCAGCACAGTAGTGGAGCACCCTTTGCATTGCAAGGTGCCCATGGCAGAGTGCAAGGGAAGGGCAGAGCTGCAGGACAGTGTTTTCCTGATGATCTCACAAGGAGCTGTGTGCAAGCTGTACCTTTCAGCTTATTGTGCCCATGGCCAGGAAAATCCCCGCTGCGCTGTGCACGCTGCTGTTTGACGGTGGGGTATCTTTCAGTAGTGAAGCTCTCTCAAATGTTTCAAGTCCTACGTTCTTCTACTCTTCCCCTGCACAGCAGCACAGCACAGAATTTGTATGGTACTGTAATATCAGCAGATAGGCTATAGCAATAATTCAAAATATTTTTGCACATCTACGTGCACATGAATTGATAACATCATTGAGTCTAAAGAAATGTTGACAAGAGTTGAGTACCAGAGAGGTGCATGAACATGCATAGAGAATGTCAGCACAAATAAGGAAGTAGAGCCTGCTGGTATAATCTAGGTGATTGCTGAAAACACTTTTGACCAAGTCATGCCCAAGAAACAAAGGCTCGAGTTACCACAGCTTAAATTCTGCCTAAGGTCCTGTGCTTGGGTTGCCTGTCAGCTGACAGCGAAGAATATTAAGTACAAGATGTAGGTCATTCTTAGTCTGTGTCGGTCTGGGATATCGTGAGTATAAAACCAAAATATATAATCTCTGTCATGTTTTTAACTAAGTTGCTGGATTTAACTTTTTCATACCTTTGGTATGTGTTATTTCTCCTTTGTATTTGATCTCCAAGTAATACTTTATCCCAAACCAGATCATTATATGATAAAAAACAGGGTTACAAGAGGTCCTGTCTTGTTAGGATACTCAAATAGCTATAAACTTCCATTAAAATCATGAATAGTGAATATGGAAAATGTCTGGAAATGCAAATAGCAAAATGGCTTTTAATCACTCACGGTGGTACTAAAAATGTATTTTTAATGGGAAATTAGAACCAGGATGTTACAGTAGAAGGACTCATGATCTAGTCTGCCACTGCAGTTCTGACATTCCTCTCTTTAAAAACGTGACAAAAAAATTTCTACCTGAGCAGGACAGCATCCTCTGTCTTCACTTTTGCTTGCGAAGCATTTCGTGAATCGTGGGCTAGATACATTTACAGTGGGGAAGGAGGAGAGTGACGTGTTTGTGGTCTGATGTTCTCCAGGTATTCAGCTCCGCAAAGTTGAAGAGCAGCGGGAACAAGAAGCTAAACACGAGCGCATTGAGAATGATGTTGCCACTATCCTGTCCCGTCGCATTGCTGTGGAATACAGTGATTCAGAAGATGATTCAGAATTTGATGAAGTAGATTGGCTAGAGTAAAATTACTACATTGCTGTACACTGCAAAATCGAATGCTAATGTCCATTGTGGTGCTTGTTCTTTGAAAGTTTGATGGTCATTTCTAGTGTTTTTTGTATTCTTTTCTTAACATAATTAATCCATGTTTTTCTACTTTTCAGTTTACAAAGAGCTCCTAGTGCATCTTCAAAACTAAATGTTTTACAGTGGCTTTTCTTACACATCTCTTTTGAAAGAACATACTTTGTTCCAATAGACCACTAAGTATTAAGCATGGGCAGCTGTTGGTAGAGTAGCAGTTTCAATTTTTTGGCATATCTTAACTGTGCACTTTGTGAATTTTAAGTTGATGAAGGCAACTGAGATTGACATTCCAAGGGCAGCTGTATGTACTAATGAGCCTTATTCTACTTCTGATAGTGTTTTAAAACATTAAACCTAGCTGTCAAAATATCACTGCCTCGATTACACCTGTACACTAAAAGTACATATAGTTAGCAGCACTGAACACACTGAAAAGCAAATGGATCTTCGGGGGGGTTATTATTGTTTTATTGTTGTTTTTAAATAATTATGGCCTTATTTGAATGTTTAGAGATTCCCCTTCCCTTCTTCCCTCCCAGGTACATATTGTGTGGTACTATTTTTGCCTGCATAATAGAAGTTTAAAGTTTTTTTTTTCCTTGTGAAATCTTTTGACTTAAACATGCTGTGTAACTTATGTAACTGTTAAAATAACAGTTTGATTTAATAAATGGTTCATTTTAAATGTTCCTGGGTGTTGCTTTTTCAATGAAGCCTGCTTTTCACTGGTATATCTGAGAGATCCTTGGATTTCAAGTATTTAATCTGTGGTAAATATTCTGTACCTGATCTAATGAGAAACTATCATTAAATGATATCTATATGCATATCTACTGAGAAAAAAAAAACCAGCTGAAATCTTATCGTGACCTTAGTTTAAAAAAAAATACACAGAATTTGGAGCTTGTAGCTAATTGGCTTTAGGGTTGTTTTGGTTTTTTTTAAAAAAAAACCACTTTACCATCAGTGTGTCTTGAGGAGAAGCCGCAGTTAAAATCATGGTTGATGAGAGATGACTTTTTAAGTGCTGTCTAGCAGCATAGTGCATGTTTTACACAGTTTTTGTGGTTTTCTTCCCTGGAATAACTCCTTCAAGTCAAAAGCCTGTTGAGAAGGGAAGCATGAGAGAGAGTGCAAGAGCTCTCTTACCCTGTGATCTCATTCCTGGAAGAAAGGATTGTATAGTAGAGGGAAATAAGTCTTGAAAGTCAGAATGAGATTTCTGAAGGGGGTACATTAAATGTTGTGTGTGTTATGGACCAGTTTGCAGGGACGTGGTTGTTAGCCTTGTCTTGCAGCTGGGCAAAACTCCCAAGGTATAGGCTGGGGTAGGAATAGTGTACAGCAACCCTTCCAACTCCACTGTGACCATCTCAGCCTCCACTGTAATTTTGCACATGGCCTACTGTACTCAAGACTTTTTCAACTTCAACAGTAATGCCTCTGTTGGTTTTGCAGAAGAAAAATTATTGTCACAATTTGTGAATCTCCATCCTTGTAACTACGGCTGCAGATCTCTGCACTGCTCTCTTTGATCGTTTCTTCACAGTATATCACCATCTGGTTTGTTCTGCCGTTCTCAGCCAGCTTCCAAAGTGCATGTCCTTCTTAATCCCTCATTGTAATGGTAAAGAAAGGATGTCAGAGGCACTGCTGCATGAATATTTGATACTGTTTCCTTGGATCTCAGTAATCCTAACTCAGCAAACCTAAGTAACTCACCCAGTAACTAAATGTAAGAGATCCTATTTATTCAGCTGTAAAGATTTGAGATCTTTAAGCAAAGTGCATTGTATGCAGCTGCAGCTCCCCTTTGACCAGGGACCCAGATCTGCACTCCAGACAGCTGAAAGAAGAGCTTGTCCCTAAATTCTGCATGTAGGTAGTTCTGCCATTCACGAAATTGCATTTCAACTGATGTTTATACCTGTTCCTTGCTCAAGTCTCTATAAAATCCTGATTTTTCTAGTGGATATTATGGAGAGCAGCCTACATTGTCACTTAAATGGAGCAGCAGCATTTCTGTGCCCAGGCTGTAACTGTTCAAATTAGAGCATCTCACTATCGTGCCCGCATTTGTAGATGTGCTCTGAGTGTGTCCAGGAGCTGTGACCTGGGTACAACTTAGCTAAAGTGAAGAAATCAAAGCAAAAAAAGGCCTGCAGGTATCACATAGCAGACTTGAAGTTATAAAAAATGATTGTTATTGACCTGCTTTGCTGTCCTGCTGATTAAGAGTATCCCTTCCAAGCTGGTACCCAGGGCAGACAAAGCACTCATTTAATATGACACAGTCACACAAAGTAATGAACCTTGTCTGAGAAAAGTCAAGAGTTAAATTCAGTTAACATTTCAAAGGCAGGATTCTTGGCCTTCTGCCACTGCTACAGCTTTCTGCCATAGCAACTCGTCTCCAGATAGCAATAGCATGATTCACTAGTTGCAAGAGGTGATTGTTGAATTTGAATATTTGTGTTTGTAGATCGACTCCAAGCCATGCATTTGCAATCTCAGTGATTTGTGTCCCTCTTACCGTGGTCTCCATCCGCCTTTCTCGTTTGGTGGAATGCTGTGCAGAGGGCTGCTGGGCTCTTCATGCCTGTGATTAGATGTGTAATAGATTATTGATTGCTTTGTCTTGTAAGGTACTAAATCAAGTCTTCTGTATTGAACTGTTTACAGAGTCTGTTGTTTACCTCTGTACATTTGCAGCAGCTGGTTAAAACCAAGGCTCGAAGTCTGGCACAAACTAATGTGTCAGTAATCTTTCATATAAATGAAGGGAAACCTTTGTTCGTCTTCACCCTTTTCTCAAACTGTAATCTGGGACAGTTAAAAATTAGCTACCTCTCCTACTGAGAATTGGGGGAGGGGGGGGAACAGAACAATATAAAAAGCATAGAAAGAAGAAACAAAAGCTACTTGGCAGAAGACTAGGGAGGTGCAGAATTTGTCACTCAGGGGTTTTATCAAAAGATAAAACAGTAACGATGCAGCCATCATGGACAAACCAAAAACAAATCAGTAAATGGAAGAGAACAAGGACTGAACGAACAAGAACTAAAAAGAGACATAAATCTGGGGGGATTTTTAGTGGTGTGATATGAACAGTAACCATTAAATACCAGATATTATTGAGGGAGTATGTTATCTTTCAGTAAATTGGGATTTAAAAAGCAGGAGGCATATTAAAAGACCTTTAGTTGATAAAATTATTCTTTTCTGCATGTTGCACAGGGGTGCACTCCTCAGCATCTAGGTGGACACTGACACACCATTGCCCAACTAATGTTCCTCAAAATGTGCCAAGGGACCCGAGTGTGCCAACAGGTACCCACAGTCCCCGAGGCATTGCAACAGACTCTTCAGGATGATGGGGCCGTCTCGGCTTGGATGCAGCTGCCACCCCGGCAGTGCACCCGCACGTGATTTACCTGGAGGCTGTGAGCCTTTGTCTGCCTGGAGGATGCAGATGGAACAGCCTCTGCCGTGGGCTGCCACATCTCAGTCTCCCCAGCCCGTGCATCCCCACGGGGAGGGGGCTCAGGGCATGGTGCAGAAGCCCCTGCTTGACAGGCAGTGCAGGGTTATGGCAGCAGCCAGAGCCCCGAAACTCAGCATTTCCACAAACCGCAGCAGTTCCAAGAGGAGACTCGAAGGCAGAGCCTCAGCACAGGCTCTGCCACCCAGGGCTGCATCAGCAAAGGATCTGACAGAAATTCGACTCGAGCTCCATCAAGTGTCCACTCTGTCTCCTCAGCTACAGGCCAGAATGAGTTTTACTCTCCCCGACTCTTTTGCAAGTGGGGACATTAAACACCAGGAGAGGAATCACAACCAGAGACCACGGGCAGCAACAGTGATCTCCCTTTTTGGACCCTCTGCCAATTCTCCTCTCTCCTTTCCCCTCCTGGCTACTTTTCACACTTGAACGATTCTCGGGGGTGGTAGTCTGCCCACTGGAGACTTTTCACGCGCTATTTGTGGCTGCAGCTGGGAGAGACCTCCCTGATTCCCAAACTGCTTCTTGAGTACATCACCAGCCCTCGGTAGACATGAGTTCCCTCCGTCTGTCCTTTGAGCTGCTTGGGACAGCTCTCCCTTGCCTTGTTCAACCCTAATGAGCTGGGTCGGGTTTAAGTGCTTAAAAAGCAGGTTCCTGGAAACTCGGGGACGTTCTTTTTGCCAGCATGTGTGCAGAGAGTGCTCCCACGAGCGAGTGACTTGGCTGTCAGCTCTGAGGGTTTAATGAATGCCTGGCAGCACACCACCAGGCAGCTGCAGAGGAGCAGGCAGGGGATGGGGACCTCATCCCCATCCCTGCTGCTGCTAGAAGAGGACACATGGACAAACCTCAGGAAATGGGCACTGGGGTACAGGGCAGATGCGGTGAGGCTGGAGCTGTTCGCCCCATTCTGTTGCCATGGGACTGATAGATCTGATACTGCACAGCCTGTGCTTTTTCTTTGATCTCTGCCCTCTGCAAGCAGACATCTTTCCCCCCTGCTAATTCCTGTTCCTGGAGAATGGGTTCTGCCACATTAGTCATCGCTCATGCTCCTCAACTGCCAGCAACCCTTGACAGCAGCATCAGTAACAGCCTCTAAAGAAAATTGCATCCATCCCATTTCTTCTAAATTCTTATTTTTGCCACATTTGCAGGCTTGAGCAATTGCTCCAGCTACGTTCCTTTTGGCAACTGGAACTGTCTGGATACAAATCAGAGAAGTCATCAAGCATCTCTCACCAAACTGGGCAGATTATTCCCCTTTTTATGTTTCTTTATCCGATGGTTCGATAACTTCACTTTCAGATGCAAGAGAGCTGAGGGCCCCCTACAGACAGGTCATTTTCTTTTTCCACCTCCCCCAGTTTAATGCCTTTAATGTCGGAGTGTTATTTATTGCAAAACTTGTGACATTTTCTCACAGCTTCATGGCAGTATCAGTCCAAGAAAAGCTTAAAAATATACGTCCCTTTCATGAGATCTTACACCGTGTTTTAGCCACTTCTACTCCTCTGCAAGGCACTTCCTTCACCACAATTTTAAAACCTCAGAGCAGGTCTCCTTCCCAACCCACCCCAGTGCCTGCTGTGGAGCAGCATCCACACTCAGTGACATATTATCACAGCTTGATTTTGCACTTCAGTACCAGCCAGAAATATCTCCAGAAACTGCCCAAGACTTCTAACCTTGTGAGAAAGCAGTTCACAACCCAGGTCTTGGCATGCTGGTGTAGTTTAGAAATTCCCCTTCATGCCAAGCAAATGCTGGAGGCTGGATTTTTCCCAGTTGCATTTTGGCAAAGCCAAACCAGCTTGTAAGCATCACCAGCAGGACACAGAACCAACACAACCCCGTGCAGGAATGTAGGAGGCCATCAAGTGGCCTGGGCTGGGGGCTGCTCCCCCACACTGCACCCCAGAGAGGGCTGCATCTTCTGGATTTTAAAAGTACAAAGAAGTTAGCAATGCTCCCAAACAGGACAGGTGTTCCCCACAGGCCAGCATTGTTTGCAGGTCAGTAGGAATCCTGGCAGAAATTCAGCTGTGGTTAGTGAGAGGAAAACATTAGGATAACTCCTTTGCTTCTGTAGACTTTGCACGATGGCTGTGGACCAGCACCTGCCAGGAGAAGTTTCAGTGCCAATGATTACCTTTGGATGAATCAGAGGTAGAAAGCAGCAACTCAGTCCCTGCTCCCACAGCAGAGAGAGCCCAGCTCTAGGAGCAGCCAAGTATATCAGGGCTTCCCAGACAGCTCCTGCAACTCACTCTCTGTAGATCTCTCTAATGGAGACCTCTAAGGTCACGTGGAAAAGTTACCATCCTAAATCCCAGAAATTTTAAGGCCAGGCTTTGATGCCTCCTTGGATTTTGAAACTTTCCACTGACTTGCCACATCTCTGCAGCTTGCAAAATCCCAGGATGTGAGGTTCTCCTGAAGAACCTGCAGTTGGGGGTGTAGCCAGCCCTACCCCCACAATGTCCCCACAATGATGATTTCACATCCCTTGAAAGCAGGAGGCATTTTTGGAAACATGTGGGCTGAAGCTCTGCCCCAGCAGTGGCCCCTATGGCCTCTGCCACAAGGCCTGAGAAGATCCCACAAGGGCAAGGCAAAGGGGCTCTCATGGCTGCAGCCCCATGTGACCATCACCCTGCATTCAGACTACCCAAGTTCCTGCTGGAGCACCCTGCTGTCAGCCACAGCAGCTCCCAGTGTTGGCTAGTCAGTGACACCTGTAAAAAGTGTTTAGCAGAGGTCTGCTGGCAAAATGTCATCCCCTCCCAACACACATGGGAGCAATTACTTTTTCAGGTTTTTAGTCTGTTTTTTATGAGTAGTCCTCATATTCTCCATAAATTTCATTAGCTGGATTTATGTGGTCACTAAACTGCATGATAAAGTATTATAGGCACAGCAGGAAATTATTTGCTATTCTGGTGAAAACGAGTATTTCCTAGTTTTGTCAGTGAAGGGAATTAAATTATCAGGGAAATAATAACCAGCTGAACTGAAGGAGGGTTTGATTCATGGTAATTACTGATTATATGCAGATTACTTTATGGCTTTAATTCTTTGGTCTCCCACTGTTTGCTTGCTAAACCTCTAAAAAAAAAAAAAAGGGAGTGGGTAGATGAGAGTCTTGTTTGTAAGGCAAATTACAGAACCTAATTTGTTGATTACATGAAAGGAAGCAGAGCTCTGCACAGACCAGGACAGCGGTGGGAAGGAGCCAGCAGAGAGCTGTGCTTGCATCCATCCTTGGCTGCAGCCACTACTGTGCTGCTCTTCAGCACCCAGTTCACGTTCCCAAGATTGCCACTCTAACCTGTGCTTGTAGCTGCTTTTACTGGGGCCACAGCAGGGCTGAAGGTGGTCTGTGCCCTTTGTCTTTCAAGCTGTTCATCAGGTGGAGATAAGAGGATGTATCAATCCACTTGTGCTCAATATGCACCTAAAAACATTTCTTCCAATTCAGTGCAACAACCAGGCCCTTGCAAACCTGCAGTTTTAACTAGAACTATGCTTTAAGGCATCAGAAGCTGGTTAGCAAACTACAGGCTGCTTTTGACAGAAAGCTATCCAAAAATAGAGCAAAGCATCACCACTGCTTCTCAGACACTCCTCCCTTTCCAAAACAGCTTTTCCCTTACTTCCTACAGCAAACCTTCAGCAGACTTGCAATCCCCAGGGATGAAACTAGCCTTTTGATCTCGTACATTATTCTTAACATTGCTGGAGCAAAATTTCAGACCATGTTCTCTCTGCAAGGGAGAGATGAGCGAGACCCTGCTCCTACTGCCTCTGGCTACCTCCCTGACTGGGAAGCGTCTTCACTCCCATTGTGCCTAGGGCAGCATGCTGATTGCATACAGCATTTATTCTTAAAATACATAGCTACACCCTCTTAAGTAAAAAGCAAGTGCTGGGGTTTGCATCAAAAAGTATCACCCTGTGCCAAAACAGGCTCAGAAGCACGGTCGGGTGCTCCATAGAGTCTGGGTGTGTTGTCTGCAGCCGCTTCGGCACACGTGCCAGCTGGGATCTTTCAGCTGCCAGCACTTTATCTAATAGATGAAAGGGAGAAAGATGGAAAGCACTGTAATTGCCAGCCCAAAAGAAAGCCCCCTGTCAGGCATGCCTGCCTGCACCCCTGGGGGTGTCAGTGCAGAGGAGCAGGGGTGAGTAGCACCTGCTGAATCCATCAAGATTGGATAGCACTTGCAGTCCATGTGAGCTCTGTTCTCATCATGACATGGTGCAGGATCAAATCCAGGCTCTGGGATGAAAGGTTGGCACCACCAGCATCGCCTTGGGAGCCTCCAGAAAAGCACCCTGTCCCCTTGATTGGTACCAGCCATGATGGCTCCCCTCGCCCAAATAGGGGGCAATGCTGTTCCTTCATAGAATGATAGAACAAGAGTGGTTAGGGTTGGAAGGAACCTTAAAGTTCATCTAGTTCCAGTGCCCCTGTCACGGGCAGGGACAGCTTCCACTAGACCAGATTGCTCAAGGTCCCATCCAACCTGACCTTGAACGCTGCCAGAGATGGGGCATCTGCAGCTCCTCTGGGCAACCTGTTCCAGTGTCTCATCACCCCCACAGTGGAGAATTTCTTCTTTATATCTAGTCTATACCTACCCTCTTTCACTTTAAAGCCATTAACCTTTGTCCTAAGTCCACATTACCATTGTCCCCGAGTCTACATTATTCCCTTTGCTAGTAAAGAGTCCCTTCTGGATGCAAAATTGTATCCTTGGCTGTTCCTAAGTGTCCCAGCAGATGAAGCATCCTGACTCTGTGCCCCACACGCTGCAATGCAGAACCCCACTGAAGGGACAGTGTCTTCAGAAGTGGTCATCATTCCTGCCATAATGTCCACAGGCGTGTTTTAGCCTTTCTGTTTTGGGCAGGTGGATCCACCAGCAGACTTTTATCTGCCTGTGCAGGATGGCCACCCTTAGGAATTCTGAACCTTCCGTTCTGCCTTTGCAGGTCATATGTCTTTGGAAGAAAGATACATGCCACTTTATGCTGACCAGTAAGAGCTATTCATCACCACATTTCTCCTCGCATTTTTCTTATTTCAGTGCAAGAATAATAGTTAAATGGTAATTATAATGAAAGAGATACAATTTAAAGTGAAATATTTTCCTTTTGGTTGTTTGCTGTGGAAAGGCTGCTTCTTCCTCTGCTGTTTCACTAACACCCACGATCAGATAACATTTGATGAACCACCACAAATTAGGATGCAGCTGACGTCTCGTTTCTGTGCTGTTTGTGCCTGGAGGCGGTGTGTGCGGTTTTGCTCTATCATCGAGCTGGCTGCCCCCGGGGCTAACCACAAACCACTTCAGGCCGTGCCGAAAACAGCCCAAGTGTCGGCGTTTCACGCGCACCCGACAAGCCCCCTGCTTCCTGCCGGGAGGAGCCGGCTCCGGGGCCTCGCCAGGGATGCGCATCGGGAGGTGGCAGCATTTCACCGCTGCGCCGAGCCCGGCCCGGGGGGAGAACAGCCCCTTGCCCGGCCACGGTGCTCTGCTCGAGAGAAAATCAGCAGACTTTAATCCTTTTGCTTTCAAGGCTTAAGTCTGCCATACTTTACATTTGCTGCTTATTCCTTTTGCAGATCTCCCCTTCTACCTTTACTCCACTCCCCCCCCCTTTTTTTTTTCCTTTATTTCTTTGTTTTAAGAGAGGCAAGGAGTTAAAAGAGGCAGCAAAAGGCAGCAAACCACCTGCAGCACCGGGAGCAACACTCGAGGGTCCTGAGCGTTGCTGGTCACCCCAGTCCTAGCGAGGATGGGCATCAAAGGAAAGCACTCCCAGGTTACCCGTGTCACCCATGGGAAGCTTGCTGCACGACCAGGGCCTCTACCTGCTCAGAGGAATGGGGATTGTGGTGGGGGCGCCCCCAGCCTCCTGCTTACTGGGAAAAAGTCCCACAGAAGCCTCCCGAGTGATTGAGAAAACCTTCTCCTCTGGTCACCTCGGGAAGAGAGATGGCACTGCTATGGCTCTGAAAGCAGCTCTGCACCACGTGAGGCACGGAGCCCAGGGGACCCCCCTGAGGAGGGACCTGCAGCGGGCTCAGCACATCAACCTGACTCGCACCGGCCCCTCCGTGCCCCCAGAGGGCAGAGGCAGGGGTCACAGCTCCACCATCCTCATCTCCTCAACCACTGGGAACGCCATAAACCACAGGAAAACAGCAAAAACAGGTATCTGGCCTGGTTGCTGTAGCAAGAGATCTGCAACACCTTCCTTTACAGCAGGCAGCCCGACACAGGAGCAATGCCTGTCTGCTCCTCCCTGATGCAGAGCTATTTCTCCTCTGGGTGATTTGACCAACCAGCCCATGTCTTATCAGCTGCACAAAGTTCTCCTAAACCCCAAAGCATTTCCTTGCCTCGATGTGCCAGGTTCAGCCTCCTGCAGACCACAGATCAATTCAAATCCAAGGGAGTTCGAGAGCTCTCTAATAAAAAAGCACCCAGATGACTTTGGATAAACCCTGAGTTCTCTTTTCCAAAAGAATCCACAGTGCTTCAGAGCCCAGGCGGTCACTTGGAAGTGCGTGTGTCAGTTCTGCCAGTGGGACAGAGCTGGTTCCAGAATATATCCCCTTGTTTGCAGAAAGTTCCTGCAACACCTTCCTTTAGAGCAGGCAGCCCGATGCAGGAGCATCGCTGGGCTGCCACAACTGTCTCCCAAAGCACACCCAGGTCTGGGGAGGAGCAATGTGCACAGAGTGGCCCTTTCTACCCCTGGGAAGGAGAGGAGGAAGGCAGGGACAACACTAAGAGCTCTCTGTCTCATGTTCCCAGCGCAAGTCTCAACTTCCATCCAAGGAAAGCTGCTTGCCTGTGGAGAATGGCTCACAGAGGCGCTTCTCCACAGGGAGCAGGCAGAACAAGCATTTCACAAAAAGAAACCAGTGAACATGTATAAATTCAGAGCCTGCTGCCTCACAAGAGCACCCATGTGTGCCTGGGGTGGTGTTGCTCCCTGGTTTGTGCCTGTCTTGCTCCTTTCAGTGACCCTGGACAAGTGGAGCAGGGCTGAGCTGCGGGACAAGCCAGCATGGCTTCAGCCAAGGGGCCAGACTGCTCAGAAATAAATGTGGTTGGCAAGGCAAACAGCCCCCTGAGTCACTTTAAATTAAGTAACTGATCCCCCTCTCATAAAGGTTTTTGTGCAAACAGTGTGGCTGCACCTTTATTAGTGACCGGATATTGAGGTATCAGTGCCCGTGACTTCGGCAGATCTTGTTTAAGAGCAGATTTTCCTTTTACAGACTGCATTAAATAAGGCTGATGATGCTGGCTAAACTATTAGTTTTCCTTTGGCTGGTTATGTGCAGATTAGACTTTCCCTCTTGCTGATATCCACACCTATTGCTGTGTCACATACCTTTCTAACAGGAAGATTTTTTAATAGTAGAGAAAGAAAATGCTGTAATGTCTCCTCTTCTCCTCAAGGCAAAACTGACATGAAGAACCACCTAAAATACAATATTAACTCTTACTGCAGTCACGTGGCTGTGCTAAATGTCTGTATTCACCTGATGTTCACACAAAAGTAAGTGCTCTGAGAGGATATCAACAAGGGTAACGTTTTATTTGGCAGTGGATCCCACATGTCTCCTATGTGTTTTGCTATGACCATTTTAAAGGTGGTTACCAGCAGCCTTGGGTGTACTCAGCAGAGAGAATACAGAGACAGTGTTACAGGTGTGTGCTGCCAAAAATGAAAGACCAATGAGCAGTGAGCTTGCTCTGTAACACAGATTTTCAAAGTCATATAAAGGTTTTCTGGCAACAAGTGCTAAGGGTAGTGAGTGAGTAGGTTTCTGCACAGGGTGATCAGTACAGTTTTTTGGGTGTTGGATAGCATCTGGCCCCTGATCCTTATTCTGTCCTGTCAGCATCCCTGAGTGAGTCCAGAAAACTGGATTCTTGTCTTTTTCTTTTTTTTTAAATCTAACAAAGTTTGACTAATTCAAACTCAGCAGCATTATTGCCTGAACAGATTACCTCCCCCAGGTTTTATACAAGATTCTTTGTAGAAAGTTACTGTAATTTAGATAAATGTTGGCTGTCATCACCGAGCCTGTTGGGGCCTTCCCCCTGCCATGTAGCCCTGGGAGAGTTTCCCTGTCCCTGCTCAGCCTCATTCCCCACTGGTTGTTTTGTGTTCCCCTGCGCGGGCAAGGACCCTCGGGTCCCGTGATTGAGCAGTTCCTCGGCAGAGCTCCGGCCGTGCAGCTGGAGAAATAAACATCTCTGAAAATATCTACCAAGAATTGGTCCATATTTATTTCTTTCCGTGGGCCTCGTTGTCTGATACATCGTGTTGCAGTACCTGCACTGTAACACAAGCCTATAACTTTGACAAAGGCAGCTATTGATTTTGTCTGATGTGATCTGTCCCATATGAACACATGCAGCTTCTCACGCATCATCTTATCTGCTATATTACTACTTATTGATTCCCTTATTTGCTTTTATTTACCTGCTGTAGAAGGTGGTGCAGTTGTTTGGCAATTATGGGGACTGATTTTCAAGAAGATGCTTTGCTTTGCTTCAACTTTCTCAGCAAAACTTGACCAAAGTTTGTCAGAGGGATGGCATTATTTTCTGCTACTTTCCATAGGTTCCCTGAATGGCCTGAGCAGGACAGAAACCAGGTGATCCCTTAGGATGCCTCCTATCCTGACCTTTCTGTCAAAGCCATAAGGTCTATCCTCTGAGGTTGCATATGCACGTGAGCACCTACCTTCGTTCTGCTGTCAGACACCATTAATTCTGTCAGTTACCATTAATTATAATTAATGTCTGTGTCCTAATGACATGGACTAGGATTTAGCCCCATTTGCTTGTCCACATTGTTATGATTTAGTTTCCAGTCTCTGTAGTGCTACAGAGCACATACAGCAGACATGAGCATCTGCAGGAGATTTTCTTCCACCCCCTGATATTTCAGGTAGCACCAGCCCCTGCTCACTGGGGGCCCTTCACTCTGCCCAGCGAGCAGTTGCTCATACATTAAAATGAGGAGGGCTCAGGTCTGGGGCTGGCAGTCTGGTAATAGGAGCTTGCAGTGATTCAATAACCCTTCCCTCACATTGTTTGTCGGTAACCTGGAATAAAGAACATTTCCATAGAAAACACATTACCTGAGACATTTTTCCTAAACTGTTATTTTTTTGCCATTTCCAAACCCAGCTTTAGTTAAAGAGGAAAGTTTATTTACTCCATAATATTTTTGCATGGTATCTCAATGAAATAGAATGCTTTGACTGGTACCTGCAGGTACAGAAGTCCTCAGACTCCAGTCATTTCTCTTTAAAAACCTGGAGGTCAGCTGGGTGCAGTAATTATAGAAAGCGTACAAAAGCACCTCCAGTGGTGAGGGATGATTTGTAGCACTCTCTCCTGGCAATGGGCTTGCACAAAAGGAAGTCCAACAAAAGAAAAGCTGATTTAAAAAGATGTATATATACATACACACAGGCAACCCTGAGGTTCAATGCTTGATTAAGAAGATGCTGATGCTCTGCAGGAAATATTTTGGGGGGAAAGCCTGCCATATTTATTCATAATCAATTCTGCTTCCATGGGTTCCATTCTGGTGTCTAGACATTGTATGAATTGGAAAGCAATAACAAAGTCTGGACTAAAGAGAAGGCAGAGAACTGTGGCATTTGTAACACCTGACTACCCACTACTCAAACTGCAAATTAAAGAGGTATATGTGACTGTAAGAGTGACAAACCAAAACAGCTCGGGTAGAGACTGCACAAGTTTATTCAACCTGTTACTCTCTCTGGAGACAGGATCATTCTCTCTGTGCTGTTTCAGGTGGATCTTTGCAACTTGCTTTGAGAGATTTCCAGTGATGAAATCTCCATAACCTCCCTACACAGATTGTTCCAGTGCTCCTTTGTTTCTGGCAGTTTTCCAGTGTCAAGCCTGACTCTTCCTTGCTGCCATTAAAGCTCATCATTCATTGTTCTACAAACCATGGATTTTAGATGCACAAGATTTCTTCTCTTTTGTACATCAGCTTTCACATACTGGAGTTCCCCTGAGCCTTCACAAATGGTGAGGAGAAGCTGCTGACCAAGCTCAGCTCATGATACTCTTCTGTGTGTTTGCTACGTGGCTGTTCACACCCCATCTGGATTTCCACTGCTGATTTTCCCACTGAGTTGCTGTGCTTGCCTCTAACAAAATGTCTTTCGTTTTTTTTCCAGAAACTTTTTCAGACTTGATAAGATCATGTTGAATACCAAGTCAATCCTCTGAGGTAACTGCAGCCCCTCCCCAATGTCTGACAGATGCCCACTGAATAAGTATTGTCCCTGCTCCATCACCTAAGCAATTTATGAAAAAACTGAATCACACTTTGGGTGAGACAGACACCTGTGACTCAGTACATCCTCCTGCTCTGACAGCACACCCCCAGTGAGCACTCTCACAGGGGGCTTTACACAGAAATTTCACCCAAATGAAGCTCTCCTCCCTTGCTTTTGAGAGGTTACACAGAAGAAGTGGGGGTTGTGTCAGGCTTTCTTCCTTCACTGTAGCTGTGAAAGATATTTTCACAAAGCAGCTGTCATATTTGCAGAAAGAAAAATAAACACAAACAAGGCACAAAATAAAATAAAAAAGGAATAATAAGGCTCCCAGGCTCTGTAGATTCCTCAGTCATGCCGCTTCTATTAGCTTCAGGTAAGACCTTAGCAATTAAAGCCAGAAAAATAAGAAATAATAATGAATAATACAAACCATAGAGGGTTTTCCTCCCTCTACAAAGACACTATTTCAAAAGTTAGAAACCTTCACCTTTGGGTCATGGCATAAAGGAGCTTGCAGAAAGACAACAACTGTGACAGATGGAGTGTGCAAGCAGCTCTTGGGAAATACAGCTTGATGGCAAACGGAGCAGAGCAATAGCTCTTCTCTCGCCTCTGCTGGGGTGAAGCGGGGCTATGGACCTGGCAAACCACAGCACAGCGAGCACATCACAGCCAATCGATAGCCCCAAGTGCTGGAACAGCCGAGAAATTGTTGCTATGGATTTATATAGGGTTATGCATTTTAAAGGGAGGCCACCTGAGAGTAATCTTAAGAAGCAGGAACAGCCTCTGTGTGGAAGCAAAGAGAGGTGATACCAGGACAGACAAAGTTATAAACATCATATTAAGGCATTTGGGAGTTGAGCAAAGGCAAGATGATGTAAAAGCTGCCTTAGGTTGTTTAAAAGATATTTTTATTGCCTGTGGATGATATGCTCAAGAACATAAATGTGTATTTCTCAGCCTCAGTTTGTGACTAAAAATGCCAGCTGACTCCAGACCCTGACTGGAGCCTCTCTGAGAGGCAGGAAAGCAGACTGGGGAGGAAGGTTTCCGAGCAGCACAGCACCACCCTCTGCCCCAGACTTGCGGTTTGTGTGTCCCAGCTAGGAGAGAAAAGACACCCTCTTCCCTGAGGGAGTCACAGAGGGGCTTGTGGTGGAGCTGACAGCTGCAGATCCCCTGAGCTTGGTTGCCCTCCCCATCTTGCCCATTTTGATCCCTCCCCTCTGCTTCCTGCTTGCAGGGCAGCCAGGCTTGTGCGTCCATATCAAACGGGAGCCACCACTAGAAGCCAGACAAGGCCACTTGCTGCAGGGTGAGAGCGTTTACCTCCACCAAAGGGTCTGGTTGACCTCTCTGATATGTGTAAAAGCAGCTGTGGGGTGTCTTTAGACCAACCTGAGTGTACCTGCATATTGGCTGTGCTCTGTCAGTGGGACTACACTGCTATACCCACATTTACCTGTTCTGCTCCTACCCTGGTGCGTGGAATAAATGAACCACAGGGCATTGCACTGCTTATTTCACCCCAAAGGCTGGTCTTGAAGATGTCCTTCAGGTAGCCCAATAGCATGAGAGGCCCTTCAGAATTATCCTGGCCATAAAACAGCACATAGTGGTGAGGTAGTCTAAGCCTTCAGTGCTCACTCTGAAGCCCTTAGGACTGTAATACACTGGATCTCCTGAAAAATACCACTCCTGTTGTGTCTTTTCACCTCTGGTGGTAGGTGACTTTCAAAAAGCAGGGAATAAACTCCACCAGTCACTTACAGGTGCTTCTAAGGAGCACTGTGAGAGCTTGCAAGCGAGTTGCAGGTCTGATAGATGCAGTCATTTTTGCTTGCCTCTCTGCCAGACCAGCCCACAGACCTTTCTTTTTTTTTATTTTCCCAGATGTAGCAAGAGCAAAAGTGGCACAGAAGTAACACTGTTCCCCTTGGAGCAGTCCTCTCTGAGGGAGGAGCCTTGTAGAAAGAAAAGCAAAATCCACCGAACTCCTCACATGCTAAACCACTCTGACGGAAGCAGCAGTGATGCCATCTGAAAAGAAAGGGTAACGGAGACATGGTTGAGGAAAGGCAGTTCATGCCACTAGCAGGAAACATACCATTGTCACAGGGCCTTGAGGGAACACAGAAGAAAAAGCCACCTTTGGGGAAGAAAGGGACACAAAAGGAGTGTCAGGGTAAGAGACAGATAAATAGGAATAACAGAAGCAGATAGATGTTGCCAAAATGGGAACAGAAGGCAGGCATCCTATCTGTGCTTTGCATGCAGATACCTTTTTCCAGGAGGAAAAAGACTTTTCTGATGTTCTTTGATAGCTCTCAGGCAACTTTCACTGCTACCTCATCTTCCCATATCATAATTTTCTGCCCTGCAGAAGAGGAGAATCACAAAGCACTGGTTTCCACACAGGCATCCAGCTCTCTCTCACCTATTACTACACAGAGCAATATCAGACAACTTGCATGCCTTGCACTGTCCAGCGGTGTGCTGTACTCATGAGAAGTGAGGAGCCCCCTCAGCACTGAGCGCTACCAACACACTCCTTGTTTTGTGGCAGGGATAAAATGGGGAGGGGGTGTCAGGGGGCTCATGCCCTGCTCAGCGCTGGCTGAGGCCTAGGGGAATCACTGGAGAGGTGGGAACAGCCACGTAGCTTGGCAGACAAATGGGATAATCAAATGGTTGGGCAATAAACCTGTTCTGCTGTCTGCATTAAAGAGGAGCTTGACTGACATTGCCAGGTCAAGTATCAGACACATTCAACATGTTTCTGTCTGCTCAGACGAAGTAACAACTGCTCATTTCAGACAAACATGGCAGGATGGGAGGGTATTAATAGGAAGATTTTGTGGGTCTGACCAACGCTGTGAACACTATGGCCAGGCAAAAGGTCCCAGTTTTAATGACAATGAAGGCAGAGACAGAGCCTTTTCCAATTTCTAAAAATGTCTTATGAAAGACAAAAATGTTCTGGTTGACACAATAAGAGCTGCATGCTGCTAACACTGCTGTGGGTTTCAGCAGACGAGACAGCAGCAGGGTATTTACCTCAGCATGACTGGGAGAGTTGTGGGGCTCCGCAGAGCCTTTATTTCCCACAAACACATCTCATGTGGAACTAACGCCGTGACAGCAAATACAGCAAAGTGTTCTAATCTTCCCAATTTCATTCAAAATGAAAATAATGCAATTAGCTGTTCTTGTTCATGAATAGGCAGTATCTGATTACTCTTAGAGCTCACTATTCCAGTGTTACAAGTGAGGCCTCATACAATGGGTTGCTCTGCAAATGCCTGTCTCCCATGTGACGGCCTTTGACTGCCACGGGGCAGCTGAGATTCCCTGGGATGAAGGAGTCCATCATTAGCCATGTCCAAGTAGGGGAGCCACTCAAAGTCTTGGGGTTATGTTTGGTGCACAGATCACACCCCATACCCAAACTCTCCATGCAAAAGGTCTTCTGATTAATTTATTTCAGCAGTATAATTCAATACAATTAATTATTTTCTTTGAGACATTTATAGAACAGCAAGAACAAAAAGAGGGAAGCCTTAACTCATTTATCTCCCATTTTCCTTATTTGCCACTGGACGATGAAGTTTAAAACAAAATACACCCCTGCTTGGGAAAATCAGATAAACTCTAGGAAAATCCAGCTTCCTATTTACTAACAAAAATTTGCCACACCAAAAGTCAGACTGATATTGGAATGCAGCATGGTCCCCATATTTACTGGCACATTTATTTTCCATCAGAAGAGATTTCTTTTGACAGCATCTTAATACTATCTAGATGTACTTCTTTCTATAAAAAGCAGCAACAACTAGAAGTGACAAATTATATCTGCCTGCAGGTATACAATCACATTATCTCTCTGTGATGCAAAGGTGCTGATTAAAAAAAAAATAACTCAGTCATTCAAAGAGTGTCATAGATCTAATTACATTTTATAGGAGAGTAAACCTTTATTTAAACTATCTACCTCTAGGAGAATATTTCCAGAACCACTCTTTCTGCCTTGGTTTTAAATATAATTATTAATATGTATACCATCTTCTTGGTGGTGATAAAATGAGTGCTGATCCACACAAAATATGCCTTAGCTCAAAAAAGACAGAAGGTTCAAGCTAATTTTCAAGCTAATTTTCAAAACCTTTTCCAATTCTTTCCTGAAAAATCTCAGTCTTTCAATTAAGATACAAAGTGAAACAACTGCACAACAAGCAGCTTGCTGGGAGAAAACCTTCCCTGGCAAAACAACATTGTTTTAAACCAACCAGGAGCTAGACAGTGAGTAGCATGGAAAAAGAGAACCAAAACTTTAAAATACTCCCCCAGTCCAGAATTTTTTTCCTTCCCCAGCAGTCAATTTGCCTTCTCCTGATCCCATCCATTTCCTCTGCCTGAAGCATAGCAAGCCGTTTGTCCCTGCTAGAGAAACAATTGTTCCCAACAGCGCTGATAAACCTCCACTGCATAAAAACACCCCCATCTGCCAATGTCCTGGGCTCAGTCCCTTTCCCTGCTGGAGTGACTTAAGTGCATGGAAGTGTTGGACAGCACAGAGACAAAAAACCTGGATAGTTTTCATCCTATGTGGTATTCGCATGCTCTCCTACCAAATGAAGCCATGCAGAAAACACAGATGTACAGACACCTCAATCCCCACCCAGTGTAGTGGGAAAAGGCAGCTTCCAGGCTGCTTGTGTTGCTTGGGCAAAGCACTCTGTGCACGTGCTGCTGTCTGGCTATAAGGGCATGGAGGACACAGGCAGCTGACTGATTTGGTACTCACATGTCCTGTCAGCAAGCAAGATTGCTGAGAGGCCCACCTTGAGGACTATGGTTGCTTAAATCCTTTTCCTAATTCTGATCCTAAGCATCTAATTCTTACTTTAAAGTGCCGACAAATCCTTAAAAATGTGTCATTGTAAGGATCTAACTCCAGTCTTGCACAGGTGGAGAGAGAGCCTGTGCCACAGAGGAAAGTGCAAGGGACAGTGCAAAGATGTTCTACCCCAGCACCTTGTGTCAGGGGCACAGACAGCAGCAGGGGATGGAAAATATGGTGTCTTGTAGGTGATTGCCAAATCTGAGTTTGCAGCTAGAAGTTTGATTGTGTCCAAAAGCAGGACAAAAGCTGGACTACACTTCTCCCTTCACTGGCTGAATGGTAGGTTGGGCAGCTCTAGAGATCTGCCTGCACTTGCAGTTTTCAGCTCAGGAGGTCTAGGATTGAGGATAACTCAAACAATGCTGCAGTGAAGAAATATTTTTGGTCTTTTGTCTTGTGTGTGCCCCCCAACCCATTGCTGGAAGGGAACACCGCAGCCAGCTGATGTATCCGAGGTACCTGCTGGAGAAGCTGTTCCCACACCATGAGTCATACTGTGAACCACTGCACTCTTTCCCTAACCAGATATGAGCACATTCTTCTTTTCTCTTGCTCTTTCTCTCCCGCCACTTGTATTGTGATGCTAGCAAAGTAAATTCATTAGAAAAATGGATGGGAATCTGCTGGAAAATGCCCTTTACTGCAAGACTTTGCTGCAACATGTGGAGCCTTCACAGAGATCTGACCATTGCTTCACCTCCCGCTGCCTTCTGTCACTTCTTTGCAGCAGACAGAGCTGACACGAGCAGACCTGCCTCCGCTGAACCGGCTGCCACCTCTACTGTCAGCACTGAGTCAGCGCTTACCGTTCTCCAGCTGCCCCAGTAGCAGCTGGGTTATTTCCAGGACACTGGAGTTACTGCCCTCAATAAATGGAACTGCCACTGGGGGAATGTAGTCAGAGGAAACAGCTTAAACATCAAGAGGGCAGGGAAAGGTGTAGTGGTTTTCTACCCAGGGGATCTTTGTCAGGCACTCCTGAGCAAAATGCATCAGCCCCGGAGCTGCCTGCTGTGAGCTTTCAAGGGAGGAGCTCACTCGAGGAGGACCAGGTGATGTGGAGACACCTCACAACACAGACTGTCCCCCAAACAAGCAAATCCAGCCGGTGTTAAGGTGAGATCCAGATGTGCTCCTTCTCCAAGCAGAGCTGAATCTCACCTGCTTGGTCACTCCTTCCAAGTCACACGTCTCCATCATAAAGCAGTAAGAAGAGAAAACATTTTGTTTATTTCCCTTTGTCTTTTTTTCTTTTTAATAATGACTGCTACAACAGCTAGCTGAAATGCTGAGGAGCAGCTGCAATATCAGAAATTATTTTCACCTCATTATAAAAATTTATCCTTTTTAGAGTGAGAGAGGCAGAATGGAGATTAGAGTTTCTAGTGCTTTGTCAGATGTTACTTAGTACCTGTGGATCATTACATTGATAAAAATATGTACAGAGTCACTTTTCAGGTTTAAAAGTGTTTTGTCCTTTTGTTTGCTTAGCTAAATAAAGAGGTTTTGTTTGACCTGTGATTTTGAATCCAGCTGGCTTTTTAATATCAGTGACTCATACAAAGCAGCCTGCAGAGTCAGTCTCTTTTCCACTGTTCTACTGCTGATTTAGGCAGAAGCCCCACAGAAAATCAAGCAGTGTGTGGGGCTTTCTGCCCCGACTGGCTCCCAACCAGGTCTTCCTCACCAGAGCTGTGCTCTTGTTCTGTAATTGCTCCTGCTGAAACAAGGGAGCTCATCACAGCGAGAGGTACTCCAAGCAAGCCAAATTACTGCAAGTCCTGTAAGATTTTCAAGGTTGGTAATAAACCATTAGTTTCCAATGAAAATTGGAGCTGAGGACAAGGACTGACTCCCTCAAAATGGTAACTTTTTTGTCATGAGATACTGACATTTTCTTGGCTGAAGTGCAATAGAGCATCACTGGTTTCAGTTGGAACAGGCCGGGAGTCCTTTAGACCAAGCCTGACATCATTTTACCTACATTAGAATAAGGCAAAGATTTTTAAGAGTGGTAAAGCAGGAAATCTCATTTCCATTTCCAGCAAAGGCTACAAAGAATACACCATTACCAAACACTGCACCTTATCCTTGCACCTCACTCAGTGTATGTTTTCTCCCCTCCCAGACTGCACCATTGACATGAGCACATAAAAACCATTGAGCCCATGGGCCTGCAGGGACAAGGAAATAGTAATGGCAATTGCTATTGCAGTTGTGGTCTCTGTGCAGGCAAAGTTGCCCATGGACTTTTGGAAACAGAAGATCAGACACAGTCCCCCTTGAGCAGACACGTGATTGTCCCCTGGGCTGGCTTCCTGTTGGGGCTGCATGAGGGCCACAGCCCTGCCCTGCCCAGTGACTGGAAATGGGGCTCCAGGAATTTTTGTCTCCCCAAATAATTTCATGATCAAGGTAAAAGTGCCATTATCTGATAACAGGAGGAGTCTGTGAGTCCAGGTACTGCAAATATAACACCATTTTCTCAAATAAATGTTCGCTGAGAAAAAACTCAGAAAGGAAAATACATGTGTAATGCTATACACAAGTCCTGGACTTCGTCCATCATCTAAAATGAGATGTTATTTGGGGAGAGTAGAAATTAGGTAGCCTCCTTTATGTTATTCCACTCAGGTATTCCTGCTGATCTGGATTCATTTTGAAAATTAAAGGCTGTATTTTACTGCAGTGGGTAGATGTCAACTCCACTGTCAGGGCTAACCAAAACCTATCAAAATACTCTCTTCTCTTTTACCTTGGGTTTTCCTAGAAATTATGAGTCAGCATATCTTTCTAACTGTGGCATGTAGAAAAAACTCTTGCATTTATTTTGTCCCAGGAAAATGAATGGCTAAGATCACTGTAACCAGAATTTTCTTCCTGGAAGAGAAGAATGCTTGGGGAAACACTTTTAAAGTGTCACATTTTAACAGGAGGGATCCAGATTTATTTTTTAGATAAAGTGAATCATAGGGGGTAACTGAAAATGTGATAATATAACAAAAAAGAAACAAAGTTTCATTTAAAGCAACATGGACAAGAATTGGAAGAGTAACTCACCTAAATCCTTTGCACTTCTCAGTTAACTGGTTTATTACTGAAGTAGGATTCTATTCAGCTAAGTTCTTTATCTAATTTTTATACAGGTTGTCAGTGTGCAATGAATTCATGGCGAGAATCCTCTGATGCCAGACAGGGTTAAAGAAGGGAGGTTGCATTAGAGGTGATCAGTGGCAGATTCTGCCCCCCTGAGGACTAAGAGTAAGGATAAGAAGTTTCTCCTAGGGGTTCAGAGCCCGTATAGGGCTTCCAGAAGTCTGCTCAGGTCCTACTCAACATCTCTGGGTGCAGAGTCAAGGCCAGAGTGTGAGGATCTGCACTCAGCAACCCTCTCCCGTGGTTTTATTGCAGTCAACTCAGGAATGACAAGGTTTATGAGACTAAAGCCTAGCAGATGGCATGTCTTCTAGTTTTACCAGCAAGTTTTGCCATGTTTCACCTGTCTGAGGCACTCACTGGTCTTTTCTCTGAGCAGTTACTGTTGCAGGCGTTGCGGCACCTTTGGCAGAGTCTCTGAAGGTCACTAGAACACAGTGAGGATGCTTCAGCCAGTGGTTTAGTCCTTGGCTTTGCAAGGGGAAGGGAGCTTAAGCATGGCCTGTGCCACCCAGCCACAGGGCTAGAGGGAAGGCCCGCTTTTATTTGCTGGATTAGATATAGTATATGAGATGTGGGCTTAAAAAGAGGGCAAAAAAATCTTTTTTACCAGCAACTTGAGAGTTCTTAATTTGAGCAGTATGTTATATATACATAATAAAATCTGGTTTTAATTGTATTTGTAGCACCACTGCAACAGTTCTCTGATGAACTGCATGCCTGAAGGTAGTCATCAATTACAATGTCACATTTGTGATTATTAGAATTGATAAAAATAGTGGAACTAACAAAGTCTGGAATACCGATTTTCTTTTAAATGAAATCTCTTTGTATTATCAATGAAATGATGCTGGGTTCCATAATGCTTGCACATAATACAGTGTTAGTGATTCACAGCCTCTCTGAGGTTTGTTGGATCCTTGTGGACCCAACTGCTTTAGCAGGCAAATGTTTGATCCATTGCCCAGCCATAAACTGGGAAAAGTACTAGTCCAAACTTTTTATATGGCACCATGCATATAAAAGCAATCGGTTTCAGCCCTTAAATACAAATAGAAATGGTAGTGATTAACATAACCAAGATGTAAATGTAGCATTACTACAACAGCAACATGGCTTCTGAAATCTGCTGAATGTGCTATTGTTCTGAATAAATCAGTTGCTGGTGGTTTCGAACCTGAGTGAAGGAGTGTTCCAAACTCTGAACAACATTGACCCCTGATGGACTCTTTGAAGCCACTAAGCCATGGGATTGTCAGAAGACTGTATACTGCCCTGAGACAGGCAGACAGCAAAGATGCACTTAAATTATTTTTCTACAGCATACAGTCCAAAAACAAGGAAGCAGAGAAACAATTCAGATTCCCCTCAGAACTGGGGATGATAAGGAAAGTCTGCATATTGTGGCATTTTACAGGCCTTTAGGAAAGAATACTGTGCCTCTTTTTTTCCTTTTTGCTTTTTTCCCTTTTGCCATTAGACTAAAACAGGAAAAAAGAGCCCAGCTTAGAGAATGACTTTCCCCCCCAGATAATTTTTAAATGGGTCATTACTGTAAAGGGCTCATTTATAACTTGAAAATTAAAGCTACTGGGAACCTGTTGAATAACTGTAATAAGCAGCCTATTTGACCAGGCTATTTGTTTCTTTGGTTTCTAGAGGTAAAAAAAAAAAAAAAAAAAAAAAAAAAAAAAAAAAAGGAGCTTGTGCTCTTCGTTACTCTTTGCCAGACTAAAGAAGAGAACAAACAAACAAGCAGGAAGGTACCTTTCTTGGTCCAGTATTTCATCTCCATAGTAAATGATGATCTCTTTAGGCAGAATTACATGGGGAGCCTTCAAAAGTAAACAAGGGACTTTGCTCAACTGGCAAATTTACCAACACTCTTCTTTCTAAAAGCATCTAAACGCACAAACTTATATCATATTTTATATGTTTTTATTTGTATACAAAATGTTATAATTTATCAGTGTTGTGCAGCAAAGTACAGACAGACACATAGACCACATACATACACCCCAACCCCCTTCCCTCCCCCAACACACACACTTACAAATACAACAAGAACACAACTTCCTTTCTCTCTGCCCTTCAGGAAGGCAACACTGTTTTGGCAGGTCAGCAGCTAGAAATAAGGTGCTATAGTTAAGCGGTACCGGAATGTCTTCACTTCACAAATGTGATGTGCAAATTTATATACAAACACATTGTTATTTTTTTTTCAGGGAACCCGAAACTCCACACCCTGAACCACTCTCCGAGATACAAATATGTATAAAGTGCTAATACTTAAGCATGTTTCCAATGACTTCACAAAGTAGTTTGAAGTTTAGAACAGGCACTGTAATAGTTCACTGGGTAGATTGTCACTCGGTGCAGTTTGACAGAGAAGTCACTCAGACATCGCTGGGGGACCGGGAGCGAAAGGACACTTTAGCCTGAAAGCAGCCACAGAAGAGCACCCACATGGACCTCTGGATTTCCTGGTTTCTGTAGGCATAAATGATGGGGTTGATCATGGAGTTGTAGGTAGCAGGTAAGAGCGTGGCATACGTGTACACAGAAGGGTAGTCAGGATCCCCCACCACACAGTAGATGGCAAAAGGCAGCCAGCTGGCTCCGAAAGTCCCAAGGATGATAGCCAGGGTAGAGACTCCTTTTTTGGTGGTGACATAGTGTGAAGCAGTCAGAAAGTGCTGCTGGAGAGCTATCTGGTGGGCATGCCTGCAGACGATCTTGCAGATCTCGATATAGAGATGGAGCATGATGAGGAAAATGAGAAAGAAAGAGGCAGACAGCAGCGTCACGTTACTCTTGGTCAAGGGTCTGACGACGCTGCAGGCGGTGCGGTCGTGAAGGCAGTTCCAGCCCAGGACGGGCAGCAGCCCCAGGCACAGGGAGACCCCCCAGGCACCCGCCAGCATGGTGTGAATGCAGAGCACCGTCCTCTCCGAGTAGTAGGTGAGGGCATTGTAGAGGGAGAGGTAGCGATCGACCGTGATGGCCAGCAAGCTACTCACGGAGGCGGCGAAGGAGGCGACGAGGAAGCCCACCGTCAGCAGGCTGACCGTCTCCGAGCGGATCACGTACTGGAAAACGAAGTTGAGGATGAGGCCGAGGCCGGCCAGAAGGTCAGCCGTGGCCAGGCTGCCCACCAGCACGAACATGGGGGTGCGCAGGGCAGGCGAGTAGCAGATGATGGCAACCACCAGGGCGTTCTCGCAGGCGATGGCGGTGCCGGACACGCAGAGCATCACATCCCAGGGGTTGAGGGCGGCGGGCGCGGGGGGCCGCGACGAGAGCTCCAGCGAGGCGTTGCCGCCGCCGGCCGGCAGCCGCGGGGCCGCCGCTCCGCTCTCGTTCAGGGCTGCCTCCATCGCCGCCCGGGCGTCCGGGGCTGTGCGGGGACCGCGGCGGTGCGGCGGTGGGCAGATGGGGCGGCGATGGGGAGGCGATGGGGCGGCGATGGAGCAGCAATGGGGCGGCGGTCGGGCGGCGGTGGGGCGGCGGGGCGCGCATGCCGGGCGGCAGCACCGCGCCCGCCCTGTCTGTGGTGCTGAACCCGCAGAAGTTTCCCGCCGGCCCGGCCGCCCCCGCGCCCCGCCCCGCGCACACGTCAGGGGCGGGCCGGGCAGGGGCGGGGGCGCGGGGTGGGCTCCGCGGTGCCGCGGCAGCAGGGTCAGCACCGGCCCGCTCTCCCCGCCCGACTCCGGGCCCGGGAGGGTTTGGTCGGGGGCACCGGGCAGCGAAGTGGGCGCACACACACAAGGAGCCACTTCTCCCACGGCTGCTTTCCCCCAGCTCCGCAGCCGGTTCTCCCGCGGTGGGTGCCGTCCGTGCTGCGCTTGCTGTAAGCGCTCAGAGCCCAGAGGGAGCTCCGTGCTCCGCCGGATGGAAATGTGTCCGAATAGCGCTCGAAACAGCTGTGAAAAAGCCTGTTCCACAGTTACCCTGTCTGAACAATATATACTCTGGGGTTAGCAGTCTGTTCACCGCCAAAAGCATCCGCACTGTTTTCTGAGGTCTCCAAACTAGTAAGGTCAAATCGTAGAAGACTCAGTCTCACGGGCATAAAAGATATCAACTCTCTCCTTGTCTCACCTTTTGTGTCTCACAGTGAAGCAGCAGCCAGCACGTTTCCGCTCTAAAGCATGAATAGATGAAACAGAATCACAGAATCAGGAAGGCTGGAAGGGATCTCTGGAGATCATGCAGTCCAACCCCCCTGCCAAGGCAGGGTCAGTCTAGAGGCCGTGACACAGGAACACGTCCAGGTGTGTTAGAATGTCTTCAGAGAGGGAGACTCCACAACCTCCATGGGCAGCCTATTCCAGTGGTCTGCCACCCTCCATGTAAATAAGTTCTTCCTCAGGTTGAGGTAGAATTTCTTGCATTTTAGTTTACAGCCACTGCTCCTCATCCTGCCACTGGGCACTACCAAAAAGAGCCTAGCACAATACTCTTGACACCTGCCTTTAAGATATTTATATGTACTGATACAGTCAAAGGATAACATTCTCATGCCCATTGCTGGCAAAACCAGTATCAAACAAACGTGGGCAGTGGGTAGGTTCCCTCTGCAGCAACACAGTTTTCCTAGGGGACAAGCCAAAATGTGCCCCCACTCCAGTGTGGGAGACAGTGTTTGTTTTGTGACTGATGATCAAAAGAATGTGGAAATAAAATAACCTCTTAGCTATGGGAACATCATGCAAACCATCAAGACACAATTTTGAAAAATACATTAGAAGAAAATGTGTTTACTGTCTTGAGCAGTCCAAATGAAGAAAGCATGCAGGCTGTGCAACAGTAAAAGGTGGGCACATTCAAAGAGAATTAGTGTCAGCACTCATTACATCCACCCCCATCAATGTCCTCCTGCAGGCTAAACACTATCATCAAGACAAGCTGTGGACACTCTGTACCTCTGTAAACAACTGAAGACATCGCTGCCCAGGAATTCTGAAACACAGATCTCAAAATAGTTTAATTTGGAAGGGACCAGTGGAGGTCAGGTCTGGCGCATCTCTCCTGTCTCATCACCTGCTCAGGGCAGGGACAGCACTAACTGTGCAAAAGTTTTCCTCAGGGTTTCATTCAATCAAGTCCGAATATCCCCAGGAAGAAGATTGTACAGCCTCTCTGGGCAACCTGCGGCTCTGCTTCACCCTCAACTGTAAAGATTTTTCCTTTTTATTTAGTAATCACCTTCACTGCAACCTGTGTCCACAGCCCCTGTGTGGTGTCCTGCTGTCTATATAATTTTCCCTTGCTTATCCAGGTGTTACAGCACCATTAGTAACTGCAGCAAAATCAGTTTCAAGCAGTTTAGAAGTCTCCACAACTCAAGCACTTGGTCAAGTACCCCTACCGTAGTTCAGAACACAGCAGTTACCCTGTTCTCTTTGCCAACTGGAGAACAGGTATGGCCAATGTAAACTTGGATTAAGATTAATACTGAAATCACAAGAATCCCAGTGCAGAAAGAGCTGCTACAGAGCAAGGCAACAGAAAGCAAGGTAAAATCTGAGGTAAAGTTAAATTTTGGATTTGCCCAGAGGAAATCCTCCAATCTACCCCTCAAACAGAGGTGATTAGTTTCAACATTAATTAAAATTACTGTGGCAGAATAAATTATTCCAAACATCCTTCAAAATTGATTAAAAATGCTGCCATTCAAACTTAGCTAGTCAGGTTTGCAAACATGAACCAGCTGGGGTCCACTGAAGCTGTAAGATTTGCAGTATTTTTATGGCATCTATGAAGCAGAGAGAGAAATGTAATTTATCTGGTTTTCAGTAGTGAGATGTGGTGTGAAAAGTCTTGGTTGTGGGTGATTTGTCACATCTTTGACCAACCTGTTACTGCTGGGAAACAAGTGTGCAGCAAGTCTTGGCTACAATAGTATGTATATCATAGGGCAGTGTCTGCTTTTTATATAATGGATTTTAAACACTTTTCCTTAACTGAAAACATTAAGAGCCCATGCTGCCAAGACAGAAGTCATTTAATGTGTGCTGAAACCTTGTGAGAGTGTTAGGATCTAAGAGTGAGATGTAGGAAGAGTTTTTTAGCCTGAGAGCAGGCTAGTCTCACACCCCTTGCCTGTGGTCACATATTTGACTCTGAGAAAGAATTGCTCAACCACCGTAGTGTGTCTCAGAAAGGGAGATGCACGTGTCCATCTTGTCTTTGCTCCTTCCATTGGGTTTTCTTCAGAGTTCTTCTGGCTCTTTACTTCCCTCATTTCCCTAGACTTTTACCCTTTCAAGAGGAGGATGTCCTTACAGTCCTTGTCAGGTTCTTACAGAGCCCAGAAAGCGGTGCTGTGCATCTTCCTCATCTCCCTCACATTGCCAGCTATTGATTGGCAGGGTTACGGACCAGCTCCACGCTTATTAAAATGGTTGCACCTCCTTGGGAACTGTTTATATTTCCAGAGCTGTCATTAAAGGCCTTTTATCTTCTTAGTACAGCTTCTTGCATCAGTCATTCCAACAAAAGGTGAGCCATCTGGATTGCTCTTAATTTTAACTGGTTGTGGGGACAAAGAGGATTCAAAGGGTAGATATAAAGCTGGTGCCTAAGAGCCACCACATTTCCCACAGCACCATAAGGAGCAGCAGAGAGAGAAGTCTGGTCAGACCTCTTGCACTGTCATCAAGATGTTTTCATCTTGCCCTCCTAGCTGAGGCTGGATCCTCAGATCTCACTGGAGAATATAAATATAAAAAGCTATGTTCCAGCAGTGCGTACCTAAGCATAGCATGTGATATAACTCAGTAATTATCTTAGTGAGTTTCTGAAAATTAAGCAGCAACAAAATTAAAAAGTTGCTGAAACAAATGATTTAAAAACCTCACTGCTTGACTTCTCCATCTGTTCTGAGAGCTGAGCCGTATTGTTGTGTAATTTTAATATGTGCTTTCTTAATTTCAGTTAACTATGGATTATTTTGCTAGCTGGTATTCTTTAATGATTAATAAGCAGGCTGAGTAAATGTTAAGTATTTTTAAATGTGCTTTACATAGCAAGAGTTGGAACCAACAAAAATTTCACTTCAAAATTTATCTTTCCAATAACATGCTGAAAATATTGAAGAGTCATTTATCTTCTGGCAACACAAAGAAGCCTTAAAATAAAGACAGGAGGAGGGGAAGAGAGGGGGGGATAACACAGATGGTGAGCTAACCAGCGCTGGCATTTCAGAGATGTCTATGCAGCTGGTGTGAAAAGATGTTTTAAGCCCTTAGCAATCCATTTAGGCACTTCTTCAAGTTCGTAATTTTCCTGACTTGGTGAACTCAGCTGAGTTGCCTGGTGACACCAATTACTAGGTCTTTACTAATGATACCCTCTGCTTGATCCTTCAGATTTGGACAGGAGTCCACATGCAAACATGCCATCTTGCAAAACCTGCTGGTGACAGAAACCTCAGAGGGGTTCAGACACCATTTAGAGTTTCAATCTCATCCTCCACAGTCCTGTTTCTCCACCACAAATCATGTTTCCCTCATGTCCTTGACTGTGCTTCTTGATGGACTACTCACAGTGCCACCACTCCTTTTTGATAAGTTTCCAGCTGCTTGGCTGCTCTGCCCCTCATAAAACTCCATTCCAGAAAACATGTCTGTAAAATCTGTTTCACTTGCACAGTAAGGCTACATGGGGCTGCATAAACACAAGAAAACAACTATCACACTTTTTCTAGCACATACTTGGGCTGAAAATCCTGGTTTACTCTGTTGCATTCATAAAGGTGCATTTCTCCAATGGATTTTATGGCTGCTTTGGGAAATGGTACTGTGTCTTATGTGGTCTCTGAATCACTAGCAAAAAGTACAGAGACAAACTTCACATAAGCAGGTGAAAATCTGCTTTCAGTAGTGTAACAAACTATTGTTTGATGTACCAGTCATCAGGAATGGATTCAGGCTGAACCTTAGGTTGAATTTCTGGTTTTGGGATAGAGTTTCCACCCAACCTCCCCATGTCCTACCCCACTCACAGTTTCAGCAGCTGCTGGTTCTGCCCTTGGCTGACAGTGGCAAGGTTCCAGGCTTTGATCCCTCCTCCTCCTACCACTCCCACTTCAGACAGGATGAGTTTTGGGTGCAGCTTTGGCCTCTTAAGCTTAGTCAGACAGAGATGCCTTTTCTGAGTGTTCACCACCCAGAGAGGTTTATTTTTTTTTAGTGCTTGAGCTTTCATATCATCGTTTAGAAAGGGCTCAGATACTATGAGAGCTATCAACACATGTGTTTAGCAATCTCCACATCTGTCAGCCCCCTGCCACCAGCCAGCCAGGCTAAGCCAGAGGAGCTGGCTTACCTTCCAAAGGAGTAACTTACACCATCAACTCCTGGATGTGGAAAGAGCTGCACATGGGTTTGTATGGTCATTGCTTACCCTTATTGGAAAAGTTAGCCTCTGATCCACTCTGTTTATTTCTAGAGATTAGTGATAAATATAGTGAAGCTAAATACACATATTTTGCAACCTTTCCTTCCTTGCCCTGCTTGTTCTGTTGATGGAAAGAAAGCAGCAGCAACAAAGGTCATTCATCACTAGATGTGTCGTCAAGTGCAGTGGAACAAGGTCTTTTATTGTTCTTATTCTTTTAAACTTTTTCAAAACCTTTTTGATCAAGTTTTTAAAAGGCTTCAAACTAGCCTTTAAATTGTTCCAGAGCTTTTCTGCACATCTAAGAGAGCGAGTCCAGAGTTCACCTAACAAATGTAATTTTGCAGCTTTGTAAAAAGAAACTGCAAATTTATTTCACTAAAATAAGTAAAAACACTGGCACTGGTTTCTGTTGTTTCATGTGATCCTATAAGCTGATGAACAGTAGCTACACAGTAGGGTGTAGATAGATTTTTTTCATTTAAGATAATAGTGAATTTGAGAGCAATTTTTCCAGATACTAGAATGCAAGCTAAAAATAAATTTCATTGTGGAAAAGCACTATGCCCATCTTCCTCTCTGAAACTGCTTTCTTAGAAATTGCAAGGAGACAGCCCCATCATCACCCATGAGTAATTTCCCTGCCTGCAGCACAGAACTGGCTCTGTGGGCCAGTCCCTATAAAGGGCTTGGGGAAAAACAGTAAGGTATGTGCTTCCCCAAAATGGGAAAAAATCCATTTCTAAGCCAGGAATCCCAATGCTGAGATTCCATTGAGCAGGTAGAGCTCAGGATAGGATCCAAATGGAAAATGGAAGAAGCTCAGCCTTGATCTTCGTGGAGCTGGCCAGAGGGATGTGCTGAGATAGCAGATCTGCACCAAGATCTGCCCAACAAGGATCTACCCTAGAACCCTTTCCCAAAAGTTGGTACTCATGTCTTTGTTTTTAGAGACCTGAGCAGAACTTACTCACTCATTTTTTAAAATCTAGGAGGGAACGTTTTCCCAGACACAGCCCTTTAGGTACTCACATACTGACTGAACAAGTCCCTTTGGAAATGGTGAAGGAGGTCTGATTCTCTGCCCCACATCTCTCACAGGAATGAATTAACTATATCCCCTACCAAAAATTTGGGCCAACAACCATATTAAGGAGCCACTGCATGTAATACAGAAATATCCAGTTTGAGACAGGACCAAATCTCCATCTTTTCTCACCTTGTAAGCCTGTACTCAGGCTTTCTTTCCTGTGATTGCTCTGGTACATCTCCATGCAGCGTCAGTACAAAATGAACTGTACTGAAGCTATCCCCTGTAGCTGGTTTTCCAATTTGCCCTTTAAAAAACCCCTTAAAATTGCCCTTAAAATTTCAGTGATTGAGTTGGTCTGATCTCCATAGGCAATTTCTCCTAGTGCTCAACTAATGTCCCTGATTACAAGGTGGAAGCCAAGAAACACTGGGTGGCCTTGAGTCACTAAATTGTAAGAAATCCCAGACATTTGAGAAGATTGCATCCTAAAAAGACATAGTAGAACAGGTGGGATGCTTTCTGTTAATGGCAGGAAAGTGGACAAAGAGCTACTGCTCTCTTCTTCAGAGAGGAAGGCTGTGCCTTCAGCAGTGGGGCACATTAAGGGGAAAAAGCAAGGTCCCTGCCCACCAGTGGGAATGTTGTCCTGGCGTGCTTGGCTTGGGAGTTTGACATGATAGGCACAAATCCATACATCCCAGCCAAATATATTATATGTCAAATAAGCTATTACAGAGACACTAATAACTCAGGTGTAAACCAATAGCGTCTATGTATATATATACCCTTGTTATTAAAAGTTTAGTACTTAACATATTTTGTATGAGTCTTCCAGATACAAATATAGTTTCATATTTCTTTACATGTCAGCTTGGCAAGCCTTAGAGAAGATATTTCCTCTAAGAGAACAAATTAAAGCAACTCTAAAACAAGCCAGTTACTGCTCAACAGCCTGGGTGCCTGCCAGCAAGAAACAAATTGATGAATATTTAGCTGTGTCAGTAACAGAGAATTGCAAATTCTCAGAAAACTTTTTGTTTGTTTGTTTGCTTGTTTTTTTTCCCCTGGTGATGTCAGCTTTACAATAGTAAAACCAAAGGTAGAGCTGGCAAGGCTGAAGTTATTAGAATTGCAGGGTGCTTACAGGGCAGAGCATAGGGGCTGGGATGATTACATCTCCCAAGGCAGCAGGAAAGGCTGGGAAAAATCCACAGACAAAGCAACACATCCAACCTGCATCTCTCCTCCTCATCCCACAGGTGAACCCATGCTCAGCTTGGCATCACCAAATGCAGGGACCCAGTGGTGTAATCTCCATAGCCCTGGAGTCCTCCAAAAAAATGCTCATGCTGATGTAGATCGCAAATGAGTAATTTTCCAGGCAGAAGGATGATTGTTTCACCTCTGTAATCCCTGCAGAAGGGCCTGCTTCTTGACATGAGCACTAGAAGGACCTTCTATGTCAAGTTTTCACTGTTATTTCCAAAAAGCCTTATGAGGTAGAAATACTGGTTTGAAATACAGTGCTAGCATATGGAGAGCTTTAAACTCAAAATTATGAGTTGGGTCACTAGTTAGAAGTTAACAAAAAAATGAGGGATTTTGAAGAGCTGAAGGTAGCAATGTGCTCTATGTAGGGAGGGAAAGAGCAAAACCCAAGTTAAGCATCAATACTTCACTGTTGATATATGTGCTAATTGGTAGCATCCACTTTTTATCTAATCAAGGAAGTGTGTATATGTGCCATAGAAAATAAAAATTGACTGCTCCCTTCTGTGGCCACAAACACTGTGGCACTGCGTGCAGTGGTTGAGCTCAGCCTTCAGTTCCTCTTCTTGGGAATACTGGAGTAGGGGGTCACTGTCCCGAAGAGAAGGCTTCTCTCATGAACATCCATGTTTTGACAAGGAGAAAATGCAGCAAACATCACTTGCCACCATTAATAAAGGCTCTCAGTGTCTTAAAATAGCAAGAAGACCTTTTTTAATCCATAAAGTGCTATATTCAGCTGGAGATAATTTGATGGTAAAGTACACTCTGACAAAGAAGAGTTAATCACTGACCTCAAAATTAGCTGTTGCCTTGGTACTGCTGCTCAGGCTGTGTTGACATTTATGTTGTACAAACAGAATGCGATACCAATCACTCAGATGTATATTTAGGACTTTAAAAGTGGCCAGTTTTCCAAAGTGTAATGTGGTGCCTGGGACTGTGATTTTAATGGTGGAAATGTTGATGCCAACTGGTTATAATTCAGATCATTCTATGGGAGCTCCTGCATGTGGTTCCAGAAATGCTGTAAAAAGATCCACAAAAACCCCCAACAAACAACTAAACCAAAAACCCAAAACCAAAAATAAAACCCCCTCCACAACATGTTTTGTTGAGGATAAGCCATCCTGGTTAAAAAAAAGATGTGCAGATAGCTTTAGCAGCTAAGAATCATACACTGGAAACCTAAGTAATGTTGTTAGCATGGCTTCTCAGAAGACAAACCACTCTAGGTAACTTTTCTTTCCCTCTGTTGTGGGATCAGACATGTCTCTGGGATGGGACCAACACCTCTGTGCAGAAAAATGCACTTGGATTTCTCCAAAGTGTGTGATTTGGTACTGTGGGACACCAGGGATTTTTGTGATGTGGTGTTAACAAGGTGTACGGGGTCAAAAACTGACTGGCTGCCAGATCACAGCAAGTGGCTGTAGGGGGGAATCAAAACTCATGCCTTCACTGATGTATCCTAACTATTATTATTATTGTTGTTGTTGTTGTCGTTGTTGTTGTTGCCATTTTCTAATAACCTGGCAGGCAGTGGTGGTGGTCAAAGCAGAGGGTTCCTCACCACCAGACCTTTCATACCATGACACCTTCAAAATCGTGCCCGTTGGTTGTGTGCCCCTTTGCCATCCAGCGAAGGGACTCTGATTTGAAAGCACGGACAGTTCAGGAGCAAACCCTGCCTGGCATTGGGGAGCATTATCTTGGGATCCTTAGCTGCCCTGCAAGCCTTTGCTCCTTGGGTGGGTCTGGGGGCCTGGGATTTTTCTCCCTCAGGCCAATGGATCACTGGGAGGTGTTGAAGGAACGATGCTCAGCACTGCCTGCTCCTTCCACCCTGTCAGCCCACTGCTCATCTCCTTGGGAACCAGCCCCAGGCACAGGCTGATGTGCCAGATGGGGCTTGCTAATATTAGGTGTGAAGATTGGTTCATTTGCAAGCTGGGAAAAGATCGACAATTCCTGATTCACACTTCCCAGCCTCAGGAGCTCCAGCTGAATATTTTTGCAGTCTACTTTGGAAAAAAACCCCCAAAGTTTTAGAAGATAAACCCAAAGGTCTGCTCTGATATTGTCCACAGCACATACCTTTGCTGCACATGCTTGAGGCAAGAGTGTGTGTTCCCATAGCAACAGGAAGAATTAATTTAAAGGCATTATTAGGCTTTATTTACATGCATGCACACACACTCACACACCTGCATGCTGTGCACACACAGAAAAGGAGAATGAGTGAGCCCTACTCTTCAGGAATATCCCCATGAGAAATCAGTCCAGTAGTTGAGGTTCACAGTGACTGCAAGATCCTGGTTTTCACTTTCCAGGCACAAACCCAAAAGCTGACTGACCAGCCAAAACAAATTCAGCAGCACAGCCCCAAAACAATGGGGTCCAACCTCATGGCAGTGATACAGCTGGGAGTGAGGACACCATCAGTGGAGGCTGGAAGACCCCCGTCTCATTGCCCACCCCTCAGTGCCACCCCTCACCAGGCAGGTGGTGCCAGAAAGGATGCAGAGCCCCTCTCCATGTGTGCTCCCTGCAGAGGAGTGGATTAGTAGCAACATTTCTGTCCCATCCACATTTCCTTTGCACTGTGGGAGGATGCTACACACCAAACTTCACTGTGTTTTGCCTGCTTCATCCTAGACCTGGTGGCTTTTGGACAACTTCTGCATCATCAAATATGAGTCAGCGATTTCCATAAGCCCTGAAGCTCTTCTTGTTTATTGACCTTCTGCTATTTGCAGTTACACATTAGCCAAATAAACTTCAGATAGAACCTCGCCTCTCTTTGCATTTTAAAACACTGGCACTTTACATTAATGTATCTCACAAAAATATGTTAATTGAGGGAAAGGACAACACCACAGATACCATTCTCTGAGCAAATTGTTTGGTTACTTTGGTATTTAAACTAAATATTTCAGAAAACCTTGTTGTGAATTCCTTGTGGGAGTCAAAAGATGTAAAAACCCAGTTACTTTGTAAGAGATCTTCAAAAATGATGCTTCCCTATCTTTTTGACATTTAAAATGCTAATTTGTCTTTTGCTTGTGTTTATTATCTTGAGGCGTAGAAATATTTATTTTTAAATGCTCAAAGGGTTAATCTCTTGTTAAAGAAATTTTGTAGATCATCAAGATCAGACAGCTTTCTAAACTATTTTGGATTCTCAAGGTGAAAAAAAAATTAATCTTAATTTATCTGGAAGTACCCAGTACAACTTTAGAGATAAGCCAGTCCTGCATTCCCACACATCCCCATGGCATGACCAGCTGCTGCCCTGCTCTGTGAGCAGGGGAAGATTTCAGGTCTGTCTTGAAAAAGACAGAAAGCTGATTTTCAGAGAAGCATCACCAGTTAGTGTATTTGTAATCATGTCCTTTTTGCTGGTTTTGAGTTCATGTGCAGTGTCAAAAGCAAGCACAAGCCTTTTTTCGTGCACAGATAGGCTTCTAATGGTGTTTCCTTGGTTGGCTCTGTCTCACCTTCCTCTAACAATAGTCACAGTTTTTTTACTCTAACCATAAGTGATCGAATCGATCTAATCTGTAATAGTGAGGATACACACCTCTGGTATGCACCTGAACATTATCAGAGTTGCCAGTCCAATGATGCTCTACTGGGTTGCTTTAGATGCCTCCATTTCTAACCACACAACTTCATTTTTATTCCTTTCCTGGGCAGCACCGTGGTCTTTTAAAAAAGCCTGGAAGTGAACAGCTGAGTGACTGTAGAGGAAAATACAGTTGATAAGCAAGGGGAAGAACGTGATGCAGAGGTGACTGGCATAGAAACACCTTCTGTTTCCTTGGGCACATGGCTTTTTACCCTATTGGACCTCTCCAAATTCAGGAGCTGCTTCTTGACAGCCTGTTGTGAATGGATAACCAGTGCACCCCTGTGCAGGGATTTAATCCTTCCCTCATAACCCACTGCTCTTGTTCTTACCAGAGGAGAGAAAGAGTGACAGGAGCCACTGGCTCTTCCCCACCACTCTCACTGTGGTGAGAGGGGAGCCTGTGCTGTGCTGCCCCTGCGTTTCCAAGGCATTGCCTGAAATTCCAGTATTGGGATAACTTGATTCCCATCTGGGCAGCAGATGCCAAGAGACAGCAAATCTCCATACATGCTCTTCTAGGGACTGCTCCCAGACCTCACATGGCTCCTTTGTGCCACCAAGTTCCCAAAGATCCCACCTCAGCCTTTTGCAAAGCTCTGCAGAAAATCAAGATCTGAAAGCTTTACTACTTAAGAAATCAAAATTATTTCTGATCATACTGTGGGGAAGGAAGCAGAGATGTGGAATTTGTTTGAGCAAGGGACTTGATCAAGGGACTTCATAAAATAACTCTGCTGTACCAGTAGGCCCCACAAAGGTACCATCGCCTTAATCACACTGTGGAGGTGTGGACTCCCAACCTCTAAATCACTTAGGGTTTTAAAACTTCAAGCCCCAGATTGCAAACCCAGAAGCATTAATAAACTCTTTGTTTGTTCTGGGTGAGTGAAAATAATGGCCTTCTATATATTTTTAGACACAGAAATAGACACAGGCTCATCAGTCTTGCAGGTCTGCACCATGGCTGCCACCTATCCAAGCAGCTACACAGAGGTATGTGGAACAGAGATTTTGGGTCATAGCTATCCCAGGACAGGGTTTTCAGCGGGTTTTAGTCTTGTTGCATGACATGGTCACTGAGTAGGGCAGCACTGGCTGCACCAGGAGGGGAACTGCAAATCCTCACTCAAGAGCACATGAGAAAAACCAGCTTGTCCCAGCCATGGCTGCAACACCCTCATCTCCTGAGGGCAGCGAGTCAAGATACTGAGGCAGAAAAGAAGGAACCCTCTTCATCAGAGCAGCAGATATAAATTTGCCTTTATTTTGGTCACCTCCATAACCTGCTGTTATGTTTTGTCCTGTCTAAACTGAGATTTCGTACTTAGAATTCATCCATGCTCCAAAAATATCCAGATACAAAGCAAAAGGCACTGGGTGAGTCACGAAAGATCCAAGCTAAAGAATTTAGGAATGCATTTTAATTACAGTTAGCGTTAATTTAATGCTAACTACAATGCCTTTCATTACACAGTCATTTATTTTTAGCACCAAAACACACAAAATACTCTTTTGGAGTACTTGACTGCTAGCATTTCAAAATTCAAAAGGAAGACTCAACTGTAACCATCATGGTGTAGTTTATGATACTATCAATTCCTAAATATGTTCGAGTGTCACAAAGTCACAGGTGGGGCACCTGAAAAACCTAGAAAATTAATTTGCTGGACATCAGAATTGAGGACTTCAGTGCTCAGAAATGAACTCAGTTCCTGGTGAATATGAGGCAGCGTATTGTGAAAAGGCAAAGCTGCTGAGTTTTAAAGAGCTGTTTGCAGGTCACTTTTAAAAAACAGCCCTGGTCATGCCTATTTCCAAAAAATCTACTTTTGAACTTGATGGCTTAGCAAATAATAATCTCATATCAAATATCCCTTTCAAAGCCCTAATGCTGGAACATGCAGTGCTGATATGGCTCAATATAAGCACTTAAATAAAGGTTATTATTTCCGAGTCTAAGGTATAAACCAATTGCATCAATAGGGCAGCTGAGTTCAAAAGATGCTGAATAAACTTATTAGATGCTGATTCTGGTAATCTTTTCCCTTCTATTAGATTGCTGCAAGCCTGTTAATCCCTCCCTGCTGTAACACTGCTGACAGCACCTTCCTCAACAGCCCTTCAGGGGTAACCATGCCTCATTTCCAGGGATGCCAGTGCACCCCCTTCTCTTACAATGCAAGGGCAGTGCTTTAAGAACCGGGTTTCAAAATCCATTCACACAGTTGCCTGGAAAAATCAGTTGTTTGTGGTCTAGCACATCACTCCAATGCAGGTGAAATTTTGATCAGTTGCTTGATCCCCTGTTAAGAAATAAAAAATTAAGGAGTATCCTTGGGATATTGTCCTTTCATGTATTTGCTGCAGTCAGCAGCAGCTGCAGAGGTTTTCTTTGATGCTTCCATCCTTTGAAGCTCTCATTGCACACTGTGCATTGCATTAAGTGCCTTTGAGGTCTGCACCTGGGAGTGCTCCTGCCTCTTTATCTGGAAAATCACCCCCAGAAGTACATGCATGGTGTTCGGGGGACCCAAGCCATGCCAAATGCAGCCTCTGTGTGGCCTGGACATTTCTTCTAAAGGTCGAAATAGTCAAATTCCCTTCTTCCATTTGAAAAGGATTCAAAGCAGGGTATGAAGAAAATGATACACTCACTGGCCTGGCCATCAGGACCATGGTGTAGATCTTTGGAGTTCAGGTGGATTTTGGCCTTCTCTGTAGTCATCTTCAAGTTACTTCCAGTCAGTTTGTGAGCATGTACACTGATTTCAGTCATGGCTGCAGTCTGCTGAATTTAGGTCAAAGAGCAGCCTATGCCATTGAAATCAGTGTAACTGCTAGGACATAAAGGTGGTCAGAGGAGGGTAACGGAGATAGAAGTCCCCCTTTAAGGTATTCCCATTGCTGGTTTGGTTTCATTCTCTCCCCTCCCTTGAATTTTTAAAAATAGTTATGACTGAAGGACATAGCTGAGTTCTTTCCCTCCCAGCACTGTGCCTTGCAGGGAGGAGAGGGAGAGGGCTCAGCCCAGGAGGCTGCCAAGTGCTCTGGCTCTCCATCAACAAAGCACTTAAGGGGTGCTTGTTTATAGGTATTTAGGCAGCACCATTGACAGAAATACCCATAGTACAGAGCCCTCAGGATCCAAATCAAGGCTAAATGACACGTGTGAAATCTTAAAATGCCTTTTTTTTCTTTTCCAGCAATGATGCAGGACTCGCCCAAATGAACAAACAGAGCTCTCCTATTGAAAGACTGCCCATCTGGCTCCTCTCCTAGGAGTGCTAGGGCAAACCACACAGCTTATCTAGTTTGGGTTATAATTATATAAACACATTTAAAAACATATTATATTGCAGAATACTGCAGGACAGTGTACAGCATAAATATAATATCTAGTATGTATATTATATCATGCATCTAATACATATATAAAGGGTGGACCCTGTCTTCCTCATTGCAGACAGTAACATACACTGAAGCAACAACATGAAAACAACAGCAACTCTTGAATTTCTTGCTGTCCTGCCATAAAAAAATTCAGCCCAAAGAGAGAAATTCAGCAAAGGCGTAGCAACCAAAATCAGGATTCTGGAAATGGGCAGGGAAGCATAATGGATGTCACTGCCACCTACGCTACTGCTGAGAAGACAGCTGGAAACACAACCACAGTCTGAGATGCATGTGCCTCTGAGTGTTTCATAAATCTGCACAATCCTGGGATATGTTTCAGAGGAAGATGCACAGGGACTGTGACAGGTTGTATGCTCTGGAAATTATAATGGCTGTGTGCACAGTGTACAGTGGATGATGGATAGTGTGTCATAGATTCTGCAGGATAAACACTCTAAAATAAGTACATTTTCAGCTCAAAATAAGTGAAAGATAAGCCAAACCACTCAAAATTCAAACCAAATGCAGGTCAATATTTTCCTGTTGTGTAATCTTAAAAATAGATGCCATTTCTGTCATTAACTCTTGATGATTCATCCTTAACCTGGACTATTTCCTCCTGGGCTCTACTGACATTTTCCACAGTGGTGGGTTGACCCTGTCTGGACACCAGTTGCCCACCAAAGCCACTCTATCACCCCCCTCCTCAGGTGGACAGGGGAGAGAGAATATACCAAAGAGCTCATGAGTTGAGATAAGGACAGGGATAGATCACTCACCAGTTACTATGAAGGGCAAGAAAGACTTGATTTGGGGAAGATTAATTTGTTACCAAACAAATCAGAGTAAGATAATGAGAAATAAAAGAACAAATCTCAAACACCTTTTCCCCCCTTCCCCCTCTTCTTTCCAGACTCCATTACTTCTCAATTTCTCTACCTCCTCCCCCACAGCAATATAGGGGGACAGGGAATGGGGTCTGTGGTCAGTTCATCCCACATTGTCCCTGCTGCTGCTTTCTCCTCAGGGAACAGACTCCTCACACTCTTGCCCTGTTCTTGTGTGGCCTCCCTCCCACAGGAGACAGTCCTCCATGAACTCCAGCGTGAGTCCTTCCCACAGGCTGCAGTTCTTCAGGAGCTGCTCCAGCATGGATCCCTTCCATTTCTCTTGCAAACCCATCCAGGAGTCTCCATCAATCCACAAGCCTTCAGCAATATTCATCTAAATCTAAACCACATAACTACAAGCCAGAGACCACTGGTGTCCTCTCCCTATGGCCTCTTTCAGAGCCCAGATACATCAGTGCAGCATACCCCAGGGACACATGGGGCCAGCACTGCTTGACAGGGAGATAGAGAACAGCAGGGAGATATTAGGACAAAAGAGTATAAATATGTGAGTGAAAGCAAATGAGTTTTAATACCAGGCAGATGAGAAGAAGCCATGGTGAAAAAAGGAAGGGGAGAACAATTATACCACATTCCTGCTGGAATCTGAACCCCCCACGCCCCTCTTCCAGAACTGGTGCCCCTGTGTCAGAGGATGTCGGGGAAACATGTATTTCACACTCTCCTTGTGTTAGGTGGTGCAGAAGGTCACATCCTGCAGCACTGTTGGTTGCTGTGTGGTCTGAAGCCATAAAGAGCAGGGCCATGGATCCACTGACAGTATTGGCCATGGACCACCTGAGCAGTCTCTAAAAAATTACAGTTTGAAAGCCAACAAAACTGTCAATTGTCAGTTGAAGGAGAACATGAGGCTTCCTTTCACCCTGCTGTGAAAGGCAGTGCCTGCAGACACAGCACCAGGACTCTGGGCAATTGCTTTTGCTTCCTTCTGGCTCCCACATGGGCTTCCTTCCCTGCCTACATCCCCACCTAGGAATGGTGGCTTTGGTATCTAGCCACTGTGCTCTGCCCAGGTGAGCACAGAAAAGAAATCATTTTCAGATGGCAAGGTAGGCAGAGAAGAACAAGGTGAGAAAGCAAAGTACAGAGAAAGCAATGACTGGAAAGCTGTGAGTCTGGTCAGGGAAGAGGCCACTTCTTCTAAAAATACCTTTCTGATGGAGACTGATTTTATTGGTTGCATTTCCTAGGAAACTAAGTAAATGAAAGATAGGTTTTGCAATGTATTCTTTCAGTTATTCTTGCCTAATATAGGTTGAAAACAACACTTTTACTGCCAGCAAAAGACATCTATAGTCCACAGAATCTTCAGAGTGTCACTGTAATGATTCCCCTGGTTAAACTGTAACCTTGCTGCTGTTAAACTGTAACCTCGCTGCTGGACAATGTGAGGAAAATACTGCGCCTATACAGTATGGCATAATTCTACCCATGTATCACAGGTTGTAGGAAATTTTTATGCTCACATTTTAAGCCTGATGCTATTCCCACCACTCAAAGCAATATTCCCACAAAGCTCCATGTGAGAAAGACTTGGCACTAGATATCAATGTCCTTACAAGTGAGTTGTTCTTGATGAGGCAAAGTGATGGGTGCACTTTCCTTCTGCCATCAGGTTTCCAGAGTTAAAAACTCCACCATAGCCTTTGTAGCTGCAACCTCCCTTTGTGTTGGTGTCATTTGAAATGATGAAATGTTCTGCCCAGACTGAAGTGAGAGCAACAGTTTTTAGGCACATTAAAGCAAGTAGCAAGTCTCCAAACCCCTCTTGAGGTTATTGGAAGACTATCTGAAAGGGAGACCATGGAGTGTAGCATGCCAGCATGAACAAACTACAAAGCAGAGGAGGGAAAAGGGAATAGGGAGCAAAGAAGGGAGCGTGAGTGTGAGGAAGCTTAACAGCCGTATTGGCAAAAAGCAGACTGTCAGCAAAGAGGATGTTTACAGTCTTGAAGTCAGGATTCAAAGAGCAAGTAGCTGGCATGAATCTGCACTACAGCCCCTTGAATTGGGTAAGGCTGAAAATACAGAAGACCAGGACCAGTTCTCAGCATAGATGAGAACTGGAGACCTCCTGCTTGTGCTCCTGCTCATGCAATTGTTGAGTTACAAACAGGACAATGTGCAAAATGTCCCTAAGCTGAGTGCAAATATGTTCTAAATACTTTCTAAATATGTTCTAAAATTACAGCACTGAAAAGCATTGGCAAATATTTCTTCTTTTTTTCTTTATCAGTAACAAAAAAAAGGAACTAAGAAATAGAGAAATATTCATTAAATACAAATATCAAAGCTCATTAATTTCTTTATAGGGGTGTTGTGATTGCTCCATAATTAGAAGCTGAAAAACATCTAATGCTTATGAGGAATGCATGGATATCCTTCGCAGAGTCACAGCACTTACACTGAGGATAAACATTTTCCAGGGGATTTACAGACTAAGCTAATAATCAGCTCAAGGTAAACAGTTCCTTTGAAAAAATTCTTTCTGTACCAAACACTTTGTAATACTGACAGGGCTTTAATGATACTTTTATTTTTCACTGGAAAACTTATGCTCTAACAGAAAATAAAACAGTTCAGGGAATTCTATGGGAAAAGTGATGCTCTTTCAAAATGCCTCCCACCTCCTGCTGTGACCAAACACAAGGTGGCCCATCCCTGCTGCCTGTCCCTGTGTGCTGATGTGCAGCTGTGCAGAGATGCTCAGCCTGGAACACGCTCATATCATTGGGTGTGGGAATGTTTTCCATCATCTGCAGGACAGGACAAGCTGGCTCCCTGCATGTGCACAGGGGTGAAGAGCTGTCAGAGGTTTCAGGGGACAATAGGAGAGAGCTGACACAATTGTGAGAGACAAGCCTTTGATAAAGCTCAAGGGAAAAAGAGACACTTTGTGTTTATGTCTCCTCAGTGTTTTTCTGAAGAGCCTTTCCTCTTATAAGGAAGTGATGAAGTGGCCCTAGAAGGGTATTTTGGGACCACACCCTCAGCACTTGGACCTTGCTGCAAGTTCAGTCAGTGACAACCTGAAAGCATGGAAAAGATTTTAGCTGCCTTTATGAACTGCAACCTCTATTTCTACAAGCACAGCTAATAGCCAAATCACTGAAAAAGAAAAAAAAAAAATAAGGAAAATATCAGGGGATATAATCAGAGACATCTAGTTCCAAATGTGCAGTCCAGAAATAACAATGAAGGAACAAATTAATGCCTACAAGAAGAATTAGCAAGAAACACATCCTTGACTAAACTTTTCAGCTTCACATTTGCAAGAAGCTGGAAGGTGAAGGGACGTTTTGTGATTGATCAGAGCAGGAACTGTGACCCTGTGCTCAGACTCATGATACTGAAGATGTGCAAAAAGATTGATAAAATCAACAATGGCAATGATATGCAGAATGAAAGCAGGCAAAAATCCTTGTCCATAAGTTATAAGAAAAGAAATTTAAAGGGGCCATCAATGCAGTATTTGTGCCATCACTGTACGCTCTGCCTTTAATAGATGGGAGTATAATAATTCACCAACATCTAATAAATGGGAGCATGGAGGAGTTGAGTGGTGATGATTAAAACAAACCAGTAGATTCAGTGATCTTGGGACACTCAGTACTGAACACCCAAAAGTAGGATACATGAGATAGATGAGGGTGAGATAGTATTCATGTGGCAGATAAGTGAAGATTCTTAATTGTGACCAATTACTTCTGATCAAAGAGGCAGGTAACTCATCTTCAGGTTGTGGACACTTTCCCATGCTTTGGGCAGAGTGAAGGTCTCCCAGGAACTTCCCCATGACACTTTTCCTCAGCAGGCTGCAGTGCAAACACTCTCCAAAACCAGCATTTGAGGGGAAAGCATTTATTGAGTGGGAAGTGGATAATTCTGTGGACTCTCTAATGGTATAAATGTTACTGGAGAAGCCATTCCATAACATAACATTCATCAGAGATTCAAGCCAAGGCAGCAGATGGAGAACATGCTGCCATCAGGCAGAGGAGAAACAGAGCTAAGCTTTGTGAGTCCCAGGGGAGCCAGGGAGAGCTGGTCCCTGCATGAGGCTCCTGACATGGGTAGAGAGGTCACCATGACCCATCAGCAATGGAGACACAGACAAAATCCTGTTTTGTTCAAAATGAGTGATGATTGACAAGGTCCTCTAACCCTGAGCAGCCCGTTCTCTGCCCCGGCTGATGATAGAAGTCCCATCTACCCCTGACAACACAGGGTAGCCCTGAGGTGGCACATGCCCTTATTTTAGAGAAGCACTGTACCAGAAGTGTAGCTGGCTGTGTCTGGAGTAGATGAGACAGAGGTTAAAGCCATAAAATCCTTTTGTAAAGGACCCTATAGTGTAGCTGTTTATTTATTTCTCACAGCTCTGCCAAGTTTTATAAAGGCTATCAAGGGACTCATCTAATTTTATTTTTTTAAGTGCAGGTGTTTTGGCTAAGTTATTTGTGTGTGTTCCTCTGAGGAGGCACAATGGGGAGAAATAAGCTCCTGCAGATGGGTAACACTTTCCCCCCTGAGAATGGTGATCTGACTCACCTCTGGAAGCCCTCTTCTCTGTTCATAGCCTACCTGGCTTTGATGCCACTGCCATCAGGTAAGGTGGAACTCAGGTGGTGCTACAAACCAGCCTACACTTCCAGAAAGCTGCTCTATAGGTTTCATGCAACACTTATCAGGACATGCCTGCTAGGTCAAAATCTGATCCCCTACATAGTGTGTCCAGGACACAGGCTCCAGGCCCCTCTCCTACAACACCCCGTAAATGGAGAGCAGCGAGATGAGCCCAAAGCCTTGGGGGAAGCCCTGTGTGCATGACTTGGTTACAACAGCATGTCTTGAGGACATCGCACAGGGCCAGCTGGAGACACTTGTTAATGAGAATTCTGGTACATAGAGAATGACAAATGTGACCTTTGGAAATTCAAATCAGGCTTGGCACATGTGTCTTCCAAATGACTGCTGTGACTCCCGTCAGGGCTCATGTGGATACAGGATAAGTCTCAATGGCAGGCTTGCTGCTTGTTTTCCACGTGCTGTGACCCAGCCTCCTCCCAGCCACAGCAGCATGAGCCCTTTGCTCCACGTGTCCCTGAGCGTGTTGGGCCATGCTCACACACTGAGCTGGGCTCTGTGACTCCGTGAGCGGCGGCTCCGCACCCTCAACCTGCCCACCTGGCCGACAATGTGAGAGCGAGCGCCGTGCGTGTGCCCAGGCGCATGATGAGCTCTTCGGCAGTTCCTAGCAACTAAATTGCAGCCTCCCTGCCAATCTACTCTTCCCTGTACATCAGCTTGCTTATTCAAATACACCTCACTGGCGTCCAACCCTCTCCTTTCACCCAGACGGCTCCAGCTCTTCCCTTTATTTGCCCTTTTCCTTTGCCTCTAGATGCCTGAGATGCATCTCAGCTCTTGCTCACCCCTGGTATTAAGCCCACTGTAAAGGACCATGATTTATGCGGAAAGAAGGGAGACCAGAAGGAAAAATACCTAAAAATCTCCTTTAGGACTTACAATAGAAAGGTTATGAGAGCATCTGGGGAAAAGGATTTTCTACTAGGTAACAGGTCTAACTCTTCCTTAAAATCCTGCCTCTCTTGCTTCTCTTAGGAAAGGTTTTACTGAGCAGTCTCTCTAAGAAGTGAATTCATGAGCCTACAAAATACCCTTGCAAGCTGTGGAAGAGAAAAATAAAAGATGCCTCAAAATATAGTGTAGAACCTTAAACCCAGCATCAGATTTCATAGCTTGGACTTGTGATCATCTGAGTCAATTATCCAATAGTCTGATCTGTGGAAAACCCAGGAAGAGGGTGGCACAGAGTATTTAATTTTATTATGGGAGAAGTTATTATGGGATTTCCAGCCTGTGGAGAATGTCTGCATGCAAGGTTTAAGCTTGACTGAGAGTCAAAATCTTACCAGTTTCTTTAGTTTCTCCATTTATTTTCTCCTCCTTACATAATCCACATGGTATTTCCAGGGAAAAGTTAAACTGTCTTATTGATGGAAACATGGAATACATAAGTAATAAAACAAGCAAGACAGTGTATTAGAACTACAGAGTTTTGCTTCAAGAAGTGAAGACTCCAAAAGGAGGAGATGGATGTAGTGGGAAAACTACAACTTGTGGCACAGTTACATGTGAGAAAACGGATTCTGAACAACAGATGCTGAAAAAATCAAACACATGACCAAAAAATCAGAAGAAAAAGAAGGGAAATAAACAAAAGATAACCCCTATGAAAAAAGAAAGAGTACCTGAGGTGTCAGGGAATACAAAACAACAAACCTATTTTAGGGTCACACCTGAATCTCTCTGGAAAATGAGAGGTGGCTATTGGAATGAGTGAAAACCACACTGGGCTTTAGTGCTGGCAGCACAACTCACCTAGGATGGGGAGATGCAAATGGAGCATCAGAGATGGTTCATATCATGCTGTTGCCTATCTTGATTACACTATCTTTCTATTCTACAAAGATGAATATATTAAAAAAAAAGGAATATGAATGTTCTAGTCAAACCTTGGGTCATGCAAAGTGCATGTCTTTCTGGAGGAGAAATACGTAACACTAAACATTGTTTTTCATGCCTTTTCTCAGCACTCTCTTGCTTGGTTCCAGTGGACAGATCAGCTGCAATGGTAGTCTTTGCAGCAGGTAGATTTCAGAACTGCTGAAGGGAACTGGTTATTGATATCTGCAAGGGATGTAATTTCAATGCATGATTTTTTAATTAATATTTTGCAACTTACTGCACTAGTTCCACATTACTTTTAAATCACCACCAAAAATGACAACTTTAATTAGATTTTTAAATATATACAAGACAGAGGGAGGCATTTGGAAGCCAAGCACATTGTATTCTTCCCCATCAGCCTCTAGGCAATCACTTGGATTGAAACTATGCCAGCAAATGGAACACTCCTGTGTACATACCTCAGTTTTATCCTTGGTGAACTGGCCTTGTCCGTATAATTACTGATAGGGTGAAACCCCCATGGAGAATTAAATGATTTCCTGAGTGAAGATGGTATTTCCTCTGACTGTAAAACATGACTATTCAACAGGGCATGTGCTTTGGAGTTTATACAAGTGAAGGCTAGCCTGAGTCTCTGAAAGCCAAGGGAACCTTCCTGGATGATGCAGAAGGATCTCAAAGAGTCAGTAACAAAAGAAAGACCTGCCACAAGTGTCACCCCAGAGTTATACACAGCTCTTTTGCTTCGCCCCCTGGTAGCTGGCAGCTGTGTGAGCATTGAAAGGGTCCAATTTCAGGACCACAGCTGAGTCCCTCTGAAAATGAGAGGAAGAGAACAAAAAAGTAGTGGGCTTTGCAAGTGGACACAAGACTCACAAGGAGGGGAAACTACTAATGAAAATAGTGGAAAAGAACTGCTCCTGCAATCACAGCACAAAGCTTAAGATGTTGGATTGGCATCAAAATCCATTGGCACACTAATGGCACAGAAATGACCAAATCAGTCCTATTCCAGTATTTGTGCTTCATGATTTGACAGGAAAAGAACCCAAAGTAATTATTTTCCAGGTGTCCATTTTGTGATTGTATTGCAATGTTAACCTTCAAATACACTGAAACAAACTAAACATATTTTGGAGAAAAATGAAGATATTTCTCAAATATTTCTTTTGTCCATATAGTTTAAAGTTACAGGTATTTATTAGCACTTTAAAGTGAAAAAGAGCACCACGTTACCCTTCAGAGCCAACACAGCCCACTCTTTTTGTGTTTATTCTTATTTTATGCACTTTTTCCTCAGCTTCTGACGGGGAAATAAATGCATCTATCAAGGACTTCTAACACTCTTGAGAACTGAACCTTATTATCACAAGAATAGGATAGAGTAGGTGGATGCAGAGGTAGTACCTTGGGAGTCCTTCATCTGACTGAACTTGTTAGATGGGTGATTGAGTGTATTTCTTTTTTAAATAACCATTTACATGCATTACGCAGCAGGTCCACTTAGACTGTTGAGTTCACTCAGGGTAAAGCTGGGAGTCTTGCTTCGTGCATTGGCCTTTTTTTCTTTTTTTTAAACAAATCTACTGAAAGTTGACATTGGCATCCTGAAGTATTCTGAACAGCTGCTAAGAGTATGCTGATGGTAGATCACACAAGCCATCACTGAGATGTCATTCAGCTCTCTGAACTGTAAACCAATCTCCTTTAATCCCCTTCTTCAAGGAGTGTCTGAATTGCTGAGGGCTGAACATATTTTCTCCTAGAGCTGTAAAATTATTACAGTCCCTAAATTTTGCAACAACACTGCACACTGGTTGTTGAAAAAAGGAGTTTCATCTTTTGAGTTATCTGTGGGTAAGTGGTAGGCTGTCAAGGCTAACTTTTATGAACTACCAGTATCTGTGAACAACAGCAGTAGGGTCTGTGATAGTCTAGAAAACATTCCTTGCAATGGTTTAAGAACAATAAGGAAAGTGTGCATTTGTCTCATTAAGACACAAACTCCAGCTTTACAATTTTTTCAAAGCAAGCATTTATTCCTTCTAATTATTTTCATATTGGGCAAAATAATTCAGTATAGGTTTATTTTTCCAGAGGAAAAAAACACTGACAGTTGCAATGAAGTATTATCTAAAGTGACAATTCATTCTTGCATCTCCTAAAATACAACCATTTGGCTCAAAACAATTAACAAAAGAGAATGGACACCAAAGTGCTTTGGTAGCTCAAGGTGCCATGTTCTCACTCTGATGCATGCAAGTCCTTCCCTGAGACACACAAACTTCTATCACAAGAAACCTTTTTTTTCCTTTACCCACCACATCTTTTCTTATATTGAGTTACTGACAGACGTGCAACTTACTGCATAAAATATTCAAAGATATGCAAACATGTTTGCAGTGAGCAGCCACGAATCTGCAGTAGCTGCCTGAAAAGCAATTTACTGTGAACACAAACATGTTCTCCACATCTGTTACATGCAGTTGGCTACATCCCTAAAACAGTTATTCTGCTATTCCAGAAAATTCTGAAACATGATCTGTTCAAGCTTGTGGAACAAAATGTTTTGTCAAGGATGCTGGTGATACTGTCAGTATTCTTCAAGGCAAAGGGCTACAAAGTGTTGGGAATTTTAGCCTGCAATTGCAAATAGTAGGCTTCCTCCCCTCCTTTTTTTTTTTTTTCCCTAAATTTGAGAAATGTTTGACTTAAAACCCCAAAAGAACCTATTTAGACACCTGCTGCTTCTTCACTTCTTACCCAGCACAGGATGTGATATTCAGTCTTGCCTAACCCAACTACTGCTTCCTCTTGCATGATCACCCCAGCTGGTCTGGTCACTTACTGACACCCCTTGCCGGGGAGGCTCTAGGCTTGGACCTGAAGGTATCTCACAGGAGCAAATTTACAGGGATGGGAAGAGTATGCTTCAACAAAAGTAATGCCTGTCATACAGAAAAATGACAGGATGGTTTGGCACTCTCTAGGTGTCCAAACACAGTAACATGAAGAGCATTCCCTCATTTGCAGATGAAGTCATTATGGGGTTCTCCTCAGACTCCTACTAGAAGCCTGTGATAATTAGTCACAAGCCATCTTCACCCCGCAGTATGTGGCACAGATTCTGCAGCTACCAGCACCAGTGAGATTAGTTTTGATGCATATTAGGGTTACAAAGTTTATTAGTGTTGATGCAAATTTTGATTTTGACATAAGCCACATATTTTTCACTTTTGCTTAAGAAAGCAGCAAATTGCAAGCAGTCATTCTAGCACTCACTTGGCTAAAAACCTCAAGAAATATCAGAAAATAATCTGCTGTAAAAAAAAGATTGTTTTCTGTCATGGAACAAAGAGGAAGAAAACTCTTCTCTTCTGATTCTTTTGTACAAATCACTTCAGTTTTATTAGCAAAGATAACAATGTAAGAAATTAATATAAAAAACTAAAGATGCCATATTTTCTTTGCCATAAATTGCTACATACTCTCTAGTGACTCTGGGTGCTCTGATTATTCACTTAGTCTCTTAAGATACTTTCAGCTAAAAAGATATTAAATAACCTTTTAAATCAGATATTAAATCACCTTTTTCCCTAAAGCACAATACAACAAATGGATAACAGTAAAGAATAATAAATAGAAAAGTTAGTAATAAATTCATTACTGCAAAAAAACATAACTAGATTTCCTTTCTAAAATTATTTTTATGACTTATCAGTACAGTAGATTTTGCAGGAGAATCCAGCTTGGATTTACATGTATCTGTTTCGAATGTACTCTCTGTACATGAGGAAGTCATCTTTTCCCAGGGGCTGCATGTTCCCTCTTCCAGCCTGAATGTGTGCATGGAAAATCTCTATCGATTTCCTATCAGCTCTTGGAGGCTGGACTTCGTAAATATTGTCTTGAGAAAAGGAGGAGATGGGTATTCTGGAAAAAAAAAACAAACATGCAGAATACTTGGAGCTTTAGGTAAAAATTTTCCACAGAGAGAGGAGTACTTCTTTTCCTTGAAATATACCCGAGAGTCAATGAGAGGGCAAGTTCCTAGTAGATAATTCCTTTACCTAGATTTTTAATCACTAATGCAGACCTGATAAGAGCCAGTTTTCCAAGTAGGGTAATTAGGTAAGTTGTCATTAATCCCATTACAGAACACCTTCTCACTTCCTTTTGCCCTGCCCTCATTTCTTCATCCTTCCTCAGATCTGCCATGGTCAGTAAGTTCCCCAGCTAAAGTAGATCTGTGCCATGCACTACAGCAGATAAAAGAAAAACTTCATTGAGCTATCCACTTAGTAGCAATTATAACAAGTGATTATACTCTGAGCCAACAGAGTATAAAAGATTAATTAGGTAAGAAATTTCCATCTAATTATCAGGAAACAGACAATTTATTATCAGCAACAGCACTCAGATATTTTATGGAAATATTTTTTTAATCATCTTCATACAACAAATACCACATTTAAATCCTAATATACATATCTTCTCAGGTAAGAAAGTAAAGTGGAAACTTACTGTCAGAGCTCACTATTTCGTAAAGCCAACATCAAACTGCCCAAATGCAATGAAGATTCAGATATTAGCATTATTGCCATATTCTACAGAAGCCACAGTCGTGACTCACTATCTGGGTGCTTTTCAAGAGACAAGAAGTTATTTTTATGTGTAGAATCTCCTCTTTTAAAGGTAAAAAAAAGTAAGAACTGGAACACTTAGGCAAAGGGAAAGTCCTTCTATAAATAAAATCCCCTAATGAACTTCTAGCTGCATTACAGGCACAAACTAATGTTTGACACTGTTTCTAAATGAGGATCTCCATTAAAACTGCCCAAACCCCACCCCTTTCTCCCTCATTTTGCAGCCTTTTATTTTAGTAAAATATATTGTATTTTGGATGTTTCATCATATGACAGTTCATTAGTCTTAAAAAATTACTGCAGCATGTCATGTAGGATACACTGTGCCTAATATTCCACTACAACTGAATATGGTATATAAACCAGAAAGGTTTCCAGATTAAAGTAATACTTTTCAATTTCATATTTCAACTCTGCATAGCCATACTTTCATTTGATTATACTTTGTCTGCAATAACAGAATTACTAATACAAGTATACTGCTGAACTTGAGACAATAAAATCACCAGTCACCCACAGAGTTTGGCCGCATACTCTAAAACTTAATATTTTTTTTCTCAACAATGTCATAGTTTCTTCTCATTATCATTTCTGGTTTATTTAAGGTGGGTGTTTTCAGAACTGGCAAAAAGAATTAGTCTATCTAACTTTATATCCAGATGCCTTAAAAGTAGATTGCTTTTCAAAGCATCCATAGCTTCTGCAGATACTTATTTAACCAGAGTAAAGCATCCAAGATGCGACTCTAGCAATGGCATGACACTAGCACACTGTACTAACTTAACAATGTCACTGTCTAACAACAAAAGATGTCACTTACTCAAATATAACTTGTCTGTCGGATCCACTAGCAAGTGGACAATTAAGTAAAAGAGCAAAACAGAGCCATAACACTAAATTGACGCCTTCTTTATTGATTGGTTTCTAAAGACATGACATTTCTGAAGCACTAACGACACAAAAATCCTTTCCTTAGGCACAATGGAAGCTGGGCAGCAAACTGCATTTCATTTTGAGCATTTAAAAACTAAATCTCAATTTTCCACCTACTTGCATCAACATGATAAAAATATATTGAAAGAACCACATGTTCATGCATGCCAACTTTGATTAATAACCCTGTATTAAGCTGTAACTATTTGTAGAGTGCTTGTATTATCCAGTCATTTAATTAAAAGTCATTTCTCTAACATATTCATGTAAAAATCTATTCTACTTAATAAGTTTAATATCTTACAATAGTCATGAAGGAGAGCACGTTATTTATGACTTGGCTATCAGATTGCCCTAGAGACATGTACTTTTATGGCCTCCCAGTGAAAATTACATAGATAGGAATATAAACATTATGTCATGAAGAACAGCACCCTTGACATGCAATTTTCAATTGTTTTCATCCCACTTGTGAGTAGGCTTTCTGGTGTTATGGTTTCACCAAGAGTATCATTGTCTCTACAGTAAAGATACAGTTAAAACCTTCAGTTACAATGAGGATGTTCCATACTTCCACGGAGAAGTGCATGGTGATGTGGATGAGCTCTCAGACACACAGCAGTCACCAGAAAGCCACTGCATTTTTTCCAACACTGATTAGCTCTCCTCAAGTCTCTAATGTATATCTAAAAAGGAAACAAAATGCACTCTTTTGCCTTGTTTGAATCCTAAGCAAATACCCATGAAGATGATCAGAGGGCTGGAGCACCTCTTCTATGAAGACAGCCTGACAGAGCTGGGGTTATTCAGCCTGGACAAGAGAAGGCTCTGGGGAGACCTTACAGCACCTTCCAGTACCTAAAGCAGGCTGCAAGAGAGCTGGAGAGAGACTTTTTGCAAGGGCATGAAGTGATGGGACAAGGGGAGTGGCTTTAAGCTGAAAAGAAGGCAGGTTTAATTTAGGCAGTAGGAGAAAATCCTTTACTGTGAGGGCAGTGAGGCACTGGAACAGGTCACCAAAGCTGTGTTTGCCCCATCCCCGGGAGTGTTCAAGGCCAGGCTGGATGGGGCTTTGAGCAATCTGGTCTAGTGGAAAGTGTCCCTGCCCATGGCAGGGGGTTGGAACCAGATGGTCTTTGAAAGTCCTTCCAAGCCAAAACATTCTATGTTTTATGTTCATATTTATGACCTGAAGCACAGGCACTGAAGACAGCTTGGACCCTGAGGTATGCACCAGCCATGCTTTGGTATAAGGATGTTGGAGTGTGTCCACACTCTTCTTTCGTGCTACAGTGAATCAAAACACGCAATTCCCTTTTCAGGAGGGAATAAAATTTCTTGTACTCCTAGATAAATGTATGAAGTACATTTGAAAAGGTTTTGGGAGTATATTTTTACAACAGTATTATTTATATCATACCAAAATGAATACCAGGGAATTAGGGAATTAGGAACAGGTGCACTGTGTCAGCCAACAGTAATTACACTACAGTACTTAAAGTCTCTCTTCATATACATTATAATAGATTGTGCTAAAAGTAGTTCAGTTCTGTTTAGCTCTATTTAGCTCTAAGTAAAATTCTATCATTTTTTCCTTCATGGAATTTCTAAGAACAAAAAGAAGAATTTCAATATCCTTCCACATCCTCCACTCAACTTCAGTATTATTTTACTGCATCACTTCGGTCCCTGTTCAAGTCTCCATTTTTTTTTCTAGTCTATACTTAGAATTTCTAAATTTAAGCCAGAACCTTCTCTTCAGTATCTATACAATTCATATTTGAATCACTGCAGTGGCATTATAAAAATAAGAAATATTTCTTCTTTTGTAGTGGCTTCATGTATTTGATTAAAATGGTCAAGTGTTTTAAAGTTGTGAGATGTGGAGTTATTAAAAGAGATTTTCTTGAAAAGTGTGGAAAGACAGTAACTAACCTAAGCCTAAATTATATCTCACTGCTGATAAGAAACCAAAATTTTGGACTGAGTATATAATTTTACTATGAAAAGAGCTAGGGTTTAATTGCATTTGTATCATATATGAAGGAACTACTGGAGAATTAAATTTGTCAGATTTTTTTTCAATTTAAAATGCATCTAACATCCAATTAATATGAGCTAGTATAATTTTTCAATTTCTTCAAGAGCTCCTCGAGAAACAAGTGCAAGCTGTGCCTCAGCTGCTGTTACTGAAAACCCTCCATCTCTTCCTAATCTTGAATACACTTATGTTCACTCTATTTTATCTCTAAAAAGTTAGTATTCTCCAAGGAAATTCCTGATTCAGAGCAGCAATTCAAATGCAGTAAGAGAAGGCTTCCTTGTTTCAGAATTGAACAACATGCCTTTAAAGAATGGCTACATTTATGACTTTAACGGACAGAACAATCTGTCACCATCCAAACAGTATTTAAAAATTTAAAAAAAGTTACAGAACAAAGCACAAAGAAAATTTTTAAGCTGTCTAGGGATATACTGTCATAAAAAAGAAATTACCAACTCTAAGATAACCTATTTCCTCTCTGATCTGCAGACAGGAGCATGTTTGGAAGAACTGGCAGGGAGAGATGACTTCATGACTTCAAGAGGAGGAGTGACAGGAGGCACAGATTTGTGTGCCCTATGACTTTTACACTTCTACTATTCAGAAACACACAGAAATTACACCTGGGAAAAGGGAAAAATTAACATCTGACTACCCCAAAGCCACCGAAGTTCTGTGTATAGACTCTCTTTAATGTGTTCATTTTACAGCAGCTGAGCATTGGGAAAAAAATTTACTCTACATTTCAAGGGGTAAGAAAGGTATTAATAAATGCCCTAGGGTATATCACCGTGTCATGCAGCTGTAGGGAGAAGGAGAGAAGATCCAGCAGGCAGGAATTGTGCAGCAAGATTGATTTATTTAATTATTTTACAAACTCTTTTATAGACTTTTTCTTCATAGTTTAATCGGACAAGGATCAGCCACCCCTTGGGGTGATTGGCTAAAATCCTAAGACATCCATTGTGAAAATATTTTTCTACTGTACCATAAACAAGACTTTTCAAGGCTGCAGGTGTTTGGTTGTTTACATAACTCTGTTACCTCTTCTGTGAGAGAGAAAAGTCTCTCATGGACTTAGAAAATAGCAAGAAAATCCTTGCTAGCAGCATTTTGTATCCACAGAAAGGAATGATTGTCTCCTACACTGTCTTATATGCTGGAAGATTTTGCAATTACCAGAAAGAAATTGCCTTCATTCATAGCAAAAATATTCTTTTGCTTACAAAATATTTTCTTAATAAACATGTCCATTTAAAACATTCAGGCACTTGTTCCCTCATACTGAAAAACAGTTTTAGTTTGCCAATCTAATTTACTACTTTAATACCCATTAGACATGATTTATAATAAAACTATAGGCTCATTTACCTACAAATGTGGCATCATCATTTTAAATGTAGCTAATACCAAGCGACTAAACACTGCTATTAGACAGTAGTGTCTCACACTGCATTACATCTGTTTCATGTCATTCTACTCTCAGCCCAGCTGAGACTCACCCAGTCTCTCTCCCTACTTAGGTATAAATGCTAATGTTCAAGGTTCCCTCACTTCATCAGCACAGAGGGGTGGACAAGAGGCACTGCAGGAAAAAAAGTTGAGGTTTCTGCAAAACAATGGATTGCAGTAAAGCTCTTGCAGCTCTAAGAAGTGGCCACGCTGTTGGTTAAAGGATCATGTACCCCAGAGACAGAAGTACATAAAAATCTGCCTTGCCTTGGTGAAAGCTGTCTACAGTACAGGAAGATGTCAACTGGGAAAGTAATACTTGATCATCTAAATTCTAAGACCTGGTTCAATATTACTATGACATTTGGATAATAGCATGACTCCTTTTTTACACTAGTACAAAGAAGATTCATATGCAACTTTGAATGCTTTTTAACGAAGAATATGCAAGTCAACCGATCTTTCAAACTGCCTCTTTCAAAAGTAATCACAGCAAGAAGAAATTGCCCTTTGAACTTGGTGGATTCAGCACTTTGTTATTTCAGGATTGCTAAGACTTTTGAATACAAACCCCTTGATACTACAAAAACTAAAAAATGGAACAAAAAACCAACACCCCCCAAAAGAACACAAACAAAACCCAAACCCCCCAAACCCCAAAACCCCAGTTCTTCATGCAGTGCATTGAATCTCTATGCAGTAAAAGAATGGAAGTGTGACTCTCAAGCAATTTAACATCAAATTTACCTGATGCTTTTTCACATCTAATGACAAAAGCAAAATCAGGCTAAAAGGAAAAAGAAAAAGAATACTTACAAATTTATAACCTTATCCAATGGGTGTTTTGAACAAAATTGCTGGCTCCCCTTGTCTTGTTTATGCTGACTCTGTCCCAGCTGAACAAACCTGTGAAAAGCAGTTGGTTGGAGAATAAATAAAAAAAATAAAAGAACTATCCCCCAAAAATCATCAAGCAAAAGAAAATGACATTAAGAAATGAGATTTTGAGTCATGCTATGTAAGTCACTGATCATGATGTACCTCTCTGGTGAACAAGAGAGATTCTTAAAAGTTCAAAGAGGGTGCATGCACGAACTCAGAACCTCCTTTGAAAAAAGATTCACTTATCAATTGGTGTCACCTAGTATGTCATGGGAGAGAAACAGACCTCCCCTAAGAAACAGGCAGCCCTCTACAGTCAACTTCCTATGTCTTTTTCAAAGCAATCAGTCAGAGGAATAGCCTCTGGAAAAATCAGCAAAAGACACAAAGTCTCTCAAGTTTCAGATTTAAGTTAGTCCTCTGCTGAATTCAATCTAGTTTATTCATCTGAAACACTGTGAGTCCAGATCACTTATTTACAAGCACAACCTTTTGGGACAATTTCGCCATCTCCAAATATTTGGTGGAAGACACTGCCAATGGAAAATACTGTCATGGTTTTTTTTTTTCTTGGCAATGAATTGGAACAAATTCTTTTGAAAAGTAGTTTATCACTAATCTTAGTAAATCAGAATAGAAGGAAAAGTCAGACAGTTTCAAATGTAAATACATGCAGCTATCTTGCACTCAATTTGTTCACTCTCCAACTGAAAAGACACTGAAAAGACAAGTAAATGGTAGTTGTGATTTACTAGTTTAATTTTCTGAGGCAGAGGGTTTTTCTTAACAGTGAGCTTCCATTTAGCTTAAGAAGTCTTACTGGTCTACTTCAGGAATATTTACTATGTTTTAACAAGCAACTATTACCAGTGCAAAACCAATTGCATGAAAGAGTGTACAGAAGTCAAATGTCCAACGTGTTCCTAAACAAGTTATTGCAGCTTTTCCTTCTGCTCCATGCAGATCCTATACTGTAGGAACAAAAGCCTCAGAGACATAACTTCGGACGTTAAAAGGAATAAATACTTACAATTTCTAAATAAGAGAATTTTAAGTGGAAATCAAAATAATTAAGATCTCCCAGTGCAGGAGCTTGCTATTGAAACCAACTTAAAAAAACCAAAGGCAAAGTAATTGCTTAAGTATATTAATTTACTTCTTCAAATTATTCAATATTTTGAAAGTAACAAGACCTAAATGCACACAAGCAAGGTACCCCGTGTCAGTAAGATACCATGCACAGTTGATCTGCAGCACACATCTTCAAATTACTTGAGGGACCTCGTGTCCCTTCCACCCTCAGCCAATCTGTGCTTCTGTGATTTCTGTTTTGACGAGAATTATCTCAGCCATCAGTGAAAATGGTCTGATAGATTCAAATTACTTTTAATTTGCATTTGCAAATAGGCTTAATATAGATCAGTTGATGTAAAGTAACTTAACCTGAAGTACTTTGAGTCTGCAACACCCTAATCCTCCTAACAATGAAAAAACATGTAACATGTCCAGCAATGTCACGTGAAGTCAGGATCTTACATCCCCATCTCCCTTATTCCAATAATAGAAAAAGGCTTGATGTGAGAACTGTAAGCATACTGTGAAAGAAATTGCTGCTATTCTCAAGTGATGTACATTTTGGAAAGTATAGATTTTACTGACATCCTTTATTACATAAATCAGCACACCAGACCAGAAATAGCACTACGTCTTGTTAGCTAAAAGAGATAAAGAATTTGTAATTTATTCTATTTTTAAAACCTGCATTGCTTGAAGGAAATGAAATAAATGCAAGGTTTGTTTTTTTTTTCTTAAAAAGGATATGAATAGGGAGCTTCAAAGCCTCCAAGGGGTTTACAGTTTTACATGAACAATAGTTTGAATGTTAGTCCAGCCTGAAGAAATTATAAAATTGGAAATAGCTGCAATTCTGGATGTTAACACAGAGTTGTTCATCTGAACAGAGAGACTCACAGTAGACACCAGCTCACATGGGACCATTTGCAGAACTACAATAACTACCTGCTATATCAAAGGATAGTTGTCAAATTTGCATCGATTTTCTAGTGGTTAAAATTAAAAATAAACAAAGGTAGAGGCATAGAGAAAGTTTAAAATTTCAGAGACAATGAGAAACATCCTCCTTAACACTATTCAAGTGTAGTATCTTCAAATGACTCCACATGCAGGAAATAGGGAGAAATGGGAATTTTAGAGAACAAAAGAGTAGTAGCTAAGTGGCTAAGAGCAGTAGCCAGAGAAGTAGCTAAACCTAAAGTAACAGAAAAAGATTTTTAAATAAAAAGAAAAAATGCTTTGAGTGTATTAATGAACTAAGTCAGGATGCAATACCACATATCACCAAATTAGAAGAGATCACAGTGAATTAAAATTTCCCTTAAAAATTGAGAAGGTTTCAAATATAACAAGGTAGTTACTGCTATTACACATTAGAAAATGAAAACAAATGCACACAAGGCCATTTCAATGCATGTCTCACCAGTACTCACTTCAATATACACACAGTGCTTTTCTGAGATGAGGTGTAGATTTCTTACACCCTTTTTCTCAAACATCATTAATTCTGCATTCTAAACAGATGTTTGAAACATTGGTTTCCTAAGAAAATCTCATAGATTTGCACTCCCAATATCTTGCATGAGAAGGTCTCTTGGCAACAGCATTTAAAGACTTTTGGAACTAGGAGGGTCTTCAATTTGGACCTAAATTTCTCCAACTGATTCCCAGTAATTAGTTGCCATGATTCTGACTAGTTTTCGAGGAAAAATACTGCAGTTCAGGAAAGAACCTCCTCCACCAGGGAATTAAATGAGTAACTTTTTGGTTAAGCTCTAGTTCATCTATAACTGAAATTATTCTATTCACTTCTGGTTCAAGTTAAACAGAAAAAAACCTCAAAATGTTCAAAATAATTTCTGGTTTAAGAAATAAAGGAAAATTTGAACCAGTTTTTCTTTGGCATCAGCATTGTTCTGTGATATTGAAGAGAGAACTTGAGAACAATAGCATAACTACACATTTTTTTAACAAGAACAACATGTAACCAGTGCTGTGTAAGGGGTTACGGGAATTCCGAACAGCGTTCCTGATTGCTTTTGGGGGGAAGACAGTTCGTGGCTCCTGCAGGAATGGTGACACCTGTCTTCTAGAGGATAACAGTCCAAGCTACCCTCAAATAAAAGAAGAAACTTTTCTTTAATTGGTGACCCCTTGGTGCTTGCCCACCAATGCAAGTGGGAACTTGCTGGACCACCTAAGGAGCTGAATTTTGTCTTGGACTACACTGTGTCTTACTCATCTCCTGTATGTATGGTTTGAATCCATAAAACCCTTCATTAAGAACAAGTGGCAGTAAGATGCTGATCCAAATGCAGTGTGCAAGGGAACATTATTACACACACTGTGCTCAGGGATATACACATGCACATGAACCCACAGACTACATATACTTGCATGCCACTGTTTCATGGAACTCCAACAATGGCAAGGGCCAAGCTGATTTCTCCCTCTTCTAAACTGACCCGACAAATATCTGTCACTTAGATATCTGTGCTTCTACAGTGTGAGTTGTTCTGACAGCTTTCCTCAACTCTTCTCACAGTCTATACCAGATTTAGTAACGGTCTCAAGGTCTCCCTGTAATATCCACAAGCTTTTATTTCAAGCTCAAAAGACCAGGATGTTTCAAAAAAAAAGGAGGAATATGAATCAGAAATTTCCTTCTAAAGTCATGCAGTGTTTCCTTCAAAAAGTCACACAACTATTTCAATTTGAGTAAAAGTTAACTGTTAACACATATCTCTATATAATATTATGTTAAAAAAGAAGACAATTTCTATTACTTTATGTGAGTTTTTACAGAATGAGTTATTTCATTATGATTGACTGGAGTAATTGGAGTAATTCAACACTTGAAAAATGCAAACACCACAGATTACAAAGCTTACAATCATGGAACCATTCCTGTGGAATTTACTTATCAATGGAACATGGACTTCCTTTGAATTTACTTCTAAATTTCTAGGACTATATTAAGTGACATGTATTTCTTTTAAAGCATCTTTCATTTGATTTAAGCTCCAAGTTTTGCTTTCAGAGACATCTGTATAGCTTCCACTGAAATTAGAGTTGACACAGACAGCTGAAAACAGTTTGATTTGGAAAAAGAGATAGCATATATAGGCAAATTTCTTTAAAACTTATCATTTAAATAAGTTTAATCAAAGGAAGCACTTTGACAAAGTGCACTTAACTAGCTCGAATTATCTTTTATTGACTACCACTGGAAATTCATCTCACCTTGCATATATTGCAAGATCATCTTCTGAAGGGATATCTGAAAGATTGACCCCATACACATCTTTTGTTGATTGCACTACATTCTGGAACATAAGAAAGATTCAGACTAAGAATACCATAACAACATCCAAAGAAAGTTTGCTCTTAAGAAAGAACTTCTTTAAAAACTAAAATATAATTTCAAAAGTGCAGACAGAAACAAACAGGTCTCTCACATCCACAGCAATATTAGCTTACACATATTTTTAAAAAAAAATAATTTATTAAAAATATTAACACATTTATTCAACAAGTAAAGAATTCTTGAAAGATAACATCAGATAAAACAACATATTAGGAGAATAAATTATATTAATAGACCATAATGGTGTAGTTATTAAATTCTGTTCTGTGTTGAAACTTAATACAGAATAAATCATATTCGTTCAGAACATGCTCCCACATTTGCTTTCACATTTCCTGCTGCCAATTCTGCAATAATTACAAACATCAGGTTGAACAAAACTATTTTTATTTTATACATTATGCAATCATGTCAGTCAACTATAACAAGGAATCAATGCACATGCAATAGTTCACTAACTGTGCCTAGTGATTCAGTGCTAAACTGAGGGGGGCTTTCTGACACGACACATATGACTGTGAGTCAAATATAAACATAGTTTCTTTTAGTTCAAAAAGATTCAAAGTCAAAGAACTTCAGAAAGGTATGTCCTGACCAGAAGTATAAATGCATTTTTTACTAACTTCTCAGAGATGTGAACAGAAAGGAACTAGCTTTTTTGGTTCCCCCAATAATAAGGACTGCCATGAATGAACAAGGCAAATTATGACTAAAATTCGATGTAGGAAAAGGTGCTAATTAATTGGAATATATTTCTTCATATCATTACTAAAAAGTCAGAATAGCTCACCCAATTTTAAGCCATTGAAATTCAAAAATGTTTCAAATCATACTTTGTGTTTACATGCATCTTTCATTTAAGCATCTTAAAAATATAAAAAAGGTATTTTAGATCTGAGTGCTGAAGTGTGCTCAAAACAGAGGGAAAATCTGATGTGAGACAAATTATGCAATAGTATGAATTAAGAATAACATTTCAACTTGGATTTTTGTTTAAAAAATCTAGAAACAATCTGATTTGCTGGAGAACAGGTACTCTGTTATTCAGAGATAATGGAAAACTTTCAGATAAAATATCTTGCATAAACACAAATAAATAAATGTGCTTGTACTGACTTAGGAAGAAGACACGATTGTACTATTGAAGGCTGAAAATCCATTATTTGAGAACACAGAACCCTAGGCTAAAGACTGGATAGAATCAAAATCTGAATTGTGGCAAAGAAAAAAAAAAAGGCAGTTTAATTGTTTGTTGCCTATCAGGCACTACATTTTATGCTAAGGTCATAAATACTCCATTTTCTTTGGAAGTGATAATATGCACAATACTGTAACAATTTAAATTAGCTGTGACTTTAAAAAAAAAAAAAATCAACCCCCCCCAGACAACGTAAGTATTTTCCAAATATCTATCATTTCCATTAGCATAACCTTTTGCTAAGACATTTTCAATGGTATCTAAAATGGATATCTACAAGAAAGAATTTGAAGAACTATTACATGAACTAATAAAATAGATACTTCCATAGCTCTTTATACAACTCATTATTTTCATTAAATAAACACCCAAGGGATTAAAAAAAACGGGAGTTATGCTAGCAAAAAAGATTAATAACCCACAACTGAAAATATACATTCTTTCCACCTGACTGGGCAAATGCAATTTAGTTCACTCTTTTATTCACTGCCATTATCTTCAACCTTAGTAGCACTAACAGCACAGGACCTATGCGATAACATTATCATGCACATTTTTGAAGTTGGTTAATTTTTTTTTTAAATGCCAGACCATATAATTATGGAACAGCAATTTAAAAGTGTTCACATAAACCACGTTAAAACTTAGACAGAATGAACATTAATTTACAGTTAATCAACCTAAGCAAGCAGCATCGTCCAAAAGGGATTGCTTTGTAATTCCAAGAGGTGGTTCTCAGGACCTCAGGTTCATAGTATGTGTCTTCCAGGGGCTTTGCTCCAGATTAACTCCCATGGACTAAATGTTAAGTAGGTAGATCAGGTACATTCCTGGAGAAAAGGAATCTCATTTGCATGCTCGAAGGCCACCTCATGATGTCTGCCAGAGCATGGTAAGGGACAATAATCAGAAGTGCACTACTGCTCTGAATTAACACACTAATATAGGTGCATTTTACATTATGTAATGACCCAAATACCTTTCAAATACCATAGTTTTCTGACAGTATTTTTTTAATGCTATTTTCCTTTGTGTTTCACTATTACATGACAAGAAGAACAGAAAAGGTTTACCAGAGGTTGTACTGCAGTTATGCTAATATCTACATTAAAAAAATTACACGGGAGACCATTTCCACTAAATTTCTCAGTGCTTTACTTCTGACTGTTCTAGAACATTTTTTTAAGGGAATGTGAATTTTAAGCCTTCTTGCCTAACACAGTAATTTCTTACCTCTGTAATTTTTGTATTGTCTCCTGTATCAGTCACCTTTACTGGAGTTGAACGTTGAGAGACAGCACCTTCATCTTCTTTATCTGTCCCAGAATCATCTTCAGAACTACTCGACACTGCTTCCTCGCTTGGGGGTGGAGGAGCACTAGCAGCTGTTTTGCGCTGCAGCACAGCTTCTTCTCTATTATTTTTGTTCCTATTAGGAAAGGCAGTGTGTATTTATGAAATCAGCAAGATATTAGCAATGAATATTTAAAACTCTTAATCTTGGTTACAATCGTTCTGGCGAAATAAGTTTTAACCTCTGGGGAAACTTTTTGCTCATCTTCACAATCCCCGTTGATTCCTCTTCTTCAATCTCTTCTTATTCCACAGCATTTAAAGACAGCCCAAAGGATTCTGTCAGTTTTTCTTCACTGATTCTCTGATTCTTTACTTAAATCCCTCCCCACAACTGAATAAATAAAAAGGAATAAAAATTACTTGAGACATAACATCTTTGGTTTTGATCTTGGAAAAAAGTTTCACTTTCTGATTAATAACAGTATCCACTCCTATAGCTTTCTTAATCTTGGCTCCAAATCTTAATGGTAATGTCACTTTTTTTTCTTTACTTTCCATACCTCTCCCCTCAATTCAGTTCTTTAATCAGCAACATTTCTTTATCCAGTATGTATTTCTCACTCAAGAAATTCTGGTCAATATAAAGAGGTGCCTTATTTGTAAGATACAGCATTTCTGTGTAAGCAGGCTAACACTGGATTTAACTGTATGCACTCTGAAAGGTGCACATTACTTCACCCATCAGGAATTATACCAGCCTTATGTCCTCTGAATCCTGTCCTGCTGGCCACAGAAGGGTATTTAGTTGCAATTTCCTCTCAGACACTGTCACAATCTTTCAGGGAAGGCAGTTAATGAATAGACATTAACTAATGAATACACAGTTTATCGACAAATCCCTGGAAATAGGGAAGGAACATCTCTTCCTTGCTGCAGTGACTGTCCCATGTATCACTGACACTGTGTGTGACTCACTCTAAAGAAAGACAGCAGCATGCTAAGAGGCTGTGAAAACAGCACATAGATTGATGCAAATGCTATTTGGAGATGCAGGTCTAGTGCTCTCATCAGCATCACTCGAGCCCTAGTGGAGCACATCATGACTCCTTATAGAGTGCTGCCTCTTCAAGTCAAACTCACACAGCAGTTTATCCCTGTACGGAATTAGCTACACTTTATATGCTCAAGGAACATGTACAAACAAGCAGGGAAGTCCTTCCAAAGGCTCTGATCTGAGAGCATACCCCACCCCTGAGGATATTATCGTATCAGAAGAAATCTTAGAGCTGGAACAAAATGCCTTGGGAAAAATAACACCATGGGTAAGTTTGATTTCTGCCTCAGCAGAACCTGACATTTCCTTGGACTGAAATTTACAGAAAGTTATGAAGACATAAGCAATCTTTTCAGGGAAAATTAAGGGTTTTTTTCCCTACTTTTCTAAATGAGGTGAAGGTCACAAGAAAAGCAGTCCTTTCTGAAAGCTGAGGAGCTGAGCAAGTAGCCAAACACTAGTAAAAGTGTTATCCTCACCTCACTCCCAACATGTACTCAGCCAAGATCTAAGTGTCCTTGGGACCCAAACACTTACAGAAAAAAAGAGATCACCAAACCCTTCAGAAATGTCTTTGATCAAAATGTGATGACAAATGTGCAAGGCAAAGGTACCACCTTTTGCAAGGCTAAATAGGGTTGAGGTGCAAGAGTGAAGCCACGTTTTACCCTACAACACAGCCAACGAAGCGGAAGCCTTATAAGTGATACACAGGGAGTCCTGGAAAGCAGCTTTGATGGAGCTGATTCTCTGTCTCACATCAACCCCTAAAAATCACAGTGAAGAGCTTGAATAAAAGTGCCTGAGGAAACTATATAATGGTCAAGAATTTAATGGAGTATCTGGAGACAAATTAGTTAGTCCAAAATCTGACATTATATCAAAGTAGAAGAATAAAGCTTATCCTCAAAATACTCATAAACTCACAATTCTTAGCAGAGATAAACTGTGTAACAGTTGAACAGCCTTCCTGTTTATTCCCAGTAGGATGAAATGAGATTCTATTGGTGATAAGCATAGTCTGCTCTCAACATTTATTGACAATGAGACCCTGAGGATCAGAGCACATGAGACAGTCGAATGTTCTAGTGTTTAACAGAAGGGCGAGTTTTCAGAGGAATTGATAATGTTGTGACAGCGCAGTAACTACTGACAAAATGTTTCCTTAATATGAGGTATCAAAGAGAGACTGAATTCAGGAAGATTCTGCATAGCCCTTCTGTGACACAGCAATCAAGACAGCAGTGGAATAAATAGGGTAACAAAGCAGGTCCAGGATGCAAAAGCAGCTAAATGAAGCATTCATTTGTCCCAGTAACTGCTGCTGATTGTTTTATAAAATTTTATCAATAAATATTTTAGTAACTTTTTTTATCAAAGACTATGCTGAAATTGGCATTTATTTCTGTTTCAGAATATGTACTGTTTATGAAAAATTTATCATTTTTTTAAAGACAACAAGAAAATATGCACTGCTGTCAACTCCAATAGAGAGTAGAGTTGCCACTAGGATGAAGAGATGATCAAATTTTAATAACTTCTGTATATTATAGATAAAATCTTCTCATGAGTTTCACTTTGAGGAATAAGAGAAAACAAGTTGGAATTAAGAATTCCTAGTGTCAAATAAAAATCTCAAATCAGATGTGATTTTGAAAGTGTACAATGAATTTTTTATTTCCCATAACATAGAATATGCTTCACAGACACACATGTAAGAGTTTATATATTTTCATTACAATTTCATTACTATTAAACTAGAACAAAATTTCTGATTTCAGACTTACCCCAACACAGATTTTCCAGTTTCATCAGGTTTACGAACAGTAAATGGACTTGGATCAATTCCCACATTCTTAGGCATAAAATCTCTGCCAAAACAGAAAGGAAAAAGTGTTCATTAACACAGTTCAACACATAAAATTTTTAAATTTTCTGGAAGAACCACCTCTAACATCTATCTGTGAATTAAAAAAAAAAAATCATCATAAAAAGAGATATCAAGTTGTAACTTTATCATTACAAGTTGATGTATATATAACCTAGGTACTTAAAAAGCTTTAAGTTGCATTATTTAGTCCCACAAAACAGCTCCAAGTATCACCACTTGCCAAAGATGCTAAAACATTGTGCTCCATTCCTGTGCTAAAGAAACCCTGTAACTCAGGGTTTTGTACATTGTTTTCAAAATGCTGCCAACACTCAAATTGTGTCAAACAGCTACATGAAACATAATCTGCCTGGAAATCTTTAGCCAAACCATGATTCAGATTATACTCAGAATATCCAGCTCATTGCTGCCAACAAAAAAAAAGACCCAAAAATATCTGGCCAGCTGTGAGAACTGGATGAACTGAAGAAAACAACTGCAAAACAAGAGCAGAACAACAAGAAAACAATTGTGTTGAAAGCAGCCTCTGTGATCTGAGTCAACAGAGAAAAGTTCATCTCTCTGCCATCAAGTGCCCAGACATTAGGCACTCCATAATAAAAAATAACTGGAAATCTAATTGCTATTTTAACAGACTTTTTTTAGAGTAACATTTCCATGTAACATTGTGATTTAGTTTCAAGAACTTCGCTAAATTTGAAATTACACATATTTAACAAATAAATCAAATGCATATTTAATTCACACTAAATCAACTCCCAGTCGAGGATTTAGAGCCACAAAACATCCCAATATACCGTGTAGAATTGGTCATTGCCAAGCAGAAAGTCTCATCAAAACTGCTCAACTCATATGGCCTAAAAAACTCATTGTGGATATCAATTTCCTCTTCGTATTTGTGGAATTTCTTCACTGTCAACTTGCGTCTGTTTTCAGCACATGTCACTGAGGGGGGAGAAAAAAAAAAATCTTTTACTAGCAATTACTGACTCCTGCAAAAATCTAATCAAACAGTAGCCTGCTCACCTAGCCACCATACCAGGCAATTTTTCCTACAGTCATATCCCCTCTGAGACAAGGAAATATGACATGAAGAAGATGCATTGCACATCTTTAATAAATATGTATTATCAACCACTATAATTTGATTTCATTTCACGATGAAAATTCCTAATAAAACATGCTCCACAGTACCCCAGAGAAATAAGACACACTAGCTATATTGTATCTTCTGCAACAGGAATAGAACCACCAGCACAGATTATAAATATATGCTAACAGACAAGAAAAAAAGAAAAAATAATTAAGTGTGCCCTGGCTCATAAACATATGAAGGTCAAGTTTTAGCCACTTAGGTAGCTCTTGCAACCTGCAACTGAAAAATCGTATCTCCTTGGTGGGGGTGGGGAGGGGACAGGGAAGTATTTAGAAACCATTATGGAAACGCTTTTTTTTCAGATTTGGGATCTAAAACAGTCAAAAAGCATTTGTAAATAAAATGTCTTTTTCAAGATACTCTGCAAGGCAAGGAGCAAATATGGGTCCTACCTTCATCAAAAGGAAGAGGTAAATGCTTTAGCACACCTGTGGTCCACCAGTAAGTATAGCTGTACAGGAAAAACAGAACTGCAATCAATACAGGAGATGGGATCTTGTATTCAGCCTATGCAGTCTGCACGTAACATTCACCCATCCATACAGTATCACTTCAGCATTGTTGAATTGGCTGGTGGAGTTCAACAGGCCCCTTTCCAACTACTTTGCTCTCAAATCAGAAAATTTAAACAAATGAAGCTCAATACCAATAGTTATGGACAGAAGAGTGGCTTTGTTCCATTAAAAAAACGTGTTTCAGGTGCCTACCTCTACAGCACTGAAAATTAAAGTCTTAGTACATATCAAAAGTATTGATGTATTTCTCTTGTTCTGGTCGTTGGAGGAGTGGGGGGAAGGCATCCCCTCCCACATGTTATTCAGATCCCAAAATTTAGGAAAAAGGTATGAAGAAATGAAGGTCAATGATAATAAAATCGGATGATTGTCAAAGCAGCTGACTTCTACACAAAGAAATACATTTTGATGTAACAGGTGTCATAAGCCTGAGAACTGTTGGCATAACTAACAGCAAAATTTAAGCCCTGCTGGAAGCTTATTCAGGATTTCTGTAAAACAACAAAGGAAGTCAAGCAACATTCATAAAACAAAGCATGTTTTATCTTTCATTCATGTTTACACAGCTTTACTCTTCTCAAATATACTTTAATTTCTTTTCTTCTTTTTTCTGATATTTCTTCTATTTCATTACATGGAATGAAAACACAGTTGTCTTCATTGATTTTTATTTCCAATACACGTGTATTCACAATACTGTGAGGGCTGTAATCAGAGTATTTATGTGATTGTCTCCTACTCCTGTCAATGTAGCCATCTGGAGCAGACACAGTGGGTATATTCCCACAGCCAGGGATAGACTTATTAGTGGGATTTAGGAGATGGTACAGAACAGGCAGGAAAACACACTTCAGTTCCAAGAACTGTGTATATCCTAGACAGTAAGGAATGAGTTATGCCTGATGGTCCTGCCTCTTCTCAAAGTCCTGTATCAGGCCATGCTAGTAAGCTACTTTCTCCAGTGCCTTCAGAAACTATGCAGATATACCCAGTTTTGTTGCCTGCATAAATGATAAGTAACATGGCAACACAAAGTCTCCTTTTCCATATTCACCATCCTTTCACGTGAATCATAAATTATATAGAAGTAAGATATGAACATTATTAAATATCTTCCTCCTGATGAGGAGGCAATTACAATATAGGAAAAGCACAGATAGTCAAAAGAAGTTTCAATGACAGGAAACATCATCTTCTATCTCCTGTATCCTTGATTTCATTATGAGTGTCATTATTTCTTTGTTGTTGTGCCCAAGGAATCCAAAAGAGACACTACACACACAGGCAGGAAAAAGTTACACAAAGAACTTCTCCAACTGTTTGGTAGAACCAAAAAATTACTTAAAGGAGTTTTTTTTCATGTATTTATTTCACCTAGTTATTACATGAAGGTGTCATTTTGTTCACATAATAAACATCTTGACTGTATATTATAACTACTCAGAAGAAATTCTGGTTAGAATGAAAGGTAAAACTAATTAACAAGTAAATGAAGAGTACCAACATTTCTTTTTAATATTCCACCTCATTTGAGAACAGTATCTGTGACGAATAAGAGATAGCTGTTTTAACAGAGTAACAGATGAAAGGGAGACTAGAACATTTGCATATTTGCAATATATCAGCTGAATTAATTTTAGACATACAATGATGTTCAGAACGAGTAGTCAAGAAAATTAATATTGCATGTTTAATGTATGCCTGAAGTAGCATTTGGTTGTATGGCTCATATAAGCTACCTTTTAGAAACGCCTCAGGAGACAATACAAGAGGACTGAAATTTAGAAAGAGCTGTATCATGTGCCAGCTGCTGTGACAGGTTAACAGAATAAGCAGCCAACAGGGACTGATCACACTGTTGAAACACTTGCAGTTTTCCCCAACCAAAAATCTAAATGCAGATATTCAGATCTACCATTTGTACTAAAGAGCTTTAAGGCTCACAGAATGATCAAAGATAAAACCAGCCAAAATCCTAAGAGATTATTTAGTTGACAAGTTGAGTACTGTCCTTTTTGTTAAAAGGGATTTTTTTTTTATGCACAATATTCATATTCTTCAACAAAATCATTTCCCTCTGTGAAGCAATCAAATTACTTTAAAATTTTTATACTTTACTACTTCCGTACATTACCATGCAACTACAGTGGAATGCAAATGAAGAAAAATAGTCTTCAAAAAAGGCTAGACATAGACTGAAAGGAATATAGAAAATCATGGATTTCTTGGTATGCACAGCTGCAGACTAAGTGCAGTACACAGGAAAATAAATGCTATCCTCATAAAATAATCTCAAACTCAACCATTAATAAATCTGACAATCAAGAATGCACCTGTATATTGCTTAGTGGAATGTTACTACATTCATACATAACTGTACTGCAGTAAAATGGTGAAATATTTTACACAGAAAGATAGAATTTCATATGAAATTAGACTTCTTTTTAAGTACAACAGGAAAATAACATACTAAAGAATATCCTTTGAAACACCAAGGCTCAGCATTTTTTGGTAATCTCTTGAAGGTGTTTTTTTTAAGCTTTTGTATAAACATAAAAAACAGTAAGCAAGTTTTTGACAGGCTGACCTGATTATTTGATTAGCAACGTGTATGTATTAAAATTTATTAGAGCAATACCAAACAAAATAAAAAACAGAACAGCAAAATACCTTTGCCTGGTCTGTGACAGACCAAGGGTGTTCTTGTGATGCAAATAAAAATCAGTGGGAAGCTCCCAGAGATGTGGCTTTCCTTCTGCAGGCTTGAATACTCCCAGAAAAAGATTGATAGAATCTTGCCTGTCCGCATCTGTTAGACAAGAGGCACACTCAACACCAGGAGCACTGCACAGCTCAAGCCCACTCAGACACTGCTTCTCTCTGCTCCTCAGAGTGTCCTACGACTGCTGCAGGGCCCTCTGGGCTTCAAGCAGCACAATGGAACCTCATTTAGAGCAACCTTCTGTCACACTGCAGGGCACAGGGGCTGGTACCAATGCTGCCTCTTCCCTTGGCTTCTCCTTCAGGAGCCCAGGCTTGGCAGAAGTCAGACCTCCCGCGGCAGCTCTGTCTCCCACCGCTGCCTATTCGTGTGTGCATGAAGCACATGCACGGATTTAGGCAAGTTTCAGGAAATCTGACACACCTTAGTGAATTTACTGCAGCCTAAATAACTGAAGAATGATTTAATGAAATTAAACAATATCCATACAACACACGTTTCCAACAAAACATACAAATGATGAATTCTTTGGGATTTTCTTACCAAAACATAGTAAAATGATTACATTTCACAAACACCTTTTAATAATTTGGACTTGTTTCCTGTGGTTTAAATCATCAGTTTAGCTTGTCATATTCTAAGCTCCACCAAATTATTACTTGATGTGTCTTACTTTTTCTCACCCGTACAGCTTAATTAATAGTAATTATCCTAAGAGCTTTGAGGTCAACAGATGAAAATATTTTCTTATAAGAGTAGATTATTTTTAGATTCATGTATTTTTAATGACAGACAAACAGTACATGTGTAGCTAAGAGATTTATTTAGGAGGCAGTGATAGCACGCCTCTTGTAATCCTGCTCTGAATCTTATATACTGTATGACTTCAAGCAAATCACTAAAATTTTCTGAGTCTGTTTAATTCAAGCACATAAAATACATAAGCATTAAAAAAAAGTTTCTCGTTTCAGAAACAAAAAGAAATACTGATTCATGAACTGGCTAGCCCTCAGATTTTTATTTGCATTTTAAAGGACATATTATGGATAGTAATAATAATAATTACTATTATTATTATTATTATGGATAGTAATAATAATAATAATTATTATTATAAATGCAGTACAGAAAATCAGAATCTTGTTCTAAAACTGTTTCCTTTTTCTCTGCTTTCTTAGAAAACTTAAAGAACAAAATGATCTCTCTCAATGTGCCACATTAACAAGCTAGCTGTTGCCAACTGAACAGGCAGCGTTGGACAGTGTAAACCTTTAAATTTCATTGAAACAAATATTTTAAAACTCCAAAATAAACATGAAACAAAGTAAATATGACATTGAATGCCACATTGCAACAATGTCATCTTCAAGCACAAAAAATGCCTAAAGCGTCAAAAATAATTGCCTCAAATGGGATCAAATACCAAAATTATAAGTAAATTGAGGAAAGTGTGCAGCACCCTTTAAGAAAACTTCATTCAAAGACAGTATTGACTTCAGTAAAGACTAGTGTCTGTTTGTGTACTTTGCTGCAAGTTCATTCAGATGACCCGATGGACGTTTTTATTTCTACAGTTTTCTTTTTTTTGTAACATCTTTTTTACAACAAATTCTTTTATTACTAGAAGACATGCATATCATGACTATCCTTGCAAACAGACCACAACTCCAAATGTGGACCTAGAACTCTGCTCAGGCTTCCACCTAACCATTTCAGTGGCTGGCATAAAAGTGAACAGCTCAGAGATTCGTTCCATCTTCTACATCACAGTACAGGGGACACTGCAAGGGTGCTACCTTTGGCTCATAAGAATTGATGAAGCCAGACCTTATTGCCAGTGCAAATAATAAGAGACCATATGACTGAAATAAACAAGTTCTCTGTTTCCCATTTAATTTGGGCAAATATGATACACGAATTACATGATTTACATTCAGAAAAGTTACTCTGAATTGTGTGCTCTCAACATTGTTATACACACAGAAGCAATAATTTTAGCCAAAGAAGTCAGAGATTACTGAAGTATTTCTAGCCATTGCCCAACTCACTGTTTCAAAGTTCACACAGTCTATAAATAATTGCGGTCTACTACAAAGAAGAAAAAATATAGGTACTTCTACGCCTGCCTGTGCAAGTCTTGTGAAAAAGAGTAATAGAGGACTGACACAATATTTATAACATGGTAACACGGTTTGGCCTTCTGACATGTCTTAGACTGCCCTTTGATCATTCTTTCAGGTCTTTTTCAAGACTTCTAAACACCCAACACTTTTTTTTGTTATTTTGCAAAAGATAAGGCTCAGCATTTTTCAAAGAGGTTTTCCCTTAGCAATGTTGCCCAGAAGAAAGTAGAACACTCAGTGTTCTACCAGTGAGTGATATGAGCTAGTAAAGGAGTAAGTTAACATTTTACAGTTTATTTAATGAAAAAAAATAGCTCATTTACTTGAGTTTTGAATTTAATTTTGTCTTTTCTACCACAGATTTAACCATTTGTAGCTCCTATTCACACAAAACAATTATATGCACTACAGCTTGCTTTGTTTTGAGCTCTCAGAAACATCACTAGAAATACTCCACATGAAGCTTTCTACTCATGTTTAGATTTACCGGTTTCCTTATATTTGCTGAAGACATTCTGTCCAACATTTTAACACTCTGTAACACCTATCTGCTTCTCTATTGATCTACAAATGTCACTGACAGATGCAGTGCTACATGTATGCATTTTCTAAATAAAGGTCTGCATGCTACAACATAGGATAAATCACTGTCTCATCAAATCAGAATACCTATTTGAGAATTACCTATTTGAGAAATACCTATTACTGAATTACCTGGAAATTATAGTATAGAGGAACTCTGTCACAAGATCATAGTGCAGATTACTGAAACATCATGAGTAAGATGCTTTGTAAACAATAGCTTAAATGAAAGCACTTAAATTTACCTGAGAAAGCATTACTGTAATATCTTGAGAGTGTTTGCATAATATCTTTGGAATGCTGGGTCCATGGAGCAATCTTTCTATAAGTTTTCACTCTGTGCACAAGCTGAGAGCCTCCATACTGCAGAGAAAGCGTGTCTCCATGATCTTCATATAATTCTTCAAATAATCTGAAGGAAAAGCAAAATGTGTCATCTATCAAACTTCTGAATAGAATTTTTAAAGAGAAAATATAATAAAGTCTTTCTGCATATTTTCTGCATATGCAATACAGTTTCTTCTCCTTTATTCAGATAAATATGTGGAAATTTTATTCAGACATAATAATTACTAAGAAGATTTAGACTTTGAGATTTTCATTACTTTTTAATATAACAGAAGAGGTTCACACAAACAGAGCAAGCAGTTGTATAGATTCAGGAAGAAGATTAACATGTCGTACTACTTAATGGGGAGAAAACAAACAATATATCTTCACTAACCAAGGCATGTTTCATACACTAGAAGGGACAGAACATATCAATATCTCAAGGCTACATTTTCTGTTAAGTACACCAGGAATGAAGTTAGCATAACCTTCCAGAAAGCTCCCTAGTTACAATAATGATGGCTCAAAGGTACAAAATGAATAAACATGACTTGTAAGAGAAGTGTATGGCAGTCAGGTAACATTTGCTGGAGCTGGAAAACCTTGGTGTAAGCAGAAGGCAAAAAGAATTGGTTAAGAATTGACTTGAACAAGGAGAGCTGGCAAAAAAGTGAAGAAGTCCTCTGGCATCAAGAAGGTGACAGCATTCAAACTGGGAGCAGTCCAAAGAGCAAAAATTAAACAAGCTTTTTATCAATGACAAAAACAAGACAACAGTCTCAGAAAAAGAGGCTATCTTAAGGAGATGGCACTCAGTCTAAAAGATAACATTCAAAAGTGCTTCTCAGAAATGCCTTGCTTGAGCAAGACAATGACAAGGATGATATTTTGCTAAAAGAGACTAGAAGTTTAGTTGAGAGACAAAACCCCCAAAACAGAACAAAACAAACCCCAGCCTCCCCAAAACTAAAAAGCAAACCCAACCACTAAACCTGTGGGAACATGTTTCACATCAGTATAGGAAGACAAAGTAACTCGGGCATCTACATGTAATACCTGTAGAAGAAAGAAGTCCTTCAGGACTGAAAAGGAAGACAGAAACAAACAACAAAACAAAATTAAAACCAAAATGCACCAAAACAAGACAACAAAAGCATTCCCCTAAGAAAGTTTCCAACAAAGACACAGTATTGCATAGGTAACCTAGCAACCATCTGACCAAAGCTCTCCTCAAAGGGATCTGGATGAAGAACACTTATCTGAGCATCAAATCAATTTCTGTAGAAACTAAAGAGCTGTCCATCAAATCTTCTGTACAAGGTCAAGTACAGTAAGATCAATTAGGAGGAAACATCTGCTAAGTAACTTTAAATAAACAAAAGAAAAACCCCAAAACAACAGACAAAAAACCCCCCAAAGAAATAACTCAAACCCCACTTGCCTACACACCAATCATTCAGAGTTCATGACACCGTGTATTAGAATCTCATTTACTTCTTTGGGTTTGTTTTTGTTTGACCAGTAGCCCCAGGAGGCTGCACAGCAACTGGTATTGGCAGCAGAAATTATTTGTTCCCAGAGGTAAACATACAGCTCCCAGCAGCTGGGACATGGTGGATGAGAGGCACTGCTAGCACACCCAGGAAGCCACCAGTGGGTGCTCTCCGTGGCCACCAGGCAGAGGCCAGGAGCCACCACTTGCACAGTGAACCAACGTGCTGCAGGTGAGGCTGTTTCTGCAGCACATACCGGCTCCAGGCCCCAGGCAAGCACAGGAAACTAACAGAAAAAAAGAGGAGGAGCTGAAGGTATGTCCCAAGTAAAGGGGAGGGAAGCCCAACTACTTGTGTTTTCTGAATACAAGTTAGGTCTCCGTGCTCTAAAGCTATCAAACCACTAGTTAAAATCATCAATGAAGCCGTAAGTTTCAGTGACGACAACAGTTTAAAGGAATAAAACCACAGCACCTTAAAGACTCCTACATTAATTTCTGAAGCATATTTACAAGTAGCTTAGTTTACCCTGACCCCCAAAACATTTCAATACAAATGCAGGGTTTTCATGAAGTGTTTGAGGATGCTTGTATAAGTACCATTGACACTTCATATGCAAGAAGAATTTTGCTGGAAAGCTTTTCTTCAATAAATCAAAACCCATGAAATTTTTCCAAAGAAAAAGGAGGGAAGAGCAAGGTAAGATGTACTTCTATACAGTCTGGCATTCTCCATGAAAGTATGTATTTATTTCAGTTTTCACCTTCAGTCAGCATTTTGCCTCAAGCAATTGAAACAAGTGTAAAAGGCTGGGGTGGAGGTTTTCTTAAATTTATTTCAAAGGAAAACACTTCTCTTTAAGTTTAGGCATATAAAAAGAATAAAGACAAGGTATTATCTCATAAGAAGACTGATTAACATACTTTTCCAGAAGATCAAACTTTCAGCATGACTGGATTTTCTCAAGATTTCAAGTATGGAAGATTTTTTAATCTTGGGATGAATAAACATTAAATCATTCCAGTAGCAATAACTGTATGCTTCTTCTGCATGGACATAATTCTCCATAATCTCTTGACTCAAAAATTAAAACTACGACACACTCGATTAATCTATCTTACCTTACAGCATCTGTATCAAATTGTAAATTTGGTTTATCAATCAATCCCAATGAATACAGCTGGTAGGCCAAAGCACATTTCCCCACCATAAACTGGGCTGTGTTAGTGCGGTCTAAACAGTCCACACAATTCGTTCGGAGAACTCCAGTCTGGTAAAGCAATCCAAATAAAAGATTTATCTTAATCAACAAATTACAACACTCATGATTATTACTTTTTTACTACTAGCTAAGTCTTATCAAATCATGTCTTCATGATTTGATGTCTTATCAAATTATGTCTTCACAAAAATTTGAGGAAAGGCATTTCTAATAAAAGTTAAAAACCAATTAATCTCGAGCAAGCTACGTCAGACTGCTGTCATGCCTACTTTCAAAATATTCTTGCTTTTATCATCACACCTACTGCATGTTCCCTCAACTCACAAACAGCCTTGAAGAAGTCACAATTTGGATGTCACTCACAAGATGTCTAGTCAGCGACGCACTGTGATCTGAATGCTTACATGTAAGTCACTGGTGACTCTCAAATCATTAAAGATAAAATAATCACTTTCCTACTACAGGTAAACCTGTTAAGGCTAACATAAAAAAAACTAACTAGGGTTGATTTTTTTTTAAGGGATCAAATTCTATCTGCTCTGCTGTTTATCTGCCCTCAACAAACACATCCCAGTGATCAGCTAGTACAGAATGGTCACATGCTCTCTAACTTACAGGAAGTACAAAATTATGAATGGCAAGTCAAAGCAACTAATGCTTCTTAAGAATATGCACTGTGTTCAGAGTATAAAAGCATAACATTCAGGTATATATTTGATACTGTATGGTTTGCATTTCAGTCAGTACTTTTCTGACCTTAAAGGAAGATGTGTTTCTAGTTTTATTTTCTTTTAGTGATGGAAACTGTAACAATGTACAGAAAAATTCAGCACTGGTGAAAATGTCAGTAACCCATGTTCACGCGTGTCAGTATGTTATCAGGGTTAAGTATGCTTATTCCTCACTTCTTCTGTATAGCATTTTATGAGATGTAGTTTGCTAAAATGCTGCTGATTTAACTTTCACTGCACTGGTAACATTACAGACTAAACTGTAATGGAAACTAGTTTAAAATACAAGCATTTCTCAGACTAAGTCCAGCAAAGATACAGTTCCAATACCATAAGGTTTTGGGGTACCATGCAAGAACTTTAGGCCCTAATTCCCAATTAAATTTCTGGGAAGGACAGCAGTAATAATGTGTACTATAAATACTGATTTAAGAGCAGTCTGTGAGTCACCAATCAGGTATTTAAGGGAAATTGTTCACTGTTCTTTGGGAGTGTTGATCTACATCACTATAATTATGAACTAATAAAGCATATTTTAGTACCTGCAAACGACCAGTGGAAACAACACAACCTCCCAGTTCGTTCCACCTGGAAGACAAACAAAACAGAATGACTTTCAAATAAGTTTATAAAATAACAGATCATATCAGTGACAAATAGTTACTTCTGGATTTGCAGGAACTCGAGAGACTTCATCTGCAGAAGTCTAAACAAATACAGTTTCTATATTTAAAAAACATTTTAAACTTTTTACTTTTAATACCATAAAATCCACTGATCAACAACAGACTCAGTAACATTTAGATGGCAATTATCTTATTGGTATGCCTCAAAAGAAGTCATTCAGTGATTTCCAAATTAGTAAGTCTTAAAATAAGAAGTATCTTAATAAACAGCTTTCTAAGGAATAAGTGCTATTCATTATGCATCAAATAAATTAGAGGTACTTTTCATCTGGACGCAAGATACTGCAGTAGGAATCAGGTCGATTTACAAAAAATCCAGTCTTCTTTACTACACTTTCTGCAATCACATTCAGTCTGTCAAGGACATTGCAAAGTTTGCTGAGGAGAAGGGGAAAAAAAAACAAAACAAGAGACAGTCAAGATACATTAATACTAAAAAAAATTTCACTACTTGAAAAGTGTTTCCATAACAAAAATGATTTAAAAACAGGCCCATATCACAGCTTTATTCATCCAACAGTAATTATGTCTATATTTTTCTTAGATTTTACAGGAAAGAGAGACTGACTGTATCTGAGCAATTTTACTTCTTTTTGATAAAAATGTTACATAAACTAGAAGCAGAAGACATAAAAAACCTAAAACTCCTTGATATTTACATCACACTAATTTTTCTCTACCAAACTTTCTGTGATTCAAAAATATGAATGAGGCAGAAAAGGATGTATGATCACAAAAGGAATGTATGATTACAGAAAAGGATGTAAGCTGAATCACAGTCCCTTGTTTTGTTTGCAAGGTGCTGTTTTGTTCAGTAACATTTGCTTCCATCTGTGCATGGCAGCTACAAGCACTGGTACAGAAAGGATTTTTTCTACCTTTTAGTGTACTTGGCCATATCCCAGGGTATATATATAATTGCATGTTCTGGGGGTAAGAACTGGTTGAGATATGTCACAGCAGCAACAAGTTCTTCACTGAGAATCCTTTCATGCTTTCTTTTTTCACGTTCCTTCAGCAAAAAGAAAAGGAATTTAACATCACAATTTTCATTAACAAATGCATATAACCCATACACAGGCACACATACATGCATGTATACATACTGGAAATCGAAAGTGGAAGCTGTAACAACAGCAGGCAGTTCTTCATAAATAGTACAATTAAATTAAGAACAGAAAAGATAGAAAAATCTGAACATTTTAGGTTTTTGACAATTTATCTGTATTTGTAATAAAAGTGACCTGTTTCAACTGTGCATAATCATTGGCTAGAAAATGGAATGCTGTAAGAGCAAAGAACACACAGAAACAAAAGTGGCAATGTAGATGAAATGAAGAATGACAAAAGAGAAGCAAAATGACAGGCAGAAAGAGAAACATCACATTCAGTTCTGAGTACAAGAGGACAAAGAGAAATTCTTCTCCATTAGAGGCAGGAGATGGGGAACAACAGCTCCCATCTCCCAGTCTTGCAATAATTTCTAAAAATTAGAATTCTGTTGCCATTGCCTGAATACAACATATGTTTTCATAGAACCATAGAATGGTTTGGGTTAGGAGAGACCACAAGATCATCTAGTTTCAACCCTCTATCATAGTCAGGGATGCCTCTCACTACTTCATGTTGCTCAGGGCAACATCAAACCTCGCCTTGAAGCAGGCACTCTATATTAGTATGGTTTGCCTCTCACTCCACCCAAACTAAACCCTATCCTGAACCTAAGCTATAAAAACTGCTTTATCTATGTTAACAGCAGTCTTAGACAAACCCTAGGGAAGCCTAATAAATTAATTACTAATTAACAAGCTTCTAGATTAGACAGATACAAGAGGACATAAACCTCATCAACATTTAAGAAATCAAGTGCTTGAGAGAGAAGCCCTCAGCACTAGTGTAAAAGCAACAGATACATCCAAAAAAAAAAGGTGTTCAGGTTAGAGGCCTTAGCCCTCCTTGCCCTTTTTTTTTTTTAATGTTTTCAAGGTACACAGAGTAATAAATGAAAATGAATTCTACCATCTTAATATTTAACATCTACAGAGAGGGAAAGAAGGGGAGGCAATGTCAGTCACTGCATCAAAAGCCTTGTGACTCAAAGCATTTAATTATTCACATGTCAAGGTCACGTGAGCCCAGATTCACACAATCACCATGGCTCTTAAAAGCTATGGATGCAAGAGACATTTTCTTGTCAACAAACGCTATTCTACGTTGATCCTACAGGCTCCTGGACAGTCTTAAAAGCACTCCTACACAAAGCAGAGTCATGGAAGCAAACAACAGAAGGTAAGTCTTGGCCATAATATTTTCAAATATTTCAAACTCTACTACCTGCCAAGAAGCCTACAAACCTCACTTTGCATGGAACCATACTATTTTAGTAGTTTTGAGTGCTAAATTAAATTCAGTGGTTAACTTATTCGGACTTACAGCTAAAGGGTAATAGCAAAAACCTGAAAAGAACAGTGAAAGGTTACTGTAAGAAGTCTCTAAACATGGGAATTTTTTTTTTTTTGAAGAGCTGTAGTGGAAGCAGAGTTATGTACTATACCCTGTAGGATGAGATTTATGAAGAAAATATTCTACTTATAAGCTAATACTAGTTTAGAACATAACCAAGATTACACAGAGACTCTACAGAAAGAAGCATAATATTAAACATTTAACACATAGAACATATTAAAAATATTGTACCTTCACAAGGTTCAATATAATAATGGGAGAGCCAAATCTTTGAAGCATTTGGTCAAAGTGAAGAGCAGCAACATGTGCATAAGGATCTGCTTGGTCCACTGAAACAAACATATATTCAAGATGATAATAAGTGAGCTGTAGAATTTTCCCTTAATAGTACTCTTCACAAAAGACGTATTAATTCTCTGGTAGTAATGACATCATGCAAAAGCTGTTAAAAAAATATTCCCTTTGCCAAATTGCAGGCAACTTCTTAAATTTTCATGAAATGCTTATGAGGAATCATTATTCTGGCCCCATTAATTTCAACCCAGACATTTTCCACCATTTTCAACAGGTTTAATATTTTACCCACAATACTAAGAGAAATGCAGCTAACTTCATACACAAAGTAAGTACAAAGAAAGTTTTTCAAACAGAAACTCTTGCTATTTAATTTCTGAATGTGAAGTCTAAGATGGAAGTTTTTTTCTCAATTTTTTAACCTTAAATGATGGCTTCCCAGAGCACAAGTGCCTAGACAACTTGGTTTTTTTTGCAAATTCAGTTTTCACTTATTCTCTCAGATGTTCCTTTAGGATACAGCACTAACCATAATCTATCACAAAAAATAATTTGTACACACGTGTTATGGGTGGCTTAGGCATCATAGTTGAAATATCTTGAGACCAGTACAGAGGGACAGACCCTCGAACCTGAACATAGGAAGAATAACTCCCCGCAGAAAATGACATAACTGAAGCATCATAAAGTATTTGTTCAGTTTCCACTTCATTAGCAACATCTCCCTAAACCAAACAAAAATACACAAGTGATGTAGATATGACATTCAAAGTCGCATACAGTACAGAGTATTGATCATTACAAACAGAGCACAAAGAAACTGTGAGACATTGAACCACAGCAGTGAGAACAACACTGAAGGTTATATTCCCACTTGTCCCTAATGTATATTACCATATTTTTATTTTTTTCCCCTCAGTTTGGGAAATAACAGCATCTCTAAGTGTAAAAAACCAAAACAAGTGCCAATTTAGAACTATTAAATTTATTATTTTAAGAACAACTTTATTATGCCAATGAAAAATGCAATGATACATGTGATAAAATTATCTAATAGCATAATATATAGCCAAAACCGTAAACTCCTCTAAACCAGCTCTTCAGTCAGTCAAGTTCAAGCTTTCATACTGGGGAGGGGCAGGAGGAAAGAACCCCTAAAATCGTATTTTATTTACCTCACAGTTTGATCCTCGTTTCAGAAAACGTGTTCCAGCAAATTTGCTTGATCTTCTGGCTATCAGAGTGACATATATAGGGCGACCATATATTAACAGCTCTTGAAAGGAAAGTTAAGGTATACACGTCACATGCAATTTTTTGTTCACTTACCTTATGCACACCAAAATAAGTTCTAACAAAGGTGTATGAAACTGAAATAATCTGATTTACTAAAATCACCTTAACAGTGATGAGCATCACTTCCAAACTTATTTTGCAGCTGGAAGAGAACATTGCCCTTTCCAACAATCGGTTTTAAGAACTTTGAAAAGAGACTCTACATTGCAATACATCACCCACTTTTCAGAACATACAGAAGAGAAGCAACATTTCTATTTTATGAAATGACAGTGGAGGTGAAATAGATACAAGATATACCTAGCATTGCAAATGCTGCTTTTGTGAATACTGGAATTAAAACTTGGGAGCTTCATTTTCAGATGAAGTATATTCGTCACCCTGTAATTATTGGTTTAGAAAAATAGATCAATTTGCAACTACTTAAGCAACAACAACTGAAAGCCAGAGGCAAACAGGCTACAGTCTTTATATTTTACTAAAAATAAGCTGATAGTCACACTAGGCATCTGATTCTATCACTGTTTCCTCAGTGTGAGGGAGACACAAGAAAGAGGAAAGAAGACATTTGCTCACACACTAAGCAGCTGCAGGCATAATGTTGGTGGTCAGATCCAGCTTTGATCAAGTAAGACCACAAATGAAACAGTGGTATGTGAAAACAGATCGAGCTTTTTGTCTGGGGACTAAGCCAATGACCAACAGTCTTACAATTGTAAAAAAGCAAAATTAAATTTTGCAGACACCACTAACCTTAACTTCATAATTGTATTTGCTTCCCCAGAAATTTTGAACTAACATGATACTGTTGAGGAATAAATTACAGTGTCTTCATAACACACTAAATTCTTATCACATAACACAACATTTCTTTGGACTGTGGTATGCATTTGGACTTTTGCTCCTCCTGCTACAGTGTACATAGACCCATTTAACTATTTAAAACAGTATATAGTCAAGAAAAGAGACTTTAACATGTACCTCTTCACACAGCAGGGCTGAAGTTCTATCATCGTCTTCAACAGAAGGACAGTAAATACAAGAATTTCTGCAAATCTCAGTTATTAAAAAATGTTTTAGAGAAGATTAGTAAGAGAGCATTTCTCTGTCAGTGTCATGGTTTAAACGCAGCTGAAACCAGATCAGTCAGCAATTCAGTTCTGCTTAGCTTCTCTCCCTTTCCTCAAACATCTATGAAAAAATGCAGCTGAGCCTAAAAATCCTCTCAAGTTCTTTACTACTAAACCCCATGCTTATAAAAGACCCTTAATGAAAATGCAGTCTACCTGTGTTAGGGCCCTCTTACAATAACTATATTTCTTATTTAGCATAATACCTAGAAAAGTAAAGAAAACGAAAGCCAAACAATAATTATAAAATTGAATGGTATTTATATGACAAAGAAATAATTCAATGTTCAAACTCGTTTTTTTTTTTTTTTTAATTGATAAATCGAAATTCATTACAACAGTAGAAGGATACTTGATTGCCCACAGAATCCATGAATAATATACAGCAGCCAGTCACGATGAACAGCAGTTCTTACTGCTTCCAGAAGCTTGGCATTCCACACATACTTTTCGTAAGGTTTACTGCAAATCCCAAATACACCTAGGAAGTTGTTACAATGAAAATGCATTAGCAATTAAGAAACAAGCTCACCTGCATTGGACTGCTTTAAAATCCAGGACACTGGATTTTCATTTTGATTTTCCCTTGACTGCAATTCAGTGTATCATTTACTCACATCCTCGAGGCTGGCAATCACATATAATTCCAGGCACATGCTGAAGTCCAGCATTTATGAGGATCTGCAGTTTTTTATAGCTGCCAGTCACTGTTGTGATTGAGTGCCTTCATGCAGAAGTTACTGATATACTTCAGTACTGAAAAGAGATCTCTGCATAGTAGCACCAAGAGATTTGATAACAAGGGAAAACAAGCTGTGAATTCCAGTTAAGGCAAAAATGCTCTTACAGGAGAACTTTATAAGCTTCTCAGTTCTGGGTCACCTCTAATTACCTGCTAGGTTATGGAAGATCATGCACATCAATCCTTTTTCACAGAATTCAACACAGTTTCCCTAATTTGCACTAACACCGAGAAGCACACCTATTGTAGACCTGCAAATTAAAATTCTGTTTCTAATATATCTGGAATCTGAGTCTTTGTTTGTTCCAAATACAAGGACCAAGATGACAACTGCCACTGAAAAGTGGTAGAGGGAATTGAATGAATCTGAAACTTAAAACAGAAGAAAGAGGACAAGAATACTATTTCCTATAGTTTTGCACACTTTTTTCAAATGAAGTTTCTGACAGGACAAATTATATCGTAGCAGTATGAATGCCAATTATAGCAGAGAACTGCAGCAGTCAAATGTTCTGCTGGAGGGAAAAGATGAGTTCTCCTTACAGACAACAGGTGAAAATGCAGCTGTTGAAAAAACTATTGGTACCTAGACCCAAATTACTGTAAACCCAGGGAAAATTCATGTAACCAAAGTATTTTTGCGAGTTTACACACTCAGCAGAAGCTGGTCACAAGCACTTAGCCAGCAATTTTTCCCTTTTTCTTACTCCTAGCAGCATTTCTTTGGTGACAATTTATTCTTAAATGACAGGTGGCTATTTGTTACACATATTCTATGAATATATATGTGACTAGCACACACTGCTGATGGAGTCAAGGTTAGGGCATCTTCATTTCCTATTGTTTTTACAAAGACATAAGAGAGACAGTGCCTTTGTAAGGATTCCTGAGGGACGTTGCAGATATGAGTCTTTCCAGAAGAGGAATTATTGCTCTCTTTACTCCTTACAGTCCTTTCTGATATTGTAGCATTTAAGAACCAGTTTCTGGTATCTTGATATATATGATCATGTTACTAATATCTTTTTCTTGGGGGGATGGGAGTTTCATTCAATAGAATAAAATCCAACATTAAGAATTTCAGGGGAAAGTTTCTCTGTACATGTGTGTGTGGGGGCATGCAAAGTAAATGGGAGAGAAAACAGTTTTTCTGTCTGGCTGCTCATCTTTATACTCTTATGAGTATGTTAGACCCAAACTAAAGGCTGAAGTTTTGAACTGAAATGAGTAATTTTTCTTAGACTTCTTGACAGGGGTTGCTACAGCAAGATGACACTAACTTTGTACAGTTCCTCTGTTGTCAGTATTCTCCAATCTAAAACGAAGAAATGTATTGGTACTTAATCGGTTACTGCTTCCCACTCTCTTTATAACTCACTCCTGTTAGGAGACTCAGAAGTCAGTTGAGTAATCAATTGCTGAAAAATGTCAGCATGCTCAGTCATCTCCCTGAGTTGCAATGTAATTTAAAACAATGACTACACACCTCTAGAAATCGCACTGTTCAAATTGAAATGTCTGTAAGTGACACTTTACAAAACCTTTTATTAACTCACAACTGTTAGGAGACTACTGAACAACAACAGAAGGCCTGAATGTTTCTCAAAAGTAAACCTAAGTGGAACAAATTTAAAATACACTCAATGCACTTAAAATGACCAACAACATCAGTTCAATTAGATGTGCTTTCTTACCGCTTCCCCCTTGTGTTGAAAGTCCTTCATCTTCAAATATATCAAAGCTCTCTTGTCGGGTCTGGGTTGTTTCAGTTTTTAATGTCTCAAGTGGCATTCTCAGGACAGTAAGATTATACTGAAGGGAGTGAGATAGATCATAGCTGTAACTGATAGACAGTTAAGATTTATTAGTAATTGTAGATGCAGAAGAATTTTCTGAAAGCCCTTACTCTCCATCTGTACTTATATTTAACACACTACTATTTTTTCCAATAGAAAAGACTTCTGAACAAGATATACAGATTTTGATTCTGTAATGGCAAATCATACAAATAATTTCCAAAAGAAACTTTGCAAACATAGAAACTGTTCACAGTTTACAAAGGCTGAAAATGTGTTTATGTTCTTCTTTTAACTGAAAATTAAACATGCCTTTTGAATGAAGCATATCAAGAAGCTTAATTCACTATGAAGCATTCCAGAAGTTTTAAGATAGCTATTCCACCAGAAATATCCATATACATTGACAACCTCTTTTTCTGAGATTTAAGCGCTGCTACTTTCTAATTGCTACCTGAACTCAAAACAGCCAAAAGCCTGGTCCAAAAAAATTGTATTTGTCCCCAAATTTATGATTGCAGCACAGATGCATCTTAAGACAGTGGCTGCTGAATAAAGAAAAGGGTTTTTTTTATTAGTTCCATAAGAGTTACAAATTTTCCATCTCATGTCTCTTTTAATAACACTCCATACTAATTGCTAAATTTTTAAAGCAACTAGGCTTCTTCCCAAAGAGAAACCAAATGCACACTACACTTACATCACAAATACTCATAGATTTCCATTTTAATCTAAGACAGCATCAATGATTACTGGTCCTCATGTAAGTTCTGGATATTCATTAAAGATCTAAAAAGTTATTTAAACATTAGACATTTAGATTTATCACTAATGATAATAAAGTGTAACCCATGCATCCACCATACTTCCATAACAATGTCCTAACCCATCTGTTTGGGAAAAAAAGGTCTGTAACATGCTCTGTTTGCATATAACAGAATCTTTAAATAGTGTCCCAGGAAGAGACATGTAAAGGCTGTTTCCCCCACTCTCCAAATGTTTTCTTATAACTGATTTCTAACTTTCCTCAGCATTTATATGAAAATCATGCAGAAAAATGTGTTAGGCTTTCAGCAAAGAACAATTTCAATGAAGCTGATCAATTTAAAAGATTCTAAACAATAAGAAAGAATACTAGTAACATCCTATGTTTCTCCTTTTGAAAGTGAAAATCAAGCTAAATATGCAGTTAAAACACAGAGCACAAAAACATTTTATGATAACAATTCTTGTAATGAAAAATAAAACATAATCAGTAAATTATCTGCCAGTAGGAAAGTTTTCATTTATGCCACACAGGATTTGTGCCAAAAACATACTTTTGTATAAGTCACCTACTCGTTTTTTTTTCTGTACAAGAAATTTGAAATATGTAGTTTATCTTAATTCTCCAGTTTCAGCTTGGAGAAGTCTTCAGTAAGACCTCACTATGGCCTTCCAGTAATTAAAGCAGGCTTATAAAAAGGAGGGAGAGCAACTCTTTACATGGGTAGATGGTGATTAGACAAGGGGGAATGGTTTCAAACTAAAACTGGAGAGATTTAAGAGGAAATTCTGTACTGTGACACTGGAACAGGTTGCCCTGAGAAGCTGTGGATTCCACATCCCTGGAAGTCTTCCAAACCATTCTGGATGGGGCTTTGAGCCACCTGGTCTAGAGGGAGATGTCTCTATCCATTGCAGCAGGGTTGGAACTGGATGATCTGTAAGGTCCCTTCCAGCCCAAACCATTCTGTGATTCATTTTATGATAAATGTGTTTACTAAAGTCATGTAAGAATCTTCTCCTTCCCCTTCTATGTACAACCATAGAAACAGTACAAATTTGTCATCTCCAAGCAAAGGTGGTAGGAGTGGGGGAAGTTGTATAGTATTAGGGCTGGGAGACAAAGCATGGAAGAAAAACTCAGGTTTTATACTGCAAAAAATCTTTCACATGCAAAAACATGAAACACACATAAAACTTGGGTAGGTTTTATCTTCACAGATCCAGCTGTGACAGAAAGTCTTCATTCTCCAAGAGGAAGCATCTTCTAGACTAATATACCTTTTGGTAATTGCAAGAGGGATTATTTTACCTTTTTTTTTTTTTTTTTTTTTTTTAAGTCATCCAGTCTTCTAACTATTACTGCCAGGTTTATCACCACATTTCTCCCATTTTTGTGCTGTCCCGAAAATTTCACATAATAGTAGCTGGGACACAGAAAATTGTCTTAGGTATGGCATTTATGAAACAATAAGCAAGAGAACTGCAATGCCTAGAAGGCCCTATGAAAGACATACCCCATAGAGGGTGTATCTTAAATCAGGACCTATTTCTCTACCTTTGCTCCTGAATCAAGGCAAAGTTTTATTTATGGAAAATGAGACCAATAAAGAGAAAATAACAAGACAAGCAACCCCCCCAAAATATAATACTTTTCCAAAGAGAGAACTTCAGCATAATCTGACAAGGCTGAAGAGTCAGTGGAAACAGTAGCTTCAGTGCCTGTTTTTTTCCATGCCATTAACAGTTTTATATTTTTTAACCTAATGGAGACTAAGTTCCTAACCAATTGGTTGAAGGAGAAAGCAGGTTCAAAATACACAGATGAAAATGGACCAGCAGCATGATCATGCGTCTTAGTTCTGCAGAATATCAACCTAAAAGTCTTGGGTATCAAAAACAAAACCTATAATCTTGTACCAAGTGTAAGTGCACATTTTTTTTAAAGGAATAGTAACTAATACCTACCTAAAATAGAAGTTGCTAGAAAGGTCCACATTTTGAAAGATTCTCAGATACCTGGCAAAATAATTCAAGTTGTAGAAAAAATTATTATTTTAACCAGACAGACCATAAGAAGTCACTCAGAGGATCAAAGAAAAGAAACTACACATAAATATTGATTCTTGCCCTATGTTCCCCTCCTATCTTACTGTAATTGTTTTGACAGGTAATTACACTAGAATGCCAGCATATGGATTAAATAAATCAAATAGCCTTTTTTAAAAAAAAGCCCAACTAGTGTCTACTCATATACATACTCTGTTTCTTTAGGCAGCTGTAAAGTTGTGGTTCTATTTTCCACATATGCACATCAAAATTTTCAGGATTTAAACAACCAAACTCTCAAAAATACTATAAAAGAAATAAAATTTTTCAGTTACTCTCAAATAAATGAACAAGAAAAGAAATATCTCGTACAATCTGTCATAGCCTTAGCAAATTCCCAAAAGAAACTGTAACACTGTCTATGAATGATAAAATGGCTGACACCATAAATATGTAGGTTAGATACCATGATCTGCTGCACACTAAGAGGAGAGACTGATGTCTATGATCAATCCCACCTTAAAGTGGAAGCTTTTTAAATATTTACCATTGGCTTGGTTCATTACCTGACATCAGTTTATCATAAACCATTGCTTTTTGACTATTCACACACAATACAGACTGAAAAGCAGTTTATCAATACCAGTTGCCTGCTATTTCATAGAAGCAAAGTAACCCTACCCTGATAAAAACATAAAGGCTCAAATTTCTGTCTTCATAAAAAAGTTCCCAAAAAGAAAGAAGCAGTTAAACTTACCAGTGAATCATTTCACCACCCTTTACAACTGCAACATTCACAAGATTCTGATAGCACAGAATCATTTAATAATCTATTCAGCACTTTGAAGGGCACAAAAGATCTCTTCTAGTGAGATTAACATCATGAAAGAGCTACTAAAAAAAGATCAGTGCTCCAAACAGTACATACCAGTATTAGCATTACTTTGCCCTTGTAGGAACAATGTTTATATTTCATACTTCTTGGTGCAGATTTGCTCAACTTAACTGTGACATGGAGATGTGGACAATAAACTCTAGAAGACTATGACAGTTGAATTTACTCTCCAGGTTAGAGGCCACGTAACTTGTAGCCTATTTTGCATCCAATGAGATAAAATGGCTTGAATGACATACTAATACAAAAGAATCCATGACTGAAATTTCTAGTAGCAGTCCAACATTGCTTAGAAAATATTCAAAAAGTACAGACTGATTACCAGCATTATTTACCTGGCCTCATCAGGATGACTGACTCTTACAGAGTCATTTGGAATGTAGATCATATTTGTATCTTCTATTTTATATATTGCATGACCACCAATATCTGCCATTTTTCTTCTTTTTGTTATTAACACAATGTAGTAGCCTTCTAAGAACCTGACAAAACCTTTTAAAAAAAGCATTAAAGTGCTTTTAGTTGCATGTTTGTGTCTATTTGATAAAACACATTTAGCAAAACAGTATCAGAATCATTTCAAGACTTCGAAGAATTTTTGTTTGTTCTTAATATTATATGCATATATATATATATATATACACACACACACAGTCTTAAAATTCACTCCCATTGACCAATGAAATACCTAGGCTACTTATTTCCCCTCCCACTGTGGGTATTTTTAACACTAGGCAGCAGAGTTAGGACACTGAAAATTTGGAGTATGTTTCTGTCTACCAATATACTTGTATTTGCTTTCTATAGGACTCTCATTGTTCAGAGTGAGGCATACTCTATTTACTTCAAATACCAAAAGGTTAATTTTCCAGGGCAAGGAAGAATCCCAGTCTCCAATTTTCTTTTCAGGTTCATGTATTCTCTGCTGAGGAGGGACACAAAACAGCAAAAGGAGTTGTGGGTACAACAACACTTTTGTGTCCCCTCTCCTTAACAGCAGAGAACTGAATTCCTTGACTAAAGCAGCATCTATCTCCCCCACATCAGCCATTCAGAGTATCAGGGGTACTCCTTTTTTTTCCTGTTTTCTCTCTCAGATATCAACATTTGACCCATTTGACCCTGCTGAAGAGCAGAAGGCTAAGAAGGTAGAACAGGCAGTATCTGTCTTTACTGCCTATAAAAAGATGGCTTCTGAAGCCTCCACCCACATTCCTTGCAGGGCATAGCCATGCTTCTTCATGGAGTGCCCTCTTTGGATACCTCTATTATATATGATTAGGGAAAAGTGTAACAAACCTTTAAATACAACACAAATGTAGAAATTCAAATGAAAAATAGAAATACATAACCAGCTCTGAACTCAAATGTGTAAATATAGTATAGTACAGCAATAATATGCTTTAATAAGTAATAAATTATATTAATTAGCTTTTGGAGGTAGCTGCTTTGATAGGTGGCTGAGAGCTTGAAACTCACTCACTATTGCACTCTCAAAAAATTAATTTGGAAATGGAGGTGATGATGATGATGACATGATACAAACAGACCCTCACAATTCATATTTTCACTTGTATTTATATTCAGTTCTTTCAGCTTTGCATTACAAAGTAAAGAAGAAGGATGAGGAGAGAACACATCTTCCTCCCTGTCACTGCTGGAGGCTGCAACGTGATCGAATGAACAGCAATCATTTCTTCCACCTTATTAGCCCCCCTTGGAAAAATGCTCTCACCTGCACAAAGACAGGAGGCCCTGCTGACAATAAGAAACAAACCCTCCATTTGAAGCAGTCAGACTATTGAATTTCAGTTGTTAAATAGTAGTCACAGCTCTTCCTGTATCCTCCAGGTATTGAAATCACTTATGTGAACAGCCTCCATCCTTTGAATTTCACCAAACATTATACCAAAGTCTGATAAACAATGGAGCCTTTCTCCTTGGCCTGGTTCTCTCCCTTTAAAAGTAATTTCTACTTTTAAACACTACACAGTAACTCAGCCTATCAGCACCCCATTCTGAGTGCACTGAATGCGCAGCATCTGGTTAATGAAATAACTAGAGGACAGAACAAAGCTGTTCTTTGCAATTTTACAAAAAATAGCCTTGTTCTTATGACCTGAGTCAGGAGGCAAAAATAAACAACCAGATGCATTTCCTCAAATTACATGTTTATACAGATATAGCCTAAATCATATAATTTGGAAGTATATAATCTGATAGAGAGTCTGTTACTTCTAAAAGTCATCTAGAAATAAATATACTGTATCTGTTAACCAATACATTTGTGCAGCTACAGAATAGAAACTCTCCTGTGAGGAACAGTTCATATAAACAGTCATACAATTGGGATGCAAAATTTTAATTGATCACAACCACTTTCCAACCTAACGTATTATCACATAATTAGATAATGAGCACTTGTGGCTTGTGCAAAAAAAACCAAACCAAATGATGCAAGGCTGTTAGAAGCTCCTTTAGGTTTACCCATATTATGAATACTCTTAATCCAGTAAGGAACATAAACACCATCTGATGAATTTTCAAAAAGCTGGATGCATTGATAAGTTCCAAAATGCTTCACAGGCAAAAAGAATGAAGAAGAAAGTCTGCTTAATTTGCCACTTTAGATTAGAATAGAATTGTATTATGTTTTGATTGTTACCCAAAATTCAGGGGCATTCTTTAAAGTAATTGCATTCTCCACTTTCTCTGCAGCTTTGGCTTTAGATGTCCAGGTGTATATTGACTCTAATAAACCACAAGGTATTCTTGGGAGCTGTCACAGCACACATTAACATTTACTTCAGAGACATCAGCCATCAATACACTGACCTCAGTATCAGACAATAGGCAGGAAAGTAGTGACTTTCAGATGAAGTTAGAAGCTATTAAATCCCTGAAGCAGTGCTTGAGGATTATGGACAGCTGAGCAGCATTTTAAAATTCAGCTGACATACCAGTCAGTTATACTTGTTCAAACACAAAAAAGAAATCTTTAAATATGTCACTGCAAAAAGTTAACCAAAAAGAAAAGTCATCTTTCTGAATAGTGTGTGATAAAGAAATACAGCCTAATAAAGAATGTCAACTTTCATTTTCTTTTTAAAAAGCATTCTGTGAGCTCTGGAATTCAGGAGCCAGGTTCCACATGATTTGTATTCAGAGATCAGCTGAGTTTGGTGAGATCTTCAACCAGTTTCTAGAGTTTGGCTATTTCCTAGATCTGTTCCTTAGTGACAAAGAAAAGATTGGTTACAGCACAACTTTCACCCCTGTACTGGCCACTTGTTTTCACAAAATACACAGAAACTTACTTATTTTTGAGCATGAAAAATTTCTCAATCCTCTTTAGTTTTTTAAATAAATAAAATCAGGGGGAGACAGAAAGATATACAGCATGACAAAATAAGCCTAATCTCCTAAGAAAACAAAAGATTTTATAAAATCCATCAAAACACTTACCTACTATACCAAAAGCAGAGACAGCTCGAGATAACCCAGAAGAGCCCTTCTGCCCCATCTTTGTTCTGTTTCCCAGATCTAAACGGCCAAGTAGTTCCCTCACCTCTTGTTGTGTATAAACATGCTTCAAAATAAAAAGTCACAGAAGTTACTGTTTTGGTTGTTAAATGTTATTTCATGTCAGAGAATAGAAGAATTTGCTTAATCTGTGAAATATACAATAAACCAAAGGCCTGCTCTACATTCTTTGTTTCCCATTTCAGTGCTACCAACAAGTAGCCAGTATTATTTGGAACAAGTGAGAAAAAAGCCCAGCAACTCAATATAGAGGCACTTACCTTATCATCAATAATAACCAAGTCCTTTGGTTCAGTGCGATCTATTTTCAAAACACGGTATTTGGTTTCTGCAGGATTACTTCCAACTAGAAAATACCGCTACATAAAAGAAAACCAACAAAACAAATCAGAATATTACACAAGATAAAGGAACCAAAGCAATGCCATTTACATATTGTCTAGACTAGCTCCATTCCTACTAACATCAAATATGCAATATTCCATATGGACTGTTAATAAACTGTTTTAGACACCAGTATCTTAGGTAGGTATATTTGTATGCAATCAACCTTTACAACTTGAAAGACCTCTTTCTCTCCTTTGTACAAGGAGGAAAAAAAAATTAAAATCAAAGGTTAAAACCTGTTTAGAGAAGATAAACTTAACTTACACCATGAACTGTCCAACCACACCCTGCCCCAGCCATTACCATCTTCCCATTTACTTTGTAAAATTTAGCAGAAGCTTATACATGAGTTTTTAACTTCTCATGATCTAAAACTTCTGCTGCTATATTGTACTCCTTTGCTATTTATGTCAACTAATCTTTCCTGATCCATACTAAACACTGAAAAATTGTAACTACTTCAGTACTGCAAGTTTTCTTCTATTTTTATTTATATTTGCTATGATAGTCTTCTCAACAATGTTGTTCCACAGTACCAAAATTTTCTGATTAACAATACTACTGTTTAAGAAAATAAGCACTTTATTTTATTTCACATTTAAAATATGAAAGAATGACCACAGATAAACATACAGTATATCTATTTTTCATGTAAGGAGATCAAACTATAAATTAATTTCTACATTTAGAGGAATTAACAATAAGCACAGGTTGCAGAACTGACTTGCTAAAAGTAGCTCTCATTTTTCTAATTCATTTAACCAGTGTGGTGCTAGCACAGCAAGGTAGAACTCATTAATAATGCTCAGCCTAGTAGGAAAGCATGGCAAATTCATGTGGATCCATGCAGACAGCTCCTAACTTTAAGAGTCACATGGATTTAAGATGTGGGAAAGGAAATCAATAATAGTATTCATACAAACCTCACAATTCCACAATTTATACCAATTAGTTGTTAAGCAACATCTTTACTCTCAAAATATTTAAGGTGAAAGAAGAACTTCAAGCCCTCTCCAGCTTCCTTGAATTCACAAACCATCTAGTCAGTAAGCTCTAAATAGGAAAATAAAATACTTAACTTTAAAAGCCATAAAAAGAAACACCACCAACTTCTGGCTCCACCTTGTACACTAACATTATAGTGCTAACTGAGTGGTAAGTTTGGCTGTTTACTCCCAAATGACAGTAAGAAGGCCCTTCAAAGCCATATGCCATCACAACACTTGCTCACTGAAGTCTTTGAGGCAGCATTTTGGCACAAGAAAGTGTTTCCTACAGTTTTTTTCCAGCAGTGCTGCTGTGCACGGCCCAAGCTCCCCAGCCCGCCCTCCTCAGAGCAGCCTCTGCAGGAGATCCCTTAGTGCCAAGCTCTTGCTTCCCAGGAGGGAAATCGTAAGGACAGTGCCTGGCACCGAATGGTACAGCTCTTCTGCTGGTATCACCCACTACCAGCAAGAAACACCAAACAACCAAGACAGACACTTGCTTTGACCATGCCATTATACCACCTTTTTCTTCATGCAGCAGAAAGTGAATGGGCAGAGGGACACATATTCATTTTTAATACACAGATGATAAGTTAGTATGCATTTCAAGAGTGCAGCTTCTTCATTTGCAGAAAACTGTTAGTTAATTAAAGCTAAACAATTTTAAGTATTCCATAATACTCCAATACAGCTCAGTGATGTCCCACTATGTCCAGCCTGCTAAATGAGTGCATTTTTTTCCCAAAGTGACACCTATGGTTACCAACAAATAACACTGAATAAAAATATAAGAGCACCACTCTAAGATGCTTGTCCTAATGGCAGTTTGGACCGAAGAACACATTTAAAATTGGAACGCACATGACACACAGGGAGAAAGAGAGAGAGATGGATAGAGTTGCAAATGCTATTACTAAGGAAGTTCAGCTGGATACTTCCCCATTTCCATTTTAATTAACCAATAAAACATAAAGAAGTGCTATGAGGAATGCATCACTCCCATCACCCTGGCAGCTGCAACAGAGGGCTATGCACAGCTACAGGGCCAGCTTTAGGTGCTGCTGCTGCTGCTTAGAACAGCAACAGAGTTAGATTAGATGAGGAGTAATTGTACCTGCAGACCATGGAAGCAACCACCATAATGAATGGTACTTAACAGGCTCTCTGAACTCATTTAAAGACTAATTTACGGGGTTTAAGCTAGAGACCCAGACTGTATAATGTATTAAGGAAGGTCACTTGAGAGCAGCATCAAAACTGAGCATCAATGGACTTAAAATAAGGCAGGCAACGAGAAATCTCTCTTTAGCAAATGGAAATTTTAACCACTGCATGTCAGAGGATATTCTGGTGGAAGTAATAAAGGAAATATCTGCAAAAACTTTTGAATTTGGGTTAGTGTTCAAAACTAGGAACCCAAAATTAGACTTCCACTTGTTAAGTTTTCAGGACTGGCTAACAACCCCAGAATTACTTGAAAAACAGCATGACATGCCAACTCATATTCAACCTTCAAGATCTGAAAGAAAAACAAAGATTGTATGAAAACTAACAATACAAAAAAATACACAAAAAAGACACTTCAGCATTAGCTGTTTCTGCTACCTAATTTATGCATCTAATGAATAAATAAGTCTGTCTTTCTGGATGACACAGAGCACAAATAAAACCATATCAGTGACATGTGCTGCAATTATATTCCCCATCACATGAATGCTAAGAAATTATAAAGAAAAATACCAAATCAACACAACACTGAGCATGTAACAGCTAATAAATTTCTATGGTTGTAATATAATTGTAAAATTAATCAAAGCTAAAACGTGTTGTACTGTTTACAACTCTTTTGATTAACAGAAATTATTACAGTAAAAAAAAAAGAAAAAGCTACGGAAACCTTTCTGGGAGTACTTATCCTTATCACCTCATTCTGTTTATTACTAAGTTGAACTGAATAAATTGAAGCATTTCCCAAGTGTCTCGAACAATTCCACTCCACAGCACAGCCAGTGCATTTAGATAAACAGGTAACCTTGACCAACAAAGTACTTTTTCCAGAGAACAGTATTCCAGAAGAAACTGTGCAGGCTCCCCCACCCTGCTTGGGCCAGAGACCCTCCAACCATACCTGAGATGACCCATGCTGCTTCCAGGTTTACTCTGCCCCTGGCCTTTGCTGAAATTTGTTAACAAGCACACTTTACCAACCATGGCATCACACCAGGCAGCTACAAGAGCTGGACTGAAGCTTAATTTATTGCACAGTTATCACTAAGCAACCACAAGATTGGAACAGTCATTAGTCACTTCCACCTGGGACTGAATTTTAACCAAAGCAATCTAATTGAAAGGCTTTGCACTATCTTTTATCAATCTTTTGATTCGGCCAAACCAAACAAAATGGCTTCTTCTAAAAGGAGTCTAAACAAAATAAAAAACTTCTTACTGCCATTTGTTGTTTTTTAATGGCAGGATAATAGTTCTGAAATCAAACATTCTGCTCACTTCTTTTTTTTTTCCTTTTCTTTAAGATTACTTCTTAGAACTCCTGGTCTAAAACTATGATTTGCTTCTTTTTATAGACTAATTATCATTAAGAAATGTTAGCACAGCAAAAAACTTTTTCAATCCTCAGTTAAAAAGCTACAAACAGCTTAATCAGCAGGAGAAAAAAAAAGCAAAAATATACTAGTAGTTGAAAAATAGGCAGTACACTAATACCGACAATTTTGAAATCTGCAAAAAGCATAAAGAAAACACTTATGATCTTAGACAAAAAGCTTGCAAACAATACCTGTTAAGACCATGGATATGTCTAAAAACACAAAGCCCTGAAGAAGTGGCTTCACCTTGACCATCTGCCGGACCTGTACCCAGCCGCTCTCTCACTCCCCCTCTTCAACAGGACAGGCACAGAAAATAAGATGGAAAAGTAGATCAAGTTTCTCTACTTTGTACCCAAATATCTGGCAGTATATTAAGACAGCTAAGGCAGAAACAGTGTTTTCTTGAGCTGCACAAAACTCCTCCTCTCGTCCCAATTCCATCCTCTGCTCCACGACATCACCACCACTCCTAGAATGCCAATACACAGGGAACAGGACAGTCAGCTGAAAGGAGCTGTCTTCTGCTAATGAAACTATTCCAGAGACCACATTTCACAGCCACTTCTAGCTAGAAAATTATGATAGCTAATGGTTGCCCAGTAGGCTGTTCACTACTTTCAACATTTTTAAACGTGTCAGATATCGATCCATATAAATCAGTGTGCTTCATAATTCAGTAAATATTCTATAGCTTTTTCTGTGAAATCATATTCTATTGAATATAATCATTAAAGTTTCTCCAATTTGACCACAGATTAACTTCAACATTAAATATGCAACCTTGGAGTTTTTTAATATAAAAATGTTTACATTTTTATTATTAGAAAAAAACACATTTAAAATACAACAACCAGTTTTCCCTGGTGAATAAAGGGCAGAAGTAGCTACAGGTAATTATGCCAGTCACATTACTTAATAAGCTTGTGTGAGTCATTTGGATACTGTGGAGATAGAGGCTGTAAAAGAACCTGATTAGAATAAAATACTATTAATTAAGCCTCATCATATCCTGAAAGATAGGCAAGTGATATGCCTTTATAGAGACAACATAAATTGTCTTGTTCAATGTCACGTTGCCTCAGGGGAATGACAATTTCCAGTGAACTAACATACAGCTTTCAGGTGGGCATCATCAGGGGGAAACACAAAAGTTCCATCTTCTCCTGGAGAGGAAAATATCTTTTGTCTTTTATTACTCATAGTGCTCGAATATCTTTAGTGCCCTCTGGTGTACACTTCAGTAATCAATATATGCATAAAACAAAAGATAATCGGCATTGATCTGAATAAAACCTTCAGTTCATCTTTCTGACTACTTCTAAACAAGCTTTCAACTCTGTCATACATAAAATCCCTATTTGTGCTTGGTCTTTGCATATTAAGTGCTTTAAGTAATTAATTTTGAGTTAATTATTTTAAATTGAATGTTACAATTAACCCATCAGCCCAGGTACAAAAATCCAGTTCCATTATCAGTGTTTCCATTTGTTTAAAGTTTATTAATAGAGTTGCACCCTTCCCAGTTAAAATTTTCCTAGTTAAAAATCACAAACTTGCCCCTTCTCAAACTTCAAACCACCTATACACCATAAGAGTTACCTTTCCTGTGTTTACTGTATACTTTTACAAGTGTTTTGAGGTGTGTTGGATGTATTTTAATACTTTTTGTAGGTGTTTCACTTGCATTTTGATTCCAAGGCCAAAACCCCCACCCAGTCTTAATAGCCAGCAGCTATTTTTAGCCACGGCCATTACTCTGCAGGCAAGTTCCATGGCAACCTGAATACCTGAATTTTAATGAAGGTATTGTTTTCCCTTATCTCTAACTGATACCACCCCCCTTGACAACGATGAGCCATTGGTGGACAGAGATGATCCATCAAAGGGAAAGCACCAATCGCCTTGGACCGAAGGGGCGGGCTGGGGGCGGACTGGGGGCGGAGCAAAAACTATAAAAAGGACGACGCTGAGAGGCGGGCTCTCTTCTCTCTTCCCCTCTTGCTTTCTCCAGAGCAGCTGTGGGAGACGTCGGTACTGGGGCATTCAAAGCCTTACCCCTTTTAAGGGGCTTTTAGTAATTTTTTTAAGTCAACCCAGCACTGCAAGTTCTTTTTCTCTACCTGAGGTCTAGTGCTGTCTGAGCCAGAAGATCTCAAATCCCTGCGCTCCTGGGGCATACCATCTACCAAGCCATAGGATCCCAAATTTTTATATTTTTCTGATTTCTGTAATTTTTCAATTTTTCTGTTTTCAATAAATTAATCTTTTTAAGAGTTGTCTCATTTCTCACAAACTCCTAGGACAAGGAGGAGATACAGTAAACATCTCCATGCATTTATTGACCCAAAGCATCATTGAAAAGATAGGTTTCAGCAACTACTCTAAATATAAGCATTAATAGAAAATATAATTTTTGCTCTCTGTTAATTCAATTGACACCATGAATTCAGTTCTCCTCACCTCTTGCAGTCTCTCATTTGACTCTAATAACACTACCAGAACCTACCCTCTTTGACTTGAATAATATTACTGTATTTTTATCTAAAAAGAAATCCAAACAAAGAAACCCTCTGTATACCATTTCCACTTTTTCCACTTTCTCAACCATTTCATCTCTTCCTGCTTTAACACAGACGGGCTTGACAGGAATAAGCTATATGACCAGTGTAAACGTCACTGTTTCTCTCACTGCTGACAACTCAAATCATCCCTTCTTGCACCAGCAATCTTAGGACACAGTCTCATGTTAGCCTGTATCTGATACAACTCCAAATCCCACATGCTGGATCTAGCAAGCCTATGGCCTTAGGGAAACCCAAAGAGCAACCTGAACCAGGAGAAAGCTGTTCATTTTTATTTTTGGGTGATGCTTATGCTGTACCAGTGACTGTCACAGCTGGCAACTGCATGATTGTGAGACCTTATGCAAAGGAGACACCTCCAGGAAAAGCTGTTTGTCAGCAGCACAACATGACACTGAATGAGCTGTAACAGAGACTGATCAAACCAGAAGTCCACAATTTTGAGCTCCCCAGTATAAGATAGACACTGATATACCAGAGTGATTCCAGCAGAGAGTTAACCAGATGATCCACAGGACAGAGCACATGATGCACTGGGAGAGGCTGAGAGAACTGGGTTTAGGTTTTTTCAGCCTTCAGAAAGCTTTGGCAGCATCTTGCTGCTGTCTAAAACCATGTATCAGGAAGGTGTAGATAAGAGAGACAAACTCTTTCAAGTGGTCTGCGGAGGTTGTAAAATCTATGTACTTGAAGGTATTCAAAACTCAGCTGCACACAGCCCTGAGCAATATGCTCTTGTTGAAGCTGCTTTGAGCAGGGGGCTAGACTTGGTGATCTCCAGAAGTCCCTTCTAACATCCCTTAGTCTATGCATTTATTAAGTGCATCAAGTCTTTTCAAATAATCATACCAACATGATTCCTATTGAATTTTTTCTTTTGAAAAAAATTACTAGAATTTGAATATCAAACCACAAAGCGCTTCAACATGTACTTTTTTAAAGCAAAAACAAAACCTTACTCAGGGAAAAAATTCCATTTTCATCACTCACAAGAAGTGACTGAAGTAAAAGCTTTGAGATGCCCTTGCTCAGCTGAGGCATTTCAAACTGCACACGCTCATCCGTGAACCACTGCCTTTCACAGCTGATGAAAACCATCTTACCCCCTGGAGTGATCAGGATTACTGGACCTGCCCCTAACCAAATGCTGAACAAAGCACAGCATGGACAAACCCAGCCATTCAGGCAGGTACTGCCAGCTACCACTGGCCAGATGTAAAAGACTGTGGTTACTGAAATAACAAGATCAACTGGAGAGGCCTAGAGAATGGCAGATAGCCGACAGAACTCCAAAGCACAACACTGGCTCTGCACACAGCATGTTGTCTCTCAGCAACTGAGCCTCACAGCTCAGAGAGAAGTAGGCCAGGTATCCACACATGCCTGTCACAAAAGGCCAAATCTCAGCTGAGAAGTAGCATGAGTTGTGAGCCAAGAACAACTAAACTGAGTAATACAAGACCTGATTCAGAACTCACATTACCCCGGACCCCTATGCACATGTAACAATAATTTAGCTGAAAATAGAACAAAAAATAGCCTTTACCAGCAACAGTGAGAAAGATAAATAAGGTAGCCTTCAAAACTCATTTAGGCATAGGTAAAAAAGTTAACACTTTGGAAAGACTTTCTGGAATGTAACCTTAATTTTTAAAATTTACTTGTAACAATAACTCTGCATTAATTAATCCTTCTCTGTTTCATAGGCTGTTCAGTGGGGAATTATCACAAAAGCACAAACCTGCTTCTGACAGAAAAAAAGCTGGAAGTCAGATTCCTATTTATACTGAGATCATTCTTGCATCTGTGACATTTTGGGAAGTTTCCAAGGGGCTTCAGTGTATATATTATCTTTTTGTTATCAGTACAGGTAACATCTGAACTTGGAACTAGACCCAACTGTTGCATTTGAAGCCGAGGTACCTAACCCTATCCAAAACTACCTCAAATGAAGAAAATCAACATACTATGAAACAAGGGGAAACCAGCACACTATGAAACATGAAGAAATTTGATTGGGAGCTAAGAAATGGTAAACACAGTGGTATTTACACCAAGAATTAGTGTCTAACTCACACGGTGCTCATCACATGACTAAAGCAGCAATTACCACTCCAACCTCCAATCCCCTTTGTCCATGACAAAAAATTACTCTGAGTAACACATGCCTACAATTTCTACACCAGGGCATAAGGAATGCTGAAAATCTTCAAGAGCTTACTTCCAGAGGTCAGAATGAAAACTCTGGAAGCTCTTTCGCCAGCCATTTAGACAATGAGGACTGAAATGTGTCATAAGCAGCAAACACGTCGGTGCGGGTGGTAACCACTTGAGCCATTCTTAATTCAAATATTCATTTTGGACACATTCAGCTGTCCAGTTTTAACTCTCCCTGGAACGGGGGAGCACTGTTCTCCGGGCTGCATGACAGCAGCCACACGACAGAACAAGCAGGGGCCCAACCTTCATTCCCACCCTGGCAGCACCCAGACCGGAGGGTCCTGCGCTGACCTGCCTGCCAGAGGCCATTCCTTCGCTTAAGCCACGAGGCCGACACACAGTGAAAACAAGAACTTTAAAAACTTTTTTTTTTTTTAAGTTGTTGAGCTGTTTTGAATGTGTGACCAAAAAGAACCAGATCCCAACACGCGAAAAGAAAGGTAAGGCGTAGTTTTTGACAAGCTGCAGGAAGCAGCCGAGGCAGCAGCTGCGGGCAGGGCCGAGCCAACACGCCGGGGGGGGCAGGGACACACCCCCGCGCTGTGCGGCGGCCACAGCCCCGGGACCTGCGACGGCGGCGGGAGGGACGCTACTTACAGCCCTGGTCTCGTACAGCACCAGCTTCTGCACGGAGCTGATCAGGGGGGCGGCGGCCGCCACCGGCATGGCAGCCCCGAGGCGCGGCGGGGGCTGCCCGGGAGCAGCCCAGGAGCAGCCCGGGAGCAGCGGGAGCCGGGGGAAGAACACGGCGCGGCTGAGCGGAGAACCACGGCCGGCACCGAGGGAACCCGGAAGTGCCGTGCACCAACGCGCAGGCGCGCCCACGGGAGGCCGCGAGAGCGCGCCTGCGTCGCGGAGCGCGTCAGGCGCCGCCCCTCGGCAACGGCGGCTCCGGGCGCGGCGGCAGCAGCGGGGCACCGGGGGGGGCGGGGCGGGGCGGGGCGGGGCGGGGCGGCGGCACCGCATCCGCATTGGCTTTCACTTTCCCTGCTCCCGCCGGGAACCGCTCCCCGCGAGGTGAGCACGGTCAGCACCAAGAACAGCTCCGCAGCCCCGCCCACGCCCCGCCGCCCCTCCTGAGCGGGGCGGGGCCAAGAGCAGGGGGCAGGGCTCGGCCGTTGCCGGGGCGGCGAAGGCGCGCAAGGCCGTGGCGGCAGCGGCGGCGCGCACGACGGGTCTCCCACCGGGAGGGGGGTTCCCACCGGGTGTGTGTGGAGGGGTGTGTGTTCATGGTTTAATTCTTTGCTTTGGTTGTGGTGGGTTTTGTGAATTACGAAATTGACCCTTGGGAGGGTTTGGGGAGGAGTGAGACTGCTGGGAGCGGCAGGTAAAGCTCAGCCGGTGAGTTTTCTGTCGGGGCAGTGGGCGGTTGGTTCGCATGTGGAGGCTTTTTTCTTTTTTTAATATTAAAGTGCTTACTGCAAAAGTGCCTGAACATTTGGATTTGATGTTTCAAGACCAACGTTTTCAGATTCTCATCCTGAAGTAGATTCTTTTAGTTGAAGTTTTTATTTTAGTTTAAAACTGACTGGGAGTTGTGGGGCTGTGCTGGGTTGAGTGGTTGCATGTGGGTTTTGCTGGGACTGTGAGATTGAAGTGGCCCTCTGAAGACAGCGAGGTTTTGTTTCCGCTTTTCCAAACAAACTTCAGCGAACTCGTCACGTTTGGCCTCCATTTTGTTTGAAAGCTCCACGCAAATTTTCCTCCAACTTACCTTAGTTAGAAACTTCTTTCGGTTTTAATTTGTTGTGTAGCACTGGACTTGCAACCACCCGCATTCCTGGAAGAGCTGGGATATGTGAGAGGATGACAGAAGAGATCACGAACTGTGGTTTAATTCTGTTATTCGTGTGCCTGCCTGTGTGGACAAAGAGAGTAGTTCCATTGACCACGATGGGGCCGTTCTGTGTCTGAAGCACAAAACCAAAGGTCTTGACAGGCCCATGGTCCATTTCAGAGACCAGAGGGAAGTTACAATCGTGTGGTAATTGGAGCAGGAAGGAAAAATCATCAAAACAACTAAAAAAGAGCAACAAGCAATATGAGAGTAAAGAAAAAGTCATATCAGCAGTCGGTGATCAGGGATTGTTCTGACAGTCCTTTGTTTTTCAGAAGTGGGGTTTCTGTCTTTGATGGTTGCATTGTGTATGTTCTCTAAATGCTCTTTCTTCTTCTAAAAGCTGCCTTTTTTACAAATCCATTCACCTTGTAATTCAATTCCATTTTAAGGTCATTTTACACACATGTAACTACTGTACTTTATAACAAACTCTTTTTTTCCTTCTAGCCTTAGCAAACACATGGCTTCACAAGAGGGAAAACAAGCTGAGCCCTTTACGGACATCTTTGATGAAGATGAAGCTGAACAATCCTTTCTGTTGTCCAAGCCCACTTGCTTTATTGTCTTTGGAAAGCCAGTAAGATGTCTGATAGAAGTTTTTTCTTCAGATATTCTGCTAACAATTTTACTTTTCTTTTCAAAACATTAGTTTAACAGGGCTACCAAAAGGGTCAAATACCTACTTTTTTACCTTTGCCTCTCTTCAAATCCTGCAGAGGATGGTAAAAATTCTGGTCTCATTTAATGAGACTAATTTTTGCCTTCAGTGACCAGTCAATTGCAATTAAAAATGTTATTATTGTACTAAAAGTTACATGTTGCTCAAAACGTTTCTTCTCTTTTGGCATTGACATCTGGATTGTTTATATTTTTGTGGTGGTTTAACCCCAGCCAGCAAGCAAACCCCATGCAGCCTCGTGCTTACTCACCCTGGTGGGGTGAGACAGAGAATCAGAAGGGTAAAGATGACAAAATGCATGGGTTGACAAAAGCCATGCGCACGAGCAAAGCAAAACAAGGAATTCATTCACCTCTTCCTATGGGCAGGCAGATGTTCAGCCATCCCCAGGAAAGCAGGGCTCCATCGCACTTAATGGTGACTTGGGAAGACAAACACCATCACTCCAAAAATACTTCCCTTTCCTCCTTCTTCCCCAGCTTCCTATACTGAACATGACACCATATGCTCTGGAATATCTGTGTGTGTCAGTCAGTGTTCCCTCCCAGCTGTGTTCCCTCCCAGTTCCCCATCCACCCTCACTCTCCTCGCCAGTGTGGCAGTATGGAAATCAGGAAATGCCTTGGCTCTGTGTAAGCCCTGCTCAGCAGTAACAGAAGCATCTCTGTATTATCAACACTTTTTTTTCAGCAGAAATCCAAGACACAGCCCCACACTAGCTACTGTGAAGAAAATTAACTCTACCCCAGCCAAAACCAGAACAATGCTATTAAAATATTTTAATTTTTAATGAACTTGACAGGTTAAAGATAAATTGGTGTAAAAGAATGTTCAGGTTAATGTAATGACTTACAGACGTGCAATGAGATATTACAGATCTTTGTATTTGGAAACATTCAAAATCCACCAAGTCTTGATAAAAGGATCTGCACTACATTTTAACTGTAATTCAAGGTCTCTCTTTTTCTAAAATAATTTGTGGCCTCCTTAACTTAGAAAACTTTGATGGTTTTTAATCCTAAACTTTTCAGATTGTTTTTTTTTCCAGATGTGGGGTTGCATTAGTGCCTCAGTTTACTGAAGGGAGTTCTTTTTTTTTGGTACAAGTTTGTCTTATAACATGTCTTATGGTTATATGCACTTGTTAAAGTGCCCTCAGCTCAGTAGAAAACTACAGTGAACTAACTCATCTAGTTTTAAATGAACATCAAATTTTTAACCTTACATGAAAAAGGTAACTTTATGTTTTATAGACCAAACCACCATAAAATTCTCACCGAAAGACATTACAAAAAAATTCTCATATTCTCAACCATTGCCTTCAGTAGACGTTTGACATTAATATATAATAAAGGGTTGAAATCGTACAGGCTTTGCCAGGAAAGCAGGGAATTAAATAGTTTATTTTTATGATAATATTTTTTATATATATGACTGATGTGCAGAGCACCTATCCTATTTGAGATAGTGCCATTAAAGCAAAGCCAAATACATTCTCCTCATATCTGTAGGATATAAGGTCTGAGTAGGCTGGAGTGTTTGTTGATACACTCCTAACTGAGAATGTAATTTATTTGTGGGGTTTTGCTATTTTTTCTCACAAAATTTATCAAGGACAAACAAACTGTCAAAACGGGTCTTCTTATATGCCCTTCTGAAAAAAGGGCACAATCCTAAGGGTGGAAGATGGTGAGTTCTGCAAAATCCCATTCAGATAATCACTCTTGGAGGCCTCAGCTCTCAGTTATGTTGGTTCCTCTGGATTCATGTAAATGATAAAGATTTTGTCAGTATCAAACCAGATATGTGGACTAACAAGGACAGTTTTTAAGCGTTTGTTGTTTTAGTGAAAAAATATTGTTCCTATGTATCCCACTCAGGGTTGAGCAGGTTTGCATCATAATTTGCTTTGAGGCTAAAGATAATAAATTTTAGTCCTAAGGAATTTCTCATAGGAATTTGTGGTCAAATCATAGCTGAGTTTTAGATAGAGTTACTCTGAAACAAACAGTCTAATTACTTTGGAGATAATTAGCTACAAGAGGCAGTAGCAGTATATTAGCAATGCTGGGTAATACAAAGTAGAGGATGGTATTAAGAAGAGTGTTTTGTGTTTGGCCAGTGCATAACTCTGAGGCCCTAATCCCAATTGTAGATTTCCATTGTTTTTATCATGTGAAAATATGTTCTTTGCGTTATGTGTTTGGTTTTGTTCTGTCTGTTTTTCTTTTAAAAGTGTATTTTTCATTTTAAGGGTTCTGGAAAGAAAACATTAGCTGGAAAACTAGCACAGAGATGGAACTGCATTTTCATAGAAGGTAAATGCTATATTTGGAACATTGCTTTGGCTTCACAATAGCTTTTGGTTTAGAATACCCTCACTGTTCCCTGTAATTCAAAGGGCATGTTTCTGATTGCAGCAAACACTTCTGATAAGGACTAAGTAACCATTTTACCACGAATAAAATTGCTGATAGTGGCCTTTTAGTTATTGAAAGGCTTAGAAAAATCACTGTGGGTTTTTTTTCATCATAATCAAATTCTATTCCCAATCACGTAAGGGGATCCATGTGATATGGGGGCAACTCATTCAACTTCAAAGAGCACAGATATTTTCCAGTGCAGACCATGAAAAAATAGGAGGGTCTTTCCATTCTGTTTGTGCAGTGTCCAGTACAAGGGAATGTACTCCAGGAAGCAGAGTTATTTATCAAATGAAATATCTTTATCTTCTTTTGAAGATTTGGAATTGTAACATGGTAAAATTCACTTTTAATAAAGTTCTTTTTTGACTTAGGTACGTGTAGAATTTTTAATTCATAGTATTGTATAACAAGGAAAAAAACTAATACCTGGTCCAAAAAATAGATCATACCAAAATCAGAAAGGACCTTAGGAATGTACTTAAGCCAATCCACTCTGTTTGAATGTATTTAATCCAGTACTGACAAATGTTCATCAAATTTGTTTTAAAAAATTTCTAGGCGGTCTATCTCTGTAACACACTCTTTGCCATTAGAAAGCTTTTCTTAGCAACTGATCTAAATCTTGATTACTGCATTTGTAAGCCTTGTTTCTAGTACATTCAGGGAATTACTCTATTCTTATTTTGTTCATGGTGCTTCTTTTAATCTTCTTTTAGCTAATGAACCCACACGTGTGTACACACTCATTGTTTCAACTTATGCTACTAAATTTTTTTCATCAGAAAAGAAAGAAACAAAGAAATTCAACATACATAAACATGAACAATTTAGTTCAGAAAGGACCTCCAGAGGTGACGGAGTCCAACATTCCTGTCAAAGCAGAGTCAACTAGAGGGCTGCTTAGTTCAGTCTGGAATATCTCCAAGGACAGAGACTCCACCTCTTCTCAGAGAAACACTTTGCAATGTTTGACTACCTTCTTGATGAAAAATTGCTTCCTAATTACCCCATTCGAATTTCTCATGTTCCTATTCATGTCTGTTGCCTCCTGTCCTAACTGCACTTTTGTGCAGACTGTGGTTCTGTCTTTGTGACCTCCTAGTAAATAGTTTTAGATAGCAGTAAGAGCTGTCTGGTTTTTGCCAGGGTGAACAAGGCCAGTTCTTTTGGCCTCTCCTCTTCTTTAGGCTGTTCAACTCTTCTGATGGTTTTGGTGTCGTCCACTGAACTTGCTCCAGCGTATCAACATCTGTCCTGTGCTGTGTTAAAAATAAACCAAGACAGAAAATTATTCTCAATGTTTTAAATGTTCTCAATCTTTTAAATGATGAAATACTTTCTATTAATTTATCCGATGAATGGGTCAATACTCATAAGTAAAACAGGGCCAGTGTGCACACAGATTGCTGAATTTCAGTTGCCTATATTGTTTATTAGTACATTCCCTGTCTCTGTTTTGGCCCATGGCAAATATTGTTCTCCCAAACACCTATCCATAGTATGAAAGGTAAGATGTGCAACAGTCATCATTCCTAGTAGTTGGAAAACAGCCACTGTGTTTTGAGAAGAAAGATTATGGCTGTATAGGCATGAGTCACCTGGCTTAAGGACCTTTCCCTGGCCTGGTTTATTAGTAATATAAATGTAGCCTTAAGAATCATTCTTTAAAACTTTTGTTAAATGTCTGATTATTTAATTCATACAGTAGTGTGAACAACTTCCAGGGTCGTTCTAGTATGATGTCACTGTCCATAGAGACATAGGGCAGTCTTTGAATTTGATGGATGTCACTTTTCTAAAAGGAGATGATTTTGTGTGATTTTGTGTGTCTAAACAGTTTTTCTAAATCTTGGTTTTTAATTTAAAAAGTGATTGAGCTCAAATACTCATCTCTGAATTGCAAGATAGTAATGCTGATTTAATTTATATCAGTCGTTCAGATAATCTTGCAGAGCTGCTGTTGTGCATTTTTGTGTAGTATATACAGGGTTAAATTATAGGGAGAAACTCCTACCGAGACCTTGCCATAAGGCAGCAGGTTCTGGATGGGCGAACTATAATAACGGCCCTAAATATAATGGCTGTTCATTCAGAAATAGTCTGGTTGCTTGGAGCACACATATATCTTCCTCTGTGTGGATGTGGATGTAAGTATGTATCTGCATGTACAGGTCTGTTTGGAAAATATTTTGTATAAATTAATTTAATTTTCTTATGTTTGATATGCTTCCTTAGCTTCAGAAGTAATTCAAATGAATATTCAACAAGAAACAGAATATGGACTTAAGGTAAAGATCTAATCTTGTAAGTTTTGTCACATTTTTAACAAACACATGCTATATAAGACTATGTTCTGCATTTTATCCTAGTGTCAAGAATTGCTTTGTCAAGGTCAAAGTATTCCTGAGGAATGGGTTACAGAAATGATTCTGCAAAAGATTGAGTCGCCAGAAGTTGCTCATTTTGGTAAGTATATTTATAGCCTAAATTTCTTAGAATGTGCTAGCTATAATTTTACATCCATTTTCCATCCATTGGTGCTCAAATATAATTCTAGCCTTTTCTTGTGCTCTTCAGGTTGTGGAATATCAATAAACTGAAAGTGTGTTTAGGGATTAACTTGCCAGTATGGGAGATCAGAAAGTGTCATGCTGGTCCTATGTTGTGTTAATTTTGAGAAAATGATTTTCCCAAAATTTTAAGTGTGGATATGACTCTTATTTGACAATATTATCTGTCTAGAAGAATTTTAGGATTTAAAACACAGACATTTTATTCTTCAATACTTCTAAAACAACAACATAACAAAAACCCATCAGCAAAAACATTTTAAACATTTTAAATAATGAAAAATAAGGAAAACAGATTATTGAAAATGCAAAGTTATACAGCTTTTTTTCCTCTTACAGTGTTATTTATTCCCTTTGCATTTTGTGACACAGAGTAAGATGGATGAGAATAGTAATGATAGTGGCTACAATTCTTCTATTTGAGGAAAGATTATGTTAATTGAGGCTGTCAAGACAAGTGCTGCAAATCTTGCTAGTGTCTGAACCTGCTTCCCTGATGAGAAAACAAATATACTGCTAAGAGGAAAGGAAGTAAAAAAGGAAATGTAGTTTCTTTTTCTTGTTTTGACTTTTATTTGAAATTTCCATTGTAGGAGAGAGACAGGTGTAGTGCCAAGAAAATGTTAGTTTCTATTGCTCTAAAAATTAGCCTGCTTTTTTTAAGCTTTCAGTTGCAATGGGTTTTATTCCTTCTCTAGTACAAGACTCAACAGTTTTGCAAAATATGCAGCCTTACCTGGTGAAACCAGGCTTTTAAAACAGTATAAAAAAGACAGAGAGATAGGGAAGAAATTAAAAAAAAAAAAAAGGGACACAAGAAACTGCTGGAAGAGGTAGCAGCAGAAATGCCAGTCTCTTAATCCTTATGTTAGGACTTCGGTAAAGGCATGAAGAGGCTTCTCTGTTACTGGAGTTCCCCTCCTTGAGTCAATCTGAAGATGTGTGTATCACAGAGGAGCACAGAGGTCCTGGAGACTGTAAACATGACTGTAAAGTTTGGTTCTTTTAGCCAAGACACCTTCTGCATTACAGATGCCCCAAGGCAGGAAAGAACAGAATAACCAACATCTTCACTATTTTTCCTACCAACTAGAACTGACCTCCAAAACCAATTTTTGTTTAGTATTTTCTAGTTCTAATAACTTTTTGTTTATCAACTACTATCTTAATGAATCCTTGGGAACCTTAAGTAGGTTTTCAGCAGGAACTAATCAGTTAATTCACTGTAAATTATTCATTAAAGGTTTTAGAAACTGTATGAAAGGTTGGGTTTTTTACTTTTAGTGTTTGTAAAATACAAGTTTATAAACAGTGCACACAATAAACAATAAACGTCTCGAAAGCTTCTTGCTAATCCCCTGGTTACTTTTTGATCGAGTTGATAGTTGCCTTAGGTATGATTTTTAGTCTCCCCACATACTGATTTGGGGGCAAGCACTCTCTCAGAGAGTGGTTTCCCACGTTACACTCCCATTCCCCCCACATCAGCTGTTGTTATCTGGGATGTATTGATAAGCAGAGGCTGTGCACCATCTTCACACCTCAGTACCAGTTAGAATTCTCTAAAAGTATCAACAATTTAGAATCCAGGATTTTACTTTCCTAGAGGAATGACTATATATTATGCTCTCCCTTGTTTATCCTCTTCTTCTTTTGCACCTATGGGTAGTAGCTTCCCAAAGAAGTAAGAGTCTTCACTCCTAACACCTCTTGCAAACACTGCTGCTACCTTTTTGTGCTGCTCAGACTTGCATTTAAATGTTATTACATAAAATTCTAAGCATGTACTGTTCCTTTAAGGGAATATTCTTATTATTTGGCTAAAACCATCCACCTGATTTTTGTTTAGTCTCTCATTCTGACCTTATGAATATTGATTCTGTTGCTATTCAGTAGTTCTTACTGCATGCATGCAGCCATCAGTATAGTACTGTCCTAGGAACTTGAAGCCACAAGTTCATCTGTGAGGCTGAGCACTGTAATACTAGGAAAAAGATGTTATTACTGCTCTGCTTGTCATATCTAGCCAACGTTTTTTTGCCAGACAGGTCTCAGCATTGGGAGTCCTGAGTGAACAAATGCTTACCAAATTATCCATGTGCATATAGAGTGCATAGTGTCTCCTTTTGAAAGGCAGGAGAGTGGTTCAGACTTTCTTCATTGTCCATGGAAGCCAGAACATTTAAAGGATGTATAAAAAGCTTAGACTCCTAGTTTAAATGCTTTAAATCAAAGAGTGGCTATTTTTTGCACTGCCTTTTATTAAGTCTTAGTGGCAAAAATGGTCACTGAAAGCTTGTTACTTTTTAGGCACTGCAGTGTCTGAGCTAGGCACTTAAAGCAGGTGGTCTGAGTATGATCTTTCATATCTACATGTTTTTTATTGAGTTAACAAATGTTGAGAGGACTCTATAAAGCTGGAAACAACACACTTTTTTGTCTGTATTTCATCTGCAGCAGACATGGGTGCACAGGTTTTTTAGCAGTTTTATGTCATGTACATGGTTTAAAATTGTACCACTACATGTATTGTTTGAAGGAGATGAGTATAACTAGCTCTGTAATTGACAAACCCTCTAAAAATATGTTCAATAAAATGTATTTGGCAGGTTATGTTCTCACTGGATTTCCTTCTCTCTCGGAGGAATACATGACTGTTCCACAGCAAATAGAGAAAATAATGAATCTAAAATTAAAACCGGATGTCCTGATTAACATTAAGGTAATGTCATCTTCAGTAACTTCCTAGTATTTTTTGTAATTATTAGTTGACTCATATGCTATGTATGCCAAATATATTATTTTTCTCTGTATACTTGAGTATAGAATTTATTGAGGAATGATAAATTCTTCTCTTTTATATTGGAATAGAATTTCACTGGTTTGTTCCATTATAAGCGTTGCTCAAGTAAAATAGTGAACATGTCCTAAAACTTCAGCAGCAGTTGCAGTCTTTGCACCTCTACCAATTAGAAGATACAGGTTTTCAAGAAAAGGAAACTTTGAATTACATGATTATTATGGGATTTTGGACACATGTACATCTGCCACTTGTGTAATGCAGGAAGAAACTTCTCACATATGGAAGTTAAAAAGCAAATAGTTTTATTTTTCTGTCACTAATTGTGAAACTGCTTCATTTTTAATTCATCTTGTTCACAAATCTCAATTTCTTCATGAGCAGTGATATGTCATGCCAGATATTTTACAAAGGTGACTCTGGTATAACCAGAGAAAAAAAAAAATCATTGTTAGTGTGGGATTTAGAGGACTTTCTCAATGTAACTTAAAAGAATGGACTTGCTTGCTATGTCCACATTATAAACAAAACAAGGCAAGAGGGACTCTGCAGACATCAGGCCAACTGCTTTGGCCAAACACTGCTAAGCTGTCTTGTTAGTCAGAATGGGGTGGCAGTGCCCAAACTGCCCACAGGGAAAGGCCCGAGCCCTGTGCCGTTCTCCAGATTGTGCCCAGCTATTCACTGGGGAGGGTTCTGGCTGGCCCACACTGAACTGCGCCAGACTCCGTGCAGACAAAATAACCGTACCTATGGTCACGAACACGCTTTCAGGCCCTTCCTCTAGCAGTGTTTTATTTATAATCAACTAGATCATTTTTGTCTTCTTTGAATGTGCAGAGTGAGCTGCTGAGACAGCTCTGAATAGTCAGCGTCTGGTGATGTGCTACATTCTCATTGGGATTTTGATTCTAGTTGGCATCTCTGTGTGTTTTGTCAGATGCTAAGCCTCAGGGTATGGACCTACTCTATCACTTTTCAGATTTAACTCAGTGTTTGTTTTAATCCCATACTTTTAAGACTGAATTTGCTTGAACATGCATAATGAAAATTGGTGAATGCCTACTTCAAACCTTTTTTCTGTGGTCTCAGAGAGATCCTAAAACATCAAAGAAACATATTTTTGTGCTGCTTTTCAGGCAAATTTGATTTTTTCAGAAAGTCAATCTTTGTTTTAATACTAGGTAGTGAGCAATCCCTGTTGTTGAGAGTATTCATGAGTAACAATACAAATAGAAGAGTGATACTAACTACACTAGAAAGAAAAATGAAATTCTTGATTTCATGTAGTAACATGATCTCCTCCAAGAAAAGGACTGAGACTAAATGTACATTAAAATCCTTGCCCCAAAGTCAAAGAAATAAGTTTGCCTTTGGTTTCAATGGATTGAAGCTGTTTTCACAGATATGTCAGAGTTGTAACTATTTTCATTAGGTCAAAAAGAAAGGAAGAAGGAAGATTGTAGATAACTGTGGCAATAATGAAATACTGTTATTAGTAGACCAATTTAGAGAAATTTTGTCTCTCCAAGAAAAAGATGTTATAGCAGTACAATAAGCACATGATTTCCTTTTAATTTTTCCTTGCTAGTGTCCAGATTATGATTTATGCCGAAGAATATCAGGACTAAGGCAAAATCCTGATTCAGGGGAGATATATCAGAGGAGCCAGTGGGATCCTAAAGTTACTGACAAGCATAAGAAAGAGAAAGATCAGGATGAAGAAGAGGATGAAGAAGAAGATGAGGAGCAGGAAGAAGACAGAGAAGAAGAGGTAAACATTGCTAATTTCTAAGCAGTGCAAAATACTACAATGTACTTTAGACAAAGCAGAAGAAATCCTGATCTTCTAAAATATCACCATACTATGTTACGAATTTATTTTGCTCAAATTTATTCTTAATTCCATTTCTTTCCTACTTTAAGAGATGTGGGATAACACATGAGCAGTAGGTTTAAATGACAGCAAATGTTAATCATTGCATAGCGTAACCTGGACTCAGTCTTTGACTCAAAAGTCACTGATCTGTTTCTTGCCATAAGTTAAAAGTGTGTATCAGGAGGAGAAGGGTGGCTCTACACTGCCTGTTTCTTGATCTAGATAAATAAAGGAGTTCTTAATTTTTGTTTATTGTAGCAACTTCTTACTAGTATTTTCAGGACACTAGCTTATTTTCTAGTTTTGGTGTTACAGTACTACAAATGGATTTTCTTTTTTGTTTTTTTTCTTCATGAAGGTATTACTTTTCAATTCAGGTCAAATTTTTATAATAGGGGCCAGAGACTTATCAATGTAAGTTCTAGGCACATTGCTCTCAGTTCATAGAAACTACACTTCATCAGGATAGGATCATGGTCAGCAATCACTGGACTAATACTCATCGCAATACTCTCCAAAGCTACTTTATTTAAATTTGAGTGAAGACAAAAATTACTTTAATACTTTATTTCTGTATTTTGAAATTTTGTTTTGCAGACTGCAGAAGATCCACGAAAGAAATTAGCATCCTTTAATCAATTAGTGCAGAGGCCTGAAGATTTTCTTGAGAATGCAGAGAAAAGAATTGGAATATACAAGGATATAATGCATCAACCTTTAGAAGTAAGAAAAAGCCAAGTAGTATGATTATGCATAACAAACGATTCTTAAAATATCTTACACTGTTTTTATTGGGGTTTTTTGTTTGAGATTTGTTGTATTGAGGTGTGGTCATGCTTCAACATATCCCCAAATTCTGAAATTTATTCTGAAATCAGTGATACAAAGTTGTCATCTGTAGGTGTTGTTTACACTCTGCAGTCAAGATAAAGTAATCCACTTTGACTTTTTAAAGTGAAACCATACCTGCCACCACAGATGCTTTCTAAATCTAGTAAGTGAAATATTTGAAGACTCCAGTGTTTCATCACCATTACCAGAGTCCACTCCAGAATGCAATCCCATAAGTAATCTGCATCCATTGTCTTCCATTCCAATAGATTCCCTTCCTTACCTGCTTCATTGCCTGCAGATTTATATACACAGTAATTAGCCCATTAGTTTGTTTTACCACTTTAGTTTCTGCTGCAATTACGTTTTCTTTCCCTGTTGTGTTCAGGAAGGTGGATTTACTGTATGCCTCTTCTCTCTTCCCCTCTTTCCCACCCCCCCCAAAAAAAAAAAAAAAGCCAGAGGTCCAAAGGAATAGTCTGGTTTTTTTTTTTTTTTTTTGGGGGGGGGGGGGGTGGGTGGTGGTGTTGTTTTGGTGGTTTTGTTTTTAATCTCTTGGTTCAAGCAACTGCAAATCCTCATTTTTGATGCCTGCTTGACAGTTACAGTTTATACCTTTCAATTTCTCTATGGATTAGTTAAACCTATAGATAAAATTGTGTAGAAGTGCTATAATGTTCTTTGCTAGAGTAACAAACTTGTTACTGCTGTGAAGGGGAAAGACAAGTGGTACCTTTGATCATTACACAATAACACACGGATTTCTTATAAGTGAACTAATGGAAAGTTGTTTAGATTAAATTACTTTACCATTTTAAGGTAAATGGTCTTTACCTTAAAAGAACACAGGGTTTTATCATTGCCCCAGGCAGAATTTGAGATGATGAAATTGAAATGGAAACAAAAATATTGTAAGATGTGCAGTTTGCACTGATAGGGAGAGAGGTGGAATGAACTTTGGAGAATGCACTTTGATTTCTTGATAAATTGTTGGGATTAAGTGGACTAGAAATAAATGTGAAATACTACAGTGAGGAAGGAAACCTAATGAACAACAACGTGAAAAAATTGGCTAGACTTCAGTACTTCAGACAGTCTGCAATCTGTGGGGATTTAGTCAAAACTGAGTCAATAAATGAGATGCTATTGTTTGAACTCAAATATTATGGATGTACTAATAAGACTGTAAGACCATTGTATATAAGAGAAAGTACAAACTATTATCCTCTCTTTAGAAGAGTATTAGAAAGAAATAGTTATTATCTATTTCTACCACAGATAGGGCAGATGATTTAATTTACATTATAGAAGACAGACTAGATGAAGTAAGCCAGGAAATGAGCTCTGACCATAAATGTAGCGAAGAACTGGAATTGATTACCTTCAAAGTTGTAAAGTCACCTTCAATAGGCATTTTTAGGCCTGAGGTGAGACCAGCATTTGTCAGGAATGGAATGAGTGTTCTCAGTCCTCAGAGAGAGGCATTAACAACTGACATGGGATGTTTATTTTAGTCTAAGACCTTATGTTCTAGCATGAAAATTTAAAATAAGAAAAATAAAATACATGGTCCAAATTTTAAAGGAATTGGGATTCAGGACCAAAATTAAAACATTGGTTTCATGATTGGCATTTCCAAGAAATGTATTAATTGACATTGTCATCATTTTCCAGCAAAGAATTAAGGTGGAATTAGACAATTAAAAGTTGAATTCATACACAAAATGTTACTGTATCTTGATATCTTTTAGCTCTCTTGCATCTGAACTAAGACATCTAAGTTATCTTCTGAACCCATTGTAACCCCAACTTTGGAATTATCACTATATTTATCTGTCATCAAATCAAAGTTCCTCTCCAGAAGATTTTATAAGCCATTAATGCAATGAATTTTGATTTTGCTGAAGCCCCCAGGAGTCCAGCCTTTGATATGTGTAGGAACAGAATGAGTTTCAGTGTCATTATCTGGTTAACCATACTCAGTTGACAGTTATGTCTTTGTTCTTAAACAGGAATTCTTGACTGACCAGGATTGTCGATATCTTATTGAAGTGGATGGAAGTCAGCAACCAGATCGTGTCTTTGTGGTAAATAAACTATGCACCAGCTAAGTTAACCTCCACTAGAAAATAATTTCTCAATTCTGTGGATTGTTTTCCTGTTGGCAAAATTTTAAGTCGTGTTTAAAACGCATTCATTTACTATTAGAAAACATGACTTTTGAAATACTTGCTTTCCTTCCTCTATTAGTTGTAGGATTCACTGCTCTGTCCCCAGGCTTACATATATGTTGCATGAGAATATTTTCAGGCAGGCTACAAACTTTTGTATTATCTCCATCAGGTTTCAGTGCTTTTTCTGATCTGTATTAATGTAAAATATAATGAGAAATTAAAACATTTTCAGTATGATATATTTACAATACTGTTTTATTTGATGCTTGTATCTAAAACTAGATATATATTATATAATGGATTATAATTTTTATTAATTTTGCTATTTTTTGCAAGGTAATAGAAGACTCCTGATTCTTGTAAGAATTCTGCTGAGTGCTTGTGTCTAGATTTTTAGCTTGTGACAGAGCAACTTGTTCTCTCTGTTAAAAAACCTACAATGGTAAATTTTACAATGGTAAATTTTGAAGATAAATAATCTTATCCTCTGCCTCACAACTAAAAGTTCCTCCAAATCAGAACCTAGAATATGGGGTTGAGAATGAAGTAGGAGATTGTCTTTGACAAGGTAGGAAGTGAGCTTCTCCTGCATTTTCTCCTCTGTTTGAAACAAATTGTATTGTAATTCTGTAAGTTAATTATTTCATTTTATACTTAATGTTACTACTAAGAGTGGTCCTATGGGAAAAAATCCAGTAATTTTGCAGTGTTAGAACATATGATTTCCTCATTTATGATCTGTTTGTGAACATTACAACACAAAATTTATAGTAAATGCAATCAAGTTATGTTATGATTCCAACTATTTTACCTACAAGTTAGGCAAAGACCTATTATAAAACTAGACCAAACATGACACAGTTTGCTTTTTCATTTCAAGAATAATTGCATTCAATCAAAATTACATTCAGGAAATACTTGAAATAAATTTAATATCATCTGATTCTCATTGGTAGACATTTGGCTTAAATACCATTTAAAATAAACTACTCAAAGTTGTATTGCTTCTGAATGTGTGTAATCTGATTTCCCAAAGAGATTTGCCTCTTTTTCAGATTGGAGCTCATCAGAGTATTTGCACTGCCTTGGGGGAAACCTTCACAGTCTAGTCCTTTAGTAGGCTTGGGATTCACAGCATACTGAGATAGAAAGGCTGTGATTTGGCATTTTGCACTTCCTGTATCTACCGAATAGCTTGTTAAAACCCAACTCAATAACTAGCATGAGTCTGAGGTAGAAACTGGGCCTTAGTGTTTATGTAGCCATTATATAAACAATAAGTTACAGTTTTAAATACACTTCAGGGGCCCTTCAGATGACAAAAGCAGTGATTGGTACTGAATCCAGACTTATTTTCTCTTCAGGCGGTGGTAGGCCGGCTTCAGTCTACGGACATTCAAAATGCAGCTCCTATAACCAGACTTAAAAGTGAACAGGAAGAAGAAACGCTGGAGGGAAAGCAAAATGTAAGTGTGCTTTTCTAAAGTGTGATTGACTGTAATAACTAGAATTATTTTTCTTTTCTGCTGTAAGCTTATACTAGAGCATCTTTGTTTCACAACAACCAGGTTTTTTTACCATGCAATAAGGGCATTTTTTAAGCATTGACCTTTCAGAAATGAGAATTTAAGGTAATTCTGGGGCTGAAATCCACTTAAAAAGTATGAAAATAAAAAAAATTTGTCATTTCCCAAAAAAAGGGTAATGATTATAATAAAGCTTTGAAAAAAATGTTTGTTTTAGCAATAGAGGAAAACTTAATTCCTTCCAAGGAAATAAAGAAACTTTCGCCAAAGGATAACAATCTCAGCAACTGACTCTTAGCTCAGTCTACTCTTTTCCTGAATAAGAAACAAGATGCTAATCCAAATCTAGCAGCATTCTCCATAACTGAGATCACATTCATTCTATTTTCCTGTAATTAATTAGAAACATGACAAATGAGTGCTGAATTTTGTTGAATCATAGCAACTATAATTTGTGTCCCTTCTAAATAAAACTGAAAACCAGAAGTCTTTGCATGAATGTTGTTGCCTTTATTCAGTTGCAATCATCTTTCCTATTTTTTAAACAAAACTTTGAATATATGAACAGAACTGTAATGAGGAGACCCCACATTTTCAGAGAAATACCCCTCCCTTCACTTTTCTGTATTCTCAGTTCTTAACAAATTCACAAGTGAAAGACTTTCTGTGTCAGAGGTCATCAGTATTTATTAGTTAGTTAGTTAGTGTGTCTGTTTTAGTTTGTGTGTAAGGTTTTAGTAACCACAGTATTCAGGGCAAAGAGTTCTGCATCTTAACTGAACTTTAGGTACAGAATTGCTTCCCTTTGTGTTGAACTTGCAATGTCCTCCAGTTTATATGCAGAAGTCACTGCATCGTTTGGTTCTCTACATCTACCCTCTAATAACTCATGATTTCAGACTTCTGTCCTGCTCTTATGTAGCTATACGGAAGAATTCCCATCTGTATAATTTTATTCCTTCTTACATGACAATCTTTTTGTGGAATTGATCAGTTATATTACCTTTTTTCTGAAACTTACCCAGTTTTACTGTGTACTTTCTGAGATTAGAGCAGCAGGAGGCACATTGCAGTAAAGATGAGGGCAATATTTAAACAATTAAAACATAAACCTTTATCATTTATTCTCTCCTTGCTCAACATTCCTAACATTCAAGTTGGTTTTCTGACTGCTCTTGGGCATTGACAACATGTTTTCACAGAGGGATCTATTTTTGAGTAGTGACAGTCAGTGAAAATCCGTGATTTTCTGTGTAGAACTGCTATTTTAATGCCTGGCTTTGTAGGTTCTGAAAGTTCTTCTGCAGTTCTTCACAGCCAGCACTTGTCTGTACTATTCCGAATTTAGAGTCACCATGACTTTAGGATTCACTCACTGTAAAAAGGCTATTAAACTTATTCCTATCATATGATATTTCTGCATGCCTAAAATAGATATTTTAACATTGCTATTCCCTGACACAGATCATGGTCCTTTTTTTGTACCCTTTAGAATAAATCTTAGCCTTTTTCTGTTGTCTTCAATAAGTGGCTCTTTATAATTTTAAACTTCTAAAAATGGTAAGTAAAGCCTACAGGAGCTATTTAAAATACTATTTCTTTTAAATAAATCTGAAAAATGAAGTAATTTCTCTTTAAAATTGTCCTACAATTCTGAAATATCTAAAAAAATAGTTCTAAAAAGCATAGTGTGGTTTTCTTTTTAAGTTTGCTTATTTTCCATCAAAAGGTTTCAAAAAAGTCTAATAAAGAGGCATATGTAACTTCAGAGAAAAATTACATTTGCTGTTATTGCTATTTTAATAAACAGGATGAACTTTTCCGAGCTCTGTCATCTTACAAGCTGATAGCACCCAGATACCGATGGCGTAGGAGCCGGTGGGGACAAGTGTGTCCCGTGGCTCTAAAGGAAGGGGACATTGTAATGGGAAACCCAGAGTTTGCTGTCAGGTTAGTGGAATTTGACACTCTTAATTTTCATATCTGTTTTATGAGATAACTGTCTATATCTGTTAGCTTCTCTTCTGTTTTAAGTTTTCTAGGTAAAATTTATGTACTGTCATCCCAAGAGGCATTGAAAAAATTTATGTTGAATCCACGGCCTTACCTCTTACCTCCAATGCCAGTTTCTCCTTGTAAAGTATTTGTATTTGGTCCTCCATTCTCTGGAAGAACGACTATTTGTAATGTAATTGCACACAATTATAAAGGAAAGGTAGGTTCATAAATATCTTAGGTAGCAAAGTATCAGCTGGGGTTTGGGAATCAGTTAAGCACATTCTTGTTGTGTTATTCACATTACAAATATAGGGATTACAGAGGAAACAGGATTTTAGTGAAATTCATTTTTATAAAAGTAGCTACAGATCAAAAATACTTTTATATACCTGCTTACATTGCAGTTATTTGTCTTAGCATTAGAATATTATGAATAACTTTTGTATCTAGGATAATTAAATAGAAATGCAAATTTAAAATAATTTCTTTTTCAAAAAAAAACCCCAGCCCTGCACTTGAATTAGATGTATTATTTTCTGAAATTTGCAGAGCTTTTCCAAAATAATTTCATTTTATAGAAATTGGATCAGATGCTATATTTGTCATCTGTGATATTTGCATTTTTTCAAATAATTTCACTAGGTTCTTGATATGGACAAACTCATGAAAAAATATAAAGAATCAAGAGAAAAAAACATTGAGGAATTGCGAAAGGATGCAGTAGAAAAGGCTATAGCAGCAGTGAAAAATAGATTGGAGTCAGAAGAACAATCAGAAGAATCAGGTGAATAAACTGTTCCATGGTCTTTGAAGCTGTCTTATTTGCATTATGTTATTTAACTGAAGCAGTTGCTGTCACTTTGACTTAGAAAAAGTTGCAGAAGTTGTTATGATTGCTGTGCATTAAATATGAACTAAAATAACATGGCAGTGAAAGGAATAGCTTAGTAAAATTCAGTATTTTTTACATATATATATATATATATATATAAATCCTTTGAATTTGAGGACCATGTAAAAAAGAGTTTTCTAAACTCTGAGCTGAAAGAAGAAATTGGTTCTGACTGATAATGGTTAAAAACATTCCATTTTAATGACTTTCTGACAAGTTAAATCTCTGCAAAAATGAAATACTCCTCAAGAAAGCAGCTTGTCAGCTGGACTGATATGAATCCACAATCAAGAAATTTTTCACTTTGGAGCAGCCTTCCAAGTATGCTGTCACAGATGGCACGTTTGTAAGTCGCTCCAGCTCTGGTCACATTTTGACTTCTTAAGCTGCCTAGGTTTCTGCAGCTTGAAGAATTCAATAAATATTTTGAAAAGGTCGAAATAATATGTTGTTTTAGTATCTTTTAAACAAAGTCTGATTTTTTACCAAGGAATTTTAATGGAGGCTTTTCAAAATAATTTCTTTTGAAATGAAAACACTCCATTGAATTAGATTTGCCTTTTTATAGTTAGCTCTAGTTATGGTTCCAATGGACAATCAGACCATTTTGCCTTATTCACCTAAGAAAGGAATCATGTTTGACTTTCTCATGGGTAGATACATCTAACAAGAGGTTGGTGTATTCTTCTAGTGCTGCAAAACAGGTGCTGACAGTGATGAAAAATCATTGGCATTGCAGTAAGAATAATAGTGAGCTATAAGAATAATAGTGAGCTATGAGACCAAAATTGAAACAGTTAAACAGTGTTTAAACAGTTAAACAGCCAGATTCCTGGCTATGTAAATACTTTTGAGGACAGGGGTATGAAATCCTATTAGGATTAATGAGAAATTAATCCTAATTAAAAACTTTGGAGAGCTCAAGCAATTTTATTGCAAAACTGAACTGCAAACAGAGGATGTATTTTCCCTTACATATCTTTTTATAGCATAAGATTGTTTCAGAATTTTTTAATAGATAAGGAGATGTTTGGGTTTGGGCTGCATTGATGTTTTTTGCAGAATGGAAGTTATTAAGATGCTACCCCTTTTCCAGGGACCCTGTAACTTGGCAAAAGTAACCTGATAAATGTGTACATTTGTGCATGCTAAAAGTATCAATACAATCATTGAAAAATCTTCACATAATTACAAAAAGTAAATGTGGCATTTTTTCTAAATTATACTGATACTGCAGTTGGCTAAAACAGTTCTTCACCAAATTTTATCAAATTAGCATGTTAACTGTGAGTGTTTCTTAAAATCTTTTAAGTAATTACAGTTGTTTTGCCAGCAATTAATAATAAAATGTGGATCCATTATGAATGTTTTGAGCCTCACAGGGAATGCAGGCTTCTTGTTTGTTAAAAATACACTGCCTTGATCTAAGATTTGTATTGATTTAAAAATTAGTCTGGTCAGCCTTTTGATTTAGGAATCAAAGAGAAATCAAATCAAATCAAAGGAAATTCTTGCATGTTGCAAGTGCCTGATTGTTCTAGTACATAAATGTCATTCTGTTCATACTGAAACAATATTTAACTTAGAGGTAGAAAATACTGTACAGTTAAAAAGGTTGAGTTTTTTATACTGAGAGAGCAAACCAAGATCTTAGAACTTATGTTTATGAAACACTCTCTAGACCTGCATTCAGAACTGGTGTTTTTTTCTTTCTCAGTGCAATTGTGTAGTATTGCTTAAAATGACTGCTGTGCTGGAGTTATGCTTTAATGCTTTATTTGTTTCCCAATTTCTAATTTCTTTGTGAAGTGCTTTTAAAAACTCTATATTGTTAGGAATACCAGAGATAACTGCTGACCACCCAGAAGTTCAAGCTATGGTAGAAGAAGCCATGAAAAGTGCATCAGTCTCTGAAGTTACAATGTCATCTCAAATACATGCTGAAGTACTGGAGGGAGCTATTGCAGAGGTGAGACTGCAAGTACTATGAAGGAAAGTACTTTTTTTCCTAAGAGCAACTTGTAACAGTTTATATATTATCCATATATGTTCTTAATTTTTCCATTTGAGAGATCAGTTTAGTTTAAGTAACATAGCCTGAACGCTTACATAGGATTGAGGCGAAACTGAGGAAGATCATGAAAGGCAAATCTATTGAGGACTACCTTATAGTCCCCTATATATAATAAATATATATATGTGTGTGTGTGTTTGTGTGTATATATGTATTCACACACATATACAGAAATTATTTCTGTCTTGCAAATTACCTGAGCTACAAATTGTTAAAGGCTGGGAGAATTATCTGAAGGATCATTGTATGCTTACTCTGGTCTTATATTCTTAGTCACTATTAAAGAGGTGAACACCAGATGGAAGAGTTTGAAAATAATTGTTTGAAGGTTTATCCAAGAATCTTGAATTGTTTTAAATTTGTTCAATGGGATGTAGCTATTGAAACTGGAGTGTAAATTCTTTATTGGCAAGCTTAAAAATCACTATCATATTAGTCTCTTTTTGTTTAAAATGTTTTTAATTTCATTCAGACATATAAAGTTATAAATATCATACTTTTTATTGACCTGAAATGACAATAAGGAACAATCATAACATCTAGAAAGTAATTTTGTATTGTGCAGTCTTTTTTTGTACAGCTGATAGACTTCAGTCTTTTTATATTCCTGAATGTGACATTTTATAATAGCTTATGAAGACGAACAAAGACAGGTTTCCTGGTGCTTCAGAAAAAGGAGGGTGGGTAGTGGAAAACTACCCTCTGTCAGCAGATCACTGGTCAGCTTTATCAGAGAAAGGACTTCTGCCTGACACTGTTGTCTGTCTGAAGGATACACAAAAAGATGGTTAGTAAATGCACACTAATGCAACTTAATATTTTCTTCTTTTTTTCTGTGTTGATATCTGTATATAAAACAATACTTATGAGAAGAACTAGTAGTTATGTCCCATTTATAAAGCTTCAAGGGTCTAGAGAAGAAATAATCCAGTCAATCAACAAGAGTACCACAATTTCTTACAATTTGGAGTAAGGGAATTACACAGAACTGAAAACAGGAATCCTTTGCTATAACAGTAAAGGAAATTCCTCCTCTATTTTTAATCAGTTTTCAATTTTCTCCTATTTACAACCAGCAGCAAATACCAGTGGACTCTAGCTTCAGATTTTTGCATTCTTTGGCTGGCTGGCCACCACCTTGCAATGTGGCTGTCGGTCAAATTTCTCTGCCTTGGTTTTTCCATTTGCAAAATCAGGTTAGAGGTATGAAATTTCTCAGCTTGAGAGAAAAGGCAGGGGGAGAAATACTTGTATGCAGGTGTATCGTGTTCTGCATTCTGGGATCAAAAAAAATAGTAACTTCCTACCCAGATTGATACAATAGCATAGTATCCATGAATTCATAGTAAGGGATTTTTACTTTATTTCAAGCCGGAAGGAAGGTTGGCACCAGGCATGAATAACTGAACAGATTCATATATTGTTAAGTTTGTCTGTCAAATCATATCTTCATGAATTATATCTGTTTGATTCATTCCACACCACAAGTTTAATTGACCTTTGGCAATTTTTGATCATTACGTGTTCAACCCAGTCCATTATCAAAAGGTCTTTCAGTGGCAGAAACTTCCATTCAAGAAAGGCAGGATGAGTCTGTTCTGAAAGAAAGCTCAGTAGATGCCCAGCATTGGAATCAGTCCAGAGAACTTTTCAAACCCTTGTCCCTGAATATAAAAATCAGCCTGAGAAAATCAAGGTTGCACAGTTTACTCAGAACAGATTTCTTATTAAAAAAACCCCAAACTTTTGAGAGGTATGTCAGCTTATCAGCAAATCATCCTCAAAACTCGGGTATAGTACCTAAACTACTTAGTCACATAGCTTTGTGAAATTTTGTAATTAAAAGAGTTTCACTGTGGCCAGAGCTCATACACAGACTAAATACTGGCTGAACATTTCTATGAGAAAGTTCTAGATCCAGTGTTTGTCAGAAAATCATATTTGCAGAACCTGTTGTTCAAGGCTTCATCTCAGATGCTTTCGGAAAAAACCTAGGGGCAAATTGCATTTCCATGCCTTATCTTTGTTTCCCAGACATTCCAAGCTTATTGAAATGTTCATGAATCTAGTTTCTGGGACACAGTGCAGTGTCCTTTCATACAACCACAAAAAGCATCCTCTTCATGGCATATGGTAATGAAATGTCAATACTGTGTACTAAATAGCAAACATCAGGAGTCTACCTCTAGCCTGTACTGCAGGGAGAGCACTGAGGTGGGAGAGGTGCTTTCAGAATTATATTAAATTTCTCTTCACTTCTCAGAATTTAACAAATTAGTGAATTAATTGGATAGAAGAAAAGGTTGTCTTATCATCCCTGAAAGGTTTTAATCTAGATCAGACATTTTGGAAACAGATAATTCTTCATGACAACCATGTTGAAAACTGATCAGTAACTGCTCCTTTTTTTTTTTTTTTAATTTTGTGAAGGGAAGAATTTAGGAATTTGTAGCAGAGGCTTTCAAATTAAGGCCTCTCTAGAGCCTTCTAATTATGTTTTTCCTTCCTGCAATATACACCACTCTGCCATTTCCACTAGTTCTCAAAACCTAGGTCTCAATTGCTTGCTCTAATCTGAAGAATTTATTTTATACTCTTGGTAGTATAAAAATTTGGCTAAAAAAAATGTAGCTTTTTTGCTTATGGATACATTTCCTTGAATTTAGCTATTTTGTTTCACTTTATTCTTTTTATTTGCACACTTGTGTTTGCTCTTTACTTCATTCCCACTCATTTCCGTCATGTATATAATGTATATGTAGTCGTGGAGTTTACATTTTCACAGCATTTGAGTCACTATTTTGTAAGCTGTTCCCTGACCTAGTCTAAACTCTCATAAGTCCACTGATGAAAATGGGTTTAAGCCACACAGCCATATATATATATATATGTATATATACATATATATAATATATATATATATTATATATATATATGTATATATATATATACATATATATATACATATATATAAAAATATATTTGTCAAAGTAAATAAGTCAGTAGAGTTCCTATTAGGAACAGCACATTCTTCATTTCTGTCAACCAGCTGTAGTAGTAGAGGTATGCACATTATTTATATTTTTATTTGAATGTTTTTAATTTGTTTCTTCATAGCTTTCTTTGTACACTTGCAAATAAAATAAATGCCAGAGTAACACATGACATATGAAAGTATAAGATAAATCCCTTCAGTTCTGTCTCCCTTTATAGCCTTCATAATCTTCCAATATCCCAGATTCAGTTTATTATATTCTTTAAATTGAAAAAAAAAGCTCTCAACCTGTAGAAATCAACAGTATAATAACATTTCAGTGGTGTTATATATGCTTTTTGTTGACTTCAAAAAAGTTGTCAATAATTTATTAAATGGTATTCCTAACCCAATAACTTTAGTTTTATACAGATGCATTAAAGTCATTACTGTCATGTAATTGTACTGCAGGAGCCTGTATACTACGCAGAGCATACCTAGCAAGCAGGAATGAAAATAATTCCGAGATTTTGGAAAGACCAACAGATGAAGCATTAGAAAAGAAAGAAGATGATGCAAGGTAAAATACTCCAATTATCTGAACGTGTAAAATGAGCACAAGAAAATTCTAGCCTAACTTTGTGTTAAAGGTATCAGTGGATTTATCACACAAATTAACTAAAGCAGTACTCTAAGACTAGTTGTGATATATAGGAAATAGTCCAGTATCTGTTATCTTTGAGGAATATTACATTTATATCAGTACATATGGTGGCAGAAAAATCTCTTTCTAAATGCTTTTTCATTAGCTTTTTTTGTTAGTCCAACCTTCTAATGCAATGAGAAAATAACATTTTAGATAATAAAACATATATTATTTTTATTTTTTACAACCCAAATTATATTTCCACATCATTACTTTTAATAAATCTGCAACTTTCTTTGGTTATATCTATAAAGGTCTTAAGATAAATGAACTTTTATTTACAGAGAAGAAATGGAAGAAACACTGACATCAGAGGAAGATCAGTCTCCAGCTTCTGCTGAGGAGAATGGTGAAAGTGTGTATCATTTGACTTCTATTTTATCTAATTATGTGTTTCAATCATTTAGTGATTTGGTATTTATGCAGATTTTCCAGTTTTGATTTCCTTTTTACATTCACCATCTAGAAAAATGACTTTTTGTTACTATCTTCACTGATTCAGGCACTCATTTCTGTGTGTCGTTCCTCATGTATGTGACAGAATAGCGATAGTTCTCATTAAATCAGCCACCACTATTGCAGTTTTCAATAAATCCAAAGGATGGGACTCTGTCTTCTCTAGTAACTTTTCTGAGTGGTTTGTTAACTATCTTGAAACTACTAATCAAAAAATCTGTACCTCTTTAAAAGTTACAAAACATTGCTGGAACTTAGTCAATAGTTAATGAGAAAATCACAAAACTGTCTGATTTTCTGGTCTTCCTCCAGTAAGCTCAGCCTGAAGTAATTAAAAGGATGGAAATCAGTTCAGGAATGGCTCTCTTAACATGCATTAAGGGTTGCTCAATCTGATAGCAACACAGATGAATTGCTGAATCCACAAGCCCAGTAGAGGTGAGGCTGCTGCAGCTCCATGTCCCCAGGACCATGCAATGAGTCTGAGCATATATTCCCATTTCCCCTTTCATCCTCTTCGTACTCTGTTATCCATGCTAGTTCCTCTCCAATCCACTTTGATCCTTCCTTCTCCTTGCCTTTGGTCCTTCTCAGAAAAGCTTCCTCATCTTATAAATCTCCCACAATCCCAAAGTGCTTTTCCCTAGGCGTCCCCTAATGAATCTCACGCCCTCTAGGCAGTAATACACCTCAGCCAGAGAGAGCTTCTTGGGGTGACCCATATCAATAGATTTAACACCCAGACTGCTTTCATCATCATCTTCTAATGGCCCTGAGGGGTGTCAAGTCAAGGTTATATTTGGTCTGATTAAGTTTTGGGAGATTCACCCATCTGTCATTGTTGCTCCTCTCTTTTGTGCTTATGGAGATTGGTCTTTAACAACAGAAACTAACACCATAAAAAAAAAATGGAATTCTGTGTATTACATGAGGTCTCCCTTCTGATAACAATATTAATAAAACATTTTGGGTAAAGATGTTCTTACTTTATTGCTTTCTCTATTGACAGAACTGCATATTTTCTTGTTTCCTTTAAAGATCCTACTGTTACATCAGAACTGTGTTATACTTAGTTTCCAGCAGAGAAAATGTAATTGTCCTGGGTAGAAGTGAATAATCCGTGAGGAGTGAGATTTTGGCAGCAGGCCAGCTGTCACAAATAGGCTGGATTTTTGCACCTCACATTCTGAGAGTTGGATTGAGGTTTAGAATTATTCCCAGTTGGTTTCAGTGGTTTGAACCTCAGTAGTCCAAAAAGCTGCAGGGTTTTAACTTCCCTTTTACCTTCTTTAACCACTGCCTAGTTTCTTAGAAGAATGTTTCTGTCTTAGTTGGATCTGCTGTCAAGAGGAATTACCATGCACAAATATCTGTCTCTATGCTAGGAACTAGGTTGGGGACTTTGGAGTATTTTCTTTCTCTACTATTCAGTCTCAAGATTTCCCATTCATAGCCTAAATTATTACCCAAGGCCTGGAGATGAAATTAAAAATTGAAGTGCATTAATTCCCAGTTTTGTGGGCTTTTTCCCTCATCAAGGGCCTAGCCTGCTATTACTGTCTTTCTTTCAAACATAACATACTGGTTTCTGTACAAGATTACTGTGGCCAAGCTTAAATTCTGTTCTGCCAGTATATGTCACATACATTTTCATTCATGACCTAGTCTGGCATTTATTTTACATTTATATAACAAGGCCTAAGTTGTAAAGACAGACTGAATAAAATAACATGTTTTTAATTTTTAATGAGGTAACTTTTCACCTACTCTGTGAAAAAAATACTCTAGCTTTCTAGGGTTCTTTAAATTACATGTATGCTTTTTAAAAAATCCACATTATAACTTTTTATAGTTTCTAATAAAATACACAGCTCTTCTCCAAAGTGAACAAATCCTATAATATTAAATATAAAGGCTTCTACAAAGATACTCTGTCATCTGCGTCTCAAACAACAAAGTTCATCTTAGTTTTGAATATCTAACTAATTTTGATCTGAGTACATCAAAACAACATTTATTAATGATAGCAGTAATAATGTCATGTATACACTTGTTCTCTTAAGATGTGTTAAGTCCTTGTTCAAAGAAAATCATGTTTTCCTACACCTACATTTTATTTCAATAATCAAATACTGACTCAACCAAAACACTTCAGTCATGCTGCTCTTAGCCTGACATCATTTTATTTCACATGTAGTGCCATCAGTACATTGACTTCAGCTTTTCTCCCATGTGACATGTCTTTACAACAATGTAAATGAATAATATATTTTATCATATATATATTTTTTTATAATATATAACAGTTGTAATATAAAAATGATAGCTCAGAAAAATACTCCAGAGCCCAAATCATACTGTTTCGGTCTCTCATATATGGTATCCTATAGGAATGGCTCAAAGCTGCACCAGGAGAGGCTTAGACTGGACATTGGGAAGTGTTTCTTTACCGAGAAGGTGGTCAAACACCAGAACAGGATTCATGGAGAGGTGATTGGTGTCCCAAACCTGTCAGCATTTAAGAAGCATTTAGGAAATGCCATTAATAAAATACTCTAACTTTTGATCAGGCCTGAATTGCTCAGACAGTTGATGAGCAGTAGATGATCGTTGTAGGTCCCTTCCAACTGAAACAGTTCTGTTCTATTCTGTTCTATATAAACAGATGCACATTTTAATAATCACAATTTTTGTAACCTCAGTGGAATCTGGGATTGCTTCAGCACTGAACATATTCAAGTTTATAATATTGTCTGTGTTTAAAAGGCAAAAATGGTTCCAGTAATGAACAAGGTACTTAAACGTGTCGTAATGAGAGTAAAAGTAACTGGAGAAGGAGACTTCATGTAAATCTAACAAATGTATTTAAGTGAGTTAAGAAGCTAAGTTCAATGCTGAAATGTCTGCTAAAGATGTAGAAATCAATTTATGTGGTAACTCTTGCTTGTAATGTCTAGCTGAAAATTATAGCCTCACATATTTTTTTCATGTCCTTTGACACAATTACTCGGAGGGGTTTTTTCCAGGAGTTTCTTACTTTATTTAAGCATTTTTGCAGAAGCTTTGCATGAGTATGACTTTATTTATACTAGGAGACAGCTATATCAATTCATGAGAATATCTTTCAGGTGTTGTAGAAGAGTTATCAGCTTCAAGCAGATCTGTGGGTTCACTCCAATCTTCCTGAAGTAATACTTGGCATATTCTTTTCCTGCCACATTTCTGCCAGAGATTACTTCCTTTCTACAGCAAACTCAACTGGAGCACACATGCTTATGCCTGAGTAGCTCAAGCTGGTGTGTTTGTACAACCCCATCTTCACTGATGTCTCTTCTGCTGCTCTTGCTATTTGGGTAGAAGTTCTTGGCACAAATAAATTGGTAGCTGGGCTGATAGTTCCAGCTGTCACCTCTCATGCTTGTGCTTCACAGCTGTTAAGATCAGTATTAGTTATAAACTCTTTAATATTGAATCCCAACTCTTTAATATTGATCTCCTTTCTCATTAGAGATGGTGGAGGGTTGAATCAACACCCATCTCTTATTTTATTTTTGATATCTTTTATTCTATGTTCTTGCTTTTTTATTTTTATCATCATGTTAAATTCAGTAAGATATTTGAAACAACAACAGCAAAAAATAATTAAACCTGCTCATGTTAGTACATTTCCTATTTAGTCTTTGAAGATAAATACTTTTTGGAATCTATTGTAATTATAACATTTACAAGGCAGATGATGTGTGGTCAGTCCTACAGCCTCTACATATATTTCCTTTGTTTTTCTTGACTGGCTTGCATCCTGATTTGTACTTTCCCCTACCTTTAACTGGAGGCTTTCCAGTGAGAGAGTTTGGACAAGGACAGTTTATTGAACTTCAGATGAGAGATTGCAAATTACTTGTACTGCAAACTTCAAAGCAAGCTCTAGTGATATTACCTTCACCGTCTGTTCGGTCTTTGAGCAAACCTGCATGATCTTCAAAGCCACTTTCTGCTGTCCTTCATATGTCAGATGTGATAATTGCATTTTAATACCTGTAATCTGAGCACTTTAGGCAGAGAAATTTCAAAATTTGAAACAGAAAGTTTAAGAACAGGTTCCTCAATTAAATCCAAAATACCTTCAGTTCTTAAATTCTTTTAGTCTCTCATTCAGAGAAATAAAGACTAAGGAATATTGGTGGAGTACAACTGTGTGATGTTTTGCAGAAGAAAAAAGAACAAAAGCCTATGATTAGAGCTTTCAGTCTTTCTGAAAGCTCTTGTCACTTTCTGAACATAATAAGAAAAAGGACATCCTCTTAATTTACTTTGCTTAATGTCTGTCCATATGTCCTCATTGACCCTATCCAGTAGCAGTCTTGTAAATGAAATAGAGCCATGAGCTAATGAAAAGATACATGAAATCCTTTAACAGCTTTCTCTCAAAAAACACTTTGAAGGCAATTCATCTTTAATGGAGATGGTCTGCTTTTGTTTTTAAAATATACAGTTTAGCTTTTATCTCCTAGAAGTTTTAGACTATTTTAAAGAACAAACCAGAAATAAATCAAATATAAACCATTTTAATTTAATAGGAAGTTGTTAAATATACACATTTTTATGCATTAGAAAGGATCAACTTAATCTGTAAATCAAAGTTGTTTTTCCAAATAAAAAAATTGGTACATACAATATAAGTTTGTCTAGTGAGTACATTTCCCTGAAACATGCTGAAGATTATCTGGCAGTATATATTTATAAGTAAGAAATGAACATTCTGTATAAACAAACTACAGTCTGTTTCAAAAAGACAACTGAAAATACATTCATAATGAAATACAGATCAGCTCCAAGAAATTGAAATCCAAGGAAGTGTCATTGTTATCGTATATTTTGCCTTTCTGTTTATTTTGATAGTTAAGCTCTAATGAAGAAGACATGCTGGCTTCTGGTGTGTCTCTGTCAGCTTTGGCAGTGTTTCAATGGGGAGGAAAGAAGGACTTTTTAATCTTTTTTATTGCTGAATGTGGACTGAGGGAAGAAAAAGTCAGAGATACTAAGATATTAAAGGCTCTCCTTCCCCAACAATTCATTTAGAGAATGTGGGGGTAGAAAGCCCTTGAGCATTGTTTGTCTCTATGGTAACTATGCTCAGTAAAAGCAAAAAAGATGCAGAGCAAAAGAATATGAGAGATTGGCATATAGGCAATCCCTGCCAAAGGCCAAGATTTAAGGCTGGGGAAGATTGTTTCCTATCACTGCTGTGACAAGTAAATTAAATTAAGAACAGCACTATTAGGTAGAAGGCCACCTCCTCAGAAAGAAAGTTGTTTTCATTTTTATATAATTTATTTTTAAAACATTGTGTCTTTTCATGTATTTTTCTTGACTATGTTTTTAATTTTTTAAAAAATGTCTTCTCACCATAAATAACCTCTCCAAGCAGAGTTATTATAATTTGTATCTAATGGTAAAAGTTCAGCTGCCTTACTTGGTCCTTGAGAGTAAGTCTGAAACAAACTAAATGCCAGGTAGGCAACATTTTTGTCACAGTAAAATTCAAATAACCGAACCAAAACCAAATGAGGTTTGGGTTGTCTGATTTTTGGGCTGTCTCTTTTCACTAGGAGTGTACACCTTTTTTCTTTTGTTACTTCTCCCCTCTTTCCAGGGGAAAGTTTCTTCAATACACTTAGACCTGGGTAATCTATTTAAAAATTCTGTAAGTATGCAATAATTGCTGCTGGATATGTTTCCTTAAGCAACAAAACCTTCTGGATGGAGGTATTCTGTTGGAATTATGTCCCTAGAGCTGGAACACATGCTGGTCCACCATTGGCTAAATACAGCTTATCAGGAGAGGTAACATGAATTGTAAGTGCATCTGAGATAAAGGGGATGGGAATGACTCTATTAAGTGGATTCATTGACATGTTCAATACTCTGTCTCAGATTATTCCAAATATTCATTTGAATCTCTTGTTCTGCCTGTATATTTCCAAAGTGTCATGACCTGCTCAGAACTGAGAGGTTTTTAAAGGGCTGGACTATAAGATGATCTTTTGAAAGCCAGATCCAGCCAGCCCTCATCCCCTCTTCCATGTGTTCCTGCTGTGAGTAGGGCTGTGGTTCACAAGGCAGCACATGTGATTTCTGCAGTGGGACTGTGCCGGGGATAACACGTGCAAGCAGCAGTTAGAGTAACCTAGTTAGTAATGTATCCTTTCCTTCTGTTCTTAAAATCTGTGTTCCTAAGCGAGTCATCATTACATATTGCATTATGAGCTGCCCAAATTTAAGCAGGTTTTACCTGGCTGAATCTCTGTCTCATTTGGAATGTATCACTGCAGAACGCAACATAATTAAGGGTACCATTTGCACAACATCTTTTAATGTACATAAAAAGGTATTTTTATGTTCTTATTTAGAAGCATGGCAAGAGGCAAAAGTGTAATTGCAGGGAATAAGTAATGTAATGCCATATATAGAATGAATGTCTAGTTTACTAAAATGCAGATGTTTGTAAACATTTTCAAGAGAAAACATATTTCTAATTCAAGATAAAACTATCTGAAATCTGCAACGTGTTTCTGCTTAATGATATGCCCTTTTGCACTTTGATTTAGGTTTAGACTAGTAATCAGATAAGAGGAAGGTTAGCCACTGAGGTGTCAGTCTAATAGTTGCATTGTTCAAAACTGTAAAAAAACCAGGGGGAAGTGTATTAAGTATTGGTTGTTATCAAAGATCACAAAAATACTTGTCAAAATGCTTATCTGTTGATAGTTTTGCAGTTCACCTTGGCTCTGCAACAGTATTGCTGGAGCAGGGGCTGACAGCCCTGAGGGCTGACATGGGGTCCTGGGCTGTGAGCAGGTGGGGGGAGCCCCAGGGGCTGGCTGGGGACAGCCAGGCCCAGGGGTGCCCTCAAGTCCCTGAGCCAGCACCTGAATTGCTGTAGAGAGCCCAACTTGCTCCAAATGTCAGTTAATCATGTATATAGTTGAGAGAAATAGTGGTATTGAGAGAATAAAAGTTTCAGCCTCAAAAGTAGAAGAATAAAATTATTAAAAGCACCTAAATATTTAGAAATTTAGTGTATTTCTAGAGGTATACACATTGTGACACAGACCCCTAAGAAGATGTAGACATTGCAGTACCCCAAACTCCCATACTACCTTTAAAGTGCCTGACTTCATGTGTGGACTAAAGGGTTGTAGAAATAAGCACAAGCAGCAAACTAGCAAGGGACCAACGTTAGTGGGCCATGAAGGAATTTCAAAGGAAGGTGTGTTAGATGTGTTCTTTGTTCTGCAGGCACTCACATGTCCCAGCTGATATTGACACTTCGAGGTGATGCTTTAGTTGGTAGAATATTAGACAAAAATTAGGCAGCATCTCTACTCTGACTGTTACGTTTCGATCTGTTTCCTGCCAAATCTTCCTGGTACCTAATCACGGAAATTCAGCTACATTATACACTTTTTGCCTTTTGGCTCTATTTTGGAAAATTAAATGTGTAATTTGCAAATTTCTTTGACAGTCCATATGAGGAGATTGAGAAATGCTTGGTTCTGGAGGAAATATGTTTTCTTAATGAAGAAAACTGTAACAGGGCAATCTAACCTTTCAAAAAAATTGTTTGGATTTTTCAGATTGCGACAAACTCAAAATGAATGTTACAGTGCTGCAATTTGACATAGGGAGCACTGGCCAAAAAGCATTGGGGTTTTCATGTTTCGAGGTTTTGTATTTTTGAGAAAGTAGTCAAAGCTTTTTACATACAAGGCATTACATAAGACTTTCATTTTTAGTAATACCTCTCTTTTGTACATGTAGGAAGTTACATAAGGAAGAACAGTAGTAATGGTCCTTTTTATGTAAAAATTCAGTAGAAGTTCATTGGAATAGGCAGAGCATGTTGTTACTTGTGTCAAAATTTCTTCTTGCTCTTTCAAACTAAATACAAGACAGGAACAACAAGAGAAGGGGAAAATTTTAGTGAAGTAGAAAATCATTCCATTCACTGATAACTTTTTTTTCTTGCATCTTCATTTCTGGCCAGAAAAAGCCACAACATGTGCTCTAAGTCCAAGCAAACTTATAGTAATATCAGACCATTTAAGTCACTGCTCTCAACTGCTTTTCTGTCTGTTAGCTGATGTCACTTATTAACAGAACACAAAAGAAAAATTGTAAGAAAGAAAAGAAAATCAGAGTTGAAAATTACATGAGTGCAGGGAATGGGAACAACAGCAACAACACCACATTGCTGCTGCCAGTGACAAGGTCTTTATGGTGCTATATAGGCACTTGGGTATTATCTTCTAGCTGAGATAGAACTTTGTCTTAGGACTTTCAGGGTCTAACAATGTATGAATGGATAGTAATTGCAGCCCTATCTAGCTCCTAATTAGAACCTTTTTTAATGTGTCAATATGAAGTTTTTAATTCAATATCAGCTTTCAATATCAAGTTCTTAATTCCATCTGGCTTCTTCAGCAAGATGTTGTGGTGCAAGAAAGTAACCCTTTGTTTATTTGCTCACAGAGTATGACAACAGATTTGGTATGGTTTTGTCATGTTTACAATGTGTAGTACCTGTGACTTTCTTATTTATATTAATGCATCCTTTCAGTCTCTAACTTCTGCCTGCTTTCTGTGAGACAGTGTTAGCAAACAGGCTTGGACTGATCTTAAACAACAGACACTACAAATTTCTGCACATTTCTTAGGAGATTAAAGTATTCTCTCTCTCTCTTAATTACTAAACAAGTGGTTATATGCAGACATGGCTTTATTAAAGCCAGAATTTCCTGTGAGAGTTTCCCGGTTCCAGTATTTACAGAGGGAAGTCATGATAAGACTTTTTTACTTTATTTTCATTTATTTATTCATTCAAAGTTTTCCTGTACTGGCATGAGACATGACCATATGGCTATTCTGTCAAAAGCTGTTCATCATTAAATCATAGTTTTTAGATTAATGTATTCTATATTATATTTCTTTGCAGAAAAGGGTAATATTTATTTTGAGTGCTGATTTAAATAACCATATGCAAATATAGTTCAGCAATTTGACCTCATTTATTTTCCTGGAGAAGCCTCAATATATACAGTATCAACATAATTAAACTGGGAATTTACAAACTGTCTTTGTAAACTACTAATATAATAATTCATAATTATGAGGAGGAAGAAGCATTAAAAATATGCCACCATACTTGAGCAATATAAAAATAGTCCTAAAGCATAATGATAGCTTTTAAACGTAAAAAATTTTAGAGGAGCATTGCCTATTATACATGATTTTATTTTCAGAAATCATGCAACCCGAGTTTGCAGAGCATGGTTTTCCAGATACAAAAGAAATGAAAACAATTAAAAAGAAGATTGACCTTTTCAGGAATGATTGGAAAACACTGGAATCAGCAATCAAGAAGTCATCTCAAGTTCAGGTTGTTGTTTTAGAGATTGCTGAGCAAACACCAGAAAGTCTGCTAAATCAAATCCTGCTGGTTATGGAAAGTAAGTAACACTGTTTATGTGATTGGCACTTAAACTATCAAGAGGGATTTTGGATAGCTTATGTGATGAGCATATTGGGGAGTAGGTTATACTCAGTTTGATATTACTAATATGAAGAGGGTCACATTGTGTTCTCTGGGTCTGCTGAAAAGCACAATAGCAGCCTTTAAGACATCGAAGAGTGGGAAATATATATGTATTTGAAATATATATATATAATATGGCTATGCAGATAGGTGCATAATAGCTCCCTAAACATTCTGAAAGCACATTTCCTCAGTTACTTGTCCTATCTATGCATGCCAGGATACTGGTTTGAGAAGTGGACAGATAGTGAAGGTTCACTAATGTACAATACTCATTGGGTTAATGAGGCTTTCAGGGTGTGTAATAATCTAAGCTAACCACCTGCAGAGACTGTATTTCAAAACTGAATTTTACATTCATTTTCCTACATTGCTACCTTTTGACAAATTACATTTCTTCCTTTGTGTGGTCTCCTAGAATTTTGAGCACTGGATAAATAATACTACATTTTTCCTATCATTACTACAAATCAAGTGTTTTATTAACCAAAACACCTATTGTGCTGGCTCTATAATAAAATAAAATTTGAGTGATGATTCTTCCCAATGAGTAACAAGAAAAAAATCCTGGTGCAAACAGTAATGGTACTTTCTGCATGTGTTTGTATAATACTTTTGTAATACAAGTTCCCATTGAAAATACCAATTCACTTCAACCAAAAACGACCTGTAGAATTTCAATTTTTGGAGGAGACAATGTACTAATTTCTACATCTGAGGAGAACATTTTGTTCTGTGAGTAGAAGAAATGCAGGATACAGCTGGCATTATTTTCTCCCACATATGCACTTACTTTTATGGACAAAGAGAATATATTCTATAACTATTGAAACACCAAAAAAAAAAAAATCTAACCTTTTCAGGACCTTTTCAATATTATGGTTGGAAATTATCTGATGAAGATTTAGAGGAGGAAGCACAAGATCTGGCTGCTGAAGGGGAAAATGAGCAAGAGGAAGAGGAAGATGAAGAAGAGGAAGTTGAAGAAGAGGAAGAAGAGGAAGAAGTAAGCATGCCAGTTTTATCCATTTATGCTTTTACTTTAATTCCTTTATTTTCGGTTTGAACATAACCTCAGAGAAGGCAGATTTTGCTTGATCCTGATTTTGTTTGAACCAGCTGAAGCCTTCTTACAGAATAAATATTAGCATATACTTCAGGAACACTCACTATACTTCTGTGTTTTGGACAACAGTAGTTGTACTACAGCAAGAGGCTCAAATACCCCCATGCTAACAGAGAGACTCACCTTACCTAGTTTTGCCAGGTGGCAAAGAGGGGTTTTATTAAAGAAACAAATGTGAACTTTGATTTCTGTCAGCTAACAATGATTCTGTGAGCCATCATGTAAACATCAGAAGATGCAGAGTTGTAATGGGAAATCCTCTGTTCCATCTCAGCTATTGATAATTTTCGCATGCCCACTTTAATGAAATTAGAGGTCTAGCTTTGCCTTTCTATTTTCATCCTATATTGGAAGATTCCCATCCCCAAATTTATCAGTATAGAATATCCATAGACCGTACTAGAGCAGTATTGAATTGATTTTTTAGAAATTAACTTTACTGGATAAGTAATCTGACTTCATAACACCAGCTCTCGTTGTATTTTCTGAAGAGGTCTACATTTAAACAGAAAATCAGTTTCAAGAACACAGTAGGAAAAGATTTTATCATAGATACTTCTACCCTAATTTTGGTTCTCAATGGCTAACTACAATATTCATGATATTTCAAATTTAATTCTTTTCTCAGTAATTCTCTTGGACAGTTTGTTTTCTGACTCAGAATCTAAAAAGTGTGTATTTTCATAGACATATTTTCAGCTTACAAAATGTTTTGAGAATACCATCCTCATTCAATCCTCAGTTAATGTATTTGGCATTATTTAATCTGATCTACTTAATCTAAGTAAACTCCTGAATTCTAAGAGTTTTTAAAAATTTTCATATTTCAAGGATGAAGAAACAACTAAGCAAAAGAAAAGGCACATGGGAGACACAAAACACTTTTGTCCAGTCAGTCTGAAAGAGAACTTTGTCCTCTACCCTGGACTCCAGGAACATGCAGCTAAATATAAAGAAAAGATTTATTACTTTTCAACTGCTGAGTACAGAGATAAATTTTTGAAGAACCCTGATGAGTATGTGGCTCACAAGGAACCACTACAAGTGAGAATCTTAAAAATTACTTAAAGCAGATAATACAGATTAAAATAACTATTTTCCATTCCCATTTAGATTTGTTTATATTTGCTGGTTTTTTTCTAGGTAACAATATATTAGGCAAGTCCTTGAAGCAAATAAAACACATGGCTTCCCTAGTGATTTTTTAATGTAAATTTAAATTAGCACATTGACTTACTGATGCAAATACAGCAGAAAAGAGAGGAAGATTGTAAAGGCTTACAATAATCTTAAAATGTGTTTAACAAATGACCATATTGGGGTTTTTGTGGGTTTTTTGTAAGTGGAAAAAGGGTAAAAGAACTGAAGACTTATCCGAATTGTCTAATGAAGTTTCATTTTTACCTGCTGATAGTAGGGTAGTAGATTTGTTTGGTGTTTCCAGGGAGCAGGTAGTTTAGTTAGAACAGCAATAGAAAGTCCGTAAAAATTAAAATACAAAATTATGTGACTGTTTTTTATAGAATTTTTATAATGATATTTTTGAAGTGAAAAACAGTAGGGGGTGCACTGTACACTTCAAAATGTTACAGAATATTCCTTTTTTTTTTCCTATAGGCTCCTCCTTTACGGGTGTGTTTACTTGGGATTCATGGAGCAGGTAAAAGTACTTGTGCACGACAGATAGCAGACAAATTAGGCATTTTCCATATTCAGTTTGAAGAATATCTACAGGAATTGATTTTACCCAAAACTAAAAAGAAAGTTGGGCCCTCTTTTGATGAAGATCGCGAAGATGACAATAAAATACCAGAGGAACTGGAAGATTTCTCTCGGACCATGACTAAAACTGAAAAAACCAAACAGGTAATAATAATCTTTTTTACATCCATACACAAAATAATCATTTTCAGGCCAGAATAGGAATTTCCTATAAAATTGTAAAAATTATAAAATTATGTTAAATTAAATACTTGATGAAATTTGGAAATAATAGTTCTTGACAATGTTTTCTTACAAATATCACAAACATTCTTCAAAACATTTTCAAGATTTATATACAGTTTTTTTCTAAATAGTAGAGACAGATGCTAAGTGGCCAATGGAAGACCAGCTGAGGGGCAAAAAAATGGTTAAGGTCAGAATAATAATGGGAAGGTATGGTTTCCTTTGAGTGTTTACAATATGCAGGTTCAGTCAAGTGCATGTGTTCCAATTGCACAGGACTTTAAAAATGTTCACTAGCTGTGCTCTTTGCATTCTCTTGGGGCAAAAGGATAGAATGCCTCTACCAGCCCTTAGGTCTGATCATCCCTCAGAAAAAACCACAAATATTCAGCATTAATAACAGGGTAAGCTAGTATTTTTTTAATGCAATAGGTTTCATAACCTGGATTTTAGTGTTTCTTTGCCTATTGGCAGCAGTTTCAAACCAGAAAAATAAAACAATTCTTGAGTAGCATAAAATATGCCTTGTAGCTTAGCTAAAAAACTGTTTCAAATAGCTGTATATTCATGATACTTGTAGAATAATTAATGAATGATAACTTCCGGAAAATCAGTTCTTTTTCTTAATCAGATTGACTACTGGTTTGAAATCCTTACAAATACACATTCTAGATCCTATTTCTTACAGGATGCAATTTCTTGGAAGAAGAAACTTTTACATAAATGTTTATTGGGGAGAGTATTTTCTGTTTTCTTTTATTCGGCAGTGACATGTTGGGAGAAAAAAAAATCCACAAGGTTTTAATGCAAATGAATTCTTTAGATAGCAATGGATATGCTAAAATCCTTCATTGTGTGGAGAAGTCTCAACACAGGTACACAGCATATGAATCTTTCAAAAATACGTAGTACAAAGAAACCGAAAATCTACCTCTTGCACAATAGAAATAAGGATTTATCCAATACTCAAAGGTTCAGGAAGAAATAAGTTTCTGCATCATATTTTAAGAGCCTTTTTTTTAGTGTGTGCTCCTGATACCTGCCAAGTTCCTTCAAGTTACTAGTCATCAAAGATCTTCAAGCACTTCCTACTACAGGATTTAAGGAAGCATGCAGGAGAGGCAGCAGGCTGCAGAGCAGGAGGCATACAGAAACAACACTCAGGCACAGCATTAGGAAGATGAGCACTCAACAGAGGTGGAAACTAGTGAGGGATCTGAAGGGTTGCAAGAAGAATTTATGCAGTGCAACAGCAGCAAAAGATCTAGAAAATATGAGTCTGACCCTGAAACATGGTCTTTGCAAGTACAGTCTAATCTGTGGCCTAGAGGGCTCTGTGTCTAATAGGAAAGCCTGGGTAAAAAATGGTACTACTCAAAACAGGATCAAATTTGAGATCATTTATGTAAACTGGACACATATATGCCAATGGGGTGCACTTGCAGGAGCTGATGAAGCTGCCAAAGGTGCATTCAAGGCCACTCTACTCTCTTGAGAAGTGGAACAGGTCCCTGATAACTGGAAGGTAGTGTTCTGATGAAATAATACAAGAGCAGGTAATACTGGAAGCAAATGCTTCAACACAGATGGAGTACAGATCAAAATCATGGATGTCAGAACAAAAATCCAGGTTTTCATCAAAATCAAAGAGGGGGTTATTTTGGCTGGTCAAACAATGTGGTCATCACAACCAAAAATATGGCAAGTGTTTCTGGCACTGATGGCTATGGCTGGCTCTCACTCAATTTTTTTTTTTTTTTTTTGCATCAATACATGTCTTACACCAAAGCATTTCTGTTAGTATTTTTTCTTTGTCATCTTTATATCTGCTGGGAAACAATCTTCTACTTAGTATTTTTTTTCTCATATTTCTTATAAAGTACTTTATCTGATGGCATGACCTAAGCACAGCTTACAATTTCAGTTCAGTTTAGAAACCCATTCACTGGTCCACGCACAAAACTCTAGAGGATAATTTCCAAGGTTGTAGACCTAGAAATTCAGGCATTTCTCTGAATATGACTACCACTGGACTGTCTGATTATCCTGTTTTTCACTGACCCACCACCTCTCCAAAATTTCATTAAATTCCGTTTGTATAATTTTCTTTCACTTTGGCACAAGACAGTAGAAGTGTATCTATCAGAGCTTAAGGTCAGCTATAATGTTCAAAGCAAAACCACTAAAGGCAAACAAAAACATACCATGCAGTCTGGGAAGTTCAGCAAAAAGATACCATCCTGGTTGTTTTAGTGTCAGCCAAGGCCTTCACATCATTGGCAGGTCTGGGGAGCAGCCTTTTCCTTGAAATCACTGCTTTGTGGGGTGTTCTCTTTTCTCTACCTGGAATATACATCTCATGCTTCTTTTCTTTTATCAGATACAAATGTCATTCCTACATCTCTTTGGCAGTGGTAATGTCAGTGACACACTTTTATATGTGTTTTACTGTTTTCTCCCACTTCACACATTTCTTTCAAGATGCTTCTGTGTTACAAATCTGGCTACCACTTTGTCTACTTAGGTATCTTCTGTCATACAAACATCTTTTAATATATATACTGTGTCAGGCACTAGAGAAAATATTACACACTACATTAGACCTGTGACTTCCAGCATATTCTCAAGTTATTTTGGCTACATTATCAGAATAGATGGCAGGCATAGAAATTCTTATTCAGACACGGCCTTTGGATATCAGACATGTTCTGATTTTTGATATATGAATTATGTAAACCAATTCAGAGCCACCAATGTATATCGTCTTTTCATTATTTTTTACCACAGTCTGTGTCAAGAAGCCATTCTATGAGAAGTGCATCCTCAACCATATCAGTCTTACAGAATTATATATTCTGGAAAAAAGCCCAACAGTTTTCCACAAGAATTTAGTAGTTTGATTTGGTATTTGAATACTCTGCATTTGACTAATCATTAATACTGCTTGATTGTTCTTTAGAACAATCCTCTATGTCTGGTATCTGTTCTTATGCCTATACCAAATAACCTTACATATCCTTTTTTAACTTTTTTTTTTTTTATTCCATCCAAATATAATAGTTGCTTTTAAAAAATGAAAAAACATTCTGATGTAGTACAGGTAATCTTCCAGCATGGGAACAGGTATAGCCAAGGGGAAAACTGCTTGTAGGCAATTAGGAGAAACTCTGCTCATTTCAGTTTCTATTCCTCTGAATTGAGCATATGTATAATTAAATACTTAACAGTTGTGCTTGATTTTAGGTTTCATTAAAAATCATACAGCAGCAGTTGCCCTAAGTTTAGGGAACTACCTAAAATATATAATGTATTATGATGCAATATGGTGGCAAATGAGTTTGTTTCTGCTGGTTTAAGTCAAATGAAGATGGTACCTTAGCTAAAAAAACAATAGATGTGTCAAGTAGATACTTCTTTCTGGTTTTGGTTGGTTGGTTTGTTTTGTTTTTTGGTTGGATTTTTTTTCATTTTTGGTGGATTTTCTTTACATAAAGGAAGTGGAATTAACTGATGAGGAAGAGGCAATCAAAGCAAATCTAATGGATAACATGGAACTGCCTCGAAAAGTTCTTGATAAGATTGTTCCTGACTGGTGGAAGAAAGAGCCATTCCGGTAACTGTAATTAGATTCTCTCTCTCTTTAATTAATCTCAGGAAGTATATCATCCATTGTGTCCGCAATTGTAAACAACTATTGCAGAGATTATTTCAATGCTCATGTACTTTTTATGAGTAATGACCTACCTGTCAGTCTTGGTTTTGTTGTACTATTTTGATTGATAATTTGACAGTAATATCATGTTTCATATGCTGCACACAGGATTGGACAAAAGTACTTGGCACACCTGAATAGAATTAAATCTTTTAAACAGCTGGGTAGTTTTCACGGTCTTACAGGATAGATACGTAAACAAACTTTTCTGGTTTTATGTAATTTCTGTCCTGACTACAGATAGGGGACAATGGTTCTCTACACAGTGTGAAAACAGCTCCCTGTTTTAGGAAAAAAAGAATGCACCAAAATTTCCCAGCATTACACATGATGTTGTAATATATTGTATTATATTATATCACATTACAATACATTACACTACTAAACTATACTATGTTACACTCTTCTTCCCCACAGCCTCCAGGGCTATCTGTTCTTCCCTCCACTCCCACTTCTTGCAGCTTCTTTGGTTTTCTGCAATTTTACAATGTATCCTATTAAAGTCTAAAGTAATAGAAATAAATATTAACTTCTTATCAACACAACACTCAGCCTAACATAACTACTCACCTTATTTGAAACTGTAAGAGCTCTAATAAGCCAGAGAGCTTACCAGGTATAACTGACTTGTTTTTAACATCTGCAGGAAGAAAAATATAAGTCATGCTGAGTGGCAAATTTCTCAACCTATAATAGAGAAGAAACATAAGTTTTCAGACACAAGCTTTCTTTGGCAGTCATTACCAGAAAAGTGTTTGGGACACCTTCTATTTTTTGAGAGCAGTGCTTAAGAAGTATTGTTTTTAGAGTCACACAAACAAGTCTGAGGACATGATTTATTTTGGGTTTTTTAAGTTCTTTTAAAATATTTAAGCATTGCACATTAAAACCTCAGAAGAAATTAATTTGTAAGTACACTAATAAAAATACATCGTGAAATATCAGTTTTGCAATGTTAAAAGATACCAGCTGAAAGAATATTTTTTAATTTTACTCCTAACATGCATTTAATATGGGAGGGTTTGTGGGTTTTTTTCCAAATAATTACATGTTCACTGTGTTGCACTTTAAACTACACTGTGTAATGATAAATGTCTTATTTTCCAATTAGGTCCACAGGCTTTATACTGGATGGCTTCCCTCGTACTTCAGATGAAGCCAGATATTTGGCAGAACGAGGACTCTGTCCTGATGTTGCAGTTTATATTCAAGTAGAAGAAGATGACATTCTTGACCGTCTTTTGCCTCTACGTCTGAAAAAATGGAAAGACAGACGGCGTAAAAAAAAGGAATATAAAAAGAAGCTGAAGCAACTAAAAGCAAAAAAAAGGGTAAGTTTTCAGCCCTTCATAGGTTTTTTTGTTGTTTCTACAGGAGAGGTATAAACACAGATTCTGAAACTCCCAAAGCTGTGAAGAGCACACAGAGTAACAGATATCTGAGCCAGGAGCCACAGTCCTATGCATTCACAGCATTCCTAGGCTTACCAGAGGAACCAAAATAATTTAGGGCTCCTTTCCTCTTGTAGGCAATTAATTTATGCAGGAGTTTGGGCATCTCGCAGCCCAAGATAAGCAGCTGTGCTGCCAGAGAAGTGGCAGTCTGACAGAATCTGGGAAGTCCAGGAAAAAGGCAGCTAGATGGAGGGAGTGAATATGGTGATAAAAAAGTCCAATAGACAGTTCATGCACTGTAATGTTGTTGCATCCCAGATTCCCTGAGCATGTGCTGTTGAGTTGATCAGCATCTCCCGTAGGCTGACTTCACTACTGTACGGGGGGTGTGTCTGTGTTCCCAACTCTGGTACTCTGCGCAGGAATGTCGGAACTCTAAGCCACATTCTCAGTGCTGTTGCAGCTGCTCTGTATCCCATTCAAATGAAGCTGTGCCTACTACTGAACAGGTTACAAATTGGTTGAGGTAACCCGAAGCCTCTATGCAGACGTTTGCAATTGGCACATGTAATATATTCAAGGCTCCTAACTTTCTGTAAAAGTGAGATAAAGTACTTCACATGTAAGATCAGAAAAGGTCTGAGCATAATTACTACAGAGCAGCTGACACACAGGAATTTAGGACAGCAGAATTTGGGCCAGGACTCATACAATACCATTAATATCCTTAAACAGTCAAAGGGAACACCACACATTTGCTACCATACTCAGTCACCCCTTTGCTAAATGGCAAAAAAATCACCTATAAATTTAGAAACTCTGTAGTTTACCAATAAACCTATTACTTTATTTTCAGTGTGGTAAGAATCAGTCTTTCTTTTTCCTCTAATCTCAATGTCAGAATCTGCAAAATTACCTTTACTAAAGTATACTTACATGTTTGCCTAGTAGAGACATATATCTGGTCAGCAACATTTCAAACTCTAGGTAGTATTTTTTAACATTAGAACCAACTGGAAACAGAATTTTAAGGTGGAAAGAACAGTGTTAATTATAGGTTACGTTACCAATTTTCAGAGCGGAGCTTTTATTAGGAAGTATCATCAGTCTTCTTACATCTTTTTTTTATTAACAGAATGAGAAGATTGCCAGAAGAAGGGAAGAACTTTTAGCAGAGCGACAAAAAAAGAAGCAAGAGGTAAGAAAATAACCTAATAAGAAAGTTTTAAAATTGAAGTGTTTGCATTCATACCATAGAAATTTCTAGAGCTTTTAGTCACAGACTTCAGGACAATTTAGAACAGTAAAATTATGATAGACTGTGAGAAACTTCTACTTTCAAAAATAATTTTATATTATGTTTGAATTGCTTTAGAAACTATCGATTCATGAAGACTAAAAATGATTTTAAAAGAATTCTCAATATGTGCTTCAATTCAGGAAAATACTTATGAATGTGTTTAATGTATCTAATTTGTAAGCATAAGGGTAGCCCCACTAACTGAAATTAGGCATGTGCCTTTAAGTATACTGTCAAATCCATGGTTAATCCAGAATAGGACTGTACCAGGATTTCTGCCCAAAGTCAATTACATAATATATTTATAAATGCATTCAGGTACTACTTGACTGCTCATGATATCCTGTCAGCTGCACTTTCATCAAACATGACAAAGTCCTGTCCAACTACAATACTGTGTATGAAAAAACCCTCCTCTTAGCAAAGCTGCAGTGTAGCTCCTCAGGCTTTTAAAGTATTCTTGGAACTGATAACAATGGTTCATTGTATGCACTATGCAATACTTCTGTATTTTCTTCTGAAATAAGATTCTAGTATTTACTAGATTTTTGCTTATGATAAAGGATATCCCAAAATGAGGTTTTGTTGAATTAATGGCTTTTCTAATTAAAAAAGAGACAAGAATACCATATGTTCCATATGTTCTGTTTCATAGACATGAAACAACAAAATATTTTGTCTTTATAGGCTTTAGCAAATAAGGAGAATGATGAAGCTACTGAGGAGGAGGAGGAGAATGAAGATATTGAAGCTATACTTGCAGAAGAGTTTGAAGAAGAAGATGATGAAGAGGAAGAACCAGAAGAAGAAGAAAATGAAGAAGATGCTGTTGAGCGCATGCAAAATGAAATTTCAGAAAAGTTTGAATCAGAAGTAGAGATATTACAAAGTGTGCAGGTACTGATACCACTGCTTGTTTTGTTAAATTATATGATCACATGAAGAATTTCCATATTTATTGGTCACATTTAAAAATTATAGTGCTTAAATAACCGTGCTGCTTTATTCATTATCTAAGTATGTGAACAAGATGAAGACTGTACTGAGAAGGTATAGACTTTAAAGAGTATATAATTTGTATGACTAATATGGTAGAGAAAAAAAAAAGGAAGCTTTTGGGTAGACCTGTCCAGTCTTGGTGTCATTTTGTTTTTGATAAGTCAGTTGACACAGGCAACCAAACTAGAGAGTTGTTAAATGTATGAACAGTATCTAAAAATAATTTTTGAGGCAAAATTCTTACTAGATGGCTCTATTTTTTTAATTCAGTTCCTAGTTGTTGGTGATGAAACCAAATGTAAAGAAAAAAATCCAAATCTAATCTTGGTTAAGATGCCAGGTGTTTGGCACCGTTCCCACACCTAGTAACAATTTTCTTGAAATCAGTGCAGTTGCCTATGGCGAGGTAACCTCATCTAACACTAGATATCTGCTATGCTAATGCCACATCTAAGGCAGTAGGTAGATTGGTGGCATTTGTTTATTATCTACTAAGTATCTCACTTCAGAAATACACTAATAATGATTTAGAAGAAGCTCTATCCACTGACCAGAGAGAAGGTTTACAAAACCAGATAATAATATAAAATTGTAGCAGTGTGACACTTAATATAGAAGTTTAAACTTCAGTGAGCAGGAAGAACAATTCCCATCTCAAACCAAATTTTGCTGATTTATTTTGACTGAGAACATGCTTAGGAAATCCTTGATAGTTCACAGAAAATCTTGCCATCAGTCTTTATTAAAAATCTGATTGCATTTATGATTCTAATATTTCATTATGTTTTCATAACCAGGAAGAACTTGAGAAGTTATTAATACCACCAGTTGAGATCAATGGAGGACGGAAGCCTCACGTTGTGTGCTACCAAATATACAGGAAGCTGAAATCTCTAGTGGAAAACCGCAGAAGCATTTTTGAGAAATGTTACCCAATAAGTTTGCCACTTGCACAGAAGATGCTAGTTTTCTCATATAAATTACTAAGTTCTTTTGGTCAGTGGGATCCAGTCAAGGTAATGTTCTTAAATGGCTCAAGAATGTTTTCAAGAGTTGGGACTTTTTAAAAATGTATTTCACATTAAAAAGATGTTACCAAACAGTAGCCACTAATACCAGAAATATTTGATGAAAATTACATTACTGAATCAAAATGACACCACGGAATATACACAAATGACAGCAAGCATTGGCAATAAAAGGTGTTGATCTTTTCAGTGTTGCAGCTAATTTAAGGCTGAGAGGCATTTAGTGAAATTTGTTAGGCTTTCATTGGTGACATGATTAAAGGTGGCATTGAATCAGAAAGAAATGCCTAACTCTTAATGATACACAGGACAACAGAGAAGGTCTTAAAGCCTTCTAGTAGTAATGAGAACAAACTGAAAGGATTTGGAGTATGAATTTTTAAGAAGCCCCACACACAAGGGGCCACCAAACCTAGTAGTGGCAAAAAAATGTTAGATGTATGTAATTCATCAGCAATAATTCTTGTCAAAATTTACAAATCTTGAAGAGCAACAAATCTATTTCCATGGTATTTTACTAGACATCTGGAAAGTTGAGATCAGAAAGTACTCACCTCTATCCCCAAAAGTGGGCTGATACAATCTTTCAGGTAGGAAGTTAAATGTTCACAGGTAATTCTTTTGGTTTAAAGCTAGAAATAAAAGCATATTGGCTTGTGAATAAATAAAAAATAAAAAGGAGGATTCATTAACAAAAAGTCCAGTGAACAACAACAGAAAGCAGGAAGGCCCTGAAAGAAACATACTTTGGCCTTCATTTTACTATGCCAATTAATCAAACTATTTTATTCCATTTTGTATAGCATTATGTTGGGTCTTCACCTGTTCTAGATCACATTTGTCTCTGTTTAACCTTAGGATCAAAATCTTCATTCTTTTCCATGGCTGCATCAATTGCATCTAATAATCTAGGGACATACTAATAGAAGTACCTATGTCTACACTTAAGTCATTTCCAACTACTGAACCACAGTTTATATGCTTAATTGCAATTAGTCTCTACACTCGAGTCCTTGCACTTTGTTCTGTCAGATTTCACTACATTTTTGTATTCTATTTCTCCAATCCACTCCTTTATTCTATACAGTGGTTTTTACCAATCAAAAAGTACAATTCAGTTAGAAGAAAGAAATTATAGGAAGCTACTGGATAGAAGAGTGGTGTGCCAACAGTGAAAATGTACAAGATGATAAAAATGGAAGGGAAATAGGATAATTTTGAGGGCATTTTAGGATAATAATAGAAATTATAAAATTGATTACAGACTGGAAGTTTTGGGGTAGAAAAGCAGATTGAATATATGAGAGTTACTTTCAGATTAAATTTGGGGGTGGAGGGGAAGTAGTTGTGCAACTGATTAGATAATCAGAGAATAAACATTATGAGCTGTGGGAGGAATGGAAGCAGATATGCAGTAGAACAGACTCATGAAATCCCATAAATTGTGGGCAAGCACCCTGAAATGACTTGATGTCAGAATAGGAACCTAAGGATGTGATAAGAATCTGGCAGGACAATGCCACACAGTAGAACAGTCCCATCTCTAGCTGTAATAACCAGACCAAACTTACTGACTCTTTTGAAGAGTACTAATAGATTTTTGAGTATGGTTTTCCTTGACAAGAAGCTGAGTTGGCTCTTCCCCATTATTTGATACATATGCATTAAACTACTGGGGTTTTTTCCTTAATATATTTCAGTGTGCTTAATACAGAGTCAGATTTACTGGACTATTTTTGCCAGGTTCTACCCTGGAGGAAAAATCTTTTTAAAAAATGGTAATTTTCTCCACCTTCCCTTTTTTTGTTGAAGGAAGGCCAATATTACACATTACTCAGTAAGAATTACACTTCTGAGTCCCTTCAGAACAGCAAGGTGAATGCCATCTGGTCTGGACAATTTTTTCTACGTATGTTGATATTTTGTTTTAAAGCATCTTTTATTGGCACTTTAAGGCAGTTCTTCCAAGAAGGGCTGCAAGAGGGACATGACTAAGTTCTTCCTTAGAGAAGAGTGGTGCAAGGAATTAATATGGCATGACTCCAGTGACTATTTCTGCCAATTGCATCTCTTGTATGCCAATGATCCATCAACACTGCAGAGTTCTTAGTGGGCTGTCTGATGTGTTTGAAAAGATTTCATCAGCAGTGCATGTATTTTTCCATTAGCTTTTTTGGCTTACCTTGTTGTGGTTTTTCACTCGACCATAATGTAAGTATTGATATTCTTTTACTTTTATTGATATTCTTCTTCATTTGTACATGACTTCTGGTGAATACAAAATTCTCAGTGTATTTTCTACTGTCAGGCAGGTAGGTGGGTTTAATTCAGTGAGAAATAAAATTATTCTCTTTATTCTTTGAAAATTCATAAAAGTACTATGGTAAACTTCTCTGACTATACTATCTAGACAGACATAAAGTGTTATGGTACCACCTACTGGAAATAACGAGTATTCTTTCTGTCTTCAATGTTTATTTCATCTTTTTGAACAAAAGTGCAGGTATGGAAGTTTCTCAGACTTGAACAAAATATTATATCCATATGTATAAATTTCAGAATGCTTTGATGGTTTGTCTCATATGGTTGGTACTCCTCTACCTGCCTGTAAAGCCACTTCTCTTGGATGGAGGAAGAAGAAGCTTTGTCAAACCTAATTAACTGATTCTCATTTTGTATATTCTACAGCTTAGCAAAGGAGATGTGATCAAGCCACAACAAAGGCATGGAAATGCAGTCTTTCCAGTAATCCATCGGCAATATATTTATTTCTTGTCAAGTAAAGAAAATAAAGAAACATTTATGGCAAATCCAGTCAGGTATATTTGTCAGCCGAAACCTAAGCAATCTGTGCCAGTAAAAATTGCAATTGTGGGACCTCCAAAATCTGGAAAGACTACAGGTATGTGCAGTTATCTATAAAGCAAAACATTATTTAATGACTGAAGGTGTATCTGTCCTTACTGTTATTAAAAAAATCATAAACCATTAATACTGCTGCTTTTTTTGCTGAACACAGATTCTTTTAGTTACATTCTCTAGTGTCTCATTTGACAGTCTGATACTTATGCACTGTCCATCTGAATTTTATCCCAGGTCCTTAAGATGTTAGTGACCTGGACTTGCACTTGGAAAAACTGGACTTAACACTATTTATACCCCTTGTAATATTTATTATTATTTTCTAATTGTTTTTTATTTTTTTCAGTCAATATGAGCTAATGTAGAAAGGAGAAATACTCCTAGGATCAAGGACGAAGACCCCAAACTCCCCACTCCCCAGTCTGTTTCCAAATTTCTAGATTAAAAAAACTCCCTAGATTTCCATCCTTCTCCCCTCCCCTTCCTCCTCCATGACTCTGTCAATCCACATGTATCTGCCTTTTACTGGAGGAGGAAATTAATTTTAAACCATAGTTTAATGATTAAAATAGGATGTTAGGAAGAAAAGAGACAGGTTCAAATTATCTCATATTTAGGATGAAATTTTGCCGTATTTCCCATTTCCTGGATAAATGATGTCACTGATGGGCTGTTCTGTAAAAGGAGCAGCAGTGGAAGCATTTTTTCTAACACACTGTAATAATATTGACTGTATCTGCTGAGGTTTGTGCTAAACTGAATAGTGTTGGTGCACTGGACATGCCCTGTGCATATGCCAGATTGTGATGTTGCTAACCTTAAAAGTTGTGACTTGAAATCAAAATATTTTGCAGTTGCCCAGAAACTTGTGAGTGTTTATGGATTCCTGCGCCTGTCCTTAGGAGATGCCATCCGGTTTGTGATAAACAACCAGCCAGAGAGCGAGCTGGCTCTTAAGGTAAAGTCCCACCTTCTCCAAGGACTCACCGTACCTGATGAATTGGCTATCCAGGCTCTAGATGTGGCTCTGCTAAATCACATGGACAATGCTAGTGGGTAAGAATCTTCTTGGGGTTTGGGGGTTTTCTGCAAGACATGCCAGTCCCTTCACAGGCATGGATTCCCATGTTATTGCTGTAAAACAATTTCACTAAAACACACCAGTGGTTTCTGCATTAAGAAAATAATCTGTACAAAAGGAGATTTTTTACTCTTGCTCTGGGAAATGAGACTGAAGCATAATTTGCTGCAATTTTCAAGTAACCATATTCCAGTAAATCCAAGTAATATACTTTATGACAGTTACTTTTATTTCAGTCAATAAGCCAGTATCTTCTACTATCCTTTGAGAACCACCATTTGGTCTCTTTCTCACCAACTCCAGAACCAACCTGGACACACCTGATTCTCTCTGATCATGGAAGCTGGTTCAAGTTTTTTCTGGTTTTGTTAACAACTGAAGTTATTAAGGAGGAATTGAAACCAGTGGGTCTTTCCACCTCATTCATATGTGATCCTAGGCTCTTTCTCCACCACTCAAACACCTTTGAAACTGGGCAGACTTACAAAGCTTTATCATCAGTATTTCAGGACATTCAACTCCTCTCCCCAAAAAGGAGAATTGTTACAGAGAATGGCAATTCTGCAATAATATCTGAAAATTATTTGTGCTTGAGATCAGAATTCTTTCATCTTCTCTTTCATGTTAAATCCTGGAATATTGTTTCCGTATATTTTGTTCCAGTATTGCCTAATATGTGAAAAGCATTTCTTCTTCAATATGATTTTAAAAACTCTTCAAATACTGTAGTAAATCATTTTACTTACCACTTTAAAAAATGCTCCTCCCAATCTACATGGAGACTTCTCAAAGTAAAAATGATATTTCTGAATGATTGATGTGTCAGAATTTTAAAGTACACCCTTTGTTTAAGTCACAGCCATCAACTTATCTTTTGCCCTTTGTGCATTTCCTTTTCTCATTACTATTTCTTATTCTACCTACTTGATTTTTTAAAATTTGGTTCTAAATTCTTAGAAGTGAAGACTGTGCCTATCATGTGAGAGCAGTGATAACTTCATGGCATGGGTGTAGACTTTTGTCTCCGTGGAAAATGTACTAGAAATATACTTACTGGTTGATTGGAAACTCACTTCTTAGGAAAACTTTTTTTCTGTTTCTGTTTGTGTGCAGAGTTGTAATTGATGGATATCCTCTAACAAGACAACACGTAAATCTCTTGGAATCAACCAAGATAATCCCACTGAAAATCTTTGAATTAGACATGGATGCAAAGGCAGTGTTCAGAAGAGCACTGCTGGATAAGGAAAGCACAAACCGGTAGTGATACTCCCTGACAGAATTTGGTTGCTTCTACACGATACTGTAATATCTCTATTTGTGTGCCTCAGTGCTATACCCAGCTGTCTCTGAACTCCACATATGACAGACATGGGAACCAGTCCCTCTCCTTTCTAATGCTTTGATTTCCGTAGACCAGAAACAGGGATGTAAGGTGTTTGTGGCATGCTCTGGCCAGATCCCTCAATTGTATGACTGAGATCACAAATGTGCAATGCTGTGCATCCACTGCTTAGTTTAACTGCTTTAATGAAACTGTACATCACAAATGTTGCCAGTTCTCTCTGCTGCTGAAATTTATTTTCCATCAATTCAATTATTATCATAAAAGAAATTGATACTTCATCTAATAAGCTCTCTTTTAAGACTTAGACTTCTTTTAAAAATATGGAAATAATCCATATTTAGTAATGTACAGAATTCAGGAGTTCTAAGCCTTTAAATTCAGTTCATTCCCTTCTTTGTTTTTCTGAGAAGATAAATATTCTGTTTAAAGAGCTGTGGGTTGTTTCTGAGGAAGAACAGTAAGTAGTTTATAAGCAGACAGAGAATGAAAAAGAACAGAACATTCACCTTAAAATTAAATTGTGTAAGAACCTGGTTCTCATTAAAGGAAGTGTTTCTAAGAAGTTCCAGATAGCTTGGAGTATTATTGCATGCCTCTTTCATTTTGTCCTTTTCTTTTTGTCTCTTTTCTTTTTATCAAGTAATCAGTACAATGTTAAATTGTTTACTGAAAGACTAAAGACAATTTGCATTGCAAAAAATTAAATCAATGATGTGTTTTTGAAAGTATTTACTTTAAACTTCCTTTTAAATACCAAACTAATTATATTTCATAGGCTTGAGTACAAATCAAATGTGCAATATCAGGGTACCATTTAATGGTGTATTTGTAGTGTGTGTTAGGTAATCTGTGCTGATACATCTAAATCCTTTGCAAAATAATTATTGAGTTGTATTTGGCACATAAACAGAAAAAGGTTTGTTCTTTGTTTTTGAACAGAACTGATCGTAAGTACACTGCTTTTCACATGTAGCTGGTAATATTCTCAATAAGAAATTTGTATTTCTCAAATATGTTCTACAGTGTCAAATAAGCAGAATTTTGTAAAAAGAATTTATAGTGCTCTAGAACTTAGACCTGAAATTAAATGAAATTATCTAATCTTGAGATTTAACTCAGTTATTTTTCATTGTCTTTAGACCTCCCTATCCTGAACATGACAGCTCACAGATTCTAGCTATTAAAAATTCCTGCTATAAACAGGACATTGATGATATTAGAACTTACTATATGAAGGAACATCAGAACTGGTGTGTGATTGACGCTGAACATAGCAAGTGGAAGGTCTGGAACAAAGTTCAGCAGGAAGTTCAAGTGGTTGTTAAACAAATCCAGATATACCTGGAAAGAATAAGAGAAGGTAAAAGAAAAACAAAGTTTCCCAGAATATTTGTTTCTTTAAAAAGCAGGGTACTATGTGCATGACAACTTCACCTTTCTTTGGATGAGGCTAATTCTTGGGCACATACCTACCCTTAAATTCTTCAGTCTCATCTGCAGAGATCTTGAAGAGATCTCTTGAAAAGAGTGAAGACAAAGCCAACTGCAGGGCAGTCTGAGGCCATCCTCCAGAGAACAGGGTAACAGAAATCTGCCAAAGGAAGTCAGAGTCCTTGGTCCATGGTAGATTTGGCAACACGGGGTGGTAAATCACAAAGAGTACCCCAAAGTATACAAGGGCAACTCTAACTTGCAACTTCACTTTAGTGTTAGTGAAGGAAGAGGAAGGAAGAGGGAAGATGTTAATTTAAAATCCAGAAATAAGCTTAATTATGCCATCTGAGTTAATTTCTGTGCTTTGGGAAGAAAACCACTTTATTCTAAAATGGCACAGTTCCCACTTGACCTTTTGTGTGTCAGCATTGGTCAGGATTAAATATACTTTTTAAACATATCTGTACTATTTAACTAGAATTCCTCTGAAGGGCAAACAAACTTCCTTATCTTATATCCACCTTTTGGATTTAACTTTTACAGCTCTGTGGCTGCACCCATCTTAAAAATCGGAGTCATAATCAAAAATAATAAAATACATTTAACTTTTTCACATCAAGCTTGAAAAGCATGCTTTTTAAGTAATTCAGGTTTGAGATGACATTTTATTCAAGATTTTGAATATATTTCCTCCAGATAGACTGTAGCATTTGCAAAATATGGATAAATAAAGGGGAGGCTTTCAACACACCTTGTACTCTTTTTCACCAATGAAAAGAAATAAAATAATAGCTGAAATGTTCCTTAGTAACACAAAGGAGTGAAACAGTAAATCATAAATAAGAAGAACATAGACTAATAAGCTGAGCATGCAGAGTATCCCACATCATTATTAATTATTATATTTCTTAAATGCTACAAAAATGTTATTAGAATTAATTAGTAAAATGACTTGCAACTTCATTTTATTATCAAATTGCTGTTTTAGTTCTCATTATCTCATATAATTTTCCAAGTATGAATTACCTTCTAAACTGTAGCATTCCTGAGTAGAATTGTTTGATGTTTCTATGTCTCTCATAAATAAAACATTATCATTAATTGCTCTCATTAACAGGAAAAGCAGCCAACATTGCTGACTTATGCATCACTCCCAAGGAGCTGCAGGATCGGCTGGGGGAGTGTGGACAGTACTGTCCCGTCAGCCTTGCAGAGAAAGGTGAACTGGTTGACTGCTCTGTGAGTTCCTCGCTGGAGTTTGCTGCAGAATTTCAAGGGCACTATTACAAAATGGCTTCACAGGAAGAACTGGAAGTAGGTGTTAAAAAGCAGGTCAAAAAGGACGGGATTATAGGAAGAGGGCACATTGTTGCTTAGATTCTTTGATTCCATACAGAAATAGGTAATATGCAACTTGAATTAGACCACTGTTGTTAGCATTCAAGCTTTTGTTCTGCAAACTTCTGCTGTCAAACATCTCGGCAGACAAAATGCAGCACAGACACCATTAAACTAAAGCTCATCTTACCAATTGTCACAGATCAAACATTAGTTTGAAAACAATAACTTTCTCCTTTCTCCATCTGTTTTGGGGGACTGGGTTAGAAAGTGGCTTATGACAGCAGTGGATAGTGATGGATGGTGGGTGGATAGTGACTATTTCAACTGAGAGTAGGTTGAAAAAGAAATTACCCAAGAGCAGCAGCAGTGCCAACACATTGTTGCATTGTACAAAAACCAGGTCTCTAAATTGTGTGAACCAGTCCTCTGGAGTCTGACTAACAGTCCTACAGTGCTTCTTTCATGATAAAAATATCTCTTTTTCTACAGAAATTCTTGAGCAGACCAGAGGTTTATGTGTCATCACTAGCATCTCACCCTCTCCCACCCCCACATATGCTACCAAAGAAACTGACTGTGGCAGAAGTGAAGGCCTTATTCCCTGTAAAGGCTGAAATGCAGGGATACTGTCCAGTCACTTACCTAGATGGAAAACAGAGGTATGTCACTAGTTTTCATAATCTGAATTACAGACTATGTGTCCTATATTAATACATTAATGAGGAAACATTTTCGAAGTACTTTTTAGTAGTGTTTAGTGTTTGGACAGGAAAAGCAATTACAGTTCTCTGTATTGTGCCTGTGGCTTTGGAAATCAATATAAAATCACCTTTTAATACTTCCATGGCTACAGGTTCTACAAGGATCTGTGTTAGCTTGGTGTCTTTCATGATGAATATGGACAGATATAGTTTGAATTCTCTATCATAAGACTTTAAAGGTTCAAAGAAATCTCATAAATCCCTAGTAGCTGCAAAACTAGCTATTATGATTTTTGTAGAAGATCCATAAAGCTCCACCATAAAGTCATACAGATTTCCTCAGTGTGCAAGAATTTCTCATCAGAGGAGAACCATAATAGCTAATTCTATGTTATCCCTTCTTAATCTCCTGAACAACTATGATTGGCATTTTAAAAGGAGGTCTAAAGAAGCACTGTAGAAGTTCCTTAATAAGCAGATTTTGAGGCAGAGATTCTATCAGATTTTGAACCTTGTACTGTCAATCATGTAGTGGAAACTTGGATGATCCAATTGCTGTTTTTTTGTAGTTGCCACACTTGTTAAATTACCAGAAGCCTGCCAGTATCTCATGAATTTACACCACACAAACTATGTTTTACGTTTTCTGTGAATGAATAATTCTTGCTCCATCTCTTCAGATATGAAGCTTTGGTGCCTGGCAACATTGAGTATGCAGCAAAATACCAAAATAAGGTATATATTTTTGAAAGTGAAGAAAAACTTCAGAAGTTTATGAGGTGACTACACTAACTGCATTTTAATCTTTAATCATGTCACTGTTTCTACATCTTAAAAGTGCTTACTGCTTACTTTTTATCTGGTTAGATTACCAGAGAAGTACTGGAACCTGAAGCTTCCCCATAAACTTCCTCCAAAACAAGAGCCAATGCTACTAACTACACTTCCTTTAGCTGGATACCTTGAACAGGCCAGTTTTTGCTTTTCTATTTTAAAATATGATTTTGTGACATATAGCATATCCCACTCAGCTTTTTAAATTTTTAATGCATTTGAGTCTTATGTTTATTAATGGAATTATATTAAATTGAAAATTTTGTAGTTACAATTGAGAGAAATTTTTTAAAAGCCTTAAAATAATAGATATTTGTAGCTTTAATGGAAAAAATACAAGACTGTAAGGGGGGATAATAAGCTGCATTATTATATGATAGATTTTCTGACTTAGTTGTTTATCATATCTTGTAAGAGTACATTTGGGTTGGATTTTTAACACCAGCAGAGACACAAGCTTACCTGGAAAAATTTAGGAGTAGTTTGTAACACTTTGACACATGAATAAATAAAAAAATTATTCATGGTCACAGCCCTCCTATTTTATGCTAATTTGTTATCTTCTACTATTCACCAGCTTAGGGTATCATCCTGTATTGTTAGATCTTCGTTACAACAGGATAAGGCATTGTTCCAGATTTCTGTAATGGTCTTTTAAACCTGTTTTATTTCTTTAGGGAGTAGCAACTTCTCTAATAAAAGCTCTCCATGAAGTCGGCAGCCTTAAGCCAAAGTATCCATTCCTAAGTGTGAAAGAAACTGCTCTGCTTTTTGTCTCCTTCCACTTAAAAGGTAATGTATAAAATAGCATGCTTTAAAAATAACTACAGAAATGATGTAAGTCCTCTGATACAATATAGATAGCCAACTGGTGTTCATCTTTGCTATTTCTTAGAATTTCTGTTTGAGTTTTTTTCAGCTGGAGATATCAATTGCAGATAATAGCCTTTAATAGTTTGCAATCAGTTTAACTAGTGCCAGCTTTCTCAATTTCAATATCCTTGTTTGCAGCTTTGCTATAGCTTTGGGCTGGTTTCCAGTACTGCTGGAGATTTCGGGAGCAAGACTGCCATTTCTTTCAACCCTCCAGTTTTGTCTTTTATAAACCAACCTCTTCACTTGGTGAATTTCACCTGGCCTTTCATATTTTACATTTTTACTTATTCTTTTAGATAATACCAATCTTAATTGCTTTTTTTTAAGTTCTTCACATCCTGTGTTTCCTCATGTAATTTCCAGAGCTCTTCAGAATTTTCTTGAACTACCACAGATTTTTTTGCAAGCATAGCTTTGTTAAGGAAGACTATTGAACAGGGCAGGCACATAGTAAGCCCCTGTATAAATGTACAGTTCCTAAGCCACCAAACTGCTTTTATACTGTAGTTTGCTTCATTCACAAAGGCTGTTTCATTCTCTTGTTAGCACAGCTTTGCTAACATAAGGATGCCCATGCTAAGAGTGTATTGCTCATATATTGCAACATTAAATCACTATTAGCAGTGGATGATGAACCAGAAAGGTTATGCAAGTGAAGAAATCTCTTCTCCTCATGCAGCCCCAAACAGTTCGACCATAGGAATCCAGGAAAACAAGTTATCTTCTTCTAGCACTGGGTAGGACTGCTTCCAGCTTTAAGATACAGCATTCCTGTACACTGACAAATCACTTGAACATGAGGAAGAACTCTTTTCATGTGACCAAGCACTGGAACACATTGCCCAGAGAAGTTGTGCAGTCTTCATCACTGGAAATATTCTGGACACAATCCTGTGCCCTGTGCTCTGGGATGACCCTGCTTGAGCAGGGAGGTTGGACCAGACGATCCACTGTGGTCCCCTACCAGCCTGACCCATCCTGTGATTCTGTGATTTGCTGCAAATACAGCATTATTTATTACTGTGCATCTCTTCAGAGTAGTCACGCTATTCTTGATCAAAAAATTTGATCAAAGTGCTTCATGTTGTAATCCCGTGGAAATTTATTTAATCCTATTTCTATGTGAAGTTAAACCTTCTCATCTTCAATTTACATCATTCTCTAATCTCATAAATAGGGGAGAAGAAGCAGTGGTTTAGTTCCTCCTTCAGCTTTTCTCACAACACTGGATTGCTTTCAGTATCTGAGAAGATACAGGTGATCAAGCATAAATGCAGAGGGGTTTGTTCCTAGAGTGACTGAGTGTCCTTCACGCTAGACTCCTGTAAGAGCTCTGTATACCACTATGCTTGAAAAATCTCTCAGAACTGTTAAATGTAACTGTCTACAGTTTAAAGCTAGTGGGCTGAAGTGTCTCATAGCATAGTTCTTCATGCTGTCCAGTTTTTTTTAATGAGATATAAAATACTGTCCATAGGGGGAAAAAAAAGGTTATGATTTGGCTCAGTCCTTCCCCTTTGCCTCAGGGTAGGAATTAAAATAATAAACTGTACTCTGAGGACTCGCACTCAATACTTATGTATGCCAAAATAGGGCTTAGGGCAGAGAGAAACCAACCTTCCTCCTCCGAACTACTGGTCAGCTCTTCACAGAATCATGGAATCACAGAATAAGCTGTGTTGGAAGGGACCCACAAGGATCATTGAGTCCAATTCCTGGCCCTGCACAGGACCATCCCCAGGAGTCACCATGTCCTGGAGGGCATTTGTCCAAACGCTTCTTGAACTCTGTCAGGCTTGGTGCTGTGACCACTTCCCTGGGGGGCCTGTGCCAGTACCCAGTACTGTGGGCACTCAGCGCAGTGAAGAACCTTTTCCTGATATCCAACCTAACCCTCCCCTGACACAACTTCAGGTCATTGCCTCACGTCCTGTCACTGGTCTCCACAGGGAAGAGATCAGTGCCTGCCCCTCTTCTTCCCCTGAGGAGGGCATTGAAGACTGCAGTGAGGTCTCATCTCAGTTTCTTACAGGCTGAACAGACCAAGTGCCCTCAGCTGCTCCTCGTACGGCTTCCCCTCAAGGCCCTTCACCTTTGGACACTCTCCAATAGCTTAATGTCTTTCTTACATTGTGGCACCCCAAACTGCCCCCAGCACTGGAAGTGAGGCCGCCCCAGTGCAGAGCAGAGCGGGACAATCCCCTCCCTTGCCTGGCTGGTGATGCTGTGCCTGATGCCCCCCAGGACATTGTTGGCCCTCCTGGCTGCCAGGGCACTGCTGACTCATGTTCAACTTGCCATTGACCAGGAGCCCCAGGTCCCTTTCCACAGCACTGCTTTCCAGCCTCTCATTCCCCAGTCTGTCCATACATCCAGCATTGTCCCATCCTGGATGCAGAATCCAGCACTTTCCCTTGTTGAATCTGACATGGTTGGTGATTGCCCAGTCCTCTAACTTGCCAAGGTCTCTCTGCAGGGCCTCCCAGCCCTCAAGGGAGTCCACAGCTCCTCCCAGTTTTGTATCATCTGTGGCCTTGCTTAGTTTCCCTTCCAGTCCTACATCCAAGTCATTTATGAAGATGTTCAAGAGCACAGGACTGAGAATGGAGTCCTGTGGGAACCCCATCAGTAACAGGTCACCAGTCTGATGTCACCACATTCCCTGTAAGCCTTTGTGTCTGACTGGTGAGCCAGTTGCTCTCCCATGTGTTTATCCAGCTCTGTGCCTGACATTTTGTCCAGAAGGATCCTGTGAAAGAGTTTGAAAGCTTTACTGAAATTCAAAAAGATTACATCAGCTCACTTCCCTTGGTCAACTAGGTGGGTTATTTCCTTGTCATACAAGGAAGTCAGGTTTGATAAGCAGGACTTTTCCTCTCATGAAGCCATGTTGGTCACAGTCCTGCTTATCAAACCTGACTTCCTTGTATGACATATGCCCTTGTATGGGCAAAGCATTTAGGTTATGGAACAGCTGTGCCAAGGACACAGCAGCCCAGCGCCAGTCATGCCAGGCCTGGGCTATCCTCAGGCTGTGCCACTTCAGGTTGTGTGCCACACTGCCTAAATTTGTCACTGCCTGGAGTTTCACCAGCATCTCACAGTCTGAGAAATGGGAAGTTGACAGCAGCTGAGTATGTTGTTGTGTCTTCTTTTACAAAAGCCCGATCTTTCTGATTATGACTCCTCTGGAGTCAGAAAGTTTCTGAAATACCAGACTTTATCTTTTTGGCTTGGCACCAACAGGTAAGGTGTTTATCTGTACCACGGGTAATGCTAACAGGGGTAGACTTGGTCCCTTTGAAAATTTCTGTAATGTAATTCCACAAAGTTTACAGGAGACACTAACATGCTGCTTAACTTCTTGCAGCACACAACCCCCGGAGCTCGGAGCCAGTGCGGCAGATGTACAGAAAGAAGCTGTTGCAGTTCATGGAGCACTGCCAACTCATCCCTTACCTGGGGGCTGCCATGATGGGCCCCTATAAGGACCCAAGAGATCGGCCTCTTGGCCTTGATGACAGACTGCAGGTTTTTCTTTCCCTGAAAGGCACCCGCCCCACTTTTGTATGAACCCTGTATTTCCACTGATTAACACGTGGAGTGTTGCCGTCAGGCACCAGCATAGCTGCAATGTGGCCCGTGAACATCACACTTTCTCAGGCCAGTTTTTTAACCATGAAATCTTAGAAATAAAATATTTTGTCTGAATTTGAGAGATACAAAGCTACTAGAGAGCGTCCAAAGGAAGGCTGTGATGAGAGTGAAGGGCCTTGAGGGAAAGCTGTGTAAGGAGCAGCTAAGGTCACTTGGTCTGTTCAGCCTGGAAGAAACTGAGAGGAAACCTCATTGCAGTCTTCAATTCCTCGTGAGGGGAAGAGGAGGGGCAGGCACTGATCTCTTCCATGTGGAGACCAGTGAGAGGACCCAAGGGAATGCCTTAAGTTGTGTCAGGGGAGGATTAGTTTAGGTATTAGGAAAAGGTTCCTCACCCAGAGGGTGGTTGGGCACTAGAACAGGCTCTCCAGGGAAGTGGTCACAGCACCAGCCTGAGAGAGTTAAGAGAAGCGTTTGGCAACATGGTGTGATTTTGGGAGCTGTCCTGGGGTGGGCCGGGAGCTAGAAAGGGATCCCTTCCAGCCCAGGACGTTCTATGATTCCGTGGCTCCAAGTCCCGCCCGTGTGGCGCTCATTGCGGCAGCGCAGGCGCGGCGCGAGCCCCCGCCCGGAAGTGCAGCGGCGGCGTAGCGGGGCCGGCGGTGAGCGGTGAGTGCTGGGGCAGGGCGGGCGGCAGCCAGGCCGGGGCACCCGGGCCCGCGGCTCTCGTGGGGCAGCGCCCCCTCCCTGCCCCGCGAGAGACGAGCGGCCTTCCCCGAGGGGCGGCCCGAACCGAGCTCGGGGCTCACACGGTGCGCGGGGGGCGGCGACCCGCGCGGTGCCCTTGGCCGTGCCCGTGTCGCGGCCCAGCCCCGGGCCGTGCGCTGCCCCCCTCGGCAGCTCCTGAGCCCTTCCACGGCTGGACCGGAGTGTGTATCCGAACGCACGGCCGGCAGCGTGGGGCCTCCTGCTTGAGTACTGCCTCGCTCTATAATGGTGAGGTTTTTTTAGGGAAGGCGGCTGTTGTGGATTTTGCAGTCAAAATAGTTATGCTGTGAGCTCCTGGTTAAACACCGAAGTCCTTTCTATGATCAGAGCTCACAAAATACCCACTGTCTTGTCCTTAACACGTGTGGATCCTAGGGGATGCCTGCAGGCAGAGTTGACAGCAGCTTTTCAGGAATTCTTGTAATGCACGATAAGGCAGATTGGATCACACCTGCAGCTGTGCTTTAAGGTGCTGCAGCAACAAACATCAGGCTCACATGCTCCCGAAATTAAAGCTCCCAAATAAAACAATTTGTCCCTGTCGTGAACTATTTGGTAGATGATGAGGGCTAAAGAATCCCTTTTTCACCACCTCAGTAGCATTTAGGTGTCATCTGTAGGTAGTATCTGTTGTTTCATGGAACATTTGTTCAGGTGATTGAAGCTGTTGCAGTAACTAAATACAAACATGCTAATTTATATGTGTTTAGTATGACACTTGTATAAAATAGGATAACAGGTAGCTAATCTGTTTTATCTTTGGCTCAGTTGTAAATGGGACATTTTGGACATTTCACTTCCATAATATTTGGTGGATTCTTCTGAAATTGCTGGATTTTTTTTCTGTTTGTTATTAATTTTTCCAAATTTACTATTGAAGAAGCTTAGCAAGTCAAATTGATCATTAATAGATACCTTAATGAACCCTATATTAGACAGAACCCTTCAAAACACTGCTGTTTTTCTGTTTGTATTGCCTACCTTCTTAGGCTGAAGGTTAGTAAGGTAAAATGTTACAAAAGAGACATTTTCAGAAGGATAGATGGTGATAAAAGAAGTCATGAAGTCCTGCCACATTGATATCAGTGAAGTTTTGTCATTTATTACAAAATTTCCTAGCCTTGTCCCTGAATAATCTGCACTGATCAAACTGCAGTTGACCTTTTTGTTTCCAGTGTGGTGGGTTGATGCTGGCTGGACACCAGGTGCCCACCAGAGCCACTCCATCACTCCCTTCCTCAGGTGGACAGGGGACAGAGAATATAGTAAAAGCTCATGGGTTGAGATAAGGACAGAGAGAGATCATTCAGCAGTTTCCAGCCGAGGCAAAACAGACTTGACTTGAGGAAATTACTTTTTACCCATGAGATAACTGTTGGATAGTGAGAAATAAACCTGAATCTTCAAACAGCTCACCCCACCTCTCCCTGCTTTCCAGGCTCAGCTTTAGTCCCAGTTTTCTCTACCTCCTCCTCCCAGCAGTGCAGGATGGAGAATGGGGGCTGCAGTCAGTTCATGGCACATTGTCTTGGATGCTTCTTTGATTCCTGTCACTCTTCACCTGCTCCAGTGTGGGGTCACTTCCACAGGAGACAGTCCTTCCTCCATGAACTCCTGTAGCCTGAGCCCTTCCCATGGGCTGCAGTTCTTCACAAAATGTTCCAGCTTGGATCCCTTCTACAGGTGCAGTCCTTCAGGACCAGTCTGCTCCAGTGTGGGTCCTCCCTGGGGTCACAAGTCCTGCCAGCAGACCCATTTCAGTGTGGGCTCCTTTCTCCATGAGGCCATAGGTCCTGCCAGGAGCCTGCCCCAGCACAGGCTTCCCACAGGCTCCCAGCCTCTTTTGGGCATCATCCACCTGCTCTGGTGTGGGGTCCTCCAGGGCTGCAGGTGCATCTGTGCTCCACCGTGGGCCTCCGTGGGCTCCAGGGGCACAGCTGCCTCACCATGGTCTGCACCAGGAGCTGCAGGGGAGTCTCTGCTCTGGCACCTGGAGCACCTCCTCCCCTCCTTCTCCACTGACCTTGGTGTCTGCAGGGCTGCTGTTCCCATGTATTCTCACTCCTCTCTCCAGGTGCAGTTGTGCAGGTTTCTTTTCCCCTTCTTAAATCTGTTATCCCAGCGGTACTACCACCATTGGCTGATGGGCTCAGCCTTGGCCAGTGGTGGGTCTGTCTTGGAGCCGGCTGGTGTCAGCTCTGTAGGACATGGGGGCAGCTTCTGGCAGCTTCTCACAGAAGCCACCCCTGTAGCTGCCCCACTACCAAAACCTTGCCATGCAAATCCACTGCTGTACTGGAGCTGTGAATAAGGAGTTCTTTTTGTCTGATTGTTTTAGTTTCAGAAGACAGGGTAGCAATTTTTTTAGATAATGCAGAGTTCACAGTACATCAGAGATGAAAAAAGGGTAGACAGTTATTCTGATCTAAGAAATTATCTGTAACCATTTCATAGGCTTTAAAAATACTTCTTGAAGAAATTCTCTGTCAGCAGTAGTGTTGATTTTTCAGAAGTTCGGAGGATTCAGAATTGCTTCAGAAACTCTTGAACTCTGTTACTGGTATAACAAATGATACATGGTGTCTTATAATGCTGACTGTTAAAATAATTCTTTACTAAAGCTATTCTGTTTTTCTAGGCACCTCCTTTAATATTCATCATTAAAATGGAAAGAACAACTGATCCTTCTGAGAAACTGGTCATCATCCACTCCAAAGCTCACAAAGATACCATTTTGGCTAATTTTGAGGAACAAAGGAAAAAGGATTTTCTTTGTGACATTACTCTGATAGTGGAGAATGTGCAATTCAGAGCCCATAAAGCTTTGCTGGCTGCTAGCAGCGAATACTTCTCAATGATGTTTGTAAATGAGGGTGAAATAGGGCAGTCAATCTACATGTTGGAGGGAATGGTTGCAGACACCTTTGGAGTTCTGCTAGAATTTATCTACACTGGTTGTCTCTGTGCCAGTGAGAAAAGCACAGAACAAATCCTGGCTACTGCACAGCTGCTGAAAGTGACTGACTTGGTATGGGCCTGCACAGACTACCTGGAAAGCCGCAGCCCAGGTAGTGCATTGCCAGCTCCAGCTGACAGTGGAGCCTCTGTTGCAAGTGACAGGAAAAACAATGATCCACCGAAGCGAAAACGGGGGCGACCAAGGAAAATCAAGGTCGTCCAAGAAGAAGAAGAATCAGGAGCAAATTCTGCCGAAGATGGGCAGCTGAGAGAGAACAACTCCGTGCAAAATAAGCAAAATTTTATGAAAAAAGACACTGAATTAGAAGAAACAGTTGCCAGTGAACAGGCTTCAGTGAGAAAAGATGGAGAAGAAACTGAACCTGCTTGTGGCTCTGAGGCTGCTGTTGATCTGTCAGCTGAGAAAGATGAAAATTATGATCCCAAATCTGAAGGAATACAGGGCACTCAGAGCCGTTACAGCAAACGTAGAATAAGGAGATCAATCAAACTAAAAGATTATAAACTTCTTGGGGATGAGGATGAGAAAGGACTGGCAAAGAGAACTGATGGAAAAAGAAAACGTGCAGGTTCTGAAGCTCGCTGTAAAGACTGTGGCAAAGTATTTAAGTATAATCACTTCTTGGCTATTCACCAGCGAAGTCATACAGGTAGGCCTTCAGAGGCTGCTGCTTTTGGGTTAGGGTTTAGTGATGTTGCCAAATGCAAGTGACTGTTGAATTGGTGGTTGTTGACTACAGCAAGAATATCCAAAATAGCATGCTGATCCAAATTACAGTGTGTCTTCTGTGCTTGCTGTTTTATTCTTGTCAGCAGATCTCAGAACTTCTATGTCTCACCTTGATTTCAGTAATTAATAATTTCACTGTTTAAGCACTGAATTATATAGAAAATAGTTATATAGTAACAGTAGCTAAAGAATTATTTTATTCCTGTGTGAAGCTTGTCTCTTTACCACTAATCAAGAGTAACTTTTTCAGTAGCTACAACACTGCAGTGCATCTCACTATCAGCTTAGAATATCTAGTGAGAAATGATGCATTTATGCCTAAAAATGCCATCTTTTGCTTTCAGGGGAGCGCCCTTTTAAGTGCAGTGAGTGTGGCAAAGGCTTTTCCCAGAAGCATTCTCTTCAAGTCCATGAGCGGATGCACACTGGGGAACGGCCGTACACGTGCACTGTCTGCAGTAAGGCTCTGACAACAAAGCATTCCCTTCTGGAGCACATGAGCCTACATTCAGGTAAATACTTCAAGGCAAATGTAGCACTCTGCTCCAAGAATTTGCCTTTCTGAGAAAAAGGTACTTCTGCTCTGTCTGGTGTGGGCTGGCTTGTGTATTTTATTTATTTCCTTACACTTGTTTTGGACGTGGCTTATGTTTTAATAAGTGATTTTCTCTACAGGGCAGAAGGCTTTTACGTGTGATCAGTGTGGGAAGTACTTCAGCCAAAAGAGACAGCTCAAGAGCCACTATCGAGTACACACAGGTATAAGAAGTTTGGGTTGAGGACCTGGCTTACAGTCCATGCTGATTTGCCTTCCTAAAGATTGACTTAGGCTGGAAGTTCTTCCTCAGTGATGTATTTAGTCTCTGCTACCTTGATGTGTCCTATCTTGATGTAACAGTGGATAGGGTGAAAAAAACAACATGGTGTATAGTAAATGGAATATGTAGAAAAATATTTAATTGAGAAGAGCTCTTATGATGATTAAAAATTAGTTACACTGTATTTGACATACAACGTGATTATTTTAGCCCTGCTGTCAATGCTACATAGAAGCTGGGAATTGTATAAATGGTTGTGTCTGCTGCCTGGTGTGCAAATTGCATTGTAGTTGTCTACTAGTTTGGACTAGTAATGGCAAACAAGCTTTAGGAAGTGTCCTCCTCACTTCTGGAACAGGATGGAGCTACAGACAGAGGACGTGGTGGAGAAAATCGGAATTTACAAAGCTTTAAGAGAAGGTGTTTTTGGGCAGGAGCAGGTGTCAGTCCCCTCTTTTCCTGTGGTAATACTAAATTGAGAGATAGGAGTGTGACAGTTAAGATAGTGAGGAGGCAGTGAATCACCTTTTGTTTTATCTCTATATTATATCAAAGTGGTTATTTTACAGGAAAGTGCTTTAACAAAGATCACTGAAGAGATAGAGGGGATCACTTATGCACTGACACTTTTTTTGTTATTGCGACAAGGCCGTTCACTGCCGGAGTGTAACCAGTGTCGTCGCAAATTCATGGATGCAGCTCAGCTAAAGAAACATCTAAGAACACATACAGGTAATGTTGTACTTTGGGTTTTGTGGGCTTTGTGGTTTGTTTTTTCTTGAAGTTACATGGACAAAACAATGTTAGGCAAATTACATTTGTCTCTGTGGAATGAAGTTCTGCTCTACTTGTATGTAATGATGCCTGTGTTGGTAACGAAGAGATTTGACATCAAGAATGCAGGAGCACAAAAGAGCTTGTGTTACAGCAGCACATAAGCAGTGCCTGTTACAGGAAGAGGGCTTTTTTCCCCAGTTTTATAAAACCTGCTCAGAAAATGCCAGTTAGCTTTCCTGTGATAGAATCCTGGACTGGGAATTCAGGAATGTCGGGAGAGCTGTATCCAGCACGTATCTGGCTCGCAGTGAGCTGACAAGTAACAGAAAGTGTGTCTCCTAAATGAGTTGGACACCTCTGTGAGGGATGGGTGCTTATGAAAAGTGCTGTGACCAGAAAAATAATTATTTCCATTTATCTTTTTATTGTGCAGTCATAAACCAGATGTTGAGAGGAGATGGGCTGAGAGGGATGACTTAATGCAAGTGTGTCAGAGAGTGTTTTAAGAGATTTAGAGGGCAAGCTGGTAATGAATCACTGGATAACAGAGATAAAAATGTTGATCTATCCTCTCATAATAACAAGGCATAAACTTTGTAAAATACTTTCCTTTGAAGGGTAAGTTCATAAGGTGACATGTGAATAATTTTGTCTTTGACTGTAACTAGAAACATTGTTTCCTCATAAAATTGTTTCCTCACAAAATTGAATTATTCTTAAACATGTTGCTTGCAATTGTAATACATTACTCAGTCTCGAGTATACTTTATATTGTTCATTCCCTCTTCTCAGTGAAAATAACACAGCTTTAAATTTTCTGGGATATGCTAAGGTCAAAACTTGTGCTTCTGGGAGTTTTTGGTTATCCAGAATCGTGTTAGCTTGTAATACTTACATGGTTTTGTATTGAGGAGAACACAGTGTTGACACACACGAGTTTTGTATCTGAAGCTGATACAGCTCTCTAAATGTAGTGGGAAAGAGTTTGGTTTGGGAAATGAGAAGAGGAAACTTACTAAGAAGGTAAGTTGCAAAAATATATGAGCTAAGCTGAGTTTAGCAGAAACTGGCTTGCAATATATTTTACTTCTAGAAAAGACAGGCAAGATACCAATATTAATTATGTAGAAATAATAATTGATCTGTCCCATCTCAAAAGCAAAGTAAAATTCCAAGGCATGTGGGGGACAGGTGTTAACATGGATAAAACTGTTCTCCTTTGGCAGCAGCAGCAGTTTGGTAACACTGTGTAATAAAAATACAGTCTACTTGGTAAGTTACTCCTGTTTTCAGTAGCAGGCTGGGACTGGATGATCAGAGGTCCCTTCTGACAAATGTTTCTTGTTCTCTCATCCTTTATCCATGCCCTCCAAAGCCACACGAAGGCTGGTAAGCATTGCAGTTCTATGCTAAATGTGAAGCTTCCTTGGAAACTGGCTGCTGCCCAATCCCTGGGTTTGATGTGCTTTGATGGTGTGAATTACCACAGTGGCGATCTGAATTCTTGTGTCTGGTGTCTTAAAGAACCTCAATGCAACAAGGATTTGTTATGGTGTGAATTAGGATTTGCTTTGGTTGGGTAGTATCTGCTTCTTGTCAACCTTCTTATCATTTAATTTGGCCTCTCTGCTTCTACTCAATTAGACATCAAAATTCCAAATGCACTAAAAAAAATCCCCAACAAATAAACAAAAAATCCCCAAACAAACTTACATTTTATTTTTCTAACTGGTGTTCCCAGAATATGATAGGCCTAGTGTCATGGAGCTTTGTAGAAAGCCAGGCAAGTTGTTAAGACAATGGATTCATTTTCCAGCTTTGGAAGTTTGGGCTTACTCATCTGCATGGTGCTGCACGTGAACCTGGCATTAATGCCAGGGTTCAGGGACAGCCTTTTTCAAAGCATTTCTGTTCCATGTGGAACACCCACATCTGTGCCATAGGTACAGCTTTTTGTTGCTTTGGGGGCTTGGATCACCTAATTCTTCATCTTCAAAGGGGAGAAATGCTAGAGGTGTACATTTAAAATGTTATACCCTCATTTTGACTAGTGAGTTCATTCCGTTTTGGATATCTGTGCTGACCCATGGCAGAAGCGTGAGGAGCCAACAGTGCACACTTGATACTGTGTATGGTAAAACACAAAATGTTTTTAATGTATTGATGAAAAGTGCTATTTAAAAAGTGAAGTCCCATTTCTTCTTGATAGGTGAGAAGCCCTTCACTTGTGAGATTTGTGGCAAATCATTTACAGCTAAAAGTTCACTTCAAACCCACATTAGAATTCACAGGTAAAGTATGTCTTATTTTCATTACATTCTTTAAAAATGTAACTTCTAATTTTATAACCTGCATGTAGTGCTTGTTCAATTATAGAATGGTCAGGACTTGTTTGCAGTTTGAATGATAGTTAAAAACTTAACATTTTTGCTTAATCTATGTAAGCAAAAAGTTGGTAGTGGAAAGGACTGAAATGCTAAATACTCATGTGCCAAGATATTGTAAGAGTCTTCTTTGGAGTTTTGTGTCTGTTCACTGACAATGTACTTACTGCTGCATTATTTTTGTGAAAATTTTACTGTAAGTTTGAGAGCAGAACAGTAGCCATGGTGTATCAGGGTCATCAGAGCAGTGTCCTGTTACCCTGTGAGCCATCCTGTCTCTGTAATAGCATTAGTTGTCTTTTACCCCTGTCAGTGCAATGCATTGTGTAAAGACATGTTAGATTTTACATCACTGGAAAACTGTTGTCTAAGAAAACATTTCCAGTAACGCTTCTTGTCCTTTTGATGCAGGCAGCAAGTTAGGATTTGGACACTTCTTTTTGTTTTAAAGCCCGCACTGTTAATAAATGTTCTTAAAATGGTCAGTGCTTAGAATTATGCAGAGTTGTTGCATTCTTGTCAAGGCCTAGCAGCACGGAGCTTGTACCTCTGGTTTTATGAGAGGAAGGCAGTTATCTCTGTAGCTCTGGACTATATACTAATTGTACTGTTTGTGAAGTCAAATAGAAATAATCAGGAGGTCAAATAGAGGATGTTTTTAATGCCACTACATTTTAAGTACTTAAATTTAGAAAAACAAAGTAATCATTTAAGTATTTTATTAAAGAGTAAGTTTCAGAAAGCAGCATTGTCAAAGTGAATATTTTAACGAGATCAAATTCTTTCCTTTTGCAGAGGAGAAAAGCCATACTCTTGTGGTATATGTGGAAAATCCTTCTCTGATTCCAGTGCTAAGAGAAGACACTGTATCTTACACACAGGCAAAAAGCCTTTCTCCTGCCCAGAATGTAGTTTGCAGTTTGCCCGTCTGGACAACCTGAAGTCTCATTTGAAAATTCACAGCAAGGAAAAGCAGTTTCAGGAAGCCAGTGCTGCCCCGAGCACCAACGCTCATCCGGAAGAACTGAGAAACATTCTCCAGCTGCAGCAGTACCAACTTGCCACCTCCGGAGGGCAGGAAATTCAGCTGCTGGTTACGGATGCAGTTCACAACATCAACTTCATGCCCAGCCACAATCAAGGCATCAGTATTGTGACTGCAGAAAATGCCCCCAGCATGACGACAGAGCAGGCTGCGAACCTCGCGCTGCTCGCGCAGCCACCACAGCAGCTGCAAAACTTGTTGCTTTCAGCTCAGCAGGAGCAGACAGAACAAATCCAAAGTATCAATATGATTGCAAACCAAATAGAGGCTGCCCAACCTGAACAAATGCATGTCATCACTCTTTCCAAGGAAGCACTAGAACATCTCCATGCTCATCAGGGACAAAATGAACAAATCCACTTAGCGGGATCTTCACATCCAGCTCAGCACGTGCAGCTGGCTCAGGAATCAAGTCAGCAATCTCACGCCAGCCAAGATACAGTTCCTTCCCATCAAGTCAGGGAAGAACAGAATCAAAGTGTACCTGTTTCTGAATCCCATCAGCAGCCTCTATCAGTAAATGAGTCATCTCATGAGCATCCTATCCAAGGACAGGCTTTCTGAAATGCTTGTCAGCAGAGGGCTAGGCCAGAGAATGCTTCTCATCCAAGCAGGGATTACATTGCATCACACTTCTTTTTTGCAACATAAGCTATCCAAAGATGCATTTCTTGGTGATTTTAGACGAGTGACTCAGTTTTCTTAACCATATTTATTTTAGACTATTTTGTTTTTCCGGATTGGTATTTCTTTACCACTTAGTCCATACCTCACGAGCAGTTAATGTGGGTGTTTGTGCCTCATACACATCTCTGCCTACTGAGGAGATATTTAGCCCTTATTTGCATTTCTGTGTGACTCTCCAGAAAAGTTCACCTTGCTGGTAGGAGAACAAAGTTTAGGACATCTGCTGAACAGGAAGTAACCACTTCTCTGACAAACTTAACATACTTGAGCTACTGTCAAGCTTAAGACAACCAATACTTTTTGCAAAGCTAACACCATATGTCTTACATTTAATGAGCTTTCTCTCTGCAGGTTAATGTATCATTCTCTATGTAATCATTCCCTGAAGTGCATTATGAGTTACTGACTACCAAATTCCTTTGGTTTGGGTTGAAACTGTCGCAGCCTTTAACCGCCCTGAATCTTCCCTTCTGTTTACTGTGTGCTGTACAAGTTTTGCTCCTCATAAATGTTTAAGCGATTGCACTTGAATAGTGGCAATGAGATGTGATGGTTACACTGGAGAACTGAAACCCCCGAATTCTGCTCTGTTAGTTCTACCACTCACTTTCTGTGTGACTGTGGGCGAGGTAGTTGACCTCTGTGCCTTTTTTCATCATCTAGTAAGTGGGGATAGTGTTCACACACTCTGCCAAGCACTTTGAAGAGCTCTTGTTGTTGAAGGCACTGTCTATTGAAGTGCAAAACTCTCTTCCTGACAGGATTCTGTCTAAGCTTAGGAGCCACTGTATATTTAAAGTGTTATTTTTTGTACTTTTGAGAGAAGAACATAATCTTACTTTAATATATGTTAAAACTGGTAATTGTTTATGTGAGGATTTAAACAATGACAAGCATCAGTTCAGAGCAAAATGAGTTACACAAATGGGGCACATCGCTTAAAGCTGTACAACTATTTTTGTTGACTAAATTAGATGTGTACAGATTGTTTTCAATGACAGACTGCTAACAAAAAAGATTTGACATCATAATAAAATGCCTTGCCAAAATACATGCTTAGTATTTTCAGGTTTGATTACTGGTAACACTTTGCATGGTTAGACTGGTGTGTTAAAATCCAGATAAAATGCCACTGTTACTTAAAAGAATGTTCTCAGTTGTCACTTCAGCTTTAAAATGTCATACTTGTGATTTACATTGATGTTTTATGTTATAACAAATGAAAAATCTAGAAAATGCGGCGAATTTAAAAGCAGAATTATCCACATTTTTTTATAATATCCCTTGTTCCAAGTCCGGACTACTTGTCCTGCTCCTGACTGCATGCTGCAGAAGTTTGGCTAAGTATCTCCATGCCTTCAAAGTACTGGATCACTTTTATATAAATGCATTGTGATAAGGGTAGACAGTGGGAATAAATCAATGCAAAAAAGACCAAATCCAAAAAGCAACAAGCCATCCCACAGCAAAGCTGTTTAGGCTTTTCACCTTTCCTCTCAGAATGGAGAAATAAAATTTGCATACTTTCTGCCACAAAAGTAAACCAGCGTATTCTGCAGTTCTGCCTGAGAAGCTTGAAGTCTTGATGCTGTAAGAGCAGATAAATAAATACAGTAAAGCCTGTTACAACACTTAGACAATCTTGCTGAATAATTGTATAAGCTTAGAGTAAATATTCTGGCAGTTTCATCCTAGAACTTCTGCTGTTATCTAAAACACTCTACAGTGCAGCCAGACCGCACTGGTCATAAGTTTGGAGGAACTTGCACTGAATTTATTCTCTGCCATATATTTACAAATTCTGAAATGCTTCAAAATGGGTTACAAGCTAAATTCTGAGGCTATCAGTAAAGTAACTATTCAATACTTTCCTTCTTTTTTGAACTTTGTTTTGTTCATTATGCAGCATTGAGTTCCTTGCTGCAGTTTCGCACAAGACACTATCACATAGTGATTTCTCAGTGCTTTCTTAAAACTAAAAAATCTGAAGTTTTGTGTTTGGAATTCTGTTGTGCTTTTCTGCAAACTGCCAGTGAGGAAGCGAGCTGCTGTGAATAGCGTGGCAATGACTAATCCTGCACCCTGTGTTGCTTAAGCTGTCAGCACATACTGTAGCTTGCACGGAAGAAGCTGGCGTGGCTTCTCGTATCACAAATGTTGCTTTTTGGACACAATTTACTTCCTTTCTAGTGAATGCATTTCTGCTAAAAGATGAATCCTTTTTCTGTGTGTGCATTTTTAAGGCTACAGCTGAAGTCTAGGATTGCTTTGAATTTGAAAGGAAACCCCTTCAGCTTTGTTTTTGAGTTCAGATGCCACTAAGAACTATTCAGGAAAAAAATGCATCCCTTAGAAACTGCATTTCAGAACAGCTCTCTAAGTATCTTTACTCCTTAGCCAGTAAACACCTTAACTTCTCTTTTTCTCACATAGACTAATCCTAGCAAATCTGTCTCACTGCTTACTATGTTCAAATGAGATTAAGGTTTTAGACATAAATGCAGGGCAATAAGAGGACTACAGAAAGATCCGGTTTTGTGAGCATTTAACACCATTGTGTGTTTCCTCTGCTCCATTTGTAAGTTACCCAGTGCAGCTGAACTCTAATAGGATTTCACTTTTTTTTTTTTCCAAATGCAAGTTTATCAGATTTTGGCTTTTTCTGAAAATTTTGGTTGGTTCTCCAGGTGCAAGTTGAAACAAATCCCCAGGAGGTAGAGCAAACACACTCCGAAGCCTGTATTTACCTGTTGTGTATTTCCCCTGCTTGGCCTTCCAGTCCAGCATCTTGGGTTTTGATAGATGAATATCAGAGTATTTATTTCATATGGGCTGTGAAAGCAAATTATCCTGCCAATATGAAAATATTCATCCCAACAGGTGTAACTTTTCAAGGGGTTTTTTTTAATACTTGGTTTATGCTCTCTCTCCTGCTCGGGGGAACTAAGAAAAGAAGCACTACCAGGGGTTGTACAGCAATTGCCTCAGCACCTAAGAGGAAAAGGAGATGACTGTACCTCATCACAAACTCTTTCCAACTGAATGCCTATTCACAGGTTAAAAGGAAGGATATTGAGCCTGGCATTGATCTTGCCAGTTGTTGAGGAAAGAGTTTCGCTTGCATTTCCTTGTTTGTGAAAGAGTTGTTTCACTGTAGTAGCTGGTTAGTCATGCTGATGAAGGTCATGGTTGGTGTTTGGTAATACCTATCCTGGTGTGCTTGCATGTGGGTTTTTTCAGTCTTTTCCTGCTTCACCTTAACTGAAAACTAGTATGGGATTTATTCCTAATCACCAACCTAATGCCTATGTGAGCACAGCAGCCTGGAGTGTTTCCCATCTCCCCATGTCTTCCAACTCTGCAGCAGACTGTGTCCCTGCCAATATCCTGTGTAAGTGTCCTTATCCAGGAGAAAAGCTGAGTCTGAGCTGGGAGTGGCTGGGAGGAGGCCAGTTTGCACAGCAGGCGTGCCCCCAAGTGCGGGAGCAGCCAGCGGTGCTTCCTGGGTCTGCTTATCCTCACACGGTCAGAAGTCCATCTGCACTGCAGGTTCTCACCAAGAGCGGAGAAGGAAGAGGTAATGCCACACTCTCCAGAGCTGATTTCAGGACCTCTTTTATCTATTCGTTAGAGACTAATTAAAGAGTCTGGTGCTTGCAGAGTTGCAGTTCCGTGAGCTGCAACAGCTCTCTATGTTCCATCCCTTTTCAGATCCTCTGTAAAACATGGTGAACAATAAATGGTTTTCCACAACAGAGGGACTACTGATCATATCTGTCCCAAGCAATTCTTCCAAATGGAAATGCCCATCCAGGCATATTCTCAGCATCTCACTGTAGTATGCTTACTGCTCATTTCTGGCTAATATTTTAATCCTACCTAATTGAAAGTATCTTTGGAATAGCAGGAAGCAGATTTTTGCTTTAGTTAGCAAACTTTCTACCCTGTCCTGCAAATTTTTCTGACATGAGGAAGAACTTCTTTACTGTGTGAGTGACTGAGTGTACTGGAACACATTGCCCAGAGAAGTTGTGGAGTCTCCCTCACTGGAGATACTCAAGAACTGCCTGGACACAAAATCCTGTGCCCTGTGCTCTGGGAGGACCCTGCTTGAGCAGGGAGGTTGGACCAGATGATCCACTGTGGTCCCTTCCAACCTGACCCGTTCTGTGATTCTGTGACTTTACTTGCCCTTTACCAAGATGTCTCTGGCTGACCTCTAGCAGCTCTCCTTTAGTACAGTCACGTGGGGGTCTCTCTCAAACATATATGTATATTTATGTATATGTGTGTGTGTGTATAATTTTTTAAAATTAGTTTTGTCTGCTTTCTCTTCTGTTTCTCAGTACCTTTCAGAGGCTATTTTGGACTGAAAGGAACTGAAACAGCTGCAGCTGCACCAGGTGAAGAGGTTTGGAGCAAGAAAACCCTCTGAGAATCACATAGAAGCAAAACTCTCGTGTCTTGTGTCAGGGTGCATGCGCACTCTTCAAAGGACTTTAAGTTGCCAAGAGCATTGCTGCCCGACCTTTGAAAGGCTTTCAGTATCATTGTTTAAAGGTACTGCACAACCTCGTATGCTTTCCATATTTTCCTTCGTGGTAATTGTTTTCCTCCCCAAACTGAATGCAGCACAGCACATGTGCCACAGCTGGCAAGGAGAACAGCACCCACTAATTCACATCTAACTCTTGTCACCCACAAAACATTTATCCTCATCTGAGTACTACAAACAGGCTTGCAGAACAGTATCATGTTGTCATAAACAGGTAATAGAGTCTGAAATCAATATTAGTCACCCAGTTCAGGATTTTAATATATATAATTTTCATAATTGGCAACCTGTTGAATAAAATTTAATGTACCTGAATTACCAAGTGATAAGAAAAGAAGTGGAGAAATAAAAACCAGAGCAGATTAGACAATGAGTAATTGGTGGTTCTTGGCATGCTCTTTTTATAAAAAAACACCAAAAATAAATTTTCAGAAAACAGTCCTGTTGAGCAAACAAGTTACGCTTGTTAAGCTAATCATTTCTTTTCTTTTTGACTTTGACTGTCAATTGACTATTACCAGCATGTTTATAGTTAATTCCCTTTCTTGGCCACAATGACAGTAAGAATGCCTAGAAATTATCAGTAAAAAAGAAAGTAATTTTTTTTCAAAGAAAAAGGATTAATGGGAGCCAGTCCTATGTAGGTACAAAATTAAATTTCAAGAACAGAATTTCTTGTGCGTAAATTTAAGCACATTTACAAAATGCAGATGTCAATCTCAGGATTTTAAAAAAATTATAGGTAGTGGATTGCTCTGGGTTTAATCCTTAAATGTTGTGGTGCAAAAAGGAGAAAAGAGATGTTTCAGAAAGCCCAATTAAATTTCAGTTGCATTAATCTGTATCGAGCTAAAAATATGGATGTAGGGGAAAATAGGTAGCCAAGACAGTATTTTCGGAAGCTGATTTTATATTTGACTTTGGATACGCTGCTTCTCCTCTGGACTTTAAATAAGACTTTTTTTGGCTGTAGCAGAAGCCGTATGGCCTGGCTACCAAAATTAGATTCTGCTTAGCTTACAGCCTACAGAGGCTCCAGCAGCCGTGCTGCCGACCTTTGGGAGGAGGAAGGAAAGGGCTTTCCTTTGCATCACGCAGTCACAGCCCACAAAGCATGCCTGCATTTGGATGTGCTGCTTGCAGTTACCTACTGTCACACCTCAGCTCATCTGCTGCTGCCCAGGACCTGGCTGAGAATAAAAACTGCCTTGTCTTACCATTTTAACATCTCTCCTTGTTCAAACTGTTTTGTCTGCCTTATTTTTCTGCATTTTTTCAGCAGGAGGACATCATCACATGAAATAACACCTTGTGCATGGATCTTTCAGGCAAGGGAGCAGCTGTGGTAGACGAGAATCTGATTGTCTTCACAGCCCCTGATATTGTGAGGATGGAGCTCTTCAAAACCAGCACTGCTGCAAATCCCAACAAACCTCTTAAAAAAGCATTGCCCTAATGAATCACTGTAGGAAACTACCACTGAGCCAGACCAGAGAGACTTCAGGGCTACCTGGAAGAGGCCCATCTGCAACCTGTGATTTCTTGCTCAGTCTGGGTTTTTTATAGACATGTGTAATTTAGCAACATTTACCCAGGAGGCTTTTTGGTTCTGACTCTGTGGTTCTGTAAATACGTATCACTTTATAAAGCCAGTGGGATATCCAGTTGGAGAAAAAAAAATGCACATTGTTATTAAGATAAGAAATCAACTGGTTTGGGGTTTTTTTAATTTAACATAGGTTTTTTCTGCAAGAAAATCTCAGCTGTTTCACCTGCAATAGGATTTTGACACATGAAAGATGTATTTTTCCTGGGGATGTGACAATTGTTCTGTTGTTCCCTGAAAAGTTACACAATTTTTTTTACACAACACACGGTTTTGTCACTTCTAACACCAGTGGCTCCTAAAGTTCACTGTGCTCAGAGATGAAAAGTGACCTGACCCAGCCATGCTGACAGATGCCCGAGCTGAACCTACAGCTGTCCCACAAAGCAGCTTTTGCACGTGCTGCATGAGCCAAAAGAGCAAAGCTGCCGCGGTGGCACAAAGCTTTGCTGTGGGAGCCGCGACCCCTCTGGAACTGCTCTGTCCATGCGCTGCCAGCAGGAATGATGTCTCAGCAGTGCCCAGCAAATACAGCTGTGGGTAGGAGTTTTTGCGTCAAAAGGAGACACACATTTTACACAGGGTGTAATTAAGCTGTAAATCTCATTGCCACAGAAATTTGTGGATGCCAGACTTTCACATTTGCCTGAAAAGCAAAGAATTTCAAATGAAAAAGAGCTCCCGGGGGGAATTAAACGCAGAGATACCAGGAAATCCTTGAGCAGAGGCTCGCTGGAGGCTGGGAGTGTTGTGAGGAAGCAGTGCTCTCATGTTTGCTTTTACTTACCACTTTTTGCTGGGCATTTGCTTTTAGCAAGAGGCTCTTCACTCTTTCTTTTAAGTGCTACTGACAGCATCCATCAAAAGTTCTGGAAAGAGCTGGCTTCAGTCCTCTGCTCTGCCACATGCTTTCTGTGTAACCCGGTTTTCCTTCCTTCAGGGGAAAACAGGTATTGGAGCCTTTTCTGACCTCCAACAGAAAACTGCTTACATTAGGCTTGGGAAGTGCTTAGAAATGCAGGGTAAGGGTGTGGGCTGGTGTCTGGTGTTCCCATGGAGCTGGGCCCTGTTGACAGACTCAAACTCATGGTGGCCAGACTGCCACGGGCAGGTGGGTGCCTGTGGCAGTGATGGTGGTGGGGCTGCTCCAGCACCTGTTTTTCCATGTGGCCAGGTTTATGGCAGAGGTAGCCCCTGGGCTTCAGCCCCAGCACCAGTTTGGAAGGAGCTGGGAGTGGTGTGGGCTTGAAGCAAATAAACAGAGAAATGCCTGCACCTGGCATCAGCTCTTGGGAAGAAAATATTCCAAACTTCATGTTTCTGCTTTTCTTTGCTGCTGCCAGGTGCAGGCACCAGCACTGAGGCTTTACGGACTTTCGGCTTGGTGCTGCTCAGGGCAGGGGTCTGCACTGCATCATCCTCACCTCCTTGTTCCTACACCTCCAAGAAATGTTACAGCTGTGCAGTGTTGTACGAGATGTCACACACATCACAGCTCAGCATCTTACAGCAAATCCCTTAATGCAGCTCTGGCAGTGCAAGTGAGAAAGCAAGAAGCTGCAAACCTCATGGGGTTTTGCAGGCTTTCCCTGGAAGCTCAGCTGTGTGGCAGAGGCACAACACACAGCCCACCTCAGGGTGCACAATGCTGACCTTTCTGCCCTCCCAGCCTGTAGGGGTTTGTCTGCCAGGCTCGTTCCCGGGCATTATTTACAGTTGACAAAGCTCTGCCATCTATCAGCAGCCCTAAGGGCAAGCCAGGCTGATAGCTGCAGGGGTGTGTGCCTCTTGGCTTTTTTCCTTTTTATTCCAGCCACCATCCCAACCATAGCAACAGGAACCATGAGATGAACAGTCACTTCTTTGCTTTATGTTAAGGCCAGCCCAGCTGGCTTTAGGCCACAGCTTGTGGTGCTTGTGTGCCATAGCCCATGTGGAGGTGAGGCTAAGCTGATGGACAGGAATGTCCCATATCTAAATAGCAGCTCACTTCTGAGGCAACGGTACAAGCAACAAGGACTGGAAATGTTCACCTTGCAGCCTTCACCAAGCACTCACCTGCCCCAAGGCCCTGCACCCAATCTCCTGGACATGCAAAAGTGCAGTTGGTGATGCTCAGCAACATCTTTGAATATCTCCCCGCTTACATCTCTCTCACATGGCAGGGAGGGGTGAGGGGAGTACCAGTGTAATTGAATAATATTTGTGAAGCAGTTTTTCAGAGAAAAACCAGACACCCACTACCTCTAAATCCCTGCAAACAGGGATTTAGAGCCCTTTGCATGCACTTATGCAAGTGTCGGGAATTACGCCGGAGGCATGAGGTGTGCAGGGCAATAACTGGGTTAGAAGGTGAGTTAGGTTGCAGTTTGTAAGGGAAGTACAAGCTGTGATAGGACAGGGTACGGGAAGGTATTAAACTACATGTAGGCCCATTTTTTTTCCTTACCTGGAAAATACAGTTTCTGAAGCTGAAGTTTCCAAGCAAGTTTGCAGATCCTGTAATACAGCCTTTAGTAGAATCTGCATGGCATGACTATTTATAGGAGAAAAAGAAGGTAACTCCTGCATTGTCAGGTTGTTTGTGTCCTCTCCCCAGGGCTGCAGCCTCTCCCAGCTGTGAGTGCCACCTGCAGATTTTGCAAGTGAGCTTTTCCACCCCAATATATTTCATGTTCTCAGACTCTCAAGGCAGGATGGAGCTCTCCAGGTGCTTTCCCTGTTCAGTCCAAGCTATCCGCCAAATGACACCCAGATGACTTTTAGCATGATAATTTCCCAAGCAGCAGGATCCAAACCTTCAGGACACGCCTTGCTGAAAGCTACTGAGCAGTCTGTTCCAGTTGGCGGGATTTGCGGTTTAAGTAGCAAAGGCATAAAAATACCACAGGCCACTTCACCTGTGGTGGATATTATGATTGTTTCTTCACTAAGTATGTAATTAATCCCTGGAGGCCTTGCTGTCCCTCTGAAATGCAGGAACTGAGAGTTGAGGTGTGTCCATATACCTCCTTGGTGATGTGCCTCATTGATGGCCAAGTGCTGGGGGATGAGAAGGAGCTGCTCAAGCGGCCTTACCACGAGTGGGACTATTGAGACTTTAGGCCCAAGGCACTTTATCAAGCAATTGCTTATTTCTGCCCAGAATGCAGTAAAACACCCTCTTTTTTTAAAATTATTTTTTTATTTAAACAAAACCATAGAGATTCTGTTGTGCCTTGACAATCCTGCAGGCTTTTTCTGAGACCACTTGTACTAGTTTGAAAACAAACCAGTGGGAGGCACCAAGTCAGAATAACAATTTAATGGGGAAATTAGAGTAAAGGAAAAAAATAAAAGAAAACACTGGTTCAAGCTGAGAGTCAGGATAAAACCTGACACCCTGTTAGTCAGGGTGGTGGTAGCAGTCCTCTGAAGCGGTGATCCTGTAGAAAAAGGGTCTGCTCTTCCTCAGAAGGTCCAGTGGTGGCTGCATAGCTCCTTCCCCCTGGAAATCCAGTGGGAAAGGTTGTCAGTGGTGTTCAGAATCTCAGATTATATCCACAATGGGATGCTTGGTTCCTCCCTCTGGGTGGAGCATCTCACAATGGGGTAATGAGTCACGAGGCCAGGTGTTGATTGGGCTCATTAACAGAAGATAGTCCGGAGGGAGTTATCTCTGAGTCATGCATCAGGACAATGATGGGCCATTAACAGAAAGATAGTCTGGGGGGAGGAGGCAAGGGAACACTGCCCCACCTGGTTTCAACAGCTCATGAGGATGGTAATGGAATACACTGCAACCCAGGACACCATTCCCACTGGCCTGCCTTAGAGAGGGAGTGCAGCACAGAGAGTTGGCCTTTCCCTCACTGCATTTGTTTTTCTGCTTTAAACAGTGTTTGTGTACATAGAGATGGCCATTGAGGAGGCTGCTCTTCGAGGTAAACTACAGAAGAGAAAAGCAAAAGTGAGGAATCTGGCCAGTGGACTTCAGCTAGGAATTTCACATGTTGTCAGCTAGGAATTTCACACGTGTTTTCCTCTTCTCACTTTTGCAGGTCTTTTCAGATGCATGTCCCAGAACCTGTGAGAATTTCCAGGTTCTGTGCTCCAGTGGAGCAAACTCTCTCTGTGATGCCTAGTGAAAAACAAGTAGGTCCAAGGGGGAGGTGGGTTTCCTGCGTAAAACAGAGTTACAGCACAAGACAAGGGGGTGGGGTGGTGTTGTGATCCGCATGAATAGCAGTCTTCATCTATGGAAACATACCTGAACTCCAGGACAATGCTAATCTCTTAATTCATACATATATATGTGTGTATGTGTGTATGTATGTGTATGTACATATGTATATATGCATATATAGATATATAAAACCAGAAAACATTTTCTCTTTTCACATCTTGTTTTCTAAACATAGGAAAAGTCTGAGTAATTTATTCTTTTGATTATCCAGGACCCTTTCAAAAGAATTTAGGAAAACTAACTGAAAACATTAAAACTATTTTCCATTAGGTTGATTGGTAAGCAATTATGAAACTAATTGGAAATATGAGAAAACTAAAATTATCCATAGGGAAGTATATTATTTGTTTTTTAAAGAGGTTAATTTACAAAGGCATTTAGTCAAGTGCCAGAGCCCTTGCAAGCGTGCTGGTGAGCACTGGGAATTCCAGTGCTATGCTTTGAGCATGGCCCCAAGGAAAAAGGCACCACGAGTAATGGGTCACACAGCCTGCCCACCTAGCATCCCCAGGGAGGTCAAGATAGCAAGGCATATCAGAAGGCAATTCCTTTGTTACTCCCTTTTTTTCTATCACACATCTTACCTACCCATACTTCTTGCCTTGCTCCAAATGTGTGTAAATACATTTCAGGTTTATACTATGAATATGCTTTTCATGAATAACTATGCAGAAATCTATGTAGTCCATAAAAGCATTCTAAAATTACGAGCTTGCTACTGTAGAGGACTAATGATAACCTGATAATGTCTAAACAATGTAGCAAAACCAGACTTACTAAAAAAAAAAAAAAAAAAAGATACATCAGGTTTCCTTAGTGCCTCACTCATTCAGCTGAATAGGAATTTCACTCTTATCAATTCTCCTTTCTTAGACAAGTTAGTGGCCTTACCTTACCATAAAATCACAGCTGCATTTTCATCTTTCTTTCTTCTAACCCTAATCCCTCTGACAGTCGTCTTTCTTCGGGGCATTCCTTCCTTGGCTCAGCGCTGCCATTGCCATAGCTCTCCCAGCAGGAGATGCTGGCCCTTCTCAGAGCAGCAGCAATTAAACACACTGCATGAAATAGCTCCTAGAGACACTGTCTCCTGGAATGGAAGAAGGGCTCTTCCCAAAGTTCTGTCAAAATTCCAGTAGTGAAACAGAGATGGAAGCAGTTGTTCCCCCAGGCTGATGTGCAACCCATGTCTCTGACCTCAGCTGAGCAGCTCACTGACAACCCGGTGATAAATGCCTGTGATAACCATGGTCTCTGATGATTACTTTTATCAACCCTGCAGATACCATAACTGGAAAAGGAAATGAAGGAGAGTCAATTTATGGTCCTACCTTTGAAGGTATGTCTCCCCAGCTATCTGACTGTGCAAATGGTGAATTTCCACAAAAATCAAGTTGTTGATCTGATCTTATTCACATAATAAGCTGGGAACTGCTTTTCATCTCCCTAAAGCAAAAAGGTTTGGTTTTCAGTCAGAATCTGCTTGCATTAGCACAAGCAGACTGCTTTAGTGAGAAAACTTTCTGATCTGTAAGCTTGTCCCCTTCCTCTTATGTCCCCTGCCTGAAGCTCAGCTCCACCAGCCCCTTGTCCTTGCCTAAATGAGGGCTGATGGTCACCCACTGCCTACTTCAAATTTCAAATACTCCCCTTTGGGGACAGGACCCTAGAAATGCAGAAGTGGATTAGCTACACGTCTCCAGGCACACCTACCACCTGTTTAAATGCATTGAAAGTAATAGAAATAAGTCAGCTTTAACTCTAGAATTCCTGGACCTCAGGCAGCTTTTCAGGCTTGGGCACACGACAGGCATTGCTGCCAGCAGTCTCAACTCTGTGGGTGGGAGCTCTGAATCTCATATAAAACCCTGAAAGGTGAAAAATGACAAATATGACCTAAGTTTAACCAAGAATGTTCCCTTGTACTTGTATAAAGTAATAAAATGTAAACAAAGAAGAACATTCTAACTTTTAATATTTAAGAAAAACAACCCATATAATTGACATAGGCATTTGGGATTTTTGGTTTAGACTAAATTCTAGACTAAGACACTTTATGACAGGTAAAGCACTTTTGAAGATTATTTATGTTCCCTTATATAAAAACTTTCCCACTGTCAATGGTGCAAACCATTTGAGCAGGCTGGGCAGCAGCCAACACTGAAATCAGAAATGCTTAGTGCAGCTGAAAAGTTAATTTCCCAAGATGCTGAAGAGCCTGCCTGTGAGGAGAAGCTGCTCTCACCTCAACGTCCCAGGTTGGATGGAGCAAAATGTAGTAGCACTGGTGAGCAGGAAAGCTGCTGGAGGTGGAAGCCTGGTGTATGGGATTTAAGGCACTAAATGCTGTGAGCTTTCTGGAGTGGATAGGAAAAGGCAAAAGTCACTTCTTTGATGCTGGAGCTCCTGGAACAGCAGCAAGCCCAGGCTCTCAGGGCACACACATCTCTGAGAGAACATAAGCTGGTATTGGAAAAAAATAGGACTGGCTGTTAAATTGTTTGCAAGGTGGGTGTCACCAAGCATTTAAAATTTTGTGAATACTCTTTTCCAGCAATGTTATCCAGTGGATTTGTGCTAGTGCCCATCTTGTACCTTTTGCACCTTCTTTTTGGGTAGAAATTGTCATTTTTTATGACCCGTAGATTTACTTAATTTACGTGTCAGGTAGAAACAAGTTTGCATGTACACAGGCACCTCTGCACACAGGGGAGCTGTGGCAGCTTGCATGCACCATTTTACTCCAGCTCCATCATCCTCCTCCAGGCTGAGCTTGTGCTTTCCCACCTAAGGAAAGAAGCTGCCATGTCATGTGGGAAGGGGACAATATAACAAAAATTGCTTCAGTAATTTTAAGTTGGATTTAATTCGGAATCAGTCAACCTTGAATGTGTCCCTGCAAGAGTTTTGTATCCATATTGCACATACTCCATGTGTTGATGCATTGAAGGAGGAGATTGCTACTTCTTGCCTTCCCCCTCTTTAATTAAAAGTTCCTTTCCACCCTTGAGAAAGGTGTTCCCTTGGGTATGCCTTTCTATTTTAAGGCTTAGATTGCTTTCCCGATACTTCCCACAAAACTACTTTACACTGAGGGCAGAGGACAAACATCTTCGATACCTGAAAAGGGTGAGAGATGCCTCTGTCAGCTGGTAATGTTCTGGGAGACTCTGTGCTTGGCATGTGTCTGGGCACTGCAACCAGTGCCTGCTGGAATTAATGGGACACAACCTCATTTTACTGTAATGAGATGAAAGGACTGAGGCAATTACACAGAATCGCTTGTACTGGAGCATTGTGTCAAAGGACAAAGCATCCCACTCCAAAATTAGTCTGCTGAAGTAATTTTGCAAGCCACAGGGCAGCAGTCAGGGAGTAATTGTTCAGCTAAAATTTAACTACCATTTTTATGAATCAGTTTCTGAGGAAGGCTCTCACACAAGGTAACAAGAATTAAAAAAAAAAAAATCAGAGAAAAATAAAACCTAAATATTTTTTCATTTTCCTTAAAGCTTGTTGAAAGCTTGATGGGGCTCTTGACTGCTCAGTGTGATCAGGTCAGATGGTGATGGAGGATGACAGGATCAGTGGACCCTCCTGCCCACCTCAAAGCCAGGTTCCCTCCTCTCCAGAGAAAAGGAGTCAAGTCCTTGCCATATTTTCCCAAACCAAAGCATACCTAATGCTTGCTTCTCCCCAGTTGTCACTCTTGAGAGTGATTTCTTCTCTCATGAGTTCTTTCTCAGCCAGCATGGAGGATCCTCTTCACCTCCTCACAGCTCTCATTCCTATCGCCTGCCTCCTCTCCTCACCCTGGAAAAACAACTTCTACTCTGGGAGCACCCTGGCTTCCTTAACTCAGTATCTGCTCTCCATTTATTCAGCTCTGTCATTTTATTTAGATAAAGAAGTATTCTGTTTGCCCTCCTGTGCAAGTTGCCAAGGCCTGGGAGCAGCTGGGTATCCCAGCCCAGCCAGCCATGTCCTGCCCTCACAGCCCTGACTGTGCTCATGGGAATCTTGTCCTCTGCCACTGGCAGCGGCATGAGGGGAGGCAGAGCAGAGGCCATGCTTGGAGCATCCTCTCTGCCTCCTACCTTCCTCATCCATACAATGGGAATAATCACAAGCAGGCATGGGGAACTGCCATGATAAGAATTTTGAACTAATCTGGCAAGAGTCATTACAGACCAAAAACAGGGATCCAGAGTGCTTTTTTTTATTGGTATTTTTTCATTAGCTTCTTTACTGGCTTAAGCACTTGACAGTAGCAGGAAGCTTTTTCCAGAAAATACATGGATTTAAACCAGACTTTGCTGATAAGACTCAATGAAACCTTTGAGGTAAAGGAAAAAGGTGGGTGTGAAAGGAGGAAAGGGAGCTTGAAGGAGCTGGTAAAAGGGATTTTTATTGTGAATAGCAGCAAACGGAGCAACAGAACTGCAGCCCTTCATCCCCCAACTCTTTCCCTGGATGAAAGCTTCTCCATCCATCACAAAGGAAGAGGAATCCTAGGGATTCCTAGCTTGCAGTTCCACATCACCTTCCAGACAGCTCCCCACTTGGACAAGAAATATATTGCTCAAGCTAGAAAACCATATGGCAAAACTAAGGAAGCTGCCAGGGCATCTCCAGGACCAAAAGTTACAAACTCATGGCTGCAGAGCTCAGTGTCAGCTGAAGGTGGGCCCTGACAGACAGGGAGGCATCTCACAAAACCTACAGGCTCTGCTCTGTCCTCACTAGCTGAAAAACACTATTTTAGCAAATGCATACTAGAAGTTTGTTCTCAGTAGGTTAACATATAGGACTAGCCTGTTAAAATTTTTAGATTTTCAGGAATGTAATAAACAAGAATATTGCTTTCAGCAGTTTGCTTGATGGAAGAGAACAAAATAAGTGTAAAAAGTGTAAGTAGTAAGTAAGTGGTAATATGTAAGTATTACCACAGAGAGAAAAATTCACAGTGTAGTTTCCATGTTACCACACCACGCAGAAAGACAGCATCTTTAACAGTAGCAAAAAGCATAACTTTCAAACCTACAGAGAACAAACCAAAAGCTGGATATATTTATAACTAGCAACATCCACTTCAAGTTGCTGCCTTGCCACTGGCTCTCTGCAATCTGAAAGGTGTAGGATCCGTTACCTTATAGCCAGACCCTCCCAAATCTGAGTGGGAGTTTAACCCTGAGGAAACAAAAAGAAGCCACAGTGTACAACAGGGACAGCCAGGTCCTTTCCAAGCTCTGCTCTGTTCAGATTTTCTGATGTCCCTGCTTGGACAAGAGATGCCTGCAGTGTCCTCCTTGTTTGGTGCCACTCTGCTGGATGGGATGGGGTGGGCTGAGATGGGATACAGCACAAAGCTTTATGGAGCTCTGCTGGCATCCATCACTGTGCCGGCACCTGCAGGAGGCACAGCTTGTCCTCCCACAGTGTGGGAGAAGGACAGGCTGAAAATCATAGAGATCGCAAAATGCTGGACTGTTTTCAGGATTCAGATTAGTGCTGTGAAGGAAGGAAATGAAAGATATTTCACAGGGAGTCACTCCTAACACTGTCACTTCTGACAGTGTGTCTCCTGACTTCATTCATCTCAAAAGTACTGGCCATTTGTAGCTGGGGCACATGGAACAACACTTGCTTCTTTAAATAAATGTAGCTGCATAAAGCCATAGTATTTTTATCCCTCCTAAAATGCCAGCTAGAGGCTACTTAATCAAGAACTGACAGCATTCATTGTGAAGAATAACTTTTTAAAGAGCATGGTGAGTGTAGCCTGTCAGTAGGAAACAGGTGCCTGTGTTTGTAATGGCCCCACACAAAACAGAGGCTGCAGAGCTTGGCTTTGGATGGAGATGGATCCCATGTGCACTTTCTCAAGTGATCAAGGGCATGGACATCCTCCAAACACTGGAAGTCGTACCTACATATAACAAAAGGCCTACAGTAGCCTGCAAGATAATTAACTGTGGGACCTTCAATCCATGATTCCCATGTGGTTTTCCGGCCTGCTGTAAGGTAGAGCCCTATTTCCCACTCAGCTTTTTACAAACCACAGTGACTTTCACTTACAGCAAAAATAAAACCATGTCATCTTGCACATGTGAATGGCTTGGAAACATTTTTTTGGCTTAAAAAAACATGTTCATAAGGTGTTAAAAAGTATTTTTACAGGAGATGAGAAAAAGACCTGTGAACATATTTCAGTGCACCTACAATTTATGGGAAATAGTGTTAATATGATTATAGAGTTACAAGCACTGATACAGTAAAATGACATCCCAGACAAAAAGAAGAAAAAATATGTTCATAGGACTGTGGCCTCAGTGAAGGCCAAACATTTGATCCTGCATTGACTACTATAAACTAAAAATAATGTCCTTGGAATCAGGTTGGGCTGCATCAGGCTAAAACCAGGAAATGCTAGACCAGGCAGAGGATTTAAGTAATTATTTATAGCAGATGGTCTCAATTTAAAAAAAGTGACTACTGCCATTGAAACAGAGAAAAATACTGTTTATAAAGTTACTGCAGTATGGTTAAGGTTATGTGTGGATGTAAATATATAATCCACAATGAGTGCCAGTGTCAGTGATTTCTTACATGCAAGATCTCTCTGACACACAGTGCAGAGCTGGAGCATGGATGGCTCCAGCAGGTGAGCACTAAAAGAAGAGAAGGTGTGTGTAAGACCAAAATGCAGGCTGGAAAGAGAGGCCATAACCAAGTGCACTGGAGGATCAGAGGAAAGAGCACTCATTCATGGAGCCTGGCTGCAGACACGAGGCTAAACCAGCCCTGCTGTGCCAGGGCAACCCGCACACGGTCAGAGTGCAGCTCTCCCACCCCTGTTCCCAGTGCTGCCAAGAGCGCTGTGCTGAGTGACCTTTGCTCCTGGGCTCATGGTATGAGCTGCTAAACCTCCCAGAGGAGTGCCAGGGTAAGATGGGGAAGGCTGAATTAAGGAAGCATTTGGAGAAACCTGATTTTGTCCAAGCTTAAGTCCATGGATTTCATGAAAAGGAACGATTTTAAGTTTATTTGTTAAATGGGAATGAATTTAACAAATCAGCAAATGTTTATGCCTGAAGAGGGCATAGACCCAGAGTGATCTCCACAGGCTCTGAGTATGGAGACCTTGTTAATTTTAGCAAGGGAGTTTAGGTTTTTCTTTACTTATGCTACAAAACAAAAAGATTATTTAACCTAAAATACCTTTGTATATCTGCAGCTAGCTAAGAAGCCTGTAACACATTTCATTCTTCCATTTTCTAAAGCATTCTGCAATCTATACACAGACTATAGGAATTAAATATTCTGTAGGAATATTTCAAATCAATCTGCCTAGAGAATAATTTTTTTCGCTTCATAGTTCTGTGTCAAAGATTACAATAGACTGTGATATTTTCTTCATAAAACCCCACATTTCCTGACAAATTACTTTTTGTAAGTAACAGAAACTATTGCTATGAAAAGATATGGTTTTGCATACTCAGACAGAGGTTAGTGGCTCTTATTTCTTGCAAGGATTTTAAATTATATTCAGATGTTTAAAGTCAGGAAAGCAATTTTAGTTCTGCAGGCTATAGAGGGCAATGTTAGAAGACCAGTTAATTGACTTTTTATTTGTTGTTGGTTTGGTCACCCATGGCAGGTCTGCTCCGTGGCTGCCACCCCAGTGTCTCCAGTGTTTCCACAAGGGATCAAAGCAGAACACAGTGTGTGATTTGAGTCCAAATGACCTGATCTGAGCAGATATCAGAGCCCAGAAACTCATGCTCTGGCAGTGGGCAATGTTCACAGACTCTGAGGGCAGGCAAATGCCTCATCACATCAAGTATCAGAAAGCTGATCCTGTGCCAAAAGTCATAGACCTGGTGATGACCAGGATGATGGCTGGATGTACAGCTGGATGTCATACACTCAGGATCTTGGAGAACAACACATGGGAACTGGGCGGGGGACAACTGGCTGAAGTTACACCACATGAAAGAAGTTATAACGAGAAGAGGAGAGTACAACCAGGAAGTATTTTGAATTTCAGGCATAACAATTCTTCAGGCAAGCCATAATTACTGTATTTGCATTGGTCATGACAGGACACTCTGCCAGAAAAAAACATGGTAAAATCTTTCATCCAGTATTAAGAGGTCACCTAAAAGAAAGAACAGTGTGTCTTTCAAGCCTGGTTTCCCAGTGCCTGCAAGTTGGAGTCCAAGGCTATGAACAATGAAACAGAAATGGAATATTCATCTTAATCCAAAATGATGTTTTGTGACATATTTTCTACTATAGCTTACATCTCTGATCAAATCACTAGGAATACAGTGCTCCCTCTCAGAGTGCCAGACCAGAGAAATAGCATGCACAAGCATCCAGAGGACATGCAAGTCCAGAGGCAAGCCATAGGGTCTCCACAAAGCTGGGAAATTCAGGGCCAGTCTGCAAATGGGGAGGTGAAGACTTTCATTGTCAGCTGCTGGGTTTGGAGAAGTTCCCTTCCCAGCAACCATATAAAAAAACTCCCTTCTATAAAGAACAGCTGGCAGCAACATGCATTCTGAGAAAACTATTATCTTACTGGATTACACAGTGTTTTATTTATGTAATGTGTCACCACTGTAAGAAAAACTGGTGTCTTTCAAGTTTTGCTTTATTGGAGTTTTCTGCTGAGCTTCGTACTCCAGCAAAACACTCTCTTAGATACTGCTTTAAATGAAAAGTGATGAAAGAAGCCCTCAGACTACACACCAGTTTTCTTTGTGCAGGCATACGTGTTAAAAGCACAAGGGCACTGCGTTAATAAAGCACAGACAGTAGGCTCCAATCACCCCCCCGCACCTATTCAAGCACTGATGAGACAAAAGCTGGAGGCCAAAATCATTATCTACAAGGTCGTTTACCTAATCTGAGGTCAGAGGGTTTCAGAATCTGATCCAGCAAGGCTGCTAAAGCCAGCAGAAATTGTTAGTGTGGCTCCTCAGCTGGGTAGGTACTCCACAAGGATCTGGGGAAGCCCTGGGATCTCTGAAGTATACGTCTATTTTCATGGTATCAGACAGACCTTTGACAACATATTTCACCTTCCTACAGACCTGCCTCACTTTCTTTTTTAGAATCTCATGGCTACAGCTCTCTGCTATTGCCCTTCATATACTTTATTGCTTGGGATACCCTTCACTAATTCACTGTTGACCCCCAGCTGCAAGTCAGACAAAAAATTCTTGCCACCAATTCCAGGGAGGGAAAAAAAGGTACTCCGAGGGATTGGTTTTGAAAAAACTTTACTGATAATATCAACTATGCAGCGTATCAAATGGATCAGAATGATGTAACAGAGCTATTGCACAAAGAAAATGGGTAAGTGGAATGATTTTACAAACCTCATAGAAAAATTCCTGATACTGTAATTCTGATAAGGTTTAGGATGTTAGGAGGCAGTAATGGGTGGCCAAATCAACAGAGCTCAGCTGTGCCTGTACCTCAGTTGCTGTGAGGGAAGAAGCACTGGTCCAGGCCATCAGGGCACAAGCAAGAGCAGATGCCAGGTCAGTGGGACCCAAGGCCAGGCACAGGCAGCTCACAGGAGTTACATCTCAGGCAGGGGCCAGATGAAAGAGCCTCAGAACAAAAACATCTACTGAGAAAAAGTTGTGGAGACCCCCTTGAAGTTCCTTCACTTGAAAAACTTCCAGGTTGACCAAGGCATTTTTATCAGCCAGCCAGCCAGCTTTGAGGACACAGCTAAACTCCTAGGGAATATGCTCCTGCCCTGACACAGGCCAAAGCCCACCACTGTATTACACCATCCCCAACAAAAAAATGCATCTTAAAAATACAGTGAATGGATGTACTGTTGCAAGGACTCCCTCTAAATATTTGCCTTATTTTCCTTTGGTCACCTAAACCAGCCTGACCTGATTCTCTGGTTGGATGCAGCTGCACAGGTGAAAGGTTTATTCCTTCCACTCCATTTTACCTCTACCTGTTGCCTTCCATTCTTCTCCTCAAGACATGTCTCTGGCTTGCGTTAGGCTAAAAGCATCAGCCAGTATCACTGTCTCTAAGAGAGTTAAGAAAATATTTTTAACATTACTATATCATCACTAACCACTCTACATTATTTTATTTTTCCTTATGTTAAAAGCAGCCTTTCCACCCCACCTGGTGGGGCTGAGCGAGTGCCTGTAACACAGAATTCGTGCGTACCAAACACAGCTCCACCTTGCCCGCCGCAGGCAAGCAGCTTGCACAGTACAGGTGCCAATGTCCTCACCCAGAATTCCTGCTGGGGACAGACACACGGGCACCTTAAATGCACACCCTGATGTCACACGGCACGGCGTGCACCACCCTGGATGTGCCTTGGGGCAGTATCCAGCCCCGGCTGGACACGCCCCCACAGCGGGATTTACTGCCATACCTGTCTCACGACGCAAGGACGAACAAAGATTACAAAGCTCCGGGCGCAGGAGTCAATGCATTATTTCTGAACAATTCTGCTGAATGGCACCAGGACACAATAATGCATCATTATGTAATGGTAACAAACACCCCAAAACCTCCTTAGATGCTGTATTTTCCCTGCTAAAACACCCACCACGTATTTACACTTCACATGCACTTTTCTTTCCATGCACTTGAAATGACAATATGGAAATGAGAACCAGTGTTTACAAAATGAAGCAAATATATATTCCCTTCAGTTTACCTACTAAATTTTGTTTTTCATTTACTGCTGTCATCCCAAACTGCTGTATGCTCCTGTGGAATCTCTTCAACCCATTATCACATCTTGCCAAGCACCAATTGATTCAACACAATCTGCTCCAAATCCTGGGCACTTGCTACGTTTCAAATGTGCTTCTCCAAAATGGGCATCTGCAGACTCTTAGGGTTCACCCATTTTGTCAAGGATTTTACATAATTTTTCAGTAATGCAGTGCTTGGAATTCCTTATAGATTCAAAACAGAGGCAAATGCCTTACTAACCACTAAGTATATAACAGTGCAATGAGAACTGAATCCAGTGATGAATGTGGTGCTTTAAATCCAACAATAACAACCCAGTCTGCCGTGATCCTACTGACTGTATGCTACAGCAGAGTTCCAAGATGCTGACTATAAGAAAAAACACACAAACCACATTTATCATTTCTCTGGATTCCCCCCAGCCCCCAGAATGATAGACATGTTTTCACTTGCTTGTGATGTTCTTGCCCTTGCTGGTAGTCTTAGTTCTATTTTAGTACATACTTCAATTTCTCCCACTTTTTTCCATATACATGAACGCTGATTAGAGTCTTGTCTTTTATCTTACTTAACTGTCCTATTTCTTTCTCAAAAGAAGAGATTTTCAGTATGCTCTCCTGATGAAATGCAGATTGCAGCAACCATTACACTTCATGTGTCCAGCACATCAACAGAACTGCCACTGCAATCCCTCATAAAACACTAATAACTGCTGAAGATACATTTAACATTATAACCCACAAGAGCTGCAAAAGAGAAAACCTTAGTTCAAATAATACCACATGTCTAGTAAAATCACAAGAGACCCTGTGAATCAAGCCCTGATCCAAGTAGAAGACCCTTATCCCAGAAGGACATAAAAATCTCCGCAGGTATGGGCAGGAGGGATGAGTAGAATCCATAGAAAACTCCCTTATTCCATGCTCCCTGCAGTTTTGGTTACACTGCAATTTTTATTTATGCTGCTCCTCATGCTGCTTATTCAAAGGCAGAACAGAAATATAGTATTTTAATAATGAATGTGAAAAGTATTTCTTATTAAAAGGCCAGAAACTTTTGTCACACTGTAGAAATAAATAATTTACACTAAAACTCCAGAAAAAAGCAGAATGAGAGATAACGAAAGTCAGTGTGTAACTTCAGTTCCCTTATCACTTTTCAGAACTAAATTCTGATGTTACTGACATTTACATACAACAGAACATGTTTGGTCATTTTAGTGCAGCTGTTACAAAGTTCCAGTTCGTGCCACAAAATTGATTCTCTGTTGTTTTCTTTACAGACCTTTCTTTTATGTTTAAACTCTGAGACTTCTTTGCAGGAAGGCAAAGCATTAGCCATCCTGCCTGCTAGCAGAAAGCACCACAATATAGGACAGTACAGAACCTTGTCATCAAGCTCTATACCCAAATTATGTATTATCAGCAGCCCTACAGGCCCTTCCATAGCTCACACAATAATCATGATAGGTGGCTTGCCTTAAAGTTTCTGCATTTGTATTGCTCTCTTGGCTCTTGACAATGTAACACCTCCAGGAAAGAAAGTACAACGGAAGACTAACCTAGGGATTTATTTGGCAGTTTCCTCTTTATTGCCCAAGTTCAGCTCACGCGCAGAAGAACCGAGGGGGAAATCTCCCGATTATAACTCATCTCTTCCATTTGTCCTTTGACCCAGACCACAATAAAATTTGCTTTATAGCTCTAGCTTAGCTCTCCTTGGATACAAGCACGCATGAATGTTTGCCTTGGTTTCCCGACATTCACCTGTGTTGGCACCGCACAAAATGCTGAGGCAGATTTACACAAACAAACTTTTATTTGCAGAGGGTCTACTGATAATGATATATAAAGGCTCAAGCTACCTTAGGGAGAAACAAAGGACAGAGAAAATGTGATAGGCATAGGGGGAACTCTACCCAGTGGTCAGGGGGGAATCACTGATTCTTAGAACCACTTAGGTTGGAGAAGCCCTTTCATCAAGTCCAACTGCTAACCTAACGCTGCCAATTCCACGAAAAGGGGTGGCGTGATGTCCAAGGAGCCTTCTCCTGGTGCTCTCTACAGTGCAGCTGTAAAGATACAGGTTGCAATCTGTACCATGCTTCCCTTCCACTATTGCAGCCATTTCATCCTGGACCTACACCAACTCCCAGTGTACAGCTTCCACCTGCGATGGCACTAGTGCTGCCGGGAGCACAGCTGGACAACACTATTCAAGAGCTGCACGCAGATTGCTAAGGTTCATGTGCGATTCATTTAAACTCCTATGAAGTACGAATCGCTGTTTTGTCACGATAGAAATGGGGTAGGGGAGCAGGAAGAGGGCAGCCGCCGTGGCCGGAGGCCGTCCCTCCCCGAGCAGCCGGTGTGGGCCGGCTGCGAGGATCTCTCTCCACACCGCCCGCGCAGCGCGGCTCCGGGCGAGCAGCACCGACCACGTGCTCGCCGCCCGCGGGAAATGCGAGCCCGCGCGCCCCGGCCCCGCCCCCCGCCTCTCCCCCAGCCAATGAGCGGACCCAGTGGGGAGGGGGCGGCACCTCCGTGGTGACGTAAAGCGCTCGGGCAGCGCGTGACGCGCGGGAAAAGCCCCTTCCTGGGGGAGCGCCGGGTTCACGTGGGGGAGTAGCGCCGCGCCGGCGTGCTGCGGACCGTTCCATTAACCGCCGGATAGGGGGGAATAGGAAGCTGGGCGGGACCACCGCGCCGCTCCAGGAGGGGGGCGGGGCCAGCTCGGGGCGCTCCCGTGACGCGGCGCGGGGTGGGGCGGCGGCAGCGAGAGCGGTGCGGGCGGAGGGAGGCAAGGAAGCGCCGAGCGGGAGCCGCAGTCCTCTAGTTTCACCGCATCGCCACCATGGGTCGGACACTTGCGTTCCCCCTTGCCGTCGTTTCTCTCGCGTGCTGCCTCTGCGGGCTGGCCGTGATCGCAGGGACGAACGACGACAACGCGGTCGTCGGTGAGTGATTCGCGCCCTTCCCCCTCCTTTCCTCCGAGAGCTGCTGACGGGGCAGCCCCGCCCCGTGCCCGGCGCTGTGGGGAGCGGGGCGGGCTCCGCGCACTGAGCCCCGCCGGGGCCGGCCGTCCGTGCGCGCCTGGTGCCGGACCCTCCGCGGGCGGCGGGCCGGGAGCGCCGCGGAGCCGCCGGGACCCGCCCGGACCCGCCCTGCGCTCCCCCGCGGCTCGCTCGGCCCCCGCCGCTTCCTGGGCGCCGCGGCCGCAGCCCGCTGAGCTTTTGGGCCGCTGTCCCGCTTGTGCCGGTCTGGGACCCGTTATCCCGTGTGGGTACGGCCTGCGGTGCTCCCTTGGAGGGGCCGGTGCCAGGGAATTGTGCGCGGCTGCTTCTTGCACTCTTGAAACGGGTCTGGGAGCGGGGGGGGGGGGGGGAGCTTGATTCAGCCGTGTCGTTCTGTTCCTGCTGTCCCCTGTTCCTTATCCCGGTGTGAACCCCGTTACTCGTCCTGGGGATTTGTCCCCAGCTGTCCACAGCTCGGGCTCTGTGGGCTGTTTGCCAAAGTGTTTGCGGGGCCGAGAGCCGCGAAATGCGCCCGGAGCCCCAAAACGCGGAGACAACAACAAAAAAGACGAAACAAAAAGTTGTTTGGAAGTGCTTCAGCGTTCCCTGGCCGCGTTCCGTAGTGGCGCTGGGTGCAGCCGAGGGTGACGCTGCCCGGTCACCGCTGCTGCAGCCCTTATGGATTTCGTCTCCAGCCCTGCCCCGCCGGCGGGGTGCAGGCCGGCGTGGGACGCCCTGCGGGAGCCGTGGGCTGCTCCGGGACTGCTCAGCCGCGGGTTAACACGCCTCTCCGCTGCGACGGGAGAGGGCACTGTTGGGCCAGCGGAACAGACCCCTCTAGTGTTTCCTGGTTTCCTCCTCGAGTGTAAGGGGAGTATCCGAATTTAGCCTGTGCGAGAGCCAGTACAGCGGGTTTATCTTAAGAGCAACCGTCAGCTTGCCTAGGCTGAAAAGCTGAGTTCGTGGTATCAGAGTCTTCTTTTTTTTTAGTGAAGAGCAGGCGTCTGCTGATGGGGAGAGCTGGGGAACTTGCTGTTAGCCCATGTAAAAGACCCCAGGAGAGCCTTTGACAGCAGGAGGTAGCACTGGAACAACGTCTGAGACCTTGCCACAGGTTCTGAAGTTAACAGCTCATTGATGAAAACTCCTGATCCTTTACTCTGGCAAATCTGGTCCTCCGCTGTTAGTCTGGGAAAGCTGGTTTTGAAACTAAATTAGAAGTCCTAGTGTACCTGGTATAAGCTGGCTCTGTCTACTGTCTTCCTGTCTTAACAGATGTACTGTGCTAAATTTTCCACATGCCAGTGGGGAATCTACTAAAGTGAAGGTTATTCATTTGTCAGAGGCCGTTGAGTAGGCTGTGATCATTCCTCAGATGTATACCCACAATAATTGGCTGACTTTTTTTCCTCTGATTTTTTTTTTCTCCTGAAATCAGTTATGAGAAACAGTCATGTAGCTCTTGAAGTGCCTTTAGTGCTACCTTCCTGAAGGCAATCCTCACCCATGCAAACCCCCAAAGGGCTTTTCATATCTTCTTATGTGGAAGGGAAGAAATAGTGCCAGCCTTTCTGAGCTGGTCCTACCATAACCGAGAAAAGCGCTGGATAGATTCAGTCTTAAGTCGGATTGTCAGAATACTGAAGTTAGTTAATATGTTTGTAGTTGTTACTTGAGAGGTAAATGAGTGTGCCAAAGACCTGTGGATAGCAGCGTTCCTTTCTTGGAGAAAAGTGGAAGGTCACCCCAAGGTGCCTGGAGTGGGTGGGTATGATGTACAATGTGTTGGAGAGCATGCAACAGAAGGAGTTGTGGGTTGTATGTGGGTTTTCCGAGTATGATGGCTGTATGAGTAAGTCTTAATTAAAACTAATGTGGTAAAACTGTAGATTGGTAGAAGATCTTACTTGATCCAGTTAGAGGATGTGTTGTCATTGTGGTTTTAAGGTAACAATGTTTGTCTGAGATTGTTGTACAAAAGCAGCTGGACTGGTTAGATTGCTGGCTTCTGCTGTGAGCAAAATACAAATAGATTGGCCTTTTTTTTCTGCTCTCTTTTTGTGCATGTGTACATTAATTTCTCCAGGTTCTTGTCTTTATTTCCCCTACTTTGATTGCTTTCTACTGTAGGATTATTTATAGCTGCCTGTATTACCTAAAGGAAAAATGTAATCAAAAGGAAACAAGCACTTACCATCTGAGGCTTCAATGAACTGCAAAATTAATTTAGTGGACTTTGGTATCTTCACTAGTGTGGTGTATGCTCTATTACCTGAGTTTACTGTAATTAGAGGTTGCAGGGGCAAAATCGTGGTATGAATATGGGATCTGGTTTCAGAGTATCTGTAGTATCTGGAGGGAAATGTATTTATTTCTTGTCAAAAACATTCATAAGTTGTAGCTTTCAGTTGTAGTTTGTTCAGTGAAGAAGATTGTGCCTTAACCTGGGAGATGTACATATGGAAGGGTACAGATCTACTATTTGTTTCTGTGGGCAGAGTTGCTCTCTTGATAGTGTTCTAATCAATGGGGTTTTTTTTTCCGTTTTAGACATCTGTGGAAACTTTTCTGACTGCAACTCCTGTATTATTAAGACAAATGCAGAAGGCTGCCGGTGGATCAAATGTAATGGTAAGGAGGGCTGTGCAGTACAGATCCTTACTCTGCCAAGGTTAAGGAAACTTCCCTGTCTGACCCTTCAGGAGACTCTGGCAGTCAAACTCGCATCACCAGAGACTTTCACTGCCAGGACCAAGGCCCGTTTGCAGTGGGTGGCTCCAGTGACCTGACAGGTGCCTGGCTTGGCTCCCTTCACACCCCCTCACACCCAGTCAGACCAGGTTTCTTTACCAGTTCAGCCCCAGGTTTCCCCTTGCAGAGTCTCAGATGTCTTGTTCTATAAAACAATTTATTCACAGTGCAATAACCAGCTCAAGCTGGTGCATCCGAGGACGACTCCCCAACAGAGGAATCCATGGGCTTTTATACCCTCACAGTCTGTGGGCTAAAGTCTGGGATCGTCAGCCCCTGCCATGTCTCTGTCCAGTCACCTGGCTGGGCCACAGGTCCTCGTGTTCTTTGTTATGTAAATGGTCTGCAGATCCCAGCCTTGTGCCTCTCCTGCCCTCCAGAGCTCAACCTGCAGCTCTCACTGCCACTGCTCACTAAGCTACCTGCACTGAATGGGTTCCTTAACACCATGCAGAACCTTACACTTCACCTACACTGATGTTGTTTACAACCTAATGAAGCATTAACATGAGTCCTACCTGTCTTCACCTGAGAACTTGAAATATGTAACATGTTCAAAATATTCCCAGATTTTTAAGGCTTCTGATTTAAATCTGTGCTTTTGATAAGCTTATGTTTTCCAGGTGGTTCAGAATGTTTTTAGGACAAACAAGTCACTTGTGTTTGCTGTTAGGGAGTCTCAGGTGGATCCTGAGATGCAGGCACAGCTCTGTGCTTCAGTCCTTTTTGAGGTTTTGTCATGGGCCTGCTGGTTGCAACCGCTACTCCTGAACTGAAGTGCAATAAGCAAGAGGAATTCATTAAATAAGAGTGGTTAACAGCAGTGTTCATAAAACTGAGAATTGCACCCCACTGAAGGGAGCATAACAGAGCCAAAGAACCATTAGATGGTCTCAGTTAGAGCCTTGTTTTTCCCATTGCAGGTGAATTGGATGTAACTACATTTAGGTGACCTCTGGTACTCAGTCCTGGAAGACAGGAAGTTGCTGTTGACAAAATCAGACAGATTACATAAGCACTCCTCATGTGGATTATTAGTACTTCTTACATGAGGTAGAAACAGAATGGTTTAACTGTTGTAGTGTTTTTTGTACCACTTGATTGTAGATGACCAAGAAATGTTATATGTGAAGGCTAGGATGCATTGGAACTAATGAAATCAATTTTGGGTGGAGCTTGCCCTTCAAGAAGCTATTTCTCTAGTTCTGCATGTGGTGTTGAACCACCAGGCACATCCTGCAAAAACCCAACAGATCTGTGCAACTTTTTTTAAGGGAGAAGGATATGCAGGCAGAGAATAAGAAACTGACATCTTCAACAATTTCAAGGTCAAGGACCTGTTTGAAAAGCTGGAACAAAGTTTTGCTTGGATGTAGAATTTTTTAAGACAGTAGGATATTTTTTTAATGATGCTGCCATAGACATGCAAAATGTTTAACTTGGAAAATGCCACAAAATAGTAGAAACACTGTTTGATTTTATCAGCTATGAAGAAAAAACATCAAACAGTAGTGGTACAGCAAAATGGTGCATAATTGTGTGTTGTAAATATTGCCTAAGTGTTCAGTGGGGGAGTAACTGTAGTGAAAGAAAACACTAAAACTTCTTTTATTAGTAGTATAATACTGAAGTCCTGTATATTAAAGTGTCTTTAATGTTATCTTGGCTAGCAGATGGTGTTTAGTTTGTCCTACGAACAGCTTATCAGTATTTAGGAACAGTGTCTCAAGCACCTTAGACTTCATCTACTGTAAAATATCTTATCTCTTCTTTTCTGACAGGAAACGAAAGCAATATGTGTGTCAGTGAAACAGCAAAACTGACAGAGTATGGACAATGTAAAGTTGAAACACAGTGTTCATGTAAGTGTTTAGATACTCAGATTTCATGTGGTTTAATGTGAAGCAGTTGTGTTTAGAACTCCTTTGTCTGTTGTCCTTTTGTTGATATGCCTTCTACAATTTACATAAGCCTGTACAAGTATGTAAATAAGCCCTTTGCTTCCTGTTTAAAGGTATGATATGTGATACTAAAATACACAATTCCATTGTGCCTTCAGTTAACTGCTTACTGTTGCTGTTTTGGGAAGCCTGACACTCGTCTGGCTACCACCTTGGTTTCTTAGATTAAAATAGGTGTTTCTTGTTAGATACAGCATATCTTAAGGAATTTGTCAGTGTCTTCAAGGCAGTAAGCTGCATATTGAACAAAAAATGTCACCTGCTAAGTCATCTGAGATGCAGTAAATAGGAAAAGCTTACGAACCTTCCAGTTTTAATTGTTAACTAGCACAAGTCTTCATGCAGTTCTGAAATAAAGAGTCTGGGATATAGAACTGCGTAAGATAAGTCCTTCATGCCAGGAGTGTGCTCAGTTACATATCTGCTTCGGACTTTTGTGCTTCCTGTGCAAAGCAGTTTTGCAGGATATGAATAATTTAGATAAGGTCTTGAATTTCACTTATGTGAAAGCCCCCAAATTTTAGTTTTTCTGAATGCTGATAAGAAATAGACTTTAAAATAGGATTTTCTGGTTTTAAAATCTAGAACAGCAAATGAAAACTCTGAATAATCTTGTCTAGATGAATTCAACAGTTCTGCTAAAGAGGCTGGCTCCACCAACAGAGTTGAAGCTTCCACGCTGCTTTGGGCTGTCTTGTGGCGGTGACAGCCAGTCAGAAATAATTCCTTTTGACTTGCACTTGTGTGTTGTTTCTAAAATTGTAACAATCACCTCTTAATCAGGAGTGCTGAAAGAACCGTTTTTTAGTGCTTTCCAAAGAGAGCATGCTGTTAAACTGCCTTATTGTGTACCTAAGAAGTGTTTCTACAATCTGTTCCTGTTAAACTTTTGGTGACATTATCAGGTTGTTGTGTTTAACTTCTGCAAATTCAGGGAAGCAAATCGTCACCCTTAGTAGGGGGTCTTTGTAGGTGTGAGAGAAATCTGTATACCTTACTAATTCTCAATTGTTTTGGCTCAACACTGCCTCAAGGGAGTCACATGGGAAGAAGGTGGCCTTAAACTACAGAGATGCAAGTGGTAGCCAAGAGAATGTAGATTCTGATATATCCAACCTATCTCTGTAGAAACAGTCAGCTCTGATTTCCTACCATGCTGAATTATGTTCAAGATGTAAATGACCACACTTGAATGAGCCTGAGCATTAAAGGCTTCTGGAGATCCTGCTTTTTCAGCAGGAGGCTTGCTGATGTATCAGTTTAGATAAGCTGTCTATGTGTGATTAACTGATAGCACAGTAAGTTGCAGGAGGCTTCACAGTTCTGTGTCCTTGCAGGTTGTGAGGGGTTTTTTTTCCTGAAGCTGACAGCACCTACATCCAACAACAACTCTCAGAACAGGAACTGCAGCTAAACTTTCAAACTGTTTATTGGTTTTCCCTCCATTCTGATTCAATTGTCTAACAAACTCTGATTTGTAGTTGAACTTGATAGCTCAGGTTCAGTCTCAGTTGCAGTGAGGTTGGGAAGCGGTACTCTATACCTAGTGTTCTCCTGTGTAAAGCATGCACAGTTCCTGCTTGGACAGGAGGGTTCTTCTCACTCAGGTTTGCTTTGAGGAATCTTGAGTTGCCAGTTGAACACTGGCTTTATTGGGCTGCCTGTGACAAGACTTTTCATGTATTCACTCATGCAACTTTTGATGTTAGTATGGTGGATTCAAAAGCTTTGTAATTTCAAACTAAAACTACAGTAGAACTCAGTGCTGTATGAAATTCCTAAAGCTGTGCCTGCTGATGTTGTTTTGTTGGATTGGTTTTTAGTTAAATACCATCGTTAATCTCTCTAATGTAACTCTTTATTTTTTCATAGCTCCTGCAGTTTCTTCTCCTAAGAGTGTTTCTTCTACCACTGTACCACCTGCCACTGCCACTGTACCACCTACCAATGCAACCACAGCATCTTCCAATGCAACCACAGCATCTTCCAATGTAACCACGGCATCTTCCAATGTGACTTCCAATGCCACCACAACCAGTTCTGCCACCACAGCTCATACTCCTATAGGTATGTAGTGGGTTCAGTTTGTAACTGGGCAGAAACACCAATTAGAGTGTAGTGGTTAGGTCCAAAATACTCATTACGTACTTATTTACCTTCTGTGAGATAAGATTTAGGAGAAAGCAAAGCAGGCACAAAACTTAAAAAGAATATAAAGAAGTTTATTAACAGATCTAAAAGGAAGAAAAAAAAAACAGACCACACTTTCAGAACTCTTCTCCTCCCCCCACCTTTCTCCGTTCACCCACTGACAATGTAAAAAGACAAACCTTGAGATTTTCAGTCAGTTTACCACTTCTATAATAACCTTTTTCAGTTCACTTAGGGAGAGGAGTCTCTCTTGCTCATGCTGTGGAGACATCTCCACAAGAAGTTCTCTCATGGCTTCAGTATCATGAGACAGCCGCCCGGGTTGGTTCTCTGCTCGCATGTGAGTCCCTGCCCCTGACTTGCAGCTTTCCCCACAACTGCTTTCGAGGGTCCAATCTTGAGCTACTGGGGTACCATTTTAAGGTTGAGCTGTTCAAAAACAAAGGTTCTCTTCACCCATCTGTGGGAGCATCTTTATCTCTAGGAATAGAGGCCCTCCCTCTTCCCTGGGAGAAAAAGGGTCCTCATCATCTTCATCTCTAGGACTATCTCTGGGAGCATCTCTAGGAACTTAGGTCTTCTCCTTCCAATTTGGAGCAGGAGTCCTCATTGCTTCCATCTCTCCCTGTTCAAACTTCTCATGAAATTACAGCTGCTTCAGCATTTGCTTATTCCAGCACAGGTGCTTTTGCTCACAAGTACAAGTTGAATGCTCCACCCCTCATGCTTTCATGAAATTACAACAGGTACTCTGATATATCACAGTACATCACCACCATAGCTTTACAACAGAATTTCAGCTTTAAGCATCTCCTCTTTCTCCTTCCTCAGGTTTTCAGCTCTTCATAGCACTAAAAGGGTTAATCTCACTCGGGCCTTTCAGCTGGAATTTTGCTTATCGCTGTTGGTCACATGATCTTTGCCGGGGCAGCTTCAGCTGAATCTTGGCCGCACTGGAGAGGGGAGGGGCCACTCTGTCTGCACGTAGCAGGGCAGGGGGCTGTGGGTGGAACAGGGCCCATCGGCTCCAGGATGGCTGTGGCCCGGCCCAGCCCCACTGGGCTGCATGGGTTGAGCCCAGTTACCTGTCCCAAGGCAGGAGGCAAGAGAGAGCTTCCCCGGGGTTTGTCCATTCTTAAATGTGGACCACAGAGGCAGTCAAAATTTAAGTGGCTTAAAAAATTGTCCATATTCAAACTGGCCAGCTGATAGATTCTGTCAGGTCATAGAGGAAGCTGTAAGCACCCCTTTGCAAGAACATCACTTCTGCAGCTATGCTTACCCATGACAAGGTAATACAGTAGCACTGAACTCAGAAGGGCAGCAAACTAGGAACTGGTGAATGAAATGAAAGACAGGGGCTTCTTCCACAGTTCATTGTAGTAGCTTGACTACTAAACATCTGATGTGCAGAATGCATAAATGGTTCCAAGGTCTGGAAGAAGTGGATTTTAGAAAACTCATAATTATGTTGGCAGGAAGCATTTTCTCTGTTAAAAATTGACTCAGTTGTAATTGAATTGATAATTTCTGCTAATCATGAATTCTTAGAAGTTTGGGGGTTTATTGTTCAAAAATTTCTATGCCATCTCTACAATGAAATTCTTAAAAATCATCTAATTTTTAAATCTTGCTGATCAAGGGAGCTGGGAGATGACAAGTTGGTACTTGATTAGGCTCAGAACAGCCTAATGTACAGCAGCTTTGAGTAAACCCACAAATGTTGACACTTGTCCCAGGCACATAGTGAAATACTGATTAATTTTAAGTAATACTAATCTTTAGGGAAGTGGGGAGAGGTCAGACACCCAGCTTGTGTGGTTTGATAATGAAAGTTCTTAGGAGACAGTTTTGGTTTAGGTGAGTGGTTTTATTCCAGTGATGGCATTCACAGTTAGTGTTTTGAGGACAAGAGAAGAAAGAGTGTGTATCTCCTGTCTAGAGGTATTACATTAAGTACTTTCTTAGTACAATTAATACTAACTGATTGTAATGGCTGCTTAATTAAAGTCCTTTGCCTTGATGCAGATTCTTGATTGTCTTGAAGCAGATCTCTTGATTCTTGTTCAAGTACCAGCATTTATATGAGCGCTTGAAAGAAAAGTCCTTTTGTCTGAGCAAAGAATCACTGATCTGTGGAGAAACTTGAAATATTTGGATACCAATAGTATGCAAGTTTGAAAATAATCCTTATTGCAGAAACTTGGCTTAGCGCAGTTCAGCACCTAAATTTTGTGGGATACAGTCTGAGGGCAAAGCTTGTCCTTGTTAAAGCAAAACAGGAAAAATCAATTGTGTAGGAACTTTAGTGCTTGTGAACTTTGCTATTGAAGTTTATGGTGTGTACATACTGTCTTTTCTCAAACAGCCAATGTCACCAATGCAACTACTCATGCTCCTGTGCCTAAAACTACCATGACTTCAGCTACCACAACACCCACAACTGCAGGTAACTGTTACTACTACCATAATTAAAGCATAGAATACTTAGAAGTCAGTGTCACTTTAAAAGTGTTACCTTGAAAGACTCACCAAGTGACAACATGAAAGTAGCATTGGTGTATCTGGTGCTGTCACTTCTAACATTATGACAAGTCTAATTTTGTTAAGGTCATGTATGCGAGTAGCAAGGTTGTATAGCCTGAGAAATAGAGCTAATTGGTGAGATATAAAAAGTCAGAAACATGTTGGTCAAATGAGATCAGCTGGATGATTTTCATAGTGTGGTTGGCAGTCACTTGTTAACTCCCCTGTCTTTGGGAGGTGGTATTTTGTTTTTGCAGCATAATAATGAGATGCTTTTTTTTTTTTGTTAAGTGAAACTTGGCTGCAGTGATGGGAATAAGCTGAAATATTTTATTTCCAAGTCAGTCCTAAACATGCCATTTAATGAAAAGCTCTCGAAAAGTAAAGCTCTTTAAAACTACCCATCAATAGATGGCTGTTACTTCCAGACTTGTGTTTGTTGTGACTTCAGCTGTTTTTTTAAGCCTAACTCTTGGGGTAAAGTACAGTAGATGGAAGACAACAATTTATTTTAAATTTAAGGGGGGGAAAAAAAAAAACAACAACAAACTAGAGCAAGGAGTAGAAACTGGAAAACGTGTCTTGAATGTGAGCATATCAATAATATATTCTATGTAAAGGAGGAAGGCTTTGGCTTTTTCAAGTACAAATAAAGTCCAGCTGGTTATTGCTCAGTATTGAAGTCCAGAGCAGTTTGTCTATAAATAGCTCTAGCCTTTAACAAACAGCATTTAATCAGAATTTCAATACCACTAATCTAAATGCCGATGCTGGCTTTACTTTGATTATTTTTTGTTTTCTTATTGGTGTTTTGATGCTTTGAGTAATCCTAATACAAAGAATACAGCACTAAAATTTGTAAAACTGTTGTGAGCATTGTGCACTTAAAATTTCTATTTTGGTGTTCAGCAGGTTCAAGTACTACTGTGGCTCCTGTACCTGTTCCACGCAAATCTACGTTTGATGCTGCAAGTTTCATAGGTGGAATTGTGCTTGTTCTGGGTCTGCAGGCTGTTATTTTCTTTCTGTACAAATTCTGCAGATCTAAAGACCGAAATTACCACACACTTTAGGACCTGCCCCGTGGTAATGGACTAGTAGCCCAACACCTGTAGTTCACTGAACCAAAATATTTTCTGTTGCTCATGGAAGACAGCAGTTCATAATATCCTTTAAATCTCTAAAAGAAGACTTTAAATGAATATTTTTGCAACATTATACTTGGCAAGAAGTGATATGAATCTCTTCAACAGGATTACTTGCAATATGCTGCATGGGTTCTAATGGCTGTTTTATTTTCCTTTAGTGGCTGCTGATGTGGGACTTTTCTTGATATGCCAAATGTAGAATGTTCCGAGATTCTTATTCAGTGGCAACACTGTCCAGTAGACAATCTTAAAATGACTTATTCTGAAGGCTAATTTAAACAACATCTGATACAGTATCCCTTCAGTTTTATCAAGATGTGAATTATTGGTGACTGATTTCAGGGAGTGAAATACCATTTATAGTAGCTTTTGGCTCTTACAGTGTGTTGCTAGACAGATGGATAAAATGTAGAATTAGATAATGTCTTAACAGAATAACATAACCCTTTTTTTTTTTTTCCCCCAAGAATAAAAGTATAAAAGTTGCCTCATAAAATACTTCATTCCCAACAGAATTCCTATGCCATTTCCAGTTAATGTTGAGGGTGGATGTAGGAATAATCCTTCTAATGGGGAAATAAATATTAGTGCCTTAAAAGACTAAATTTCAGTAGGCTGTGTGTCCCAGCTATCTCAAAGATAAATAAAACTTTTAATATTAGCTTTATGTAGGAATATAGAATACATGTGACTTGAGCATTCCAGTTAAAAAAAAAAAAATCCCTGGAATAACTGTCCCTTAGTGATTTTGGTTTAGAGTGAGGAGTATGGTACAGCGATGTTCAGTTACAAACAGAAGCTTTGACTCGTTTAGCTTTTGTTCTGGCCTGCAAAGACCAACCATAAAACTAGTGATATAATTCAGTTCACTCCCTGTCCAAAAAGGCAACAACTCACATTTATACTTGAAATACTGATGTTTGGGAAATCCTGATGTTTTTGTCATTCAAACAGTTTTTAAACTCGTTGCAATTAATTTCAAGAGTTTGGGTTGTTGTTTTTTTCTTTATTACCCTCCTGTATGTCTGCTTACTGAAGGAGCAATTAAGGGTCACTCAGAGGATCTGCTGATTTGATACTAGTCAGGATTGCTGTAACCCTGGGACTGCAGGCTACACCTTTTTTCTTTCCCCTCCCCACCTCCTGGCTTCAGGTTTGTGTCACCCTGCAGTGAACTGCTTGAGGACAAATAGTTTAGGGTTCTTTTTTTCCGTTGGCTGGATCAGCCATGTGATCTGAGTGTCAAAGGTACGTCATCTCCAACACAGACTGACTTGAGCACCTGTGAAAATAAACCCACAGGAAAAATGGAAATAGAGATAAAATCAAGTGGTGAAGGTAGCACATAATGATATCCCTCAATTATCAGTTTTGGGATAATCTGTAGTACTGTCTTACTGTTCTGACTTGACTGGATTTGGCACCCAATACAAAAATAGCATTGATAGCAGATAATAGTCATGGCAGTGGAACTTGAATTACGAAGCAAATTAAGTGCACTTCAGTTGGACTCCTCAAGCGTATAGTGTTGCTTCTTTGTGTTCATCTAGTTTGAATGACATTGTTTCTATTGTGCTGCATAGAAAACTCAAATTGCTACAAAATGCAGAGGTTACTCACCAGTACTGTACATTTAAGTTCATTAGCTTTTGGTTTTCTAAACAAAACTAAGACAATCAGCTCAGGTTTATGAAAACAGCAGTGAGCAGCCAGTTTTCAGCAACAGTATGTGTGTGAGTTAGATGGTATATCCTTGGCCTTATTGTGAAATCACTTAAATCAGTCTTTTCCCTATCTAATAACTATTTTACTACATTTATTTCTTCAAAATAAATGCATGAGCTTGTATCCTGTGCTTTGAAGTGAACAAAATACTCTTTTGAAATATGACAGTTTGCCTTTAGCTCAGCGAAGCAAACTATACCTAGTATACAATTTTTGGCCTCAAAGGGCTATTTTGGGACACTTGCAGAAAAGTCCTATAGAACACTTCATAGCATGGAAAACATTGCCACAAAAAAGTTGCTCTGTAAAACGTTGCTGAAATGCTTATTCATGAGCTTTGCTAATCCTGATTTAGGTTGCTGATAAAGTATGCTGGTAAAGCAAACTGAAAGTAATGTTTAAAGTGCCTTAAAATTGCTTACTTGTTTGCCTCAAATTTTGTTTAAAAGGGTAGAAGGATACCTTGCCTTAGTTACTAAATTTGTTGTGGTGCCAGCAATTGCTATTTTCCAAAACTTTAAGAAACCCAGGATCTCTGGCATGTACAAATGCCTATCTGAAAAACTCAAGCTTTATCAATTTAATCACGTTCCAGAAGGCCTGCACTACACACCACTTGCTCATTAGCCTTGCCAGCAAGGTGTAATTCCACAGTTCAGAGTTGTGGCTTGGCTTGTTTCCCTTTTAGTTGTTTGGTGGGAGGGGAGGCTGGGTTATACATCTTCACCATGTGCTTGGCTGCCTCACTGTCGAAAGTAGTTACTCCTTCGTGAAATGGCAGTATCAACTGATCTGTGCTGTGTACTAGCAAAAAACCTGAAGTAACAACTTGCAGTTTTTCTTGGCCTTGTGTTTTGAAGTGGAAGGTAGCTCATAGATCTGTAGTTGTACTTGCCCCTAAATCAGTTTTAGGCACTGAATTGTAGTGACTCTTCAAGTTATCTGGCTTTTTCTTGGAGCCAACTTGTGCAAGTATCAAGGTGTTACCTTATGAATGTTCTCTGCAAGTGTTGCTGTAAAAGTTTGTATTTTGTCTTCAGTGGAAGAAAACTGAAGCAGTTGTAATTGCAGAACCAAATTGATAAATAAAATCTGTTGAATGGAATTTTACTTGTGAACTTTCTTTAATGTGCGCAATCCCCAAGAGGAGTGTCTGCTTGCTGACTTGGAGATGAGCTGTTTCCCATGGGAATTGAGAAATACTAAGGGAAAGAGGAAGAATGCCAGGTTTGAAGACTTAGCTCCCCTAAATACAGTATTAACTTTGCATTTAACAATACTGATTCAGATTTAGAATTACCTCAAAAAGAATTTTCGTTCAGCTCATCTTTTTCCATGTTAGCCTAACTCTTGTTTTCCACTTAAAGCCAAAGAGGAGCAAAGTCTGCATTAAGCATTACACTTGTAACAACCTGTGAGGCTTAATCCTCTGCTTTCTAACAGCAAAGTTTCTAATACTGGATGTCAGGTGGAAGAGGGGCTGCTGTCTGTGCTTGCACAGAGGCTGGTAGAACTTCCATGAAAAAGGTATTGCTCTGAGCCTTATTTCTTTTCTAATTGCATAGAGCCATGGGGTGGTTGCGATTGACAGGGACTTTAAGGATCATCTAGTTTCAACTCCTCTGTCCTGGGCAGGGACATCTTCCACTAGACCAGGTTGCTCCAAGGCCAGGTTGGATGGAGCTTTAACATTTCCAGGGATGGGGTATCCACAGCTGCTCTGGGCAACCTCTAGTCTTGCTCCAACAGGTCTGATGGGTGCAGTACTCCAGGTGGGTTCTCACAAGAGTGGAGTGGAGAGCAAAAATCACCTTCCATGACCTGCTGATCACACTTTGCTTGATGCAGCCCCAGTTGTTCTGGGCTGTGAGTGCACATTGCCAGCTCATGTTGGGCTTCTCATTGACCAAAACCTCCAGGTTCTTCTCAGTGCTGCTGTTGGTCCATTCACTCCCCAGCCTCTATTTCTGTTTGGGATTGCACTGACCCAGGTGCAGGACCTTGCACTTGGCCCTGTTGAGTTTCATGAGGTTTGCACAGTCCCACCTCTCAAACCTGCCCGAGTCCCTCTGGATGACATCCCTGCCCTCCAGCGTGTCCACTGCACCCCTCAGCTTGGTGTCATTGGCAAACTTGCTGAGGGTGTCCTTGGTCCCACTGTCCGTGTCACCAACAAAGAAATTGAACAGCGCTGGTCCCAGTACTGAGCCCTGAGGTCACCACTCGTCACTGGTCTCCCCTTGGATGCTGAGCCATTGACTGCAACTCTGAGTGTGGCCATCCAGCCACTTCCTTATCCACCAAGTGGTCTGTCTGTCAAATCCATGTCTCTCCAGTTCAGAGACAAGGATGTCATGCAGGACAATGTCAAGTACTTTGCACAGGTCAAGGTAGATGATGTCTGTCACTCTTCCTTCATCCACCAATGCTGTAACCCCGTTGTGGAAAGCCACCAGATTGATCAGGCATGATTTGTCCATAGTGAGGCTATGTTGGCTGTCACCAATTGCCTCTTTATTTTCTGTGTGCTTCAGCAGAGATTCCAGGTGGATCTGCTCCATCTTCTTGCCAGGCACCAAGGTGGCACTGACTGGCCTAGAGTTCCTTGGGTCTTCCCTTTTATTTTTTGTTTTCAAAAGTGGGGTTACATTTCCCCTTTTTCAGTCAGTGGAAACTAATCTGGACTACCATGACTTCTCAAATATGATGCATTGCAGCTTCATCTTCCAGTTCCCTCAGTCCCCACATGCCAGAGAATTTGTCAGTATGCTTGAGCAAGAGAACAGAGGGTGTGCAGTTCTGTGGTTGCTGACTGACTAAAATGATAACCAGCTCTGGGGGAAGAAACCTCAGTTTTTCATCATGACCTTGATGCTTATCTGGGTAGTGTATCAAGTATGAATGTGTATTGACATAACTCAGTCTCATATGATGAGAAATTGCAAAAAATTTAGTCATAGTTTTGGAAAGGCTGTATGGGAATGAAGGAAACCTAGAGCTTCCTGATGTTATTAAAATTGCTATGCCTTCCAGAAAATCATCCATCTGCTGCACGCATTTAAGGACTGAATTCAGTTTTCATTACAATGCACCACTGAAAGTCTGCGCACAATGGTTTATCCCTATAGTACCAGTCATGTGTTACTGCTCTTCTTTGAAGACAATCTCCTGTAGGTATATTTTTTCTAAAACAGTCTTTGAATTTTGCTATATTCAGTAATTCTTCAGGTGTTTTAACAAGAAGCTGTGATTACTGGAGACAGCCCTTCCTTTTTTGCTACTGCAATGGCATGTAAGTGCTTCAAACTGATGTTATTGCTCTACTTCCAAACTGGCGTTTGGTTTCTGGAGTGTGCTAAAATCCCATTGGATGGCTTCTCTAGTGACAACTGACCTTGGATAGTTGTCACTCACCTTGTCCTTCATTTATTGCATACCTTAAAAAGAACTCATGTTATTTGACACCTGAATCCACAGCATTTTGAGAATAAAGTGACTTGTTTTGATGTAGCAGCAAGCGTGCATGAATTAAAACTTGCTTCAGTAATGGTGAAGGATGTCAGTCCTATTCTAGGAATCCTGTATCCTGCAGCATTTCTAACACAACTGTGCTCTTTTAATCAGTGTTTAACCAATGCAATGCTGGTAAGTTTTGCCTGAATTTAATTCTAGGTCTTAGTTATTTATAAAAATAGTGCTTAAGTGTTTGATTATTTGTGTTCACAAGCATCCAGGCATGGGGATGATGCCAAAAGGCACATAGGTTAGTATTGTCACTGATCAAAAGCTGCAATACAATTTGATGCATCTCTGAAAGATACTTTGAGTCCTTTATTGGCTAGGCTATAAAAAGAAGATTTTTCCATGCAAGAGAAATGCAGATAAACGTATGAACATTTTTCTGTTTTCTTCTAGCTAGTGTAGCATTGTGGAAGGAGCTGCACTTCTTCCCCTTTCTTGGTGGAGGGCTGTCTTGTGGTGACTTTATGATGTGTATCCCCTATCACTGCTCTATGCCCAGAAATTAATTTTGTGCCTTTCTGTGCCTTTAAACTCAGCCCGAGAGGAGGAAGAGAAAAAAACCGAGCGAACTTTCCAAAGCAGTTGTTTCAAGGACACAGATATACACACACTCCTCTGCTTCTGCAGCAGCAAGAGCAGAGGAAGCACCCTGCTTGCTTTTCAGCCAGCTTTTGGCTCCTTTTCTCTGGAGGGAGACGGAGGGTTGAACTTTGTTTTCCTGGGACTTTGGGTTTTTTCCCTTCTTCTCTTCTGGACTGTTTCAACAACAGAACACATCGGGAGAATTTTCCACCGAAGCCCTGGAGGTGGGCCCACAACCCAGCTCCGAGGAGGAGGAGAAGGAGAGAGACCACATTTACAGGAGGACTCTGAAATCTTCCCAGGTTTCTCTCCACAGCAAGAGGTTTTATCATTTAGCATTATTATCCTTTTCCTGTGTCTTTGTTAAATAAATAGTTTTTATCTCTTTCACTTTCCTCCGAGGAAAATTTCTTTTTTTTTTCCCCAAACCTGGTGGGGGAGGGATGGTTGTAACCTGCCTTCTATCAGAGGATATTTTTCCTCCAAATTTGTCCAAACTGGCACAAGGGCAGAGAAGGTGCTAGGGAAGGTCAAGACAACGCTTTTGATGAGTCGTCTTTAAACAGAGATTAAAGGTTTAGTGTACAGGCAGCAGCCTCTGGGGGTGAGAGCACTGCACTGGGCAGGATGTGGTAGGCAAGGGTTGCAATACAAAAGCAGTTAAAAAAAAACCAAAACACCAGACACCAACGTTTTTCTCTAAGCACTTAGCTGTGTTTTGCACCACCATGTTCCAAGGTTACCACAATCAAAGGAAGCCTTTTAGTTTTAACTGATGTTCTTGCCTTTCTGTACTGTGCTGCACTGTCTATGAAGGGAGGACATGAAGTGCTGCTCTTGCTCAGGAGGAGGATCTGCATCAGCCAGTACCTAAAATGGATTAGCAGATTGAATGACTGGAGCTGGAACTGAGCACTGCATCCAGATGCATTGAAGTACATGTGCACAGCACTGGAGTCTTACTGCCTCTCTTTGATTTATGTATGAGTTATTCTTCTCTTACTTCAAGGTTGCCAATTCAGTGGCATTTTCTAAAATGACCTGGAATGATTATAAAATACATTTAGGTTTACTTCTGGACCAGTCTTTGTTGCTGCAGCTATGTGAAGACAGTAGGAAGAGACTTTTCATTTAGGTGTAGTAATATCCTATTTGCTGTTCTCTCCTTCCATCTGCTAGGCACCTGGAAGCATAAGTAACATGTAAGAAGTGTCATTAATCATGGTATGGTACTCAAAAAAATTATTTCTTAGACCATTTCTAACTAAATACCTCCTTCTGGCTCCCTTTCCTTAGTCAATTTTTAGAACTTGTTTTCCCCATTTACTAATAATGCATACTGCCACCTTGCTTTTAAAGGTACATCTTTGAAGGGACTTGACATACTGTCCACATGAAACCTACCTGGGTCTATACAGAAATCACAGCTTGCAGACAAGCAAAAAATTTGCTCATTCTGCAACCATATCACCTTATTATCAATGCCATCATTACTTACTGAATTTGGTCTTAAAGTGTTTCCTCCTCTGTCATTGCTGCTTCTTGGGTCAAAATTCAAAGGATCATGCTAGTAATGCTGACAGCTTGTTACCCTGGACCTGAGCTGCAGAACCTGAAGAGTTACTAACACAGAGTTAAAGCAGAACTCAAGTAAATGCAAAAGCTGTTATTTCTGACCTCTAAGAAAAGTGTTAGGGTAAAAGAAAAATAAATGAACCCCAAGTTGTGAACATTCAGTATAGTTGAATAATATATTGGTTAGTCTGCAAAAACCAATTCATGGATGATCTCGACAGAAGGTAGGACAAAACCTTTTTGCAAATAGGTGCAACTACTCACAAAACTTGACATTTTCTGCAATTTTTGCAGCTCACCCCATGCCCTTTCAATTCATAGTAATGAGTGTATCGGCATTCATTCCTGCAGCAGGAGACATCTCTGTGAAGCAGAGGATTTCTGCTGTCCCAAATCTGCTTTATGTGACTATTTTCTCCACAGCCGTGTCTTTTCTGGTCCTGTCGAAAGCCAAGATTAAAAGCTGTGGAGAGGTGTTAAAAGGTGAAGATCTGTTCCAAGAGACACCAAATTCCATAGTGAATTCCAGTCTTTGATTTAATTTCTGAAAAAAAAGAGATGCAGCCAATTAATGCCAGCCCTTCAACTACCAAGAAAAATCTCCACTGAATCAAAGGCTTTGCTTGCTATCAGGTTTGATGCGATTTAGCCCTGATTAGTATCTGTGTGCAATGTGATGTGATTGTACCACTTCTTCACCCTGTATTAGCACCTCCTGCTAACTTTAGCTAAAAATATGAGGGTGTTTTTGCTGCCTATCTGTAATCCTGTGCTTAATATGTTAATTGAGGCACTTCTCAGGTATGATCCAAGATGTTAGCTGTGGTTAGCTGTTTCTGGCATTATTTCAGGGTGCATGCCCAAGGGACTCTGGCCTTCTGCAGAAGCAGTGGGGGAGAGCTGGCAGCTGGCCAGAGTGCACAACTACCCGGTCTGGCCAGATGCATCAGGTGTCCACACAATCTGTAGCAGGGCTTTGAGAGGGCTGCCTACACAAACACCACCTGAACCCAGAAAGAAGAGCAGCAACTGTTCTACACTGCTGAGACAGGCCAGGACCTCGTGCATTGGAGAGGGAGGAAGAGGAGGATGTGAAAGTGAAAGGAAAAGGACTGGAGAAAATACCTAGATTAGCTCAGACTGCTAATCTGTAGATTATTCTTACAAACTGGCTAAAGTCTTAGTCTCCCTGGGCAATTCCTGAAGTTGACATGATCTGTTTCAAAAACACCTTTGCCTTTACAGTCACAACACAGCTATTGCAAATAGGAGTTGCCACTCCTATATAGATAGATCTGGCCAAGTACTATAGGTCTGAAGTCAGGTCAGGGGCACAGTGCAATCAATTTAACAGAAAAGACAAATCTTTACACGATGCAAGCCTGGATTGCCTTATCAGAAGTACTAGAGTTAATGCTTTAAAAAATAGCCATTTAATATTGACTTATTATCTGAAAAATTACTTCTTATACTGTTTGTACTGTGGGACAACAGCTGTGCAAACTTCCTTCTACCTTTTTGAAATGGAAAAAAAATCAAAACTTCACAGTATCCATTAATTAGAAGTAGGAATAAAAACATCAGAGGTGAAAAGGTAGCTACAATACATTGCAGGGTTTTAACACATTTCAGACTATGTGTCTATTGTTTGATGGAGCTCCTGTGTTGAGCACAGAGAAATCCAAGCTCCTCAGACAATTTTTCCAGCTCTGCATCATCTTTAACAATAGTAACTCACTCACTGCAGGAGAAAAAAAAATTTCCTCTCACAGCTGCTCTCCTTGTGTTCAGTGGCACCAATGTGACTTACAATTTTTGCACCATCTTTTCTCTGGAACTTGACTGGCTTAAAGCCAGAGAAGCCAAGTATTTTGTGTGCTTTAATTAAAGATATCTCCCATTTCTTTATTTTTCCATATTTGCTTTGTGTCTTGTCTTCAGCAGTGCGCTAACGAGCATTTCTGTTTCCTGTAGCAGGAACAGCTAACATTTTTCTGCAGAAGGAAACTGTAATTAAATTTGTAGTACTTTATATTCTTCATAGCATAGAAATGGACCTTGAAAGATCATTGAAGTTTTTTCCTGTTTACTTAACTTACTAGAAATTTAGGTATTGCCCATCATTTTTTCTGCATGTGTTTGTCAGACTGACAGTAAGATTTTAATAGCACAGAAAAAAAGAAGAAACTTCAGACAAGTAGGAGTAGAAATCCCTAATCAAGCTTTTAAAACTACATGAATTACATAAGCATTACCTTTAGAAGTTACATAACAAACAGCTGAGAAGAAGGAATTCTGTTAAAAGGTTTAAGTTCCAGGTTAATTCAGTTAAGGGCTAGAAAGCTCTCACTGCTGTCTTGAAAGCCTCTAAAAAAATCCTGCAATCATAGGCATATATCTAACTGAATTACAAAGATACAGCCTTGTTTGACTGCCCCACATGGTTTCTAAGTAAGCTGTTCCAAGAACAGAACCACTACTGAAGCCTGGTTTCCTACCACTTGGGATCCTTTGTCTCCCAACTGCCTCCGCCCTAAATGCAGCTCCCCTTTTATTTCCCATGATATCCCTACAAAGCAAAAGACAACACAAATTATGGTTGAAAGGTATTAACTGGGTGTGTTGTGCTGCTTCAGCAGCTGTCATGTCAGAAAGCATAGATAGACCAAAAACAACTTTCAGGAAAAGTCAGACAACTCAAAAGCCCTTTCTCCTCTACCTAAATGCTTTCATTACAGAGCAGGTCTTCTTCTCTTTTATATTTGGCTTAAGTTGCCTGTCCCTTCAAAGGTTAAAGAGGGATTCAGAGACATGGACACATAACTCACAACCTGTCTTTACCTGCAGTCACATTCCTCTGGGAAACTGCAGCTTCCAGATCATAAACTTGACACTGCAGTTCATCAACCTGTCTCCCAATCTAAACTGCACTCTTGGGTTAACTGACTTTGTATCTAAAAGATGGTAAAAGAATTAATGCTAGCAACAAAACTTCATCATCCAAATGCTCTGCCGCAAAGCAGGGGCCTTGATTTAAAGGAAAAGATGTCCTTGTGCACTCATGTGAATGAGTGGCTATCAGTTCTCTCTGGTTGAAATAATCCATAATTACGGTTTTGCGAAACATACCTATAATCCCTCTGAATGCAAAGTACAGCACGAGTAGTGCAAATTGACATTCTCATTATTGTTTAATAGGAATCTGGATTTCGGGCATTGCTGGAGGGAGATAAAAACAATAAAGAGGCCTTTTCCTCACTGTTCTCTGCAGGTAACCCTAATTAGGCAAGGCCCTACATCCATTTTCAGGGCAGAGGTGTGTGGAAGAAAAGAGCAGCTCTTCCCTCACCTCTCACACAGACTGTAATTTGCTAACTGAATTTATATTTGAGGTTTGTTAGTGTTAATGACCACATAGGTGCTAGCTGCAGCTGAGACTGTTGTGTGGCAATAAAAGCATGTGCACTGTAGTTACTCTTTCTTGTTCTGCTCTCCTCAAAGATTGATACAGCTGTTGACAGCTCTGATCTCTTGAAGGGTTATTTTTTAAACAAAGCAAGACAGTTCAGAGTCTCATCAAAGATAGACACCTATGAACTCAGTGGCCTCATGTGTCTGCACCAACTGCTGTGGCTGTGTAAAAGTCTCTCATATGATTTTGTTTAGAAAACATGCCAGAAGCCTGAGCAATTATTTCCGGCATAATGGCATTTGCCATCCTGACTCTGGAAAATCAACAGCTTATGCTTTCACCTTGATGCTTGAAAAGATTGAAGACAGAATATATTTTGCTTGATTTGGAGGAGAGACATTCAGATATGCTTAGAAAGCTTTTTTCTCAGTAGACCAAGAAAGCAAGGGTAAGGAGGCTTTTGAGGCAGCAAAATTGTCAGTAGATGGATTAATCTAGTTAAGGTCCAATCAAGTGGTTTCCAAACAGTACTTTTTTTTCTGCAGGTTATACTACAAAAGAAGCACTGCACATTTCACAGCCAAGAGCCTACTCTACCAATTGTGCTAAACACAGAGATTGTATTTACTTGACCAAAAAGGTCAACAGCACCTTTTACCTGGAGACAATCTTAAGAGTGAACCTGATTTCAGTTACACTAAATCAATGATTACAAATGTGCACTAAGATTTAGACTCAATGCATCAGTTCAGTACAATGGCATCAGTTTAGTGAAAATGAATGCCATTTTTGTGGTCTGACTGGATTAAAGCAGTTCCCTTCCCAGTACAGTCATTTGCTAGTCCAGAGTTTGGGGAACAGTGTTGTAATGTGTGACAATGTGAAACAATGTGTGAGAGTAAGGGCAGAGAGTTCATGTCCAGTGCAGAGCAGATAAAGCAAAAGGACAGCAGTTTGTCAGCTCTGCAGTGCTGGTGTCAAAGCCCTGCCTGGAAAATGTCACAGACACTGCAGACCTGGGAACATGGCTCCAGCAGGGAGGCAGTGTCCAAGTGAGGCTCCGAAGTTCCTTGTATAGCCTGGTGATGAGAATGGCCATTATGGCAGAGGCCTGGGGCACATCCAAATCCCCCAGAGCCACCAAACCCAGCCAGCTGCTGCTTTAGCTGCACCACCCTCAGTCTCCCCAGGGCTGCCAGCATGTTCTGTCTGACATTGCACACCCGTTCCCTCTGCACCAGCACCTTACGCAAATTCTTTGGCAGTTTACCTCTAAAGCATGGAGAATACTGCTCACTTTCTAGAGCAAAGATACTGACCCAGGCTCAACAGGATGGTCCTGAGAAGTATCAGAAAGACAATCACAGATTCATAAAATATGCAGAGTTGGAAGGGACCCATCAGTATCCTCAAGTCCAACTCCTGGCCCTGCGCAGGACCATCCCCAAGAGTCACACCACGGGCTTCAGAGTGTTGTCCAAACACTTCTTGAACTCTGTCAGTGTTGTGACCACTTCCCTGGGGAGCCTGTTCCAGTGCCCAACCACCCTCTGGGTGAAAAACCTTTTCCAGATACCCAACCTAAACCTCCCTGGCACAACTTCAGGCCATTCCCTTGGGTCCTGTCACTGGTCACCAGAAAGAAGATAGATCAGTACCTGCCCCTTCGCTTCCTCTCATGAGGAAGGGGTTGACTGCAATGAGGTCTCCCCTCAGTCTCTTCTTCTCCAGGCTGAACAGACCAAGTGCCCTCAGCTGCTCCTCGTACGGCTTCCCCTCAAGGGCCTTCACCTTCTTTGTAGCCTCCTTTGGATACTCTCTAATAGTTTAATGCCTTTCTTATATTGTGGCACCCAAAACTGCCCCCATCACTTGAGGTGAGGCCGCCTCAGTGCAGAGCAGAGCAGGACAATCCCCTCCCTTGCCTGGCTGGCAATGCTTTGCTTGATGCACAAGATGCCACCAAAAAGTGGACCATGACCCTAAAGCCCCCAGCAGGCAGGGCCCAGCACAGTGCCAAGGTTCCTGTGGCAAGACATATCCAGCACACTTGGATGGCTACAGAGAAGCCCTGAAGTTCAGACACTTGAAGGGACACACTCAGATATGTGGTCAGACAGTGTTAAAACTTGAGACATCTCCTCAGAAATGCAAATACTTCCTTTTTTCAACTCTGCATTATGAGTATATTTACTGCATTTCTTTCTTGTCCCCTTTTTTGTTGAAGATAGTATGGTTTAGAAGGTTTTTCAGCTTCCCTCAGAGGCATTTCAATCTCTGCTCTTTTTCTTCTTTCTCTTCAAGCAGCTTGTCCATGTTTTTAGCTTTCATTGCACAGATTACTTGTCTCTTGGCAGTTCTTGGCTGTTTGTACCTTCCTCTATACTACTTCCAACAGCTTTTGTTTCTAAAACAAGCAATTATAAACACTTCAGAGTTAGATTGCTTTACCCCACTTCCCATACACACCTTTTTGATTTCCTTTTAAACCCTGATGATCAGTCCTCAGATGTCATGCCCAGCTGAGTTGAATGAAGAGAGACCCAGTCCCACATTGTCTCCATTGGTACTGAAGATAATGAAATGTTGGTAAACAAACCTGAATTATCCTAGTATCTAAAAAGCCAGTCAGACCTAAACCCAAAATAAAATCTGGGTTGTGAAAATGGGGAGCACAAGGGAAGGGTAGGGTGAGTTGGGAACAGAATGCTGTATTTATATCACTGCTCGTTAGAGGGAGAAGCCTCAAAACAACATTCATGTGGAGAACTCATTCAATTGCAAATAAAAAGTTCAGTTGCTTCCAATTTCCTCATTCTGTTGTAACTTACTTTCTGCAACCAGCCTCTGTTCTGCATATGAAACTTGTTTTTAAAACAACATATAAAAAAGGAAAGGGGGAAAATCAGCACAGCTTTTTGAAACATTGCTGTTTATGCAGTTTGTAGAGACAGTACAGCTACGTGTTAGAATCTCTTTGTCAATCAAATGCAATGGTATTGCAAGCCACCCATATCAGGACAAAACCTCCTGTACAGCCAAGGGTTGTGAAATGAAGCTTGCTGTTGGTAAATACCATCATCATAATGGTAAGAAAGGAATTAGGAAGAAAATAAAGAACTGGAAGCTGATGTTAGAAACCAAAAGAAAACAAAACCAACAGAAGCTGCTGCTAGAAAGATGATAAATGCAGTGGGTCTTCTGGAAGTAAACTGACAGCTTGTCAATGAAGAAAACCAATTTATTACCCAAAGGCAATTCCACTCTGCTGAAAAATCTGAGCACACAGAATTTAAAGCAGTCATGGCCCAAACATTTTTCACTGGGGAGCTCTCTAAGCCTTACTAAGGTTGGAGTTTCATAGCCTGATAAGCTCAGAATGGTGCAATCGATCTACCAGATGTGATTTTTTGATATCACCTTTACCTTCATTACCCTTGCACTGGAATGAGTAAGTTGGTTTGGCCTAATCCATGTTTCCCAAAAAGGCACTTGTTTTTGTTGATACTCCATTAGCCACATTGTCATTGCTTAATCACATTTTGAAGACACTGTTTCTCATTTCCACTTTTTCAATTTTTCTGGCCTCAACTTTGAAGCTTGACCTTTCCCTAAGTACCTTTTAATGTCTGATCTTCTCTCCCAACATAATTATCCATAGACTGTAGGCATGTCACTCTTCTTTCAGATAGGCTAACCAGATTGAGCCCTCTGCTAGAAAGCATTTCTTGTAGCCCTCGAATAATTTTTGGAACTCTTCTCTGTACTCCCTGATTTTTTTCTCATGTGTTTTATGTAGTGCACTCTGGAACCAGCAGTACTTCTGTGTTTTACATAGAGCTACAAACTCTTTTTTACTATATCTGCACTGCCATCCTTTTTATAAACTAAAAGATTGCCGCATCGATCTTTTCCAGTACCACACTACACAGCTGGTCATCTGTGTGTTAAATTCGCTGTCCTGTCCAGGGATGCAGCCACCCAGTTCTGCACAAGCCCTGCCTTCTTCTCGTTCTTCGTCTAAGCAGGCACTGAAATACTTCTCAGAGGGATAACCCAGTTACTGAGTTACCTGTGTGATTCTGTATTCCTGCTCTGCCCACATTGTTATTCACTGTATGTGCCTTATCAAATTCACTAACATTCCTCCCCAAATATGTCATTGGTTATTTTTATAATCTATAATTTTATATTTATGTCCAAGCCACTGACAAAAATGTATACTGATAGCTCTGCTACCAACCCTTGTAGAAACCCATCAGAAACCCATCAGAAACCAACTAAATTTAATGAAAATGATGCATTTTTTTATGTCAGAAAAAATCTAGCTCTCAATCCATTTAGCATTTTTATTGATATGGTGTAATACTGAAATTTAAAATACAAAATTTATGCGCTGCTAACCCACACGGCCCTTCCAAATATATATTACATCTCTAGCATAATGTTTAACTTGTAATTTTATCAGCGGAATGAAATGAGGTTGGCTTGACAAGACTTATTTTCCATACATTAATGTTGCCTGGCATTAAGTATATTGCAAGTGAAGGGTGTGCTTTTCAGTCTGCTTTGCAGAATGGGGCATTTCAGCATGTGCAGCCATGTGTAGAAGTGAAAGGCAGCTTGCTGGCTTGGTGATATATCTACGAAGGTGTTCACACAGACTGCAACAAAAAAACAACCAAAAAAACATGTAATGAATTTCTTCTGGTTTCAATGACAACACCTCTGAATGTTTCCTTGAAATTTAATGATTGGGTAGAAGACTAATGACCTCAAGATCTGTAATTTAATTTTTCTTAAAATCTGTGGAATAGAATATTAGTAGTGTCTTTTGCACTACGAAACAATACATCCAGCACTGTTGATGACATATGCAAATGTAGTGCCTGTAGGTGTCATTTTGGTATGCGACTCGAACTTCTTCCAAGATGCTACAGTTTTTTTTCCCTAGTTCTCTCTGCCTGGGATGGTGAGAACACTCAGACAAACACATTGTTTCAATGCCATAAAATGCACATCCAACTTCAGTAACTATCACGTAGCTAGCTTTTAATCCATTTCTCTCCTTGAGTAGCGGCGGGCAAATTCCTCGTTAAAGTGAGATGGAGAGGAGAATTCAGGAACTGTTGAATTCAGATATCAGTTTATGTAGCCATTTCTTTAGCTTGACAGTGTCTGCTTGAGGTTTTGCAGGAGCTTTCCTTACAGACATGAGCTGCCTCTGAAACAAAGCAGCATTCAGACAGTCTTTTTTGTTTTGAAGACCTTCCTGTAAATAGAAAGCACATCACAGAAACAATATGAGAGCAGTCACTTTCTCTCTTTTATAGAGAAGTGGGTTTCTGGAAGGGTAAGTCTCTCAGAGAGTTTTGAGTAAATTTGGATTGAATTGTTCCTATCTTCTAAGAAAAGTTGGATCTTTTTTAAAGCAGAGTGGGGAAGAGGATGGACAAGAGGGGTCCTCTAAAGGGGAAAACATAAGATGATCTTTCCTATGGGTACAACTGCACATCTGTAATTATATTTACATGTCAGCAATTCAAGTTCTTGTGTGCTCAGAGCAATGCAAAACTTGATCTTTCTTATGCCGTAGAAATTCTTGTCCATCTACTAATCTGTTTATCCCTTCATTGTCTCTAAAGCAAAAACGTGTGTGATGAAGCTTGTTTTCCTTCCAGGCAGGGTCTTTTTGTTTCTTTTAAACACGAACATAAATGTGTGTGTATATATACATCTTACTATGTTAGATACAGATCCAGCAGCCCTCTCTCCTTTCCCAGCCATTTGAACTGGAAAAAGCAGGGCCCAGGATCCTCTGCACTTGGAGTGGGGGACAGTGAAATATAAATTCTTAGATCTTTGGGATCATTCCAAAGTCAAACACAAGAAAGTTCTGCCAGAGTGAGATGAGCTAGTTTCGAATTTTAAAAAACCAAATTCTCCCAATATTTTTTCTCAGTTTCAGACTTTTCTTTTAAATCCTGTGAAGAAAGCTCCCATTTCTTATTTAAATCCACAAATTTGCAATAATTCAATCAATTTTTGACTGAGCTATTCAGTAAAATATTCTGATGATTTAGCATCTCCCTGGTACAGTTGAACTAATTGTATGCACATCCATTTTATTAGGGTTTAAAATTAACAAGCACACGAAGCCCATTTTGTTTTCACCCTTTTTAAATTAACAAATATGATCCATTCTGCTTTCCTTTGTTTGACATGTGCAGCTAATTAGCCTCTATAACAATCAATAGCCTGTTTGTTCAATCCTAATCAGCTTCATTTAAAGCAGTGAGGCACTTTTCTTTCCATCCATCTTCACTTTAATTTAGTAATTTTTGTCCTTAACCTTTTATTTCTTTAATTAAATTTATAAACCTCATTCTGTGTTCTGCTTCATTTAAGCAGACACCAATTGAAAAAAAGAAAAAAAACGCCACCACTTCCCAAACAACAATCTAGTTCATTTTCACCTCATGTCTGCCTGTCTTCTCTTTCATACCTTCTGATCAGTTATGAAATAGTAAATTTTGATGCAATGTCATAATTCATTTTCTGGGTCAATGACAGAATTAGGAATACTATAGGCTACGCATACTTCCTAAACTCTTGCTTCAAGCAAGCATCAGAGATTTGTTTCACATTCTTCCCATCTGAAGACTGCCATTATACACACAGTACAGTGGGGAAAAAATATAGAATTTTTGCCTAAAATCTGAAGTTACCAGGAACTCCTATAGGCTCACCATTATTCCATAAGCCTCGCCAATCTGATCATGAGTTTTACAAAAAATTAGACAAAACAAGAGATGAAGTGGTAAGGAAATACCATCTTCTCAGCATCTCTGAGCTTAGCAGAGAGCAGTGCCTTCTGAGTGTTTTGCTTCCAACAGTTCAGAGCCTTTAGCTTACACATCAGCTTGCTAAGCCTGATATTGTCATCCTGCATCAGCTGCAGCTGTTCCTGTTAAAGAAGACATTGGTAAGAGTAGACCCACAAGGATAATTTCCCCAGGAAGCAATGTGGTTTGGAAGTAAATACAATTGTAAAAGCATGCAACTATTTATGTCTCATTTTAACTTTCGAACGCTCAAACTTTGCAGTATAAAGCAGTGCAGCCTTTGGCAATAAATTTCTATTACTGTGTCTCTGGGGAAACAGGAAATGTGAATGGGAAAAAATTGGAGAAATTTAATCCAAAAAAGCAAGCAGTGAACCCCTCCAAAATGAAGCCCTCTTAATGGTAATGAACACATTATTATGCCAAATGGGGATTCTGTTTCGCACTATATACATATACTTGGTTCACCCTAATTACAGTGTCCTTAATAGAAACAAAATTAGTGGATTCATGAAAAGTATAGTCATCAGGTTTTCTTCTTCATTGCTCCAAATAGCAGACTTTCCCAGAGAAGCTGGGGATGCCCCATCCCTGGCAGTGCTCAAGGCTGTTACAGTGTGGATACTGCAACACTGCAGCACTGTAACACAAGGCCAGGTTGGATTGAGCAACCTGGTCTAGTGGAGGGTGTCCCATCCCATGGCAGGGGACATTGGGACTAGATGGTGTTTAAGGTCCCTTCTAACCCCTTAACATTCTATGATTCTATGACTTCCTGCTGAAAACTGTTACAGAGGTTCCAAAGGACTGCTGGAGGTCCTGGCCCTTCTGGCAGAAGTGTCTCTGCAGAGAAGCTCTACCATTCAGTGTCCACTTAGCTTCTTAGCTTTTGTGCCCCATATTAATTTTATTTGTAGCTGGGCTTTGGCCTTCCTAATTTCACCACTATGGGTCTGAACTCCAATACTCCACCTCTGTGGCCTGCCCATGTTTCTACTATTTGCAATCTTCCTTTTTCTATTTCAGTTCCTCAAGAAGCTCCTTGCTAAGGCAATCAAGGCCAAGTTTCTGCTAAACTCCCTGGTCTTCTTGCATAACAGGGTAGCTGGTTATGAAATCTCCTCAGTTTTATTTAAAAATCAATCAGTTTTTGTAGGAACCCAGAGTTTTCCTCTGCACTTTTCCTCTCTTGGCAGTTTTTCAGGGATTCTGCCTATCAATTCCCTAAATAAATCACAGTCCACTCTCCTGAAGTCCCAAGTCCTAACTCTGCAGCATAATTTTGCAACCTTTCTCCTGATCCTGAAATCATTTTATTTCAGGAGTCAATACAGCCTCAGATGGTTTTCCCTGTTTGTGAGCAGCAGAAGTAGGGATTTACCACAGTTGGCTCCTCTAGCACTTGCTTTTAAGATATTATCACTAATGCTACCTAGGAACTGCCTCAGCTTTTACAGTGCTTTTTTTCCCTTCCAGTAGATTTCCAGATGAACACCAAGACCTCAAATCAAAATCACTTTTCCTATCCCTCTATAGACAGATCCATCCAATTTGTTCTCTTGACCAGGCAGACTGTCACAGATTCCCCACCACAGTCATTAATCTTCACTAACATTCCTGCCTCCTCTGACGTTGACTCACAGGCCGTCAGTAGTGCATCTCCACACTCACAAGCTTTGTGCAGGGAATGAACTCCTTACACAGAATGCAATCCTTGCTCCCTGCTGGTCCTTCTTCAGTACCCTGCAAGCACCCCTGACCATGGTGTGCAGCAGCCCACGAAGTTCCCATGGCTCTGCTCAACCACAGCCCTCTGACTGCACGTGAGCTCCACACTCTTTGTGTTCACTGCATCTACACACCGTCCCTTCCAAGAAGGGACACAGAGGTCTCCCTGCAGCCTTCTCACACATTGACCTCTTCCATTTCCACCGGTTCCTCGCTTACTTCTGGGTTGTCCCCACCTCCCAGGTACATTTGGGGTGTTGAAAGCCCTTCTCACTATGATGGCATTGCATTTCACCCTGCTTCACAAGCTTCTCTGCTTGAGAGAGCTGCAGACATATTTTCTTTAGACAGAAGTACATAGCCATTATCAATTTGATCTCATCTGTATTCACTGGCTGACTACATAATTTCAGCACAAATTGAACTTTGCTGAGGCGGAATATGTTTGACTATAAAAGGAATTGATTTGGAAGTTGCAGCTTGGAAATAACTTTTCAGGCATTAGTTTATAATTCCCGGAAGATCAGTTTTGGAGCTCTTTTTCAAAACATTAAGCTGAATATATTTTTATTCTAAATGACCACTAGTGTGAAAAAGGATTCTGCTCCCATTCTTTTATGTGACCAGCCTGCACAACAAGAAGAAAAAATTCCCATCAACAGATTTATCGGGGCCACTGAAACACCACAGTCTCTTTCCCCTGCCCAGAAAAGGGACAATGGCAGTACCTGAAAGTGTTGACATTATGACTGAACATGTGTTCCCATTTATACTTCCTCACATTCAAGTTCAACCTCTCTGATGCTCTCAAGCATGGTGTTGGTTTCATTCAGAAGAGTCTGAAAGCAGAGTTTTAAGGTTTAGAACCAAATTCAGTTCAAATACATGTAGTTATTCAGGTTCTAAGGGCACAACATTTTTGCACTTGGAGCATAAGCACACAAAGATTCGTGACAGGAAGTCACAAATTAAGAGTCTAGTGATGGATCACCACCAGCTCTTCACCAACCCATGTCCCAGGCAGAATGCAGTAAGAGAAGCTATCTTCAGTGAGTTCAACCAGCATATTATCCTTGTCTTTGTTTACTGACACACATGTATTTCCTTGTTTTGGAAAAATGTTCTTTCAAGTTACCATTATTTTCAGTGGAGCCAACCTTTTCCTTCAGATCAATCATACTGTTGGCTCGTCCCTTCTCACTTCACTCGTTGATTTCATACACTCATTGCTCAGTGCTAAGGCAATAGACATCCGACTTTCTCTGCAATTACAAACAGAACCTGTAAGAGACAGAGTGTACACATAAGGGAAAGCGACATTCAGAAGATTTCAAAAGTCTCTCAACTACAACCAAATGGTCTTTCTTTTTTACTATTTTCCTAGAATCAATGTATCAGGAAGACAGAGCAATATTCTTCTTGCCTCCAGGCACTAAAAAAAGTGGAATTTCAATTGTGTCATTTGCAGGTGATCTATTGGCAGTCCTGGGATGTATGTATTTAATGGAAGTAGCAGCACCATGGTGAAAAATCAGGTTCTCTGGTGAAAACTGGATTCACTCTTAGGACTGCAAAAATAATCACAATATTCCTCAAGTCACTATTGACATTAATGGGCTCATGTACCATCAAATCAAAACTCTGAGGATCTGAGGCATGTACTTGCTCTCTGGTCCCAATCAGGTCAGTTTTTATAGACTACATTGGAATGTCTTATTTTTGTAAAGTAATGAGATATCATTAGATCAAAGATATCAGTGGGCTACTTGAAAACAAAGGCATTGTTAGAGTGAGCAATACAATTATGCAGCAGACATAACGTTTCCAAGAAAAATAATGCAGGATATTACAAGCTGAGGTATATCCAAAATATTCCCTCTGCTGTAACTAAAAAGAGCTTCCATCACTCTCTAATGTGGTACCTGTTCCATCGAGAATACATCTCTCTTGGAGAAGGTACATTATTTTTCCACCAGACGTTTTTACAAGATGCTTCTAGCAGCAGGAGACAAATGATTCACATATTCATCCACCTGGAACACTGCAGCAATTTATTCCTTTGAGTGCTACACTTGTGGTGAGTTATACAGCAGCACAGAAACACTGATGGAGTACCCCCTTTTATTTTTACTTTTAGATGGACACAAGTCACAAAAACGTTCTGCACTAGTGATTCATATTCATCCCGTGCTTTTCTAACCTGCTCTCTGAGACCAAGATTTTCTTCCTCTAAATCACTGAGCTGGGCTCTGAGAGCAGTTATTTCCATAATCATCCCATGGCACAGCTCCACAATCTATTGCAGCAGAGAAACTGAATGAGGAAAGCTAGAGATGAGCAAATACCACAGCCTAAGAGTAAACGATCCAGAGCTCTGAATATGCTGCATGATACCTATTTAATTAGAGTGAGAATATTTTCCTAACTGAGTGGCTTGGTGAAAATAATCCATTGATGATATGGAATAATCCGTTTTGTTAATCTCTGTTTGTTAGATAGAAACACTTATTCCCTGGAAGCAGTAGGAAGTTCATCACCAATACTTGAAGGTGGCAACTGCTTGAGCAGGGAGGTTGGACTAGATGACTCACTGTGGTCTTTTCCAACCTTACCCATTCTGTGATTCCATAATTCTGTGAAATGTGTACGTTTCATACATAATCTTAAAATGTCTGTTTCTGGTCATCAGGAAAGAAAGATTTCCTCACTAGTAGGTATGAGAATTGACAGAATGATATGTGTGCCAAAGACAGAGAAGCAGAAAGATTGGAGAGCAGGATTAGGAAATCCAATTTTAGGAGAAGATTCTGTGCCTAGTTCTGCTACATCAGTGAGCCTGGCCTCCCATAGCATAATGTCCCCTGCCTCCAGAGAGAAAGCTGGAATAACTGTGGCCAGGCTTCTTTCAGCAGGTTATGAGGTAATGCATTTACCAGAACAAATATGCTCCTTCTGATAAGCTTGTACATACAAACCATTTAATATATGATAAAAACAATTGTGTGTTCCATTTGTTGATATTTGACAATCAGCCTACCCTCAGAAAGGGCACACAGATTAGCACAAATAGGAAGGTATGTGATAGAACTTAAACAGATTTAAATGAAAGTATTGAAATTTCACATAGATAGGTCATTGCTAGGTATAAATGTTTGGTCATTCTCATACCACTGAACAGCACTCTCAAGCAGATGAACACAGTGCAGGGAAGCTAGAAGTCATTCTTAGCATATTATGTTACTCAGATAAGAAAGAGGCACAACCACAGACTGCGGGCTCAGCCAACAGCACAGTCTGCTTTCAAGGCTGCCTGGCACCTCTGCATGCCAGATCTAAGCAGTAAATGCTAATAACTTCACTGGGTTCTTGCTGAAATTTTCAGGTTTTTTTTTTTTTTTTTAGGGGGGGTATCTTATAACAAACATTACTAAGCGATTTCTGAAAAATGAATGTTTGGGGGAAAATATATGTATTTTGGCCCTGCTTAAAAATTCTGGTGATCTTTATTCAGAGCAGCACTAACTTTCCTCTGATTTGGGTTTCTTTTTTCCAAAATCAGCAAAAAGTTTGTTGAATCCTAAGACTCTACTGGAGAAAACAGAATAACCCACAGGGTTCCTATATGTTCTTTAGACACTTTTTAGTTCTTCAGCTATCTGCCATCCTATTTCAGATGATCATGCCTGAATCTTTATTGTGGCTTCTAACACTTCCATGAAGCATCTGAGCTTGGTCTCAGATCTGTAGTGGCCTCTGTTAATTGCTTTAGGATAGTGAGAAGTGGAACTGGGAGGGGGACGTCTCTTCTGAGGTTGAAGCAGAGCCCAGTGACATTAGGCAGCTGGTGACCATGGGCCACTTCCTTTGAGTACAACACAGGTGACACAGGGATTTGGTGGTGGTGGGCTAGCAAAGTGGAGGGAGTGGGGGGAGACTCCACTGCCCACAGGCTACAGGAAAGTCCAAATGACTCCTCCTGTATCTTTCTATCCAGCTGAAAATTCACATGCATTTCTCATTTTCTCTCTCACTTGAGCCTTCTCAAACACATGGAACAGGACAGTGAAATCAGGCAAGAAGGGCACTGTACAGAAGAGGATATAGGAGCAAAAAAAAAAAAAAGTATAGGACCCCAGGAATGAAATCAAAAGTGCAGGTATTCTAACACTGCTGTGCAAACATCCTTTAAACCCAAGCAGTCCTGTCCCTAGTGCAGGTTTCTGTAGAAGCTGACATGCCTGTAGCAGTGGAGTTTGTGTTGATGGAGCCCTGCCTCCAAGTCAGCTAACAGATTACATGAATGTCACGATTCCACAAAATAGCATTTCTGATTTATTGGCTGAGTTTACTTCTTTTCAAAACTCCACCCACACATAGGAGCTATCCTGAAACACACAACTGAAGCTGCAAAGTCAGGGGCTCAGAACTCAAGAGGAGTTGGTTCTACAGACATAATGCAGAATACCTTGTACTGACCCTGCAGTGCTCGACCCACTTCTATGTTCTGTCTCAGTCAATGCACAGGATTGAGTTTCTCTGGGAAAATGCCTTGTGAAGGAAGAGACCTGGCAGTAGAAGTTCAAGTTAGAAGGTTACCAGTGTATCATCCATTGTGAACATGAACCACAGAGCAGCAGGCCAATACCTCTGCCTTCAAGATATCTGTTTCACCAGTCCTTCTGTCATGACTATGCAACAGCCCCAGAGCCTCCGTGCCTTCCTTCTCAAAGGCTGTCACCATGTGTCTGTACAGCGGGACTCTGTCCCAGCTGAGACCACTCAGTGCTCCCACTTGATGGAACACCTTCACCAGTCTGTGTCAGAGCTGTGTCACTTGGGCTGCCACCTTCTTCCACTGCGTGCAGCTGCGGAAGCAAAACACAAAGATGCGCTGTGACTGTGCTTGTGCAGCCCAGCTCCCCTTCAACTTCCCAGCCAGACAGCTCGGCTTTAATTTTTACTTAGCAACTGCCTCCTACCCAGAGAAATCACCTTCTCCTCTTCTCAGAGAGTAGGATCAATGCTCTGAGCATACATGTTCTTTTTGGTAAATCATGCTGCTGTGGAAGAATATTTTCATAAATCGTGGAGTGGGGCTCAAAGTTGCTGCACTCTCTGGCCATGATGTCACAGTCCAGTACAGTGAGACACTGCTGTAAGTGACTTTTTTAAAAATAACCCAGGAAAACAAAATAAGAAACCCTGTGGGTGGCCTGAGTCACAAGGGTTGCTATATACAGCATACATCAAAATGAAATATGGTCACTTTATTGTAAATAAAGTGCTTCTGCAATACCAAAATGAAGCAAAATCAAATCATTCAATGTAAAAGTTTGTGCACAACCTACAATTTCACTGAACTAATGGAAAACAGATTAGGTTTGTTTTTTTTTTTTGACTGCTTCTAGCTGCAACTGTATAATGTTGTTTTTTCCATTTGAAGGTAAAAGAGAATTTTCAGTAGAGAAATTAAATCACCAACACAGAAACTGCCTGGATTGCAGTTGGGCCCCAACATCCCTTCTTTCACTGAAAAATGTGGTTTGTGTTTTTTACCAGAAGTGGTCATATTTTCATAAATATTTTTTTCAGATTTCCCTGAAAGAAACTAGTTCTGCTTCCTAACATCATCACTGACCCCTGATTTAGCAATGACTCAGGAAGAAGAGTTCCCGCTACTGATTCTGTGAATAAAGTCCTGGAATCCTGCATTGCGGTTGCATATAAGCCTCCAGCCCTAACTCATCTTCACATTATTACAGTCCTGAGAGCTGAAATAAACCTGTCAGAAGGCAGCTGGGCACTGCCCAAGTTTGCTGCCAATGCTGCTATTTCAAACCAACATAATCTACATCTAAGCTCATAAGCTTAAGAAATGTGTTTCTCTTTTAGGTCACTGATTGACAAGAGCTTTAAGAAATAAAGCTGTAAACATGATTTAGCCGTTGCTTAGCTAGAAATGCAGAGTATGTACCTCTGTATCTGATTCTTGGTGGTTATCCATCAACCTTTGAACAACTGTTTCAACTATCTGTGGGTGTACAACTGAGAAATTTTCTTGCTTTACCCTATGTTTCCAGAACTCTGCGGGGACAGAGGTAGAAAACAAAACAATAATTAAAAAAACAGAATAAAACCACACATCAGTGGGTATCACTGTCATAAAATATTGATCCTTTAGTAATCCCTGGGATTTGACACTGGGTATGCTTTATAGCTTAGTGCTTCTCAGCTTTCCTAAAATGTTTACAGCAAAAAGTAAATGTCATTGCAAACAGATTGCAAAGCCTGCAGTATCAAATTCATTCTGGTATCAAAGCCAAAATGCAATTTCGTTACAGACCAATTCTGTCAATAATGACCTGGCCCACAGTTGTATATTGGAGCTCTCTGTAAGTATTGAGAAAAGAATATGGCTTTTGTTTGGAACTGAGCGTTTATGTACACTAATTATTGCTTCCTGCAACCACAACTAGTGGCAGTAGGGCACATTTTTCTTACCTTTTATTTCCTCTTTTCCTTTGTTTAACTATTTGTGTCTGTGAATACTCAAACTGCCCACATCCATGCAGCAATTGTACCAACATAACATACCTAAAGTACTAAAAATTTTGACGTTTAAATTGCTCTGCTAGGCCTAAAATAATAACACTCCAACACAGAGGAGTAGAGAAGCAATTTCCTAACAGTCCAATTAAGCCTGCCTGCAAACTCTAGTGGGGAGCTGAGAGCACATGTTTTCACACACAGGACAAGGCTTTGCTGCCTTTATGCATCAAGGGTACTTTCCCAACACAAGAATTGAGCTCCCATATTCCCCAGAGAGGGTATCTTAAATGTCCTTACCAGTGGGGAGAGCTACTCTTGTCCAGGTCTTTCAGATGTCAGTAGAGTAATCTCCTGATTAATTTTCTTCTGCATGTCATGGATCGTGTGGATTTTTGGGCTTTCCAGAAGCTTTTGAAGCTAGAATCAAGATTAATGCTTAGCTTTTACTATATCTCTATGCTGTTTATAAAGCAACTTGCTAGCAAAAAGTAGCAAACTAAACCAAAGCAATTCTTTTGCCATTCTTCTCTAAAATACAGAATTTTCCAATAGAAAATCAAGGTTTATATTATTTGTGGGTGACTGTATGGCTAGTGCTGTGCCACAAACACTCTGGACAGGAGCAGGTTCCACCACTGCTTTGGGCTCTCCCAGGACCCACACCTGGCTCCATACAACAGAGGTGACATTGCAGAGCCTCCGGGGTCACCCACATCTGCCAGACCTCCCCCCCCCCCCCCCCAACCCCCAGGGCCCCTGCTAAACTTAAAAACTCCTCTTCTGTGCCTGTCTGACTGTGGCTTTCATGGCGAGGCACAGCATATCTGCACTAGAATCACTGAAACGTGGATATTTCACAAATTCTCTCTCAAAATTACCATGTTTGCACTTACTGAGCTTGGACCTGAGCTTTCCTTTGTCTTCCTCTGCCCCTGTTCCCAATCCACACAGAGTGTGGTTAAGTCTCAGCTCACTGCATCAGCCCCGCTCAACCTACAAGCAGGACAGGGCTGTCTCTTCTTTGCTGGTCCTGCCTTACCACGTAGTTCAGTCTCTCCAAGTTTGTAATAATACAAAACTAAAACTAAGGCGAAGAAACCAAGGGGTCAAGCACATAAAACAGGGAGATTAGGTCACTGGTAAGAAAATGTCTACCACTGTTGATCAAATAGATCAAGAAGCTCCATCCAACTCCTATCCCTGCTTTCCTTGGTATCTGATCATGGCTTTGCTAAGTGCTTCTGAGTGCCAAGGCAGAAAATCATTGTGCTCTTGGAAGCAGACGAGCCATTAGTAAGCCATATCCCTCGTTGCAGTTTATTGCTTTAATCATGCAGCATTTTAAACACTTGGTGGCATGACACAAAGGTCAGCACAGAGCACAGAGAGGGAATTAGAGAGCTCTTATCTGTGAAAGGAGATGGGTGGGGATTTGGAGGAGGAAAACAGCAGGATTTTTGGATCCAGTACGTTTAGCAGATTGCCTGCTATGAAAGAGCATAGCGCTGCCCAAACATTGCTCCCTCCACAGATTGCTCCTCGGCACCAGCCATGTAATGGCCACCTCAGCCTCAGTAAAAGGCTGGTTTTACTGCTCCACTTGGGGTTAGGGTTATGCTTAGGGTTAGGGTTCAAGAAAACCACAAAGACTAGAGCTCCAGGGACACTGCAAGTACAAAAGGCATGCCAAGGTCAGCATGGCATTGCCCCAGCATTGCTCTCTCCACACCTTTCTCCATGGAACCACCCAGGTGGTGGGCACCTTAGCCCTACCAAAAGGCTCCAATTAGGCTTAGGATTTTAAAATCCATATAGCCTAGAGCTCCAGGGAGACTGGACCTACAAAAAGCACACCGAGGGGAGCACGGCACTGCCCCAACATTGCTCTCTTCTGTCTTGGTTTAAAAAAGAGTTGTCTGCCAAGGAAGGTGGGAACCTTCCTGAAATGGAAAATAGGACCCCCTTCCCTCCAAATTAATAGTGATGAATTTACGGGGCTTTCGGGTGAAGATATAGGAAAAGGAGTAACAGTTCTTTACTAGTATATATATGTATAACAAGCCAAACAAACAACAACAGCAGCAGCAACAACAAACAGAACCAGGAGCCCTTCTCGGCCGCAGGCGCCTTCCCGTTCGGTGCAGTTCCAGTCGCAGCCGGCAGGGGCGCTGGTGGCTCCCGGCCGGGCAGGGCCCGTGCGATGACTCCAGCAGGGGGCGCAGTGGCACGAGCTCAGCTGCCTCACGCCACGTGGTAATGGCGACTCAGCTGATACGGGAGAAAGAGAGGGTGGCTCTCTTTGCAAACTCATGGGGAGCAGCAGGTCTTAGTGCCAGGTGGTTAAATAGACTGTAGCAGGAACCTTGGAGCGGTGGCTGGAACAGCAGAGGTGAGCAGAGCCCCGGGGGCTGCGAACAGAATTGTAGCACTAACCCCGAATGGGTGGCAGAAGCAGAAGCAGTGGAGGGTCCTGGCGGACACCGGCCATCAGGCTAAAGTGTAGCAAAAACCCCAAAGCAGCGGCAGAGAACAGTGGGGCTGGATGATGGGTTGCTCCTTGGCACAGCTCACTGATGATGGCTGGTCCTGGGGTCAGGCCGCTGCGCAGAGGGAGTGGCCCAGTGGGTGAGGGGCTGCTCCTGGCTCCCGGGTCCTGGCACAGCACACACCAGCTCTAGGCTCCCATGTGGCAGAGGAGCAAAGAAGCAAGCCAGCAAGGTCTAGTCACAGTGCCAAAGGCAAAAAACAACCAGGAGCACAAAAGAAAAAAGGCAAAAACCACAGGGCAACAGGATCTCCAGTCAGATGCACTGTGCTGCATGGCAGCTGTGTTGATCACCCCCCCACGGGAAGGAAGAACAGCCCCTGGTCCCCAATCCCTGAAGGATCCCGGGCTGCCCCTCATCCATTGCAACATTCCTGGAGCTGAGGAAGGGGTGGCAGTGACCATTCTGGACTCAAAAACAAAACTAAAATTGTTATGGGATACAAGCCATCCCCAAGACACCTCTACACCTTATTCCTTGGCACCAGCCATGTGCTGGCAACCTCAGCCTCAGGAAAAGGCTGCTTTTACTACTCTGTTTAGGGTTAGGGTTACGCTTAGGGTTGAAAAAACCACAAAGCCTAGAGCTCCAGGGACACTGCCACAAAGGGCAAAGCTTTGGTCCTTTTGATTTTTAGGCAGAAATGAAAGTAAATGGAAATGAAGGGTCCTTTAGGTTAAATGTCACATGTGAGTAAACCAAAACCTAGCCACCCAAATATTTCCTATTTTCCTAATTTTTTCCAGCCCATCAGTTTGTATAGTATTGTCCCTGTCCCTGTGCACACTGAAATTTTAGGTTAGGCCCTTTTTGACCTCTTGACTTGTTTCTGCAGAATTATGTGACATAGGGAACAGGAGGGATGAGGTACCTGGTGGGCCCTGGCATTGTGGGAGCTGGGGGAAAGGACTGTGGGGGGAAGGCTGTCTGGCTGTGTCTGTCTGTTTGAGTAAATGTAAACACTGAAGAAAGAAGTTGTAAGAGACACTGGGCAAGCAGTTTCTTAACCAGAAGCTGTGACACTAGATGGAACAGTGACAGCTGGGAGTGATACCCTGAGCCTCAACAAAACCCAGTGGCTGAACTTGCTCTGGGATCCCCAGTGCCATTCCAGCAAGGTCTTACATGGTCTCTGGAAGCAGCTGTGGGCCAAGAAGCAAAAATATTTGGTACTTTGGTGGGTTTACTTAGGGACAGTCATCTGAAAGGTTTTATTTGTGCCTTTGTCTTGTCTGCAGGCTGCTCTCAGAGTTCCCCATCTAAGCCTAGAAATGGTTGATGCATTTTACCATGTGGTTTCATATATCCTGGCTTTTGCTCAACTAGGAAATTCCCTGAAATGCTTTTGTGTCTTAAATCCAGAGCCTCTGACCCCGGATGGGGGAGTGACCAGGAGGATTGATAAGTAACCTATACTGACTGCTTAAGGCAGATGGTTCCAGGTGCAAAAGAGTGTAAAACGCTGACAGTGAGAAAGGGAAAAAAAGGAGATTGATGTCAAGTGAAGAATAAAGTCAAGACGAAATTTCATCCTTTTTCTTTTCTTTTTCCTTCTGCATTTTGCTTGTGGAAGGCTGCTCTGTTTCCAGAGCATGTCCACAGCATCACAGATCTGTCATGATCTCACAGAAGAGCAATGCTCTCACCAGGCCTGGGAGGTCTGCTCCTGCAGGGAATAGAAAACACAGTCCAAAAATTGCTCTTGCACCTTTAGCAAGTGCCTGTTAAACCATCTGGTCAGCCTGTGATGACTTTCTCTTTACCAGAAGATTTAAAATGGCAGGCGGGGGTTACTCTAGTGAATCTGTCATTTCCTTTCCTTTCCAAAGGGTGAAACAGCTGAGGTGTGTGTCATCCTGCACGGAGACAGATAGTACTGGTTTCCCTAAGAGCTTTTGCTTGTTATTCAGGTCAAACTACTGCAGGACTGAGATTTGCCTGCCTTTCCTTTAGCAGCTAACATGGAGATGGTGTGTAACTACTGGCATCTCACCACTGGTTTGGTACCTCTGCTGTCACTGGACACTTTTGCTGGACACTCTTACAAAGATACCTTCAGCTAAAATGTTTTTATTTTGAGTGGGATGAAAGTCCCTTTGGAGGTGCCTAAGATTGCAGGAGCCCAATTAAACTGAGAATTAGGCAACCAGAGTTGCAGGAGATAATCCTGTCCTGAGTACTGAATGCCCCGAGTACCTGAATACTGTCCCGAGTACTGAATGCAATGCTCTTGGCATTTTGAGCAATGCTCTTGGCATTTTGCTTTTTAGCCCCTGGAGTATTCTCACAGTATAATGAGCTGGAATTTCAAAACACAGCATGTTATGCATACCACCTCCTCTGTGGGTGTGAGTGCTGCATGTCTGGACTGTTTTCCTGTCACCAGGAAATGCCCCTGTTCATATATCTGTACATTCGGTGCTGCTCATATACAACTCAGGAGTAAAAAAGTTTCCCTGCAATAGCTTTCCTTTTGTTCTGCATCTGTTAAAAAATGAAAAATTTATTACAACAATTTGATAAAAATAATAAATTCTTCAATAACTCATGAAAATATATAAAAGACCAGCTTGCTCTTTTAATGTATCCAGATTTTATCCTTTATGTATTTTTCTTCTTCTGTAAGATTTTTATTATCAGATCTGAATTTATCTTCTTGAATTTTCATTTTGGAAGGAAGAAAGGAGTCAGTGAATCATAAATACTTGTTACAGCTTTTATTTTACTATTGTGCTTATGAATGTTTGATTTTTGAAGTGGGTTTATTTTCTTTGACAAAAAGCCCTTCCTGTTCTGTGGTGTGTGCTCATTGTGCCATCAAGTGCATATCAGTAACTTCATTTGTATATGACTGAGAAAGCTCACGTAAATTAGCATGCATAATGAGCTTTGAAACAATCAGAAAGGCTGAGCTCAATGATCAGTGAGAAACCACATAACCAGATGTAGGAGGAATATTATGTGTAATGTATTTCAATTTCAGACACATCTAATGTGTGCCTAGTTACTACACCTTTAAAACAGAAAATATGGACAGTGATAGAATCCTCAGTGCTCTGCTGTCTCTGTGACACATTTTGTACAGAATTTTACTCTGTTGCTCATGACCAAGAGATCTTTTTGGTTGCTGCTGCTGAGGAGTAATTTCCCCTCTCCTCCAAATCAGACCATTTAACTTCCCTGAATGATGGCAGGCCCTTCAGTCTGACAGAGAGAACATTGGGTTTCTATAACAGGTACTTCTGAGTTAAATCACTTCTGCCAGGGCTGTCTTGGGAGGCTGTCAAGCCCTGTGCACACACTTCCTACAAGCACCAAGTAAGAGCAGGTGCTCTTGTAAGGGTAATGACTCGCAGAGACCCATTGCTTTGAGAAGTTTTTGCTAAGCTTAGAGGGAATCAGAAACTTCAGAGCCTCAGTATGAAAATATTCGCTATCTTGCAGGATTAAGCTACAATAGTATTTTATTAAAACACTGTTGGAAACGTTGTCCCTCTTATCCCTAATCAGGTAGTATCTAGTTTAGGTCTTTGGAGTAAGTAAAATGCCATCTCTGGACATGATTCTGCTTGTGTCTGACAAACCTAATCCTAATATGATAGTCAGTAGGATTTACCACCATCCTTGCTGGAATTTCATAATGATTAACTTTTTAATGGGAAAGGCTGATGAAAGAATCACTCTTTCGAGTTGCTTGCAACTTTTCATTACGATGCTTTTTCTTCCCTGACTTTACTACATCCTCATAATTCTCCACCTGCCACAATCTGTTCTTAAAGTCTGGTTTTGTAATGTTGAGCAGCTTGTAAACACATTCTTCTTTTGCATCACAGGGGAGGAGGAAAAATTGAGAAAGTCCTGAAGTACAAAACCTCTAGAAGGAAAACGAGTTTACAAAACTGACATATTTTTATATGCAGCTTCTGACACCTTACCTGAGAAACTTACTCATTTTGAGATTGCAGGGACTGAACTTCAAGACATACAGACAATTATTACAGCTTCCAGAATCCACTGGATCTCAGCAGAGTATCCCAGCTGTTAGCCATTCACAGAGAAGTGGTCTTTCTACAGTTTCATGCAGCAATCAGGTATCAATTATGGTAGAAGTTACAACTTGTTGGGGATGGGACAGACACCTTTTTTGATAAAGAGGGACTTTTTTCAGTTGTTCACAAAGAAAGAAAGAAATGTAGGAAAGATGAATTTAAATTTTTTCCATGGTCTCTGTTCTGAGATCATTATATATGCATTGTGAGTATAGGCATTTTCCTTTTACTTAAAAGCATTAATTTTATTTAACTAAAAGTGCTGAAGATCTTACATGCCACACTGAGGGATCTCAACACATCATGTCTGAGTACAGCTGTCCTATTACCTGGGCATTATATCACCTTTATGTTCTGATTCATAGTTTACTACATCAGGGAAGTTGGTGGCTGCCACAGCGGTTGACTTATGAGTTAATCTTTTTGTCCTTCTGTGGGATCTGTGTCCAATTTTATATTCTCCTCTATCAAAGTATGCTTAGCAAGCAGTAGAGAACTTGCTTATACCAACTTCAAAAAAAGTGACTACAGAAAAAGGAGAATACTTGCTCCAAAGAAAATCAGAAGGCTTAGGTGGGGGAGTTCAATCCTTGCAGATGGCATGGAGACCCTTTGGGGACATACTGGAAGCATTCAAGAAATGCATACCACATGTGAAGAAAGCCTTAAGAAAGGGTGAGAGGATGCTGGCATTGCTAAACAGCAGAATTAAACAAATTATTAAATTAAGACGACATCCCTCAAAAAGCTGAACTTTCTTTCAAATGAAGAAAAAAGAGTTCAGTGTGTTGGTAAAATGATGCATCTGGGGGAAAGAAACCAATCCCAGTGTATAAAATTACAGCCTCTGACTTGACCATTACATGTTCAATGCATTGACCATGCAGTAATTAAATCGCAGAATTACAACAGATAATTCTGTCAAAATTTCAGCTCAGTGGTGATAAAAAGAAAAGCAAATTGATTCCCTTTAGGTAAAAAAAAAATAACACGACTTGACGACTGGATAAATCTGTGTTGATGAGCCTAAACAGTTCTGGTCCCCACCTGAGGAAGGAAAGAGAACTCAGAAAGGTTCCCAAAGGAGCCACATGGATGGTGAAAGGCTGCTGGATGGAACAAGAGGTACAACTGGGAGCCCTGTAAAATTGTCAGTCAAGGGCAAGAAATAAACAAGGAGTTTTTGCTCACAGTGTTTGCTCACAGTTTTTTCCAGTGTAAGGTGCAGAGGTGAA